>NC_044307.1:130499188-132968012 GCF_007474595.2 Lynx canadensis | reverse complement strand
AGGATGCCCACTGGAGAAAAATAAGAGAAACTCTGAATGTGCACATAACTTCTCTGTGCTTATTCTGTGGTAAGCTCTCAAATGATCTCTCTCTCTCTCTCTCTCTCTCTCTCTCTCTCTCTCTCTCCCTCTCTGTCTTGCTGTCTCTCTTTCTATTTCCTATTATTTTTCACCTTAAATATTAAACCCAATAGATAGAAGAAAGACAGTTATGGGGTGAGCCTTGAGGTGGGACACCATAGGTTGGGATCCCACCAATTTTAGATTTTCTTCCCCAGTTCACCCTAAAGCCATCATGCAGCTAGAATTATACCACAGTCAGTATCAAAATCAGAAAACACCTGTATGTTCAATATTTTCCCCTTTATTCAGCTATTCTTTGATGCATTTTAGAGCAAAGATTTTCTCTCAAGCATCATGTGCATGCTGATCTTTGGTTCAGAAGGACAGAGAACAGGAAAGAGGATAGAAAGGATGGAGGGAGGGAGGGAGGGAGGAAAGAATGGAAATTGCAAAGTTCCTGTATCCCAATGCAGCAGCTGGCAGGCACCAAAAGTCAACTGCAGAAGCTCCAAGAAAGTAAAGAAAAGACTGAAATAATCAAGCAAGAGAGAGAGGGGGCAGATAGGCTTGATAAACAAACAAACAAACAAAAACAACAAACCTGACCTTTTCTTCTTTCCACCCAAACCAGATATTTCTTTAGTCTTTGTTCTTTTCTGGCAAAGACTGAGCGTGTTGTGCTAGAAAATCTTTGCTACCAGCTGTACTGCTTGTATCATGTAGGCAAGAAGCAAAGGCGAGGAAAATTACATGGTTACAGTTGTTAATTTATATTCTAAAAACATGTAAATTATGGTTGAAAGTAGGAGGCAGGGAACAGGTAAGTCTTTCAATCCATGTGACCATTGCAGTTGTAGAATCCTGAGCACCACGGAGACTTCCATACTGCATTGTGACCAAGATAGGGTTCCCTGGTCCCCCGCCATGAGGAATCAGCAACACTTGCATTGGTATCAGGAGCCACAGCAGGTGCCACCAATAGGGGTATAAGCCTTGGTGCACGGGACTGAACCCCTAGAGCATACTCTTTGTTTGGTTTTTAATGTTTATTTATTTTTGAGAGAGAGAGACAGAGAGAGAGAGAGAGAGAGACAGAGCATGAGTGGCTGAGGGGTAGAGAAAGGGAGACACAGAATCCGAAGCAGGGTCCAGGCTCCGAGCTGCCAGCACAGAGCCTGACGCTGACGCCAACTGGAACCCACAAAACGCGAGATCGTGACCTGAGCTAAGGCAAGTGCTTAACTGACTGAGCCACCCAGGTGCCCCGCTTAGAGCATACTTATAAGCTTCACGGTGAAGCCACCGGTAAATGGGCTCTAGGTATGTTCAAGGTGGCTTTGCCTTCATTGCACGTTCAGGTAACGGGCCTGTGAACATAGCCTGTAATGCAGTAACCTCTAGAAGGTGGTATACTGTGGCTAGATGAATACAATTAGACAATCATGAGCAATTAGCAAAGACAAAGGGAGAAAGTGCAAAATCAAGAAAACAAACACAAAAGACATACTAAAGAAAGCTTTTTTGAACAAAGACAATTTAAGCTTTTTGGAATAAGAAATATATATATATATTTCAAATATTTGAAAATATATTCAAATATATATATTTGAAATATATATATATTTTAAAAAATATATGTATATTTCAAAACCAAGAGTTGTACCCTTAACCAACTGAGCCACTCAGGCGTCCTATAGGCCATAATTTTTAAATTATAAGTTTTCGTTCTTCTTTAATCCCATCTCATGCATCTGCTTTAGAATTGAGTTTCTTTTAATGCTCTCACTCATTTCTTTTGCCATTCAAACTTGGTACTTATGAAATACTGGAATCAGAATGAAGACTTGGAAAGAACAACATTGAAGGAGTAAAGACTGAGATTTGGATTACGAAGAAGTTGGAAGTAAACTGAGAATAAGAACAAGGTGGGCAGGACGCCGAGGCGGCTTTGTCTTTTAAATGTCCAGCTCTTCATCTGGGATCAGATCATGATCTCACAGTTCGGTTCCGAGATCGTGTCTCCTGTAGGGCTTTGTGCTAACACTGCGGAGCCTGCCTGGTATTCTCTTCCTCCCTCTCTCTCTGCCCCTCCCCCACTCATGCTCTCTCAAAATATATAAACTCAAAAAAATGATCAAAAAGTTAAAAAAAAAAGAACTAGGTGAGCACAGTCCCCCACCCCACCCTGAGCCCACATGAACCTCTTTATTTCTAGCACAACTACCATTCACGGTGGCTTATGACAGTATTCACACAGGGGGAGTCCAAGAATGAAGTTATATCCCTATATTCTAAATAAGGGTCAGTTTCTATTCTAAATATAAATCAGTTAATTCAAAGACTATGTTCTACAGGGCACTCTAGAGTGATTTCACACCAGGGGCTTAAATATGTTACCTAAGTTTTTAAATGTTATTTGCTACAAACCATTTTCTATCACAATAATGACAATACCCTCACCCAAAGAATGGTCTGGATATATCTTATCAGTTTAGATGTGAACCAAACTATTCAGCTTCTGAAATGTGGAGAATTAACCCTTTAAAAACATAAAATTTAGGGGCACCTGGGTGGCTTAGTAGGATTAAGTGTCTGACTTTGGCTCAGGTCATGATCTCACAGTTTGTGAGTTCGAGCCCCGCGTTGGGCTCTGTGCTGACAGCTCAGAGCCTGGAGCCTGCTTCGGATTCTGTGTCTCCCTCTCTCTCTGCCCCTCCCCCATTCATCCTCTCTCTCTCTCTCTCTCTCTCTCTCTCTATCTCTCACTCCCCCCCTCTCAAAAATAAATAACACTAAAAAAATAAAAAATTAAAGACATAACATTTAGATATAAAATTAAAAGTAGGCTTTAGGTATAATTTTGGGTAGCTTGCCTTGATAGATGTATTCCATTACAAATTCAACTGTTAGACCTACAGATAGAGAAATGGTAATCAGAAAGATTTCCAGACAACATGACCCATACCTTGAGCTTCATCTGTTATAACAGTTTCCTTTTTTTGACGAAACATTTTCCAGGCAGGTATGGGAGGTGGCTTTGGAGGTGCTATGAGAGGGCAAGACCTAGTTCTAGTCACCAGCACAGGATGGCTACAGATATGGGAAAGTCCATATTCTCTCAGCTTCTCGGCAGAATCAGCCTAAAGAGTGGAAGGCACATTTAAAAGGATATGTGCAATAGCCTTATGCATAAAAAATACTTTCAGCTTATGAAAATGCTGTTACCACAAGAAAGTAGTAATAAAGGAACAATAACCCATATTTCTACCTCCTAACATAAATGTGAGTACCACTGGCATTTCTTGTCATGTTTTTTTTCCCCCAGAGACCCCTATCTACTGATTTACAAAATGAGAGACTTGAGAGACTTGAACTAGAAGCCACTCTTCAGTTCTAAAAGTTTAAGATGTTCTGAGATTGAAAAAAAATCTCAGCACCTCAGTTTGGCCCAACATTAATCAACCATTACTATTCTAAGTTAAAGCTTTTTTTTTTTAATATGAAATTTATTGTCAAATTGGTTTCCATACAACACCCAGTGCTCATTCCAACAGGTGCCCTCCTCAATGCCCATCACCCACCCACCCCCTCCCTCCCACCTCCCCATCAACCTTCAGTTTATTCTCAGTTTTTAAGAGTCTCTTATGGTTTGCCTTCCTCCCTCTCTAACTTTTTTTCCCTTCCCCTCCCCCATGGTCTTCTGTTAAGTTTCTCAGGATCCACATAAGAGTGAAAACATATGGTATCTGTCTTTCTCTGTATGACTTATTTCACTTAGCATCACACTCTCCAGTTCCATCTATGTTGCTACAAAGGCCATATTTCATTTTTTCTCATTGCCAACTAGTATTCCATTGTATATATAAACCACAATTCCTTTATCCATTCATCAGTTGATGGACACCTAGGCTCTTTCCATAATTTGGCTATTGTTGAGAGTGCTGCTATAAACATTGGGGTACAAGTGCCCCTATGCATCAGCACTCCTGTATCCCTTGGGTAAATTTCTAGGTTAAACCTTTAATAACAGTGCTTAATATGTGAAGGTTGTGTCTGTTCGTTTATTTGTTTGTTTAGTCACCAGAACGGCTACATAGTTTTAAGGAAAAAATCCACTACATGTAGTGTGTGAGGTCCATGAGGTGATAAGCCAGTGCCTTGTCTATGGCTCATGCCTTCACCCTCCAACAGAAGCTCTCCCACAGGAAATCCCCATGATCTCTGCGGACAATGGAGCCTTTCACAGAAGGGCAGAGGAGAGAGGCTGCCCTAAATCCTGCTAAATCAAGTCATTGTCTGGGACGATGCTTCCCATATTCGACTGTTCAGATATCCTGAAGCCACGCTGCTTTGGCACAATTCAGTATCATATTTAAGCAGAACTTCAGTTACTAACTGATAGCTGAAATATGCCATAAGAAATCAAAAGTCTGCGAAAGTTAAAGTAATATATTCTGTCGCCAAATTCTGGCATTCACAGTCTAAATGTTGAAACATTTAAAGTAAAATAAAATAACTACATTTAAGTCAGTTTTGCCAGTAACTACTTTTCTTCCTAGTGACTTTGCATCATTGATTTCTATGCAAAAAGTGATGCTTGAAAATGTACATTTATAAAGCTGTCATTTCAATTAGGACCAGAAACCCACCTATTAGCATATTGCAAAGTATTGCCTCAGCCGGAACCTGCCTTACTTTTGTCACTGTTTTTCTATAGCTCAATGGCCACTTCTGGGAGGTGCAAAACAGGTGGGGTCACTGTCAGATAAAACAGTTCTTCAGGAATCCAGGGCTTAACTAATGACTATAACAATTAATTCAAAATTGAAAGGAGACAATCAGTGCACTATTGAGTCCAGAAAAGCCACTTAAAAGTGTTTAAAGGTGCAAAATAAAGAGAAAGTGATTCAATGTTTAAGCGGTGGGCGGGGGGGGGGGGGGGGGGGGGGGGGAGGCCTAATAAAAAGCAGAGAGAATTGTAACATCCCTTTATTGCTCTTGTGAATGTTAGTGATTCCTTGAAAACAATTCAGAAACCTCTGGTATTATGCCTTAGAGTGGTTTAAAAATGTTTTTTTTCAGAAATATTCTAAAGACTAAACCTTTTTTCTACAACTTTTGCCCTGCCAAGTTTGAAAGTTTCCCAACACTCGAGATGGGGGTTTATGGGATGATTTATTGATGTCATTTCATATAGTAACCAAGAACAGTACTATACTTTGTCTCCAGAATCGAAGCCATGCCCAAAGTAGTATTTATAAATTGAATCATTTCCAAATATCTTACTATTTAACATTTAGCGAATTTGGTCTATATATCTCTTATAATTCTTCTTATAACTGCAACCAAAGGTGTAGATTCTTTACTCTTTTTGAAGCCATAGAGCATCGGAAAATAAAATTATTTAAGGCATTTGAAAATGTAAGGTTTTGTGTCAAACAATTAAATATAGTGTTAAACACCTATTGTATTATTTGAATAATCCACAAAAGTACTAGCTTGATTTAAAGTAAGTAAGCTGATTTCTCATAGTTCATTTTAATTCCAACATACATACCATATCTCCTTTCAATTATGAATTAATTGTGACAGTCATAATCCCTGGATTCACCATGAACTGTTTTATCTCACAGTAATCCCACCTGTTTTGCACCTCCCAAAATTTCTGAATGATGTAAGTAAGTAATGCTATTGAAAATAGTTATATAGTTGATGTTGAGAAACTTTGTTAAAGGATCTCAAATTTTCTTAGATTAGAGTTTGAGGCAGAGAGAGACTTGGAATAGTAAAAATTCATTCAGGTGAAACCTTAGGTAAGGACTTAAGAAACATTTTTTAATAATTTATGTGTAGACTTAAATTAGAAACTTCCTTGCCCATAAGGCTTGTTCATTCCTCTGCCCCCTCCCACTCCAAACATCTTGTTTCTATTTATTTATTTTTTTAAAGTAAGTTCTACCCCCAGCGTGGGGCTGGATGGAGTTCATTATCCCAAGACCAAGAGTCAAATGCTCTACAAGGGAGTCAGCCAGGCACCCTTCAAACATTCTAAAAGTAGGAGTTTGAGCAAGTGGGTAGCTTTCTTAGAACTTGCAGATCGCACATTTAAATAAAATTAAAACAATTTAGAATATCCAAGAACAAGAAGATGGGGAATAATGTGGGGTAATTCATGGCATCCTGTTCCTTTCCAAGTTTTCTTTTTCTTGTATTCTAGACCAATTCTTTGAAAAAATGTAAAGTATTGACTTTATTTTAAATGTTGGTCTCATTGTCTTTGGGGCTATAATTTTTAGCAGTGTACTCCATTTAACAAAGTGCCATTAGAATACAATTATTTTAGTTGGTTTATCTTTAAAACATTGTGTCTCATTCTATTCTGATTTTGACCAAGAGAACAAGATCAGGCTATCAGCTAATGTAAAAGAATCAGCAGGCAAGTTAGGGAGACAGTGAGGTTATATAACCAGTTCATCATAGCCTTGAAGTTCATTTTTTTAATATTAGTTTCAGGTGTACAATATAGTGATTTAACAGTTCACCCAGTGCTCAGCACAAGTGCGCTCCTTAATCCCCATCACTTACTTCACCCAAGAAATAGACTCTTAAGTACAGAGAACAAACTGATGGTCACCAGAGTGGAGGTAGGTAGGGGGATGGGTGAAACAGTTCATTTAATTATTGTTACAGATATTGGGTTAGTTCCTGAATCTCTGGACCCCTTAAACCATTTTCAATCCCTCAGAAGAAGGATTTATAATACTCTATATGTCCTGACTCCCTCCCACGTCTCAAGCTGCCTCTGAGACTTCTCCCCTTGCTATCTATTCAACTTCTAGCACTTCTCTGAACCCAGAGAGCTCTCCTTCACCTCCAGACTTTCCAACATAAGTCCTCCTCTGCTTTGAGCACACTTTTTTCCTATTTATTAAGCTAACTTTTTAAGGCCATCGCTTAAACACTTCTTCCTTTAGGAAGGCTTCCCCAGTCAACCACTAAACAGAAACATGTTTCTGCTATGTGTGCCATATTCATTCTTCCACTCATTGATTCATTCATTTGGTCACGCATCAAACACACATTGTTTGAACACTATATTTCTACCATATTCCGGATACCTTTTATGATCTCTGTTATACCAGTTTTCTAACTTTATTACTATTGTTGGTGTGTCTGTCTCCTTCTTAGGCTCTGAGTTTTGTGATGAGAGAGTTTTGTTAATCTTGCTCAGCACAGGTCCTCAAAACCTAACTTATTATTTAGCACATAATAGATCATCAATAAAATCTGTTGGATTAACAACAAACATAGATCTTTTTTGTCCTTTAAATTCGAAACTAACTTTGTGCTTAAATATTAATTTCTCAGTGGGACAGCCAAGAGTTCAAATGGATTATTTTGTAGGATTTGTGTGTGTGTGTGTGTGTGTGTATGCATGTGTGATGTATTCATCCCATTCTTGTATTTTATAGTTTTAAAAATAGTTTAAGTACTTCCCATAGTGAGACCATGGCAGTCCACAAAGCATGGCTCAGGTCATTTTTTAGTCCATGGTATTAGAGCATTTGATCTCTGGAATATTTAGGACAGCAGCTAGGCCAATGCCATGTAAAGAGGTTAAAAGAAAATCAGGGCTGAGATAGATGACCCACCCAAATCTTAATCAGAGACTCAAATTTGTGGGAGGTCAAGGAAACACACTTGGATTTAGGCAATGAGTAAAGTTAATTAACTTTGAATTAATATCAGAGAAACTGACACTATATGCCCTGTCATCTTGACAATATTACCCCTGTTAAAAGGCAGATTTTTGTATGGATAAATGGTGTCTATTCAAAAAGGACGAAGAAGGAGGAGGAAAAGGAGGAGGAAAAGGAGGGGGAGGAAGAAGAGGTGGAAGAAAAAAGAGAGAAAAAGAACGAAAGAGGGATGCTGCTTGGACGAATCATCTAGAAGACAAATACACTGTGTAGTAAAGCGCAATAAGCATCCAATTGGATTATTTACACTTCAACCAAATTTTCATTGAATTTTTAATATCCAGCTGTTTGTAACTAACCCAATGAACATTTATGTATAATTATATTACTAAACCATCTAGTCTTCTCCAGCTTTAAATGCAGTGATTTCAGAACACGGAATTCTAGAACTAAAGCGCTAGATGTCTAGGGGTCTCCCAAAGGGTTAAGATTTAATAAGCTCCAAATGCAGTGCTGTGTTTGTTTTAAACAGAGAGAAGAGCAAGTAAGCTGGTGGACTTTACTCTTTATAAGGGAAAGAGAAAAGTGATTTTCATATCCAATAAAAAGTCTAGCTGATTGCACCCAGACTTAAAGTGAAAGGCTCACTGGCTTAGATTAAAGCCTCGTCCTGAGGGGCCAGCATCTTATTTAACACACACAGTAGGTGCCTGCTGGAACACTCTCCAAGAACAGAGCCTGGGGGGAACCAGCTTCACACTCTCCCTTTGCCCTGATTGAGAACACCAGTCCTCCTGGAGGGGAGCTTCTACAAGCTTCTGATGCCTGATCTTTGCAGCAGCTACCCAGAGGCGGCCTCCTGACTTCCTGGCTCTGGAGGCCAGAGGAACTTGCATTCCTGGTCCTCGTGGAACTAGAATAATCAGTGACACCCAGTAAGGAGCTCATATTCTCATCTGGTGCCCTGAATTTGCAGCTGCTGCTAGGAGACCCCTCTCTAATCACCAGGCTCCGGCAGCCAGTGGAGCTTACGCCTGTGGGTCCCACCAGACTGTTACCAATGGAGAAAGAGTCATCACAGCTACCACCCCCGGGGCACAGCAAAAGGCAACAGACCCAGAAGTTCAGTCTTTCTGTGGGGGAGGCCTATTAACTAACCATCATGGCTGCAGCCTGAGCGGCAGACTTGTAATTAAACACACATCTTGGGACTGACTGTGATCCTTTCCAGAGACCATGGACGGCAAGCACTAGGTTTTATGCTTTTCCTCTGCCGCCCTCCAGAGTCACTGTGTCTCCTGGAGAGGAGATTCACACGTGGTCGGTGCCCTGGTTTTTACGTCTGGCCCTCCAGTTTTTTTCAGCTGCTACCCAAAGGAAGCCTCTGGATTGCCTGGCTCTCATAGCAAGGGGGAGCTCGCGTTCCTGGGTTCCACAGGACTGTGGCAATTGGAGAGACAGCCCTTGGCAGGCTGCCACCCTCAGTGCACTGTGCAGACAGCAAATTGAGCCACACCCCCAGTCTGTCTGTGAAGGAAGACTCTTGGCTTGTCCTGGAGCTTCCGTCTGAGGCAGGCTTCAAGTCTGGAACACACCTAGTGGACTATGGAGCTGCTCTCAAGGAACGCAGGCTGCAGACACCATCTTGGTGCTCTCCCTCTGCTTTGTTCCAGCTCACCTGTATCTCAAAAAAAGGGTCTTTTGATCATTTGGGGCCCCAACTTCCAACTTTTTGTGACTGCCAACCAGGGGACATCTCCAGATAGCATGGCCACTTGCTTGCCCTATGACTGTATGTATTTGCATACTTTCAAGAGCTGCTGCTTATAGGTTTGAATCTAAATGCTCAGATCCTCCCTTTAGGGATGCTGACAGGTCTTAGCACTTCCTCATTGATGGGGAGCTATTAAAAATATAATGGACTGCCTGGACTAACACAGAGCTGGGGGAAAGAAGGTTGTTTCATCTACTGTATAGAAACCAACACAGAGAGTCAAGCAAGATGAAGAACAGAGGAATATGTGCCCAAACAGAGAGAGAGAGAGAGAGAGAGAGAGAGAGAGGAAGAGTGAAAACAAGATAAAAACTCAAAGAAAAACCTTAATAAAATGGAGATAAGTAATTTGTCTCATAAAAAGCTCAAGGTAATGCTCATAAAAATGCTCACTGGGGGCGCCTGGGTGGCGCAGTCGGTTAAGCGT
This sequence comes from Lynx canadensis, assembly GCF_007474595.2. NCBI lineage: Eukaryota > Metazoa > Chordata > Mammalia > Carnivora > Felidae > Lynx > Lynx canadensis. The sequence goes on along the minus strand of NC_044307.1, from coordinate 132,958,048 downwards.
CCGACTTCAGCCAGGCCACGATCTCGCGGTCCCTGAGTTCGAGCCCCGCGTCAGGCTCTGGGCTGATGGCTCAGAGCCTGGAGCCTGTTTCCGATTCTGTGTCTCCCTCTCTCTCTGCCCCTCCCCCGTTCATGCTCTGTCTCTCTCTGTCCCAAAAATAAATAAACGTTGAAAAAAAAAAAATGCTCACTGAACAGGGGAGAAAAATGGATGAACACAGTGAGAACTTGCACACACACAACCACACACACACACACACACACACACACACACAAAGGAAAATATAAGAAAGTACGAAAGAGAAGTCATAAAGCTGAAGAACACCATAACTAAACTGAAAAGTACACTAGAGGGGTTCCACATCAGACTAAACAAAGCAGAAGAAAGGATCAGTCAACTCAGAGACAAGGCACTGGAACTCACCCTATCAGTGCAACAAAAAGAAAACAGAATGATGGAATATTACTCAGCCATAAAAGAGAATGAAATCTTTCCATTTGTGACAACATGGAATAGACCTCAAGGGCATTATGCTGAATGAAATAAGTCAGACAGAGAAAGACAAATACCGTATGGTCACTCATATGCAGAATCTAAAACAAAGCAAACAAACAAGCTCATAGAAACGGAAACAGATTGGTAGGGTTGTCAGAGGCAGAGGGTCTGGGGTGGGAGAAATGAGTGAAAGCAGTATAAATTTGCTTAAATATATGTATTTAAAGATTATGAGAAATCCATACAGACCATGCCATTACTAATAATTATGTTGTCAAATATTTAACATCATGGAAAAAAAGCTAGTGGTATAGTGTCAAGTGAAAAACCTGGCTTCCCAAATGTAATAAATTCATAAAGTTTAATTCTACTGTGTAAAAAAAAGTATATACATATACACACAGAATACATGCACAGAGGGAAAAAAAATCAAAGGAAATGTGCCAAAATGTTAGTACTGCCTATGTCTAGATATTTATACTATAAATATTTAAATTTATATGCCTTTGTGTATATTTTCTAAATTTTCTCTAAGTTGTTAGATTTATAAGAAAAAATCAATTAACATTTCTGTATGTGTGTTATCTAAAGATACAAGGAGGTTACAGCAGTGATTTACCAGATGTGGATATGAGTTCATTTAAATCATCTTATGTTAAGAAAATATTTATCATCTGTTTATGGAAAGATAACTTATTATTATTTAGATATGTTTACATGATTCTTGCTAAAATATGTAATACATATGCCTTTTCTTTTGCTTATAATGGAAAAAAAATAATACATGAGTCTACATTTTTAAACATGAAACTATTGCAATCATCTAAGATAAAGATAACTGTGAATGTTTCAGGTCCCTGCATTCCAGTGCTTAATTTAAAATTTTTTTTTTCAACGTTTATTTATTTTGGGGACAGAGAGAGACAGAGCATGAATGGGGGAGGGGCAGAGAGAGAGGGAGACACAGAATCGGAAACAGGCTCCAGGCTCTGAGCCATCAGCCCAGAGCCCGACGCGGGGCTCGAACTCATGGATCGCGAGATCGTGACCTGGCTGAAGTCGGACGCTTAACCGACTGCGCCACCCAGGCGCCCCAAGTGCTTAATTTTAAAGATAAGTAAACTGAAATTCAGGAATAGAATTTTGATTAAATTCTGGTATACCTTCTACCACAACAAATCTCTCTGTGTCTATTTCTTTCTCTGTTCCTCTCTTTCTCTCTCTCTCTCTCTCTCTCACACACACACACACACACACACACACACTATAAATGGTACTGTATTTCCTGGCCTTGAGTGCTTACCACTTTTTCTAACGAAAAGATCTTCCTTTCAAACAAATAGAGGGGTGTAAAGGTAGCATATACAACCATGTGAGCAGACTGTGTTGCTGAAGAACCTGTAAAAACAAACATATATTGTGTCATGGAAATTTTAGCCAAATGGGTCTGTCTGAGATCATTCCAGTCTGTTCAAATTCCTTAATGAGCTTATCTTTGCTGGTGAAAAATAGGTAAATGACTCAATATATTTAATAAACATTAAATTTTGCATGTGTATCTATTTCATAGAACATCTCATTAGTTTTACCTTGATCATAATACCATCTAATTTTTTAAGAAATCATTTTATGTCATTGTAAAAAAAGTTATCACAAAAACTCTATCAGCCAATGTCATTTAGAATAGTCTACAAATGATTATGTTCAAAAGGATAAAATTGACATTTTTTAGTTCTCCTAGATAAAATGTTACTTTGAATTTAAAGAAATCCAGAAGTTTCTATGTCATGTCAAGAAGAAAGAAAATATAAATAAAGTAATCCTTCTATGAAGAAGGAAAACTTAGACAGTAACTTAGTTTATATATATTGCCATATATGTATATATATATATATATATATATATAGTCAGAAAATTCTTATTTATTTATTTATTTATTTATTTATTTCCAGTATAGTTAGCATACAGTGTTATATTAGTTTCATACACAAAACTGATTGCTTAATATTTAATACTTCTGAGCATCACTTAATTTTTCATGTGTTTCTTAACAGACCTGAAATTACTATATTTAATTCAATGTGCTTTTGTTCTTTAAAGATTCTGGCAAAAACGATGTAGTTTATTTTCTTTTATTGTCTTTATTTTTAATTAGAAAGTTTTGTTTTATTTCTTTGCAAATTCAAACACTAATATTTAACTCTATTAAATATTTTTTGGAAGAATAATATTTTTAGAGATGTAAAATACAAATTAGATATTAATAAGGATCTCTCTAGAATAGATTAATATATAAAATATGCCAAATTTATGGAAACATATTTTTACATTTAAAAATTAAACTATGTATGTTTTTCATGGAGCAGAGATCTGAAGCCCGGCAAATTTATATACACACACACACACACACACACACACACACACACACATATATATACACACACACACATATATATAATTTATACAGAAGGAGACATATACTAAACATATACTAATACATATTTATATACACTAATATATAATTATATTTTATATTTATATAAATGTTTTATATTTGTATAGTTTATATAATTATACATTGGTATTTACGGATCTTATATAATATGTGTCATATATTATATCTTATATAGTATAATAAATTTTATATATTATACTATATATAACAATATATAAAATATTATTTGTGATATGTTAATATATAACATATACATTTATTTATTAGTATATGTCTCTAAATGTAATAAATACATTTATTTATTAGTATATGTCTTTGCATAGAAGGTGCAAACCCTTCTATGACTGTTGTACCATAAAAACTTGGACAAACTTGGTCTCTGTCGTATATGTAAGACTTTGCCCAATATGCATACCAATTTGAGAGTTTAACAATTATGGGCAAACTGGAACAAGCTTATTTAGATATGATTGAACAGGAACCACATTTTTGTATTCCCACATTGTATTACAACTTTTTACAATTCAAAATTTTCCAACATTTCAGGAAACAGCTAAAATAGGTATTATTCTGGAAGACTGAAAGCTTACAATCTGACAGAGACTGCAGAGAGTATTGTACATCTGATGAGGGTCTCGAACCATGAAGTGACCATTTGAATTTTTCCTTTTCCTTTTCTTTGTCTCCATTTTTACTCTTCTTCTTCCCAAGGTCTTTTGCATCTGCTTTTTCTAACACATTAAAAAATATATAATAAATCTTCTAACTATAAAACCTCAAACTATATTACTTGCTCAGTTATTATGTTGGAAAGGAGGCCAAAACAGTAGTGTTATTTAAATATAAGACAATAGCCATAAATTTCCCAAAACACTACTCATCTCTAATTAGAAACATCAAAATAAAGCAAGAGAAAACTGAAAATTGACAATGCACTGTCAAAGACATGCAGAATTATTTATTATTGACTACACACAGTTTTGTATTAAGTGGAGATGATCATTTGAATATAATTTACATTATCCATATTAATTAATATATAATTATATATTATATATTATATATAATTCTGGCTAATTTTCTCATTTTAGAATAAAGCTAGTATTTTTATTCCTCCTACTATATCATAAGCTCTCTATCTGCTGTTTTCTCCACGTAGAATACTCTTCTCTCCACATACCTTCATCTTTCTCAAGAAATCCGTCTCATCTTTGCAAACCTAGCTCAAAATTACTTAGAGAATTTTACCCTGATGCCCTAGACTAAATATGAATTCCTGTAGTTTTCTGAATTTCCCTTCAGGTCTCATGTCCAAGTATATGGTTAAAGTTGTTTGTTTGTTTGTTTGTTTGTTTGTTTTTAATTAACATTAGTCTCTCTCACTAGATCATAAATGCTAGGAGCTAAGTTCCACATCTGATTTTCTTCACCGAGTTATCACTAACTCTTGGAACATTTATTGTTATTCTACTCAGCAAGCAGTAGATTTTAATGGATGGATGGACAGTTGTTAATTTGTGATACGTGCAAAAAGTCTTCTAAGTTCAAATCAACTGGAGAAATATTGCATGAAACAAATTTAATCAGCTTTCTTGGTTTGCTTTCTTTCATAAACTAATGCACACTTGGTCATTTAAATAAGGGCTTATGATAAGCAGATATCACTCACATACTTGATCTTGGTATGTTTTTAAGGAACATTTATAGTAATAGTTTCTCTGTGGTAAATGTTGGTAGATAAAATCTTGATAAGGAATAATTTGGACAAATTGTCAATATTTTATAAAACAATTATTTGAAATATCATTATAAAGGCTATCAAGGTATATAAAAAAAGCTAAGTATATTCTAGAATATCTAATCCTACTTTACTGTAAAAGCTTTGTTGCTCATATGCATAGCTATGTGAAATATTTTAGAAAATATAAAATAAATAATTATTCAATATATTTCTTATTTTATGATCTTATACTTTATAAAATAACTTGAAATTATTTTATTTTAAAATTTGAACTTCTACCTTGCAATAAATGGTCAGGTAATCATAATCTGTGTCTATTTCACATTTTCTTGGTGGGGGGCAATAAAGACAAAAACAGGACAACTTTCTCTTTTGTTGTTTTGGTCCATTCCACTCTACATATAACATATAAGGTAGATGAGTTTGATGGAAATTAAAAACTTAATGTCTCTTCCTGTATTAACACTATACTATCAGTATCATCAAAATATATAGTTGCCTTTGATTTTTAAGACAGTAAAATATGGAACAATAACTACCATATAGTAAACAGCATTACTAGTCCTAAAATTCTACAAAGAAAGGATCGTAATTATTTTCATAACACTTAGTAAATGACAATGACAATAAAAAGTCATTAAATTCAGCAATGATTGTAAAGCATTTATATATAACAGTCATGTTGAATGGCATTGTAATAGAAAATCTCTTACCCTTTGGAACTTTGTCACTTTTCTCAGGTGCCTTTAATGCTGTCACTGAAGTGTCAAGTTTGAATTCTTTGCCATCTTTCATTTCTTTGCCATTCTTCACTTCTTTCCCTGCCTCTTTTAATTTGGTATCTACAACAGTTGTTTTGCTTTCAGAGCTGGACTCATCTGACAGCTTAAACTCAGGCAATATTTCTTTCAAGAGCTCCCAAACTTTGTCTGTATATCCTGGGCTTAAAAAAAACACACCAACATTAATTTCCAAATTGAACTTTTAACTCCACCATTGATCATCAAGAAATTACTGACAGAAAAATCAATTGACAATTTCACAAGACTAATTTCAATAGTTACTTCAAATAGATACATTTATCCATCCAACTTGCTTTGATTGAGTACCTACTGTGTGCTGGGCTTTGCTGATGCAAAGAGACCGAACAGAGTTCTGGTTCCAAATGGTGGTGTAAGATTCTGAATTTAGCAATTCCCATGACACACCAAACCCATAACTACATATGGAACAACTTCCTCTGGAAAAAAAAAAACAAAAACAACACACACAAAAAAACCTAGCTGAGTGACTCCTATATATCTGCTGAATTAGAACAAAAAAACAAAAAAACAAAAAAACAAAGCATACCGATGCAGCAAAAGTTACCCCAAGAGGGAAGTTCATAGCAATAAATGCCTATTTCAAGAAACAAGAAATATCTCAATTTAATTTTATACCTCAAGAACTAGAAAAGAACAAACAAAACACAAAACTAATAAAAAGATGAAAATAACAAAGATCAGAGTGGAAATCAATGAAATAGAGCCTAACAATACAATCGAAAAAAAAATCAATGAAACTTAGAACTGGTTTTTTGAACAGATGGACAACATTGAAATATCTTTAGCTAGACTCACCAAGAAAAAGAGAAGACTCAAATAAAAACTGATACTACAGAAATACAAAGGATCACAATACAATCTATAAATAATTATATGACAACAAGTCAGACAACCTAGAAGAAATCGATAAATTCCTAGAAATGTACAACCTACCAAGAGTGAATCATAAAGAAATAAAAAATCTGGACAGACCAATTGCTAGGCAGGTGATTGAATCAGTAATCAAAACAATCCCAACAAACAAAATTCCAGGATGAGATGGCTTCACTGGTGAATTCTACCAACATTTAAAGAATAATGAATGCCAATTCTTCTCCAACTCTTGTGAAAAAAATAGAAGGAACACATTCTAATTCATCTTACAAGGCCATCATTACTTTGATACCAAAACCAGACAAGGACACCACAAGTAAAGGAAATTACTGACCAAAATTTCTGAAGAACATAGATGCAAAAATCCTCAACAAAATATTAGCAAATCAAATTTAACAATACATTAGAAGAATAATACATCATGAACAAGTGAGATTAATCCCAGGGATGTGTGTGAGGATGGTTCAACATTTGCAAATCTGTGTCATACACCAAACTAATGAAATGAATGATAAAAACCATAAGGTCATCTCAATAGGTGCAGAAAAAGCATTTGACAAAGTACAACGTCCATTTATGGTAAAAGTTCTCAACAAAGTGGGTTTAGAGAGAACATACCTCAACATAATAATGAAAAATATATCTTTTCCTCAAGGTCAGGAACAAGACAAGGATGCTACCTCTCACCACTTTCATTCAACATAGTATTGCCAGTCTTGACCAGAACAAGTAGACAAGAGAAATAAAAGGCATACAAATTGGACAGGAAGAAGTAAAATTGTCAGTATTTGCAGATGACTTAATATATGTAGAAAATCCAAAAGATACAACCTAAAACTGTTAGAACTAATAGATGACTTAGGCTAAGTTGCAGGATACAAAATCAATATACAAAATATGTTGCATTCTATACACTAAATGACCATCAGAAAGACAAATAAAACAATCCCATTTACAACTGCATCAAAAATAATGAAACATCTAGGAATAAATTTACCCAATGAGCTGAAAGACTTGTACACTGAAAACTATAGGACATTAATAAAAGAAATTGAAGAAAGCTCAAATAAATGGGAAGACATTCTATGCTCATGGATTGGAAGAATTAAGATTGTTGAAATGTCCACACTACCCAAAATCATTTGATGCAATCCCTTTCAAATTCTAACATTTTTCACATAAGTAGGGATCATCTTAAAAACTGTGTGAAACCACAAAAAACTCTGAATAGCCAGAGCAACTGGAGACAGAACAAAGCTGGAGTCATCACACTTCCTGATTTCAAACTACGTTCTAAGTCTATAATGATCAAACAATACGCTATTGACATACAGACACTTAGATCAATGGAACACAATAGACAGCGAAAAAATAAACCCACCCATGTATAGTCAATTAACTTATGACAACAGAGACAAGAATACACCATGTGAAAAAGATAGTCTCTTCAAGAAATGGTGTTGGAAGAATTGGATAGCCACATGCAAGAGAATGAAACTGGATCACTATCTTATACCATACACAAAAATCAACTCATAATGGATTAAAGACTTGAATGTAAGACCTAAAACCACAAAACTCCTAGAGAAAACATAGGCATCTTGACATTGGTCTTGACATTGTCGTTTTTGTTTTTGTTTGGATTTGACTCCAAAGACAAGGGCAACAAATGTAAAAACAAATAAGTGGGATTGTATCAAACTGGAAAGCTTCTGCACAGCAAACGAAATGACCAACAGAATGAAAAGGCAATCTATTGAATGGAAGAAAATATTCTTAGTTTTTTTTTTTTAATATGTATTTATTTTTGAGAAAGAGAGAGAGAACATGAGCAGGGGAGGGACAGAGAAAGAGGGAGACACAAAATCCAATGCAGGCTCCAGGCTCTAAGCTGTCAGCACAGAGCCTGAAACGGGGCTCAAACTCACAAACTGTGAGATTATGACCTGAACGCTTAACCAACTGAGTCACCGAGCCACCCAAGAAAATATTTTCAAATCTTATATCTCATAGGGAGTTAAAAATATATGAAGTACTCATATACCTCAAAAGCAACAAACAAACCATCAAAACCCAAACTGTTCAATTAATAAATGGATAGAGGATCTGACTGGACAATTCCCCGTTCCCCAAAAAAAAGACATAGGTACATTAAAAGATATTCAGCATCACTAATCATCACTTAAATGTAAACAAAAACCACAATGAGATTTTACTTCGTAACTGTTAGAATGACTGTTATACAAAAAATAAAATAAAAGTACAGTTGTGGTGAGGATGTGGAAAAAAAGGAAACTTTATGCACTCTTGGTGAGATTGTAAGCTGGTGCAGTCACTATGGAAAACAGTATGGAATTTCTTCAAAATATTTAAAAAAAGAACTATCATACAATCTAGAAATTCCAATTCTGGGTTATCTGAATAAAAGGAAAACACCAATATGAAGAGATATGTGCACCCCTATGTTTATTGCGCATTATGTACAAGATCCAAGATATGGATAAGAAAGGTGTGGCATATATATACAACGGAATATTACTTAGCCATAAGAAAAGATAAAAATCCTTCCATTTGTGCACAACATGATGGATCTAGAGAGTGTTATGTTAAAGGTAATAAGTCAGAGAAAGACAAAAACTGTATGTATGTACATGTAGAATCTAAAACACAAAACAAACAAAAGAAAACAGAAACAGACATGTAGATACAGGAAATAAACTGTTGGCTATCAGAGGTGGAAGCATTAGGGGTTGGATGAAGTAGGTGAAGGAATTAAGTAGAAATTCCCAGTTATAAAAATAAGTCATGGTGATGCACTGTACAGCATAGAGGATATAGTCAATGATATTGTCACAACTATATCATAACAGATGGTAACTAGACATCATGGGGACCACTTAATAATGTGTAAAAATGCTGAATCACCATAATGTATGCCTGAAACTAACAGGAAATTATATGTCAATCGGATTTCAGCTTAAAGAAGCGAGGTGGCAAAGTGCTCTATTCCAGATGAACTACACCGACATCAGAGAAATGTGCCAAGAAACAAATATTCTCCTCATTTGAAATTGTCTTCTTACCTCCTCTCAGACATGTCATTGATTATGTTCCTATTATTATATGGAGAGTTAAAAGGTTTCTTTTTTCTTTCCAGATGGTAAAACTGCACGAGTGGAAGGAAAACATAAGAGGCAAGGTCAATAATTGCACGTAGACCAGTGCCTCCTTTTGGTACTCCCTCAGGAGAGTGGAAGGGAAGGTGTCTGTTGGAAATGCCACAAAACACTTTCCTCCTAGCTGATTTTCACACGGGAAAAGGTTCCAGTAGTCAAGACTAGTTCTCCTTGACCATGTACAACCATGGAAAACCATGAATGTGACTGCAAGGCCCTCAGAGTCTTTCTCTTCACACTCAAATCCTTCCTGGCAACAGAAATATTCTACTCCTGAACATACCATGTGGCTCTGACAGTATCATTCTCCCGCCTTCAATGCCCCTCTCCGGGGCGCCTGGGTGGCGCAGTCGGTTAAGCGTCCGACTTCAGCCAGGTCACGATCTCGCGGTCCGTGAGTTCGAGCCCCGCGTCAGGCTCTGGGCTGATGGCTCAGAGCCTGGAGCCTGTTTCCGATTCTGTGTCTCCCTCTCTCTCTGCCCCTCCCCCGTTCATGCGCTGTCTCTCTCTGTCCCAAAAATAAATAAACGTTAAAAAAAAATTAAAAAAAAAAAAAATGCCCCTCTCCTTCCTCTCCTTCAATCAAATCCAGCCAATGGTAAAGGCTCAGACCAACTCAGAACACTCCACGAGGCCCTATCTGACCCCTACCAGCATCCTCGGCTGATGGCCATTGCTTCCATATTTCAACTTAAACGTTTCTTGACACTCTTTTTTATACTATTTCATGACATTCTTTTCATTTAAAATTATATATGTATACATAAAATTGAAATTTTATAGCATAATTGTAATTGAAAATTATATGAATAATGCAGCATAATGTTCATAGGAAAATACTCTTCAAATTGTGACATACATACATCAAAGATAGTGTATATCTTTTACTTTTCAGTTGTATTTAGGAGAAAATTGATAAATTTGAATGTTTGGGTCAGTCTCACTCTTCTTTAGACTTTTCCCCATTTGCAAAGATTGAGTACCAACTACCATATATCTTTCTAGATAATATTAAATAATCTAGTGACAGTCACTAGACAGGGAAAGAAACTTATAGTAATTATGTCTCTTCCATACATTAGTATTTTTTCTATCACCTACTCACTTATCTTAAGAACAACCATATTGGATAGGTCATTTTACTCTCATTTTACTTATAAAGAAAGATATATTACTTGCAAAATTCACATAGCTTGAAATTGAAAGTGTAGGAACATAAACCTAGCTATATAGTTCTGATTCCTGAGCTCAAGCTTTTCTGCCTCATTTTCATAGAAATGAGCACCCATAAATTCATGCAAATTGGACATCTAAAATTGCTCAACATTTTTATTAATTTTAAAGTGGTCTCCTTATAATTCTGAAAATAGATGAATACTTTTCAATTTTCATATATGATTTCAGTGTATGATTCTGGCAAGAGACAATTCATGATTCTTTTGACTAATTTTCTAGTTGTGAATGATTTTAATCTCCTATTTCTGTACTGTTCTCCAATGGACTTCTGATGATTTCATGTCCCTGCTATCTTTATTCACTTCCATGCAGGAAAAATTAAGCAAAATTATAAACATTCTATCAACACTGAAGATAAAAATTTAGAAAAGCCCATACTTTTACACCTCATTCTGTCTCTACCTCTCTCCATTAATATTGTCCATATAATGTCAAGAAATACTCTGTTTTATTAGGTATCAAAAAAAGGATTTTCCATGAGACGACCCAAAAGAGTGTTGCCTAGATCTTTCCTTAAGATTAAAAAAATAATAATAAGATTATCTCCCCTTTCAGGAAAGTAGTCCTTTGAGGAAGGGATCTATACTTCCATTTTTTCCCTGCAGATATTTTTATTTGAACCAAGCAATGGCTAATTTATCCTGCTGAAATGATGCTTTAGATGGTAAGATCCAAGTTACTAGGGACCAAATTCAATCTCCTCTAACCTGGACCCTTTGAGAACAGTAGCTTCCCAATATCAGTCAAAGATCAGAGATGATCCAAACTGATAACTGAACTATGGATTTGATCTCCTTATAAAATACAACATCTGAATTGATGATATGTTCAGATGTATCAATGTAATGTTTTTCTATGCACTTTGACCTGATTAATTTCTTTTTTTTTCTTTTTAACATTTATTTATTTTTGGAGACAGAGAGAGACAGAGTGTGAGCAGGGGAGGGGCAGAGAGAGAGGGAGACACAGAATCTGAAGCAGGCTCCAGGTTCTGAGCTGTCAGCACAGAGCCTGATGTGGGGCAAAAACTCATGAACCACAAGATCATGACCTGAGCCAAAGTCAGGCACTTAACCGACTGAGCCACTCAGGCGCCCCTGACTTGATTAATTTCTACTATTAATGGTAATATAACCAAATTGTGTGTCTATAACCTTTATGTACGAAATAAAAGTACTTGTGAAATTTTAAGTAAGCATTACATTAAATGGCCTCTCTTGTTTGGACATAGACAAATATTTAGAATCACAGGAAAGAAAGACTGTGGGCTTTGGACCCAACAAGACTTAGATTCGTATTTTTTTCTCCTCCAGGTACAATGTACACAGCTTTGGGGTATTCGACCACTCTGGGCTTCAGTTTCTTCATTTGTAATAACATATATCCAGCTAATGAGGTCATATGAATGATTATATGAGATAATATTTTCAGGATTGTGATTTTTAATTAGAAATAATATATTAGCATTCCTAATGCCTAACAGGTATTTTATTACTATTAATTATTTCCTAATATGTGTGGCCAATTACAAGTTGCCTTTATGGGCTGGAGAGGGCTATTCTTTTCATTTAAAATTATATGTATACATAAAATTGAAATTTTATAGTATAATTGAGAGAGAGAGGGATCGAGAGAATCCCAAGGAGGCTCTGCGATGTCAGTGCAAAGCCTAATAAGGGACTTGATCTCACAAACCGTGAGATCATGACCTCAGCTGAAATCAAGAGGTGGATGCTTAACCTACTGAGCCACCTAGGGCCCCCATATGTTTCTGTATTAAGTAAGGTTAATAGTTGTATAAGTATAAAGGGACACCTATAAACATGATAAATAACATGGTTTTAATATTTGTAATTCATATATTTATATATTAAATTCACAGTATTCTTTTAAAAACAGAATTTATCCTGAAGTTCTCAAGGAAGTTTATTTAATACTATAAAATATTAATACACTAAAATATTATTTTCACAAAAATTTTGTAAAATATGAGATTTTCTTTATATTTTCTGAAAGCTTAATAATACTTTAGTTAAAGAAACATTACTGGGACAGAAAGAAAAATACATATGAAGAACTTAATGGTAAAACCTACTGGAGAGGAATCACTTCTGGTAACCATCCGGTAAGCGCATGAATCACCGTGAACTCCCCTAATTCTCTCCTCTCGGCTACATGGATGCTAAAAAAGCAAATGCGCAATAGCATAGTTAATAACATTTGAAAACACACACAAAGAGATATATAAGCACCGAGAATCTTTAGTAAGCAGTGATATAATAATAAATGTAGGGGTCATACGGCTTATATGTTAGAGTAGAAGAAAATACTATTCCAACAGCCAGATGATTCGTTTTGTTAAAGCGCTTAAAGGAATCCAATCTAAAAGTTCATGTTTATTTTAAAAACACGCTATACGCCTTATTTTAAAAAGATGTAAGTTAACATTCATGTCATATACACAAAGCATATTCAAACATATATTATAAAATATATAAATTTAGATGATATACATTGTATATATTCGATATACCATCATACTCTTTACAAAATAGAACCATGTCTTTTTATATTTCCGATGTTAGCTCCTATTCCAGGATGCCCATGAGGCTGGGTACTAAATCAGTCTCATACATAGCAGGTCAAGGCTACATCAGATAGCCCTAATTTAGTCCTTCGTTAATCTCAGAGAGATGACAAATACCTCTTCTATCCGATACAAATGAGTAGATCTGCCACCATAGCATGAAGTCAGAGGAGAGTGTGATGACCCAATACCACTCTGCTCATTTTAGTCCCTTTTTCCCCCCAAAGTGATTGGTCTATTTGCACTGAGATGCAGAAATGCCACAGGCCTGTTCTGGCCAGGAGTCACACTGGCAGTTTACCATGTGCCAATGGAGGGGATTCATGATATTGACCAGACGTGTTCTTTTCTTCAGAAAGAAATCTTACTATCTTAGTCACATGTTCTAACATTTACAAACTTTTATTGGTTTGTTGCTCAGACGTTATGAATTTTGATGTGCCTACACATGTCACAGATACCAGAATTCTCCTGGGAAAGTTCACAGTCTAAACTAGGAATAATCATATTTAGGAAGTGACTGCATACCTCATGTGAAGAGGGTCCTTTTCTTTGCGTAGCGCACAGTGATAGTGAAATACTTACTACACGTTAATTTTTTAATGTAGAAAGCTAAAACTCATATTAAAATAATTGCTATATACTATAAAATTTGAGAAAAAAATGCAGAGACAAGTATAAATTGTACCACAAGTATACAGGTAGCCACTATAATGCCTAAGAAATGTCTTACATTTAGCCTGGTCCTTTATTTCTAAGCTGGATTTATTTATTTTTTAAAATAGCAATAGTTCTATTTCTTAGGAGGCTCTAAAATTCTATGGAACTATAGCTTTAAGAAAGACAAAATACCACTCCAATTTTCCAGGTCACCCATTTAGCACTTCACTGGCATTAATTCAGCTCCAGTTCTCAGAACTTCAAGTTAGGTCTGAGAATTAGGAACATTAGGAACATCATTTTCTTTCAAAACAAACAAACGCGGTTGTCACCAGCGTGAATACTCAGTTCTATTCAGCTACTTTAAAAGATCTGGGCTGAGTTTTTTGTTTTCTTAATCATTGAAATTAAGAGTTGTGAGCTTGGTGAAACAAATTCTGAACAGAAGATCGAAGGTTGGTGAGAGAAAAGAGATCTGTCTAGGATGTCAGTGGAGTGGCTGGTTTTACTGTGTAGCCTTGGGAAAGAACAAAGGAAGCTGAGCCAAAGGAAAATCCAGACAAAAAACCAAAATGGAGTGCCCTTCTGATGGACAGAGCTCTGTTTACAGAAGGGGAGGAGGCTGAGCAAAGGGTTGCAGTGGTCTGTTGGAGCCCAAGGGCATCCTGCTGACAATGAGATGCTGTCACACCCTGCAGGAGGGAGAAGGATATCAAATTCAAGGTGCCTCAGTATAGGTGAGAATCTTCCCCAACCGAGCAAAGATACAAAGTTGCCAGGCCTTTGCAACTCAAGCATCTAAGATTCTTTTTGCATGGCTAGGGCGGGGATGCATTGACCTAAGGTCTCTGTAGGTGGGAGCCAAGAGGATGAATGTATGTGGCAGACACATCTCATACATGTTGATGCACAAGACATGCAAGCATGGAAGACATATGCAGATTTCACAAGAATATTGAAGCAAATGGAAGAAGTTTTTATCACAAATGTATTAAAAGGGAGCAGTGTTACCAAAATCCTGAGGAGGATATCAAAAACATTGTTATCCTTCAGAAGAGCTCAGGTTTTCAAGATTATAAATTATTGCTGCATGTACAGAACCTAAAACTTTAACTGGATTCCAGTGTACATGATTCGCTATTTAGATGAACCAGTACTTCCCCCTACAAAAACAACCTTTTTGTCCTGCTGAGGTGAAACACTGTTTTTCATGATCACCTTCTGTTCATCGTAAGAAAGCACTGGATATAGAATAATTTTTGAGTATTTTCCCTTGGGAGAATTTTGTCTTATTGCTGGGTAACCCAATTTTTCAAATTAGTGGTTTTGGTATTTTTATATCAAAACATTTACAGTGTTTGGAAAGAAAGCTATTTTAAATAGATTTTTTTTTTAAATGAAGCTATGTGATATAGATGTATAGTTTTTTGTTGTTTGTCTTTTTGTTTTTATGCGAGTGATTGTTCTTCCCTCTACATACTCAACATTTGCCAGCTTAATGATAGCTTTACACAAAAGCATTGGCCAGAGTTCAAAGTCATAAGTTGTGGCCGGAAGCAATAGATTGTTGTCTTCATCAAAAGGCAGAAAGTCATCAATAGTTATCTTTCTCCAACAACCCTAAAAATGAGAAGAAAGGAATGTACAGTTAGTGATTTACATTATTTTTCTCATATATTATTGTATACTACTGATGTTATCATTTACTCTTTCATAATTTTACCTTACCTTTACATCTAAAGACTGGTGTGCTGGTTTTCAATACTACTGTGGCTGAGAATTTCAGCTGTTTTATTTAATTTAATTTATTTTATTTTATTTACCTGTATCAACAGTCATTATTGATGAAACCTTATAAACACATTCTTGGGTGACCATCCTATATAATGCAGTAAATCAAAGTGTTTCAAACAGCAGAACCAAAACATTATACAACCATGGATAAGTTTGGTCATAATTAAATAACTTAACATAATCATAACACAAATTCTCCAAGTATAAGTAATTAGTGTTCACTCTGATAGATTCAGTGACTTTAAACTTCCAATTACCAGAATCCTTTTTACTCCTAATTAAAGATCTAATTTTTAACATGAAGTTAATTAATACTTTAATAAAATGATTATATATTTACCTGTATGCATATTACTTCACAGTTAAAAGTTTGGGACAAATGGTAACTTTAATGGTTATGAACTCAAATATTTTCTAAACTTTGGTTTTACATGCAAAATTTTATTATGAATTTATTCTTTTGCCCAAGAAGTATTTTCAGCAGTGATGCAGGCATTGTGAACCCCAAGTCTGCATTAACACCTGGCCTATAGCAATGAATTGCTTAGAGTCTAGTGACCGGAGACATATATGCAAATAACATAAAACATAATATTTTCATGGTGCTCCAGGACCAGAAAAGCAAGTGTGACAAATATTGCTTGTGCAGTCTTCACAAGAAGGTGACATCTGAACTAAAGATTCAAAAAACACTAGTTTTCCCAGTACATAGGGGCAATAGGGGCATGATTTCTTTGTATGGGATGAGTAACTCTGAATTCATATTGCCTTATTTAGTGATTTCATGTCTTTCTTTCTTATCTAACGGGTCATATAGGGCAAGACAGGATTAAAACTTAGGTGTATAGCCACTCCCTCTCCTAATTTCAAATGACATGACCCAAAAGAATACACAACGAAATAAGCCAGAGACAAAAGGACAAATATTTTGTAATCCTATTTGTATGACATATTTGGAAAAAAGCAAACTGACAGAGACAAAAGGCATACTTGAAGTTCCCAGGGGCTGGGGGTGGAGGGGAATGAAAGATTATTGTTTAAGGGGTACAGAGTTTCCAGTTGGGATGATGAAAAAGTTGTGGAAATAGATAGTGGTGATAGTTGTACAGCATTGCAAGAATACTTAATGCCTCTGAATTGTGCATTTATAACATTCAAAATGCCAAATGTTATGGTACATATATTTTACCACAATGAAACCTAGTAATATGAGAACAATTTTGAACGAACCAACTGGGTCCCCACGAAAGAAATGTTTTAAAGCAGACATAAGCACTTAAGCTAAACCAGTTCAATGAGTATCATCTACTTACAGCTGATCAATAATATATTTCGACTGAGAATGCTTTCATTCCTAAACACCATTGAACTGTATAGTCTAAATAGATCGAAGTGCATGGTACATGAATTGCATCTCAGAAAAGCTATTATGAAAAATACACAGGGATAAGTGTTCAGTATTACATTTAAAAACACACTTTGACTAGACTTATAACAATTTTCCTGGGAGTTTTTTGATTCTTTCATATTAAAATTTGGTTGGTGGCTTCCTTAAGGTTTATGAAGAAATTAAATGTTATATATGTAAATATAAATGTTACATATAAATATCATATATATGAGACCTCATCATAGAACATTGACTTTATTTATTTGAGACTTTATCTTAGAACACTGAAATTTTTGAAATTTTATTTTAGAGAGAAAGAGAACATGAGAGAGAGCGCAGGGGAGAGGTAGAGGGAGAGAGAGAGAGAGAGAGAGAGAGAGAGAGAGAGAGAGTCTTAAGCAGGCTCCATGCTCAGCATGGAACCCAACGAGGGGCTCAAACCCACTGCCCTTGGATCATGATCTGACCCGAAATCAAGAGTTGGCTGCTCAACCAACTGAGCCACCCAGGTGCCCAACACTGAAATATTTTTACACTTTTTTTCTTACCTGCATGTAAAAGATGTACATGGGGCAGTTTTTACTGAGTTTACTGTGTTAGCACCACATAATTTGAAATGACCATCAAAATGTTTAATTACTTAGCACATTTATGAAGAAGGATGCTTCTTTTATTAGTATAAATATACATTACTAAGTTACTTTAGAATATAGCCATGTTCAAATTTTAATATTTTCCACACTTGAATTCTAGGTCAAGATAACTAAATGGCTACATATATTTATATCCTCTGCCTCCTAAGACCATGCTAAAGGGAAAATAAAAAATATTTTCGGGGGGGCTTGGGTGGCAGGGTCAGTTAAGCATATGACTTTGACTCAGGTCATGATCTCGTGGTTCATGATTTCAAGCCCCGAGTGGGTCTCTGTGCTGACAGCTGGGAGCCTGGAGCCTGCTTCGGATTCTGTGTCTCCCCCTCTCTCTACCCCTCCCCTGCTCATGCTCTGTCTCTCTCTCAAAAATAAATAAACATTAAAATATTTGTTTGTTTTTTTTAATTAATAGCATCAATCACAATTACAAAAGATCAAGGAAGGAGCAATCAGCGGACAGAGATTTCAGCACGTATCTGAATGAACATAATTATATAGATTAGGATAGAACCCTAACAGCACTCCCCCACCTTCAGCCCAGTAACAGGTGGTGCCCTTCCCATACAGGGCCTGAGGGTGAAAGTCTGACTTCTGTGACTGTCCTGAAGTAAACAGGGCAGTTTCTCTTCCCAGTGGAGTCAGCGGGCAGAATTGTGACTTCTATCAACCTCCTGCAATAAAGAGGAAGTGCTTTCTGCATTAGTAGAACCTGTTGGAGGAAGTCTTATTTCCACACTCTACCCATGCAGGGATGAAGCAGTACACCTCCCCCTCCTCAGCTAGTGCTAAGGACACTGGGGGATCAAGTCTTATCATGGGACAACAAAGGAGTGACAGACCAGAGTAGCATTGCACAGGCTTTATAAACCAAATTAACATATGAAGAACAGCCCACAAAAGTGAGCCAGGATGTGCACTCTGAATCTAAACAGGTTGACTACTTGCTAAAATAAAAAATTTAATTAGCAATCAGTCATACAACATAACACTAAAGATGTCCAGGAAACTGTCCAAAATTACCCATCATGCAAAAACCAGGAAAATCTAAATTTCAATGAGAAAACACAGTCAACAGAGTACAGTGCCAAAATGACAGGGAATTTAGAATTTTTAGTTAAGAAATCTAAAGCAGATGTCATAAAAATGCTCCAGGAAGCAACTATGAATATTCTTTGAAACAAATAAAAAATAGAATACCTTATCAAAGAAATAAAAAATATGAGGAAAAACAACAGAAATTTTGAAAATAAAAAAAAAAAAACCCTCATAGGAAAAGATCAATAGCAGAACGCAAATGGGAAAGAAATTGGTGAATTGGAATTTAAGTCAATAGAAATTATGAACAACCAGGAAAAATAGATTTTTACAAATGATAGGAACCTCAAGGACCTATGAGACAGTGAAAGAAGATATAACATGCATGCCATCAGAGTCCCCCCAAAATGAGAAAAAGAATGTGGGGCTGAAAAAATATTTAAATGAGTAAGGACTGAAAACTTTCCCAAATTTTCTTAAGACATGACCCTACAGGTTCAAGGAGCTCAACATATCCCAGAGAGGATAATCTCAAAGAAATCTACACCCAGACACATTAAATTCAAACTTCTGAAAACTGGAGACACAGAAAAAAGCCAGAAACCAGCTAGCTGGCGAGAAAAGAACACCAAATCGCTCTCCAGAAACCACAGAGGCCAGAAGGAAGTATCAGACTAGTTTTCAATGCTGAGGAAAAAGGCCTGCCCAACCCACAACACTGTATCAAGTGAAAATACCATTTAGGAATAAGGGTGAAATAAAACATTTTCAGATAAAAGAAAGTTAAGATAATTTGTCACCAGAAGACTAAGAAAGGATGGTGAAAAAGAAAGAAGAAAAAAAACATAAATAAAAAGGGTAGTGAAAACAAGACAAAAAAAAAAAAAAAAAAGGAAATGACAGAAATCTTAGGACATCAGGAGTGAAGAAAGAGTAAAGAAAAGTACAAATATACGGCTAAATACAATAAAGTATTCTTTGCTTCTCGAGCTTTTAAAATTATATTTGACATTTGAAAGCAACATTTATTTTATAAAGGTTCTGAATATGATAAAAACATCTAATCAATTATGTTATAAAGGTGTAAAGGGACCCAAATGGTGGTAAAGGGTCTATATTCTAATTTAAGTGGTAAAATGCTGATATTACTAGATTGTGATAAGCTAAGTATGTATATTTTAATCCCTAGTGCAACCACTAGAAAAAAAAAGTAATGCTTAGAGATACACTCATAAACACTAGAGATAATTCAACATGGAATCCCAAAGAATGTTCAAGAAAACACACAGAAATAGGGAAATAGACACAAAAAAATAAATAATAGAAGTAACAGAGTAAGCAAATAATACAATGACAGACTTAAATCCCAATTATATCAAATATAAATTGCACACAAATTAAAGTGTAAGAAAAAAAAAGAAAAAGAAAAAAATAAAGTGTAAGAGCAAAGTGGATATATTTATGAAAATTAAGAATTTGCATATATTTGAATAATTCCACATGTAGAAATCCCAGAAAAATAATCATAAATGGGCAAAAATATATACACATAAATGCTATTTTACAGAATTGTATTGGTAAAACACTGGTCATAATCTAAATATCAATAAGAAATTAACAAAAAATGTATAATTATCATTACATTCAAACAATGGAGTACAAGGTAGATTGTAATCTACGGGTAAATAATGCCCGTAGTTAGGGAAAAAACACATTATAGAACAGAAGTATCATATGATCCCATTGTTGCTATAAATTATAAATAGTGGGTTTCATATATTTATAAGATACAAGTTTCTATTCAACCAGAATACCAGGTAGCCATCTTTCAATCCCATGAATACAGTCTCTGAGAAAACAAAGTCCTTGTTTGTTTAAATTGCATCTATCTATTTATTATCACTGTTATTAGTATTCTATGTTCTTTCAAGGACTGCAATTCCCATTTCAAAGAATGGACCAAAGTAGAGAAAACCAGCAGGAGAGTATTATAACCTGGCTTGTGTATTTGCCTAACAAACAGAACTGTAGGTTGCATTTGCAGATCACATGATACTGTACACAGAAAATCCTAAATACTCCACCACAAAACTATTAGAGGTCATAAGTAAATTCAGTAAGCTTGCAAGATACAAAATTAATATGCAGAAATCAGTTGTGTTTCTATATACTAAAAATGAAGTAGCAGAGAGAAAAATTAAGAAAATAATCCCATTTACAATTGCACCAAAAAGAATAAAATACCTAAGAATAAACTTAATCAGGGAGGTGAAAGGTCTGTACTCTGAAAACTATAAAACATTTAAAAGAAATTGAAGACAACACAAACAAATGGAAAACTATTCCATGCTCATAGATTAAAAGAATTAATTTTGTTAAAATGTCCATGCTATCCAAAACAGTCTACAGATTCAATGCAATCCCTATGGAAATACCAACAATACTTTTCACAGAACTAGAATAAAAAATACTTAAATTTGTATGGAACCACAAAAGACCCCAAATAGCCAAAGAAATCTTGAGAAAGAAGAACAAAACTGGAGGTATCACAATCCCAGATTTCAGATATACTACAAAGCTGTGGTAGTCAAAACAGTATGGCACTGGCACAAAAATAAACACATAGATCAATGGAACAGAATAGAAAGCACAAAAACAAATCCATAATTATATGGTCAGTTAATCTATGAAAGAGGTAAAAATATACAATGGGGAAAGGACAGTGTTTTCAATAAATGGTGCTGGGAAAAATGGACAGCTACATGCCAAAAAATGACACTGGGCCACTTTCTTACCATACACAAAAATAAACCCAAAATGGATTAAAGACCTAAATCTGAGACCTGAATTTATAAAACTCCCAGAAGAACCCATAGGCAGTAATTTATTTGCCATCAGCCATAGAAACTTTTTCTAGATAGGTCTCTGAAAGCAAGAGAAACAAAAGCAAAAATAAACTTTTGAGACTACATCCCCCCAAAAAAGTTTGAAACAGCTGAGGAAGCCATAAAAAAAGGTAACATAATGAAAGGGAGAAAATACTCATAAATTATATACCTAATAAGGTATACAAAATATATCATATCTAAAATATATAAAGAATTTATACAACTTAAAACCCAGAAAACCCACAAATAATCCAATTAAAAAATGAACAGAGGATCTAAACAGACATTTCTCCAAAGAAGATATACAAATGGCCAACAGACACATGAAAATAAGCTCAACATCACTAATCATTAGGGAAATGCAAACCAAAGTCACAAGGAGATATCACTTTACACCTGTCACAATGGCTAGAATACAAAGACAAGAAATAATAAATGTTGGTGAGGATGAGAACCCTTATGCACTGTTGGTGGGAATATAAATTGGTGCTGCCAGTGTGGAAAATAGTATGAAAGTTCCACAAAAAATTAAAAACAGAAATACCACAGGATCCAATAATTCTACTATTGGGTATTTACCCAAAGAAAACAAAAACACTAATTTGAGAAGATACTTGCACCCCAATGTTTACTGCAGCATTATTTACAATAGCCAAAATATAGAAGCAGCCCAACTGACCATGGATATATGAAGAGATAAAGATATAGTGTGCGTGTGTGTGTGTGTGGGGGTGGGGGGGTGGGGGGGTGAGTGTGTGTGTGTGTGTGTGTGTGTGTGTGTGTGATGGAATATTTTTTGGCCATAAAAATGAATGAGATCTTGCCATTTGTGACAACATGGATGGATCTAGAGGGTATTATGCTAAGTGAAATAAGTCAGTCAGAGAAAGACAAATACCATATGATCTCACTTATATGTGGAATCTAAAAACAAAACAAATGAATAAACAAAAAAAGAAAAAGAAAAAAACACACCCATAAATACAGAGAACTGGTTGTTGTTGGAGGGGAGGAGGGGGAGAAAATGGGCAAAATGAGTGAAGGGGAGTGGGAGATACAGTTTTCTAGTTATGAATGAATAAGTCATGGGGATAAAAGGTACAGCACAGGGAATATCGTCAAAGGTATCATCATGGTGTTAGATGGTGACAGACAGTAGTTACACTTGTGGTGAGCACAGCATAATGTGCAAACTTATCAAATCACTATGTTATAAACCTGAAACTAATGTAAACACTGTGTGTCATTTATACCTCAACAATTTGAAAAACTAGGTTGGATCAATATATGAATATAAAATATATATATTTAAGCAAAATCCCTGAATAGAAAGCATCTAGACGGTAACAGCTTCTTATATATTTGTTACACATAGTAATGAATTTACTACAAGGATAGGGCATTGGATGTTCCATACGCAGTGCTATGGGGAAAAATGAAGCAAAAGCAGGTGAGATAAAGTGCGAGGGTTTCAGATACAGTGGAGAGTGAAAGCTTCAGAACAAGTGTCTTTAACACTGAAACTAGAAGATACTCAGGCATTGGCTATTGTGTTCTAAAACAAACAAATAAAAAAAGTATTATCTAAGTATTCCATATGTAAGCAAATGATCATTCATATAGCAATCATATATAAAGGAAAATAGACCACAATATTTAAAGTTATCCAAAATATATAACATATATATTCTAAGTGAATATGTTTGGAATGCACATTCCAACTGAATGAAAGATGAATCAAAATACAATAATCAAGAGAAGACAAGCTGTAGCAGGATGATGAGGACTAAACCCTTTTATATATAGAATAAAGGATACATAATTATAAATATGTGTTCAAAGATAAATACCAATTAAAGTGTTTATTTAAAAAGCATGCATGCCAAGAAAATATTGAAGCAGAAGAATATTAGGTGGATCTTATTCTAAAAAATCAAATCATACTGTAAATCCATAACAATTAAAGGGATATGGTATTTAGAAGGGACAAGAAAAATAGCAGGAGAAAATGGAGTTCAAAAACAAACACAAGTCCACATTGGAATGCAGTGTATGATCAAAGTAGTTTTCAGAATTAGTGGATAAGAGGCACCTGGGAGGCTCAGTTGGTTGAGCATCCGACTTCGGCTCAGTTCATGATCTCACAGTTCATGGGTTCGAGCCCTGCATTGGGCTCTGTGCTGATAGCTCAGAGCCTGGAGCCTGCCTCAGGTTCTGTGTCTCCCTCTCTCTCTGCCCCTCCCCTGCTCGCATTCTGTCTCTGTCTCTCTCAAAAATAAATAAACATTAACAATTTTTTTAAAATAAACAAAATAAAATTAGTGGATAAAAAGTACAACATTCAATATGTAATCCTGGGGCAATTCACTGAAATTTTAGGACAAAAAGGAAACTAGGTCTTCATTTCTCACTGTAGATAAACAAATCAAAGACCCAAATTAAAAAAAAAAAAAAAAAAAAAGCCCAAAATGCTAGATAATATAAGGGGTTTTTTTTAATGTTCTTGAGATAATGATATCTTACATTAAATAACATAAACATCCTAGAGTCAGTTAATAAAAATAATGACATAATCAACTACATAAAAATCACAAGCCTCCATTGGGTAGAAGATACAAAGTTAAAAGACAAATTTCAAAGCACTTCCTCTACCCCCACATTTGTGATTATCTGCACAAATAAAAGAATACTTAGAGCTCTGTGACAAAACTTTGAATAACCTGTTTCATAAATAGGCAAAATACGGGCAATTCAAGAAGTATGTAAGAGATGCACAGATTTGATGGGACACTAGAGGACTGCACATCAGACCTTGGCAGGAACGAAGCAAGTTTGGGCAAAAGATGCACAGCCAGGCCGCACTGCAGGAGCATGGGACACAGCACTGCCACCATCTATGTATATCCTCTCCACCCTCACATCCTCACGTAAGAGCGGTTGTTGGGCAAGTGAGCACCAGGTAAGCTGATCACATGCTTTCCCCCTGGCTCTAGCGAGAGGCGGAAAGAGGAAGGATCTGTTCCTCTGGCTTTCCTGGTGGAAGGTGGTAGGGGTGGGAAAGAGAGAAGGAAGGAATCCATGAAAGAAAGAAGAATAGCAATAGTTGCAAATAGTTGCAAATCTACCATTCGTCAGGACTTTTGCTAGTTTCTTCTACACAATTACCACATTTTCTCTTTACCTGTATTCATTCCATGACATATTTGGTGTCTATTATCTTGAGGGATGTGGTCTCTTTGCCTCTGTGTGCAAGGGACCCTTAAGGGTCCATGGGGCCAGGTGAATGGATCTAGAAATGCTGAGAGCCAGTAAAGCTTTCTCTCAGCCTCAGAGGGAGAACATGGCCTTGCACGTCCGCGACGAGTGCCAACAAATTGCCTACAAAAATAATTCATATGGAAAAAGTTGTATCTCAGGGCTCAACAGTTTGGCAACAGCCCTGCAAGCCATTCGTCAGATGAGACCACTGAGGAACCAGAAGAAGCAACTGGACACCACACCCCTCTTCCCTCGAGGGCTACCTTGTCTAGCCTGCTCAAATGATTGGATCAGACTGAAACTTCCAAGTTGGACTACGTTTTTTTGTTTTTGGTTTTTTGTTTTAATTCTGAATACAGGTGGGTTTGCACCTATGAGGAATCAGTACAGTTAAAGAGAAATAAGTCAACAGTTTTACTGTAAAACGGAATGTAGTGTTAATAAATGTTGCAAATTCACATAGAAGGAAATTCCCAAAGAAGGAAGGCTGTCAGGAAGCAGAGAGAAAGAAACTAACAGGGTGGTTTACTATTCTGCTGATGCTCCTTTGCAATTCTTAATAACCGTTTTGAAGTTTATTTATTTTCAGAGAGAGTGTGTGAGCACAAGAGGGGCAGAGAGAGAGGGTGAGAGAGAATCCCAAGCAGGCTTTGCACTGTCAGAGCAGAACCTGATGCCTGGCTTGAGCTCACAAACTGTGAGATCATGACCTGAGCCAGAATCAAGAGTCGGATACTCAACTGACTGGGCCACCAAGGCGCCCCATAATTCTTAATCATTTTGAACTCCCTCCCACCTCAGTTTAAGTAAATGTGTGGAAAGTGGGGAGAGGGGAGCCAATACTGGGCATTTGACCTTGTCATTCTTCCCATGTTTACCTTCTGTCTATAATCCCTCAGCCCTATCCATGGTGTATCCTTACTCTCATTCTTCGGTGTACATTAAAACTTCAGAGTCTTGTCCCCCAAATCTGCCTCCTGACTGGTAAATAAGGAAGATAAAGGCATTTAGGAAGTCATTTTCTCTCTTCACAAAGTTTTGACTTTCAAAGTCTCTCACCTTGCTGTGAATATCAAAACACCAAAAATCCTATTTTAGATATCAGAGGCTAATATTACCTTCTTTACTTTTATGTCCCTGCTGTAACAATCTCACTAATTCCTTTAAAAAAAAAAAAGTCTCATTTTATTTTTGAGAGAGAGCAGGGGAGGGGCAGAGAGAGAGGGAGACAGAGGGTCAGAAGCAGGCTCTGCGCTGACAGCAGAGAGCCACAAGTGGGACTTGAACTCGAGACCCCTGAGATAGTGACCTGAGCCGAGCCAGCAGCTTAACTGACTGAGCCACCCAGGCGCCCCATGATCTTATTAATTCCTAATGCCTTTCAGCATTCTCCACCCCAGGAAGGGTAGATGGTTCTGGCTTACTGAGGGGAAAGCCATGTTCTTTAGAAATACAGACTGGGCTGGTTAACTTTTCATACTTCCCGCTTCCTCAAATATTCAAGAACATTCTTCCTAAGTGACCAGGACCAGGTTCATGGGTGTACGACCTGCACAGTCACAAGGAACCTCACCCTAAGAGGGGTGCCATTTTTTTTCAAGTGCTGCTATCACCATATTGAAATTCCCAATCATTTTCGAGCAAGGGGCTCTGCAAATCATGTAGCTGGCTCTGCCTGTGAGTATGGGCCTTTAGAGAGAGCATTCCATCCACAAAAACTAAAGGGGTTTCATAATCTAGTGTTACATGTGGTGTAAGCCTACTCTGCCATATAAACGGGGTGTTTTTCATTCTCTATTTCTGCTATCCCATTTGCTTCCTTTCAAGCAGGAGCAAAAACTTTTTGTGTCAAGGTAAGATTTGTTAACATGAGTACAAATCCCAAGCTTAGGAAAAAGATTGGGTGGGACCGGGCCTCTCAGTAGCAGGAGAGAAGGAATGGACCGTATGCTCAAGCACTCTCTTTGTTCAAGACTGCATACCACATCAGAGAGAAGGGAGGAAGGAAGAGAGCCCTGTGCGTCCATCTGTCTACCCACCTCCCCAAGAGGGCAGAGATAGCAGAGGACCACCCCTCCTTGTGCCAAGCAGCAACAGTTTAAAAAGCACATGGGACTGGTGTCACAGGACTAACAACGATGCTTCTTATCGATCCCAAATTACATATGCAGGACATTTCTTCCCAGTAAGTGCACAATTGATATCCTGTATAAATGCATGACCTTGTATCAGCCTGGGTAACAGCATGTAAAACAAATATATTTCAATATGAAAGACAATTTTTAATGCACATGAACATGAACTTACTTACCATCCAGTAAAGTTTCACAACATACTTTCCGTAGCTATTGAATAAGGGCATGTGACCTTTCACAGCCTTGCACAGAGAGTAGATGTGTTCCCAGGGCTTCCAGGCAAGACAAGGAGGCTCTCCTGTGGTCCCTTTGAAATAATTGTTCAAAATGCCTCCATTGAATATCTTCCACACTGCATAGATTTCACTGATAATCCATCTCATCAGCTAGAGACAAAAGCCACTAGTGTTAATCAGTTGCTTTTCAGTTGTTGGTACTATAATTTAGGGGGGAAACCAGTCGAAAATCTACTTCCAGTAGTAATATTAAGTTCTACATGTAACGAGTTCCACATTTTGATTTCTAACTTATAAATAAAGTCACTGTTCTTGCCTTTGTTGTTGGGAAGCAGAGTCACAATACAAGCTAAAAAGGCTTAACATTAAACATACTCTTAGCTAAGAGCTATCTTCCAGAGTAAACTGTCAGTGATTTGAGATTGATCTCCATTTCAGTTGTGTGTGTGTGTGTGTGCGTGTGTGTGTGTGTGTGTGTGTGTGTGTGTGTGTGTGTGAAAGAGAGAGAGAGAAAGAGAGAGACAGAGACAGAGAGGGGAGAGACAGGGTGAGAGAGAGAGAGAGAGAGAGAGGGAGAGAGACTGAATGCTTCTGAGAGTAGTGGTGATTTTATTCTGGAATTAACTTTCTATAAATGAGTAAGCTACTCTTCTGTAAGTGTTGAGAAGTTTGAGAAGAAAATGATCTCTTTTATGTCAATAGGATCAGTTAGACAATGAATGAGATGAGAAAGAATTAAAATTGCATACACAGTTAAATCTCTAAGTCTCGTATTTCATGTGTCAGTCTGCAGGTGCAGAAGTGATCTAAGTAAAACTCCCATGGGCAGAGTTTTCAACAGTCAGCAAGGTGCAGCGGGGAGTGGAGCAGAAACAGAGACCAGGGTTTGAATTTTCTTCCAGGTCCTTCTGCTCTAGGGCACGTCATTTCACTGTCTCTAAACTGCAGTTTCTGTAATGCAGTCTGTAAAACGTAGACTATACTATCTATTTTTCAGTATTTTACAGGGAATAGAAACAATGCAAAAAAAAAAAAGGATCTGTGGGTCACAGCGGTGTTAAGTAAAGACATTATTACCCTCAGTAATATTGGATTTTTGGAAATATTCATCTTATGTTTAACTGCCCGGTTTATAAGAAGATTAAATACTTGAGACTAACCTCATAAGATTTAGGTTTGCCTTAATTTACATTATCTAGGACATTTCTTCTAGTTTAGTTAAGTTGAAAAATGTAAACCAAGTATCTTTCTGTATATCTGGTAATTTTAATATAGAATATTTTATGCTTTTCTTACCTCAAAAAATAAAAAGGTAAAGTCTATGCATGCTCTGGATAATAAAATAAGCATATGTTAGACTAAAATATAAGGTATAAAACCATTCAAAGATAACTTTATGCTAATCAGTACAACCTGGTTGAAGAAATAAGTGTTTTGATTTTAATATTGGTCAAGATATTTAAGATAAGAAAGACAAAGTGTTTGAATCAATAATGACAATTGATTTCAACTGGGTCTTAGGAGAAAATAATTTTTTTTAAAAAACACCCTGTTTCTGATATAACCGCCTTAGGGGAGTAGAACAGGCTTGCTTCTGATGGATAAAACCCAGGGTGTTGGAGGTGGGTGTGTTTAGGTGAGATTTGCCCTGCGTTAGCAAGTCAAACAATATCAGGACACCCTGCTCTTGAGCACAGAGCAGAGCAAGTCAGGCAGCAACTTGATGTCAATTACTAGGCACGTGGGTCAAGAGGCAAAATGCGCAGATTGTGAGTCTCAGCTACCCTAGGTCTATGGGCAGGAGGATAGGGACACAGCAATTGTACTACTAACATTTCCCCACCATTTGTTCATTAAACTCAATTGAAGAGGCTTCTCTTCCTCTTTGAATGTCTGGCTTATAAAATACTGAGCAATTCCAAAACTTAGAGGTAAGCGAGGGATAACTGAAATTGACAGTCTGGGAATTGTTTTAAGCAGGTCTGGAAGGTATTCTGCAATCAGACTTCAGTTAGAAATTCCCTACATACCTCACTGCAGAGTAAATGTTCATTTGCTGAAAACAAGTCAAACAGGATTTCATTTTTCACAACTACTGGAGTCTGAAATTTAAAAAAATAAAAAATAAAAATATATATATATATGGAGATATTACTCCTTAGGAAAAATAAAGGAAATGTAGCTGAATGAAATATAGTTTCATGTGATATAAACAAGTCAAACCTGATTTCGTTTCTCACAACCAGAGAAATTAAAAGAAAAAAATAAGCACATAATTCCATAAGATAACCCTCTTACAGCTATACATGACATTCACTTAATACTGTAATGCCTATCAAATAGTCTTTTCATATAAAAAAAGGAATGTTATAAGATATAATATATGCAGATAAAGTCAGCATGCATACACACATAAACTGACAGTTTAAAAAGTGACCTAAAATTTAAGTTAAGCTCTCAAGTTACACCTGAAGCTTAGTTAACACGATAGCAGGAAAAATATCTTCATCTCTGATAAAAAATATTAACTGTGACAGCTTTTTAAAATCTTGCCCAGGGGCGCCTGGGTGGCTCAGTCGGTTAAGTGTCCGACTTCGGCTCAGGTCATGATCTCACAGTCCGTGAGTTCGAGCCCCGCGTCGGGCTCTGTGCTAACAGCTCAGAGCCTGCAGCCTGTTTCAGATTCCGTGTCTCCCTCTCTCTCTGCCCCTCCCCTATTCATGCTCTGTCTCTCTCTGTCTCAAAAATAAATAAACGTTAAGAAAAAATTTTTTTAATAAAAAAATAAAAAATAATAAAATCTTGCCCAATTTCAAATCCTGTTATCTTTTTAAAAATTCATCTAATGGTCATTATTTTATTGATATATGTCTAAAGATGCTTCTATATACTTAGAGCGCTAATGAATAAACATAATAAAGGAAAATATTATTTATAGTAGTTTTTAAAAATGTGTTACAATTCATATCAAGCTTATATACTCAAATCAAATTAACATAAATGTGTTTTTGATTAGTAAAATCATGGAAACTAATGCCATCAACTACTCTCAATCACATGGACAATTAACACCTTGAAAACTCAACAAAATATTTTTTTCTGTCTGACAAAAAACTTACTCAAAACTACCTTGAAGGCCTGAACTGTTATGTTTATAATTTATGAACATAGCAAGTTACATACATATTATATAAATATTTTACATAAAAATATATTTTAAATTCTGGTTTGGCTAATTAATTGCAAGGTGACACTTCTAAAATGTCCATACTCTTCAGCAAGTCCCAATGTACATTGACTTCGATTAATAATAGATTAAATAAATATTGAATACCTAAAATTTGAGGAGTGAAACTTAACAGCTGCCTGCCAACAAATGAAAGTAAGCACTGACAGTGTGTAAAAGACAGCAAATATTAAGGCAGAAGTCTCTACAGAGGTCTCTATTCCCTGTACCTACACCAGAGACAGAATAAATCTTCAGACATCTTACATCTCTTCAATATAATCAACACTCAAGAGCCTGGGCCATCAATACCTGGTTCTCAGAAATAAACAGATCTGATAACTCCCCTAGTGGTTAGGGCTTGTTACCCTTCTCAGTTGGAAAAAGTCCATGTTGGGGTGCCTGGGTGGCTTAGTCGGTTAAGCGTCCGACTTCAGCTCAGGCCATGATCTCACAGCTTGTGAGTTCGAGCCCCACGTCGGGCTCTGTGCTGACAGCTCAGAGGCTGGAGCCTGCTTCGGATTCTGTGTCTCCCTCTCTCTCTGCCCCTTCCCTGCTCATGCTGTGTCTCTCTCTGTCTCAAAAATAAATAAACATTAAAAAAAAAAAAAAACTTAAAAAGAAAAAGTCCATGTTGGTTCTAATATCTTAAATCCAGGCTTTTCAGTTTTTTCATAACTTAGTTTCTCTCTGACTTAAATCATGTCCTGTGACTTCATCCCTTGCTTTGAGTAGAAGAGAGTAAATTTCATATAGATAATTCATAATTGGGGCACCTAGTTGGCTCAGTCAGTTAAGCATCCAACTTCAGCTCAGGTCAGGATCTCATGGTTCACGAGTTCAAGCCTCACATCAGGCTGTGTGCTGACAGCTCAGAGCCTGGAGCCTGCTTTGGATTCTTTGTCTCCCTCTCTCTCTGCCCCTCCCCTGCTCATATTCTCTCTCTCTCTCTTTCTCTCTCTCTCTCTCTCTGTCTCCCTCTCTCTCAAAAGTAAACATTTAAAAAATTCTTAAAAAAAGGAAGTTCATTACTGTTTTGCTAAATTTTTGTCTAAGCTTTATATATGCCCATATTTAATGAGTTTCAATGTAAAGTGTATATATCACCATGGACCTGGGCATTAAAACTTGAAAAACATTATTCTTAGACTTCATAGTTAGCGAGACTTTCAGTTGTGGCTGTTCTGGTGCATACCCCAAGAGGAGCAGGTGCACGGGATCAAGAGAAAGAGCACAGAGGGAGAGCAGAGGTGCGAAGATGGGTGTCAACATTATAAGTTTAGGTAGAAGTGCCACCAACAACAACGGATGAATTTATTTATAAAACAAGCGTATCTCTCAGAACTAAGGTATGCTAAAAAGAAAAAAGAGATGGCATATAACTCTTCTACTTATTCACATTTGAAATACCCCCACTTTATGGAATTAATATCCTTTATTTGCATGAAATGTAAACTCTACACTTCCATTGCACAGAGCCTGGATATTATTAATAATACATTACTATTAAGCGCATTATATTAACACCACAGAATTTACATTCTTCACATCAATATTACCTAACAGCATAAGTTATTTAAAGGCATAGTTCATGTACATTTGATTTATTTTATTTAAAATGTCTTACAAGTAGACATTCAATAAATATTCTGATGGACAGAGGTGCATCTTCTGATTTTCTCATTTTACTAAATATCTCTGAATTTAGAATTATCTTTCTCAGATAGTAACGGTAGTTGGAAATACGGTGACTGAATTGTATTTTCTTGCATTAGTACCAGTCTTATTAAGGCTAAAACTTTTAGGAATAAAATCACTTTGTGTAGAAATTGAGATTGGGTGGGTTCCATAGTAAATGGAAGATTCAGCTCCATTACAAACATTTGACTAGCACTAAATAACTATTTTAGCCTACTGGTTTTCATTTAAAATGATGGTTTCTCAGGGTGCCTAGGTGTCTCAGTCAGTTAAGCATCTGACTCTTTCTGCTCAGGACATGATCTCACAGTTCATGAGTTCAAGCCACACATCTCACTGTCAATGTGAGGCCTGCTTGGGATTCTCTCTCTCTCTCTCTGCCCCTCTCTCTCTTTCTCAAAATGAATAAACAAACTTTAAGAAAATAAAATTAAATTAAAATATGGTTTCTTGAGCACTGTGCTAGTCAATGTGATTCAAGTAGCTGAGCATGGGGTCCAGAAATGAAGATGGCCCTTGGAAAATGCTTCAACAATACCTGGAACACAGGTAACCAAGGGCAAACCTCTCGGACTAGAAAATTAACACTAATACACACTAGAGTAAACAGAATTTCATGTCACATAGGTTCTGGCTAAGAAGCAGAAAAGGCAAAGTCAGTCAAAAATTAAGGAATAGCTTCCCACACATTTTAGGCTATCCTTTGACATCATGTAGAGAAAACTCAAGACTAAACAAAATTTCAATAGTCTCTTGGAAACCAGTACAAGAAATAGTAAACTATATTGATAATCATTTTTTTTCTATTAAATGCCAAAAAGTAATTCCTTTTTCTTACTAAATACCATGGGGAAAATTTACAGTGTTTTAAAAAATGAGAATTTCCATAAGTAGGATAGTACAGCCCATAGTTAGCATGTATTTTATTCAATAGTAAAAATATTTCTTACCCGATTAAATAAAAAATCCTGTGGACGCTTCCAGGAATAAATTTTCAACGATGGTGGCAATTCAATCTTTCCTTCAGGGTCTTCAAAAAAATGCTATATAAAAATATATTGAGGGTTTTTCTCTCCATATGGTTTTATTAAAATAAAAGCAACTCAATCTTAAAAAAAATTAATAAGTGCATAGATTTGATGAATAAACAAGCATTTATAGAGCAATTTGTATGTTCTCAGAGGTAGTTCATGGAATACTTGGTAAAGACTGAAGTTAACAATGCTGTATTTAATTAACAAAACCTTGATTGTTGAGTAACATTTTATTGCAGAGGAAGCAGTCCAAACAAGCATAAGCTGCTTTGGGATGTGAATTTGGTATGGTAGGAAAACAATTTGGATGGGACAGATATGGACATATTTTGCACTGAAAATATTGTGCTTTTTTTAACCTGAGTAGAGAAGATTTAAAAAGTATGATTGTATGTAAATGAAATTCATACCTCTGATCTGAATTTCATTTATTAGTTTTCAAAATTAAACTTGTTATTTTGAGATAATTATTGATTCACATGTCGTGGTGTGAAATTATAATAAAGAGAGTCCCTGTGTCCTCTTTAGCCAGTCTCTCTGATGGTAAAATCTTCTAAAACTATAGTGCAATATCACAACCATGATAATAACATTGATGCACTCAAGATACAGAACAATTCCACCAGCACAAGGACCCATCCTAGGCTCTTTTATGGCCATACCCACCCTCCAACCCCCTAACCACCTGTTTAATACCACCAGATCATTAATCTGGTCTCTTTTTCATTAATTTTATCATTTCAGTAATGTTATATGAATGAAATCAGATAGCAGGTAACCTGTGGATTGGCTTTTTGCCCTCTCTGCCTAATTTCCTGGAGATTCAATTCATTCAAGCTGTTGCATATATATATCAATAGTTTGTTCTTGTTTATTGCTGAGTAATATTTCATGATACAAATATTTGTTTGTTTGTGTACCATCTGTTCATTGAAGGACATCTGAGCTGTTTCCAATTTGGGGTTATTACTTATAAAGCTGCTATAAATTTTTTTTTTATTTTTTTTAATTTTTTTTTTCAACGTTTATTTATTTTTGGGACAGAGAGAGACAGAGCATGAACGGGCGAGGGGCAGAGAGAGAGGGAGACACAGAATCAGAAACAGGCTCCAGGCTCTGAGCCATCAGCCCAGAGCCCGACGCGGGGCTCGAACTCACAGACCGCGAGATCGTGACCTGGCTGAAGTCGGACGCTTAACCGACTGCGCCACCCAGGCGCCCCAAGCTGCTATAAATTTTTGCATACAATTTACAGGCTTTTGTATGAACATTAGTTTCCATTTCTCTGAGATAAATGCCCAATAATGCAAGTAATTTATTAGTTTCTGAGCCCATAGAATGGGTCAGTTAGTGAGCTCGGGAAGAAAAATGACATACAAATGTCTACTCTCAAATGCTAGTGATATAGTAAATTAGAGACTTCAAGTAGCTACTGTGTAAAAGTTCTTACAGCTCACAAGGTAATTAGGTTGTTGGAGTGGTCCTTACAAAACTGAAAAGTACTGCGGGTACAAAAACAATGCTCTATAAAGGTAAACTGTATTGTTAAAAGGGGTAACTAAATTTCACCTGAGTTAATAGCGATGAGACAAATATCATTTGTGATTTTTATGGTACTCATATTTTTATCCTAATGCTGTTGTGGCCTGAGAAATAGGCTCTATTTGAGGGTATTATCTGAGCTTTCAACCCAGTAATTGTCTATGTGTATCTGGAACATATTCAAGGTACTGGAATACTTGGAATGAAGACAAAGGTAATCCCAACATCTAGTCAAAATGATCAAAGAATGAGTCCCTGAAAACCAGACTGAAGTTTCCAGGAGCCACACTAGACTTCCAGGGTTGCCTCATGTTGTTTTTTCCCCTCACAAATATGAACTCAGTTACTTTGAACTCCCCTATCTGACAATCAGAGTCACCCATGGATCTATTTCTATTGTCTGATTTTTCCTCTCGTTTTTCAGCCACTTGGTTCTGTTCCTCTTCAAAACTCTAGGTAATGATGTCTTCCTCCAGAGGAGGATTTTATTCCTTTCTAGCAGGCAAAGTACAAAATGAACTTCACCCTGTCAACAGTGGGATTCAAGATTTGGTCGGCTTGGTGTAGTTCTGGTTTACCCTTACTCAATACAGAATGCTACAGCCATGTTGGGGGACTAACTGGAAGGCTGAGTGTCTGAGTCCCTTCACCTTGGTATACCCTTAATCCCAATCTCTTGCCATGGCATAATGAAATAGTTTCTCTTATTTAGCTTCCAAGCTGTTGCGTTTTACTCATTTGCTCAGCAGCAAAGTCTTCACACATATAGCTTAGGAGTTGGGTAAATGTCTTGACATAAAACTATATACAAAATTTTCAGATTGTGTCTCTATAGTTACCTCTGGGATTCTGCTTCAAGTGTTAACTGCTTTGTAGCCCCAGACAATATCCTCTCTCTGAGCCCAGAGAAACTGACATAAGCCCCAAGTCACTACTTTCTGCTTGCCTTCTAATTTTCATGTCTTGAATTATTAAATTTCTTTGAGGAGAAAATCAAAAGGTAAAGGGGGGCCCATCTTATCATAATCTGTTGTGATTCCCTTTTCTCCATGTTGAGTTAACGGTACTCTTTCCATGTCGCTTTGCCTTAGGTGTATTTCTTATACCCACTTTACAATACTTCATTAAATATGTCTCAGTTTGGTTTACCATCCATGTCTTTTTATTGCTGTCCCTTAGCTGAAGAAGCGAGACCCAAATCTGGAATTACAAGGAAGGGTTAGCTTATCTGACGCTGATTTCCTGATCACTAGCCTCACTTCTAAAGAAGTGACTTTCTATAAAATCCCAAGGATACCTGCTATAGGTCCAGGTTTATGATAACTGATCCTGGTAAAATATGGATGTTGCAAATCATGGCTAAGAGCTACTGTGCTACTGTATCATAGAAATGTAATCACCATGCTTGGAGTGTCCACCACTCACCTCTGTAGAGGGACTGTCACTTCCCACGCCATGAATGCTGAGGTCGTAGAACAGAACTGTGAGTGGGAAGCAAAATTATACCCCAGATGGTACCTTTGCGCAGTTGTAATAACCAAGGTTTGAGCTGCTGTTCTACCTTGTGAGGGCAGGAGAGGCAGAACGGAGTGTTAGCTAAAGTTCTGAAGTATCACACTCCATTGTAATAGCCCCTATTTACCACAGGAGGAGGGCTGGCGCTTCCCTAATTATGCAGTTCTATGTAGCTCCATAGTCCAAGGGCGACAGTATCTATTTTCTGGTCTGATGTTCAGCCAGCACCATTTCTGTATGTTGCCTCCAAGTGAAATGGGCATCCAGTGACCAGCACACATGTCTAGAATTTGATGCCTGGCCTTCCAGAGACCAGCAATATTTTTTCATAGTCATCTGATAAAGACATACTTGCACTCCAAGGGCCCTAACGTGTTATGGTTTAGATCTTATTTCCTAGTTCCGAGTTTTCAGTCACTTCTACTTTTCTCCTCCTTATTGTGGGGAGTGACTCATTTTTAGACCTTTTCTAGAGCTCATATTCTTAACTGAGGATTTGTACAATCTATCTTCCTAATGTAAATTCACATTCAACCCCCACTAGTTGTAAATTTCTGTTAAAAATATGTAGAATATGAACGTTTTCATTTGAACCCAGAGAGTTCCAAAGTCCCTTGCATCTAAAAGTGCCACAAGTTAGAACTTGAAATTGTTCAAGTACTAAGAGAATCAGCAATTCGTTATATTTACTATCTTTTGTAAACAAATTAATGTTATGAATAATGCAGCTTATAATTCCGCATTTTGTGAATAAAACATAATTGCTAATAAATACCATTTTGGAGTTCTCTATGCAAATAAAGACACCAGAGTTCAACGTGGTCATTCTGGCAATTTTGTTTTTGCTTTGAAACTGGATTGTGTTCCATAAACATTTTTGTTAAATGAATTGCTGCACCAAATAAATGGGTCCTATTTAAAATGCAACCCAGACCCATACCCCCAACAAAGAAGTCTTTATATGTAAACATTTTTAAATAGACAGAAGAACCTAAGATAACACAATTGGAAAAGGTAGTAACACCATTCTCAGCTCCAATCCCAGGGACACATCATGTCTGAATGGCCACAGATAAATGAAAAGTACCTGAGATTGTTCCCCAAATATCTTGAAGAGAATATTAAGAGGGATTCAACTGTTATCTCATATAACATCTTAAAAAAATTGTCTCCTATAATCTCCAGATAACAGCTCACAGGTCTCCTGGGGCATTTCATTGTCTAAATCACTCTCTCTACTCTTTTTTTAAAGTTTATTTACTTATTTTGAGAAGGGGGGGGGGAGAGAATCCCAAGCAGGCCCCCTGCTGGCAGCATAGAGCTCAAGGAGGGGCTCGAACCCATGTACTGTGAGATCATGACCTGAGCTGAAATCAAGTGTCAATCACTTAATCTACCCAGGCACCCCCTCTAAATCACTGTCTCTAAATGTCTGGTTCCCCACTCTGTCCAAAATCCACTAGCTAACTGTTCTATCGATTTCCCCTTTATTTCACCGTGACTCTTTGATCACGTCTCTCCTTTCATTTACTCAAATACAATCAGCAAAGCTCAGGTCTAAGGCTTGGAAAGACAGGTGGGTAGGATGGGGGGAGACAGAGGGAAAAAGACAAAATTTCTCTCCTTTGAATGGAGGCTGTGGAGAAAATGGACTCACATGTTAGGCGATCCTATTCCGTGACAAAATTTAAAACTAAAATGAAATCTAGTCACCTTCAAATGGACTTACAAATACAGGGCTTTTTCCCATTTTATCCTTTTCTTTTCCACCTTTGCCTGCATCCCACTTTTCTGCATTTATGTCGGCTTCATTCCATTCTGGCCAGATCGGGAACTTCCCCTTCTTCTGCTCAACGGAGCCAAGTTGCACATTACCGCCAAAAAGGTACTGACTAGAGACAGAGCAAGGAGGCGAGTTAGTTTTCATTTGAATCTCTAAGGTAAGATATTGGATTAATTGCATGGTAGACATTTAATTATCTTGTCAGCATCCATGTTAATGACATTTTTCGATATAGTCTTACCTGTGGCAGATGGCATCCACAGGTTAACGTTCAAAAGACTGAAATACCCAAAGAGATTATTCCACAAACAAATCTTGAGCTTTAGCCTCTACTAACTAATGCAAGACATTCAACATAAACACATAAGATGCCATAAATGGGAATATTTCTATACAGTTCACACTTGAAGAAAATCCTTTATGCGTATAATATTAAAAGCTTTTTGAAAATCAGCACAGATATAATTGTGATGCTTCCCAGGATAAAAGTGCTATGTGATCATTATTTTAAAAGAAAAAAATTCTTAATTAGATAGGTAGGAAAGACATACCCACCCCATTCTAGAATCCACATTGTTGACAACTGTCCATTCTTTCAAATTAGTGGGAAAATATATGCATTTCTTCTTCAAAACATCATTCAGCTTATTCTTTTTATTGACTGTTTTTCCCACTTACCAGTATATTGCAAATAGTTCCCATGTCAATGAGAATTTAACTAAATACAAATTTAATGATTGCAAACTATCCCATAACATGAATTTACAGCCTTTCATTTAAGATCCTATAGCAAAAAATTTGAAAGTTTTGATTTGAATTTTGTGTTCCCTATTATAAACGAGACTGTAGGGTTATCCTTATTGCCAAATCTTTGCAGACATTATTTTTTTTTCTTAAAATTTGTTTATTTATTTTTTGAGAGAGTGGGGGGGGGGGGCAGAAAGAGGGGGAAAGCAGCATGGAGCACACAGCAGCATGGAGCCCAACACGGGGCTGGACCTCACAAACCGTGAGACCATGGCCTGAGCCAAAATCTAGAGTTGGACGCTTAACCGACTGAGCCACCCAGGTGCCCCTTTGCAGACATTATTAACTCTTTTATTAGTATAGATTTTTATAAGAAGACTTACTGTACCTAAATATATGCATATTTAAAATTTGTGATATATTTTGACTAGCTACAGAGAAGTTGGACTTGTTTTTTTACTCTTATTATTAATCTATGACAATTTCCAATCTCTAAACCTTGACTTTCACTTTTTTTTATTATTGTAAATTTTAAAATCTAAAATACGCATCTTGCTTAATTTGTCAAGTTTTAACAAGTGAGTGAGGTTAGAACCCTGTTCTCAATCCTGGGATAAGCAGTGAACAAAGCAGACTAAAATCTTTACCCTCGTGGAGTTCTTACTCTAGTGGGTGGAGACACAAAAACACAGCATAAATTAAGTAAAATATATAGTACATTCAAAAGGGGAAAATGCTAGGGGTAAATATAAAATCGGAAGGGGAAACTAAAGAGTTAAGGTACAGAATTTTTAACACAGTGGTTAAGGAAAGTGGTCCATAATAGGACCATATTTAAGTAAATAGTGAAAGAAACTAAAAAATTAAGCTGTGTGGATCCGTGGAAAGACTGTTCTGGATACAGGAACGCGGCAAGTACGAAGAGCAAGAAAGAGTTTTCTACATGCGGAGAGTGTCCTGGCTTCTGTGAAGAAGAAAAATATCAGTGTGGCTGAGGGGCAGTAAAAGGAGATCGTTTCAGAGAGGTGTCTGGAATGTAGAGAGTATACGGGTGATCTCAGCTAAAGGAAGGACTGGGTTTGCCTAAGTGAGGTGGGAAAAGCCAAAGGAGAGTTTCGAGCAGGGAGTTTTATAATCGTTCTTGCTGCAGTGTCGAGAAAAGCCCAAGGGAAACAAAAGAGAGAATTTAGAAGGCACTAAAATACCATGTGAGAGCTAATGGTGACTTGGACCAGAATGCTAACAGTAGAGGAGGCAGGAAATAATCCCCTGTTTTTAAGAGAGAGCCAGTAGATTGAATTGATATTTGCTGCAAGATAGAAGACTGTGGGATGGGGCAAAACTGAGGTAAGGAATAAAGCAGCATTTCACTTCTGAATGAGCTGCGTTCTAAATGTTTGTCACACGTTTGCGGACGTGTTGAGTAGTCAGTTAGATGTAGGATTCTGAGGCTTTAGGAGATAGAATTAGTGAAAATCTGAGTCATCAGCATTTAGATGATATTTAGAGTCTTAAGACTGGATTAAATCACCAAGAAAATTGCTATACCTAAGGAAAGGCACTCCCAAGAATGCTATTCAAAACACCCAACGACTGGTAAGGGATGAGCATGTCAACCCTCAAAGCTTCCAGTTCCAGTTATGCCAGATCTTATTCACCTAACTAGTGGGGTCAGGGATGTAGTAGGGTTCTCAGGGTAGGTCAGGGACCTAGGGAAGGAGGCAGAAATATCTGGGGCTCAGGGGTTTTGGGAAGGTTATTATTGTTAAGGCTATTCAACCATCAAATGAAAATATTTCAATATTCTAACATCGACAGTTGTATACCTGCCCTGATACTCCATGTTAAAAGTCTGAAAGAGTAGGAAGAAAACTGAGGAAAGCAGTCAATGAGTGTGGTAGACAGAATAATCCGCCCCCATCAATATAGCCACACCATGATCACCAGAATGGTGGAGAGATTACCTTCCATGGCAAAAGACGTATGCAAACAACTTACAGTATTTGAGTTGGGAGATTATCCTGGATTATCTGGGTGGCCTCAGTGTAGTCCCCAAGGGTTCTCAAAAGTCCAAGAAGGAGACAGAAGTACTCAGAGGGAGATCCAGAAGAATAAATAGAAAAGGAGAAGATTGAGCAGATGGCTCACCAGTCCTGTTTTCCATTTCCTACGTTTCCCAGACTACTTTGCAATTTGGCTGGTACTTTGTGGTGGTGTTTTGGACAATGACATGTGGGGGGAACGTGTTGTATCCTACCTTGAGGCTCATAAAACATCCTGTGAGATCCTTGTCAGCATGACTCAATCCTTCAGGGAAGATCTTAGAAAATGGTAATGCCACAAGATGAAGGGAGCCAAGAATCCTCATAGAGCACATACAAAGCCACTACTAAACTCCTGATCATACTCTAGTATAAATGGGAAATATCCTTTGGTGTATGATTTGGGGGTTGTGTGATATTAGAGCTAGCATTGATTACTTCCTACTTGCTACTCTGATGTTGTAATTAGCATTGATTATTAACATTGACAAATATATAGGGTAATTCCTTTTTTAGGAGTTGATCTTTTCTATCTTTAATCATTGTAAACATATGCATGGTAAATTACTTATAGATTATTTTTCTATTATCTTAAGTTTTTGACACTTGATTCATTTTTTATCGTTGTGATTTCTGCCTATTTTTTGTATATTCTTGTGTTTGAGGACACTTTTACTATCAGCCTATCCTTATCAGGGTTTTCTTTTCCTCCAAACCCCTTTCCCCAAGGCAATCCTGTATTGAAAGAATGTGTTTTCAATGTAATATAGAATTTTCTTCTGTCAGTGATGCCAAATAAATATGCCATCCAGGAACCCATAGGTCCTTTAAAATCAGATCTCAAACCTACATAAGTCTCAGTCCAAAGGTTTTCATTTCTCAAGGAAGATTTGTTTTTTTTTTTTTTCACCCAGACACTAAGCATAGAAAAGCTAGCCTTCTTATAACCTAAGATTCTAAAGCAGATTTTCTTATTCACCTTTTTAAAAAAAGATCTAAACTCTGGAAAGTCATGCCTTTACCTAAGGCTGGAGCACTCCCTTTCCTCATCTGTCCTATCTATGTTAAAACAAAATACTCTATTATCATAGGACTCCCTAAGGAAGTTACAGCCTCAGCTTAGAGTTACAACATCCTGACTTTCAGTTCCCTCCTCATTTCTGGATTCTGAATATTTTTATTTCTCCCTTTTTTTTTAATGTTTATTTATTTTTGAGAGAGAGAGAGAGAGAGAGAGAGCGAGCAGGGGAGGGGCAGAGAGAGAAGGAGACACAGAATCCCAAGCAGGCTCCAGGCCCTTAGCTGTCAGCACAGAGCCTGACGTGGAACTTGAACTCACAAACTGCGAGATCATGACCTGAACTGAAGTCAGATGTTTAACTGACTGAGCCACCCGGGCCCCCCCCGAAGATTTTTATTTCTTTACGTAGGCATTTGTAGGTATCATTTTTTTTTTACCTTAATCCACCATCTTGCTGGAAAAGAGAGGTTGAAAATATATGTATTGTAAAGCAGTGTTTCTAAATAGCATGTAAGAAAATAGGAGAGAAGGATGACAATAGGGAGAGAGGGAAAATTTTCATAATATTAATTAAAAATCAAGATACAAAATAGTACATTATAGTACATCTGTTTTATTGAGCGTTGGGACAAACTGTACAGATAAAAAGAAATTGGTGATTTTGTATCCATCAAAACCATGATAAAATTTACCTCATTCAGGAAGCTCAGAATTTTAAAAGTTATTTTTGTAAAAGGAAGATCTAATTTCTTTAAAAAAATAAATAAAGGCTTTGCTAAGATTATGTTTTGCTTTCCTCTTCATTCTGTCAAGTGTAAGTAAATGTTCTGTCTCCCTCCCTTAAGCTATTAAGCTTTATCACTAATTGGCCTACTTTCTTTGTAACATGTCAAATTTGATTCCATCTATATCGAAGATCACTTAAAAAGACGTTTATTTGAGGTATCTTATACCAGCTCAATAGCTCACCTATATTGCTACATGCACAATATAAACAGTGGTCAAATATAGCCCAATGTCAAACATGTTGTAGACTTCAAAAGATCATGCACAAATATGTGGCTTTTGAAACTCTCAGCACAATATGCCTTTGACGTTCACTGCCAGAATGTACGTACTGCTCTAGTATAGTTGAGATCCTTAAATATTCAAAGCATCTTATTCCTGGTTTCGTCAATTCTGAGAACAAGCTAATCTTTAAACACAGAAGTAACTCAGGACTTTTGAAGATTTAGGAACTGGTAATACTGGGAAATAAATGTGGCCAAGTTCCAGAAAAATCAAATATGCAAAGAAATCAAACCTGACATAGTGAAAAATCAGGGGGGTACAGAGTTATCTAAATCACATAGCAGTACACCCACGTACTAGAAGATGATTCAATCCATTAAAATTACAATTTGTAAAACAGATTTGAAAGATAAGTATATCCTCTACATATATGGCTAAATATTTCCTTCTACACAGTGAGTCTAAGTATGCTATTGAAATAGGGTAAGTGTCACTGGAGATTTTAGGAGAGGCTAGAATTTCATGATCAAAAGCCATGGAGGGTCTCGTGGGTGGTTCAGACGGTTAAGCGTCTGACTTTGGCTTAGGTCATAATCTTGCAGTTCATGGGTTCGAGCCCCACATTGGACTCTGCACTGCTGGAGCCTGCTTCGGATTCTGTGTCTCCCTCTCTCTCTGTGTCTGCCCCTTCCCTGCTCATGCTCTGTCTCTCTGTCTCAAAAATAAATAAACATTAAAAAATTAAAAAAAAAAAAAAAACATTGAAAAATGTGAATGGGTGTTTGCCAGAGGCAGGAGGTGGGCCAAATGGGTGAAGGTTGTCAAAAGGTATAAATTTCCAGTTATAAAATAAGGGAGTCATGAGGTTGTAATGTACAGCATGATAATTACAGTTAATAATACTTTACTGCATATTTGAAAGTTGCTAAGGGAGTAGGTCTTTAAAGGTCTCATCACAAGAAAAAATTTTGTAACTGTATGTGGTGACCGATGTTAACTAGACTTATTGTGGTGATCATTTCTCAATACATGCAAATATCAAATCATTATGTTGTACATCTGAGCTAATATAATGTTGTATGTAAATTACATCTCAAGTGAAAAAAGAAGTCAATGGACTAAATACAGAAAGAAACTGTAGTGGTGGGTAGGGGGTTGAGATAGCATAATCTACAAGTAGGTACTGGAATTTGATGTGAGCTGTGGTAGTCCACGCTTAAAAAATCTGTAAGTCTGTTTCGGAAAAGCAGCTAAATTTACCCTGTAAATGTCAAGAGGCCAGTAATAGGCTTCATGAATGAGTGAG
This sequence comes from Lynx canadensis, assembly GCF_007474595.2. Classification (NCBI taxonomy): domain Eukaryota; kingdom Metazoa; phylum Chordata; class Mammalia; order Carnivora; family Felidae; genus Lynx; species Lynx canadensis. Next base: position 132,913,687 of record NC_044307.1, on the reverse strand, counting down.
TGGCTACAGCTACTAATGAGCTCCTGGCTTTGAACTAAAGCCAGGTATATGGCTTTATATGTGGTATAGTCCCCCTATAGCTTATGGCAACGTGCCAATGTCCTGTGATGATGTAAGGAAATAGGTTGGCCAAAACAAATTAAAAAATGGGAATAGGAGGTGGCCTCTACCACAGTGGGTGTGGTATCAGGGATAGCACTTCCCACATGGGAGAAAAGACTTCCACCTCCCAAACTTAAGGTTTGGGTGGGGGCGGAGTAATATAAAAATGCACCTCCTAATCAGAAAGGACGCTGCTTTTACACTGAAGCAGCATGCTAGAGACCTCCTAGTGGTCCTTTAACCACTTAGTGTGGACAGGTCCTGGGGTTTTTAAAGAGGATCAACATTCAAAAGGAGGGAGATATTCCTCATAAATCTCAAAAAAGCAACTATTTATCAACTGATAAGGAAGTATTTCAATTTTGGAACAACTGTCCTCTCTTTTTCAATAGCGTATCACGACTGGATGATGGCAATGGGTAAGGAGTGAATCATTCTGGAAAACCATCCAAACCACATGACAAAGAACAGTATACATGAGTCTAAAATAGCTATAAAATATGAACTAAAAAACTAACATTAAAAAGCAAAAAAAAGAAATGGAAAATTATGAAGGACAGTCGGTAAATAAATCAAAAGAAAGAAATCCACCCAAGAGAAATAATGTAGCAAACTTAAAAGATATTTAAATATGTTTAGAATTGCCAAAAAAATAAAGGAGGGAAAGTTCTGCTTTGCAATGAGTGCAAAAAGGTATTAAGCAAACATATGACAAAGAAGATCAATGTGAACAGAGAGATACTGGAAAATTTTAGCAATGACAACTTCAGCTGTTGAAAGAATAGACTAAATAAAGCCAAAGAAAGGAGAAGACTAGTGATTTAGAAGGTAATTTTTTTTGGAGGAGCCAAGATGGCAGAACAGCATGGAAGTTTTTTGTGTCTCATGTCCATGAAATACAGCCAGACCGACACTAAACCATCATACACACCTAGAAAACTGATTGGAGGAGTAACACAACAATCTGCACAACCTGAACCACAGAATTCGGCAGGTATCTGGCACAGAGAGGTGAACTTGGGAGGAGAGAAGCCAGTGGTGGGCAGGGAACCGCCTTTGCAGGCGGAGAAAGCACGGGGGGGGGGGGGGTAGAATACAGGAAAAGCACCCCTCCCCAAAAGCAGCTGGAGAGCAAGTGGAAAACTGGAAACAGCCACAGGGCCTAAACTAAAAAGAGAGAAAAGGAGAGGGTTTCAATTCCATTAAGACTGTAACAAGGGGAGCGCAAAGGCTGCAACTCCGCAGCTCCATACCTGGCGGTGCTCTGGTGGGAAGGGCGAATCCCCAGGAACAGAGTGGGGTCCGGGAGGTTCTCAGGCCACACGGGGAAAAGCAGCTCCACTGCTGGAAGGACATTTGGTAGAGACTGTTGAAGCCACCTGGTCCCAGCAGACCCCAGAAGGCGGCCACATTCGCTGGTGCTGGAACAAGGTAGTTAAGGGTGAAGCCTGGTGCCAGATGTGTGTTGTGATTTTCCACGATCCCTGAAAAGCTGCTGCTACACTATCTCGTGAACTTTTTGTGGGGCGGGCTGGCGCCTGGCCGTAGCCTCGGGGCACCGGCAGTAGCAGGATCCAGCAGGCGCTCCTGGGTGCAGCCGGCATTCCGGCCATTGCTCGGTGAGACCCTCCCACAGAGGGCGGGACGGGTCAAAGCCGCAGTCCTTCGGAAGTAAGGGGCCGGGGAAAACAGCCGCAACTGAGACAAAACTCGGGAGAGAGGTACTGCCTGTGGCTTGGTCACGGACAGTGAAAAAGTGGGGAGTGGACGAAAGCTGAAGACAGAGGACGGGTGCGCGATTGCTGATCGGAGAGAACAGAGTTCCCACACTGGAGACCGGGTGACGCCATTTTCCCTGCCCCCACGCATGCATAGATGCACCTATGCAACAATCCACCCCAGTAGGCTAGCAGCGCCATCTAGTGGAGAACAGAGCCGTTACACTGAGCTCACCCAACTGGGCCAACCTTGCTCTTCAAGAACACAAGTTTCACCACCTACTTAGTTTATGGACTATAAAGCGCTTCATAGTCTGACTTCTAGGGGAAAAACAAAGTCATTTCGGTGCTATTTCAATCTATTAGCAGGTCCCTCTATTCAATTTTCTTTCTTTTTTTTCCTCTCTTTTACACTATACTTTTTCTTGAATACAAGAAAGAGAAAAAATTCATTTTTATTTTCAATTTTTCTTAAAAATATTTTTCTTTAATTTTTTACTCTATTTCTTACTTTTGTGTATTTTTTTCAAATTCTATCTTACTTCCATCATTCTATTTTAGTCTACTTCAGTGTATTCACTTTTTCAAATGTTCAAACGATTTCCTTGTTTTCTTTTTTCTTTTTTCTCTTTTTCATTTCTTTTCTTTTTCTTGAATGCAGAAAGTGAAGAACTTCATTTTTACTTTCAATTTCTATTAAAAATATTTTTCTTTAATTTTTTAACATATTTTTGCTTTTATGTAATTTTTTTCAAATTCTATTTTACTTCCATCATTTTATTTTAGTCTACTACAGTATATTCACTCTTTCAAATTTTCAAGTGATATCTTTTTTTCTTTTTCCTTTCTTTTCTTTTTCTTGAATACAGAAAGAGAAAAAAATTCATTTTTATTTTCAATTTTTATTAAAAATATTTTTCTTTATTTTTTCCTACTGTATTCTTTACTTTTGTGTACATTTTTTCAAATTCTATTTTACTCCCATCATCTCATTTTAGTCTACTTCAGTGCATTCATTTTTTCAAATTCTCAAATGATTTCTTTTTTTTCTCCCTTTTTTTTCTCTAATCTGCCAAACCACTTTCAACACCCAGACCAGAACAAACCTAGGATCTAGCACACTTATTAGATTTGTGTGTGTGTGTCTGTGTGTTTTTAATTTTTTAATTTTAATATTTTTTTAATTTTAATTTTTTATTTTAATTTTTCTACCTCATTAATTCCTTTTCTCCCTTCAAAATGACAAAACGAAGGAATTAACCGCAAAAGAAAGAGCACGAAGTAACAACAGCCAGGGATTTAACCAACACAGATACAAGCAAGATGTCTGAACCAGAATTTAGAATCACGATAATAAGAATACTAGCTGGAGTCGAAAATAGATTAGAATCCCTTTCTGCAGAGATAAAAGAAGTAAAAACTAGTCAGAATGAAATTAATGATGCTATAACTGAGCTGCAATCACGGATGGATGCAGTGGTGGCAAGGATGGACGAGGCAGAACAGAGAATCAGCGATATAGAGGACAAACTTATAGAGAATAATGAAGCAGAAAAAAAGAGGGAGATTAAGGCAAAAGGGCATGATTTAAGAATTAGAGAAATCAGTGACTCATTAAAAAGGAACATCATGGGGTGCCTGGGTGGCTCAGTCGGTTAAGCGGCCAACTTCGGCTCAGGTCATGATTTTGCGGTCCGTGGGTTTGAGCCCCGTGTCAGGCTCTGTGCTGACAGCTCAGAGCCTGGAGCCTGTTTCAGATTCTATGTCTCCCTCTCTCTGACCTTCCCCCATTCATGCTCTGTCTCTCTCTGTCTCAAAAATAAAAATAAACATTAAGAAAAAAGTTTATTTTAAAAAGGAACAACATCAGAATCATAGGGGTCCCAGAAGAGGAAGAGAGAGAAATAGGGGTAGAAGGGTTATGTGAGCAAATCATGGCAGAAAACTTTCCTAATCTGGGGAAAGACACAGACATCAAAATCCAGGAAGCACAGAGGACCCCCATTAGTTTCAACAAATACCGACCATCAGCAAGGCATATCATAGTCAAATTCACAAAATACTCAGGCAAGGAGAGAATCATGAAAGCAGCAAGGGAAAAAAAGTCCCTAACCTACAAGGGAAGACAGATCAGGTTTGCAGCAGATCTATACACAAAATTTGGCAGGCCAGAAAGGAGTGGAAGGATATATTCAATGTGCTGAATCAGAAAAATATGCAGCCATGAATTCTCTACCCAGCCTTTCAAAATAGGAGAGAGAAAAACTTTCCCAGACAAACAAAAATTAAAGGAGTTTGTGACCACTAAACCAGCCCTGCAAGAAATTTTAAGGGGGACTCTCTAAGGGGAAAAAAGATGAAAATATAAATAAATAAATAAATAAATAAATAAATAAATACATACATACATACCAAAAGCAACAAAGATTAGAAAGGACAAGAGAACACCACCAGAAAATCCAACTCTACAAGCAACATAATGGCAATAAATTCATATCTTTCAGTACTCACTCTAAACGTCAATGGAGTCAATGCTCCAATCAAAAGACATAGGGTAACAGAATGGATAAGAAAATAAGATCCATCTATATGCTGTTTACCCACTATAGACCTAAAAACACCTTCAGATTGAAAATAAGGAGATGGAGAACCATCTATCATGCTAATGGTCAACAAAAGAAAGCCGGAGTAGCCATACTTATACCAGACAATCTAGACTTTAAAATAAAGACTGTATCAAGATATGCAGAAGGGCGTTATATCATAATCAAGGGGTCTATCCACCAAGAAGACCCAACAATTGTAAACTATGCACCAATTGTGGAAGCACCCAAATATATTAATCAATCACAAACATAAAGAAACTCACTGATAGTAATACCATAATAGTAAGAGACTTCACCCCACTCACAGCAATGGACAGATCATCTAATCAAAAAATCAACAAGGAAACAATGGGTTTGAATGACACACTGGACCAGATGGACTTAACAGATATATTCAGAACATTTTATCCTAAAAGAGCAGAATATACATTCTTCTCCAGTGCACATGGAACGTTCTCCAGAATAGACCATATCCTGGGACACAAATCAGCCCTAAGTAAGTACAAAAAGATCGAGATCATGCCGTGCATATTTTCAGACCACAATGCTATGAAACTCAAAGTCAACCACAAGAAATAATTTGGAAAGGTAGAAAATACTTGGAGACTGAAGAACATCCTACTAAAGAATGAGTGGGCTAACCAAGAAGTTAAAGAGCAAATTAAAAAGTATATGGAAGTCAATGAAAATGATAACACCACAACCCAAAACCTCTGGGAAACAGCAAAGGCGGTCATTAGAGAAAAGTATATAGCAATCCAGGCCTTCCTAAAGAAGGAAAAAAGATCTCAAATACACAACCTAACCTTATGCCTTAAGGAGCTGGAAAAAGAACAGCAAATAAAACTCAAAACCAGCAGAAGACGGGAAATAATAAAGATTAGAGAAGAAATTAATGCTATTGAAACAAAAAAAAAAACAAAAAACAAACAAACAAACAAACAAAAACAGTAGAACAAATCAATGAAACCAGAAGCTGGTTCTTTGAAAGAATTAATAAAATTGATAAACCACTAGCCAGTTTGATCAAGAAGAAAAAGGAAAGGACCCAAATAAATAAAATCAAGAATGAAAGAGGAGAGACCACAACCAACACAGCAGAAATAAAAACAATAATAAGAGAATATTATGAGCAATTATATGCCAATAAAATGAGCAATCTGGAAGAAATGGACAAATTCCTCAAAACATATACCCTACCAAAACTGAAACAGGAAGAAATAGAAAATTTGAACAGACCCATAACCAGTAAAGAAATCAAATTAGTAATCAAAAATCTGCCAGAAAACAAGAGCCTAGGGCCAGATGGCTTTCCAGGAGAATTCTACCAAACATTTAAGGAAGAGTTAACACCTATTCTCTTGAAGCTGTTCCAAAACATAGAAATGGAAGGAAAATTTCCAAGTTCCTTCTATGAAGCCAGCATTACCTTGATTCCAAAACCAGAGACCCCCCCCCCCTAAAAAGGAGAACTATAGACTAATTTCCCTGATGAACACGGATGCAAAAATCCTCAACAAGATATTAGCCAACTGGATCCAACAATACATTAAAAATATTATTCACCACGATCAAGCGGGATTTATACCTAGGATGCAGGGCTGGTTCAATATCCGCAAAACAATTAACGTGATTCATCACATCAATAAAAGAAAGGACAAGAAACATATGATCCTTTCAATAGATGCAGAGAAAGCATCTGACAAAACACAGCATCCTTTCTTGATAAAAACCCTCAAGAAAGTAGGGATAGAAGGAGCACACCTTGAGATCACAAAAGCCACATATGAACGACCCAAAGCTAATATCATCCTCAATGGGGAAAAACTGAGAGCTTTTCCCCCAAGGCCAGGAACAAGACAGGGATGTCCACTCTAGCCACTGTTATTCAGCATAATATTGGAAGTCTTAGCCTCTGCAATCAGACAACACAAAGAAATAAATGGCATCCAAATCAGCCCAGAGGAGGTCAAACTTTCACGTTTCACAGATGACATGATACTCTATATGGAAAACCCAAAAGATTCCACCAAAAAACTGCTAGAATTGATTCATGAATTCAGCAAAGTTGCAGGATATAAAATCAACCCACAGAAATCACTTGCATTCCTATACACCAGCAATGAAGTGACAGAAAGAGAAATCAAGGAATCGATCCCATTTACAGTTGCACAAAAACCCATAAAATACCTAGGGATAAATCTAACCAAAGAGGTGAAAAATCTATACACTGAAAACTATAGAAGGCTTATGAAAGAAATTGAAGAAGACACACACACACACAAAAAAGGAAAAAGATACCATGCTCCTGGATAGGAAGAACAAATATTGTTAAAATGTCCATATTACCCAAAGCAATCTGCATATTCAATGCAATCCCTACCAAAATAACACCAGCATTCTTCACAGAGCTAGAACAATAATCCTAAAATTTGTATGGAACCAGAAGAGACCGTGAATAGCCAAAGCAATCTTGAAAAAGAAAACCAAAGCAGGAGGCATCACAATCCCAGACTTCAACCTATATTACAAAGCTGTAACCATCAAGACAGTATGGTAATGGCATAAGAACAGACACTCAGATCAATGGAACAGAATAGAGAACTCAGAAATGGACCCACAAACGTATGGCCAACTAATCTTTGACAAAAATGGAAAGAATATCCAATGGAATAAAGACAGTTTCTCCAGAAATGGTGCTGGGAAAACTGGACCACAACACACAGAAGAATGAACCTGGACCACTTTCTTACACCAGACACAAAAATAAACTCAAAATGGATGAAAGACCTAAATATAAGACAGGAAGCCATCAAAATCCTCAAGGAGAAAGCAGGCAAAAACCTCTTTGATCTTGGCCACAGCAACTTCTTACTCAACATGTCTCTGGAGGCAAGGAAAACAAAAGCAAAAATGAACTACTGGGACCTTATCAAAATAAAAAGCTTTTGCACAGCGAAGGAAACAATCAACAAAACTAAAAGGCAACCGACAGAATGGGAGAAGATATTTGCCAATGACATATCAGATAAAGGGCTGGTATCCAAAATCTATAAAGAATTTAGCAAACTCAACACCCCAAAAACAAATAATCCAGTGAAGAGATGGACACAAGACATGAATAGACACTTCTCCAAAGAAGACAACCAGATGGCCAACTGACACATGAAAAAATGCTCCACATCACTCATCATCAGGGAAATACAAATCAAAACCACAATGAGATACCACCTTATACCTGTCAGAATGGCTAACATTAACAACTCAGGCAACAACAGATGTTGGCGAGGATGCAGAGAAAGAGGATCTCTTTTGCATTGTTGGTGGCAATGCAAGCTGGTGCAGCCACTCTGGAAAACAGTTTGGAGGTTCCTCAAAAAATTAAAAATAGAACTACCCTACTAGGCATTTATCCACAGCATACAGGTGTGCTGTTTTGAAGGGACTCATGCACTCCCATGTTTATAGCAGCACTATCAACAATAGCCAAAGTATGGAAAGAGCCCAAATGTCCATAAATGGATAAATGCATAAAGAAGATGTGGTATATATACAGCGGAGTATTATTCGGCAATCAAAAAGAATGAAATCTTGCCATTTGCAACCACATGGATGGAACTGGAGGGTATTATGCTAAGTGAAATTAGTCAGAGAAAGACAAAAATCATATGTCTTCACTTATATGAGGACTTTAAGAGACAAAATAGATGAACATAATGGAAGGAAAATAAAAATAATATAAAAACAGGGAGGGGGATAAAACAGAAGAGATTCATAAATATGGAGAACAAACTGAGGGTTACTGGAGGGGTTGTGGGAGGGGGGATGGGCTAAATGGGGAAGGGGCACTAAGGAATCTGCTCCTGAAATCATTGGTGCACTATATGCTAACAAATTTGGATGTAAATTTTAAAAAATATAACAAGTTAAAATAAAAGAAGGTATTTTTTTAATCAAGTGTTTGAAACAGACCCTTTTTAAAAAATATTTATTTATTTTTGAGAGAAAGAGAGAGAGAGAAAGAATGAGTGGGGGAGAGGCAGAGAAGATGGGGGACAGAGGATTTCAAGAGGGTTCCATGCTAACAGTAGAGAGCCTGATGTGGGACTCAAACTCACAAACCATATCATTACCTGAGCCAAAGTCAGATGCTTAACTGACTGAGCCACACAGGTACCCCTGAAACACACTCTTTTTTAAAAATTTTTTAAAATTTAAATCCAAGTTAGTTAAAATATAGTGTAATAATGATTTCAGGAGTAGAATTTAGTGATTCATCACTTAACATGTAACAACCAGTGCTCATCCAACAAGTGCCCTCCTTAATGCCCATCACGCATTTCTCCCATCCCTCTACCCAACACCCCACTGGCAACCCTCAGTTTGTTCTCCATATTTAAGAGTCTCTTATAGTTCATCTCCTCTCTGCTTTTATCTCATTTTTTCTTCCCCTCCCCTATGTTCATCTGTTTTGTGAAACAGACTCTTTTTGTTAATTAAAAAAATGTTTTTATTGTTTTTTGTTTATTTCTTTTTGAGAGAGAGACAGAGCACAAGTTGGGGAGGGGCAGAGAGAGAGGGAGACACAGAATCTGAAGCAGGCTCCAGACTCCAAGCTGTTAGCACAGAGCCTGATGTGGGGCTCAAACCACAAACCGTGAGACCATGACCTGAGTTGACTTTGGATGCTTAACCACCTGAGCCACCCAGGTACTGTGAAACAGATTCTTAACTAGAGAGAACAAACTGATGGCTACCAGAAGGGAGGTGGGTGGGTGTATGGGTGAAATAGGTGATAGGTATTAAAGAGTTCACTTGTGATGAGCACTGGGTGATGTATGGAAGTGTTGGATCACTATATTGTACACCTGAAACTAACATGAGACTGTATGGTAACTAACTGAAATTTAAATAAAAATGTTTAAAAAAATCAAGTGTTTGCATAGATAGATAAAGAGATAGAGGGGCGCCTGGGTGGCGCAGTCGGTTAAGCGTCCGACTTCAGCCAGGTCACGATCTCGCGGTCCGGGAGTTCGAGCCCCGTGTCAGGCTCTGGGCTGATGGCTCAGAGCCTGGAGCCTGTTTCCGATTCTGTGTCTCCCTCTCTCTCTGCCCCTCCCCCGTTCATGCTCTGTCTCTCTCTGTCCCAAAAATAAATAAACGTTGAAAAAAAAAAAAAAAAGAAAAGAAAAAAAAAAAAGAGATAGAAACAGTGAACTAAACAGGTGGATAGATTGAAAAACTCCAGGGGCGCCTGGGTGGCTCAGTGGTTGCGTTTCCGCCTCTTGATTTTGCCTCAGGTCACGATCTTATGGTTCATGGGACTGAGCTGGCATAGGGCTCCAGGCAGACAGCACAGAGCCTGCTTGGGATTCTCTTTCTCCCCCTCTCTCTGCCCTTCCCCTACTCACGCGTGCATGCTCTCTCCCTCTCTCTCTCTCAATATAAATAAATAATGAAAACATTAAAAATTTTTAAAAAGAAAAAAACCTCCAGTGTATGCCTAATAGAAGACTCAGGCAGATAAATAGTTAAAATGGGGGTGGAGAGAAATATTAGAAGATTTGACTGCTGAAAAATCTTCAGAATTGATGGAAGACATGTCCTCAGATGGGAAAAAGTACATCAGGGAATAATAAAGGATAAATGGGAGGTCAGGGAATGGAAATCTGCATCCAGATAATTCGACTTAAATTGTAGGTAACTGATGAAAGTGAAAATCTATCTACATTAAAAAATGACAAGTTACCTTAATATAAAAACAATCAAATTGACAGCAATAACAGACACTGTAAAGCAATGAAGTGATATCTTTAAAGCTGAGGGAAAATAACTGTCAATCTTGGAATTAAGATCCAATTACACTCTTATTTAAAAGTGAAGCAGAAACATTTCTCTAAAATTAAATAAAAACATTTAAAATTATGAGTTTACCAGAATAGATTCCTACAAAAATATTTCCTGAAGGATTTATCTCAGGAAAATGTGAAATGAACCCAGATTGAAACTGGGGGCTACAAGTACTGATGGCAAACAAACAAGTCAATACATTTTGGTAGAATTCTGAAACGCATCTCCTACTAACACATAATGATAACAGTAGCTTTGTGTTTTTAAAAACTCTCAAAAATAAATGAGAGAAGTAAAAAAGGGAATTCTGCTGGACCCTGTGTGCCTGTTTTTTCTTCAGGAATAATGCTGAGCAACTGTAGACTTTGTAGGAAAGTATTTGGAGATAAATGTATTTAAGAAAATAAGGATTGCCTTAGTCAGCTTGGGCTGCTGTAACAGACTACCATAGACTGTGTGGCTTATAAACAATGGAAATTTATTCCTCAACAGTTCTGGAGGCCGGAAGTCTAACATCAAGGTGCCAGCATGGTCAGGGTCTGAGAAGAGCTGTCCTCTGGCTTGCACTGTGTCCTCACTGTGTCCTCATTGTGTCCTCACATGGTGGAAAGAGCTAAAAGACACGAATCCCATTCATGAGAGCGTCACCCTCATGACCTCATTACCTCTCAAATGCCCCATATTCAACACCATCACATTTGGATTAGGGTTTCCATATACAAATTTCAGAGTACACAAACATTCAGTCCCTTGCAAGGATACATCAAGAAACAAACTTTAAAAGTCCCAAACTGAGAAGGAACAGAAAGAGTGGCCCTTACATTAGGGAACAACTCACTGTAAGCTATGCCATCGGTAGACAAGAAACTGAGAATGCAGAATTATTTTCACGAAGATCAAATTGTTTTAACGATCTGTCTGGAGACTAAAACATTTTAGAAGAATACCGTTTCAGAATGAGAAAGTAATCTCAATCAACTGACAGTTCACTTATTTTTAACTAACATTTATTGAACACCTGTACTGTGACAAGCACTGTGCTAGATGATAGGGTTACAGATCCGTAAAAATATATATCTCTCTGCTCTTGAGTTTATTTTGGAATTCAAACAGGTAAACAGATTATCTCAATATAATGTGGTAGACGCAGAGATGGAAGTATTCACAGATGGCAAAGAGGGGGGCATTGTGCCTCATGTGAGGCAATTAGGAAAAACGTCCTGCGATAAACAGCATCTGAGCTGTTTTGAAAGGCAACGAGAAATTTTCCAGGTGGTAAAAGCAGAAAGGGCATCAGCAAGGAAAGAGAAGGACACAAGCAACAGAGTGGGTGCAGAGAACTAGGAGCTTTTCAGCACTGCATGAGCATGAGTAAAAAGCAGTGGGGAAATTAGGTTGGAGAGAAACACTAGGTCAGCAGGCAGGCAGCTCCCCACTGAGGGCCTTGCTGATGAGCTTGGACTTTGTTTTCTAGATAGTGTTGACTTGGCCCATTGCACAGAGATGAACATTTTATTATTAGATATACATTATTTAATGTTTACCCAGAATGGACCATCGGTTTAAAATAGGGCGCCTGGGTGGCGCAGTCGGTTAAGCGTCCGACTTCAGCCAGGTCACGATCTCGCGGTCCGTGAGTTCGAGCCCCACGTCGGGCTCTGGGCTGATGGCTCAGAGCCTGGAGCCTGTTTCCGATTCTGTGTCTCCCTCTCTCTCTGCCCCTCCCCCGTTCATGCTCTGTCTCTCTCTGTCCCAAAAATAAATAAACGTTGAAAAAAAAAAAAGAATTTAAAATAGGAAGCTCGAGGAAGAGTGAAGTTGCAATACAACCCAAATGGGAGCACAGCGATAATAATTATGAAGATGTGATTTAAGATCATCCTTATCACGTATGTAAGTTGCATTCTTTTAGTTAAAATTCTTATAATGAGACGTCTCTACTACAATGAAAAACAATCTTGTAGAAGATGATATACAGGGCAATTACATATCATCTGGGATTTCAGTTTTAAGGAAAGAATTATATCCATACTTACAATATGTGACTTGTGGATATATATGTGTAAATGCTGCTTTAACACCTCCCATCTTAATATTTAGAAATCAAATGTAAAATTTAAGTAATAAACCTAAGTGATATTATGTTCACGTCAATTAAAATAACAGGGACTGGATTTAGCCTTCCACCTAAGACAACCAAACACCTGAGCAAAACATATGAAACTGATTTTCAGGACAGTCATCAAGTGTTGAGGGATGGTGATTCTGAAAACATGGGAAGCACATGAGGGGAGCCCTATCGTTGCCTTAGCTTATGATTGTGAGAGAAGTTTGGACTGCAGTGCAGAGAGAGGTAATCCAGGCATATCTCAGCAGATTCCTTGAGTAGAGGGGCAGATGAGAGTTTGGGGGAGACCAAGGCAGCTAGAGAACATTTCATCACAACAGAATGTACATCCTTTTCGAGAATATACATTATATTTATCCAGATAGACCATAATCTGAGACATAGGATGTCTCAGCAAATTTAAAATAATCCAAGTTATGGGGCGCCTGGGTGGCTCGGTTGGTTCAGTGTCTGATTTCAGCTCAGGTCATGATTTCATGACCCACATCAGGTTCTGTGCTAACAGTTCAGAGACTAGAACCTGCTTCACATTCTGTGTCTCCCTCTCTCTCTGCCCCTTCCGTGCTCATGCTCTGTCTCTGTCTCTCTCTCTCAAAAATAAATAAAGAGTAAAAACATTTTAAATAATTCAAGTTATAAAAAGTATCTTCTCTGACCAATGGAGTTATACTAGAAATCACTAAGAAAAAAATCTGAAAAATTCAAAGATATTTAGAATCTAAACAAAACAATTATGATTAACCAATATGTTAAAGAAGAAATCAAAAAGGAAGTTAGGCAGTATTTGAGCTGAATGAAAATGAAAAAAAAAACATATTATGATTTACAGGATGCCACTAAAGCAATACATAAAGGAAATTTTATAGAAAAAATATCTGTATTAGGAAAGAATACAAGTCTCAAAACAATATATTCAGTTTCTACCTTAAACTAGAAAATTATAAAGTAAATCAAATGAGGAAGTTAAGATTAGATCAAATCAACAAAAACAAAAAACAGAAAAATTGTAGAGAAACATCAATGAACCCAAAATTCAGTTTTTGAGATCATCAAAATTAATCAAACTCTAGTCAGACTGATCAGGAATATAAGAGAGAAGACACAAACAACCAATATCAGAAGCTAACGTGGGGTCATCACTACAGATTCTAGATATTAAAAGGATAACAAATGGGGCAACTGAGTGGTTCAGTCAGTTGAGCACCCAACTCTTGATTTTGGCTCAGGTCATGATCCCAGAGTTCTAGGATAGAGGCCTGCACTGGGCTCCATGCTGAGTGTGGAACCTGCTTAGGATTCTCTCTCTCTCTCTTTCTCTCTCTCTCTCTCTCTCCTTGCCCCCCCCCCACACACACTGTCTCTAAAATAAAAAAAATAAAAAAAGATAATAAATATTACAAACAACTCTACTTATATAGTCTATAACCTAGATGAAATGGATCAATTCCTTGAAGGATATAAACTAAGAATACTCACTAAAGAACAGATAGATTGGGTTGGACATACTGAATATCCATGTGTCTATTTAAAAAAGTGAATTTATCATTAAAAACTTGCCCAACGAAGAAAACTTCAGGCCCCAATGGTTTCACTGATGAAGTCTACTACATATTCAAGGGAAAAATAATACCAATTCTACACCAACTGCTAGCAACAACACGGAAGAATATAAAAATAATTATAATGAGTGAAAGAAGTCATACAAAAAAGATACATAGTTTATGATTCCATTTATATAAAACTCTAGAAAATGAAAACTAATCTATAGTGACAGAACACAGAATAGTGGTTGCCTGGAGACTGTAGTCAGGAAGGGACAGAAGGTAGGGATCACCAATAAATCACAGAAACCTTCTTGAATGGTAGACCTGTTCATTATCTTAATCATGTTGACATTTTCACATGTGTACATGCACTTCAGAACTTATCAGAACATATCCTTTAAATATCTGTGACTTACTGCATATCAGATTTATATCAGTAAACCTACTTTTAAAAAGAAAGAAGAAAAAAAAAAAACAAGACTGGGAGTAATAAGAGGCAACTTAAGGAAATTCCAAACAACATACTATGATAGCAATGTTATATGTTCCTAGAGTCATAATACACAGTAAAATTAAATCCACATTTTATGATATATTTGATTACTGAGTCGTATGCAGTAAAACATATTTCGTCTACATTTCTGTCTTTTATGTATACCTATTCTTGGTAAATTAAATGCCCTCCATAGTTTGGAAATGGGAAGAAGTCAAAACTATATAAATAATGATAGATAAATAATTGTATTGAATTGTATTTTACAATCCAATTTTTAATAGAACATGAATAAAATAACCTTTTAAAACTTAAAAACACATTAATTACATACCTTGCAAAGATGACAAAATGGTTTTTAAAAATTCTTACATCAATTAAGATTATATAATACAGTAGAAAATGTATAAGAGTTGAAAACCTTCAAAGAAAACTTTAGCTGATACAAAGTCATTAGAGACTTCTGAGCAAAAAAAAAAAAAAAAAAAAAATCAGAATCTGATTTACATACACACAGTCCTATACGTGCTTTAATGATTTTATTTTCACTGTAGGGATTAAAACTTCAATAAAATGAGGGTCTGGAATTTTGCCATTGTTTTCTTCAAGCATGCTGTTCAGTGTAAAGACATGATTTTAGTCATAGTGGGAGGCAGTTTATTTGTGCAACGTGCAATCAGCATGCCTTCTGAAGTAGCGTCAGTAAGTATCCTGAAGGAATTAGAACATGAACGGAATTGCACAATCGACTTAATTTGCGTTGGGGCATTCTGAGCCAGCCGCGATCTTCAGAAGTATCAAATAGGTAAGGAAATAAACTGCAATCTTAAAAAAAGTTAAATTAAAAATAAAGCCAGGTTGTCGTGTTGACCTTTTATTCCCTTGGTTTCGTTCAAATTATTTAATTGGGCACTTAATTTTAAAAGTTCAACATTTACCTCTTTTTTTCAATACATTGTGCTTGAGTGAATATGAAGATAAGTAAGACTCGGTTTTATTCTCAAATAACTTAAAAGTAGTGAGAATAAATACACACAGTAAGGGAACTGCAAAGGCAAAAGCAAAAAGAGCTCAAGAAAAGTTAAAAACTCAGTGCTTTATCACCACAGAAGAAGGGATAATGGCTTCCAAGTTAGCAAATCAATGATGGCTGCGAGGGAAAGCAGGTCTTAAGACATGCATAGAATTATAGGGTAGGTTGAAAGCAACTATAAGCAGAGAAAAGAGAATGAGGAGAGGCACAGAGACTGAAAAGTGGGAAAATGTAAATAGTATGTTAGTATTTGGTTGGTAACAGAAAATAGGAGAGAGTTGAAGCTGGTTGTGGCCCTATCAACCAGTTTGCTTGTTCTCTCTCTCAATCTCTCTTTTACTTTCTCCCTTCTTTCTTCTTTCTTTCTTTCCTTTTTTTCTTTCCTTTTCTTTCTTTCTTTCTAGCTTTCTTTCTTCCTTTCTTTCTCTCTCTCTCTTTCTTTCTTTTTTTCTTTTTTTTTTCAAAGCAGGAACAACCTACTGGTGGAATAGGGTGTTAAGATTACTAACAGTATTGCATATAAAGAAGATTGGAAATTAGACTGAAGGACAAGGAAATTAGAATGCTTTTTCAGTGGTTCCACCTGGAGTTATTAAAGGCCCAAACTAGAAAATGACAAGGAAGAAAATGAAGGCTAAGCCAGGCTAGAGAAGAAATTTGAAGGTAAAATCAAAAGAACGTAGAGACCACCTAGACGCAATGGGCAAAGAGGAGGGAAAAGGCAAGTACGACTGAACTGTGGAGTCAGAGTGTCAGCGAGGATGGTAACAAGATTCTTTAAAATGAAAGACATGGGAAATATGTACACTTGTGAGAAAACAAACAAACAAACAAAAAACATGACCTCCATTGTGGATATATTTAACTTGGAATAGTAGAGCACATCCAAGCAGATTTGTCCACTTGAACTTGAGCTCAATTACACAGTAAGTACCACTGATGCTAATTTAGTCAACTTTGATCAGGAATGACTGTTTTAGATGATCCAAGGAGAGATAAGAGAGGCAATGAGAGGAGAGGTAAGTAAGACCATTCCAGAATGACTTAATTTGGGGGGTAGAAGAAAGAAAACAAGACAGGTAGGCTGGAGAGAAAGGAGGCCTCTAGGAGAGGGCAAGAAAGGTGAGATTCAGCTGTAGTGACACATGCTCCCCTGTTAGGCAGCTGAACCCTCTGGAGGGACAGGAGGAACTGGGAGAGTAGAACAAGAAGTTTCTCACTCAAAAGCCCAAGTACGCAGGCCACTGGGATCTTAAGCTTCCCATGTGCCAGGATCTGACACCCTACCCTCCAGCCACAAAGCTGGCATTTATAAAGCACAAACATAAAACATGGTGGGCAAATACATGAAACAGTGTCTACAATGACTTTAAGCAAAATCCATTGAAGAAACAACAGGTATGCAGGACCCACAGGCTTGTACGTGCACAGGTTCCAACTGACTTTTTTTTAACTGCAACTCCAGCTGCTATCCTCATAACCTCATTCTCTGTCTATGGTGGAAACCAGTCCTAAATTCCTACTGGGCTTTGACCCAAGGTGGCACAAACGTGAGGCTTTGTCTCTAATTTCCAGTTCATTATAATAGTACGCAGAATGGGCCCTCTTGGGACTGCATGCGGTACAGACTTCACCTTTGACCTTGACCTTACCTGGTTAAACTCTCACTGTGTTTCTGACCCAGACTAACACAGGCACAAAAGTCCAGAGTTCTTCCTGCTTCCACTCCTTTTGCCTCTGATTCTACAAGGTTTGATGAGCTGTAGACACATTCTCACTAATTTATAACTACCCTGGGTACCTCTCCTTCCCTCAGATTCAGTAGGTAGCTCTTCTGCATACCCCAGTTTGCAGTTCTACTCGGAAACAAACACTGTAGAAAAGTCTGAAGATGTAGAGAACAGAGAAGCTCTGAGCTGACCCGGCCTCTGAGAGTCTCCATGGAGGCCGTGGATGGAAACCACAGAGCCTGGAGTGAATACTGAGAGGTGAAGAAATGAGGGCAGAAAGGGCACACTGGGTTTTTAAGAACTTCAACGGAAGTAATATATGTAAGTCTAATATTCATCGTATCAGAAAGACGGAATAAAAATAATCACAAAATATTTGGACCATCACATTCATATTGACACCAGCAAAAACAAAAAACAAACAAAATAACCATTCAAAATAAAAGTTGTTTACTTTAAACATGTGGCTTGTGTTAATTCAGCCATATAACTCAACAGAGTTATAGCCCCAGAACTTGTAATTAATCAGCCTGGACCTATTCCTGGAGGATTGTTAGTACAGCTTCAAAACACCTAGTTGGATACCTTTTATCACAACGTATGCATATGTTCTTTGTTGGGATGAAAGTGAGAAAGATTAGTAATATTTCTATCCAATCTTTCACATTCCACATATTATATCAAATTATACAAATCTGTCTTAGATACAGGTTTTAGTCATTTTATCTCACATTAAGTAGTATAATCAGTTTGTAAATTATTTAATCCCTTGAATTAAATAAGCTGTGACCTGGAAATGTCAAGGAAATGTTAAAGTCCATTAAACTACTTTTAAATAATCACTTTTGATGGAGGCAATATTAGTTTGCTCATCTGAGAAGCACTGGCAACAACATTACTAGTTTCAAAGTACACATTTGATTATGTTTTTAGGTAACAATAAAGTACAAATTCTATAGGAGTTTATAAATTTAAATCTTTTTAAGGTAACTTCTACTTCTTTAGTAATGTTACTGAGTCAACTTTAGAGGGAACTATTTCTTCTCCAAAACTAAACAAACTAAAAATTGGGTGTTTAAAAAAAAAAAAAAAAAAAAAAAGATTTCACTGTTAGAGATGATTCTTAAGCCATGTCAAATCTGAATAAATTATTTAAAAAGTGCTTAGATGAGGTTTATTTTAAAGGAAGAATTGATGGCAGACCCGACCAAGATGAACGTGATACTTCTATCCTCATGAAGCAGGACTTTGGGCTGAGATATTATATTTAAAGCTATGCAACGGGGGCGCCTGGGTGGCGCAGTCGGTTAAGCGTCCGACTTCAGCCAGGTCACGATCTCGCGGTCCGTGAGTTCGAGCCCCGCGTCGGGCTCTGGGCTGATGGCTCGGAGCCTGGAGCCTGTTTCTGATTCTGTGTCTCCCTCTCTCTCTGCCCCTCCCCCCGTTCATGCTCTGTCTCTCTCTGTCCCAAAAAATAAATAAACGTTGAAAAAAAAAAAAAAAAAAAGCTATGCAACGGACATTTATGTAGTGCCCTAACCTATGCCAAGTGTCGCCCTGCATTCTGGGGATGACTGACAGGCCCCCTCCCCTCTGGCTCTCGAAGTCTTTCTCTGGTTCTGACTCAGAGGGTTTTATGGCCAAGTTGCCACACCAGGTTTCCGGTTCAACTCAGTTAAATCAGACACACATTTATTAAACATGCATTGTGCCAGGCCTGAGAGAATGCAAGATAGACCAGACAAGGCCTTTAGAAATTTGTCACTGAATTTTATTTACACTTTTTTTCCCCTTGTCTTTTCAGACAGAGTGGCGTCATAGCTAGACATCACAACAAATATTACCATGCAATAGAAGATCAGAAATTTGGGTTTTGTAGTCTTTCACTTCAGTCAACTTATAGTTAAGCTCTGCACCCATCCACTCACCCTTTAAAAATGTTCCTCACTACCATCAAGAGTTCCCCAAATTAGGCATTCTCCATCATCTCAGACCACCACTTATTTCTTTGCTATGATTCTTTTTTTTTTTTTTAATTTTTTTTCAACGTTTTTTATTTATTTTTGGGACAGAGAGAGACAGAGCATGAACGGGGGAGGGGCAGAGAGAGAGGGAGACACAGAATCAGAAACAGGCTCCAGGCTCCGAGCCATCAGCCCAGAGCCTGACGCGGGGCTCGAACTCACAGACCGCGAGATCGTGACCTGGCTGAAGTCGGACGCTTAACCGACTGCGCCACCCAGGCGCCCCATCTTTGCTATGATTCTTAATGCAGCATAAAGTCCATGCAGACGATTGTTGAATTATTCCTCATAAAGCATCATTTTAATATAGAAAAATATCTATGTTTTCCCTCATAGTTTCAATCCCTTAATATAGTTTAAATCCCTTGGTCTGTCCCTCTCATTCTGCTGCGTATTCATTCTGGGTGCCTTCTGTGCCAGTCCATTCATACACAGACTGTCTATACCAGCCATCCGGATGGCTTTCTGGGACCTAAACGTTCCTGTTGCCTGCACTGACCATCTCGCTAACCTGTGCCTTCTGATTTGGGCATTGGCTGTTAGAGGAGTGAGGACAGACCAGCTCTAGTTGGAAATGATCTTCCTCTCCTCTGCCTCATAGAGTCCTCATTTTAGGAATCTCACGATGTCTCTAATCTAACCCCAAGCCAACATATGGCTCCTTCCATGATTTCTAACAAGTACCTCCTGACCAGTGTGGCATCACCATATGCTTCTTAGTTACTTCTGTATGAATCTTAAGGGCTTTTTTTGTGCTCCCCGATTACATAACCCTGGAGAGAAGATACCATGTTTCACAACTCCTTGTCCTCCCAGACCTACTGGTGACTTGGGCATGAGCAGTGCTCATTGAACAGTTCAGAAACGAACATAAAGAACAAGCTTCCCCCTAGGGAAGCATCTGTCACAGGAGCTGACCTTTCAAATCTGTTAATTGACTTTAGTTGTTGGGGTCCACAGAGGTCACCTGGGGAAATCCCAAAACTCAGTGTGAGCCCTGGGTTGTTTCCTCCTCTCCTGGTCTTTTTACTTCTGCCTTTCTCTGTGGAGCTGTGAGGACTGGACATGGGGCTAGAGGGAAGCTTTCCACTCTCTGGTGAGGAATTTCTTTCCTGATCTCTGAAGGTGGAGGAACATATGCATGTTTTCATTTAACCAGCTCTCCCTCGTGAACCTCTGGTAACCAAGAACCCACTTAATTTAATCCTCAGTAAGATATGTATCTTCTATTTTATGTTGCTTTCATAATACCCATCACAATTGGGCTTTTCTAATAGTCCCGTTTTCAAATTTTCACATAGGCTGATGTGGTGATCTTTTTTGAGAAGTCTACAAAATTTAGATATGCACTTAAGGCACTAAGGATAGATTAACTCGGGCATTATGAAATATATCTCATTCTGTTTTGGAAAGAGGTTTAATGATATTTCATCATCACTAAGAATCTACAAGGTGGCATAATTTTTGTTAGTTTAAGAGGTTGTCTGTTCATTTGACTTGGTTTGTGCTGTTGGAAGTGAAACAAAATTTTGTTGACCATAAACACTCAATTATTTCCCTTTCTCATACTGTCCATTAAAGTTCCAAAGAATTTAGTGTTAAAAAGTATAAGCTTGAACATTTCTCATAACTATGAATACTTAAAATTCATGCTTCCTTTTCTCTCTTTTAAGTTATCCATGACCTACCAAAGGCTTATATTTAGTACTTCCAAGAAAATCAAATTTTTGACTTGGTGTCACTACATATCTTTCTCATAGCGTCTAACAATGAAAGCGTCTTTACCATGCCAGTTGGTTTTCAAATTGGTTAGATTGGTTCATAATTTCTATTTATCATTAGCTATTTGATAAGGAGAGCTGCAACTTGTGACATTTGCTACGGCAACGATTTTTCCTGAAGATGGAATTTTAAAAAGATAACTTCTTTTTTTTTGTTTTAACATTTATTGTTGAGAGACAGAGACAGACAGAGCATGAGCAGGGGAGGGGCAGAAAGAGAGGGAGACACAGAATCCTAAGCAAGCTCCAGACTCTAAGCTGTCAGCACAGAGCCCAACGCGGGGCTTGAACCCACGAACCGTGAGATCGTGACCTGAGCCCAAGTCAGACGCTCAACCGACTGAGCCACCCAGGCGCCCCTAAAAAGACAACTTCTATTAGAAACCATAAATTAAATCAAAGTTTGAAATGCTTAACTCTAACAAAATCCCTCACTCATTACGGAGACACTGGAGTTTTTAAAAAATCTGATGAAGTCATGTAAGTTTGTTGCTGGAGGGAAAAATAAAGCAGAGAAGGAAGGACAGAGAGCATTGGGAGCAATTTTAATTAGATGGTTCTTCATTTAAATAAGAAAAACACTGAATGTCAGAATAGAAAAATGACATGTCCAATGTCACAAAAAAAGTTAGTGTCAGAATGAACCATGTAACAGAGATGCCATTCTTCCTGATACAGGGAAACAGAGCAAATGATAATAAGTTCACCTAATGTCAAGACTGACAATTCAGCTCTCTGGCGTAACTTGTATTAATGACTCAAAGTCACATTTACTTCTGAATTTGGTCAGAGCTGGACATAGATGCCTCTGCTTTCTCAGTTGTAACATCTCATTTTTTGCACTTTGCCAACAGCAGATCGGATTAGAAAGGGAGGGAGAACCAGGCTTTAATCCAACCCAGAAGGGATGGAAATCAAGCTAGGTCCCTAACCTATGAGCTCATTTAATCAACAAGTGGCAATGCTCAGTACTAGCCAGCATGCTAGGCAAAAGCCAGACGTGTCCCCATTATGACACATAATTTTAGGGAATAAAAGAGGTAGGCTGGCGACTGGTATTTTCAAGGCTCTGCAGACCTTTTCTCTCATTTCCAGATCTAGCACCACAGTAGAGTTGGTTGCAACTATCGGCTGTGTAACTGCAAGGTGTGGTAAAATAATATGTAAAAGTTAGTATAAATGCCCCCAGCACATTTCAAACGACAATTACACTGGAGCCTTGACAGACTTCGATCTCTAGGCCCCATGCTGGGTGGTACCTTATCTTTTAATGACGACTAAGCCTGGTAGCTATGATTGGATTTTC
The DNA here is from genome assembly GCF_007474595.2 of Lynx canadensis. Lineage (NCBI taxonomy): Eukaryota > Metazoa > Chordata > Mammalia > Carnivora > Felidae > Lynx > Lynx canadensis. The sequence continues at coordinate 132,891,372 of NC_044307.1, read as the reverse complement.
AGTTAAACTTAGAGGGCCGACTTGATTTATAACAAACTTCACATTCTGTCACATAATGCTATAGTAAAATCTAATGGTTTGATGTTTAATCCTCAATAGATAGTTTCTGGCAAAGCCTAGATTTTGTGTACCTATTTGCCTTTGCTCTTCTATTTTCACAAATATACATGTTCAGTTTTATTGACATAATTCAACTCAGATGTTTTCTGGAAAAAATTAACATGTTAGAAATAACATTATCATCTCAAAAAGAAATGGGAAGTGCTGGAGAGGAGAGAGTTAGCATCTTATCAGTAAGCACCTTATCTCTCTCATGTGACACACCCATCATAGGACCAGGCCCTGTACTGTGCTTTATGGTATCTCGTTTGATCATTTTATTTTTTTCCTTAATAATCTCATCTCTCCCAGGATATAAACTCTTTAAAGTCAAAGATTTCCCCCAAACTCCTTAAGAGTTATAAGCCTTCAACATGTATTAATTATAACCATCATTGACTAGGGTTTTTTTTTTTAATATATTCAATAATTCTTTTGCAACCCTTTCATAACCTCTTATTTAATCACTGTCATTCATTCATTAAATAAGCATTTCTGAGTGTCTGCTACTTATGATCCAGGAATCACTTTAGGTACTAAGGAGTCAACAGCATATCAAATAGAAAAAGAAAAAGTTCTACCGTCATGGAACTTACATTCTATCCTGAAGACATATAAATAAACATAATTTTTAAAAAGTAAAATATGTAGTATTTAAAAGAACAAAAATTTTAAGAAAAATAAAGCAGGAAAGGAAAATATGGAGGGCTTTTTTTGTTTGTTTGTTTGTTTGTTTGTTTGTTTTGTTTGCTTGTTTTGGTTTTTGGTTTTAGCAGGAAAATGGGTGTTGTGATTTTAAAACAGTTGGCCAAAGAAGCTGACATGAGAAAATGACATTTAGGTACACACTTAAAGGAGATGAGGGAGAAAACCATACAAAAATCTGGGGGAAGCGCTTTCAAGCAGCAGAAATAGCAAGTGCAAAGGCCCCGAGGTAGGAACAGCACAGGGGTATTCCAGGGAGTGGAGAGGAGACTAGTATGTGAACAAGGGGGTGGTAAAGTTAGAAATGTAATAAGAGCCTGATCTTATAGGACCTCGTAGGCCTTGTACTTATAAGAATGGAAGTTATTAGTAAATGTTGAAATGACCTGACCTACATTGGTATTTAGCAGGAGAGCGATCTTGTTAAAATCACTTGTGTATGTAATATAGTACCTGAAATTTAAGTTAATAAAATGAATGGGTTATCTGCCAGGTAGTTGGAAGCCTGCTTACGAGCAAAGACAGAACTGGGGACTAGGGAATCAGGAACATGGGAATGAGTGCGGAAGAGGAGTTATATTAGTAACGTGAACTACATATTGATATAGTTTTAACTTTTTAAAACCATTTTACATCTGATGGCATCTGATTAAAGGCCTTTACTTGTCCTACTGAGGCAGATACAAAATAGGGAATCACCATTAAGCATTAAGGTCAAAGTTCTCTTTCTGTCTCTCTATCTCTGTCTCTGTCTGTCATTACTGGGGCCAGACATGACCATAACTGGACAGCCTTTGAGCTATGCCTCTTCCTTAAGGCAGCTGCAACCCTTCTAAGAGCCAGGGTGGCCTATGAAGGAAGTGAGGAGGGGCGGGTAGAGAGGGGGGTTCACGGATGGAAACCAGAAGTGCAGCTGGGCAGCTGAGTCAGGGAAACCAGGGGCTCTGGGAAGGGGACGGATCAAGACAGGCATGGGGTTCCCAGCGAGGATAGAGAAGCAGCGAGCAGGCCAGCCCCACTCCCGCCCTGGCAGAGCCTGCTGCAGGGAAGCAGCAGCCCGGGGAGGAGGGGTCAGGCCAAGAGGTTAGGCCGGGGGTGGGATGGGCAGGCAAAGGTCCCTTACTCTTTAGATTTATCCGATCCGTGCGCCGAATTGATACGATGCACTTCTCTCTTTTTGGCTTGTTTGGAGGCCATGGCACAGGCGGACTCAGGCCCCAGGACCCTGCGCGGACTGCGCTCGGAGCGAGCAGCCGGCCTCGGCCCGGCCCGGCTCCGCGTCTGCTGTTGCCAGGAGACGGCGGCCAAGCGTCTGCTGCCGGGCGGGGGCGGATCCCCGGCTCCTCCACCGCGACTCTGCGGCCGCGGGTGGGGCGGCTGACGCGGTGAGTTCAGGTCTCCAAATCCAGGTGGGAACCTAGCAGTTGGGTGTCCGGGGAGGAACTCGGAGGGACTGGATTTCACGCTAGGATTGATGGGCAGCTCTGAAAAATTGCAGCCGTATCAGGTCCGCTCTACCTGGCTGTACTCTTCAGAGCCAGACACACTGTTTATTCTCTCTTGGATTTTCAGTTGTTTGAAGATGGATTATTATGCGATGTCGCCTCTCTCCAGGTCTTCTCCCCGCTGAACAAGTTCTTTCAATTATAACTAAGGAGACGTTATGGACGAACTGAATTTGCTAATGGCTTGAAAAGGGCGGGGCCAGAAATGAATACAGGGCAGTGCGGGGGAGATCCCGGCAGGGAAGGCAAGATCAGGGCACCCTAGTCGCTCAAGTTTAGCTAATAATGAATGAAGTCTGTGACGAAAAAGTCCAGTGTCCCTGTTGTTCGTGTGAAAGAAAACATTCAAGTCATAGAATCCAGTGGCCCTTGATACACTCGCTTGAGAAGGTGCTGGAGACAGAAGAAACAGATCCAAGAAAACCAAGACCTATTAAGACTCAAGCCTAACGCTCAGCCAGCCAGTCCCTGGCGGTATTTATTAGTCATCCTGCCTTGGCAAGTTCTTCCTTGTGAGCCTCAATTTACTCATTTGCAATCAGGAGATGCTAACATCTAACTCACAATGCTGTCTTGAAAATAAGTATGTGTGTAAAATGTTTAGCACACGATGAAAGCACAGCATATAGGAGCCCCTGTTCCAGAGATGACAGCCCAAATGCCATCAGAGAGTGGGCAGATAATGTGAATAAATGAAGTTGGAAAATGCTTAGACTGGAAACACTTGAAAACTTATTATAACGAAGCAAAATATTGTGCAGGCCCGATGCAATTTCACCATAGAGAAATTTGACCGTGCACAGACCTGAGGTTTAGAACCCCGATCACTCTTTGGGCTCTCCCATGACCCTAGAAATAATTAACTATTTTTAAATTTTTGTTTAATGTTTATTTATTTTGAGAGAGAGAAAGAGAGAGAGAGAGAGAGAGGGACAGACAGAGTGCGAGTAGGGGAGGGGCAGAGAGAGAGAGGGAGACACAGAATCCGAAGCAGTCTCCAGGCTCTGAGCTGTCAGCACAGAGTCCGAAGCGGGGCTCGAACCCAGGAACCGTGAGATCATGACCTGAGCCGAAGTCAGAGGCTCAACCAACTGAACCACCCAGGCACCCCATAATTAACTATTTTTAAATAATCCCCTCTGCTCTTGGGACTAGGCAATGCTCAGAAGCCCAGCTCTGCAGGGGAAAACCAGCTTCCTCAAAAGCAAATCGTTCGACTCTCCTGACAAATGAATGCCCAGCCCTGTCTACTCAGCATAGCCTTTGTGTGGCAGACTGTCCCAATCTTATTGTTATTGGGGGTTGCACAGATAACAATCAGGCAGCGATTTCATTATATTTCTATATGCAAGATAAATAACTTCAGCCCATTTTATGATTGAAAAAGTGCCCTACAAACATCCCCTTTATACGTGGGAAAAAAAATGAAGACATTTTGAAGACCCTGCCTCATGTATCCCAAGGATGAAATTTCCAGAGAACTCTCCTGAATGAAAGCAGAGGACCAAACTTTGAGAAAATATTATTTAACACCAAATCTTATCAGAGGAATCAAATGCATAACCAGAAGCATATACGAAGATGAGTGGCTAAAAATAGCACAATTTTAAGCAATCAACCCATTAACGGGTGAGTTTCATCTTGAGCCAAGGCCATCCCTGAAGCCATTTGTTAATGGTTGCAAGATGCCAAGACCCTTGGAGAAGAAAAGTCTTAGCAATTAAGTAATCTTCAGCCCACCCATAGTTTATAGATGAAAACCCCCAGACCAAGAAGAGAGAAGTGTCTTGCCAAGAGTTTCTGGCTGCTGGTGTAGTCTAGACCAGAGGCGTTAAAGGAAAGAGCACTGGTTGAAGCCAAACATATCACTACACCCACTCAGAGACTACTTTCTCATCTATTAAATTAGGATAAAAATAAAGGAGTTGACATAAGGATGGAATGAGATAATATTTTTTTTTAAATATGAAATGCTTATTCATTCTTAGTCCGGTGTTCTTTCTCCTTTATTATGCTATGTATGCAGCATGCATAAACAGAATTTCTCTTCTTTCTGCAACTAAACTCTGGTCAGGCCATGATTCCAAGAGATAAATATGCTCTTTGTGAAACCATAAGATGGTATTCATATGTGCCAGTGCAAAAAGGACAATTGGCCCTACATCTATATATATATATATATTTTTGTCCGTATTATGGACAGGTGGTAATCATGGTCAATGCCATTATGTAATAGCAGTGATTTATTACATTCCTGGCACACCCCGGGCTTAGGAAGGCACGCTAGCTCCTTAGGGAATAGGCTTTAGAAACAAACTTGAATTTTAATACTGACTGAGTTACCCTGGATTGGTTATTTATACTCTCTGAATTCCATTTTCTTCATTTGTGAAAGGAGAAGAATAATACTCTAGCTCAGATGTTATGTTTGGAACATCATAAGCACTCAGATAATGATAGCTAACATCGCCTTTTGCAGGTAAAGAAAGTGAAGTGCAGAGAAGTAAAGAGACTTACTTGCCTGACGTGGGGCGGTTGGCAGAGCACGATTAGCCACACACCGCAGGCTTCGCTCTCCGCCCTACTCCAGGCTAACCACCCTTGCTACAACCTTCCAGGGTCACAAATCCAAATAGTTGCCCCGCAACTCAGCTTATGGATTTCCAAGTTCTCTGACTGTTTAATAAACTCCAAAGGCTGAGAAACAGGGCTTGTATTTTATTAGAACTACCCACGGTAGAGCCTCTCTCCAATCTATGTTTATCTTTTTCGAAGAAGAGTTATTTGGCTTCAGGCGGCAGGAATGCTACCCTGCTCCATAGGGAAGTGGTTAGAAATACTTCCCCATGCCTGCACAAACAGAACAGGCAGGGCTCTCTGGTCTACTTGGGGATCTGCTGAAATGGGGAAGTGAACTGCGGTAAACATTCTGCCGCCCAGCATAGGGAGTCCCAGAGGACTGAGGCAGGGCGGGCTATTGCAGAGAGAGGGGAAGCATTTCTGTTTCTTCAAGTCCTAGCTCGTAGCTCAGGGTGGCTTCGGACACTTGGTCCCACAGTCAGAGACAATAACGTCAAAGGTGCTCAGCCACCTCTTTGCAGTCGGGTCAGTTATAAGTTGCCTCGAATTTAACCAATCAAGTGAGAAGGTGTAAATTCTCCACGTTCCGCTTATGGCTCAGGTTAGCTGTCCTTTTCATACCCTGCTCTTGAATTGTCATCTCTCTTTGACACTCATATCATTTTCTTCAATTTGCCACAGAGCTTTATGTGTGTTAAAATTCTCAGCATACCCTGCCCTATTTTTATCCTTACTTACACCCTGGCCCTTCTCATCCGCTAGCCTTCAAGGGCCTGAGAGCAGGGCGTGTTCTAGTGTTAATCTTCTTCACCAAATTCGGTTGAAATTCGCAAGCCCCCTGGGCATCTCATCATCAGAGCTCAGGCCGACTGAGAGCTTGCTGTATGCTTGGCACTCTGTTAAGCTCTTTTCCTGCATTAATGCACATAATTCGTATAAACACCCTAGGAATTTGTTAATAATACAATCTCTCTCTCTTTTTTGTAAACACGGAAATAGGCGGAAAAGTGAAAATAAATTAGTGTCAGGCAGGATTCTAGCCCATGCAGTCTGGTGCCAGACTCTTCCTCTTTTTACAACCACATTATTCTGCCTCTGACTCACTTAGAGGTCACGACTCTGTGATGGATACAATCAGCCCATTTTATGGAGAAGAAAGGTGAGCTTTTGCCCAAAGTCCAAGGCACAGAGGGAGTGGAGCCATAATGTAAATGTGAGCAGCCTGGCTTCAGACTGCCCACTATTACATCATTCTGTATTGCATTGCATTGTATTATATTGTATTTCTTGATTGTGGCAAGAACACTTAGTACGAGATCTACCCTCCTAACATATTTGTGAGTGTACTATACAGTATTGTTAATTATAGGCACAATCCCCACAATTTATTCATCTTGCAAAATTAAAGCTTTATACCGGTGGTCACTCTTCAGCTCTCTGCTACACTGCCCCCTTTGAACAGAGGGCCTACAGAGAAATGGTTATTGTGTCATCGAAAATATTATTAAAAGTTGCAGCTTCGATGCAGTTTTGTCCCCTAACGTTCTGTCTCTTCAGAGCCCACTAGTTATGGAGGATTTGAATCCTGCAGATATGGTGCCAAATGTCCCTGCCAGAGAGAGCCTCATTATTTTGGATAAACCGTAACTTAGAGTTTTAATTATCTTTGAGAAGAAATTTCTGGTAGAGTTTCTTTAAAAATGGAAGACGAAGGAAATACGGTATTTTCATGACACTCGCTGAAAAATTATTCCTATTTTGATTAGCTGTATAATTAATAAGCAATAGTTTTCCTGAGTATACTAAAACATTTCATCAGGTGGCATAATAACCTGCCGCTGAATAATGCTACTAATCCAGATACCCCTTCTGGATAAAGGCGCTCCCTCTGCTACTGGAAGACACTGTGTCACTCGCCCCAAGAAGAGCTTCTCCCTAAAGGCTACCTGCACCTCACTCATGTATGTGAGGGAGTGGGTATAACTGGGACAATTCTGGAAGCTTCTTGAGGCCTCTGTTACAACGGCATTGCAGTTTATTTTATTCTGCCCAAACTTGCTTGCTTTACACTCAGAGAAGTTACCCAGCACACTCAATAATAAACATCATGCATGCAAACCTCCAAGTGTTAGAGTCGATTTCCCGAACGTTGGCCCAGGATCGTTGATTTCAGGCATGATTCTAGTGAGTGGCCTTTCAAATGAGATTTAGAAAGGTTACTGCTCTGAAGCAAGGTGCAGCAACAGGACATGAATTTACCTTCTCACATGCAACAACTAATAAACTGAATAGAATAGATGAAGACATCAATATTGAAAGGCAGTATTCCCCAAGAGGTAGAAAACAAAAAAAGACAGGCTTTATAACTGTCCTAGCTTACTGTGAGGCTCTGACATAGGGTGGGGAACCCAGGCAGAGCCTGATGGTGCCCTTGAGTTGGGGAGACAGAGCTGGAGTCCAGGGAAGCTTTGTGGCTAAGGTTCCCAGCGCAGAGTATGAGGGGGAAAGCCCTGTGCAGGAGGAGACCCTTGGAGGGTAGGCCCTCAGTGTCTGAGTGCTGATCTGTAGGAGCATGTGAAGAAATGTCCCAAGGCCATGGAAAAACCAGGAGACTGAAACGTTCTCTGAGCTTACATGGGGCCTGTTCCCACCAGGAACATAGTGTCTGTTCCAACTGGCATGATTGGAAAAATCTCATAATTCAAAGGGAACCGCTTGTGGCATTTTCCTCCCTCAGTAAGGGTGAAAGTTTCACCATCTACATATGCTTCATTGTTCCATCCAACAACCTTAAAAGCAGAAGCTGAAATAAACTGTTTCCATGTAAGTTAACAGCTTCCCTGAACAAATCTTAAGAATGTTCATAGGAATACAAATATAACGAGCACCCAACAGGTAAGTTTCAAAATGACTGGTATCCAATAAAGATTACCAGGCATGAAAATATGTCCCATTAAAAGGAGAAAGAAAAAAAAAAACAAAAACAAAAACAAAAAAAAAAAACCCAGCCACTTGAACAGGACTCAGGGGAAAAAAAAAAAAAAAAAAAAAAAACACCATGGATGATGGAATTAGACAGGTATTATTAAAATAGTTATTATAGGGGCGCCTGGGTGGCGCAGTCGGTTAAGCGTCCGACTTCAGCCAGGTCACGATCTCGCGGTCCGTGAGTTCGAGCCCCGCGTCGGGCTCTGGGCTGATGGCTCGGAGCCTGGAGCCTGTTTCCGATTCTGTGTCTCCCTCTCTCTCTGCCCCTCCCCCGTTCATGCTCTGTCTCTCTCTGTCCCAAAAATAATAAATAAACGTTGAAAAAAAAAAATAGTTATTATAACTGTATTCCATGTGTTCAGGAAGCTAGCAAAAAAATTGAATATGTTAAGCTCAACTTAAGAATATCTAAAACTGCAAACACAATGTTAATATTGAAAAACATGCATAGGGGATGGGATCGAGGCATATTAGATACTGCAGAAGAGCAGATTAGTGGATTTGAAGACAAAACAATAGAAATACTCCAAAATGAAAAGGAGAAAAAGAGACTTAAAAAAAAAATGAAGAGGAGATCATTAGGGAGCTGGAAAACAACCTCAAATGGACTAGTACATGTGCAGTTGGAGCCCTGAATGGGCAGGGAGGGTGGGCAGGTGCGAGAAGAAAATACAGAAAAACTTGAATGGAAACATAATGATTGAAAAATTTCCAAATTTTGTAAAATCCATAAATCCCAGGGACTTAATAAACCCAAAGCCCAATAAACATGAAAATACTACACCCAGGGACATCATGATTGGATGGATCAGAAACACAGTTAAAGGGAAGATCTTGAATTGGAAATTCAGAGCTGACCAACAGGTAATGAGGAGCCCATCACAGGTGACAGAGGGAGAACCTGGGAATGCAGTGCTGCTGTGGAAAACTGGGACGGGTGTTCATGGAAGAGAGTGCACCAACAGGTATTTCCCAGGCTTATGAGAGGTTCCAGAAATAGTTATTATAAGAACTAAAGGGGTGCCTGAGTGGCTCAGTCGGTTGGGCGTCTGACTTCGGCTCAGGTCATGATCTTGCAGTCTGTGAGTTTGAGCCCCACGTCGGGCTCTGTGCTGACAGCTCAGAGCCTGGAGCCGGCTTCAGATTCCGTCTCTGTGTCTCTCTGCCCCTCCCCTGCTCTCACTGTGTCTCTCTCTCAAAAATAAAAACATAAAAAAAATTTTTAAAAAGAACTAAAAACCTGGAAGGCTTTTTCCATATTAAAATATGAAATACAGTTATAATAATAACTGTTTTAATATATCAATCTATTAAATTGTCACCTATGTCATTTCTGGGCCAATTTTAGTTGATTTGATTTCCCCCTCCTAATGGGATATGTATTTTCCTCCTTACTTGCTACATTTTTTTATTAGCTCCAAGACCTAGTGAATTTTACCTTTTGGGTGCTGGCACCATCTACTACAAATAATAATATTTATTTCTTTTGTAATTTTAACTTAATTGTGCTTATCTAGAGATTTAGCTTGCCTAGAGATTTAATTTTACGCATCAGATATTTCCAAATAGGTGAATAAGATGTTGTTTCTGTCAGCGAAGAATTCACAATCTTGTGGAACAAGCGGAAACCAGAACAGATAATTACAAAATGATGCAATGAATTCTACAGGAAAGATGTGAGTCAGGCACAGTGGAAGCCCCGAGTGTGGTTATCCAAAGGGATGTCCTCAGCACACGTGACTGGAAACAAGCATCGAGAGAAAGCCGGCAGCATGTGGGCGCAGGCACGGAAGAGATACGGTGTGACAGCGGGAGTGACAATTCAGATCTGGATCACGGAACAGCCCTGGGTAACTTGCTGCGGCCAGAAGTTCTGGATGGTGAGAGGTGGTGCTTTGAGGGCCTGGGAAGAGTGCACGAGGAGATGAAAGGACCCTTGTGCTGACAAATGCCATCAAATTAATTTAAGACACACAGCAGACCAAGTTTATTGATGTGTAGACTTAAGCGTCGACCAAACTCCATCACATACTAGAAAGTATGAGTTAGGCGAGCTATTTAGACTCTGAACCTAATTGTATTTGTCCAAAAAAAAAAGGTTATAAATGGATAATTGTGATGACTGATCGAGATGCTCATGTGACAACAACAAAACAAAGTTTAGTGCCGTCGTTCTCCTGAAGCACTGTTACTTGTACCTATGACAGTTTTAAAATAATTTGACAAAAACTGCAGTTGCAAAAAGGAAGTAACGATTCTGGGTTAGAGTGATCTATGAGAGCTTTAAGGAGCTTTAAAAAAACTTTACAAATTCGGGGAAAGGTAAAAAAAGAAATTAGTTTGAAGTATAACTTTAGAATGTGATAATTACAAGGAAAAAGGCAAGGCTTTCTGATTGTAATGGTGTGTGTATTTCCACAAAACAAAACAAAACAAAACAAAACAAAACAAAACAAAACGCCCTCACCTTAGATACCTGGTTAAGACAGTTAAAAGTCCTTCCCTCTTTCAATTTCTAGTGATTCTTTACATTCACGAAGCTTGTTCCGTTTTCCACACATTTATATCTCATGCTTATTGTAGGAATGCTATTTATTACAAAAAAGTTAACATTTATAAATGTACTGTCGTGTTTAAAAATACAGACCTTGGGGCGCCTGGGTGGCTCAGTCAGTTAAGCGGCCGACTTCGGCTCAGGTCATGATCTTGCGGTCCGTGGGTTCGAGCCCCGTGTCGGGCTCTGGGCTGATGGCTCAGAGCCTGGAGCCTGCTTCCGATTCTGTGTCTCCCTCTCTCTCTGCCCCTCCCCCGTTCATGCTCTGTCTCTCCCTGTCTCAAAAATACATAAAACGTTAAAAAAAAAAAATACAGACCTTAAAATTAATCAGAAGTGTGGTACAGGGGAGAAATTTAAACTACACTTTTGTCACAAAAGGATTGATTTTGGAATTATAAAGTATGAAGACAAATAAAAATACCTCCAGCCTCATCTTCCAGAAATGTCAATTGATACCATTTTGATGTACAGACCCTTCCCTTATGTACACAAATCACATACACAAAATTGCAATTTTACTACTTGACTTTTTCACTTAGCCACATTGCCAATATTTACCCTTGCCATTTAATAATTTTCTACCTCACAATTTTCCTAGCTGTGTAGTAAACCATCATATGAGGACACTTAACCACTGTCCTATTGTTGGACTTTTAAGTCGTTTCTTATATGTAATTAATGTGAGTAACAAGCTAATGAAACACAGTAGAGTAAAGATGAGCAGGCATGAGGCCTGCTCATCCAAGATCAGCTCTGAGGGGTTTGGGAAAAGTCATTTTACCTCTCTGAGTTCCAGGTTTCTCACTTAGAAAACTTCCTGGCTGGACACAGATGCCAGCACTTCCGGGATGGAAGAACACTTTGGTGGGAAAGGTTTTGAGTTGGGTGCTCTGGTGGAGAACTCTCAACCACGGGAAGGTAGGAGAACAGCCTACAATTTGTGTGTGGTTTGCCGAACTAAAACAGCAAGAAAGCATAGAAATACCCCTGCTTCTGCTAGCTCTTTCCTTTCCTCTGAGGACCAAGGAGGATTGACATCCAAACTTGCCTTCTCTTCTAGATTCCAAGCACGCACGGAATCTAGGGGTCTGTTGGAGGATGAAGCTTCCAGGTGTGATTGGGCATTTTACAGTGTTTTGCATTTGTGTATATTTTCAGCTTCCTAAACACATTTTTGAAAAACACGGTCTAAAAGTATGTGTTAAAGGTAACTCATTTAAATTGTTTGTTTTAACAAGGAGTCTTTTGGTTTGTTTGCTTAATGGAGCTAAAATTCAAGAATGGAAGAGAAAGAAGAGCATTGGGTAATAAAAGTTCTGTCAAATAAATATTGACTCATTCTTTCATTTAACAGATATATATTGAACATCTACTGTGTTCCAGTCCCAGTTGCTGGGGATAGAGAGATATAGGGAGGGCAACTGGTCTTAAGTTGTATTAAGATCTTATTAAGATTAAGATCTTGAACTCTTGAACTTTACATGCGCAAAATATATAATGTTGTTACCGTATGTCAGATGAGGTTAATTACTAAGCAGGAAAAAGGAACCAGGATAAAGAAAATGGGAAATGTGAGAACTAGGAGGAAGTTGCTATATCACATCCAGGGCACAGAAATGGCCACGCTGTGCATCTAAAGAGAGAACGGACGGACGTAAGAGATGAAGCCATTCGGAGCTCTGGGGGAAAGATGATTCCAGGCAAGGTCAACAGCTACTAATTTTTTGAGGCGGGAGGGTATGTGTTGTGCTATATTACCACCAATGAGTAGAACGAGCAGAACAAGGAGAAACGGAGTAAAAGATGACGTCAGATGGTGACTCCACTTAACGTGGCGAGTGGTGAGTAATGTATGGAGTTGTCGGATCAATACGTTTTACGCCTGAAACTAATATTGCCTGTCAATTATGCTTCAATCATAAAAACAATTCACCAGATTTCCACTTACAAAAAGACGGAGTCAGAGAGACAGTAGAGTGGCAGATCCAACAGGCCCCTGTCAGGTATGTGGCATTTACGCTGAGTCAGATGGAAACAATCTGAGGATGTGGAACAGAGAAGTTACATGATCTGGCAATTTAGGTTTTAAAGTGATCTTTTTAGGTGCTTTGTGGAAAATAGGCATGGGTGAGTATGGAGGGATGAGGAGGGAAAAAGCTAGGGAAAACAAGTTAAAATGCTACTGTGAAGATTTCGAGAAATGCAATATTGTCCATGCCTGGGCAAATGTGTAGGAGGGTGAGACTGGTCTGGTCCTTGGTGCGTTTCCATCTATAGGCAAGAAGGTACGTAGGGTATGGGATAAAAGAGAAATCAAGGATGGCAGCAAGGATGTTGGCCTGAGTGACTTAAAGGATAGAACTGAGGTACCTGGGTGGCTCAGTCGGTTAAGCGTCTAACTTCAGCTCAGGTCATGATCTCAAGGTTCCTGAGTTTGAGCCCTGCATCAAGCTCTCAGTGCCAAAGCCCGCTTCAGATCCTCTGTTCCCCTCTCTCTCTGCTCCTCCCTAGCACTCTCTTTTTCTCCCTCTCTTTCTCTCAAAAATAAAAAGAAAACCTTTTTTAAAATGTTTTAAAAAATAAAAGAATGGCACTGCCTTTCACTGAAAAGGGACCAAGGGAAAGATTTGAGGAACAGAAGGTTTGGGGGAGAAAATCTGGAGTTCAGGTTTGAACATGTTCGGTTTTAGATGCCACTGGAAGCTTAAGTGGAGAGTTCACAGAAGGAGCTGCATATGAGGCTGGAGCTTAGGGGACAGGTCTGGGTTAGGGTTAGAAACTTGGGGGTCATAATCACAAAATGAATTCCCTGAATAACTTCACCCATACCATAAAAATATATTTTAGTGTTACAAGAATATATGGGGAAAAAATCAGGTCAGAAAATGATCAATAAGGTTTTATGCTTGAATCTTTCTGGATATAAAGTCACTCTGGTTATTATATATAAATCAATCTGTGCTACTTAGACAAAATTCCACGTTAGAACAATGTCTTTAGATGACTACTCTAGCTTATGAAAAACATCGTTCTCCCTCTACACAGAGCAGCTGTTGACTTAAATGAAATTTGTGTCAGGTTTCACGAGCAATCATTATATTTTACAGCCAGAATGATCTTAATGACCTCATTTAATGTAGGACTTCATTTTATAGAAAGAAGAAAAAAAGTTCAAAAGCAAAGTCATTCTGCTTGTGTCCTTATTAATTATTTACTTAATACAACAAATATTTACTGAGACTAAGTGCTGGTGACGGTCCAATGGTTGAGGTGAAACAGTCAACAACACAAGTAGAGACTCTATCACATGGAATTTACAGTCTCTTTGGGGAGCTGGAAACAAACAAATATGCAAATCTACTATATGACACAATCGAAGAAAAACAAGTGAAGAAAAACAAATCATGACAATGGCAGGGTGATAAGCAATTTATTGACCAAATTGGGACACTTCTTATAATAAGAGCAGTTGAAAACTAAGCAGGATGCCATGTCAAAAGGCATAAGCTGGAGTGTCCGGCCTTGACAAATGAAAATGTGAGTCACCCAGATAAATTGGATAGGGGGTGCAGAAGGAGCGAGTCAGGTTTATTTCATACAAAGTAGTCAGGAGGAAAGGGCGCCTCAGTGGCTCAGTCAGTTGGGGGTCCGACTCTTGCTCTCTGCTCAGGTCGTGATCTCATGGTTCGTGAGTTCAAGCCCTGCATGGAACAGCCGTGAGCACAGAGCCTGCTTGGGATTCTGTCTCTCCTTCTCTCTGCTCCTCACCTGCTTGTGCTTTCTCTCTCTCAAAATAAGTAAATAAACTTAAAAAAAATTACAAAGTAGTCGGGAGTCAGGTGATATGGTGGCATCTAAGGAGAGATTGAAAACAGTGAGGGAGAAAGACATGGATGTATTTGGAGTAGACTATTGCTGGCAAAAGAAACAACAATGAAAAGTCTCTGGAGGAGAGAGGTGTCTGGAGAAACAGCAAGGGGGTCAGTATAGTTGCTAGAGAGGGAACAAGAAAACAAATGGTAGGCATTGAGGCTGGATGATGTAGAAATGTTTAGTTATTAAAATAATTTTGGTGTTTATGATGTTTGATAGAAGTCACCTTCGTTAGTTATGAAATGGGGAGTAATATCGAATTTTCATTTTAACATTTTTATTTATTTTTGGGACACAGAGAGACAAAGCATGAACGGGGGAGGGGCAGAGAGAGAGGGAGACACAGAACTGGAAACAGGCTCCAGGCTCTGAGCCATCAGCCCAGAGCCCGACGCGGGGCTCGAACTCACGGACCGCGAGATCGTGACCTGGCTGAAGTCGGACGCTCAACCGACTGCGCCACCCAGGCGCCCCTCGAATTTTCATTTTAATAAAACAATCTGGCTGCTCTATTGACGATAGATTGAAGTGGGGACAGGGGATTAAAAATAATACCATTTACAATGCCACCAAAAAAAAAAAAAACATTACTCAGTAATAAATTTAACAAGAGCCATCCAAGGCTGTTACCTGAAGATTTTATTGCTAAAATTAAAGAAGACCTATATAAATGGAGAAATGCATCATATTCATAGGTTAGAAGACTCAGTATTACAAACATGTCAATTTCCCAAAATTCTATAGATTCAGTGCATTTCCAACCAAAACTCAAGCAGTTTGTTTTTTTGGTATAAATTGATAATCTGGTACTGATATTAATATAGAAATGCCAATGACTGGGGTGCCTGGGTGGCTCAGTCGAATGAGCATCTGACTTTGGCTCAGGTCATGATCTTGCAGTTTGTGAGTTCAAGCCCCACATCGTGCTCGCTGCTGTCAGCACGGAGCCTTCTTCAGATCCTCTGTCTCTCTCTGCCCGTCTCTTGCTTGTGCTCTCTCAAAAATAAATAAACACATGTGAAAACACAGAAGGAAATGCCGATGACGTAGAATAATTAAAACCAATTTTAGGGGTGCCTGGGTGGCTCAGTCAGTTGGTTTCCTACTTCAGCTCAGGTCATGTTCTCGCAGTCCGTGAGTTCCAGCTCCACCTCAGGCTGTGTACTGACAGCTCAGAGCCTGGAGCCTGCTTCAGATTCTGGGTCTCCCTCTCTCTCTGCCCCTCTCCCACTCATACTCTGTCTCTCTCTCTCAAAAATAAATAAATGTTAACAAAATTAAAACCAATTTTAAATAAAACAAATGTGGAAGATTTGTATCACTTTAAGAACTATTATGAAGCCATAATTATTGACATGGAATAGAAAAACATAATCAAAACAGGAAGCCTCGAAATAGATACATATACAATGAAATGTGATAAATTTCTTTTTATAAGGGCACTGGTGAAATTTAATGTGGAAAAAGATTATATGTGCTTTTCAACATATAGTACCAGAAGAACTGGATGTCCTCACGGAAAACATGCAGCTCAACCAATACCTCACCCCAGATACAACAATTAGCTCAAGATGGAATGTAGATCTAAACATAAAGAAATCTTGACATTTGCAATGACATGGGTGGACCTAGAGAATATAATGCTAAGTGAAATAAGTCAGTCAGAGAGAAACAAATATCATATGATTTCCCTTGTGTGTGGAATTGAAGAAATAAAACAAATGGATGAAGAAAAAAAAGAGACAAACAAACAAAAAACCAAACACTTAAATATAGAGAACAAACTGATGGTTACCAGAGTGGAAGTGGATGGGGGATGGGTAAAAACAGGTGAAGGGGATTAGGGGTACACTGATCCTGATGAGCACTGAGTAATGTGCAGAATTGTGGAATCACTATACGTGCGCCTGAAACTAATATAACACTGCATGTTAATTATATTGGAATTAAAGTTTTAAAAATCATTCTAAAAGGCTCATTAAAAAAATATCAGAGAATAGCTTTGCAAGCTTGGGATATTCAAAGATTTCTTAGAACACCCAAAACCATAATAAAAAGTTTGATGAACTGAACTTTATTAAAAACTTCAGCTCAAAATAGTCGCTACTAAGAAAATTCAGATGCAAGCCTCGATGGGATAATATCATTGTCATATATTTATACAACAAAGAATTTGCACTTAGAATATATAAATTTCTAAATTTCAGTAACAGAAAGACAACAAACAATAGAAATCAGCCCAAAACTTGGACATTCACAAAGTAGGGTATATGAAGGGCTCATAAGCACAATCATTAGTGTAATATACATTAAAACCCAAAGAGATAGAATGAGCAGATACAGATCTCCTGTAATGCTGAAATCTAAAAATGCAACTAATAATAACATATTGGACTATTCCATGTCAACCTAGTTAAACGGAGGACTACATTACTCAGAATTTCATGTTCTGTTTTTAGATTTGGCCCAAAGAGGAACTTGCTTGTGATTTAAAGCATATAAGGAAATTGTGGCTGTCATTGTCGTTACTCTCCATCGGTGTTAGATTTAGTGTCAAATGTCTGCAGGTGTGTCCACTGGGTCACAGTATGATCTTATTTTGCCAAGTTGCTTAACTCTTCTTCTAGGCTGATCAACAGCAGCCCCAGTTCTATCAGATGCTTGGGGCGGTGGGGTGGGGGGTGGAAATGCTTGACTCTGGTTGTGCAAAGATAGCAGCCTCACAAAGCCAAAAACTTCCCATAAATCTCGCCATGAACTTCGTCTTCTTGATCCTTCTGCTATGGCTGGATATGCTCAGTTTCTCAGATTTCCCTGCAAGCTCTAACTTCTCTCTCTGCACCAAGACTTTAGGTGGACTCAGTAGTAACTCCTTCGGATCCTCCAAAATTCTTCCATTTACACCATTTACTCACATATTGTATAAGGTCTAATTTCTATAATCAATCCCTTATTCCAGTAAGACTCATGTTAGCTCTGCTTCCCTGACTAATCCTTGATTGCTATGGTTCTTGGCACTTCATCTGCACGTGGATCTGATTTAGAGAGCTAGATCCTAAACTCTGAGTCTAATGTCATTATTGAAATAAACTTTTGGGATTTCTGGAATGAGAGTGATTACATTTTTCACGTGAAGAGAGTAGAAATGATTTGTGGTCAAAGGGAAGATGGTGGGAGACAGCAAAAAGGCCTCAAATACTTCTTATCCATGTAGCAATACTTTTTTCCAATGTGACTTTTTGACTTTCCATTAAAGTTGTAGTCTATATCTGTGCCCCTTAATATGGTCTCAGCCATGACTTACTTTGGCTACTCGGATGTTAGCAAACATCGACCAAGCAGAAAATTGAAAAATGAATGTATACTGGAGCTTGCTTTCTCTTACTGATTTTGTAACCCAGTTACCATGTAGATGAGTTCTGGCTAGTTTCTGAAACACCCATGGCCAAATATGCCCATCATTCCAGTTGACAATGAGGTAACCATCAAATATCCAAGTGAGGCTAGGCCATCAAGTTCCAAAGAGCTGGCTCAGATCAGTGTTGTTTTATAGCCCTAAGTTATGTAGACATTTGTTATGAAGCAAAATTAACTAATACCCATATCAAATGAGAGGCTGACCAGGCAACTGCAAATTTCAGTCACTGATGATGAGAAATGACTTTAGAAAACTGTTTGACAGTTTCTTATAAAGTTAAACACATGCCTACCTTAATATCCAACAATTCCAGTCTCAGGTATTTACCTGAGAGAAATGAAAACACATCTTCACACAAAGATTTGTACAAGAAAGCCATGGTGGCTTTATTCGTGATTGCAAAAGTTGGAAATAATCTAAATGTCTGTCAACAGGGGAATAAACAAAATGCGATGTATTCAGTAATACCATTCAGGATTAAAAAGCATTGAACTACAGATAAATACATGGATAAATCATAAAAAAAATTAGGTTCAAGAATTAAGCAACATACAACAGTGTTTTTACTATGTAATTCCATGTACACAAAATTCCAAGAGACGTATATAAGAAAAGAAGATCAAGGGAGTAATAGTATATCCAAAGGCATGATTATAATGACAAACCATGGAATCTAAACTAGGCGTGGAGAGAAACAGGACAGGAGAAGTTGATGGTCAATAAATCTCAGGTAGGATTACAAAGTACAGGTACAGGATGGGTCAAAATGAGATAGAAAGAAAGGAGGTTCAGGTAGAGGGTTAAATGCTTGAAATTGTCACCTTAGTTCTTATTTTCTATTTTTTCTCTTCTCTCCCCAATATTCCTTTTTTTAAAAATGTTTATTCATTTATTTTGAGAGAAAGACAGAGACAGTGAGCAGAGGAAGGACAGAGAGAGAGAGAGAGACACACACACAAAATCCGAAGCACGCTTCAGGCTCTGAGCGGTCAGTACAGAGCCCGATGTGGGGATGAAACTCATGAACCTGTAAGATCACGGCCTGAGCCAAAGCTGGATGCCAAACCGACTGAGCCACCCAGGTGCCCCTTTCCCCAGTATTTCTGCCATGGTTTATGTTCCAGCTAAATATCAGTTAACTTCAGAGGCCTTTGTACGCAAAGCAGGCAAAGACACCTCAATCTGCATAAAATGTTCAACTTTGGCACTCAGAAAAGTATAGTAAAATAGTTTCCAGAATGGACAGGGGAAAAAAAACCCCACACAATTACTAGAAATATAATTATCAAGAATAACAATAAAACAATTTTAGTTAAAAAAATTTTTTTACTACTTAAATATGCATGTATGATCACTTGATTTTGAAGAACTATCCTTCCAGGTAAACAGGAAAAAGATGGTTATTATTTTTTTCCTGATTCAGATATTGAGGGGAGGGTGTGTTGGCCACTTGCTCAGAATTATGCAGCTAGTAGTTTTTCCTCAAAGCCATCCAAGAAGACAGGTTTAACTCCAAGTGCACTGTGTTTCTTGGTGGACTATATTGGAAAATGTGTTTTATTAATCCAGGAGAGCATGTGTTGACATTTAACTCAACTCTGGGATCTGAGGTAAAAATATAACAGCCTAAAAGCAAAAACTAACTCAATTTTATACTACTAATTTATTCTGACCAAATTCAGATGATAGAAACCAAACTCAAAAATTAACTCAACGCATTGAGATTTCTATTCACAGTTTACTGACTCTGAAGTTTTCTTTTAGGAGAAGTAGGTTGATTGTCTCTTGAGGTGATCTGCTTTTGTTTTGTTTTATTTTAATCTCTTTTAAAAACATATCAATGACAACATAAAAGTTCAATATAGAATTTAACATTCTTCTGTTCTCATCGTGTTAAAAACAAACAAGTGAACCATCTTTAAATAAGGAAAAGTTCTGAGTAAAACTGTCTACATGCTCGAACTTTAGAGAAGAGAGAGCACTTTCAATGTGTTCAACGGGAGGTACTTAGAGATTCTTTCACAGACTTTTTATCGAGGACCCAGTGGAATATAAATTTGCTTTGAGAAAAGAGATCAAATCTGAAGGTACTCAAGTGAGTTGGGAAAACTCCCTTGTGGAAGTTCTGAGGAGACCATTAGATTGCAGACACAATTGTTGATAGAGCTCAAATATACTAATTTTTTACTCTGCCATCTATAAACCTTAGTGTTAACACAGCTTAACATACATCTTGTTTTTTAATTTTTTTTAATCTTTATTTATTTTTGAGAGAGACAGAGCATGAGCAAGAGAGGAACAGAGAGAGGAGACACAGAATCCGAAGCAAGCTCCAGGCTCCGAGCTTTCAGCACAGAGCCTGACGCGGGGCTTCAACTCACGAACTGCGAGATCATGACTTGAGCCGAAGTCGGTTGCTCAACCGACTGAGCCACCCAGGCACCCCTTAACATGCATCTTTATGCAAGTGATTGCTCTAATGATCTATTGCTGCATAAAAACCAGCCAAAAGGTAATACTTTCATTCATTACTCTTCACAATTCCCTGTGTCGATTGGGATCACCTGAGTGGCTCTAGTCTTGAGGATGTCACTTGGGACCACAGTTATTGGGTGGCTCTAGACATCCAGGATGGCTCACTCACACAGCTTCCAGTTGATGCTTACTGGAAGCTGGGCGCTCAGCTGGACAGACCGACCACAGCACCTCACATGCCCCTCCATGTGGCTTGGGTTTTTCACAAGATGGCGGTTAGGTTCTAAGAGGCAGAATTTTAGGGGTCAGTGTTCCCAGAGGTCAGACACAAAAGCTGCCTGTCAGTCCTCAAAAGTTTAGGACTAGCATGGTGTCACTTCTACCATAATCTATTGCTTAAGAAGTCACAGGGCCAAAGTAGAATGAGGCTGGGGGAAAGTAAACCTCCTTCTCTGAGGAGGGGGTCATAAAGAAATTGTGGCCATCTTTAATCCACCAGGTCCCTTATCAAAAAATAAATCTAGGATTACATAAAAGTTTTTTTTTAAAACACTTTATGTGTCTTTCATCTCTACCATGTCTATCTCAATGATATGGGAGCCATGTGGCAAATAATGCCACAGTCATAATCAAATTGCAGTCTGCATTCTGTGCTTTTCTTTACTGGAAATTGTTTACTTCTTTCTGTAGGGTACAACGTTAAAGGCATAACTTTAATAACCATATTTGTTCCTTCCTGATAGGGATTTTTCCCCATTAACTTATGTGAAATAAAAGTCAGAGCTGCCAGAATGTCTTTCATATCATAACGCGGTATCTTTCTATCACAAGGTCACGTTTCCCCTCTTCAATCACCACCTACATCCCACACAGAGCATCACGTGTGAACCTGCATGACTTCTTTCATTATTTATTCCCAACTTCTAGCCTCTGCACGGTAAAATTATAACTGAGTGGGAAGCAATTTCTGTTCAGTTCAAGAATCTGTTGAAATCACTAAAGTAGCTTGCCCACAGGAACAGAAAGAGCCACAATGTCATACGTGCAGTACAATACTGAGCTTGGCGAATTGCACAGATTCTTTTTTCTTTTTCATAAAGATGAGCCATTCAAGTGTCAGAACAGGTATGTTCCTATATAAGCAAGCCCTCTATATACAAAGTTATAAATTGCAAATTTATTTATTGAGATTTAGTGTTTTTCCTTTCAGTAACATTTACCTCTTCTTGGAAAATTCATTTTCTAAACGTCCCATCAAACATGTTAATGTGTTTAGCATATAGGAATTTGCTTATTATACATTACACACCACCTATTCCATGACTGTGTAATGTAGCAAGGTTCGAAATCAGGTAGATCCTTCTTCAAGATTATTTTGGCTATTTGGTGCCCCTTGCCTTTCCATATGAAATTTAGGACCAGTTTATCCTTTTCTGCTAAAAAAAAAAAAAAAAAAAAAAAAAAAAAAACTGGGCTCTGATAGGGATTGCATTTTATCTGTAAATCATTTTGAGGACTATTGTCATTTTAACATTGTTAGGTCTTCCAATCAGGATTTCTTCTCATTTATTTAGATCTTTCATTTCCTTCAATAATGTTTTGTGGTTTCACTGTAGAAATCTTATACTTTCTTGATTACATCTAGCCCTAAGTATTTTATTTTTTTTGAGAGTACTACAAATGGAATTGCTTTGTTAATTTCAGATTGCTCATCACTGCTACATAGAAATACAACTAATTTTTGTATATTGTGCATTGATCTTCTATACTGCCATTTTGCTGAGCTAGTTGATTAAAAACTAAAGCTACTAGTTTTTACTGGGTTCCTTAGCATTTTCTATGTATAAGATAAGGTGTTTTACAAACAGAGATAATTTTACTTCTTTTGTTTTTCCAATCTGATACCTTTCGGTCTTTTTCTTGACTAATTGCCCTGGCTAGATCTTCCAGTATAGTGTTGAGGAGAAGTGGCAAGAGCAGACATCCTTGTCTTGTTTCCTAAAAGCTTTTAGCTTTCACCATAAATACGACATTTGCTCTAACCACTTTGGAAAACAATATGGAGGTTCCCCAAAAAGCTAAAAATAGATCTAGCATAGGATTCAGCAGTTCCACATCTGGATATTTGCCCACAGGAAACGAACACAGGAGATCAATGAGGTATACGCATCCCTCATGTTTATCGCAGCATTATTCCCAATAGCCAAGATATGGAAACAATCCAAATGTCCAACAAGAGATTAATGGATAAAAAAGATGTGGTACATACATCTAATGGAATATTATTCAGCCAGGAGAAAGGAGGATATCCAGCCATTTGCAGAATGGACCTTCCATGAATGGACCTTAAGCACATTATGCTAAGCAAAGGAAGCCAGACAGTGAAAGGTAAGTACTGTATGATATCACCTGTATGTGTAATCTAAAAAGTTAAACTTATAAAAAACAACAACAACAACAACAACAACAGCAACAACAATGCAGAGTAAAATGGTGGTTACCTGGGGATGGGGTAGGGAGTTAAGATTGATGATGTTTAAGGGTACAGACTTGTAATGAGTACTAATGAGCCACAGAGAGCTAATGTATAGTATATTAAATGTATGTGAAAATACCTTAAGTATGTAATGTAATCAATATTGTTACAGTGGCAACCATATTGCAATGTATAAATGTATTAAAGTAATACTGTACAAGAAAAAAAAACATGATGCTTGTTTGCTATGGATTTTCTTTCTTTTTTTAATTTTTTAATGCTTATTTATTTTGAGAGAGAGAGGGAGAGCCTGCCAGCAGGGAAGGGGCAGAGAGAGAGGGAGAGAGAGAATCCCAAGTAGGCTCCACACTGTCAGGGCTGAGACCTATGCAGGGCTCAAACTTACAAACCTCGAGATCATGACCTGAGCCAAAATAAAGAGTTGGATGCTTAACCAACTGAGCCACCCAGGTGCCCCACTGTGGATTTTCAACAGATGACCTTCTGTTCCCAAATACACTTTGTTGAGTATATTTATTAAGAAACGGTGTTGAATTTTGTCAAATGCTTTTTCTGCATATATTTAGATGATCGTGTATCTTGTTCTTTGTAGTCTATTAATATTGTGCATTATATTGATTATTTGTGTAGGTTGAACCAGTCTTGCATTCCTAGGGAAAATTCCACTTTTCATGGTGTCTAATTATTTTTATATACTGCTGGACTTGGTTGGCTAGTATTTTCTTGAGAATCTTTGCATTTATATAAAGGATACCATAAAAGATAGTGGTTTGTAGTTTTCACTTCTTGTGCTACCTTTTACTGCCTTTAACATTGGTGTAACATTGGCTGCATAGAGTAAGTTGAGAAGTGTTCCCTTTCCTCTGTTTTTCGGAAGGGTTAGTGAAAATTGGCATTAATTCTTTTTTAAATGTTTGGTAGAATTCACCAGGGAAGCCATCTGGTCCTATACTTTTTTTTTTTTTTTTTTTTTTTTGAAGTTGATTACTAATTCAATCTCTCTACACTTGTTTTAAAGTCTGCTCAGATTTTATATTTCTCCTTTAGTTGAGAATAATGCCAACTTGATTTCAATAATATATAAAAATGCTCCTGTATATCTCTGCCCCCCCCACTTTCATGCTGATATCATCAGAAATTACACCTTTATATACTGTGTGTCAGTTAACACAGATTTGTAATAATTGATTTGTTCAACTATCTTTAAAATCAGACAGAAAGAAATGAATCAAACAAGAAATACATTTATACTGTGTTTATGTTTACCTAGGTAGTCAGTTATCTCAATAGTGTTCTTTATTTCTTCGTGTGGATTTGTATTACTGTGTGATATCTTTTTATTTCAGCCTGAATGGCTCTAGCAAACAAATGACCAGCACTTGTTATAGGCTAAGACTGCTGGTGACAAACTCTTGAGGTTTCGTTTATCTGGGAATGTGTAAATTTCTTCCTTATTTTTGAAGGATAATTTTGTCAGATGTAGAATTCTTGGTTAAAGTATTCACTACTCGTGCAACTTACTGAAGTTCCCTTGTAAGTGAGATCACTTCTCTCTTGCTGCTTTCAAGATTCTCTGGTTGCTACAAGTCTTTGCTTAGTTTTCAGGGTTCCAAAAAAGGTAAATTCTCATAGTTTTGCCAGGTTTTTGTTCCTTTTGTGGAGAGGTGGAACTTTGGAGTTCCTTACTAGGTTGTTTTGGCTGACTGTAACTTTTTAATGTTAGTAGTTAGTATTTCACAAATTACTACTTGGCCTAATCTAAATCCTTATTATTTTTACTTGGATTTAAAAAAAAAATTAATGTTTATTCATCTTTGAGAGACAGAGAGAGACAGAGCATGATCGGGGAAGGGGCAGAGAGAGGGACACAGAATCGGAAGCAGGCCCCAAGCTCCGAGCTGTCAGCACAGAGCCCTACGCGGGTCTTGAACTCACGAACTGCGAGATCATGACCTGAGCCAAAGTCAGACGCTCAACCGACTGAGCCACACAGGCACCCCTTTACTTGGATTTTTAAAATAGTTTTCTTAATTGGCCTCTTTCGTCCCAATTACAACTCCCTCTGATCCAACTGTAGCACTCCTCAATCTGTAAGATAGTGTCTAAACTTATTAATAGGGTGGTGGGGGGGACAGGAAGGGTGGGGATGCCTTCCTTCTGACTCTTCCCCATCATCCTATGAGCCACAGTGCCTTCAGTACTCAACTCTGAGTATTCTCCAGGTGTCCCACTCTTCTACCTCTATAGCTGTGCTAATGGAGTGCTATTGCCTACTTTCAATTCTGTCCTTCTCCTATACTACTCACACCTATGCGTACCTCCCATCAAAGCCTTCTGACACACACAGGATAATTTAGATACCCTTCCTGGATATCCATACAGGTTCATACCTCTATCATGTATCTAGCTTGTGGAATTATTATAAAGATCAAATAGGTTAACACACATAAAGTGTATATATAAATAATATATATAATTTTTGTCATCACACTGAATCCTGTTGGCTTACTTGTCTACCCACACTAGACTGTGAGCTGCATGAGGGATAAGACTCTATTACTTCTTGGTATTCCAGTTCCTAGCACTGTGGTGGACACAAACTTTTTTCATGTATTGTAATTTTTTTTTTTTTTTTACATTTTAAGATCCCTGAAATCAAGATGTATCTTATAATTTATGAAGTCTTATAATTAATGTAATTGTAATCACACAATGTGATCGTCATGGTCATTGCCTGAACATAGGAGAACATGATCACAGCTTTCCATGATTTTCTCACTTATATCCAAGTTGTATGGGTCGTTGCTACTAAGTGTGCCGAATTTAACCTCTACTTAATATGTCTTCAGAAAGGTTATAACATAATTAGCTTTGAAATAAAAGTTTACTCTGTATGTAAAAAATGCATTGCAAAAACAACAGGGCATAAGATTGGTATTGATGAAGCAAGATATGTCATTTGAGGACTAATAATTCCTTTGTTTCCTTTTCATTTCTTTTACTTTCTTTCTTTTCTTTTTATCATTGTACCTAAGAAAGGAAGACACTCATAAGGAGTTGAAACTGTGTGGTATGATGTAACTAAAATAAATAAAAAAATGATTGCTTATATAATTGAAGCCTCAGAATAGTAGAAACTCTAAGACAGTAAGAAGCTGGTGTGATCAAATTTTGAAGGATTGTCATCAAGACATCAAACATCAATTTGTCAGAAACATTGTTATCCTTTTATTCACATGCAATTTGGTAGAGGATAATATGGTATAATGTGTATGTTATGGTATGATTTGCAAAGTAATATTTTTTCAGAGGAACATCACACAGTGGTGTGTTTTATATTTCACATTTCACGAAATACTACAACAGCTACAATTGTTTTACCACAATTACACTAGCTGCAATCCTTTATGGGATTTGTAAATGAGTGAGTTCATCAGAACTGTCACATACTGAGTTGCTTTTGACAAATGCCTGAAACTATTTGAGCCTCTGCTTTCTCACCTGTAAGGATGTTTGATGTTACGTATCTTATTAACTAGTAAGGATTAAATACATACAAATACACACACTTAAAAAATAAATAGTGTGCCTGCTATGTAGTTAAGTGCTAAGTGTGTTGGTTTCCTTCCTTCTGCCTATGCAGGAAGCCTGTGCAATGTAATCATGCCTGAGTGATGTGCACCAGTTCATTCACCAGTGGTGAATTATTGACTTATGTACCTATATGTTGTTTTAAAATGCATGAAAATTTAGCTGACATCTGAGAGAATTTCTAAATTATTAAGAGCTATATCACACAAATGAAAGGAGAGGATGCTTAATTCTGTTTTAGTCATTTGCAAGTGTCTGTCTTATAAGTTCTTCAGAAGCAGGAAATTGTTTGTTCATCTTTATAGTGTGGTTTGGGTAGAGCCATGACAGGTACGGGGTAGCACTTGACTGTCCTTGTCTGTTGCTTTGCCAACGTTAGGATGGGGTTGTTTGTTCCACTTGCACGAGAACTGGCAGAGAAAACATCAACCATCTTTTCGGAGCAGAGGAAACTATTTTTACCCAATAGAGTAGAAGGTAGGTTAGCACTTTAGTAACAGGATCATAATCTAGAAAGCAGTTATCCGAGGGTCTGTGTATCTTAAAGGATTTCTTGAAAAAAAAAAAGTACGGAGAGGCACTGGCATTTAAAAAGTCATCTTGTGGGAACATATTATTAAAAGCAGGTTAAATAAATCTTTTAAAATGCTCAGCACAGTGTTTGGCATATAGTCACAACAATGACCATAATGATCACTGAGCCCTCATTGCTAAATCGAGGACACACATTGCATACGATGTCTTATTTCTACCCATGCCAAACAGACTGGAGTTTTAGCACTTAATTTTCAAAGGGCTTTGGATAACTTATGAAATGGTTATGTTCCTATATAAAGGATTTGTACCCTTTCTATATTCACATTTGATTTGATTATGAAAGGAAAGCCACAGCACTGTTCTGCTTCTAATCTGTTCTTTCTAGTAGTTTCTCTCTTCTAAGCATTGCTGGACGGAACATCCTTCCCACGTGAATTATATTTACAAATGTGCAGGCATACCTGTAGAATGAATGTCAATGAGAAAAGGTGATGTAAAATAACATTTATAATTTTCATAGGTATTGTCCATTTGTCCTTTGTATAAATTTTGTCATGTTCCACCCTTTTCAGCAACACGAGACCCTGTTTCACCAAACTGTAACTAATCATTGTAGCAAATACATTTTTGGTCAACCTAATAGATGAAAAATGGTTTCTCAGTGTGGCTTTGAATTCACATTTTTGTGAGTGTGTTTGAGCATCTTCTCATCTGGATAATAATCGTTTGTATTTCCTTCTCGGTGAACTGTTTCTGTTTGTTCTTTGCTCATTTTTCTATTTGGCTGTTGTTTTGTTTGTTTTTTGACTTGTAAGAGTTCTTTAAAAATCAAGGACAATAGCAGTTTAATGATAATATGGGTTACTTTTCCAGAATTATCTTTTGAGTTTATTTATGGTGGGTTTTGGCAATGTATTTACTTTTCCGTAGTTGAGTGTATCAGAGTTTATGGTTTTTGTGTCAACCTTAGAGAGATTTCTCCAATTTTAAGGTTCTTTTAAAAATCCCATGCTTGGGGCGCCTGGGTGGCTCAGTCGGTTAAGCGTCCGACTTCAGCTCAGGTCACAATCTCGCCGTCTGTGAGTTCGAGCCCTGCGTCGGGCTCTGGGCTGATGGCTCAGAGCCTGGAACCTGCTTCTGATTCTGTGTCTCCCTCTCTCTCTGCCCCTTCCCCGTTCATGCTCTGTCTCTCTCTGTCTCAAAAATAAATAAAAACTTAAAAAAAAATTTTTAAAAATCCCATGCTTTACCATAATTGTTAAATATAAATTATTACTCATCTGAAATTAGTTTGAATAAATAACGAGAGGTAGGGAGTCAACATCTTTCCCTGTATAACTATTCACTTTTCTCAACATGTCTTATTAGATAATCAAATTTTGTTTGCTGATTTGAAATAAAACCTCTTCATATTCTACACTTTCAAATTCCCTCACATTCAATTTTTGATTTTTTGATCCTTTAATCTGTCTAGCTATTCTTAAGCTAATACGAAATTGTTTTACACGTAGAGGTACACAAATACTTACCTCAGCAGAATGTTGAATGACTTAAGCCTATTTAATCATCACAGAAGGAATTTTTTGCTTTACAGAAGCAAATAGAAAGCTGCATCAAAAATTTACTGGTCACAATTAAATTATTATTTTCCTAAAAAAATTGTAATGTTTATTTTATTTTTGAGAGACAGAGAGAGACAGCGCGTGAGTGGGGGAGGAGTGGAGAGAGGGAGACACAGAACCCGAAGCAGGGTCCAGGCTCTGAACTGTAAACACAGAGCCGATGTAGGGTCCCAATGCACAAACCACAGATCATGACATGAGCCGAAGTTGGACGCTCAACTGACTGAGCCACCCAGGCCCCAAGGTCACAATTAAATTATTAAAAAATATTTAAGTATCCGAATTTAGAAGTTTAATGTAGAAGTTTATATACGTTCCCTGTCAAAGTCCCTGGAATTGAATGATGAAATTCTATTATAGCAAATATTGCTTAAGAAATATATGCACTCTGGGATGTATTCATTGGTTACTTCATTAACAGGTTCCAGCAAACTAATTACATCCTATACAAGCAATGACTGATGATCAAAAGAACTTACATTATTTAATAATGAAAGATTTTTGTAGTTTTTATTTAGAGTCTCTTTTATATAGAATGGGCTTCTGTTCTACATGTTTAAACATCTATGTTCAGAACAGACAGTTCCAAAATGAAGAGTGTTAACAGTATTAAAACTCTCGTAGTCTCCAACATACTTGTTCTGTTGTTGTCAATGATAATTTTATGGCACTTTTCCTTATAGTTTTCCATTGCCTAAACATATCTTCATTCCCTCCCACTGTGATGATTTCGGAGTGAGACCTAGAAATCTCTCTGCAATTAAGTAAAACGAAACAAGCATTATTAAATTTATTATTAATCTGTCATGCTGTTAAACTTACTATTCCCGCATGTCCAAATGCCTGAAATAAGACTCAGAAGGGTACACTTAACATCACTAACATTAAAAATATATATTGTTTGAACAGCAAAATGTAATTCAGGAAAAAACTGTTTTTCAACTTCTAAAAGGAATTTTTACTACAATTCATAACTTGGGAAAAATCTAAAAAATTCTCTTCATCTATTAAAAATTACTATAAACCCATAGCAATCTTCTTCTCAATGACATTGTCCTTTAAATTCCTAGTTTCCATAGACCCCCAAACAGAAAATTGTCTCATTAGAATACCCTAACCAAGTCTTTTGTTTTGAAGTTTGCGCAATGGAAGGAAATATGTTTTGAATACTTTGCTTTTCTCTAAGATTTATTTTTTCTTATTGTTGCTTAGATGGGTCATTATGTCTGGCTGGAGGGTAATTTGTCACAGATCTTGTACATGATTTTGAAGTTTTTGTCACCTCGATTACAGGAGAAGCAAAATTAACCTTCTTGTTTTTAATTTATCTTAACCAGATTTGAAGATTTCTCAAGAGGAACTTTTTCTTGAAGGACCCTTGTCCTAAAGGGAATTAAACAACTAAAAGTAAAATTCAACCTTTACAGGATAGTTGGTTAATGTTATGAACACTAACCAGTTGGTTAAACAATTCCACAATGACCAGAAGTCTACAGTTGAGAAACCCGCTCTCTTATTAACAGCAATGTTCTTGGGTCCAAATAGAGAAATTGTGAGACAGAATAGGTTTTGAATAACATTAAGTTTCTGTAGCATTAAAAAGGATGTAGGATAAGTAAGCACACAGAGTGCTTGTAAGGTCAAGACCATGGTCGTGTAACTCCCAGGAAGTCTTTGCTATCCCGGTCACTCAGCACTCATAGGATCGTAAGAGAGGAGGTTAGGTGAATCTACTCCATCTTATCTCAGAAAGCCCTTCAGCCTTGATTGCTACCTAGTCATATGGCCCCCTCCAGAGCTACTTTACTAGACCCCATGCTTCCCTGTGGCTGCTTGATCAATATTGGTTACTCTTTACAAAGAATATTGACAATGAAATCTGGTTGCTTGGCCTCCTACATGGTCCTCAGTCTGAGTCTGATTTATCTTGGATCCAGTATAGGCACACATTCTAACAATTTTTCGAGTTAATGTTTCAAGGAGGAAATGACCAAGAGTAAAATCAGGCATCACCGAGGCTAGACAAAAAACTACCAAACCAGAGGTTAACACTTTCCTTCCAATAATCTGCTCAGTTTTATACTAAATTTGTATAAACGTTACATTAATAATTTTTCTGCCTTACATTTCTATAAATACTCATTACTTTAAAAGGACACAACCCTGCTATCGAAACATACCCTCTTAATATTGGTATTAGCTGTCAATGTATTTCTGTATTTAAATAACATTTATTAATAATTGTTTTTCCACATAAAATTGTTCTTATGGTTTTTTATACACTATCTATGAGATGTTTAAACAAGATAAAATGGAAGCTAGTACATGCTAAGAAGGAATCAAGGAAATCACAAAAAACCCTTAAGTATTAAGTAACCTATTTTGTATTAATAGCCAATGCTTGCTTGCAGAGAATATAATTAGTTTGCTGGAACCTTCTGAAAAAGTAAGCAAATATACCAGAGTGCCTATATTTTGTTTATGATATTTAACAATCATTTATCTCTTAACTCCAGGAAAAATACCGTTTTTCAAAATAATAAAATTATCTCAATTTGTATCTGCAGCTCAGGTATACTGGATCCTCACAAATGTTAGTATTTTCCTTGGATGTTAACTTTTGGGCACAATGGATTAACTTTAAAAAAATCATATTCAGGAAATAATAGCCACTTATCCCAAAGTTTGCAAGTCACAATCAATTTTTGTGAAATTGTTTTGTTCAGCATTTATGGAAAAATTACATGGTCCTCTTGATTTGTTTTCATGCGACATTTTTCTCGGCTTTCCTAACAAATCTTAATAGTAAACAACTTTAGAAGCCCCTATTGGGCATCTTACATTGATCTTTATTGTGCTATTGGCTTCATCTGCTAATTATTCATATGGGGTTTTTGCATAGCTATAAGGTTGGGGGCTAGTTTACTATTTTTATGCAGCCTTGCCAGGTTACAATATAAATAGCATGCTAACTTCCTTTAGCATGTTTTTAAATCCTAGAAAAACCTTACCATTTGGCCATTTTTTATTATAAAGGTTCTTTTTTTCCCCAGCAAATAGCATTTCTTTTATGGTTAAGAATTTCAGTGCAATCATTGACTCACTGAACAGTGTGTTGTTTCATTCTTGATAGTAAGCCTGGGATGATGATGAGACACCAGCTAGACAGAGGTCATGGAATTCCGTTTGCTTCTTTTTCCCCTCATTATGGAAAGTCCACTCCCTTCTTATGCCCCCAACATGGTGATACCCTGTGGGTGTGCACAGATCATTGTTCCCTGGAGGCCTTGGGATTCACCTTCTTTGCGTTCCCCAAATTACTCCACAGCACTTCTCAGATCCCTAATCGTGAGTAACTAGCCTTCCTTTAGACAGTATGACAGACCCTATCCATGAACTGGCTGGTTAAGTCAGTCATCAGCTGTGCGACTTGCCAAGCAAGGAGGTGTCTGTTCTACTTCAAGCTAACTTCCTTGAAACAGAGACCTTCCTATTCTCCACGTTTGAAACCATTTAAATAGTATTGGGAAGATCAACTCCTTAAATATTTTTATTGAGTTCCCTGTAATCTATTCCAGATCTCGTGTGTTTTTGATGATTGTGGTTACAAAGAGGGCTGAGCTTGGTAAAGGTGAGATTTTTGACCACTTATTTCTCAGATATAACAATTAGATGATTTTCTCCCTGGAGCAGTTTAAGAAATTTAGGTTTTCCTTTGAATTCATTTGCATGGTGTTGAGTGAAGTTTTCAATTAGGATTTTTTAACTTTCTCATGTAACAGTGATTATGTTCTTTTCACCATAATTCTCAAGTTTATCTGTTGCATCTTCTCCCTCCAAAAAATTTACAATAGTTAATATGTTTTCTAGTAAAGAAACTTCTGCTAGCATTGATTTTTTTTTCCTTCATTGGTCTTTTAAATTCTTATATTGAAGGTTTATTCCATTCCCTTTTATTCTTTAATCATTTAGAAGTAAGTGTTTTGATTTTGGCATTGCTATTTGCAGCTCAGTGGTTTCTATATATGGCATCTTCTTCATAGTGATTTTCCAGACATTCTGTAATTTTAGGTTTGATTTTCTCTTTGGCCTAAGGTACGCATCCAGGTTAGTTTTTCTTTAGTTGGCTTGGTTGTGTGCCTTCTGCTATTTTTTTGAGCTTATTCCTTTGTTATAAATGTTGTCAACTCTTTTTTTTTTCTTTTTAGGAATTTGAGGCTTCTTTATGGCTAGGCCAGGTGACTTGTGATTGATTTTCCCATGATTTCTGGAAAACAAGCTATTTCCTTTGGGAGGGGGGAGGAATCTGTGCATGTTTACAGAGGGCTGTCGTAGACTCTGGGTCTGGAGTTCTCTCTTGTCCAGCAAGAGAGCAGATGCAGGATTAAAATGCGAGAGAGGCTAATGTCCAGGAGGCGACAAGAGCCCCAAGTATGGGTCCTTGCTCCGATTTTGTTAGGATCAAAAGGCTTACAAGCGTGATGGGCGTGCACAAAGAGACAACGAAACTGTGAACATGAACTCATGGGCATGAGGGAAAGGGAGTTTCAAAGATATGCAGTGTTAGGGGTTTGGGTCAGTACGAAACAAAATTCTGGTGCTGGGCAGAAGGTTGTGTACAGCAAACATGAGGCACCACCTGTTTACCTGAACTGACCTAGGGGACTAGAAAGACAGAGCATGCTACCTCAGGGTCAATAAGCACCTTTCTTTTGCTAATTAGCTCAGCTCTGGGCAACTTCACCCTGCTGAGGTCTCAAGTCCCATTTTCCTGTTTTTTGTCCTTCCTTCCTGTGAAAGCAGCTTTCTGCTATTGTACTAAATTGGAGGGCATTTCCGCCCCAACACCTAATCTAGTTTACCTCATTTTTGATGTTTTTCTTCCTGAGGCTTTTCTATTCCTGTATCTTTGTCCTATACTGGGGCCTTTGCCCTGTTTTCCTAATCTTGGATGCGTACATTCTGTGGCTTTCTATTTCTTTATGCCTTGTTAACCCATCGGTGCAAGCTCAGGGAGTTCCTAAACGTATTCCCCAGAGAGGGTCTATCTTATGTTATTCCACATTTGATTGAGGAAAGCTCAACTGAAATCTTATCCTACAATTTTTCTTCCCTGACCTATAAAAGAAGCAGAGCTGATGTTGGGGTGTGTATTCATTTCCTTCAATTACCAGAACTCCAAACGGAGTGGCATAACATAGCAGGAATGTATTGTTTCACAGTCCGGAGGCCGGAAGTCTGCAAAGAAGGGGTCAGCAGGGCCACGCTCCCTCCGAAAACTGTAGAAGAATCCTTCCCTCTTTCTAGTTTCCAGTGGTTTGCTGGCCATCTGTGGTGTTCCTTGACTTGTAGATCCATCACTCAATCCTTTGTCTTCACATGGCATTCTCCCTGTGTCTTCACAAGGCCACCTTCTTATAAGGACATCGGTCCTATTGTTGTAGGAGCCCATCTTATCCAGTATGACCTCATCTTCACTAATTGCATCTGCTACCAATCTATTTCCAAATAAGGTCACATTCTGAAGTGCGGGGGGCGGGTAGGACTTCAACATGCCTTTTCAGAACACCATTCAACCCATGACAGGGTGCATCCACCCTACATTCCTTATTCTGACTATCTCCTGTATTTTAACAATTGTTTCATTTAAAAACAAAGATCTTGGAAATATGGTTGTTTATATAGCCACTCCTTGGTAAAAGTTCTCTTATGAAGTGTTTGTCACTTTTGGTTCCTGTTCCTTTTTTTTTTTTTCTGTTATCTTTGTATAAATTCTGATCTGGTTATAAAGTTGAAATATAGGTAACGATCTCATTTCTTGTGAAGTGTTTGTCACTTTGGGTTCCTGTTCCTTTTTTTTTTTTTTTCTTTCTGTTATCTTTGTATACATTCTGATCTGGTTATAAAGTTGAAATAGAGGTACCAATGTCATTTCTCATAAAAATTGTAAGAGATCTCATTATACACCACAATGCTTTTTAAGAAGCAAATGGTCATTTTTGTTCAATAGGAAACTGATTTTGAACTCAGTGTATGAAACCTCATCTTTACTTCAAGCTTCTTTTTTTTAAGAGGTAATGTTAATTGTGCAATATTTAGGGTAAATACTAATGCTGCCTTAGAAATAATGAACTCCAACATTTTAAAGTGACTTCTAAAACCAATGTTAGAACAGAATTAGCCAACCATGATATATTGGTTATTTTATTTAAACTTGGGGATGGGAACAGAATAAAACATCACATGTAAGGACCTGGTGGGAGTTAGCTAAAATTTCTTTTCTAATCTAAGCATACTGAGTGGGCCAAGAAGCTCATAGGTAATTCCATTGGACAGACCTGCTTCATCCTCTTATCAAGTTCACCATCAACTTTGGTTTGAAAAGAACAAAAAGGCTTCAAAAATAGACTTACAAATACGTTATTGAGTAAAGGTTAAAAGACAGACTCACTCTCTTATAATAAGGAGTTCCATAAATATCACTACTAGAAGTAGCCATTTGGAAGCTTCTCCAATTGGTTAAGGAGGAAATAAAGTCTCAGCTTTCTTTATGTGTTGACTAATACATGACATGGGGAATTAAAGAAGGGAGAAAGCCTTTACTTGTCTCCCTTGAATTGTAGGGACAGGAGTTTGGTGTTGACCTTTCAATGGTAGTTCATGCCTATGCATGGCCACCATTTTGAGTAAAGGGTTAGTTATCACATCACATCAGAGTCTGGCACCCACAAATCAGGACAGGCTTAAATCATAATGAGTTCAAGGAATAGAGTACGGGAGTGGATTTCATATACTCTCAGCTGAGTTTGATTCAGCCTAGATCTATCTTAAAATTTACATGAAGTCAATTCTTCTTTATGGTCTTTCGTTGAGTTATAAAGTGCCTTAAAAGCCTGCTACAGAGTGAAGTATTCATTTCACATTCCCTATATAAATAGAAATGGATGGTAAGAAAATATTGGAATATTTTCATACATAAGTTTAAACTATCAGAACACAGTATTTTCAACTTACCATCAATTTAGCATTCAGTCTTCATGTTATACTGTGACAGGTCTCTGAATGTTTGAACATAAGCTGATTTCTGGTTAGCAGCGACTATTATTTCAGAACAGGATACACAGTATTATGAATGCCTGAAGAATGGCTATTAGCAACATGTATTGCATTTATATTAAATCATCTTCTTGTTAAATAGGACTGGATGGACATATGCTCAAATAGTACCACAAAAGGAGTCTAGAGTAAAAGAATATATTCGATTTTTAGAAGTGTTATATTCTGAAAAATTAGATTCCACTCCCAGCTGTTAAAATCATTCTGAAGCAAACCAGAATGAAAGTCCTATAGCACTTTACCACATTTCCATACGAGAAAAGTTTTTGGATATTACCTCAGTTTGCAATCAATAAAAGAAAAGAAATCCACGAAATTTCATCCTTAAACCTCAGATGGAGAGAGGAGTGGTATGTTGAATTGAAATTGAAGCCGGGTTATTACAAGACTTTACTTAAAGCAATTATTGTATTTCTTTAAAGTTCTGCAAGCTCTCAAATCACAATTTAACTGCATGACTAAAGCTATATTAAAGACTCAAAAGCAAAGTTTTCATAAAGGGAGGAAAATGGCAGCTAGAAATTTAGTGGGGTTCAAAAATACCAGCTAGATAATCATGCCACTAAAAGGTAGCATTTCATGTTAACTTAGAATGAACATAAACAAAACTTATTTAAATTATAATCTGTAAACACTTAAACCTCTAGAGCGGGTTTGGCAACGGGAAGATTGAAAGATGACGGGTTTGGTTTGGGAAACGCCGATAGACTGTCAGGACAATACCACATGGCATTCGGGTGACTTTGGGGAGGCAGTGGATTGAATTAGTAGCATATACACAGTTCCAGCAGTATTTTATATGCAAGTCAAACCTTTATCACCCACATTCCTCCCTCCTTTCCCACCATACACACAGAACTTGGAGAAACAGAAAAAAGAATGGTGGCTTCACAAATTCATCTTTCAGAACAAAATCCTGGGTAAAAGAAATGGGTAGTTGATATGATTTCACATGCCTATGAAGCCTGTTCTTGTCTATTCTTGCACACTGGCTAGAACGAATACCAACAAAAATCCACCCATCACAAATGTACATTTTTAACTGAGATGAATAGTTCCAGCTATTAATCTTAGGAAAGTTAAGTGATTTAGGGAGTAAACAAATACATGTAAGCTCTGACAAGGGGGAGGTCATCATAGATGAGGTTATTAAATGTAGTAAAGATAATCCAAAGCATTTTTTTTACTTTATTTTTTCTTTCTTTCTTTCTTTCTTTCTTTCTTTCTTTCTTTCTTTTTCTTTTTCTTTTTTTTTTTTGTGAAAGAGAAGGAGTATGAGTGGGGGAAGGGAAGAGAGAGAGGGAGAGGAAGAATCTTTTTTTTTTTTTTTTTTAAGTTTATTTTTGAGAGAGAGACAGAGTGAGAGCAGGGGAGGAGCAGAGAGAGGGAGACACAGAATCCGAAGCAGGCTCCAGGCTCTGATCTGTCAGCACAGAGCCCGAGGCAGGGCTCGAACCGAAAGATTGCGAGATTATGACCTGAGCTGAAGTCGTACACCCAACCGACTGAGCCACCCAGGCGCCCCGGAGAGGGACAATCTTAACCAAGTTCCACAACCAGGGTGGAGCAAAAGATCATGACTCTGAGATCGTGACCTGAGCTGAAATCAAAAGTCTGATTCTTAACTGACTGAGCTACCCAGGCGCCCTTATTATCTTTTAAAGTATTGTGTTCCAAATGGGAATGTTCCTTGATTTCAGTGTTAGGGTAAGAAACATACTGACTGCAGGAAAATGAATTGCACCATAAAAATGTAGACATTATCTAAAAAGCTCAAGTCAGCCTTAACTGACATCCACAATTCTTACTATCAGGAATTACAATTAGGAACTTGGTATTTACTTTTCTGAATGGCTCACACAGCATTTAAATTCTTAATACATTTATTTTTCTTATTTAAAATTTTTTTAATGTTTATTTATTTTTGAGAGAGATACAGCATGAGCAGGGGAGGGACAGAGAGAGAGGGGGACACAGCATCCGAAGCAGGTTCCAGGCTCTGAGCTGTCAGCAGAGCCCAACGCGGGGCTCGAACTCACTGGCCTTGAGATTGTGACCTGAGCCAAAGTCAGATGCTTAACCTCCTGAGCCACCCAGGTGCTCCAGGTGTGCAGACTTTTTAATAATACTGATGTATAAATGGAAATAAAAGTGCTGTATTTTTAAAATGTTCATGTTTTAGGTAATGCTATAGATTTCAATCTCAATAACGTTTTATTATTTAAATAGAAAACTATTTAAATAAGTCTGAAGGTTCAGGAATTTTCACTAAGCAATTAAGTGAATAAGGAAATCAAAATATTCTCTTCTTTCCTTTGGCCATTTATGTAGCTAACCTTAAATTCAAATTTTATGTTCATGTTACAAAAACAAATTGCAGTGAGAATTTAGAGTAAAGTGAAATCCTCAGTTTTACTTCTAAAATGTAAAAAATGATAAATAGAATACATTGTCACACACAACATATGGAACCCTGAGTGTCTATCAAGAAACCATTATGTAAGGTACTCTCAATCCTTAAAATTATCCTAAGAAAACAAATACGACAAAGAAAGCCCAATACTCCTGATTTTCAATCCACTGCTCAATTTAAACAGGATGAATACCTTATACAAATGAAAATCAATATGTAAAAAAAGAAAATTCCAAGACTTGTTGCTTTCAGCCATCATCCAGAATGAGTTTTACATTTTTTTTTTTTTTAACGTTTATTTATTATTTAGAGACAGAGAGAGACAGACCATGAACAGGGAAGGGGCAGAGAGAGGAGGAGACACAATCCAAAGCAGGCTCCAGGCTCTGAGCTGTCAGCACAGAGCCCGGCCCGGGGCTGGAACTCACAAACCATGAGATCATGACCTGAGCCAAAGTCAGACGCTTAACCGACTGAGCCACCCAGGTGCCCCGTGAACTTTATATTTCTAATGTTTAGGTCTGGCACCAACTTTTCATACTACTTACATTATTGGACTTTGGAATTAAAGAAAAATTAAGAAGTTGTACTTTGTATTGAGACCAGAAAACATTTTAGAGTACAGAGTATAGGTTTAAACATTTTAGACACGGGGCACCTGGGTGGCTCAGTCGGTTGAGCATCGGACTTCGGCTCAGGTCACGATCTCGCAGTCCGTGAGTTCGAGCCCCGTGTCGGGCTCTGTGCTGACTGCTCAGAGCCTGGAGCCTGTTTCCGATTCTGTGTCTCCCTCTCTCTCTGACCCTCCCCCGATCATGCTCTGTCTCTCTGTGTCTCAAAAATAAATAAACGTTAAAAAAAAAAATTAAACATTTTAGACACATAGGTTTCTTAGAAAGATTTAATGCAATACCTTTTTAAAAATTAAGAGGGACTGTATTAACTATATGAGAAGTAATATTTAAATAAGGGTGTTCTTTATATTCCTTAACTTTGGAAAATCTGATTCTATATAGAATACATGTCCCAAAAGATCAAAGAGCTTATTGACTTAAGTGCAGAACATATAAACACCTTTGTGATTCCTAAGCAAAACTTAGACTTAATGAGAAGAGCAAACTATGTTTTATGGCCCATGTCAACTATTTATTCCCAGAATACACCTGTCAGAGCAAAGGCAATTCTTGCTGATTTTTTATTTCCTGCTCTCAATAAATACATGGATCTTTTCCTATCCCATGTTCATAATAATGTATAAGACAATTTGGTCAATGCCTCATTCGCATTAGCATTGGATTATGGCACAAACACCTTTAAAATTCCTTTGAAAAGTAAGTTGGACCTTTCAGAAGGTATCAACTCCCTTAAAAACAACAGGAAAATGTGAGCAGACACGAAGTTTTCTAAGGCGGAAAAGTATACCCCATTTACCTTTCTAGAACCACATTAGTTAAAGAAAACAAAAGAGGTTTCAGTCATAATATTTATTCTTTTCCTTAACTGGGTTAAATGGTAATACAAATATTACGAGGCTGTCCTAAGTTTCTCATGTGTTTTACTTTAAATGTCCAAAACTTTACATACAAACTACGCATGACCTAGTTTCCTTCACAATTCATACTTAGAGAATCTCAGATTTAATTGTATATGCTTTCAAGTAGCTTCTCTGTTACCGTTACTAATACAGATTTGAAAAGACTAGCTCCAGTTAGAGAGAACTCCAACAGTAATAGCAGCCAGGCTCTCAGGTACAAAAATAAACACACAGGAGGAAGAGGAAAGCAGGAATGTTCATTTATATTGTTTCCAACTGGCAGCAACCAGAAGCCAGGACACCAGTGCACCTGCATTGTTAGCAAGGGCACACCACGCTGGCCAGGACTA
Source organism: Lynx canadensis (assembly GCF_007474595.2). Lineage (NCBI taxonomy): Eukaryota > Metazoa > Chordata > Mammalia > Carnivora > Felidae > Lynx > Lynx canadensis. The sequence continues at coordinate 132,851,512 of NC_044307.1, read as the reverse complement.
ATGACATAACGTGTGATGATAACAATTTTATAGAAGTATCAAAGTTTTAAGTAGGAAAAGAACTGCAAAACAGCCTTCTGTGACTAACAGAGATGACAGCCTCCCTGGAGAGAACGTAATGTGGAGATAAAAACACAGGCCCATAAAATTACTGGAAGACCTCAGGTCAGGTTTCATGACCATCCCAGTGCTTCCACTAAAAGGCACAACTTGAAAATCTTACCAAATCCTGAGGACCATCATTTTTAAAAAATGTTAAAGAGGACGTAAACATTATCCTGAATTCACGGTGACCACCCTAGAGGCCTAAGTGTGCCTGCGTTAAAGTGTGGGGTCGCGGGCAGAACCACTTTACCACACGCCCCGTGTCGGCGTAGGCTCCCTGGGGGTGCCACCACGGCCATTCTGTACAAGGAGAAAGATCTACACAACCTGAAGAAAAACTGGAGCATTCGTCTGAAGTGCAGCCCTGTGAAGACTCACAGAGCAGCACAGCCGCCCCCTTATCCATTCTCGGGCTTGGATCCAGCCCGGTCAGGCTGCACTCTGCACACAGGCCAGAAGCAGAAGCCATGTCAGCAACATTGGGACTTGCCCTCTGCTCTCAAGGTCTCCTGATCCAGTTTAATTTTGTCCTCGTTGTTTTCTTCACCAGGAAAGCTTTGGTGGTTTGCGAGAATATTCTCCACTAGGAACCGGGCGGCTTCATCTATGTTTATATTATCCTGTAATGCAGAAATGACGAACACGATGAATTCTTCAGATTAATGCTTGGAAGTAAGCATTAAGAGTATTAACGGGGGGCGCCTGGGTGGCGCAGTCGGTTAAGCGTCCGACTTCAGCCAGGTCACGATCTCGCGGTCCGGGAGTTCGAGCCCCGCGTCGGGCTCTGGGCTGATGGCTCAGAGTCTGGAGCCTGTTTCCGATTCTGTGTCTCCCTCTCTCTCTGCCCCTCCCCCGTTCATGCTCTGTCTCTCTGTCCCAAAAATAAATAAACGTTGAAAAAAAAAATTTAAAAAAAAAAAAAAAAAAAAAGAGTATTAACGGGACTGGCCGAGTTTGTCAGAGGGGACATTATAACACACGAGCTACCGTCTTCTTCTCCCATACTAAAGGGTTAAACCCTAAGAGTTTAATGCCATTGAGTATAATGTGGCTAGGGAACTCTTTTCTTTTCACAAATCATCGCCCTTTCTGATGCTCCTGTTTCAAACTTCTTGCCGCTGAGATTCAATGAACTATCTCAATGGTTGAAAAGGAATCTTCATTCTCACAGTGGGTTCCCACTCACATAAATGAAGGCACTAAGATGAAAACCTTCTGCCCTAGAACATCTAAGTCAATTGTTCAGGACACATTATAAAGAAGAATGTCAACGGGCTCATACCACATTAAAATAAACGCATTATGTCGTCCCCCATCTCTGAGTGCAGATTATTACTTTTAATTGTCATGTGTAAATTAACCTGAAACAATGTGGTGGGTGCAACGGCCATTAAAAATATTCTAATGAATCACAAGCTATCACAACATTTGTGCGACAGATTTATTAGCTGTCACTCACTACACGAGTAACAACACAGAGCAAAATCTGGGCTTATTTTATTTAAGTACTTAACTTCATTTTTAAATAATTTCAGGTTTACAAAACCATTGCAAAAATAGTAAAAATTCCTACATACCCTTCACTCATCTTCCTAAAATATTAACAGCTTGGAAATCCAGATTTTCAGATAAAACCAGGAAATTAGATAATAGTGTGGGCATTAATTATGAGCCTTATTCAAATTTTACCATCATCCCAATGTCCTGTTTGCCATCCAGGTGACCAGCTGTATTTCGTGCTCATGTCTCCTTGGTCTCCTTTAACCTGGGACAGTTTTTCAGTCACCTTCCCTTCCACGACTTTGACACTCTTGTAGAGTACTGGCCAGAAAATATCCCTTAGTCTGGGCTTGTTTGGTGTTTCGTATCATTAAACTCAAGTTATGCATTATTGGCAGAAGAAGGGATGTGTCCTTCTCAGTGTACAAGGAGGAACTTGCTTAGAGTCACGTCTGCCAGGCTTCTCCACTGAACAATTACTATTTATCCTTTGCCCTTAGTAAGTTCCAATATATAAATCACCTGGGTTTTTTTTTTTTTTTTTACCAGTTTTACCCATTAACTTTACCATTAATTAATTTCTCCCTGAAACATTTACTACCATGGTGATTAAAGGTGACTTTCTATTTCCATCATTCCTTCTACATATATTAGTTAGAATTCTACCGTCAGGAAAAGTTTTCTCTTCTCCCTTGCTTATTAATTGGTTTATTCATGTCATGGATTATTATTTCATTCCACAGATTAGATCCATTACAATAGTTATTTACTTCATTCCTCAAACTGTGTTACATTTTTGGAGCTTCTGTAAGTACGGTTCTGTTTCTTTTTGACACATCTCCATCATTTTGTGCTCCCTTAGTTTCTGGCACCGCAAAATATCTCTGGCGCATCTTTATTTGTCCCACTAGTCCTGGAATCAATCATTTCTCCACAAAACCCCTGTTCTTTTTACAGGAGAACAGTATTTAAAAAACAAATTCTGGGGACCAGTAAGCTCACTGGATCTGTGGTATCATTGCTCCTAAGCCCTCTGAGCAGAGAGAGGTAATAAACATATATATATATATGTATATATATATATACATATATATATATATATGCATCCACAGACATCTATTTCTACATTTATCTCTCTGTTTATGCAAATGTGTATATATACAAACACATATATACACAAACATATATATATATTTATATGTACATATGAAACATTAAGTTCATACTGATCTCTCCAATTTCAGTCTAACAACATGAGGTTCATTCCAGCTTTCTTCCTTATTTGCTATAATTTTCTCAGACAGTGAGAAACCTGTAAGACCTGTGCTATTTATTCAGGTATCTTTTCCAGCATCAACACAAGTTTTCTTTAATTAAAGTACTGATCTCCGAATGTCTAAATGTCACTCGGTCCCCACCCTTCCCATTATCCCAAAGAACTACAACGCTCTCTAACTGCATTTAGCAGCAATTGACTAGGAACAGAAATTCCCATATTGTAATTAGTCACACATTTTCATACTACAAATCCATTGTTTGTCATAAAGGTGAAAAGATGAAGTTCACAAATTCAAAACTGTCTTTTGGCTGTGTTCCCATTAAAATTCAGATCACTGGGATTCAAGCAGGAATCAGATGTGAAGTTAGCGCAGGCCGGCTCAGAAATACAGACGTTAGTGACATGTGGGCAGTACTTTTAAGGCTTGCCTAAAATTTTTAACCTAAATTTTATGCTACTGTTATTCTCTTGGGCCATTCCTGGTTTACTACTAAGGAAATTCTGCAGAAGGTGTTGCTAATATATTTGTAGGAAAGCACAGAACATATCTGACACTTCTACTGCTAACCAGTGTGTCCCTTCTCACCTCCACATGTAACGCTGTCTATAAATTTAACAAAGCTGATGACTTGCACAGTCTCAAGCTGCAGGCCACATGACACTATCATTTGTGAATCTCCCATCTAGACTCTGGGGACAAATTTGGATTTATTACCTGAGTGATTAATTCACATAAAACTTAGAGAAGAAATTTTATCTGTAATACGTGCCATCTCTTCCAACATATCTCATGCTCTAATAAACATTACACATACCACTAATTATTTCCCAACAAAGCTGGGAAATAAAGCAAATTACCCGACGGACACGCCACAGGAAGGGGGACGGGTTCCAGGACAAGGGCCTCCAGGAGCAGCCTCCCCCTTCTGCCATTTCTTCCGTCCTGCCTGGCTAAGTGCTCTTGCCGCACCCACCCCTGCACTGCAGCTTTCTGCTGCTGCTACTTTTTACTCATGAAACGAAATTTTAAGATTCTGGAATGTCTTTCTTTCAACAGATAGCCTTTAGCTTAAGAGTAAAAACCTCTGCCTCCAGCGGACACTAGTTCTGCCGATGACCCCAACATCACTCAATAGCTTTCCTTTCATTATTCTGATTGTCGGTGGCACCCAAAGGTCTTCTGCGATGAGGGTGGGTTTCTGGTAAAGCTAAAAGTAACCTAGTGGTAAGCAGGTACTCAGACCAGTAGATAAATCCGGTCACATTTGTTACCTAAGAGGAAAAATTCTTTTAAAAACAAAAAACAAAAAAACGTCTGCAAGAAATCCACAGAAGGCATTCCAAATGCTGGGACTGTGTTAAGATACGCCAGTCTTCTGGTTTCGGATTTTGTTTGTCATTGAGAATTTCTCAAACATTTCACCATTCTTATCTAAGTCCAATTGTTATTTGACCTCTAATGTGAAATTCCCAATGTGCATAAACAAGTTCTCTCCCCACCGATACTTTGTGCCTGTGAATTTCACCTTCGGTCTCTTGTGTATCTAGACTGGTACGATTTTTAACAGCTGACTTAAGTGTTTTTGTTTTTCTTCAAAAAATATTTATCCCATAATCGGTGAAAGAAAGAATTCTCACTCCACTATTCATGAAGAAGCATGTCACAAATGTTGACACTTGCCTCTTGTTCAAATTCTTTCATACACAATTAATCTGAAACTCTTCAAACATCACCTGAATACATTGTCGCTCTGACAGTTTCTGGTCCATTTTTGTTAGTACTGCACGTGACCCACATATTCGCCAGGGTCATCTCTGTCCCTATGTTTTGTCAAGCCTTCAGTAAAAATTAAAAAATCCTTGTGCTTGACAAGATCCCTAAATCCCCCATAAACTCCAGTTGCAGAAGTGCTCCATTTAAAGGCTCAAACTCAGAGAATGTCATTGTTCTTTATTCTAAGTAACAGCTAATTTTTACTCTGATGGAAAACCTGCCCTTCTAGTCACCTCCCCACTAGCCAATTTTGAAAGCATTTCTGCTGCCCACTGAAGGAAACTATTACATATCCATGCTATGTTTTGCTTTTTATTAGGCTCCCAAAACCCACTCACATAAACCTGTCTAAATGTTTTATAGCTATAGCTCAGATTTAGGACTTAAGAGCAGAGCAGATACAAACACGAAGCAGACCTCACCTTTGCCGAGGTTTCAAACCATCCAGTGAAACCATGTTCTTTGCAGAACTGGTCCAACTGGGAAGGATTCTGGCCACCATCCTTTTTCTGGTCACATTTATTAGCTAAGAGGACAGCAGGAATAGGGCTGCCATTTGGAAGATGGACTTTACTATCCAGATCACTTTTCCATTTTAAGACGGCCTCAAACGTGGAACCTCTCGATATATCAAAGACTACAAAAGCACCAACAGCTTCTTTGTAGTATACTCGGGTCATGTTGCCAAACCGCTCCTGCCCTAGAAGTAAATATAAAAAGAGATTAAGAACTCATAATTCAGACTGAGTCTATATTTAGATATAAGGCCTCTGACTCTAGAACAGTGCTGTAAACACGGGTTTCCCATTCCATAGCAAAGAAACTGGTGGGATGCACAGAACCATGTGGCCGATCGTGTGGTCTCAGTACGGAACTAACTAGCGTTGTGTTCTGTGAATGTACAACATATGCTCCATAAACATCCAGATGACGGTGCTTGAATCTACAGAGCCCAGCATTTCCCCCTGCATTTCCCCAGTCTAAGAGAAAGGTACTAAAGGGAAAAAGAAAGCCAGGAGCAGAGGGGAGAAGAGACAGAACAGAAGAAAATGAAGCTTGCACGAAGAAGATAAGTATGGTGGGTAAAACGCAGTCGAAAAAACTAAGACTGGATAAGAGATAAAGGAGTTCATCTTTCGTCCCTGTCTCTATCTAGGCTGTACCCGCTTTGGACGCTGCTTGCAAGATTGCTGTCTTCTAAGAAGGCAGACGCGTGCAAACCTACTAGCAAAAAGTGGCACAATTATCTGTGTGATTGAAAGAAGGACCAACTGCAGAGTTCTTCAAATATCATACTTTTAAAATAACTTACCGTGTTCAATAGTTTGGGGAAAATTCTACTGCTTCGCATACCACATGGACTTTGCAAAGCGTTCTCTTTCCGTCTGGTATCACACTGTTCTTTGACATAGGAAGGACCCTTATATTCATCTGACAGATGAAAAACCACGCAAAGAGCTGCTTGGCCAGGATTACAGTGGCACTGACTAACTAAGACAGCACTAGAACCCAGGTCTTCTGAGTCCCATGCACCCCTGTTGCCAGCCATTCTGAACTATCTTACAGTTACCCTGACTTCTAAGACATTTACCTTCCGTCTGTCGAGTTACTGACTAGAGTACTAAGGAAATATGACTGGCAATCAATGTAAATCGAAGATGTGAAACTCTGATCAATGATAAAAACAAAGCTGACAGGACACTTTCCTGTTAAAACATATGATGAAAAAACACTCTATCTACATCTCATTGATAGTAACAAATGCAAAGCTGCCCACAAAAAATATTTTCTTTCTCCTCCAAATTCTACTAGAGCATCATACAATGTTAGATATTGCTTAATGAAATAATGGGAAAAGAACACAATAGGCAAGCTTAAATGGATAAACCTGAAGTTCATTTGTGGTTTGTCGTAACTCCTCATATGGGCTTACCTGAAGTTGTACTATGACAGTTCAGATGTCTGAACTTTATTATAACAGTCACATATGAAACCCCACTATCATATTTATATTTTACTGGTAATGTAAATCTGCCCAGCCAACTATATAGTTACTGGATCACAATGCTGACAATTATAAGAAATTAACATTGTACCTTTTCCTTAAACTTATACTTCATAACTACACACAGCATGTTCACAGAGGATATACCAACTGATCAAAGTCAATATCACTAATCTGCAAAAAGACTATGTAGATGCATTAAAGTGGTTCTGAGTTCAATTTTAACTAGAGAACACATACTACCAATTTTTGTTTTTATAAAATTTAATTATTAAATATAAAATGACTATGACAAAAAAGGAAATTAGCCTCATTAAGATAGTCCAGATTACATGATTATTTCATATTAGAAGAAAGTACTCTTTAGAACTATCCCTTCAATTTAGAAAAGAGGATAGGGTGCCAAACTAGTAAAAGTATAGAAATCCAGAAGTAATAAAGAACGATTAAGCTTTAGTGAGTGTTGCTTTGTTTACTGAATCATCTATAAATCCCTAAAAAGATTTCTTTCAACCAATCATACTAAGTCATATACAAATTTGTATTCACATAAACTTTATGATAAAATATAAGAAAATCAGAAATGTATATGACAAGGAATTTTCGAGATGGACCTGTGGATTAGAAATATCAGGTTACTGGCGCACCTGGGTGACTCAGTCGGTTAAGCATCTGACTTGGCTCAGGTCATGATCTCACGGTTCATGAGTTCGAGCCCCGCATCGGGCTCTGTGCTGACAGCTCAGAGCCTGGATGAAGCCTGCTTTGGATTCTGTGTCTCCCTCTCTGCTCCTCCCCCACTCACATTCTGTCTCTCAAAAATAAATAAACATTAAAAAAAAAATCTTTAAAAGAAAAAAAAGAAATAATCAGGTTACGTTCCCTAGGTTCCAAGGTTAGTATTCAAAACTCTCTGATAGTCTCAGAGTGTGCTTTCTAAAAACCACACTATATGGCAATTCAAAATAGTGTCAATTATGCTATTAAGCAAATGAAAAGGAAAAGTACAAACTGGGAGAAAAAAATGCAAACCCTCTATCTGGTAAAGGACTTATACCCTCCAAACTCCAGAGTAAGAAGATAAAAAATCTAATTAATAAAGTAAGCAAAAGACTGGAACAGATGCTTTATCAAAGAATGCATACAATGACAAGCAAAGGAAAAGATGCCTAGCATCATTAATTACTGGAGAAATGCAAATTTAAATCACAACTAGGGTGCCTGGGTGGCTCAGTCGGTTGAGCATCTGACTCTTGATTTCAGCTCAGGGTTGTGGGATTGAGCCCCATACCAGGTTCGGTGCTAAACATATAGTCTGCTTAAGATTTTCTCTGTCTCTCTCTCCCTGCCCCTCGTCTCTGCTCATGCTCTCTCTAAAAAATTAAAAAGAAAAATAAATTTTTAAATCATAACCAGCTTCCCCTTCATGCCTATGAGAATGGCTAAAATAAAAAGTCTGGTTTTACCAAGTATTGGTGAAGAAATGGAGCAATCAGAACTCTTACATACTACTGGTAAGAATAAGAATCTAGAATAGTACATCCATTTGGGAAACGATTTGACAGTTTCTTCAAAATTTAAACATATACCTACTATACAACCAACACATTCCACTCCTAGGTATTTGCTCAAACAAAATGGAAGCACATGTCTACACAAAGTCATGTTCATGAATGCTCATAGGTGCTTTATTTTTAATAGTCGAAAATGGTAATCAATAAAATATGGTATATTCATACAATGGAATATAACAACAGAAAGGAAAGGAGTAGATTATGGATGAAAATAACAAAATAGATGAATCTCAAAATAATTAAGCTAAGTGAAAGAAACTAGACCAGAGAGGGAATAGGTAATACTATATGAATGCATTTATATCAAATCCTTAAAAATAAAAACTATAGTGACTTAATAAGAGGAAGCCCATCAGTGATTATCTTGGGCAAGGCAGCGAGACAGGTTCGGAAATAATTTTGCAATCTTGATCATAGTGATGTTTCACTACTGTTTACATGTCAAACATCAAATTGTACTGTTTGTTGTATTGTCGATTATGTATCAATAAAGCTATAAAAAAATAATACCTACAGATGGTCACTGGGAAGGTTTAATGCAGAATGTCTGCCTGAGAGTCTTTTAGGGCAGAGTACAACAAACTATAATTCATGGTCAAACCTCGCTAAATAAAGTTTTACTGGAATACTTTCACCTTCATCTGTTTATGGGTTTCTTCATCGGTTTTCATTCTACAATGGCAGAGTTGAGTAGTCGCAACAAAGAGTAAATGGCCCGTAAAACCTAAAGTATTTGCTACTTCTATTCTAGAGGGTTAGGGGATAGTCTATACCTTGAACTGACACTGGTATATAAAAATTCATGAAGGACTTAAGATCTGTGTATGTAAATTATACTTTAAGTTCAAAAAAGTAAAATGTCAGGCTCATGGTAAGCACTGTGTAAATGTTAGCTAGTATTAAGTGCTCAATAAATGTATTACATGATGAAAGCCTAAGTATCCTTTTTAAAATGGTACAATTAAACATAGCAAAACCTTAAACTATTAGCTAGTTGTATGCTGTAAACTGTAGTGGTGAAAACAGTTGGCAGAGGAAAATGAACTTGAGGAAAGTACAAATGTACTAGAGAATCAAAATACCAAGCACCCAGGGACGCTTCAGTCAGTTAAGTAAACATCCAACTTTGGCTCAGGTCGTGATCTCACAGTTTGTAGGTTCAAGCTCCACACTGGGGTCTGTGCTGACAGCTCAGAGTCTGGAGCCTGCTTTGGATTCTGTGTTTCCCTCTCTCTCTGCTCCTCTCCTGCTCATGCTCTGTCCCTCAAAAAATGAATAAACATTAAAAAAAAATTTAAATACCAAGCACCCAAAGGTCAAGCAATCCTAGGCAAGTAACTCTGTTGGCCTCAGTAAGTCATGTGTCTTTAGAGGATTTTAGGGATCTTCTAAGCCCTCCCAGCTCTTCCTTCTGATGTTTTAGGTTTGTGTGTGATAACTTTAATGTTATAATGATTTGCTAAAGATTCTTCAATCACTGAATCCAGACAGCAATGGGGATCAAATATAAATAATCCAGCATGAAAAGGCCAAGCCATGCATTTAGGGAAATTGCTTACTTTCCAACAGAGTAGTGAAATATACTTCCTATTTTACTGAGTTCATTATCTTTTTAATTCTGAAGTAATTCTGAAAAATTCTGAAGTAATCCATTAGTGCTTCAGAGATATTCTTGAACTGGTCAAAAAACCTAAAAAGCACAAATTTCTAAAATATGTAACATTTAATTAGAAAATAGGGGCGCCTGGGTGGCTCAGTTAAGTGTCTGACTCGGTTTTCGCTCAGGTCATGATCTCACAGTTCGTGAGTTCTAATCCCACATTGAGTCCTACACTGGGCTCCACGCTGGCAGTATGGAGCCTGCTTGGGTTCTCTCTTTCTCCTTCTCTCTCTCTCAAAATAGATGAACTTAAAAAAAAAAAATCTTTAATTAGAGAATAAAGAGACAATGAATTAATTTAAAATAATAATCTTAACATGAAATTGAGAGCTGTTCTCCCAAAAAACCTAACAAGGCAAAACCTAGATTTAACTATTTTGGTTTCAAAGGTTTAAATACATGGATATATCAAGTTCTTCCAGTCGTTAAACCGGAAAATAACATAAAGTTTGCCACTGGAGTAAGAGCTGCATCCTATAACTTCGTTATTATTTCTCCTTGGGTAATTTTATCTATTCTCTTGTTATTGTCTAAAAGAAAGAACCACAGTGGAAAACAAAACTAATGTTCATGAATATTCCATTCTCCTCCATTTCTAAGTGTGTGAAGGATCACACTCTTCTGCCCCCACTGAGTCAGGAGTGGCTACGAACTCGTCTTGGCCAATGAAAGGTGAACAGAAGTGTCACTTTTAAGCAGAATCACTTGGCTGACAGTGTCCCTGTCCTGCTGCAGCAGGCTCGAACCCTAATTTTGAGAGGAGAGTATCATGAGATAGTAGAGCCACCATTAGTCTGAGTCTTCAGGTAGTTTCAATGAAAAATGCCTTCACATCTCTACCACTGCCCCAACCTCTGCCCTCACCGTGGGCATGAAGAAAGAGTGAGGAATAATTATTTTAAGCCATTGATGTTTTTAATGTGGTTGGAACTCCAACATAACCTAATCTATCCTGACTAATACAGCCCCCAAATCGTGTCTAGATTTGATCTCCACTAAAAAACGTGCATTAAGTTCCTTGCATGTATCAGGCACTGTGCTAGATACTGGTGAACAGCATGGAACAATCAATATGATTTCCTCTCCTGAGGAGCTCACAATCTATTTGAGGAAATAGACAAACTGCACCACAGGGTGTTAGGTGTCATCAGAGATATGAAAAGTATATCATGGTATCAAACAAAGGGATGCTCTTCATTGAGGTACGTAAGCTAATCTTAGTAGTTCTGAAAGACACATTATCAAGAAATGCCATTCAAATGCTTACCTGTCATGAAAATCAGTTGTCTTTATTCCTTTGTCTCTATACTGTAGATGCGGCAATGCCCAAAACCCACCAGCAGTCACCCTAGTCAGAGCCAGGCTCACCATCAAGGGACTAAACAGATTCAGGTATTTAATCTCTAGATACAGTCTCCAGCAGTGCTGAGTCTTTCTCATGGGAATGATGCATTCTAGTACTTACCTTTCACAACACTTCAGGAGTTAGCCCTTTCTAAGTTTAAAAAGGGGGTAAGGACCAAACCTACCAACAGGGCAGACTTTCACATTTACATTAGAATTGCACTGGAATTCTGTAGAATCCTGGACTTTTTTTTTTTTTTTTCCTTAATTTTAGACAAGAAATATAAAGAACGCGCCCTGGGAAGTAGTCAATCAACCATTCTAAGTTCAGTCCAAGCAAATTTTATTGTTCTCGATCCTACTTTCCACAAATGCATAAATAAAATGCAGGAAATTCCCACTATGCTGAGTGCCCCTGGGTTGTATCATAGGACAGGAGAGGATGGGGTAGAGAAGTCTGCAGTTATTAAATACAAAGACAGATGTATGAGTTTTGTTTCATGGGGTGTGTGTGTGTGTGTGTGTGTGTGTGTGTAGAGTTAAAGGTTATGGCAATATAAAAATTCAGCACGACCTGGGAGATCTTCCTGTCACGAGATCTGTAGAAGTAGCTCAAAGAGTGTGATGGGGAATCAGCAACACCATCTTCCTTAACGGGTGTTGTAGTCATTTCTTAATGGGGGGGGGGGGGGGGGAAGGACCACTTTCATGCCTTCCTGACCAACACTTAAATGGACAACATTGTAACTGGCAGATGCCACCTCACATCACCTAATCCAACCTCTCCTATTTTACAGATGAGAAAATAAAATCCCGGGGAGACAGAATTACTCAAATTGCCCAGGTTGATTTGTTATCTGATGTGCTGTCCAATCTGTTAGCCAAATACTTTCTGGAGGACACATTGTTCCACATGTCCCATACTTCTGAATAGACCCAAGGCAGTGCCATCAGCCTACAGTGACTTTCTTTAAGGATAGCAGAGCCCTATTACACAAGGTAATCCCTTTCTCATAGTCTCTTAGGGCTTTACCACCGCAGCTACGAGAAATGCCCCACTGCTGAGTGCTTTAGTGACCCCAATACTAGTGGCAGCCTCTTTTATCCATATTGCTGTAGGCATATTTCCAGAATATTCCAAATGACTCTAAATGCTTTCTTTTAAAAAAGTGTGTTTATCTTGGCAATGAGAATGAAGAAAATGAACACAGTGCTAGTCATCTAGGGTGAAGCCCTAGATTTCCCAGCTGCCCTTGCAGCAAGACATGCGTATTTGACTAGAGCGCAAAGACGAAGAATATGACGGTATGACGAAGGAATGGTTGTGTGATGCAGTGTCAGCTTTGGCCCATGGAGACTTTAAGGTTCTGCTCAGCAGCTGTGGACTGCCCAACCATGGACTTACCAGGTGAGAGAATTAACCTCTTTGTTAAAATCACGATGCATAGTGGTGTCAGAGGAAGGCAGATCTATCGAAACAGTTGATCCTAACGAATCTGCATTTTAAGCACCGCAGGTGAGCCTGATGGAGGAGTCTCCATATAATCACACTAAAATAGAACAATGTATTCAGCTTAATTTCAAAAAGCAACAAAAAAAGTCACTACAGAGGATGCTTAAGGAAAATATCTGGACAGAAGTGAATGGAAAGAAGGCAGAAGAGGAGAATGTAAGGCCGTGTGTCAGCTAGAAAGACCAACCAAGATCCATAAACTAACCCCTACTGTCCATTTATTTTTATGTGGTTCATCTTTCTCAAAACAAGACTGAAGAAATTACATGTTTCTAGCTTCCTTGATTGCAAAAAGTGAGAAAAGCACTTTTGAAAATACAACTGAGTAGAATTCTAAAGCATTTTTACCTCATCTTGCAGAAATCTGCAACCCCTATCATTTATGTCTGTACTGTTCTCACCATCCAGATCTCTGCAACCAAAACACAACCTAAACTTGTTCACTTAGCCTACCCTCTCCTTTTTTTTTATTTTTGAGAGACAGAGAGACAGTGAGAGAGAGAGAGAGAGAGAGAGAGAGAGAGAGAATCCCAAGCAAGCGCCATGCTCAGCACAGAGCCTGACATGGGACTCAATCCCAGGACCATGAGATCATGACCTGAGCCAAAATCAAGAGTCGGATGCTCAACCAACTAAGCCATGCAGGTGCCCCAGCCCACTCTCTACTTCTTAAGTGTTGATTAAGTGTGAAATCATCACTAGTTTCAGGATATGCTGTTCTTGAACTACAAATCTGAGGCCTTCAAAGTTTTCTTCTTTGGAAGAGCACTTTATCTCTCAGTCTTTTCTAACAAATGCCTAGAAGTATGTATTCATGATGGTTTTTTTTTCTATATTATAATTCTTTGATGTCTTGGGGCCTTGTGGACCAGCAGAGAGCCTGCCTCTCCCAGGGTTAGCTAGTTCTGAGAGACTGCAAACAACCTGCTGAAAGCACATCTTGGATAGGGAAACAAACCAATTCGGAATTCTCACCATCCCTTTTTGCAGGCATTTTTAAGGCTCCTGCAGTCTAAGTCACTATCTTCCTGCCCTAAATCACCCATGGCCAGGTACTAAACAAATAGGGACCAGCCCCATAGCCCAACGCCCACTGAAATAGGTCAAACTAACCAATCCTAAACTTGCTCTGCTTGCCTGTACTGCCTTGGCCATTCCTTCTTGCAAAAACCACAATAAAGGCTCTAGCCCATGCTTATCCCTTGCTCCTTCTGCCTCTTGACCAACCCTGGGGTTCCCCATGTGGTCCTGCATGGGGTGGATGCTCCCTCCTCTTGGGATCTATGAGTAACAAACCATCTTTTCAATGGTGATCATCTTCTGGTGTATTGGCCTAACCATACCTGATAAAAACAAAAATCTTGGGTACACTTTAAAATAGAATATGAACGAATCACTGAAATTTCCATATCAGAAGCTTAAGAAAATCAGAAGGTCAAGAAAACAAATTCATAATGGATAAAATTTCTCCTATGATATATCTGAAAGTAATACTGCCTCTCAAAAATAACGCATGGCTTGTAGGTTTGATCAGTGAGATCACAGAGTAGACCATGCAATCATCTATAATTATTACCTTGCTTTTCCAGGTGTGCTCTACAAGCGTATATCAATAAAACAGCTTTGTTATCTTCAGAAAGTCCAGTGTGGAAAGTCTTTCAAAATGCCCTCCAAAAATGATGGAGCCGACCAAAGAGTATCTACATTGGAAGTTCAGTGTTTTATAATTAAGAAGAGTATAATAACTGGAAATTCTGGACTGATAATATAAAGAGATGATAATTATTGCAAAGGGGTTTAACATATGAATCATGTGCACTACTATACAGATGACCAGAACATTTGCTAATTTAGACAAGAGTCTGCTAGACTCTCAGATGACATTCTTTGGAGTGTTTTGACACCAGTGAACCAAAAATTCACTGAACAATTAAAAGCTTATTTTCATATTTCAGCATCAGAAGACATGTCTTTGTATAGTGCCATCGATTATTTGTGTTTCCTTGGTCAAGTTATTATACTTCTCTGTATTTAGACTATGGGATCTCTAAAAGCCTATATAGTTCAACTCAAATAGTAGAATGATTAGGAAAATGGGGGAAAAGTCAAACTTTAGTACTTTTATCAATGTCCCACTCCCTCTACTACTAACCTGGGCACTTTTCAGTTTATGTGGGCCAATTGAGGCAACTGAAAATGGTAACATATTAAAAAAAAAAAAAGGCAATAGGCATATGTTAATATGTTGTTACACTGACCATTCTGCCTGGGCAATTGGGGATACAAAATCCAGACTGGAGCACCCAAAGTGTCTCAGGATTCACAAACTGAGGAAAATTTAAAGACGTAAAATGGGGGCACCTAGGTGGCTCAGTGGGTTGAGTGTCCGACTCTTGATTTCAGCTCAGGTCATGACAATCCCAGGGTCATGGGATAGAGCCCCATATCGGGGCTCCGTGCAGCCGGGAGCCTGCTTGGGATTCTCTCTCCTCCCCTCCCTCTCTTTCTCTCTCTTAAAATAAATAAATTTTTTAAAAAGAGATGTAAAATGGAACAGTAGGTTTTGTTTGTAATTCAACACAGCATTTTAGTCTGTATAAGGCTAAGGACAGGAAGACTGTACGGAAGTCAGATATAAGGAAGATTTTAAAAATCCCTTTAAGTGAGTTATCAAGTAATTGGAAAGTCATTGTAAATTCAGTGTTGAAGAGGGAGACTACAAATAACTATAGACTAATTCCTCAGAGCACTTCTTCTGCATATTTAGAAAAAAACTGAATTTTAATAATTTTTGACTAATAGATACTTTGAAGGTCAAGAAAGCGCTGGAGATAATATTTAAGATTCTTGCTCATGAGGGTTAAAGGAGAGTTATGAAAGACAAGAAGAGGCCACGAGGTACAGTGATCAGTGACTGCCACTGTGGAAAATGGGATAAGAAAAGCAGGATCAACATTCTAATTTAGGCTGGGGATCAAAAAAAAAATAAAAAGTGAATCTAAGTATAGTTTATATAATTGATAATGTCTTCCAACCATGCATTTTATACTTTGGTAAATACTATTTACATGAACTTCAGAGTAGAATGTTCCTGATTGGTTCGTTGGTCCAAAGTTTTTTTTACAGAAGATTTTTACTCAGATTTTTATACAGAAATACTAATCCTAAAAAGTGAAGCGTGGCAGAAGAGACCAGGCCCCCAGAAAATGCCACTTTGGCATAAGGATTAATTTGAACTAAAGGGACTTTAAAAAGAGCAGGTGCCCGAAAGGTACTCTAATCTCTCTTTTTTCTTCCTGAAAGCAGACGAGAAAACCCCCATAGGAGAGATGTCCTCTCTCTACCAGGAGGAAAGAAACATTCCTATCACCACGGACAGGAATTGAAGCTGGGAGAATTCTCTATAAACAGACCATACAAAATAACTCTTATTTTCCTTTAGCCTCCCCATATATTTTAGTTATTTTCCCACAATTCCCTCCCTTTGTCCAACCTGCTATAAAAGCACTTAGGTTTTGTCACTTCTTTGGGTGTTCATTTTCTTATGAGGACTCCTGTGTCAGGTAAAACTTAGGTGACATAAATTTCTGCTGTTAATCTGTCTCGGATTGATTTCTTTTTTTTTTTTTTTTTTTTCTTTTTTTAATTTTCAGGCTCTGCTGAAAACTCTAAGAAGGCAGAGATAAAGTTTTGCCTCCCCTACAAAAGCAATCACTTCAGTGAATACGGGAAGACTAAATTATATTAGTCCTAAATGGACAAACTTGTTTTTACTTTCTTTTTTTTTAAATGTTTATTTAGTTATTTTGAGGGGGAGCAAGGGGAGGGGCAGGGAGAGGGAGAGAGAGAATCCCAAGCAGGCTCCACAGAGCCCCAGGTAGGGCCTGAACTCACAAACCATGAGATCATGACCTGAACGAAACCAAGAGTTTGATGCTTAACTGACTGAGCCACCCAAGCGCCCCAAGAGACCACTATTTAAAACATTGCTGTCCTACAATAAATGGGTTCACTTATGTAACAACAACAAAAAGAAGATCAGAGACATCTCTTGCTACCTCTTAATTTAGTAGTATTTATTAAACTTTTTGAAAAGCTTACTTAAGACTTCAGTGTCTTAGTATATATTTCAGTCCTGTGTTAAGAGCCATCTTCAAACAGGTATGGGGTAAGAGACGGTTGCCCAACACAAAAATTATATTGAGGTGCATCGGTATTTTGTAGCTACATTCATTTGATGCAATAAGAAAGCATTTGGAAGGCCTATACCCAAGAATCACTGTAGTTCCTAATCTGAAGAGTTTAGCTTAAACTGCCCGGCCACATTTATGGAAAACATTTGGCCAACTCCTCCCTGTTACCCCTGCCAAAGTTTCCAAGTATAGAGACCCAACAAAATTCCTTGACCATCTTTCTCATCTCTAACACAACAGTAAAAAACTAGTCACAGGGCCACACCTTAAGTTAGTCATATCAACTGGCCAGCCCTACCTACTGTTTTGCAATCAAGGAGTATTTCTAAACTTTCACAATTAAAGATCATTCAATGTTGTAACTACATAAGGCAAATATGTTTAGCCATGGGGAACTTTTTGGAGTGGCCTTCAGTTTGCTTCATTACATCATGACCACTTAACTCAAATGGTATGAGCTAGGATTCACTAAGAGGTCAAATATTCAAAGCAAACATAGTTAATGATGTAGCTCCCTAAGCCCCAAGTGAAAGCCAAATTATTTCTGTGTTAACTTCCTTATATATTAAGACTCCATCTCTGGAAATCTTATTTATAAGGTGAGACTAGTAATTTTCAACTACCTCATTAATTTACCCCTAATCTTTTTAACAGCTCGTGTGTACTTGCTGAATGGTACTGAACATCCAGGAATCCCTTTTAGAGATCTTAAAACTCTGCTTTCTGTCCCGGCAAAGCTCAACCTTTGCATTTAGGGAAAAGTGCAAGCACATTCCATCTAGGCCAATGTGTACCAGAGTCTGACAAGACTGATTATGTCTCTTTCCTGGCTGCATAGGTCTGTTACAGCTGGACAAAAAAATAAGAGGTGATACCCAGGGAGAAAATTACTCATGACTTTGCTCTCCCAAGCCTCCAAATACCAGCATTTTTGCTGGAAGCTTAAAAACACAAACGTGCCAATAAAATCTTTTATTTACCTGCAGTGAAATCCAATCAAAATAGCTAAATATGATATTATTTAACAAGAAGAATAAGGCAAAGTCAACAACCCTCCTAGGTGAGGGGTGTAAAATCTTCACGGAAATCTGTAGCGACAATGAAGATTCCTGCAGAATGACTATCACATGGTAAGGCAACCTTTAGAATTTATGACTTTGTCAAGAAGCAATACTACTATTCATAAGTGTCTGTGAAACAGCAGGAAGTATTTCAAAAGAAGCCTGACTTCAAAAGATGACTTTTCAAACGAACTTTTGGTTTTCTGTAACCAAAAGGGAAAAAAGAAAAAAAAAAAAAAAGCTGAGCCCAGGGCAGATTATCCTCCTTTCTGTGAGGGACTGACATACATAAATTTATTTGCATATCTGAGGCAGAAAAGTCTGTTCTTGAATAAGTGAGTATTTAGGTTAATATACACAGGTTAATTCTTCAATACTTTTTCATATGTAATAAGCTGTTGGTGAAAAAAACACTGCCTAGCAGACAGACCTGTGTCCCCCCCACTCATTTGCCAGCTGGGTGACCATACCTTCTACAGTTGACGCATCTGTAGCGTGAAGGATGGTCTCTCGCTCTGAACATTCTCCCATCCAGATTCTCTACTGCAGACTGAGCTTCTTACCAGCAATGATTGAAGAGGGTAACTTTTGCTATCACTTCCATATTTAAACTTTCCAAAAGTCACCATCTTTTTAAATGCCCACACTCCACCCACCCCACCAGACAGAGCTCAAACTTTCATAAATTAGAGCGAGGAGAATATGCACCCCCTTCAAAGAGGGGCATTATGCTCCCAAATTGTCAACTGAAAGCAAATGCCAGGGAAACAATCTATTGTGGTGTGGAGTGGGGCAGGGCCAGGAGTGGGGTTAGGCCTTGGCTTAAGGAGGGAGGCAGGATTCAAGAGTAGCTTTCCCAAATCTTCCCCGGGGTGCAGGGGTTGTTAAGGACTCACCTAGGAGATCACCCTACCTGAAGAATAGAATTTCACTCAGAAAGAAGGGTCTCAGATCCAAGGTGGGTGATGAAAAACATTCTGAAAAGGCACCTGGTTGCTAGCCTTGGTTGTGTCACTATCTAGGAGGGTCACTTGGGGGCAATCATTCAGCTTCTGTGCTCCTCTGTGAAATGTTAAAGCTGGTTGAGAGGAGCTGGCCCCTGCCCCACCCCCCCCTTCCTCGTGTATTATAACTTGTCATCATTCAGAGTTAAAACTCCAGGAAAAGCCCCCATGGCTGTTTCACCTCTGGTCAGGGAGGGAGGGAAAGACAGAGAGCACGTTGGAGTGAAGAGGGCCACCTTTCCATCTCTTAAAAATGAGATGCTTTCTGCAGACTTAGTAGAGGCATCTAACCAGGGTTATTTATTTACGCATTTCTCGATCTTGTCCTGCTTTTAAACCCTTCAACTACTACTGCCCCTTACCGTTGTCGTGATCCCAACTGGGGTCCACCCAGCCACGTCCCTTTCCGTGTGGCTACCTGAGTTAGCCGCCGGCTCTCGACGGAGGCCGCAGCCCGCCACTTACCGGCGATGTCCCATAGCTGCAGGCGCACCAGCGTCCGGCTGTCCCAGTTGAGGACCTTGAGGGCGAAATCCACCCCGATGGTGGCCCGGTAGTGCTGGGAGAAGAGCTGGTGGACGTAGCGTTTGATGATGCTAGTCTTCCCCACGCCGAGCTCGCCGATGACCAGCACCTTGAAGAGGTGCTCGCGGGTCTCGGGCGCGGCGGCCGCCGCCGTCCCCAGGACCGGGTCCCCGGCTGCCCCGCCAGCCATGAGCGCCCCCGGCCCCGCTCCAGCTGCCCGGCTGCCCCCCGCGAGCTCGGGCTCCGCGCCGGGGTCGCCGCCCTGCCGCGTCTTCCCCGCGCGCCCGCGGAGCCCCCGTCGGCCGTCGCAACGTCCCGAAGCCCGCCGCCCTGCGCCCGCGCCACCGCCCGACGGGTCACAGGACCCGGAACCTGCCGCGGCGGCAGCCGAGCGGGGCGGGGAAAGGGCCGGGGACTGGCCGGCGGGGGAGGACCCGGAGGGGAGGCTGCTTCCCTCCGCCGCCTGCGCTCTGGGCGGGCGGCCGGGCGGGAGCCGGGAACTTCCTTTCCCGGGGCGTCCCCTCCTCGCAGGGGCGCGCGGAGCCCGGCCGCCCCCTGCTGGCCCTGGGCGGTTCGAGGTGGGCCTGAAAAAGTGCGGAGGCCACGGAGCCGGCTCGCGAACGCCGGGGTCGGGGCGCGCAGGCGCGGGGGTAGTGGTCCGGGGGCGCGGCTCTGGCCGGGGGTTAAACCTCCTTCCAGCCTCTGCCCCGAGAGGGTTTAACACCTGGAGTTCCCGCCTGCGATTTCTCTCTTGCGGCCCCTTGGGAAAGGGAATGGCAGATTGACTCTGAACTTGGCAAAGGACTTATAACGCTTTAGTATTTAAATGAAGGAGTGGGTCTGAAGAAGAAGACCGAGGATCTGTAAAACAATCCTATTTAAGCCTTCAGCTACCAGAGGCTGTGACATAAACCCCAGGAATCGATTGAGAAGTAATAGGTAGTTTTGAGAGCTTTTATTTAAAGAACAAAGATAGGAAGCTTTGCCTTGCTGTGTTTATAAAAGCGAGGGAAACCCCCCACCCGTAATATTTAGAAACACCTGGAGCCGACAATGCTCTGGCAGCGTCCTTAAATAAACTAAAGAAGCTGTTCACTCTGCTATAATCTGACAATCTTTGAAAAATGTTTTTCAGAGGTGGAGGCGTCTTAAAATTTAGACATCAAGGTGGGAGTAAAACCTTTACTAAAATAGCTATTGAAAAAAGCATAGATATGTCTTTAAACAAGTTTTATGGCCTGCCAGCATATGGCTTGTATGTTCACCCAACTAGAGAGTCCTTTCAATATGTCTCCAGCTTGAGGAAAGAGGAAATCCTCTATTTATTGCCATAAGTGCAGCATATTGTTCCATACATACATATCACCATAGATTTTTACAGGTTCCTCCTTCTCTAACTCTCTTAGGTTCCCACTGACATTAGAAATAGAATTGTGGTGCTAAAACTCATAGGCGGCAAATGGCTTAAAGTTAAAAATGGTCACAGCTAAAAGCAGGAAAATGGCTCGAATCCAGTGCTTCTCAAACTTGAGTGTTAAGAGTTTGTTAAGACAAATGACTATGCCTACCCCCAGAGGGGTTCTGGTCCCCCAGAACTGGGGTGCAGTCAGCTAATTTGCATTCGAACAAGTTCCCGGGTGATGCTGACGCCTTAAGTGTAGGAGCACAGTGGTTTAGATCGGTGCATGCCTCTCAAACTTAAAAGTGCATATGAATCATCTAGGATCTTACGAAAGCAGATTCTGATTGAGTACATGTGGGGTGGGGGCCGAGATTCAGAATTTCAAGTAAGTTCCCAGGTGATGTGAATGGTTTGAGTGGACCACATTTTGGTTAGCAGGATTTAGATGAGAATTTAGTCGTTAGCACACTTGCTCTGCATTCCTGAAGTTATAAACTACATGTAATCCCCGACATTTGTATGTTGAAATCCTAACCCCCAAAATAATGGTGTTAGGAGGTGGACCGAAGGTGATTTGGTCATGCAGGTAGAGCTCTCATGAATGAGATCAGTGCCCTTATGAAAGGGGCTTCAGAAAGCTCTCTCCCCTTCCACCCAGTGAGGACACAGAAAGAAAACACAGGCCTGTAACCCAGGAAGTGGATTTCACCGGAAACTGAATCTGCTGACACCTTGAACTTGGACTTCTCAGATTCCAGAACTGTGAGAAATGTTTGTTGTTTAAGCCACTCACTCTAGGTTAATGTTGTAGTAATTATGATAGTAATTTGTTGTATCGGCCCAGACTAAGACATCTAGGGAGCTGGCTCGTGAGCTTACTCAGACATTCTGGCTTAATCTTTCAGAAGGAGAGCCCAGGAAGCTATATTTAAAAACAAACAAACAAAAAAAATGAGATGACCGTGGCATGCTCTTGACTTGCAGAACTACTGACTTAAAAATAATACAAGGTAATGTAAATAAGTGCCGAATAACATCCGCTCATGCAACCCCAAACTGGAAAAGGCTGAGAGTTGGGTTGGGCAAATGGAGAAGTCTTCAGAATCCCGGGCTGGTATTTCAGTGTGGAAGCAAGTGTTTTTCATCTATCAAATGAAAAGAAAATAATACAAGTAATCTGAGACTTGTGACTGAATAAATGACTCTTTAACATTTCCATTTGCTACACAGAGGAATGGCCTGCTTGGAAAATCCCCCAGTGATGCTCTCACACATTCATCGTACCTTTCATCCTTACTACGCTCTTTATCTGGAATATGTTCCAAACCATTACCTCATCCAAGACTCTCCCAGGTAAACTCCTCCTCATCATTCAAATGCTGGATCAGCGGATTACCTGCTCTTTTCACTCCAGATTTCCCTGGCAGATTTACACATTCGTTTATTTAGAAAAGCTTTTTATATAGAAAGCTTTTGATCGTGCCAAGAAATGTTCTAGATACTCCAAGTACAACAGTGAGTAGAATGGACAAGATTCTTACTCTCAAGGACTTTATATTGTAGTGGAAGCTAGGTAGAATATTAAAAAGCAATCAAATGAGATAATTTCAGATAGATGCAGATTTTACAAAGAAAACTAGAGAAAAATGCCATGTAGTGAGTGATCATTGAATGAAGAATAAAAGCTACACTAATCAGCAGGACTGTTCTAAAGGAAATATTGAAAGTAGATATCAAGTGTCATTTGTTTCCCCCACACAAATAACCAACTGATGCAGAAATATTCACCTCCTTGGTCTTAATTCAAGTGCTCCTATGAGAATGGGTCTGTTCTGGGTTCCCGGGTGGCTCAGTGGGTTAAGCATCTGACTCTTGGTTTGGGTTCAGCTCATGATCTCACAGTTCGTGAGTTCTAGCCCCACGTGTGGCTCTGTGCTGACAGCACGGAGCCTGCTTGGGATCCTCTCTCTCCCTCTCACTCTCTGCCCTTCCTCTGCCCTGTCTCTCTCAAAATAAATAAATAAACATTAAAAAGAAAAGAAAGAAAAGGTCTGTTTTCACTCTCTCCTTCCATCAGTCTATGTGTCTATACTTGGACCCATTCTTACGTGTGTTAACTATTATAGCTTTATTATAAATCTTTTCAGGCAAGTCAAATCCTCTCATTTTGTAATTCTTTTTCAAGTTTGCTATAGCCATTCTTGTTCCTTTACATTTCCAGATAAATCTTAGCATTGACATCTCAGTTTTCACAAACACACCTGCTGAGACTTTTATTGGAATTACATTGAATTCATAGATTAATTTGAGAAGAATTGAAAATACTCAGTCTTCAAAAATATTGATGTGGTATATCTAGCATTAATGTATGTCTTAATATCTTACAATAATATGTCAAGTTCTTGAATTGTTTATAGTTGGTTTATAACAATGAAAATAAAACATTTGTGGAGAATGAATTTACTTCAATGACTATGATAATTCTAAAAATTAACTTACAGAGTTGGCATTTTTTTAATGTATAGAAACATATTGTTTTTTTCTGACTTTCCAACTCATATATTTTATTCCTTTTTCATATTTCAATTCACAGGCTAGGGCTTCCAATATGATTTTGAATAAAAATGGAGATAGTAAGCAACCCAATTTTTGAGAGAAAGTTTTCAGCATATCCCCACTAATTTAGTTTAATGGGCTTTTTGTTTTAGAATAGTATTAGATTTACAAAAAAGTTCAAAGATAGTACAGAGAGTTCCTATATACCTCATATCTGGTTTCCCTTGTTGCAAATATCTTATATTAGTTATGGTACGCTTGTCACAATTAATGAACCAACATTTATACAATTAATAAAGTCCCTGCTTTATTCAGATGTCCTACTTTTGACCTAATGCCCTTTTTCTGTTCTGGGATCCCAGCCAGGGTACCACATTGCACTTAGCCTTCTTCAGCTTTGACAGTTTCTCAGACTTTCCATGTTTCTAATGGCCTCGATTGACAATTTTGAGGAGTCCTGGCTAGGTATTTTGTAGACTGTGCCTCAGTTGGGCTTCTCTGACATGTTCCTCATGATAACAGTTATGGGTCTGGGGAGGAAGACCACAGAGAAGTGCCACTCTCATGTCATCTCAAGGGTATATACAATCAACATGTCAACGCTGTCGATGTTGACCTAGACCACTTGGCTGAGGTAACATGTCAAATTTCTCCACTCTAAAGCTGTTTGTTCCCCACCCCCTCCCTTTCCATAGTGTTCTTTTTGGAATGAAATCACTGTGAACAGCCAGCACTTAGGGAGTGGGGAGTTCCGTGCCACAGCCTTTAGGGTACAATCGCTACATAAATCCTTTGGAATTCTTCCACATGGTAGATTTGTCTCTTCTCTCTCATTTATTTATTCAGTAATTTCTTTTTTTTTTTTTTTTAACGTTTATTTATTTTTGAGACGGAGACAGAGCGCGAGTGGGAGAGGAGCATAGAGAGAGGGAGACAGAATCGGAAACAGGTTCTGGGTTCTGAGCTGTCAGCACAAAGCCCGATGCTGGGCTCGAACCCACGAACCATGAGATCATGACCTGAGCCGAAGTCAGATGCTCAACCGACTGAGCCGCCCAGGTGCCCTTATTCAATTATTTCTTTATATCAGTTTATCTGGATTGGTATTAGGATAATTCTGAATTTATAGGAAGGGATAGGAAGTGTTCCTTCTGCTGCTATTTTCTGTAAAAGATTGTGAAGACCTTGCATTATTTTTTCTTTAAACATTTAGTGGAATTCACCAGTGAAATTACATAGGTCTGGTGCTCTATTTTTTGGAAGTTTATGAACTATTGATTCAATTTCTTTAATAGATAGACAGATATTCAGGTTATCCAATTATCCCTGTGAGGGTTGGTATAAGGAAATGGTCCATTTCATTTAAGCTATCAAATTTGTAGCCATAAAGTTGTTTATAATATTCTTTTCTTATTCTTTTCATGGGCTCTGTAGTGATAGTGATGACTCCTTTTTCATTTTGCATATTAGCCATTTGTCTACTTTTTCCTTGGTTAATGAGGCTCTATGTATGGATTTTGTTGTTTGTTCGTTTTAAGAAAACAACTTGGTTTTATTAACTTTTCTCCTTTGATTTCATTGTTTTCCACTATAATTTTTATTTTTAAGTTTTTTTTTTATTTACCTTAGGCTTCATTTACTTTACCTAGCTTGCTGAGGTAAAAGATTATGTTTTATTTTTTTTTGATTATTATTTTTTTATTTTTTTAATATATGAAATTTATTGTCAAATTGGTTTCCATACAACACCCAGTGCTCATCCCAAAAGGTGCCCTCCTCAATACCCATCACCCACCCTCCCCTCCCTCCCACCCCCCCATCAACCCTCAGTTTGTTCTCGGTCTTTAAGAGTCTCTTATGCTTTGGCTCTCTCCCGCTCTACCTCTTTTTTTTTTTTTCCCTTGCCCTCCCCCATGCGTTTCTGTTAAGTTTCTCAGGATCCACATCAGAGTGAAAACATATGGTATCTGTCTTTCTCTGTATGGCTTATTTCACTTAGCATCACACTCTCCAGTTCCATCCACGTTGCTACAAAGGGCCATATTTCATTCTTTCTCATTGCCATGTAGTATTCCCTTGTGTATATAAACCACAATTTCTTTATCCATTCATCAGTTGATGGACATTTAGGCTCTTTCCATAGTTTGGCTATTGTTGAGAGTGCTGCTATAAACATTGGGGTACAAGTGCCCCTATGCATCAGTACTCCTATATCCCTTGGGTAAATTCCTAGCAGTGCTACTGCTGGGTCATAGGGTAGGTCTATTTTTAATTTTTTGAGGAACCTCCACACTGTTTTCCAGAGCGGCTGCACCAGTTTGCATTTCCACCAACAGTGCAAGAGGGTTCCCGTTTCTCCACATCCTCTCCAGCATCTATAGTCTCCTGATTTGTTCATTTTGGCCACTCTGACTGGCGTGAGGTGATATCTGAGTGTGGTTTTGATTTGTATTTCCCTGATGAGGAGCGACATTGAGCATCTTTTCATGTGCCTGTTGGCCATCTGGATGTCTTCTCTAGAGAAGTGTCTATTCATGTTTTCTGCCCATTTCTTCACTGGATTATTTGTTTTTCGGGTGTGGAGTTTGGTGACCTCTTTATAGATTTTGGATGCTAGCCCTTTGTCCGATATGTCATTTGCAAATATCTTTTCCTATTCTGTTGGTTGCCTTTTAGTTTTGTTGATTGTTTCCTTTGCTGTGCAGAAGCTTTTTAAGATTAGGTTTTAGAACTTTCTTCTTTTCAAACATGAATTTAGTGCTATACATTTACTTCTAAGCCCACCTTTCATTGCATTCCATAGTTTGATAAACTGGAGTTTCTTTAATTTAGTTCGAAGTAAATTTTAAGTTTATCTTGATACTCCTTGACCCATGTATTATTAGGAATTATGTTAATTTCCAAATATTTTGGGATTTCCCAGATATCTTTATGTTACTGGTTTCTAGTTTAATCCTACTGTAGTCCAAGGACATAACTGAGTGATTTCTATTCAGTACGGCAGCCACTGGCCACATGTAGCAACTTAAATTTCAATTAATTAAAGTTAAAGTTTGAAAGTATTCCCTCAGTCACTAGCTACACTTCCAGGGCTCAACAGCCAGTGTGTTTAATGGCTATGGTAATGGTTTGACGTAGATAAAGATCATTTCTATCACTGCAGCAATTCCCCCACTTTTACAGAGATAAAGTTAACATATAACATTGTGGCATCTGAGCCTCCAGTTAAAACAAAAATAGGCAAAAAAAAAAAAAAACCCATATAACATTGTGTAGGTTTAAGATATATGGCGTGCTGAGCTGATAAACTTATATATTGAAAAAGGATTACTTCTGTAGCATTAGGAACATCTCCATCATTTCACATAATTACCATTTCTTTTTCTGTGGTGAGAACAATTTAGGATTTACTCTCTTAGCAACTTGCAAGTATATAATACAGAATTGTTAATGATAGTCATCATGCTGTACATTAGATCCCCAAGACTTATTCTTCTTATAGCTGGGAGTTTATACCTTTTGAGTTTATACCTTTATACTCCCTCATAACTACTATTCTACTCTGTTTCTAGGAGTTTGGCTTTTTTAGAATTCACATATAAACGATACCAAGCAGTATTTGTCTCTTCCTGCCTGACTTATTTCACTTAACATAATGCCCCCAAGATCCAACCATATTGTCTCAAATGGCAAGATTTCCTTCTTTCTCATGGCTGAATGTGTGTGTAGTGTGTGTGGTGTGTGTGTGTGTGTTGTGCGCGCGTGTGTGACATTATCTTTATCCAATCATCCATTGATGGACACTTAGATTATGTCCACATTTGGCCTATTCTGAATAATACTACAATAAATGTAGGTATTTCTTTTCATTTCCTTTTAGAAATATCCCTGAAACGGAATTGCTAGATTCATATGGTAGTTCTATTTCAGACAATACCATTATAGAACATGACAAAAGAGGATATCTTTATGATTTCAGGATAAGTTAGGATTTTTTAAACAATAACAAAACTGACAGTTATAAAGGAAATTATTGCTAAGTTAAACTACATAACATTTAAATTTTTATCTTAAATAAGCCAGTAAGAGAGTTAAAACGTAAGTTAACAGAGTAGGGAAATATATTTACTACACAATAAAACAAAAAAACTCAAATTTGAAATATGTAAATAATTATAAAACTCATTAAGAACATACATATGACAAAATAGAAGAATGGGAGAACAAGACTTGTAAAGATACTTCATAAAAACAGGCTCCAAATAGGGGTGCCTGGGTGGCTCGATTGGGTGAGTTTCTCACTCTTGATTTCTGCTCAGGTCATGATCTCACAGTTTGTGAGATTGAGCCCAGCATCTGGCCTCTGTGCTGATAGCGAGGGGCCTGCTTGGGATTCTTGCTCTCCCTCTCTGCCTCTCCCCTTCCCCTGCCCCTTCATGTGCTGCTCATGCTTTCTTTCTCTTTCAAATAAATAAACAGAAACAAAGAGGATCCAAATAGCCAACAAACATATGCAAATGTGATCAGTCTCATCACGTCAGCAGGGAAGTGATCATTTAGACCACAAATCAATCTTTTCATACTTCATAGATGGCTAAAATTAAAAAGTGTCAGGGCACCTGGGTGGCTCAGTCAATAAGCATCCAACTTCAGCTCAGGTCATGATCTCATGGTTCATGGGTTCAAGCCCGCATCAGGCTCTTTGCTGACAGCTTGGAGTCTGGAGCCTGCTTCCGATTCTGTGTCTTCCTCTCTCTGCTCCTCCCCTGCTTGTTCTCTCTCTCTCTGTCTCTCTCAAAAATAAATAAACATTAAAAAAAAAGCGCTGACGGTACCAATTGTTGGCAAAACTATAGAGGCCCCAGAGCTCACATGTATTGCAGTTGGGAGTGAAAAACTTGTACAACTATATGGAGAAGTTTTTTTCCTTGTTTTTTTTTTTTTTTTAAGTCCATTTATTTTTGAGATGAGAGAGAGAAAGCAAGCAGGGCAGGGAAGAAGCGAAAGAGGAAAGAGAGAGAGAGAGAGAGATGGAGAGGAGAGAGAAGGAGAGAGAGAGAGAGAGAAGAAAGAGAAAGAGAAAAGAGGAAAGAGGAAAGAGAGAGAAGAAAGAAAGAAAGAGGAAAGAAAGAGAGAAAGAAAGAGAAAGAGGGAAAGAGGAGAAAGAGGGGAGGAAAGAGGAAAGAGAAAGAGGGGAAAGAGAAGAGAAAGAGAGAGAAAAGAGAAAGAGAAAGAGAGAGGGGATCCCCAGCAAACTCCACCTTGTGAGTGCACAGTGCAATTCAGGGCTCAAACTCAGGGACCAGGAGATCATGACCTAAGCCCAAATCAAGAGTCACTGAACTGACTGAGCCATCCAGGCACCCCCCATATGGAGAACTTTTATCTGCTGAAGTAAAGGTACACATTTCTACTCCTAGGTACGCACTTATGTGCACTGAAAAAACATGCAATAAGTTTTCTGATATCATCCTATGTTAAGCAACAACAGATTAGAGAAATACATTTTTGTGTAGTTATGCAATGAACGATGCAGCAGCAGTGAAAATGATCACCTATCACTCTGTTCTGCAGCATGGACTGACCTCACAGACAGGTTGAGGAAAGGAAACCAGACTCAATCTAGTTCGTGTGGTCTGGTTCCACTTCTATAAAATAGTAAGACTAAACAATAAGATTAGCATTCAGGATAGTGTTTATTATTTGGCGAAAAGAAAGGGTGGAGTATTTAGAAGGAACATTCTAGGTTTTGGCAGTGTTTGATTTTTTAAAATCTAGAATCTAAATCCTAGATGATAGTTGTGGTGGAATTGTTTAGTGATAATTCATCCAATTCTACACTTTTCACTTGTGTAATTTTTTCTTTGTAAATCAAAACACTAATGAAAGTTTATTTTAAAAAATTAATGTGTTTTTTTAAAGAAGCTTATATACGAATGACCAAATGGGATATATGAAAAGCTTCTAAATCAAGAAATAATAGCAATGAAAAAAATACAAAATAAAATAACAAGATAATATTTCACAATCATCACATTGGTCAAAACTATTATAGTGTGACAAAGTTAAATGCTGGTAGTAATGTGAAGAAATGATCCTTCTCCTAACTGATGATGAGAATGTAAAAATCCTAGAATATTTGTAGAACATTTTGGCAATATCTGGTAAAGTTCTATGTGTACTCACTAGACGTATTAGAAGAGTTCTCTGAAGAAACAGACTCAGTAGGATGTGCATGTGTTATAGGGGCCCACGGCAGGCTGCCCCAAGATGGGCCGCTTTGGCATGAAGATGATTTTGAGTTAAGAAGCAATCAAAACCCAGGAGTTTCAGGAAAAATTCTTTGCCTTTCCCACAATAGCCTAAAAAGAATTTAGATAGAGGACCTGCTCCAAAAAGAGCACTATCACCATAGATAACTACATTATCCTATGAACTAGGATAGACAAAGAGGGACCTAGCAAGGTCGGTTTTGTTCAAGTTCTCTCTGTCCCATTGTTTCTGAGGGACCCAGCAAACATTTGTTTAACAAGCATTTATTTTTTCATCTTCCTGTGAGTTGCATTCCTTCCCTTTGAAGTTCCAGACCCCTGCCCCACTCTCCTTCATTCAGAATGACATATATATCTCATTTTGCCTGACTGTCTTTGACAGTCTTTGGAATTTCCAGATCTTTGTGGATTCCCCATACATATAAGAGCGAACTTGATTTTCTAATGTCTCATGTCAATTTGATTCTTAGTCTGGCTAGAAGGAACCTGAAGGGGACAGAAAATGTTTGCTTTCTGACAGTGTTTACATAAGTATAAAGACACACATATCTCTAATCTCTAATTTGTAGATCTAAAGAGGAATTCCTTTATTTTAAAGAGATGGCTTATACAATGATTATAAACACTAGCAAGTCAGAAATATGCAGGGTAGGCTAGCAGGATAGAGACCAGGAAAGAATTAAGGGTTGCTGCTCAACTCTGAAGGCCAGCTGCTGATGGCAAGTAGGGCTTTTTCTTAAGGTTTTCAACTGCTTGGATGAGGCTCAACTACCTTATGGAGAGTAATCTGCTTTACTCAAAGTCTACTGATTTCAATGTCCATCTCATCCAAAAAATACCTTCACAGCAGCATCTGGATATCTGGGTATCGTATCCTAGACGAGCTGACTCAAAATTAACCATCACATCTATGGGGCACCTGGTGGATCAGTCAGTTGGGCATCTGACTCTTGATCTCAGGATCTTGAGTTCAAGCCCCGTGTTGGGCTCTGCGCTGGGTGTGAAGCCTACCTATCTACCTAAGTACATACATACATACATACATACATACATAAAAATTAACCTATCACACCTAAAACCCAACATCAGTGCTAAAAACATAAAACAAAACCCAATCTTTTACAAATATTCACAAGGAGTCGTGGGCAAAAATATTGCATCATTCAGTGTAATCGGGAAAGGTAGGAACAAGAAGAATGAGTAAATAAGCTATGATTTATTAATTTTTGTAACATTTTTAAAGTTTATTATTTTGAAAGAGAGAGAGGAAGCAAGAGAGGGAGAGAGTGAATCCCAAGCAGGCTCTGCACTGACAACAGGGCTCCAACTCAGGAACCATGAGATCATGACCTGAGCTGAAACCAAGAGTTGGGTGATCAACACACTGAGCCACTCAGACACCCCAGCTATGATTTATTTAGATAGTGGGATAACATACAGGAGATAAAGGTAAGTGAAATACTACATGGATATGTAGAGATAGCTTAAAAATACAAGGTTGAGTGAAAAAACTAGGTTTCAAAATTATTTTTATGGGTACGGAGAACAATTTGCAGTTGCCTTTGGTTTCCCTCTTACTTTGTGAGCTTCTTTTCCTTCCTCTCACCTCCCCTTTCTCCTCCCAGTGTTTCCTTTACTTCCCAAATAAGCTACTTACATTTGAAACATTATCTTTGAGTCAGCTTCTGAGGAAATCCAAACAAAGGCATGCAGTACATATAATTCAAATATGCAGTAAAAAAATACTGTATGCGTACAAAGGTACTTTATGGAAACTTCAATCCTTCAAAGGGATCTTGTGTTTTACTATAAAAGTAACGTCTCATTTCACGTTTTCTGCCTTATGTTTCTGCTTTATGTCCTCCAAGCTCTCAAAAAGACCTATAAAATCTCTAGTAAGATTGTCAAGTATATTAGGTAAACTATTAGGCTGTTGGCTGTATTATTTTCCATGAAGATATTCCTCCTAAAGCCTTTCATTGTCTTTCTCTAATTGGGACTGAAATCTTGGGCTGGCTGCACAGCTGTTGTTCTAGAACTTTCTCTTGCCATAATTCTGAATTTTTTTCTTCTAATATGTTGGAGCTCTCATTCTTTGATCTCAAGTCTACCTCATCTTATTCTCATATTCTTTAATAACTTTCTGGAAAAAAGGTTTTGAAAGTAAATAATTTTGAGTGCTTACATGACTGAAAATACTATTACTTTACCCTCATATTTGATTTAATGTTTGAATAGTTCCATGATTCTAGCTTAGAATCTTTACCTTCTCAATTTTAATTTCAAAAGCATTTGTTTATTGAGTTTTTGCTTTCAGTATTACCTTATTAAGACCAATTCCATTGTGGTTGACTGTTTTTCATATGTAGCCTATATATTTTGTCTGGAAGTTTTAATCCTTCTCTTTATCCATGATATTCTGAAATTTCATCAGATCTTCCTTGGTGTAGATCTGTTTGTATTCATTGGGCTCTTTTATTTTATTTTTTAAAAAAATTTAAATGTTTATTATTTATTTTTGAGAGAGACAGAGACAGAGTGCAAATGGGGGAGGGGCAGAGAGAGGGAGCACAGAATCTAATGCAGATTCCAGGCTCTCAGCTGTAAGAGCAGAGCCTGATGCAGAGCTTGAACTCACAAACCGTGAGATCATGACCTGAGCCCAAGTCCCACGCTTAACCGATTGAGCCAGCCAGGAGTCCCCATTGGGCTCTTTGAATATAGAAATTTATGTCATTCAATCCTGGGAATTTTTCATGTATTGTTTCTTTCCTATGTTCTCCCCTAAAATGTTTTTGGTTCTCTCTTTGTGAAATATCTATTATCTGGCTGTTTAAACTCTTGGATTGAGTCATGTTTGTTTGTTTTGACTTTTATATTTTTGTCTTATATTATTTTAGTTATTACCGCAATAATGCTGTGTAACAAAATTCTCTAGAGCTCAGTGTCACAAAAAAGCATTTATTTGTTTGTTTGTTTGTTTATTGCTCACTGGTCTCTAGTTGACTGGGGCTCTGCAAGGTTTGGCTAGAGTCACTTGGGCTTGGCAGATCAGGGTTATTTGCCATGTGTATTTCTCATCTTCCTTGGACCAGTGGCTTCTCCACAGGCAGATGTTCAAGAAGCCAAATAGAAACTCATGTGCCACTTAAGACTTTCGTTTAGAAACAGCACACTGTCACTTCTACGTACATCTTTCGGCCTTGTGGTTCTAACTCAACATCAATAGAGTGGGAGAATATCCTCTACTCTGTGGGGGAGAGGAGGAGATATTTTCTGAAAAATAATCCAACTTCTCACACTTATATTTCATTTTTTAGTGAGGTTATTCTTTCTCAATGATTTCCTATTGATTTTTTTGTAATTATATATGTTACCTCCAAGAATTCTTCTGGTTCTTTATTCTTTTTTTCTAATAGCACCATTTTTTTTCTAATAGCACCATTTATTTTAAACAAAAAAATATTTTCTCATACCTGCCTGAAAAATTGATCTTTTTTTTGTCTCTATTTTTCTCCCAAATTTTTTCCAAATTTTCTACATTTCTCTTGGAGTGTTTTTAATCTTTATTATGTCTCTGGCTTACATATTGGAGGCTATATTTCAATGTCTCCTGATATTTCATTGATTCAAGAGTGAGACACCATCATTAGTGGAATTCATTGAGCATGGATAGGGATTATTGACTGGTGAGTTTCACCATTGGATGATTGGATGGGAGACCCAGCTACTACTTTGTTGACCCTCTCCAACTCAG
This sequence comes from Lynx canadensis, assembly GCF_007474595.2. Lineage (NCBI taxonomy): Eukaryota > Metazoa > Chordata > Mammalia > Carnivora > Felidae > Lynx > Lynx canadensis. Next base: position 132,817,988 of record NC_044307.1, on the reverse strand, counting down.
TGTCTGCAGTGCTTTTCTCTTTGGTTGCTCACATTTTCCAGAAAATAATTTCTCAGTCTCCTTTCTGAGAGCTATAAGCCTCATTGCTAGTTAGAGAGCACAGAAGTCTCCATGTTCAGCCTGCAGATGTTCACCCACCCACCTTGTCACTTTGCCCTTCATTACACCATGCTTGGTATCCCCTTCCATGTAATTCCTCCTGATAGTAAACCCTATGTATTCTATAGACATGTGAATGGTAACATGTTGTACAGACTTGCAGAGAGGATCTCATCAAGTAACTGAACTTTGAAGTGATATAAAACTAACTTTAAACTGCTCAGAGTTTACCTCATTGCCCTCAAAAGAATCTTTACCTGCAGGTTCCTAAGTCTTTCCAGGTCTACCTTCTACATTGCATAGTTTCTTATAAGCATCTCTCTTACAAGTGCCTAGATTTCTGCATTCTCACTCTGTTATGTCAATTGCCACTTCTGGTATGCTTTCCATTTTCAAAATATTTGTAGCCATGTCTCATTTCCTCTTGTCTCCTTTTTCAGTCTATTTGATTTGGGTTTTTTAACTTTTTTTTTTTTAATGTTTGTTTACCTTTGAGACAGGGAGACAGAGCGTGAGCAGAAGAGGGGCAGAGAGATAGACGGAGATGCAGAATCCAAAGCAGGTTCTAGACTCTGAGCTGTCATCACAGAGCCTGACACAGGGCTCAAACTAAGGAACCATGAGATCATGACCTGAGCCAAAGTCACATGCTTAACTGACTGAGCCACCCAGGCACCACTTAGCTTTTAAATTCATCTGTTGTCATGTTACTGGACTTTTAGGAGCAAATGGAGGTAAATACATGCACTCAATATGCCATGTTTAACCAGAATTCAAACTAAATTGTGTCTCAACCCTGTTTAAAAATCATGAGTGTTTCTGGGGCGCCTGGGTGGCTCAGTCGGTTGAGTGTCCGACTTCAGCTCAGGTCATGATCTCGCGGTTTGTGAGTTCAATCCCCAAGTCGGGCTGTGTGCTGACAGCTCGGAGCCTGGAGCCTGCTTCGGATTCTGTGTCTCGCTCTCTCTCTGCCCCTCTCCTGCTCACGCTCTGTCTCCCTCTGTCTCAAAAATAAAACATTTAAAAAAATCATGAGTGTTTCCACACGAAGTTCAGTTTGTAAGATGACATTTGTTGCTTCTCAACATCTTGACTTCCACTCATACTGTCTGTCTCTTTCAGTCATTGCTGAAATCCATCCTTTTTTCCTAAGATGCCATGTCTCTTTTTTCTTGGGGTGCTTACTCTGAATTCCCCTTCCCCTTCGTCTCCCTTCCTTTGTCTAGTTCCTAACAGCCTTCAGCTTTCAACTTAAACCACACTTCCTCTTTTCCCTTCTCCCAGTCTAGGAAGGAAGCCCCTTATTTCCTCTGCAATAGCATCCTGTGTTACCCCACTCACTTTGGCACTGCATTATAATGTACATTTAGTACTTTGTGTCTCATTCTGCATTATAAAGTCTAATCAGGGACTTGGGCTTGGTCACTCTAAGAATATCAACATTAAATATCTATGTAGCAGGTACTCATTAAAAATTTGATGAATGAATATCGATTGAGCACTAGACTCTAATCAAAGATCTGAGCTCACATCCTAGTTTCTTCCATTGACTAACTCTGTGATCTTTGAATAGATAAAGAGCATATCTAGTACGGTTAGGTCAATTTCTGCCTCTGCCGTTTCTTATGTGACCTCAGGAGATCATCAACTCTCCAATCTCCGTTTTTGCAGCTCTAAATGGAGCTCAAATATATGCCCTGCTGTCCGCACAAAGTGATATATAGATAATATTCATAAATATGCAGTTCATTTTATCAATGCATAAAATATGCTAAAAATCAATCATGCTTTAAGTGGCTATTGAGTAGCTCGTACTGTGGTCCCTGGCAAGTCCTTTGCTATGCATGTCGAAGTGGATTTTCTGTGTGTCTTTCTGATTAAATTATCAGCCTCTCATTTTTCTTAAGTGTCTATAGTAACATGATATGATTAAGATCAAAAGCACAAAGTGCCCCATTATCAATATAATCTTAAGTAATCATAAATGTATTAATTTTTAAAGTATCAGACAATTAAATTTCCCAATATTTTTCCATAGGTTATGTATTCCTACTTAACCATCATAATTTTAATTCCACATTTCATTTTTATATAATTTTCAACAGTTGATGCAGAACAGCTTGGCAAAACATAAATGAAATTCTAGCCAATTTTGACAATTCTCTTCATGGCCTTCTGTTTCCACATTGTGCAGGATAATCTAATATTCATGAGATCAAAGAGCCAAAAACAATGATAACATCTTAGTTTGTAGGAGATTGTATTTTGTGTGGCAGACTTAGTGTGGAGGTCCCACTATTGTGTGGGAGCAGGATATACTTTTAACTATTTCTTCACGGAGCCAACTGACACCATCTTCCAGAAAATGTACGGTAATCAATTTTATGACTAATTCCTATATTGAATTGAAAATCCTCTTTGAATCCACCAAAGGCCATTTTTTAAAGTAAATTTATCTGCTTTTTTTATCTGCAGTATGATTTTCAACGTTTTTTTTTGTTTTTTTTTTTTTCAACGTTTTTTTTTATTTATTTTTGGGACAGAGACAGACAGAGCATGAACGGGGGAGGGGCAGAGAGAGAGGGAGACACAGAATCGGAAACAGGCTCCAGGCTCTGAGCCATCAGCCCAGAGCCCGACGCGGGGCTCGAACTCACGGACCGCGAGATCGTGACCTGGCTGAAGTCGGACGCTTAACCGACTGCGCCACCCAGGCGCCCCTGATTTTCATGTCTAAACTAGTCATTGCAATGTTGGTTCGATTGCCCGGAAACTTTAAAAGGAAATAAAAAAGAGAAAGAACACTTAACAAATACCTCTTTTCTCAGAACCATTTAAGAACATCACTTGTGAAGATATATTTACAAATCTTAATGTTTCAAACAAAATCCAAATGTCTTCATGGGAATGTCTTCATGGTTTGATGGAGATCTTGTGGAAGATAGGACATTTCAACATAGATTATGTCATATTTCTAAACTGTTGAATGTATCTGTTTTGAATATATTTTGAAATGTTCAGTTGGTGCCCCTCAAAGAATAGTAACTTGTTGTCTAGTTCATGTATGTAACACTCTGAGGAAATTGTGTGCAGATACTAGTTCAGAGTCACTACAGACAATGTAAATTTACTTTATTTGAACACTTGCTCTGTAGTAAATATTATTTTGAGTCCTACACATGTGCCAACACCTTTAACTGAACATCTCCATAATATGGGTACTTTTACTATTCATATTTTACAGATGAAGGATTGGGCCTCAGATGTCACAGATAAGAGGTGGTAGGTCCCAGACACAAAGCCGGACAACTGGTTCCAGACTCCATACTCTTCACTCTGCATTGCTGCCTATTCCAGAACTCAGCAGTTAGTAGCTTCAAGAGCAAGTAGACTATTCGCTATCATCCAGGTATAATAATTTGTCGATTGGAACTGTTTGGCCTCAAGAGGGCAAGCTTTGCAAATTCAATCCAGCTGAATTGACAGAAAAAGTCCTGGAATTCAAGACTAATTTGCGTAGGAGTTTCCTTGAAGCAAAAGCCATGAAGTCTCAGTCAGCAATGTGTTGTCCGATGTATATGGTTATGGCATTTTGAGTCAGTGAGAATATCAAGAGGGTTTCAAGATTTGCTACATATTAATTAAATACGTGTTAGTGGTTGAAGGATGATCTATCAACAAAACGACTTAGTCAAAATTTCCAGACTCTGGCCCTTTGAAAACAAAACCGTGAGGCCAGACCCAGAATAGTTGTCATAATTACATAGAGATACTCTGAAAAGCAAGATACTGGGTCAATCATTTCCTTTTCCCATCTCCCACCAATTCTACATTAATGTATTTATTGATTCCATCTTAGGAATTGTTCAGGTTAAATATGAAATGTCAATGCAACCAATACTGTTTTTACTTTCATTAGTGTGCTGGTCAAGTAAGTCTAAGTTAAACTTCATTAACAAAAACCCTCAAGCTGCCGTGTCTTAACCTAGAACACGTTTTTTGCTCATGTGGAATCCTATGTGGATCTGGGCGAGGCTCTAGGCAGCTGCCCACCACATGATGATTGGGATCCATGCTGTTTCCATGTGGTGGTGTCATCGCCATATAAACTTCTGCATCTGAAATCGCTACACCCGAGTAAGAGAAGACTGAACAGTCTTGCACCAGCTATTAAACGCTTAACCCTGAAGTGACACACGTATCTTCTGTTTACGGGGCATTGGTGAGTGCTAGTCATGAAAGCCTGTCTACATCCACAGGGTTAGAAAAGTAGAAGTCTACCATATGGCTGGAAGGAGAAGACACCAGAAATTTCTCCCATATGTTAGATTACTGTTTCTAGATTACACAGAGAATAAGCAAACGCATTTATATTGTGAAAGACAAGGAGTTATTCCAATAGTTATAAGTGTGTTATAAATGATCCCTATTGAAGTATAAAAAGCTAAAACTGAGACAATTGTCTAGTGGCAAATATATTACGGGAAGTGTTTTGCCCATTATATGTGCTTAAGCTTGGACCAGGGTTGAACCTTGGTTTATTGACAATTTGAGGTGGAGAATTCTTTGTTGTAGGGGGCTTTTCAGTGCACTGTATGATGTACAGTAGCATTCCTGGTCATTATCCACAAGATGCCAGTAACCAAGACCCCTCACCACCCAGATGTGACGACCGAATATGCCTCCAGACATTGCCAAATGTCCTCCAGAGGGCAAATCACTCTAGGTTGAGAACCACTGGTTTGAAACACTCTCCCTCTAATTGTCAACCCCAAACCTTTGAGTAACGCAGTAACTTGTGCTATGCGTATATACTTTGAAACCTATAAAACACATTACATGGCTTCATCTCCATTCATACGATAATTAGAAGAGAATGGTATTGTTATATTTAACACAAGGAAACAAGCTGGAAAAGGTGAAATGCTCTGGTCCATTTCAGAAGGTGAGTAAATGGCAGAGAGACAACTCATTCTAAACCTCTCACTCTGGACTCATAAATAGTCATAAGTCTATTGAATACCTTCTGTACAACAGGCACTGTTGTAGCTATAGAGGATACCTACATAAAAGGTCCAGTCTCTCGGAGACTCCGAGTTCTAGTGGATGAAGAGGTAAATTAACGTAAAATTACATTGGCGGTAATTAAGTGCTGATAGAAAGGTTTCCAGCAGTTCAGAGGGAGGCACTTCCCTGCAGGAGTCTCAGGCAAGCAGTGGAGATACTGCAGGAGAAGGGAAGGAATGATAGGACGCAAGGGAACAACGAGAATGTGAATTCCATTTCTGACTCACGCAGAGAAAAGGAGCTGAAATAGACAGCACTCCTGAGCAGATCAAAAAGAAAGGAAAGCATGATAGTCTGAGCTGTGAGAGGGAAGGAATTGTGAAAAAATGGTAAGCCCCAAACCTGCAGGCAGGTGTTGTCCTGAACAGTTGCCAGAGACACAAACACCCAGCACGTCACAGCTGTTCTGTTTGATGATTCAAATGAATCCCATTGAGCATTACAGAAAAGCATTAAAAATTTAAAAAAAAAAAAAAAAAGCTCAAACCTCTATGTCTTTGAAGTAGAAGAAAAGTAAATAGCAAGAATAGGTTAAAAGAAGGGATCTCGCATATAAATGACAGACACTATAATTTCTAGAAAGTGTGACCTGCTGGAAGCTCAGCGGACAGTTCATTTACCCAAGGGTTGAACTGCAGTCACTTGGAACAAACTCGTCTTGCCTTTCGTGTTGACTATGTCTTGATATTTAAATATTCACTCCGTTTGCAGCTGAGAAGATTTCAAAAACTGTGGCGATTCATTAGCTAAGGGTGACTATCTGTCAATGCGTAATTTAACAATGTGGTCAACTACATGACGGCACACTACCTCAAGTGTACCAGACCGGCTGGCACTTAAACTCTCACTCGGGATCCTGGGGGTTGTTATTGAGTAAAACGTGTTTTAGGTTCCTTGTTTGAAACCAGAGAGGGTACAAGGCTATTTTCCCACACAGGAGCATCTAGGTCCTCCGTGCTCTTTTCAGTATGAATCCGTTCACTTCTCTCTTGCCTTTACCCATATTGCTGTGTTTCCTTAGGTCACCTGCCTTCACAACTAGCAAAGAGTGACTCATTCCTTTTCCTGTGCCACTATTATCTCACCATGTCAGGCTGCACTTACCCTCCTGGGCAGGTCCTGCCTGGCCTCTTGTTTGAAATCCACCTCTTTTCCTGATCTTGGGCATTAAAATTAGTCCTCACTTTCTGCATTCGGCTCTTTCTGCATGGGTCACTGTTGGCAGCTCTAAGCAGGACCTGGTGTTGGTGGAGGGCAAGAATTCCTCACTCAGACTCACCCCCACCCAATCTCCCCAGGTGCTCCCTGCAAGGAAAAACCGACAGTGGGAGGGACAGCTTCTGTAAACTCGCTTTGATAAAACCTTGGCAAGAGTAAAAATTGGAGAGATCTATGGGCAGGGAGTAGTGTAAAGAGAGGTGGAGAATCATGGGAAAGAGCTCAGGGAGGAAGCTTCGGTGTCTTTGTGACTTGGGTAGGGAGGGGTGAAGGTGTGCAGTGCGGGAGGGACAGCCTCCTCTGGGCTGAATCCCCCAGAGGTTCATCCGTGGGTGCCTGGGAAGTCACTGGAAGACAGGTTCCCTCTGCATCCAGAGAAGGGAAACCCCGGGGCTACTGAAAAGGAGTCAGCGATGAAGGAGCTACAGCTTACAGACATAGGATCGGAAAAACATGCTTTTCTAAGAAGTGCAAAGTGGGAAGAGAGCACAGGAAGTGGCATCAGGAGCAGTAAAAATAATCTAGGAAAGCAAAGGGGGCTTGCTGAGCAATGGGGAGTCTGGCATAACTCTTTTAGTGTCTAAAAGGTTTATCACAGTGTCCTCGTTAGGGGCAGAGCCCAGGGCAGGATCTCAGCTCTGCTGCGTCTAGCCATGCTATCTTGGGAAATGTACTTACATTCTCTAAGCCTCTTTAAGTCATTCCCACGGAAGTTTGTGAGCATCTAATGAAATGAAACACATGCAATTGTGTGATGCCTGGCACAGGGGAGTTTTCAGTAATTGACCAGCTCCTCCTGTCTGTCAGAATGATGGGGCGGGGGGTGCCGATGGCTGTGGGGTGAAGCTGGGACAGTTTGAGTAGTAGATAAAAGCCCAGACTTTGAGTCAGACAAAAGTAGATTCAAGTCTAGTTTGATTTAGACCTAGACGAGATTCAGACCTGCCCCTTGCAAGCATGCTGTCTTGATCACTCTAGGTAACCTTTATGACCTTCAGTTTTCTCATCTTTAAATGAGGCTTAATAAAAATATTTCAAAGAGATAAGGACTAAAGTGAGGATTAGACATAATGTATTAGACATACACACACACATACACACACACACACACACACACACACACAGTTTCTGGCATAGACTAAGTCCAATAAATTCTAGCCAATTTTATCAACACTCCAGCAAGTATGTTGGCTTTTTGTCTTTGAGTGAGCTTTCTCAGGGTGATGATCTATGAAATAATTTATCCACAAAAATTTATCACATTCTTATTACGGTCAAGGCACTAGTCTAGATGCTGAGGGAAAGGCACTTAGAAATAATAAAAAATAAGTCCTGTCTTCAAAGTGGTCACAGTCTGATGGACTGAGGAGACATATATTAGTAGGCAAATGGTCCATTTGCAAAGTGGGGAGGAAAGGACTGAGCAGACATAGATATATTGGCAAGAAAATGGTCCAGTTGCAAAATGGGGAGGAAGGGTTAATTCTTATTATAAAGACCCACAAGTCCCCAGGAAGCTGATCTTGAAGGGTGATGATTTCAAAGGCAGAGAACTGGAAGAAGGATGCCTTAGGGAGTTGGAATAACTATGCAGAAAGACTAAATATGAAAATGCTTGATGTGTTTGGAGAGGAAATTGGGGGCTGTATGTGTTGCAGGTTGCTATAATTATAACTTGATACTTGATTTTGGTCTTTCCTTTTTTAATGATGGAGCTATTTCTTATTCAACAAGACTTCATAGTGCCTTGCACAAGGTAAGCTTCAGTGAAATAAATTAAATTGAAGATGCTCTCTCATTAGATTCTAATTTTCCAAATATCCTAAGGTTTATTGCTTTTTTTGCATGATAAGTTTATTTTGTAGAGCCATTCCAATTAATATGCTTAGGTATCTCTGCTGACAGTGTTTCAGAAATAATAATAGCATGACTTTTGAAATTTTCATAGCAATTTTCTTGGCTTTAAATAATTCATCCTTCATACTAGATTCTGTAAAACTGTGTAACAATTTAGCCACCACCACCTTTTGATTCTGGCTGATAATTATGAGGTTTCTTTTTGTCAAGTAGTAGCAACAAAGAAAAGCCTCTCTGCGTCTTTGAGGGAAAGGGCTTGGAGGTGGAGGTCCAGAGGACAGGTCACTTCCCAGCAAAAGAGGCAGCCAATCCAAAGATGCGCTGGTGCTAAACAGGAATGAGCGCAAGACTGGTGAATCAATGTCATCATCAAATGCATCATTAATGCACTCACCTGGATCATTCAGTTCTGACCTACCTATTAATGAAGAGGAAGAGGGAGGAAGGAGACAGAAGGTGTTGCACAGGCAAGAAACACTCTTCAGAATCAGAAGCATTGCTGGAGGAATCCAGTCATCAGTATATTTGAGTCCGTTTAGTTTCAGTAAGAACATGAGAAGTAAAGAAGGATTATGAGATTCAAGGACTATTATTTCAATGTTTCTATTGCTCGTGAATTATTGCATTGCCAGATGACCTTGAATTTATCTAGCTCATTCCTTAGATCACCAGGTGTTTCCTCATGACCGGACCATTCCCTTGACCCCACATTCTCCTACAGCTACAACCTTGCTTCTTCCTCCCCGTCCCCCCACCCCCGCCAACTCCCAATGACAGAAGTTGTCTATACTCAATTCTTCCCTTTCTCCATTGTAGGGATAACAGTGATCTCCCCAGGACTAGTGCAGAGTCAGTCCTGAGCATTCCCCACTGGCCCCTTGGCTGCATTTCCATAGGGGAGGAGCCCCATTATCCACACAACCTCTTGGTGTTCCCCCTGCCTCCCCTCCTTCTTCTTTGGCTGCTCTCTCTTGGACTCTCTCTGTGATTCTCCATCATCCTCAAGACTGTGAGATGTGGGTGTTCCCAAAGTGTCCCACCTCTGATCTGTGCTCTGAATTTCCGACTTTTATACCTGCCGCCTACTTACCACAGCCTAAGCAGAGTCTCAATCCCCAACCCACAGCATGTTCTCTCAATGTTTTCACCATCTCAACAAGTGTCATCCCACTTTCCTATTGTTCAGCCCCCAATCTTGGAGCCATCCTTGATCTGTTCTTTCTCTCACTCCCATCTATATCCACCAGCCGCCGTTACTTTCACTCAGTGTTTTTAAATATTTCAAATGGACCACTGTGTGTCTGGTACTGATCTAAAGCTGTAGATGCAGAGAGAATAAAGCAGACAAAAGTCCTGTGCTCAGGTCCTGGAGAGACTTTAAGCAGATGACAATCGGGGCACCTGGGTGGCTCAGGCGGTTAAGATCTGACTTTGGTTTCAGGTCGTGATCTTATGGTTCGTGAGTTCAAGCCCGTGTTGAGCACAGCACAGGGCCCTGGAGCCTCCTTTGGATTCTGTTCTCCCTCTCTCTCTTGCCCGTCCCCACTCATTCTCTTATTCTCTCTCTCTCTCTCTCTTCTCTCTCTCTCTCTCTCTCTCTCAAAAATAATAAACATAAAAGAAATTAAAAAAACAGATCGACAATCAAGTCACCTTTCATCTCCTACATATCACAGCTGTTACCACTAGAGACAATGCCACCCACCTCTCCCCAGGTGTGCAGGAGCTCAGGCTTCCACTCTGCACCCCTATAGTCTCTTCTGTCCACATCAGCCAGATGATCATTTTTTTAAAAATGTTTATTTCTTTTGAGAGGGAATGCAAGTGGAGGAGAGGGGCAGACAGAGAGGGAAAAGAGAATCCCAAGCAGGTGGAGCCTGATGTGGGGCTCAAGGGGCTCGATCTCACAACCGTGGGATCATGACCTGAGCCCAAATCAAGAGTTGGATGCTCAACCGACTGAGCCGCCCAGGCACCCCCAGAGTGATCATTTTTAAAACATAACTCAGACCACGCCTTTTCTCTGCACATAACTCTCCGATGGTCTCAACTCACTGTGAGCAAAATCCAGAGTCTGTAACCAAACCTACAAGGCTCTCTATGGTCTGGGCCCATGCTATTGCTCTGATTCCTTCGCTAGCGCCCTGCCCTCTCTGACTTGGCTGTGGCCACACCAGCCTCCTTGCTATTGCCCAAACACCCTAAACAGCTCACCGCACACGACCTTAGTTCTTGGGACTTGGCATATCACCTGACTGAGGAGGGCTTCTCTGATGTTCAGCATACAACAGCACTGGTATCAATGTCACTCTCTGTTCCCCTTCCCTCTGTGACACATGCATGTCTGTATGTACATCTGGCCCGTCTCTTCCATCTAAAAGGTAAGCCTGCGAAGGCTGGGACGCCGTTTTGCTCACTGCTGTATCTCTGTCTCCTACCGCAGTGCCCAGAAAAAATTATGCACTCAGTAAATATTTACTGAATTATCTTCAGTCCTGGAATTCTATAATTTAATTTCCAAGTGTGTTGACATAGAGTCCTTTTGACGAAGGATTTGTGTTTGTGGGCCAGCTAATACTAGATGTGCGTGCCCTTTGTGGCTCGAGAGCAGGGAAGCCCAGCTCCCTGTGACCTCATTGCGTTCTGTTCTATCCAGATTAAGTGTAAACTTTCAAGTCTGAGATTAAGCACCTGTCTCTTCATTGTGACTAGTTTTCCATAGTTGCTAAACTGTTAAACAGAGAGCCGAAATAGACAGTTACAAGGCCTCCGGGAGGTAGGACAAGACTCAGCATTCGGTGGTTTGTGGCTCTGTGTCAATTAATCACCTCAAAGTTAGCATGTGGATAAACTATGAAGTCAGGTGAACTATGTACAGAGAAATAACTACATGTACGTTAATCCTTAGATAGTGAACTTCGTAGGACACCATATCAATCCAGCAGAAAGCTAGAGCAGTTGAGGAATTGTGGGGGTTTTTTTTAATGTAATTTATTGTCAAATGGCTTATATACAATCCCCACCGCTCATCCCAAAAAGTGCCCTCCTCAATGCCCAGCACCCACTTTCTGCTCTCCCCCACCCCCCATCCACCTTCAGTTGGTCTCTTATGGTTTGCCTCCCTCCCTCTCTGCTTGTAACTATTTTTCCCCCTCCCCTTCCCCATGGTCTTCTGTTAAGTCTGTCAAGAGGCCACATATGATAGTGAAAACATAGGATATCTGCCTTTCTCTGACTGGCTTATTTCACTTAGCATAATACCCTTCCAGTCCCATCCACATTACTGCAAATGGCATGATTGAGGAATCGTGGCTTAAAGGAGTCCATATACAGATCTTTTTCAGAAAAAAAAAAGATGAGTTGGCAGCCCTGAAAAAAATAAGTAAATAAAAGCAAGGTATTATGCAATAAGAGCGGTGAGCTCTTATTTAGCTACCACTACCCGACTCCCCCCCACCTCAGCTCCAGCCACAAAGAGCACTTTACCATTATGGTCTTCTTTGATAGATCTGAACCTTTACACGTCCTTCATATGCTTGATCTGCCCTTGCTCTGTCACCTTAACTGCAAATCTGCTGTGTGATCCAGTTCCAATAATGCCTTCTTGGTCAACTCTTTTCTGAACCCTTTGATGGTTTTAGTTGCTTTTTCTTCCCTGTTGTTGTATCCACTGTACCTATGTCTACTATAGACCTGACTGCATTAACTAGCTTGTGACTTTACCTCATTTCTGGGGCTCCTTGAGGATAAGAAATATCTTCATTATTGTTATACCTCCAGCACCTAACCTAATGTCTTCTCATAGTGTAATATCTTCTCATCGCTTGTCTATTGAAATTAAGAGAACAGCCTTTAAGTATTATCACTTCTATAAGTGTATTTTAAACTTCCAAAGATTCCTAGAATCTCACATAATGCCAACTTGTTCATGTGAAACAGGGTACATCAGAGTAATGTCTTTTTCCCATCTCAGATGCACAGACCAGTGTAATATAGCATTCTGTGTGTGTTAGTGCCCCCTTAAGCACCTTGTTTACATAATACAATTCGGTCTCTTTCTCTGCTGAAGAGCTCAAAACATCGTGTTGGGATCAATCATACATCCTCATAGATTCTCCATCAAATAGGAAGGAAATGGTTATTTCCAGCTTGTTTTCCATCATATGTTGGGCTTACAGATGAGCGAACAAAGCTTTACTCAGTTATTCACTAAGATGTAGCTAGAAAATAACCTGACTAGTTTATATTGTTTTTATTCCCTCTTAGAACTGCATTCCTAGTTTTTGCACTTCTCTTGGTAATATGTAAGTATAACCAAAAAAAAAAAAATCTTAATTTCAGTATCCGGTGATCATTGATCATCCTTCGAACGTCTTCGAAATAATTTCTCTTTTCTTTTCTTCTAAAAACATGGTGTACTTCTTTTCCTTTTTCCTTTTCTTAACAGTGATCAAATATGGCTATTAATTACTAGATTTTTCAGCTCTTATGTATCTCTCAGCCTTACTGTTAGATGTTTATTGACTTTGTCCCTGAGAAAGGAAGAGCCTTAAGGACAAGGACTGAATTTTGTAAATCCCTGATCCAGAAGACGCTTCATCATGGGAAGTGCTGCCTGTGGGTGAGACCCTCCTTGAATTCCTTGAATCTTGATAATACAGAAATTGCAGGACATGAAAGGCAAAACTATAGAAGGCTTATACTCTCCCTTTAGTCCCCTTTAACCACAATGCTATATTCCACATAGCTAGTCCTCACCATGTTTGCCACCCCCACTGCAATTCTTCAAGATCCTAGGCTTCTGGGACCTCAAGGGGGGTGGAGCTGCTTTGGAAAATGCAGCATTGTTTTGTCCCCGCTCTGTAGCTGAATCCCACAGGGAAACCCATTAGGAGTTCCAGCAGAGAGAGGGGTTCTCCTCACTTCTATTCACACTCCCCTGGATAGAGTCTGGTGTCCTTGATGGCAAGCAATTATAATTTCCTACTGCTTGATCTGAGCTACAGAGAAACAAGCTTTTCTTTAATATTAAAAAAAATTTCAACACCAGCAGGCATGATTTCTCAACAAAGATCTTTACATAGCGTTGCAGACATTCCTTTTTTCTTCCCTCACTGCAGATGGGCAGGCTGGCTCCCAGAGGGGGCATGTGGGCAGTACTATTTCCCTCCGTGTTCCTGTGAAAGGGACACCATACATGGCCCATCAGGGGCTCAGGCCCCTCATAGGGTGTTCCCACAGCATCTCCTGATGTGCCACTGTTAAATATTGATAGAATTAAGTTATTATTCTTTCATGCCCTTGCTCTGTCTGCTTCTCAGCTTACCACAGTATACAGCTCAGGTGCTTAAACAGGTTTGTAGAATAAAATTGGGTTAGCCTCTTTAAAGAGGTGCTGAAATTAATTCTAGAATTTACATTTGCTCCATCTGATTTCTTTCTCTTCTCCCTCCCTCCCTCCGTCCTTCCTTCCTCCTTTCCTTCCTTCCTTCTTTTATTCCTTCTCTCTCTCTCCCTCCCTCCTTTCTTTCTCTTTCTTCCTTTCTCTCTCCTCTCTCTTTCTTTTCTTTTCTTTCTTTCTCTCTCTCTATTTTGGCACAATGGATCATAGAGTCTAACTTTTATTGTGATTTGTATTTCAGCCTAAGCAAAAAATAACCTATCCTTCTCCTGCAGATCCACTAGAAGCCACTGTTGTGTCTCAGGGCACTGAGAATCCTCCAGAGATCCACATCTCCTTACCAGAATATCTGGCATTTTGATAAACTTTTAGCCTTTTGATTTGTGCTTGTGTCCACAGCAGGTATAATTGTTTGGAGCCAGTCTCCAAAATCTTAAATAGTCTAGAGATTAGGTGAAACAAGACAACTCTTATCTCATGGGACACAATTTTAGGGAGAACTAGGTTCTTTTTAAATGGAAAAAAATCACACTGGATTCACCATTAAATAGAATTTATATCATTACTTTAGACAAGTGCTCTAGATTATGTCAGAGTTAGCCCTTCTCTTGTTACCAGAATTCATGAGAAGGTCATCTTGGACTATATAGAAAATGGGTTTTTTTCCCAAAATTAACTTTTAACAGAGTGCCTTCTCAACCTGTTTGTACCCCTAAGTCTACTGTTGAAATGAGATTATAGAGGTGACTACATTTGGATGAGGCCATCAAAATCTGTCAGTTATTTATTGCTCCGTGATGATCTCCGAAACTCTCACTTGATACTTGGAGAGAAGTATTCATCACTTCCTTACCAGTAGATCATTGATTTAAAAATCAATCTTCAGTGTTTGGGGAAATGTGGGTCTCTCCCTGTCTATAAATAGTAATAATAATAATAATAGTGTTGGATAGGTGATTCATGAGTATCATTTGAAGTTGAAGGCAGAGTTCCTACAATTATATCAAAATTATGTCTTAATACAATGTAAAAATGAATTAATAAATCCTTATTGAATGTTCTGAGATAGCTGCCACAATAATCACAGTAGGGTTTTGGTGAAAGCTTTAAAGCATAAAATAACAATTGATTTATGGGGTGGGATGGGAGGCACTTACTTTTCCATTTTGAAGTCTGAAGACAACCGCCCTCAAAGTCATTGTCGTTCACTTGGGTAGAAAAGACTGCTTTTTTTCCTGTACTTTTCTGAACTATAAAAATTAAATTGACTTTTTATGAAGACTATTTAACTTGCAAAATTATCTGAATCACATTAACTTCAAAAATCATTTGAGGGGTGCCTGGGTGGCTTGGTTGGTTGGGCGTCCGACTTTGGCTCAAGTCATGATCTCCGCATCCGTGGGTTCCAGCCCCACACGGGAGCCTGGAGCCTGCTTCGGATTTTGTGTCTCCCTCTCTCTGTCCCTCCCCCATTTGCACTCTGTCTCTCCCTCTCTCAAAAATAAACATTAAAAAAATTGTCTGAATTGATAAAGTATCATCTGAATTAGTCGCTGTTGAAGAATTTAGGAATTGATACCAAAGCACCCTCAGGTTAAGGATCTAACATCTTATGCTAATTGCCAAAATAATCCCATCTATTTTAATTGATTTGAGGTATGCCTGATTAATGATGGTTCCTATTCTTTATTTAGAGCTTAACTTGGAATTACACAAAGGTACAAAACTAGAGTTTTTCAACTGTCCCAATGTGATGAAAAGGCAAGGGCTTTGTTTCATGGCTCTGTGCTAAGAAGAATCTAGGCTGGGGTATGATTAGATTGTTCCTCTTTCTCCGAAAGAGTGAAACTAGGTCCCAGGGTAAGCTTTTGTGTATGTATATTTATGGCACTGACATTATCAAGTTGTTCAAATTAGAACTAAACCTTTTGCAATTAATATGTGTTTCTGATTTACAAGAATAAATTGTGGTTTAATCAATAAGGTCGTGTACATCTCCCCTGGATATCATGTTTGTTTTAAGAATCATTTCACATTGCTCTTTCTTGAACTACCCAAGGGCAACTCTCAGAGGATGTCTTCAATATCTTTGAGTGTTTCTGAAACTCATTTGTTTTATCCGTGGGAGCAGATGGAACAAGACAACTGGACGGGACCTGAGTGTCTTGTATCTCAGGTCTGGCAGTCATTTTGAATCTCTCTCCCTCACTGATACTTCTTTTCCAAATCTCAGCTGCAAGCATTCTCCTCCTTCTCCTATGGCTGTGTTGAGTATTATTCATTATTTGTCTCGGGAGTCATACTATTTTTAGTAGCTCAGTCAGGGGTTTAGGGACACAGTTTGAACAAATGCAACAATTCAAATAAATAAAACTCTAAGTATCTCAGGCTTCCTGGTTCTGACACTGCAGGAGAGCGTCAGGTGAGAGGAAAGCAATTCACTGTCACCATCATTTGTGACATATGGCTTATCTTCTGTCAAACAGGACCCGCAATGTATGTCTTCCCAAGAGTGTTCTGGCACAGACCCCTCATCTCCTTTTTTTTATGGGAAGTTGACCACTCCTCACACACTGTACCCTTAGAAAAGAACATTCTTCAGTACAGGGGTTTTCTCCCACAACTGTCTTCCAGATACTCTGGCCGGTGGCAGGAACCATAGATTTGCTTTCTAAGCATCAGTTTGTCAGAAGGAGTAACATAGAGCCAGCAGAATCTTGTTTTTCTTTTAAAATAGAAGCATTTTCTCTGGCAACCTATTATAATCTATTCCAGGAATGCCCCCTCAAATCTTCTATCTAAGAAAAAGAATAGGAGCACCTGAGTGGCTCAATCAGTTAAGCATCCAACTCTTGATTTCCTGGTCATGATTCCCTGGTTCGTGAGATCAATTCCACATAGGATTCTCTCTCCTCTCTCTCTTTGCCCCTTCCTTGCTCATGCACATGCACTCTCTCTCTCTCTCTCTCTCTCAAAATAAGTAAATAAGCATTTTATAAGAAAAAGAAAAGGGAAAGGGAAAGCATTTATAAGAAAAAGCTTATAAGCATTTTATAAGAAAAAGCAAAGGGAAAGCATTTTATAAGAAAAAGAAAAGAAAGAAAAGGGCTTACTAGTGGAGCAGAGGCAATATGAGAGTGACAGAGAGGGCAGGGGCAAGGAGACTGATGTTGAGTCCCTTAGGGAAGATAACACATGCTCTGTAGCCAGAACACAGAGCCTCCCCTACAATCTGACACATGTTGGCTGTTGCGTTTGCTGGGGAAACGACTGTTATGAAGCAAGTGTTTATGGCTCCCCTACAATTTATGTGTTAAAACCTAACCCCAATGTGATGAGTTGGGAGGCAGGGCCTTTGGGGGCTGATTAGTGCCCTTCTGAAAGAGGCCCCGGGGAGCTCTCTCACCTATTTCCACCAGGTGAGGACACTTCAGAGAAGTTACTTGTTTATGAACCAGGAAGTGGGCTCTCACCAGATGCCCAATCTGCCGACACCTTGATCTTGGACTTCCCAGCCCACAGAAGTGTGAGAAGTAAATTTCTTTTGTTTATAAGCCACCCAGTCTGTGGCACTTTGTGATAGCAAATGTTTAGACTAAGATAGAAATGACTTCATATGGTGCAGAATCTCATTATTACTCCCAGAGCTAAGCTCCTATATAGTTTGATACTAGCATGACGGTGGGTGAAATCCCCCTCTCCTTTTGCCTTCTCCCTCTCTGTGTAAGTAGACCCACACCCATCTACACCCATGCTCACACTCTATTCCAGGGCTTTCTATTCAGAAACTCTTGTCTTTAATAACAAACCCTTTGACTACTGGCAAGGTGCAACCAAATTTCTTCAGCGGTTTCCCCTGTTTATGTGATGAATACATGCTTCCTTTAGGGAATCTTGCTGCGAGGAATCCTGTTTATTTTCCATCCATTTAATTATGCCCGAAGTTTCTAGTCATGGTTTGGTAATGTGGCCACGTGAAAATCTTAATGAGGAATGAGATTCTTCCTCCTCCCAACCCATTCATATTGCTAAGACAATAAAAATGATAGATGATGGGGCACCTAGGTGTCTCAGTCAGTTGAGGGTCCGATTCCTGATTTCAGCTCAGGTCATGATCTCACAGTTGGTGGGATCAAGCCCCATGTCGGGCTCCTCAGTGACAGCACTGGAGGCTGTTCTCTCTCTCTCTCTCTCTCTCTCTGCCCTTCCTCCTCTCTCTCTCTTTCTCTCAAAATAAATTATTTTTTTAAAAAAGGAAATGGCAGACTATTATACAACCTCAAGTCAGATTTAAATAAAGAATATGTCAATATGCCATCTTAGCAACTGGCATGGGTTCTAAGTAAAAGGCAGGAAAGTGTTAAGTTTCTCATTCTACTTCAAAGTTTTCTGGTTCAAAATAATAATTTAGTAATAAAAAATCTTAGTTTTTCCAGTGGGTATAAATGATCAAATATAGCTGTTCAGTTTAATAAGTGAGGAAGGATAGTATGCAATTTTGAAGATATGTTGATAATTACTTCCCTTTTTAATAACCTAATTAAGGTGTATCTAGCACCTAGATGTGCACTTTACCATCTTTCTAGCATGATTTTTCTTCCAATTATTGCATTGAATCATTGGTTTCTCTTCCTTCTTTATTTATTCCTCTATAGATCTCTTTGGGAAAAAAACAATGAATGGTATAATCATTCGTCTTGCTTACTATTTCAATAGAAAATGGGAAAAATGGGTTTCATAAAAAACAAATACTGGATACTCTCCTGTGACATGTTAAATGTTGAGGCCAATTGTACCTGAACACTGCATGTGGGCAAGTAATAAGACTGGAGCATTGTTAATTTTTTAAAACATAACACAAAAATTAGAGAAATGTTTTCAGAATTAAAATATCTCATATCGTGGGCATTTTGGGGTATGTGTACACACATGCATTTTCAAAAGATCTAGGCAATATATGTTTAGTTAAGTCTCCTTTTCATGGAACAGTTAGCATGATATACATTGTTAGGGGATACAATGATCATTTTGACCATTAATATTTTTGTTCACCTATACTCTCTAGTAAAGTCTATTTCTTTGAAGCTATATTTAGCATTATGTTTTCATATCAATATTTGCCATTTTAAGTTAAATATGGATAAATTCTTAACAGATAAATATTTTTCAAGTGCTTCTTCTGTGCCAGGCACACTTCTTAAATGCAAAATGATTTAAGGAAATGGGAAGACCCAGCCTATGGCAGACAAGATTGATGCAGACCTCTCTCTATAACATTGTTCCCATATTTGAAAAACCGACTGTGGATAAGAGATTCACCGTACACAGTATAGTTCCAAAGGCATAATATTCATTTTTATTCAGCAGACATTTATAAGAACCTTCTATGTGCCAGTCACTGTCAATGATGTTGGAGATACCAAAGTGAATAAGATATCTCTCTACTTTCAAGGAGCAAACTGTACTGAAACTCAAATAGGTCAAAGCTTCAGGGAAGACAATTTCAGTCTAACACAAAATTCCCTAACAATTAGAACTACCCACAAATGTAACAGGGAATCTGGGAGCTCTCGTCAGTTTAGCTGTGATCCTCCAAGGGTAGAGTATAGGAGAGGCAGAGTCCAGGGCAATAGACTTAGTAGCATAATGGTAGACATGAGTGAATGAAAAAAATGTCATCAGGATGCATTCACTAGTTCATGGTCAGTAGTGGGAAATAAGCGGGCACAGGAGCTATGTAAGGAAAAACCCAGAAGCTAAGTCAGTAATAAAGTTGGAGGTCAGCCAGAGGAAGAGCCTCAGCAGTTCAGATAGTACATTTTGAAAGTTATTGGCAAATAATTTTGACCACCTCTGAAGCCTGTGGGAGATGCATTTTTGGTGTGGGGAAAAAAAGACCTGCAAAACCCCTGAAAAAGGAGCAGGCAAATGCCAAAATTAATGGGCTAGTCATATTTAACAAATAAAAATACCAGTCACCAAGTTACGTTTGAATTTCAGATAAACAACATATATATTTTTAGTATAAGTATGTCCCATGCAATAGTTAGGACATACACCATAATTTTTTTCATTGTTTATCTGAAATTCATAGTTAACGGGGCAAACTGTATTTTATCTGGCAATCCCAAACAAGTTAGCATCAGTCAGGCTTGTGTAAAGGCGATCCATTCATAGGACTGAGTTAGATTTATTCATTCAACAGAATTAATGGATACCTAACATTTGCCAGACACTCTGCTCAACATTGGGAGTACAAGAGTGACCAAGACAGAGGTGACCTTGCTGTTCAATATATTACTGCCTAGTGGGAGAATAAGACCATTGTATATAAGTGCTGTGGTGGAGGAAACACGGAGTATTATGCGAGCACATTGGAAGAATATCCAACTTATTCCAGAGGGGTCAAAACAACTTCCCTGAGCATCTGACTAAATCCGAATCCGAAGCATTTGTAGGAGTCAGTCAGAGGAAGGAGCAGGGTAAGTGCTACCGGTAGAGGAAATAACAAATGTATGAGATTGAACAGGAAGATGCGAATGGTTCACTGAGACTGGAGTTTGGAGTTACAAAAGATGAGTCTGAAGCAGGAACCAGATTACGAAGGGCCTTGGAAGCAGGAAATTTGGATGCTATCCTAAAGGAAATGGGAATCTCCAGAAAGCTCAACAAGCCAAAGATAGATATGGAGGAGATCATGTGATCAAATTTGCATAAAAGATATAAGTAGGTCATCAGGGTAGTGACATAGAACATCCTTGAGTTCAGTGCCCTCTTATAAGACCAACTAACAACTATCATAGACAAGGTGCCATTGTGAAAATTCCAGACTCAGGATGAGGCTGAAGCACCCTTCTCTGCACTGCGGGGACCAGGAAGGACCACATTATATGGGTAAGAGGAATGGCTACACTCCAACCAGATAGTCCCTTTCCCCAGCTGGCACAAAGCTGCACTGAGAGGACCCCTTGGGTCTGTGGATTCTCCAGTGGGAAAAAGAGAGTCTACAGTGGACATCCAGCTCCCCCAGCATAGAGGGACACTACATGGGAGGTCCACTGGAATCTTTTTTCAAAGGGATCACAGGAGCATCTATGGGACTTAACAATTAGAGATTAGATTGGGATGGAGATGTGAAGGTGGGCCTTACAACAATCACAAAGTTGAAATAGTATCACCATATGATCCAGCAATTTCACTTCTGTGTGTATATCTTAAGGAAACGAAATCACTCTTGAAAAGATACCCACACTCTTATGTTCACTGCAGCATTATTTGCAATAGCCAAGACGTGGAAACAACGTAAGTGTCTACTGATGGACAAATGGATAAAGAAAATGTGGGAAATGTTATAAATATACGTATTATTCAACCATTAAAAAGAAGAACTCCTGCCATTTTCGACAACTTTAGGTGCATCTGGAGGACATTATGCTAGGTGAAATGCCAGACAAAAAAAGACAAATATTATAGGATCTAATTGTATATGGAATCTAAAACACTGAACTCCCAGATATAGGGAGCAGATTGTTGGTTGCCATAAGGGGTAGGTTGGCGGTGAGGGAGAATGAGTGAAGGAGGTAAAAAAAGGTCCAACCTTCCAGTTGCAAGATAAGTAAGTTCTGAGCATGTAGTGTGGTTCCAGATGCTTTGAAGGGAAATTAGTGGAAACATGATCTCATTTTGAATGAAAACACCACAGACTTTGAGGTCTTATAACAAGAGAAGTTTCATATGCAATTTTATGTATTTATTGTCTTGGAGCTCAGGAGGAAGTTGTATCCTTTAAGGTACAGATTGGTAACGAACAACATGGACATAGCAAATGAATTCGAGGAAAAAATGCTCAAAGAAGTGGACAAAATGAGACAGGCTTTAGGGCAGAGCCCTGTGGGACACTGACAATTACAATGGAGACTAAATCAAGAGCCTTAAGAGTTAATCACTGTGTGACAGTTGACTTTTTTTTAATCTACCCCAGACCTCAGTTTTATCATTTTTAAACTGGAGAATAAAATACAGGATCATAACAGTGGCTAACACAGGTAGGTAGTCAATAAATCTAGCATTATGGTCTGTACGTAGCTCTTACCTTACGCCCACCTGCTTATGTACCAAGTTCAGTTTATTTTACAGTGGTTCTGAACATTTTGTTTTGATTGAGCCCTTGTGAAAATCTGATGCAAGTGTACTCTCTCCTTCCAGAAAAATGCAAATGAAGAATGCAAATCAAATATTTGCATGCAATGTCAAGGGGCTCGTGGACCCCCAGAATCCATCCATAAGTTCCATCTTGATAGCATTATCTGAAGGAGTGAGACATCCAGATTGCATATACACTATTATCACCTTGGTTCTGGGCCCCAAGCTTAAATCTGTTCCAGTTTCGCAGGCTGTAGCAGAGCCCAGGAGTTCTTACATTTAAGACAGAAAGTAGATATTCTTGTTCTCTGTGAACATGTAAGGATGAGAATAGGTAACGTGTGAAACATTCCCCCATTTATTTTCCCATGGCCCCGTTTGGCAACCAGACAAGGACATATTGCCTCTTGATCTTCCAGCACCATCTATGACATCAGCCTCTCTGTGGTTTAGTACCAGTCCACTCTTCCTCCATAAGTGAAAAATCTGTTGGCTTTTCTCTTCCTTATCTTTCTTCCTTCCCAGCTTTCTTTTATCCTTTTCTCTTTTATTCCAGAATTTTCTGGTTCTTTCCTTTCACTGAACACAATATGAAGAGAAATGTAGTTGGGTTTTCTGTTATCTTTACTGAATGCATTTTATATTCCTATTGGAATGTTAATATAAAGTTAATATTAATATTAATGTCCAGCATTATGTCCCTCACTTTACCTCATTTTTACCTCCAAAAAAGAAAGTGTGTTCAACATATAGGCAGACTTGGATTAACTTTTTCCCCAGTACTTATTAAGAAAAAGTTCTTATTTCAGTTTTATACCTAGATTTTCCCCTGAACACTCTCAAAATTTTCTATTGAATAATCTTTTTTAGAAACAGATGCTTATTCTGCAAACTATCTTGCGCTGTATGTATTTTGTTTTTGTTTTCTAATTTTTTTAAATTGTATTTTATTTTATATTTTTGGTTTTGACACTCCAAATTGAAATGGGTTTGCTGGGGCTGATGCATTCTAGTGGTAGCCACAGTATTTTTCAAAGATAAATGTCCCTCAGTATTTCTTTCTTTCATGAGGTCTATTTTGGAAGTCAGCGGCTGCTGTCTCATAGCTCTTTCCAGATTGTATTTTTCATCTATCAGTAAAACCAATATCTTTAAGACATATGGTAAGGAGTGACCTTGAGTTTTTTTAATAGATGAAGTGCAATCTCCACTTATAAATTATATTAACACGTCTGCATATTTTTAAGCCTGTTGACTTGCTTCTGTCATCAGAAGTCATGTGCAGGGAACAATAAAGACTGTCATTTTAAACTGTGTGTATACAAATCACTGGTAGTGTGCATCAAACCATCTGCTCTGCCTACGGCTTTTTTTCCCCCTTTTTCTTTTTCTATGCATGTCTTGTTCTATGCATAACCATGAAAAGGCTTTAAAATGGTAATGTTTCGTGCTACCCATTTTCCTGTGCTACAATTTTCATTACCTGGTCTCATGAGATTACTTACTTCTGATAAATTAGGTGCACAATTTCAACATTAGACTGGTTCTTTCCTTTCCACGTGTCACTGTCATTTAAACCGGTAGGTCTTCGAATGTTACCTTCTGGATATCTTCAAATGCAATCTCTTCTGGATCATAATTAGAATTTCAATAAATCTGATTGCTATCTGAATCTATACGTATTAAATATTCAGAGCTTGATTATTTCAATCAGATGGGGGATTCTGCTTCATGAAAGGTCAAGAAACAGCAAAAGTAATCAAGGCAGTCTTGAATCTGAATGGAAGTAAGTACCTAGCTTCGTTGTATAGACTTTCCCCTGAGCCTCACGTTCTTCTTTCCTCTCCTGTCCTTATCCTGATCAATGATCAGAATTAAACAATCTGTGGTGCGAAATCACCATCGCTAACTTTTACCTAGTAAGATCACATTAAGTTTTTTATGTGACATCAACATTCTTTGATAGTAAAAAGCAAGGTATTTTTTCTCTCAAATTCTTGAATAGTGGTTCCATTTCCAAGTGAGTTATCTTCTGAAATTTCTTCTTCTGACATCCCAGAGGGAAAGAAATGCATCAGATACAACCCCACTTCCTGTACTGCTCAGCCAACTCATTTGTGTATGTTCAAATTAATCTCCAAGGGGGATTGGGTAGGGCTGCCATCTCAACATGAGGGCAGTCAAAAAGATCTACTCTTTTGTTACCAGCCTTGGAAGAAAATCCCACATCTGTCATCCAGTTATTAAAACAGAAACAGTAGTTTTATTTCGGATGATGAATATAAGAAAAGCTAGAAAAGAAGCCCTGTTTGCAATATGAAACAGATGTATAAATGCCAGCACCTTCAGAATTCATGGGCAAGATTTTCTAGACGTTTCCAAAGTCAGTGAACCTTCCAATACCTATAATAAAGATATGGGGAGGTCATTTGGAATGTTAATGGCAAGGGTTACTAGAGACTGTGGAATCTGATGTCTGCTGGTTCATGGCTTTTCCTTTCTTCAAATGCCCTAAGTTCTATTCCTTCCTCACTTCCTGCATCAGTCAAAGCCACTTGCCTAGGATAGACAGTGATATTAACCCAGCTGTGTTAATATGTCATGAATTAGAAGACTTAACCTAGCCTAGGTTTGTTTGCAGCATAGAAAAAGAGTTATTATAACCTAAAGAAAGTTCCAAGGGTATCCCTGAAATGAACTGTACTTTCCCTGTAAATCCACAGACTACTCACGTCAGGCATCTAATATAAAAGATGCCATCTAAAAGATTTTTAAGGGGTGCCTGGCTGGCTCAGTTGGTTAAGTGTCTGACTTCGGATCAGGTCATGATCTCATGGTTCGTGGGTTGAAGCCTCAAGTTGGCTTTGAGCTGACAGCTCAGAGCCTCTCTCTGTGCCTCTCTGCCTCTCACACTTCTTTCTCTCTCTCTCTCTCTCCCTCCCTCTCTCTCTCTCTCTCTCAAATAAATAAATATTAAAAAATTTAAAAATAAATAAAAGATTTTTAAAAATATGTATTTGTTTATGTATTTACTTATTTAGAGCGAGCATGAGCAGGAGAGGGGTGGAGAGAGAAAAAGGAGAGAGAGAATCCCAAACCTGAGTCAAAATCGAGAGTCAGATGCTTAACCAATTGATTGAGCCACCCAGGCACCCCAATTTTTAATAAACAATAAAAGACAAGAAGGGTGATGTTCTAAGTAGGGTATGTCTGCTGGTACTTTCTTTTGCTTCTGGAGACTGAGGAAAGTCGTTGGCATACAAACTGATGAGTCACAGACCTGCAGTTCCTGGAGATTGTAGCCCTGTACTTACTATGACTTTATTATTTTAAACTTCTTAGAAAAATCACTACCATTTTGAAGGATTACAAGGAGTCATTTCTGTTTTCTGACTACTCCATGTATAATGATGATGGGGAAAAGGAAACTAACATTTTAGATATTTTATATGTATTTCCTCTGGTCCTTATAATTATCACATAAGATACATTATATGGTACCACATTTTATAGACAAAGTGAGCTTTGAGAAATAAAATAATTCTTTAGAGATGAAAACCAATACAAATCTCTGAGTTGCCATAGCCTCAGCTGATCTTGCTTGAAATGCTCAGAACAATAGAATCGGATTTTATCTTCTCATTGACTTATAACAGATCGTAGCTAGATGTGATGTTTTTGACACACTAGTCTATTCCCCTCGCTAGACAGATAAGACTGGAGGCAGTAGGTACACAGAAGAGGGTCAAGAGCCTGGTTTGTCTTATAGGTCAGATGTGATGTCCAGAGCTCATTTGTCTCCATTTCTTTATAGGAGCCCAGGAACTCTGGGAACTACGAGAACCTAAAATTTCAGAGTCTCATTAAGAAATTTGAGATAATTTGGACTAATAATTTTTTGGTCTGCATTCACTCCCATGGAGCCAGATTTCCTGGTCATGTCCTGGTTCCATCATTTATTGTTGTGTGACTTTAGGCAAGTTACTTGATTTCTCTTTGCCCCAGTTTCTTTATCTGTGAAATGGAATAATAATAATAATAATAATAACCTAGATAGGGTTCTTGTAAGGATTAAATAATATGAATGTACCAGAACTGAAACATATGATAGAATTAGGAGACAAGACATTAAACAAATTACTACAAAAATATTCTATGTATTCAAAAAGTTAAGTAGAGACAAGATGACTAATGATCGTAAGTGTTCTGAGACAGAAAAAAGACATTGGGTAAAAACTAAGGCAATCAGAATTATGTACCAATATTTCTTCATCAGTTATAACAAATGTATCACACTAATGTACCATGTTAGTAATAAGGGAAACTGGGTATGAGGTACATGCAAACTTTATGTATGATCTCCCTTTTTTTATAAATCTAAAGCTGTTCTAAAAGTAAAGTTTATTTTTATGAGATTTTTAATGAAAATAAATCAACAAAAGATTCAAATTCCCTACCCTCACTTTCCCCCTCCCCTTCCCCCTACACCCCCTCCTCCGAAGGACTAGGAAAAACAGGTTATATTTCTTCATGATGTTATGGGAGGGGCTGATCCTCATGCTGCTGTCTCTACTGATCTCCCGAACCTGCTGTTAAGCCAGAGGCATTCAATCTTTCACCCTGCTCGCTTTCAGATCTCTTCCCTATAGCTAAAGGCTTCTGACTGAAGATTGTGTGGCTCATTTCTATTTTTATTTTATTTATTTTTATTTATATTTGACTCAGTTACCATATAGCATAGTATTGGTTTCAGGAGTAGAACTTAGTGACTCATCACTTACATATAACACCCAGTGCCCATCCCCACAAGTGCCCTCCTGAATGCCCATCACCCATTTAGCCCATCCCCCTACCCACCTCCCCTCTAGCAACCCTCAGTTTGTTCTGTTTTTAAGAGTCTCTTGTGGTTTTCCTGCCTCCCTCTGTGTTTTATCTTATTTCTCCTTCCCTTCCCCTATGTTCATGTTATGTTTCTTAAATTTCACATATGGGTGAACCATATGATATTTGTCTTTCTCTGACTTATTTCACTTAGCCTAATACACTCTAGTTCCATCCATGTTGTTGCAAATGGCAAGACTTCATTCTTTTTGATCATTGAGTAATATTCCATTACACACACACACACACACACACACACATATACATGTATATACACACCTATATATACATATATATTGTACATATAGTATGTGTGTGTATATATATATCTTCTTTACCTATTCATCAGTCGGTAGACATTTGGGCTCTTTCCATAATTTGGCTATTGTCGATAGTGCTGCTATAAGCACTCGGGTGCATGTGCCCCTTAGAATCAACATTTTTGTGGCCTTTGGATAAATACCTAGTAGTGCAATTGCTGGGTCGCCGGGTAGTTCTATTTTTAACTTTTTGAAGAACCTCCATACAGTTTTCCAGAGTGGCTGCACCAGTTGGCATTCCCACCAAAAGTGCGTAAGTGTTCCCCTTTTTCCACATCCTTGGGTGTGGCTCACTTTTAAAAGAGGTCTAAACACAAAATGCTATCAATTCTGCTCTGCCATGGGTACCCCGTATAGCCACTCAGTGCTCCCAGAATATTGGACATACATGAGACATCAGGTCCCTTCCTTTGTTTTGGCTTTTTCTTTAGTCAATGTCCTCTTCTTTTTAAAATTCACACTGAATCCACTTGCTCTAACAGTAGCCCTGCTGAGATGCAGCTTCGGGCAGTGGGGAGAAATTAATCCATGAGCATCCAAGCCCTGTCTTACCCCTTCCAAAGTCCCCTCTTTCCCAATACAATCTGAGTGTGAATTCCATTACATTTTATTTTTTGTATTTTTTTCTACTTATGAATTATGGTAAAATTCTATGGTGGTAATGAAACTATTTCCTCCTATTATGTAAGGGAAACTATTAAAAGCTCCAAAATCCTTTGTGAATTCTGGTTTTTAAAGACTATTATAGTAAGGATTCAAATGAACTAGGGTAAACAATGGACACTTGATTTTATTTTCTTTTATTTTTATTTAAAAAATTTTTCTTGGAATCTGACAATTACATTGGTTTCAGGTGCACAAGATCGTGACTCAACTTCTCTCTACATTATGCTAAGTTCACCACAAGTGTAGCTATCATCTGTCATCATACAACAGTATTAAATACCATGACTGTATTCTTTATGCTGTGCCTTTATTACCACAGTTTGTTCATTCCATAACTAGAAGCCTGGATCTCCAACTCCCTTTCATCCATTTTGCTCCCCCCCCCCCCCCCAGCAACCATCAGTTTATTTTCTGTATTTACAGGAATGACTGCTTGGCTTTAGACTGTCCCTACGCTATTCATCCTGAAAAGTTCAAGTTGCATAATTTAGGCTTAATGATTAAGGTACTACTGGAAAAGGAAGAAAAAAAACACTTTGCTATTGCCTCCCTCCCACCCTGCCACAACACACTTGGATGAAATCCTAAAATGTTTTCTGTATCACAACTGCTAAAAGGAAATGCTATTGTATTACTAAAGGTTATATCTGAAACTTAAGAATCTAATACTTTGGAAAATTAAATCATGCACACTCTATTGGAAAATGTTATAAATGCTTGCAATTTTATTAAATGGTATTTGTGTGATAATGAAGCAGTCAATGGTTCATTTGAATAAGCCGTATTTGGGAGGGGTCCAGATGGCTCAGTCCGTTAAGTGCCCTGACTCTTGATTTTGACTCAGGTCGGTATCTCATGCTTTGTGAGATTGAATCCCCATGTGTGGCTCTGCCTTAACAGCACAGCCTGCTTGGGATTCTCTCTCTCTGTATCTGCCCCTCCCCTGCTCATGCTCTCTCTCTCCCCGTCTCTCAGAATAGACATTTTAAAAAGCCATGTTTTATATAAGACAATACTCAAATTCTCTTATTAAAAAAGAATTGGAAGAAGTAGTCCCCTAGATACTCCCCATAGACTTTGGTTTTATACATTCAAGGTTTGTTGCCTCAACAATATTGATGATGGCAGAAATGATTTTCACCTATTTATAGAATCAACCCAAACAGATGAATTCTACTCCTGGCAAATTTGCCTTTTCAGGATCAGTCTATTTGTCTTATCATCATCTAAGAAATCATATCGATTAGGCATTTAAATGGTGTGCTGCTACCATACTTCTGA
The DNA here is from genome assembly GCF_007474595.2 of Lynx canadensis. NCBI lineage: Eukaryota > Metazoa > Chordata > Mammalia > Carnivora > Felidae > Lynx > Lynx canadensis. The sequence continues at coordinate 132,789,056 of NC_044307.1, read as the reverse complement.
GATGATTGACTGTGTATTTATTTATTTTATTTTATTTTTAAAAAATTTTTAATGTTTTTATTTATTTTTGATAGAGAGAGGGGGAGAGAGAGAGAGAGAGAGAGATAGAGAGAGAGACTGAGCACGAGCAGGAGAGGGGCAGAGAGAGAGGGAGACACAGAACCTGAAGCAGGCTCCAGGCTCTGAGCTGTCAGCACAGAGCCCGATGTGGGGCCTGAACTCGTGAACCAGGAGATCATGACCTGAGCCAAAGTTGGATGCTTAACCAACTGAGCCTCCCGGGCGCCCCTGATTTTGCATTTTAAAGCGTTTTTTGGGGCACCTGGGTGGCTCAGTCAGCTGAGCGTCCACTTGGGGTCAGATCATGATCTCACCTTTCATGGGTTGGAGCCCTGCCTCAGGCTCTGTGCTGACAGTTCAGAGCCCGTGGCCTGCTTCAGACTCTGTATCTCCCTCTCTCTCTGCCCCTCCTCCACTCACACTCTGTCTCTCTCGCTCTCAAAAATAACGATAAAAAAATTAAAAAGGTTTTTTTTTTTTTTGTTTTTGTTTTGTTTCTTTTCAGAAGATGATATCTAGTCTGCATCTGTCTCCGGGGCACTAGCCTTATTTTGGGATACCTAATTGTATGTGTTTACTTGACTGTCTCACCATAAATGTCACACACACACCATTTTCTTCACCAATAACTTCAGATTACTAGTTATTTTCAGCACATGTCATGGTCCTTGACGACAAGGTGACTTTCCCACATCGTTGTCTCTCTCTGAGGTTCCCTTACTGGAATCCCACTTACTTATTGATAATGTACGTTCGCCTTCCTTTAAGATTTATTTCTGGTGAGCCTTCTTTATCTCCTTATTTTCTCATCCTACACATGTAATTACTTTTGACATATCTCTCTCAGGCAGGTGAGATCCTGGAAAATAGAAGTCCTGATGTATTTGCCTGTGAAAAAATTGCTATGCTAGATTGGCAAATGTGTGTCTGGGAACATGCATGTGGGTGTATGTGTTGTCTTGAGAGGTCGATGTTTGAAAATGCTTGTTGGCTAGGACTGGCCAAAATGAGGAGGAATAAGAAGACAAAAGAGATTCATTTCTCTGTATGGTAGAGTAACACGTATTTGGGATTGTTTCCCTGGCTGTTAAAGAGAGGTTTGAGTGCTCATAGAGTGTTTTGGGGAGAAAGAAAGTGAAACACAACACAGCAGGAAATCAAGTCTTGGGAGAATGAGAGAGAGGTCACACTACTTTTCTGAACAGTAGTGTCTAATGCTTATTATTGAATATTTTTCCATGCAATGCCCACTAGCAATTCTTCACTAAAATTTATGTTGATGGCGCCTTAGGAAAAGAAGAAAAGGCTAGATTGATTTGGAGTAAAGCTCTGAAAATGGAGGACAGGGGGAGAAATGAAGCGAAATGCTGAAGGGGAGGACCGAAAGTACAGCAAGGATGGTAAGAGGGATGTATGAAGTGCCCAAGGCGATGTGAAGAATCCTGAAAGTCTTTGGGGATTTTAAGAAGCGGGCTAAAGGTTCTTACAACGATTGAGATAGATATCAAATAGTTTTGTTGAACATGAAGGGAAAAGACCCCAGAATGTTGGAGGATTGGAGAAGATTCTAATCATAAGAAGTTAAGCATCTTTAGCCTTAAAATTAGAAAATAATATATTAAATTCCATTTTTACGATGCCAAAATAATGCTTTGCATTCCCTTCACTTAGGGAATGAGAGGCTATTTCTGTGTTTTGGAGGCTGACATCTCTAAAATAACTCACAGTCATAGAGAAAACAGGTCTTACTCAAGTACACACTATATATAAGGTGTGAGGCTTTACTGGTGCACATATTTGGGGACATCTGAATCTCTAATGAGTATACTTACTAATTAGCACTACTGAGGGGGTCTGATGACCAGGAAGTCATTATTGGAGAATGAACATATCCACAGGATGACGAGAACTAAATAAAAGTCACTAAATATTTATCTTAAATATGTATGTGTGTTTATATATATGAATCGATATTCATTTATATGTATAGGGAATATATATTTGGATTGTAGGTTTGAATATATTCAATGGATGTGTATATGTGTGTGTGTGTGTGTGTGTTGCTTAAAAAGAATGTCAGATCCTTAAAAAAAGAAACACTCTAGTATAACATTAGTATTGATTTAGAACCTCCAAGAGACTTTACCAGGCATCACTAGAGTAAATATGTCTTCCAGATCCTTTCCAGTTTTTTCTTCTTTTATAATCTTACATGTTTATGAGAGTTCCAATTTCTCAGTATCATCAGACATTTCCATTTTAGGCATTCTGGTAAGTGTGTAGTGATAGTTTTTTGTGGTTTCAACTTGCATTTCTGTGATGACTAATAAGTTAGATACTTTTTTCTATGTTTAGCGGCCAATGGATAGACACTTTTGGGCAATGTCTGCTGAAACTTTTTGCTATTTGTTTCTTTTCTGAATTGCGTGCTTTTTGCAGTTGTTTAAATGTTTAACAAAGACCCTTCCTTAGTTGTGTATTTTACCCCAAAAGTACTTTATCTGATTATATCAACAAGCTTTACTTTGGTTAGTGATTGCATGTCTTGATATTTTACTGTTCTTTTATTTTAAGTTTTGGATGGCCTTATGTTTACGCTGTCTTTAATCTAGTATGAAAGTCTTTGTCTTTTAATTATGATATTTAAAAAAAAATTTTTTTAACGTTTATTTTTGAGACAGAGAGAGATAGAGCATGAATGGGGGAGGGTCAGAGAGAGGGAGACACAGAACCTGAAACAGGCTCCAGGCTCTGAGCTGTCAGCACAGAGCCCGACACAGGGCTCGAACTCACGGACCGCGAGATCATGACCTGCACTGAAGTCAGAGGCTTAACCGACTCAGCCTCCCAGGCACCCTGCTTTAATTATGATATTTAAAGAAGTTATTTGTAATCAAGATACTGATACAGTTGAGATTAAATCCACTATCTTGTTATTTATTTATTATGTATTCTATCTCTTATTTTTTTCCTTTAACAGTTGCCTAATGATATACCTGGCTGTATTTTTCTTTGTTTTTATCCTACTTGGGGATTACTGACTTTCTTGGATTAATGGGCCCATGTCATTCATCAGATTTGGAAAAAAAAGTTTTTCCTTTACTTTCTCAAATATTTGTTCTGCCTTGCCCTCTCTCTCCTCTCCTTATGTGACTCTAGTTACGCATGTGATTTTTATGTTTTCTGGGTTTTTTTTTCTACTTTCTCTGTTGGCATATTTTCTATTAATTTGTTTTTGACTTTACTAATCCTGTTTTCTGCTGTGCCCTTTGAATGTAAAACTATCCACTAGACTCTGAACTATAGAATATTTTTACTTCTAGAACACTCAATTTCTACACTCTAATTTTGTGCTAAAATTCTTCATCTTCTTTATTTCCCTCACATATTAATCATAGAAACTTTGGAAATCTTATCTGTTGATTCCAATACTATGATCATCCTCTGTGTCTGCTTTTACTTCCTTGTATCTCTTTACCCTCAGTTTTCTGGCAATGTCAATAATAATTATTATATGCTAAAGATTGTGGAAGATTTAGTGTAGAGTTTATGGATTGTGTTATACTCTTCTAAAGAGTATTAGGTTTTACTCCTCAGGCAGTTTAACTGGTGAGATAGGTCATCTTTTATGCCTCTGTTGATGCTTGATTTTAGGCTTTGTTAGAACATGTCTATTTTAATTATGCCTCTTTCTAGGATCTGAAATTTACTCTTACTTTCTTGAGTCTCATTTAAAAGCCCATGGTGTTCTCCATGGTCTCTGTATTCTGGTTATGCAGAACACATATCTTCTCCACACCTACTGATATCTGAAGTCTTCACTCAGTTCCTCAGTTTCCCAGCGGCCTTTCTCTGCCATGCCTTCCAGAGTTTTAGCATATATATGCTCAGGGGCCTGAGATGAATTTCAGTTTAGGTTTTCTTGGGGCTACTTTTATGCAGTTTTGACCCATCCAATATTATGGCCCAGAAATCCCGGCTGTCTTGTCAGCCCCAAATTTCAACCTCCCTTTTCTTCTGCACACCTAGATCATCCCTTTCTATTGGGTCTTACATTGCACTTTGCAAATTTCCTCAAGTTGAAAGCCAGGAGAGATATGAGGTTCTTTTCATAGGCTTTCCTTCTATCAAATATAGCTTTTGGCTAATTGCTATCCAGAAGCCACCAATAAGTTTCATAAATTTCAATAATTTTATAATTTTTATATTTTTAATGTAATTTATAGCTCTTATTTTTGCCCTAGCTTTTTAAATTGTTGACTATAGGAGTATAAGCCAATACCAGTTTCTCCATCATGGATGTATTTCTCTACTTTCTTACTTTCTTGATATCATTTTTTTCATTTCAGTTTTGCTTTATTTAGCTTATTAGTTAATTATTTCACCTTTTGGAGTTATCATCCTAGATATTATTACATGCTTCCTTAACTTATAGCGTATAATATTTAAAAAATACAAATACTAAGTTCCAGGCAATACAAGAATCTTAGATTAATTCCATTTTTTCCCTCCAAACTTGGTGTTATTATTTTGATGCCCTTTAATTCTACATATATTTTAAATACTTTATTATTTTATACTTCCAGTACTTATTGAGTCTCATTTCTCATCACTTTGTTGTGTGTTTCTACTTCCCAACTGTAATAATTTTTCTTCTACTTGAAGAATTCCCTGTGTGTGTTTTTTCCTTTGTTTTATTTTGGTTTAGTGTGAGGCTATTGGTAATGGTTCTCCCAAATTTTTCTTGCTTTTGCGAGTATCTTTGATGTGCCTTTATTTTGAAGGACCTTTTCGCTAAGCTGGCAGTTAATCCCTTTCTACATTTTAAAATTTGTGATTCATTGTCTAGTTGCCTCCATAATTTCTGTGGAAAAGTCAGGCTTTGGACCGAAAGTATATATGATTGTTGCCCTCTGCCTGCTTTCAGGGTTTTTGTTTTGTGCCTTTGGTTTTCATAAATTTTAATATAAATTTCCCAGGTTCCTAGGTACAGTTTGTTTGATTTACACTTCTGGGGATTCATAGAATTTCTCTAATCTGTGGATTGTTATGGTTTCTAAGTTTAAAAAAAATTCTCAGCTCTGATCTCATCAGCAATTGCCTCTGCCTTTTCACACTCTCCCCTCCTTCTAAAACTGCAATTTCACATGTAATGGGCTTTTTTCTTTCTTACCTATGGATTGCTTAAGGTATTTTTTGTATTTTCATCTTTTGGGGGCTTTTCTTTGTTTTTTTGTTTTGTTTTTTTTGGGGGGCATGCTTTAATCTATATATTTTCTAGTGACTTTATTTTTGGTTCATAGTTCTCAATTCTGCTGCATGTAAATTACTGTTAAATGTGTACCCTTTAAAAAAAGTTTATTATGCCATTTGCTATATTTTTAAATTTTGTGTTTTCCATTAGAATATTTTCATACATTCCAGTTATATCATATTGAATTTCTTCATTTTGTCATCTATTTTATTGAATATATCAATCAATTATATGAATGTTCACAACTGATAACTCCAATATCTATAATCACTGATGGATCCGCTCTTATTGTCTGTTTTTAACTCTTGTGCTTTTGTTTTCTTTGGCTAGTTATTCCTGTGGCATACTTGATCATTTTTTGTCGAATTTCAGATAATTTATATATATAATTGCAAATATAATTTGAGGCCCTTACTGACATTATCTTTTTCATAGAGTATGTAATTTTATTAAAATAGAGGCAGTTTAAATAGGATTCAAAGCTGGATTTCACTCTTTTATGAAGGTTAGTCTATTTTTGATTGATCTTATTTTTAGAATGTATACCTTTTAGATATAAACTGGAAGTCAGAATGTCCTTCACTGGCCCTAATTGTAATTTTTGTTTTCATGGTCCCACATAGTTGCTGGAATCTCTATTCATCTTGCTAATTTCTTATTACCACATTCTGCTTGTCCTTTTAGCCTATCTTAAAGTGCTTAAAACGCCTTAAGGGCATTTTAAAAGCAGTTGTAAAATTTTTAGACTAGTTATAATGTGGGGTTTGCCCTAATTTTGTTTCTTTATTCCAGGATCCTAACTCTTGAAATCTTAGTTGCCTTGATATCTCTTCAGTGGTATCAAACAGATTTTTTTTTTCCAGCTTTTCTATTGGTTTATGGTGAAGGTACTAATATGCAACAAGCTATTCCACCCTTAGAAGAAAAAGAATTATTTTATTCTTTTTATTTTTATTCTTTTTATTCTTTTATTCTTTTTACTTTTCAACTTTAGTATCTTTATTTTCCTAGAAACTGGACAGCATTAACTCTTAGAAGTAGGCCAATCCAAAATACTTAACCTTATAATTCAGACTCTTTTGTTTTAATAAACTTGACTGCATTATTTGGAAATGTGACAATGCATTAAGAACCGGGAAACTAAGTGTAAGAGATTGTACCAAGTTAACTAAATATTTATAGAATACATAAAATTAAATTCTCTATGTCACATACATGGCTTCTAATACTGCAGAATTTTGGCCCTCTTATGAAGTTATACATAACATAACAAGTTACTCTTAGTTCTTCTATCCTAAGAAATGTGAAAATCGAAAATGACAGATCCCTCCCATAACTTTTCGTGAGTATCTAAATCAAGAGATGATCCTCTTTATTAGATGTAAATGAAGAAAAAACACTTTAATCACTGCCCTGAGAATAATCATTTAACTCTAAATATCCAATTCATCAAGTTCTGGCAAATGGAATACCAGAAGTAGATCATGGGCAACATTATTTTCTCCTTACATCTTTGCCCAGGAAATTCTATGGGAAGCTTTGGTGCTGACCAAAAGAAGACACAGGCTTATCAAACTTTGTTTTAATTGGTCTCAACATTCTCTGACCGATTTTGGTCAAGATGTTTCTATTTTAAAAGTACTGGTTTTAAAATCTAACAACTTAAAATTGCCACAAAAAAATGGTGGGGAAAACATTCCTTCCTTTCGTATGTTTTACGTAGCACTTCTATCATTGACCAGTCTTTAGGTATTAAACTGAAATGGCCAAGCGAGACAAACGGCTCTGAGACATTCTTCCACAAGCCAAGACAGAGTGCCATGTTCTAAATAATATTCATTCAGCCAATCTGGGTTTTCTGAGCAGAGTTGGTGACTTTGCAGCCTCTGGTGTCCACTGCCATGATGATACCCATAATAACTGTCTCCATCATATCAGGAACAGCAAAATGACCCAGAGGATAATAGAAATTTTCAACACACACAATTTTGTCAGGAACCATTTCAATGTTAGTAGCACCACTAGATTTCAAGAATTGGGGCCAACTTTCATCTTTTTTACCAGAGCAGCTATCAATCTTCTTTCACTGCTTGGCAAACTTACGAGAAATGTGAACAATGTGGACACTCCAGCTCACATGGATAGTCCCCACTGATCTGGCCTGAGTGGTTCAGGATAATCACCTGAACAGTGAAGACAGCCGCTTGCATCAGTGGAGTCATTTTCGCTGTTATGAGCCACATGGTCACAACAGGCATCTGTGATAGACGTGTTCTTGACATTGAAGTCCGTGGTGTTCCTAGGCAGAGCTTCGCACAAAGTTTCAAAATGCATTTCAATTGACTTACTTCAGTTGTAATGTTAACCAAAGTGAAGATGGTTGTTATGCCTGGTTTATTTTTCTTTTATTAAGTAAGCTCTATGCCAGGGCTTGAACTCACGACCCGGAGATCAAGATTTGCATGTTCCACCCCACTGAGCCAGCCAGGTGCCCCATTATGCTTGGTTTAGAATACTAGTCTCCATGCAGCCCACAGCAGCTATACTAATACTACCAATTATATAACAACCCGAAGGGACAGATGAAGGACTTGTCAATTGTATGAGTTGGTGGCAGGATATTTCCAGAACTTCAAGCAGTGTAGCACCACTGGCACTTCCATCTTTATAGCGAATTTCCATTTTTGAACCAACATCTTGAGCACTTATTTCTAGCATGTTCCACCATTGCAACCAGAAATGGGCACAAATGCTACCATGCTAACGTTATAGAAACTTTTCTTGATGTAGAGCCTGACTTCTCATTCTCTTCTAACTGTAGAGTGGCTCAGTAGAATCCATGGTGTTAAGGGCCGACAGTTAGTTGTTTCAAACCCAACACGTAAGCCAGTAGGGCATGCTAATTGGTCTTCTCAATCTTGGAAACACCAGTTTCAAATTTACAAATACCAGCAGCAACTGTCAGAACAACACTGTCAGCCTGAGATAGGCCTGTGATCATGTTTTTGATAAAGTCTCTGTGTCCTGGAGCATTAGTGATGGCCACATACTCGCTGGTCTCAAATTTCCATAAGAAGAGACCCGTGGTGATACCATATTCACACTCAGCTTTAAGTTTTTCCAAGACCCAGGCATATCTAAAGCGGACTTTCCCATCTTAGCAGTCTCATTTTCAAAAATGTTGATGGTTATTCTGTTGATTCCACCACATTCGTAGAACAGATGGCTGGTAGTAATAGACTTGCTTGAATTTACATGTCCAATGATAGCATATGATATGAGTCTTTTCCTTTTCCATTTTGGCTCAAATTTAGTGATGTGTTCCTAAGACCTGTGTTCTGGTGGCAAACTCCTAACAAAAAAGAAGCAATTAGTTGTTAACTGAGTAAATTATACAAGTTTAGTAGCTTACTCTGCTTTATACATGTCAGGATAGTCATTTGTCATGAGACAATACTGCTTTGTTCTCTTAATGTATGGATTTTGTCAACTGCTTTTAGGAAAGTATCGTACAGTAGTCTTATTATATTCTGTTTCTTATGGTCTATCTACATAAATTATACAAATGGAAAGAACAAAAGTAAAGGAAGTGCTACAGTATGTAGTTTACTGTGTTTTGCCTTCTTGCTTCAAAAAAAAAAAGAGAAGAAGAAGTGGTATCTGAAAGTCAACACTGTCAGTCATATCAGGTAATAAAGACAGACACAGTCCGTTAAGTGTCTGACTCTTGATCTCAGCTCAGGTCTTGATCTCAGGGTCATGAGTTTAGACACCATGCTGGGCTCCAAGCTGGGCTCTGGGCTGGGCTCAAAGCCTACTTAAAAGATAGATAAGATAGATAGATAAGATAGATAAGATAAGATATAAGATAAGCTAAGATAAAAGACAAGATAAGATACAAGATAAGATAAGATAGAGTCAGAGGGGGGTGAAATTTCCAGTTCTTCTCAGAACTTTAAAGCAGATCAAACAAAAGGAATTCATCAGCTGGTGATTTTTTTTAATTTATTTTTTATTTATTTTGAGAGAGAGAGAGGAGCATGCAATGGGGGAAGAACAGAGAGAGAGGGAGAGAGAGAATCCCAAGCAGGCTTTGCACTGTCAGCACAGAGCCCGATAGGGGGCTCGAACTCATGAACCATGAGATCACGACCTGAGCCAAAATCAGAGTTGGATGTTTAACCAACTGAGCCACCCAGGCACCCCAAGCTGGTGATTTTTTAATCAATGTTTATGATAACTACTCATTTCATAATGTTACTGTGACTAGAATATAAAGCAGATTTGTTTACAAAAAGCTTTCTGACTAATGGTTGGATCTAAAATTGTTACTCCCTGCCTTATAAAACTGTTTTTCTTGTTAATGTGAGGCCCCACAAAAATATTCCCTAAAACACACATATTCTACGTGAGTAAATGCTTATTTTAATAGCAATGAAAGACATCCATTCAAGTTGATATTTATTAAATCTCATTTATATAAATATTGTATTGTTAGTAAACTTAATCTAATGAAATTGTGAAAAAACCAAATATTTAAAAATGCTTCAAAACTGCTGTGAACATGTTACATAGTCATGATTATATGATTAGATCATATAATCAATTACATAATAAGCAATAATATAATAATATGTAATCAATAGTATGATTATATAATCAATGATTATAATAATTAATAATTATGCATAATTATATAGGGTGAGGTTCCTAAAACTGTTGATTAAAAAGCCCTGGAGGTCCACGCAGAGTTATTGCAAGAAGTCTAGGTTTGGACTAATGTGTACATCACAATTTATAGGCTGAATAAAAATATAAGCTGCTTTTTTTTCATTTTTATTTTGCTACAATTATAATTCATATAATATACAATTATACTCAACTATTATCACTATGTTTATTCTCGTTCACAATAACAACGCTTATGACTATCATGACGAAGTGATCTGTGATATTTTTACGTCTTGGAAAGGTCCTTATCATGAAAAGCTTAGAAAATTATTGATGCATTAAAAATGCCATTTTACCTCCCTGAGCCTTTTTTTTTTTTTTTTCACTGTGGAAAGAAATTTTATCATCTACCATATGGAAATGTAGTAGATGTTGAGGGAACTTAGTAATATTAATTTCTTACTTGCCCTACCTACATGTACCAAAAACATGGTTTTGCTCTGTAAGATAAATTGTCCGGTTAAAATTAAATTTATCAATCTCAATTTTTTTCACAATTCTGATTTTTTAAATAAATTACTAGAGGAAGAACTGATAGAAAAATTCAAAACTGCTGGCAAAAATTACCATTGAAGAGGAACAAAAGAATGACAGAATTACAGTTTAGTAATATAATTGAGAGTTGCAACGCTAAGCCTAAACATTAAAAGAGGTTATTGAAATGAGAAATGATAATTATGTGATGTGATACAGGTGCTAACAATTGCTACAATGGCAAACATATTAAATATATAAATGTAGCAAATTAACATGTATACCTTAAATGTACATAATGTCATATGTCAAATACATTTCGACTTTACAAAGTTAATTTGTGTTAACTTCTACTAAAAAAAACAATCAACCAAACAATAAGAGTCTGACCAAGAGGCTAAGCTTTATGCACATTTGTTTCTTTAATATTTATAACAAACTTTTCTGTTGTAAGTATATACTAGTATTATTCCCATTTTATAGATGAGGAACCTGACGTACCAGGATACTAAGAAATTTGTCCAAGGTTACAGAGCAAGTTAGTGGGAGGATGGCTTTAACTACGCTTCCACTCATTAATGAAATCTTGCCCAAATCTGCTATGAGAGATGGTCTCTTAATGGATTTTGATGCATTCTGGAGAATAATCTGATCTGGGATCCGAGGTAGGAAGGAGCAAAAAACTCCCTCTCTGCCTTTCTCCAAGAAACATGCCTGTCTTTTCTTTCCTTGCTCACTAAAGACAAGCTTTGAGCATTTCCTCTCCCTCTCTTTCATGGTGAGCAGCTTCCTCTAAATTTCTCCCAGTCCTGTGGTTCTGTGAATGCTTCCATTTCTAGAGAAATCAAATTTAAGGGAGCTTTGACAGCTCTGGCTTTTCTGATACAAACAGCCTTAGTCTATCTTTCCTGTGAAATGTTTATTTTAAGACAGCAAAGAGAAACTCTCTCGATATGTACAGAGAAATAAGACTCCTAAGGCACATTTCCCAGCATAATTCTCTAAAGTAAAAATTGATCTATGATAGAGCACTGTAATTAAGTGGCAATTACATTGCTAATTCCCTGAGGAATGTCAGTGGCATAGCCTGATCTGCGGAAAACAAGTTAGCAGAATAAGACTAACATAAGCTAGGCTTTTTCTCTTTTTTTCATTGACTACCAGCCCAGTTGGTTCGTCATGGTTGAATAGGTATACTCAAGGATGAAAGAAATGTACTTGTCCCTGTTGTTCTTAATGAACTGTCTTAAGAGTACATTCTCTCTTGAGAGCATTACTGTTACTGGAGCCAAATTCTGCCAGTTTAGTGAGCACTGATTAAACACTCACTCAGTAACCACATGCACACAACAGTCTACTGAATAAACTGGTGACTGAGGATAAACCATCTATTAACACAGGCAGAGAATTTCAGGGATAACCGGACTCTGAAACCGTAGCTACTAATGCAGAGATCCCTTAGGAGAACGCACCATCCAGAGAGTAACCTTTTTTGACTAATAGCTGCTTGTGACTCAATTTCACTTTGCTTTGGCATTGCTTGACACTCAAAATTCTATAAATATTGTGGCTGTGGTAGAATTTTGTGTCATTGTTTGAGCAATGATAGAGATGTACTATAGTAGTCACTTCTGCAGTAGCTATTACTGTGTACAAGTGGTTTATTTCCACTTTTTCTATTGTGATAGACTTTAAAAAATGCTTTCTCTGACTCCATTTCTCTAAAATGTGGCCCCCTTTTCCCCTCTCAAATAAGAACGAAAGAGAAAGATTAATCCACAGATTTTATCTGTGATAATGTCCTTCTTTCCTTTCTGTAAATCGGTGTAGGAGGAGTGCAATTCAAACTCCTCTTGCCAATAGGCATCATGAGCGTATGATCCACTTATTGAGGGACCTGGGGCTCTGTTGTAAACTTCCATGTGCAGAGGGAAAGAGGAGACGTGGGAAGAATAGAGGCTATAAAATACAATGATAAAATGCAAAGGCCAGCAGGTGAATGGAACAGACAACTCTTTGCATCAGATGTGAAAATGGGATGTGACTGGTTCAGTGAGAGGCCCAGAGCCTGGCTCTGGGGCTTTGAAGTGGTGGCCATGGCCTTGACCTCCCTACTTCAGCCACTTAAGTAGAACGGCAAGAAGCCAAGTGCCTGGCTGATCTGACCTGGGGTAAAACCTTGTCACTGAAGATTCCCACTCTCCAGAGTGAATCCTCCCACAGGAACGAGTGCAGACTCTTCTCTCACCAGTTGACATGCTCATACCTATAGACATCACAGACATAACAAGCCTGCTTTTTCTTATTATGTTTCTTCAAACACAAACACTGTCCATCTTATTAGACAAAGAGAACATGCAATTCATACATAACTTTCACAACTCTCTTTTTTTATTGAACAAAATGTGGATATAAGTGGGAATAAATCTTGGTTTTCCTTATGGGATCATTTAGTTAGAAAGTATATAAAGCAATCCAGTCATGCAAAAACTATATAATCTATTAATATGAGCCTGAATACTTAGAAAGGAAAAAAAATATGCCATGATAACAAAACATGTTGGGGCACCAGGGTGGCTTAGTTGGTTAAGTGTCTGACTTAAGCTCAGGTCATGATCTCACAGTTCTCTTGGGTTTGAGCCCCTCATAGGGCTCCACACTGATGGAACGGAGCCTGCTTGGGATTCTTTCTCTCTCCCTCTCTTTCTCTGCCCCTTCTGTGCTCTCTCTCTCTCTCTCTCTCTCTCTCAAAATAAATGAATAAAATTTTTAAAAAACCACATTTGCCACTTATCTAGTCCTGTGCATAGTCTATGAGACCAGGTTATCTGTAAATGTCCTTTAGGTGTCAATACTTTTAAGCCCATTGCCCTTGTTCTCATGCATTAACAATTTTGTAATCCTAAAACATTGCTTATTGCATTTTACAAATCGAGAGTAACTGTATGTCCGTATTTCTTAGAAATGGGAAGTTTCACTTTAGATTCAGCTGTGAAATGCATAGGTAGCGAAGAGCTATTTGGAAGAATGTAAAGAAATATTTAAGTGGGCCTACATGATATAGTAGAAGGAAAATAATGCTGTGTTAATGTGCATCCCGGAAGGCTAATAGGTAATCAGGGTTGCATCCCAATGCCTCTTAAAACATATAATCATTTAGTGTCTTCAGCGCTCAAGAAAGTGCTCTTATGGTGGCACTGGAGAATGAAGTTAGTTTTTAAAATTTGAAATCAAGAACATGGAAGCATATCTCAATTTTTCCTGAAGTGTGACCTAAGTAGAATCACTTGGGGACTCTAGTTAAAAGTGCAGACTCCTGAACCTTGCTCCAAAATAATCAACTGTAAATACTAACTTGCAAAGGAAGAGATGACAGTATCTAACTCTAGCTTCCTTAGGTCACTCTCATACATCCATTAATTTATCCATTCAGCAAATGTTTATTGTGCACTTATTAAATTCGAGGTACTTTCAGGCTTGGGATTGAAAGTGAATCAAAAGATTCCTGTTCCAGAGAACTTCAGAGTTTCCTGATAACGACAAAATTCAAATTAGTGCCATTAATGATACAATGGAGATGCCCACCAGGCAAAATCGGACCCAGAGTGGTAGAGGATAAAGAAGTGTTGTCAGCTTGGTGGAGAATAATGAATGGCCTCCACTAAAAAAGCTAAGAAGATCAAAGGTAAAGATGAGTTTGGAGACTGTCACAATGAATCAGGAGAGAGATGTGGATTGAAAAGAAGATACACATTTTTTTTTCTTCCTTCTTTTGGAAATAGACCTTACCATTCCTTTGACAAACTATTCTCTGCTTCCTTCCCCAGACACACACGCTCACACACACACACACACACACACACACACACAGCATAGGATTTCGATAAGAGTTGTCACTCAGTACTCTATCATCCAGGCACAATGAAAGGTCCAAACACACACACACACCACACACACACACACACACACACACACCATAGGATTTCGTTAAGAGTTGTCACTCAGTACTCTATCATCCAGGCACAATGAAAGGTCCAAGGTTTGTGTGCATGACCTACCATACTGATTACCTCTCCCTCCCATTATTACTTTCAGTTTCTGAGAACCTGGTCATGACAAAGAATGTGAGAGGAACCAAATAATAATCAAAAGACAAAACCAACAGCAATTTCATAGGAACGGAATGATCAACAAAAGTAAAACTTAACGGTAGTTTAGGAATGTTTAAGTGATATAAGCACCCATTGAAACCATGACCAAATTAAGACAATTCTGTTAATCTTCTGTTTTCTTCCCTTCCTCCTTCTTTCCTCCCTCTCTCCCCTTCCTTCCTTCCTGACATCAGGCAGGTCCAGTAATGGTGGTTGTGCCACGATGGAGTATCAGGGGTGGGGGTGGGGGTGAGGAAACTTGGTAAGCTGGGAACTTGCCTACATAAGGGGATTGAGCAAATAAGAAATATATTGAGGATGACGGGGCTTGGTTTCTCACTGATGAAGAAGTAAATACGAATATGGAACAGAGGAAGATTCAAATGAATTATAAGTTCTGTAGTGTAGAATGAAATAAGAGATTTAATAGAAATGTAAGTAAAAGGCACACGTCAGACATCAAGGCCCCAGTATCAATGAACATACCTTACATCCAGACCCTGGTTTTATTATGTCGTTTCTATTTCTACATACTATTCTCCACTAAAAGAACCAAGCCTTCATGGAGAAGTAGCTTATCCCAAGTGGGGTCAAGGAAAGTAGAAAATGAACTTGGAAATCTTGTGCCAAAAACAAAGGAAGTCCTGAAAGAATGAAGGAAACACGTTAGGAGAAATTATCTAGTTCGAAGGGGTTCCTAAAAATTTAAGCATCAAAATAATAATCATATTGGTGGGTTATAAACCATTGAACTAATAAAAATGAGTAGAGATTAAAGAAACTAAGCCATTGAACTAATACAATAAGTAGAGATTAAAGAAACTATTCTTTACTATCAAATAATAAATACAGGAAAGTATTGCAATTTGAAAACCACCACTTCTATGCATCGTGGTGATAATAAATTTAATAGCTACTGCATCTAGCGGTGAAAGTATGCTGAAGAATGGGGCATTTGCATGAAACAAAAGTCTCTCCACAGAAAAATGCTTAGTAACTCCAAAGTATTGTTCCAGAGGAGAATCCTCACAGACATTGTATTTATCAAGGAATCAAATTAGTACCCTCAGTAATGGGACATGTGCCACCTGGTAGAATTCAATGAGAACACTACCTACCTCCCTTCTGCAATATACTCACCAAAATGCATAATGTGGTTCTCTTCTGGAGGGAACAGTAAGCAAACTACAATAAGAAAAACTCTACGAAAGAAATGCCCAGCAACTTCAGAAATGTCAAGGTCATGAAGGTCAAGATGTGACTAAGAAATTGCCCCCCAGCTGAAGGAACCTAGAGACACATGACAGCTGGGTGCCAAATGGAATCTGGGAATGGTGCTGTTGTCCATGTTGTCATATCCCTGGACATGGCTGGGACAATGAGCAAAACTTGAAAGGATCTCTGGATAAAGGGTATATTGGTATTTCTGTGTAGCAATCTTTTTGCCTCTTGTGTCTAATGTTATTTCAAATTTTCTAAAAGGTCACTTTCGAAAGTAAAAAATATGTATATTAAAGCATTTCTTCCCCAAATTACTATTATCTCTAGTAATCTCCTTGTGCACCCGAAGAGGCAGCTGGGCAATACAGTAATATGATCCTTGTTGTACTTCTTTAGTTGTATGCTGGTCCAAATAATCACAGACATTCAAAATGGGGGATTTGATCAGATATACTGAGTACGGGGATAGCAAACCGTCAACATAACTGTCACTCATTCTTCCCAAGAATTTACTATGTTCTCAGTTGATTTTCTTTCCAACTCAAAGGGTTAAGTATATTATTACTTCTATGTTCCTGGTTAGAAAACTGAGATTTCAGATAGGTTGAATAACTAAAACTAAACAGCTTTAGTAGATGATGGAGCGGGGATTGGAACCCAGGCAGTAACCTGCATTATTAACCACTTTGGTACTCTGTTTCTCATAGGCCCAAGGAAAGTCAGGCTTTTGGGAGGCAGGAGTGGTGTCAGAAATGGATGCCATTGTGAAAGACTGTTCATGTTGGATAGGACCCCCTACTAGTGTCAGGAGGTAGGAAAGAGACAAACTCTATTCTTGGGTCCACTCCCCTGGTCAACCCAAGTAGGGGAGGGCACGAAGACACAGTCAAACAGACTAGGGTAGAAGACTCTCTTTTTCCAGAAAGGTTAGAGCACCAGGCAGGACAGCGGGACAGAATACAGAGTATGGAAGTCACATCGAAGATTCCCAATCAATTGCACTTCCCAGTTCACAGGGACTGCGGGGTTCCTGCTGCATTTTCTCCCTCTCTCAGGACTGGCCCAGGAATGGGGATGCCTGAAGCCAATGCAGATCATCCGGCTATAAGGAGCCGTACAAGGCAAGACTGGGATAGCAGAGCCTGACTCACAAAATGGCTTACAGTGTCTTATTACAGTATTCACTTCCCCTCAATTTCCTCAAGTGTACGGCACTTTTTCCTCTTGGTCCTTGGTAGCACTCCAGCTCTCAGTCCCTTCTGTGGATACGGCAATGACACTGTAGAGCATTTTCATGGTTTAGGGTTATGCAGCAGTCAGCAACTCCCTTTTGAATACCTCATTTCCCCTTTTCCTCCAGAAAGACTAGTTTGCACAGACAGCAGTATTTAAAGTTCTTTATCAGGGCTCTCATTTCTCCAAATATTCAAACATATTCATCTTGTTTCGTAGGCTTGTTCATTGAAATAAACTGACTAATCCAAACTGAGACCGGCATTGGCCTCTGTGGTAGTCACTTCCCACACGCTATTTTCCACAACACCTACCTGGTTCCCTCTTTCTGGCTCTCCAATTCAAAGTCAAACAAAATGTCAAACTTCCAGGCTCCTGAAGGGGGAACTGGCTGGGGCTCGGGAGCAACTTTATACTTGTTGCTCATTAAATGTTCCCCGAGGGCAGGCGAAATAAAGAAATGCACAAGGCAAAACTAGATATCTTAATAAAAGGACCTGCTCTGAAGGCTGATTTTTGCAGACACCTGCAACCCAGATAAAATCTAGACAGACTAGTTTTGCTGAGAGTAACGGCCTCTCGGGGCCTATTTGGATCTGAGGTATAACAGCCAACAGTGTAATAACAATCTTTAGACCTCACAACCACAATTAATAACATCCGGAACACTTCGCAAGAGAAAAGAAAACTAAGAGTATTGAAGAAAGCAGTGGGAAGTAAAATGGACCACTCAAAATCGCGTTCTAAATCAGCCTTCAGGTTTAAGTCTTTTGTAGGTAGGGCGCAGACAGTGCTTTGTTGCACTGCACCATATTGCAGAGCAGGATGAGGGGACAGCTTTAAGGTAACCCCACCTGTTTACCTGTGTTCCCCAACTGTTCTTTCATTCAGCAAATCTTACACATCGTCTGCTTCTTCTCTCTTGGAAAAGCCAGCACAGGTCCGTTAGCCACAGAACCGCCAGACCCAATAACCCTAGAAAACTGCGTGATCACAAAGCTTTTGGTTGTAGGGGGAAATTTGCCTTGATTCTGTTACATGACGTTTCTCAGTGTTGAGAACCATAGCCAGAGGGGAACATGCATTTCCTTTAATTAAAAATAGCTGTGAACTGAAGGAGTCATTTAACCATGTAGAACTAAATAGGGAGACTAGAAGCTATTTATCTCCAGCAGAATAAACGTTGCAGATGGATGCAGAATGTTTCAGGGCATGGGTAAACACAAGGATCATTTCATGAAATAATATATTAGGGTAATATTTCACCAATAATAGTTACGTTTTCAGATGCTTCATTCTCACAACCCCCATAACATTACTTGAGTTGTTTGCCATCTGTATGCCTCAGCGGATTATTTCCAAATCTTCCCTCCAAGATTCTTTTCTTAAAAGCTGTCGCTTGCAACTCAGAAAAGTCAGAGATTGTGATTTCTAAGTCTACCCCTCACTATGAGACCATAAACAAACCACAAAAGCTTTCTGAATCCTATCATGTTTTTCTGTAAATGGGATGTGAGGTTGAAAGTGAACTAAGAAGAGTCGAGATAATTTTGTCCTTGCCTAAGGAAAGACAGAAGTAGATTCCTTCTCTCTTCCTTCTCTAGACAAGGTTATCTCCCACACCGGACTGCTCTTCTAGATGACAAGCCACCCTTCTGATGGCCCATGCTGCTGCTAGAATTGCCTAGAAGGAAGACATTTGTTGCTCGGGGCAGGCTCTCTCCTATTGTTTTGCAAGATTCTGTAAGAACACTCTTGTGTTTCTGTGGCATGACCTGAGGCTGGGAAGGGGCTGTGTGTTGGAGAGCAAAGGGGATAGCTGATCTCAAAAGGGCTCCTGAGGGATCCCTGCACTGAGCAGCTTCCAAACCGTAAGATTCTTGAATAAGTACAATTTCATATAAATGGAGGATGCATGTAGGGGTGCCAGTTTCTGTCATTAAAAAACATGACAAAAGGCACAAATAAATAAATCTCATCCCGTCTTTATTGACATTTCATGATACAAAACCATTTTAACACCAAAAGATGTGCATCTGGGTAGAAGAACTCTCTTCTGAATGAGATAAGTTTAATTCTAT
The DNA here is from genome assembly GCF_007474595.2 of Lynx canadensis. NCBI lineage: Eukaryota > Metazoa > Chordata > Mammalia > Carnivora > Felidae > Lynx > Lynx canadensis. The sequence continues at coordinate 132,769,851 of NC_044307.1, read as the reverse complement.
GATAGATGTATTGTGCTGCCCGTAGTTGTTTTGTTCTACTACAGACTAATGAAGGAAGCCCTGTGAAACCAAATGGATCTGTGGGTGGGCATTTAGAAACCATTGTTCTGAGGAACCTATGCCTTGCAACCAAAAGCTAGTTTACCGATAGAAATCCCTGTCACTAGCTTGTAGTCTTGGTTTTAAATATATTTTTTAAACTCTTCTGTTATTATTTGACACTAATACATGACATTCGTGGCCAATACTGGTATACAAGTCTTCTAAAGCACTAGAAACGCAGCTTAAGATAGCTTCCACATTTGTGCCTTTGTCCAGAGATACAAATAAGTAATATTGGCTAAAACATAATGAGTCTCAAGTGATATGACTGTCTTAGAGATAATCTGTTGTGTAAGATATGGTCAGTTCTCATGAGGTTAGTCTCAGTCACCTACAAATCCGAAAGATCCCAGTACACATAGTTGGGCAGCTGTCTCATTAAGCCCGAGCGAATAATATCACAATTTGATTAATGTTCTTGACACCATTCTGTTTGTTACAGTCTTCTTGTTATAAGATTGCTGTATAAATGATACATATTGCAAGCCATGATTCAAAGCATTACTGACTTCCTATGATTGCATAGATGGCAAACAAAAATGAGATAAATAATAGAGAAATAATAGTTTTACAAAACCGCTAATGAAAACTCCTATAAAAAGATTTCAGGTAGAAGGTAGATGTCAGTAAAGAGACAGATAAATCTTAATATTATAAAATCGAGTATCAGTCACATGGGAGCCAATGTAAACCTCTCTAAAAAGTAAAATGGGGATTCACAGACATCACCAAAAGACAATAACATCTTAAATGCACCACCGCTTCGTATTCTTTCTTATCATCAGAAGAAGGTTAATATTGCAACACTATATAAAAGTGAAAATGGGGTGATGAAATTTAGGCGTTTGGAGACTATTCAATTAGTGTTTGCTAAAAATAACTCTTAAATTCTGTTTTCTAGAGGAGCTGGGTGGCTCAGTAGGTTGAGTGCCCAACTCTAATTTCAGCTCAGGTCGTGATCCCAGGGTTGTGGGATCAAGCCCCACACTGGGGCTCTACTCTGAATATGAAGAGAGAATTTTATATTCTCTGTTATTTATTCAATATGCTGCTGCTCTCCTTTTTCTTTCCATGTGATATGTCATTCTGCAACTAATTCATACCACCACCATTCACTAGTGAACACTCTGAACTTACATACTTATGCCAATGACTATTAAAAGGCAAATCCGAAATGCCCAATGTAGAATAAGTCCATTTATATCCAGTTTTACATGAATAATTGCAACTGAATGGCATTAAATCATATGATACCATTTCTTTTTTCTTCACTCTAACCTGTGCCTGTGGTTTATCTGCATACAGCCTATCCAGTCAAAGGATTTATGATGGCACAAAACTAGGTGGGGATGATTGAATAGAATTTAATCTTAATTAACCATTAATTGGAAGAAGACGTGGAATGTCAATCTGGAGATTTTTTTTCTACAATAAATCTGCTTTTTCCTAATAGGTTTAAAAGGCAAATGTAATAAACCATCTTATCCATAAAATTAGTGAGGCATTATCACGAGACAGTTGACATGTTGGGGAAGTGGAGAACACCATGGGAAAGGCATGTGGATTCACTGTCATGGCACCCTTTGGCAAGCAGTGTGGAGTTAAGCTTGAATTTTTATGAAGAAATGAATTCCACTGAGCAATGCCATTCCCTGCACACTGCCTCATTGATGAAAGAATTTCAGTTTAGTGGTGAGCTCAAGAACTGAACGCCAGAACAATGACAGGAGCTACAATAAAAGAATGTGGTAGAATCTGTTGTTTTGATTGTACCAATGTGCCAATGGTTATGTTGACTTCTGTTTCTAAACTTTCTCAAATGCATCTTCAACTTCACTTTTTATTCTGGGCTTCTGTTCCTCTTCCAATTCCCCATTTAGACACTGTCCTACCATCATCTTAAGATCTATATGTGTAATGTTGAATTTATTATCTTTCATCCAAATCAGCTAATTCTTCCAAATGTGCATTCTAAAGGAGCTGTGCCAGCCTTTCAATTAGGTACAAACATTATACTCTGTATAATCAGGCTCGAGGGGTGAACAGGCATGAAACAAATATAGATACTTAGTGTCATAGAATAGAATGTGTTTCCCAAAATTCATCGTTCAAGCCCTAACCCCTGATGTAACTGTATTTAGAGATAGGACCTTCAGGGAAGTGATAAGGTTAATGAGTTCATAAAGAATGGGCTTCAATCTTCCAGAGCTTGTATCTTTATTAATAAGAGGAAGAGACACCAGAGATTCTCTCTTTCTCAGAGTGTACAGAAGGAGGTCATGTAAGGAGGAAGGGAGAAGGTGGCTGTCTACAAGCCAGGTAGAGAGGCCTTATCAGAAATCAACCATGACAGCACAGCCCCTTGGTCTTTGTCTTCCAGCCTCCAGAACTGTGAGAAATAAATTTCTGTTGTTTCCACCACCCATGCTGTGCTCTGTGTTATGTTTTGTTATAGCAGCCCTAGATTACTGATAAAATAGGTAGGTAGGTAGGTAGGGAGGTGGGTAGGTAGGTAGGTAGGTAGAGATAGAGACTATATATCTACCTATATATAAAGAGAGAGAGAGAGGAGAAGGAGGAAGGGAGAGAGGAAAGGAGGGAGGGAAGGAGAAAGGAAGGAAGGAGGGAAGGAAGGAAGGAAGGAAGGAAGGAAGGAAGGAAGGAAGGAAGGAAGGAAGGAAAGAAGAGGGAGCAGCATGTCTGGTGCCTAGGGGAGTCCGAGGGAGACTGTAGGTCGCATAACTCCCCAGGACACAGTTACATAAAACAAATGTGAATACTCTCCTGGGGCTGTGCAGTGCTGCAGCCCCGGGTCACAGGAGGTGTTACTGAGGAGAAGATTGAACCAACTGAAGTTTAGGCAAGTCTCTCATGGAAAGATAAGGAAAGAAAAGCATTCAGGCAGAAGGCAGAACCCATGAAGAGTTACAGGCACATGGACACGGCATTTTCAAGGAACTTCAGGCTGATGTTGAAGGCACACAGGAGACTTTGTGCTGCAAACATCTGTGAGCCACACTCAGTGAGCTGCTGCTGCTTTTGTGATTGTCTCTGCCTCGTTTTGCTCAAAACAAAACACAAACCACCTCAGGGTCATGCAGATTTTCCTCTTTCCTCATTCTTTATGCCAAGTTGGTCTCCCAGTCTGGCCATTTCTCACTTTCTAATATTTACCACTTTATCATGTTTCCTATTCCTGTGGCACTTCATACTCACAGTTGGGACATTGCACAACCCCTGAGTAGCTAATGTATACTCTACTCTGTCCCACTTCTAACCCAAACCAAGAATATAATTAGTTTGGTTGAGTATTTTTCTTAAAGCGTTTTGGCAATTAGTATGACTATTGCTGACTCCAGTGGATTGATAGAGGCAATTATTTATTTGAGAGGGAGAGAGTGGGGGAAGGACGGGGGGGGGGGGGGAGGGAGAGAATCTTAAGCCGGAACAACGCTCAGTGTGGAGCCCAAAGCCGAGGATCAATCCCAAACCCTGGGATCATGACCTGAGCCAAAATCAAGTCACTCAACCAACTGAGCCATCCAGGTGCCCCCAAATGGCTGCTTTTGAAAAGAATGAAATGTGGTGGGAAATAATTTTGATTTATCTATATTTAGGAAGGTAGAAGACTTAAGAAGTGGTATGCTGCAGATATATCCACTTATATACTTTCTTTGGTTCTTCTTTGGGAAAACACAGCTTTTTCACTTATATATATTCTGAGCGATACATATCCCCTGTTCAGTTATTAAGCTACTTTGTCTCCGTGCCTAACATACCTGCTTGGGCAGAATAATGCATTAAGTCAAGTCTTCTTGATTGATTAGAAATTAATCAGCCTGAATCTAATTTACCTTTATCTTTCTGAACGTTTGCATCAGATGCAACACATTTTTTTTTTTTTTTTTTTTTTTTTTTTTTTGCTTTGCCAGCTGGATGCTTGTTAGTTCCCAAACATAAGGAAGGAGGAGACTGGAAGGCTCCAGAACAGGCGGACATGCTGTTTCCTGTTTGCTCCCTACCTGTCTGCCGGCAGTTCCCGTCAGCATCACCCTATCCTGGCCTCTTCCCTCTCACAGCGCCTTTCTACAAGCAGCAGCTGAAGCCGATTTACAGTTCCCCCCCTTCTCCGAACCAGCCTTCCAATGCCTATGCAGACATCAGCAGCTGTCAGCCAGCATTGCTTCCCAGAGGGCTGTCCCAGGCTGGCATAAATTTCCCAATTCTAATAATTCCAGCCTCTCACTCCCCTTTGTGCCCTGAGAACTAGTGGTGGTAACTGCCTCCTCTGTTGCTAACTCTGTGCTGTCTCAGTATTCTCTGCTTTACCCTTCCATTGACCCAGTTAACAACTTGCTTATGTAATTAACAAATACTTGTATTAAATTCTCACTGTTTGTTTGTTTGCTTATTTATCTATAACAAGGAATGAGCTTACATGAATGTGGGGTCTGGCTAGGCAAGGATGAATTCTGTAGGGCAGCCTGGCACCCTTGGCCATGGCTGAGCTGCTGTCCACAGACAGGATTTCTTCATCAGGCAAACCTCAGCTCTGCTCGTAAGGCCTTTCAGCAAACTGAATCAGGACCACCCAGATTTAATCTCCCTCACTTGGGGCGCCTGGGTGGCGCAGTCGGTTAAGCGTCCGACTTCAGCCAGGTCACGATCTTGCGGTCCGTGAGTTCAAGCCCCCGCGTCGGGCTCTGGGCTGATGGCCTGGAGCCTGTTTCCGATTCTGGTCTCCCTCTCTCTGCCCCTCCCCGTTCATGCTCTGTCTCTCTCTCTGTCCCAAAAATAAATAACGCTGGGAAAAAAAAAAAAAATAATCTCCCTCACTTAAAGTCAGCTGATTACAGACCTTAACCACAGCTACAAAACACCTCCACGGCAGCACCTAGGTTGAATCGCTGCAGCCTGGCCAAGCGGATACAGCCGAAGGCCACCGCGCTGTGGTTTTTGTCTCCTCACCAGAGACCCTAACTCATACAGACCCTCATCTGTGTGTACACAGCTGGGGTTTTTCTAGCCGGACAAATGACCAGAAAGAAGAACGGCTGGGAGAGTTTATCTTTCCAACTCCTCTAAGAGACTACAAAACTAGATCACTTGTGGGTCTAAAGTGATCTAATACAGGCTCCAGCTCCTTGTCTTGGAATATTATAGAATAATCAGTATTTAGGAAACCTGCTTCTATCCTGCCTTTGGCTTCTTGTAGTTAATTACTGTCCATCAGTTATGAAGAATACAATTTAAAGTTTTATTGAACAGCAATATTTTTGATTAGAACAGTATGATAAATAAAGTCTTTCTGATTGGCAGGACGTTAGTCAATCTGGATGTAATTTACCTTTGTCGTTCTGACTGTTGTATCAAATGCCTAGATATAGGAAATGTTGGAATAATATTATTAATTTCCACTCACTTACTGTTTGATCTCTGGCAATACTTGATGGTTCTTTGACTTAAGTTATCTTCCCGGTGTATCTCTTGCATGTTCTGGGTTTCAAATGGCATAATACATATAAGATGCTTTTTGAACACAGCAAGCATTGTTGGATCATTAGGATTTCAAAAGAGGACCCACATAGTTCTGTTTTTTTCTGTTCTAATATTTGAACTCGTTTTTTTCTGTTTCCATCTGAGAAGCTTTGTTGCATCTCTGGATATATGCATGGATCTACTATTCCAATAAAAATCATTCAAGAAATCAATTTCCTTGGAAGCAGTTATACAGAGATTTATGACTTTGATTCCCTAGATTCATTTTTCAGAATCATAGATAAGTCATGGAGAGGTTGTTTAGCTTTCTATTAAGTACCTAGTGTTCCTAAGAAGCATTTATAGAGCTGGTGAGTCAAAATTAGACCCTGAAAGACCAAAGGAAGAACTAACCCTTCACTCCATCCCATCCTTTACTAATTCTCTGAAAATAAATGCACTTAAACCCTGACTTTATTCCACCTGGTCCTCATGCTAACATACTGTGGTCTCTGAGCCATAGCATGGAGAAGAATTCCCTGCCTGCTGGGATTACAGTATCAGTGAATATGGAATAGAATCTATTCAATATTTCCTTCTGGGAAAATTATTCTATTTTCTTCTAGGGTTTTTTTTTTTTTTCTGATATACTCAACCTGGTAGGTAGGCCCAAAACACTACAGAGGACACATTTTTTTTTTCCCTGACATATAGCCATCCTGCTGATACATACCCAGAATGATGAGATCCTGGAATGAAAACTAAGAAAGAGGCAGTTTTGCTATGCATGTGATGGTTTACTAGGATACCATAACAAAGTACCACAGAGTGGGTGGGCTTGAACAACAGGAATTTATTTCTTACATTAGTGACACTAGAAGGCCAAGATCAAGGTGCCATCAGGTTTGGTTTCTCCTCAAGCCTCTCTCCCTGGCTTGTAGATGGCCGTCTTGCTGTGTGTGTGCCCTGGTCTTTCCTCTGCATGGAGGCATCCCTGGTATCTCTTTGTGTGTCCAAATTTTGTCTTCTAAGTATACAAGCAGATTGGATAAGACCCACCCCAAACAGCCTGGCTTTAACTTAACCACACCTTTAACGTCCCTGTCTCCAAATTACAGTCACATTCAAAAATACTGGGGTTAGAGCTCCAACATATGAATTTTTCAGGGACACAATTCAACTCACATGGCTATAGCTTACAATAGCTCAGTACTAGGTATTATGATAATGCCTTTTGTCATTTAATTTTTAAGAACACTTATCAATATGTACTCTATTCTTTTTCCCACTGAAAATGTAAGAAAATTATTGCTAAGTGAAGTTAAGGATATTTGGTAGCGTCAAGGCTTTGTGGACGGGGAAGTGTTCTCTGGCACTGAAAGAAATGAAATAAAATCATAGACTTAGAGAAGTTCTGTCCATGAATTGGGAAACATTGTAAGGAGTCAAAGAAACAAGTTGAACTTCAATTTCACATCGCTTGCTGAGACCTGTCTACAGTTTTAACTTATCCAGGATTCTCCTCCAGAAAACCTGATCATGCTAGATATCCAGGAAAGGTTCCTCTAATTCAGACCTCCTTTCTGTAGTAGTTCTTCAGAGAACTTTCCTTGGGTTACTGAAGCTATGTCTCCAATATGTGTAAAGAGGGGAAAAACCTGGGAATGTATGTTCCTCCACCGAGGTTGGCCCATTTGCCAGTGGCTGACTAGAACCCAATCAAAAATCCCAGTTTCCTACCCAAGGCAGGACAGACTGCAATGTAATTCACAAAAGCTCCCTCAGACATCAAGCCGGAGCTTTGCCAGAAATTTCACTCCTGCTTGGTTTCTTTTCCTTTTCAGCTCTGGCTTCTCCCTACCTTATTAGTTTCCTTTGGAAGCATGTCCTCACTAAATTACTTGCATGAAAATCTTTGACTTAGGGTCTGATTCTGGGTCACCTTCTGTGACTCAGTCACATTCTGTGGCTAAATCTTGTTCTAATTTGTTCCAGTTCTTTAGAGGTAACAATGGATTGAGTCAATTGCTAACACTGTGATATAAAGGGATTAGAAGAGGACACCTGGGTTTAATTCCTGGCTCTGTCCTGTTTCAGCTTAATGATTGGATTCATCATTCATTCCAGTGCAAAAGAAAGAAAGTCAAGTCCAGCAGACTTTACAAAAAGGAATTTGTTCATTTATATATAACCCCAAATCCAGGAGTAGTTCAAACTTCAGGCCTGACGGATGCCATTAGGAGACTGTCTCATTCCTTTTGACTTTTTTCTGAATTGTGGCAAGATGGCCACCATGGGCTTCAGGTTTACACCTTATCAGTTCAGCAACCGCCTCAGAATGAGGACTGTTCTGGTCCCAAAGAACTATGATTTACCCTGGGGTTTATTCAGATTACTCCAATGTAGGACATTAACGTACCCTTGAGCCAGGCTTCTGGTTTTCATGGCCTTAAGCAGAGTTCCTTTTCTGGAACCAGGACAGGGTCATCTTCAACTCAATTATTGACTGAGGGAAGAAAGATATGATACATTCCTTAAAGGAAGACTGGGGCATAAAAAGAAAGACAAAGCAATCCTGAGCAGACAAAATTAACTAGTTCCTACAGTGAGCTTGAACAAGATAGTTAACATTTATGAACCCCTCTAATCTTACCATTAATTGGAGATAATTATAAGATCTATTGCATAAAATTGCTTTGATGATTAAATGATGTAATATAGGAAAAGTTCTTTAGCACAGTGCTGGTATATAACTATTGTTCAATAAATGTTAGTTATTAGTAGTACAAAGTTGATGGAGTTACATTTGGGCATCTCAAGGTCCCGTCTATAGAAGCCATTTTGTTATTCTGTTTTAGGTTTTAAATAATGAAATCAGATTTGAAGGAATAAATGAAGACAAAACTAACAACCTAAGGATGTGTGCTCTGGAGTGTCCAAGGCTTTCAGAAGCAAGTCTGGATGTTGCTTAAAGTTATCAAAGAGAAAGTGAAACTCTACTATGGACATAGTTGTGACTATATCACCATAAAGATCATGAACCACATTTTATTCTTTAGTGGTGGGGAGGGGGACGGATTATTGGGAAGAGAAAGTGTTTCGAGAGATAGACAAATATTAAATTTGAATTCTTTTATAATTCACATAATTCTTGTTAAATTGCTGACTATGCAGTAGGAAAATGTGAGATACATAGTATTTATTTTCCTGATTTTTATGTGGCTGGGTATGGGATCATGAGGAGCAATGTCTATGGCGTTTAACAGAAAAAAATAAAATTTCTTTGTTTCATACTGAGGCTCAATTTATCATTCTGTATAACAGCATACTGGGAGATAGTAAAAAATGAACTTTTTCATAATTTATTATTTCTGGTTGAATTCCTAGGTGTCATTTAATCATTTTCTTGATTAAATGTCAATATAGTCAAAGTATAAAGTATAAATTGCCTTTACAGTTATATGTTTGTCCTTCTTTCTTGAAAATAAAACCTTAACAATTACAACTCTTTTTTTAAATTTTTTTTTAACGTTTATTTATTTTTGAGAGAAAGACACAGAGCATGAGTGGGAGAGAGGCAGGGAGAGAGGGAGACACAGAACTGGAAGCAGGCTTCAGGCTCCAAGCTGTCAGCACAGAGCTGAGGTCAGATGCTTAACCAACCGAGCCACCCAGGCGCCCCAACAATTACAACTTTTAAATTTAATACTTTAATATTTAAAATATTTTCCTAATGATTATTGCTACCTTAGAAGAACACAGAAGGAAAGAGAGAATTAAACTAGAATAAATTTTATCTTTTTTATTTTGGCTTCAAACTTCTAAAAAGTCTGCATTTCATTCTGAAAGATATTTTGTACCTACAACTTTCTGGATAATAAAAATTCTTTCTTATAAATTGATCTTTAATAAAAAGTTATATCCTTTTCACCTTGGGAGAAACATTTTCTTTTCTTTTCTTGTTTTTTTGGAAGGGAAGGGAATATATTTTCTCCTCTGAAAATATTGTTTCTTCTTGTCACTGGGTAATGTTAATTCATTCATTTTGAAAAGAAAAAAAAATTTTTGTCAGATACCCAGGCGTACCATGTACATGTGGCATTCGGCGTTCTGAATGGGTCAGGAAGGACCAGGAAATGAAAATGTGCCAGCTTTCCCATTAGTGATGGGCTCACGGCTAAAAGGCCTTTTTCCTTCTGACTTGGTCAGGCATGCATCATTAGAGAGTGGGAGAAAATGTTTCTATAGATTTTTTTTAACCTCAAAGTCATTTTCTCTATCATGCATATGAACAGATAAAAAACATTCATTAAAATGTTTTGTGAGATGGAATTGGATGCAGATATTAAGCATGATACAGTTCTGTATATAATGTTATGCAAACACCAAAATAAGTGAAAAAGCAAAGTACCAAACGGGGTAGATGGAATGGTCTCATAAACAGAATATATAGCAATATGTTTATTGATATGTAGAATAATTCTTAAAGGATAACAAGATCTGGAAAAAATTGCTCACCTTCAGGAAGAACTGTAACTCTAGGCTCAGTTTTTAGTGTTTGCCATTTTCTTGTTGTTGCTAAAATGCAGTACTAAATAAATTGTGACATGAGAGTGTATAGACAGTAGTATTATAATCTCCTATTGGTCATCATTCATATTCAATATTTATCCGAATTTTCCATACTTATTTCTTATTTTGTTTATTTTTTTCTATTTTGTTTTGAATATTTCACCAATAAACACTTCCATGTATTACTAAAGACATATAGATTTTTTTCGTTTGCATATCCGTAATACTATTATCTCTCCTAACACAATTACCAATAACTTTTTTTGTTTTATTTTTTAATGTTTATTTATTTTTTTTTTAATTTTTTTTTCAACGTTTTTTATTTATTTTTGGGACAGAGAGAGACAGAGCATGAACGGGGGAGGGCAGAGAGAGAGGGAGACACAGAATCGGAAACAGGCTCCAGGCTCTGAGCCATCAGCCCAGAGCCCGACGCGGGGCTCGAACTCACGGACCGCGAGATCGTGACCTGGCTGAAGTCGGACGCGTAACCGACTGCGCCACCCAGGCGCCCCAATGTTTATTTATTTTGAGAGAGAGACAGAGTGTGAGCAGGGGAGGAGCAGAAAGAGAGAGAGACACAGAATCTGAAGCAGGTTCCAGGCCCTGAGGTAACTCACGAACGATGAGATTATGACCTGAGCTGAAGTCAGATGCTTAACTGACTGAGCCACCCAGGCACCCCTGTGTTTTCTATTTCAAAATTCACTTGTTCAGTTCTGGTTTGTAGGAAAGCAGCTGACTTTTGTACATTAACCTTGCATCCTCCAATCTTGCTGTAATTACTTTAATAAGTAATTATTCCAGATTTTGCAGGGGCGGGGGGCCGTCAATTCTTTTGTATTTTCTACATAGATGATCATGTTATCTACAGACAAAGTTTTAAATAGTTCTTCCTGATCTGTATATCGTTTATTTCCTTTTCTTGCCTTACTGTTTTAGCAAGGATTTTTAGTGCATGTTGGAAAAGACTGGTGAGAAGTGACATTTTTGCCTTGTACCTGATCCTAATGGAAAAGCTTCAAGTTGAGAAAGTTTCCCTTTTCCTGTTTTACTGAGAATATTTCATCTATTCTTTTTTTTTTTTTTCTTTTGAGCATAGTCGACATTGTGTGTATGGCTTAGTGATTTGACAAGTTTATATACATTATGGTATGTTCACAAGGGTAGCTACCATCTGTCCTGTTACATTGTTATTACAATATTATTTATTGTATTCTTTATGCTGTGGCTTTTATTTCTGTGATTTGTTCATTCTATAACTGGAAGCCTGTATCTTCTTTCCCTGTTACCCATTTGGCCCATTCCCCTGACTCTTATCTATTCCTTCTTGTGTGAGTTTTGGTAGATTGTGTCTTACAAGGAAATGGTCCATTTCACCTAATTTATCAAGTTCTGTGGGCATGGAGTTAATTATAGTATTCTTTTATTAGTCTTTTTAATTTCCATGAGATATGTAATAATGTCCGCTCTTTAATTTATATCAGTAACTTGTGTCCTCTTTCCTTTTTTTCTTAATTAGCCTGTCTAGAGGCTTATCAATTTTACTGATCTTTTCAAAGAACCAGCTTTTGGTTTTGCTGATTTGCCCTATTGATTTGTTGTTTTCAATTTCATTGATTTCTGCTTGCTTTCTCTCTTTTCTTTTGCTTCCTTTGCATTTTGTTTGCTCTTTGCTTTCTAGCTTCCTGAGGTAGGGTTTTAGATCTTTCTTCTTTTCTAATATATCCATTAATTTCTCCCCAAGGACTGTTTTCACTTTATCCCACAAATTTTGATAACTTGTTTTTATTTTCATTTAGTTTAAAATATATTTAATTTTTTTTGAGATTTCTTTTTTGACCTGTGTGTTGTTTAGAAGTGTATTGTTTAGCTTCCATGTATTTTGGGTTTTTCCAGTTATCTTTCTGCTACTGGTTTCTATTTTAATTCCATTGTGGTCTGAGAGGAGGCATCGCATAAGTTACTTTTAAAAAATGTTTAAGGTACATTTTATAACTCAAAATGTGGTCTATCTTGGTAAATGTTCCATGTGAGCTTGAGAAGAATGTGTTCTCTGATGTTGTTGGATGAAGTAGCCTATAGATGTCAGTTACATCCAGTTGATTGATGGTGTTGTTGAGTTCAACTAAGTTCTTAATAATTTTCTGCCTACAGGATTTATCCATTTCTGATAGAAAGGTGTTGAAGTCTCCAACTATGATAATGGATTCATCTATTTCTCCTTGAAGTTCTATCAGTTTTTGCTTCACACAGTTTGATGATCTGTTGTTGAGTACATGCACATTAAAGATTATTATGTCTCCTTGGAGAATTGACCCTTTCAATATTATATAATATCTGTTTTTATCCTTGCTTTGAGATCTGGTCTCAGTTTGAAATTGATATCGCTGTTCCGGCTTTCCTTTTTACTCTTAGCATGGTATTTTTCTCCATCCATTTAGTTTTAATCTATATGTATTTATATTTAAAGTGGGTTTCTTATAGACAAAATATAGTTGGGTCATATTCTTTTTCTTTTTTTTGTTTTTTTTGTTTTTTTTTTTGAATGGATGATTCTTTATTACCCTGTAAATGCAATTTACCTCACAAATTCCAGTACAGAAATATTCTTAACAGTGGTTTGAATGTTTGAATATGAAATTGGAGGTATTTCTTTTTACATTACAAGTTTTAAATTAGCGGTTGCAATACCTCTGTTGGAATTTGAAAAACAGTCTTTTGAAACGTTGCTTTCAAATAGTCGGGTCATGTTTCTTGATCCACTCTTAGCACTTCTTTTAATTGGTTCATTTCCAAAATTGGCATTTAAACTGATTATTGGTATGGTTAGGTTAATATCTATCATGTTTGTTACTGTTTTTTATCTGTTGTTCTTGTTCTTATTTTGTCATCAATTCTTTTTATGCCTCTTGTCTTTACACTGAGCATTTGATATGATTCCGTCCACTTACCCGATTTCTCTCCTTTCTTAGCATATCAATATGTATATAGGCATATCATATATACATATTGATATATATGTATATAGGATATCATACTTTTTTTTTTACTTTTTTAGTGGTTGCCTTGGAGTTTACAATATGCTTTTACAATAAATAACGTTTTCAAATAACCCTATACACTTCACAGGTAGCATGAATAACTTATAATAACAAAGTAATCCTAAAATCCAAATTCCTCCGCCTTGTCCTTTTATCATTGCTGTCATTGATATACACACCTTTGGTAGAAGAAAATGGCTAGAGTGGACTTAAATTGAATATTTCCCTTCCCCTGGGTCAGTTAAGCTCTGAAAATATCCCCAGAGGTTAGGCTCTGGTTAACTAATTTCTCCTGAGAGTAGGCCTTCTTATGAACAGAGTGCATATTTCAAAATTCATTTCCTACCCCTGGCCTTGCCTTGACAGAAGCATGAGCAAATTTTCTCTATTTATTCTGAGACCTGGTTGAGCTCTTGAAAGCAAGTCTTATAGAATTATGAAGGTTCCCTTATGACCGGGTCCACTTGGAGTTTTAAACTCTGACTTTACCACCTTGAGCCTCCAGCAATTGGTCAATTACAGTTCAAGTTTCCAAACCCCGGCACTGGTTCTTCGGGTGGTTTTCACTCATGAGTCTCTGCCCTGGTAGATTTCCTTTCTCTATATTTGCCTGTCCCATTTGCCTCTTCAATTTGGGGGGCAGTGACTTGACCTGTGTCTTCATCTCTCTTGTGGATCCCAGAACAGCTGTTGATCTTTCAGTCTGTTTAATTTTTACTGTTTTACTTGTTGTTAAGGTGGAGTGACAACTTCCAAGCTCCTTGTACACAGAGCCAGAAACCAGAAGTCAATATTAAGTTTCATATCGTGCACTATCCAGTCCATCTTCAAATGTCTTCTATCTAAAAAACACCCCAATCTTTTAAAAGGTTTATATATTTCTTTCTACTGTAATGACTTAAGCAATATTAAGTTATCATTATCATTAAGGGATCTTAATCTAGGTCAATGTCTTCCGCCTTTTTACTTTTCATGACCTTAACTTGTCAAAGAACTAAGTTAAGTTAATTTAATATAGAATGGCTCACAATCTGGATTGGTGCGTTCACTTTTTCATAGTATCACTTAATTTGTACCGCTCTTCCCCCATAATTCCTGAAAACTAATTGAGACTAATACTCAGTTAGATTCAAGCATGTTAGCTGCTTATGCAAAAACTAAATGATGTTAAAAGAATATTATTTCAGGAAAATACTTTATGAGTTATTAAAGGTGCATGTCTGATTCTGGCTCTGCTAAATGCCAAGTGCCCGGTGTTTGTAAAGTACTCCATGATGCTTCCTTCTTCTGTAGGAAGATGCTTATAACTGAATATAAGCATTTGAAAAATTTTGGCACGGTCAGCTAAAAAGCATTCATTCCTGGTCATTTTCACAGGGGACTTTGAAGATCTGAAAGCCCCTTGCCCAATAGATATCAAGTTTGGGTAGTTGAGATGTAGAAAGCAAACTCCCAGAAAATGTCAGAGATAACAAAGCTAAAACTTATTCACTTATTTATAGCATGGCTGTTCTTTCCCTTAACAAGTCTTAATCCCTTCAATTTTCTAGAGTTTGCTAAGTAAATCAGGTTTTTTGGAAAACATACTCATTTAAAAAGTTATTTATTTATTCACCTAGTCAACTGCTTATCCATTCAATAATAATTAAATGCCTGCTTAGTGCAAAACACAATTGTAGGCATTCGGAAAAGGGACAACAAATCTCTATAATTACTTAAATGTTTTCCAATTCAGTTAAAAGTAGTCAAGATTTAATACATGTGTATACAATATACAAAACTGAACAAGGCTTTGTTACAATACAAAAAAAGTGTTAGACATATCACCTGCCTTCCTGAGATCTTAGTCTAGTGATTGGGATAGACACATCCACGTCATTCTAGAACAAACTGTGCTATAATAGAGAAACAGACAAGATAGTATTGATATAAAGGAATGACTGAGAGCATTTCTAACTAAAGTCTCTGGGACTTTCATTTCATTAAAACCCTTATTTAGTGGCAATAAAATGCCAGAAGTAACTATGTTGATATGTTCTTTATGCACATGTCTTAAAATGTTGGATTTGGATTGTGTTCAAAATGGCATTCATCACAAAATTATGAGCATTTAAAAAAAACATTAAGAATACTTTTTTTTTTTTAAAGCATGACAGACTGATGAATAAACCTCTGGTCTATCTTTCTCCTCTTGGTATTCAATTTTTATTTAAAGAGGAAAGGTGGGGCGCCTGGGTGGCGCAGTCGGTTAAGCGTCCGACTTCAGCCAGGTCACGATCTCGCGGTCTGTGAGTTCGAGCCCCGCGTCAGGCTCTGGGCTGATGGCTCAGAGCCTGGAGCCTGTTTCCCATTCTGTGTCTCCCTCTCTCTGGCCCTCCCCCGTTCATGCTCTGTCTCTCTCTCTGTCCCAAAAATAAATAACGTTGAAAAAAAAATTTAAAAAAAAAAAAATAAAAATAAAGAGGAAAGGTAAAAATAAATAACTCTTCTATTCTCCAGGACAACTGCTATTTTATGCAAATAACATGTTATCTATGGGTATATGACCATTAACTTTTAGTTTTACTGAAAATGAACTATAGACATTTCTTTCTGTATTTAATTTTTTTTGACAAAAATTATATGCTTCTGGTGGGTACAACATGTCTTGATAGACATATACATTGTGGAATGAATGATCACCACAATCAAGGTAATTAGCATATCTATTACATCACATAATTACCTCCTCCCTTTTTTGTAATAAGAACATAAAGATCTACCCTCTTAGCAAATTTCAATTATCCAGTAAAAGAATGAAACAAATTCAGGAGCTAAAGAATACAGTGAATGAGGGGCAGCTGGGTGGCTCAGTCAGTTAAGCGTCCAACTAGGGCTCAGGTCGTGATCTCACGGTTCCGGGGTTCAAGCCCTGCTTTGGGCTCTGTGCTGACAGCTCAGAGACTGGAGCCTGCTTCGGATTCTGTGTCTCCCTCTCTCACTGCCCTTCCCCTGCGCGTGTTCTGTCTCTCTCTCTCTCTCAAATGTAAACAAAACTTTTTTTACAAAAGAAGACAACAATGAGATGAAAAATGCAGAGTGCTCTTTGAGCAGAGTGGTTTGTTACTTCTTCACTGCTGCTTTATCATTTAATTCAATGCTCTTGAGAGATAGGTGAAGAGGGTTTCCTATTTATGATCTGTCTGCTTTGTTTTCTGGCTACATGAAGTTCTCCTCCCATTCCCCTTCCCTCTTATTCCAGAGCCATATTCAGTGACAGGTGGCAGGCTGAGTGAGCCTGTGGGAAACAGATCCATTTCAGGTTGAGGACATTGCTGCAAACCCATTATCCGGGCAAATAATGCAGTGGTTTTATACAGAGGCTTGATCAGGGACTAGTAGATTTTCGAAAGAATGAAGTGAAGGGTACTAAAGCAAAGGAGATAGATTCAAAGTTCCCGACCTCCATTTTTTGTCTAATACAGAACTTTTAAGCCATAGAAGCAGGTTCTGCCGGGCACCCTGACATAATTAGACAGAGAGAGAGACAAGCACGGTTCACAGTATCCCACTTTATTTTCATTAGCTGGCACTACCTGATGCTGAGTTTGAGCAATCACATTTTGGACCTTCTGACTTGGAGCGTGGTGTGATAGAAACAGCTCTAAATATGCCAGAAGGTAAGTGTTTAAGACCTGGTTTAGCCTCTCATTAGCTCTGCAGACATGGGCAAGTCACGTAAAACCTCTGAAGCTCACTTTATTTGAGTGCAAAATGGGGTTTAGAATACATTAAAAGGCTGTTGTGAGAAGGACATGGGATCATGAGAGTAAAAGAAGTCTGAAAGCTATTTAGAAAATTAGGTATTGCAATCTCTCTTCTTGGTAATATGTCCTGAACAACATTTTTTTTTTCAAATGAAGGTTTTTATTGTCTGCTTTTGTGTCTAGAAATGTTCACCTACTAGAAGTAAAAAATAGATATAGACACTTCCCTTTAACAGAGTGTAAAGGATGTAAAATGCAGGTGGTGTCGATGAGGCTGAATCAAGGTAATCACAGGTGGAACAACTCATCTAGGAAGTGGCAAAATAGAATCTGGCTGAAGTAGAAGAGCAGACAGAGAAGGAAGGAGAAAGAGGGAGGGAGAAGAGAAAAAGAGGGGAGAGAGGGAGAGAGAGGAAAGAGGGAGAAATAAGACTTTGGGTGTTATTGGTAATCTCCAGGGCTAAACTACGGTTTGGTGTTACCGGTAATCTCTAGAGCTAAACCACAGTTTCTCAACTTTAGCTGCATACTGGAATCACCCATGACATTAAAAATACTGTTGCCTGAGTTTCATCCCCAGAAATTCTGACTTAATTGGCCCGGGGTAGATTTTTTTTTAAAGTGCTTCGGGTGATTCTATTCTGCAGCAAAGCTGAGAACCACTGAACCAAAGCACTGCCTCTCTGACCTGAATGAACATACAAGTCACTTTGAAAATGCAGCCTGGAATAGTGCCTGAGGTTCTAGCTCCTAACAGGCTCCTAACAAGCTTTCTCTAACTTCTGGACAGTTTTAGTGAGGTAATTGAAAAAAGTGATAAAATGATGATGATAATGACGGCTAACGTTTAATGAATGTTGCTGGGGAAAGAAACTTTTTCTCTATCCTCTTAAGTTCTTCTGGCTGGTCTAAGACTCAAATTCACCTGAGAGAGATTAACAGAAGGAAATCAAATTTAATGACTAGGTACAGGTAATCCACATAAGCATAAAAGATTCCAAAGACAGGCAGAGCAAGAAAAGAGGGTAAGGGGAAAGAGGGTGAGGAGAAAGAGGGTAAAGGTTTGGGGTTTCAGAGGGAATGAAGGCAACTCAAAGGAAGAATGGAAAGAGGCATCCAAATGTTTGCTGGGCCACCCAGAAGCAATGGGCTATAGAGAGGAATTTTAACAAACAGACCTTGCTAAGTTCCTCTTGTTTACCACCCCTAATTCATATTATAATGTAGTTATCTACGTGATAGCTCTTTTGAGGAGCATGTCCTCTATCTAAATTTTCTTTAGGCACTTAAGAGGAAGGTCAAAGCTTCTTCCTGAGTCTTTTGGGCCTTAATTGTTTTCAGCTCAAAATAATCTGCAGGCCAAAGTGACACATCTTGAGGCAACTTGTTCTGAACCCCTAAATATATGCCAGACACTGTGCTGGATATTTCCAGGGTTAACTTGTTAAAATCCTAAGAACAACCTAAAAGGGGTTGGTATTATCATTACCCTGGTTTTACAAATGAGGGAACTGAGGCTTAAAAAGTCAGATATCTTACCTAAGTTTGAAAACCTGGTAAACATATTTGAATTCTGGTAGTCTGACACTGAGCCTGTGCTCTTCGTGATTCTATTATCCTAATTCTGAAATGATTCCGTAGCCCTACTTTTTAAGTGTTAGGTATACTGCAGGAGAGAAAATCTGAAAGAAAAAAGCAAAAATAGGAAGCATCTGAAATACTGGTGCAGATTTAAATGAGATTAAAACCCACAACCTGTCTCATGGCTTTTCACTATGGGAACAGCTAGGAGTGGCATGAGAATTGTTACAGAGAAATCATTAATACTTTACTCTGGATAAGTCAAGTCATAGACTTTGTCAAGATTAACTCAACTTATACTGCTCATCATATCACATGGGCAAATTTAAAAATCCTAAAACCTCGGTCACATCCCAAACCAAATAAATCAGACTGTCTGCGAGTAGGGCCCATACATTAATTAGCATTTGGTAAAGCTTCTCAGGGATTCCAAATTGCAGCAAAGGTTGCTGATCACTGGGTTTGGAGTATGAGGTCCTGGGAGGAAATTGATGCCACTAATGATAGAGTCTAAATGTCACATTTCCTGGGCAGCTTATTCTAGCAGCTAGAGGTATTTGCTTTTTTCTCTGAACCTCCCTGGCTTCTATCTCTACCTCGCTGAGAACACTGACCACATTCTGCCTTTAAGCTAAGTATTTGTGCCTTTGTTCAGAGAAGTGCCTTACAAAAGGCTTTTCCCTAGACAATGTCCTTGAGAGAAGTCATCGTTAACAAAGGATTCCATGGTCAAAACAGTTGAATTAACATTGTAACTGAACCTAACAAAAGAATTTGTCCACCCCAATGCACAGCAAGCCAATAAAAACTGACACCAAGATTTTGCAGTGAAGAAAAATAGACACTTTATTGGTGTGGCACCATCCAGGGAAAACAGAGAGCCAATATCCCAAAGTCCTGAATTCCCGGATGGCTGGCAAATGAGGGTATTTAAAGACAAATTTGAGCCAGGGGTCTCTGGAGAAGGTAGACACCATTGCTTGGAGACCCATGAGATCATGTCACTTCGTCTGATCCTCTGGAGGTCTTTTCTTGAGAGAGACTTGGAATCCGAAAAATATCTTAATTCATTATGTTAGAAGTTTCATTAAGTACATTTGGTGATTATATCTTCAGGGTAGTGCTGGTTAACTACTTGTGAGCTAGTGAGGTTGCATTCCTATAGGTTCCTTGGCCAGTCCCGCCATGCCTGGGAGAAATAGGACCTTAGTGTTCATTCTTTCACCTGAAATGACAAAAATGGAAGCCAGATTCAGCACTGTGTATGTGTCACTCTCTTAGAGACTTCCAATGATTACTTCATAAAAACTCTAAGATGTTCTGTAGTAAGGAAGCATCTTTAACTTTGTTTAGGTGGGAGTTTTCAAAATTATCTGAACGTAAAATACTCTTGACATTCTGTTTTTATACACAAAGTTTGGGGAGAGGAAATTCTAGTTTAGAAAAGAAGGATGGACTTATAGAGTAAGAGCTGATTATAAATCTAAGAAAAATAATAGCAAACCTCACAAGTTATTGTGAAGAATTAAAGCAAATGAGATAATAAATAATAAATATAAGTAATAATAAATTAAATTTCATCACTTATGTAACATGTCTATTATAGTTCCTGTTACTATGGGCTACTTTTTTTTTTTTTTTTTAATTTTTTTTTTTCAACGTTTATTTATTTTTGGGACAGAGAGAGACAGAGCATGAACGGGGGAGGAGCAGAGAAGAGGGAGACACAGAATCGGAAACAGGCCCCAGGCTCTGAGCCATCAGCCCAGAGCCTGACGCGGGGCTCGAACTCCCGGACCGCGAGATCGTGACCTGGCTGAAGTCGGACGCTTAACCGACTGCGCCACCCAGGTGCCCCAAGGGCTACTTTCTTTTTTGTCTTTTTAGTCTCAAGAGTATCTAGGACAGGTCTTACCTTTTACACACACACACACACACACACACACACACACACACAGAAACAAAGTTGTTTTCGTTCTTTCAAAGTTGTAAGAAAATCCTACACTTTATAGGTGGATGTCAAGAGCACTAAATGCCACCTAAATTGATATTCTTTTCTGCATTTCCTCTATTATTAATGCTTATAGAGTAAGAAGAAACTATTGAAGACAATCTCCTGTTAAAATTTAGCACTCACTATTGATTGATTGATTGGTTGATTGGGTATTCACTGGGCAATTATTATGCACAAGACACTCTGGGAGATGAAAACATTGGTAAGACACAGTCACTTAGGGGCTCACTGCAGTGCTATGTCTATATAGAGG
This sequence comes from Lynx canadensis, assembly GCF_007474595.2. Taxonomy (NCBI): domain Eukaryota; kingdom Metazoa; phylum Chordata; class Mammalia; order Carnivora; family Felidae; genus Lynx; species Lynx canadensis. The sequence continues at coordinate 132,749,061 of NC_044307.1, read as the reverse complement.
GGGAAATATAAAGAATAGAAACCAGTGATTTTGTTGTTGAGGGCACATACAGTTCATCTTCCAGCGCTACCTCTCGATTCCCATCCTGCCTCACTGGGTATTCAGTCTAAACCCAGCTCCTATTGGAGTAGTCTAGTTCCAGATGAAGTTGAAAAGCAATGAAGACAAGAAAGTTCTTCATGACCTTTAAGGTTGCTGTTTAAGGTTATTTAGTGTAACTTTTCTTCCTCAACTTGCTGGCTTCTTATGGGAGTTTCATAGGCCAGGAGGGATGAGCTATTAGTTTATTATACAAAATGTGAGCTAGGATTATAGGGAGGAGCATTTTTTTTTTACCTAGACTTTTCTACAACTCTCAAGGATTACTTCTTCCTTTTTTAAAATTTGATCCAGTGGTTATACCTATACTCTTAAGGCAATGATTCTCACACCTGGCCACACAGTAGAAGCTCTAGGAGATTAGGACTTCATGTTTTCTTTATTTTTAAGCTTTCTAGGTACTTCCACCGTGCAGCCCCAGTTAAGAAACACAACCTTAGAAGGACTCCACTATGTTTTTCACTTTTGTTATATTAACTGCTTTATCTAAAACTTCAGGCTTGGAAAGCCCTGATGATGCTGGTTGTGTGTTTTCAACAAGGAGGGTTTACCAGAAGCACAGTCGAAACTCATGAGATGGTGAGGTTCATATCCTGACCCCTGATTCCCAGCAGCAAACTACTAAATATGTAAAATACTGTGATACCCATTTGTACCATGAAGGTTTTAGGAAAATAAGAAACTCATTATTGCTTTTAGCCAGGTGAGTCAACAAAGCAGCAACTGGCACTTTATTTAAGATCTCTGGAAGAACCTGAAACAACTCTCTGAGCAGTTAGTCAAAGTGGACACTGATACATGGATAAACACCGCTTTCTAACTTTATCTTTGAACATAAAGGGAAGGACAAAGTATTTGGTAAAAAAATTAAATTCACCAATATTTCCAGCTTTATTTCCAAAAATATCTTAAGCGATCTTTTGATTTACAAAATGTGAAAAATACTTTCCTCTCTTTCCTTTAACTCACTCGGCAGTGGGGATAAAGTTCATTTTTAATATTCAGTAGTGGTTTAGGAATCTTTCTAGGCAGTCGCTTAAGGATAATCAGCTTGGAAATATTTTATTTTATGTTAAATACACAGAGATGGTGTTTCTTAAGCTTTTGATAAATATTTTTGGAGATAAAATTAAAGCCCGTCTCATATTTATGTTGACTATAAAGAAGAGAAATATAGATACTTTTGATTCAAAGTGAAACTGCTTTATACTTTATACATAATGCTCTGCAGTATTATTTTAACATACAGAAGAGCCAAAGAAAATTAAATTTGTCATTCAGTTTTTTCCCTTCCTATGCCAACAGAAATGGTAAACAGCAAGATGATAATCAGGCAAAACTAAATCTTTCCTGAGTGCATATTTTCCCATTAGTGTGGCCTTTATTTTAAGGCAAATACAGAATAGTTGAGTAGAAAAGGGAAGGTGGATAGTGATGTGGAAATTGTTGGCATTCAGAGCCAATGGCCAAGAAAGAATTCTTGAGACATCTTCCATGCCAAAAGGTGGTTTTATTAAAGCATGGGGAGGGGCCCCTGGGTGGCTCAGTCGGTTGAGCATCTGACTTAGGCCCAGGTCATGATCTTGAGGTTCACAAGTTCAATCTTGAGGTTCACAAGTTCCAGACCTTGCTTCGGATTCTGTCTCCCTCTCTGTCTGCCCCTCCCAAGCTCGTGCTCTGTCTCTCTCTCTTTCTCAATAAGTAAATTAATTAATTAATCAATTAATTAATTAAAAAAAAAGCACAGGGGGACAGGACCCGTGGGCAGAAAAAGCTGCACTGGGGTTGTGACGGGTGACATTATATACTTTCAAGTTGTGAGGGGGTCAGGGATAGCCTAAGTCTCTAAGGAATTTTAGAAACAAGATTTCCAGGACCTTGAGGGGCCTTGCTATTGTGAGAAAAAGGTCATTTACTGTTCAGTAGAACCTCAGTCATGCGACCCTTCATATGTCTGTCAGTGGGCCATATGCTTGGAGGATGGTTGCCAACATATATTTGGGGAGTAGAGATAAACGAAGTTTCCAAAGGAATTTTTATATGTTAATGTGGACTCCCAGGATCCTGGGTGGGAGTGGGGATTGGGCTAAGATTGCCTTTTGCAGTTAGCAAAGTGTCATGATCTAGGCAGCTGAGCTCCGGGAGGGAGGTCACTCTGCCTGACTCAGGGATTTGTCAATGGGCTGTAAGCTGTCAGGAAATGTGATTTTTTTCTTTTGCCTTTGTTTCCCACATCCAGCAGTATTTAGTCTCTGGGGTTTCAGACCTCAGATCTAGAGATTCAGACCTGGGGGTAAAAGAAGCAATGAGGATTAACAGTCTTTCTGAAGCTAGAACAAGCTGAAAGAACAATCATTTGATCAGTATTTTACCACCTCTGGGTGCAAATTCTCTGAAAATCCACCACAGCAGAGAGCCTGATCAGAAAAGTGAATATAAATAACGCCATGAATTGCAACCCACTTGTATACTAGAACGGTCACGTCAACTTCCGGGGCTCAGTAGGCACTGCTAATGTGGGTCACTGGTCAGAAACTCCTCCATAAACTTCCATCTTTCTGGGTCTCAGCTCTGCACCTCTGAGCCTCCCTTTTGCTGAGAAGGTTGCAGCCCCTCTCTCCATTAAGGGTATGCTTTTTACAGTTGAAATAAATCAGATCTAATCAAGTGACAAATGATGTCTATTTCTATAGGAGAAGTGGAATGTATTTCATCAAGTCAGGTAAGCAGCAAAAACTGCTCACTGATAGGGGTCCTCCCTTCTAGAAAAGTGTTTCATTGTATCACTAGGGTTCTGCAGTAATCCTGCGGAGGTATGCATTTCACTCCCTCTGTATCTCATTATGCTTTGGTTATTTAACAAGAGGGTGGTAAGAAGAGAAATTAATTGGCGTTTGACTAAAACTCACAAGAAACTTAGGAAGTTTAATGATGTTTTCAATGATTTAAAAGTGCCTGCCCCCATCACCACTACTTACGGTAAATTAAATATCTTATTACGGAAGGATTAAGGTCATTTTAAGTCACATCTAGCTACTTGGGGTGACAGAACCTTCCCTGAAGGCCTGGAGGTGCTCTTTGCCATTAGACTAGATTTTGACAAAAAGATTGGTCACAAAACTGTGCTAAAAGTTTCTGTTACGTGTTAGTGAACATGGCTACATGAAAGCAGATAATGCATTGTAGTGAAAAACTGGGGGGAAAAAGAGAAAACATATGAAAAAATCTACACTAGCAAGCACTCTGTCTTCTGGGTGTAGGCAAGGTGGTGAATGTGCCAAAGATACAAGGGAACGTGTCAACTGAAAGAAAATCAGCCTTAAAGTAGGTTAGTAAATGCTTTATTCATCGTCTTACTGAGGACTCTAGCCTGGGAGACAGCCTTTCAGATTGCTCCAAAGCTTGTTAGGTGCAGGAGATTATATTCACAAAATGGGAAAGAGGTATATATGCTCTCAAGCAGCTCTCCAAATAATATGTGTCATAAAGTATAATCTATTACCGTTGCTAAAATTAAGATTTACTGATTGCCACATGGACACGAGAAAGACCCTTAGGTCATCTTACCATGTTATGTTTCTATCACATCTGATGGTTTAAAATATTGTGGGGGCGGGGTGGCTCAGTCGGTTAAGCCTCTGACTTCGGCTCAGGTCGTGATCTGGTTCACGAGTTCGGGCCCCACATCGGGCTCTGTGCTGACAGCTCAGAGCCTGGAGTCTGCTTCAGATTCTGTGTCGCCCTCTCTCTCCGCCCCTCCCCTGCGCATGCTCTGTCTCTCTCTGTCTCTCAAAATAAATAAACATTAAAAAATTTTTTTAATAATTCAAAAAAATATTGCTTGTGTTAGGGGGCAGATTTCCTGTTCCCTTTAAGGGTCCTTCTAGCTGGACTAGGAATTAAATTGGCATGACACAGATTAACAGTGTATATGGAGAATCTACATAGACATGGAAATTCCAAAGACAGTCGGGCAAAATGAAGTATATATGTCATTCTGTAGCAAGGAGAAGGGGGGCAGCAGTCTGGGACTTTAGAGGAAAGGAGTGCGCTTCTTCACAGGGCAGTAAGAAGAAACAAAGCTGTTTGGTAATTAGAAGTTTGCCCTGCCAGACAGATGGGTCACTCATATAAAATTTATCTTTGGAAATACCCATTATTCTGGGGAAGACCTCTAATTTAGATTCTTCTGTGTAATTAAAGGACAGGCAAACATTTCTCTTAATGAAGCCTGCAGGTTCTCGATTGTCTTCAGCTCAAAATAATCTTCACGCGAGAATGGGCCACTTGGGGGCGACCTGCCCTCTGACCCTACACTTGCAAGCCTCTGGTTAACCGGTTTTCTGGTTCTTCCTGGTTTTTATTCCTCCTTGAGGTCACCTGAGATGGTCACAGAAGATTGACATTAGTTGGCTACTCAGTTTAGTAGAGGTTTGGATGGTTTAGTGTCAGTAACGTAAGCTTTGGATTCTGATGATCCTTTGAATTCTGTCATACTTATGAGCTGTGTGACCCGAGGCAAGCTACTTGTCCATCCAAGCCCCAGTTTTCTTATCTATAGATTGGGTAATAACTGTGGCAGCGACAATGAAACATGTTCACCATTTGCACCTTTAGGAATTATCATTTCCCAGCCTCCCTTGCAGTTAGATTTCAGGGGTCACACGACTGACCATTCACTTTCAGTCTGACCCCTACAAACATCCTACCCAAATCTCCAACTCATACCTTTCCCTTACTGCAGTCACTTGGAGACCGCACGTTCCATGGGGGGCTTGCTACAGGGATGAAAGAGAGTGGCCTAACCTGAATGTGATTTCACATGAGCATGAAATAAATGTTATTTTATAAGACACTGAGATTGAAGACATCTGGGAACAATACTAGGGGAAAATGGAATGTAGGTTGGATTTGTTAAACTGCCTGTAGACCACTATTGATCAGTATGGTGAAATTTTAGATATGTGTTATATAGGATAATTGTAGTGAAAAAAGAGAATACTTACACAATCATTTAAGTGTAATAAATTACTGGAGTGCTTGGGTGGCTCAGTTAAGTGTCCGACTCTTGATTTCATCTTAGGTCATGATCTCATGGTTCATGAAATCAAACCCTGTCTGTGCTGACAGCACAAAGCCTGCTTGGGATTCTCTCTGACCTCCTCCTCCTCCCACCTGCGTGCCTATGTGCATTCTCTCTTTTTTCTCTCTCTCTCTCTCAAAAAAAAAAACATTGAAAAAATTAAAAAAATAAATGTAGCAAATTACTATTGATAGGAGTCACAGGATGTATTGCCCGAATATGCTGTTTTATTAACTCACTGACATTGAATAGAGTTGTTTGTAGAGTTGCAGTCCCTGAAGTAGAACAGGTGTCCTTAAGACCAGACACGCTGGAGTCAAAGAACAGAAGATAAATCTCAAGAACATGATCTCATTTCCCCCAGTCACTGAATGCCACTCCACCCAGACCCTAATTTTTGCCTTTAAAAACCCTCACTTGGGGCGCCTGGGTGGCGCAGTCGGTTAAGCGTCCGACTTCAGCCAGGTCACGATCTCACGGTCTGGAGTTTGAGCCCCGCGTCAGGCTCTGGGCTGATGGCTCGGAGCCTGGAGCCTGTTTCCGATTCTGTGTCTCCCTCTCTCTCTGCCCTCCCCCCCGTTCATGCTCTGTCTCTGTCCCAAAAATAAATTAAAAAACGTTGAAAAAAAAAATTAAAAAAAAAAACAAAACCCTCACTTGTAAGTCGCCAGGCAGTTTGAGATTTTGAGCATTAGCTGCCTGTTCTCCTGGATGGAACCACATGAATAAATAGCCTATATTTTTCATTGCCAAACTCAGTATGCGGGGGCCACAGACTTGGTTTGGTTACAGGATTGTAGTCCTCTCTCTATTCTCCCTTTCTCCTCTTTTTTCTCCTTCTTCCCTCCCCTCTCCTCCCCTTACCTCTCCTGCCTCCCTCCTTCCTCCCCCTTTCCTCCTCCCTCCCTCCCTCCCTTCCTCCCTTCCTCTCTTTCTTCCTCCCTTCCTTCCTTCCTTCCTTCCTCCTTCCTTCCTTCCTTCCCCCTTTCATTCTCTCCTGATACTAAACACAACCTAGCATATCCTGATTAATGCAAACTTCACACCTCCTTCACACAGTTGTAAGGATTAAACATCAAGGATACTGGGGGCATAGAGACACATAATAAGTCTAATACATTTATTAGTATTTTGTATCACCCAAACTCATTGTATTAGGGATAAAAATGTCAGGGCTTAAAGGAGTTAAGTGATTTACCACAACCACCTAATTTTGAATATAGCTAAAAATTTCCAATTTAGGGTTCTTTAAAATATATTGCAATTTGCACTGAAATCAGAGGCTCCTTTCAGTGAAACAGACATTTAGATACATTGGATCTGTTGAGTGTGAGGTTAGTCTATTCAAATGACAACTGATGGGGTGCTTGGGTGGTTCAGTCAGTTGAGTGTCTGAACTCTCAGTTTTAGTTCAGGTCATGATCACAGGGTCCTGGGGTTAGGCCCTGCACTGGGCTCCCCACTGAGCACAGAGCCAGCTAAGGATTCTCTCTCCTCCTCTCCCTCAGCCCCTCCCCCATTTGGTCTCTCTCTCAAATAAAATTTTTAAAAATAAAAATGAGTTTATTTCAAGAAAGTAGCCAACATGTTAAAATTTTAGTGATAACCAATGTTGATCTCAAGTTTGTAATTGTTGGGTGGTACTTATTAGTAATTTAGCTGACTAACTCTATATCCACTTATGAAAGTTTTCACATTTTTGAGGAGAGGAGTCGTTCTTTCTCTAATTTTGTTTTAACTTTAAATTTCTTTCAGTGAACATTCTGGAAGTAGTAATGACCTACTTTAAAAAAAAAGTGACCTTTTAAGAGAAATTCCCAGGAAACATGTTACTTTAGAATGGCATATTAATTAATATGTGTGTTAATTAATAAATATGTAGGGGAGCAAATTTTGCCACCCCCAGATATCCCCGTTTGGTATATTGGTTATTTTAGGCTGGTTATTTTTAAGAAACTTCAAATGTAGGTGAAGCTCTGAAATCCAAGTAAAAGTTATCCTTTTGTAAAGATAAATTTACATACATAAGGGAAATCTCCATTTGTAAGCCTGTCTGCTTTGCTGTATAAGGAAGAGGGGGAATAATTCTAACTCTCTAGAAAGACTTAACAATGGAAAAGACAACTACTTAAGTCTGCATAACAACCTTACCTTTGTTTACTGTGCTTTTTCTCAACACCTCCCGTAACTGACTCCCCACACCCAATATCTGCTTTTGTCTTTGGCTGAGGATGGTATTTAAGGTGATGTCTTTGGCCATTTGGGGAATTACTCAGTTTTTCTGGGTCTCCCTCTCCACCATGCAGGAGGTATGCATGTTATTGAACTTTTGTTTGATTTTCTCCTGTTAATCTGTCCCGTGTCAATTTGATTCTTAGACCGGCTAGAAACACTTCTAAGGGTAGAGAAGAAATTTTCCTCCCCAACACTCTTACAAATGGAGATTTCCCAAATGTGAATATTTCTTACAAAAGGGTAACTTCTACTTGCATTTCAGAGCTTCTCCCGTGTCTGTAGTTCCTTAAAAATAGTCAGCTTGAAATAATCACCATGCCAAGAGGCATATCTTGGGGTGGCAATATTTGCTGTCTTACAAATACAGTAATTACTATAAATATTTTTTACTTCAAGTATTTTTCTAGTGTTTTTATAAATTACACAATTAAACAATGATTTTGAGTTAGATTTTTTTTTTCTCCTGTTGGTAGCTTTTCATTGTGAGTCAATATGGGGTGATGATTCTGCTTGTGGATTTGGCAAACTTCTGTAACAATGGATTCTCTCCATAGAGAATGCCCGTTGGGAGACATTCATACCCAGCTCCCAACTAATGATTTTGTAATGGAATAATCGTGAGTCTGCTCCTTGGTAAGTTACAGGTAAATTACTCGAGCATTGTCATAAAGAAACTTTATTTGTAGCAAGTAAGAGATGACAGAGAATAACTTCCAAAGCCATGACTCCCTGAGCAGGGATGAGTGTTTTTCTTTTTTTAAAGTTTGTTTTTTTTTTTTAACATTTATTTATTTTGAGAGAGAGGGCGCCAAGCGGAGGAGGGGCAGAGAGAGAGAGAGAGAGAGACAGAATCTGATGAAGGCTCCAGACTCTGAGCTGTCAGCACAGAGCCCGAGGCGGGGGATCGAATTCACTAACCACAAGATCATGACCTGAGCAGAAGTCAGACCCTCAATGACTGCTTCCCCGGGTGGGTGCCCCTGGGTTCTTTTTATTTAGAGTGAGAATGAATATTCAGAAAGAGGAGCTTTGTCATTACATGTAAAAGTGGGCATAAAGTTGTACAGCCTTACTGTGGAAACACGCCTACATATGTAGTCTATGTATATTAATGAAGTTGTACTCATCTTTCAGGTGGAGACTTTCACATTATAATGGAACAGAAGTAACTGTTGGACAAGGGGAAGGTAGTATGGGCATGATCTGAGAGCCAGAGCTCACCTAAACTGGTTGGGGTCTTGGGCTCACTACTCGGGTAGGGAAAGCAAGGCCTTGCTTACTTTTGATATAGCACAGGGAGTTTTACCACTGATTTATGTCTCCAATGTGGTTAAGCTATTTCCTGGCCTCAGAGACTGTTAGTTTTTGCATTCCCTTTGTTCCCTTAAAACCCTTGACCGCTAAGGTTTTTGCATTTCTTTGTAATTCTGATACCTTTTGGAAAGTTCCGTAGGATGTGCATACATCAAGGAAGTAGGGCATAGATCAAAGAAAATAGCTGGGGGCCTAAAACTGACTTCTCTTGTGGCAGGAAAGCTTTGTCTCATTTTTCTTTTTCTGGGGACCCCTAACTCTTTCTGCCCACAATTCTATTATTTTGCTACTCAGGCTAAGTATGCTAGTTTGTATAAAGAGCTTATAGAACGGTTTTCAGGGTCTTATTGTTGCAGGATTTTTTTTACCTCCATATCCAAGGTTTGTTGTCTCCATGCTTTGAAGAATGCAGAGGTGAACACAAAATAAAATGAGCCGCAGGCCAAAGTTTATTAGAGGAGAAGATCAGTAAGAAAGAAAAGTATGAAAGCTGTCTTTACAGAGAGGGGGCATTCAAAAGTAAATGGCCAGGACTGTAGGCTAGGAGCTTTGTTTTATAGAGTTTGGGTAGGCTTCCTTCCCTCCCCCTTGTTCCTTCTCAGGTTCCACTCTCACTGGCTAGGTACCTCTAAATGCATAGTCATTCCTTTTTTTGATTGGCTCATTTTTATCATATGAGGGATGGTTTATGGCCATACCCTTCCTATGGGTCCTATATCTTATGGCCGACTAGTAATTTTTAGTCAGGTCTCTGTTGGTCAAATTTCTGAGGAAAACCTGAGGGGAGTAGGCGGTGTCTGTTGCATTCTTAAGAGGAACTTTATGCTTGAGGGAGTTTGCTCCAGGTCAGACATTCCCAGAAGAAATGTTTTAAAATCTGTGTTTTTCCTCCACCCAGGTACTTTTAAGCCCCGACTCTTCTTTCTGCCTACTGAATCCTATCTTTCCCTATCATACTATTTTGAAAATAGCATCAGCATAATTTTCCGCACAGTGTGGTGGTTCAGAGTATGGGCTTTGGAGCCCAGGGAGTGTAGTACATACAGCTTTACGTCCCACTAACTTTGTGATCTTAGGCAAGTTACTTGGTTTTTGAACCTCAGTTTTCTCATCTGTAAAATGAGAAGAAACCCTACCTCAAAGGATGTTACAAAGTTAAATGTGGCATGAAATGTAAAATTCAGTGATAAATAATAATTATTACCAAAAACTATTAACATAATCTTAGAAACCAACCTGAAGAAATATACAGAGGGTAAATCTTTGGTGTGGAGTAATTCCTCATCCTATTTATAGGATTTGAAAAATTTTTAAAAATCTAAGTGTCTAACAATAAGTGTGATTAAAGACAATTACAAGATATCCATACAACGAAGTTTATGGAGTATTTTTGTTAATATCAGTAAGAAATGCTTTGAATGCTTTTAGCATGTGAATATTCAGTAGGTCATTTTAATGATTTATGCACCTGGGTGGCTCCGTTGATAAGGTGCAATTTGGCTCACTTCGTGATCTCCCCGTTAGTGAGTTCAAGCCCCGAGTCAGGCTCTGTGCTTAGTGAGTTCAAGCCCCGAGTCAGGCTCTGTGCTGACAGCTCAAGCCTGGAGCCTGCTTCAGATTCTGTGTCTCCCTCTCTCTCTGCCCCTCCCCCACTCATACTCTGTCTCTCTTTCTCTCTCTCTCAAAAATAAACATTAAAAAATTTTAAAAAAAGAAACATTACAAAAATTATTTGCCCTAATCCCCCACAGAGCACACAAACACAGTGTTCTGTTGAGTCTTTGAAGAGAAAACATTGCCTTTCATATAATTTGCCTGCACTCTGCCTTCCTGTTTCAGCTGCTGCTTTGCGATCTGTTTTGGCTGTGGCTTGCGGGCATTTTTCCTTATGAATGATTCTTGCATCTCTCCATAGCCATCCCTCCGCATCTATTCCTGGCTTGAACTGCCAGCGTGGTGGCCCTGATCCACTCTTGACCTCTAACATCCTCTGAGGCTCTCGCCCTTGCTGTGCTTTGAGCCCAGTATCCCTTGCTACTGATCTCAGCTATTGATATCATCTGCACCCTTCACTAGGTTGGCCTGTTGCTCAGCTATACCAAAACAGGTATGACTGTTTTGTATCTGACAGTGTTTATCTTTCCTACTGACCTACAGGGAGATCCCTGCCCCTTCTTGTGGCTTCTTCTAAATTTTACATGTGGGGGTGGGGGAGTGGGAGTTGGGAAACTTGTTAGATCCCTAGAAATCCACTCTTGCCATTGAGCCACACAGCCTCTCCATCACTGAGTACATGAGGTTGTCAGGGGCTTAATCACTACCTGTCTGCCCAAGCCCTGTTGGTGATTCTTGCTCAGATTCCATTCTCTTTTCTCATGACTTTGTTTTCCCTTTTCAGGTCATTTCCTGCCAACCTGGCTTGCACAGGACCATCCCATCTATCAGCTATGTTGCTATATGTTTGAAACTGCTGCGTGTTTGAACTTCTCAGTTGAGAACACAGAATGAATTATTCCTCAAAGCGTTCCTGGATCCTGATTCCATGGAGATAGGGAACTTTGCTCCAAGAGCAAGTGATCAACTCTGATCAAGTGGAAATCCTTGCTTAGGTCATAATGCACAATTTAAAAAGCAGGAAAATATTATAAATAAAGATGACCTAATTCTGTTAAAACCAAACTTACTGGCATGAGAATCACTACAAGAAAAAATCAAAATGTCTGTAATGTCAATATTTGGATGACATGACTATAGATTTGTTTTCAAATCTCTAAATTTCTACTACAAATTTCATGGTTTTTTAATTGGAAAATGACACAATTTAAGAAATTGTTGCAAAGAAATAATCCAGAGGCTAATGTCAAATTTATTTAAAGGACAGCTGAACTTTAATTTTCTTTTGTGGGGCACCTGGGCAGTTCAGTTGGTTAAGGGTCTGACTCTCGATTTTGGCTCAAGTCATGATCTCATGGCTCCTGAGTTTCAGCCCCATGTCGGCTCTGTCAGCACAAAGCCTGCTTGGGATTCTCTCTCCCCCTCTCTCTCTGCCCCTCCCTCTTTTCTCCCTCAAAAATAAATAAATAAATTTTAAAAAATAAATAAAATAAAATCATCTTTAAAAAGTACAGTTTAAAATCAATCAATCAACCAATCAATCAATCAATAATATTCTTTGTGATTTTGCCTTGCTAAAAGAAACAGGAATTTATTTGGCTGAGTCTAGAAGCACTTGTTCTCACTTCAAGCCCTTTAAGACAGCTTTACCTTGCCTTCTACAGCTCTTTGTTTTCTTATCTTTATCTGTACTGATACTTGTGCCTGTGTGTATGTATGTCTCTATCTATCTATCTATTATTCCCATATTCCCATCTATAGCAGATACTGCTAGTGCCCTGCCCCCTCTTGATATTCACCTTCCCCACACAGGCCAACTCTCAGGTTTCCAACCGCCAACATCTGTAACTCTTTGCCTGAAGGCTTCCTTTGGAGACAGGAGCCTGCATAGGAGACACATTGGTAGTTACTGGAATTAGCAGGCACCTCCCTCCCCAGTAGCCCCCAACCATGACAGGAATTGATAATTAAATGCTCCCCACATCCTTGTCCCATGGGGATGAGGAACAGTATGAGGCATGCTCTCCACTGTCTCCCAGAGTCTCTGGCAGGACTGAGTCCCACAGTGGTAATCTGCCTGGTAACACACCCTTTATTGGCTGCATATCATTTGCTGCTTTGCCTCCCCACTTTCCTATTGGTGCTTCCAAGGATCACTTCCCCAATATACAACTTTCACTCAAATCGTTTTCTCAGGGTCTGTTTCTGGGTAAATCTATCCTAATAAGATACTCACATTCATATCCATTTCCTATAGTTCATAAGAAAATGGCTTATTGGTTATAGCTGCCTCTGAGCTAAGCCTGAGCTCAAAATGTGGCAAGATGCTGACAAAAGTAGCAGAATCTTAGGCAGCAATACTGGAACAATGGTTAAAGTGAATCAAAGTATTAGTGCAGTACTATGTCTAGTTCTGGATGCAACATTTTTTAAAGGATACGCAACAATTGGAAATATCACCATGGCCTGATTAGGAGTTTAGGAACCTAATAATAAAGATAACAGTTAAAGGAAGTGACGATTTTTGGCTTGGAGAATAAACTACAAACTAATGGCATAATCACTATTCAATGGTTGAAGGGGTGTCATGGACACAGTGCACTAAATTTATTCAATGTCTTCCAGGGGCGGAACTCTGGGCAAAAGTAAAAGAAAAGCAAAATTTGGGTCCAGGGAAACAAAACCTTTTCTATAATCATTAGAGTTTTCCCTTTTCGAATGCAAGATCCTAGTCCCTGGAAATACTTCAGCAGAGGGCAAAACTCACCCGAATCCATCCCATTCCTTAAAATAAACCCAGGCCACACATGTATGCCTCCTTAGTCCCACTGAAAGTGCATTTCTGTCACCAGCAGTTTGGTTGTTTGAATGCCATCAGACTATCAGCCTTCCACACGCCTTGCTGCTTCTACCCCCTTGTTTTCCTGGTCCTCCAATACCTTCATCCCGGATTTGTGTCTTAGTTCTGTTCTCTGGCTAGCTTCCTGGGTTAACGTCGCTCACTTAGTGTGTGGGGCTATCTGCTCTCTTTTGTACAAGTGCAGTAGTAGGCCTTGTACCCCAGCCCCTCCCTCCACCTATCCCACCCTCGCCAGAAGTGACTCCTCACCTGCCTCTGACACAGCAAGAGGAACAGGACACAGAGAAATAGAGTTGAAAATGGGGTGATAGCTTATTTTAAATGACTTGTAAATTTACTTCCAACTCAATAATTCTATGATTCTTTTCCTTTTCAGTGTTTGTTATGCTGATTCTTAAGCTGCTGCTTCTTCTTCTTCTTCTTCATCTTATTAATCTATAAGCCTTGTTTCCCAAGCTACCATGAGAAAAATCAAGCCAGTTTCTGGTTTAATAGCGTCATTACTTCAACTCCCTAAACTGGGCTCTCCCTTTCTCCCATGTTCCCCGCAAGCCCTGGTGGCTAGTTTTGCCTTTCACCTTGTCTAAAGATATGTCCTTCTGTAAAGAAGGAACCTTCAGCCCATGCTTTCCCTTTGGATGATGGGTGCCCTGCTTAAGCAGTCTTATGTTACCAGCAGCTCTCCTGCAGAGGACGCTGTTCCTCACACCTTTTATTGCTTTGCCAGACCTCTGGCCGGGCTCGATGGTCACCGAGTGTTGCCATGCTCTTCCGCAAGAAAGGCAGACCTTCTGCCCAGTGGGACAGCTCTTTTTGATGCCAAAAGGAGAGCTTGTTCTTCATGATGAAAACATGTGTTGTTCCAGTTGGCAGAGTTAGGATCAGTAGGTGGAAATATAAAGCTCTGGACCCCATAAGGCTCTTGGAATAAATCTTCAGAGAACTAAGCTGGGAAAACTACACAGTGTTACAACACTCATTTCCTTTTTTCGACATTTACTGAGTGTCTGCTTTGCCCTAAAGTCTCACCAATTAGAAAGAAGAAAATGGATCTCAAACAAAAAGGAACTTAGAATCTACTAAGGGAAAGAGACATGCAAACCATAATGTAGTCGGATGGGATTAAAATGCTGTGGGAATGAGAAAGGGGGACCAGCCCCTACATACTCTCCTGAGCTCTAGAGAGGAACACGAACTCACAGGCTCTGTGCTGGCTTAGGACAGAGCTCAAATCCCTGATGGGCCACTTGCTAGCTGAGAGACTCTGGGCAAGTTACTTCAGTATTCTAAAATATCCCGGTAGCAGTGGTACTGGGACGATTAAATGAGAATGTAAAGAACCTAGCAAAATGTCTGGCACAGAGTAAGTGGATGAACATGTTGTTTCCCTTCTCTGTGATTCCCTCACAAAATAGTCTCTGGGAAATTATCGGGGTAGTTATTCACACATCATTTGTGCTATCTGGAGCCCAGACCCACCTGCTTCAAATGTCTTCCTTATGGTGAAGTTTCTGGACTCTCTAAATGGAGGTCCTTATGACCTAACAGGCAATCTAAGGGTATCTTTGGACAACACACCTGAAACTTTTTCTTTTTTTCTTCTCCTCCCCCTCCTCGTCCTCCTCTTCCTCCTCCTCGCCCTTCTTCTTCTTCTTCTTCTTCTTCTTCTTCTTCTTCTTCTCCTTCTCCTTCTCCTTCTTCTTCATCTTTTGTTTCTCATTCTCTGTCCTATGACTTTTCTCTCTGAGACATCAAGCTCCCATTTCATGATTTCTCATTCTATTCTCAAGATACAGTGAAGAACCTCCCTGGTGTCTCAGCCCCTGATTCTGGAGATTCCTTCAACATCAGCTTTCCTGTATATATCTTGCTCCTACCATCTAAATACATCGCAGTCTCATGAATGTGATCCTTGTACCATCATTGCTCTCCCCTTGGACAACACTTGGTAGATACTTTACCTTGCAGGTATCTTACAGCAGAAGATGTGAATAACAGGGGCTTACTTGTTTTGAAGACCAGTGAAGTCTCTATTGAAATAAAAGGGAATAGAACTTGAAATGTAAGGGAACAGAGGCAGGTATCACCAAAGTAAGAAACCAGGTCCCTCCAGAGTGTGAGCCTTGTGGGGCACAAATGAAACAAAAATGCAGCTTTCATATGCCTCTGTTTCCAGAGCTCTGCTAGAGATCCAGGAGTCTGTCAAGTCTCACAATTCTATCAAAAAATGCAAGACAACGTCTGCCATAGCACTGAATATTCAAATTCTGGATTTAATTTCCAATCTAGAGTTTCAGGTCCCTCCCACCTTCCACATCATCAAACTGTACTCTACACCCACCTGGCCTGTAGGTCTTGCATGATGTTCTCTAACTTTCATCTGGCAGACATGTTGTGAGCAAAATCAGACCATCGTAATTGTTTTTTGTACCAGTCTATTTCTCTTATTGTACCTCTTACAAAGTATGGAGAAGGAATGCACACATTTAATAAATAGAAAATATTTATTATACAGCATTATCAAGGTTATTTGACAAAGGCAGTAACGAGCCAAAGGAAAACACTTTTACAAGAAGCTAAACAACGTGTATAAGCACGTACATCAAGATGAAAAGTATCTGCATTTTTGGTATAAGGTATGTCTGTGTACATTTCCAATTTTGAACAATTATGCTGTAAGAGCTAATACTGCATTGTGTTCAGGAAAACATTTAATCATGATAATATTAGGCATTCAGAGAAATAATATGATTGGTGTTGAATGTGTTCACCAAATGTTTCAGACTAAAACCTCAGAACAAACCGATATCTTACATTATTTGAATAGTAGAGCAGTTTTCCTGATCTATACTTACTTTTAAAAATCTGAATGCACAAGTCCTGTGATATCAAGGACATATGTTAGTGGCATTAAGATATAAAACATGTTTCACGAATAATAGATAGTAGGCTTTTACTTGCTAGTTTGCCAGGAAGTAGACCATCTATTAAGCATGGGAACCATCTAATTCCCTCATTCTCCTTCATTACAGTGAAAACATGGAATTGAAACCTCATTTCAGTCATTTTTCAACATGGAATTGAAATCCTTGTTCAGTCATTAACACCAAAGGTGTTACAAAATAATTTTTTTAAAAGAAAGGCGGTCCATTCTTGTTATGGAACCGACTAAACTTGGCAGTGGAGTATGGGAAGGCATGAGAAACATGAGCCTCAAACATCGGAGCTGATGTTAAATTCTGAACAAATGATGAGGCGGGTATTTAAAGATTCTAAGATGATTTTTGGCTGAGAAATCAGCTTCCAAATGAAGGAAGCATATTAAAATATGACTGCACATAAGGCATAAACAGATATTTAAAGGGGTAAGATCCATTCCACAAATAATAGAAGAAATCAAAATGGCGAGAAGAGTCACTTTTATTGGGTGTAAAAAGGAGGATATAAATGAAATGACTGGATGACACATACGTGGTTATTACACACAGTACACAACAAAAATATAAAGAAAAGGGATGACAACGAAAATAGAGGAATAAAAGTACATGGAAATAAAAATTAAAAGAAAGCAAAAAATGGTAAATAGAAAACTGGGGAAATTATGCCAGACAGAGAGGTTAGCATATGCTTTATAAACACTGAAAGCTCAAGTCGCTGTGGAAAATCTCTTTAAAAAAAATCTAAAGTGACCTGAAATCATCTCAATACTGTCATTTCAACCTTATGTTTTAATAATGATATCTGAAAATTTATAAAATGTACTTTTTATTGTAACCCACAGTTTTTGTGAATTTTTAATACAACACATTTTCAAGCCACTTCGTTATAATACTCCACATCATAAAATATCTGAAAAAGAAGTTCCCTTTTAGAAGAGGGAGGACCTTCTGAGCAGCATAAGGAAACCATTGGACCACAGCACTCAAACCATCAAAGAGCTTCTGCAGATATTGGTGACAATATCTAAAACATCATTGGAACAAAGAAATATCTATACTATATTGGAAAGACGACTTCTAGTTGCAGTTACATTGACATTACAGTGCACAAATTTTATTATCACAAGTATACAAAGACACAGGAACACATTTACTCACAAGTTACAGGAATTATTTGCCAATAGGAAGGATGACAATAGGAAGGACGTTATTTGTCATTGAACCAGCAAGAGTTGCTCTGAGTACACCCTTAAGTTGGAAGATGGATTTGTGTCTGTAGTACACAGGAGAAACAACGGCACCAAATACACATACTGCATTTTAGAAGTTCAACTGGTAAGTATTATTTGCTACAGTAAATGTAAGGTAACAATTTTGCCACATGGTTTGTTCTCTTTAATTAAAGGGCAGAGAAGAGCCCCTTGGCACAAACACAAGAAAATCCACAAAACACCTTCTGCCAGTCTCAAAACAATCGCTTGCTCTAATCTTTTCTCCGAAATCACCAATAAGCGAGTATCAAATATGGGACGTTATTTGTGCTGATTGTGTTCAAAGCCTCATGCTTATGTGTCCTCTTGCTTCTCAATCCTTCCTCCCTTAGCACTCCTGATGAAGCACTTTTTGGTGATTTTGCTCTGATTCCTGTTTTCCTAAATAGAGAGAAATCACAGAGCAGTAGGGTATCCATACACTTTTTTCCCAGCGCAACAAGGCTGGCCCTGGGTCAGGTGCAATGGGTGAAGGGAGGCTCCTGAAGACCAGGAGTCCGTGGGCTCAGTAAGGAGAAGGGCTGGAGAAAAATGAGCTGCCGTCCCATGGGTGGTTCCATGCCTGCCCCTCCTTCACCCACCTGCTCTGTCTGGCTCCAGCCTGCTCACTAAGAATACCACGAACACCATGATGTCCACTAACGGTTCACCTGGCTGGTCCACATGTGCTGTCTCTTTTCAAGCTGGCCAAGTGTGTGTGGGCATGTCTATCTATGCACAATGTCCAAAAGAGGAGATTATTCGTGTTGATTTATTTATTTATTGACTTATTATTTATTTATTCATTCATTTATGTGGTGAAAGTTGTTTATTATGGGATTGTGCTTTGTCAGAATTCCCTTTCTTCCCAGAGAAGGCTTTTGAATAATTCAAGAATCGGGACCCTCGCCTGGATCCCTTTTTGCTTGCAGAGCACAGTTCCCTCTGGCCTTCCCTACGGCGGCAGCATTGTCCTCCTTGCCTGCTGACTTCACCCTCCTCCCCCCATCTCCTCCTCCCAGCCGTCGGCGCATCTCCGGAGGTGCTGGTGCTCCCTGGTTTTTCTCGCTGTCCCCGCGGACACCTCCTCCCTACAGGGTGGAGGAGCTTTGCTTGTAGTCCCTCAGAATGACGGAGGCGTAGGTCACGTTGGGAGGGGTGCAGAGCACCGACTCGGACACGGGGGAGCTGGGCACCGAGCTGCCGGAGGCCACCGAGTCGCGGAAAGGCGACGGAGGCGTCAGAGCAGGTGAATCCTCGGGGAGGGGTTTGCTGGCCGCCTGCAGGTCCTCGTCTTCCTCCTCCAGCTCGTCTTCCTCGGTGTTCCCTTCCCGCTCGTACAAGTACTCCTGGAGGAGCTTAAACCTCTCGCTGTCGTCCTCATCCTCGTCTTCTGCCGGCGGGGAGGCGGGCTCCTCCCCGAAGGTGCTCAGCTGCAGCGGGAGCATTTGCAGGTGCTGCGGGGGCGCCGGGGGCGGGTACAGCGAGCGCACCCCGTTCCCCGGACCCCCGGGGACTGCGAGCACCGCGTTGAAATCGGGGATCCCGGTGCTGAAATTGTTGACCACTCCCTGTAGCTGGTCCATCAGGGATTTCTGCGGTGGCGGTGGCTGCTGGAGGGGAGGGGGCAAGCCCTTGGGGACGGCCGGGTCGGCCAGGAAGAGGGGGGTCTCCTCTGTGGTCAGGTGGGGCGGCAGAGGCGGGGTGCTCACCGCGGTTGGCACACGTCGGTGCACCACCATGGAAGGACTGTTGGGAGGGCTGAAGCCGACCGGCTGGGCATCCTCCTCCTCCACGTTGTAAAGGGTCTTGGTGCTGGTATCGGAAAAGGTCAGGCTCTTGCCAGAGCCCTGGTAACTTTTAGTGAGGGGCTTGATGACGGCTGTTTGGTTGCAGGCCGTCTCATTGGTCTTCACGTGCACAGAGAGGCGGTGCCACATGTGCTGTCCTTTGGGCACCTGTCTTCCACCTGGTTCAGACCATGACACAGACTTGCCATTAGAACTATGAACAAAATAGAGATGGATTTATTTGCAGGTATATCATGCACACAGGATAAGATACATACAAATTATACGCAATCCCAGCTCAAGGCAATTTGATTCCCCCCACCCCCACCCCGCTCCCGCGAGCGACTGTAGGTCTGGCGGCCAAGCCCTCAATCTCCCCTTATTACAGGTCAAAGGCCAAAAGCTGCAGCGACCCCAGGTGGCCTCTGTAGCTGCAGTCGGTGATTCCATTCACCCCAAGACAAGGCAGAACATTTTGCCCCTGAACAAGTTGTAGGGGAGAAAAGCCAGCCTGTTACACAAGCAGCTATTTTCATTTAGGTCTGAGATTTCACCAAGTTATTATACACCCACGTACACACGCACACGCCTAAGGTAACAACAAAATTGTCACTCTGTGCAAGCCTTTGAAAGATTCCAAAATTGATGGAGGAACCAAAAAATAAAACTACAGTTACACAGGGACAACAGAATATAACGACCATAGCTCTTGTCGCCCTTTCTTCTCAGTCCCTGGAACAAATTAAAGCTTTTCTCGTCGTGTGCAGGTACCAGAGCAGCGTGGTCATACACACGGCAGCTGTACGGAGGAGAAGAAAGCAGATGACGGAAAACCCAGACCCACATTCCATTTAAGTGTGTCACAAGTGTTGCTTTTCTTTTTGTTTCAATGCACCATCCCCCACACTTACAATGGACTGCAATTCACATAAAGGCCCTGATTCACAGCGGCTGGTTTGGGATTTCCACACTGGGGATTTTTAACTAGGTAGTGTTAAGGAAGTCCAGCAAAATACAGATGGTTAGACCCTGGGTTAGTCCTTCAGCATAGTTTGTGATGCAAATGAGACGAAAGGAAGATTCAGAGAAAGCAGAAGTTACTGAGACAAAAGCCCTTCCATGGCCTTTTACTCATTGAGCTTTGGAGAAGAAAAAATGTTGGGGTACCAGCAGGACTCCAGCTTTATTGGCATATATCTTTGTGGGACCATTTTAAAACCAATTAAATAAAAGAGGAGGAGGAGGGAGAGGAGGAGGAGGGAAGAGAAGAAGAAGAAGGAGAAGAAGAAGAAAGAAGAAGAAGGAGGAGGGAAAGAGATGTATTGTGTATGTACTCAAACTCTATTCTGTATGTTGTAATTAATAACTCTGGTCTTGCTTTTGGACTTTTAGCTTTTTTTTTTCTGTGTAACTCTCAGCAGATGGTGGTGCCTTGCCACAGCATACTATTAATAACAGCGGTGTTAATACTTAAATCAGGAAGTTTTTTTTTCGTGTATGTGTGTGTGTGTTCAGTTTGCTTTTTCACCGTATTCGTGAAAACAACAGAGAAAGTAGCACAATGTTAACACATTTTTGACATTAAAAGGAATAGGGATAAGGAACAGTTTTTTTCTAAGGTGGATGTGTGAAATAGACTATTTTGTATCATGGTCTTTTGTTTGGGAAAATGTATGAAATGATCAGTAGCTAATATAATGGTTTATTTAATCATTTTGAAAATACAGGAATGAGTACTTCAAAATTATGTGTGTGTCACATTTACAATGACAATAATGTTTTGACATTTTATATATTATTATCTTGAAAAGGGAAGTGAGCCACTAAGTACGGAATGTTAAAGAAATTCTGATACCTATTACAGAAAATTCTGGATAAAGAAGTCCCAAAATAGGTACAGTAGCTAAAATTTTGATATCATTATTTGGGAAAAGGTAGTTCTTCTATATAGCTTATAATTTATATGCTGTATTTTTAACTGTCTAGGAAAAATCCTATCTCCAAAATACGATATGAAAATTAGTATTTCTCTTAAATATATGCTTACTATATTCCTTGAGAATGTAGAAGTCCTTGTAAATGCAAAATTACAGACTTTTCAGCTTCCACACTCATATTAGAATACCTGATTTTCTTCCGAGTTGAGTCAACTCAAAAACAGATGATTAATGTTCCCAGTATGAACAGTCAACCAGCCAACAGGCAGGACCATAATCCACAGTTCCTCTTCTGAGTTTGAAACCCTAGGTAAATTCCAACTTCCTTCTTTCCCAATTTCCTCCACTCCCTACTCTACTCACACCATTTTTCCTTGGTGCAATCATTATGACCCTTCCAGAAAGTATAAAACCACTGATTTGCCTCTTGCCTTGCCTTTTAACTATGTTTTTAGTATACCATCCAACCTCAATCATTTGCATCCCTTTTAATTGCGATGGAAACACTTTTTCCTTCTCCATAATGCCTGCCTCTCAATGGCTTTTTTGCTTAATTAAATTTTTTTTTAACGTGTATTTATTTTTGAGACAGAGAGAGACAGAGCATAACGGGGGAGGGTCAGAGAGAGAGAGGGAGACACAGAATCTGAAACAGGCTCCAGGCTCTGAGCTGTCAGCACAGAGCCGAACACGGGGCTTGAACTCACGACCGCGAGATCATGACCTGAGCGAAGTCGGAGGCTTAACCGACTGAGCCACCCAGGTGCCCCTCAATGCTTATTTTTTTTTTTAGGAAATCATTAAACTAGAAGGATGCCTTGTGTCTTCATTTAGTTGTGTGTGTGTGTTTAAGACATAAGTCTCTTGAGAGCTAGTCTACACCACACTTCACCACCGGTGCTTATATACTTCAACAAAATTCGCACTCCCAGTCTCCACACATGCTGGCAAAAAGCTATGCCTGTATTTCTGGGACCTACTTCACTCACTCATTCGCTTCGCTCACTCACTTCACCATCACTCTCAAGCTACCTCACTGCCCAGGATTCTACGTGGGCCTTTTAAAAATCATGTGCTTCCCTATGTTAATGGTATTATTAATCACCTTGCATGTAGATGTAATCACAACTTAGTTCTGTTTTAATCCAATACCTTCTTATTCTTGTAATGGAAGATTTTCACCCTGGCCGTCAAAATTAGCAGCTTTCCTTCCCTTCAGAGTCTTGTTCCAGATTTGCAGTAAAGTACTGTTTAATTAGGAAGCCGTTCTAATGTCCAGGGCATTATCAGATTAGAAAATTAGATTCACCTTTTTTTTTTTTTTCCAAGGACAAAATAAATTGCTTCCTGAAAACCAGAGATAGTGACGGAAATGTATCATCTCTAGGAACTGCAGCACAGAGTATAAACCTTGGTCCTTCTGAATTAGTTGTTTCTGACGTGTGGTTCCATATACAGCTTGAATGGTCCCATGAGTCCTACAAATCCAATAAGCTTTGCTTTTAGACTGAATCAATGTTATGTCTTCACAGATTGTGCACTGCTATTTCAAATGCATGTAAACGCTATTATGACAAAGTGTGCTGCTAGGTACAAGTGTAGCTAAATTCTGAGAGCTTTTTTGGTGTTTTTTGTTCAAGCGGGCCACTAAAAAATATACAATTACTATCATCAATTGGCGGGAGGGCTTAATAAGCATTTTGGTTGTGAAAAGGGATTACCTTACTTGCAAAGGTTCAGAACCCCTGGCCATGATATTGAGAGGAGAAAAATGTATAAAATAGGGGCAGCAAAAAAGGCATATGTGCATTATAAAAATGCAATATTACTATGAACTAAATCTTCCATTTAACCCTAGATAACTTTAATACCTTCTGTCTCGCCATCAGCGTCTTCCTTCTATTATTTAACTTTTTTCGGTTTTCCTGATCTTAGGTAAAGTAACCTAGCTAGAAACACCCATATGGTCACACAGCATGCCATCTTGCTCTCACTTCAGAAGACAGACATGAGGCCTGAAACAATCTTGTATTGAAGACCGAGTGCAGTAGCATTGGCTTGAATACCTCAGGTGGCTAGATGTCTTTATGAATACTGACGTTATTGGAGGAAATGGCTGTTAGGCCGGTGAGGAACCAGGACTAGAGGGTGATCTAGACAGGGAGTGTGCAGGGCCAAGGGGGCCCGGGGCTGCACTCCAGCTCTGACAGGCTTGGGGTCTTGCTTTGATGATTCTTTCATTAGGTGAGTACAACAATCCCCTCCAGTCAGAAAATCCAGGATTTACAGCACTTGGGAGAGAGTGGTTGGAAGTGGGTGGTGTAAACAGATGAGTACATCTTTGGCATTCAGGGTGATCTCGTCTGTTTTATTTGTTTCAGTAAGTACTAGTTACATCTGCCGAGTACACTGCTCTCTGCTCCAGAGAGGTCTAAAATGGGAATCACAGTGGGTGGGTGTTTGAGATCAGGAGGGAAGCATCCTGCACAAGCTGCCTGAGGGGAAGCTTACACAACACCTGTCTCCCTTATGTCCAATTCAAGTCTTGGCCACGAGGCTTAATAGCTTCACAACAGACATAAGGACGGCATCCAGAGAGCCCACAGACAAGGCAAGACCTTCACATAGGAGGGTGGAGACTCACTCCTTGCAACCTGAGGAGGTTAGCATTTGCTTTCTCTGAAAATGCAAATGGAAACAGGAAATGCCATTGAGTCCCAGCATGGAGAGAATGGCTTACCAAGCTAAGAAAATAAACCAGAGCTACAGGCTTATGGGCAGTTCGGCTGAGGTCATGCAGCTACGGTTGGGACTCACGCCGGGCCTTTCAAAATGGCTGCTGCTGCCCCAACTGAGACACTCCGGAAGGAATGCCAGAGATGCGCTGGACGAATACCTCACCTCTACCTGCTTCAGCGAGCTGGGACCGGAATGAAGTCTGAGGAGCGATTCTTGTAGAATCGCAGGCATAGGAACTATTTGAAACCGTATGAGTCAGACTCTTGTTTTCCTCAGGAGATGCAAAGTTAGTCTTCAGTACAAAGGACTTCCACTGATGCCAGTTACACTTTGAAAGCTTTCCAGAAAAATCTGAATATTCAGTATACAGTTTCCAGGAGCCTATGTGAACATAAGTAAAGTTTCTCACCTTTTGATTCACTACTAGTAAGGTAGAAAATCTCTGAATGTATTATTGGAGACAAATGCTTTTGACTACATGGGAACTTGGTAGTTTCTGCTGATACCAGTCTTAAATGGCATTGTGAATTTTATTCCTCACCTCGGATTCTAACATCATAAGCTAGTCAGAGAACCACTTGGCCTGCTGAAATTGACAATATCACAAAGTCTAAACATACAGTCCTCCTTTTAAAGTATTTAGGTTAATCACATTCTATATGTTAAAGCTATGTGATACAGGATAAAAGATAACACAAAGGAAATCAGTTTGCACTAACAGGTGTGTTGCTTTCTTCATGAATCAATTAAGAAAAAGACATCCACAAATAAAATTACCTCATCAAAGTCAACAAAGTATGGAAGGCTCCATGAACTTTGTCTGGGCATAAGGTGTACTGTCTTGAGAAAACTGACAAATCTGTTTTGAACCAATGAGTAGAATTCTGATGGTTCCTGAGGTTTTTCTGAGTACATTTTAAATGGCTACTCGTTCAACCTAATCGTGATTAACAGCTGAGGAAAGAAATTCCCATGCTAGATTATGTTCCCTTTGAAGGAACTTCAAGTCAAGCATTATTGTATCATCTATGCTCCATGCTACCAGACCTGTAATTTCCATAGCAAGTCATGTGATGTTCCTCAACTCTGACCTGGAGTCCTTGTGGTTTGCTCTGGAAACATAAGGCCCTATGGGGCAGGATAGATATAGGCAGACCATAATGGTCCAGTAGGAAGCTTTATCTGCATCACTAGCCCCTTTGCCTTGATTGTTCAAAGCTGTAGGAACTGAAGGTCACAGTGAGAATATCTTTTTTGCTGTTGTTTGTTGAGAAACAACAAAGGCTAAAAATAGTCTCTTTTTGATCTTTTCTTGATCCTTCATAGTCTCCAGAAAGAAAGCTTGAATAGATCCCATTCTGAGAGTTCTTACAGTCAACCTATTAGCTTTGCTGATCGTTGCATTTTTTTTTTTTTTCTGTTTTGTCACCTACCAAGAATGTACCCACTTTCAGCCTCTGCTTTTGCTTTTAGGCACTCACCTTGAAGTCATGAAACGTTAGGTGACTCTCCTCTCTTTCTGGCCCTGCTGTCATGGCAGGACAAGCACATCTACTATTCCCATCAATCCCTTTTGACAGGCAGCCAGCAGCTGTCATGATCAGGATCTCCTTGCTGTGCCCTCGGTCAGACTCAACTCATGCTGCAAGAAATGCTCAATGCCTTTTGACCTGGGAAAATTGCAGAGGTTGCATCCAAGCAGACGAGAGTGGCTCTGATCTAGATGTGCAGAGGCCCCCTGACTACCACCTGAAACGTCCTGGCAGGGCTACCATATTTTTCCCTCTAAGAGTCAGTATGATTCGACTGAGACCGCACTCTTTCTATTTGGGCTTTTGAAGGGAATATCAGAACACAGACTTCCCAATGCACTCCACTGAGTGAAGAAAAGAGACTCCATGGCCTCATATACTGTCCTCCACAGCCAGGTTCAGTAGCAAACATTTGAACCAATTGGGCTCTTCTCATCTGAAGAGCTATTCAGGCCACAGACACCTCATCAGTGGGCTCCCTCCTGCTGCAGGAATGTGTACCTTTGACTCTCCCAGGAGTTTGAAGGGCTGTAAAGGAACAGCTGAAAATGACCACAGACTCCGTGCACAATGAATTGAACATGGTCTATGTTCTTTTGTTAACTTAAAGAGACACTGTCAAGATCTAAAGGTCAAAAATTGGACCAAACATGCACCATTTTTATCAGATGGGGCAAAATCTGATAAAAACACTCAGAATCCTGGGGAAATAACCACATTTCCTTTTTATAAAACTCTCTTTTCATGGGATTCACAAAACTTTTGTTTTGTGCTCCCCAGGGTGTGGGAGGCTCACAGCAGAGGCTCATGTTGGCGTCCAACCCCTCAAACTGACATTATGGAACTCTCCATAAGTTCAAGTTATGGCTTGTACTTTAATGCAGACAGGATCATTTCAAACATTTGTGCAACAGCAAAAAGGCAAAAGAAAAAAAAAAGAAAAGAAAAAAAAAGCAAAGAAAGAGCTCTGTTTGCCAAGGAAAAGCTGACAAATTTAAGAAGGGGGGAAATTCACTTTCGAGCTTGTGAGTGGGAGTCACAAACAAAAGCGAATCTCCAGTGTTGGAAAAAGTGTTGCGTCTTGCTTTGAAACTTAAAAAAGCAAAAAGACTAACAACTTGACAGTGTCCCTTTAAGAACGATGGACAAATTAAGGCGGTCGTGCAAACCATGGCACGTAAATGGTTCCTCATTCTTGATGGCATGCACCACATCTGTTTCCATGTTAGAAAGTGGCAAAACCCAGGAGAGAGAAAGCAAGGGGCCAACCACTCTATTTTCCACGCAGCTTCTCTTACACATTCACTGCAGTGTGGGGGTTTTCAAAGCTGCTCATGTGCCGACGGACACTGGCTGGTGGGCGGGAATTCTGGCTGCCTCTTCCTGAAGATTGAAAAGAAAAAGACACCCAGTGAGTGAGTGCTTACACACGTGTACAGATACAGCGATGACGCCACTCAGGTGGTGCCTGGGCCTGGGCCTAGCCTGTCTCCTGAGCCTTTCTCCACGTCATCCCCACCCCCGTGTCCTGTGTCTGCCTCGCCCCGCCTGGCTGCTTCTCACTGCCACGCTCGTTTCCGAAAGCCACGTCAGTGGAGTGCATTCTTTCTTTTCCCTTACGAGACCATCTCTTTCCAAGTGGCGGATGCTTTTGCTGCTGTGTGTATGTCTGTCCAGAATCAGCCCTTTCCCTCCACTCTTCACATCCCCCTTTCTTCCTGGCGGCAGTGGGCTCCACCTCCACTCACCCTGTTATGGGCAGAATCTTCCTGCCGACCATTCTTCTTTAAGGATGTTCACGGATTTATGTCTTACGTCGCGAATTTTAGTTGCATTGCTAATTTTCCTTATTATTTCATCACAAAGGCATAATTGTCACTTCCTATACAATCACATTTATCTCTTGGCCACAGGACAGAGTATGTCTGATGGTGGAGAGAGGGGGAATGGCAAGAGATTGGAGGCATCTGCCACATGGGGGAGAATGCGGTCTCATTCCTTTGTTAGATGTCTCCTTCTACAGCACATAGGATGACCTGAGAAGGGGAGAAGAGCACTGACTGGTCATGACAAGGTTAATGGAGCGACCGTGGGCAGTTGGCCTTTCCATCTTTTGTTAGGGTGAAGAGAAGTGGGCTCTCCCATGAGTTAAGTAGCACTCAGTGGGATAAAGCCATCTTGTTATCACTCCACATAAGACGGCTGCCAATCAGAGAAAAGAATTTCGGGGAACGAGGTGGTAAAGCAGCAGGTGCTGTGGGTGCTATGGATGTGGTTGGTTGAATTGGGGGGAATGTTGATATTAAGGAACTCTCAGTGATGAAGTCCCCTATAGGGGTCCCTAAAAACTCACAACGATTCCCTGTGTATCAGCATTAGGCCACCTACCCCAAGATCCTGGGGACAGTTATCCAGTGTTAATCAGAAGAGGGCCACAACGGCTGCAGGCAAGTCAAAGACTTTTGCTACGTTCCCTATCTCTTTATTTCCCATTAAAGCAGACAGAGGAGGGGAAACACAAAAGGAAGGAGACAGAGATATTGTAGGAACAGATCACATCCCTCCTCATTCCACATTTTTCAGGCAGAGGCCTGATACATGCTAGGAAGGAGAGATGTGAATTTGAAATTTGAAAAAGAGTATACTGGAATAGCTTTTTAATACCTGAAATCAAGGAATCTGATATGAATATCGAAGGTGGGAAACAAAGTTTTCCATAGCACAGTTGAAGATAAAAGAGAAAAATTAAAATTAATCAATATCTGTATTTCTGCCAAGTTTGGGCCATTCAATAAAATGGTACATGATCTGCCCAGAACAATTTGAAATCCTCACCCAGAGATAAAAACTCAAACCACCTTCATGTAACTTTGTTACTACTGCAATAATCCATTTATTTAAAACAAATAAAGAGATAATGTTTGCTATTAAACTTGCCAAAGTAACATGTCCTTGACATTCAATATGCCCACCTGAAATCACAAAAAGTCATGAAAACATCAGCAACTAGGTGACCAGGGATAAAAGTATGATGTATGGGTGTATAAGTGAAATTATCAGTAAGAAAAGATTTAACCTACAAAATAATAAAACAACTTCATTTCTCATGAAGGAAGGCAGAAAATACATTCAAAGGATTCCCTTGCTAAACTGCCTGCATCCCTTGAATCCCGAGTTAATGCTACTGTAGATAATGTCTACATGTGGCCTGGTCCAGTGGGCTGGCTTCAGGCCCTGTGTCTAATATGGATGCACAGTGGGTCCCTCATCAGAAGGGCCCTGCACTTGGGATTTCGTGGTCTATGGTCATCATTTTGAGATCTGTAATCATTTAATCACTTGATTTGTGTTTTGTAAGTGTTGTGTGCTGGAGCGATGGAGCGCTCTCCAGGGGCTTAGAGCCTCAGCTTACCCATGGTCCTGCCTCCCTGACTTCCCTGGTGCTCCCTGGGACTCTCCGAGCTCTCCGCTATCTGGCCCTGCCCAGGGATCGACCGCTGCCACTCTCTACCACTGGCAGGGGCCTCTGGACACAGTGCAGGAAGATCAGGTCAGGGTCGGGTGCATCTCCAGGCCATCCCCTCCTGAACTAGCAGGGCCACTGTGCACTTAACAGGCAACAGCGTAGGGGTGAGCCTCTCACCCCTCCTCCACCCTTTTAGTCCATGTGCTGTTTTTTTTTAATATCCTTCGAGATCACCAGTCTACCAGGGGCTAGGGCAGGAGGGAGAGAAGAAGGGGAGAGGCTTGGTTCAATTTCCCTGTGGTGTCTTTCCAGTGACCTGTGGGAGGGGAACCTGGCAGCCTGAGGGCTGCACCTGTATGGAGTCACGCAGTGGAGGCTGGGGGGCCTGGAAAAGTCTGCACTTGCCCCTAGGTATCACGCCCGCTGCGCAGCATTAAATGGCAAATAAAAAACACAAGGACAGGTTGAGAGAGAGACCAGAGGAGAAAAGAAAAGGCTTTATATTGTAGTCTCTAACATTTCCTCTGGTTTTCAACCAGGGGCCTCATGCTTCCTTTCTGCACTGGGCTGTGCAAATGATGTAGCTGGTCTTGTCTGCTGGGTCTATGTATGCTGTTAAAAAAACCACAGGGAAACACCTTGACGGCTCAGAGACTTGACACGGTGACATTAGCAGAGGTGCACAGAGTATGGCCTGCCCAGACAGATAGCACTTGTGTCCCCTGGGGATGGGGTGGGAGCTCTCTGGCCTCTGTCACTGACTTGGAATTACCGCTGCACTCAGTGGACTGTTCTGGGTTCCTTCATGGGTCGCAGCCATACTGACAGCCAAACTCCACATGGTCACTCCCAGGAATCCCAAAGCCACCTTAATTAACTATTGATCGAAATAGTTAAACAATTATAGCATTTCCTTCCTGGTGTCATTTTTCAGTCTCTGACTCACCTTGTGGTTGAAGTGAAATGTAAATGACCTATGCCTACAGACCTTATATTTTATGAAATGTTGATTAAAGGTTACAGGCCAAAGCCTTGAAAACTCCATTGCCAGAGTGTCCATTTTATCAACTGTGTAAAAACTGAAAGGAGCTTGACTTCAGGGTATTTTTAGCAACTGTAAAACCACATATTCAACCAACCACAGATTCGGCAAGCCAGAGTAAAAGCTTGGAGGGAAAATGCAGCATATGGAGACTTGTCAAATATAAGTTCCAAATCTGTGCTTGAATATTTTGGCAGAAACTGTGGATTTAAAGAAACCCCAGAGATTTAGTAAGGAAGATTCATATCCAATTTCTTCTGAAAGTGTAAAGTCTTTCTTTTCTTTTTCTTTTTCCCCTTCCTCCTTTCCTTTTCCTTCCTTCCTACCTTCTTTCCTTCTTTCTTTCTTTCCTTCCTTCCTTCTGTCCTTCTTTCCTTCTTTTCTCTTCCTTCCTTCCTTCCTACCTTCCTTCTTTCCTTCCTTCCTTCCTTCCTTCCTTCCTTCCTTCCTTCCTTCTTTCTGTCCTTCTTTCCTTCTTTTCTCTTCCTTCCTTCCTTCCTTCCTTCCTTCCTTCCTTCTGTCCTTCCTTCATTCCTTCTTTCCTTCCTTCCATCTTTCCTTCTTTTCTCTTCCTTCCTTCCTTCCTTCCTTCCTTCTGTCCTTCTTTCCTTCTTTTCCCTTCCTTCCTTCCTTCCTTCCTTCCTTCCTTCCTTCCTTCTGTCCTTCTGTCCTTCTTTTCCCTTCCTTCCTTCCTTCCTTCCTTCCTTCCTTCCTTCCTTCTGTCCTTCTTTTTCCTTCCTTCCTTCCTTCCTTCCTTCCTTCCTTCCTTCCTTCTTTTCTGTTCCTTCCTCCTTGCCATACAGTCACCACTTGTTATAGTTTCTTCCACCTATTCCCATTGTCCAAAACTTCCTTTATATAAGAAGCTATCTCTCTTTGAGTGTACTTAGTCCTATATGACTTGTTTTCTTTTTTTTTTAACTTTCTATAATTTATTTATTTTTTATAATTTACATCCAAGTTAGTTAAGCCATTACTCATTTAGCCTACCCTCCCTCCCACAACCCCTCTAGTAACCCTCTGTTTGTTCTCTATATTTAAGAGTCTCTTATGTTTTGTCCCCCTCCTTGTTTTTATATTATTTTTGCTTCCTTTCCTTTATGTTCATCTGTTTTGTATCTTAAAGTCCTTATACGAGTGAAGTCACACGATATTTGTCTTTTTCTGACTGACTAATTTTGCTTAGCATAATACCCTCTAGTTCCATCCAGGTAGTTGCAAATAGCAAGATTTCATTCTTTTTGATTGCCTAGTAATACTCCAGTGTGTGTGTGTGTGTGTGTGTGTGTGTGTGTGTGTGTGTACACCACATCTTCTTTATCCATTCATCCACCGATGGACATTTGGGCTCTTTCCATACTTTGGCTATTGTTGATAGTGCTGCTATAAACATGGGGTGCATGTGTCCCTTCAAAACGGCATACCTGTATCCCTTGGATAAATACCCAGTAGTGCAACTGCTGGGTTGTATGGTGTACTATTTTTAATTTTTTGAGAAACCTCCATACTGTTTTCCAGAGTGGCTGCACCAGTTTGCGTTCCCACCAGCAGTGCAAAAGAGTTCCCCTTTCTCCACATTACTCACCAACATCTCTTGTTGCCTGAGTTGTTAATGTTAGCCATTCTGACTGGTGTGAGGTGATATCTCATTGTGGTTTTGATTTGTATTTCCTGGATGATGAGTGATGTTGAGCATTTTTTCATGTCATATGACTTTGTTTTAATGTATCATTTTCTTTATAGTAAGTCACTCATATATCGGTTTGGTTTGTATGCTAGGAATTATTCTTCACATTAACTTGAAAAGTTGTCACAAACAAGTTTCACTCATTGTAGCATAGCAATATGATGTCTGGAGTAGGACTCCAGAAACCAGGCACTTTCCAACTGTGTATTTGCCCCCATCAGACTCAATTTTTACATCCATAAGGAAGGATTTTGAAAGAATAAATGTGAAAATGCTTCCAATTGGCAAAATGCTATCCCAGCCTAATACATCACTATTAACCCCTTCCTCTGAAGGATGAGGAACAAAAACACAGACAAAAGATCCAGATGTGTTACATCTGAGTATGTTTAGAGTAGACTAATTCATAGTCTCTCAAACTTTATTTCATTTTACTCATGACTGTTAATCACTTTCCTTATTCAAGAATCTCAGTAACTTCTAGTAGAAAATAAACTGTTTTCTCTAATAAACTGCTACTTTCCAAATTGTGGGAGATGGAGTTTGTGGGGAGCAACATTAGTGACATTGAATGGATGTGGCAGGAGCAGGTGAAAGATAGCTACAGAGCAGGTAAGCTATCTGTGTCTGAAGTTGTGTGTCTATGATAGGTTTGGAGGTGAGTCTACTTTTAGCAGAGAAAAAATGGTCTGTACAATTCCAGATGGTCAGTTCACCATGGAAATAATGTGGCAGCTGTCCAGAGTAATCATAAAGATGGGCAGCAAACACTCAAGGCCATTTTAGCAGAGTATGGTCTCTCTTTTTTTTTGTTGTTTTTATAGATAAATATGGGATAATTTGTGCCTCTGCTTCCCAAAGCCAAATGCATTTTTCTATTATCTGAATTTAAATATTTATTTCTTTCAACGTTTATTTATTTTTGGGACAGAGAGAGACAGAGCATGAACGGGGGAGGGGCAGAGAGAGAGGGAGACACAGAATCGGAAACAGGCTCCAGGCTCTGAGCCATCAGCCCAGAGCCTGATGCGGGGCTCGAACTCACGGACCGCGAGCTCGTGACCTGGCTGAAGTCGGACGCTTACCGACTGCGCCACCCAGGCGCCCCTAAATATTTATTTCTTAACATTCGTTCATCAGAGTGCAGAGTGGAGCTCTGACTGTATATGTAGGCCATCTGTAAGTGGCAATTTGTTCTACTCTCCATTTTAGTGCATGCATATCTAACATAGTACATTAATATTCTTTATATAAACACACAATGCAGTTTTTCCATAGAGATGTAAAATACTGCTCTCTTTAAACATTCTTAATTATAAACATTTCCAAGCTAATAAGAGTCTGTAGAGAATGTTCTAATAAAATTCAATTTAATTGCCATTATAAATTTGTCAAATATGAACATTTTTGCCTTATTATAGTTTTCTTTCTTTTGAAAACATAAAGGAAATAAGTGAAGCCCCCTGTATATTATTCAATATTAATCCTATCCTTTTGGGGGGAAAATTTGGTATGGATCATCACTTGGAATTTTTTAATGCTTTTACAACATATATATTCATATGTGTCAGTAAATAATATATGGTAGTGTTTAGCATGTTATTAGATTTTATATACATAACATCATACTCTATTTCCATTCAGCAATTTTCCCATTTTGTCCATTTGGTATTACATTAATAGATAAAGCTCTAGTTTATTCACTTAAACTAAACTAAATACATACCACATTACCCAAAACATAATCAATTCTCCTATTGGTGGCCACTTAAGTTGTTTCTTACATTTTGCCACTTTAAGCAATGCTGCAGTAACATTCTTGATTATGTCTCCTTGCACACCTAAGTGGGAGAGTTCTTCTACGGTGTGAACCTAGAAGTAAAATTGGTGGATTGTTGTGAGTGCACACTCATTTTCTTATATATGACCAAATTGCGCTGTAAAGCACTTGCACAATTTACACTAATATGTAAAGTTTGTATATTCTTTCCAATTGCATCTGTTTTCAGACATCCTCAAAATCGACTTTTTACTCTGAAAAAATTTTAAAATATAGAAACATGGAGAAAACACTAAAATGAACCACTATTTCCCTAATATCCAGCTTCACTAATAATCAATATATTTGTGAATCTTCTTTCACCTATACTAGCCAGTTATTAATTTTAAAGTAAAGCTAAGTTGGAGCACCTGGGTAGCTCAGTTGGTTAAGCATCCAACTTTTGATTTCAGCTTAGGTCATGATCTCACTGTTCGTGGGTTTGTGCTCTACATCAGGCTCTGTGCTGACAGTGTGGAGCCTGCTTGGGATTCTCTCTCTCCTTCTCTCTCTCTGCCCCTGTGCTGCTTGTGCTCTCTATCAAAATAATACACTTTAAAAATAAATAAATAAATAAATAAATAAAGCCAAATCATTATGTCTTTTATCCTTAATCAATTCAGTACATAGGCCTATAATACAGGTGCACATTTTTATAATAAAAGAAACAATAATATTATCACATCTAAAACACATTAATAGTAATTCTTTAATATTTGATATTAAATGTTTAATATTATCGTATTTGGATTTCCCTGATTGTCTCATATATTTTTATTTTATTTTTGATTTTTAAATCAACATCCAAACAAGATCTGCAAATTGCATTTTGTTGATGAGTCTCTTAAGTCTTTTTTAGTCTGTAGGTTCCCCTCTCCCTTTTCCTGGCTATTTATTTGTTGAAGAAAGACTGATTGTTTCCCAGATTATGGGTTTTACTTATTGAGTCCCTACAGTGTCATTCAACATATTTTTCTGAGACCTATTATTGCTTATGAATTGATAGTTAGATCTGAGAGCTTGATCAGGTTCATGGTTGCTTATGCAGGGAATATAATTCATAGGAGGTAGTGTCTACTTTCTATTATACCAGATCAGAAAGCACATAGATCAGGTTGTCTATTAATCACGTTAAGATTGATCAGTGCATTTAGGTGTAGTCACTCTAAAGCATACATTACAAAACTTCCCATCAGCCTTTCATCCAATGGTTTTAGCAGTCATTGATGATCATTATGAAGATCAATTATTTTATTACAAAACTGCAAAATGGTAATCTAATTCTACATTCTTTCTGTATTTGTCAACTAGATTTCTTTTCTAAAGTAGAACCTCTCCTCATCAGCTATTCAGTTCCTCTGATGTAGAGTTCAAACAGAAAACACAAGCCAAATGGTGATTCTTTTCTTTTCTTTACCAGTGTTCAGAGTAATGATTTAGTTTTCTAGCATCCTCCAACAGTGATCAGTATATCACCTGTGAGTCTGTTTCTATTGTCTGTTTCCCTTGATTTTTTGGTTATATTAATTCTTCCATGCCTAAACACATAAGACACATAGGAATGTACACACACACACACACACACACACACAAAATAAGGTTCTCTAGAGGCTGTAAATTGTAGTGGTATTATCTGTGCTAAGAGTTGTTTTACCACTTTATCTGTTAAGTAGAGGCGGACATATCATCTTAATCTAATCCAGACTGCACTGAGTCAAAGTTAGTTTATAATTGGGTTAGGAATTGGTCTACAGTAGGGAATATCCCTTCAGGGCTTTTTTTTTTTTTTTTTAAGTTTATTTGTTTATTTTGGAAAGAGAGAGAGCGAAGGATGGGCAGAGAGGGAGGGAGACAGAGAATCCCAAGCAGGTTCCGTGCTGTTAGCCCAGAGCTCGATGTAGGGCTCAAATTCACGAACAGTGAGATCATGGCCTGAGCCAAAATCAAGATTTGGATGGTTAACCAACTGAGCTACTCTTCAGCATTTTTAATAGAGTATCTTGTGCACTAGTACACCTCAGCATTAAGAGGCTATGGGAGATTCTGGTCAGCTTCTCAAAGATTTTCAATTTAGATTTTTGGCTTTCTGACCCACACATCTTCAGAATTAGGCAAATGTTTTGATGTGGAACCTTGACCACATGATTGAGTGCCTCTCCAGTTTTGTCAGTCTGGCCTCACATGGTTGCTAAGGTGTTTTCTCATTCTTTCCACAGGAAGGTCTGTCTTCTCAGCATTGGAAGCCCTCAGAAAAATAACTCCATATATCAGAAGTGTGTAGCTTATCTTTTAACGTTTCTGATCCAATCAACTGCAGACAATTGCAAATGTTTTGCAGACAATTGCAAATGTTTTGAGAGAGAAGCTAGAATGTGTGGAAGCCTCTCTGCTTTGCATTTTATCACTTCAGCTTCAAGACCACAGCATCTCTTCTGCTTTCTTTTCTCCCTCCATTGACTCTGCTTGGGTCATACCTGGATACTAAGCCTAGTCCATGCCTGGCCACTAAGCCCCCAGCCAGGGTCTGGAGTTGGCGGATGCTCCCCCAGGCAAAGCAGCTGCAGACCATTGGTCCACTTCTCAGTTCTTCTCTCTCTGATATTCTAGTCTTGCCCTCCTTATCACTTCAGTAACTCCCTGATACTGTAAGAAGTTTTAGTCTTTCATATACGTTCCTTGAAACTTCCTACTCTTTGCAAAATTTTGCACATAGCTCCTTCAGCATTCTAAGATGTTTATCAAGTTCTTGACCACATCACAATGTATATTATATCTTTGCATTTCTCTTGTGATCCTTTTCACTTTTTGTTATATAGCTAATTGATGCTAATTCTTATCGCCTACATTGGAAAGCCATAGTTTCTGAAGGGCAGGATCCATGCCAGATTTACCCATGTGTGCCAGTTATCCCCCATTTATCCTGCCCCAACTTTCAGAAATAAAAGGAAACCATATAATCTCTCATGCAAAGGATGAATAATTGCTTTTAAGGATGAAGGGAGTGCTTTGAAAGTCATGTCATGACAAAATGAATAAATTGGGACTTTTGGAGGACATAAAAAGACATGTGGTCACCTATTTACAGTAAATTAATAAATGATTGAAAAAAATCAAAACAGAACGGAGAAATATTTCTAATAGAAAATAAGTCAAAAATACTTCTGAGCCTCTCCATCACCTTGGTAGTTTTAGGAATATCAAAAACAATTATTGTATCTATAACTAATACCAAATCCTAATATTAAATATTGAATGTCATAAAATCTCCAGTGAAAATTAAGTTTACAAATAATTAGTAAAAATAATGTGTATATGTATTTGTGTGTTTCTGTAAAAATTAGAATATACCAATAAAAAAAAAAAGGTAATGGTGGTTTTTCTCCATATATTGGTAGAATTTAGATAATTTTTATCAGCTATTCTGTGCTTTCCTATATTTTAAAAATTTCCTACAATAAATATTTATCACTTTTTTAATATATGAAAAATAAACAATAACTATTATTCCAAAAATAAATTTATCATAACATACAGTTCATGAGCAAAATTCCTTCTCTTCTTGGCTTTACCCCAATAAACCAAGGCATTGAATAGAATCTGTGAATGTGTTTTCTTTTGCTGAAAAAAAGTAAAAATTCTAAAAACATATATTAAAATATGAGCTACTAAGGAAAAATATCAAATAGAAATTATAGAATTTGGATATTCATGCTAATACTTTTCATGCAAACCACTATAATATGGTAATGCATATTGGAAAGTTGACAAGAGAATAAATCTTAAGAGTTCCTATCTCATAACAAAAGAAATAAAAAACTTTTGTAACTTTGTATACTGACAGATATGAACTAAACTTACTGTGGTGATCATTTCACAAATTATACAAATATCGAATGATTATATTGTACATCGAAATTAATACAAAGTTATATCTCAATAATACCTTAATGAAAAAAGGGGTATAAATTTTAAAAATTTGAAAATTTCTACTAGATTATCTCAAATTTCTGTCAGAACTAATACTCATTCAACTAAAGACTCTGCTTATGAAGCTAATTCTATTCTGTATTGATAAAAGCCATTAATTTTGTGTATCTCTATAAATACAGATGGGGGTCACAGTTGTCTAAATTAACTTAAATTATAACATTCATAAAGTTTTTGTATGTTTTGTACATTTACATATGTTATTATCTCCAATTTGAGCATGAGTCATGTCTTATGCTTCTTGTTTCTTCAGCATTTGACAAATATCTAATTAAATTACACAAAAATCATGTTTGCCTAACGTGTTATACATGGCATACAAACAGTGATCATGGCAAACTAATGCAGGTGTTTGGAAAACAGAAAATAGCTGATAACTTATCATAAATTATGATTCATTAGTAATCATAATTTCAAATTTATTTTTAATTTTGGTCAATTAAAAATGATGAATCCTTGTTATATATGTGATTTGCTAAAGAGACCAGAAATGTAAATCAACTCTTTTCCTATTCCTTGAAAAAATATAAAATATTGAAAAAAAAGAAAAGAAAAAAGAGATAATTACTTTGGTAAAAAGCTTAAAATTGAAGTTGGAATGATAACAAAAAGTCTAGAATTCTGTAAAACTTCTCATATTCTTGGCTATGGCACTAACATCAATATTAGATACGTGTTTCTACTACAGTTTATTTTATGCTATCATTTCTCTTTCAGTAGAGGCATTAATATCTTCCTGTCACCATCCATCAAACCTGAAAAAGAATTGAATAGTCAATTATCATAGAGTTTCTTTCTTAGTATTCAATGTATAGACACCATGGACCTAAAAGTAACCATAGTGATATCAGAGCTTACTGAAAAAGGAGAGGAGGAGATACTAAAATTGGTATAAGAGGACATCTGCTTCAGGGTAGGATGTAATACCTTGGACTGAACCAAGTCTCCCACTGAGATCAATTAACAAAAAACTGATACAATATTTTTTAAAAACCATTTAAAGACATTGAATACTGTCATGGCAACCAGAATCCAAGGTACCAATAAATCAGAAAGAAGAGAACTTCAGAGAGGTAAGCAGATAACCTTCAAGCTATTTTGCCCTTGGAACATTTGATGATTTTTGGTTCATGAGACCAGACTGAAAATCCAGGCAGAGGGTCTTAACTAAGAGGTAATGAAACAGGAAAAACTTTATAAATGCGTAGGGCTATAGACACAAAAATTGATTTCAAGTCTTCCAAGTCAGCAAGGACTTGAGGAGCCAAGATTCTGGAGAGAGGCAAAACAAACAAACAAACACAGAGAAACTGAAAGAGAGAGAGAGAGAAAGAGAGAGAGAGAGACTAACACTTAGTAGATTCCCTGATGAAAAATGTGCAAATTTCAGACTGCACAAAGCACAGGACACAAAGTTAAGTAGAAAACTGTGGGAAATCAGAATGAAGCTTTTGGAGGTCTCACAGCCCTGAGGAATCAAAATTGAAATTAAAGGCATTTAAAAAATGTTGAACCCAAGGAAACAGCGGGGACTCACAGGACCCCTGGATAGCTGTACCCTAGTAACAGGATGCACCAGGTGAAGCCGAATAAACTTTGTAAAACTACAACACACACTCAAGTCATCTCAGTCCATCACTGGAGGACTTACATATCAGGAGTATGTAAGTAAGTATTGACTGTGCAAAATAATAATAGCAACGTAAAATAAGATTTAACATATGTGCAGAATTAAAATGCACAACAAAAACACAGAAATTGACACCAAGTAAACGCAATTAAAGAGTTTTAAGATCCTTGCTTTGTTTGGAAAGTGATAAAACTCCGAATTTATTTGAGATTATAAAAGTTGGGAAATACTTTTTATAATCTCTAGAGTAACCATAAAAAGAATAATAAAAGAATGTTAAGCTAACAAATTAATACATGGGAAAATTGAATAGTAAAATGCTATATTAATCCAAAGAAGGTAAGAACGAAGAAAAAAACAATAGGAGAGAAAACATAAATGGAAGTAATCATTCCACTGAGACAAGTAGAAAATAGTTAAAGAGTGGATATAAATATGACTATGTCAGCAATGAGATCAAGTGTAAATTAACTAAATATTCTAATTCAAAGGTAAGTATTATCAGACTAAGAAACAAAATCTAAATCTAACTATGAGTACCTTAGGAGAGACACTCTTTAAACATAAGCATGCAAAAAAAGCCGAAAAGCAAAGGATGGAAAAGATATAACATGCAAACACTAACAAAAATAAAAGCTGTTAGCCGCACCAATGTCAGACAAAGTACACTCTATTTCAACCTGACAATACAGAGGAGAACATATCAGGAAATTCAAGAATGGATTAATATTTAATAATAATTCAGGGGCGCCTGGGTGGCTCAGTCGGTTGAGCCTCTGACTTCGGCTCAGGTCATGATCTTGCGGTCTGTGAGTTCAAGCCCCACGTTGGGCTCTGTGCTGACAGCTCAGAGCCTCGAGCCTGCTTTGGATTCTGTGTCTCCCTCTCTCTCTGCCCTTCCCCTGCTCATGCTCTGTCTCTCTTTCTGTCAAAAATAAATGAACATTAAAATAATTTAAAAAAATATTTAATAATAATTCAATATATTTCCCCAAGTTAACAGAGTAAAATAAAAAAAGAACATATTTCAACTGATGCAGAAAAAGATTTTGACAAAATTTGATGCCCATCTATGATAAATCTCTCAGCAAACTGAGAGCATAAAGGAATGTCCTCATCCTGATAAAGGAAATCTATGAGAACCCAAGAAGTAATGTCATACATAATGATGACATTTTTAGTAATGGCAATGACACACTAAACCCAGAATTGCCAACACAATAATAAAGCTGGGGGAGTTACACTCTTTGATTTTAAGACAATATAAGATTCAGGAATAGAAGACAGTGTGGTATTTTCATAAAGATACACAAATATATCAATAGAACAGAATAGAGGGTCCATGTGTGTTCAGTTGAATTTTGATAAAAGCACCAATGTCAGTGAGGGAAGTAAAGACTTTTCAAAAATTAAGCTGGGAAAGCTGGATCTCTATCTAGAAAGAGAAAATAAAAAGAGCCTTGATCCTTACACCATACATTAAGAAGTATCATAGTTCTAAATATAAAAGTCAAAACTATAAACATCCTAGAAGAAAATGGAGGACCTAGGGTAGGCAGATTTTCTAAACTGAACAGAAAAGCACTAACCATAAAAGAAATGGTAAATTGAACTTTATCAAAATTAAAAACTTCCACATATTGCAAGATATCACTAAGAAAATGAAAAGTAAGTCACAAATTAAGAAAAATTACTACAATATGTATGTCCAATAAAAACTTAAATCCAGATTATAAAAAGAAGTTACAAGTCAGTAATAAAATACAAATGACCCAGTAAAATATAGGCAATAATTTGGATAAATATTTCATACAAAAGAGCATATAAATGACCCAAAATATACATGAAAAGAATTCTAAGATCATTAAGTCATCAGGAAAATACAAATTGAAACTATAATTAAGTACTACTGCAAACCCATTAGAATGACTAAAATGTAAAAGATTATCAACACCAAATGGATCTCCTATTTTCTTGGTAGGAGTATAAAATGGAAAAATCACCATGGAAATCTCTTTGGTAGTTTCTTATAAATTAAATATATACCTGCCTTATCATCCAGCATTTCCACTTCTAGACACATACCTCCAAAAAATGAAAATATTTGTTCATAAAACTAGTATATGTATGTTGAATGTAGCTTTACTTGTAATAGTGAGAGTTGGAAACAACCTAAATGCACATTAGCACATTAGATTGATCAAACAAATTTTAGTATATTCATACAATGTCACAATCCTCACCAATTAAAGGGAATAAACTGTTGATACATGCAAGAACATCAACAAATCTCATGCTGTATGAAAGAATGGAGACATAAAAGAAAATCTACTGTATTATTTCATTTTTATGAAATTCAAGAATAAGAAAAGGCTAATAAATCACGGTAGTGTGGTTGCCTCTGGATGGGAAGTGGGACCGATTAGAAAAGAATGAGGAAAATTTCTAGGGTGAAGATAATGCTCTGTATCTTGATTGCATGTGGGTTACAGGGGTATAACACACAACTTTATAACTTGTATCAAACTTCCATTAAAATATATGCATATCGATGTAATTATGTAACTGTGCTTCAATAAAAAGAATATGAAACGAAAGAATAAAAAGGATTAGGGAGAAAATGTAAATATCAAAGTTAGCCAAAGAAGATTTAATATATACATATTAGAAATGCTTGAAGAAAAAAAACAAAGCAAGAAAATGAATACTGAAGACTACATAAAAAAGATTTAATGTATAGATATTAGAAACGCTTGAAGAAAAAAACAAAGCAAGGAAATGAATACTGAAGACTACACATATATAGCTCAAGAAAATTTTACTGAAATTTTAAAAGATTTATAACTACACACTGAAAGAGAATATTGTGTACTTGAGAATGTTGACCCAAGAAAACCAATAAGAAGACACATTCTAGTAAAATAACCAGACTTTATAGGAAATGGAAAAAACATTTATTTTGGATGTCTAGGGAAAAAACAGCAAGTGTTTTATAAGGGAAAATAGATTATCATCAGAATTTGGGGCAGCAAAGCTTTATATTAAATGTAACTAGAATGACATATTGAAGTTACTTTAGGAAAACAAAACGTGCTTTCTAAATTTCATAGCCAGCAAAACTAGCATCTGATATAAAGGTTGTAGATCAACTGTTTTCAACAAGCAAAAACTAAGTGACTATTGTTCTCATGAGCAAATCCCTGAAAAATCTACTCTGGGCTAAGCGTATGGGCTTTGGACTACCAAAATAACTAGGACATCATCATAAGGACTGGAGGTAAGTAGTAAACGCATCCTTGATTGTAGAATTACGAATAAATGAGGGTTAAAAGGGAGAAAGTATAGTATGTGATGTGTATATACTCATATAATATAGCTACAGTAAAACTATTTAAATTTTTTTTTAACGTTTATTCATTCTTGAGAGACAGAGAGACAGAGCATGAGTGTGGGAGACACAGACTGAGAAAGGGAGACACAGAATGCAAAGCAGGCTCCAGGCTCCGAGCTGTCAGCACAGAGCCAGACGCAAGGTTTGAACTCACAACTGTGAGATCATGACCTGAGCCAAAGTTGGATGCTTAACCAACTGAGCTGCCCAGGTGCCCCTACAGTAAAACTATTTTAAATAAGAGGGATGGAAAGATCAGATGCAAACTACTGTATGAACCTCTTTTTGAGAAATTAATTGATTGTATTAGTAGTTATTCTAAGACACGTGTATGGCTATTGTGGAATAACATAAATATATACTTCTGAGATATTTTAATTCTATCATCTCCTGTTTCCTTGGAAACTAAGACTCTTCTCGTGGAATAAAGGAAATATATATATGTAGTAAATAACATGAGCTATGAATTTCTGGATCAGAAAGCCTGAGAATGGATATAATAGACATTACATGATTTAATAATTAAACATTTGATGGCATTAGGCTAAGATAGCTTGTTTTACCCTATTAATCCTAAGGAACATCTTACAATTTGAACTTAAATTTTCAAAAAGCCCATGGGTCGTCAGCCCCTTCCCCTACCTCCATATCACAATGGTCTATGGTCATTTGTAAGGTTTGTTTCAGTGACTGCTTTTCTCTGCTTTTGTGTCTGATCCACCCCTACTTGTATAGATCAATCATGTTATAGATTGGTTAATACATTTAGTCTGGTAAAAGTTCAAATTGTATAGGCTTTGGACCCAAACAACCGTGAGGTAACTGCGTATTTCTGCTTCTTCTATATGTCTTAAATGGGATTTTGTGAGCAATGTTACTTTTACTTGTATTTTATGTCTTCATTTTTCTCTGCAATCTCCCTTTTTGCCACCAACTGTCCAAACCCTAGGTCAGACCACTGTAATCTTCCACCTGGACCCTGCAATAGCCTCATCCCAGAGTCCAGAGTCTCGAATCTTGCTCCCCAGTGCAATCTCCATGCTGAGGATGGAGTGTTAGCTCTACAACACACATCTAATGGGTGACAGTGCAGTCCTGCTTTATGACCTTAGAGCATTTCCATGGTTCAGAGGGTGAGATCCTAGCTCCTAAGGCCTCTAACTAGACACTGATTTGGTCATAGCTGATTATTCCATTGCTTCACTTCCTTCAGCCACAAGTATTTTTCCTAGTCAGAGCCTTTACATTCTGACTGCTTGACTGCTCTACCCTATTAGCCTCCCTCCATCCCTAGCTAACCCCTTTTCTCCTTCAGAAGTCTTATTTAAATAATACTTCTTCCTGGAACATGTCCAGCCTCCATGCACTGGGACCAGTTATAGCTCTGTAATAACACCCCGTAACACCTCATATTTATTCTTATAAACACTCACTACACTTGGTTTGTTTTTCTGTTTGTTAGTTAGTTAGTTTGT
The DNA here is from genome assembly GCF_007474595.2 of Lynx canadensis. Lineage (NCBI taxonomy): Eukaryota > Metazoa > Chordata > Mammalia > Carnivora > Felidae > Lynx > Lynx canadensis. The sequence goes on along the minus strand of NC_044307.1, from coordinate 132,705,172 downwards.
TTTTGAGAGAGACAGTGTGAGGGGGGAGGGGCAGAGAGAGACAGAGAGAGAGAGAAAGAGAGAGAGAGACAGAGAGAGAGAGAGACTCTTAAGCAGGCTCCACTTGCTTGGCAGATAGTGATGTGGAGCTGTATGTCACAACAGTGAGATCATGACCTCAGCTGAAATCAAGAGTTGGAAGCTTAACTGGCCGAGCCACCCAGACGCCCCAACACTCACTACACTTGTCATTACTCATTCGGTGTCTGGTTTCTTGCCTAGATTTTCACTTCCACGAAGGCAGGGGCAGGATCTGTTCTGTTCACTGTTATATTCCCTGCACTGTACCAGTGTCCCCCACACACGGGACACTTGAAAATTTTGTTGAGTGAATGAGTCAGCAGTGGTTCTCTTCCCAAACGTAAAAGGTATGTGTCAGGCCTTGAAACCAATCTAACCACTAGAGCAAAAGTGATTTCATGCTAGGATCAGCCCTGGAGTAACTTTTGGCTTTTAACCATTCAGAGCTAAACAAACATTTTTTGTGTGTAAGAAATTACTGTCGGCCCTATTGAAAACTGCCCCCGTCCACACCGCTATATGATGTGGTGTCTCTTGCCTCTCTATCTTCTCACATAGGGATTCCTGCTTTAAACACTTTCCCTGTACCTTCCCCCACCTTAACCCACTGCTAGGACTAGCTAATGGATTAGCTAATGGTCTAGACAGCTGTTATTCTTAGCTATCTTAGATCCCCACCCCTGACTCCATGGTCTACACCAGAGGCCCCTTCTATTACGCTTCCTGAACATGCTGTCCTTCCTCTGTCTTAGGACTTTACTCTGCCACATTGTCATTGTGAGGGTTCTTTCTGGTGCCCTCCACTCCACTCGAAATTCTGTGGGGCCACAGACCATTCAATATTTCTTCACCAGTAAATTGTCCACAGTCTCTAAAGTAGTCCATATATTTTAAACCAAGGCCTGAATTATGAAAACTTTACTAAAATGGCTTGAAGTACTAAGGCTTGCAATAAGGCACTGACAGAATCGATGGCTAAAGTCACAGGGCTGGCTGGTGACACAGATCCATCCCTTCTGCTTCCTCACTGCCACTCCTGCTCCATGGTCATACTTCCTTCTATTTTACTGTGATCATGTATGTCTTTATTTGTTTTCCTTTGTTAACACCTTCCCACTCCCCATCCCAAACCCATCTAAGCCAAGTAACATAAACAGTGCAAAGTGGAAAATGATACTAATTCCCACAGTGTTTGAGAAAATTTACTAGAAGCAAAGTAACACTATATATTTTTATAGCTGGAAAATCACAGAAAGGAAAATATTTCTTATTGATTGCTTTCAAGTGGTCGTTTTTCAATATATTTAGCAGCGTCACTAGGGACTTGGCCTAATTTTGTTAGCAGTGGACCCCTCATTTATCTTGAAGAAAATCTGTATAAAAGGTATTGTTAAGTTGCCTTAAATTATAGGTTTCCTTTACCCTTTTGAAACAAAATCAAATTATAATAATATATTTGGATTAACTTGATTAAAATATATGCTTATTTTCTCTTTATATTCTATTAACCAGTGTTAATAATAAATAATATTTTATTGTTGGCCTGTAATTTATGGTGTATTTTAATTCATTCACAAGACAATGTCCTAATCATCTATTTCCCTTTAACAAAACAGAACATCTTTCCCCTCCTCTTTGTTCATTTTCAAGCACCTGAGAAGCATTTTATAGCCAAGATCCTTTATAAAAGTAGCAAATACAGGTTTGTTTTTTAAATTTATTGATTCTATACTGCATACCTTTATAATAAATGTTGTGTCAGAGCTATGGCATTTTCTTTCCCTTCCATTGGCATACCTACTGAAATTTGAAAGAATCACTCACATTTTGCATAGATAGGTGATGGATTTTTTGTCTGGCTGGCTAGCCACGTATAGGTTTTGTCTTTTGGTCAACATTTTTAAATATAAAATCCTGGCACTTAGAAATTACTTATTCAGAGGTCAAGGAAGAAAGGATAGGGTTTGAGATGGAGATGGGATTACTCTGGTATAGACACTTCTCACAATCGTACCCCCTTTTTGCAAACTGCCTCCCTGATCCTGCCCATGGGGGACAGGAATGATGCGCCTTTGGAAGACAGTTTTATACCCTGTGACTCCACACACTGTCCTTACTTCCTTAAGCTGAGATAGACACATGAACCAGACATAGCCAATCAGTTTCTGTGTTATGTAAGCCACATAGGTAGAGAGAACTGAAGTAGTCTCTTTGGGTAGCTGGATCTCTAACACAGCAACTCAGGAGCACTGGGATGGTTGTCCTTGGACTGACCATGAGGACCCACGATGTGGAAAAAGCATATCTACGAGGAGAAAAGGAAGGGGGCAGGCAGGGAGACAAGAGGTGAGGCTGAGACCTTTCTCCTCAGGAGCCAAATCCCCTATGTGACCCAGAAGCATTCTAAATCTTGTTACCATGAGATACCGAAAGTATTCCTTACATTCTTTCTGTTAAATAGCCCAGCTCTTTTGCTTAGGCTAGCTTCAGTTGGCTTCTGTAACTTGCAGCCAGAGAGTTCTAATTAAGGAGTCTAAGCCTCTGTTCTCATGATCTGAAGCTTACAAATCCACTGGTACTTTCTTGTTCTGTTCTTCATTCTGCAAGCTGTTAATGTTTTGCTCTTGAACTAGCTTTACAAACATGTTGCTTACATGATCTGCTTCGCTTTCCAGTAGGTAACACATTACATTGGACACTCACAGATGGAATGCAAATGACCTCATCTTTCTTTAGCTGTGGCCAAGCATGGACAGGTTGCCAAGCCATGTCAAACAGGATGTCTTTTCCCACACACATCTCACACTGAGTAACACTTGCATGTCTCCACTTTCAGCAGATACACGCTCCTCCATGCTACACAGCATAGATATCATAATGATGATGCATACAGCCAGTTTTCAGAACTCTCTTTACATGATAGTGTAATTCAGAGTTTTATGTTAAACTCCCATTCGTCCTCCCCTACCTCCATAATTCAAATGTCACTAGCTAACAGCTATTGAGATTTTGCTATATGCTAGGCACTGTACTATGCTCTTTGCACCAATTTTCCTATTTATTTTATATAAATGGAAAATAAATTTGCTTAGGCTAGCTTAAGCTGGCTTCTATAACTTGCAGCTCAAGGGTTCTAATTAATGAGCCTTTATGCTCTGTTCTGAGATGATCTGATCTCTAATGATCTGAGAACACCCATGGTCAGGTTTAGCCTGTGGGTCTCCAGTATGTCTTCTGGTAACAGGTGACTGTTATATAGAGTGGGGCCTTGCAAACAAACAAACAAACAGACAGACAAAAAACAGACCTACACTCGATAAAACTTCTGACTCTAAATTTACCCATCCACCTGAATCACCATTCCTATTATTCCCCTTACCTAATTTTATTATAATGGCATGTTATACCAATAAACCATGAACTTCTTGAGGGCAGTCTACATGCCTTATTCATTTTATTGAGTGCATGAATGAATACATACATTGTTGAGGTATGTAAACAGCTAGACATAAACAGCTATTAGAATGATGAAAATAAATGATTGTATCCAAAAAACAATGCTTTTAGTTCCATCTCATACTCTTATAAAAGTGGCCCTGAGCTTTCCCTGCCTTAGTTTCTTTGCACAATTGTCTTATATGGACCTCTCTTGGGCCATTATGTATATTCATATAGAATATTCTGAATTCAGTTTAGAAACTACATACTGTTTACATATGAGGATAAAATAATAAGTTTCGGAACTTGAATATGTGTCAGTCATGCAAGTTAATTTGAATGTGAAAGAAATATAAATGGTGATCTATATTCAAAAGGAATTATGTCCTCTTTGAAGCTGTCAGATAGTCTGCACTTTATGGTCTCAGTATAGAACTTGAAAACATAAAATATGAGTAGTAAAAGTAGCGATTTTTGTATTATTTGAAAAATAAGTATATTATTAACAAGAGAGAACAAACAAGAAAACAGCGGTGACCGTAATTTTGCTGCACCTCAAGGGGGACAAGTTGTGTCCATCCACCCTTTGTCTTGTCGTGTACCCCTCCCCACACTTAAGCCTGTGATTTCTGCAGGTGGTCCCTCACAGCGGCACAACTTCTCCACATGTGACATGCTGACTTACTTACTTCCATTCTAAATTATGGCTACTGTGCTTCCAGGTGACTCCTTTCAGGAAGTGATGACATTTTGGCTTACTTTTTAAGGAGCATAAGTCTTTACCCCAAACAAAATGTGCTCATGCTGGCAGGCTCAGGCACTATGACTGGCTGTCAGGGAGAGATCCAAGGATTTCTAGCTCCTTTCAATCACAACTGAATAAAGGGACCTGTTTCAGCTCCAGCTGAGTCTGGATACACAACAACCTTTGTCCTTCTCCAAACGACTTCTACTTATGAGCTGCGAATCCTCTACCTCCCCCAGTAGTTACACGAAAGTACTCGTTACTTTCCAGACTTTCCTTTGTACGTCCCTCCTCAAGTCCTACACTCAATATTTTAAGTCCAGAAGTCTGATAAAATCAGTAATAAGGGTTATATCTTTGGATTTTAATTAAAAGTCCTATAAGTTCCCAGCCTGATGTTTCTCATCTTTCTTTTTAGTATCAAGCAACATAACATGTAGCTAAGTGAGAACTAGCATCAACTGCAATTCACGTGTTCTTCAGAGTTGATGCTTCATTGGTCACAGACCTGTCAATAGATGACAAAGGGCTGTATTGTAATGGCACAGTTCTGGGTCAGGTGGCTTAGCATGAACCACGTGATCTCTCTGTTATATCTTCCATTTTCTTTCTCTGTTGGCTCCTTTCTTAGATTCTACGAACAAGCTTAAATTTCTTTTTTATTATGTCACTCCTAGCCTCCTTAAATATTAGCTAGAATTTTAAATTCCTTTAATGCCCAAACTCAACTTATTGCAACAGAAATTCTACCCATATCACTGAAGCTACTCAAGGATAACCATAGAGTCTCCATCCTTGGGGATCCCAAGGATCCCAAGCTCAGTCTTCTTGAAACAGTCTGTTGTGCACTGAATGTTGTTCCCAAGTTTGTAAGTTCAAGTCCCCATGTGATGTCATTAGAAGATGGTGCTTTTGGGAGGTAATTAGGGTTACATGAAGTTCTAAGAGTGGGGTCCTCCTCTGGGACTGGTGCTCTTATAAGAAGCGAGACCAGATAGGTCTCTCTCCTTCTCTCTCCCTCTCTCCATGCTTGCACAGAGAAGAAGTTATGTGGGCATACAGCTAGAAGGCAGCCATCTGCAACCCAAGATGAGAGATCTCACCAGAAATCAACCATGTTGGCATTCTGATCTTGGAATTCTGGCCTCCAGAACTGTGAGAAAATAAATGTCTGTTGTTTAAGCACCCAGTCTGTGGGATTTTACTATGGCAACCTGAGCTAAGACACAGTCTCCTCCTTGGTTTCCAGGATACTGCAGTCCTCCTGCTTCCCACCATTCTTTTGTTTATTGCCTTTTGTTTATGTTGCCTTCAGGTTTTCTTCAATTATCTTATCTCTCAAGTGCAAGTGTCCCCTAATGTTCTTCCTCCTACTTTCTTCTTTTCTTATGTCATAGTCACTCTTTTGGCCACTTCAAATCTAGAGCTCTGACTCAGACTTTCTCTTGAGTTCCTGACTTAAATTTCTAAACAACTCATGGCTGACTCTCTTTGGATGCCTTCACTGCATTTTCAATTGATAAGTTTGAAACTCAACTCATTCACATCTCCCCAGTTCTACATCTGTATTCCACCATCATGGTAGCTGCATTTTTCTAGTCACACAGGCTCAAATCATGAGAGTTGTAGTCTAGTTTTTATTTTTTCCTTCCTCTTTCCAAACCAATAACCCAACTCTAATGAATCAAGCTCAGAAAACTTTTTCCTATTCGTACCTGAGGTTTGACTTTCACTCCACTGCTCTATTTTATAACTTTCATTTTTAACCTGTCATTTGGATTATTGTAGCACTCTATTAACTACCCTTTCGATAGTCAGTCTCTTCCCATGAAGCTTACACATGACCATAAAAGATCACAAAAATCTTTAATGCACTTTGCAGTTTATATAACAAATACCTGAGCTTCTTCTTAGAACATTGACCATTATCTACAGTCTGTCCTCTTTCTGCATTACAAATTCACCCACCACTACACCTCTCCATGTAACTCACTCATACCAGATTCCATGGTGTAGCCTGAAAGTCCATTCACGTCTGTGAAGTTTCACTTTATGTTGAAAAACATCCTTTCGGGTCAAATTCAAAGGTCACTTTTATTAAGAAATTTTGTCCCATCCCTCCACAGTTACTGCTCCCTTAGCTGAACCTAATCTCTTTCTTCTCTGACACTCAAATTATTGTATTGTGGTATTGTGGCACCTAGCCCCATATATTTAGTTATATTTTTGGGTGTCTTCCTGACTATATTGCAAGACTGGTACAATCAGTGCCTGCCTCTTATATCTTTTTTTATCCTGAATATGATCTGATGCCACATCAAGTACCCATGTGCTTTTAAGCTCAGTGCTGAAACAATGGCTGATTGAATAAGTGAATGAACAAACAGTAGATTCTCCATGAATGTTACTATCGAGTAGTAAAATTCTATGACAAGTACTTAGATAAAATCTTCAGATATTTACTCTAAAAGCAAGGGAAGAATTACAATACTTTCATCTTATTTCAAAATATACTTTTAAAGCCATTTATTGTATGCTTATGAGAAAAATGATTTCAAAATGACATATTTTCTCATTCATAAGCTTATTAGAGTAATGATTGAGTTCTTTCTATGAAAGAAAACATGTTATTTCTATTTGATTGTGATGTCCGTTGCTTCTCTCTCATATTTCCTTTAATAATCAAAAGAAGAAAGTCAAATTAAAAGGCATACGCAGGGCACAGTCACGAATGCTGCAGGCTTAGTGACCTCTGCTTGCAGACAAAAAAATGTTTCTAGCAGACCAAGAGGAAAATTTCCTCGGAGCGTCTTTCTATTTGGTATTTCACTTAGCTTTTGCACTCAAATGCTTAGGACACAATCACAGGAACATAATAATATTCTATTCATTTAGGAACCTGCACTTTAAAATTACTTCCTTGAATCAATGTAATGTGTTTCTGTGATTGTAATTGCTTTTAGTTTTGCATGCAAAAGGCCATAGGAGTGTACTGTCACATTTCAGCTTCCTATGCCATCAGAGTGGCATTCAGTGAGGTCATTTACTCAGAAAATATCTAGAAATAATAGTTTGACGTCATTAATACCCTAGTTTTTAAAAGAAGCATGTCATTTATATAATGTTTTAATTTTTTCAGTTATATAATGTTAACTCATTTTGCTTAAAAAGAAGTGATAAGTAATTTGTATCTAAAAATTTACTTGATTATGAATGTCTAGGAATTTCTATTGCCAAGAAAGTGCATTTTACCACTAGGTTTATTTAGGTTAAGCCTGAATATTTTCCTATTCAAATACATTAAATTAACAGCTAAAGAATTAGAGATTTCAAAGGCAATATACTACTCCATCCACCTTCTAGGGTAGGATTATGCTTAATCGGACGTCTGACTGTAAGTAACCCAAACACCCAATTTTTTGGTTACACTCCTCCTAAATTACTTTTTGGAAAATGCAAAGCAAGTGCCCAGACCTTTGGTTGTGTCAGATGCTTAGCTGTGAATCAAATTTAAAAACTGCAGAAAACTTTGCAAAAACAGACCCACGACGTCATCCCTCCCAAGCATCTCAGAAACAGCCTCTTAGGAGGATGTAGTCAGACTTGCAACTCCTCAGAATGATATTCAAACAGATAGATCAGTTGGAAGCTCTTCATTACAGCAGCTGTTCTGTGTTTATAGCTACATATGCAGACTGCTGAACACCCTCAGCGCACCATAAATGTAGGAATTACACATCCAGAATGGTAATAAACTCATTGGGTGATGTGCTCTCCAGAGTTTTCAGCCCCTTGCTCCAGTTGGCACAACTCTGCTAGATTTTAGTTGCTGTAGAAAAATATTAGATTGTTGTGGTTTTTGTAAGTTTGGAGACAAACCAGAAAAACACAAAATAACATTTAAAAAGGTAAAAATGTAGGCACTGATATTATTAATTTAAAATTACAGTCTCATAGAGAGTTACAAGAGAAGCCATAGAAGAAAAAATGAGAAAACAAGTGCATAAATGGCTGTGATCGGTAGAAGTTTAGCCTCAAATACTTTCTGTACATCAGCTCAGCTGTGTGGTACACCCTTCAGAAGCTACAGATTGTACCAAAAAAAAGCTGCATGTTATTAATTAGAACCATATTTCCTACCATCATAATCCGATAGAACTTGATAAATTATAGCTAATAGATAAGCAATTTACTGGTAAAACGGCACTTCTTAGAAAACCAATACAATTTAGAACAAGCTGATTTCTCTCTTAAAAGCAGGATCCCAAATACATTTTTTTTCTAAATTCATAATAGTGAAGGGAATATTCTCAGCTTATAAGGAAAGAGGTTCCGGGTATGAGAGGATGATCTGAATGTACAACAATGCCTGGCTGCCAGAGAATTGCTAAGCATTGTTAAAGTAACATCAGCTTATCCCAGCAGCAAGCACTATATACTATTCATTAGCCACTGCTCTCGGACAGGCGCTTATAGAATTCTGTGTACAAGGGGACATAAAAACACTGGGAGAGCTTTCAAAAACGCATATCCCTGGGTAGCAACACAAGATGTCTTGATCACATAGGTCTCTCCTTTCATTTAACGGCTAGAACAGCTTTCAGAAATGACTATGACCAAAAATCATACGAAAGTTTCTGAAGAACCATAATAAAGTCAGAAAAGTCAGAAACGTGGACGTGCATAAAGGTAGGTGGTCGAATGGAACCCTCACAAGGCCATTTGAGACACAATCAAGGAAATCTTTTAGTGTCTACAAACATTCCAGCTTAAAGAGCGTTTTCTCCCTTCTCATTTGCGTTTCTTCTCACTTTTTCCCTCTTAATGAAAATTGTTATGCGCCATTTTACATCTGGATTCTGTGGCTATGGTCTATTATTCTTTTCTCATTTCATGGCACTGTTGGTTTGCCTTCACGCTTACTGATGAGTCCCTGCTAGGGGCCTGCTCCTGAGGGGGTGCTGGCGAGCGTGAAACGCCTGGCAAGGGAAAAAAATGACTAAGCGACTTTTATGACCAGTATCTTATTCAGAACTTGAAATTGATACGGCAACAATTAGGCATGCACTATGACCTTAACCCTTAATGCTGGAAAACTATTATTTATTATTTGAAATAATAGTAATTCTATGGATTAAAAAATATATTTTCCTATAGACTCCGTCACCCGATCCTCAAACCAATTACAGGATTTCTGTAAAAGATGCCCCTGGCACTGCTTGACAAGTAAAGATACAAAACACAGAGGCACGTCAATTTTTTGACATGTGTTAAGATGAGAAATTTCATGCAAGTTAAGACTTAGACAAAGAACGGCTAACTAAACAGAATTACACTTAGGAGTCACAGAATTTCACAGTAGCTGAGTTCCCTCCCTTACAAAGTGGGGGGAAATAACACCTATTCCCCTTGTCTTCTGACTTGTTCGGGTTATAAAACCATGTATATGTTACAATTATTTGTATTAAAATTCCTCACTTTTAAAGGATTGTTTCAAACAGAAAAATTAACACTGCTAATGAGGAAAATAGAGGAGGTTTTGGATGGGTCAAGTACCTTTAGAACTTCAAGCATCCATGTCAGTTTGGAGCTCCTCACCTTTATCTGTTTTTTTTTTTGTTTGTTTGTTTTGTTTTTTTTTCTTTTGGTGCTTTATGGCTCAGAAACAAACCATTCTGATCTTGAGCTTGCAGTAGAGGTAGCTCGATTCTCATGTAGCATTATGGAACATCTTTATTATACATCCATGCTCAATAAGTAAGAGGGGCATGGTAGGAGGGTTGCTTAAGGAAACGTCTCTCAGGAAAGACTTGCTGCTAGTTGCACTCAAATTTTGAAACAGTCAAATTTCCACAGGGGCTTCATTTCCTTCCTCTCCAACCCAGGTTAGTAATGGTGAGACTCCAGCGTGATAAAAATAAATCAGAAACTTTATTCAGTCATATTCTAAACTAAAAATTGGAACTAGAATTTGCATCTCAAACCCAGCCCCCAGAGATGTGCTGATGCTCCATACAGGGGAGGACCCGCATGAAAGGAAACAATTATTGGCAGAACAGAAGCTGAAGATTCTAGGTAAGAATAAGGCTATGTTCAGCTGGTTGTTGTTTCATGCTCCTGGCTTTTTCAAAGGAATGAAAACAAAGAAGACCTTTAGTATTTCCTACTGCAGAAGAGTATGACATTTGGGCGGGGGGGGGGGGGAGGAAAGAGAAAAGATTAAGAAAGGAAATGAAAACCGTTGGGGAAATGGAAGAACGCGATTCACTCAAATGGAAGAAAAGAGAAAAGACAGAGAGGGAGGCAAAGCGGGGTCAGATAACTCACTTGGCATTCCCTGCACCTGGTTTCTTTCTTCGGAAAATGTTGAGGAACGTGTTGGAGCGGCAGGGCAGCTTGCCATCACCAACATGCATGCGGACTACGTCAGAGGTGGTGAAGGCACTGCGGACATTCCTCTCGGGCTTGGCAATAATGATGTACATCTTGGGAGTGAACATGCACCCCAGGGCCACCGTTACACTGAGGCTCACTGCAAAGCAGGTGGTGATGATCTTGTAGTTGCTCCCAAAGTAAATGGGCACAAAAGCCAGCCAGATGATGCAGGTGGTGTACATGGTGAAGGCAATATATTTGGCCTCATTGAAGTTGGCGGGCACATTGCGGGTCTTGAAGGCATAATAGGTACAGCTCATGATGAGGAGTCCATTGTAGCCCAGAGGGGCCACCACACCCAGGTTGCTGGTATTGCAGATAAGGTAGACTTCCTTGATACTTGGGTAGGACAGAATGGGCATGGGGGGCTCCATGATGATCAGGGTTACCACCAGGGTTAGCTGCACGCTAATCAGAATTGAGGCGATGATCACCTGGGCCCAGGCACTCATGAACCTGGGCTTCCGGGTGCAGATCTTCTTTTTGCTGCCAGCTAGGATGCGTGCAATTCGGTTGGTTTTGGTCACTAAAGCAGAGTAGCACATGGCAGAGGAGAGGCCAACCAGAAGGCGCTGGAGGTAGCAGGATGTGGTGGTGGGTTTGGCAATGAGAGTAAAAGGGCACACGTAACCGAGGAAGATGCCAGCTAGGATAATGTAGCAGAGCTCCCGACTGGAGGATTTGACAACTGGTGTGTCCCGGTACAGCACAAAGATAAGAGTAACAAATAAGGTGACAAGTATGCCCAGGCAGGAAAAGGCGATGGCTATGATGGATTCTATGTTGCTCCACTCAAGATAGCGCACAGGAATAGGTTCACAGCCTGTAACGAGAAAAATAGCTTTAAAATCCAAGATTTCTGCTGATCAATAATAGCATCGCTTACCAGCTACAGAAAGCACAGCTATGTTCACATCTTCCACGATTTGCGTTATTTTAATTACGTGTGAAAATGTCTCACTATTACAGAAGTAAATATACACTATTGGCTTGTCTGGACAATCATGTTCTCAAACCTGATCTCGTCATAAGCCTAATGTGACATGTTTGAGCCTATAAAAATAATCTTTTCTCCCAACACCAGCTTTATAAATGGATGCCACTCCGTGGGTGGAACTTCGTTCTACACTTTCAGAAAAAGAAAGAAAAACAAGGAAGCTAAACTGTGTTTCCAGGGAAGGTTAAATGGTAATAATGTACTAGAATAAGCTAGTAAGCAATAAATTAACAACGTGTTTATTTTCACATAACTGTCCAGAGGTAAGTCCAGCTCACAGACAAGAACTATCTTGACCAGCAGAGTGTTTTAAACATAAATTTTATTTGAATTCTTTAGAAGAATCTGCATTCTCCCATTTATTACATATTACTCACTTTGTCTCACCCCTTGAATTATGTATAACCCATCTGTGGCATCTGAGGGCCTTTGAGTTATCAGCCTCTACTAGAGGTACCAAGGAAGAATGGAATCTCCCATCACACATCTCTTGAAAGGAGAGACAGCACTGTGTTCCTAAATACCTGGCTTATCTTTTTCCTCAGATGGAGAATAAAATCTGTTTTGCAGAGATTTTGCAGAGAGAAAGAAATTTGTCAGGTCCTGGAGACAACCCCTTCACTGAACTTTGTGTTTCGTTTGGGCCAGTATTCCCAAATTGTGAGAATAAAAAATATGCCCACAACTTTAAGAAAACACTCCTTGTTCTGCAGCCATGGGAGCAAGAGCCACCAGAACCTGTTTTACTCCTGTTCAGTCAACTGCAGCTCCCCTCAAGGACATGGTTTCTGCAAGCCTTCAGTCAGTGTCAACCTGTGCGTCTGATAATCACCCAAGAAGGAACAGACTCATTGCAACAAACAAACAAGTGCCAGCCATTCACAAGTACGCACTCTGATCATAGCTGGGGGGAGGGGGAGGGGGCACTCTCGTGATCAAGGGCCTGTCTATGCCAGAGTTTAAGCATCTTCCTGGAGAACGTCTGCTTTCTCTAAAAAGTCACATTTTTAATCCCAAATCTTCTCATTTCCTTGATAAACTTTAGAAAATGATTAGATAGATAATTTAGAATAACAATGACTATCATGGGGAACTTTTGAGATGACACATCCAATGAATTACAATATGTAAAAGGGGCTGGGGACAAATTAGGAGATAAAATACTGAATAGTCAATACTCCACTCTTTTGATTGGCATACTGAGCTTGCTAATAAAATTTAAATTCCAATGTAGTCTTTGTCAAAGCTTTTGTAACCTTCTGAAAGCTAGCCCTCATTCCATCCCTTTTTCTATGCAACTTTACCTGGTTTTGTAAATGAGCTAGTCTGTCCTCAGCGCTTTCATCAGAAAAAGAATACCACATTTTAAATTTGTAGAACACAAGTCAGATCTATGGACGTTGAATTAAAACCCTGGTCTAGAGCCAAATTAAGAGCTATAATTAATGATTTTCCTAAACTTCAGGGATATCGGCATAATATTTTCTGCAGAATTCAGGATTTTTATTAGACACTTACTGTCCTACACTACAGATATATATGAGTTAATTCAACTAATTGTTAGCCTCATGGAGGAAAATGTTTAAAAGCAGCCATTTAGAAAAGAGAAGATTTAAATAACCTAGTGGTGTAAAGTTTAAAAAATAGAAATAGAAAATGCATTACATAAGGCAATTTTGAAAGCCTTTCTTTCAACAAAGATGCAGAAGTATAAACTAAATAAAGATAAAGATAGACTTTATGACATCTTCAAGCAATTCTGGGGTAGACTCAACACCTGACAAGAAAGACTATATCTTCTCATTTTATAAACGGGCTTAGTCCTGAATTGGGGGAATCAAATGGAAGAAAATGTAAAATTATCAACTTAGAAAATACCCAATATGTGACTGGACATTTCCAGATAGACTTAAAAAGTAAATAAGCTAGAAATCAATATAGTTATGGATCTTTAGGTAAAACAACTAAAAAAGCCTCTATTCTGTATGATTTGTGAAACTGTAGAGAAGGAAGCCTATAGATACTTCAAACGGATATGTGATTTAAAGAACCAATGTCCCACATTAACTAAAATTCAGAAGGACATCTATCTAAAGTCTGTCCAGTGACTTAATCCCATGGGAAACACAGGCACCCAAAAACTCCTTGTCCTTCCTCTGAGCTCCCAAGGGAAGCAATATGTCTTTCTTATTGATATAGGTGTCTTTATGTCCCCCCATAATCTCGCTATTAATAGAACATCAGATATATTGGTTTAATAAAACCACAGGAATGGTGAAAACTTTTAACAATCCTATGCCTGGACCCACAACTAACAACTAGTATTTTGAGATTATTATGGGAAGGATACATTATTCTCTGTGACATAAAACCCACATATTTAATCTAGGATTTACTTCTAGACAAGATGCACTATGGTTCCCTATATATGATCAGATTATAGCTGCTCTACTCATGAAAATACCTATATTATCTATAATTTTAAAAAATTAGGCAAGGAATACCTTTAGTTGCAAAAGGACAAAAGACTTCACAGAAATAGGAAGATGGATTGTTGACAGAGCACAAAAAAATACAGATTATCATATGTACCTAGATTATCATGACTCTTCTTTTTTTGTGTAAACATGAAAATGATACACCATGATCTAGACATATTAACTCAACAGCAGAGCATATATCAAAGAACCATTGCTCATCGTCAAAGGCTCACAGTAAAAAAGGTACTGCAAAAGTTATGGATACTATGAAAACACTTTAGAAATACAATAGAAATATTTTAGAGATTATCATGCTAAGCAGACTGCTCTGACTAAAAATCCTAACAGAAAAGTTTCATATAAAACAACACATAATTTATTACTAGTAACAAATCTATGAAGTTCAAGCATCCAATTATAGATCACAAAATGTGGCCAGGAAAGAAGTTCTTAAATAAAAATTCCAGAAATTCAATTATTATGTTGTAAGATTCATTAAGATAAATAACTGACAAAACCAGAATGGCTGTTTGATCATACAAGATAAAATATCTACCAGGCATTGGATAAAATCCTGATGGAACAAATGAAATAATTCATTTCAGTAGGGACAAATTTTCTATAAAATTAAATACTATTGGGAAAACATTTCCAGGATGGCAGATGTGGCCAGTTCATGCTTCATTTGTAATTAAATTAATTAGGACAAATTGTAAAGGTGGAGGCATTGACTGAAACAATTGCAGGAGAACTTTTGAGTTACTCCAAAGGAATTGTATAGTTTTCTCCCTCCATGGTTTATGAATATGTACTAGCTTAAATAGTGTATTTATTTTGCTGGTGCGTTGAAGCATTCTGTTGAAAAGCCACAATACTTACAAAGGCTAAAATATTAGATTCTGTGGTCTTAGTTAACGTGTTCCCACTGACCAATCTAGTGATATGGGAACCTTTTCATTGGAACACTTATTCATGAATTTAAACTGTGCAATTCTGTCCTCATTTCCAACTCCCAGACAAATGAAAAAGGAACCTTAATATTGTTGAAGTTTACACCCCTTAGTGATTTAATCTGAGGTTCTTCAGAGAGTCTCCAGAAGTTGAAGGCACATGGAAATTGACCGTTAATTGAAGAAGCTTATAGCAAGCTGATGACTACACAATGGTCTTCTGTGCAAGCTCATCTGAAGAAGATTCTTACATATATCATACTTTCCTTTGCATACTCTTTTTATTCATACTTTTCTTCTTCACTGATTTGAAGCTATTCAAATCTGAGTTTGTCTTTAATGTTCTCCTTACTGGTAATAAGTATTTGCCAGACCCTACGCTTTACTAAACAATCATTAACACAATAATTCAATTATATCAAGCTATTGGTAGGTATGTTACATTAACTTTTCCAATAATGATACTATTTTTATATGCAAAGATTGCACAAGTTCAGATGCTTGAAAGGACTGAGAAGATTCACAGAACATACTTATATAATGTTTTTACTTAAGGGCAAAAGGTATAATATACTAAGAGAAAGACAGTGCAGGTAAACGCCAAGGGGCAAAGGGAGATCCAGGTGCAAGCCCTCTAAGATCCTTACTCCCACAAGGGTACACTTCACCTTTGAAATGAGAGCTCAAGGCAGAAGTTCCCAGTGAAATCTTTTTATGATCTTTAAGTCATACAGCCAAGTCTGTCTATCTAATATGTCAGCTGAAATCCATTGGTAAACAAACTGGTTTTGGTTGTCACCAAGTGGAGCTTCACTCTCTAAACTGCATATCATAAATATCAGTCCCCTTAATGTAGCCGAGAATGAAAAACCAGAACTCAGGCATCTGCACAAGTAATCACAGAATCATTCCAAACCTAGCTATAAACTAAGCCTATTCTACACAGTGTAGTGGACACAAGTGAAGAAAAATATGCTTATGCTAGAAGGAGATATAAGTATTCTGTGCTGAAACAGTAGCATTTTGTCAACAACACGCCAAAACAATGTACCTACAACTCTACCGTGGTTGCTTTATTTCTTGTGAAGGTCCTAGGTTCTTTTTCCTATGGGGAAACCAGACCTTTCAAGGTCAATCCAGAGCCCCCCAAAACAGAATCACTTGAGGATTGGGACTGTTTATATTTTGAACCAGCTTCTTAAACATGTTTTCTCCTCCTTTTTCTTCTTTCCTTTCCTTCTTCTTTTATTTTTTTAGACATCTTAAATTTGAGAAGCATTAGCTTTGATTCCTTGAGAGACTTAGCTGTAATATCCATATTGTCCATATAAGTGATATGATATGTTGATATGATATGTAATAGACTTTTTTGGTCCTGTTTTGAGGCTTAAAGAGAAGAGTTGTCCAATCCCCACGTGTGTTTAGGTATCCTAAGACTGGAAGGGATAGGAGTTACCTTCATTCAGTGGCCCTGCCTGACCCCAGCATCTAAAAGCAGAAGCCATTATGTGAGTTGTGCATACTGTATCTAAAGCCTCAAGAACTTAAGGTCTTGGCAGTGTCTGTGGTTACAGTTATCCCAGAGAATCCAGAGCCATTAGACAGATCCGTTTTCCTTCAAGCAGACTACAAATTACTGACCAAAATCCAAGAATTACTGATCTGAGGGAAAGGAAGTTACTCCTAATTTTTAGACAAATTTTGGTTCACTTGTAAGATCCAACCGCATAGGAGGAAGCTATAATTTAATACTGGACTTCTTCCCAATTAGGTTAATACCAATTTAATATAACTGAAGAAATAAAGAAAGTCCACATTTATTCTATTTAAAATGTCTTGGGACATTTAATAACAGTTACAATCATGCTTCATAATTAATAAAGCTTTGTCAAAATGCTTTCTTTAATGGTATCACATTAATATCAATTACCTACAAGGAAAAATTCTATTTCATAGCTAATGTTCAACTCAAATATCCCCTTCTCTATGAAGCCTCTTGTCTTGCCAGGGGAAAATAATTGCTTTTTTTACTCTGTGTTCATATGACATTTTGTACATACTCCTGTTGTAGACTTCTACTTGATTGCTTATATGCTCACATTTCAAATGAAATTCCTCCCCATGATATAAACTTATATAAACCTATATGTTTCTAGTTTCTCCAAAAAATGCCTGGCACAAAGCAGGTGGTGGTGTATATAAAATTAAGTAAATGAGTAGATAGTGTAAGAGGTCACAGTAACTGTTGGGATGGACAAAAATGGTAAAAACTAATTAATTTCTATAGCTTAATATTTTCTATTTTTAATGATAAAATTTAGTGTAGTCTGGCTTTCTGAAGAATCCTCTCATCCTATTTGACTTTTGAACAGAAATAAGTAGCATCAGATTACATATAATTGGTTCGTGAATTGTTAAACTACTGTCAAGTTTTATATCGTGTCAGAAGAGATCTCTGTTTATGCATCTTAAGAAATAAGTGTGAAATTTAAGTGCTGAATTAAAATGTGCATTTTTCCAAGAAGAAAATATGAAAAACTGATGAATGAAAGTGCTCCAGAAAGTGCTTCCTTTAAGAAATGTACCATTTTTTTCTTTAGAGCCAAAAAAACAACATATTCTAATGAAAATAAAACTCACTTATAAACATGTTTTTATTCATTAATATTAGAGTTTTTGGAAAATATAGGGAGAGTAGCTATCTTGTAAAATGATTTTATGCATATAAACAAAGTCCACCTTCAGTAAAAAACACCATTTCCTAAAGAAGAATGATTTCTCATTCTTTTAAATTAACTAAAATTCAGTCAAAAGAAGATCCACCTGTGAACACAAAACACCTACTTAAAGGCAATGCATTTACTCCTCCGAGTATTTCTACTGAATTTTGGTATTCTCTGCCTGTGGGTTTTCTCTTTTCACAACTACTGCTACCATGGCAACAACCAATAAGACACTGCCATGTGCTGCACCCTTGTTCTGAGCCTGACATGCCTCCAAATAAGACCTCATTTTCCATTCATGTGTAAGGCTGAAAGGAATCCAGAAATGACAGGTGTCATTAAAACTAAGTATAAATTAACATCAAAGATGTGTATTCTGAAAGATCCTAAACATAAGATATATGTGTGTGGGTGTGTGTATATATATTATATGCATTATATTAATATATATACACACACCCACACACATATATCTTATGTATATATTATATACATTATACTAATATATATACACACACCCACACACACATATATACATATATATTTGCAAAATAATCAAATCTATTGCTATTAGAAAAGGGCAGCCTGATTTGTTGCTTGGCTCAACTAAAGTGACCTTTACACATATGATGGATGATAGACTAACTGTTTTAGAAAGATAATCACATTAAATATCTATGTACAGTCAAGGAGGATATTTTTTTATGCGCTACTAACTCAAAGAGCCTTAATGCAATAGTGATGATCATTTGGCAGTAGGCCAAAAATATACCCACAATGGAAGATCTCTAGGGAATAAAATATATGACTTTGAGTTCCATTATGATAACATATTAGATCTTTTTAAAAAGTTTCTTTGTATTTTAACGTTTTAAAATAGGATAGATGTTCTTTATCATGTATGAAATAAGCCCCAAAGTGAAAATGGAGCAGTAGGAAAAGTTGGGGGAAGCCCAAGAAAACGTAGATAAAAGAAAAATTCTTATACCTCCAAGCCAGAACTTCTGACTTCTAAGATGAACCAGAGAAAGGCTAGGTTTGTCTCTGAGCCTCTTCCTAGTCAGCTGCAGTCTCCGTCAAAGAGCAGAGAGGGCTGACTTGAGATAAAAAGACCCAGCATGAAGCACACACTATATGGAGGAGGATAAAGATGTGAACAGAGGCACAGCACGAGTGGGAGAGAAGCCTTGTTGGCCAAAAGTGGTTGGAAAAGCTTTTCCAAGCCATTCCATTGCATGCAACCATGAGATAAGTTAGACCCAGGGATAAAAACACTGGATTCTCATAGTGGATTCTCTATTAACCAAACACACTGACCAGGATGAACTTAGGTGAGCCCCTTCTTCTTTCTATTTCTCTCAATAGGACATTTATGAGGCAGCTATGATGTTCAAGACACTAGACTATGAGCCAGAGAGTAATGTTTCTAAAGGGATGGGACAGGAACCAGGCACCTTAGAATCTGCTGGGTCCCATCTGAGAACTAGTGAATGGGATTCTCTGGAAGTGGGTATTTCCTGGGGAGTTTTTAGGCATAATAAAGTTAAATAACAATTTTCAGCTACAGAATAAAAATATGAGTGAGATACAGTTTGTACCTTCAAAAATATTCTAATCTAGGGGCGCCTGGGTGGCGCAGTCGGTTAAGCGTCCGACTTCAGCCAGGTCACGATCTCGCGGTCTGTGAGTTCGAGCCCCGCGTCAGGCTCTGGGCTGATGTCTCGGAGCCTGGAGCCTGTTTCCGATTCTGTGTCTCCCTCTCTCTCTGCCCCTCCCCCGTTCATGCTCTGTCTCTCTCTGTCCCAAAAATAAATAAAAACGTTGAAAAAAAAAAATTAAAAAAAAAAAATTCTAATCTAATTTCCCTTTCTTTAAAGAAGGTCTTTGTACTAAACAATTTCTAAAGGCTTTCTGACACTCATTTTAGTTTAACTTTTTCTAACAAGATTAACATTTTACAAGGTACTTTACTAAATAAGTAAAATTTTCATTATGTGACCTGGTTCTATTTACCCAGCCATTTTTGGTGTGTTTTGAGTAAGCTATACAATTTCTTAGCTGCTGTTCTTATTTGGGAACAGATAAAAAATTAAAAAAAACAATCAGGAATGTTACCCTCCCTAATGACTTTCAACCACACCCAGGGAGGCAGAGGATCAAGACCCAGGGAACTGAGCTCGGCTTCTAGCTAGTTTCGTGACCTTGGGCACACAAGTACACCCCTCTGGGCCTCAGCTTCCCCCTCTAAAAGGAGGGCTGAGATTACTCAGGTGACAAAAATCTCTGTGTACTCAGATGGCAGCTTCCATGGCTCTATTACTCCTAAAATTTCTGAAAGAAATACATCTCATGTGTGAGTTCATACCAGGGTCCACAGAAAACAAAACTTGTATATTTTAACATTTCTCTAATGCAACTTACGAACTGATAATCCATCCATATGATTCCCATTGACTTTACTAATAAATCCTTTCTTGCATTCATATATTCCTCTCCGTTTCTGCTGCAGCTGCCCTAGTCTACAGCCTTTGAAATTACTCACTTGGACCAATATAATAGCTTCCTAGTTTCTGTTTTTCATCCAATATCACCACACTCCTTATACTACCACCAGGAGCATCTTTCGGGGACACAGATATCATGATGTTATTTGCTACTTTATTATTTTTTTATTAAAAATTTTTTTTAGTATTTATTTATTTTTGAGAGACAGAGCATGAATGGGAGAGGGGTGGAGAGAGAAGGAGACAGAGAATCCGATGCAGGCTCCAGACTACAAGCTGTAAGCACAGAGCCTGAAGCGGGGCTTGAACTAATTAACCATTAAATCATGACCAGGACCGAAGTGAGACGCTTAACTGAGTAAGCCACTCAGGAGCCCCTGTTATTTGCTACTTTAAATCCTTCCGTGTTTTTCCTGTGCTTAAAGCCACAGTCCAAACCCTTAGGAAAAGGTCATGCAGAAGATTGTTACCATCCACCTCCAGCATGCTTGTCCAGTCTCGCTTCTGGCCTCTGCTAGGTCCTTGTGTCTACCAACCAGCCTCACACACTTGTGGTTTTCCCCACACGTGTTATCTGCCTTCATTTTTCCCATCTTCTACTTTCTCTCTGGAATTCCTCTCATCTTCTTATCTGCCTCACAAGTTTTATGTACTTTCTTAATATCTCTACTACATTAAAACAATCTTAGATTATTTTTTACATGTTTCTTCCCCGATAAGTTTTAAGCAAAATAAAATAATAAAGCAAGACAAATTTAAAGCAAAAGAATACTGCCTCACGCATAGATGTTCAAGAAATGTTTGCTAATATACATGCAGGTGACTAGTAATATCTTTTAAAAAAAAATTGAAAGAAAAACAGAAAATAGCTGGTATACCAGAATGTCCCTTTAATACACTTTTATTTATATTTAAATAAATATTTAAATAAATAAATAAATATTTAAATGAACTTGCCTTACAATATAAATCTTGGAAGTTATAAGCGGCTTCTCTGTGCTCTTTGACGTGAGCATTAAAAAATGCACACTTTAGGGGCCCACGGGTGGCTCAGTCAGTTAAGCGTCCGATTTTGGCTTAGTTCATGATCTCTCATTTCACGGGTTTGAGCCCCACGTTGGGCTCTGTGCTGACAGCTCAGAGACTAGAGCCTGTTTCAGATTCTGTGTCTCCCTCTCTCTCTGCCCCTCCACAGTTCATGCTCTCTCTCTCTCTCTCTCTCTCTCTCTCCATCTCTCTCTCTCTCCCTCTGTCTCAAAAATAAACATTAAAAAAAATTTTTTAAAGTGCACACTGTAGGGGCACCTGGGTGGCTCAGTCGGTTAAGTGTCCGACTTCGGCTCAGGTCATGATCTCACGGTCCGTGAGTTCGAGCCCCGCGTCGGGCTCTGTGCTGACCGCTCAGAGCCTGGAGCCTGTTTCAGATTCTGTGTCTCCCTCTCTCTCTGATCCTCCCCTGTTCATGCTCTGTCTCTCTCTGTCTCAAAAATAAATAAACGTTAAAAAAAAATTAAAAAAAAAAATAAAGTGCACACTGTAAATAAACATTGAAAAAGGCACGAACTGCATGTTCATATTTTAAACAATGAGCACATTGGGAAAGCCCATAGTCAGTGACAAGATCTAAAGTGAGGCAGCTCCTACCTGTTAAATCTGCACTGGGCCACCACCCTAAGTCACAGGCTTTGCAGGTGAATTCATCTTGCACGTATTCGTTCTCTTTGCAGGCTGTGCAAATCCAGCAGCAACTTACTTCTCCTTTCCGTATGACCTGTAACACAGAGATAATTCATACGCCTTAAAGATGGTCTCTCCAGAAAGTTTTCTATTTCATATAAGGACTTATTTTCATACTACAATAAAAAAAAGAGTAACTCTTCAAAATATCCTATATGCTGAGGAACGTTAAGTACATGCATTCGAATAGGCCTGATTATCTTCGAGCTCAGATGTGAATTTCAGTTCATTCCAAGCTGGGTTTGGAGGCTTTTCAAAAATAATTTCTTTCATAAAGGGAATTGATGACATTATATTTTTTAGTGTTACCAAAATGAAACAGCTAAATTTTATTATTTATATTCATCTGTATTAATTGTTCTCAGAAAAATAAAAATAAATTTTTCTTCTCTGAAAGAGCAATGTTTAGCCACAAATTTCTTATGTAATAAAACCTTATTTATTCATAAAATCTGAGGATTTTTAAATGAATTTTGTAACTATGAACATATGAGCAACTTTATACACATAAAAACAGAATGATGGCTAAGAAAGTCAACCCTGTTATTGGCCTTGTGACTTGCTCTAGTGAATTTAAAAGATCACATAAATTGTTGGAAGAAAAATTATTTTTAGCCCAAAATTACAATGAATCAAAAATTACAAAGAATCATTTATTATTGGAGTAGTTTAAACTTTCTCCCATTTTCAATTTGTTTGGTAAGCAAATTTCACTTGGCATAATAAAAAAAAAGTCAAAACACACTGCATTTAAAGTGAGTTTTTTGTAGATCTTGCTTTCATCTCCAGTCTGAGAACTTCTGCCTTTCATTGAAGTGTTTCATACATTTACATTTAGTATAATCATTGATGTGGCTGGATATAAATATTTTGATCAGATAGATGTTGGACATTGTGTACATAAGGCGTAGAGTCCTGGATGTTTTTCCCTGAAGAATTAATTATTGGTCTTTGTTCTGGCGGCAGTTAAACTACTTGTGGCTCAGTTTGAGCCTTGTTTTTAATCTTTCAGGATAAGTCTAGAAGATTGTCTGCTCTAGAAATAATTAAGCCTCATATTAAAGTGTAATCACCTGGGGTTTCTACTTAATTCCTTGTGTATTCAACAAGGTATCTCCACTCTGGCTTGTGAAAAATGAGACAATTCCTGGGTCTGTGTAAGCTCAGGGATTCCAGCTCCCCAGTAATTGTTTTCTACCTGGACTTTTTGAATTCTACCCTACTCATATGCAGATCGGTGTTTGGCCAAATATTCAAGGGAACCTGTGTGTTAACCTCTGGGACTCTTTCTGAATAGATCTCCTCTCCCTTACACTGCAGTACAAATTCTCGCTGCCTTGGTCTTCCTAAATCTTGATTTCTGTCTTCTTAAATTAGCAAGGTCTCCAAGCTCTGTATTCTCTTTCATTGCACAACAATCAGGGAATTGCCTCCAGGCATAAAGCCTTAGTGACTTTTGGGTTCATCTTGTTTGTTTGCCTACACTTCCCTGGAATCAAGGTCATGCACTGTTTTCCAATGTCTGAACACAGTTATTTCATATATTATGTCAAGTTTTCTAGTTGTTTACAGCAAAAGGCAGTCTAGACTCCGTTACTCTTTCATGGCTAGAAGCAAAAGTTCTCCCCTAATACAGTAAATATTATTAAATGTTTTCATAAGTAAAATCAGGAATTAAATTGTAAATATTGCCATACCTTAAAATAATACAAACTCTAGCTTTTGTGAAAATAAAATTATCTTCTCACAGAGCAGGTCAAAATTTATATATTTATCTTAGAATTACATATAAAATATCAAATAACAGTATATTTTCAGAAAATGTAAAATGTTTTCTTTTTCTTCTTTTACTTTCAAATGACTTTAGAAAGTAGAATCAGATTAAGTCTTTTCAAAAACTAGCCCCAACTTCAAAATAAGCATGGAAAATTTACATTCTAGATAATAATTTTTTAAGTGATATATGAGAAAAATTCAATAAATGAATACTACTTTCTCATTTTAGTTGGTATAAAAAGTATAGTAAAAGCCATCACAAAATACTGTATGACTTCAGTCAGCTGTGTGTTTTTCTCTCACTATAAAATTAATGCTACTAATTTGACAAATTCAAAAGGTGATAATGCTAAGCGAATTTATTTATTCAGGATGACTAGTGAAGGTAGATCCTATGAGTGACTCTTGGAAAGTCTTTAAAATTAGGTTTTAAATGATTGAATAAATGAATGAATAAATGATTAACTTATACCTTTACTATCAATTATATAATTATATAAAGGTATATAATCAATTATATAATTAACAATTATAAAATTATAATTATACAAATATTATAAAATTATGTAATTGTATCATTATAAAATTATAAAACATAATTATATCATTATTTATTAATAATAAAAAATGAAGCTCCTCACGTGCAGTTTTTTTTTTTTTATGTCTTCTTTATTCTGCCACCAAGTATGTGTACTTTTGGCATACAATGTCTATAATATCTGATTTGTCTTTTCCATCTCTCAGTCACCCCTCTAGACTGAGATTTTAACACTTTACACTTGAATTCTGGGCCCTGTCTTTTAATTATACAACATGCTCTAATTTCTTCTTGCGCTTACTTACTTACTTCTTACTCTTACTTCTTCTTTCTCTAATTTCTTAACATGCAGAGCTTCCTAGATCACGGGAATGGCCAGTGGGCTCCTCAAGAGAAGGGACCAAGCCAGCTCATTGTTTTCAGATCATTGTCATCAAGGGATAGATATGTACCAAAAACACACAGTAGGTGGTCAGTGGGTGGTGACTTGAATCTTTTTAAAACATACAATTAGGGCACTCAAAGAAGTTTAGTGCCTCCCAACCCCAATACCTTTGCAACATAAGCTCTTTAGTCAAGCATTCACTTAGTCCCTGGTCCTTGCTTCTGCACTTAACTTTGTTAATAATTTCTTACATAAGTCTGTCAAATGAGGACAGAGCCTCTGTGCCAACTCCTCATTGTGTCCTCATTAATGTCCACATAACTCTGTTTTTGTTTGTTTGTTTTGGAGGGAGGTTTCAAGTAGACTAGAAACATCATCAAATTTGTGCTTCATCTGACTTGCTTTGCGCAAGGAGTAAGCTAGAGAATACAGTTTAAAGAAAGAGAGATGAAGAGAGAATGTGTGTGCGTGTGCGTGTGCATGTTTATAGGTGGGTGTTAACCCATGGCTCTCACGTGGAACCATATAGCAAACAAATAAATACATTTTCATAAAGAATGAACATAATCTCCCATTTAGAATGTCACCTTTCTCCACAAGTCCAAAGTCCATCTGTGTCAATACTCTCAAGGGTAGGTACATTACAAGCTTCAGACAGTATTTCTGGAGCAGTAAATCCTTTCAAACAGGGCCTTATTTACAATTCTCTAAGAGCCAAAATATAGTTGGCATTTCATTACTACAAGTTAGATTTTGTCCGCTAGCTTTTTTCATATCTATATGGTAGATATGTTTCATTTAGGTACAGTTTTTTTTTTTTTTAATTTTTTTTTTCAACGTTTTATTTTTATTTTTGGGACAGAGAGAGACAGAGCATGAACGGGGGAGGGGCAGAGAGAGAGGGAGACACAGAATCGGAAATAGGCTCCAGGCTCTGAGCCATCAGCCCAGAGCCCGATGCGGGGCTCGAACTCACGGACCGCGAGATCGTGACCTGGCTGAAGTCGGACGCTTAACCGACTGCGCCACCCAGGCGCCCCGGTACAGTTTTTTAAAATATCGTTGTTGTCTCTAATTTATGTTCAAATCTCCTTCAGATATTCAAATCAAAATCGTATTATTGATTATTTGTATATTTTGTTTTTTTTATATGAGTCAGGCTTACTAATATTTCTTTCGCATGTACAGTGGCATCATTATTAGTTACTTTTGTTAATCTCTTACTGTGCCTAATTTATAAATTAAACCTTATCATAGGTATATAAGTCTAGGAAAAAACATAGCATATATTATGGGTTTGGTACTATTTGGGATTTCAGCCATCCATAGAGAGGGAGGTGTCCTGGATTATATTCCCCACAAACAAGAGGAGACTACTGTAGTATACACCCAATAACTGAATAAAGTATTTTTTCACTTTTGTCACAGAAAATACTTTTTATGATAGATCTGAGTCACAACAACAGTTTTGATATTTTACTGAAACTGCCCTTGAAGGACCAAGGCTTACTAAGGCCCCCAGCCTGCTTTGATTCTTTCTAGATCCTGCGTCCACAGTGCTGTTGATTGCTAGTGAGACTAGGTGACCTGCTGGTACACGCAATGCCATTATTCAATTACATACACACTGTAGGAGTCTTAAAAGATTTATGCAATAGGAAAGCAAGTGTTCATTCTGTGACTCAGTTTCTGAAGTAACGTGAAATGGATTTTTTAAATTAAGGTTTTATTTAGAAAAAGAACGTAAGAAAATAAATAACATCAAGAGAAAATAATGAAGGAAAGGTAACTGTGAATCAAAGGAAACAGAGAAAATTTTCCTCAGAACAGAACTGCCTAAAAGACTAAACAGAATAAAGAAATTGAGTCTACTCTAATCAGGACTGGAGGAGAATCAGCTACAAGAGAGAAGAGCTAACCCTGCCCCCCAATCAACTTAATGGCTGATGTTTTTCTCCAGCTACACTGAGTTCCTCCAAGGAATGGGCCATGGTTGAGCTTCCTTTGCATTCCCTGTACTAGTGAGGTACTAAAGCTGAAGGGACTCCATGTTAGAAACGCTCCATCTTGGGGCACCTGGGTGGCTCAGTTAGTTTAGCACCTAGTTAAGCCTCTGACTCTTGGTTAAGCTCAGGTCATGAGCTCACGGTTCGTGACATGGAGCCTGGCATTGGGCTCTGTGCTCATGGTGTGGGGGCTTTTGGGGATTCTCTCTCAACCTCTTTCTCTGCCCCTCCTCTGCTTGTGCTGTCTCTCTCTCTCAAAATAAATAAACAAACAAACAAACATTTTTTTTAAAAAGAAAAAGAAAAGTTCCATCTCTGCTGTTTTTCTACTAGGCCCCATTTACTCATGTTCCATATTTTGCCTCTGAATAAGCCAATGAAGCTATGTTCTCACTTCAAGGGGAAAGTAAGAAAGTTAATCATTCTCTGAAATTTGTCCTAGGCCCCAAATACCTGATAACACCTAAGAAGAGCCAAATTCCAAACATGTTCCAGGACACTAACTGCAAACAAACCTTGGCTGATACTGGCATCAATACTCCTACCTTCAGTAATATATGGAATAATACCTATTGTACACCTCATACTCACCTTTGAATGGACTCTACCCTGATTCCTGAAGAAACATGTACTTTAGACCCTTTTCTAATATGAACCCCTAACCCCAAGCAATGATGAGACTCATTCTCCTTTCCTTTTCAAGTCTCCCCAACACTCTGTCTGCTATTCTCTGTCACTCGGGCTATTTAATAAATTCTTCCACTTTCTCTTGCTGGTGTTTGGTTTCTATCCTGTGTGAAGTCAAGGACCCTTTTGGCTGGTCTTGTGGGACCTTCCCCTGGATCCTCAGACCCAGCCCATCTGCATCACTAGTATAATTCTTGGCCCATATTAATTTCTCAATAATGTAGACGGATGAAAAGAGGAAAATAATATAGACTATGACATAAACAGAAGAAACAGAAATGAATTCAAAGAAAGGAAAAGAAGAGTAAGGGATGAAAACCCTACAAAAAGTAAATACAAAATATCAATTAAAATCCCTACATTGCAATTTGTTATACGGAAAATATAATAAAAATGGCATGGGAATATAAAATCATCACAAGAATGGGGCACCAAGGTGGCTCAGTCGGTTAAACATCTGACTCTTGATTTTGGCTCAGGTCACGATCTCACAGTCCATGAGTTTGAGCCCCGCATCAGGTCTGTGCTAACAGTGCAGAACCTGCTTGGGATTCTCTGTTCTCTGTCTGTCTGTCTGTCTCTCAAAATAAATAAATAAAATCTTAAAATCATCACAAGAATGGACATATATAAAGTCAGGTTTTTTGCTAGGACCTCTGTACAGAATTACACTAACCCTTCATAGCCACTCAATGCAGTGGAGTTAATTACGTGCGTTCTGTAGATGAGGAAGCCGTTGCAGAAGGGATTGGTATCTTGTGCAAATCTCAGTCTTGTTATCTGCAGTTATTTTCAAAAGGCAGGCCCTCCTAGTGTAACAATGGCTGCTAAGGCGATGACATGTTATGTGGAGAAACAAAATTATATCTCAGAGCCTGGTAGATATATACTCAATTAATCAACCTTTGTTTAGTGGCCCAGTGTGTCAGACATGGTGCTATGCATGGGATAAATTATTGAAGAACCCAATTGTTGGTGTTAAGGAGCTCAAAATCTAATATAATGTGTTAAGTGTACTGATAGAGGAATGAAATGCTTATGCAGAACATATATATTCAATCATTCACTCATTCTCTCACAACATGCGTTTAAAGTGCATATAATGTGCCAGGCACCATGTCAAGGCTAGACATAGTCAGTGAACAAAACAGATAATATCCCCATCCTGAGGAGGAGCTATTATTCTAGAGAAGGGTTTTGAGAAAACTAAAGGTTGAGAAAGAGGAATAGGGTGCAGGGCAGGGACCAAGGTGAGGCAAGTATAGCACCTAGGGGCCAAATTTAAAGAGACACCCACCCTCAGCATTGGGTAAGTATGCACCCTGCACTTGCACAACCTCGAGAGTGAGTGCCTCCCTAAATCCTGGCCACTAGGCACCTCAT
This sequence comes from Lynx canadensis, assembly GCF_007474595.2. Classification (NCBI taxonomy): domain Eukaryota; kingdom Metazoa; phylum Chordata; class Mammalia; order Carnivora; family Felidae; genus Lynx; species Lynx canadensis. The sequence goes on along the minus strand of NC_044307.1, from coordinate 132,676,328 downwards.
TTGCCTCATGGTGGTCCTAGATAGGGGGGTGCCTGGAATAAGGAATTGCAATCTTGCATTTGGTGATTAGATAAGGCATCACTAAGATATTGCCACTTAAGTAAAGACTTGAGAGAAGGAAAGGGTATAAGCCCTGACTATATCCAGTGGAAGAGTATTCTAGGCAGAGGGAACAGCTAGAACAGAGTTGGTACGCTGCATATTCATACTTCCTTCTCTATTTTTCTGTATGTATGTTATACTTCAATAAATGTTTACTTACAAAAGCAAATGGGTCTGCCACTGCCACTGTCCAATATCATGTCATTTAGCAGCAGCACCTATCAGGTGCTATCTGCCCAAAAGTGGCGATAGGCTGGGTCTGAAGCTAAGGTGATCACCAACAACTTCAGTAAACAGAATCTGGTCAACATACAAGAGGTGAAGATGTAGATATTACTCAAAGTAGCTATCGATACATTAATAATTCCACAGAATTTCTCATTATGACCAGTGCTTACAGCTTCCTCCTCATCCAGAGGGACTATGGTATTCATGTTTCCACATGTACAAGAAGACACACACACACAAAGCATTTTGTCTTCTTTTTTTTTCAAAATTGCAGCCAATATATTTTTAGTTGCCCGGGGAGATCACATCAATGTTATGTAATCACAGGCTTCTCAGATAAGGAGTTTTTTATATTCATGTGGGCAATTTATATTCAGATCTTGCCATCCTGCAGTGGAATTTTGAAAGAATTACATAATGGACGAACCGTATCATCACTTCTCTGGTTGCCAGAATGGCTACATTAACTGTGAACAGTTTAAATGGGTAGTTTGCTTTGATTCACACCGAGAGAAAGCAGAGGTGGATGGGACAGTTGTGGTTGATGATATTATTGCTAACTTTCTTCACTCCTCTTATGGCTATATGAGAATTATCCTTATTCTTACAGAACATAAGCTGAGGTATTAAGATATCGAGTTTCGTGATATTTGCACCTGACTTTCAAATGGCTCAGGGAGAACATAGGACAGAGTAAAAGAGAGAGAGGGAGAAAGAAAGAAAGAAAGAAAGAAAGAAAGAAAGAAAGAAAGAGAAAGGGTAAGGTGAGAAAAAATAGAGTGAAGGATTTACAATTACTAAATGTGGCTGGTGGCTATACAAGTGGTCAATTTAATGTTTTCTTTCATGTTTGAAAGTGAGAAAAGGAGAGAAATATTAACTAGATCAAAATTATGAGCAAATAGGGAAAAAGCTGAACCAAAATAAAAATGCTCAGTACAGATATGGGAAGTATTGAAAGATAATTCACAGTTAGCGGTCATGAAATAACTCTGAAAACTCTCTGGACGGTCCAGGCTGATGGGGCTGGATGGGCTGGGTGGTGGGGACCTGACATGCACACGCAAGCCACATAGTGACCAGACAGTAATGACTGCACCATGAGCACATTTGCTTGAGGTAGATTTCAGTCTAAAATGATTCTCTTGACACCAAATTCAAGACAAAATTCCTCCTCCTACTGCCATGGAGGGAAGAGGACATATCTGAGCAATTTTGAGGAGGCACTGGAGGAGAATGAAACCATTCCAAATGCTATAGCCTATCATATAAAAACAAAAATAGCTAGAAGTATAAAGAAGGGCAATTGACACACTTTGAACTCTGAATGTGGAGCAACTGCAGATGGAAAAACTGAATATAAAATAATCTGTCAAGCGTGATCCATAACGTGACCTAGAAGAAAATCGGCAGGTGAGCTACTCAGATTCAATGTGAGAGTAAGAAGAGTGGAAGGGGGAAGAAGAGTGCACCCCCTTTCCCTAACTTCCAATTCTGGGTATTGAGATCAAAGGGCCAGTATCTCATCAGGTGGTGAATTACCTGGAAATGGTGTTAAAGCCTATTTTTGGTTATTTTATGTTTTGATGAAAATTTTGCAACTTTTCCATCATTACAAAACAAATGGAATGATAACGCTTTTCAAAGTTCATCTGTCTGATTTCACATAATGCAGTGTTTCATATTCTATCACATCATTAAAGTTGTTTTTCTCCCTGAGGATATTTAACTGTGATATCGGCAGATGCGTTATTACCTGGAGTACACACGTTATAATGTGACTGCATTTTCTTCTCAACCTTGATACTGGAGAGCATGGACCCAAGACACATCTATTGCCTGTAACTATTTCTGCATAAAGTAACAGGGAGGATAGTTGGCAAATCATATATGTTCTATCATACAAAATTTAACCTTATCTCATTTATTTATTTATCATTAGGAAAGGGAAGGTGGTACTAACTGCTTGACAATTTTGATCAAAATAGATATCCAGTCTTTCAGAGGGACAGCATCCCTTGCCGGATAATGCTGGAATTGGGCCAAGTAAGCAACTATAAATATAGAAAGAGTTCTTTCAAGAGCTGGAAAATGTACAGAGGAAGAGGAAAACAATGCTAAAGAGGCTACAGAAAGAATGAGTTCACAGCAGGCATTAAAGGGATGATCTTAGGTTGCTAAAGAAGACAAACATTCTGCAATGTGAGGCTCTCATCCCTAATCTCTGCAGTCTTAAACTATCAGATCTACAACAAAGTGGCTGCTTTTTAATCACTGGCCTATGTTGACAGGTGGTAGTATTAATGTGAAAATTAATATTAGCCATTATATTTTTAAAAGAAGGGTATTATTAGAAACAATAAGATTTTTACATTGACAACATCTGCCAAGTAGCTATACTTACCAACAGAAAAACCTAGAGTCAAACTCCTCTAGTAGCGTTACCTAATCATGCTTATGGTATTATTAAATCTAAGGATACATAGTTCCAATTGAAGGTCAATGGTTAATGGTTTCTTAATAGACTGTCCTAGCTTCCTTCTATCTTTGAAGGAATCTGGGATCACAACGAAAATGAACATGTCCCTTTTAGTTTGATACTCAACAAATTGGTGGTTTGGCCTCCTTGCTGATCTAACTGGAGTGGGAAACTCAGGGTGATGCAGGAAGCTGAAGCTGAGCAAGGGATTCTAGCAGGTATAAGTTAAGCAATCTTCTGAGGTTCACCCTGCTAACACCTTTGAAACTAAATGTTTATCTTTCCAATAGAAAATACCAAGAAACAGGAAAGAATCAGACTTATCTCTTGAAAGGAAATTGGTTAACCTAATTCCAAAGTCCGTAGTTTGTAAGATACATGTACTTGGGCTTTTCTATATGTACGTAAGGTATATTTCACTACATGACAGTGTGGCCTGTGTAAATCGGGAAATATTTGTGATCTATTCTATTACATTCATGTAACTTCAGAATTTTATTTTGATTGGCCGGGTGAGAACAGGAGGAATCAGTGCTGTCCATTCATCATGCCCAAATCCCAGCCCCCAAATAATCCTCTTAAAGCAAAGAACCCACAGACAAACTTAGGGGAGAAAAAAAATAGAAGACAGAGAGGAAAGGAAAGAATAGGGGCCAGTGAAAGCAATCTGCAGGATCTTTTCCCTCGACATCTCTGCCGGATTCCCTGCCTCTATTAAACTCTCCCAACCTCCCGCACTAATACTGCGTCTTCAATTCTAGATTCTGTTCCCTGTTAAAGTGCATCTCTATTTATAATTTTATTGTGGACTCCTGAGAAAATAAAGCTTAGCAACTGAAACTTGCATTAGTAGGAAATACACCAGTTCATCTAATGACAGGCAATTGAACCACACGAGGCAGTGAGGTGATCAGAGCTCTGGGCTGGCTCTGATCCCAGCTTGGCACTTTCTAGCTTGAGAGAGCTTGGGGCAAGTGACTCAACCTCTCTGGACTTCAGATTCCTCATCTGTATAATGGGGGCCACAATATCTGCTTTAAAAGTGTTATTTTAAGGAATCATTAAAATGGTGACTGTAATGTATCTATTATTGTACTTGCACAAGAATATGCTTGAAAAATATTTATCCCTGACCTCTATTGCCTCCCTTCTCCTTCCTTTCACTGCTGCCTTCACCTTCCCACTCCTTCTTGGCTCTTTCCTGCCCTTCACCACACCAAGGAAAATGGCTGCAGGCCTGGTACAGGAGATCACCACATGTGCAGGCTGTTGGTGTTTGACTGCAGATTCACTGTCCACACTTTGTGTGCTGCCTTAGATCCTCTTCTCCTAGCCTGTCTCTCAGGCCCTCGGCCACTGGCTCTTGGAAAGTCCTGGACACTTCTGCAACCCATACTTCAGTCTCTATCACTGTTGTCTCTTTTCTTGGCATGTCCAACTGTCTGTCTCTCCCATGACTCCGTCACTGGGTTTCAGCTACCTCCATTGCAGTCACCACAGCAGAAGCCCAGACCAGACCGCATGGGACCCAACTGCTTCTAGATCTGAAAAAGGACCATGGGACCAGACATAGATTCTGGCTTCCCCAGTAGCTGTCTAAAGGGATCAGACGATACTACTTCCTGTGAGTAAACTTTGTCCGCAGGAAACAGAAAATGGCACAGCATAGGCGCACACATTCTTCCCCCCTCCTTGCTCCAGTAGCTACTCCAAGTGGCCCACCCAGAGATCTCTCTGAGGTTGAATGACCGGTTATACTCAGTGAAGTGGCATCCTGCTCAGTAAAGCATCACTTTAGTGACGGTGGTGGTGGTGGTGGTGGCGGCAGGGGCTTCCGTGCTTCCGTGTCTCCTTTTCCCTTTCCCTTCACTCTTGCATCTGAGAATTCCATTTCCCAGTAATGCACTAGCACTTAGGCAGTGCTTAGTTTTAAGGTTTTGAGGAAACCTGTGAACTACACTGTCCGGGCTTTCTTGCTGATGTCTTCTGGATGAAGTTGGCCAAATGCAGGGACCTAGTGAGAGACTCAAGCGAGGGAGAGAGGGGAAGCCAAGGTATCCTCCCCTCCCCGCTTCCGGGGGCAGTTCAGGAGCAGCTGTGACTCCTCCCTGTGTCCCTCTGGCCTGGGGTGAGGATGATTCTTGCTGTTACTCAGCTCTGCGGTGCCTTGGTGTCCTCTTTTACTTTTATAACCAATCTATCAAACAACCTGGCAAGGGTTCTTTTTTCCCCCGACTGAACCCTGACTAATAAAACACACATCAATAAAAAGTTTGATTTTACTTAACTGTGTTTCTGGAATGGTTAAAAAGAAATTTCTGCTTTTATAAGACATTATATGTAGATTTCTAAGAATCGATAACATAAGAAAACTACTTTTAACTACTTCAAGGGAAATTACCATAAGAAAGCTCTATGGGTCATCATTTAAAAAGTCAAATAATTTATTTTAGCATTTTAAATGGCATTCTATATTTAAAATGAATAATCCCTTTCTAAGCATTATGCTTTCCAGTGAATACCAGTGCAAGTCCTATAATCACCTTCTATGTTGCCTCTCTCCTGTCTTTGTGGTGGCTACTGAGGGATCTGGCTCTTTGCATCCTGGGCCTGGTGGGTGGCAAATTGGTGGTGTGAGAATATAAGTGCGATCATTTGGTAAATGGGATTCAGATTTCATTTGTTTGCATACCTCCCATGGTGCTTATGGGTAACAAACAAACATTCCACACCGCCCCCCCACCTCCACTCCAGGTGCCATTGAGAACAGGCATATTTTCTTCCTGCAGGGTACACAATATTTCTAAAATTAGACCCCAAGAGATTTGCATTTATAGCGAGTGCTCTGTAATGGCTCCACGATGATTTCTGGGATCTCCTTCAATAACAAACACTGCATGGGCGTAATGCAAACGTGAAGCCAGAAATACTTTAGTATCTGGGCATAGAGATGTATGACAGCCTTTCCTGTGAACCTGGGGAGGAAAGGCCTTTCTTCTGAAAGGTACAAATGGGAATCCACATGGTACGCGAGCCCCCATTCATGGCCTACCAGTAACCACAGTAACAGCAGGGAATTGTGGAAGGGGGCTGGAGTTCAGGGAATCTTTGGAATGATTTGTTTTCTCTTGCCACGGTTTGTTTGTTTGATTGTTTTTCTTATACTCTGAAAAACACCAACTTTGTAGTTCCATAACGTTTTACAGTTCTTGTTTGCAGCATAGACAATGTTCCCACCCAAGCTGGAAAGGCCTGAGTCACACATGTGATACCCCTTGATTCACATTGTCCCCGCAGTATGACCTCTGTCTCAGATGTCCCATTTTCCCCACCATCCAGAAAGGATGACAAAATTAGAGTCCAGTGGTCTGGCATCTCATAGCAACAATTAGGAAGCTTTGGGCCTCTGGAGTTTAAACCATCAGACAGCCTTATATGGAAGAATTCTATTGGGACAAGAATCAGAAATGGGATTCCTGGCGAGCAGCCTTGCTGACCTACAGCCTGTACACATTGGATTGGCTGCAACCATGCTTACACTGCTGAAATACTTCTGCCCAGAGTGCAAACTCATGGTATCTTCGAGCTTCCTGAATGCCCCACACTACTCCTGCCTTACAGGACTCCTTGCCCAAATCTTCCCACCATTCAAGGACTAACTCTCGGCTTGGTGGGATGCCTCCAGCACCTTCTCACAGAGCCAAGAAGGAGTCCATTCTGATCAGTTAGTTGGCATGGCAATTATTAAGTACTTTTAATATCACATCTGGGGGCACCTGGGTGGCTCAGTCGGTTGAGCATCCGACTTAGGCTCAGGTCATGACCTCATGGTTCATGGGTTCGAGCCCCGCATAGGGCTCTGTGCTGACAGCTCCGAGCTTGGAGCCTGCTTCAGCGTCTGTCTCCCCCCCCCTCTCTCTCTCTCTCTGCCCCTCCCCCACTCGCACTCTCTCTCTCTCTCTCTCTCTCTCTCTGTCTCTCAAAAATAAATAAATATTAAAAAATTTTAATATCACATCTGCATAGAAGGAACAAGATACTTAAGACTAGGGTGAATAAAACTAATGTTAACATTGTGTGTCAACTATATTCTGATTAAAAAAATCATAAAATGCAATCAATCAGACAAACCAACTAGGGTAAATTATCTCAGAAGTTTGTTTCTTCCTCAAAGTGGTTGGGATCCCTGAGAGTTGGAGTCCATCAGGACAGCTCTTCAAAAGATGTTACAGCTTGGGGCACCTGGGTGGCTCAGTTGGTTAAGCATCCAACTTTTGATTTTGGCTCAAGTCATGATCTTGCAGTTTGTGAATTCAAGCCCCATGTCAGGTTCTGCTCTGACAGTGACAGTGTGGAGACTGCTTGGGATTTTCTCTATCCCTGTCTTTCTGTCCCTCCCCCACGTGCACTCTCTCTCTTTCTCTCTCTCTCTCTTGCTCTTTCTCAAAATAAATAAATAAACTTAAAAAAAAAAAAAAAGATGTTACAACTTCCAAATCCTCTGCTTTCACTGACCAGTAGAGGCTGGGCTTTTCCAGTTTCTGCACCAGCACTTCCACACATGACTACACTCTTGCTCCAAGATCCCTCAGTGTACTACTCAGGGCTTCTTCCTACAGGGGTGGTTCCCCAGCTCCTGAGAATGAGAATGGCAGGTGGCGTGGTGGCATGGCCAGACTGCCAGTGCCTCACCCGGTACCGCCTCCAGCCCAGCTGTGCTGTGTGACATTTATGTGACAGTCTGTCTGCTCCCAGAGATGAATCACAGAAAATTAGAGAGGGGAAAGACCTACCAGGTCATTTCACCCATACTCTTGCCAGTTGGCGATCACTTCCCTACACTCCATTTCCTAGTGCATCATCCAGTGTGGTTTTAAATAGCATGAGATACAGAGAAGCGCTGTTTCCATGCCTTCCTCACTGAGAATCCTCTCTAGCACGTCCAGCCAAATGTTCGATATTTGATGTTTATTTACTCTACTGTTATGCATACAGCAATATCGTGGTTCCTCACTTGCCCCAGGCTGATAAAAAAGCTTCTAAGAATAACTAGGAAGTGGGGACTCTCTCCTGGCTAGAAAATGTCAGTTTCAGGAAAATCAAAGAACGTGGCGATGAAAAGAGAAATGATAAGCAGCTTCTGCGTTAGCTCCTTGCAGCTTCTTTTATGTTAATTACGTGCTTATTTAGTATTGTTCAGCTTCTGCTCTCTTTAACAATAGCTAGAACTATGACTAAGCGGTACATTGGTTTTGGTGTCCACATTTACTTCTGTTTCAATTTTTATATTCAAGTATTTGTCCCTTCCCTTTCTAGATTAAATTGAAGGGTCAGGCTCATCTTTGCGATTCAAAGGACTATTCTCCAATATTCGAATGGTTTGCCTATTTCATTTCCTAATCTTCCTTTGTTTTTCCAATTTTAGCTAAACACAAGAACAAAAACAGTAAGCCTGGTATATCCCTTCTGGACAGGCTTGTCTAAGAAAAATGTCTGTTTTTCTTTCTGTAGTCCATGCAGGAGGCCTCATTCTGTCTAAGAAAGCGTTTGTGGTCAGCTTACCTTAATTTGACCCTTTAAGCAAGGTTCACTGCACACAGACCGCACCATTCCACTCTTGTTCATTTGGATTTTGTAATCATCGATGTTCAACACGCCTTCGTGCCAGGTTCCGACATGTACATAGTCATAGCGATTAGCTTCGGTGTACTGCAGGTTCATGATATCATACCTACAGGGAAAACAACACATGTGCCTTGGACAATATGGACATGATCTAGAAAACAAAGAAATTTGGTAAACAGATGTCATAGAGAGAAGGGAGATAAAAAAGCTAGAATTATCTCACGGCCTAACGCTTGTCAATATTTTCGTTTGTTTCTAATGTTTCTCCCAATTTTCCAAAATGTGTGTTTCATTCTTTAGTCTCTGTGTATTGTCCATATTTGCTAAAGAATGTATTACTCCTGCACTTTTCTCTCTGCTTATTCTATTCAAAACTAATCCTATGTGTGTTGAATTGATTATCATCTCCTTCAAATCATTATTCACTGTTATTCTTTGAACAAGTCGTGATTCTTGAGAACATTGATTTCTTTTCTTCTCTTTTTTAATTGTCTAATGTCCATTTATTTTTGAGAGAGAGAGAGAGACAGAGTGCAAGTGGGGTAGGGGCAGAGAGAGAGGGAGACACAGTATCCGAAGCAGGCTCCAGGCTCCGAGCTGTCAGCACAGAGCCCCACACAGGGCTCAAACTCACAAACCGCGAGATCATGACCTGAGCTGAAATCAGACGCTTGACTGACTGAGCCACCCAGGCACCCCAATTTCTTTTTTTTAATGTTTATTTATTTCTTTTGAGAGAGTGTGCATGCAAGTCAGGGGGAGGCAGAATGAGAGAGGAGGAGAGAGAATCCCAAGCAGGCTCCATGCTGTCAGCACAGAGCCTGATGTGGGGCTTCATCTCAAACCATGAGATCACAACCTGAGCAGAGATCAAGAGTCAGACGTCCAACTGACAGAGCCATCCAGGCGCCCGGAGACTATTAATCTCTTAACTTGATTACTGTCATTCTAATGTTCTTTTTCACATTCGGTTGCCATTTTCATTACACTGGATCAAAAGAAGTGAGTTTTACCAAGTCTGGAACCTATTTTAGGTGCTAATAAAGCAAGAAATCTGAGAAACAGCAGCTTTAATTAACAAGGATGTTGGGGATTTAGCATCTTGAGCACTGACATTTAAACTGGTCTCTTCGCTGATTAGGACAAACATTTCTGACTCCAAATAATCGGTGTCAGTTACTTCAGTTATTTCAAATGCTGCAATGGTACACTATGGCAACATCTACATTTAGAAACTCACACTGCAGCCAGAGGGTGCTTTGGGGGCCAGACCTCATCATTTTCCAGCATGGGCAATGGAGAACATTCTCCAATGCGATGAAAAGAGCACAGGACTTGGCATTAGAATGCATAAGCTAGAATCTCTTTTCTAACATTTTAACAGTAGATTATACTACTTAGGAATTTCACTAACCGCTTAAAGGCTCACAGGGTTCTTGTGGGGATTTATTGACATAAGGCATGTGAAAAAAACTATTTTACAACTGGGACAAATGCATACGTAAGCCAATATCACTATATCATTCATATTTGTATTACTATGAATGCCCTAAAATACTCTAGTTATTTCCATTACTGTACGAATACTGGAGAACATTTTTATACTTGCACAGCTATTTCTCTCTCAGTCTTTGCAAATTCTCTGGCCTTCTTCAATCTTCTCTCCATGTTGCTCTTTACTCCGAGTAAACTATAACTCATTTGGCAGTTTCCCAAAAATGTATGTCTGACTCTCCCTTTCTGGTTTTGCAAAGTGGAATTCTCTTTGCTGTAATACCTACGCAGAGTTCCCACCATGCTGCCCTAGAATAGAGAGGGATGGTCTCTTGCTCTTTGTGCTGGACCTGAGGAAATAGATGGCAATTAACTAATATGCATTCCTCTTCCTCATCTTCCAACCCCCCACACCCTTACCTAATCCATTCTGGAATTCTTTCTCTCTAAACCCTATGCAGACTCAGAGTCCCAGTCCAGCACTCTCAGGAAGCTATTGTCAACCTCAGTTGGCTTCCAAAACCTATTTGCTATAAATGTCTTAGTTCTTTATCTAGACAACTACTATCCTTTGTTGGCTTTCCTGCCTGTTCTTAACGTGCAAACACATTCTGCCACCCACAGGGTGGCTAGTGACTTCTCCACATCCAAATTCTGGCAATTTCTCCAAAGGGAAAGGGGACTCTGGGAGAGTGAAAGAAGTTTTTCCTCATTTTCCAGAAGAGACCTTACCACGTGAGAAAGGAAAATGGCGCGCCTGGAGCATAGCATTCATCTCTTTGTTGTTCAGATTTTTGGCTAATAAATAAAAGTTCTGATTCTTCTTGTTGCTGAGCCATACCCACATGTTCTTCTTAGTGGCTCTCTGAGTGACACCCAAGTGGGTATTGATTGTGGGCTACTGGTCCCTATTCACCTTGCTGATCAATGATGCTAATATATACCTCCAAAATGTTTCCATTTTAAACTCATTATGCTTATAGAACCTGCTGTGAATGTTTGGTGAATAATTTCCATTTTTATTTCCCTTAATTTTTATGTTTTACCCCATATTGTTATTGACTTTCCATACATACTTTCAGCGAAGGCTTTGGTGCAGTGCCAGCTTTAGAGTATCTTTTTCCTATAGATCAGTTTCCTAAGACTTATTTCAACATTTGCTCTTCAAAAGGAGAGATCAATTCACACTTCATTAGCATTTAGAAACTGAAAAATTTGTAATATTTTGGTATGAAAACACATTTTCAAAAAGTCACAAAAGCTGGAGGAAAAAAAATACTGAAAGATACCAAGGGAAAAACATGAGATACTAAATAGAGCCTTCTCCTGTGCTATGTGTGTTAATGAACACCGCTCTTTTCTCTTGACCCTAGAGTCTCTTCTCAGCATGTTGGCATTTATTTGGAATATCCATATGCTGTAAATTACAATTTTATAGCACCCTCTCAATGCACTCAGTTTATGTTGCATGTTGATTAAAATAATTACAAGAGGGACCAAAAGCATGAATGGTGGTATGAGAGGGGATAGAAGCAGAGGGAGGTGGTTGAGACCAAAACTGAACACAGAATAAGATGACCAGTTTCAAGCATGAGGAAATGATCCTGGAAAGGGACCCAGAGGAAAGCTCATGATTTAAATATGTAATTGCACAGAGGAAAAACCAGCTAAAAGTGTGTGCCTATATTTTGGATAACTTACAAATAAAGAGATCGGGAGGAAACTCATATGTATGGAGTGTCTAAAATGCATCTAGAGGGGTGCCTGGGTGGCTCAGTCAGGTAAGCATCCAACTCTTGGTTTCAGCTTAGGTCATAATCTCATGTTCATGAGCTCGAGTGATGTACCTGGCTCTGCGCTGGCTGTGTGGAGCTTGCTTGGGATTCTCTGTCTCTCTCTCTCTCTCTTTCTCTCTCTGCCCTTCTCCCACTTACTCTCTTTTTCTCAAAACAAACAAACAAACTTAAAAAAAATTCATCTGGCCTTGTACTAGGCACATTGTATATATCTTCTTATAGAATCATGAAGGAAGGTTTCCATACCAAATCTGACAGTTTACAGATCCCAGTTTCCAGTAGAACCCAGGATTACAACCAGGCGCTTAAAGGGGAGAGTGGTCAGTGCTCTGAATCCCAGGTCCACTTGTTCCCTTTGGTACAGTTTCCTAAGGTGCCCAGCACCTGGAAGTTTTCCACATTCCCAGGCCCTAAATCATTCCATCCACCCCACTCACGTTTTGATATAAATCTCCTCCTACCTAACTGCAGCCTGGAAGGAATCTGATAAATCCATCATTGTAATTGCTGACAATTACTTATATCACTTATCCTTCCCAGGGCTGTTGGATTTTCACAGGGAGAATCCCCACAAGGCACTCTCTGAACACAGAACTTTAAGCTTACATGATAGGAAGAGATATGTCAAGAATTATTTAGGGTCAGATAGTCTCTTACGGTACCTCTGAAATGACATTAAGAAGGCTGCCAGCAACTTTGCCCAATTTTAGGATTAGCTAAAAGTCAGGGCGATATGGCAGAAAGATTATAGGCCTCAGATCCAGACGGCACTGCCTCTACCAGCTACTCTCTACATGAATTTAGGTGAGTTTTTTAGTTTCTCTGACACTCAGTTTCTCATCTGTAAAAGAGGATAATGATATGCCTATAGCAATGAGGATTAAATGATTTGATGTTCCATTTTAGCACAACATATGCTTTCCTAAAATTTCTCATTCTGTAAAATCATATACTGAAAGATAACAGGGCTTATGAGAGAGAGAGACAGAGAAGAAAAAAAAAAAAAAAAAAAACAAGATTGTGGGCATACTGCATAGCAGCCAAGCTGAGGGCCTTTTTCTTTCCTGCTGCAGACTTTAATCTTCCCCTGTGATTCTGATTATCCCTTGCCTAGAAAAAAACATTCATGTGAACGAACATCAGTTTGTTTGTATGCCTGGAAAACTGCACTTTAAACTGACATCATTCCCTACCAATCATATGTGAACTAACTGATGTTATAAAAGCAGCTGTTGCAGAACAGCGTATAAAATGATATGGGGGAAAATATACATATTAGTTAGGTTTAATTTTTCTTTGCTTCTTGATTCTTTGGAAGCCATAAAGTTTCGATACCAGAAAGAAAATTCTTTTTTCTTGTTTTGTTTCAAGAGACATATTAGCAGGAATATAAGTTAGCCTGAGAAGAGGGGATACATGAGGAGGATTTGGTACTCTTCAAATATTAAGCTCTTATTAAAATATTACACAACCAGGGGCGCCTGGGTTGTTCAGTCAATTAAGAGTCTGACTCTTGATCTCAGCTCAGGTATTGATCTCATGGTTTGTGGGATCGAGCCCCACATCAGGCTTTGTGCCGACAGCGTGGAAACTGCTTGGGGTTCTCTCTCTCTCTCTCTCTCTCTCTCTCTCTCTCTCTTTCTCTCTCTCTTTCTCTCTCTCTCTCTCTCTCTCTCTTTCTCTCTCTCTTTCTCTCTCTCTCTCCCCCTCTATCACTCTGTCCCTCCTCTGCTCACTTTCTCCCTCTCTCTAAAAATAAATAAGTAAGCCTTTAAAAAAGCATATTACACAACCAGCATGGCCTTCCAACCGATCAATCAGAGAGATGCTGGTCTGGTGTTAGCACTGCCAGAGAGGGTCCTGCCACCCAGGTGTCATCTTTCCAGTTTCCTGGGCTTGTACACATCCTGAGGGAAGGGCTGGGGTGATAGCTGGGTAGGGGGGATCCACTGGAAGAATACAGGATTGTGGGTTTACCAGTAAGTTTTCAATGTTTTATGACATAACGTCCAACTGAGATTAGCCCTATCTTCTTATCTATTAAGTCATATCTATTCTCCTGACACCTGGAAACCATGGAAACAAAGGGCCCAGAGTTGCCATCTGTCTACTTGGAGAGGGTCCCACGGTTATCTGAACCCAATACAGAACAGATGGCTTTACCTTCCAGGAGCATCCCCTTTCTCATCAAACCACACTTCCTCTCCAGACACACCAATGAATGTGGACTTGATGAGGAAGTCCAGGAGTTTGCTACCGTCGATGGGCTTCATGGCATCACAGAGGCCCACGTGGCCCGGGCAGAGGGCATGGTGCATGTTCTGTAACCCGTGAGCCATGGCGTAGATGGCGTTGATGACAAACCCCATCTTACTGTCCTGGACGTAGTTTTCTTCTAAGCTTTCATTGCCTGCAACACAAAAACAGACTGCTACCAAGGTTGCAATAATGAGGTCTCAGAACACATGTTTTATTCTCAAATGCTTTTCAGGGCTCTCAGAGGAAGGAAAAGCCAAGTCCACTTGTACAAGCCTTGTACTTGTGACTAGCACTAATTCTAGCTGCAAATAGCTTATTCAATTTTATTTTCTGAATTCAATAATGGTTTTATAACATATGACACAAACTCCATACAGGTGAAAATAAAGAACTTTCAAATATTGCAAGGAAATCCTTCAGGAGCAATGAAAATAACTCTTATTCTCTCTTGGCTCACAGAAACTTATATTAAAAGTCTCCCTAGATCACGGTACATTTTTAATATCCTCTATGACAATGCACAATCTATAATAACTCAGTTTGTGCATTACCTAAGCCCTGATATTTTCTTTTGATGATTCGACTAATTTTTTTATATCTAGGGCCACAAAAATCCAGAGTAAGAACTAGATAGTATAAATCTCTCCTTATATATAGTTGACAGTATAGAAATATTTGAATCAGATTTGCTGATTATTGGAAACCGAGGTAAATTGTTTCTTGATGGAAAAGTCATACTAGACACTTACTTTTAACAGTTAACATTTACCAGTGAATTTCAAAAACCCTGCAATCATTTTCACCTGTGTCAAAAGTGATCTAAAGTTCCCCAATTGCCAAACGAGTTTCACAAGAACAGTATCGACTTAGATATGAGCTCCATATCAGAAGTGTAAATTTGAGGACTTATGTATGGATGAGAAATTCAGAAACCAACTGGATTTGTTGAAAAAAAAAAAACAGGTTTGTAAAACAAAATCGATTTGAAACACATCACTGGCATAATTGAGAGATGGTGTATTTAGTTCCAGAAACTTGCTTTTGTCTACGGTGGGCTTTTCCTCCCCTCCCCCCACCCAGACTGATCGTTTCTGGGGGGTGGGAGGCCTATGGTGTTCCAGGTGCCAGAAGGTGGGAAAGGTGGTGAGTTTAGCTATTGATGGGACTGAGAACACCACAAGGCCCCTTGCACCCCAACCAGATGACCTCTTTGTTCCAGCCTAGATAGGCCACTGGACACTAAAGTTCCAGCCCGAGAGCAGCAGAGAAGTTAAAGAAGGTTGGAGTGCTTATAAGAGAAGGTAAAGAGTCTTGATACTGATGTTGAGCTTGAGATGAAATAAGACATTTCTAAAAGTTATTTTTAAAAGCTTAACTGTTGGGTGGACCAGTTGGTTGAGCGTCTGACTCTTGATTTCGGCTCAGGTCATGATCCCAGGTCATGAATCCAGCCCTGTGTCAGGCTCCATGCTGAGCATAGAGCCTGCTTAGGATCTTCTCTCTCTCCCTCTCTCTCTCTCTCTTTCTCTCTCCCCCACCCCCACCCCTCTCTACTCTCTCTTTCTCTCAAAAATAAATAAATAAACTTTAAAAAAAAGCTTAACTACTTAGATATAGTTGAAAATGTGAAAAAGATACAGGACTTGTACCTACCCTAAGCATAAGATACAAAATACGGGGGGCCAGGTGGAAGAGGGGAAACATTCAATTTTACCTCATCTTCCAATGTTGCTTAATAGGAAATTATTAAAAATGTGATTTATTAAAGTAATATTTTCTCATTTGAAAGGATATTTTCTGAGAGGAAATAAGGAGTATGACAGGCAGAAAGTGCTTTGAAATCAAACTACACAGAACAACTATAGAAAGTTATGTACAGCAGAAAGCAAACATCCTTGCAAAAACTGCTAAGTCATTAAAACAGGGTGACTTATGTCTGTCACCCAGAACCCTTGGCTCTTACCGTCAATTTCCTTTCCTTCTCTTTTATATTAGGGTATAAAGGAGATAAATTAATGTCATCTATCTGGTGAGATTTATTTATTTATTTATTTATTTATTTATTTATATGTTTATTTTTGGTAGAGAGAGACAGAGTGTGAGTGGGGGAGAGGCAGAGAGAGAAGGAGACACAGAATCCAAAGTAGGCTCCAGGCTCTGAGCTGTCTGCACAGAGCCTGACATGGGGCTTGAACTCACAAACCATGAGATCACAATCTGAGCCAAAGTTGGATGCTTAACCTACTGAGCCACCTAGGTGTCTCTGTCTGGTGAGTTTTAAACAAGGCTTTAAACACTGTTTGAAACTTCCAAGTGCTAGAGCTATATGTTAAAGCTACTAGAATTAGATATGTTACCAGGAAGTAAAGAAAGAAAGAAAAAAAAAAAAACAGACAAAAACTGAGAGGCAAAATTAACCTTCACTGCAGCAGCCACTTAAAGGGTCCTAGTTAATACTAAAACCACCTGCTTCAAGTGGCAGTTATTGAAGTCAACCCAGGAGCAAAGTACAGAAAAATATGAGAATAAACCCCTGGTGTTCTTCATGGAAAATTCTCTTATCAGGGGCAAGCCTTATGACCACTGAGTTTGTTGTTTTTGTTTGGTAACTGCCATTAAAGATTTATTATATATTTTTTAAATTATGTCAGTGTCCCTAGTACAAATTTTTTAAGCCATGGTTTGTCTAGTGGACATGTTATATCTAAGCATTGAGGCTGTAACTGTTCCTGGATTTCTTGAAAATCAGTAGTTTCCTTTTGAACCTTATTTAGGGTGATCATATAAGTTATTGCCCAAACTGGGTCACTTTTGAGAGTGAAGCAATATTATTCTGGAAGCACCGGTGCAAACAAGACAGACTGGTCAAACGGCGACACATTTCTTAAGCCACGCTAGCCTCTAACTGTAGCTATTTACTGTAATATATATATTACATATATAAAATACATGTATATATACATACACATATAATAAAAAATCAGTAGACTATTGTCAATTTTAACTAATTTTAAATTTATCTAATGTTAATGGGAAATATACACCTTAATACTAGCTGCTATTTATTGGATTGTTTATAAATGCTCAGATAACGAGTTCATGATAATCCCGCCAAATAGACATTAATCTCACCATTTACAAGTGAGGAAAGAGCAGAGGTGTCCAAATGCCCTCCTGATCCTTGTTCTTTCTGTTACACTCTGTGGCAATGTGGTTGCAGATATAGAAATCTACAGAAAGGGCACTTTTCTGGTGGCTGAGGAGAGGGCATCTGCTGTGCACCAGTATCATTGTCAAGCTGGTTTGAGGCTTCTTCCTAGGATCCTTCTAGATGTGCACAGCTGTCTCTCTGACTAGAAGTCCTGACACATAATCTTCTAATGGCAATCTATAACGAAGAAGCCCATCCTGGTAATATTTATCATACAGAGAGCCGGGAGGCTAGTAGGCACATGTTTTCAGGAAATGTTTGTAATTCACACTCCTTTCCAAAATAAACACCAAGAGCTTGTGTGTTTTGTGTGAATCTGAAGCAAGCGCATGCACTTCCCTACCCTGAAAGTCCACTGGCTCTGTCTGCACATGAAGGAGGTACCACCATCAGGAAGAACTCTCTCTCTAGCTACTACCCAGCTCAGTATGAACTAGCATTTGGGAAGGTGCAACATTAGAGTCCGAAAATTGGCCTTTACAGGACCATTTTCTTTGCCATAGCAACTGTCTCAGGTAATGTTGCAAGGATCTATCACTGAACAAACAGAATATGTCACAGGTTTTCCCGTTTCCCCCAAATCCTATATTTTCACGACCAGTGAATAGAAAATCCAAACTAATAATATTGTCACTTGGTGGGAAGGTGAAAACACGGTGGTTCCCTGGGGTTTAGTCCCTTTTCATAACACTAATCTCAGAGTTTTTAGTGAGAAGGGGATTTTATGATTCATTTTTTCTGCTGTGTGCTAACTGTTACAGACCACTAGGGTATCATTAAATCATTACCTTTTCTAATATGCTAAATGGAAGAAAATAATTGTAGTTGCCTGTGTTTATTTACCTTCAAAAGAATACCTGTCTAACTACTTGAGTGGATTGTGCAAATAGCTGTCTTGATTCTAAGCAGTAATCTTGTTCCTATTGCTACAGTGCAATAAGGGCGACAAATTGCTTCCTGAGTGAGGCAGCACACAGGGCCTCCACGGGGGTAGCAAATGACTGTGTAGCTTTGGAAAACACGGTGGTCGGGACAAGGGTTGGCGATTCTGTCTGCTGCCACGTAGGATGGCTACTCTGTAGAGCGGTGTAGCAGAAAGAACTCTGCACCAGGCACATGAGCACCTGGAACCCACAGGCGGTTCTGCTAGAACACATTAACAGTACATTTCCCACAAGCCATGGAACTTAGATAAGGGTCTAGACCTCCTTGGGTCTCGGTTTTCCAATTTAAAAAAAAAAATGCTGCAAGTGTGTCAGATTATCTTTCGAAGATCCCTTGCCCGTCTGAAGTTTCTATGCTTTGCTTTTCCAATTCTACATTTACTGGTACTTGGCAAAGCCATTCGCATAACTTATCTTTTGTTACTCTTTACACAATTATATGAGATAAGTTTATTATCACTGGTTTACACAGGAACACGAAAGTTAAGTCACAGTTGGGGAGAAATGTCTCTCTTCCCCTTCAGTTAATGCTTCTGTTGAAGAAACTCCCTATTAAGTATCACCTCGGATTTTTGACTCACTACTGGGAAGAGAAGAGTGATTCATTTTATTGATGTACTGAGAACAAGAAACTGGGCATGCTCAACTCCTCCCTTTGCTCTCTCCCTTGGAGCCAATGACATGACAGTACTCAAACATTCTGGTTAGTCACAGGCCTTGGGAAGATGTGGCTTGTCATTGTGCAGTCCTGCTAGTTGGATAGACGGGTTAATTGCTCTAGTTCCAGGATCAAGTAGTGACAAGTCTATCTTGGTCACATATCTAATCTATGCCCCTAATCCAGTTGGTTTTCTGTTCTTCAGTTAGTTTTTTTTGTTGTTGTTGTTAAATTAAAAAGAAAAAAATTGATTGAGGTATGTATAACTCACATATGGTAAACCACAGAAATCTTTACTGATCAATAAATGTTTACAGAAGTCCATACCCATGTAACTGCTGCCCAGATCATGACTTAGAGCATATTTAGAAGGCTTTCATTTATTTAGAGTTTCCTAAATTCATCCCAGCAACGTTTTGCAATTTTTCAGTAGGCGGAACCTAGGTATTTCGTTTTTATTATACTGCAATGATCGGTATATTTGAAAGTTTTTTTGAAGTTATTTATTGCCAGTGTGTAAGAACACTCTTGGTGGTTGCATTTTGGTCTTGTATCCTTCAAGCTTGCCAAATTAATTTATTAATTCTAATTTTTAATAAAGTTTTTGAGTTTTCTAGTTATACAGTCACATTATTAATAAAACATATTTTATCCTCATCTGTTTTGCTCCTGAGTCTACTTCTTAGTCGACTCAAATCTGGAAAGAAATACATTGTTCAACAGAAATCCCAGGGGTCCCAAACTTAAGGTCACATAGCTAGTTAAGTACAGAGACAGTGGCCTCCAGAGCTGGACCTGGTCCCTGCCCAATGGCACTATGCGTGCAAGTATCAGCTTTATCTAACTGCTGGAGAAGTCCCATGACAGACGAGACATTTGTTAGCAAAAACAATCAGCTTGATTTTTTTTTCTGAGTTTTTAAATTTTTTTTTTAATGTTTATTTATTCTTGAGAGAGAGAGACAGAGACAAAGCGTGAGCAGGGGAGGAGCAGAGCAAGAGAAGGACCCAGAATCCGAAGCAGGCTCCAGGCTCTGAGCTGTCAGCACAGAGCCTGACGCAGGGCCTGAACTCACGAACTGGGAGATCATGACCTGAGCCGAAGGCGGAAGCTCAACCGACTGAACCACACATGCGCCCCACCAAAGTGAGACTCTTAACTGACTGAGGTACCCAGGTGCCCCTTCTGAGTTTTTAATAATACTGTCTCAGATTGAATGCCCAAAGTGAAAAGATAAAGAAAATAGATCGAGAGAATGTTGAGCTCCAATAGAGTACTTTTGTTGTGGCTGTTCTATTTCATTAGAACCCCACCACTATGCATAAATCTAGTCATGTTGCCTTTTCAAATATAGACCCTCAGCATTAACTTCAAATTAAAAAGAAAGTATTCTTCTATATCATCACAAAACAAGGAAGCATTTTGGGAAACAGTGGTAAACATAACTTTCCTGGAGAAAATATATTTCTGATTTCTTGGTATTTGTAGCTCTGCATTGCCTCTCTATCCGAAAGCATTATATACTCAATACATGATTGGATAAAATCTCAATTCAGATCAAAATAGAAAGGGCTGTGTTGTTGTATACTGATAACATATCAAACAAAGAAAAGAAAATTCATATTCCTTTAAATGACCCAAATGTTAGATTAATTGAAGGAAGATTAATCAGGTCACTTTAAAAATAATGACCTCAAAGGACTAACGTGCCCTCAATTTTTCTTGGAGACCTGAGCTGCTAAATTTTCTTTATGCTTTTCCAGAGAGCACTGGTGATGAGATTCACAACTGTCCAGGCTTGTTCATGCTCATGTCTAGGATCTGTGAATTTTTGTTTCCTCTGACTCTATATTTTCCACTTTTCCCTAAAAAGTTTTGTCTGCTCACATCACAGAAAAAATATTTTCTGCTCAGTTTATTAAAATGTAAATTAACTCCTATGTAGGATGGAAGAGAAGAAAGGAAGCTTCGTTTAATCGAGCATATGTTATTATCACTGTTATTAGTTGAATTTCTATTGCTTAAAACCCCCTGGTTTTAACATATGTGAGCAGTACAGACATTTTTCTAAATACACCATCACAATCTATTGTTAAGAAAGAAACCCTCCTCTTACGTGACACGTGAACTGTAGGCTCCCTGCAAATTAATGATAATATATAGCAAGCCTTCAATTCCCCCAAAACACAATTGCATTTTAGCTAGTTCTTATTTCAAATAATTGTGGTATATATGAAAAACAAATGAGGACAATTGCTGCTGTGTTTAAGTGATGCTGAGGACCAGTCAGTAACATTTAGTTGGACCACAGGGATAGTTCAGAGAAAATGAGGGCAGCTTGCCATGTGGCTTTGCCTTTGTTATTGATCTGGCAAAAAACACTGTCGTGGAGTTAGAAACCACTCCCCCTGGAGTAACTAATCTTTGCAGGTCTGCAGTACGCATTTGGCCGGTAATCAGAGAGATAAAGTATGTTACAGAAGGTGGCTGCTTTAACCACCGTGGGAAGTTAGAGTGTGGTTAAAATTCATCAGGAACCAACTCTCTTCTCAGCAATCTGCTGGGTCAGAATCCTTGCCTATTCCTCTCGGCCTCTATCAAACTTGAAGAAGGCATATCTATGTTCATAGCACCACTTCTACTTTTTTATGGGTGATGGGAAACATGCTTTCTTTTACATATGTAAGGGAGTTCCATGATCTAATGGTATTCTGGCCTGTTTTGAGTTCCTTTCAATGGTCTGTCCTTTTAAAGTACCTCTAACTTTGTGTTGCAGTGTTTGGATTCAACTAATATGTTAGGGTGGATTTTGCAGAAATACAAGAGCTGTTTGTGAATATTCCACTGACCTCTGACTTATTTAATTAGGGTCTAACATAGCGTTTTCTGTTAGCCAATATTGAGTCTTATTTATTATAAAAACAAAACCATAAAATTGTATGACATTAGCATTTTAATTCTACTTTTATAATTGACTTCTTATTAATATAATACAGTATCTATAAATGGACAAAATACCATACATAAAAATGTATACTTTGGGACATATTAAAGAATTTCATATTCTTCAGCCTTTTCCTTGAAATTCATATCCCAAGTGGATAAGTTGGGAGCCTGGAATAGAAGCCTATCATGTTCTAAACAGACTCTGGGGTATAAATATAGGTCATAAGGCTTATTACCCTACCTGTACCACCTAAGAATGAAATATACTATGGATTTTAATCCAGGGTTCACCTTCCCAGGTCACTATTACTGGATATTTTATGTTGATATTTTAAGTAGACAACAGTCTGTGTAGATAACAACACTATCTGTCCCAAAGTTGCAATTATTGGGATTTCTTGAGTGGCATATTGCTTTTTATGTAGTGTCTCCCAAGAGCATTTCTTAAAAGAATTGAGTTTGGAATTCCTAAGGCCCCAGTAAGAACTCATGGCTAGTGAGACTTTAGTCAATATGTGTCACAGAAATTAGAAGAGCAGTTTCTAAGATTAATGTTGTCGAGAGCACATAGGAAAAGAATTCTTAGCAGAGTCTGTTACTAAAACCAATACAGGGTACAGACTTTATGCAAATCTTCTTGGATGTCAACTGCTCTGCTCGGGTTATGAAGGGCATATTTATAGAAACAAGAATGCCAAATATAGATTCTATAAGAAGGACCTCCTTGAGAGGCCGCAGGGCTGATCTGAATCTATTAAAATTATATTCAGAAATGGAATATAAAGACTATACTCACTGGCCAAATTGTTTCTCATGGAGCATAAGTTAACAATTCTGAAATAGCTGTACATGTACCAAGGTTGAACAAATAAACAAGTGTATGGCAGAAGCCAATTTTATCACAGTTGGAGTCAGAGGTTATAGATAAGCCTCTGTATAAATAAACCATGTGGTACCAGAATCATACTGAAGGCATCAGGATGAATTTAAGTTTAGCTTAATATAGATGTTGATAAGTTTATATAGAAAAAATTATACATATATATTTAAGTGTGGACTGGTGTACATATATTTCCCAGCTCAGTGGGCTGAAACATTAAGACCCCAATAACAACAAGATACCCAGTGCTTGGTTTCTAATACCAGATCTTGGTTTCTAATACCATTCTCTAATAAAAGGAATCAGGACTCTTTTGGAGAAATAAACAATTGTAGGGCTGGGGCAGGAAATATACAAGATGAGCCTAGAGCATATTGTAGTACCGTAAAGTAAGGAAGTACTTAAAAAACAAAACAAGACATATATATGTCAGAGGGATACTAGAGCCAACTGAAAGACCACCCAAATGTCTTTCCCAGAGCTAAACCATTTAAGCAACAAAATAAATAATATAGTATTGAATTATAACCCAAAGTATAAAATATACTCAGAAGTCTGTGCCCTGGGCTTCTGGGTGACTTAGTCGGTTGAGCCTCTGACTTCAGCTCAGGTCAAGATCTCGTAGTTGAGTTCAGGCCCTGCATTGGGCTCTATGCTGACAGCTCAGAGCCTGGAGCCTGCTTCAGATTCTGTCTCCCTCTCTTTCTGCCCCTCCCCACTTGTGTTCTCTCTCTCTCTCTCTCTCTCCCTCTCTTTCAAAAATAAATAAACATTAAAAAAAGGAGTCCATGCTCATATACATAAATTATTAAATTTAAAAAAATAAATGGGGGAGAAGAATTCTAAAAAAATTATACCCTTCCCTCAAGAAGGTGGAGAATAATTTCACATATTTTAAGTGTGGTATACACTTAATGAATTGGTTTCAAAGAGTACAGCATTAAAAGGGGTATAAAAAGAGAGACGTGGTAAACACTTCCTTAACCAGATGATCAATGTTAACATCATTGGTAATAAATTGATAGATAGAGTGTAATCTTTTTTTTTAATATTTATTTTTGAGAGAGAAAGACAGAGTGGGGGGGTGGGGCGGGCAGAGAGGAAGGGAGACACAGAATCTGAAGCAGTCTGTAGACTCTGATATGTTAGCACAGAGCCTGACACGGGGGTCAAACACATGAACCGTGAGATCATGACCTGAGCCAAAGTTGGATGCTTAACCAACTGAGTCACCCAGGCGCCCCCCACCCCTGCGTAAGGTTTACTTCTTATTATGTTGTATGAAGAAAGACACATCACCTCTGTGGTCTTCCTCCCCAAACTCATAATTCCAGTCTGACTATGAGAAATACATCAACCAAACTCAGCTTTAGGAACACTCTACAAAATACCTGACTAGAACTAAAAACTGTCAAGGTCATCGAAAACAAGAGATCTTCAATAATTGTCACAACTGAGAGGAGTCTAAGGAGACAAGATAAAAGAATATAATGTTATATCCTGGATGTGATGTTGGAGCAAAAAAAGAAAACTGGTGAAATATGAAAAAATACGGAGTTTAGTTAATAATACTGTGCCAATGTTGGCTCATTAATTTTGGCAAAAGTAACATAGCACTATGAAATTTCACAACAGTAGAAACTGAATGTAGTGTGTATAAGAACTCCCTGATATAAATTCTCAACTTTTCTTTAAAACTTTTCTAAACTACAAATTTTATTTGTTTTTAAAAATGTGCAAGAATTAGCACCAAACCTGATCTGGCACCAGATACAAAGAGATAACATGATCAAATGCTTGCTATGTGACAGGAACTTAATCAGGTGCTCTCTATATATTATCTTATCCATCTCACAATGACTTATGAAATTGGTGATATTACTATGTCCAGCTTACTAACAGAAAATCCAGGCACTGGTGGGTCGAATGACTTGTCCAAGATCATACAGCTGGATAATGGTGGTGACTGGCCTGACACTCAACTGGTATGATTCCAGAGTTCTTGCTCTTAAGTGTTAGGTTTCTCTGTCTCTCGCTTCGATGTAATCCAAGAGGGATACTGTACTCAGCAGGCTCATGGAAAGTTGTGGCATTGCCACCACATTGATAAATGTTTGTGTGTGCAAAATAAAATTTGCCCTTGACTGTAGATTATGTAATCTATAGAGAACTTCCACATATTTCATCACACGGTGAGGTCACCATGATTTATTTCACATGGAACATGTTGATATAGAGGCAGAATGTTTTGCAAGGCCCTTTCATATAGATGTTCCATACATTTACTACATAAAGTTAAAGACAACAGACAAAAATTGTTTGATAAGAAACACACCACTAAAAATCAATATTCTAGATTCTATGACCTTCAGACTGACCTAGTCACAAGAAACTATTAACTAATTTCCCAAGGTTTTATCTGAGTTCCCAGACTACTCCAGGGTCAATCCTTCTGGACACAATTGTTGTCCATGCACTTAGCTGGCAGTGTACTTAGCCATAGAGGTTAACTTAAAAATCTAATTAAACAAGTGGCTCTTGAAGCAGGCATATCATCTTGGTTGGTAACAGTTTGGAAGTCACAGGATAAGAACAAACTTAGAGGAAGCTCTACTGTACCGTAACAAACTCTCTCAAGCAGCATGCATGCTCTGTGCCTGTAGTTAACCTAGACTGCTAACCTAGACTACTGGGGTCAGGTGTTTGCAAACTGACCTTGCTCAAGCTTATCAAAACACACTCATCAAAAATGCATTGGAGGAACATATGGAATGTAGCACTGCTGGGCCAGTATTTCTGTTGACTGTGGGACTTTTTTAGTGCTTTATGGGAATTTTGCTTTCTAGGATGCCAGGTGCTACACCATTTTTGGATGATGCCTCAATCATGGGATTCAGTTCTACTGAAGTAATTGGGCAACATATCAAGATTTTTCCCTCATGGCTTCTAGTTATTCTTAGATAAGGGTATATTAAACAAACACAAATGTGGTCAAGATGATTCTTTGTCTATACTTATTCCTTGCTCATTTTTGTACCCAAAGTGGACTTTTTCTTGTGTAACAAAGCCAATTATTTTCAATTAGGACTTGGAATTTAGATGAGGTATATGTGCCTCACCACCCCTTAATGAATCTATTTGATTCTCAAAACCATATAAAAAAGTGTCCAAATCTAGAGACAAGGAGGAGCACACTAACCACTAAGGTTAAAAATTGAGATAGCAGAAATAATGGACAGCATTGGTCATTACCAAGGCTAGATTGAAGTAATGAGCAATGGATACCTTAACCTCATCTTAAAGGTAGGAGAAGTCTAGGCTGAAATACTAGATTTATAGCGAAGCTCATGTAATTTGACAATAATCCAGGATTTAGGTGTAAAATTGAGCAATAGTAGAACTCTTTCTCACTGTGTGTATTTGTGTGTGTGTGTGTGTGTGTGTGCATGCACGCACACATATTCCCTTGTATGTTCTTGCACATGCATTGGGTTAAATAGCTACATGAGTGCATTCAAAGTATTGTACTTTTTTGAGGCCTGATATTCTGCAATATTCTTCAAATGAACTCAGGATAAAAAGAGGAAGCCTCCTTTTCCTTAACCCAAGGCACACTGTGTTGTCACAGTACTCTGGGTGAGATTAAAAATATGGCATTAGTCCCCCTTTGCTGATTTCTTTCATAGCTAGAAACAAAAAGGCAGAAGTGGAGATTAATTCCATCCTTAACAAGGGATAAGAAAGCCAATGTAGGGATTATTTTGGTGAGAAATGAGCACTGGAACCAAGGCTTATACATTCACCCTGTATATGCTCAGAAATATTTGGGAAGGATAAACCAGGGAAGAGATTGATCAGCATGACACTGCCACATTGATCAAATATGACAGCTGCTTCTAGTGGTGAGGTCAACAGGAAACCCATTAAAAGCATCTCTCTAAGAACATTTGGCATTGATTTTTCAGTTGTGCCCCCTGAAAGATCTCAAAACTATAAAGTGAAGGCAGCAGTGATTTCTCTTTCCTATGCAACTGCTGAATCAGAATCACCAGGTATATCTACAACTGCTCATGTAGACTGGAACAGCATAAAAATGTATTTTTTTCAAGTTAGATTAGACCAGGAGAAAAAGCTTGTTTTGTGTACAAGGGATATTGTGGTTTATTGGTGAATTTCCATTGCCCCTGGCTTCCTTGATTGTGATGAAGTCACAGATCAGTTTGTATGCAAAGAGTAAGGATAGCTGGGGGCCATTGTGCTGCCAGAAATCCATCCACCACAACACATCTCCTATTTCTACTGTCAACTGCAAAGATTCATATTGTCAGAACAAACTCCATCTACAATGGAAGCACACCTTGCTTGTTTCCATGCAGTAATAAGAGTTATTTGGATAATTGTCTTCTACCTTATCTCTCTATTTCTCATAGTGAATGACTGACAGCTCAGGAGTAGGATCATGGTCCAACTGAGGCTTGATTATTATTGATGGTGACTAGAATACATTTGAGAACATTCAAAATGAAACTTGATGTGATGACTATAAACTATTACTTGAGATTATTGAATAAAAACTAACATAAATATAATAGGAATGAAGTGTTTATTTAATACATTAGTCAAATTAGGAGCTCTGAATATCTGTAAAAATAATATAAGAAGCTGTGTATAAATGAATGTTGGGAAGTTTAGGCAATTATTTCAGTCTGAAGCAGTAAGTGAGAAAGTTCTTCAAATCTCTTAAAAGATAGAACCATGGGGCGCCTGGGTGGCGCAGTCGGTTAAGCGTCCGACTTCAGCCAGGTCACGATCTCGCGGTCCGTGAGTTCGAGCCCCGCGTCAGGCTCTGGGCTGATGGCTTGGAGCCTGGAGCCTGTTTCCGATTCTGTGTCTCCCTCTCTCTCTGCCCCTCCCCCGTTCATGCTCTGTCTCTCTCTGTCCCAAAAATAAATAAAAAACGTTGAAAAAAAAAAATTAAAAAAAAAAAAAGATAGAACCAAAATTATGTTCCATTTTAAGCTTGTGAACTGACTGTTGTTGGAAATGAATTGTTTAAGGCTCATATCCATTCGATTGTCTGAGCGGATGAAGATGTCAGTACGTGGAATAATAGGAATTTTTAATATCTTTTAAAATAAAATTTTCATGGTAATGCAAGATTATGTATTCATTTAACCAAATAAGAATTTAATACTGTGGTGACTGCATTCTCATTTTGAAAATCACTCAGCCATCCATGGTGCACATTCCATATGTTGAATTCTGTGCTGCTTGTATATTTTAAAGAGTCAAATTGTGCGGACCCAACTCTAAGGACAAGGATTTAATCAATCACCGTAAAATTCCAGGGAGGCTTCATGCAGGAGGTTGCACATAAGACTGCCATTAAGCAGGTGTAAGAGTTAAAAAAGGAGAAAAAGGAAGGGGCTTCCTGCATAGCAATATTGACAGAGGTATAAATACACAGTGTGGAGGAAACACTAAAAACCTAAGCCTTTATTAACATGGCTAATAAAGATACCAATAATACTAGTTGTTATTTATTGAACTTTAAATAGCTAGTCAGAGAGTTTTAGATGAAGCAATAAGGCAAAGAAGTTCCAACGGGCTTTCAGTACTGAAGTCTCAGGCTTCTTTCTGGAACTATCACTCCTGTTTTAAAACTTATCTGCTAGACGGTTGTCCAGCTCTTGTGACTATTTAAACATGCACAAGCCCATGAGTCTTATTCTAACTCAGTGACACACATGAGGGTCCTGAGAAAGATAGATGAGCTAAGCAGGCAAACAAAACAAAGTTAATATTTTCCTCTAGTTAGTTGAGTCTTGGACTTCAAATCGAATTCAGAATTACACAGCCTGGGCTAAGCCACATAAAAGCCTTGTTAAATCTGAGCTTATTAGACCCAAGTCATTTCAACCCTACTCCATCTTTTCCGTGTCCATTCAACCCAAATTTTCCTGTTCTCCAAACCTCCAAACTTTGACTTGGATTATATCACCATTGAAAAAGTCAACTTACACCATACCTGACAGAGCCCAGTAAAATGAGGCCACTTTCTTCCATAGTAAACATGTACCAGCAATTGGATAAAGAAATTTTGGTGCACCTAGACAAAGGTATATTATTCAGTGGTGAAAGAAAATAACTATTAATACATGAAGAGACATGGAAGTCACTTAAATTACTAAGTGAAGGAAGATTATATAAAAAGGCTACATACTATGTGATTCCAATTAAGTGGTACTGACTAAGTGACATTCCAGAAAAGGCAAAACCATGGGATCAGTAAAAAGGTCAGTAGTTGCCAGGGGCTGAGGTGGATGGGGTGGGATGAATAAACAGAGCATAGAGAATTTTCAGGGCAGTAAAAACACTCCATATGATACTATAATGGAGGATATGGGTCATTGTACATTTGTCCAAACCCATAGAATATACAACACCAAGAGTGAGTTATAACGTAAACTACAGACTTTGGATCATAATAACAGGTCAGTGTAGGTTCATAAATCATAACAAATGTACCACTCCGCTGGTGGCGGGTGTTGATACTAAGAGAGGCTCTGCCTTGATTAACTAATTTTGCTGTGAATCTGAAACTGTTTAACATATATATATATATATATATATATATATATATATATAAACATTTATCTGCTGTGGTTATGAATATGGAAAGTTTTATTTTCCTATTTGTACACACATATTTGTTTCATTGTATATTTGATTATTTTCTTCTTACAAATCTTTTGCAATAAAATTGCTCACTCAGGTTGTTTCTTTAGACTCTTGATGCATAGTGAAAAAAATAGCTCTTCAAAAAAAACTTGGGGTGCCTGGGTGGCCCAGTTGGCTAAGCATCCAATTCTTGATTTCAGCTCAGGTCATGGTCTCACGGTTTGTGGGTTCAAGCCCCGATTCGGGCTGTGCTCTGACAGTACGGAGCCTATTTGGAATCCTCTCTCTCCCTCTTACTCAACCCTTCCCCGGCTTGTTCTCTCGCTCTCTCAAAAATAAATAAATAAACTTATAAAAAGTTTTTAAAAAGCTCTACTGTTTATTCTGCCACCAGCTGCATATTTGAATGTGAATTTTACCATATCCTGACCAACAGTACATATTACCATTTTGTAAAGTATTTGCCACTTTGATAGATGTAAATTATACTTTTAGTTTACTTTGGTTACTACAATAAACCTTTCTCTTTATTGTGAATTTTGTTTTCCTGTCAGTTGCCTCATTATTTTTAAATTAAATAATGATATTTAGTATAGTATGTTTAAACAATCATAATTGTTTCACTCTTGTGAGTGTTGTTGTAAATAAATAAAAAAATATAAGTCTGATTTACCAATCACTATGCTCTATCTTTAGAACATGAATTTCTTGGCAGGAAGGTTTTTGGAAGCAGTGCTTTCTGAATTTCTGCCATAGCACACAGACCCCAAGTTCTGTGAAAAGTCCAACTCATGTGCAGGCAGTAATTCCAGGATCTGGGAAGCTAGCTTAATATCTCTGTCTTTGACTTTCCACATTTAGTTTAGCTCCTTTATTTACTTTGTCATATGAACCTTTTAGCAATATCTCTACCAAGAGAAGTTATTTTATTGAAGTGTTCAATTTCATTATTAGTTTGCCATATAATGGAGTGTACAATAACATTTGATGGCTTCTTATGATTTTACAACCTTTTGTAAATTCTTATTAGAGGAGGAAACATGGCAGAAGGCAACAGGCATAGCAAAGTAAAAGTATTCCTAGCTTTTCTAATACCCAGGCAGAACCTGGGAAATGAGAGACTTGGAGAGGGCAAGACCGGGAAGAGGGTTGTCACATTCTGCTGCAGAAGGCTAGTTTGGAGGCAGAAAGCTGTACACAAGGAGTATTGCCTGGGTTGCTATATCACACATCTCTGGAAGGTATTCTCAGAGAATGCAATGATAATGGCACCCTTAGAGTTCTGAAATGTCAAAGTTCTTCCTGGAACTAGGGAGAGGGTTAGCTAAATAAATTAAGCAGGAAAGGGAGAATGCATGTTGGGATTGTGGAATTAAAAAGTCATGGAAGAGCCATGTACACATCTGAAAACTAACAGTGGCCAGGGATGGTACCCTGTTTATTGATTGATTGATTGATTGATTGATTTTTTGAGAGAGATCATGAGAGCATGAACAGGGGAGGGGCAAAGGAAGAGGGAGAGAGAGAATCTTAAGCAGGCTCTATGACCAGTGTGGAGCCCAACACAGGGCTCAATCCCACACCCATGAGATCATGACTTGATATGAAATGAAGAGTGAGAAGCTTAACTGACTGAGCCACCCAGGCACCCCAAGATGGTACTGTTTTAATGGATAGGCTCCAGGGAAGGCTCCAGGGCAGAACAAGTTTTTAAGGAACTATGGTCAAGGAACTTCTAGGGAAGGTACTCAAACACAGAAATACGGAGAGTTAAGTATTGGATTGGGCAAATGATAAAGCTGGGAATTCAAGACTAGGGGGAGTAAAGGTGATTATTGTTGAGTTGAGAGATGTAGCAGATACTGTTGGTGCCAGACCTAGATCACATTTCCCAGCCAGAATACTCATAGCCCTGATATGCTGATATCACCCTCCAGCTATCTCCCTCTATGAAGAATTACTCTCAAAGAACTTGGAAATGCCTCATCAGGAAGGCCACACTCCCCACCACTTCCTCTGCCCACTAGAAGAACTCAGCCAAATGACTGACTGACTCTAAAGTTCAAAAACTGCCCTCCCCCTTGTTAATTCTGTGGTCAATCTGTATTCCAGGGCATACTTATGGCATCAAACTGAAACTTCTCTCCAGCTGGGAAATTGATAGCTTATCCCCCAGCCCTATCCTGATTCCAGCCTTTTCCTTCTCTTGAGAATACAACTGAATAAATCATTAGCAAAAGAATCTCTGCTTCATGCTTTGCCTCTCAGGAACTCAAACTAGTTAGGATAGGTGGCTTGGAATCCACTAGACCATAGTTAATAAACCCAAGATTCTAAAAATCTTTCCAACTTTTCCATTCCACATCAGGATTGATTATGAGGCACTTTTCTCAACTACTATCAGCTTTGGACTGATATGCAGATTCCTGGCTTTCATCATAGATCCACTAAAAAGAGCACCTCCATTGTGAGGCCCAAAGCATGCTGGGAGAATCTCATGCACTTTAAGAGTAAAGAGTAATAGTGATGTTCCAGGGCTTAGAGGAAGAGGTTTGTTGATAGAAATCAGGTCGGTGGGCAAATGAAGAGAAGTGGGCTGCAGGAGCTAGGCACCAGCTGAAGCAGAAGTTGAGGGTTGAATACACAGCTAACACAATGTAATGCAAATAAGAGGAAACTCAGTAGTGAAAACAACTTTCCCAGAGAGGGATTCAGAGCCTGGAAGTATCTACTAGAGAATTATGTGTCCTTTATTAGTTTTCTGTCACTTTCTTGACCCTTAGGGATCCCCCTTATAAAATGGAGATAATGAGGCCTTCTACTTAACAACTTATACGCATGTCGTGGAGATAGACCCAAACAAGGTTCTAGGTGCTTTAAACCAGTTGAAAGAAGGGATATTACATAAACACGAGTTTTAACACCATTAAGACCTTCTTGGATGAGTTTTAAAACCACAGCCAAGTTTTGAAGCCTTACAATATTCATGAAGCTATAACAAAGTTCAAGAGGCATCAGATTTAATCTTCAAAATGTCAATGAAAGGGATTTCTTATTCGATTTCTAAATTATTCCTAACTTAAGGCAGATAGTACGTACAAGATTTCCATGACTGGAGACTCATATTAGCTTTAAGAGTAAGACTGCATAATGGATAAGTTTTCTCATTAAATTTTGGCTGAATTTCAAAGGGAAAAAGCTTCAAATGGAGAAAAATTCTTTACACAGGAATTCAAGCAAAGATGAGGTCTGGTCATCTATCACCAGGACTGTGGAATGTTCTTGGGATGAGAGAAAATAAGGTTGTCAAGACAAAGGCCTCAAGCTTATAGTGATTTATTAGTGGGAAACAAGGCATCATGACACGCTAATAGCATGTGAAAATGCAGGTGATGACACATCAGGTGCTTTTCACCACATCTAACCATTCCAGTACAGCATCGCCACTTTCTCTAGAACAGTTCCACAGCTAGAAAGACATAAGCTGGCGGGAAGCATGTATGAGAGAGTATAGATTTTCATTCTGGTCTTAGCTTATTCATACTGACCAATGTAACTGTAACTCAGTAATTCTGGCTTGGACTTCTCCAAATATATCCAGCAAAAAAAAATAGGGTCAACTTTCTAGACATTGTATAAGAAAATTTACATGGTACTCATGTTGTGTAGCTATGCACCAGATAGCAAATGTTTCTGGGTCCAGCTTCATCATTTAAAAAAATAATTTGGATTCTAATTATTCCCAGATGTTTGTATTAAAGATCATCCATAGGTTGAGAATGGGGCCACTCAGTTATCCATGACTGTCACAGGCATTCTGGAGACCAGCAAGGATGACTAAAGAGTCCAACATTCTGGTCACTGGTTTTCACTTTCTCATTTCCCAAACCCCACACTAGGGCTAGTAATTAGGGTCAGATGTACCTGTGTATTTCACTTCTTTACTTCTGTTCATTCTTGTTAGCAATCCTAATTAGCAGTGAAATAGCTAAAGGAGAAGTGAGCCAGAGAGAAAGAAGAGAAAGTCAGCCTGAAGAACAAGGATTTTATAATAATAATGTGTGATTTCACTTTTCCCCATTGTGTCTTTCTAGACTTAAAGGAAATAAATATTGGGAAGAACTAGGGCAAAAAACATGACCAGTAATAAAACATGGATACAAGGATCAGCTCTTCAGGGTTTAGGCTTTTGTCTCTGGGTTCTTTGGGTTCACTCAGAGCAATTGCAGCTATCTTTAGCCCCCATATGAGGAGGAGCTTAACTCCTTCCTGGGAGCAACATGTCCTCAGTGACAGGAAAGTTCTCTCATCAGGAAACCCGAGTATCTCCTATCAGCTAAATCCTACCAATGACAACAGATGATTTAGCACCCATGTTTGCTCACATTACTACCAGGAAATGTAGTAAAATCTATTTCTAATTCCTTTCCTGACCATCGCCCCAAATAATATATACAGAAAAATATTTAGGTTTAATGAAGCATAGTTATCAATAAACACCACTTTTTTTTTTCCTATTTGGTAATGTAGAAAATAGATCCCACTACTGAGAACCATAACAGGGATGGGGAAAAATACTTGTCACTCATGTTAGGAGAGAATCCAAAACAAGTAAGCACATATTTGAGGCAGATCAGTGTCTGCTAAATGTCAGGAACAACTACTCTGAGAGATTATATTCCAAGCCTATTAGATGGCAGGTGTTGCCAAGATCATTTAACTGAAATCAGACAGTGTCTTTTAGAAATATAGTATGCTCTGAAAATAGATAAACAGTAATAGCTTTTAATTTTTCTGGTAGGCAGAATGGCCCCCTGCAGATGTGCAAATCTCTGGAACCTGCGAATGTTATATTATATGGCAAAGATACATTGAAGATATAATTAAGGTTAAAGAGTCTTAAAAATGAGGGGATTTTTTTCTGGATTATCCAGGTGAACCCAATCTAAACCACACAAGCCTTAAAAGCAGAGAAATGTGCCAAAAGGATAAATTTGAGAGATTTGAAGCATGAGAGGGACTCTGCCCACCTTTGCCGGAGTGACCATGTGGACAGCATGAAAAAGTGTGCACGAAACTTACAGGAATAACTGCTGGCTGACAGGTGGCAGAGAAATAGGGACCTTAGTACTACAGCTAAAAGAACAGAAATCAGCCTACAACCTAAATGAGCTTGTTTCCTATGAGATGCAATGCAAGACTCAACTAAGCCTTGCTACACTGAGCCCTCTGACCTACAGAACTGTGTGATAATAAGTGGCATTATTCCAAGCTGATAGTTTTGTGATAATGTGTCAAGGCAGCAGTGGAAAATGAATACACCTCTCATTGGCTGATATGCATAGAGTATTTAGCCTCCAGTCATCTACAGAAAGTAGATAAGAGATCCCCATGGAGAAGACAACTAGCTTTCATAAAATCTACCATCATAATAAGTACTGTAGTGATCTAAGGATGCTTAACTCTGAATATTTCAGAAATAAAGAAATGCTCATTTCTCTGAAATGTTTATTGGACCCAGTGTGTTGTCTCCACTGTAGGGCTATTATTTTTTCTGATTTCTAAGCCATCACACACACTGGAGTCCCATTTTTCAACCAACCAGCTGACTTTAAGGCCATGCTTCAAGAGCAGTTGTTGGCCAGACTATATTTTTTTAATGCCACTTACCACCAGCTCAAAATCATTTTCAAAAATAAACTTGTATGAGGTTTAGAAGCTTCTTTTTCAGAGAAAATGGGACAAACTGAAATCTATGTATTTATACTCTGCTTACTTCCCTCCAAATCTTATGGAAAGGGCATTAAGACTCTCATTTTACAGCAGAAGAAACTGACCTTGCTCCCAGCTCCATAACTAGTAAGCCACATACTGGAGATGGAAATTCATTCTATATGTGTCCTAAGCACAGGGAATCTTTTCTAGGTAACAGTTAATTGCATCTTCTGCTTATGACAGGTTTCTGAATTTACTAATGGGACTTTATACAGACACATACACATGCAAAATAGTGAACTAGTTTCTGTTCCTTGGTTTATACAATACCTTTCCCTTTGTTTCTTGCTCACTGTTTCCAGCTAGAAAAAATACTCAGTATAAAAACACAATATTGTCTTATTCTACAGAGATTGATTCTTCTCCCCCTGGTAGGTTCTCTCTGGGCTGGTACAAGCCTTACGGCCATGGCCAGGGTGGGTGGGACACGGCTCTAAGTGGACTCTGGGATGAGTACATTGCAACAAACATTCCAGGACAGCTGATGGAGAATTCCTGGCAACTCCTTGAAATCCAGGAGGTGCCTAGCTTCTGCCAGGATGGTAGCCCCCATCAGCTGCTTTTCTGAAAATCCCTCCCCTGAGAGGCAAGGCTGCACTCTCTCTTCCTGGGTGAATCCCAACTTCACAATTAGTACATTTTTTATAGCATGGGCTTTCCTTTCTTGTCAGTTTCTGTGTCTCACAATTTTGCACATAATCATTTCAGCCTGTATTGTTGTTATATATTCTCAGGTCATGTTACTTAATTGAATCAAGTGAATATGTCCCACCATCTCAACTAGACTATAAGCTTCTTTGGCACAGATATCAGTTTATTAACCTTTTGCACCCTATAGCATGTCATTATCCACTCACACGGTGTTGGGGATATGACAGCACAGAATAAACATCTGGTAGATTTACTTTAACCCCAGATAGTTGGTGGATCCTGCCTTGTTATAGAATATATGTGTTAAGCCCTGTTTGTTCTGATCTAAAAATCAAGAAATTTTAAATAAAAGGGCGCTGTAAAATAAAGTAATTAGTACACTGGGAATAATGTCTGACTGACAATGTAGTGTTTAGATTTGGTAAGAGTGGGAAACAAATAAGAAGAAAAAGGATATTTTCTAATCCGAGATAAAATTGAAATTTTAGTAGAACAACAACATAGCTATAACATGTTAAGGGTTGGTTATGCATGATATAAAATTTATAATGTAAAAAAGACAAGTGAAAACAAATTTGATAAGGTGATGGGAACGTAAGATGGATTCTTATAGAAACAGTAAAAAGATCAGTGGTTTCCAGGGGCTGGGGGGAGTGGGGTGGGTTGATGAATAGGCAGAGCACAAAGGATTTTGAGGGTGGTGAAAGTACTCTGTATGATACTTTAACTCATATAAAGTACAACACCACAAGTGAGTCTTAATGCAAACTATGGGCTTTGGGTGATAATGATGGGTCAGTATAGGTTCACCAGTTATAAGAAATATTACCACTGTGCTGGGGGATGTTGACAATGGGGCAGGCAGTGTGGAGGCAGGAAGTACGTGGGGAAATCTGTGTGTCTTCCTCTTAATTTTGCTGTGAACCTAAAACTTCTCAAAAGAAAAAAAAGTCTGAATTAAAAAAGAAAAGTCATCCAAAAACAAAAAACAAAAAAGATACAGATTCTCTCTGGAAACTTCTCTGTCTCCTGAGTTATATCCCAAACTTAATAAAATGATTGTATCTAAGACAACAAACAAAAGTCCTATTCACAGGAAAAGTGGAAACCAATGCATCATGAATCTTCAAAATTTTCCTTCCCAACTCCTCAGTTGTTTAGTCATGACCATACAGCGTTTCCTTTTTCATTCAAGAAACTTCCTGCTACACAATTTGGTAAACCAGCTTTGTAGTTTATATAGTTTTGCACTGTTTTTATTCCTGAAACTAATAAAAAGTTTCCTTAACATTGACATGGCAGGCTGGTCAGGAAGAACTCTTGGAAAATTTGAGAAATAATTTGTAGGGAAATCATTGAAAAGTTATGTTTGAAAGTCTGAGGATATTCACTTTTGGTGCCTCTCTCTATAACTGTATATCTCTGTTCACTCCTTCTGAGGCACCCAAACTCTTATCATTGCCTTCATGATGCCCTTTCTCCACAATACCCTACTTCAGTCAAGAAAAAAGGACATCACAGAACTCATAATTGTTCTGAGTCCTAGTTCTCCACAAAATGTGTGAGCTCATTCCTTAGGGCCCTGTCCTCCACTATAGAACCTGTGGCGCCATTCAAGGTAGTCACATGTGTCCATCCAAGAAAGCACTGGTAATATAATACGTAATAGGAGCTTCAAGGCAGTAAGATAATTGGGCCAGGGAATCTCTGAGTGGTGTCCAATCTCATCCTTCATCCATTCATTCAGCTCAGTGTATTACACACTCACTTTGTCACTGTGCTTAGTAAGGGAGAGAATGCAAAAGTGTATCCCACTTTCACAACTTTTAAGGAAACTATGGTTTAAGAGAGAAGTTTGACAATCACTGTAAGAAATACAGAGACTCTTCAGGGAGAATTCAAAGATGAGCAGGTAAGAGATGGTCCAAGGTGGGGTGAGGTGGGGCTGGGAGGGTCCATATTGAAACCACTGATGTATTTACCACCAGATGGGCAGGTTAGTCTGCCCCATGCCGTTGGCCTCACCTAACCTACTGGAGATGAAAGGTCACTGAGGTCCAAGCTAGTATCCTTCTTGAAGTCATGGGATCCTTTTTTCTCAGGTATGAAATAAAATAAACTTTGGAATAACATTTCCAACCTTTCAAAAGCACTAAAATTCCCCTAAGCTCAGTATCCTTGAAGCTTGTGAATATTTATGACAACTTGGAAGATGGAAAATTCAAAAGAACAGAAAGAAATACCAGTTAAACTTTTTGACAAACATAGAAAGGATACAATGATTTAAAAATTATGATATATAAGGGATATCCTATATTGTGTGTAGGTAAGTAAATGGTCTTAAATATATATTTATGTATACATAAAGAGATAACAATCATTAATACAATATTACTATCTAAATATTTGTATAAGAGCATCACATAACTTATTTCATTTAATTTTAATCTTTGCCCTTTATCATTGGTATATACTTCCCATATTACGGATGAAGCAACTAAGGCTGCAAAATGTTAGAAACATTTTCCAAAGTCACACATATAGAGGAGTAAAGTTAGAAATCAAATAGGGGTCTACTAATCCTACTGTACAGAACTAGGCTAGCGTAGGAGTAGGGTGTGTGTGTGGTATTTTAAAGAAGCTTAAGGACAGTAGGTCATACTTCTATTTTAATTGTAGCAATGCTTTAATTAGGAATACTGTCCACAGAGAATTTCTAAATCTAGAGAACAATATAAGTAATTGTGATTACAGAAAATCTCATCTCATTTCTGGCATACTATAATTGCATAAAGAAGGTAGCTTCAAATGTTTGGCCATCTTGCACTGTACACAGATGTGGCCAAAGAGAATATAATTTATTTTTATGAGCAGCGGCCCCTAACCAAGATGAACAAATGCAGCGTGAAGCAGGAAAAGACAGAAGGCACTATCCCTCAATCTGTGAGGTGCCTGGAATACTTGTCAAAATCCAGCCCTCATCCTTCCACCAGCTTCAACAACTACCTGACCTTTAATCATCCTACTCTAAATCCTCCCGTGGAGACTTCTCTTCACATACCCATGTTTAAAGTCTTTTGTGTGTCTTCATCAAAGGGGAACTTGGGGAAAGACTGGGGTAAGGTGGTCACCCTGAATTATCTGATTCTCCCTGGAAGCCTGGGGAAGAGCCCTATAGGAAGAGCTTTTTAGGGGAAGTATTCAATCCTCTAGTGGGCTTGGATAGCTGCACTGCATTGACCCCACTGCCATCCCTCCTCCTATACCTGAAAGGTACTTAGTCATCATGACCTTGGCCCACATTTAAGATGTTACAGGAAATAGCCTTAATAAGCTATGTTTAAAGTTTCCATAAACATAATGTTAAGAAAAGTGTTTAGGACATTACAAAGTCTTAATCATGGCCCCAGGAGAAAGTTATCCTGGGATTCTCTACCAGGATGAATTATCATAAACAACTGATGTATTTGTATCTTTTGGACACTGTGGGTTGAAACCGTAGTTGATGCCCATCTCTAGCCATAGAACATAATCTCATAAGATGTATCATTTTCTCTCTTATCATATCTTTGACTTTATTTGATTTTCCCCTACCCTTATTCTACACAATTTCCATATTTTAAAGAGTCATGTTGTAATTGTCACAGTCAAGAGGGGCCTAAGGAGACAGGATGATTAAATGCAGTGTGCTCTCTATTGGATGGCATCCTGGAACAGAAAAAAAAATGGACATTCGATAAAAATCAAGAAACTCTGAATAAAATATGGACTTTAGTTAATAATCATGTGTCAATATTATTTCATTAATTGTAACAAATATAGTACACAAATGTAGCATGTTAATAATATAGGAAACTGATTGTGGGGAAATATAGCTTCTATCCTCTACTCAGTTTTTCTATAAACCTAAAACTATTCTTTAAAAAAAAGTGTATTAAAAAAACCAAGGCCACATATAAGGCACCTTATTTTATACCATGGCTAACTTCCAGGAATATTTATTTTCAATTCATTTGACAAAAAGTCACATACATTGTTAGAAGTTTTGTAGATCGCCTTAAATAATTACCAGGAGAAGTCTACATATTAATGCATAAAACATATAGATATGTATACCTAACCCTTTAGTTAAATAGTCTAGCCTTATGTACAGTTTTTCATAATGTCTTTAGTCGTTATAGGCTGTTCCAAATAACTGGAATACTCCTAAACAGTTCCTACATCCTATATCCTGATTCATTTTTTCTTTGTGTGTATGTGTGATAAGAATTTGTGAGATCTACTGCCTTAGTGCCTTTCAAATGTGTAACACAGTATTATTAACTATAGTCATGTGCTGTACATTACGTTCTCATGACTTATTTATTGAAAGTTTGTACCTTCTTTGTTTGCACGTCTTTGTATTTTTATTATTATTTATCCATCTTACTTTCTTAAAAAATGATGACACATAGGTATATCCTCAAAAACAGAATTTAGCTTTGGTTTGTATGCTTTCTGTTCAACAAACTCCATTCCAATAGCTATGTAACCACTTCCCGAACTTGTTCACATCACTATAGAGTCTAAAACTTACGGTCTTATGACCTAAACTTACCTACAAACTGAACAAGTCACTAATGATGTGGTTTTGAGGACTCAAAGGCATGGATTGATTTCTTTTATTGTGTGAAGTTTTTGAAATAAGAAGTACAAGTTTTATACTAAGAATTTAAAAATATTTTAACTTCAAGAAAGGGTAATCTGACAACACAGTAAAGAAGGCATGGAAGCTAAAAAAATTGTTAAGTATTACAAAAGTTGAGAAGACATTCAGCCTCAGTGTTAATAAGATAAAAATTAATATGACACTAATTTTCACATATTATTTTAGGAATTTAAAAAAATGTAATGCTTAAAAATAGTGTGCCAGGGACCTTTGCATAATCCTGTAGAGAGGGCTGAAGCAGAGAACGGAGGATTCTCTTTTAAAATATATTTATTTATTTGTTTATTTATTTATTTATTAAAGTTTATTTGCTTATTTTGAGAGCGAGAGAGAGAGAGAGAGAGAGAGAGAGAATATCAGGCAGACTCTGCACTGGCAGAGCAGGGCTTGAACTCACGAACCAGAAGATCATGACCTGAGCCAAAACCAAGAGTCAGACGTTCAACTGACTGAGCCACCCAGGCGCCCAGGATAGGGGGTTCTTAGCCATTCACTACATGACAGTGTCTTCTTACCCTCTGAACACATAGACTTGGAAAAGTGTCACTAAGATAGCATAGTGCAGCAAGGCTGAGGACATTTTATTCCCAGGAGATGATGTAAATTAATCTCTTAAAAAGGAGGAAATACAAGACTGAGATCTTCAATGCCATTTGTGCTATAAGAATTTCTGCACATTTGGTCTTTTTTTTTTTTTTGCAAGAACTTTATGTGTTGTTAAGAGGTAATGCTGACCCATCATGCCCCACACGTGAGAAAGGAAATCCTGAAACTGTCCATGAGTGTTGATCTTTGTAGGTTAAACATGGGAGGTTGGATCCTAGAGAGTAGTTTGCTATGTCTGACTATGCATGAATCCCTCTCTTTTAGTCCTTCCTAAGATAGGAATAAGTTCCAGTTCCAAAGCCATTAAATAAAGAAGCCTTCACTATCAGAAATATGAAATTCAGCATAGTAGTGCCGAATTATTACTTAATCTTACCTTGATCAGAAAAGAAAGGCATTTTGTTGACAAGCCATTTTGGCTGATGTCTCTCGGTCTTGGAGTTCTGAGTCTTTCATTCACTGTCTTAATAAAAATTTCCTACAATTAATTTAGCCCCTAGCAAAGAAAGGAATTTCTCTTTCTCTTTGGCAAAAATGTTCCATGACATTTTGAGAAGGTAATTCTGACAATTAAAGATTGAATTGAGTTTAAATTCCAAAAATTCTAACCATATACGGTTGCACTTCATAAATAAACAGCTGTAGTGCTAGTTTTGATTGAATATTATCATAAACTTTATTAGCCATAAATATAAGATGTCTTTCCCCTAGGATAGATTACATATCTTCTCTCCATTGACATTTGGCGGAACCTTAGGACTTGCTTTGGTCAATGAAATGGTACTGAGATGACATGTACAACGTTTAGCAGAAGCTTTAAGTCCAGATCACATTGGTTATGTTCTGTGCCCTCACCACAATTATCAATGTTCCACATAGAAGCTGGTCTATTAGCCTTGGTCCCGCAGTACAGAACACATGGAGCAGTCTCTTAACTAACACATGAGCATGTGGGATGAACAAGAAATAATTATTTCTTCTTGTAAAATATTCACTTAGGGGTCATCTGTTATAACAGTGTATCCTCACCTAGCCTACCAAAAAAGGAAATTGATACCTGAAAGTAGGGGAATAGCTATAACAACAATAAAAATGACAATGAATCATTAAATATGAGGCTTATAGAACCAGGCAGCAGATGGTGAGGAAACTGTGACCTGGGTCTAAAAGGACACAAGTCCATTATTCGTCAGTGGCAAAACACTCAGTAACATTGTCACCTGTAATCACTTGGAAGGCAGATATTTTATCAAGTGAGCTTACACATTGAGGCAAGGAGGTAGGAAAATTAAATGTTCAGAGATAAAAATGGAATCGCCTCTCACCTCCAACTCTTAAAAGGTAAAACTGAGAAGATCTTCATCCTACAAAGAACAAATGGAAACTCAGCCTCATGGCAAGGACCAAACCAAAACTCTTATTTTTGTGATGAAATTGCTGAAGGTGTTAATTTGGCACCCATTAATCTTTCCCATGAAGACAAATGCAAAGAGAGAGAAGACTGAGACCCTAGTCAGGCTCTAGCTCTAAAATGGAGCCAGACTCCTGGAGAAGGTCTGACATCTTGATGTATGTCTGTGGGAGAGAGATGAAAATCATTTCCATGGACTGAATTGAGAGATGGACAAAGAATATCTGTGAGGACACATCCCTAATCGTGGCCATACAAAAAGTTGAATTACCAAGAAAACGATTTCTCTGTCTCTCTGTGGTAAGAGCAAAGTGATTATGATGTTTTCAATTCACAGGTGTAGAAGAATAACCCCCAGCAATGCAAACTAAAAAACAAGGATTAGGGAAATGTAAAGGAAGGTCTCCGTGCATTTAGATCCCATTCTGGTCAGCCAGAGGCACAGGTCCTCAACACTCTAGATGTTTGCTTTTCACAGAAACACAATGAAACTGGGTTTTTAAATGTGTTCCTAAAGAGTTACATTCTTTTTCTCATGCCAGCTGTTAGTTAATAAAGGGAGGTCTGCTGCAAAAGAGCTAAAGAAGTAGCTAATAGAAAGGGCTTAGAGAGGCTAATCCCTTACTCTGTCTAAACATCTACTGTGATGGACAGAATAACAGATCCACAAAAATACCCACAAACCTAAAGCCTGGAATCTGTGGATAAGTTAGGCTATGTGGCAAAAAGGACTTTGCAGATGTGATTAAACTTCCATTGAAATGGGAAGATTATCTTTGGTTATCTGGGTAGGCCTAATTTAATCACAAGTCCCTAAAAACTGAGAATCTTCCCTAGCTGTGGTGGAAATGTGTGACTATGGAAGCAGGGTCCTGTGAGATGCAATATTGCTGGTTTTGAATAAGGAGGAAGGGGGGCATTAACTAAAGAATGGCTGGTCTCTAGAAGTTAGAAAACAGCAAGAAACAGATTCTCCCATAGAGCCTTCCTAAGGGAATGAATTTCTGCTGACATCTGATTGATTTTTGCCCAGTGAGACCCTTGTCTGAATTCTAGCCTATGGAACTGTACAATAATAAATTTGTGTTGTTTTAAGGCACTGAATTTATAGTAATTTGTGTGGCAGCAATAGAAAATTAATACATCTAGTAATTGCCCAATCTGGACATAAAGAAACATAGTATATAGCCATGACTTATTGCTTTGGGAATGCTAATGCTTCAAACAAGCCTACCAATAAATAAATAAAACAAATGGAAGAGATTGATTCAGCATTAGAAATTACTAAATTCTCATTAGCTGTTGCAGCTGCCACAGCCAAAACCTTGGCAAGCTCTCAACTTGCACAACGACAGATGATTCCAAATTTTATAAATTAAAAAAAGAGCTAAAAGGCTCATAAATTTTAAGTATGAATTTCTGCCTGTCCTTAACATAAGTGCTTAGCTCCACTCCAGAAATTCTAATTCAGTTGGTGTGGCGTGGGATCCAGTTGGTACAGTGAAGTACCTTTTTCTTTTTTCCAAACAAAACTTGCTATGTGTTTATTAAGACATTTCTGTTAACATAAATTGAAGTGCCTTTTTAAAAGCTTTCATGATGACTTTAATAAGCCAGACTTGAGAACCACTGCTCTAAGGGACAAAA
Source organism: Lynx canadensis (assembly GCF_007474595.2). NCBI lineage: Eukaryota > Metazoa > Chordata > Mammalia > Carnivora > Felidae > Lynx > Lynx canadensis. The sequence goes on along the minus strand of NC_044307.1, from coordinate 132,632,227 downwards.
TTCTTCTTCATATCATCTTAGGGTCTAGGCTGTTAATTTATCCAAATGGATTGGATAATAGTATCCAGTTGATTAGAGTATTAGACCAGATTTATTTGAGGTAAGTCCCTATGGATTCAATTTACTGATATTTCTCACAAATTTTAATACCTGTCCTATGTAGTACCCATGGAGGCCCATCAAATTTTATAGGAATTTGTGGCCACAACTATGTTGTTTACCAGTCAGTGCTACTCCAGAGAAAGGTCAATTAGTGAATAGAGCGGTCTTTAATGATTATGACATGACATTGACATAGGCCCATGAACCAAGACTTGGTTCATGATATGACTATAGAATATCCCCTTAATCTTTATCATTATCTCCACATAGCAGAAATAATGAAATGATGGAACATACTCCCCAAGAAGGAGTTCAAAATCTCACTGATTCTTGAATTCTAACAACCCATTTATCTTTTCCGTGTTTGATCCCTTTATAATACTGTTTCCCAATCATATATCTCCATGCTGAATTGGACCAAAAAATAAATAAAAGAATGTAAGCATACACCTCCCACAGGATCCAGCATTCCACAGCTAGGACTTGCTCCAAAAGAAAAGAAAGTAATAGGTCTATATGAAGATTGTACATGGATGTTCTTAGCAGCTTGGTTTGTAACAACCGAAAATTGGAAACAATTCAAGTGCCCATTACCAGGTAAATGGGTAAATAAATTGTGTTATGTCCAGATAATGGAACACTGCTCAGTTATTTGAAAACATGAATTGTTGATATATGTAATACAATGATGAATCTCAAAATAATTGAGCTGAGTGAAAGAATGCAGACAGAAAAGAGTTCACAGCAATTCCATTCATATAAAAGAGTAGAAATTGCAAATGAACTAGAGTGAGAGAAAATTGCCTGTGAATAGGAGGGAGGAGAGGGTTGGGAGTGGCTGGAAGGAGGAATTTTCAGTGAGACACAAAGGAATTTGAGGAGTGATATATTCATTGTTTTGATTGTGGTGGTGACTTCATTGGCATATACACGTGTCAAAATTTGTCAAACTGTTCATTTTAAATAAGTGCAGTTTGCTATATGTTAATTATACCTCAGCAAAAATATACAAATAAGGGGAAAAAGTAAACAGGCCATTCTCCAAGTATGTTTGGTTTACCCATCATGAAAAGACTGTAACCTCTTATGATAGCTGAAATTATGACTTTACTTCATGTGAGTTTTCTTAGCAGAAAATGTGCACAAGACAAGAAATGCAAAACTATTCTCCTGGTGAGAAGCAGTACAACTTATAGGATATAGAAAACCCATATGTAGCCATTTGGGAATATCTAAATACATACTACTCTTTTATGCCAACGTGAACTCTTTATTAAGAATGGCCATAGATTTTGGGGTGCCTTGGTGGCTCAGTCAGTTAAGAGTCTGACTTCAGCTCAGGTCATGATCTCACATTCATGAGTTTGAACCCTGCATTGGGCTCTGTGCTGACAGCTCAGAGCCTAGAGCCTGCTTTGGATTCTGTGTCTCCCTATCTCTCTGCCCCTCCCTACTCTTGCTCTGTCTCTCTCTCTCTCAAAAACAAATAAACATTAAAAAAATGAAAAAAAAAAAAAAGAATGGTCTATATTTTAATCATTAAAAACACTCATTCTCAAATTCATTCAGAAGTTAGGCTTGACCATAAGAGGGAGCATTCAATTTTGGAAATACATAAATTGTTTAATAGGGAGAAATTGATCTAATTGATTTATTAGTAAACCAAACCAAATTTATTAATAACAGGTATATAAACCTTAGGCCAATCTATAAGTAACTAGTTTACATAGCGAAAGGTTCAGTAGCATATCCAACATTGCATAATTGTAAATTAAATTTTTCTATTAAAAGGTAAAACAGTAATAGGTCACTGCTTCAATAAGTGTTGGAGGCCTCAAAAAAAAAATCCATTTTTATACCTGAAGTCTACATCTTCTTGATGCTAAAAATTATTCAAGTCCTTTGGGAACAGAATCAAGATGTATATAAACTAAAAGGATGTCCCTACATCAATCTTCATGTCTTTGAATGATAGAACATGTACATGTTTCTATAAATCTATTCAATTATTAAAATGACATGCAAGAAGGAACTATATTGAATTTTAATAGGTGAACGAAGACACACCTGCTCTTTGTAGGAACCAGAATGCCCTATTTGGGTTGGAGGGTCTGTGGGAATCACCAAGAAAAATGGAAGTCTTGGCTTATAACATTTTTCAGCTGTAGTAGTTGGGATATTCAGCAAGTTGATCATGCTGCAAGCACTAGCTTGGGAATAAGATCCAAATAACCATAGAAACAACCAAACTTGCATTTATGGGGTTAGAAAATAGAATGCAACACTGTTCAATAGTACTCTCTGTTATAATGTAATTTCTTTGTGTATCTGTGGTATGCAAGATGTAGTCACTAGCCACATGTAGGTGTTGATACACAAAATGTGACTAGTAAAACTGAGAAAATGAGTATTTCATTTCATTTCATCTTAATGTCAATTTCTATTTTTTTAAATATTTACTTATTAATTTTGAGAGAGAAAGCATGAGCAGGGAAGGGCCGAAAGAGAGAGAGAGAGAGAGAGAGAGAGAGAATCCCAAGCAGGCTCCACTCTGCCAGCACAGAGCCCAACACGGGGCTTGATCCCAGGAACTGCGAGAACATGACCTGAGTAGAAACCAAGAGTGTAACGCTCAATGATCTGAGCCACCCAGTCACTCCTAATTTAAATTTAAATATAAACAATTACGCTTGGTTAGTAGGTACTACAGTTGACAGGACAGGTCAAAAGTATTAGGAGATAAGCAGACCAAGACTGTGCTTATAGTATGATATTATTTTCAGAGCTTCATCTATGTGTGATAACTAATGAGGTTTTCTGAGAAAGTGTAATGCCCAAAAGGTGAGTTCATGTTTATTCTTTCAACCAAAAGATACAAAACACATCTGCTATAGACTGAATGTTTGTGTCCCCTCCAAATTTTTATCTTTAAACTCTGATCCCCATTGTGATGATATTTGGAGATATGATTTAAGGAGGTAATTAGGTCTTGAGGGCAGAGACCTCAGAATCTCAGGATGGGATTAGTGCTCTTATAGGAGAAGAGCTTGCTTCTTTTCTCTCTCCATCATGTAAGGAAACCAGGAAGAAGGCTTTTCACTAGAACCCTACCATGCAGGTCCCTGAGTTTAGACTTTCTAGCCTCCAGAGCTGTAAGAAATAAATATTTGTTGTTTAAGCCACCAAGTCTATGCTAATTTGTTATAGCACCCCAAACTGCTGTATCGAAGACAACATCTAAAGATTTGTAACATATTTCCATTAAGCAATTTCTACCAGCACTGTGTGAGAACCTATGACTTCTAGGTTTTGAAGCTATTGGTTTGTCTCAGCTATAACTGTGCCCCATTTGTTAGCACTTCCAGAATTTTGAAGTAGAATAGTCTTACTGCCTTGGATCAGGAGGCTTTAAATCTTCTTCACTGAAGAATTTATAAAAATGTTTGCTTTCGTTCACCAGATATAGGGTACGATATTGTATCATTCCTCCTGAAGGGGGATAAGATTTAGAATTCTGCATTGGGTTGAGAAATTATGTTCCCTAAATTAAATCAGCTATTGCTCTATTGTCTATTGCCACAATAATGCTGCATAACAAACCACCCCAAGCCTTAGTGGCTTAAAACAACAGGTATTTATTTAGTTCATGAATCTGGGGGTCAATAGGAAGTTCTGTTGCTCTGGGTTGGACATGACTCATCTCGGTTGGGCTCACTTATATGTCAACAGTCAGCGAGTGTATTGGCTGGAGACTAGTTTAGCCAGGATGACCCCAACTAAGAGATCATCCTGTTTTTGCTTTAAGTTCTCTCTCATATTCTAGAAGGCATATATATATATATATAGCTGAGGGAAGATCCCAAGAAAGAGAACAATAGTAGGTCAAGCCTCTTAAAACCTAGACTTAGAATAAGCTATAAATTCAATCAAAATTCAAAAAGCAGGGAACAAAATTCTACTTCATAATGGGAGGAGCTGCAAAGTCGGATTTCAAAGAGCATGGATACAGGGAGGGGTGGAAGATTGTGAAGCATTCCACAAAATCTGATTAATATACCAATTTCTTGGGTAAAGGCAAATGATATTCTTCAAGAATGCATACTGGCATTGGAGTCAAACTTCCGAAAGTATAGAGAAGTTATTACCCTAGGACCTTATAGGCTGTAGTAAATAAGAAACTATCTCAATCTGGGTCAAATTATATTAGACCCATCTTATCCCACTTCACATGGTAAGTTGATTCAAAATGGAAGTTCCACTGAAACCTACTCATGAGGCAAATATATTATAAAAATTAGTACCAATCTAAAAATTGTGAATGACAGTCTCCAAGCTGGGGGAAGAGTACCCACGGTTTGGGGAAATATTAGTCTCTTCAATAAATGGTGTTGGCAAAGCTGGACAGCCACATGTAAAATAATTAAATTGGACTATGATCTTACACTATAAATGCACACAGAAAAAACTTGAGAGACTTGAACATAAGACCCGAAACCATAAAACTCCTAAAAGAAAGTCTTGGTAATAATGATATTTTGGATTTTGATACCAAAAGCAAACATAAATAAGTGGGACTACATCAAACCAAAAAGCTTTTGTACAGCAAAGGAAACAATTAACATAATGAAAAGCCAATCTCTGAAAAAGAGAAAATATTTGCAAGTTTCATATCTGATAAGAGGTTAATATCTAAAATGAATAAAGAACTCATACAACTCAATAGCAAAAAAAAAAAATGATGAAAAAAGGGGCAGGGGATCTGAACAGACATTTTTTGAAAGAAGACATACAGATGGACAATAGGTACATGAAAAGGTGCTCAACATCTCTAACCATCAGGGATATACAAATCAAAACTACAATGAGATATCACTTTACACCTGTTAGAATGGCTATTATCAAAAAGACAAAGAATAACAAATGCTGCTGAGGATGTGAAGTAAAGGGGACCCTTATGTACTATTTGTGGGAATGGAAATTGGTGCAGCCACTCTGGAAAACAGTCTGGAGGTTGCTCAGAAAGTTAATACAACTATCATATGATGCATCAATTCCACTTCTGGGTGTTTATATCAAGGAAACAAACACACTATCTTGAAAAAATGTATTCACCCCTATGTTCATTGAAGCTATTTATTTTTTTTCCAACGTTTTTTTTGTTTTGTTTTGTTTTTTTTTTATTTTTGGGACAGAGAGAGACAGAGCATGAACGGGGGAGGGGCAGAGAGAGAGAGGGAGACACAGAATCGGAAACAGGCTCCAGGCTCCGAGCCGTCAGCCCAGAGCCCGACGCGGGGCTCGAACTCACGGACCGTGAGATCGTGACCTGGCTGAAGTCAGACGCTCAACCGACTGCGCCACCCAGGCGCCCCTCATTGAAGCTATTTATAATAGCCAAGACATGGAAGCAATCTAAGTATCCTTCAATGGATGAATGGATAAAGAAAATGTGATATATATATAGTGATAATGGATGATAAAGGATGCTAGAGTAATGGTTTTACTACATATACAAATAACAAATATTGTGTTGTACACTAGAAACTAATGTTATATGTCAATTATATCTCAATTAAAAAAAAAAGAGTACTCATGCTTGGAAGTCTTGAAATTTTGTCACATCAGACTATCTATCATTATATTAATAGTCCTGAACTGTTGATGAGTATTACAGATACCATCCAAATACTTTCATTATGTTTTCAATAATAGCCAACTACAAGGAAAGATATACTAGCTTTAAAAAGCATTATGTCCTCCTGTTCCCAGTTGCTATAAAGAATAAGGACAGAAAGTAAAAAATTACGGCCATAAATTCATTGGATTGTGAAAAAGGTCAGTGAGGACAAAGTGAACTCATTCAGTTGATATACTGCTAATCACAGCAAATCTTGATATTGCCATATTGCAAGACAATGGTAAGACATGTACTTAAGGAACCCAAATATTGTCATATTCTAAATATAATTATATATTTAGGAATCTATAGTGAGGGAACAATCCAAAAGTAGTAACAACAACAATCATGAAAACTCTGTACCATATTCACTGGTTTGTTTTGTTTTGTTTTGTTTTGTAAGAAAAACAATTGGAAGCAACCTAAACGTCCAGTAATATGAGAATGACTAAGTAATTATAATACTTTCATTGGGTAGAATATTATGGAGCTATTAAAATGGTCATTATAAAGATTATGCAACAACATCAAAAGTAAAGTTGAATCTTAACTGAAAAAAAGATACAGTATTATAGGCACACTATGATTATAACTATGCAAAAGAAAATGAAAAAAGTCCATAGAATTGCAAGTGGTGCTGGTAGGAGTTGCCTTTTGGAACCTCTTATTTTCTTAGAAGTATTCATATCATTTGAGTAATTCAACTTCTGGAAATATACTTTAAGAAAATTATCCAAAATGAGAAAAGAATAAGGTGAGGACTAGGGAGAAGAATTTTTTAATACCTCTCTGCAGCTTTTTTAACTCATAAAGAACTGAAAACAGCATAGATGTGTCAGAAGAATGAGATGGTCAAATAAATTAGAGTTTATATGCCTGCAGAATGTTATATAGCAATTAAGAATAAAAGAAATTGGGGCTCCTGTGTGGCTCAGTCGGTTGAGCACCCAACTCTTGATTTCAGCTAAGGTCATGATCCCAGGGTTGTGAGATTGAACCCATGTGCTGGGCTTTGCACTGAGTATGGAGCCTGCCTGGGATTCTCTCTCTTTCTCCCTCTGCCCCTCTCCCCTGCTTGAACCCTCTCTCTCTCTCTAAAATAAAATTTTAAAAAATGGAAAAAAAATGAGTGAAAGAAATCAGTGACAAAGAAATTCATAAATGTAAAGAAAAGGCAGTATTCATTCTAAAAGCAATATAAAAATAATATTAGCTATATGATTTATAAGTATATGTAGATAAAAATATACCAAAAATTTAACAGTATATTTTCTAGAAATACATCAAAAAATTAATAGTAATTAATAGTAGTTATATAAAAGAAAATTATTGATGCTTTTCATCTTTCTTACGTTTTTCTATATTTCCAATTTGTATATGATAAACTTAGTACTGCATATTACTTTGATAATCAGAAAAAAATTGTGAAAGCCTAGATAGGAGAAAAATAAAATATCCATTTTGGCACTGTATAAGGGTGGTTGATTAAGGGTTCTGTGCTTGTTTTTCTAGTTGCCACATCTTGGAATATAGTTATGCTAAATTTGTAATTTCAAAAACTATAATATTTAACAAGGTAATCCACGCTACATCTTATTTTCCTTCTTGTAAGACACGATATTAACAACAACACTTTACACTTATGTAAGGATTTGCAAAGTATCTCACTTGTGTTACTTCATTTGATTCTCACACCTGTGTAAAGTAGAAAGTGTTATCATGCTATAGTTGCAAAAATTGACTCAGAGATTAAATGAGGTCCTTCAAGTTTTGTGGCAGATTATTAACAGAACCAGTGTTGGCTCCAGTTGGTTACGCTTCCAAATGCTCTCGCAGTTTCCATGGAATCATTTTCACAATTCTCATCAGGAAGGATAAAGCCCTATGCCACTGCAAAAAATGCTATAAACAGTTAAGACATTTACTGGAAGAGAGTGACTTTGATTTGCTTTATACCTATTCTCTCCACTGTCCTCACAATGATTAATTTTTTCAGAAGTCAGGCTTTGATGTTTTGGTTAGTACCTTTCCAACACTCTCCAATCCCTTGATATTCGCAACTAATTAAGCAGTGATGTAGACTGTGCATGAAGTACTTTTTAATTAGCCACAGTGATTTGCAAATTATTCAGCCTGGGCTCAGGACCCTTAATATTCAAACTGAAAATCTAGTGCATGTAAACTCTTTATTTAAATAGTGACATCTGAGATTAAGCTCAATAAAGGTTTCTATGGAAATGAACTGCAATATCAAAACTTTCCAAAACATTGAAATGACCCAATTAGAAGAGGTAAAAATAAGTGATAGAAAGAGTAGCTATCAATAGAATGGAAGGGTTCATTTCACTTCTGCACATTAATTTTCATAAATGTGTCTGCATATTCATTAGAAGACTATGCAATTCACTTGCTATTCAAGGATATCAACTAGATAAGAATGATACATGAAGTAAAAGTTTAGTTGTTCATCAATAACATTGAAGCCAATTTCATAGAAATGCAGACATTAAAACTGAAGAGCAAAGTAAATATACATGAATGTATACACACACACAGATAACATAAACACTGCTAAAGAAAAATTAACGATAAAATTCTAGGATTCCCATAGCAGAAACGATCAATAAAGTTCATGAATTAGTTCCAAATAGAAAAGTTAAATAAGCCTTTGATCTTTCTTAGAACTAAGAACAAAGGGAAATATTTCCTAAGCTTGACTCCAGAATGAAATGCAAACATAAACATGTTTATAAAAGGTTGTAATCACATAAGAAGCTCTTAAAAATAGCTCTGAGCGAAGCAAAATATAAGAACAGTTCATGAATGTGAAATTTTTAAATTTTCTAGTATGAACATTAACCAAGTTCAAACTTTAACCTTGACATTTGCATGCACTATGACAATTGAAAACCCAAAATGTTTTTAAAACGTACATGGCTGCAGAATTCTAACTTTTGTTTTGAAAGCTTAGGTCACAAGATACTTTCCTGGAAATCCTTATGTAAAGACATCCAAGTAGTAATCTAAATTTTACTAATAGAACACAATGACCAAGTGACATATATAGTTGCAATCCACTAATAGCCATCTCAAACTTAACCCATCCAAAATCTAGTTCCTGATCCTTCTCGCTTTTCCTGTAGTCTTTCCCATCTCAGTCCTGGCAATACCACCTTTAATGCCTGTCCATCATGCTGTGGTATCAACCCAGTATAGACAACTGGCTTTGAATGGCACTGTGGTATACCAAAGGTGATCTATTTTTGCCACATTAAGCAATACTGAAAAAAGACAGGGGACATCAATGTCTCTATGCAGTAATGATAGCACTCATGGAAATTACTGTGTTAAGAAATCTGTTAAGAAGTATGGTAAGTTAGTCGTGTTAAGTACAGTAGTTCCTGGGGTGGGGGGGGGGTGCGGGTGGGGGGGAGGGCAGAAAAGGACATCCAGTGGAGTTCACCAAGCCCTGAAGACCTGAAACAATATGCTGCCCTTTTCTGGCATGCCTTCAGTGAGCAGTGCATGGGAATTATCTGTCCCACTGGGAAATGTCACTCCTATTTGCAAATGAGAGTGCAGAGTTTCTGGCCACCTACGTCCACATACACATACACATACATATATGTTCGTGGTGTGGCCCTGGATGTCATTATCTCACCTTCTCCAGACCTGTATATTGAAGCGAGTCATAAAGAAGAAAAAGGGGTCCAACCAGTGCTGCTTACTTATGTCTGTGGTTAACATTTCCTAAACATGCTTGCAATAAAACCTCTTCCCTCTGGCTTGAATAGTAGGTACCTGAATTCTCAGTTTGCTTTTCCTTGACCTACATTATCTCTTCTTACAACCTGCTCCACCAAAGACCAAAGTTGCCTTTCCAGAACATAGAAACATGAATCCTCAGGGTAATACACACACTCTCCTCATTCTAGCTATTTTATAAATTAAGATGGTAATTTAGTCTTTGGAACTCCAGCCTTGACACCTTCTACTCTCATTCAACAAGTTGCAATGGAGATAGATTTGTAACTTCTGAGTCAGTATTTTGCGAACACGTATTACCTGTGCAGATTCTTTTAAAGTTGGGATTTTCCAGAATGTGTCCTGGTAGGCGGCACTGGAACCGATGTTGCCAGAACTCAGGGAACCAGGGATTCCTCGTATTAGTGTCCAGCCTCAGCTTCAGGAAATAATCATCAAATGACCTGACCTCTGGAGATTGCAGCTTTATTGTGATTCCCCCGTTGGCTTCCACCTCATAACCTTCAATGACTTCATCTCTGTCTGCCCATCCATCACTAAAAAAATTCAGGGATTGGGGTAGGGAGAGAGAAAGACAAAGGTCTCACAAATAGAGCTCAGCGTTACACGTGAGTGAGGCAATTCAGCAAGGCTGACAGTCTATTTTAAGCCAGAATTGCTACCCATCAATGGCTTTTTTTTTTTTTTTTTTTTGGTGGAGAGTAGTAAATTCTGAAATAATAAAGTCTTGTTTGTTTTTCACAGTAGTGAAAGTGATGATGATAATAATAGTAGCAATGGCAAGAACTAACATTTATTGAGCATTTACTAGTCTTCAGATTCTCTACTATTCACATTTACTGAGTCAGAAGACGTTCAACAACTAACTGAAGTCCCAGTGGAGCCAGGATATGGATCCAGGCAGTCTGGCTCCCAACCCAGTGCTCTTTAGGCACAAAACCATCAATTGCTGTCCAACTCAGAATAAAATAAAACCCAGGCACTCAGGGCCTTCACAATAAGAGCTCAGCAAGCTTTCAAGGTTTCAACCAAGACCATTATATGAGCTGCATTTATAGGGCAGAAAATTGATTTAGCTCAGAAACATGACAACCACAGATTTGGCTCCTGGATGTTGTTCAAACTTACGTTGCCTAGAAGTGATCAGATGCTTCCTCTTCAATGTTTTTTCAAAACAGCGGCATTCAAAGAAAACAATCCCACTCCCCAAAATGAAACTAACCCTCCTGCTCACTAAATGGAAGTTAACTGATGGTTTATCCAGTGGGTTCAAATTTTATTTTAATTTGATCACCTTCTAGAACATTCACATTGGTTATGAGTGATGTAGCTCCAATTTAATTCAAGTATGCACGTGAACCAGGCCAAACCTCATGTGAGTGGCTCTGATTCCTTCCCAAGCAGGTGTCAAAAAAAATTACACTGGATAGAGTTAAACAGGCAAACAAGACTTTATTCAAGTATATTCCAATATGCCAAAGACACTGAACTCCCCTCTGCTGAAACAAAAGTTGGGGAGATTTAAGTGCTGGGAGAAGCTAGTGAGCAAGTGCTGGAGGACATTGAGAGGCGCTTGGTCAATGTGATTAGCCATCTGTGTTTTATAATTGTCATTTATCTAAGTTAGGTTTCCACCTTTCCACAGAAACTGGGAAACAGAGGTCTGCTATCACTCTTGATGATTACATTTCAAAGGATGGCTTCCAGGTACCTGAGAAAGAAATTTCTCTGCTGTAAAACTGGCAAGAGTGTAGGAGAAAATGTACACCTCCAAGAGACAAAGAATTTATAATACTGATTTTTATTTGTTTTATTTTTTCTTTAGAGAGGGAGAGAGAGAACACGTGCATGGGCAGGGAGGGAGAGAGAGAGAGAGAGAGAAAGAGAGAGAGAGAGAATCCTGAGCAGGCTCCATGCTCAGTGCAGAGCCCAAGACACGGGGCTCCATCCCATGACCCTGGGATCATGACCTGAGCTGAAATCAAGAGCTCGATGTTCAACTGACTGAGCCACCCAGGTGTTCCTAACAGCATTTTTTAAATTAAATGCTCGAAGGAAAGGGAAGTCAAGGGGCCCATAGTCAGGAAGAAATTTGTCTAAAGCTAGGTCAAACTAAAGAGAATGTTAATTTTCTCCCTTGGTCAAGAGGTGGATTTATTTACACCCACGGAGTCGCTCCCTGCAGTTTCTGGAACATAACTTACTGTTCGGTCTCTGACAGAGAAAGTGTTTTATCACTTGCTTCTCACAGAGCAGGGATCCGGGCCAAATATAAAAGACTGACCATCGCTTACCCCTTGTTACCTGAGATCAGTTGGGATAAATGTGTCCTCCACTAAGCTGAGTTCATTGGTGCAGTTCTATTTCAGAATCTTCCCAGTGAACCACACAGGAGCTGTATTTTCAATAGACCAAGGGTTGTAGAAGGTATAGCTGACTTAACATGATCCAGAGCTAAAGAGACCTTGAAGTATAGTGTAGTCTAACCAGCCAGACCAGAGAATGTCTACATGCTTTTTCTAAATCCATTAGGATAGATATTTTACAATTTTGAACAGATCTTTCCTTTCCCTTTCCCCTCCACCTCTCATTTCCTCCCTCCCTCCCTCTCTTCCTTCCTTCCTTCTGCATTTACCTAGATGCTCTCCTATGCTCAAGATTCAATTGAGAATAAGACACACTATCCTCTGCCCCTAGTGTTACAGACTTGTGGGGGAAACAAACATTAAACAAGAATTACAAACACTATAAAGGTAAGGAAGGAAAAGCAACCAGTACTATGAGGAGAAGAGTTTGGGGACTTAACTCAGTCAAGTGTGTACATAGGTATATAAGTGTGGGTGGGGAGAAAGTGATTAAGGATGACTAAGAAAGTTATGTCTGAGCTGAGACCCAAAGGATGTGTGGACATTAGTCAGATGAAAAGATGGAGAGGAATTGGTATAGAAGGTTCCTGGTAGGTTATCTAATACACAGGAAAGAGCATGGCCATTCAAAGAATTTGGAGAGTCCGTATGGCTGGAGCATAGAGGAAAGTGTGGCAGGAAGTATGGGCATAAATCCCAGTTTAGAAGCTGTTAGCCTTAGGACTGCAGGAAGTCCTCAAAGTGTTGTAAGCCTATTACATAATAAGGCCATTGAGCTCTGCTCCCTGGTGGTGAATGACCTGAGTCTTTCTAACAAGTCTGGCTTTACTCACCATCACTGGATATGACGGTCAGTCAAACTGATATTAAAAAAGAAGATAGACTCATCTATTTTTCTCTATGCTCAGTTTGCTTAGAAAACTTTGAACTAATTTAATTATTTCAATTTATTCATATTATAACTACGTGTATAGCAATTTGAAGACCTGAACTATGGGGTCAAGGGTAAAAATAAAATCCACCAGACTTTCAAGAAATTCTGCTTATGACTATATATTTAAAATCAAAATGACTTATAAAGAAAAAAGTTACTTTTGACATAAAATTTAAGCTTGAGGTGTGTTACTCCCCAGGATTCCATATTATGTGAGACTTTTCTGTGTGTGTAGATATAGTCTGAACAAGAAACCCACAATTTTTTTAAGTGTATGAAATGAACCTTCTATGCTGTTTATTTGTATTTCTTTTTTTAAAAAAATCATCCCCAGTTTATAAAAGCAAGTATCATGTGTCAGTGCTAAAAGCAGAGAAAGTGTGACCTCCTGACCTTTTGCCCTCCAACACAGAGGAGCACATCATGGGAGTAAATCATTGTCTATGAATATACACAATTTGAAGTCGTATGTTTTAGTGGGGTAGAGCCTTAGATCCCCCTTGCCTTTGGCTAAAGCCCTTCCCCCTCACTATAGATGACCTCATTCCAAAATTAGAGTTGGGGTCAAATCCAAGAAATCATGAAATCACGGAGAACCAGGATGTGACCGAAAAAAGTATTCAGCTAGGATTAGTTGGTGAATACTTTTGAAATGTTAATTGTTAGAGGTTTGTAGGAGATATTAAATCTATCACAGATAAGGTTAGGGAATGCTAACAAAAAGTTGCTGAAAAACATCCGTAAAGCACCTGTTTTTGTTTTTGTTTTTGTTTTTATGTACTTAAATCATCTTGTCTACTTGCCAAACAGTATCCACAGAGAATTTTCAAGAATTTTTGCTGCTTAGTTGTGTTGGGATTTTTTTACAATGATATTGTTTTGGTGGATTCTCCGTGAAGCACACTGGAAAACAGGGAGGCAGCAGCTCTCCTTCAACCTGGTTTGGGGGTTTACTCTTGTCGTTGTCGTTGACAGTGGTGGTGGTAGTGTGGACTCTGTGACCAGAAATGACCTGCAGGCACCTGCTCAGCCCAGGTGTCTGCAGTGACTCCCACTGTGCTGCATGCTGAACTCTACGAGGCATATTCACAGCCTCCAGCAGCTTCTGCTGCCCCATCTGCTTCCTGGTGATGAGCTCCTTTTCCTATCTGGGCTCTGGAAATAAAACTGCATAATGTGGACAAACAGGGCAAACATTTAACAGAAAGCTACAAAATACAAGAATCCTTGTTCCTTATCCCCCTCAATGTTTTTACACAGCAGCTCTTTCACAAGCCTGTTCTCTTACCCAGAATCATTGTTCTAGTCCCTGTGAAATTCCGCAGTCCCAACCCAAAGAATAATATTTATTCCACTGAATAAATTCTGATGGAAACAACAGAAAGGTATCATTTCTAATTCTAGCAATCATAGCTGGGCAGGAGATGTATGAGTGCCACCTTTGCGTTATACAAGTTAAAATCATTTAATAAGAAAATTGATAGTAAAAAAAACAAATACAATTGTATTCATTTAAAAATTGTTTAAAAACATTTTATAAAAACATATTTACATTCAATTAAAATAATTACAGTCTAGGGAGTAAAGCGATTTGATTTGTGTGGAGTACAAGTAATTGCATGTACCTAATAATAAAGCTCTAATTCTTTAAAAATATTCCAGAGGGGCGCCTGGGTGGCTCAGTCAGTTAAATATCTGACTCTTGATTTCAGCTCACGTCATGATCTCCCTGTTCGTGAGTTCGAGCCCTGCAATGGGCTCTGTGTTGACAGGGTGCAGCCTGCTTCAAATTCTCTGCCTCCCTCTCTCCTGCCCCTCCCCTGCTTTCTTTCTCAAAAATAAACAAATATTTAAAAATATATATGTATTCCAGAGACTAGCATATAACCAAGAAAATTAGAAAAGATAATAAAAATATTTTCAGAAACATATGTAAACAAGCACAAAATTCCATAAATACAATGCTAACCATACTTATAAAGGTTGAAGAAACGTCATGTAGTTCAGTTTAAATCATGTGATGTCAATTGTGAGAAATTTTATGGCGGCAATGGCAGCTTTTTCAATAAGAACTCAGACTGGCTTTATTCATTCGACATTTATGCACTAAGAATCTTGTGTGAGTTAGGCATTTTGCTTACGGCTGCAGATACATTGATAAGCGGTACAGGTGCGGCCCCTGCTCTCCAGACAATCACAGGGGCAGGGAAGACTAGCCACTGAATACACAATCGCCACAGAGAGTTGCAGCAGTGAAAGGAAAGGAAGCCGGGCTACAGAAGAATAGAGAAAGAAAAGGGACATGTCAAGGGAGGTTTTGCCCAAGAGGAAGTAACACCTAAGACAAGACTCATAGGATGCATTGAAGCTGCACAGTAAAAAGAGAGATGGAAGAAGAACCAGTTCAAGAGGGGACAAAGCAATCAAGCAGCAAGGCTTTCAGTTTGCTTAAAGTGTGCAAGGTAACGCTTAAGACAAACCTGTGAGATGTTGAAGAACCTGAACATCCTTTTTCTTTTTAAGATTATTCATTTATTTGGGGGGGGGGAAGAGAGAGAGGGAGAGAGAATCCCAAGCAGGCTCTGCTCTGTCAGCGCAGAGCCCGACAGGGAGCTTTATCTCACAAACCGGGAGACCATGACCTAAGCCAAAATCAGGAGTCTGACACTTAACCTACTGAGCCACCCAGGCACCTCTGAACATCCTTGTTAAGGGTTTTGGATTTTATTTTTAAGGTGGTGAGAAATTACGCAGATTTTGAGCAGTGCTATGACATGGTTAGGTTTGTCTTAGAAAGGTCATTCTAAAATTACTTAGAGTGTAGTTACTTGTGAACGTTCTTTGTTTCTAGAATTCTCAGACAAAAACTGTGGAAACACATTGTGGGCATGGGTGCGTGTGCGCACGCACACACACACGCACACACACACACATACACCTATGCACACATGCACACACACAGGCTAATTACATTATAATGTGAGGGCACAGTGGAGATTTGATGAACCAGGAATGGGGATAGTGGTCCAATTAGTTGCTAGTTAATTTTAAAATTAGTTGCTGCCAACTCACCACAAATATAAAACTGACACAAAATGTAGGTACTCTTTATTTAATTATGTAGGACAGGCACTTAGAGGTCATCAGCCCACTGGGAAACAGAGAGGATGATGAGCTACTTCCCCCTTCGGTTTTCCTGTCCTGCTAGAATTAGAATTCAAACAGAAGCCTCACTTCTAGCCCTATGGTGTTCTGGTAGAAAAGTGACCAAAGTGGAGGAGGGAACGAGATGGTGGCAAAAGGCAAAAGAGGAAAAATGAAGGGAATTCTCAAGAAGTGGAAACTTCACATATGGGAGATTAAGGTCAGATAAGTAATTCTTATTTTACCACATGCTCTTCACCCCATCCCCCAACTCACCTCTGGCATCCTGAACCTGAAATTATCTGCCAGCTGGAGACTTGTGACTATGTCCTAGCAGAAACGTAGGGCAAAGATGATAAACATTGCACACAACCATGCACGTGTGGGAGCCTTTCCTAAAACTTCTACAAACCAAGCTTTCATGTATCAAAGACAATTTTAATTTATTTTTTTTATTTCTTTTAACGTTTATTTTATTTTTGAGACAGAAAGAGACAGAGCATGAATGGGGGGGGAGGGGCAGAGAGAGAAGGAGACACAGAATCGGAAGCAGGCTCCAGGCTCTGAGCCATCAGCCCAGAGCCCGACGCGGGGCTCGAACTCACAGACCGCGAGATTGTGACCTGAGCTGAAGTCGGACGCTTAACCGACTGAGCCACCCAGGCGCCCCTATCAAAGACAATTTTAAGCCAGTGTAAAAGAAGGGTGGGGTCCATGAGGGGAATTACTGTGGACAAGTGGGTCTTTTTTCTTCCTTCAAGTTCCACTACCAGGGTAGCATCCCATTCTGTCTCTCATTCAACTAATCCCAGGAGACAAAATGAAATGGGAATTGGTTACTGAAACTTTCTAAGCCTCTGTTTCCCCACCTATAAAATGGTGGTGGAAATGGTATCAGCCTCTTTGAATTGCGTGTGAATTAAAATATATGATCCACGTTGAAATATGTAGCACAGTCTAGCACATGATAAAATCTTACTAGATGTTAACAGTTCTTTACCATCAGTCTCCTCACAATCCATCCAATGTGTGAGCTCTATCTAGATATGGGAAAGGTTTCTCTACACTGTGAAGCACTATTCGCAGTATGGTCCAAAGACTGGTGCCAGTTCATAAACTGTTACCACTCAAAGAGAAAGTAAGACAGAGACTGAGACTAAGCATTTAGAAAAATCTATAGCAGTGAGACATTGTTGTAAGATCTAAGAACGTGATCTGTGGCCCCCTGTCATTGCATAGGGTGTAAGCACTTTGTTTACAATTGTATGGTCAATTGCCTGTAGCTCAAGCTGTATGCATGCCATATGCAGTAGAACCGTGTCATAGTGTGTGGCATTTCATGGTTACTTTGCCAACTGTAACCCAAAATTATATAAATATCCAAGAACATAACAAGCATTTATTTTTATGCACTTGTTTTTATAATCACTATAAATTTTAATCAAGCTTATTTTATAATCTATCATGTAAGAGTAATTTCTAAATTAGGGAAATACAATTCTCATTATTTACTTTAACTCTAATTATATGGCCACACAGGCTTCACTGGATTTTTTTTATAAGAAAAGATATACAATCTGCTAAATGTGGCAATAATAGTATTTGAATATGGATAGCGGAAATGATTCCAGAGAAATGAGGGCAAAAGAGTTCTGATGAAATTTACCTGAAAATATGTCCCCTCATATATTGAATTTGGTTTTTATCCCCAATTGATGGTGAGGTGCTGAAGCCATAGTATGTTATTTGTGGAGTTGCTTTACCTGATGAATTTGTGAAATCATCAAAATTTACTAATAATTGATACATAAAACATTAAAAGTTAAATGTACAATCAAATAATTCTTTGAAACAAAAAGTATTAAATTAAAAAGCTGATAGAAGTCTATGTTCAATATTCTAACCAAACATTAGTGTTTCATGGGTTTTAAATAAAGTGGCATTCGGGGTTGCTAAGACTGAAAGACACATATAGTTGCCAAGACATCAGTGAATGACTGCATCAAAGATATTTGCTTAGAAATGTTTGCTGATTGCGGTAAAGAAAGTAGCTCAAATTTTACTTTCTGTGCATCATAGCTCGATGATTCTGAAACTGCCTAATGATATGGAAACCAAGGCCCTGCATAAATGAAGCTGGCAAAGCATTCTTTCATTGCAACTTGAGAAACGTGCAGATAAATTCTTACGTGGCAGTTCTTTTAGTATGTGTGCGATTTGAAAATGATGAAGACTTAGAGGAAGAAAACTCTTCTCTTATTTAAATTCTCTTTTAGTTCCAAAGCTGAGAGGCACAACTACCTCTAGATATGATAACATTATGAAGAATTACTTTGTCAAAAAATGTGGCTGGCGGCTTATGTTTTGTACAGGAGTAAGTTCTTCTGCTCCAACTGCCATCATCAGGGAAACATCCTGGAGTAGTTACCTAAGTAGCTTGTGAGAGAATGGAAATCGACGCAATAGTTTCTGTTTTGAGAAGGTCTTGGTGAAAAAAAATCAGCTGAAGTAAACACCACTTAGTGACATAATATAAACTTTGTGTTATGTAAGAACCGATGCACTGAAGGTGGCTTTCACTGGCCCATCAGAACTGATTGTTAGCATTTTTCCCAAATGCTATGTTCTGTGTCTTATTATTGGCAGATTGAAATTGTTCATGATGGAGATACATACTTCAAGGAAATAGGTAACTGCTATTAACTCAGGGCTTCTGTCTTATTGACACCCCCCCCCCACAGCCAATTGTAATAATATAGAACCTGAGCATAAACAGCTATTCTTGGTATTGAGAGGAAAAATTATATCAAGAATGAACTCAAGAAAAACAGAACAGTTTTTCTTCAGGATAAGAAATCAGTTTTGTCTCAATATGTAAACATATCAATAGGAAAGCCTGACTTTCTCTATTGACTGATATCTTTGATATAGTTAATGATCTTTAAATTTCTTGAAAAGAAAGAATCTTTTTTTTTTTTTTTTGACAGATAGGAGCTGACATTTATAAAGGGCAAAATTAAAAGTCAGAAATTTTGAAGAAAAAGGTTTTTTTGTAGATTGCTATGCCACAATTTTAATTTCAAAATAATTGTCAACAAGTAGAGATGATCTCAGTATTATCATCTGCAAAGTTTTGTCAGCAAATATTTCATGAATTGTTCATGAATTAGATTGCCTTAGTCTCCTTGGGCTGATATAACAAAATACTACAGACAGATGGCTTAAACAACAGAAATTTATTTTCTCACAGTCTTGAAGAACAGAGGTCCAACAGTAAGTTTCCAACTGACTCAGTTTCTTGTGAGAGCTATTTTCCTGGCTTGCAGACTATGTCTTCATGTGGCCTTTCCTCAGTGCTTAAATACACATGGTATGAGAAAAACAGAGAGACAACAAGCTCTCTGGTACTTTTTTTCTTACAAGGACACTAATCCTATCGGATAAGGGTCCTACCCTCATGACCTCATTTAACTTTAATTATCTCACTAAAGGCCCTATCTCCCAACACAGTCACATTGGAGATTAGGACTTTAACATATGAATTTTGAGCGAACACAATTCAGTCCACAGCAGATGTAATTTATTAAATTTGTTACTCATTTTAAAAATCCTCATATAAGAAATTAGTGGGCCCAGAATTCTTTTATTTCATCAAAAGATAATTTAAATTGAACTAAAAGTTATGGAATAAATTATTGGAACTAGCTACTGATTAAAGATGACTTTTGAAAATAGAGCATCACTCACTTTACTTGGGATCGAAAATTTTAAATGAATACCCCAAATTCACTGAAATTGCTGCAAAGTGTTTCTTCCATTTCCATCAGCGCACCTCTGTGAGGCTGGTTATTCTATTAGGAATGTCATAAAAATTATATAAAGAAGCAGAATACATATGCATAATCCTATGCAAGTATGATAGTTAAACCAAACCATATTAGAGAATTTAATAAAGTCATTATCATATTAAAATTTTAAATATTGATATGCATGGTGTTTGTTAAAAGGGTACATACAGGCATTCAACATAGGAAGCCTCTACTTCACTTGTAACTTTTTATTTACAATTATAGAACATCTAAAAGTTAGGCGTATAATAGTAATATTCTCTACTAATCACCTAGGCCCACACTTTCAATGAACAATGAATACTGTTTTGGCAATTCTTTTCTTTGTTTATTTTTACTATATTTACTGAAATGAGATTTTGTGTCTGTTAAATCTAATATTACAACTTTGGGCTTGTATTCTCATGTCTTTATGCTGTATTTGACTTCCTAGTAATTTTCTTAATTTTATTTTACCAAAGTCCTAACTAGATTGAAATTAAAAGGAAAGAGGAAGAAGAGGAAGAAGAAGAAGAAGAAGAAGAAGAAGAAGAAGAAGAAGAAGAAGAAGGAGGAGGAGGAGGAGGAGGGGAGAAGGAGAAGGAGGAAAAGGAGAAGAAGGAGGAGGAGGAGGAGGGAGAGGGGGAGGATGAGGGGGAGGAGGAGGAAATACAGAAGCACGTTCTAGAAGATAAAGTTGTAAGAAATTGTTAAGGGAAAGACTATGCTGGTTCAACAGTTCAAAAAGGAACTCTTCGAAAACTCCATTTGGAAGCTAATGGTAAATGAAGCCATGACCACCAAGTAGAGACTTTTCATTTTGTTGGGAAGGCTCTGATGGCTTCATTCCTTAGTGCAAAATTTTACAGATTTAAATTACAAATCTCTGTTCTCTGTTTTAATCCCTGGCTGTTTTTTGCCACTGAACTCTTATTTTTCATGTCCCTATGCCATCCAAGCGAAAGACTGAAGTTTCCCAAATAATTGTTAAGAACCAACTGAGGGGAAGCAAGAGACCCATTAGAAAAAGTGCAATAAAGAGCCAAAGTGATTCTGATTAAAACATAAATCAGATCCCGGTATTTCTCTGCTTAAAATCCACCAATGCCTTTCCTTCTCACCGAAAGTCTTTTGATGAGTACCTTTAAAGGCTCTACACACTCTGATCCTCATTACCTCCCTCATCTCTACTATTCTAACCTTTGCTCTGCTCCAGCCACACTGGTCACCCTACTGTTCCTCAGTGAACAAGGACGCCCTGGCCTTAGGATCTTTGTAGTGGCTACTGTCTGCCTGAAATTCTGGAATTCTCTTCACTTGGGTATTTTCATGGCTCACTCTTTCATTTCCTTCATGTCTCTCAAATATCACATTCACAGTGAGGTCTTTCTCTATTTAAAATTGTGTCCTTTCTCTCTATTTCTTTTTTCTCATTAAAGCTTATCACTATCAGGGTACCTGGGTGGCTCAGCTGGTTAAGCATCCTTGATGTCAGCTCAGGTCATGACCTCATGGTCTGTAAGATCGAGCCCCAAGTTGGGCTCTGTGATGACTGTGAGTAGCCTGCTTGGTATTATCTCTTTCCCTTTCTCTCTCTGTCCCTCATGTGCTCATGTGGGCGTGCTCTCTCTCTCTCTCTCTCTCTCTCTCTCTCCCCCAAAATAAATAAACTTAAAAAATTTTTAAAAATGACATTGGAAAGCTGCTTTTAAAAAAACTTATCACTATCTGGCATGCCATGTAAATATATTTTCTTTATTCCTCTAGTGAAATGGAAGCTCCATTTCAAAAAGCAGAAAGGTTTTTATCATTTTTGTCCACTTATGTAACCCAAGCAATTATAAGAGTTGTTAGCTCCTAGTAGGTGCTCATTATATATTTGTTAAATGAATTAATGAATTAATGGATAAAAATGTATGAACCAATTTGTATTTAAGAATTCATAGAGAATACTCTAACAGTGATATGTGGGATGTGGTTCATACCAGCTGGCAAGAATCCATTGTTAGCATCTTTTCCCAGCTCTGTATTGAGTAATTTCATGTTGGAAAGTTGAAACTGGCCATACTGAGAGTATTTACTTCATGGGTATATCAGATTTTCTAACAAAGTACCAGAAACAGGAAGAGTCACACCTGAAATTTATTCTCTCATAGTTATAGAGGCTCTAAGACTGAAATCATGGTGCCAGCAGGACAATGCTCTGAGACTCCGTGTAGAATCCTTCCTTGCAACTTCTGAGCTTCTGATAGTGACCACCCATCCATGGCACTCCTTAGCTTGCAGCTACATTGCTCCAAACCCTCCCTCTGTGATCACATGGTGTTCCCCCTCTGTGTGTCTGTATCTCTGTGTCTCTTCTCCACTTACAAGGACATCAGTCATATTGGATTAAAGGCCTACCCTACTCCAGTACGACTTCATCCTAACTTATTACACTTGGAACAATTCTATTTCCAGATAAGGCCATATTTTGAGGTATTGTGGATTAATAATTTAACACATCTTTTTTGAAGACACAGTTTAATCCATAAAAATGAGCGAACACTAGAAATCAAGGCTTTATTGTTCTGCTTTGTTTCATTTTTGAAGAGAATCAGTTGTTAAACATTTACCAGCACACCACGAACTAAAACAAGCTGTTACATTTTCTCTGAAATTTGGGATTAGTTGTAAACTCTGACCCGTTAGATGAGCTAAAGGAGATCTAAACGGTTATTGTTTAGTTCTAAAATATCCATAATAGAAATTAAAAGCTATTATTTTTAAATTAACATTTATGAAAGCTGTAGTTATATAGTTAATACATTTAGATCACTTTATTTTTTCACAAGGGTAGACAATTACATGCTAAGAAGCATCAAAAAATATGAAACACCCAGAAAAATGACCAGTTTCAGCCTAACAAATACTATAAAATTTTAAAAAGAAAATGTAAGTTTATACCTGTAGCTATTTGAATTTGAGGACAATAATTACAACTTTTTAAAAAAATGTTTACTTATTTTGAGGTGGGGGGAGAGGCAGAGAAAGATGCAGGGAGAGAATCCCAAGCAGGTGCTGTGCTGTCATTGCAGAGCCAGATGTGGGGCTCAATCTCACAAACCGTGAGATCCTGACCTGAGACAAAATCAAGAGTTGGCCGCTCAACAGATTGAGCCAGACAGGCACCCCATGATTACAGCTTTTGCATTAGAATCACATATGTACACTTATGTATGCTTCAGGTTCCTCAGCTTTGAGTTGTTCTTAATGATAAGCTGAATTGTATCTAGGACTTAGTAAATCATTCTAACAATACAGGAAAATGTATACAAAGTTATCATATATCTGTATGGTACTTTTTTATTTTACATTCATATAATCAATTCACTTAGAGTAAATTTGATTCGTTGAAGAACTAATCTAGATCCTCCAACATTAGCTGATTCAAATCTTTGGCATTCTTTCATTTAATAAATATTTACTGATATCCTACTTAGTGCCAAGCACTGTTAGGTCCTGAAAATAAATTAATGAATAAGATGAGAAATATCTTTGCTCTTATTTAAATTCATAGGTTGGATTTCTACTTCGAGCCTAGACAGAGTAACAAATACCAAATTCATTTTTCTGTCGGCGAGAACTAAAACACTGGACAAAATACATAAGATAATGGCTCTCAAGACATTTTACATCAAGAGATGCAAGACAGTGATCTCTATGAAGTGAGCAACAAATGAGAGGAGCCCTAAACTATTTTGAGCCTACTGCTTGGAGGTTTCCAAATCATGACTCAGAAAGGCAAGGGAGAGAGGGGTGGGAAGGCACGGACTCAGGCACAGTCCAGTGGATTCACTGAGTTCAGTGACAGAGTTGAATGTCAGGAAAAACCAAGGTGGCCAGACTCCACAGGGCAAAGCACTGGAGAGGGAAGAGCTTCAAAGACAGAATAGTCTGCAGTAATTCTCCCAAAATATTCAGTTGAATATTAGACAGCCCATGCATGTGATGAAATTACATAAGACTGAGGAAACATCCAACCAAGAAAATTTGACTGCATAGTGCCTGGAGATCACACAGAGTTGGGAATAATAATTATTCCCAATAGCCAGAATGGAAAAAGTCATGTTTCACAGAAAAATGGCTAAAGTACTAAAAAGGAACTTGCCCCAGTATTTGGGAAAAATCAGTCTTGGACTAACTGCTTCTCTGGTCTTGACTAACAAAGCTTAAAAGCAAGATGAAAAAGGACAAAATTATTTCTAAGTAACATCACCTCTTCCCATAAGTAGCTCAAGAATATTTTTAAGAAGTACAAAATATCTAGTATTTAAAAAGGTAAAATTCACAATGTCTGGCATCCAATAAATATTACCTGGCATATAAAGTTATATATGGAGTGAGGGGGGAGTGAGATATTAAAGTGACAAATAATGAAAAATTATCACATGATGATATAGGTTAGGTAGAGTGTTTTTAAAAAGTTCTGTGATGGGGCGCCTGGGTGGCGCAGTCGGTTAAGCGTCCGACTTCAGCCAGGTCACGATCTCGCGGTCCGGGAGTTCGAGCCCCGCGTCGGGCTCTGGGCTGATGGCTCAGAGCCTGGAGCCTGTTTCCGATTCTGTGTCTCCCTCTCTCTCTGCCCCTCCCCCGTTCATGCTCTGTCTCTCTCTGTCAAAAATAAATAATCGTTGAAAAAAAAATTAAAAAAATAAAATAAAAAGTTCTGTGATATAAATGAAGAGGGGATATTGTACACTGGGTGGTCAGGGAAGCGTCTCTGAAAAGATAACTCTTCAGTAGGTATCTGAAGATATTCTAAATTCTCTAAGTCCTTGTTAGGCAATGAGAAGGTGTTCTCATTTTGGTCACCCAAGCTGATGAGCGATCCTGAGAGCAAAGCTGGAGAAATCTGTCAGGCCACTGGAGCTCAAAGCAAGTCACAACTCTTACCTGCACCTCAGCATACCCCATTTTCTGTGTAATTATGATCCCAGAAATACCTCCATGTTCAAATTACAAAGATATCCCAAGTTCCTTTCAGAAAAACTGTAAAATCATGCTCTGAGGGAACTCAGTATGGCTCAAAAACCGCATGGTGTTATAGCAAGCTATCACCTGTGTGATCCCACTAGGACTAGGTCAGAATGGACCCATTTGGAGCTTAAATTCTGTAAGGTTTGAGGGGCGCCTGGGTGGCGCAGTCGGTTAAGCGTCCGACTTCAGCCAGGTCACGATCTCGCGGTCCGGGAGTTCGAGCCCCGCGTCAGGCTCTGGGCTGATGGCTCAGAGCCTGGAGCCTGTTTCCGATTCTGTCTCCCTCTCTCTCTGCCCCTCCCCCGTTCATGCTCTGTCTCTCTCTGTCCCAAAAATAAATAAATGTTGAAAAAAAAAAAAAAATTCTGTAAGGTTTGAATTTGAGGCTGTAGCTTTGGACTTCACTGGTGTTAAAACTGAGCTATCCAACAGGTTCCACCTCATCACTGAAATTTCCATCACCATTTATTTTTTAGTCCCAAGGTTGAGAGGAAGGGTCTGCTTAGAGACAGTGGACTGGAAGCAAGAGCTATGCAGGTTTCCGTGAAATAGAAAGATCTACTTTCTACGTACATGTGTCTACTTTCTGTGAAAGAAAAATCTACTGTCTTTATGGAAGACAGCAGATAATCTAACCCCGTTTGATTTAATAGCACTTGATCTTAGCCAAAAGGCTGAGAAGTAATTGATTTAATATTAGATGAGAAAAGGGCATATGAGTATACACGGAGGCCGAGAAGGTAGGTACAATGACTAATAATGAATAAGAGGCTTATAAGATGAAAGTAAAGGAGGAATGAGTTATGAAGATCCTGAGTTATTATCAGCAATCATGTGTGGCTGGGCAGTTTCTTGTGTTGCAGAGTCATTGGGTAACTAAAATGAAACTCTCAGATGAGAGTTCTCACAGCAAGAATAATTCTTCAGTGCCACAGATAATGTAACTTTGTGTCCTCCATAGCTATTTGTAGAAGAAAGGAAGGAAGGAAAGAGCAGAGGAAGGGAGGGAGAAAAAGGAGTAAGAAATGAACATATGAGGTCCATAGTGGTGGGGAAGTTATCAGTGCACATGTGGAGAGCTAAGTTTCCAGTGCTGCTTTCTTTCTCATATTCTGAGATGACAACCATGCTGTCAGGGTGGCCTGCAGTTCTTTCTTTAAACTGATTCCTTTTTCTTCCTGGAACAAAAGGTCAAAGCACAGCAATGTGTGGCTTTTCAAAGTGAATCCAATGGTTCAGTAACTTCATTCATGGATTCTCTTAACAGACCCAATTGAAATTTCCCTAATCTCTAATTTCTAGACCCTACCATTTGAAGGGGGAAAAGTGTTCTTACCAACTTCAGATCAATAGATATGTGACATTGTTAATTCACTGTAATTGCTCAAACTATTACTGATTTTTTTCATTAAAGGTAGATTTTTTTTTATTTTGCTAAAAATTCTCATAACATGGTCAACTAAGTTCATATAGATATTCTTCTTACTACAATTACCTGGAAATACAAAGTAAAATATGATCAAGAACAAAAAGCAGTTCTCAGGTGCTGGAAATGGCAAGCAGAATCAAAGCCAAACAGGGGTGCCTGGGTGGCTCAGTCAGTTAAGTGTCCAACTCTTCATATCAGCTCAGGTCATAATCTTATAGTCATGAGATCAAGCCCTGCATCAGCCTCCACACTGAGCATACAGCTTGCTTAAGATCCTCACTCTCCCTCTCTCTCTGTCCCTCCCCCACTTGCATGCTCTCTGTTTCTCAAAATAAATAAATAAACACTGTTAAAAACACAAGGGTCAAAGCTGAACAATAAGCATGAGGTAATGGAACAACAGCCCACAAGATCTTGGCTTGTGTAGAGAAAACCCTAGAGAATTGGAAGTGGGTTCTAACATCCATCTGGTGATGTGAAAGATGGTTTCATGAACCATGGAGGTCAGAAGGATTGACACTAACACCATAGTATAAAGCTGGGAGATTGGACAGTTTGCAAAATCCAATCGAGTGGAACTGAAAAGTCTTGCCCACCAGACTGAGGAGACCTGAAGTCAGTCCAAGGATGAGGGTTGAGAAAACATAGGGGAAAGTCACATTGTACATGTGTTATAAGCTATATGGTACAAAAGCCATAAGCACAGAAATTATCATTAAAAAATGGCCTAAGATTATGGAAGCCCTCTAGAACCCAAATGAAATGTCATTTAAGGTCAATATTTAAAGACACTTTCAAAATCTAAGGAACTTTAAATCCTCATCAAAAAATAAACCTACTAAGATAAACTCATAAATATGTGCATGCATGCACACATACACACACACACTATATTAGCATTAAATCTAGAAATGGATGAAAATTTCCTTTTAAAACACAACTATTCTAAAACTACATTTAAAAACCTAAATCTACGCTATTAGAAATTCCAAAAGCATAATGATATAAAATGGTTGAAAGAAAAAGGATCAAAGATCTTACTCCTGGAAAAATGGCAATAACAAAATTAAATTCTCTGTAAAAAATCAATTTCTAGAATATGGCAGAGTAGGAGGATCCTAAATTCCCCTTGCCCCACAGATACATTGCGAAAACATCCACATTAGTGTAAATAACCCAGAAAATGACCTGAAGACAGACAGAATAGACTCTTGTTCTAAATGCAGAGAAGAGGCCACATCGAAGAGGGTAGGAAGGGCAGAGACATGGTTGAGAGCCAAACTGACACAGTACTGTTCCATCAGAGGGAACACTGGTACGGAGAGCCAGAGGCAATAGGAAACTGAGTCCCTCCCCTTAACGAGACAGTACGACAAACAGATCCACTGAGATACAGAATAGAAACAGCAGTTTGAAAACACATAGGAATACGGGAAGATTTATTTACAAATCTCAGAGCATCTGCTGGAGAGCAGGGACTTTGGGACACTCCTCCAAGAACAAAAGAGCTGGCAAGCACCTTTTTCTTCCTTCACCCCCTGCCCCCGACCAGCATAGATACATGGACACCTGTGGGAAGCAGCACAACCCAAATACTCCCCACATAACTTGCTAACAGCACACCCTTGAACTTTTCCACATACCTACTCCCTTCAGCCTAGCCCTGACAGGAGTTTTCCCAAGTAACTGTAAGCCCCCTCCTGCAGCAGGCCTATGAAGACTTTGCTGGCACCATGCATCCCATCCCTGTGTTCCCCCTTCTCTCTAACATGCCCTTGGCAAGAATATATCCAAAGCAGTGCCATGAGCTTGCCAGTGTGCAAGCAGGTGCAGTAGGGGCCAACACCATTCCAAAGTTATTCCTACCTTGGAGAAAGGGGAATATAACATTACACACCAGTCTGACCACAGCCCTAGCAGTGGGCTGGGGACAGACATCTGGTTTGACTGCAGGCCCTGTCTACCAATAAAAGCTTCTCAGGGATCAACACAGGGAAAGTGCCTGCAGTTTGGTGCTATAGGAGCTCTGGAAAATGCCTGGTCTGGTGCAACTCAAATCCAAAGAAGCCCCAGACTGGCCCCTTAACAACACACGGACCAAACACTCCCCACAACAGGCAAGGAGAGCCATTGCATAACTGTACTGAAGGCAAACACAGCTGAGACACAATAGTAGGGTACATGCAACACACACATGAGAGACTCCTGAATCATCAGGTTCTGGTGAACAGGGGCATTGCAAAGCAAGATATTATAGGACCTCTTCTTCATAAGACCATTACTTTCAAGTGCAGGAGACCTAGCTGACTTTCCTAACAGAAACAGACACAGAAAGTTAGACAAAATGAGGAAGACAGAGGAATATGTCCTAATGAAAGAACAGGACAAAATCACAGCAAGATAGCTAAAAAAAAAAAATGGAAATAAGTAATATGATAGAGAATTTAAAGTAAGAGTCATAAAAGTATTCACTGAATTTGAGAAGAGAGTGGAGGACCTGAGTGAGACCCTCAACAAAAAGACAGAAAACAAAAAAGAACCAATAAAGAAGAACTCAATAACTGAAATTAAAAATACACTAGAGGGGATAAACAGTAGACTAGAGTAGATTAGAGAAAGCAGAAGAATGTATTAGCACACTGGAAAACAGTAATAGAAAACAATCAAGCTCAACAGGAGAGAGAGAGAAAAGAAAAAGTGAAAATAGACTTAGAGAACCCAGCAATGCCATCATGAATAATAACATTCCCATTATAGGGATCTCAGAAGAAGAGAAAAGGGGGAAGAAAATTTATTTAAAGAAATAATAGCTGAAAACTTCCTAAATCTAGAGAAGGAAACAGAAATCTAGA
The DNA here is from genome assembly GCF_007474595.2 of Lynx canadensis. Classification (NCBI taxonomy): domain Eukaryota; kingdom Metazoa; phylum Chordata; class Mammalia; order Carnivora; family Felidae; genus Lynx; species Lynx canadensis. Next base: position 132,603,112 of record NC_044307.1, on the reverse strand, counting down.
TCCAAGAGGTACAGAAAGCTCACAATAAAGTCAACTGAGGGAGATCCACACCAAGATACATAGTAATTAAAATGACAAAACATAGTGATAAAGAGAGAATTTTATTTTATTTTTTATGTGGTTCTACTCTTTTTCCTTTCCTTTAAGTTTTTTTTAAATATAATTTATTGTCAAATTGGTTTCCATGCAACACACAGTGCTCATCCCAACAAGTGCCCTCCTCAATGCCTATCACCCACTTTCCCCTCTCCCCTACCCCCTATGAACCCTCAGTTTGTTCTCAGTATTTAAGAATCTAAAGATAGAATTTTAAAATCAGCAAGAGAAAATAAAACAGTTACATACAAGGGAAACCAATAAGCTGATTTTTTCAGCAGGAACTTTGCAGGCCAGAAGGAAGAGGCATGAGATATATATGAGATATATTAAATATATATATATTTATATATATATTTTTTTTTTCAAAGCACCAAAAGGAAAAAAAATCTGCAGCACAGAATACTCTACCCAGTAAGGCTATCATTCAGAATAGAAGGAGAGATAAAGAGTTTCCCAGACAAACAAAAGTTAAAGGAATTCATGACCACTGGACCAGCCCCACAAGAAATGCTAAAGAGGACTCTTTGAATGAAAAGGAAAGACCATAAGCAGAAGTAAGAGAAGTAGGAAGCACAAAAGCAGTAAATTTAAGTATATCTATACAAATCAATCAGGGGATACACAAAATAAAAGGATATAAAGTATTACATCATATACCTAAAATGTAGGCGGGAGAGGAATACAAATTTCATGATTTTAGGATGCGTTCAAACTTAAGCGACCATCAACTTAATACAGACTGCTATATCCAGAAGATGTTATATATAAACCTAATGGTAGCCACAAATCAAAAATTGGTAATAGATATGCCAAAATAATAATAATAATAAGATAAAGAAATCCAAGTATATCACTAAAGAAAGCCAGGAAACTATGATAGAAAAGAGCAAGAGTAGAAAGGAACACAGAGGAGCTATAAAAACAACCACAAAACAACTAACAAAATGGCAATAAATACATACCCATCAGTAATTATTTAGAATGTAAATGGATTAAACACTCCAATCAAAAGACATAGGGGATGGAATGAATAAAAAAACAAGACCCATCTACATGCTGCCTATTAGAGACATATTTCAGACCCAAAGACACATGTACATTGAAGGTGAAGGGATGGAAAAGCATTTATCATCCAAATGGAAGTGAAAAGAAAGCCAAGGTAGCAATAGAATAGAGTTTAAAACAAAGACTGTAACAAGAGACAAAGAAGGACACTATATAATCATAACGGGAACAATCCAACAAGAAGATAAAATAGTTATAAATATTTATGCACCCAGCATGGAAGCCCCCAAATAAATAAGGCAGTTAATAACAAATATAAAGGAACTAGTCAATAGTGATACAATAGTAGGGGAATTTATCATCCCACTTACATCAATAGATAGATCATCCAAGCAGAAAATCAACAAGAGAACAATGGCTATGAATGACAAATTGGACCAGATGGTATAAAAGATATATCCAAAACATTCCATCCTAAAACATCAGAATACACATTCTTTTCAAGTGGACATGAAACATTCTCCAACATATTAGGCCACAAAACAAGTCTTGAAAATTTCAAGAAGATCAAAGTCATCCCAGGCACATTTTCTGACCACAATGCTATGAAACTCGAAATCAACCACAGGAAAGCATCTGGAAAAAGCACAAATAAATGGAAGTTAAATAACATGGTACTAACAATGAATAGGTCAACCAATAAATCAAAGAGGAAATAAAAAATAAATGGAGACAAATGAAAATGAAGACACAATGATCCAAAATCATTGGGATGCAGCAAAAACAGTTGTAATAATGAAACTTATAGCACTACTAAGTCTACCTCAAGAAGCCGAGAAAAATTCCAAATAAACAACCTAACTTTCACATAACAGAGATAGAAAAATAACAACAAACAAAACATGAAACCAGCATGGAGAAGGAAATAATAAAGATTAGAGCAGAAATAAAGGGAATAAAAATGGGAGAAGAAGAAGAAGAAGAAGAGAAAGAAAAGAAAAGAAAAGAAGAAGGAGGAGGAGGAGAAGGAGAAGGAGAGGTACTGGCACAAAAATAGACACGTAGATCAATAGAACAGAATAGAGAACCCAGACATAAATCCATGATTATATGGTCATTTTTAAAAATTTTTTTAAAACATTTATTTATTTTCAAGAGACAGACACAGTGCGAGGTGCAGAGAGGGAGACAGAATCTGAAGCAGGCTCCAGGCTCTGAGCTGTCAGCGCAGAGCCTGACGCGGGGCTTGAACCCACCAATGGTGAGATCATGACCTGAGCTGAATTCAGACGCTTAACTGACTGAGCCACCCAGCTGCCCTGTATTGTCATTTAATATTCCACAAACCAGGAAAGAATATCCAATGGGAAAAGGGCTGTCTCTTCAACAAATGGGGTTAGGAAAACTGGACACAAAGGAATGAAACTGGACCAGTTTCTTATACCATACACAGAAATAAATTCAAAATGAATTAAAGACCTAAATGTGACACCACCTGAAACTGTAAAAATCCTAGAAGACAGCACAGGAAGAAATTTCTCTGACATAGGTCATAGCAATATTTTTCTCAGTATGTCTCCTGAGGCAAAGGAAACAAAAGGAAAATAAACTGTTGGGACCACATCAAAATAAAAAGCTTCTGACAGCGAAACAAACAACAACAACCAATAAACACCAAAAGACATCCAACTAAATGGGAGAAGATATTTGCAAATGACATATCTGAAAAGGGTTAGTATCCAAAATATATAAAGAACTCATACAACTCAACACCAAAAATAATCCATTTTTTTTAATGTGCAGAAGACATGAACAAACATTTCTCCAAACATTTCATCCAAAGCCAACAGACACATGAAAATAAGGTCAACATCACCAATCAGGGAAACTGAAAAAACTACAATGTGATATCACCTCACACTTGTCAGAATGGCTAAAATCAACAACACAAGAAACAACAAGTGTTGACAATGATGTGGAGACAAAGGAACCCTTGTGCACTGTTGGTGGGAATGTAAACCAGTGCAGCCACTGTGGGAAGCAGTACAGAGGTTCCTCAACAACTTAAAAATAGAATTACCATATGATCCAGTAATTATAATATTGGGTATTTATCCAAAGAATGTGAAAACACTAATTGGAAAAGATATATGTACCCTATGTTTATTGCACCATTATTTACAATAGCCAAAATATGGAAGCAATGCAAACATTCAACAATAGATGAACGGATAGGGGCGCCTGGGTGGCGCAGTCGGTTAAGCGTCCGACTTCAGCCAGGTCACGATCTCGCGGTCTGTGAGTTCGAGCCCCGCGTCAGGCTCTGGGCTGATGGCTCAGAGCCTGGAGCCTGTTTCCCATTCTGTGTCTCCCTCTCTCTCTGCCCCTCCCCCGTTCATGCTCTGTCTCTCTCTGTCCCAAAAATAAATAAACGTTGAAAAAAAAAAATTAAAAAAAAAAAAAAAACAATAGATGAACGGATAAAGATGTGTTCTGTGTTTTCATTTTTTTGGGCGGCGGTGTGGGGGGGGGGGTGTTGAGACAGAGTGAGCATGAGCAAGGGAGGGGGCAGAGGGAGACAGAGAGAGAGAATCTTAAGCAGGCTCCATGTCCAGCATGGAGCCTGACACAGGGCTCAATCTCACAACTGTGAGATCATGACCCGATACAAAATCAAGAGTTGAACACTTAACTGACTGAGCCACCCATATGTTTAAATGTAAATATAAATATAAATAATATAAATATAAATATAGGAATATTTCTCAGCCATAAAAAAGAATTAAGTCTTGCAACAACATGGATGAATCTAGAGGGTAAGTGAAATAAGTGAAATAAGTCAAAGAAAGAAAATTATCATACGATTTCACTTATATGTAGAATTTAAGAAACAAATCAAGTATTCAAACAAAAAAGAGAAAAACTAAAAACAGACTCAAATATAGAGAACTGGTGGTACCAGAAGGGAGGTGCATGGGGGGAATGGGTGAAATAGATGAAGGGGATTAAAAGTATACTTATCATGATGAGCACTAAATAATGTATAGAATTGTCAAATCACTATATTGTACACCTTAAACTAACATAACACTGTATGTTAATTTTACTGGAATTAAAGTTAAAAATAAATAAACCAGTACATAAAAGAGAGAAAAAAAATCAACTTCTAAACAATCCAATAGAAGCAGGATGGAGAGAAAGCATTGAAAAATGTAGAATAAATAGTAAGTATGACATAAGGCAATGGCCCTAATCCCAAATATATCAATAATTAAAACTAAATTCACTAGGTAAAAGGACATATTTTCAATTGGATAAAAACATGAAAAACTGTCATAAACAGTGATATCTTGTGTATAATAGATCTACCTAAAATATGAGCATTAAAAGTAAAAACAAAAGGAGATTGAACAAGTAAATACTAACCAAAACAAAGTAAAAGTTGCTATATTAATGTGAGATACAATTGGCTTTCAGTTATAAGTCACTATCAGGGATAAAGTTAGTATATCTGGAATATACAATAATTCTAAATCTATGCAGCAAATAACTTGGCATCAAAATATAAAGTAAATCCATAAAAATCTACCTTCCCTGTATGGATCTCTACAGTCTAATGCATTTCTCTCAATTATTAATCAAGCAAGCTGACAAAATTTGGTAGGAATTTAGAAAATTTTAACAAAATTAACATGCTATATGTAATGAGCACATATAGGATCTTGTATTCAACAAAAGAAGAGAATGTGTTTCTATCACATGCATGGAAATTTAAACACTTAACCTTGAACTAGTCAATGAGGCAAGTCTCAGCACATTTTTAAAATATATAGCTGACATTTTCTGGGTACCATATATTACATTAGAATTTGATTTAATAACTAATGTATCTCCAAATATTTGGCAACTAAAAACTTAAAGTTCTAATAAATGGAGGTTCAAGGAAAAGTTATGATTAAACTTTAAATAGTGTTAACTGAAAGCAAAGAAAAATATTGTTATTAAAATTTGTGGGAAATATCTTAAGGGATTATAGGAAAGAAATTTATTGCCAGAAATACTTATATGAGAAAAAGAGAAAAGCTGAAAATAAATGAACTCAATATGCAATTTAAGAAAGTAGAAAATAACAGAGAATAAATCTAAAATATAACAGAACCTAATGAAATTAAGGGAAAAGATATAATAGAGATGAGAAACTAAGGTAAAAATTGGTTCTTAGAAGACACCAATAAAATAAACAGTCCTCTGAGGTTATTGTATGGTTAAAAAGAGAGAAGGCATACATAAACAACATTTTGAATAAAATAAAGGATATAACATAATATACACAAGAAATTAAATTAAAATTAGAAAATACTATCAAAAACTTGATGCCAATAAATTTTTTTTTTCATTTTTTACATTTATTTACTTTTGAGAGACAGAGTGAGAGTGGAGGAGGGGCAGAGAGAGAAGAAGACACAGAATCCGAAACAGGCTCCAGACTCTGAGCAAGTGTTCAGCACAGAGCCCGATGCGGGGCTCGACCCCACGCACCGTGAGATCATGACCTGAACCAAAGTCAGACACTTAACCGACTGAGCCACCCAGGCACCCCATGATGCCAATAAATTTTAACCCAGAGCAGGTAATGGACAATTCTTAGAAAGTTTAATTAGCAAACTTGACTCAAGAAGAAATACAAGACTTGAATAATCATAGACTTAACCAAATAATAAATCAGAAGTTTAAAATGAATTTATTAGAAGATACAGCAACACCTCGGATTGTGAGTAACTTATTTTGGGAGTGTTCTACAAGATGAGCAAACATTTCTAGTAAATTTTAACTTGCTAAATGAGCAATGTCTTGAGTAGTACGTGAGGCTGAATATCACATGATCACAACTGAGTCAATGATTCTTGAAATTTGCTTTGATAATATGAGTGCCTCGGATTACAGGCATGTTTCCAGAGCGAATTATGCTCGCAAACCAAGGTTTTACTGTACTAGATTTACTAGATGATTTTTCAACCGTCAAAGAAACATTATCTTATGTAAGTTCATCCAGATTGAAAAAGTAAATGTTTTCAAATTCAGTTAATAAAACCTCTATAACTTAATACCAAAACCAAACATAAAAAATATTTGAAAATATATGCCAATACCACTCATAAGATAGATGCAAACAAATTTAGTATTATAAAATCAAATTCAGGAAGATAAAAAAAATACACTATACCCCTCTTGAATTAATTAATGCACAGATTTTTTAAAAACTCATACCTGGTTGGCTTTATTTTAAAGAACTAGCAAAAGTCAGAGTCCCATAGAGTCATCAGCTGTTTCCACTTTGCCTTCATCAAGTCTCTCCCCTCCCTTCCTTTTTTGAAATTATTCTTTTATTTTTTAAACTATGGTAAAATTCACATGATGTAAATGAACTATTTATTTTTTATTTTTTTCAAGTTTTTGTTTAAATTCCAATTAGTTAACAGACAGTGTATATTAATTTCAGGTGTGGAATTTAGTGATCTATCACTTACACACAATACCCAGTGTTCATCGCAACAAATGTCCTCCTTAACACCTATCACATATTTAACCGATCTCCCTGCCCCACACCCCTCAGTTTGTTCTCTATAGTTAAGAGTCTGTTTCCTGGTTTGCCTCTCTTCCCCCCTCCCTGTTCATCTGTTTTGTAGACCAACCATTTTATTTTGTTTGTTTGTTTATTTATTTTTTGAGAAAGAGAACAAGACTGGAAGGGACAGAGAGAGAGGGAGAAAGAGAATCCCAAGCAGGCTCCACCCTATCAGCACAGCGCCCAATGCAGAGCTCACACTCATAAACTGTGAGATCATGACCTGAGCTGAAACCAAAAGTCAGACGCTTGACTGACTGAGCCACCCAGGTGCCCCAAACCAACCATTTTAAAGTGAACAGTTCAGCAGCATTTAGAACATTCAAAATGTGCAATTGCTACCTCTATATAGTTCCAAAATAATTTCATCACCCCAAAATAAAAGCTCATATTCATTAAGCAGTTACTCTTTATTTTCCTCCCCCAGTCTCAGGAAACAGCATTGCCATATTAACAGCATTGTTTTCCAGTCCATAAACACAAAAGGTCTTTCCATTTTTTTTTTCTGCAATGTTTTATAGTTTCCAGTGTACAAGTCTTTCACTTCCTTGGTTAAATTTATTCCTAGGTATTTTATTTTTTTTTATGCTATTGTAAATAAAATTGTTCTCTTAAATTCATTTTAGGATTCTTCACTGTTAGGTGTGTGAAAATCCAGTTGATTTGTGTGTATTGATCTCGTGCCCTGAAACTTTTCTGAATTTGTTAGCTCAGGTAAGTTTTTTGTTGGTTCTTTGGGATTTTTTCATAGAATCATTTCAACTGTGAATAGAGGTAGTTTTACTTCTTCTTTTCTGATTTGGATTACTTTTCTTTCTTTTTATTACCTAATTGTTCTGGCTAGAACTTCCAGCACAATGCTGAATACCAATGACAATAGTTGGCATCATTGTCTTATTCCCGATCTTAGAAGGAAATCTTTTAGTCTTTTACTCTTGAGTATGATGTTTCCATATGTTTTTCACAAATGGTCTTTTAGCATGTTAAAGATGTTTCCTTCCATTCTTAGGTTTATTTGTTTTTGTTTTTGCTTTTTTAGTGTTTTCATCAGGAAAGGTGTTAGATTTTGTCAAATGCTTTCGCTGTATCAGTTGAGCTAATCATGCATTTTTTCCTTTGTTCTATTAATGTGGCACATTATATTGATTTTTTTTTTGAGATAGTGTGAGGGAGTGGGGGAGGGGCAGAGAGAGAGAGAGGGAGAGGGAGAAAACCTTAAGCAGGCTCCATACTAAGCACAGAGCCCAACATGGGACTTGATCCCATGATTCTGGGATCATGACCTGAGCCATCATCAGGACTTGGATGCTTAACTGACTGAGCCACCCAGGAGCCCCTACATTGATTTATTTTCTTATGTTAAGCCACCCATGCATTCCTGGAATAAATCCTACTTATCTATAGCGTGCCATCCTTTTAAAATGCTGTTGGAGGGGTGCCTGGGTGGCTCAGTCAGTTGAGCATCCAACTTTGGCTCAGGTCATGATCTCACGGTCCATGAATTCGAGCCCTGCATCAGGCTCTGTGCTGACAGCTCAGAGCCTGGAGCCTGCTTCAGATTCGGTGTCTCCTTCTCTGCCCTTCCCCGACTTGTGCTCTGTCTCCCTCTGTCTCTCAAAAATAAATAAATTAAAAAAAAATTTTTTTTAATATAATAAAATGAAATGCTGTTGGATTTATTCTGTTAGTATTTTGTTGAGAATTTTTGCATCTATATTCCTAAGGGATATTGGTCTGTAGAGTCTTGTGGAGTCTTTATCTGGTTTTCATAATTCTGGCCCCTTAGAATGAGTTAGGAAAGTATTCCCTCCTTTTCCATTTTCAGAGGACTTTGAAAAGGATTTGGTGTTAATTCTGCCATAAATGATTGGTAAAATTCACAAGTGAAGCCATCTAATCCTGGACTTTTCTTTGTTAGGAAGCTTTTGATTACTGATTCAATCTCTCCATTTGTTACACGTCTATTTATATTTTCTTATTTCTTCTTGAGTCAATTTTGGTAGTCTGTGTGTTTCTAGGAATTTTTTCCATTTCATCTGTGTTATCTAATTTGTTGGGCATAGATTAATCTCTGAATATTAACCAATGTAATATACCGTGATAACATAGTAAAGGAGAAAACTCACATGATTATCTAAATAGATATTTTAAAAATCACTGCAGGGCGGCTGGGTGGCTCAGTTGGCTGAGTGTCTGACTTTGGCTCAGGTCATGGCCTCACAGTTTGTGAGTTCAAGCCCCATATCAGGCTTGCTGTTGTCAGCGCAGAACCCGCTTCAGACCCTCTGTTCTCCTCGCTCTGCCCCTCCCTTGTTCATGCTCTCTCCCTCTCTCTTAAAATAAATAAAAATTAAATTTGTTTTTAAAAATCCCTGCATAAAATTTAATATTATTTCAAGATTTAAAACATACACAGAGGGGTGTATGGGTGGCTCAGTCAGTTAAGCATCCAATTCTTGACTTCAGCACAGGTCATGATCTCATGGTTTGTGAGTTCAAACCCCCCTTCAGGCTCTCAACTGACAATGCTGAACCTGTTTCGGATCTCTCTCTCTCTCTCTCTTTTGCTTTCTGTCCCTTCCCCCCTTCTCTCTCAAAAGAAATAAATAAACTTAAAAGAAAAAGGAAAAATAGAACATCCACAGAAACACACAGACATATAGACAGAAAATAAAATGAAGGAAAACAGCTTTAACTGACAAAATGTGTCAGGAAAAGCCCATACCAAATATTATATATATATATATATATATATATATATATTGCAAAGAAATTTACTCCTAGTCATACACTCAACTGAAATATGTACATTTGTGCACTATCAGACATGAACAGCATGTTCACAGCATCATTGTTTCTAATAGCCAAGAACTATAATTAACCTAAATGTTCATCAAAGGTAAATGAGATACATGGTGTTATAGCCATACAAGTGCAGAGTGATGGGAATAAGTGAACTATTGTATATGTAATAACATGGATAAATCTTATAAACATAATGTTGATCAAAAGAATAACTTCTGTATGATTTAAATTATGTATACAGTTGCAAGCAAACAAAAATAATCTATAGTTTGAAGTTATAATCATAGTTATATTTTATTTATTTTTTAATATGAAATTTATTGTCAAATTGGTTTCCGTAGAACACCCAGTGCTCATCCCAACAGGTGCCCTCCTCAATGCCCATCACCCACTTTCCCCTCTCCCCCACCTCCTATCAACCCTCAGTTGTTCTCAGTTGTTAAGAGTCTCTTATGGTTTGGCTCCCTCCCTCTCTAACTTTGTTTTTTCCTTCCCCTCCCCCATGGGTTTCTGTTAAGTTTCTCAGGATCCACATAAGAGTGAAAACATATGGTATCTGTCTTTCTCTGTATGACTTATTTCACTTAGCATAACACTCTCCAGTTCCATCCATGTAGCTACAAAAGGCCATATTTCACTCTTTCTCATTGCCACGTGGTATTTCATTGTGTATATAAACCACAATTTCTTTATCCATTCATCAGTTGATGGACATTTAGGCTCTTTCCATAATTTGGCTATTGTTGAAAGTGCTGCTATAAACATTGGGGTACAAGTGCCTCTATGCATCAGTACTCCTGTATCCCTTGGGTAAATTCCTATTGCTGGGTCATAGGGTAGATCTATTTTTAATTTTTTGAGGAACCTCCACACTGTTTTCCAGAGTGGCTGCACCAGTTTGCATTCCCATCAACAGTGCAAGAGGGTTCCCGTTTCTCCACATCCTCTCCAGCATCTATAGTCTCCTGATTTGTTCATTTTAGCCACTCTGACTGGTGTGAGGTGGTATCTCACTGTGGTTTTGATTTGTATTTCCCTGATGAGGAGTGACATTGAGCATCTTTTCATGTGCCTGTTGGCCATCTGGATGTCTTCTTTAAGAAGTGTCTATTTATGTTTTCTGCCCATTTCTTCACTGGATTATTTGTTTTTTGGGTGTGGAGTTTGGTGAGTTCTTTATAGATTTTGGATACTAGCCCTTTGTCCGATATGTCATTTGCAAATATCTTTTCCCATTCCGTTGGTTGCCTTTTAGTTTTGTTGATTGTTTCCTTTGCAGTGCAGAAGCTTTTTATCTTCATGAGGTCCTAATAGTTCATTTTTGCTTTTAATTCCCTTACATTTGGAGATGTGTCAAGTAAGAAATTGTGGCTGAAGTCAGAGAGGTTTTTTCCTGCTTTCTCCTCTAGGGTTTTGATGGCTTCTGTCTCACATTCAGGTCCTTTATCCATTTTGAGTTTATTTTTGTGAATGGTGTAAGAAACTGGTCTAGTTTCATTCTTCTGCATGCTGCTGTCCAGTTCTCCCAGCACCATTTGTTAAAGAGACTGTCTTTTTTCCATTGGATATTCTGTCCTGCTTTGTCAAAGATTAGTTGGCCATACTTTTGTGGGTCCAATTCTGGAGTCTCTATTCTATTCCACTGGTCTATGTGTCTGTTTTTGTGCCAATACCATGCTGTCTTGATGATTACAGCCTTGTAGTAGAAGCTAAAGTCTGGGATTGTGATGCCCCCTGCTTTGGTCTTCTTCTTAAATATTACTTTGGCTATTTGGGGTCTTTAGTGGTTCCATACAAATTTTAGGATTGCTTGTTCTAGCTTCGAGAAGTATGCTGGTGCAATTTTGATGGGGATTGCATTGAATGTGTACATAGATTTGGGTAGTATTGACATTTTGACAATATTTATTCTCCAATCCATGAGCACGGAATGTTTTCCCATTTCTTTATATCTTCTTCAATTTCCTTCATAAGCTTTCTATAGTTTTCAGCATACAGATCTTTTAAATCTTTGGTTAGGTTTATTCCTAGGTATTTTATGATTCTTGGTGCAATTGTGAATGGGATCAGTTCCTTTATTTGTCTTTCTGTTGCTTCATTATTACTGTATAAGAATGCAACTGATTTCTGTACATTAATTTTGTATCCTGCGATTTTGCTGAATTCATGTTTCAGTTCTAGCAGACTTTTGGTGGAGTCTATTGGATTTTCTATGTATAATATCATGTCGCCTGCAAAAAGGAAAAGTTTTACTTCTTCTTTGCCAATTTTGATGCCTTTCATTTCCTTTCAATTCTGAAAATGCTAGAATTTCCAACACTATGTTAAACAACAGCGGTGAGAGAGGACATCCCTGTCGTGTTCCTGATCTCAGGGGGAAAGCTCTCAGTTTTTCCCCATTGAGGATAATGTTAGCTGTGGGCTTTTCATAAATGGCTTTTATGATCTTTAAGTATGTTCCTTCCATCCCGACTTTCTCGAGGGTTTTTGTTGAAAGAATGCTGAATTTTGTCAAATGCTTTTTCTGCAACGATTGACAAGATCATATGGTTCTTTTCTTTTCTTTTATTAATGTGATGTATCACATTGATTGATTTGCAAATGTTGAACCAGCCCTGCAGCCCAGGAATGAATCCCACTTGATCATGGTGAATAATTCTTTTTATATGCTGTTGAATTCGATTTGCTAGTATCTTATTGAGAATTTTTGCATCCATGTTCATCAGGGATATTGGCCTGTAGTTCTCTTTTTTTTGCTGTGTCTCTGTCTGGTTTAGGAATCAAAGTAATGCTGGCTTCATAGAATGAGTCTGGAAGTTTTCCTTCCCTTTCTATTTTTTAGAACAGCTTGAGAAGGATAGGTATTATCTCTGCTTTAAATGTCTGGTAGAATTCCCCAGGGAAGCCATCTGGTCCTGGACTCTTTGTTGGGAGATTTTTGATAACTGATTCAATTTCTTCGCTGGTTATGGGTCTGTTCAAGTTTTCTATTTCTTCCTGTTTGAGTTTTGGAAGTGTGTGCATGCTTAGGAATTTGTCCATTTCTTTCAGGTTGTCCAGTTTGTTGGCATACAATTTCTCACAGTATTCCCTGATAATTGCTTATATTTCTGTGGGATTGGTTGTAATAATTCCATTTTCATTCATGATTTTATCTATTTGGGTCATCTCCCTTTTCTTTTTGAGAAGCCTGGCTAGAGGTTTATCAATTTTGTTTATTTTTTCAAAAAACCAACTCCTGGTTTCATTGATCTGCTCTACAGTTTTTTTAGATTCTATATTGTTTATTTCTGCTCTGATCTTTATTATTTCTCTTCTTCAGCTGCGTTTGGGGTGTATTTGATGTTCTGCTTCTATTTACCTTAGGTGTGCTGTTAGATTTTGTATTTGGGATTTTTCTTGTTTCTGGAGATAGGCTTGGATTGCAATGTATTTCCTCTCAGGGCTGCCTTCACTGCATCCCAAAGCGTTTGGATTGTGTTTTCATCTTCATTTGTTTCCATATATTTTTTAATTTCCTCTCTAATTGTCTGGTTGACCCATTCATTCTTTAGTAGGGTGTTCTTTAACCTCCATGGTTGTGGAGGTTTTCCAGACTTTTTCCTGTGGTTGATTTCAAGTTTCTGGCATTGTGGCATTGTGGCATTGTGGTTGATAGCATTGTGGTCTGAAAGTGTGCATGGTATGATCTCAATTCTTGTATACTTATGAAGGGCTGTTTTGTGACCCAGTATGTGATCTATCTTGGAGAATGTTCCATGTGCACTCGAGAAGAAAGTATATTCTGTTGCTTTGGGATGCAGAGTTCTAAATATATCTGTCAAGTCCATCTGATCCAATGTATCATTCAGGGCCCTTGTTTCTTTATTGATCCTGTGTCTAGATGATCTATCCATTGTTGTTAGTGGGGTATTAAAGTCCCCTGCAATTACCACATTCTTATCAATAAGGTTGCTTATGTTTGTGATTAACTGTTTTATATATTTGGGGGCTCCCATATTTGGTGTATAGATATTTATAATTGTTAGCTCTTGCTGATGGATAGAGCCTTTAATTATTATATAATGTCCTTCTTCATCTCTTGTTACAGCCCTTAATTTAAAGTCTAGTTTGTCTGATATAAGTATGGCTACTCCAGCTTTCTTCTGACTTCCAGTTGCATGATAGATAGTTTTCCATCCCCTCACTTTCAATCTGAAGGTGTCCTCAGGTCTAAAATGAGTCTCTTGTAGACAGAAAATAGATGGGTCTTGTTTTTTTTATCCATTCTGATACCCTGTTTCTTTTAGTTGGAACATTTAGTCCATTTACATTCAGTATTTTTTTTTAATTTTTTTTAATGTTTATTTATTTTTGAGAGAAAGAGACCGAGTGTGAGCAGGGGAGGGGCAGAGAGAGAAGGAGACACAAAATGTGAAGCAGGCTTCAGGCTCTGAGCTGTCAGTACAAAGTCCAATGCGGGGCTTGAACTCATGGACTGTGAGATCATGACCTGACCCAAAGTCAGTTGCTTAACCAACCGAGCCACCCAGGTGCCCCACACTCAGTGTTATTATTGAAAGATATGGGTTTAGATTCATTGTGGTCTGTACATTTCATGGTTGTAGTGATGTGTCTGGTACTTTGTGGTCCTTGCAACATGTCACTCACAGATTCCCCCTTAGGATCTCTTGTAGGGCTGGTTTAGTGGTGGTGAATTCCTTCAGATTTTGTTTGTTTGGGAAAACGTTTATCTCTCCTTCTATTCTGAATGACAGACTTGCTGGATAAAGGCTTCTCAGCTACATATTTTTTTCTGTTGAATCATTGAAGGAAATCATTGAAGATTTCCTGCCATTCCTTTCTGGCCTGCCAAGTTTCAGTAGATAGGTCTGCCACTACTCTTATATGTCTACCTTTGTAAGTTAGAACCTGTTTATCCCTAGAGGCTTTCAGAATTTTCTCTTTATCCTTATATTTTGCCAGTTTCACTGCGATATGTCATGCAGAAGATCGATTCAAGTTATGTCTGAAGGGAGTTCTCTGTGCCTCTTGGATTTCAATGCCTGTTTCCTTCCCCAGATCAGAGAAGTTCTCAGCTATGATTTGTTCAAGTACACCTTCAGCACTTTTCTCTCTTCTTCTTCTGGAATTCCTATGATACGGATATTGTTCTGTTTGATTGCATCACTTAGTTCCCTAATTCTCCCCTCATACTCCTGGATTTTTTTATATCTCTTTTTCTCAGCTTCCTCTTTTTCCATAATTTTATCTTCTAATTCACCTATTCTCTCTTCTGCCTCTTCAATCCGTGCTATGGCCACCTCCACTTTATTTTGACCCTCATTTCTAGCATTTTTTAGCTCCTCATGACTATTTCTTAGTCCCTTGATCTCTGTAGCAATAGATTCTCTGCTGTCCTTTATGCTTTTTTCAAGCCCAGTGATTAATTTTATGACTATTCTAAATTTTGTTCCATTATATTGCTTAAATAGGTTTTGATCAATTCATTAGCTGTCACTACTTCCTAGAGTTTCTTTTGAGGAGAATTCTTCCATTTTGTCATTTTGGGTAGTCCCTGTGGTGGCTCCAAACTGCAGGGCACTTCCTCTGTGCTACCCGGAGTAACTTGTGTTTCTGGGCAGGGCCGCTGTCAGACCTGATGTCTGCCCCCGGCCCATGGCTGGGGCCACAGTCAGACTGATGTGTACCTTATCTTCCCCTCTCCCAGGGGCAAGACTCACTGTGGGGTGGTGTGGCCTCTGTCTGGGCTTCTTGCACATTGCCAAGATTGTGGTACTGCTTTGATGGGATTTGGCTTATTAGCCGGGGTGGATCCGCAAGGTGCACAGGAGTGGGAGGGGCAGGCTTAGCTTGCTTTGCCTTTGGTGGTCCCCTGCGGGAGGGGCCTTGCAGCACCAGGAGGGAGGCAGACCTGTCGGAGGGTTGGATCCACAGAAGCACAGTGTTGGGCATTTGCGTGGTGCAAGCAAGTTCCGTGATGGGAATTGGTTCCCTTTGGGATTTCAGCTGGGGGATGGGAGAGGGAGATGGCGCTGGCCAGTGCCTTTGTTCCCCCTCCAGCTGAGCTCTGTCTTCTGGGGCTCAACAACTCTCCCTCCGGGCGTCCTCTCGCCCTCCTCACTCTCCAAGAGCAGAGCTGTTCACTTTTAACATTCCAGATGTTAACTCCCACTGGCTGTCAGAACTCATGCAGTCCAACACCTCCGCTTTTGCAAGCCAGACTGGGGGCTCTGCCTTGCCGGGCGGGCTGCCCCTCCATCGCCCCGGCTCCCTCCCGCCAGTCCGTGTAGCATGCACCACCTCTCCGCCCTTCCTACTCTCTTCTGTGGGCCTCTCGTGTACGCTTGGCTTGGGAGAGTCCGTTCTGCTAGTCTTCTGGCGGTTTTCTGGGTTATTTAGGCAGATGGGGGTGGAATCTAAGGGATCAGCAGGACGAGGGGAGCCCAGCGTCCTTATACACTACCATCTTCCCAGGTCTCTCCCATAGTCACATTTTAAAAAGAAGTGTGGTAGTAACTGGAAGAGGACCTGAGGAGGCTTTGTGGGTCCTGGGGATATGCAATTTCCTAACCTCAGCAATGATTAAATGGGTGTGTCCACTTTGTGAAAATTCATTGAGCTGTGCACATTTTGTGTGCTTTTCTGTAGGGGTATTATTATAGTTGAAAAATGAGTATATTTTAAAAGTAAAACAAAATCAACTCACAGAATAATAATTAAAACTTTCCTAACTATCAAAAGAGCTACACATGCACACCTGCCTACACACATGCACACTAAAAAAAGCAAAACAAAGAAAACACCTAGTGAAAGGGTTTAAAAGTATAATATGAAGAAAATTATAATTGGGCAGAAACTGGATTAAATATATCTGTCACTTCAATAAAAGGGATATTGGCTTTACTCACTGATTATAATAAAATAATATATTAAATTGGATTCCAAAGAAACAACAAAACTATGCCAGATCAAATAGACTCCCTTAAAATAAAGTTTTTCAGAAAACTTGAAAATAAAAATATGTGCAAGAGTATACCAGATAAATGTAAGCAAAAAGAAACAGTGTAACAATTTTAATATCAAAGAACAATTACTTCTGTCTGAAATATTAATTCCCCTTTGTCATCTGACATAATATATTTACAGGTTCAAGTGATTTAGATGTGAAGGGGGCCATTATTCTATCACAGTTTGCCCTCTGGTAAATAAAAATTCCCATCAATACCACATTCAAAATGTATTCACTCTACCCCAACCTCTCCAAAAATCTCAATCCAATACAGCATCAACTTAAGTCCAAAATCTCATCTATATCTCATCAACTCAGAATTCCCTAGTTCCATCATTTAAATCATCTGAATAAAGTATGGGCAAGATCTAATCCATTCTGGGGTAAAATTTCTGTCAATCTATGAATTTGTGAAATTGGAAAACAAGTTATCTGTTCCCAAAATACAATAGAGGGATAGGCATATTTCCAAAATCTAGCTGGGCAAGCAACACAGATTTCGAGGCCTGGGAATAATCCTCTAGTCCAGGGTTCTGTCTTCCTGACACTTTCTGCCCTTAGAGGTATGCTTCCTTTCATATAAAGTATAGCACGTGTTTGCAGCTGAATAGTTGATCAGCCTATTTCTTCTGTTTATAATTTTGTGAGTCTGACAGTTTTATTTCATTTCAAACACTTCGTCCTTTTTAGTCAAAGTTGTCAGTGTTTTATGTTAGCAGAACACACTCAAAAACCTTGTGGGTCTCTTGTGTATGTTAAGCAAATCTATCCCATTAGACATAAAGCTCTTCCACGGATCTTTCCTAGATAATCCCATCTCTATTTTGCCTTCAGAGACAGCTGATGGGATAAGGAATAGAAAATCTAATCTCTTCAAAGATTCCACTGTCTGATCATCAAAGGTGATGCCTCCCATGCCTCCCATGCATTAGCCAGTGGTGATCCAGCCACACCCTTGGCTTTTTATCAAAAGCACACTTTTATGACAGGGAATCTCCTAATTTTGGCATATGTATAATCCAGACAGCCTGAGAATTTCTCATATCATTCATTTTTGCTTAACAGTTCTTCCCTAAATTTATCTACTTCCTGTCACAATTTACTATAAACAACCAAAAGAAAGTAGGATGCACCTTTTAACACTTTGCTTGAAAATCTCCTCAGCTAAACACCCAAGTTCGTAATTTGCAAGTTTTGCTTTCCATATAACTGCAGGCACTATTCAGGTAAATTCCCCAAGAATCCTCTCTCCTCCACTTTCTAATAACATGGTCTTCATTTCCATTTGACCCTTCACCAGCATTGCCTTCAATATTCTTATTTCTACCAACTGTCTATTCATGATGACTTGGGTATTCTCTAAGACAGACAACAAATACTTTCTCTACCAGGCTCACCCTCATATTCTTCTGAGTCCTCACTAGCAGAGTCATTAACACCTATATTTCTAACAGTCCATTCAAGGAAATCTACGCTTTTTCTATCATGCTCCTGAAATTCTTCCAGCCTCTGCCCATTTTGCAACTCCAAGTTTATTCCATATTTTTATGAATTTGTTACATCAGCACCCCATTCCAGATACTAATATCTGCATTAGTTTCCTATTGCAGCTGTAAAAAATTACCACAAATTTGGTGGCTTTAGCCAACACAAATTTATTATTTTATACTTCTAGAGGTCAGAACTCTAAAATAGGTCTCACTGGGCTAAAACAAAGGTATCAATATAACTGTATTTCTTCCAGAGGCAATAGGACAGAATATATTCCTTTCCCTTTCCAGATTCTACAAGCCAGATTCCCTGGTTTGTGGCCTTCATTTTCAAAACCAGAAATTGTATCATTCTGACCTCATATTCCATCATCATGCCTCTTTCTCTAACTCTTGCTTCCCTTTTCCTTGATAAGGTTCCATAATCAGCCCATCTAGATAATCCAGGATAATCTCCTTATCACAAGATCCTCATTTTAAGCACATCTGCAAAGTCTCTTTTCCCATTTAGGTAATCTACTCACAGGTTCCAGCGATTAGGACACGGAATATCTTGTTTGTTTGTTTGTTTGTTTGTTTGTTTATATTATTCTGCCTACCACAGAAAGTGAATGAGAGGAGATTACTATTGAGGTGGGTCTTGGAGCAAGAATATGACTTGTCCATTTAGATGAATTTGGGGCCATGTAAGTCAGAGGAAGGGAAAGTATGGGCAAGTAAGCTAGATGGGGAAATCATAGCTAGACGGGGAGACTCTAAGAGATGTTGTAAAGCTGAGACGCCAAAATTATATTGTAAACATAGAGTGGGTGACTATTATCAAGGAAGTGTCATATTAGGCTAGGAAACTCACACTTTATGCTGGGTAGAGTGGGAGATTATTTTTAGAGATAAAGAGCAACGTAATAAAATCTAGTTTAGAGAAAGCTCCAGTAGCATTATAGAAAATGGATAGAGAAGTCAGGATATTGAAGCCTACACAGTCATCAATAGTTTGATTTATGAGTTAAGTTGGTTTAAGTAATACGATTTTGTATGTATACTTTAAGGCGTTTCCTAAATATGGTACAATAATTTCGTATCAAAATGGTTAAATGGAGTAATAAAAAGTAGAATAAGCCGGGGAGGGGGGTTTGCACTGAACTGGTTTCATATAGCCCTCAGCCAAAATTCTAGCAAGAGTCTTTAAACACTTATTATTGCAGAAAACTCCTCTTCCCATTAAAAAGAAACTCTTTCTTGGCCAACAGCTAATGGCTTTACATCAAAATTGAAGTAATGATCCAGATTATTTGAATAAAAATTTCCCTCAAAGCCTCTGAGGCTGTATTCATTTTCTTCTGAGTCAAATTATTGGATTGCTTGTCCAAATTAATCAAACATAAAGCACTGTTTATCTCACCATCTCATTTAATGTTTGTATACCACTAAAACATTGGATTCTCATTATATTTCCCCCTAGAGGGATAATATGCTTGCCATTTTACATTTTAACATTATTATCATTTGAGGTTCTTTACTATTTCTCAAAAATCTATACAAGAGTCTGTCAGTTTTTTTAGACTTTTTTTCAGGAGCAGCACATTCTGTCAGTACTTTTTGTCATTATAGTTTTTTGTAACCAGCAGATGCCATCAACATCCCTTCAGTTAGGTTTTTAAAAGCCAATTTTCAAGTCTCTTTCAGCAAAACTTGTTAATAACTGAAACTTCCAATCTTTCTATTCCTTCTTATCTAAACATGAAGTCTTTTTCATCTTCATATTGAAAACTTAGCTGAAAGCATATTTTTCTACTGACACATTAACGGTATCTAAAGAATTCATTCTTACAAAGATTCTAGAACTTCATTTAAGAACTTGAACTTACTGTATGAATATAACAGGAGTACTCTGGTTTGCAGTTTATGGATAAAATCCTAATTTATTTGATCAATAAGTTAAGTTTTTAAAAAGTAAACAAAAATGCTATGCTGAAGTAACATGCTGTGTAAATGTAAAAACATCTTAAAGTATCATGTGGTAAATAAAAAAGTACATCTTCATTTAACTCTTCCTTTTTTCACCTTTTTGTATATTGAGTTTCTTAAAGGGAATTTCCTGGAGGAATTTCTTGGAGGAAATTTTCAACGATTAGTCATCATATATTTAGGTGACAGTAATGACTTTTTTAAATTATTAGGATTTATCAAATAATTAGCATTTAAATTTTTAAATTCAATAATTTCACCAGACTCATTGATGAATTCAATGTTGATTTAGTTGTGATAGCAAAGATAGATGAAGTTAAATCCAACTATCTGTAGAACAAAGGATCCTAAAGTTTGTGTGGAACCACAAAAGATCCCAAAGAGCCAAAGCAATCTTGAGAAAGAAAAGCAAAGCTGGAGACATCACAATTCTCGACTTCCAGTTATAGTATAAAGTTGTAGTAATCAAAACAGTGTGCTACTGGCACAAAAACAAATACATAGATCAATGGAACAGAATAGAAAACCCAGAAATAAGCTCACAGTTATGTGATCAATTAGGCTTCGACAAAGTAGGAAAGAAGATTCAATCGGAAAAAGACAGTTTCTTCAACAAACGGTGTTGGGAAAACCAGATAGCAACATGAAAAGAATAAAACTGGGGGCTCCTGAGTGTCTCAGTAGGTTGTCTGACTTTGGCTCAGGTCATGCTCTCACTGCTCATGAGTTCAAGCCCTACATTAGGCTCTATACTGACAGTTCACAGCTTGGAGCCTAAAGCCTGCTTCAGATTCTGTCTCCTCATCTCCTCTCTGCCTCTCCCCTGCTTATGCTCTGTCTCGGTCTCTCTCTCTTTCTCTCTCTGTCTCTCTCTCAAATATAAATAAACATTTAAAAAATTTTAAAAAGAATGAAACTGGACCACTTTATTACACCATACACAAAAGTAAATTCAAAATGGATAAAAGACCTAAATGTGAGACCTGAAACCATAAACATGTTAGAAAAAAAACACAGCCAGAAACTTCTTTGCCATTGGCCATAGTAAATGTTTTATAGATATGTCTCCTGAGGCAAGGAAAATAAAAACAAAGATAGACTATTGGGACTGCATCAAAATAAAAAGTTGTGCACAGCAAAGGAAACGAAGCTAAACAAAAGCTAAAAGGCAACCTACTGAATTGGAGAAGATATTTGCAAATGACATAGCTGATAAAGGCTAGTGTCCAAAATATATAAAGAACTCATAAGACTCAACACTCAAATAATCCATTTTTTTAAGTTTATTTATTTTGAGAAAGACAGAGAGAGTGACAGAGGGACAGAGAGACAAGGAGAGAGAATCCTAAGCAGGTTCTGCACTGTCAATGCAGAGCCCAATGCAGGGAACAAACTCACAAATGATGAAATTGTGACCTGAGCAGAAATCAAGAGTTGGATTCTTAACTGACTGAGCCACCAGGTGCTCCAATAATCCAATTTAAAAAGGGGCAGAAGACAGGAACAGACATTTCTCTGAAGAAGACATCCAGATGGCCAAGAGACACATGAAAAGATGTTCATCATCACTTATCATCAGAGAAATGAAAATCAAAACTATAATGAGATATCACCTACACCTGTCAGAATGGCTAAAATCAATGCAGGAAACAACAGATGTTGGAGAGAATGTGGAGAAAAAGGAACCCTTGTATACTGCTGGTCAGCATGCAAACTGATGCAGCCACTGTGGAAAAAAGTATGGAGTATCCTCAAAAAACTAAAAATAGAACTACCATAAAACCGAGCAATCTCACTACTGGGTATTTACCCAATGAATACAAGAACACCAATTCAAATAGATATACACACCCCTATGTTTATAGAAGTGTTATTTACAATAGTGAAGATACGGAAGCAGCCCGTGTCCATTGATTGATGAATGGATAAAGATGTGGTATGTACACATGAGTGTGTGTGTGTGTGTGTGTGTGTGTGTGTATGTGTGTGTATTCCATATAGAATGGAATATTACTCAGCCATAAAAAAGAATGAAATCTAGGGGCTCCTGGCTGGCTCTGTTGGTAGAACATGCAATTCTTGATCTCAGGGTTATAAATTCAAGACCCACTTTGGGTGTAGAGATTACTTTTTAAGAAAAAGAATGAAATCTTTCCATTTTCAAGGACGTGGATGGAGCTAGAGAGTATAATGCTAACTCAAATAAGTCAGAGAAAAACAAATACCATATGATTTCACTCATATGTGGAGTTTAAGAAACAAAACAAACAAGCAAAGAGAAAAAAATTAGAAAGAGAGAGAGAAATCAAGAAACATACTCTTTATTGCAAAGAACCGATCATTCTCAGAGGGAAGGGAAGGTGTGGGGGGGGGAGGGATGGGTTAAATAGGTGGTGGGGACTAAGGAGTGCACTTGTAGTGAACACTGGGTGACATATGGAATTATTGGATTGCTATATTGTACACCTGAAACTAATTTAACACTGTATGTTAACTAACTGGAATTCAAACAAAAACTTAAGAGAAAGATAAACATAAGTATCTGTACTGAAATATGAGGATATAACTTAGAATGTCCTAAAGTTGTAATGGGACTAACATTTGAATGAGAGATAAATTTCAACTCAATATACAAAATAACTTCAATAAGCTAGAACTTTCTGAATAAAGGTTTCACTCAACTATATTTTAAAACCATGAAATTCACATATCATATTTTCTAGGTATTGTGCTTATGAGTGCAGTGAACAAAATCGACACAGCTCCCCCCCTCCAATTCTAACACAGAGCAGGCATGAGGTAAACAAATAGCAATAGAATAAAAGTGAACTATGTAGCTATTAAGTCTATCTGTTAGGCACAATTCTAAGTGCTTTACATTTATCTTTTAATTCTTAAACAACTTAAAATGGGAGTGGGAATAATGTAAAATGCAATCAAAGGAGGTCATCATAAATAAGCACTGTGCAGAGAGATGAGAATATCAGAGGATGAAGGGCCAAACTTTATAGTTATATCTAAGCACAATATGAATCTATTGAAGAATAAAGGGTTTTACAGAAGGGAGTAAAAGATTTTATTTACATTGAAGAAAAAAAAACACTCTGGCTTGCTAGGAGTACAGATTTAAAAGGTGCAGGCACAGAACCAGAGAAATTAGTCAGAGACTATTAAATCAATATGGAAGACAGATTATGTCTGGGACTCAATTTGTGACACAGAGGGAAGTAAACACATCAGAAAGTGAAGACATCCAAAAGATATTTACAGTCACAATAACCTGGTGATGGGCTAGTTGTCAAGGATGAAGGGGGTGGGGCACGAATGAATATTTCTGACTCGAGTAAGTTAGTTAGGACATATTAAGTTTGAGCTGGCCAACTAAATGCATCAGGTGTGAGGCTGGATATACCCCAGAAATGGTACATTCCTCCATCGGAGAGAATTCAAGAACCAAATAGACATTTGTCTAGATGACATAAATATCTCCACTTTTAAATTTTTTTTTTCAACGTTTATTTATTTATTTTTTTTGGGACAGAGAGAGACAGAGCATGAACGGGGGAGGGGCAGAGAGAGAGGGAGACACAGAATCGGAAACAGGCTCCAGGCTCTGAGCCATCAGCCCAGAGCCCGACGCGGGGCTCGAACTCCCGGACCGCGAGATCGTGACCTGGCTGAAGTCGGACGCTTAACCGACTGCGCCACCCAGGCGCCCCAAATATCTCCACTTTTAAAACTCTATGACTGTATGGAAAGAGAAGAGAGTGACCCGAAGAGATCATTGTTAACTATTGAACTTATTCTAATTGGGTGTGGTGTTCAGGACCAAGACTTATTCATTTTATATCTGATTGGCTCCATAAGCTTACCCACCACTAAGTAAAAAGCAGATTGTCTGAAGCTAAAATTACCTATTTCTACATAACCTAAAATTCACAGCAGTTAATTTTAAAGTCCTCTCTTCGCATGACTGTTGTGATGAAGCACCATTCATTACTTTAGTTTCCAGGGCAAAGAACACTCAATAACATGCAAGTTCTCTCTTTAACATATACATTTGTAGAGAAAAACAGCTGTACTTATCCACTAAAGAAAAATAATGGCTTTGGAAAACATTTTTCTTTCTTTCTTTTTCAAAATAACTTCAAATATGCCATTGCACATCTCCACTAGTAACCTATGATTACTATTTATTAATAGTATTATTATTACTATTTTTATTATTATGTTATCATTTTTAAAACATTTCCTGATCAGCTACAAAGAGGAAGTTAGATATGTGACTATCAGCTTTATCATGACACCCCCCACCTGCCTTTCAGGGACTTGCACCCCCTAGATGTCCATCTCCTGTGCGCAGGTCTTTGATGTTCTGCCACCTTCCCTATTCTGATGGGCAGGCAGACACTTAGGAAGGCAGTGTGCAGATTCAATACAAAGGGCCACATTCAGAACACAGAACACCTGCACTTAGCAATCCTTAAATTGTCAAAAGTGCAGTATTTAAAATCAATTTTGAGCTATTTGGAATTTTTGAAGCAAACAGTACTGAGAAACCAGATGTTTCTGAATTATATGTGAGTAATATATGAATCATAAGCCAGAAATACTCTAGTGTTGCATTGTGGTTAAGAGTATAGACCCTGGAACCATGTTGTTTGAGTAGAATTTTAATAATGCCACTGTCCAGCTTTGTGGCCTTGGAAAAACTACTTATAGACTCAGAACCTCAGTTTTTTCATCTTTAAATGGAAGCAATATCTCTATCTCATGTCTTTGTGGAGTCCTAAAGGAATTAGGACTGTGGAATTAGGAATCCAGAACTCCTGGAACTGTGCCTGTCAAAGTAAGTGCTCCATAAATATGCATTATTATCATTTTCTCCCACTCTTTTTCTAAGCATACATATTTAACACAAGAGATAAAAACCATAGGCCAACACAAAATTCTTGCCTAAGTATGCTATAAAACCCCCCTTCTTGTACCTTCTAGTTCATGGGCCAATCTGATGTTTTCCTAAATAACTTCTGTATATCCAACAGCCTAAAAACAAAGATTACATGTACATTTAAATTTCTTAATTCAGGATTTCAACAGCACTGTGGGCCTTGTATCTGGTTGAGTTTCACATTCTAGTTGGCACACAGGTTATTCATGAACTATAACAAACCATTCCAGTGACTTAAAACTGTAGTCATTTATCCTCATTCATATATCTACAGGTGGGTTGGGTGTGGCTGATTTAGGCTGAGCTCTGCTAGGATGCTCTACTCCAAGCTGATGGGCATTGGGTTCATGTCTACTCCTTATGTATTCATCCTGGACATGGTCTGGGAGGAGAAGAGCAACAGCTATCTGGTGAAGTGTGGCTTGAGGTGACGGCAGAAGCACCAGAGGACAAACCCAACTGTGCAAGAAACTTCACCAGTTTCTTTGTTGGGTTTGCTAATGTTCCATCAGCCTAAGTAAGTAACGTGGCTTATCCCCAAAAGTCAAGAGGCAGGGAGGTAAACACCTATTTCTAGAGCAACGAGGGAAGTAGGTGAATATGTCTCTCAGTTACCTTATCTATCACACTAGATTTTGCTGCTGCTAATACGATAATCATTATTCCATATATTATGCATGCTTACATTTTTTTTAAAATTTTTTAAATGTTTATTTCTGAGACAGAGACAGAGCATGAGTGGGGGAGGGGCAGAGAGAGAGGGGAACACAGAATCCGAAGCAGGCTCCAGGCTCCGAGCTGCCAGCACAGAGCCCGACGCGGGGCTCGAACTCACAGACTGCGAGATCATGACCTGAGCCGAAGCTGGACGCTCAACCAACTGAGCCACCCAGGCGCCCCTGCATGCTTACATTTTAAATGATTCATTTTGAGACGTAAGATTTCATATAGTTCAAGTTTACTGACCATCTATAGAAATAAGCAAGGTAATAAACAATACTTTTCTTAACAAGGTAGAATGTATTTTATTACATATCATAAACTCTGGCTAGAACAATACTTGACTCACTAAATATTATCTGAATTAAAGAACATGAAATATTGAGGATAATTTTTTGTACTAATGGCCTAACATTCTTTGGAGGGTAGGGGTAGGTAGAAGGAGAAGCATTTCTTCCCAAATTACTTCACTCATTAAGCCTTCCTTTCATTCAATAAATATCTTTCAGTGGCTTCTACAAGCCAGGCATGTTCTAGGGATCTAGAAGTGATCAAAACAGATTCCTACCATTTGGATAGATAGACAATAAACTGTGACTCAGTAAATTAATTGTGAATAATGATAAGTAGCTGAAAGTAAAGTATTAGGGAAATTAAATAATGAAGGTGAAACTATTTTGAATAAGGCAAAAAGGGAATGCCTTAAAGAAGGTGATACTTGAACTGAAATTTAGATGATGAGAAGGAGCCAAAGAAGTGAAGATATAAAGAACATTCTAGAGCAAAGACTCTGAGACAGCAAAGAGCTCTACTTAAGTGAGGTCCAGAAAGAGCCAGTGCTGAAAGTATTCTCAACTCCAATCTTGAAATGAAAGCCTCGTTATATTTTTAAGAGACTTTTTTTTTTTAAGTTTATTTTGAGAGACAGAGAGAGAGAGAGAGAGAACAGAAATGGGGGAGAGTCAGAAACTGAGAGAGAGAATTTTAAGCAGGCTGTACACTGGTCAGTGCAGAGCCCGATGTGAGCCTCAAACCTACAAACCTTGAGATCATGACCTGAGCTGAAACCAAGAGTCGGATGTTTAACCGACTGAGCCACCCAGGCACCCCAAATGAAAAACTCACTTATATTTCTTAACTTTGGTTTCTTGCCTTTGATTCCCTAGTACCTTGTGCACTGATCACCTGGACTTACAATTATTGGCTGTCTATCAATCTCTTCCACTGGAACTTGAGCTCCATGAGGGCAAATTTCATATCTTAACAGTTTATTCACTCACAACACCTACTACAGAGCTCCATTCAACACAAGGTTGTCAAGTGCACATAGGCATGAGTTCCAGTTTCGTACAGTTTAGAAATCAGTCATGGTGTAGGTCCAAGACGGGACCAACTCACTTATAATTCAGATGAAATGGGTGAAAGAGACAGTGAAAGAGACATAGGAAAGGTCACATTTTGATAAGGGGCGAGCCAGATTTCTTTTGTCACATGAAATGACTTCAGCCTTTATTCTCCTTTATCAGAAATATAAAAATATGAAGCAATTCAATATCTACCATATATAAGATCCACAGGAACGTAAAAAATTAATAAGACCATTTTTTGCTCCACTGAAATTACAATATAAAGTTATATGACTAAAGCACTTCAAATATTTTCTAATTGCTTTAACACTTATCATATTTTGTCCTTTGTTGACTATAGCAAAAGACAATTTTAAATACCTATAATTTCTCTCAGAGTCTGAGTTAGCTACCTTGGGAAAAGAGAAACATTTCAGTTGCCTTTAAGATCCAGTATAGAATTTAGAACTGGAAAGGACATTTGAGAGCTTTCCCATTAAGGATTTGGACATTGAGACCAAATGTGCTAAGTACTTTGCTAAATACCATATAACTAGTCAGGAGCAAAGCTGTGTCTGAAATCCTGATCCCCAATTCCCTGATTAGTTTACTTCTTATTACACTGTTCATAAAAAGAGACTGAAATTTTGGTTTATGGTGAAATTTGCAATCATAAAATTTAGGCCCAGAAGAAATTACAAGCAACAAGAATATGGGAGAAAAACAGTACTAATCAGAAATTAATTCTCCAAAATTTTTTTGTTGTTGCATTAAAAAAAATGCTTTGAGGGGCGCCTGGGTGGCGCAGTCGGTTAAGCGTCCGACTTCAGCCAGGTCACGATCTCGCAGTCCGTGAGTTCGAGCCCCGCGTCGGGCTCTGGGCCGATGGCTCGGAGCCTGGAGCCTGTTTCCGATTCTGTGTCTCCCTCTCTCTCTGCCCCTCCCCCGTTCATGCTCTGTCTCTCTCTGTCCCAAAAATAAATAAACGTTGAAAAAAAAAATTTAAAAAAAATGCTTTGAGCACTATTTAGAAACGTTAGTTAATTCTTACCTATGTAATAAAATACCTACAGCCAAAGAAAGTGGCTCTCTGAGTATAAAGTTACCTCCCAAAGGCAAGAAAAGGTGGACAAGGCTGGTGTTAAACATAAATAAATATATAAAAATGTAAACGAAATAATGAGTAAAATTAAGAGAAAGGAGATACAATCTACATAGAAATACACAGAAATACATAGAAAACATGCATGTTTTTAGGAAAGAAAAATTATACAACCCTTGAATATACTGTTAAGCCAGTAACAGTAAGGCTGGCAAAGAAACTCAGTCAATGGCAGGATTGTGATCCTTCTTCATTCTGACAACAAACGTACAAATGGAAAAGTTCTTCAAACTACATTAGCAACTAGAAATATTCAGTGACAGTTATAAGAATAAGCCACGAAAAAATAATGCTCATTCTGTGTTAAATTCTCACTGTAACAATAATAAAACTGGACAAATATATGTAGCAACTGTTTTCAAACATAGGACAACAGATAGCTCAAGGTTGTTATCGCTGAGACAAGGAACCATACGAGATGATGTCTACATTAGCTTCAGTTTTCTGAGGAGGAGCATTATCCAAATCACTGCACTGCATAATAAAGCCCAACAGAGAGCTGAAGCCTTGGGAGGTGGAAGGAATAAAATTCAGAGTTCAGAGTAGCAGGTGCAGGTGGAATTTTCAGGGCAGAGTAACATAGTTGAAGAAGGTGAATGGAGGAAGAGCTCCACAAATCTGCAAAGGAGTCCACTTGAGTGTTTGGTTGAATATAAACTGAAAATGTATAAAGCAAGACTCGGTGAGGCCTGACAGAATATGGCTATGGAGGGGGTGTGAGCTGAGCTGACATTCCAGAAGCTGCACAGTGCTGATAGTCCATAGAGCTCTGACCAGCTAGAGTGGAGCTATCAAACTAAACATTCTGTGTATTCAGTTGAGGCCACTCATAAGGAGAAGAGCTATTCTGGTCGCAGAGAAATGGCTACTGTATGTCCGTGGTTCTCAACTGGGGTGATTTTGACCCCTTTCCTGGAAACCTTTGGCAATATCTAGAAATCTTGTCATTTATTATGCTGTTGGGGCAGTGGTGAGAAGTGTTTTTGGCATCTAGAGAGTAGAAATCAGGGATTTTACATTGCACAAAGATGCTACACTGCCCAAAACAAATAACTATTCAGCCCAAAATGTCAATAGTGCAGTCAGGAATACATGATGTATATCTACCCTAATAAAGCCTAAAAGTAAGCCTTTTTTAAAAAAGGATAAAGCTGATCCATCAGTAAATTAGCTCTCTGCAAAAACATCCCAAAGACAAAATCCAGACTCCCAAAAATGTAACATCACAATGACCTGCTTACAATAAAAAACAAAAAAATACTAGGTTTGTGCATAAGGAAAAAAAAAAAAATGACACAGAAGCAGGAGAAAAGAGTCAATAGATATAAATCTTTAAATGACAGCAGTTTTGGAATTTGTAGACAAAGACCTCAAAAGTATTCATAAGAAAAGATGAACATAATGAGAAAGCACATGAAGAATTTCAGAAGAGAACTAGAAACCATAAAGAAGAAACCAATGTCAATTCTAGGCCTGAAAATACAATACTGGAATTTTTCAAAACTCATTGGGAGGGCTTAACAGATTAGACACTGAAAAAGGAAGGAAAAGTGAGCTTAAAGATAACAGGGTGATAGAAGCTAAACTAAAAACAGACAAAAGGAAGATAGATGATAGATAATAGATGGTAGATGATAGATAATAGATGATAGATAGATGATAGATAGATAGATAGATAGATAGATAGATAGATAGATGCTTCAGAGAAAGATGAGGTTATACCAAAATGTCCAATATACAAGTAACTAAGCCCCAAGTATATGGGAGAGATGGGAATGGAAAAAATATTTGAATAATCATTAAAATTTTCAATTTTGATTAAAAATATCAACCTATATTTCCAAGAAGCTCAACAAAATACAAAGGACAAATACAAAGAAATCCATACCAGTCCCATCAGATTGCTATAAACCAAAGTAACAAAGGAAATTTTTAAGTAGCCAGAGAACAAAAATCCTATTCATACTCACAAATAGTAATAGGAATGACCAGGTCCATGTCATCAGAAAACAACACAAGGCAGAAGACGAATGATGAAAGAATTTAAAAAATCAACCTAGAATTCTACATCCAGTAAAATATCTTTTAAAAGAGGTGAACTAAAAGTATTTTTCCCAGGTTTTTATTTTGAAAGAAATTTTAAACTTACAGAAGAATTGCAAAAATAGTACAATGAATCCTCAAGTATTCTTCACTTAGAGTCACCAGTTGTCAACATTTTGTACACTGTTTGATCTTTTTCCCCCTGAACTAATTGAGGTAATTGCAGATATCATGACACTTTACTCATAAATAGCTCAGCATGTATTTCTAAAGAACAAGAATATTCTCCTTTGTAACCAAAATACGATGATCAAAAAATTTAACATTGACACAATACTACCTAATATACAGTCTGAAATGCAGTTAAAATTCCCCAGTCGTGTCATTTTAAGCTGTTTCAAAATAGGAGCTAATCTGGGATCATGCACTGCATTTTTTTAAAAATGTTTCACCCTCATCGGGGTATAATTGACAAATAAAACTGTATATAAAGCAGGTAATGTAAAAAAAAGCATATAATGTGGTGAAATGATTACCATAATCAGGTTAATTAACACATCTATCATCTCACATAGCCACTGTGCGTGTGCATGTGTGTGTTGAGAATGTTTAAGGTCTACCCTCTTAGCTTAAGAGATTCAAATATACAATACAGTTTTATTAACTATAATCACTATGTTATGCATTAGGTCCCAAGAGCTTGTCATATAACTGAAGCTTATACCTTTATATCTTCCCACCTCCTCGACTCACCAGTCCCTGGTAACCACCTTTCTATTCTCTGTTACTATGAGGTCGAGTTCAAGTTTTTTTCTTGTAGATTCCACATGTAAGTCAGATCATATAGTATTTGTATTCGTCTTGCCAATTTCATTTAGCATAATGTCCTCTAAATCCATCCATGTCTTTGCAAATGGTAGGATTTCTTACTTTTCCATGCTGAATAATATTCCATTGTGCGTGTGTTGGTGTATACACTACATCTTCTCTATCCATTCATCAGTCAATGGGCACTTAGTTGTTTCCATGTCTTTGCTATTGTAAATAATGTCACAACACAGGGGTGTAGATATCCTTTGAGATACTGGTTTTATTTTCTTCACATATATATTCAGTAGGGAGATATTGGGATTATATTGTAAATTCATGTTTAATTTTTTTAAGAAACCTCCATACTGTTTTCCATAGTGGATGCACCAATTTACATTCCCACAAAAAAGGTTTCCTTTTTCTCCATATCCTCACCTTGGGTTTTTTTTTTTTTTTTTTTCATAAAAAACATCCTAATAAGGTGTGAGGTGATATCTCACTGCGGTATTAATTTGTATTTCCCTAATGATCAGTAATGTAGAGCACTGTTTCATGTACCTGTTGACCATTTGGATGTCTTCTTTGGAAAAATGTCTATTCATTTTCTTTGCCCATTTTAATTTTACTTGTGCTTTTTTGTTATTGAGTTGTATAAGTTCCTTGTATATTTTGGATATTAACTTCTTATCAGATTTATAATTCACAAATATTTTCTTACATTCTGTAGGCTACCATTTCATTTTGTTGGTGAAACATTTGACAAAGGCCAACATCCTTTTACAATAAAATTCTCAAAAATTAAGTATAGAAGAATGCACCTCAGGGCACCTGGGTGGCTCAGTCCACTAAGTATCCAACTCTTGATATCGGCTCAGGTCATGACCTCATGGTTCTTGAGTTTGAGCCTCACATTAGGCTCCGATCCTGTTCAAGATCACCTCTCTCTCTCTCTCTCTCTCTCTCTCTCTCTGCCCCTTTTGCGCTCTCTCTCTCTCTCTTACACACACACAAAATAATTAATTAAAAAAAGAAGAAGAATGCACTTGAACATAATAAAAACTATAAATGGCAAGCCTACAGCTAATATACTCAACAGTGAAAACTGAGAGTTTTTTTTCTTTAACAGGAGGAACAAAACAAGGGTGCCACTCTTGCCACTTTTATTCATCATATTACTGAAAGTCTTAGAGAAATCAGCCAACAAAAAAAAATAAATAAATGAATAAATGTATCCAAATTGAAAGGGAAAAAGTGAAACTGTCTCTTTTTGTAAATTACACAATCTTATATGAAAACCCTAAAGACTCCACCCAAAAATTGTTAGAAATAATAAAAAATTCAGTAAAGTTTCAGTATGCAAAATCAATATACAAAATCAGTTGCATTTATATATGCTAACAATGAACTTTTGGATAAAGAAATTAGGGAACTAATCCCATTTATCATAACATCAAAAACAATAAAATATTTAATCATAAATCTAAGCCAAGGGGTGAAAGATACACTGCAAACTATAATAGTAATGAAAGAAATTCTGTAGCACCCAAATAAATGAAAAGATATCCCTTTTTCATTGGGATTGGAAGAATTAATATTATTAAACTATCTATACCACCCAAAGCAATCTACAGATTCAACTCAATCTCTATCAAAATTCTGTTGCCATTTTTCATAGAAATAAAAACAATCCCAAAATTCATATGGAAACACAGAAGACCTAAGATAGCCAAAGAAGTCTTGATAAAGAAGAACAAAGCTGGAGGCATCATAGTTTCTGATTGCAAACTATATTACAACGTTGTAGTAATCAAAACAGTATGGCATTGAAATAACAACAGACACATAAACCATTGAAACAGAATTGAAAGCCCCGATGGCAACTCACACATGTATCAACTAATCTTTGACAAGGGCACCAATATCACACAATAGGAAAAGGTTAGTCTTTTCAAAATCATGTTGTGAAAACTGAATATCTATTTGCAAAAGAATAAAACTGACCTCTATATTATGCCATTCACAGGAATTAACTCAAAATGGATAAAAAACTTTATTGTAAAACCTGAAAGCATAAAATTCCTAGAAGAAAATATATTGAAAAAAGTTCCTTGTCATTGGTTTTGGCAATGACTTTTTTTTAATATGACACCAAATAATAGGCAACAAAGGCAAAAATAAACAAGTGGGACTACATCAAACAAAAAATTTCTAAAGAAATTTTCAAATAAGTAGAATAGGGTTTTAAGTGAGATCTTTTATGACTAGCAGACCTCATTTCCCAATAATGTTTGGTTTTAATTTTATTTAAATCCAAGTTAGTAAGCATAGAGCGTAATAATGGTTTCAGGAGTAGAATTCAGTGATTCATTTCTTACATATAACACCCAGTGCTCATCCCAACAAGTGCCCTTCTTAATGCCCATCACAAATAAGGTTAAATAAAGTTCTTTAGGCGGAAAAGGGAAATAATTAATCCACTTGAATATATACAAAGGAATGGAGTGCCAGAGATAAAAAAAAAAAAGTGGGTAAATATACAAGGCTTAATTTTGTTTTTATATCCTTAAAGTACAATTGACTGTTAAAACAAAAATAGCAACAATATATTAGGAAGAGTCTTAACATACATAGAAATTGATTATATGAAAGAAAATAGTATGAAGAATGGTATATGGAA
Organism: Lynx canadensis; assembly: GCF_007474595.2. NCBI lineage: Eukaryota > Metazoa > Chordata > Mammalia > Carnivora > Felidae > Lynx > Lynx canadensis. The sequence continues at coordinate 132,569,398 of NC_044307.1, read as the reverse complement.
AAATAGGAGTGTACTGTCCTAAAGTTCTGCACTCTTACAGAAAGTAATAAAAACAAATTAAGGTGGACTACAAGAGATTAAAGGGGCATATTGTAATCTCTAGAACAATCACTTTAAGTGTTGGTATAGCAAAAATCAACAGAGAGATAAAATGGGATATAAGGAAATATTTAATGAATTCAATATTTAATTAATTCAAAAGTAAGAGGAACATAAAAATCGGTAAAATGGTAAATTTTGCTATACATATTCTGCCAAATTTTTTTAAATAATTTAAAAATAAACAGAGAACAAAAAAGGACAAATAAAAAACATTCAACAAAGTATTAGACTGTAACCAAACCTTATCAATAATTATATTATGTGTATGTGGAGTCAGCACTCTACTTAATAGAAAATCGTTATTAGTTTTTATATAAATAATAAGATGCTACTATAAGCTGTCTTTAAAAATGCACTTTAAATATAAATACTGAAATAAGTTGAGGTCAAAAGAACAGAAAATATCTATATCATACAAATAATAAGCATAATAAAGCTGGTGCATCTACATTAATATCAGTCCAAATACACTTCGGAACAAGGAATATTCCCCAAGATGATGCTGGATATTCTATGGTGATAAAACCAAGCACACATAACAAGCCTGGTAACAGAGTTTCAAAATATGTGAAACAAAATCTGATAGAACTAATGGGATAACATACAAAATCACAAATATGGTTGTATATATATGCTATATATATATATATATATATATATATTACATATTTTAACAGGACAAATAATATAAACCAAATTTATCCTAATAGACATTTATAAAACATTATATCAAACAAATGTAGAAGACACATTATTTTCAGTGCACATGAAACATGCACTAAGACCACTCCAGGGCCACAAATAAATACCAATAACAAAAGTGACCTGGAAAGTAACCAAATATTTGAAATTAAGCAACATGCATAAATAATCCATAGATTAGAGAATGGATCAATGCGTAATTATAAAATCTCTGAACTGAATGACTAAAACGCAGCATATTCAAATTCATGGGATGCAGTTAAAGCAGTGGTAAGAGTAAAATTTTTATCTCTAAGTATACATCAAAGAAAAACAGAACAATTAAAAATTAATGCTGTTTCCACTTTAGTAAGCTAGCAAATTAATGCCAAACTGAATTGAAATTATGCAGGAGAAAGGCAGTAATGGAGGTACAAGCATAAACAATAAAGAAAAATCAAAGAAACCAAAAGATGATTATTTGAAAAGTCAAAGGAAGTTATAAGTCTCTACATATAATGATCAAAATAGAGAGAAAAATATATATTAACACTAGCAGCAATGAAAAAAGAAACATCATTGTAGATTCTACAAATATTAAAAGAAATTATTCCACAAATGTAATAAGAAATTATTATGAAAAATTGTATGCCAATAAAGCTGACAGATTAGAAGAAATTGAAACTGAAGTTGACATAAGAAATTGGAAAAAAAAACAATAGTCTTTCCTATGCCTATTAATAAAAATAAATTCGTAATTACAAACATTCCCACAAAGACAACCATAGCCCTACATAGTCTCATTGGTGATTTCCATTAAATATTTCAGGAAGAAATAAAATTGGTGTAAGAGTCATTTACTCTCTTTAATGCTAGACAAGGAATAGGTAAAATGTTATTACGAGTGAATTTATGTCGTAGTAGAACAGCATAAACTTAATTTTTAAGAGATCTTAGTTCAAATATTGCCTTTACCATTTTCCAACTGTATGACCTGGGTAATTTCTTGAATTTTCTAAGCCAAATTTTTCTCAAATATACAACAAGATTAAAAATACATCACTTGTACTGAAAATTAAAAACCAAAGATACTATATTTAAAGTACATAGCATAGGGGCACCTAGGTGGCTCAGTCACTTAAGCATCTGACTCTTGATTTTGGCTCAGGTCATGATCTCACCGTTCGTGAGATAGAGCCCCAAGTCTGACTTTGCACTGACAGTGAAGAACCTGCTTGGGATTCTCTCACTCTCTCTCTCTGTCCCTCCCCCGTTCATGCTCTGTCTCTCTCTCTCTCTGTCTCTCTCTCTCTCTCTCTCTCTCCCTCCCTCCCCCCTCCTCTTTCTCTCTCAAAATAGATAAAATAAAAAACTAAAAAAAAAAAAGAATCTTTAATGTACATGGCATAGATTTTGGTACTTCTTGGGTCTTCTAAACAATATGATTTGAAGGAATAATCTAATGAGATTTCTTTGGGGGTTGTTTATCAAATGGTTATTCATGCTAATAAACTAATGAGAGAAAAAATAATCACTTCAATCTTGACTCCAAATTATCTAGAATAACTAAAAATGGAAAAATTGATAATAGATACAAAAATATCTCAGACGATCTAAAGACAGGTAATATGTTTTTAGTAAATCCTATTTTTTCTTAATATAGAACAAATTTTAATACATTGTATGGAATCATATAGCTAAATAGCTATGGATTTTTACTGGCATCTGAACTGAGTCTTGAAAGTGAAAACAATAACCGTAGACAATGAGGGCAGCATCATAAAAGAAAAGGAAACAAAATGAGAAAAAAATTTCAAGGCAGAAGAAATGAATTTTGTTGATGACAGTAGGATTTTTCATCAGGAGAATGGTCTGAGATTTGCAGACTCATCCTCCTCTTCTAGAGTCCCTGCACGTACAAACTATCGTGACCATGCCTGGCACCCGCTGGCTGTCATTCACTCACTTCAATGTTCGTACTTTTTTCCTCCTCCAATCCAAATTTCAACAACTTTAAATGGTCTAAATTAAACCCGTCTTGCCCACTGTAACTCACGGTGACAACTCCCACTCTTGAATCTCTATACTATTTACATTCTTTTTCTCCTCCGCTTTAGCTTTTTGAAACAAATATCCACTCCATTTAGTTTTTCACAGTTGCCCCGGTGCTCACAGCAGTCCTCCAACATACATGCTGGACACCGATTTCTTAGGATAATCAAACACTAAGATCCTGGTCCTAATGCATTTCAGTATCATGTAATTATTAAAGCAATGGGTCTTCTTGGGAGTTAAGCTAAGTCGTCTTCAATTTCTGCATTCGTAAGGCAGGCATCCTTTTATTATTCCAAGCCTGTATCGTTGAAGTGAGATAAATATTAATTACCAATATATATTCATCGTTCTGAGACATGCAGGTGAGCTTCAAAATAGTAATAACTCTCTTATATTTACTTTTAAAACAATTGAGAACATTTCCCTCTTTTGCAAAAACATTTTTTTTAATATTAAAAGAATAAGAATGATTAGCAACCATTAGTTGCCAACAATTTATCCTAGTCAGAGATTTTGTAGCCAAACTACATACCTTATGCATGAAATTAAACATTGCTTCCACAAATTACCTATTTCTTAAGGTTATGGAGGTTATATTCTCTGCAATATTCTTTTAAAAATTAGCCTAGATTGATTTTATTAAAATGACTCAAATATCTGGACAATATATATTGTAGGTATACAATTTTAAAAAACATTTTGATGTTAAATTAATTGAAAACATTCAGATAGAATATAAAAAACATAGTGACATAGATTATTTGCCATTATTTTTTCCATACATTCTCTCTTATTCAAAAGATACTTTGGCAATATTCCTGTGTTTGTTTCCTCTTTATTTAAGCGACTAAAATAAAAGGCATGCATACGCACACCTTAAGAACTTCAAAAGTCACATCCTTATTGCAGTTACATAATAAAAGAGACTTTACATTTGTTCTAACAGGAGAAGGATTGCAGAGAGACTAACTCCGTAATACATGCTTTCTTCCTATACATCTGCATAATCATATATATTTGAAGAACATTTTGACAAAAGATACAGGGTTGAATTCCAGTACCAGGAACACACAACAAATATGTGAATGCTCCAACATTCAAATTAAAATGAAGGCAGATTTGCCCATATTCTCCTCATAATTGCCTTTCACTTAACTACTTCTAATAACCCTCTAACAATTATCCATCTGGGGAAAAAAAAAAAGGTGGGGGTAAGTTCCAAAGCATTGAATCCGATCTCTTACACTGCTGAGCAGCTGCCTTTAAAGGGGGCATTTTGCATTTACCCTCTGATTTATAAAAGAAGCACTTTCTAAATCTTGATCTGGGTAAATTAAAAGAGAGATCATGTGACTACCATTACAAATCTATCAGAATGGTGCCTCATAAGCCCTTGGCACCACTTAGAGTTTATAAGGGCGAGAACCAACTGAGTGGGTGTTTTTGCTCTTTGACAATGTGGCAGTTCAAACCCTTGAACTGAGATTTTAGAAGACATAGGGAACAGTATTAACAATGAAGTTATTTAAGATAGAATCCCAGATTCTTTTGCAGTGTTTTTGCTTTATGTTTGAAGAATACCTCCTTCAAGTGACTTATTTTCTCCTATAAAAAAACCGTGGACTATTTTCTCCTTCTCCACTGGGGCTGCATCCTTCTCCCAGGGCATTCTTCAAACGTTTCACATGCCCCTCAGCCCATCACTGTAGGAGTCCTGCACCAACGGAGTCCTGTACTATTCACGGGACCAGTGAATATAGTCACCAAATGCCCCTTTTAATAAAAGTGCCAGAGGACCAAAAAAAGGCAGGCATTAGATTTTGTTGAAAAAGTATATTTGACACAGAAATCTCTTCTTATGTAGAGAGTTAGCATTCAAATAATTTATGCAATAGTCTTCTTGGGTTCACTGAACTCTAGGCCAACTTTATCAATTTGTGCTGTAGACAAAAACCTGCCTTTTGTTCCTAAACCATTTTGTGTTTTCATTGCATCTCAGGTACTCAATGATCTCATTTTGTTACTATGATCAAGTAGCTCCCTTGCTTATTTTAGGAATAAAGTCCACATTCCTTTACAAGGCATTTGGAGGACTCCATTTATGGCCAAAAGCTGTTGCCTTGTTCCCTTTCTACTTCTTGCCTCACAGTTCACTGGAGGCACTGGTCGATTCCTAAATAAGTTCAACTCTTTAATTTCTAATCTCTGGGTCTTGGTCTTTACTGCTTAAACTAATCAAAATTCCATAACCCTTTGCAAAAACTGCCTAAATATTACCCAAAAATCAAGGCATGTGAAACATTCTCTATGAAGTCTCTATCAGTCCTCGCCTGCTTCTTCTCTTTACCAAAACATTTTAATATTCTCATGCTGCTCACAATGTACTCTGTGGACTACAGATGTTTGTGTAGGTAAGGAGTCTACTGGATTCATCCAGTAATGTGTTTAGTCTATAAATACTGTTTATTAATTCTACCATTCTAGGCCCTAGGAAAGACACTGTGCCTTTGAGCAACTCACAATCTGGTGTTCTACTAGGTATCCAGGTGCACAGATAACTTTTATGTTTGTATCCCACAAAGTAAATAACTTTGTATTTCAAACATAAAATGTGGCCAACAGATGGTTGCTGATTGAAACTCATGTGATAAAATAAATCCTAGCTAAACAATTAGGGGATTATCATATTAACATACTAAGGAGAATTTGCATTTTTAAAAATAATGAGCTCAGAAGAGATCCCCAAGCACCCTTCAGTGATGTTTTGGGAAAGATGGGCCTTCTTAGAGCTTCTCAAATTACAGAAAATAGCCAGATGCTTACTTCATGCATCCATCATACTCTTTGGAGATATATTAACATAGAGCCACATGGGAAGGCAGAGATAATGTTATTCTATATCTGAACACAGCCTTGGAAGGCAGCAAAACACTGATAGAATGTAACAGTGTGGAAGACCACTGGGCAAAATTGAAAAGGAACTAGCATTTTCTTCAGAGCTATGGTCACAGGCAGGAATATGCACCCTGACAAAAGCTGCAAATGATTAGCTCAATAAAGGACTACCACATTTTAGAGATAGGAACTTTTGCCTTATCTGTTCATTGAAAACTCATTCTTCTAATAGATAATTTAGCTTATAAATCATAGAGCAGCAATATTTGTGAATTATGCAATTTATTTGAAATGGCCATTTAATGGACTGTACTCATATACAGAGAAAATTCAGTCTCTCACTTGGGCAGCTGCTCTTCATTCTTTTCTACAAACAAGGCAAGCAATTTTTAAGGTGACAAGTAGCATACATTTAGGAAAATGTAATACTATGCTACAAAACTTAATGGCAGGCAAACCTCAAAAGACTTAGAAATTTGGTTTGAATGAGATAAATATTCAAAGGACCACCTGCCTATCGGAAGGCTTTCCTAAGCTAAGTTCCCCTCCTTCTCTGCAGGACTTCCTAAGGGGCTTTTTATCTCCTCTCTCCCAGCAAAACTCTTTAAAGAGCCATCATAAATCCCTCCCACCTCATTACTCACAGTCTGGTTCCAGGCTTTAGGCCAGACAGCCCTGGCAACCTCTCTGGACATCCTCAACTGGATATCACTAGAGCTTTTATTTTCAAAAAAAAAAAAACCAAGGTTATTGGATATATAATATTTAAAATTCAGCATTTAAAGGAAGCTGTCTGTAATATCTTCCCCAAAATGGTGCTTACGAAGCTGAGTATATGGAATCAATTTCCATGTGGTTAAGGCCAGTTCAGTTTCTCCTGGACAAGACTGTAACCAACAAACTCAGCTGTCACAAAGAAGGAAGTGGAGGAAGGAGGCGGCAGAATGGAAACTTCCAGAGGGTGATCAGTAAGTCCTGCTCTGTGTCCACAGGGCAGCATGCCCTTCAATATAGATTTTTTTTCAGCCTTTGTTTTGAAATTCTTTCCCACAAAACTTAATTAGGGAGAAAAATCACTAAACAGCAATATTTCATTCCAATATTACTCTTAAAATATTGACATAATATAGAAGGTTTTCTGCTTAGGCAAATAGACAAAGTTTTAATGAAGGATTTAAAGACACTGAACCAGATAAAAATGCTTACTGAGTTCCGCATTGCTTCATTTTATTTTTTAAATATTTTGTATGCCAAGCATATATTTTGGAGAAAAAAAAAAAAAAGAAAGGAGAAGGAAAGAGGAAGTGTTGCATCCAGAATCTCATTTTAGGAAAACAATTTTAATAAGTGATTCTCTTTCTTTTTTTTTCTGTTTGACTTCTTGAAATCATGTACTATTCCGAAAAGAGTTCATCCACCTAAATGTAATTTCCCAGCTAGCAAATTCTTGTGACAGATTAAAATATAAAACTTTAATCTACCATATGCAAAGAATATGTAAATTTAGGCTTCATCAATACGATCTCATGTCTGAATTCCATGAAAATTAAGTTTCTACCATTTCCTCGTTCATATTTAAACAGATCACTTTCCTACGTTACATTATTCCATCTATTCCAGTTTGTCAAGTGTTTCTTGGGCATACGTTTTGATGGTTTGAGTTCCCTTCCATCCGAAACATGAGGTTGGATCCAGATTTCTTTTTCTGTGAAGTGAGTGATATTCCATGATCCCCATTGTCTCTTTCAGTTTTAAATTCTATGCTAAATCATAAGGTTGTTGTGATTAAATGAATACGAGGAGGAACTCACTTTGAAACTACAAAAGGACATGCAAATATGACTTAGAGACCAGCAACATTATTCATTGATGCTTATGTTTTTATCAGTTGGTAACTTATGGAATCTGCCTTGATGTTTATTTCAGAACGGGGCAGCATTTCTCTTAGGGGTCAATTGATAGCATTATAATGTCAACATTTACTTAACATCACTTGTATGCATTTCACTTGGCCTGCTTCAGAAGGACTCTGCGTGGTAGAAGAAAAAGTTCTTTCCTTAAGGGATACACATTTGTTTGTTTTTTTTCCCTGTACTTAATTGATCTTAAATACCTTTTGTGGGGCGCCTGGGTGGTTCAGTCGGATAAGTGGCCGACTTTGGCTCAGGTCATGATCTCTCGGTCTGTGAGTTCGAGCCCCGCGTCGGGCTCTGTGCTCACAGCTCAGAGCCTGGAGCCTGTTTCAGATTCTGTGTCTCCCTCTCTCTGACCCTCCCCTGTTCATGCTTTGTCTCTCCCTGTCTCAAAAATAAATAAATTAAAAAAAAAATACCTTTTGTCAATCTAAGAAAAAAAAATAATTAGAATTCTAATGAATTTTCTGGCAAATGAGGGCATGTTTCTTATCTGTTATTTATTGCCCTCTCCACCATTTCAGAGTTTTTTTTGTTTTTTTGTTTTTTTTTATTAATGTCCATTTGAAAATGGTGGCAGGCTGCATTGGCTGTGGGAGTCTGCAATAGACTTATTTTTCAGATTTTAGTTTCGGCTATTTGTCAAGTGGCTACCTCAGAATGAGAAGAATGTTACATTTATTTTAATGCTATAGCCTCACTACGGGTGAAGATTTAATGCAATTTGTGTAGTAATAAATGTACTGTTATTCTGAAATGCACTGTGATATTTTTAAATGATATGCAACAAAAGTCAAGTATTTGTGAATTAATGCAGAAATATTCACTTGGAACTATATGGAAAATAAAATAAGTCAGGTCAGGCTGCATTTTAATTAGTATTAGAAAACTTCCAGAATGAATAATAAGAAATTTTTCTTCAGAAAATGATAAAATTGCAGATGCCAAATACTAGGGTGCATTTTTAAGGAATGAGCATTTCACATTTCTTTTTATTTATTTATTTACAATTTTATAATTTTATTTATATATAATTTCACATTTTCCATTTATTTATTTGGTAAAATAAATCCTTATACCAATATTGCATGGTGGCTAACTAGCATCGATGGCTCTTAAATGTTGATACTCTCCTGTTATTTTTCGGTTTGTTTAACTTCTCTGTGCCTCATAGGTTAATTAAATGGTGCATTTAAGCACTCACTAAAGAACATGCCTTCAACAAGAACTAATTGTGATATAATTATCTCCATGTTGCTCATTTAGAAAAACAGTACAAGAAAGATGCTTGTGCACATGTTCATGTTAGTGAGTATGTAGCACATTTTTTATAATGGTTCCTGAATGAATACAAATTTGTACTATTTGCCAGAGCAATTCTGGCCTTATTTTTTTGCTATTTTAAAAAATTTTTCCAGCCTTATTAAAGTATAATTGACAAATAACAATAGTATATATTTAAGATGTGCTATTTGATATTTTGATATATGTCTGCATTATGAAATAATCACCCGTAATCAAGCTAACTTTCTTTGCATGGTGAGAACATTTTGCAAATTCCAAGTATATAATACAGCATTGCTAATTATGTGTTAATTATAGTCACATTGCTGTACATTAGACCCCCAGAACTTATTCATCTTTCATAACTAGTAATTTGTACTCTTTGACCAATACTTCTCCATTTCCTCTCTCTCTCTCTAGCCCCTGACAATCCCCATTTAAACTGAGAAAAGTAAGTTAAATTCTTCTACCATCAAATCTTATAAATATGGGGTTATAAGATAACATCCTGATAGATTCTGATTTCAAATACTCAACATGGTGTTTTACCCAGGTAGGTATATAATAAGTGTTTGCTAAATGTAATAATAACCTCGATTATGGTGTTGGAAAGAATATACATTAAGAATTCCACTGTGATGAATTCTGATTGTGCCTAATTAGTATTATCTGTTCTTTCATGTGCATTTGTTTAAAATTCACTCAAAGATTAGTTTCTTTCCGCAAAAACACTGTGAACATCTAACAAAACTCTGACTGATCAGACTGTCACAGCTATGACTCAAATCACCTCATGATGGCATATAATAGAATCTTGATAGCAGTTCTGAGGAAATTTCAAAATTTAGAACAATGGTTTTAATGAGGAACATCTGATGTCATTAGGATAGCCATCAGAGAATTATAGACTATATTTAGAAGTATTTTAGAAAGTCCATGTTGATTACTTAAATGTCATAAAATAATAATTACCCTGTGTTGAACATTCTGTTTCTGACATGGTGCCAGGAGGTCGAAAGATACATAGATAGATGGATAGTCACTTCATTATATCATTCTGACCTCACACTTCTGTTTCATAGAAAATATGATCTGCTGCTTTATAGTGATAATTTATTTTAATATAATAGTTTAAGCAAAAAAAAATATTTCCAGGAGATCTAAAATATGACTAATATGTGGTCTTGGCTTGATACTGATACTATAGCCTGATCATGATATAGCAGTTAAATAAATTCAAAACCCAATGAGCATATAACAATCTGCCTTAGAGGACATAGCTCGGTGCTAGGGATTCAAAGAGGATGGGGACCCAGTATCAGTGTTCCCAGGAGCTTAAAGTTGGAATGGGGAAGGTCGGGCAAAGACACACATGCACATAAATTACACAAGGTAGAACATCATGAGTTACGAGAAAGGAAAGAGAGGAAAGGAAAGAAAAGTCATAACCAGTTGATAGAGGGGGAAGGATCTCAAAAACTCAGTTAGGAGGTAGTTTGTGAGCTAAACCTTGACAGGATTTTTTAAATAGACTTTTCAAATTATAAATCTCTACAACAGAATTTCTTTTATCCCACTACTCAATAAATATTTATTGGGTGTCTCCCATTATTGAGTATATGGTTGTCACTGAGGAAACAAATGAATAAGTACTTGTTATCAGGAAAAGCAAAAGATATAAACAAGTTAACAGATGATAATACAATGCAGTCGGTGGAGATGAAGAAATACTTTCACTCCCTGGGACAAGGAAGAACTGGAGATTAAGAAAACCTTTTGGGGAAGAGGTGATAAATGAGTGAACTTCTTTAAGACAAGTAGACATTGTATAACTCAGGTGAAGTCCTGGGAGGTGGTAATGTGGTTAGCATGTTTATGTGTTCAGTCATTAAAAACTGTAAGTTACTTATACCTTACCAAGTAAAAAACTCCCACTAAGAGAAAACATGAGAAATGTTAGTTTCAGGTGGCTGGAAGCAAAATGATTAGCAGGAGTTGTCAAAGAAGGTGGTAAATTGTGAGAATGTGTCAGAATGCCAAAGGCCTCAGAGGTCCTGCTATGGAGTTTGCTCTGTATCTTGAATGCTTGGAGAGCTATTCAACAGAGAGACATGAAGAGGACGTTATCACCGGATGTAAGAGGTTGGGGATTGGGGTGCATGACATAAACCGAGTTGGATTCTAATAAGGTCCCTCTGGAGGCACAGGGAGAATGAATTGTTGGAGGAGGGCACGTTGTGAGACTAGCATAAGGAAAACAAGTTACAAAGAGAGAATAGTACAGATGAGAACTGATAAGATTCTTTACTTGGTCAGTGGAAATATGGTTGGAAATAATTGAATGATTGCAGAGGTGTGAAAGAGGGAGTCCAGTGGAGCCCAGAGGGAATTCCAGTGGAGCCCAGTGTTGGTAGTAATGTAAAGAAAAGAGTGAAGAAAGGTGGCTCGTTCATTCTGGTTGGATGATTAATGCCATTTCTTGGGACTAAAACAAGAGAAGTGTATCTGAGAAGAGTGATAATAAATTTACAACCTTGCAAACTGAAAAATGTCTCATCTACTGGAAAAAACATAGCACCAAAATAAAAATAAATTTAAGATTTATAGGTTTATCTGTTACTCAACTAATTATATAATCTATGGCTTAAAATAAAGTATGGAGGGGCACCTGGGTGGCTCAGTCGGTTAAGTGTCCAACTTTGGCTCAGGTAATGATCTCATGATCCATGAGTTCGAGCCCCGCGTCGGGCTCTGTGCTGACAGCTCAGAGCCTGAAGCCCGTTTCAGATTCTATGTCTCCCTCTCTCTCTGCCCCTCCCCTGTTCATGCTCTGTCTCTCTCTGTCTCAAAAATAAATAAACGTTAAAAAAAATTAAAAAAAAATAAAGTATGGAAAATAGGCCTGAGGTAGACCTGATCACAGTTCATGTACTCACTAATCAATCTCATAAGGATATTAGTGAAGGCATAAAACCAGGAATGAAGATCCCACCGAGGCAGTCATCACCATATAGGTAAGGTACTACTAGAATATATGGGTATGAATAAAATCCCTATGAGATTGGGTTTCGCAAAAAAGGACACAAAGGATTTGAAAAGTCAAGGAAGGAGACTTTATTGAGTGGAAAGATGGAAGAGGGGAATATACTGGTGCTAAATGTGCTTGAGGAGGAGTTTAAAGAAGGAAGTGGTCCACTGAATCCAATGCTATGGAGAGATCAAATGAGATGAACACTGAAAATATTGCCTTAGATTTAGCTACCAAGAGGCCACTAGCATTTATGTGTATCTTTGAAAATTCAAAAATAATACTATAAATTATTTGTGGGTCCATACACACGTAGTAAAAGTATAAAAGCACTGTCAGGAAAAGTCCATACCAACTCTCAGCTAGTGGCCACTTCAAGGGCAGAACTGCAGCGTTGCTCATCTCCATTTGCACTGTATTTTACATGAATAGTGTCCTTGGAGGTGAGCTACATAATGATCCAGCTCTGGGGAAATAACAACTGAGCTGGCTATTAATAAGGGAAGTAGCTTTAAAACAACTAAAATCAAAATGGCAGTATGTTAACATTTGCTAAATACGACCGGTTTGCATGGATATTTGTTATGTTTGTTTCTGAACTATCTATATATTTGAAATATTTAAATAACTTTAAAGGCATTCTTAACACTTGCCTGGATTCCTGTTGTCCCATGTGCTTTTTCCCTTTGCTGATTTGCTCTGTATCCTTTCATTGTAGAAATCTGTAGCCATGAGGGCCACTACAGAGTGAGTCCTATGAGTGTTCCTAGCAAATCATTGAACCTGCGGGTGGCCTCCAGAACCTCCGGCCCAGCTAGGTTCAATGCACCTTCATTTGAAAAATTCTGAGAGCATCTGAAGAAATGCAGCGTAGGCTAACACATCTACTGGCAGCCAGCAAGAAAAAGCAGACTCCTAGTGCATGGTTCAGACTCTTCAAGTTCATCTATCAGATGCTGCCATTGATTGGCAGACCTGAAAGCCCAGTGAATCTTGATGAATTTGACTCCAGTGTATCTCAGCTTAGTGATTCCAAACCGTAACATGAGGATAACTACCAGAAGACAACCAGCACATTTTTGAGAAAGTGATGTAGGGCCTTTTATAGACATGGAGTAGTTTATCAAATGAATTAATATATAGCTATTGATATATTAATATACTATTAATACATATCTATTGATATATTAATTATATATCTATTAATATATATTATATTACTATATATCTATTGATTAGTAGCTATCTATTGATACATTAATATATTAACATATAATTAATATGTATAATATATATATATTAAAATTCTTAATTAACTCCTCTTCTTGTTATAGACTTTGGACTCAGATGTCTCTAAAAACAAATCCCAAATCCATAACTAATTATGTATAGGTAAGGCATCTTTGAAAGTGACTTAACCTCTGAGTTTCAGCTTCCTTATCTTTGAAATTATTTGCCATGAGTATTACCTAACACATACAAAACTACTAGCACAGAATTTGGCACATAATAAGCACTTAACAAATACTGTTCATACATGATTTTTCATATATTCCTGTGTACTGTGTCTTCTGCATTCTGAGTTAAGAAGGCAAAACAAGGGCATTGGTCAAAATTTCAAGGCACTAATCAAGACCAAAGATTTCCCTGAGAATTCAAAAGTAGGAAAAACTGAACAGGAGAATAAGTCTTGTGGGACTTTGGAAACTACTGTATGAACAACCTGGCAAACCATGTTTAACATGAAAAATACACACACACACACACACATACACACACAGCCTTCTACTCCATGACACAAAGTGATTTGTGTAGCCATTATTGACTAAACCTAATACCCAATATAAACTATAATTCAAAACAAAACATTACATGCAAACTTGAAAATATTATTTTAGGGGCGCCTGGGTGGCGCAGTCGGTTAGGCGTCCGACTTCAGCCAGGTCACGATCTCGCGGTCCGTGAGTTCGAGCCCCGCGTCGGGCTCTGGGCTGATGGCTCAGAGCCTGGAGCCTGTTTCCGATTCTGTGTCTCCCTCTCTCTCTGCCCCTCCCCCGTTCATGCTCTGTCTCTCTCTGTCCCAAAAATAAATAAAAACGTTGGAAAAAAAAAAAAAAGAAAATATTATTTTAAAAATTCTTTGTTCACTTTACATGGTATTTTTCACATTTACTAACACATGATATTTTTAAAGTTAACTCTTTAATATGTATTATTTTTTTTAATCACACCGAGGTATTAATTTTGTTGAAAAGTTAAATTCTTTTGGATTAAAAATGCTATTTATTTATTTATTTTTTTAAATTTTATTTAAATCCAAGTTAGTTAACATATTGTGTAATAATGGTTTCAGGAGTAGAATTATGATTCATCACTTACATATAACACCCAGTACTCATCCCAAGAAGTACCCTCCTTAATGCCCATCATCCACTTAGCCCTTAGCCACATGCCACACCCCTCCAGCAACCATAAATTTGTTCTCTGTATTTGAGAGTCTATTCTGGTTCACCTCCTTCTGTGTTTTTATCTTATTTTTCCCTCCCTTCCCCATGTTCATCTGTTTTGTTTCTTAAATATGCATATCAATGAAGTAATATATTTGTCTTTCTCTGACTAACTTATTTCACTTAGCATAACACCTTCCAGTTTCATACATGTTTTTGCAAATGGCAAGATTTCATTCTTTTTCATTGCCAAGTAGTATTCCATTATATATATATATATATATATATATATATATACACACATACATACATACTATATGTGAATGTGCCCCTTCGAATCAGCATTTTCATATCCTTTGGATAAATACCTAGTAGTGCAATTGCTGGGTCATAGGGTAGCTCTATGTTTAATTTTTTGAGGAAACTCCATACTGTTTCCCAGAGTGGCTGCACCAGTTCTCATTCCCACTAGCAGTGCAAAAGTATTCTCCTTTCTCCACATCTTCATTGGCATCTGTTGCTTCCTGAGTTGTTAATTTTAGCCATTCTGACAGGTATGAGGAGGTATCTCATTGTGATTTTGATTTGTATTTCCCTGATGATGAATGATATTGAGCATCTCTTCATGTGTCTGTTAGCCATCTGGATGTCTTCTTTGAAAAAGTGTCTGCTCATGTCTTTTGCCAATGTCTTTACTGAATTATTTGTTTTTTGGGTGTTGAGTTTGAAAAGTTCTTTATAGATTTTGGATACTAACCCTTTACCTAATATGTCATTTGTAAATATCTTTTCCCATTCTGTCAGTTGCCTTTTAGTTTTGTTGATTGTTTCCTTTGCTCTGCAGAAGCTTTTTATCTTAATGAAGTCCCAATAGTTCATTTTTGCTTTTGTTTCCCTTGCCTTTGGAGACATGTCTAGTAAGAAGTTGCTGCAGCCAAGGTCAAAGAGTGCTATCTGTTTTCTCCTATAGGGTTTTGATGTTCCCTATTTTACATTTAGGTCTTTCATCCATTTTGAGTTTACTTTTGTGTATGGTGTTTAAAAACTATCCTCTAGGGGCACCTGAGAGGCTTAGTCGGTTGAGTCTTGGACTCCTGATTTCGTCTCAGGTCACGGTTTAGAGATTCCTGGGATTGAGCCCCATGTCTGGCTCTGTGTTGACAGTGTAGAGCCTGCTTCAGAGTCTTTCTCTCACTGTCTGTCTCTCAGCCCCACTTACACACACACACACACACACACACACACACACAGAGTCTCTCTCTCTTTCTCAAAATAAATAAATAAACTTTAAAAAAGAAAACAAAAACTATCATCTAACCATATACTGTGTGGTAAGAATCTTAGTCTTATTCTTTGTGTTGGGCTACATCTTTTAAAGAAATTAAATTTATGATAGAGCTGTTGAAATTCTATTACTTTAGCTATACGGTATGTAATAACTACATTCTATAACTAAACTGGATTATCTAACAACTTGCTTGAGAGCACTGACTATGCCTATCTAATTTGCCCGACTGGACAATAAGCAAAATTTCCAAACCATATAGTCTTAAAAATGAATACATTTTCTCTTTAATAATGGCTTTCTCTAAACATCAGGGAGTACAAATGCTTAGTTGCAGCATTGTATTTTTCAAGACAATGATATTTATTTAGCAAGAATTGAATTCCTTGACTTACTGGAATTAAATTACTACTTAGGAACAGGAACAGTATTAATATACAGTTTTCATTAAGATGCTAATTTATCTAACATTACTTAACTCTCCAGTGAGTACACATTCTATAAAAAAAAACAGAATTCTGAAGTAATGTAATTGCTAAATATTCCCTACAGTATAAGAATTGCACACATTCTTTCAAATTGATTTGTAATGGCATTATAGCAAAAAGCTGAGAATTTATGCATTAGCCTAGTTCTTTTTTTTCCTCATGAGAAAATTAATGATACAAGTATAAATGAAAGACTTGATATTTCTATAACTGTGTACTTGGTTTTTGTGAAAATAGATTAAACTAGCCTAGCTAGTTTGTTATTTTGTTCCTAAAACAATGTACAAATTTTAGTCATTGAGATACAAAAAAACAAAAATTGGAATGCAAAAGGCTACAGTCCTGGCATAAAAATAGGCAGAAAATAGTGTTAAAGCAATAAATAAATTTATACTTGCGTGCAAGGTAATTTAAGGATCTAATCTGAAGTGTTTCTAAATTGCTATTTATCAGCACACTGTTTACTGAATAACCCTTCCCCACTATTTTGTTAACTTTTTATCATGTACTTAAAATGTTATATATGAAGCTGTAGAGAAGATTATATGAGTTAACTATAATCCCACCATCTAGACAATAATAATATTATGTTTGGTCAATGTTTTCCAGTCTTCTTTCACATATATATACATTTTCTCACAAAACTCAAAGTAAACTAATAATTTCATATTCAGTGTTTTATTTGTGATTATATATAAATGTTCCCCACATCATAAAAAAGTTATTTTTAAATATTTTTATGTCTATAACAGAAATATTCTTACTGCCCAATAGCTAGACATTTTTGCTGGTTTTGACATTTTTTTCTACTGCAAGTAATATGAAGTGAACATCCTTTTTCTTATATCTCAGTCAGTATCCTTAAATATTTTCTAAGAATAGAGTAAGAAGGGAAGTACTAAATCAAAAGAAATAAGCTTTTTAAATGTTGTTAATACATATTGGTAGTTTGCTTTCCAGAATGTTACAGCCATTCACACATTTAATAGTTTCTGAGAATGTTCATCTACTCACAGTCTCCAGTATGGAGAAGTATCATGTTATTATTTATTTAAATCTTTTGTAACTTGGTAGGTAAAACAATGTATCAGATAACTTCTTTAATTTGCCTTTGTGTTTAATTAAATTCTATACACACACACATACACACACACACATATGCACATACATATGGAGAGTAACGTCAGCAACATGGCTGCAAACATGTACCAGGATTGTGTCGCCCAAACCCCCAACAACAAAAACGTGGCATCCATTCATGGAAGAAAGTACTTTCGGGGGAGCTATGGCATCTGGCACTCTACACCAAGGGACCCGGGAAGAGCCTTGCCTACTTATGCATCAGTTAACAGGCAGATAGACCTTGGTTCTGGCTGTGGACACTGCAAAGGCACACGAACCAACTCCAGTTTCTCTTAGCTGTGATCCAGAAGTCCCCAGAAAAAAACTTAGACAATCACGCATGGGTAAGAGAGCCTTTGTGGAAGTCCAGGTCTTGAGCGAAGTTCCAGCATACTGATGACACACATACAAATACAAGTTTGTATGTACTGGAGAGGGATAGAGGAACAGTTGGACTTTATCTACATCAGCCCTCTGATGGCTGGTGCACAGTGCAGGGCCAAGAGAGATCTTCTCAAAACATTATTTCTCCCACAAGGAGAAAGTAAGAGCATGTGATTGAGCACCCAGCTTCTCCAGCTGTGTAGGATGCTGCCAAAGAGGTCCATTTCTTGGGGCACCTGGGTGGCTCAGTCAGTTAAACATCTGACTTCAGCTCAGGTCACGATCTCACAGCTTGTGGGTTCAAGCCCCACATCAGGCTCTGTGCTGACAGCTCTGAGCCTGGAGCCCACTTCAGATTCTGTGTCTCCCTCTTTCTGCCCCTTCCCCACTCTCTCTCTTTCTCTGTCTCAGAAATAAATAAATATTTAAAAAATTTTTTTAAAGAGGTCCATTGCTCTCTCAGTCTTGGTGATGATTTTTGGATACAATACCAAAAGTACATGAAACAAAAGCAAAAACCGACAAGTTGAACTACATCAAACTAAAAGCCTCTGCACAGCAAAAGAAACAATCACCAAACGAAAAGGCAACATATGAAATAGGAAAAAATATTTGGAAATCATGTATGTGATAGGGGTTAATATTCAAAATATATAAAGAACTCATATAAGTCAAGAGCAAAAAACCCAAACAGTCCAATTAAACAATGGGCAGAGAAGCCAAATAATCAGTTTTTCCAAAGACATACAAATGTCCGTTGGGTACATGAAAAAAATTTCCAACATCACTAATCATCAGGGAAATGCATATCAAAACCACAGTGGGATATCACCTCACACCTGTTTAGAATGGCTGTTATCAAAAAGAAAAGAAACAGCAAGTATTAGCAATAGTGGAGAAAAGGGAACCCTTGTACACTGTGGGAATGTAAATTGGTACAGCCACAACGTAAAACAGAATGAAGTTTCCTCAGAAAAATTAAAGATAGAACTACCATATGATTAAGCAATCCTACTTCTATGTATATATCGAAAGGAAGTCAAATCAGTATCTCAAATAGTTGTCTTTGCTCTCATGTTCATTGCAGCATTACTCACAATAGCCAAGATGTAAAAACAACCTAAATATCCAGCAATGGGTGCATAAAGAAGATGTGGTATATATACAGAAGGGAATATTATTCAGCCATAAAAACGAAGGAAATATATTTGCAAAAGCATTGATGGACCGTGAGGGCATTATGCTAAGTAAAATAAGCTAGACAAAGACAAATACCATATGATCACACTTAAATGTGGAATATAAAAAAAGTCAAACTCCTAGAAACAGAAAGTAGAATAGTGGGGCCCGGGTGTGCAGAAAACATGTTGGTTAAGGGTACAAATGTTCAGTTACAAGATGAGTAAGTTTAGGGACTCTAACGTATGGCATAGTGATTATACTTAATAATACTGTATTAAATACTTGAAAGAAAGAAATGGTAATTATGTGAGGTGATACAGGTGTTACCTAACCCTACTGTTGTAATCATTTCACATATATTAATCTGTCAAATCAACCCATTGTACACCTTAAACTTATATAGTGATATATGTCTAGTTATATCTCACTAAATCTGGGGGGAAAAGTGAATAAAACTTTTTGCTTACACATTCACTCAAAAAATATACATTAAATTAATATATTTTTGGTAATTATCCGTTTATGTCATTTTCCCATATATTTCATATTTGTTACATCACTACAGTGTATGTATATACTCATATACATAGATGTTTATACATATGTATGTATACACAGTCTATTATATATGTTGAGAATATATTCCTAGTTTGTTGGTCAATCGTCCTTGCCACGCCCACCATGGCCACCATTTAGCAAATGGTAGGAAGATAGAGTTTAATGGAGAGCAAAGGCTTTGACAAATACATGAAGGAAGTAGGAATGGAGATGGCTCTGTGAAAAGTGGGTGCAGTGGCCAACCAGACTGTATCATCTCTTCTGATGGCAAAATCCTCACCATAAAAACTGAGAACACTTTGAAAACAACAGTTTTCCTGTAACCTAGAAGTTTGAAGAAACTACAGCTGGTAGCAGAAAAACAGACTGTCTGCAACTACACTAACAATGCATTGGTTCAACATCAGGAATGTGATGGAAGGAAAGCACATTAACAAGAAAACTAGAAGATGGGAAATTAGTAGCAGAAGATGCCATGAACAATGTCACCCGTACTTATGTCTATGAAAAAGTAGGGTAAAAATTCCATCATCATTTTGGACAGGAACTATCTGGGAGGATGAACAAGCTCAGTTCAATGGGGAAATCCCCATACTGCTTTTATTTTTCATTACTGTGTTCAATTACCTGTATCATCAACAGTTTACATGCAACTATTTCAAAGTGTTGATTTAATTATGATCATCCCTTTGGTTAGTAAATAAATGTGTTTGTGCTAAAAATAAAATAAAAAATAAAAAAATAAAATTTGGTCTATCTTGATTCCTGTAGGCAAAAGATGTTTAAAGAGCCAATTTTATAAATACGTTCCTTTTTGATTCTTGCCATTACTTTGAAATATTTATCTATATTATCTTTCAGTGTACTGTTAATATAATATATATAATGTAAATTATAAATATAGACATGCATATCATTTAATCTATCTAAAATGCATCTGGCTTATGCTATGAGATAAAAATTTAATGGCTATTAAATCTAGTCAGATGGAGAATATATTTGTATAATTTTTCAGTGGGTTCTTAAGATCTTAAATGAAAATTTTTTTCTTTTGCTTTCACATGAGAGCAACATCTTGGTTGGTCACAGATAACATACTATCTTCCACAAAATTCTATGGACATTTCAAAATTATCTCCCATCATAAAAATCTGAAACTAACCCAAGTTCACACCTTTGTGGCCAGTTTTCTTTTTTTGTTTCTGTTTTGTTTTCTGATCCTTGCTTATGGATTCATAAGAATATTTTATACTTTTGAAGTTCATAAACATTGCAAGGATGTGTCTAAATGCCTCTTTTTTATAAATTTTATCTGAAGTATGGCATGCCCTTTCAATGAGTCCTTTGTAACTGAAGCCTTTTTACAATTATGTTGTAAAGAATTACTTCTGTTTTAACGGCCTTGGCCTGTGCTATGAGAGTGCCTGTTATTCTGTTTGCATTTTTTTTTCTGGTTATTTCCCATTTCTATAGTCTCCTTTCTCATCACTTTTATTTATTTGCTTTTCTCTCTGTATCTTGGGAGACCATCTCAAGGCTATCCCCCAAAATGAGATTAAATGCAATCGCACATGCTGATAGTTTTCAATACTGGATTTTTATTTAAATCACTCGTGAAATGTAATAGTAACAGTAATAATAATAAAGTCGGGTAAGCTTAGAGCTATGACACCGCACAGATCATGAGACATTCTATTCTCTGTTGGTAGTGATTGCTGGAGTTGTACAATGATGTGGAACTGCCTAAGTCCTGTTCTAGACCAATTAAATCAGAATCTTTGTATGCTGTAAAGCACTGACATATAAAATTTTTCTTTAGTTGATCCTAGTGTGCAGCCATGATTAGAGAGGTGGGGTAGCCAATGGCATATGTATAGGGCTTAGCACATGGCCTGAAATACATCAGTGCTCAGGACATGTTAAACAGTCTCAGCTTTAGCATCTGCCTCTGTATCATCATTTTATTATCCACAAAGCCAATTTTAACTCTTTAGCACAGATTTTAATCTACTTTTGCTGTTCTGTTTTTTTATGCCTTCCTTACCCAATCTTCTGTCTGCCTCATATTCTCATCTTTTGGCTGTTTACCCTTGTTTCATGAAGACTATGTCTTGTTTATTCTATCAAAGATGTCAAGAAATTTCCTAAACTTATTTTCTAATTAGGTGCTATTTTCAAAAATAAGAACTCTATACAGGCTCAGTTTTGCTAATGGACAAGATGTATGGGTGGCCCCATGGATTGCTAAGAGTGTCTCATCAAGCATGCAGCCAGAATGTGAACCAGCATGCAGATTCTCAAGCATAGTTCTGTTGAATTAGGAGAAGCTTTTCTCTTATGACCTTTCTCTGGTTCTCCGTTGGCTTGAAGAGATAGAGTATACTCCACAACATGTACTGAAGACACAAGCATTCCAAACTCCCTCCATTTTCCTTAATTTGTCATTCAACAAATACTTACAGGTAATGTCCTAGGTGCTAGAGAATGCAGAGGTGAACTATGTCCTTCTTTTCACAGAGCTTACATGTTAGTACCAGAAGCAGACAATACTTATCTACATAAATAAGATTACTTCAGATATTACTATTGCACATTAAGAAAACAAAATAGGACAACATTAAAAGGGTCCAGAGAGGAGCAACATTTACCTGATGGAAATACACTTACTGGGATGCCATGTGCCACTATCAACATTTCTGCTCTGATGTTTCCTATGACGTAGTATGCTGTCAAATGGACATGGGGGAGAAGTTCTATGACCACCTCAAAAGACACTTGCAGAAGATACCTGCCCAATGTTTTGGTTGGTCTTGAGCCAGGGCCTCTTTTCCAGAAAGCAGAGAATACAAATAAAATGTCTCCCTACTTTCATTTAGAGTATTTGAGCTTGGTCTATTCCAAGTGAGAAAGTATCTATTAATTACCAATTAGTTCTCAATTCAGCCCAAAATTTTAAGTTTATCCAAGACCAACAATAGTTTTACAGTCAAATTTAGTTGGGAAATTATTATGTTCTTTTTTTTCTCCATGTTAAAGGGCATTTTATGGGAAATAGAGAATAGCAACATCTATCCAAACTGGACCAGAATGCTTAAACATTTCCCTTATTTCTGTGCTCTAAGTCAGAAGCTGTATAAAAAATTCTTTGGTTATGTTTCAAGGACTTCAGGCTCTTCAGCCCACCCTCCTTTCCTACTCATTTTTAATGCCATTGTGTCTCTAGTTTAGTCCTCTTTACATTGTACTTCCTTACATTGTACCTTACGTTGTACTCTTCCTTACATTGCTCCTGCCCATCCCCTCCAGATGGATGTTTTAGTCAAACTGTCCCTTGGAATTTTATTCTAGTTTCATTCCTAGACATTGTGCTTCACTTCTTCCATGATCCCATGGTGTGTCACCTGCTGATCAATCCTTCCTGACTCCCTCATTCAAACCAGACTTCCAGTGACATTGACTTTGTCAGGTGCCCTGGGTTTTCATTAGTTCTTCAGAAGAGTTCAGATGACTAACCAGGTTAAACCAGAGATCCTATTTAAATATTTCATTTAATGGCTTTCACTCAGTGTCTCTACCCTGACTGTTGCCAAGTAGAATATTTAGATATTGAAAATACAGCTGTAAACAAGGCATACAGGTCCCCAATCAAATGCAAATAACAATACATGGAGAAATAGACAAGTCAACTAACAATGTTAAAACAGTATGATAAGCATGGTGATTGGAAAAATTCAGTGTTTTCTAAGATCAGACACTTATACTATATTTGAGTTGTATGGAAAGAAACTGTCTAAACTAGAGTCTGATGGATGAGTTAAATAGGAATGAGCAAAGAAAAGAGATGGGAGGGAAAGAGCTCTCTAGAAGCACTAACATTTAATCATGAGCATGCCCATGTAATGAGATCAGCACAGTTTGCTAGGGAGACAGTTGGTGAGCGCTTGGACAAAAGAACCTTCATCAGTTCTCAGTACAGCCAGGGTAAGAAGCTTTCATTTTCCTAGATGTGATGGAAGTCTCTATCATGTATTAGAATTATTGTTAATTTATTCATTCAGCAACTATATCTACTACTTCAATGCAGAATGTGATGTTGGACTATAATACCAATTATGGGAGGTATGACCCCTTCTCTCATGGATTTTATTCCTGCCTTGCATGTAGTAAGGTCTACTTGTAAGCTTTTCGGTTCCAGTGACTTCTCTGAAGTCAATGTGGTAGAACATTTTGGTGGAACAAACCTACAAGTAGATAAGTCAAGAATAAAATAAAATATGTAGGAAGAAAAGAGGGCAGGGTATTTTTTAAAAGGATTTAGAAACAAAGGGGAAGAAGAGAACTGAGATAAGGGAAAGAAAGAAGGGAAAGACAGACAGAGAATAGAAACAGTACGTTTATGATGGAGAAAGCAAAGTATATCATAAAAAGCTTCTCAAGTATAACAGACTGCAAATATTTGATATTACAGTCTTTCTAAATTAGGTTTAGAATACCTAGTATGCCTAACTCAAAATCTTCTGCATATAGTTGCATGAAAAGTATTTTATGGAAATAAGCAGCCCAGGGCTTTCTTTGAATGCCAAGGGACTCGTTTTCAATGAAAATTTTGCATGAATCTCATTGCTGCCATGATAAATACCTGTCATCAAACTACCGTTCCAATGCCATCTTTTGCCACTGTAAGTTTTAAGGCCTTGATCAACATTTTCTACCTGAAAACTTCAAGAAAATTACTCTGACAACTGTAATCACTGTGTCCTTTAGACACAAGAAATGGCTTGTTACTGCAGCTAAAATCACAGTTATCTTCTTGGGGCAGGGGGGACTACTTTAAAGAAAGAACAGGTGGCTCAGTTGGTTAAGCGTCCAACTCTTGATATCAGCTCAGGTCATGATCTCAAGGTTATGAGGTGGAGCCCCACATCAGGCTCTATGCTGACAGTGCAGAGCCTGCTTGGGATTCTCTCTCTCCCTTTCTCTCTGCCTCTCACCAATTTGCTCTCTTTCTCTCTTTTTCTCAAAATAAATAAACATTTTAAAAAGCCAAAAAGAATAGATAGTTAGAAAATGTGTCTAATGGGTACCCTGTATTATATAATAATTTCAATTAAATAACAACATATTTATTGGGCACTTAATAACTATAGGGTCTCATGCTTAATGCTCAATAGAAACTAATGAGTTTAAAAAGGAGAGGCTGTAGTTCCTTCTCTTAAACAGGTTGTGGTCTTATTGTACAAGGGAAAATAAAATAGTCTCATTATAAATTTAAAATTAGGAGAATGTGCCATAAGAGAATTTAAAAATACATACAGAAGAAGACATAAATTATATCAGATTGGAGGATCAAGAAAGTCTTTACTGAAACGATGACACTAGGATGGTCTCAGAATATAACCAGAATTTCAAAAAGTAAAAAAAGATCAGATGCTATTCTAAATCAAAGAAATAGCATAAGCCAAGGCACAGAGGCAGAAAACTTATGTGCTATTTAGGGAAAAGTCTAGTTCATCTGGAGCACTAAGTAACACAAAAGCACCAGTGGGAGAATCAAACCATGCTGTGGAGGACCATGAAAGTTTCAGTGAAATCCACACACAATTTTATAAATAATGGAGAGCAACTGTATTTGTTGTAAAAGAAAAGACACCATAAGAACTTCTTATTAGGAAAATTATAGGCAGTAATATGTAGAATGAATTACAGCAGAGAAAGGCTGGAATTTAGAATCAAATGTAATAGACAAAAAAAAATACGTGTTGAGGTTTGAAGGCACCCAATGAGTTGGTATTCTCTTTTCTCTGGCCAAGCTCTGGATCAACCGAAATTGATAAAGGAGATGGTGGATGGGTACAAAATGTATTGAAGGTCATGGCTTGGAGGTGCAGCAATGACAGAGTTCCTCATATGGAACCCTAGCATATGATAGACTTAGCCACTGCAGACTGCCCTACAAAATTTTGGGTGTAAAAGAGGAAAGAAGATGGAGGGGATTAAATTAAATGCTCGGACCCTTTCCCCTAATATACTGGGGGAAGAAAAACTGAAGAGCCAGACAAAAGTCTACAGAGGTATTATGGAGGAGCTCTCTTTATGGGAAATTGGCAAAGTATTCCCACATCCCCAATAAAAGGGCTTCTATTTTCTTGGTGGTGGGGAATGATAGCTAACATTTATTACCAGCAAAAAAAACCCTCCCTAAACAGTTTACATTTAATATTCAAGAAAATCTAGGATATAGGTACTGTTATTATTTTCATTTACAGGTTTGAAAAAAGTGAGCAAATTGGGCCAGGTGGCACAGCTTATAGTGACAGACCCCAAATTGAAACTAATGCGATATGGTTCTACAGTTTTCTCCCCAACTGCTATGCCAAGAGATGTGAAGACATGGTTCTGGAAAATACATACTCTTCAGGGAAGAGCTTATGGACAAGGAACCTGGGAAGGAGTCAAGAAACTACAAGAGGGCTTTGTGAGGGAAACCAACTTAAACAAAACACCTCCTGGATAGTCTTGTTCTGAAGACTCAGAACAGTTTCAGTAGACTTGTGCGTGAAAGCTTGATTAGAGATACAAGAAAGAATAAATATGAATAAGTCGAAGCAACAAGAATACATTTTCAAGAAATATGTCATTTGAAGTAAAGGAGAGTTACAATATGAAAGCTTATGAAAATTGGAATGTGGAACAAAGATGTTTTGGGCAGTTTGTTAGGGTATCGGAGAATGTCTATAAAAAGAGAAGACACTTCCAGTGGAGAAGGACAATTTGAAGACACAGATGAGAAGGAACAAACTTAGGGGCTTATGCTCCAGAAGAGGCAAGAAGAAAAGAGATTGAGAAACAATATACCTTAAAATCAGGGACTTCTTTTGGTGAAGAGACACGTTGTTATTTGAAGACAGAGAAATCGAGGAGTCTCAACTAGATACACCTCAAACACAAATTAGAGAAATCACTCAGGATTTGACATAGATTGAGCACTAAGGCTTCAATCCAGGGGGAATTGCCACAGTTCTCCCTGGAAATGGACTAGTGAACCAATAAAAATAGCACTGCTAGGAATTTACCCAAGGGATACAGGAGTACTGATGCATAGGGGCACTTGTACCCCAATGTTCATAGCAGCACTCTCAACAATAGCCAAATTATGGAAAGAGCCTAAATGTCCATCAACTGATGAATGGATAAAGAAATTGTGGTTTATATACACAATGGAATACTACGTGGCAATGAGAAAAAATGAAATATGGCCTTTTGTAGCAAAGTGGATGGAACTGGAGAGTGTAATGCTAAGTGAAATAAGCCATACAGAGAAAGACAGATACCATATGGTTTCACTCTTATGTGGATCCTGAGAAACTCAACAGGAACCCATGGGGGAGGGGAAGGAAAAAAAAAAAAAGAGGTTAGAGTGGGAGAGAGCCAAAGCATAAGAGACTGTTAAAAACTGAGAACAAACTGAGGGTTGATGGGGGGTGGGAGGGAGGGGAGGGTGGGTGATGGGTATTGAGGAGGGCACCTTTTGGGATGAGCACTGGGTGTTGTATGGAAACCAATTTGTCAATAAATTTCATATACATAAAAAAAAAAGACAAAAGATTGCTGGGAAGTGATGCCCAGCTGAGGCATGCTAGTATAGATGTGTTGTTGATCCAGTCAGTTGGGGAAAAAAGGCTCTTTTGACATGGTTGAAATAATACACAGTGACCAAAAAGTAACTCGTAACACTGTAAACCTATAACTTTCTTGTGTCTGAAGCATATAAATGGATTCAAGTCCTTTTGGCCAAACCCTTTGTAAGTCTAATGCTTTGGCAGCTGACTGACCACACATACATACAAATGAAATAAAGCATTGAGTCAATTATTTTATTCATTTGAGCCACTAACCACCCCCCCAAACCATTGAACCCATTATTTTACATCAAAATATATTTGTACTGAAAAAAGGCCAAATAGCACTTTCAATACAAGGAAAACTGAGAAAAGGTGTGCTTAATCTTCAAAGTCTTATACCAGAAAGCAGCAACAGATGCCATATGTGTGGAATAGAAAATTATTCCATTCTATTTCAAAAAGGAAATCCTAGTTTTGCTGAGGCTTAAATCATACCTATTCTCTTCATTTTACTACTTCTTCTTCAATACTGTTTTTCTTTATATTCCATATGTCTTTAATTCCTGATTTTTTTAAAAGTTCATTTATTTTGAGAGAGACAGAGATAGTATGGGGGGGAGGGGCAGAGAGAGGGAGAGAGAGAATCCCAAGCAGGCTCCATGCTGTTAGCACAGAGCCCCATGCAGGGCTCAATCCCATGAACCGCAAGTTCATGACCTGAGCCAAAATCAAGAGTCAGACATTCAACTGACTGAGCCACCCAGGCACCACCAACTTCACGATTTTTTAAAACAACTCCATTGTTTAGGAAAATATGATTAACACTATGTCTTTAGGTCAACAAAATGAAGGAGTCTTCAGGTGTTTTGGTCATTCAAGCACTGTATGCAATTTTATTTGATGGGAAAGTGGGAGGCAGAATAAAGGGGGAAAAGTGGTATGAGAGAATTTGACATTTACAGAATGCCTAAAATTTGCTGATATTATATACAGTGTAATAAAATGGTTTCAGCCTGTGCATTGAAACTCATTCATAAGTCATGAAATCAACTTGACGGCCCATGAACCAGTCTGTTAAAAAGTGAAATAGAATAAAATAAAATGAAACAGAGTACTACACATATGCTAAGAAAAATCTGGTTTAGAGAAACTTTTGTCTCAGTTACACATAACCGCACACATACATATCCATCTGTGAAGCCCAGGTCATGATATCAAATGTGCTATTTTGCTATGGATTATGGGCAAAACAGCTCTTAAGTCATCAGCTTAATGTTTTTGGCTAGTGAGAATACCTTCTACTTTTCCAAGCATCCTAATTTTCTTTTGAAGTCTTGAGATAGAAATGTTTAGAAGAAGAAGAAGAAGAAGAAGAAGAAGAAGAAGAAGAAGAAGAAGGAGGAGGAGGAGGAGGAGGGGAGGAGGAGGAGGGAGAAGGAAGGGGAGGGGGAGGAGGAGGAGGAGGGAGAAAGAGGAGAAATTCCTAAATCAGCTCCCTAGCATGGAAGCTGAGAGAAGTCAAATCAGCTAACAGGACACTCTTTCCTAAAACTTAGAGTCTCAAGCAGGTCACAAAGGATGAAGCCTACACAAATAGTTGGCACACATCCCTTCTAGTGGTGACATCCATACCACCCCGTTTAGGTTAGGAGACCATTTCTGTGGTTCCTGCTAACTTAGTTTGTGCCTACTTCTGCTTCTTCTCTAGCTTCTTGTCAATATTTTAAGTCCTGACTTCTTTCTGATAAATCCTTTTTGCTCATTAGCTGGCATCAATTGTTGTTACTTTAACTGAAGGATCCTACACTTATACATGTGTGTTGTTTCATTTAAACCTCAAAACTATTCTGTGATATAGGTATTATTTTTATTTTACCAATGAGAAAGGTAAGATTCGTGGTAATTTTGCCAAAGGTCATCTTGCAGGTATGGAATTCAGACCAGGTCACTGTGACTTAAAGTTTATCCTCTTTGTATTAAATAATGCGCACTGAGCTGGCAATAACAAATAGTGATATATTTCTTATGCAGAATAATTTTATGGGGATGATTTGTCAGAAAATAGTTCTGATTTTGAGTGAATCAAAATCAATAGTTTTCTATTAACTTCAAGACAAAGTTCAGCAGTCTGGAGCTCTTACAGAAAGTTTTAAGATTATGCATGTTGAGAAAATATAGCTTCGCCTGTTTTGCTGATATTTCCATTGATTTTAAGAAAGAAAGGTCTTTTATCCTATTAGTTGCATCCCATTAGCAATAAACCAGAGTTCTGAAATTCTCAAGATCTATCAAATGAAGTTGAACAGCTCAGGAATTATCCTAGGAAATGCATCAGTGTCAACAGACAAAAGACAGACTGGGTAATTCAGCTGAACAACAGCATTCTTCATCAACGTCGTAAGTTCTCTCCATCTGTCTAAATCTCCACCCCCTCAACACACACACTCAATCATTTATTCCTGTTAATTATTTTTGTTACCACTCCTCCTTTTTGTTACATACAACCTGTAATACAGTCTCTTATCTTTGTTAGCCTGCGTTATTGCTAAGGCTTTTCACTTGTATTCCTAAGTCAGGCTTCAATTTCTTCAAATCCATGCTTTCCATTGCTGCAGAGCAAAGCACGATTCCCTGTCATTCATGCTTGAAACTTTTAATGGGATTTCCATTATTTAAAGAATAACTTATAGTATCCTTATTTTAATACATATTAATATTCATCAATATTTTAAAGCTTAAAGCTTGAGGTTTTTCAAACACATTATATGGTTTTATATCTGTACCATTACACATGGTATAATGTTTTAACTGTGTGGAATGAACTTTTTCAAATTTGCCCTCCTGGAAAAATCTTATCAGTCCTTAAAAACCCAGTTTTGATGTTACCCACCCCCCCCCAACCCACTCCCCGCCCAGGAAGTCTTCCCAATTATTTTCTAACACCATTAAAGAGTTAATCACACTCTCCTTTATTATCTCTTTTTTTTTTTGTATTTATAGTCTGTTCTTGTTCATTTATTCAACAAATATTTCACCGAGGCAATATTCTATACTCTGAGGATATACAAGTGAGTAAAACAGACAAAAAAATCTAACTTCACAAGGCAAAACAATCAATAAGAAAAGGTTTTAAAATATATCAAAAGTAAGATAGATACAACTTCTTGGGGGAAAAAAGAAAGAAGTATTAAAGGGGGTGACATTTCCATCAGGGTAGTTAGGAAAAGTTTCACATGAGATGCATTTGAGGAAGGACATAAAGGAGGGGAAGGTATGAGCCTTGGAAATGTCTAAGGAGCATTTTAGGCAGAGGGAACTATAAATGCAAAGGTGCCCATGTAGGAATGTGCTGGCAAAATCAAGAAAGAGTGACTGGAATCAGGGTTAAAAGATACAATCAGAGACCAGGCCATGGAGGATTGGGCATGAGCTTTGAAGGGGATGGGAAGCCATGGGAAGTATCAAAATAGATAAGAGATATGATCTGAGTTGATTTATAAGTTCACTCTGTACAAATTCTGCTCTCATCCAAATGCCCCAATCAAATGCGGAGACCAGATTAGACAGACAAGGTATCTTTACTTTCATGTGACACTCACAAACAACTGTGAAAACAGAGCATCTGCTGCTTTTGGCCTAAGGTAGTTACTGACTAAGACCTGCCAGATATATACAGCAAGTCTGTCCTTCACTTCTAATATTTGAATATTAGGTCACAAATAACTCAAAGTAGAATAGTATACGATCTACTTTCTCTAGGGCTGTCCATTTGTGAACATGCCAGTCAGATCTAAACATAAAATTAATGCAAGGACAAACATAAAAGGATTTTGTGATTAGAAAGGCACTATGCAAAAACTATTGGGAAACTAACTTGCAAATTATTTTCCTGGTGGAGATTTAGAGTTGGAGAAAGAAGGCTGGTGATGTGGAGTTGATATTTAAGTTGCCCAATTATGAGAAGGTAAAGGAAGGAAGTTGCACAACATATTTTTAGAGTTTCAATGTAGGCAATTCTCTGATTATATAAATACTCTTATTTGGAAAGAGATAGATGACTACTATAGTTGCTACTTAAACTTATCATCTATCCTTCCAGTGATCTTGTTTTTATGCCTGAAAATTAATCAAATGAACCTGAAAAGTAAAATGTTAAAAACCCTGAAGTTCTTTAAGACATTTGTCTTGCTAAAATAGTCCCATCTGTCACCTTAGAGCCAAAAAAAGCACAGGAAATTATGGTATGCTTTTCCTCACCTTTGTATAATAACTTCAGAGTTCTCACTTATTGAAATATTTCCAGTAATATGTTTCTTAACTTTATCAGCTATATAACTTGTCATGCCACAGTACCTGCACAGAAAAGGTAGGCAAAATTTACATGGAATGCACACTAAGGTGAACTCTGGAACCAAGTGGGTTTAGTCCTGGCTGCAGCACATGCTGTATGATGTTGGTCAAGTTTTTTTACCTCTCTATGGCTCAGTTTCCTTCTCCGTTAAAAGAGGCTAACAACCTACCCTACAAGCTATTATGTCAATTAAATGGGTTAGTAAGTAAAATGCTTAGAATAGTGCCTAGAACAATATTAGAGCTCAACCATAATGTTAAATATGTAGAAAATATGTAGAAAACTCTGGGTGATACCAAAACACCTGTGTAGTATAGCAAATGTGCATATAGAGTCTTCAATATCTAAAACAATTTAAATAAATACACTGAATCCTTTATATGCCTGCCTTTATTATATTTATCACCAATCAAAATTACCTATCATGGCAATCATGTATATAGCTTTTCTCATATCTTTGCAACTCTTCATTCATGAACCCTAAGTTCTTTCACCAACAGGGCCTTTTAGAAATGGAAACAGCCACACTACTATGGGTTACCCTATAATAAGCAGGGGGAAAAGGGAAGGGAGAGAGGGAGGAAGGGAGCAAAGAAGGAAGCCTTTATTGAGCAACAAGCTCTTGTCTGGAGCCCTAGTGCTTTACCAGAACAGGGAATCTGCTTCCTCCCCAATTTTTAAGACCCAGCATACAACAAAAGATTCTTAGGGAAACATCTCATATGGCTCTTTTCATTTTTGTACAGCTTTGTTAAGAGCAAGATTAGTATGTAAAAGGTAGGTTGATTTTATTATATATATATACATATATATAATATTATGTATTATATATAATATAATATATTTTTATAATATATGTTATAACTGGTTATATATTACATATAGTACATAGCATTATATAATATATAGGAGATAAAATGCATATAATATAATATAATATAATATAATATAATATAATATAAACACATATGTGTGTATTTCTTAAGCTGCTTTAACATTGATTCTTCCAAAGTAGCAGGATACCTACTTTTAGAATTATTTCATTTACCTTTTCCTAAAACCTGCTTCCCCCATCCATGCAGCTATATCATTGGGTTATAGGCAGGCATGTGGCCCTAAGACCCTTGCCAGTTATAAATGGACACTTGATCCAAAGCCACAACAAATAGCCTGTCTTCTTGGAGAATTCAGAATTGGGGCTGAGAAAGATATCTCTTCTTACTGGAAGGATCCTATATTATGCAAATGTGGGTGCTTATTTACAGCCATTTATTCTATCATGTGAGCTATAAGAGAAGAGGAAGCTGATCCATAGAGCAAGAAGGAAGTATTTTGCAGAGGGGTGGTGATGAGAAAACATCCTGTTGACATTTATATGCCTGGTACTAACTACTTTGCCGATACCTAGATGTGGTCTTCCCCTTATTACAAATTCTGTTTTTTCACCCAAGCTAGTTCAAATAGGTTTCTGCAACTTGTATCCAAATGAGTCTTTCTTTATTAATATGTCCAGTTTAATCAAAGTACAACATATATGAAATACCTATTATGTTTCATATATTGAGTGTACAAAATGAAAAAAGTATGGTTCTGGCATTTTTTTTTTTTTATTTATTTTTGGGACAGAGAGAGACAGAGCATGAACGGGGTAGGGGCAGAGAGAGAGGGAGACACAGAATGGGAAACAGGCTCCAGGCTCCGAGCCATCAGCCCAGAGCCCGACGCGGGGCTCGAACTCACAGACCGCGAGATCGTGACCTGGCTGAAGTCGAATGCTTAACCAACTGCGCCACCCAGGCGCCCCTGGTTCTGGCATTTTTGATGTTGCATTGGTCAAGAAATAAAAGATGTAAAACATATATAACTATGACATAACATGGTAAACGGACCAATCTGTGGAATGTATTCTAGGTATAGCTATTAATAAACAATACGTAATCCTTTGTTCAGTTCCTCCTTTGATCTCCTCTTTACTGAGGAGTACATCCATAGACTCACTCCTGCAGATTATCAGCTCCACTTTCCAAAGCTATTTCAGAGAGTCATCTTTTTCACCTGGATGGTGAGCCCCCTGTTGAGCCTTGCCCCTCCATGGAGGCCTGATCTAGGAATTCTACTGCCTTTCCAAGCCAAAGAATCTGTCATCAAAGCTATTGCTCTCAGCTAGAGCAAACTACTCTGGCACCATCGCCTGAGCAGCAGGTACAAACCCATATGTTACAGACTTGTTAAAAGCAAATTGGTCCCTATACCAATGATCAAGTATATTTCCTAATAAGCGAGAATTTCTTCCTGGGATTTTATGGAATAAGATTCCAAGCACAAAGAGAAAAGAGACTGTCCTGTTCATTTATTCTTGTTGTTGACTCTAATATTAGTAGAATTTAAAAATTGTAAAGATAATTCATCCTTGTTTAAAATTAAAAGTTAACATCAGATGCTGTTTTTAACAGGAGGAATTTTGGGAGGTTGAGGAAAGTTGAGCTATGAAAACAGGGCTTGCAGAACACAATTCAGTGAGCTGGACACTACATCTCGTTATATCACCAAGATAAATATTCACAAGTCACATCTTTTGAAGGCACTAAAACCATAAATATCAGACAGTTGGAGAAAAAGGTTCCATATTGTAAGATTTATACATTTGGCATGTAGCTATTAGAAAAACATTTTGTTACTTATAGGTTTTTCAGTTATATTTTACTTTTAACTATAATGACTAATTGTCATATGAACATTAATCTTGAGGCTATGAAATGTAGGCATTTTGGAAAAATGAATGCACTCACTATACATTAGTGACAGAAAGATGGAGGTTTTGAATAGTTAACCACTCTCTATGATATTGCTATAATTATCTCAGTCTGCATAAAGTCTGGTCATATTCTCTGGACTTAGAAACCACTATTTCTATCTTTACATCATTTTTGGGAATAATAATACTATTATTTACAGTAACTAAAACAAATATTTTTATATCATAAAGAATATCAATTTCTTCAAGGTATTTATTTATAAAAACACTGAATTTTAATTTTTTTTTAACGTTTATTTATTTTTGGGACAGAGAGAGACAGAGCATGAACGGGGGAGGGGCAGAGAGAGAGGGAGACACAGAATCGGAAGCAGGCTCCAGGCTCTGAGCCATCAGCCCAGAGCCTGACGCGGGGCTCGAACTCACGGACCGCGAGATCGTGACCTGGCTGAAGTCGGACGCTCAACCGACTGCGCCACCCAGGCGCCCCAAAACACTGAATTTTAGAAAGCATAAATTTTATTTCCAATGTTTTTCTTGGTACAATCCACTGGAGCCAGAGGTCAGTTTTATTTGAATAGCTCAGAAAGAAAAGAATCACAAATGTTTTTTGATGGGGCCACAGTTCCTCTTTTCCTCATACCTACCTCTTGCACATTTATAGTACCACTTATGCCCTTAAACACAAGCGAATTTGTGATCTTTTTTTTAAACTATCTTCCCACACAATTATTTTTATGATTTCAATGGTTTGTTTACTTTTACCCATTATGAAATGTTAAAGCATGAATGAGACACAAGGAACCACAATTAACCTTAAGAACAAAAGAATAATTTCTCATTTTACCAAACAACAAAACCACTCTCACTATTAATAATTCATAAGAAAGGCAGCAGCTATCAATTAAGAAAAAACAAATCAAGTTGGGGATAGAAGTTGCAAAACAGGCACAGTCATCAAATTTGCAATTATTAGAGCTGCTCTAAAGTACCAGTGATAGGTGATACATATCCAAAGGTATGGCTACAGCACAGAAGAATGATTAGTGAATGTATGCATGGCTACATTGATGGTTCTGCTCCTATTTCCCAAAATTAATAAACAAATGAGAACTCATTAACCAGAACCAATAAGGATTGGTAGGAAATAAAAATAAGCTGTCTCTAACCTAGGGAGGAGCTTGATCCACGTCTTACTATCATGCTGGTTGATTAGAACTTAGAATAAATATATATGTAAAAAGCTATCAGCACTGGTCTGAATTCCTAAAAATCTGCATAGCCAATAATGTAATTGAAATATAAGGAAGGTTAACTGTCGCCAGCTGATCTAAGACCTCTCCAGTTCTTTTGACTTATAACAGCAGCCTTTAAATATATGAGGTCCTTAAAGTTTAGCTACTTCTGCCAAACACATAGATATTTATTGAATAAATGTTTATTAGGAAGAAGGTGCAATATAGTTTATGTGTTACACTATTTAAGGCAAAAGATTCTTCAGTTTTCTGCCTTACTTTAGGTGCTCTAATTATACCTGGCCTGACAGGATTACTCAAGGCAGACATAGGAACATTCCAGAGATAGGATTCAGTTTTACCTGTGGCTTCCATTAGGAAAGAAAAATTATCCTAAAACAATGGCTGGACAGAGTACCATTTAGGAATTGAGTCTGGAAACTTTCTTGAGGATACAGACAGACCATAGCCATTACTAGATTCTTTTCCCCTATTTAGAGTACCTCTAAAATGTTTTAGCTGATCCATATCTTGAATACATTTTATTTCATCAATGAAGGCCCTTTACTAACACTCATAGTGCTAATTAAGGTAACAATTCCATTAATATAAATCCATTTCTGGCATTCAATATGCCTTTTAATGAAATCTCCTACATTAAGAAAAATCTAGATTGTCGCTAAAGGTTTGCTGCCACTGCCTCTGGATTACCTCTGGTTCTATGTCTGAAGGTCAGGTGACCTTCTCAGGACTGAGCATGACAAGTATATCACATGCATTTTCCATTGGTAAAGAATGTTAGTCGCCCCCCCCCCCCAAATTTCTTTTCTCTGAATTAAGCAATTCCTGTACCTCGGATTGCATCATTTCAGGGTCTTTCATATTTAGTGTGCTGTAAATTCTTTCTGAAAGAGTGGAGTTGGGAAAGAGACAATATTATTAAGCCTTCAGACATAGAGCCATTATAACAAGGTGTTGCAAGAGAGAAGACACAGCAGGGCTGGCTCATTCTCTTCATTATCTCTACTACTTATCAGGCAATTAATAGAGTAAAATAATCACCAGAGTCAAGAGGGTTTGGACAGAGCACAGAAATTTTATGCAACTGACTTTACAGTGGCTGAATACTTAAATCAAAAAAAAAAAAAAAGCTTGCAAAGTAAAGAAAATTTAAATACGCTTAACTGCTTGAGAATCTTTGGAACCAAGCTATGATCACTTCAGAAAATGTTCTTCTAAAAATTGCTGTCTAATGTCAACCAGATCTTTCCCATAGCCCTTATTTCTGGTTCTCGAGGATCCCTGACCTCTATCTGATCCTCCTTCACCAATTTGATATTATAAAACAAGGAAGCATACTGCCATGGAGAGATCATAGGCACAGAGCTGAATACCTACCAGGATTCATGTTTGACCCTGAAACTTTGCTCAAGCTATTCCTAGAAATGCTACCCCTTTTCACCTCTGGCTCATAGTCATGTCAACTATGAGGTCCTCATTCTCCCTCAATATTGTTATGAGATACTTCTTACCTTAAACTGTCATAAATCTGACCACGAATTGTTTCATAAGCCTAAGATTTCCCTGGCTCTTGGTATTGACATCCCAGTTACTGAACAAGTCACACCCTCCAGCATTAAACAAAGAGAAAAAAGCAACAGAATGTTTACTGTCTGTAGGTCCCCCAAATAGGTATTTTATAAAATCCCTGAATAAACTTTCTCCCCTGCCAGGTGGTGATGGAGAGGAAGATATGGAGTAGGGCTAATATAGAGAAATTTACCATAAAACTGAGTTAGGATAAATTATTCAAAACAAGGCTACCAGCCAATGGGGAATCAGCATGGGTTGCAGAAAGAACCCAGGTATGCGTGTAAATGGTTGGAGAACTCTGGGAATCTAAGGGAAGGCATTGTCAGGTAGGAGAGGAGCCAAGTAGTACTCCTGGTCAGGATTTGATGCATTTGAAGTGCTGAAAGAGTTTATATAGATCACTGCTTATAAACAAAATTTAAATAGATAGATAAATAAGTATATAGATAGGTATAATTAGTATATAGATATATAGGTATAATATAGATAGATAGGTATAATAAGTATATAGATAGGTAATAATTAATACATACAAGAGCCAATTTTAAAAGGGTACCAAAACCTTTCTCTAATCTCATATTAATTCCATTTTAAGAAAGGTTTCATTTCTGATTCCTCCCACAAGACCGTGAACTCCTCAAAGGCAGAGGCTGCTTATTTTCCTCTGAATCTCCAGGTGATTCCCAAAAATAGGTTTATTAAAAGAAATAAAATGTCAGGTACCTCATATGTGTTCTGTTTGTTGATTGAAATTAATGCCAGTAGAATGGCTCCTGCCTCAACTTTGTATTTAAGTAGCTAGCATCTTTCTTCCATAAGAATGATCCTCCTTTCCCTCAAAACATCTCAATCTTGTAATGAGAAGCAGGTGTTCTTCTCATTTCTTTGTGGATAAATTAAAAGACAAAGAGGTGAACAGACGGCTCAGGAAAAGCAGGCAGCTGCTGAGGCAGGAGTGGATTTTGGTTATTCTGTGTCCCTGGCTAGCAGGCTTTGCATGCTGATTTCTCTGCTAAATCTACTCCAACAAAACAGCCATTTCCCAGAGTGGAAGCTGTGACTCCCTTATAGTGGACCCACATTCAGCTGTGAAGTTCAGGTTTTACTGCCTGGGAAAGTTTATTTCAGGACAAAGTTAGTAGGGATATATGTGAATTCCTGGCATTGAAAGCTGTGCCACAGGGAATGTCAGTAATTTCAGACAATTTATGTTCTATTGGATTAGCCCCAAAGCAACACAGCTTTAAAGACATCATGCACATAAAGTACCCAGCATAGTGTTGCCCTTTCAGAGCCTTCTCCATTTTTTTTTTTTTTTTGCCCTCTTCTGAGCACTAGGAGATTGACCTTTATATATTCCATCGGTTGGGCTTCCTTGTCCTCTGTCTTAGCCAGTGTGATTGCCAACAGAAAAGCAGACGGTAGCAGAGGAGAGAGAGAGAGAGAGAGAGAGATTCACTCCTGGCTCTCCTCCTGCCAGGCTGTAGTTTGGTTACTAGCTCTTGTACCTTTAACTGTAGTGCAGCTTCTTCCTGGCAGCCTATTTCTTGTAGCCACAGGTCGTACCAGATTCCAGTAACCACTCTGACCTCATGATTTGGCAGGCCCTGTCTTGCTTCATGGTACCTTAGTAGTCCTCTTAACTTTGCCACGTCTTTGAAAGAAGTCTCTTCATTAAATTCTCTTCATTTATCCTTCTAGTTGTTTCACGTGTTCCCTGCAGGGATCTTGACAGATATATTAACGTTTGCTCCTTTCCAGTATAAACATCAGAGCTAAACATCCTGTGCTGCTTTCCATGGTACTTAAGCCTCTGGAAATCAGTGGATCAAGGTTCTCTCCCCTTTAGGTTTGCAACTCATAAAATTGTTAAGGGAAGGGTTGGTTTTGCCTGGCCCTCACCAGTCATGGCTCTGCCTGCATGATACATGTTACCCCATTCAATGTCCCCAAAGGTCCCACAAGTCTATATTATTATCTCTATTTTACAATGATGATCTAATGGCTAAAATCGATCATTGGCAGATAGTTGGTAGGTGATTCCAGAGCTTGTGCTCTTATAAACTCACACTTCTCACTCTTCTGGGGCTATTTTTCCCACCATAAAATGAGACTATTAGACTATATTAGTGGTTCTCAGTCCTATAGTTGAATCAACTGGGGAACTTTAAAAAAAATACCCCAATTCAAGCCTTCATCCTAGACCAATTAAATTTATAAGCTTCTATGTGCTTCAAATAAGAACTAAGTTTGAGACCACTAGAATAATTGTCCCATAAAGTTTCTTCTAAAATGTTATAATTCTGGTATTTTTTTAATTATATTTATTTTTTTAAGTTTACTTATTTTGAAAGAGAGAGTAGGAGAGAGGGCATGTGAATGGGGGAAGGGCAGAGAGAGAGAGAGAGAGAGAGAGAGAGGGAGAAAATCCCAAGCAGGTTCCATGTTGACAGTGTGGAGCCGAATGTGGGGCCCAAATTCATGAACCTATGAGATCCATGACCTGAGCTGAAACCAAGAATCAGACGTTTAACTGACTGAGCCACCCAGACACCCCATAATTCTAGTATTGTTTAACTTATTGCTTCAGTAGTGGCTTATAATAATTTAGTATGGCTGGATTTTTTAATCTAAGAGTTTCTTCCTTCTAAATTCTAGCAAAAAAAAATTGTAGAAAGTGTCTATAGCATAAACACTTGTATAAGATCATTTTTAACACATCTATCGCACACTTATGGAATGCTGGCTATGTATAGGATCCTTTTATATGTGATGAGAACACAATCCTTGTCCTCCAGAAACTCACATTCTAATGAGGAAACAGACCCCAAACCAGATACCTATACGGTAAATTGGCAAGAGTAGTAAAAGAGATATATACATTCAATGTGTCAGCTTTGGAACCTCCTACAGAACAATAATGCCATGACCCACACCCTAAAAGCTTAGTAGAAATATCTCAAAGACTTCATATACGTCTTTTTTAAAGTAGGAGTGGGTCAATTTTATCCACATATGAATATAAACAATTCAGCCCATCTGAGCTGTGAATGTAGGTTGCTTGGCAACAGCTTTTACAGTTGTGTTATTTGCTCTGAAATGAGAGGAGCTGGTACTTTTCTCTTTAAAACAAAAGAATATTAATAACAGCAATAATGGTGGGTATTTATAAGTCTTTTGTGTAAGAACTGCACAATATGTTAGCTCATGCATGCTTTAGAGTCAATGTTAGGCAGTTTTTA
Organism: Lynx canadensis; assembly: GCF_007474595.2. NCBI lineage: Eukaryota > Metazoa > Chordata > Mammalia > Carnivora > Felidae > Lynx > Lynx canadensis. Next base: position 132,529,176 of record NC_044307.1, on the reverse strand, counting down.
GAAAGGTAAGAAGGTTGAGGGAGAATCTCGTCACATACCATCATTAGGAGAGTATCCCACAGTCAGCTGACCTGGTTTCATGAATCCAACATGCATTTAGTGCGCATATTGTTTATGCTTAACTCCCTACCTACATACAAGGTATTTTCTAAAAAGTGAAGGCAGACAAGGATGTATGCTGGGGAAGGATCACAAAATGTGTCAAATGCATATTTCCTCTGATTAAGTAGTTTCATCAAATTCCTAAATCTTTCCAATTGACTTTACCTTAAAACAAAAAATACAGAGCATCTCCCAAGCACGGCTGTATCACCACATAAAAGCAATGGGTAGTCATAAGGAAAAAATTTCCACCTCCTAATAGTGATAATTCAGAATATAAAATGTACACAAACCAACATCTAACTATAGACAAATTTTTCTACCATAATATCTCGGTAACTACATTAGAAAAAAAGTGTATAGCGAAGACTGGATTTTTTTCATCCTTTGAAAAAATTCTTAGATCAGGAAACAAAATATCAGTCGTACCACATGTCCACATCTTCCTGTAAAAATCCAGCTCCAAAGACGGAGGGAGCTCCTTTGCTTCCTACTGGTTTAAATTATGACAGCTAACTTATTTCACAGCATAAGAACCTTTTGGAGAGGTAGTGACTTAAATATAAAATGCATAACAAATGTGATAGTGAACAAATGACCATTTAAAAATATTGCTGTCATCTTACAGTTCTAATAAAGATGATCTCAATTTCAAGGTCTTCCCCATCTTTCATTTATTTATCAGTTCTGAATGTTAGCATATTAGTAAAACCAAATGGTAGAAAACAATCTTGGATATCTGAACAATGTTTCCTATATTATGTTTGTCATTTTGCTTGTTACTGAGCAGACAGATGGGCTCTAACTTGTCACAGCAAGCTCTAGCAAAAAAAAAAAAAAAAAAAAAAAAAAAAAAAACACAACATGAAACACTCACAAAAATGGTGGGTATCAATAAAGCCATAGGCTCATGGTGTCCATTAGTTAGTAGCTATGATTTGTAACCTGAGGTCATTGCAACAATCCATACCTGGAGGTAAAAGTGTCAGATTAGAAACAATTTATTCTGAATGTTTTTTGAACATATGTTTAGTGTCCATCATAACTGGCTACATAAGCCTTTAGTATATGGTCTGAGCTCACTCCCTTGTAAAATAATGTAAATGCATCAACCCTGGATATCTGATCGTATATCACCCTATCATAGTGCACGACTTCACATTCTTGAGAGGACATAGAGATTGCCACTGCCCAGTCTCATTTGCTTGTTCACGATGACACCAATCAAACCCCATTATTCTGTTCACAAAGAAATGTCTGTGTCATTGATTCCTACGTGCCAGGAAGTGGAAAGAGGGGGAAGTCTTCCCTTTATTTGAGATATCAGCCTATCTGGAAGGGGGAGTGCAGTACCAAAAAGTATATTTAAGTTATTATACTTTACATTTGAAAAGCAAACTAAAATATATTCTTTCTTTTTTTTTTTAATGTTTATTTATTTTTGAGAGACAGAGAGACAGAGCATGAGAGGAGGAAGGGCAGAGAGGGAAACACAGAATCCAAAGCAGGCTCCAGGTTCTTGGCTGTCAGCACAGAGCCTGACATGGGGCTCGAACTCATGAAGTGTGAGATCATGACCTGAGCCGATGTCAGACACTTAACCAACTGAGCCACCCAGGTGCCCCTAAAAAATACTGTTTCTTAATATGAACTGAAGCATAATCAAACATGACTTAAAGAGTTTTATAGGAGCTAGACCTTACTCTCTGAATATCAGTAACTTCCAATGAGGGGCATTAGAGATTCCATAGGAATAGGTTATATTTATCAAAAATAAGCATCAGGAACTCCAGTTCTACTTGGGATGCAGAAAGCTGTCACTTTCCCTCTTACATTAAAAAAAAAATAGAAAAATCTGCAAAATCACAATGTGCCTTGAATCTATAAGATAACAGAGTCACAAAGCAAGCAAAATCTAAGAAAAAAAATAAATGTTTCCAAGGACAAACTGCCTTGAGGCAAATGCTGGATACTCAGTGTTCACAAGCCAGTAAGGATAATTCTACTAAAATTTACCAGCTTCCTAAAGGTAGAATATGACCTGTCATTGCCAGGGTGGCTCAGTCAGTTGAGCATCTGACTCTTGATTTCAGCTCAGGTCACGATTTCACGGTTCCATGAGTTCAAGCTTCACATCAAGCTCCGAGCTGATAGTGCGGAGCCTGCTTGGATTCCCTCTCTCTCTCCCTCTCTCTCTCTCTGCCCTCCCCACATACTCTCTTTCTCTCTCTTAAAATAAATAAATAAACTTTTAAAAATTATTAAATAAGGTAGAATGTGAACTAGTGTGATAGCATATGGCTCTCAGGAACCAAAACCACCAGTCAACGGCATTAACTGTCAGACTCTTCACAAACCTCACTACCATAATGGTTTGGGGGCAGGACCAGCGTCTTGAGAAAGTCACTGTTGTAGTACAGGGCCTGGGGGAGAGTAACAGCAGCCCTGAAGAAAGGGCAAAAGCCCTACCTATATCCTTCTTCCTTATCCTTTCTATGGAAGAAAACCTTAAGTCTCTGGAAGAATGTAGAAAACACCATCACACCTAAGACACAGATAACAACCCAGAGTATTTAGAAGAAGAAAACAAATAATATTCTTTAACCCTGGGGGGAAGAGCAGAAATACACACTGGGTCCAGATCATTTAATAGAAGAGAAGAGAATAACTGAGAAAGCCCTACCCCCTGAGATACAGGAACAAAATACTGCCTAAGAATAATGCTGAACCAGAACAACAGAGAATGTACTCCCAGTGCCTACTACCAGGTACTAAATTAATAAAGTAACAGCAGTATACAAATACTAGGGGAAGGTCAAGAATAGAGAGAGAGAACTTCTTGAAGGTATAGGCATTCACAGAAAACCTAAAGGTAAGGCTGGAAAAGACATTAAGAAAAACTCTCTGAAAACCAACTTCCAATCTACACACAGGAAATACTCAGGTTTTTTTGTTAATGTTTATTTATTTTTGAGAAAGACAGAACACGCAAGTGGGAGAGAAGCACAGAGAGAAGGGGGTGGGGGGACAGAAGATCTGAAGCAGGCTCTGCACTGACAGCAGAGAGCCTGATGCAGGGCTTAAACTCACGAACCATGAGATCATGACCTGAGCCAAAGTTGGACACTTAACCAACTGAGTCACCAGGAACCCGGTAAATACTCAAGTTTTATTATCTAATATTATTGTCACAAACCACATACAACTATTGAGCACTTAAATGTATCTAGAACTACATGTTGATCTTATTTTGGATATGTTGGGTTTAAGTTAAATATATTATTAAATTAAATTCACATTTATTTTTATTTTTTAAAATAAGACTGCTGAAAAATGTTTAATTAAATATGTGTTTTATATTCTGTTTCCATTGGAGAATGCTGCATTACAAGAACTTAAAGCTTATCCCTAGTCCAACTCCTAACAAGACTAACCACTCATCATAATACAGGCCTAGCAAAAGCAAAAGCAAAACAAAACAAAACAAATGCATGCCCATTTCCAGGCAAGAACACTGTTTACTTCAATTTCTACTTCCTGCCCAGAACCTCCAGTTTGCAATAACAAAAAAAAAATATTATGAGGCATACAAGGAAGCAATAAAAAAAAACAATCAACAAAATCAGATATAAAATGACTCAGACGTTAGAACAATCAAATAGGTAAATTAATGTACTTCTGATTAGTATGTAAAGTGCCCTAGTGGAAAAAGTGGACAATATACATGACCAGGTAGATCATTTCAACAAAGGAATGAAAACTAAGGAAAAAAAATTAAATGGAAATACTAAAAATAAAAAAACAAGATGAGCAGGGTAAAAATGTCTTTAATGAGCTTATCAGTAGACTGAAACTTGAAATGAAATTGCAAGTGAAATCGAAGATAGAGGAAAAAATTAACCAAACTGAAATATAAGTGGAAAAATAATTTTTCTGTGAAAAAATATCCAATGACTTAACATACATGTAATTGGAATCCCAGAAGAAGAGAAAGAAACAAATGAAATTTGAAGATATAACTCCAGAGAATTTTCCAAAATTAGTGATAGATGCTGAACCACAAATCCAAGAATCTCATAGAATAACAACTGAGATAAACACAAAACACATACACAAATCTCTAGACATCTCATGCTCAAACTTCTGAAAACCAGTGATAAACAGAGACAGATTACACACAAAGGAACAAAGATAACAATTAAGAAGATTTCTCATTATAGGGACACCTGGGTAGCTTGGTCAGTTTAGCATCTGACTTTGGCTCAGGTCATGATCTCACAGTTCATGGATTCAAGCCCAGCGTCAGGCTCTGTGCTAACAGCTCAGAGCCAGGAGCCTGCTTTGGACTCTGTGTCTCCCTCTCTCCCTGCCCCTCCCCTGCTTGCACAGTCTCTTTCTCTCGAAAGTAAATAAACATTACAAAATTTTTTTTAATAAAAAAAATTTCTCATTATAAATTATGCACACTATAAGATAATGGAATGACAATATTTAAGTGTCAAAAGACAAGAAAAATTAATCAATCCCAAATTTTATGCCCTGTGACAATATCTTTCAAAAAATAGAAGAGAAATAAAGACTTTTCTCTGGAAAAAAGAAAAAGAAGAAAAATCCATTGCCAGCAGACCTGCACTAGGTTGTTAAAAAAAAAGTTCTCCAAGTGAACGAATGTGATGACAGAGTGCAATTGGATGCATAAAAATAAAAATGAAGAGAACTAGTAATGAAGATGAACAGAAAATTCATTTTTTCTTATTTTAATTTCTTGAAAGGATAATCGATTGTCTAAAGCAAAATATAAATTAAATTAATCGAAATAAAATATGTAAAAATAATATGTAACAAAAATGACAGAAAGTGTGGGAAAAATGAATGGAGAATATGCTGTCATTATGTCTTTGCACTACATACGGAATGGCATAAAGTTATTTGAAGGCATTTTCTCATGAAATAAGATGAATATTGTAAACCTAAGAACAGCCACAAAAAACATTTTAATGAGATATAAATAATAAGACAATTGTGAAGATAAATGTATCACTTAAAAATCAATCCAACAGGGGCGCCTGGGTGGCGCAGTCGGTTAAGCGTCCGACTTCAGCCAGGTCACGATCTCGCGGTCTGTGAGTTCGAGCCCCGCGTCAGGCTCTGGGCTGATGGCTTGGAGCCTGGAGCCTGTTTCCGATTCTGTGTCTCTCTCTCTCTCTGCCCCTCCCCCGTTCATGCTCTGTCTCTCTCTGTCCCAAAAATAAATAAACGTTGAAAAAAAAAAAAAATCAATCCAACCAAACAAACAGAAACAGAAGGGAAAAAAGAGCAAATACAAGAACAAATATAAACCATCTAAGAAGATGACAAATGTTAATATAATCATATCGATAATTACAATCGTTTCAACAAACCATTTAAAAAAAAGAGAATGTTAGAATCAATATACAAGCAAGATCCAACTCTACCATCTATAAAACCTACTTTAAGCATGAAAACATAAATAGGCTAAAAGTAAATTAATGTAAAATAATAAAGAGGAGTCAACTAAAGTATTCATCAATGAATGAATTAATTTAAAAAAATGTGGTATAACCATGCTTGGAATATTATTCAGTCATAAAAAGGAATGATGTACTAACAGAAACCACAACATGGAGGAAACTTGAAAACATTATGCTAAATGAAAGAAGCCAGACATAATAGGCAGTGACTACTAATGGATGAGTTCCTTCTTTCTGAACTGATAAAAAAGTATTTCAAAATTAAGATAGTGGTGACAGTTTGCACAACTCTGTTCATGTGATAAAACAAACAGAATCATATATTTTAACAGTTAATTTTATAGCATACAAATCATATCTCAGTAAAGCTATTATAAAAAAGTGAAAGAGGGATGGATGCCTGGTGGCTCAGTTGGTTAAGCCTCTGACTTTGGCTCAGGTCATGATCTCATGATTTATGAGTCTGAGCCCCACATGAGGCTCTGTGCTGACAGCTCAGAGCCTGGCGCCTGCTTCAGATTCTGTCTCCCTCTCTCTTAGCTCCTCCGCCACTCACAGTATGTCTCTCTCTCTCTCTCTCTCTCTCTCTCTCTCTCTCAAAATATGCATAAACATTAAAAAATGAATAAACATTTTAAAAAGTGAAACAAAAAAAATGAAAATATTCCAGAATATACTTAAGAACCTTAGTGACTCCATAAAATATAATAACTTTCACATTATAGGTATGCCAGAAAAAGAAAAGAAAGAGAAGGGGGCAGATAATTAATTTGAAGAGATAATAGCTGAAAACTTCCCTAATCTGGGGGGAAAAAAACAGATATCTAGATTCAGGAGTCACAGAGAAGTCCCAACAAAATCAACAAAAGCAGATCCACACCAAGACATATAAAGAGGACACTTTGAATGGAAAGAAAAGACCGAAAGTGACAGTGGGAGGGAAGGAAAGACAAAGAGAGTAAAAATTAATATTTATATAAAAAATCAATCAAGGAACTCACAAAATAAAAGGATGTCAAAAATGACACCTTATACCTAAAACACAGAAAGGAGAGGAGTAAAGAACAGCTTCAAACTTAAATGACCAACTTGATATGGACTGCTATATGCAGAAGACCAACTTGATACAGACTGCTATTTACAAACCTAACAATAGCCATGAATCAAAAACCACTAACAAATATGCAAAGCATAAAGACAAAGAAATCCAAATATATCACTAAAGAAAATGAGCAAACCACGAAAGAGAGAAAGACCAGAAAAGAGCAGAGAAAATCTTGAGAAACAACCACAAAACAACTAATAAAATGTCAATAAAAATATATCTATCAATAATTATTTTGAATGTAAATGGACTAACTGCTCCAATCCAAAGACATAGGGTGACAGAATGGATTAAAAAAAAAAAAAAAAGACCCATCTATATGCTGCTTCCAAGAGACTCATTTTAGACTCAAAGACATATGTAGATTGAAAGTGGGGGGATGGAAAAACATTTATCATGCAATAAATGTCAAAAAAAAAAAAGCTGGAGTAGCAACACTTATATCAGACTAAATAGACTTTAAAACAAAAATTGTAACAAGAGACAAAGACACTATATAATAAAAGGGGACAATCCAACAAGAAGGTATAACAATTGTAAATATTTATGCACCCAACATGAAAACACCCAAATACATAATACATAAAACAGTTAATAACACACATGAGAAAACTAATTGATAATAATACAAAATGTAGGGGAATTTAACAACCTACTTACATCAATAGATCGTCTAAACAGAAAATCAACAAGGAAAAAATTGGCTTTGAATGACACAGTGGACCAGATACATTTAACAGATACATTCAGAACATTCCATTCTAAAACAACAAAATACACATTATTTTCAAGCACACATGGAATATTGTCCAGAGCAGATCATATTAAATTACAAAACCAGCCTCAACAAATTCAGAAAGATCAAAGTCATAATATGCATCTTTTCTGACTGCAATACTATGAAACTTGAAGTCAACCTCAAGAAAAAATCTGGAGAGACCACAAATACATGGAGGTTAAATAACATGCTACTAAACAATGAATGAGTCAACCAGGAATAAAAGAAGAAATAAAAAAGCTCATGGAAATAAATGAAAATGAAAATACAATGGTTCAAAACCTTTGGAATGCATAAAAAGTGAACCGAAGAGGGTAGTTTATAGTAATACAGGCCTAGCTCAAGAAGCAAGAAAAATTCAAAATACACAACCTAACCTCACACCTAAAGGAATTATAAAAAGAACAACAAACAAAACCTAGAACCAGAAGAAGAAGAAAAATAAAAAAGATCAGAGCATAAATAATTGACATAAAAACTAAAACAAACAAACAAAAACAGAACAGATCAATGAAACCAGGACCTGCTTCGTTGAAAAAAGTCAATAAAATTGATAAACTTCGGGGCACCTGGGTGGCCCACTCAGTCAGTGGGCGTCCAACTTCGGCTCAGGTCATGATCTCCCAGTCCGTGGGTTCGAGCCCCGCGTCGGGCTCTGTGCTGACAGCTCAGAGCCTGGAGCCTATTTCAGATTCTGTGTCTCCCTCTCTCTGACCCTCCCCCGTTCATGCTCTGTCTCTCTCTGTCTCAAAAATAAATAAACGTTAAAAAAATTTTTAAAAAATTGATAAACTTCTAGCCAGACTTATCATGAAAAAAAGAGAAACACCTCAAATAATAAAATAACAAACGAGAGAAGAGATAATAACAACAAAGACCACAGAGATACAATTATTAGAGAATAATATGAAAAACTATATGCCAACAAATTGAAAAAACCTGGAAGAAATGGATAAATTCCTAGAAACATATAACCTAACAAAACTGAAACAGGATGAAATAGAAAATTTGAACAAACCGATTACCAGCAAAGACATTGAATTAGTAATCAAAAAATTCCCCCCCAAAAAAGTCCAGGACCAGATGGCTCTACAAGAGAATCCCACCAAACATTTAAAAAATAATACCTATCCTTCTCAAACTATTCCAAAAGATAGAAGGAAAACTTCCAAATTTATTCTATGAGGCCAGCATACCCTGATACCAAAACCACTACAAACAAAGAGAACCATAGACCAATATGTCTGATGAGCACAGATGTAAAAGTCCTCAACAAAATACTAGCAAACTGAATTCAACAATACATTAAAAAAAATCATTCACCACAATCAAGTGGGATTTATTCCTGAGATGCAAAGGTGATTTAATACTTGCAAATGAATCAATGTGTTATTCACATCAATAAGAGAAAGAATAAGAACTGTATGATCATTTCAATAAACACAGAAAAAACATTTGACAAAGTACATCCATTCATAATAAAAACCCTTAACAAGTAGGGATAGAGGGAACATACCTCAACATAATAAAGACAATAATAAAAAAAATCCCCAGCTAACATCATCCTTAACGGGGCGGTGGGGGGGGGGGGACTGAGTGCTTTTCCCCTAAGGTTAGGAAGAAAATGAGGATGTCCACCCTCACCATTTGTATTCAACATAGTACTGGAAGTCCTAACCACAGCAATCAGACAACAAAAAGGAATTAAATGTATCCAAATCTGTAAGGAAGAAGTAAAACTTTCACTATTCGCAAATGACATGATAGTATTTTTAGAAACCCTGAAAGACTCCACCAAAAAACTGCTAGAACTGATAAACTGATGAATGGATAAAGAAATTGTGGTTTATATATACAATGGAATACTATGTGGCGATGAGAAAGAATGAAATATGGCCTTTTGTAGCAACGTGGATGGAACTGGAGAGTGTTATGCTAAGTGAAATAAGTCATACAGAGAAAGACAGATACCATATGTTTTCACTCTTATGTGGATCCTGAGAAACTTAGCAGAAGACCACGGGGGAGGGGAAGGAAAAAAAAAAAGTTAGAGAGGGAGGGAGCCAAACCATAAGACACTCTTTAAAAATGTGAATAAACTGAGGGTTGATGGGGGGTGGGAGGGAGGGGAAAGTGGGTGCTGGGCGTTGAGGAGGGCACCTGTTGGGATGAGAACTGGGTGTTGTATGGAAACCAATCTGACAATAAATTTCATATTTAAATAAATAAATAAATAAATAAATAAATACAAACAAATTCAGTAAAGTCGTAGCATGCAAAATTAAAGTGCAGATATCTGTTGCATTTCTATACACCAATAGTGAAACAGCATAAAAAGAAGTTAAGAAAACAATCCATTTAAAACTGCACCAAAAATAATAAGATACCAAGGAATAAATCTAACTAAAGAGGTGAAAGACCTTTACTGTGAAAACTATAAAAGACTAATGAAAGAAACTGAAGATGACACAAAGAAATGGAAAAATATTCTATGCTCATGGATTAGAAGAATAAATCTTGGTAAAATGTCTATGCGTTTTTCACAGAACTAGAACAAGCAATCCTAAAGTTTGTATGGAACCACAAAACACCCTAAATAGCCAAAGCAATCTTGAAAAAGAAAAGAAAAGCCATAGACATCACAATTCCAGACTTCAAATTATGTCACAAAGTTGAAGTAATCAAAACAGCATAGTACTAGCACAAAAATTGACACATATTCAATAGAACAGAATAGAAAACTTAGAAATAAGCCCACAATTGTATGGTGAATTAATCTTTGACAAAGCAGGAAAGAATATCCAATGGGAAAAAGACAAAGAGTGTAGGGAAAACTGAATAGCAACATGGAAAAGAAAGAAACTGGACCACTCTCTAACACCATACAAAAAAATATATTCAAAATGAATTTAAGACCTAAATGTGAGATCTGAAACTCTAAAAATCCTAGGAGACAGAAGCACAGGCAATAACTTCTCTGACATCAGCTGTACAACTTTTTTATAGATAGGTCCCCTAAGGCAAGGGAAACAAAAGCAAAAGTAAACTATTGGGACTGTATTAAAATAAAAAGCTTCTGCACACCAAAGGAAACAATCAACAAAACTAAACTTTCAACATGGGAAAAGATATTTGCCAATGGCATATCCAATAAGGGGTTAGTATCCAAAGTATATAAAGAATTTATACAACTCAATACCCAAAAAAATAAAATCAAATAATCCAATTAAAAGTGGGAAGAAGACATGAACAGACGTTTCTCCAAAAACATACACAGGTGGCTGACAGACACATAGAAAGATGTTCATCATCACTTATTATTAGGGAAATGCAAATCAAAACTACAATGAAATATCATCTCACTCCTGTCAAAATAGTTAAAAACCAACAATACAAGAAACAACAGGTATTGGCAAGGATGGAGGTGAAAGGAATTATTTGTGTACTGTTGGTGGGAATGCAAACTGGTGCAGCCACTGTAGAAAACAGTATGGAGTTTCCTCAATACATTACACATAGAACTACTTTACAATTCAACAATCTCACTATTGGATATTTATGCAAAGAATACAAAAACACTAATCCAAAGGGATACATGCATCCCTATGTTTATAGCAGCATTAGTTATAATATCCAAGACATGGAAGCAGCCCAAGTGTTCACTAATTGATGAATGGATAAAAAAGAGGTGATATGTGTGTGTGTGTGTGTGTGTGTGTGTGTATACACACATATATATAATTGAATATTATTCAGCCATAAGAAAGAATGAAATTTTATCATTTGCAATGACATGGATGGAGCTACAAAGCATAGTGCTAAGTAAAATAAGTGAAAGAAAGACAAATACCACATGATTTCACTCATATGTGGGTTTTAAGAACAAAACAAATGAGCAAAGGAAAAAAGAGAAAGTGACAAACAAACAAACAAACAAAAAAAGAGTTTTAACCTTAGAGAACAAACTGATGGTTACTAGAGAAGTGGGTGGGGGATGGGCTAAATAGGTGATGGGGATTAAGGAGTGCACTTGTCATGACGAGCACTGGATGATATATGAAATTGTTGAATCACTATATCACACACCTGTAACTTATATAACAGTGTGTGTTAATTAATTGGAATTAAAATAAAAACTTTAAAAAATGAAAATATTGGGGAGCCTGGGTGGCTCAGTCGGTTTAGCCTCTGACTTCGACTCAGGTCATAACCTCGCGGTTCGTGAGTTCGAGCCCCACATCATGCTCTGTGCTGACAGCTCAGAGCCTGGAACCTGCTTTATATTCTGTGTGTGTCTCTCTCTCTCCAACCTCCCCCCACTTGCATTCTATCTCTTTCTCTCTCAAAAATAAATAAACATTAAAAAAATGAAAATATTAATAAAAGCAATGCTAAATTAGCTATATAAATTATCAAATAAATAAGATACAGAGTAACATCACATAAAGATGGAAGAATTAATCCAAGAAGATGAAACAATGCTATATGTGTGCACCTGAAAATAGAATCTCAAAATACATGAAGTAAAAACTTTAAAATTGAAAGGAGGAATATACAAATTCACAACAGTAGTTGAAAACTCCAGTATCCCTTTTTAAATAAATTATAGAACAAGTAAAAAGAAAATTAAGAAAAATATAGCAGACCAGAACCACACAAAAAACCAACTTGATCTACTTGACATTTTTTCCACCAAACTATGCCTAGATATACAATCATTTCAAGTGCACACAGGATATTCTGGACCATAGATAAACTAGATTTTAGGCCATAAACAAATCCTAACAAATTTAAAAGAATTACAATTATATAAAGTATGTTCTTGGATTATGACTAAAATAAACTAGAAATCAATAACAGAGAGATATCTGAAAGATTCCTCAAATATTTTGTAAGTTAAACAACACACTTTAATAACTCATGAGTCAAAGAGAAACTCAAAAGAGCAATGGAAATACATTTGGCTTAAATGAAAAAGAAAACATGACATATCAAAATTCATAAGACACAGAGAATGGTGTAATAGTAAATGTTCATCAACCAGCTTTGTGGCAAAAAAAAAAGAATCTTATTTGTAATATTTGCCAATTTCCATGATGTAAATATATCTATCATAGTTGACAGCATAGAAAATGGAATTGGGAAGAGCTGCTATAATCAATTCCTGTATTCCAGTGTAATCCAAATCCAACACACCACTGGATGCACTTGAAGCCGTGCTTAGATGGATATTTACAGCATTAAATGCTCATATTGGAAAAGGAGATCTGAAAGCAATGATCTAGTATTGCAGCTTAAGTAAATGTAACAAAAGCAAATTGAACCCAGGCAATCAGAAGAAAGAAAATAGATAAAATCAGAAGTTAATGGAATTGAGGATAGGAAAACAATAGAGAAAATAATCCACTATTTCTTTGAAAAATACAATGTACTTGATAATCACATGACCACATTAAGAGAAGACACAAAATGTCACCGTCCAGAACAGAAGAGGAAACATAACTACAGACTCTACAGATATTAAGATTAATAAGTGGATGCTATGAATAAATCTATACCCATAAATTGAATAAGACATGAACAAATTCCTTGAATGACACTGTTATCAGTTCAACTGTGTCTCCTTCAAAATTCATATGGACAAGTCCTAATCCCCAGTACCTCAGAATGTGACGTTATTGAGACACAGGGCCTTTAAAGAAGTAATTAAAGTAAAAACGAGGTTATATGGGCAGGCTCTAATCTCATATGACTGGTGTCCCTATAAGAAGGAGAGATTAGAATGCAAATGACACAGACCAAAGGGCAACCCTGTGAGAACAGAAGAAGATGACCATCTACAAGCCAAGGAGAGAAGCCTCAGAAGAAACAAACCTGCCAACCTTTGTCCGAGACTTCTAGCCTCCAGAATCATGAGAAAATAAATTTCAAATGTTTAAGCCACCCAGTATGTGGTACATTGCTACGACAGTCCTAGCAAACTAATACAGACACAAACTGCTCAAATCATTCAATGGATGACCCAAAATCTAATCTCTATTAAAGCAATTGATTTGTAATTAACAAATGTCCAATAAAGAAAACTCCAGGACACAGATGGCTTTACTGGTAAATTTTACCAAACATTTAAGTAAGAAATAACACCAATTCTATACAAATTCTCCCAGAATGTAAAGAGGAGGGGACACTTTCTAATTTACCTTATGAGGTCAGTAGTACCCTGAAAGCAAAAACAGACAAAAGCATTATAAGAAAATAAAACTACAAACAAATTTCTCTCATGACTATAGATGTGAAAACCTTAATGAAATACCAGAAAATCCAAACCAAAAAGTATTGAAGATAAAATATTTTATGGCCAAAGTCAGGTATCATATGGAAATGTCAGGCTGATTCAACATTCAAATATTGATCAATGCAATTCACTGTATCAACAGACAAAAGAAAAAAGTATAAGATCATTTTAATAGATGCAGAAAAAGCCTTTTTACAAAATTCAACATCTATGCATGGAAAGAACTCTTAAGAAACTAGGAAGAAAAGGTATATGCCATGACCACAGTAATGCTACATTCAACAATGAAAACTAAATCTCTATCATCTGGTTTTTATAACTAACATTTCCATTTGAATTGTTTTTCATTTTCATCTCTTTGTTGAAACTATCTGTTCCCCTAAGAATAGGAACAAGGAAAGGTTGTCCACGCTCACAACTCTTACCCAACATACTCAAGGTAGTACTGGAAGTCCTAGCCAGAGGAACTGATGTAGCACCGCTGTTGGAAAGATACTTAAAGTGATGCCCCTAAATCAATTTTGTTGTTGTTTTTCCACATGTCAGCATCTTAGCAGGATGCAGTGTATAAAAACTGCAAAAACAATGCCTCGACTACTTTTCAGTCTGGTGATCCCACTCAAATTAGAGCTGATAAATGTACACCGTACAGCTTCACCAGGAACATGGTCATAACTTTCCAAAGATTCTTGTTCATTCATCTATTCTTGAAATCAACTGATATGTTGCCTTCAGCTTCTAAAGTGTTATTGCTAAGCTGAAAGGAAATGGAATTAAAAGGATGGGCTCTGGAGTAAGCTCGCTGGTTTGAAATCCTACCTCCTGTACTTATATGACCTTAGGCATAATACCAAACTTGCAGAGTTGTTTTGAGTATTAAATGAATGTATTCATTTAAAGCACTCATAATGCTGTTCTTTGCATACTGTAAGTGCTCAATAAATGACAGTTATTTTTATTAGAAATGTGTGCTATCTTTTGTAGCCATTATGCCTATGACATTTTGCTTCCTCCCATTATTTTTACAGAATACTATGCAGAACAGATTTTCAGGACAAAACGCAGACTCACCGAATAAAGTAGCTAGAAGACATTTTAGACTTCTTTTATTTCATTTTTTTTTTCCAAATACTGTATTCAAAAGCAATCTTGAAGACAAGTAAGTGGGTGAAACGAAATGTGGCTTTGGTTACCCTTTGGAAAAGGTAGGGTGCAATTTCAGTTCTGCAGCTCTTCCTAATCATGCCCTCTCTCACTCTGCTCCCCTTTAGTAGCCCTGAGGGGGCACCTTTGAATCCCTAGGGTGCCCAGTGGCACAAAGTCTCTCGTCTAGTACAAAAGTCGCCACCAGCCATGGTTCTAATTTACAGACAAGGACACCAGTGCACAGAGAAGCTAACCTGTGCCACATCATTCAGATCATTAGAGGCTCATTCAGACTGGAATGTTACTCCAGGGACCTTGTATGTGATCCGGAACCTGGATTTAGAATGACACACAGCTCTAATATGTCAAAGTTTACACAGAATTGTTGAATGCTGAAAGAGTTTTTTGTTTTCTTAAACAGAAAATTATTTCATTTAGATTTTTTTGGTGGCTCCCATATTAACAAAAGACTTGAGAAACAAGCTTGAAAATGGTCTGGAATCCAGACAGCAAACAGGGAAGCCATACAGCAAACAGTTATTCATCAGAACAGTCCATTTCGGATTCTCTGCCACCACCTTTATTAATCACTACCTGGCCCGCACTGTTGGAGGCAGAGAACAGCAATGCCTTGCCCCTGAGACTGCTATAGTAGAAAGTGGAGCCCTGCCTGCCCTTAAGACACACATAAATGCAAAGTAGTATAAATACCTCCCATAAAAGGAACTACATTGGGTTCAACTGTAATTTTAAAAACTCTTTCAGGTAGGCTATAACACTGTCTGTCAAAGACTTGGTCCACATAAACACAGACTCACAGAACGATGATAAATTTTATAAACCTAAAATAATCCTCATATCCTTGAAACTGTAACTCAATCATAATACATCAGTATCACAAGAATACAACTTCCCTACAACCAAAAATAATTAAAATTTAGAACTGACCTTCTCCTGCTGGTAAAGTGTCTCTCTCCTCCAAGGACTAACATAAATAAGCTTACGATGACAAGATGTTTATGTATTCTGTACACACTCACCCCTATACTTAAATCTCTTTTCCCAACTTCTAAATAGTGAATAAGTTTTCAAGACTGGCAGGTAAAAATTATGAACAAAGATATTTACTAGAGCTGAAGTGTAGGGTAAATAAATTGTATGGGACAAGGACAGGAGTATGGGACTGGCACAAAGATAGTAAACTTTAGATGCTGTATTTATAGATAGTGTAATTGAATGAAAAGACAAATTGAAGAAGGTACTAGAATCAATAGTTCATATGTCTGGTAGACTGCCTATCAAATATCAGACATCTCAAGAGAGCCTTTGACAGGATGTAGACTAGAGCAAACTTATGACTGAACTCTTATACGTATGTACAATGCAATTTCTCTTTGTTGTCAGTTGAAAAAGAGCTGTATCCTTCAGGGTTACAATTGTCATTCTACCATTCAAGTTTAAGAGTCAAACAGAAGTTCCTAATCAAACATCAATCCACTTCAGGAAAGAGGTGAACTAAAAAAGTGTTGCAAGAAGAGCCAAACGTTAACTTTGGGTTTTAGTTAACAGTTGATAAGCGCTTTGCAGGTGTATATGAGGCCCTAAAGTTTTGTACAATTTACCATGTAAGAGATAAATGTCAGAGAAAACTTTTAGGATAAGTTTTTCACTTCTTGGCCTCACTTAACAACAGGAAAAAAAAAATCTCTCATTAAGAATTGCAGCTCTCGGTAGTGTGATGGGCACATAACAATGCCCTCTAAAACTGAAGAAATTGTTTTGCCAAATCGAATACTCAGTACCTTCAAAATAAATGACAGCCCACAACTTCCTTGCACAGTTTCAGTTTGGATGCAATGGATGACTGTTTGTACTTCCTTCCACATAAGATATGCTTACTTCAAAATAAAATTTCTCATTGTTTAAAGGAAGCCGCCTTTCGTATGAAGCCATGGTTGCAACTCACCCAATATTTGGTCATTTGATACATTTTATTACTTGAGACTGACCCCCTGCAACATCGATAGGTTGGCAGCATATTAAACTTGCATGAATCAGGCCATATTCAGTGGATGGGATTTCTTTTTATTTCATTTTTAATGTTTATTTATTTTTAAGAAGGAGAGAATACAGGAGTGAGGCAGAAAGAGAGGGGACAGAGGATAAGCAGGTTTTGTACTGACAGCAGAGATTGGGATGCAGGGCTCGAACTCACAAACTACGACACCACGGCCTGAGCAGAAGTCAGATGCTTACCTGACTGAGCCACCCACACCCCCCCCCCCAGTTGAGGGGATTTCTAAGGTCTCTTCTAAGATTTGTTCTAGGGGCACCTGGGTGGCTCAGTAGGTTAAGCATCTGACCCTTGATTTCAGCTCAGGTCATGATCTCATGGTCCATGAGTTTGAGACCTGCATTGGGCTCTGCACTAACAGCACGAAGCCTGCTTGGGATTCTCTCTCTTCTCTGTCTGCCCCTCCTTTTCTCTCTCTCTGTCTCTGTCTCTCTCTCTGTCTCTCTCTCTCTCTCTCAAAAATAAATAAATAAACATTTTTAAAAATATATACATATTTACTTAAAACAGATGTGTTAGTTCCTATTTATTGAATTAAAAATTGAAGACAGGGGCACCTGGGTGGCTCAGTCAGTTAAACTTCTGACTTCAGCTCAGGTCATGATCTCGCAGTCCGAGAGTTCAAGCCCCGCATTGGGCCCTGTGCTGACAGCTCGGAGCCTGGAGCCTGCTTCGTATTCTATGTCTCCCTTTCTCTCTGCCCCTCCCCTGATCATGCTCTCTCAAAAATGAATAAATGTTAAAAAAATTTTTTTTAATTGAAGACAGATTAGTGCAATGTATCATTTAAAATGAGTATCATTTAAAAATGTTGTGAAACTATTATATATGATACTATATGTGGACATATGTCATAATGCACTTGTCAAAACCCACAGAATGTACAACCCTGAGGTAAACTATGGCCTTTAGATGATAATGATGTGTCATTGTAACTTCATCAATCTTAAAATATATACCACTCTAGTATAGGATGTCAGTCCCGAGTGAGGCTGTGCTTGAGGGTCAAGTGGACAGAAGAGATCTGGAAACTCTGCATTTTCTCCTCCATTTTTCTGTGAAACTAAAAGTCCTCTAGACAATAAAGTCTAATAAAAAGGTAAAAATGTGCTGTCCCAAGTGACATTAACATATGACATTAATCAGACAATTACACCTGAACATTACTGACTTCATAGAATATAGAATCTTGCTAAATCCTACCACTGCTATCCTTTTTGAAAAGAAGTATGGCAAATGGATTTTACTAACTTCCCAATAAAGTCATCCATCTGTGACTTGTCAATGATCCTGGGTTTTAGATTCAGAAAGTCTTGGAATCACATCCAAGTTCCTTCACTTACTAATGTTGTGACCTTGGACAAATTAATTAACCTCTCTAAGTCTTCATTTTCTCATCCATAAAATGAAGCTAATAATATCTGCTCGGAGGATTACTGAAGAATTAAGTTAATAACATATTGAGGAACTTAGTATAGTGCCTGGAACATTACGATTATTCAAGAGACAGCATTGTGCCTAACTATAATTGGTGACTACCTCAATGCTTTTGGCAAGGAAAAAATAAAACTCAAAGTCAAGGCAGATTTTAAATCTATCTGTAAAATCAGTATCTTGATGCTTTTGCTATTTTGTGTGTTTTTTTAAATCATATATATATATATATATATTTTTTTTTTTGAGAGAGAGAGAGAGAGAGAGAGAGAGAGCTTATGCATGTGTGTGGGGAAGGGGCACAGACAGAGAGAATCTTAAGCAGGTTCTATGTCCAGCGTGGAACACATATGGGGCTCGGTCTCACAACTATGATACCATGACCTGAGCCAAAATCAAGAGTTGGATGCTTAACTCACTGAGCCACCCAGGCACTCATTCAAATCATGTTTTAAATTACACTATATTATTGGTCTGATATTTGATCAGATTCAGAATCTATGAATATTGAAGAGATTGTAACTAGACTGGGAGTTCCTCCAATCATCATGGATCAGTTAGTCCTTCTACACTTCCTCATTCAGAAGTCTATCTCAGGGACAATCCTTAGACCCATTGTGACAGTGGAGTCAGAAAGCAGAGTCTTCCCAAGATATACATAGTGGAAGAACTTCCATTCAACCAGTCTTTGGAATTGTGTTAAGTGCTATTGTTCTTGCCATTGCTGTCTGCTTTTCTGTAGGGTATGGCATTATGTAGGTTTTGATAATTTCACAAGTATTATTATTCTTCCTATGATATAGTTTTATGAACCAAGAATAGAAATTGTCCATTCATACCAGTATCACTGAATAATGCCACTGCCAAAGTTTCTTTCCTATCTGTGCGCAAGGAGTGTTACTTAGCACAAATTGATAGAATGAAATGCTTATCAAAGGTAATTATACTGTAACTGTGCAATTCTCCTTGATATAAAATAAAAGAACCACTGAGGGCTTCTCACTCATGGTATGTAGAAAACTAAGGTTTTTTTTTTTTAATTAAAAAATCTTTTCTTTTTTACTACCAAACACTTTTATCTAGTAATTCAAAGATTTCCCTATGTTGGAAAGATAGCCATTTCTTTTAACAAGGCAATGACAAAAAGCATATATATATAGTCTCAATTGATAATCAATTAAAAAAAATAGTTTTCTTGAATAATTATTTTCTGCACTTTTTAACAAACCAAAATAGATTTTCAGGAGGATTAATCTTTACAATTTGATTTCATAGAACTCTTTCCTTCTACCTGGAATTTAACTTGATAGTCCATTTACTATTCTTTGGGAGGGGCATTTTATTGTTAAATTTAAAGTAAATATATGTATTAATTAGACTTAACATTACTGTTGGCCTTTATTCCTGTAATGAATAACTCCAAATAACTGGACCCATTTCCTGGAGCTATTTGTGGGTGACGTTTAGTGACTGTCTTCTTAGTAGAAAATCCCCACCAGGTAGAAAAGTTGTAATGGATGTGAATAGTACAGGAATAAGAATATGAAATACAACTTCGGCCACTCTTTGTGGCTCTTTAGAGAGTCTTACTGATATCGAGTTCCATAGTTCACAGTGTTAGCCAGACCAATAGTGTACATTTTGTTGACCTTTTATCCTTCTCCATCTCACTCTCTTGGCCTCTTCACCCCACATCGTGAATTATCTCCCATATAAACTCCCAACAACCAAACCCTTGTCTTAGAGTCTGCTTTTAGGGTATTCCAAACTAAGATACCTCCCTAAAGTAAGGAAAGGCAATTGTCATGGACCTGTCTAATACTATGAAATTGCTTGAATTTTTTTTGCATATATTTTTTCTACATGTTTATAAAGGAAAAGACAAATATTAAAAAGATTTCTGTATATGATAGAGTGATGATTCTCACTTAATATTCTATTATAGAAACAAAATTAATATAATGTTAAGATAAAAATAAATCTTTTTTCTTTTAAAGGTTTCTGGTGGATTATTTGTAAGTGGCCTCAGAGTGTGATTCTTTAGATAAACAAGTTTCCTATTTACTCAGGATTAACTTCATCTTTTGATGGTGCAATCCCGAGGGAAGAGTAATTGCAGTAATAGATTCTGTGCCAGATCCTGGAGAGTGAGTGGAAAAGAATCAACCAAGGGCTATGTCTAGAGATCAATCACAATGTTAGAATAATAGGCAACCTTACTGCAACTCTGTAATCATTACTACAGAAGAAGAAACACCATGAGCAGTAATTGGTCAAACCAATAACCCTCAGATCAATTGTAGAGCAAATAAAGGATCAGAACACAAATACAGTGGCCATTTTAATTAAGAAAGCCCAAGTGCTCTTGGTGGTAGTAATGAATATCCAATTACACTCCCAATAGCTGGATTGCTAGCAATACACAGATAATGTTCTGAATAGGCATAGTACAGATGTTTTCATTTGCAAGAAGTGGAAAATCTATTAGATCTGTCCTAAAGAACAAAGCAAATTTATTGTTCAGATAACTGGAGAGTCCAAAAGAAGGTCAAGCTTTGGCTAGTTTAGTTACAGTGACTCAAAGATGACATGACCAGATTTCATCTGGTTTCAGTTTCCCACAGTATCATTATCAGTTTAAGCTAGTCTTTCTGGAAATTTCATATTACCTACCAATAGCTGTTAGGAATATATTTTCTTCAGTTCTTACCCATTTAGGGAAACTATCTGAATTTTTCTTTGGAAATAAAGAGGAAATGCTTTTCCCAGAAGTCACCAACAAATTTTTCATTTTGCCAAATTGTTTCACATCCCTATCTCTGAGCCAATCATGAAGCTAGAAAATGACTTTACTGATTGTCTTAAATGAATCAGGTCTCACCCTTGGTGTTCAAGATGGAACATTCCACCCAAATCATATCCTCCGAAGGATATTTAGAATACAATTACCACCGAAGGTGTTTGAAAGCAAACAAAGGTGTGTCTTAGGTTACAAGATGCAAGGAGATATCTGGCTGAGTCATTTTAAGCAAAGGAAGAATATTTACCTGGACGTTCAGATTTACCACTACTCATACACACTAATATGTTGCATGGCTAAAAAAATAATCAGGGTGCCTGGATGGCTCAGTTGGTTAAGCATTTGGCTCAAGTCATGATCTCATGGGTTCATGAGCCCAAGCTCCAGATAGGTCTCTGAGCTGACACTGTGAAGGCTGCTTGGGATTCTCTCTCTCTTCCTCTCTTTCTGCCCCTCTCCGGCTTGGTCTCTCAGTCTCTCAAAATAAATAAACTTTAAAAAATTGTTCATAAAAATAATCTTTTATTCATTTGTTTTGGTAAGTATAGTTAACTTTAATTACATATAATTCCTAATATTCAGATGAACAGCCAAATACTCAAATAATACCATCATTTAAGAATGTATTGAGGAGGCACCTCGGTGGCTCAGTCAGTTGGGTGTCTGACTTTGGCTCAGGTCATGATCTCATGGTCTGTGGGTTGAAGCCTGTCTGTGCTGACAGCTCAGATCCTGGAGCCTGTTTCAGATTCTGTCTCCCTCTTTTTCTGTCCCTCCCCCTCTCACACTCTGTCTTTCTCTCTCTCTTTCAAAAATAATAAACATTGAAAAAAATTAAGAATGAATTGACTACACATCTATAAACTTTTATACTCGCACAAAATTTTATTTCATGTTTTGGTATTAAGTTTGCATGTTAACTTACTATTAGTGTATCATTTAAGTTTTTTTCAAATAAGAAGAGTATTAACGGCTACTAGACCTGGCTGTTAAAATGGGAAAGGTTTTATTTCTCATTGAGGCCCCAAGAAAATAGATGCCAAATGCTCCAAGACACCAAAGTGATGTATGAACCATGTAGTAGGACTTTTAAAAGAATTGTTTCTTAATTAAAACCAATTTTGTTATCCTTACCCTTATGTCAGATTGGAAAACTGGCATGGTTGAAGGTGAATTGGCCAGAGACATCAGAAGGAGGACTTCCCTGGAGATTACTGTACTGTGAGCACCTCACCACCTTACTGATCTCTATCTTAAACTAGTGAGAGAGCTTCAAGGAAACTACAGGAAAGTTTCACATATATCCCCGGGTCTTGTTAGATACCACATCTGAGCTATTTAATAGGTAAAAGGCTGGAGCAGCCTGTGAAGGAGTTAAAACAAGAAGGTGGTACTCCCACTCGTGATGAGTCGAAGACTCCTTGATTTCTGTGGACCAGATATTAGTTATGCAGAAGAGAAAACCGGCTAGATTTTCCTTAGGTCTTTCCAGAAGCACTACCTAGAGGGTTAAGAAGATCCTAGAAGGGAGAGATTGGGAGCAATGTCTCCAGAGGCCCAGGATGATGAAGGAAACAAGCAACCAGTTTCCTTCAAATACAGAAGATGTATTTCCTGTGATGGAGCCCATGACAGTGCTCCAGAAATAAATACCAGCTTTGACCCCTGGTATTGTTCCAGAGTATTGATACTAACTCACCAGTATCGGTCAAATAAGACTGTTCTCATTCTGTTCTATTGTCTTTTCTCACCCTCTGCCTCCTGTCCTAAGCAGCAGTTGTTGGTGGAGGAGATATTGCTGGCAGAGGAAAAACCTGTCTAAACCCTCATCCAGTCATACTACAGATTCCTACCTTTGTTAGGCTTTTTGTAAGGGAAGGCAGAAGTTTTTAGCTTAATCAAAATTCAAAGTTGTTTATTATTGCCCCGGACTGGACATAATAATTACTGCACAGAGACTCTTTTGTAATGAGAAGTGAATGTGGGATTTTCTATTTTCTAAGTTATGAAACCTACCCTGAATGTCATGTGAGGGCAGAAGACAAATTAGCACCCTTACTGCAAGATTAAAGGGAGAATTGTAGGGAAAAATAAAGTTCCCTTATGATGGCACCCTCTGAGATTTGCTCTTTGAACATAATGGCTATAAGCCTTTTCTGTCATTAGGAAGAGAAGCATAGGACTTATTTAGAAAGTTGTACTTAGCTCTTTTAAACATCAGTAAGATAATTTTGTCACTAAAATATGTTTTCAGCAGTCATTTGCTGCATTGTATTTTAACAAATAATAAATTTCACCATTTCAGCCAAACACCACCCCTACCTCTACTCTGATATTTCATTATTGACCAATCGTATTTAGTGAATATCTTTTAACTTCTTTGAGTAAAGCATTGGGAAAGTGTTATCTGTAACTAATAATTAGATGATTCAATATATATTTGTATTAACAATTTGTAATAGAATGGTTGAATTTTAGCTTTTGTGGGGTGATGACATCACATCTAGGCCAACGAGGTTTCTATAGTAACACAGCTGGATTTCTGGCAGGCAGGCCCAAACTATTCATAAGTTATGAAGATATTAGGATTTTTTTCATCCTTGAAAATGGATCTGTCATAATGCTAGGAACCTACACTATATGCCTTGGCCCAAAGAATGTAGCTAAAACTGAATCAGAACAAGAAACTATGATCTTCATCATATTTAAAATGCTAAAAACTCACTTTTCTGTAGTTTAACATGAATCATAATGGACATCGATGGATAGATAGATAGATAATCAGAATGTGCATGCCATATACAAAGATTGTATATGTAAACTTAGAATCATAGTACATGGCATTGTGATTTCTTTTTTTTTATTTTCTTATGTTTATTTTACTTTTGAGAGAGAGAGAGCGCGCGCGCGCGCGCGCGCGCACGAGTGGGGGAGGGGGAGAGAGATAGGGAGACACAGAATCTGAACCAGGATCCAGGATCTGAGCTGTCAGCACAGAGTCCAACGTGGGGCTCAAACTCACAAACCATGAGATCATGACCTGAGCAGAAGTCATATGCTTAACCAACTGAGCCACCCAGGTGCCCCTCATTGTGATTTCTTTTTATGTGGTACTAAAACATACGGCAGAAAGAGGGTATTCCACTAGTGCTAAAGAGGTGGTCCCAAGACAATGCTTTATCTTTCCACTGCAAGAATTATGTTTGTGCAAGTATATTTTAATGATATTCCTGGCAAAAATAAAATTTTTCAAGTCTGCTGTATAGATGATTTTTTACTGTTTTCTTCAGTAAAAAACAGTTCCCTGCAATTGGCAGGAATGAAATTCTTTGTTCTTGGTTTCTCCAACATATGACCTG
The DNA here is from genome assembly GCF_007474595.2 of Lynx canadensis. Classification (NCBI taxonomy): domain Eukaryota; kingdom Metazoa; phylum Chordata; class Mammalia; order Carnivora; family Felidae; genus Lynx; species Lynx canadensis. The sequence goes on along the minus strand of NC_044307.1, from coordinate 132,504,591 downwards.
AGGCTAAAAGAACCAAGTTACAGCCTTCAACTGAAGTCTCTAAACCACTTACCTGTGGTTTGTCACAGGTTTAACTTACCTCTTCCTAATGCCAAGGATAATGTGCAGGAGCATCATTATGTCCTCCTGGCAGAGTGCTTTACAAGGAGGGAGGGGCTCTGTGGGGTCAAGGACAGAAACTATGGCCTTTGTTATGAAAATTGGAAGTGTTTCCTGACGCTGATTCTCTTTTCTCTTAGAAGTTACTTAGGCAAGGCTAGTGGAAGGGCAGAAGTAGTATAGGAGCCTATTGCTTAAGAATGTTTGTTTCTGGAGAATTGAATAGTACCAGTGAACTGCAGCTGCTACAGCTGGTTCAACCCTAATGAAACAATAGACAGATACAAAGCATTCCTGGGGTTCCTACACTGTTTAACCCTGCCCCTCAGAAAAGCCCAGCAAGCCTCTAGGTAGAAATAAAGAGCTTCTTCTGGTTTTTCCTATGTCCTCATTTTTTCTGGATTCTAATACATGTAGCTCCCCCACCTGAAGTTTTCTTCACCAGCCTCAATACCCCCAGCCACTCTACTGTTTAGCTAACTCATTTTTCAGGTCTTGGTTAATGTTAACCTTTAAAGGAATTTATCCAGACTCTCCAGTCATGCCATTCCAGTTTATAAACCCTCTTGTTTTCTGTGATGGGGTAAACTTTATGTGTCAACCTAAATAAGCTATGAGGTGCCCAGATATTTGATGAAACATTATTTCTCTATGTCTGTGAAAATGTTTCTGAATGAGATGAACATTTAAAATGGTAAACTGAGTAAAGCAGATTGACCTCCCCAGTGTGGATAGGTTTCATCCAATTCACCGAAGTCCTAAATATATTTAAAAGGTTGAGTAGAAAGAATTGTCTCTATTTGTCTGTCTTCGAGATAAGATATTGGCCTTCCCTTGCCTTTGGACTTGGAGTCAGATTGGAACTTAAACCATCAGCTCTCCTCGTTCTCCAGCTTGCTAACTGTAGATCTTGGGATACAGCCTTCATAACTGCATGAACCAATTCCTCATAATAAAGAGAGAAAGAGAGAGAGAAGGAGAGAGGAATATAGACAGATATAGATATTGATAGATATAGATCATGTAGATAAAGATATAGATATAGAGATAGATAAATAGACAAAGTGTGAAGCAAATAGCGTCTATTGCCTATTATCAGGAGTAGAAGATCGAATACTTATGCCCACTGCATCTTGGTACCTGAGTCACCAAGGAAAACAAAACACAGTCAAGCACTTCATGGAATAATACTTTACTCTTATAGGGAGAGACCGAGCAAGATCAGCTTAAGTAATGGGCATTAGTTCCCCATGGCCAGTGGGTCCCTCCTGGCAGTAACCCCTTTGTACTGCAGCAGAAAGACCCTGTTTCCTCACCACAGAGGACAGATATAGTGGTGGGCTTGGCCAAGTGCCATATGACACATGCTTAAGCAGAACAAAGAAGTACATACTGAGTCTGAAACAGGAAAAGATAAGTGATAGGTCCAGCACTGGTTGTTGAGGACTCTTTATCTTTTTGTGAAGGAAGTGTTCCAGGCCCAAGGCTCATTCTCTAGTGGCTGAGAGAGTGTTGAGACTGCATGCATGAGACTGCCTATTGGTTATTGGTTTTGTTTCCCTGGAAAACCCAGGGAATACATGTCTTACGTATAATGTGTAAATATACACATTACTTTTTAAAAGCTTGTAAATGTATTTTTCTATATTTAATGACTTTCTACTATTAGCTTGTAATGACACTACAGGACTTGATTTTTTAAAATTTAATTCCCTTTACACATCTTAGAATGTGTAAATAGAAATATATATTGCCCTTCAAAGCTGTCAGCTTAAGAGACTTCACAATTGTACATAATGCGTAAAGTATCTTTGCACTTTACCATCAGAATCAGAGTCAGAAGTAGAATTTAACCTCATGTTCTTTAATCTGTAAATATCCTCGTGTACTGCCCGATGTTACTCCCTCGTTTACACACCTGTTTTGTTCTGTAGATAGGGGGTCAGTACACGGGAGTCTATGGGCCAAATCCAGCCCAGAGACAGTGCCTCTATGGCTTACATGCTAAGAATCATTTTTAAATGGTAGAACAAAATAAAGAAAAAAATTGCCATACATTAAAATTATACAAAATCAACTTTAAATGTCCTTAAATAGAATGGCATCGGAACACAATAACACTTATTTGTCCACATATTGTCTATGACTGTGTTTACACTACAACAGAGTTTAGTAGTTGTAACAAAGATATCCATATAATCCACAAAGTCCAAAATATTTAATATCTGGTGCTTTACAGAAGATGCTTGCTGACTTTACCCTCTGCTTTGAGTGGCTTTGGACTGTTTTCACAAATACATTCTTTCTCAAGTAGAAATCAAGTGGAACCTGTTAAAATGACATCAGCAACTCCCCCTTGCTTTTACAATACAATTCAGACTCCTACCTGGTTTCAGTGGCTTTTGTGAGGAGGTGGAGCCCCTTCCTACCTCTCTAAGGTCACCCCTCTCCTCTCCTTCCCCTGCTCCTCTTGCCTCCTACCCCATGTACATGCTATTCCTTTTCCCTATGACATTCTGCACCTCATCCCAGCTCTGACTTGCCTGGCCATGTCTCTCATACTTCAGCTAACATCTTATGTGTCATTTTATCCAGATATCTTCTCCAATACTGCAAGTCTAGGCTAAATGTCCCTCCCTTAAACTTGTCCTTCCCCTTTCCCAGAACTTTACAAAGACAGAGGTAGTATCTGCCTTATTCACCACTGTTCCCAGAATCTGCCATGTGGGAGCAACTCTATATATCAGAGAGAAAGAAAAAAGAAAAGAAGGATGTTGAGAGGAAGGAAAAAAGGAAAAAAATTATTTGTTTTAATGAAAATACTAAAAAAAATATTCAGTAGTTTCCGAATTGCTTCTAAAATAGTATAATGTATAGACTATAAATTGAAAAAAAAAAACAGAAAAAAAACCCATAAAGCTAAACTTTTAGACAAAATATTGGGGCATATGTGCAGAGCAAGTAACACATGAACACAGGTATAGACTTTCAAGACTAAAGTTTTAGTGAAAAAAAAGATTAAAAATAGCATACTCTGGTGATCTTTCTTTTAGCACATTAAAATTCAGCAATGTGAAAAAGCTTATTAAAAATAAATTGATTTTTAGCATTGGACCTAGTATATACATTCCATTACTTATATATCTCATTTCAGGTAGGAAACACAAAATCAATTTGAATGACTTAATGATATAACTACCTATATCTATGGTGCTTTCCCTTCCTAATATGGCTATTTGAATTTTATTAGTTTCCGATCTCAGGATGATATTTAAATGTAACCAAATGTAAATGCAGTATCCATTATACATGGATATATGTAAGACACTTAAATACGGAGATATATATATATCTCCTATGTGATTCTTTCCTACATTCTTAAAATCCTCCCTGTTTATAATACTCCTCCTATACACTCCTGCACATGTGTGCAGATGCAAGTACACACAAGCACAAACATACACAAAACAACAACAAATTTCAAAAAAGAATTTACTCAAGTTTTAGCAAGGGATATGGAGAGGATTTGCAAATTTTTGGTTTTATTATTCCCCCCCAAAAAAAATATCTTACCCTGCTATTAATTTGAATTCCTCTCCTCTTTAGATCATTGTTCATAATTTAGTTTTTGTAAGAAATATATTTACCCACTATGTACATACATAAAATTGAGCATTTTACGAAACAATACTTAATCTTTACTATATGTTGTGCACTGATATGTTCTATTTTATTCTCTTCTGTTTATTTTTTTTTTTATGACTGGCAACCATCCATTTATTAAGTCTATTCCCAGTAATGGTACGTGACCTGTAGTTTGAAAACCACTGTTCCAGGTTGCCTTACAAACTGACCATTCCATCTCCTACTTCATTCATTCTTTATTTTTCAGCATTGCTCTCTTCTTTGCATTAAACCTGTGTGTAAGTTTCACCTGAGACTCCAACGTCTTGTCCTACCCACTGCTGGCTTTATCAAACCCTCTTCTCAACAAGGCTGGTCTCTTCCTATAAAGACTTTCTCCCACCAGCTGCTGAGAAGATTACATATTCTTTTTATCTTCACACACTTAAAATATTCCCATGGGCAGAAACTTTAGTTAATAAAATGCTCTCTACTTAAAAAAAAATTACTTCAAACTCATCCACCCAGATTCTGATTTGAATGCTACTTCTTAAGGCAGATGTATTTGATCATATCATTTCAAACTCTAAATGAGAAATGAGTGCAAAGAAAATTTAAAGCTTTTAAAAATAACCAAGGCTTGAGCAATCAAAAAAATTAGAGAAAAAAAAAAGAAGTCTCAAAATCATTTCTAAAACATAATGTAATTTGGCTCTTGAAAGATGGAGAAATCAGACAAACCGTGGGTAGGTGGCTCCAAATCTTTCCACCGAAGAAATAAGAGAACAGATTTACTGTGATTGCAGCTATGATGTTGTCCTTATAATATTATTTCTAGAAAAATATAAGTTACAAACCATACTTGTGATTGGAAGCATGTCTCCTTTTCTGTTTCACTTGTATTTAAATAATGGATTTACCTGGTGAGTTTCCAGAAGCAGACACACAATATCTTAGCAAAAGGCAAGATGTTACATCTGGAATCAGAGATGCAAAGATGCTATTTTATGGCTGGTATACTTTAGTACTTGTTTAGTTAAAGCAGGATCTAGATACTTTCAGGTTTATTCTTCTGATTTATTTATGTTTAATTCAGCAAGGAACTGATTTATTTATGTCTGTTCTTCTGATACTAACTGACTTTGTCAGAATCTTGCAAGCACATCACTGATTTATACATCATTTATGATTTCTCAGTTTCCTTAGTATAGTTAAAATTGCATTCGTGAATCAATGGCAGGGCACTTGCTTCAGAGAACATCTTTATTCCAAGTATTTTCAAAGTATTATTTTGCATTTGCAAATGACTTTGTGCCTCAAAATATTTTCACCCATACAAAAAAGAGTTTGTGTCCAGAATTACCTAGGAAGTCCATCCAGGGCACTGGAAGGGATAGGGAAGAAATGAACTAGATCTTATTCTCAAGCTTTTACTATCTAATCAAGACTAAAAATTGTGGCATCAACTCCAATCACTTGGGCCAGAAAAAAGTTTTCCATGACCACTGTGTCTATTCAGCATGTCACCACCACAGTGAGAAATGGTTTAGTTTTGGCGGGCAAAGGCTCAGGTTGTGAAGTCATCCTCCCTCCACACCCTGGCTGGGACCTTCACAAATCACTAAACTTTCTAAGCCTGGTAGTTTTTCTACCTCTAAGATGGAGATGATAATGGTGCCTACTCATGGGGTTATCATGATGATAAATAAGATCTGTATCACAAAGAAGTAAGATATAAAATACTTGGCAAAATATATATGATGAAAGAATTTTGTCACATTGCAGTATTACAGGACAGCTCATCTATTACAATACAGCTTCTCTGCCTTACAAAATCTATTCTTCCTTGAAGATTCAGCTTTATTTTATTTATTTATTTTTTTTATTTATTTTTGGGACAGAGAGAGACAGAGCATGAACGGGGGAGGGGCAGAGAGAGAGGGAGACACAGAATCGGAAACAGGCTCCAGGCTCTGAGCCATCAGCCCAGAGCCCGACGCAGGGCTCGAAGCCACGGACCGCGAGATCGTGACCTGGCTGAAGTCGGACGCTTAACCGACTGCGCCACCCAGGTGCCCTGAAGATTCAGCTTTAAAGTTGCCTTCTCTGGGAAGGCTTCACAATGAAAATATCCCTCTATATATCCAATGCTCCCAAAATATATTTTACTTGCATCTATTAGTACTTTCATTTTGTGTTATAATTACTGGGAATCTATCTCTTCATGTAGATTGTAGGCTTCTTAAAAATAGATGCCATGATATAGTTAGTGTTACACTTCCATGCTCTACTACAGCCCTTGGCACACAGCAGGTACTTAGACTCCTCCCCTGACCGAATAAATGAATGACTGTTGTTGCATGAGCTGTCCCTTACTCTAAATGTTATGAGAACACAATAAATATTAGTGACTTTTCATGACAGGCCATGTTGTTATTTAGTTGCTCAGATGAGTGTCTTAAAATATTAGTAACTGGGAGCTCTATTGCACCTGTACTAATGCTTATAAATCATGATTTTATCTGTAAGCAAAACAATGTGATCAGTTGAAAAGGATGCATTAAATCTTGTTTATGAAGCACTGTGTCACAATACCAACATGTTTCTGAAGTCTGAAAATTGGATGATCTGAGTCTTACTGGTATTGTGACAAAAATGAAACGCAGGCATTAACTAATCATCAGATGGATAAAAATGAAGAACTCGTAATCGTTCATTTTTAGTTGGAAGGAGTATGAAGTTAACTATAATACCGAAAGAAGCCGTCATATCACATTAGCCCTTAAATCAGGGAATATCCAACTCATTTTAAATTCAAATATTTGTCAAAGAAGAATCATCCCGATGTATCAAAGTCTTTAAGACAACGATTCTGAACAGAATGCTCCAAAGAAATTTTGAGTAATAAAGTCAACGTACTAACTGAAACTACTGCTTTCTGGGTGAAAAATTCGGCAACGAACAAGCTACCATGTAATAGCCACACTGCAGAGATTTTCAACAAGAACATTTCCGACAGTTAACTTATTCTAGTAGGTATCCTGTTGTCAGTGAATGAGAGGTTTTCCCTACTTTGCTTTCTCCTCTCTTACTTTTCTGCCCCATGGTTTATTTGTACACTTTAAATATAAGAACCTATATCACTATGTATTTACATGTACTTGCACTTCCACGAGACTCCTTAGTCTTACTCATTTTTTTTTATAAGCAGTGCCTAGCACAGTACCTACTATATAATAATAGCTTCTCAATAAATTACCATTATCCACATATTTTAAGTTGCCAACACAAATCTTCTCTAGCTTTACAATGCTATAGGATCTGGGAAAATACCTTAGGAACCAAATCTGAATGGACTACATGTCTGGGTACCATGTTGCTCAGAACACTGGAGGCCAACATACATTGGTCTAAGCAACTACGTGCTTAGTTGGGGAAGGTTTCTTAATTCCACTGCTAATGGAATGTTCCGTAACAATTTCTTGAGTTCTAACTGGACTTAAGTGTGTGAAGCAACTCGTGAGAGCACGGTCACTCTGCTATGAATGCTTTGTGGCATAAAGGAACAGTTTCTTCCATGTGAAATGCTATACCTTCAAGCCATACTTCCCATTAGTCCTAGTTTCTTTTACACTGTTAAATCGTACAGCTGGCTCTAATAAACTTCTCTAAGAGAGCTAGTCAGCTGAAGAATATCTTTTCACTGGAGGCCAGGGAAGAGTGAACTTTAGATCAAGCTGTTGACATGGCAACAAAAGCTTTCACACCATTCAAAAGAAAATGACAATGTAGACCAGATGATTTTAAGTGGTATTTTTGAGACAGAAATGTTTAATACTGTCTTCAAAGTAGCAGCCTACTATGTTTTTCTGCCACTAAATTATCCACTCCAGGTTCATAAACAACTAGGTATAAGTTTATTAAAAATTAAATGTAAAAAGAAAGAAAATTAAATCTTAATGGTGGTAGGTATATTCCTGATTTTCAGTCTCTAGAATTAGTTGTTTACTTAAAAAAAAGAAAGCAATTTTAAGCCACAATAGTAGTACATTTTTCATATGGACAAATCTAATACATAATGGAGTAAGATTTACACAATAACTTAGAATAAGTTATTAGAATAACTTTTTCATAACATATAGTCTCACTAGGACACGTAAGCTTATTGTTTTAAACTGGGAGGGTACATATTTTAAGAATATCAGTAATAGTGGCTGTCATTTATTTAATAAAGGCCATTGCTTACAGGAAAAGCATCCTAATAAGACCTCAGAGTAAGGGCACAAAATTTGGATAACTCTTCATACAACATCATTTACATATATTTGTTGCTTATTTGAAAAATAAATTTAGTGAGGAGAAGGCAGTTGTAAATTTGTATAATATGCAGTATGAAGGGAAAAAAGAATAGAAAAAGGGGGATAAAAATAGTTGAAAAAAAAAGATGGGGGCCAAAAAGAGAAGATATAAGAAGAGAAATCCTGACATCAACAGAAAAAAAATAAATATTTGCTTCATTGCCCTAGAACTAGCTGTCATTAAAGGAAGAGAACAAATTAGAAGGCTCTGAGATCCCTTTATGCTCTTAAAAACTAAATTGAAATTATAAATAGTCATGATCTCATTTAGGTTGGCCCTCTGGAAAAACAGACAACGAGATAAAGGCAGAAATGGTGGTTTGAGTGAACATTACAGAAAACAAGAACAATTCAGGAATAACAAAGCTTCAGCAGCTCTGTCAAATAGGGGCACCATCATAAAAGGGGACAAATTCACTCTAGGTGTAACTCTGAATTAGCACAGGCAGAATATCCTTTCCAGAGTAAGACAGATCACAAGCTGCCACCATGATGTGCCCCCAGCCTCAGTGCCTGTCTTCTACGATCTCACCCAATGCTGTCCCTATTTGTCATGAATGCCATGTTCTTAGTTGCCTCTCTCCTGCTCTTCTCTCAGACTAGAAATTTTCCCCTGAACCCTGCTCATTTCTCTCCCCGGGGAAGTCCTACCTATCCTTCAAAAACAAGATCGAATTCCACTCTTTCTGAACACTTCTATATATTCCAAAATACTTATTCCTTTATTCTTCTAAAGCACTTTGGACATGACTCCATTAAATTATTCATATACTGCATCACAATTATTTTTTTTACTAGCCTTCCTTCACCCCACTACTTAATGGAGAGTTCTCTGTGGGCAGTGACCACATCTTTGTCTCTGAACTCAATACACGGCTGTTAACAAAAGAAAGGATTGAACAAAGTTTGACTGTATCAAATTCCAGCAATACCAAACTATGCAGTCTTTGGTGAATGCCTAGAAATAACACCATCGATATAATGTCAGTGTGCAGCCTGTACATCTGGATGTGGACCAAGGTCCAGCCAGAGTCCCCTGCCTGCCTGTATACATCAGCCACAACCTGAGCAGTGTCCGAAACAGACTCTATTATCACCTCAACACCAACGTCCTCCTACTTCTACTCCTCGAATTTCTACCTCAGGGAATGGTACCACCATCCACTATTCGATATTCATAATCCCTTCCTCTTCTTCAGTCCCCACATCCAGTTAGTGACCCAGTCCTGTAGGATCATTATCTTCAAACCCACCACTTCCCTCCAAGATCATTTCCACTACCCTGGCATAGACACTCATCATAACCTCCCTGAATCATTGCAATTGTTTCCACTTGATCTTACTTTTTATAGTTATTTTAAAATGCATATTTTACGATTTATATCTCCATATTGCCACCTTCTCAAGCAGATCTTTCCTGACAACCTTACCTAAAATAGGCACCTCCCATCATTCTCAATCACAGCAATTCTTTGGTTTCTTTCATGGCACTTAGAATAGTATGTAATTATTTTATTTATAAATGTATTGTTTGTTATCTCTTTCCCTTCTCTGTCAGACCCATGATGGCTTAGATCATATCAATCTTATTTAGCACTATGTCCTTTGCATATAGCAAGGATATTATACTATAAGTTAATAAATATTCATTTAACTAATTATTTAATTAATCACTATCTACTATAGTCTAAGCAATGAGCTATTCAGTTGGATGTTGAACACAACAATGTCCAAAATAGAAACAAACATCCCTACTCTCACTGAATTTACAGAGTCCCCTTCTCTAATCCATTGTCCATATTACATCTAGAGAGACTTTTTCCAAAATACTCCTTCCTATATTACTTCTAACTCTCTGATGGCTTTTGACTTCCCGTAAGTGAAGCTCAAAATTCATTAACATAACTAACTAGGACTTCCAAAATCTAGGGTTTACTTACTTCCTCAGTCTCAACTCTGGACATTTAAACATTCTCATTTGATTTGAATTCTGTGCTTCAACCTGATAAATGTTCTCTGTGAATCCATAGCCCATCATGAGCTCTCTCACCTATTAGCCTTTGTGCAAGTATTTCCTCTTTTCTTGCTCTGTCCAGCATGCCCTGAATCTGGCTCATGTCAGTTAAGGTATTAGTTTGTTCAGGAAGACTTTAAGGAGCAACTTCCTGGTCTCCCTGCTACATCTTCCCATAATACATTTTACTTCTCTCATCTTAGCACCAATCACCCTGAACTTAATGTATAATTAAGCCCTGTGAGGCTGTTTCCTTTACTTTTGTGGCCTTATACCACAGCATCTGGTGTCAAGTCTAGTACACAGTAAAAATTCAGTAAATGTTAACAATTAGAAATAATTCTCCAATTAGGAATAGGAGACTAAGTTAATGAATGAGTACGTGAAGGAACTGATATTAGCTAGAAGTATATGTTTCCCATACATAGCTGTAAATTCAAGTTAGTTGCTGTAAAGAAGAGATTTCCAATCTAGGATGTGTATACCTAAAGAGAAGAGTTTTTGGTCTTTGAACTGAGCTTTGAGAGTCTAGCTTAAGAAATTAACCACCATGTATTCAACATGATTTTGTGAAAAAAAAATCCCTCCCTTGCTGTAGCAGCAAATAATTAGTTCATTGAAAAAACAGTTTACTCCATTAGAACTGGAAAGAAGACGGGGAAGGAAAAGAAGTTAAGCCCATCCCCTTCCCCCCAAAAGATCAGAGCTAGTGCTGAGATTTATTGGTGTGAAGCATTAATAAGACTGGTTTAGGTAATTCAGAGATTGTCCCCAAATGGAAAAACCCAGGTCGCACACTAATTTATTTATTCTGAGCTACACTGCAAATTAGAAGGCAATGCTGAAGCATCTTCAAAATTGTGATTTTTAGAAAAGCACAGATAAGTTATTTTTGATTCAAGCAATTAATGAATATTAATTCTTTGTTTTCTGAATGGATCTGTTGCACATTGACATCCTGTGATTGACTTTTAATATGTGAACACAGCTAGGCCACAGTCCTCAGTTACTGGGTGAAACCCTAATCTAGGTGTTACTATGAAGGTATTTTGTTGATGTGATTAAAGTGTTTAATCAGTTGATTTCAAGTAAGGAAATTATCCTAGATGATTAGGTAAGCCTGATTCCATTAGTTAAAAAGTCTTAAAGCAGTGCTGAGACTTCCTTGAAGAAGAAGATATTCTGCCTGTGGACAGAATGTACCTGAGAACTCCAGTCTGCCCTCCCAGATGGCCTGCCCTAAGGATTCTGGACTTGCCTAGTCAACCCCCATAAGCGCATAGCCAGTTGCTTGCAATGAAGCTTTTTAATGTTTACACCCTAATGGTCCTGTTTGTCTAGTTGAGCCCTGATTGATATACTCATTGTCCTTTGGGTTGGTGACTAAGGAATTTCCTCAGAGCCAGGCTGGTCAGTGGAATATAAAAATGAAATTGGAAAAAAAAAAAAAAACGTTTAATTAACATTTAGGAAAGGTTTAAAAACAAACACTCTTGTTCCTTTTTATTGTCTGTCATTTTTTATTATCTGAATTATTAGCTCATAGAAGGCTAAGTATAGTCATGGACTTTTGAAAGATATAATTTAGAATGTTTGATGAAAGTGTGTTAGGGGCGCCTGGGTGGCGCAGTCGGTTAAGCGTCCGACTTCAGCCAGGTCACGATCTCGCGGTCCGTGAGTTCGAGCCCCGCGTCGGGCTCTGGGCTGATGGCTCGGAGCCTGGAGCCTGTTTCCGATTCTGTGTCTCCCTCTCTCTCTGCCCCTACCCCGTTCATGCTCTGTCTCTCTCTGTCCCCCCAAAAAATAAATAAACGTTGAAAAAAAAATTTAAAAAAAAAAGTGTGTTGATGTTTTTTAAATAAAAATTTAATGGATTCTGTTCTAAGCACTTGATACACCAGTCAGCAATTAAACTGACTCCTAAGTGGATCTCATAGTGTAAAAAAAAAAAAAAAAGTCTCTCAATAATCAAATTGCTTTTATTTGATCATAATTCTAACCCCAATTAAGTGGCCAGACTTGCTCCTATCTAGGAGATCCAAGAAAATTTTCATTTACTAAATTTTTTTTCTTTCATCTTTAAATAAAAATTGTCCATCTGCTATAGCAAGTGGTTAAAAAAAAGAAAAAGAAAAAAGTACTTTACTTTGTTTTCTTTCTATCATCAGAGACCTGTTTGTCTTTTCAAGTTTCACTAGAGACACACAGGTCACCAAATTCTAATGACCAAATGTCCTAACTGTTAAGTCCTTCCAAGAATGGGGATAAAAACTCTCCAGACCAAATACAAATTCAATAGTCATTACTTTCCAAGAACTCTAGTGATGCTTGGATTTTGAAAAATGCTATATAGCGAGTTAAACTAAATGTTTTTTCTCCTTATAACTCAAATATAAAGTAACATTGGCAGAAGTTGAATGAGTCAATGGAGCAGAAAGCAGGGAAGACTGGTGTGAGTAGGTTATAATTACTTTATATTGAGAAGTTCTCTCTGAAAGAATCACATCAGAAGGGTGGTGTATGAAACAGGCACTCTTTTTTACCCCATATGCTTCATTTATTGTGAGGTTCAAAAGCTTTTTTCCCATTCCTGGTATGAATCTCCATTCTTTAGTACACACGTGCCTACATGTGCACCACAGGAGCGAGAAACATAGTTCTCAATGCCAAGCAAGCAACCCCTGCATTTGGTGGATTGTTGCACTGCCCTGAAATGGGTCTCTTTTATTTGTATAGATCTATTCACAGTAAAGAATTGATAAGTGAATAAGCCCCTTTTCGAATACTTGCCCTGGTATGGTAGGGGAATGTATGAGGTAGGAGGTGAGCTCAGGATGGATAGTAAAAGGATGTTAACTTCTACAATAGTGCCATGGTCAGTTCTCCCTACACCCCTCCCTTTTCCTCCCACCTCAAACCCCCTCTCTGTCGGTGACACACCTGCCCATATCCAGCCACTTTCTAGCATTATAGGAACAAAAGAGCAGCAGTTTCCCTGCCAACTCTGGTTCCACCACTGAATCATCTTGTGTTACTACAGAGTGGTAGGCAAAGAAAGCCTAGGATACAGAGTCAGTGTTATTATTATTATTATCATAATTATAATCTTATAGTATCTTGCAGTGTATCTCCTTTGTACTGTGTTAAGAATTTCACATTTATTTTCTAGTTTAAAACTATAGTAACATCACAGATTAGGGTTATTATTCCTCCTATTTCATAGATTTCATAGAACTATGAGAACATAGAGTCCAGGGACATTTAGAAGCTGTGAAATTCTGGACAAATTACAAAGCTTCTGTGACTTGATTTTCTCCCTTTTACCCCTTTAGGACTTGCTTCTAATTCTAATCTTCTTTTCCATTTCCTTCCCCAACATTCCAACTCAATTTTCTCTGAGTCACTGAAAAATTCTTAACATAGAAAAGCTAGGAGCACCTCCATGATATTACAACTGAAAATGTTTATAATTCTACCCTAATCTTTCAGCTCAAAATAACAGCACCTTCCAAAAACACAAATGGTTGTTCTTTGCATATAATCACATTGTGCAAAATGGCAATGTTCCATTCCTCAAGATTCCCTTCTGTTTAAAACACTATTGTAATATCACTATATATCTTAAGGTCAGCTAGACCCACAAAACTGAAATCTTTATTTCAACATCTATCTTCCCAACATTTCTGTCCCCTACCTTCTAACATTCTAAAAAATGTTTTGAGAGTATCTACTACCCATCAGTATCACTAGGCTGAAGTGAATCATAGAATCCAAATTAATAATACAAATTGGATTTATAACATAAATGAACAAAATGCTAATGAACTGATGATACTCACATGTCAATGGTAATGCTTCAGACATTCTTAACATCCTCCTTCCATGAATGAAATATACCCTTGCATCCCAAATCATTCTACTTTCTACAACCTGCCTCTAAGTCATTTTCCATGAACCCTTTACAGCTATGGTTTTTTTCTTGTGTTTTGTTTTGTTTTGTTGTTGTTTTGTTTGTTTTGTTTTTTTCATTTCTTTGGTTTTTGTTTGTTTGTTTGTTTGTTTCTGAAACCCTATAGAGTAGAACTGAATTGTATCTTAAAAGCCTGGAGCCATGGACTCACCCTTTTATGTGATGTTCCATTTCTTTATTCTGTGAAACCACATTTAAAGTACAAAGAAGTGAATGAAGTCAGAATAGAAAAAAGTTGGCAAATTTTACCAACCTTCACCTACTTAATCAAAAATGTCCCAGATCTTTAAACCATTTTGGGACCAAGTTAATTGCACTCTCTAGGACAAATCATCCCAGGTAGATGATTTTCTATTCTTGCCTTTCTGACTCTTAACCTAAAATTTGGAGCATTTGCTCAATTTTCTAAAAATTAACTGCAACATGGTCACAGAAAACAGCATAGGATTTGGAGCTAATGGATTCATATTTGAACTCTGGTTATCCCACTTTCAAGCTTCATACTCTTGGGCAAATGACATAATTTGAGTCTCTATTTTTTGTCTATAGTATTAATAATATGCGGGGCGCCTGGGTGGCGCAGTCGGTTGAGCGTCCGACTTCAGCCAGGTCACGATCTCGCGGTCCGTGAGTTCGAGCCCCGCGTCAGGCTCTGGGCTGATGGCTCGGAGCCTGGAGCCTGTTTCCGATTCTGTGTCTCCCTCTCTCTCTGCCCCTCCCCCGTTCATGCTCTGTCTCTCTCTGTCCCAAAAATAAATAAACGTTGAAAAAAAAAATTTAAAAAATAAAAAAATAAAAAAAAAAATAATATGCAATATATGGGGTTGTTTTCAGGATTAATTAAAGTAATCAAAATAAGATTGTCCTATAAATTATAAAGAAATTCAAAGGTAACAAAGTGACAAAGTTTACCTTAAGATTTTCACCCATTGATGATACTTTCATATCATTATAGAATCTTGCAAAATTTCATTTAGTCAAGGTATCTTGGGTTTTTGCTTGTAATCTCTGGCAATTATAAAAATTCAAGCAAGAAAACTAAACTAAGAGCTGGAGACTTCAAAATTACAACACAAAATGAATAACTATGATTGACAAATACTGGCAGTCATTTATCTTTCTTCTAGGGAGAAATATATAATATAATATAATATAATATAATATAATATAATATAATATAATATAACAACATAACATAATATGTTTATGTGTATATGAAATATTTAGATGCTATTTTTATTAACAAAGTAGACAAAAAAGAAAGGCAACATAGGTACAGGATATTGGTCTTATTAACATTGTTTCTCTATGTGAATAACAAATGTTCCCTGTTTATGAGTGACTTAAAATTGTGAAAAGCTCATTCCATTAAGTTGACATCTTACGCTACTTTTAGTGCATATAACAAATATATTTTATTTTTAATACAAAAAGTGTGTACAATTTTTCAATAGAAATTCTTTCTCTGTTCACTTTAATAAAAGTTGAAAATATTTGCGGAATATCAGTTTGGAAGTAGGTCACATTATTAGCCTTCCTGGGTTACCAATGTGAAACATCAAGTTGCCTGATAAGGAGATTACCTATTTAATATGCCTGTATGATCTAAGTCATCATAGCCCCACAGGATTTGTGTCCTTCTTTACTCAACCTTCAGCTACCTATAGTTCTATACAGGTGATGTCTGATGCCAGTAAATTAGGGTAATCTTTCAGGAAAAAAGAGAAGTCATAGAAAGATGACACGGAATCTGGGGGCTGCGTACAAAAAAGAGAAAGAAGTCATTTGGGACAGAGGAGGGGAGGAAAGGAAAATCACAGACTGATTAAAAAAATGTCCTATATATTGAGTGTCTACTGTATGTCAAGGATAATACATTATTATGACTTTTGCAAGAATCCTTCAGGGAAAACATTATAATCTCCATTTTAGAGATAAGAAAATAAGCTCAGGGGAGCATGGGTGGCTCAGTCTGTTAAGTGCCCTCCAATTCTTGTTTCAGCTCAGGTCATGATCTCGTGGTTCGTGAGATGGAGACCCCTAGAGCACAGAGCCTGCTTCAGATTCTCTCTCTTCTCTCTCTCTGCCCCTCCCCCCACTAGCACTTTCTCTTTCAAAATGAATAAATAAGCATTTTTAAAATGGAAAGAAGCTCAAACAAATTAATATACAATAAATAAATAACTTTCCCTGGTCCCACAGACACTAAGTGTTTGGGGTAGGATTCAAAGCCAGCTCTGTTTGTCCCCAAATGCCATTTTTTCTCTCTCTCATCCAAACAAGTTGCCCACCTATTTTTTGAGTTGCTTCTCAACTTTGAATAGATGGGGTTTTGGTGGTAGTTGACAATATTATAGCCAGGTATCTGGGCATGTCTATATATTGGATTGCCCATTATTCCTTCTCTCCGCAGGAAAATAGGAATGGAAGTGCTAATTAACTAATAACTGTGCAAGTGCTTGAAATAAAGTCCTAGGAAAAGATTACTTGAAAGACCTAATAACTTCTAAGGCTTTATCTTAGGACTAATGGGATCAAGAGACAGAGACAGAAATAGAGAGAGAGGAGATATGAGTGCGAGTGTTAGCCAAGGTCTAAGGAGCCACAAGACTACTTACCAATTTACCCACAAGAAAGCGGAAAAAAGAATAACAAATAAGCATAGCTTTGCACCTTTTAAGGAATAAAAGTGTACCTTGTTCACTGATCACGGTTAGATCTCAGGACTAGAATAGAATTCCTTCCCCCTTCCGTGGGAGTGTGAATGAAGAGGGCAGAAGACTAGCCGTGGGACTGGTCTGAGAAAACATGAATAAAATTGCCCTTCCCTCTCAAGTATACAATCTTGTCCTATATGGCACTAGCTTTACCTCTTGCTCCTGTACCTCTTGTTCCTCACCACATTCCTGCCTTGTACTCCACGGCGAAAAAAGCCCCCAGTCCTGAAGTGATAGTCACAATTTTGTTTTCTAGAATAGAAAATCATGCTGACCATGACTTACAGACTTCCCCTCAGCCCACTTCTCTTCCTCTCTATGGCACACTCCTTTCTTTGAATTCCTTCTACCTTAACTTAAAAGATTCCACATCGTATAGAAATCAGGGAGAGATGATTACCCAGCCATGAATAATCATGCCCTAAGAAAGCATGCCCGTAACTTTGCACATGCCTAGACGTGTTTATGTGTGCAGTGTGTGGGAGAAGAAGCAGGTAAGTACACAAATATTAATTGGGGAAAGGCAAAGCTGACCCCCACTTTGGTTACAATTCAAAGATTTTATAGTGCTCTCAGTTTGCCTTTAGAAAACCTATGCATCCCGGAAAAAGATTGAAAATAGACAAAGGGCCAGATCTAACTTAGAAAGGAGGAAAAATAAAGCAATTTAACTTCAATGTGCCATTTTTAAGTACAGTTATTGAAGATTTTTTACCTTTCTGAACTTAATTCCTCAGGGAGAAGAATTTACTGCATTGTTATGATAACAATTCAGGTCCCAACTGACTTAACTAAAAAATAAAGTTTAAAAATTTCCACATAAGAATTCACCAACCTTCTGCAACTTTTACCACGCTATTTCTGTTGCTTTAACCTTTTGAATCGGCAGTCAGATCAGCTAGCCATTAAGTTTGCTTCTTAAGAGTTTCACTCACCTGAAATATACATGCTGGGTTAAATAAATCTTCAAAAATGAATAAAGAAAAAGAAAAGGCAGAACACTGTGAAGTTTCCCATAAAATAACTGTCACCTTTTAAAACAAATTTTGTATGCTATGAAAGAATTTAAAGCAGTAGTTCAAAAGGGGAAAAAAATGGCTTTGTAAAAAAAGGAACTATAATTCAATGATTTCCCTTGTCATTTTTTAACAAAATCTTTTTTAAGTTTACTTCTTTATTTTGAGAGAGAGAGAGAGAGAGAGAACACGAGTGGGGGAGAAACAGAGAGATAGAGAGAGAGAGAGAGAGAGAGAGAGAGAGAATCCCAAGCAGGCTCTTTGTTGTTGGCACAGAGCCCAACACAGAGCTCGAACTCATGAACCACGAGCTCACGATCTGAGCCAAAATCATGAGTCAGACACTTAACCAACTGAGCCACCCAGGCACCCCCACAAACATCTTTGATTAAAAATATTCGGTACTTTCAAACACATCTTAAATTGAACCCAAACGCATCTCAAAGTGACTTTTCAGATTAAAAATTTCATTGATTAGAAATTGTTTAAATTATCAAAATAATGGCTCACTG
The DNA here is from genome assembly GCF_007474595.2 of Lynx canadensis. NCBI lineage: Eukaryota > Metazoa > Chordata > Mammalia > Carnivora > Felidae > Lynx > Lynx canadensis. The sequence goes on along the minus strand of NC_044307.1, from coordinate 132,486,281 downwards.
GACATTTTTAAATGCATGTATTTTTCATGTATCAATTCATTCATTCACAAAATACTATACAACACTGTGTAAAAAGGCCACCTCTCTGTTAAGAACTAAAATGCAAGAAAACAGAACCCTTGTCCTTATAGAATATTAGGATACATGAAATTCAAAGGTTTAGGCTCCAGAATGGCCAAAAACAGGCCTGCTATCTTACATCTCATCTCTGTTCCCTTACATCTATTCTAGAACTCTGAACACCCACACAAAAAGCACCCCTACTGAATTTTTGTGATGGTGAGCATTCCCAAAGCACTTGTAACCAAGGTTCCTATATTGCTTTCAAGTTTTTTTTCAAATAGGTACAGATATATAGATATAGATATAGATATAGATGATATAGATATAGATATATGTATTTATTTATTTTCAATTTTTATTTAGATTTTAGTTAATTAATATGTAGTATAATATTGGCTTCAGGAGTAGAATTTAGTGATTCATCACTTACTTATAATACCCAGTGCTCATCATAACAAGTGTCCTCCTTAATACCCATTCAGACCCTTCCCCGCCCACCTCCCTCCATCAACCCTCAGTTTGTTCTCTATCATTAAGAGTCTCTTATGGTTTGCTTTTTTGTTCAAGTTTTTTTCTTAATTAACAAATAGAGGATTTCTTTTACAACTTTTTTGCATTATTATTTTACTTAGTAAATTCTTTTTAAGAAACATTTAAATTAAATCTTAATTATTTCTAAATTATCACAAAAATTAATGAAATTTATTATAAAGAAGGAGTTTCTTAACGGAGGAGCTGCACACTCTAATATCAGACCTACCTATAAATATGCTGCCCAGGGTACACCATTCACACTCATCTGATGAGACCCGAGGAAGTTACACAAAAATGTAGAGAGGGCAGACTAAGTGTTCTGCAAATGATATTAATTACAGTTACATGAGATCTTTCCAAATAAGAAAGTGCATATTAAGAAAATAGAAGGAGGGGCACCTGGGTGGCTCAGTCGGTTAAGCATCCGACTTCAGCTCAGGTCATGATCTCCCAGTCTGTGAGTTCAAGCCCTGCGTCAGGCTCTGTGCTGACAGCTCAGAGCCTGGAGCTTGCTTCAGATTCTGTGTCTCCCTCTCTCTCTGCCCCTCCCCTGCTCATGCTCCGTCTCTCTCTGTCTCAAAAATAAATAAAAACTTAAAAAAAAAAAGAAAGAAAATAGAAGGAAAATATAGCCAGATGGAGATTTTTCTGGGTTTACATGTACTTTTTGTGCTAACTTGGAAAGCTTATAAAATTAGGGTACATTAGCAAAAGCTTTCATCAATAAAAAAACCTTTGTGCTAGAGTACGCCTGCCCGTTGCCTTTTTATAGCATTTTAGATGGGAGTAGTAGATCTGCATTTTTCTTTCTTCACTAACATCATCAAGCAGTCCAAAAATAAGGGGTTTCTGAAGTTCCTGCTAATCCACCTTATAAATTAACACATGTACAATGGTAGAGAGAAGACTGGCTTTATAAGTTTGACAGTATCTAGTTATCACTTCTTGGAAAGCTGTAGGTGCATGCAATTAACACTCAATAAGAACATTATATTAAAAAATAACACATAATCTACATGTGTTGAAAAACAAGGGAGTTCATTCTGATGAGAAGTTTGGTATGCATAGTGATTTTAAAAATACACTTCCTGTTGATTTGAAAGGTATTTGCTCTCCCCACATTGAAAAGATAAGAGAATTAACAAAGAGTGACTGTAATTAATACTCCACAATCCAGTTGGCGGTGGGGGCGGGGAGGAATTTGGGTAAGAGACAAAGTTTTTCATAATCTTTTCTGATTTTTTTCCTGTCTGTGGAATTCAAATTTAGAATATAGAATCAAGTTTTAGAATTTCAAAAAGTCTTAAGGGGGGTGCCTACATGGCTCAGTCAGTTGAGTGACCGACTCTTGATTTCAGCTCAGGTCAGGATCCCAGGGTCATGGGATTGAGCCCCACGTCAGGCTCTGTGCTAAGCATGGAGCATGTTTAAGATTCTCTCTCTCTCTCTCTCTCTCTCTCTCTCTCTCTCTCTCTCCTTCTCCCCCCTCCCCCTCTGCCCCTTTTCCCCACTGGCGCTTGCTCACTCTTTCTCTCTCTCTAAAACAAATTTTCAAAAAAAAAAGTCTTAAGAACCTCATTAAATAAAAGTTAGCTAAGACTCCTCTGTACATGATATGCTTCAGGCATATGGTCAGATGACCTCTGGAAACAAGTTCAGGTGCCATCAAGCTCACTGATTCATAAACTTAGCTATAGGAGAGACAGCTGGCTGTCCATAGGAGAAATTACCACTCCTCACTCCAGCACAAAGCTGTCACTGGGATGTAGCTGTCACAGGCTACATTTCCCACACCCCCTGAATCTTGGTGTATCGTTTGACCAAGTTTGAGTCAATGGAATCTAAGAGAAGGCGATGTGTGCCACTCCACACATGTATGCTCCTACGTGTACTTCCTCTGTCTGCTAGCTGGAAGTAGAAGGTTGCAATGGCCTGGTGGATGACACAGCAACAAGATGAAATCTTAATAAAGAGGAGAGCAGGACAACTACTGGGCACCCCTGCATCAGACATTTACCTGACCAGGAAATAGACTTCTCTGTATTAAACCACTAAAATTCAGGGATTTATTTCTTATAGTAGCTACTATTATTACCCTAATGAGCAAAATGCTCAGAATCACTGAGATAAAGCCTATGACTGCAGCTTGTCAAAGTTCTCTCTTGATTCTCAAGCAGGCAACCCAGCACCTATCCATGGCTCCAAGTCTGTAAAACTCAACTCAGAAACAAGAGAGGACATTCGTGCCCACAGAGGAAAGTGGCTTGTCTAGAACTACACAGCTGAACAGTGGAAGACGAGGAAGCGAAGCCGGGTGCCCTAAAGAGTTCAGTCTAAAGGAAAACAAGAAGACAGGACTCTATAGGAAAACCAGCAAGGGTATATTTTGAAACCAGCTCAGGTTAACACAGTATATGCTCGTTTCACTAACAATCACTAGAAATTGATTGTGTTAAGAACTGTAGATAATGTTTCATTCAGTTTATGAAAGCACTGCAGTCCTGAGTGCTGGTGCTGTGCTGAGAAGTTTAATTTCTCCTAACCCTGTGAGATAGGTATCATGATAGCTGCTTTTGCTGATGAGACAGCTGAAGTTCTAAAGAAGGAAAGAAACCTGCTCAAGATCCAGGCTCATAAGTACAGGTCTGTATGGAGTCAAATTCCACACATCTCATGCTAACCAGCTACTAATGCACTCATAAGAATCCTGGAAAAATCCTGATTGCATATGCTTGTAATGAACATATAAGACACGGCATAGTCACACGATTCAGTTGGTGTGTATGGGGCACATACGTGCAGGTTTTCCTGGTATTGGTTCATGGCACAAATAATGTGTACTCAGAACACGCATGTGTGTGAGGAAGTTCATTGGCAAATGAACTCTGGCTATCAGAGTCCTGTTCATCTGGGTCATCCAAGCTCTAATACACCAGGCACTGACAGTCCTTCATTACCAAGGGCCTGCTACGTATAGTTCAGCATTAGCATCCAAAGTCTCTTTTGAAGGGCCTCAGACACACAGGAATGCCCACATAACAGTATTGCCTAGTGATTGAGAGCATATACTCCGGAGCCAGATTCTGGATTTAATTTCTGGCATAGCCACATACTGGTTATATGATCTTAGATAAGTCGTGTAACTTCTTTGAGTCTTGGTTTCCCCATTTGCAAAATGAGGGTGATAATAGTGCCTATCTTAAATGTATTGCTGCAGGTTAATATTTATAGAAGCGTTGAACTGTGTCTGGCACATGGTAATCTGCTATATAGATGTTTGTTTTAAAATATAATAAAAATGTAGAACATTCTCTTGACCCAAAAATTAAGCAGTGAACACCAGGGGCATTAAAGAGACGCCATATGCATTCCTAAAATGACTTATATCAGCAACTCAAAGTTTAACACAAATATAAAGCCTAGAGCTTTCTAAAGTATATTCCACAAAACATCTCCAGAAAATGTTTTGCAAGGAAAGGCTATCACCAAATAAGTCTGGAAAACATACCTCTTGAAAGCTACGAAATGCCCCAGTCAGATCTCCTCTCGTGGGGGCATAGACCCACTACCATGTTTGCACAGAAAAAATGCTTTTCCACAGGCTGCTGACGGCCAATACATGAGCACAGCAAAGGTACTCCTGCAAGACACAGGATCCTTCCGATGCACAATTTTTACCCCAAACTCCCCATCAACCTGATTAAAACTTTCTTAGAACTTCACTGCAATCTGAGATTCTTTCTATTTATGTCTCCCTTGCTCCTTCTCCTCTATAAATTTCAGACTGCATTGTAGTCTGAAGCCTCTCCCCACCTTCTCCTCCTCCCTTGCCTTTATGATTCACAGGCCTTCACTCCCTCTCCCCTAAAAAAACATCCCCTGAACATCTAATCCCATCTTGGCATTTAATTCTTACAATTCACGAACCATCACAAATAGGGACAGGGGTGATATGAGAAGACAGAAAGTGGGAATTGGGGGACCTACACACTCATGGCTGAGCAGAAAAAGAATACACCATCCTACTTGATGTGTGGGCTGTGGAAGGTCCCTGTTTGAGGTGGTGGTCCAACAGCTAAAGACTTTATTAGTGGTAATGGAGAGGAATGCCTGTGGTACAGACATTCAGGCATTTGAAAGAAATGATGGAACAATGTCTATGACAGGGAGTTGTCTGGTTGCTGCTAAATTGGGTTCTGCCGTGCCAAAGGATAATGAGGAACTGGGGATCATAATAAGCCGTTGACGACTAACATAGGAGAGAGCAAGAGAACCTCACTGACAGTTTGAAAAGAGGCCCTTATCTCCTGTAAGTCTTGCTGAAGTAGCCCACTCTTCCACAAAAAGAACCAGCCCTCCTCTCGTGTTTACAAGTGCTGCCGAAACCTCTTCCCCAATGCTGCCCCACCCTCTCTTCTGGCTGTCAGGCAGACAACTGAGGTTAAATCTCAGCATAACTCTGCTGGAGCATGTTGGATCTGATAAGAAAGGAAAGAGATATTACACTGAAGTTGCTGCAAGAATTAGCTAGCGTATACTACCTGGGATTAAATTTTGAGGGGGCTTAATGAAGAGTGTCAGAATATAAGACTGGATATGCAAGAATTCATTGATTTGGAGAAATGGGATTTAATACCCTGGCAAGGATGCCAAGGGACAGGGTTTTACGCTTTGTGGTGGCTCGGAGCAGTCTGGAGGAAGCAATAGTTAATGCAGAGCAAAATGGATATGTTTGAGTTGCCCCCACAGATAGGAGAAAAAATAAAGAAGCTGAGGAAAGTAAGCATTCTCTAATGGTTATATTACATATAATTATATCCAAAGAATTTTGTTCCATGGGAATCCCAGAGGACATACCAACCATTATCAGGAATATGCTAGTAAGAGGGACAGCAGCATCACATAATTGTTCAGTGATGATTCTCCAGTAACTATACCTGACCATAGGAGAGGCAGTTATAGTGATGAGCTTATTAATATCCAAGGGGATGATGGAACCTCTGATGAGGCTTTACCTATATACCTGAAGTCTCTGATGAGGCTTTACCTATATAAGCCAGGAAATGGAATTGCTGTACCAAACAAAGCAGTTGGAGGATCAGTCAAGGAGGTCAAATTAAAGGAAGTTGTAGGCATGGCTTTCCCAGAGAAGCTGGAAAAAAGCAAGAATGGAAAAAGCAGAAGGGTGAAGGGAATCGTCCCAATAAAAGTCACAATCTCTCGCTCAGTTCACAGACCTAAGCCAATTTGGAAATCTTTGACTGAAAAATTGACTGTATTCTCAGAAGAAAGGACCCTGCCTTTCCTTGATCCTTCCCCAATGAGACCTGCAGCCATATGCTTATGTAACTGTAACACTGGGAAAAAATGCCCATACCCTTCAAGGACTATTGAACATAGGTTCTGAATTGACACTGATATCTGGAAAACTAAAGTATCATTATGTTTTCTCTGTTGAAGTGGGGGCTTATAATGATCAGGAATAAATGAATACCCAGATAATCTCCAGTTTATAGTGGGGCCCTCAGGTCCATGGATCTACCCAGTAGTGATTTCTCTAGTCTCTGAGTGTATAGCTGGAATTGATATTCTTGGCAGTTGGAGTCACCACCACATTGGGTCATTGGTCTTAGGAAAGAACAAATGGAAACTTCTGAAACTGCCCCCTCAATATCCATTCAAAATAGTAAATAAAATATATATTTTATCCTAGTGGTGGGAGATGATGTCACTATTAAAGTACCTATTGCCACTTAAAACCCCAAGGTATTCAGGGGTGGCCCTGTTATCACCTCTATTTAATTCCCTAGAGGAGTTCTTGCAGAAACCAGATAGACCCTGAAGAATAACTGTAGATTACCACAGGCTCAGCCAAGTAATAGCCCTCATTTCCACAGCTGTGCTGGATGTGGCATTACTAGAGTAGATTAGTAAGGCTTTAAAAGTAGCATGTTGTCACTGCCCTGGCAAATGTGCTCTTTTTGTTACAAATAGAAATGAGGATCACAGACAGTTCCCATTCACACGGGATGAACAATATTCATTTATAGCTGCACCTCAAAGCTATTATTTCTCCCATATCCTATTTTAGTAAAATCCAAAGAGATCTGGATTGTCTGGTCATCCTACAGAACATCACTTTGATCTGTTACATCAGTGACATAATTCTGCTGCAAAAGGATAAGCAAGAGGTGACTAGCGTGCTGGATGCCTTAGTATGCCCATGTGCTATAATGACTCGATGACTCCACTTCAGAAAGTTCTCAGGGATCTAATCCGATTTTGGCACTGGCTTTGCTGAAGACTACAATTAAAGTAGTGCCACAATCCCCTTTGGAACATCATATTTGTCTTTAGAATTTTAAAGATCCTGAGAAGTATATGCAGTTAAAAGAGAGGAAAAAAAATTGTTTAACTTTGTTCAATCCCAAATTTCCAAAACATATCTTACCTCTGAATCTTTTTTGAATTATCACCAATGAAATGCTCTATTGATGTGATCACTGCTCTTCCCAGTTGTGTCTCACTGCTTGGTGTGTATTGATTTTGTCTTCCCAGATGGATTCTCCCAGTTCCTGCCAATTCCCATCTGTTCTGCTCTCCCAGTTCTGTGATCTCCACAAAATATTTCCTGACTATGCTCTCCCATTGGGAACTCTCTTCTGAATTCTGATGGAAATTTTAGCCTGCCTAGTTATTTACCATTTTCAGTTACTAGACAACTTATGAGCACAGGTGCAATCTCTCCAAACTAAATTGTAACCTTCTAAAGGGTACAGACTGCTTCTTTTGGTATTTTTGTGTTCTCTTTTATCTTTCATAAAATAAAGCACCCAACACAGAGGTTTTGTAGATTTTTTTAAAAAACAGTTGATTGATGGATAAATTACAACCAAATAATATTCCTGCTTCCACAGTTATTACATATAAACTAACTCAGTGGTTCTCAAACATTGGTGTGCATCAAATTCATCTGGTGGGCTTGTTAACCGTATATTGCTGGCCTTATTCTCAGTGTCTGACTCAGTAATTCTGGATGGCTCTCGAGAATTTTCATTTTTTGAATGTTTATTTCTTTTTGAGAGAGAGAGTGTGTGTGTGCACATGAACAGGGGAGGGTCAGAGAGAGAGGGGGACAGAGGATCTGAAGCAGGCTCTGCACTGACAGCACAGAGCCTGATGTGGAGCTGGAACTCATGAACCCACGAGATCATGACCTAAGCTGAAGTTGGACACTTAACCAACTGAACCACATAGGCACCCCAAGAATTTTCATTTCTAACAAGTTCCCAGGCACAATGATGTTTCAGGGACTACTCTTTGAGAACCACTGAACTAGATAAATGAAAACAGTATTTTTGGTCATCCTTTTATTAATGACCATATTTTCTCAAAGAAATTTCATCATACACAACTTTTAGGTAACATTTAAAACTAGAAATGTGGCTACCCATCACTTAATAATAACATGCCTCATGAAAGTGCTCATCTATTTTATCCATTATCATGTACCAAGAAGAGTCTTCTCTCCGTAATACCTACAGTAACTATATAATTAATTATCCAAACTGGGATGCCTTTGTTCAGGGCATCTGGAAAAAAATGCTAAACTGGAAAAAATGCTAGGACTTCAGGCATACACCTGGACTGTCCTAGAAATATCAGGATATAAAGTCCCTATCTGTGCCTATCTATTGCACCCCCAACATCTCCTCTCCTTGGGTCTATTCCTTTCTTCATCAGTCATCAGCGCTGCCATCCCATGGACACTCTGTTCTAAAAAAGAAATGAACAAGTCTCCATCTTATCATTTATAGCTAGCCCATTCCCTCTGTATCTGTCTCTCCATGTTTATTTTCTCTTTTACCACTATTTCACTATGCATCTTTCCTTTTATTTGGGACCTTTCAGAGGATGAGCTAACTAATGAAGGACAGAAATCAGGTAAGAATCAAAATAGCTTTAGTGCTTGTAATTTGATTTAAGAATTTGGTTTGGGCTCAAGACAAACATAGGCTTTCCTACTTTCTATGGGAAGAGTGTCCCTACACAGGGGCAAGCCCTGCCCAGTGTGCTTACTACAAGAAGAGGAGGAGAAAGGTCTTGGTCTGCAGGAGAGCTGGGCAGAAAGAAAGAGCAAAATCACAACTCGAGAGGGCATGCTTAGTCATCCTCTCCACCTCACCAGTCAATAGATCCTTTCTGCTGGAACATATGCATGAGAAGATGGAGAGATAGGTGAAATTTTTTCCCAGTATCTGTGAAGTTCCCATTTTATGAGCCAAGGCAAAGGTACAGAGAAAGAGTGATAAAAAATGTTTGCCTTTTCCTGTGTTTACTCTCAACTCTCATTTCACCTGCTAATTATAGTATATCACATCTATATACACATCATTTTTTAAGTGTGCATTATTAACATATATAACATGCCATTGGGATGGAAGTAGAGGTGATAGCAATGTTTATGAAAATGGTTAACATTTACTGAGCAGTACAGGGGCACCTGGGTGGCTCAGTTGGTTAAGCGTCCGACTTTGGCTCAGGTCATGATCTCACAGTTCGTGAGTTCAAGCCCCTCACTAGGATCTGGGCTGAGAGCCCAGAGCCTGAGTCAGATTCTCTGTCTCCCTCTCTCTCTGCCCCTCTCCCGTTCATGCTTTCCCTCTATCAAAAATAAACATTAAAAAAATTGTTTTTAATTTACTGGGCAGTACAAAGCTCAGACATTCTTCTAAAAGCTATATATGTAATAACTCATTTAATTCTCACAGCAATGGTATAATACCCTAAGGCACAAAGAGTTAGATAACATTGCCAAACTATGCAGCTATTATGTGGCAGAGCCAGGACTTGAACCAAGACCAGCAAACCCATGTTCTAAACTCCCATGCTATATTGGCTTAGGATAACATGCCTGCCCTTAAACAACTTACAACCTAGTAGGACACTTAAACCAGAAACACTGTAGGGCAGTTCCAACTTAATGCAATATGTGTTCAATATAAGACTATGTGGCTTCTTGAAGAAAACATTTGGCTCAGAGTCCTTAAATTCTTCCCTAGACAGAACTGTGCCCATATCTGGATGCTAAATGGGGACTGAGAGATATTAGTCAATGTATTAGGAAGTTCAATATAGAGAAGCACTTATTCTGAAAGATTAAAGGTAGACAATTCCTAAACATATTCCATTTGTTGGTTGAATTAAAGACCTGGCCAACGAAGCTGAGACAGTTAAGACAATATAAGATCAAAGTTTCAGTTGGATTTTAAATCATTGATTTGAAAGGTTCAAGATAAAATCGAGAGGAAAACTGGAACACAGATTCTGAAGTGATAAAGATAGAAATATGCCATGGAAACTGAAAAATAATGACAAAGTAGATGTCATTAATGGATAATATAGACATCAAAAAAAAAGGAAACAGGTGGAAAGAGAATGAAACTAGACAAAGAATATACGAATAGATAAAAGCATAGGAGGAGAAGCCCAAATCGCCAACATCAATATGAAAACATTTTCAAGCCACTAATGATGATACACAAATCAAAACATTGAGAGAGTCGCAGAATACCATTAGCATGACAAAAAACATGAGAAAGGGGGATAAAACCAAGTGTAAAAAATGTTACGAAGAGATTAACTGGGTCATATATGCTGGTAAACTGGGTCAGCTACTCAAGAAAGCAAACTGGCAATATTTTGTGAAAATCAGGTATGCAAATTTCTTATGACCCAGAAATTACCGTCCAAGGTATCTTTCTCAGAGAAATGCTTGCATGGGTCCAAAAGGGGACAGGAATGTTCGTTAAAGTAGTGCCAGATGGAGTTTAGAATTTGGTAGAATACAGAGGAAAACAACCTAGAGTAGATATACAAACGAGTAAAATTTTAAAACATGGCATTGAAAGAAAAAGTAAGAATAAATCGATTTATAGAATAATGACATATACATATACCAAAAACCCACATATGCACAAAACATATACCAATGGCTTTTACCTACATTCCAAAAAAGAAAGGTGCTTGTAATGGTCATCGATGACCACCATTTGCTACATGCACCACCTCCATCCACTCCACCTCTGGGGTGACCTGCAAATAGCCCCTTGGCACAAGTAAATTAACTCCCTCCTGTTGCGCTTTCTTCACTTGGCTTTAGTACACCATACTCTCCTGGGTATTTTCCTCTGTTACTGGCTGCAGTGTCTGGGTCTGTTTGTTTGCTTGCAGTTATTTAATTTCCCAAGTGCTAGATGTCACAGTGCCTCAGGTGGCAGACCTCAAATCTCTTCCCTTTTCTAACTATACTCACACCCTTGGTTATCTCACTCAGGCTCATGGCTTTAAATAGCATATAAATCCTAATGACTACCTGCTCTGAATTCAGACTTGTATATCCAACTGCATACTTAAAATCTCCACATCCATGATGATCAGCAACTCAAATTTAATATATACAAAAATAAAATTACATCTCGATGACCCCCACCCCAAATTGACCGCTTCTGTGGGTTTCCTCATCTTAAAAAATGGCAGATCCGTTATCCGTTTTTCCAGTTGCTTGGTCCAACTCTTTCGTACCTTCCGTCCAGTATATTGACAAAACCTATTGCTTCTAATCACAAAATATATCAATAATCTGGCCACTTTTCACTTCTCCAATTCCTTCTACCCTAGTCCGGTCCCTTCTTATTTCTCCCCTGAATGACTGCAGTAGGTTCCTAGTTCTATCTGTGCCCACCTTGAGTATATTCTACATATAGCAACCAGAGAACCCCTTTTAAAATATCACTTCAATTATATGTGTAACTGAAAATTTTCATAAAAACACTAACTTTCAGTACATACAATTTAATTTAATATTTTTTATTCTGTTACATTTTTTTAAATGCAGATCACAACTCATTAGATTGATTTCATGACCCCCCAGTGGGTCACAGCACACGTTTTGAAAAGTACTGGTTTAGGAAGAGGTAAGGATGGTGAGAGTGTTGAAAGTAGTAGGTAAACTGGATAATAAGAAAAAGGGAACCAAGAGGTGGGAAAAGCAATGATAATTATTATATTAATGATTTACTTATATATACTGAATATTTTCTATATGCTAGGAACTGTATTAAATAATGTCTCGACCCTTTAATCCTTAGACAGATTGTCATATGATGGCCCTGAGGTTTTGCCAAGGTAAAAATGGCAAGTAAGTTGTGGACCGAGAACTGTAACCCAGCTCCATATGATTTCAGTGCCCTTTTTCTATAACCAGGACAGCATGTTTCCTTCATGTATGTCCCAGTATTATTCTATAAATTTTTACATAAAAATGCAGATAATTATACACCTGAAACTAATATAACATTGTATGTTTACTATACTAGAATTAAAATAAAATTTAAAAAAATTTTAAATAAAATTTTCAAAATGTAGATAATGGTCCCATTTTTCCTATTTCAACTTGCTGTCATGTAATTGTCATGACCAAGATTTGTTTCAAAATATTATCATAAATATTTACATTAAAAGGATTATTTCAGAACATTATTATTCTATAGATTTTCCCCTTTCAATAAGGCAAATGTCAACATTTGCAGATACACTTAGAAGGCACTAAATATTATTTATGCTAGAAGATAAGCAATTTTATGTCTGAAGAGGCTACGAAGTATTCGGATGATCAGTTACTTGGTTTCATTTTAGCACAATCAAAAGATTGTGACAAATCAATATGTTTATCCCAATTTTTCAACTTCTCTTGTGATAAACAGTCCTTTCCACAACTTGTTTGTGTGCAGTATGTTCCTTTTTAAGCAGAGAGAAACCATTAGGTATTCAATACAAAAGCTTGTAAATGTTAATTTGTCATGGACCAGAGATTGACTGACAGGAAAGAATGAAAGGTGGCAGACTGCTTTTAGCTTCAGCATAAGAAAAGGAAAAGAAAATGGAGCTAACCAGAGAAGTATAGAGGAATGAATAAACCATCTGAAAATGGAGAGGAATGGGGGAATGTAAGAGGGGTAATACTGGGCCAAAAGATTAATTAAAGAATAAAACATGGAACATAAAAAGAGAGAATTCAATGTTTTCTCCCTCCAATTCAGGTAAAATCATGGAGCATGGCCTCATGTAGAGGAGCCTAAATGGACAAAGATGGGACTAAATTCAGAGGGCTATTCGAAGCAAACCAAATCCTCTTTGAACTACTTAAGAAAGAAGCCTGAGCGAGAAAGGTTCTGGCTTAAGTTGGAAGTAAAAGCAATAAAAGGATTGAATAAAGAAGGAACTCCTCCGAGGAAAATAATTCTGTAACCACCTGATTCAGTCGTGGCCCAGCCTTCACTGTCTGTGCGAGACACTGTGCTGAATGCTTGGGAAACAGAAATAAGACCCAGTCCTTGTCCTCGAAGGATTCACAATTCTATTGGGAGAATCACACTAGTACGCAGCCCATCACAACACACTGAGGTAATTGCTAGGACAGAATATACCAGGGGCCTTGAAAGGAGAAACAAAGGGGATGCGAGCATGCAGATACACAACATTCTAACCCAGAAGGAAGAGGCTTGGGAGAGAATAAACCAGTGACCTTTCCTAAAAAAAGAAGTTACTTAGGAAGGAGGGCATAGAGTGCCTTCAAAACAGCGGGGATAAAGCATGGAAAGACAAATTGGTGAGAGAGAGAATAACAGGTGCACAGAGGATAAAGAAGTTGCGTGATGATACTGGAGAGGTAAACTGGGGTCAGGACGAAAGAAGCCATCAATAGGATGCCAAGGAGTTCGGACTCCATCCCAAAGACTACAAGTGATGTTAAATACTTAAATCAGGGAACGATGTGCTTTGATATGGCAATCTGAAAAACAAATGGGAATAGAGACCAGATTGAGGGAGATAAAATTGCAAGGATGAAGTAAAGAAAGTCAGACAGCAGTTGTGGCAGTAATCCAACTAAGAAATGATGAAGACTTGGGGCGCCTGGGTGGCTCAGTTGGTTAAACAGTCAACTCTTGATGTTGGTTCAGGTCATAATCTCCTGGTTCATGAGTTCAAGCCACACATCTGGCTCTGCACTCACAGCAAGAAGCCATCTTCCTCTCTCTGCCCTTTCCCTGCTCGCACATATGTGCTCTCTCTCACTCACTCTCTCTCAAACACAAATAAATGTTAAAAACATTTTAAGAAAAGAAATGATGAAGGCTTTAACTAAGGCAGGAGCTATAGAGATGGAGATACGGGGACAGAGTCAAACGTACTGAAGAGATAAAATAGCAAAACATGGTGACCAAATTATGGATATGTGTATTTGTAACTTTCAGATGTGTGGCTTGAGTGATAGTGCAGTAATTTGGGGTGCCATTCCCCATGACAGTAAATTTAGAGGAAACATATAGGGAGGGACCAGAGGATGATGATGAACTCATCTTTGGACATAAGGAGTTTGTGTTGCCTTGGGATGTTCAAGTGAAGATGTTCAGTGAGTACGTAGATGTGTGAATGAGAGCTCAGGAGAGATTACTGGTGAAGGCAGAATCCTTGAGAGGGAGTGACATTCCCCCAAGGAGAGTGGAAAAAGTCAGAAATAAAGCACAGCGAGTAAGGAACTTGCCAAATAGCATCTAAGGAGCTAGCAGATGGAAAGGGATGGTCAAAGGAGACTGAAAAAGACTTTCCAAAGCAAGAGGGAATATAATAGAGGGAATAGTAAATGGAGAGAACAGAATGAGAGAAAACCAGGGGGAAAAAAGAATGTTTGACAGAGACAAATTCAGCAGAGGAGCAAATAAACAAGGACAGAAATGTACCTATTAGATATAGCAACTAGGAGGTATTACCAGACAGGCTCGGGCACAGAATGCCAAAAGTCTGATTACAGTGGATTAAAGAGTAAATCAGTGATAACAGCACTTTTATTCCACCACCCTTCCACCAGAAAGATTTGGCCCATTATGTCATCACTCATTTGTTACTGGTACTGCCATTTGAAAAGAAGCTTTTGCTGGATGTGTCAGTATTTTTCCATTTTCCATAAAGAACCATTTTTTGTTTGCTTTGATGAGAATATTTTAAGTTCTACTTTCGTAGCAAATTTCAATTTTTAATACAGTTTTATCACCTATAGACACTATGTTATACATCAGATCCTCAGGCCTTATTCACCTCATAACCAAAAATTTGTGTTCTTTTACCAACTTCTCCCTATTTCCACTATCCCTGCCCCCAGCACCCAATTTACTACACTCTCTATGAGTTTGATTTTTTGTTTCTTTGTTTCCACATATAATTGATACCATGTGGTATTTGTCTTTCTCTGTTGGGCTTCTTTCATTCTCTCTCTCTCTCTCTCTCTCTTTTTGAAAGAGCACAAGCCTGCACGAGCAGGGCAGGGACAGAGGAAGAAGGAAAGAGAGAATCTTAAGCAGACTCGACATCCAGCACAGAGCCCAGCACCAGGATCTATCTCATGACTGTGAAATCATGATCTGAGCCAACATTAAGAGTTGGGTGCTTAACCGACGGAGCGAGCCAGGCACCCCTCTGTTGGGTTTATTTCATTTAGCACAATGCCTTCTAGTTTCATCCATGTCTTTACAAATGACAGGACTTACTTTCTGTTTTAAGGCTGAATAATATTCTAATATAGATAATACATTATGTTATATTACATATAATTATAATACATATAGTGGAATGCACATATCACATTTTTTTAATCATTCATGCATTGACAGACACTTAGGTTGTTTCCATACCTTGATTATTGTGAATTATGCTGCTATGAACACGGGAGTGCAGATAGCTCTTCGAAATAATGATTTCATGTCCTTTGGATCTATATCTGGAAGTTGGATTGCTGGATATGGAAGTTCTATGTTTAATTTCTTAAGGAATCTTCATATTGTTTTCCTTACTGGGTGTGCCACTTTATATTCCCACCAACAGGGTACAAGGGTTCCCCTTTCTCCATATCCTCATCAGCACTTATTAGCTCTTGTCTGTTTTTATAATAGACATCCTCACAAGAATGAAATGCTAATGCATTGTGGTTTTGATTTGCAGTTCCCTGATGATTAGTGATGTTGAGAACCCTTTGAAGTTCCTCTTTGATATCTCTATGCCTTCATTGGAAAAATGCCTATTTAGTCATTTGCTCATTTTTTAAATTGGTTGTTTTGTTTTGTTTTTCACTATTGAGTTATAGGAGATCCTCATAAATTTTGCGTATTAAGCCTTCATTGGATACGTGATTTGAAGATTATTTTCTCCTATTCAGTAGCTTGCCTTTTCATTTTGTTAATAGTTTCCTTTGCTGTACAGAAGCTTTCCAGGATGATGTCATCCCACTCATTTATTTTTGTTTTTGTTGCCTTTACATTTGGAGTCAAAAATCACTGCCAAAACTAATGTCAAAGAGCTTACCATCTATGTTTTCTTCCATCTATGCTTTCTTTCTAAATCCATTTAGAGCTGATTTTTGTGTGTGGTGAAAGATAGGGGTCCAGTTTCATTATTTTGCATGTGGATATCAGTTTTCCCAACACCATTTATTGAAAATATTATCCTTTACCCATTGTATACTCCTGAATCCTTTATCAAAAAATTAACTCACCATAAATTCATGGGTTTACTTCTGAGCTGTTATTTTCTATTGATCCATGTGTCTGCTTTTATGCCAATATGGGACAATTTTTATTACTATAGCTTTGTAATAGACTTTGTAATCAGGAAGTATAATGCCTCCAGTTTTATTCTTTCTCAAGATTTCTTTGGCTAGTTGGGACCTTTTGTAGTTTCATACAAATTTTAGGATTATTCCAGTTCTCTGAAAAAGGCCACAACCTTTTGATAGAGATTGCATTGACTCTATAGATTGCTTTGGGTGGTACTGAGATTTTAACAATATTAATTTCTTTAATCCATAAATAAGAAATATCTTTCTATTTATTTGTGTCTTCCACAATTTCTTTCATCAGTGTCTTTATGATTTTCAATGTACAGGTCTTTCACCTTTTTGGTTACACTTATTCCTAAGTATTTTCTTGTTGGTGCTATTGTAAATGCATTTTTTTCTTTCCACTAGTTCACTTGTAGTGTATACAAATGCAACTGATTTTTTAAAAAAAATTTTAATATTTTATTTTTTTATATTTGAGAGAAAGAGAGAGAGAGAGAGAGAGCACAGGCACGGGAGGGGCAGAGGGACAGATTCAGAATCTGAAGCAGTCTCCAGGAACTGAGCTGTCAGCCTAAGCCAGATGCAAGGGCCGAACCCACGAGCAGTGAGATCATGGGCCAAAGTCAGACATTTAATCGACTGAGCCACCCAGGCATCCCAAAATGCAACTGATAATTTTGTGTTCTGATTTCATATCCTGCAACTTTATTGAAATTATGTTAGTACTAGCAGTTTTTTGGTAGAGTCTTCAGACTTTTATATATATATATTTATAAATATATATATATAAATTTATTTATATATATATATAAATATATATTTATATATATATATATATAATATCATGTCATCTGCAAATAGAAACAATTTATTTCTTCCTTTACAATTTTGATTTTTTTTGCCTGATTTCTCCAACTAGGACTTCTTGTACTATGTTGACTAAAAGTGATGCGAGAAGATATGCTTTCCTTGTTCTGATTTTAGAGGAAAAGCTTTCAGTTTTTTACCGTTGAGTATGACATTTCCTGTGGGCTTGTCATGTATGGACTTTATTAAGTTGAGGTATGTTTTCTTAACATACCTCATGTTAAGAGCTTTTCTCATGAAAGAGTACTGAATTTTGGCAAGTGCTTTTTCTGCATCTATTGAGATGATCATCTGATTTTTATCCTTTACTTTGTTAATGTGGTGTATCATATTGATCTGTAGATGTTGAGCTACCCTTGCATCCCTGGACATCTATGTTCATTAGAGATATTTGCTTATAATTTTCTTTTCTTACTGTATCTTCACCTGGTTTTGGTATTAGGGTAATGCATGCCTCACAAGATGACTTTGGAATTGTTTTCTATTTTTTGTAAGGATTTGAAAGGATTGAAACTAATTATTCTTTAAATGTTTGGTAGAATTCATCAGTGAAGCCATCTTGTCCTAGACTTTTCCTGGGAGTACTAGACTTTTATTGGGAGTCCTAGGCTTTTATTGGGAGGTTTTAGACTACTGAGTCATCTCCTTACAAGTAATAGGTCTGTTTAGATTTTCTATTTCTTTATGATTCAGTCTGAGTCAGTTGTATATTTCTAGCAATTTATGCATTTTTTCTAAGTTGCCAACTTGTTGGTGATTGATTATTCATAGCACTCTCATAATTTTGTATTTCTGTGATATCTGTTGTAATGTCTCCTATTTTATTTCTAATTGTATTTATTTGAATTCTCTTTCCTTGTTACTTAGTAAGTCTAACAGTTTCTCTAGTTTCTTTATCTTTTCAAAAAACAACCTTAGTTTCATTGATCATTCCTATTGTCTTTTTAGTCTCTATTTCTTTTTTTTTTAAAGGACACCTCAACTTAAACAAGATCTTTAATTTGTTTTAATTTTTTAATGTTCATTTATTTTTGAGAGGGAGAGAAAGAGTGCAAGCAAGGGAGGGGCAGAGAGAGAGGGAGACATAGAATCTGAAGCAGGCTCCAGGCTCTGAGTTGTCAGCACAGAGCCCAGTGTGAGGCTAGAACTCACAGACCTCGAGATCATGACCTGAGCTGAAGTCAGACGCTTAACTGAGACACAAGGGAGCCCCTCTTTAGTCTCTATTTCATTTATTTCTGGTCTTATCTTTTTTATTTATTTATTTATTTATTTATTTATTTATTTATTTTTGTTTTTTATTTATTTATTTTTTTTAATATGAAATTTATTGACAAATTGGTTTCCATACAACACCCAGTGCTCATCCCAAAAGGTGCCCTCCTCAATACCCATCACCCACCCTCCCCTCCCTCCCACCCCCCATCAACCCTCAGTTTGTTCTCAGTTTTTTTGTTTTGTTTTGTTTTGTTTTTTTTGTTTTTGTTTTTTTTTGTTTTTTTTTTATATGAAGTTTATTGACAAATTGGTTTCCATACAACACCCAGTGCTCATCCCAAAAGGTGCCCTCCTCGATACCCATCACCCACCCGCCCCTCCCTCCCACCCCCCATCAACCCTCAGTTTGTTCTCAGTTTTTAACAGTCTCTTATGCTTTGGCTCTCTCCCACTCTAACGTCCTTTTTTTTTTTTTTACCTTCCCCTCCCCCATGGGTTCCTGTTAAGTTTCTCAGGATCCACATAAGAGTGAAACCATATGGGGCGCCTGGGTGGCGCAGTCGGTTAAGCGTCCGACTTCAGCCAGGTCACGATCTCGCGGTCCGTGAGTTCGAGCCCCGCGTGGGGCTCTGGGCTGATGGCTCGGAGCCTGGAGCCTGTTTCCGATTCTGTGTCTCCTTCTCTCTCTGCCCCTCCCCCATTCATGCTCTGTCTCTCTCTGTCCCAAAAATAAATAAACGTTGAAAAAAAAAAAAAAAAAAAAGAGTGAAACCATATGGTATCTGTCTTTCTCTGTATGGCTTATTTCACTTAGCATTACACTCTCCAGTTCCATCCACGTTGCTACAAAAGGCCATATTTCATTTTTTCTCATTGCCACATAGTATTCCATTGTGTATATATACCACAATTTCTTTATCCATTCATCAGTTGATGGACATTTAGGCTCTTTCCATAATTTGGCTATTGTTGAGAGTGCTGCTGTGAACATTGGGGTACAAGTGCTCCTATGCATCAGTACTCCTGTATCCCTTGGATAAATTCCTAGCAGTGCTATTGCTGGGTCATAGGGTAGGTCTATTTTTAATTTTCTGAGGAACCTCCACACTGCTTTCCAGAGCGGCTGCACCAATTTGCATTCCCACCAACAGTGCAAGAGGGTTCCCGTTTCTCCACATCCTCTCCAGCATCTATACCGCTGTTGTTTAACATAGTGCTGGAAGTTCTAGCATCAGCAATCAGACAACAAAAGGAAATCAAAGGCATCAAAATTGGCAAAGATGAAGTCAAGCTTTCGCTTTTTGCAGACGACATGATATTATACATGGAAAATCTGATAGACTCCACCAAAAGTCTGCTAGAACTGATACATGAATTCAGCAAAGTTGCAGGATACAAAATCAATGTACAGAAATCAGTTGCATTCTTATACACTAATAATGAAGCAACAGAAAGACAAATAAAGAAAATGATCCCATTCACAATTGCACCAAGAAGCATAAAATACCTAGGAATAAATCTAACCAAAGATGTAAAGGATCTGTATGCTGAAAACTATAGAAAGCTTATGAAGGTAATTGAAGAAGATTTAAAGAAATGGAAAGACATTCCCTGCTCATGGATTGGAAAAATAAATATTGTCAAAATGTCAATACTACCCAAAGCTATCTACACATTCAATGCAATCCCAATCAAAATTGCACCAGCATTCTTCTCGAAATTAGAACAAGCAATCCTAAAATTCATATGGAACCACAAAAGGCCCCGAGTAGCCAAAGGAATTTTGAAGAAGAAGACCAAAGCAGGAGGCATCACAATCCCAGACTTTAGCCTCTACTACAAAGCTGTCATCATCAAGACAGCATGGTATTGGCACAAAAACAGACACACAGACCAATGGAATAGAATAGAAACCCCAGAACTAGACCCACAAACGTATGGCCAACTCATCTTTGACAAAGCAGGAAAGAACATCCAATGGAAAAAAGACAGCCTCTTTAACAAATGGTGCTGGGAGAACTGGACAGCAACCTGCAGAAGGTTGAAACTAGACCACTTTCTCACACCATTTACAAAAATAAACTCAAAATGGATAAAGGACCTAAATGTGAGACAGGAAACCATCAGAACCTTAGAGGAGAAAGCAGGAAAAGACCTCTCTGACCTCAGCCGTAGCAATCTCTTACTCGACACATCCCCAAAGGCAAGGGAATTAAAAGCAAAAGTGAATTACTGGGACCTTATGAAGATAAAAAGCTTCTGCACAGCAAAGGAAACAACCAACAAAACTAAAAGGCAACCAACGGAATGGGAAAAGATATCTGGTCTTATCTTTGTTATGTTCTTCCTTCTGCTAACTTTGGGCTTAGTTTGTTCTTTGTTTTCTAGTTCCGTGTGGCATAAAGTTAAATTGTTTGAGAGCCTCCTTTCTTCTTGATGCATGCTTTTATTGCTACAAACTGTCCTCTTAGAACTTCTTTTGCTGCATCCCATAAGTATTAATATGTTGTGTTTCCATTGTCATTTGTCTCAAGATATTTTATTTCTCTTTTTATTTCTTTTTTTGACCCATTGGTTGTTTACAAGCAGGTTGTTTAATTGATGTATTTGATTTTTCCATTTTGCTTATAATTGACTTCTAGCTTCATATAATTGTGGTAAAAAAATCTGCTTGATATGATTTCAATATTATCACATTTATTAAGATTTGCTCTATAGCCTAACATAAAATATGTTCTAGAAAATGTTGCATGTGCACTTGAGAAGAATTTGTATTCTGCTGCTCTTGAATGGAATGTTCTTTATATGTCTGATAGGTCCATCTAATCTAATGTGTCATTTAAGTCCAATGTTTCCTTATTGATTTTCTGTCTGGATGATCTATTCATTGTTGAGAGTGGGGTATTGAAGTCCTCTGCTATCATCACATTGCTGTTTATACAGCAAGACAGATCTGTTAATCGCTGCTTTATGTATTTAGATTCACCAAAGGACCATTCTTAGTTTAGAGGAAAAATTCTTCAAAGCTCATGTCAAGAGACAAATTACATTTTGTCCTATGATGCCAACCAGGCATGTCTGACTGGCAGGAACATCAATCTTAATTACTAGCTACATTAAACATAGTTTTCAAACATCAAATCCCAAATGTAATGACTAACTAGACAAAGAGTCAGAATTGAGATGGGTAGACACACAGAGACATACACAGATATAAGTGGCTTAGATAAAAGATAAACATAATATTAGAGCTATTAAAGTTTGCACCAATAAATAAAATGAACTAAATCAGGACTTCTTCTTAAACCCACACTGCCTCCAACCCTTCCCCAGAAAATTGGATGCACTTGAACTCTCACTTCAAATGTCCAGCCATGTATCACATGGAGGTTCCATCATGATCTTGGAAGCTGAGATAAAAGGGTCATTCTATTCATTTGAACATTCAGGGCAAATAATAACTCCTACATATTCACCTTTAGAGGTGGGTCACATTGATCATCATATTTTCATTCTATCCTCCATATCTCTCACCCTCTATTTCATATTTCCTATCCCTTTACCCTCTGCACTTCATGCTGAATAATTTCCTCAGATTTCTCTCACTGGAATCCTCTTCAGTTGTATAATGTTCTATATAAATAATCACCTCATGAATTTTAGTTTCAGTGATATCTGGTAGATATTTTATTTTGTTCTTTGTCAAATCTTCAAGCCATTATGTCATTGTCTTATTCTCTATGACTTATTCCTCTCCTTTGGCTCTTTAAATCCTTTTAAGAGTACAGTGATTACTCTATGACCTGTTGGCAATTTCTCTATTATCTCAAGTTCCAAGAAAGATATTTCCTTAAATGTGTGTTGACTGTCTCCCTCAAAGTGTAATATTTCTTTGTGTGCTTTCCTGTTTTTTTTTTTTCTCATGAGCTCATTTTTAGTGGGATTTTTTTTTTACAAGTCTTGGTTGTTACATAATTGTTTTGCCTTTGCTTCTTCAAAGCCCCAGTGTGTTCACTAGTCCAGGATGTTTTTAAATTGATTTCTTGTCTTAAGGAGTTCTGCAAAATAGTCATAAAATAGCTTCATATTCCAGGCCTATTTTTGGTTCTGACCTAGGACTTCAGTTTCTCACTGGATTATTTCCTTTTTTCACCCAAGCTTTTGGCAGAGTCAAGTTCTTTATTACATCTTTAGGCAGATAAGTAAACTTTTCCATTTCTTCTTTAACTCCATTCTTGTAGAGGTCCAGTTTTTGCATGGTTGTTAGTTCCCATTCCCATTCCTTGGACTTGAGTCCAAGGTCACATCTTATTCCAACAATGGGCATTCAACTCTGCTCATTAGTATC
This sequence comes from Lynx canadensis, assembly GCF_007474595.2. Lineage (NCBI taxonomy): Eukaryota > Metazoa > Chordata > Mammalia > Carnivora > Felidae > Lynx > Lynx canadensis. Next base: position 132,463,578 of record NC_044307.1, on the reverse strand, counting down.
AAGGTCATATACAGAGACTTAATCTGACATCTCTGCCCTCCAGTCTTAGAGCCACCAAAGCAAAACACTAATTTAGAATTGTTAATGTAGTAATAACAGGAGAAAGATTTATGCTACCTCATGATAAAGTTTTCATAGTGGATATAACCTTAGTGGAAAGGGCCATATGTTCTTTCCACAAAGAATGCAATACACTCATGGAGTTTAAAATCAGAATATGAGTTTAAATCCTAACTCTTCTACTAACCCTAACACTGCAATCAAATCACATACCCTCACTGCACTTTAGTTTTTCACTAATATAATGTGTGGAGCAGAAATAATTATGACACATGTAAAGACCTCTGAAAGGTGAAGTATAATGATAATGGTATAAAAAGATCTTTTATTTTACTTGTGAGCCTGAGATCAGGAAGTGAAAGTACCAATATTCCAAGATGACAGGCCAGGATGCTTATAAGAAGCATACAGATGGAAGAATAGTTCAGAGGCAAGAGAGTCTAAAAGGTCAGTTTACACATGAAACTCTTGCTTTAATAGGAATAGGACTTTCTACAGGAATATGGGACAGATGGGGAAAGCGGGATATCATAGTGGCTCAATCCAGAGCTGTGAGTGGCACAAAAGGCTGATGGGAATCCCACAAAGTAAAAAACAGGCCAGGTCAACTAAGGAAACAAAAATAGTCCACTTGCATAGAAATCAGATCAAGGATCTGAAGGTTTAAGAGACATAAGAAAAATAATAGAAAATTTTCTTTGATCAAGTGAAACAGGTAAAGCAATGAAAAAATCATAACTTAGAAAAAATATATCAACAATTAAGAAGAAGAGGCTTTGGAATTGTCATTCTACTGAACTTCAAACATTTCCCATTATACCTATTTGTATTTTAATCTTAACACTCTTTATCATTATTGTATATATTGGCTTAGCTTCTATCTCCGCTACTACATTATGTACTCTTCAAAAGAAGGAGTAATTTCTCCACTTCTAGCCTTTGGCACAGTGGCCTAGTATAGAGTCTACTTTCAATAACTGAATGTTGAATGCACAAAAGAGAAAACTGATATGATGGGGGGGGGGGAAAGCCAGGGAAAGGAGGCATAGCATGTGCAATGTTAAGGAAAATCAAGATTTATGCAAACCAAAGAGCATCTTTCCAAAGATCTTTTGGTACCTTGGAAATGGCAGGTTATATTAAAGAATCATAAGCTCCCCCTTTGAGTGCACAGAAAGAACAGAGGAGGCTTCTGGAAAGTGAAAGAAAGCAGAGGAGTGAGTGCTCTTCTCAAAGCGGGTGGAAGAGGGAAAACTGCCACTGACGTCACTCTGACAGATTCCTGAGAAAAGTAAAGAGAAGTGCTGTAAATGAGGCCTTGAAGGGAGACTCACAGAACAATTGAAATAGCTTTGAGAAGAGTAACTCATGCCAAATCAAATTATTATTGGAATGGAATGGCAGATTGTGGAGATCACAGAAACAATGAATGTAATTTCATTAAACATTAGTGAAGCTTTTGATTCAAATGCCATGGTTGCTATCAGTTGAACACTTTGCTTAATGATGTTCCAAACTACAAGGAGGACATATATATCTTATAACTATTAGTAAAGTAATTATAAAATTAAATATTAAAATTGTGATACTGTGATTTGTAGAAATGTGTATTTGGTGTTGCTCCAGTGGTCACTAGCTCACAATTCCTAAAACCCATGGAATTTCCTGTGATAAAGGCTATAAAATTGTCCTTGTATATGTTAATGAGGTGACTTTTGGAAAATCCTTGTGTCACCTAGGGATGGGTTTGGGGGGGCAGGGAGAGACAGCCAAGTGATTAGAGGATTGGAACTTTCAGCTCCACAACCCACCTGCCTCTAAGGAGGGGAGAGGGGCTGGAGGTAAAATCAATCACCAATGGCCACTGATGTGATCAATCATGCCTATGTAATGAAACCCCCATAAAAACTCAAAAGGATGGGGTTCATAGGGCTTCTAGGTTGGTGAGCATGTAGAGATTAGGATAATAATAAACTGGTAATTTAGTAAGTAAAATGTTCAAGTTCTGTGAGCCCCTCCAGCAAATTTACCAAACCCAAGGAGAGGGTCATTGAAAACTATGATCTACAGTCAGTTATTCAGAAGTACAGATCATAACCTGGACTTGTAATTGGAGTCTGAAGTGGAGGGAGAGGGAGAGGGGCAATCTTGCAGGGCTAAGAATTTAACCTGTGGAATCTGATGCTATTTCCAGGTAGATAGTCAGAATTGAATTGAATGTTAGGATACCCAGCTGGTGTCAGAGAACTGCTTTTGGTGTGAGAACCCCACACATGTACACATTGGAAATTGGGTCTCAGAACATGTAAAGAAACATTTTTATATATTATATATGTTATATAGTATATATTTTATATATTTCATAAAATCTCTTTTTCAAATATCACACATATGTTTTTCCCCAAAAGTCTATTTTCTTGTGAGAAATTAGTGCAAAGGTAGAAACTGACAGATCTTTTCTGACCACTAACAGATCCCTCGCATCCATTTTTATCTTGTTTTTTATCTAATAAGAAACCTGGAGTTAGAGCTGGGCACGTGGCTTCCTAGTAAGAGATTATCAACCTCCCTTACAGCTAGGTATGAGCAGATGGCTAAGTGGATACTAATGAATCATGAGCAGAACTAATATATGCCACTTTCAGGTCATTTTTTAAAAGAGAAGGCTACTTGTCCTGAGCAGTCTTTGTCTCTTACTAACCAAGAAATGGCAACATGCGCAGCAGTTGCATTGGACTGGTAGAAGGAGGGTACGTGTTAAGAATAACAGAGACAAATCATAAGCTTGGGTCTTTGGATGACCTGATGGGTCACAATCACCTTGCCAGCTTTGGGCCAGTCACCTCTGGATTGCTTAGTATGAATCAAGCTTCTATCTTATTAAACCACAAAACGTCTGGGTCATCTACTTACATATTAGCTTACTGCACCTGAAGTAATTAAATCATCATATTAAACAAATGTGCTATATAGTCAGTCATTCATTCAAGCCTCACGCCAATCTGTGATTTCAGGTTTGTTACCATTGATATACCTGAATACATCATGAATGGTGAATTCTAGTTTAGAATGGTTTTCAAATTTTAGTATATCTGATAATAAGTCTGTGGTGAAGCCCAAGAATTTGCGTATTTACAAAGCCACTTGGATGATTTTGTTTCAAGTGGTCAATAAGAGACATTTTGAAGAATTGTGAAATAATGGTGACAGTACCTAATCATGTCTCATGAGAACCAGTCCTGGAGTTGTCAACACTTTATACCTAAAACAAGTATTATGAACCAGTAGATGAAAGATGGAGTGAAAATGAGGAAGATAAAGGTAATAATGAGCCCTTTTAATAAGATGATCAAAACTAGGTTGGTTTTTTCTTATTTAAAAAAATACAAGGGCTCCTGGAGGGCTCAGCTGGTTAAGCGTGTCTTAATTTTGTCTCAAGTCATGATCTCACAGTTCAAGAGTTCGAGTCTCGCCTTGGGCTTCATGCTGGCAGTGACAAGCCTGTTGGGATTCTCTCTTTCCCTCTCTCTCTGCCCCTCCCCTGCTTCTCTTCCCTCTCTCTCCCTCCCTCTCTCTCTCAAAATAAATAAATACACATTTAAAAATTTTTTAAAAACACATAGCCAAGAGTTCCAAGCTATTAGAGCAGGGGTTCTCAGCAGCTAAATTACCATCAGAATTACCTGTGGTGGAGTTTTTAAAAGTACAGATGTTCTTCTCACTCTGATATGCTAAATAAGACTATTCGGAAGTTGAGTCCAGTTTTCTAAAAAACATCAAAAGTGGGGATGTCTGGGTGACTGAGTTGTTAAGCATACAACTCTTGATTTTGGCTCAGGTCATGATCTCAAGGTTTGTGAGCTGGAGCCCTGTATCAGGCTCCATGCTCACAGTGCAATGCCTGCTTGGGATTCTCTCTCTCTCTCTCTCTCTCTCTCTCTCTCTCTCTCTCTTGCTCTCTCCCTTTCTCTCTGCCTTTCCCCCACTCATGCTCTCTCATTCTTTCCAAATAAATAAGGAAACATTACAAAAAAACATAAGTGATTATAATTCACATTCATGAATAACAGACATGATGTTATCCGGTTAATGTACACAATCTGGAGAAATTTTAAAGGTTTTGTTGTTTGGAAATGAGATATTAAGGATCTTGAATGCTAGTACAGAAAATCTGGACATTGTCCTATAAACAACAGGAAGTCAACGTTGTTTGTGTCTTGTACTTATACAGACAAAGAAATGTTTTTAGAAAGATTGATTCAACAGTGGGGTACAGGATGGATTTGAAAGAAAAGATATCTTAACAGGAACCCATGGGGGAGGGGAAGGAAAAAAAAAAAAAAAGGTTAGAGTGGGAGAGAGCCAAAGCATAAGAGACTCTTAAAAACTGAGAACAAACTGAGGGTTGATGGGGGGTGGGAGGGAGGGGAGGGTGGGTGATGGGTATTGAGGAGGGCACCTTTTGGGATGAGCACTGGGTGTTGTATGGAAACCAATTTGTCAATAAATAAATAAAAAAAAAAAAACAAAACAACAAAAACCCAAAACCCCACAAAAAAAAAAAAGAAAAAGAAAAGATATCTGAAGAAAGGAAATCAGAGAAATGATACTGCAGTCACCTCAGTGATACAATAACCAAAAGAGTTTCCAAGATTCTCGTTAATTCTATGACCTATGGCAGCTCTAAGAGATACACTAATCCCTTTTGGAAAACACTTAGAATGTCTGAGATCATTATGTGCAGAGATAAACATAATGGACTTTAGTTTAAAAAAAAAAAAGTCATCCTACACAAGACAGAAGGCTTGCTATTTAACCAACTGAATATTCAATTTTGAGAGATTTTTAAAGAATAAAATAAGAATATAAATAGCAATAAGTAAACAACTATTCTACTAACCCCCAAATGATACCGTATTTGCCCGGTTGTCCTTACTAATTGTAGAAAAATAATTTTAAAAAAATTTTCTACTTATTTGGCTTTTGTTTTGTTGTATTTTTTTTTCAAAGCAAAACAGCTCATTGTAAATACATTTTGAACCTAGTGGTTGCAAATATTTTTATTTTTATTTCTTAGAAACTATAATTCACATTTCAGTAAAACTAATGCCTATATTAAAAGAATATGATTTTGTTATTGTTCATGAGATATGTCTCTGCCTCTCGTGTGCTTAGTGAATTAGAAAGTACCATGAATCTTTTTTAAAATTTTTTTTCAACGTTTTTTATTTATTTTTGGGACAGAGCGAGACAGAGCATGAACGGGGGAGGGGCAGAGAGAGAGGGAGACACAGAATCGGAAACAGGCTCCAGGCTCTGAGCCATCAGCCCAGAGCCCGACATGGGGCTCGAACCCACGGACCGCGAGATCGTGACCTGGCTGAAGTCGGACGCTTAACCAACTGCGCCACCCAGGCGCCCCCATGAATCTTTTTTAAAAAGATAGAGTTTTGCCCCAGACAGATTAATAAAATCCTATCTCACACATACGTAAGGAACATAAGTAACAGAAAATTAGAAATGAATTCTACTTGATCAAAGACTTCATGGAATGGCATGAATTATGAACATCTCCATTTGGAAAATACTATACCTTCTAGATGTCTATTGGAGAATAAACGTTCTCTTTTTTCTTTTTTTTTTTAATGTTTATTTATTTGGGGGGGGGGTAGTAGGGGAGGGGCATAGAGAGAGAAAGGAGAGAGAGAATCCCAAGCAGGCTCTGCATTGTCAATGCAGAACCAAAATCAAGAGTCGGAAGCTTAACCGACTGAGCCACCCAAGCACCCCACAGAAAAATAAATATTCCTGATGCAGACTCTTGAGTTATCTTACAATGGCTTAATTTTTTCTTTATTCTGAAAAACTGTTGTTATTAAAACAAATAAATATTTCATTATGGTTAGTTGATTAATATATTCTAGCCCTACAAATGTTTAAATGAAATAATATTCAGATGTTACATATGCAAAAGCTAGCATGTTTAGAGCTTTAGACCTCCTAAGTTTTAAACAAAAGCAACCAATCTTTTAGAAATTAAAAGGAGTACGGTAGTCATTAATGCTGATGACCAATATTTCTGGTTCTCTTCTTTCTAGACACAGTAATATTGCATTTCTTCCCTCACTTTAAGTTAGATGTGGCCAGGTGACGTTTTGATTAATAAAATGTAAATGGTACTGATATTTGTTTTTTCTGGTCAGAATCCTTTCAAGTTCCCATCTGTCTGCCATGACACCCAGTGACACTTCAAATAGTGGTGTTTCCCTCACTTATATCCTCAAGTGAGGACAATGTATATGATAACTAATTATAATTACAACAACTAGTGTGAGCAATAAATAAGCCCTCATGGTTTTAAACCACTAAAACTTTGCGGGTATTTTATCCAGAGCATAACCTAGCACACCTTGATGGATATAGACATTTGAACAAAAAAATGCAAAATGTGGCCCTGGTTTAGCCATTAGGCAGTAGGTAAGGAAGAAACTGTTAGTTAAGTAGTGGGAAAACATCTGGTAAAATTGTCAACTGTAATAATTTGGTAGGCAGATCATGTACTAAATGAACTCCAAACTCTTAGAAAAGAAAATGGAGAAATATTATTTATGGCATATGTAGATAGCTATTGGCTGCACTTATCAAGACATAAGAAAGAGATTTGGTCAGGAAAAAAATTAACTGGTTTGGAAACAACAATGAAAAATAAATCCAAAGAGTCCTCGAATTCAGGAATATAGGGAAGAGGTAACTGCTTCCTACCCCAAAGTAAAACTCACAATCTTTGGGCAACAAAGGCCAAGTAAAACTCTGCCTTGCAGGCAAGGATCAAATTAAGAGCATGGCTGTAGGACTCATATAAATTTCTGAATAGATTAAGATGTCTCTAAGTGAGACCTAACTAAAGGTGCACTTCCCAGAAAATGAGCCTAAAAGTGTTGCTTTATTTCAAGCCTAACTGATGCAAAGTATCTCCAATAAGTCAAGATTTAGAAACACATGAATGACAAAGTTAAAAAAAAAAAAAAACAGCTACCCTAAGTACCATGTTTTACAAAGAACTATATGTGGGAATAGCATAATTTGCTGACTGGAATCTAACAGATAAGACATCCACAAAGTTTTGAGAAACATTTATTGCCATAAAGAATCACCTCTAGACTGAAAATGACTGCCAATTGCTTAAATCAACCCTTGAACTGTTAACCACCTACAGACAGAAAGTAGACTTAGGAAGGTGCTCAGGCTTGAAAGGAGGCATACACTCCTACACTAATTTTTCAGATATGCCCACAAAGAATCACAGAAAAGGAAGAATCTCTCAGAGAGCCAGAGAACAATGGACAGGGAGTCTACTCTATGGTGGAACCAAGGTCTACACATGAAATGTTTCCCAACCCCAAGGTAAATGGCTTTCACAGCCTGGCTCTATTACCTAGCAGAATTGCTCTGGACTAGACTAGGACCTGCTGCTTATCTCTTATCATTTTCTCTACAAATTGGAATATTTATTGAAGTTATCCTATGCTCCTTCAACCAGTAATTGGACTATGAGAGAAAATTAACTTATATTTTTTATTCATATGTCTCCAGATCAAAAGCAGCCATATTCAGACTTAATGTATAGCCTTCTACCTATCATCCAGATATCCTGATCTATGAAATTTTGCTACTGCCAGATGGGACTTGTTAAGAAGAAAGGAAAAGAAAAGAGAAGGGAAGAGAAGAGAAGAGAAGAGAAAGAAACAGAAAAAGAAAAAGAAACAGTTTAAAATAGAGTCACTTATGCTAAGCCCATGTCATCAAATCACAGCTTAATACCTAACCTAATGGTAGTTTCAGCCTTCAACAGGAATGTAGTCTTAATCTACTCTGGAGTTTTCTGGTCATCACCAATGAGGTAATCTGCCACATAGGCCCTTTCCATCTCCCAAAGGAAGATGTGATAATCTACTCTTTCCTTATCCCTTCCCCTTTCTACCTTAAAAACCTTTCCCTTCCTGTAGCACTTTGGAGCTCTTTTCTACTTGCTAGATGGGATGCTGCCTGAATCATGAATAATTGATAAAGCCAATTGGATCTTTAAAATTTACTCAATTGAATTTTTATTATTTAACAGATTTGGGGGTTGTCTTCTTTGAGAAGTTAAGTGTGTTTTGCACATGGTAATAAAAATAACTCGATCATTTGTTGAACAAATATTAAACATTCATCATCAATATTTAATTGAAGAATGAATATTTCTGATTGGCCCTGTTTCAGACACGTGGTAGGATTACACTTCCCTTCCATAAGACGGTTTATCCAGTGAAATGTGAATGGAAGCTATGTGGTCTCTTCAGGGTGAAAGTTTTAAAAGGAAACATTCTCATTAACACAACTCTTTCCTGTTTCCATATTAACCAACAGTCTTACAGATCATGAAAGCTTCATCAAACTACACATCCTTGAATGAAAATAACATGAAAGTGGGGCTCTACAAACCTGAGATGATATGTAATACGAGCAATAAATAAATCTTTTTTGCTTTAAGCCACTAAGATGTTAGAGTTGTTTGTTACTGTAACATAGCCCATCTGACTAACACAAGATACACAGTTATAGGAAATCAAGGCTTAGCTAACCACAACCACTCAATAAAGATTTGGTTAATGGAACTGAATTCATGAAGACACTTAAGTGTCAACTAACAAAACTCCCAAGTCAAGAAGAATGCAATTTAGTGGATTCTCACAGCATGCAATGAGGTCTCATCCAGATAATCCATATATAGGTAATTGGCAAATAGAAAAGAGACATCAGCACAAGGCAAGAGACATCAGCACAAGTGTTCTTTCTCAACACTGTAAAGAATAGAACTTTAGGCTGTCTCAGAAAGCAGTGAGTTTTCAATCAAGCAAAAACAGAATGAGTTTGTTTGAGGTGCTGAACAGAGTTCTGCTTTGGAAGGGAAGTTGAATGAAATGGCTATTAGATTTTCTTCTGATTCAGAGATTCTCTATAATTGTCTCCCCTCTATCTCTTTCAAATCAATTGAAAACAAGACAGGTAGAAGCTAAGTGCTTAGGCCTAAACCAAGATTTATGATAACCCTATTAAACTTTATCATCTGACAAATGTTATTATATGTCTGAAGTGACCCATTTGAATATTGAATTCCTGGCTAAATCCAGCAGTGTTCCAGGTCCTACATTTTACAATGCTTCAGGGTGCTCAGTGGGGAGGAGACCTATTTAATTGCCCACTGAAATTGTGATTTACAGACTAACTGACCTGATTATTGCCATACATCCTAAGGTATACATTTCTATTTTCAACTTTCTTCTTCATTTTACAGAAACCACACAAAGAGCTTATCAAAATGTAAATGTTTTTGCCACAAGCAAGAAACAGAAGTTAGGGAAGTAATTGGAACTGCCAACATCAGGAGTCAGACTAAGAAGGGAAAACTAAGGAGAAGGAATATCTGAATTAGACAAGATAATGCCAAGCAATCACCTAGGCACAAAAATTCTAGGTGACAATCACAAAATTACTTAAGAAAAGTACAAAGAACAATTTTAAGACTATAATACAAGGCATAGAAAAGAAACATAGAGCCCATTTAAGTCAGGTCCTCTTTATAGATAGAAACAAAAATTTAGGGATCTATTTAATGTCATTTAACTGCATTTCCACCCAGGTCCTAGTAGCTGATTTCAAGACCAGTAAAATGGTAAAAATTACTATTTTTACTGTTCTATCAGCTAATATTCATATCTTCTTTCCATCCATCACTTTTTTTGACCCTCAGTGCAACCCTAAGAACTGGGAAGTGAGACAGAAATAATACTTGTCTTCCAAAATCTGTTCTTCTCTTCTTGCATATTAAGAGTTCCTAGTTGAACACACGGCCAACCAAAATAAAGAATAAACTTCTCAATCTCTCAGGGAGCTAAACCATGACATTGTAACAAAGTTTTTGCCAATAGGACCTACAGGAAGTCATAAGGGTGCAGAACTTCCATGTTCTGTTAAAGGAACAAGGTCAGGGTTCCTGGGTGGCTCAGTTGGTTAAGCATCTGACCAGTTCAGTTCATGATCTCGTCGCAGTTCCTGAGTTCAAGCACCACATCGGGCTCTGTGCTGACAGCTCAGAACCTACAGCCTGTTTCAGATTCTGTCTGTCTCTCTCTGCTCCTCCCCTGCTTACATTCTCTCTCTCTCTCTCTCTCTCTCTCTCTCTCTCTCTCTCTCTCTCTTTCAAAAATAAATAAACATTAAAAAGAAAAAGGGAACAAGGCCTCCACTTGTTCCCTTTTCTATTTCCAGAACTGGAACATGAATAGCATAATGAGCCCTATTGAACCCTGCAGATGAGAACAACATCAGAGGAGATGATCAAAACAAATTGAATGTAACCTGAATCTCTAGAAGCTCTCATGGAGTATAGAGCTTCCCTACTAACCTTGAGCTGCCTACTTCCAAATTGTTAAGTGTTAGTTTCATTTTTATTGTAGTAACTAAATTCATACCCTAATTAATAAGGCAAAACAAGAATTCCTCTAAACAATTTTATGAGGAAATATCCTAGTTTGCCTAGGATACTTGCTCATTGTTTTAGTGCCTTTCTTCAAAGAAAGCATTAAAGTGAAATGTTTTACTGATTTAACACCAGCATGTATGACTTATTTTAGGTTGTCAACTACCATGTCTCATTCTGATCCAGAAAACAACAACAACAACAACAATAAACAACAACAACCTGATGTGCACATCTGCAATGCTAGAAATGGGTATTCATTCCATTTAGCAAAGCTAAGAAAAACTTTTTCTGAGAATGGATTCTACAGGGATGAGCTAATATCCAAATTTTAAAGCACATTTATGTAGAGTTCTGTCAAGTATTTTATTTAAAGAGCAAAAGAAAGGGCAAGTAATTATTGCCATTAGAGTTTTGCCTATTCTAATAGGACATGCAAATGAATGATTTTTGAAGTATATTTCCAATTCAGATAATGTTGCATGTACAGCTGTAACTGACTTGGAGAGAACTGAGGGATGAAATTAGCTAATTTCTCGCAATCAAGACAAATTCAAAAGACGAGAAGTTTTACCCACCTGTCGTGTGGAAATTCTACTGAAGAGAATTCTAGAAAATATATTTCAAAGAAAAACAATTTGCTAGAGGAAATAAATCACTCTAGCAATTAAGCTTCTTGTCTTTCCTGCTTATTAATGAAATAATCTGTTTGCAAACTCCAAGTTGTAAAACTTTATGGTTTACCATAAAAGAATTTTTAAAGTATATCTGATGAAAATGAGATGCGGGTGAAAATTTAAGGTTGAAAGTAACAAGCTGGACTAATAACTTTTTGTGCTATGTACAATCAGTTTCCTTTACTTTCAGTGGAATGAGAACTTTTTGAATGGACTATGGAAATGCTTGATATAAGCTTTCAGAACATTTTTATGACAAAAACACTTATTCCTTCTCAATTACTTTTCCTTTTTTTTAATTTTTTAAATGTTTTTATTTATTTTTGAGACAGAGAGAGACAGAGCATGAACGGGGGAGGGTCAGAGAGAGGGAGACACAGAATCCGAAACAGGCTCCAGGCTCTGAGCTGTTAGCACAGAGCCCGATGCGGCGCTCGAACTCACAGACTGCGAGATCATGACCCGAGCCGAAGTCCGACGCTCAACCGACTGAGCCACCCAAGCGCCCCTGCTTTTCCTTTTTAATGATCTCTCTGCTTCTTTTATATCCCCATAATTATACTCCCATGTGTTCTAATGTCAATCTTTTATTTATTCTTATTAACTATATTCTTTCCATCCATTTTTATTTAATAACTAACTTCTCAAAAATGATTACAAATTGATTATCATTTCAATCATCCTGACTCATTGTTTGTGCACTTCCTATTTTCACCTGTTACTAGATTTAGACATTCAGTCCACAGTACGTTTGACAAAGGAGGGAAAAGGAGTTAAAATTGCTGTATTTGCTAGGGGTCTGGGAGAAGGGAAAAATGGACAGCCTGAGCTATAATGATATTTTCAGTCAACCTATGAATTTCTAACATTCTGCTGTTTTTCTTATCTCTATCAGTATTTTTCCTTTGGAAGTCAGTCAACAAAAATATATTAAGTGGTTATTCCATACCAAGTGTTATAGTAGGAATACAATAGTAATCATGGTAAAGTGAACTTGCACTGAACACAGAGATGAGTTAATATACATCTTTTGTTCCATCCACGTTGCTACAAAAGACCATATTTCATTCTTATTGCCACGTAGTATTCCATTGTGTATATAAACCACAATTTCTTTATCCATTCGTCAGTTGATGGACATTGAGGCTCTTTCCATAATTTGGCTATTGTTGAGAGTGCTGCTATAAACATTGGGGTACAAGTGCCCCTATGCATGAGCACTCCTGTATCCCTTGGGTAAATTCCTAACAGTGCTACTGCTTGGTCATAGGGTAGGTCGATTTTTAATTTTTTGAGGAACCTCCACACTGTTTTCCAGAGTGGCTGCACCAGTTTGCGTTCCCACCAACAGTGTAAGAGGGTTCCCATTTCTCCACATCCTCTCTGGCATCTATAGTCTCCTCATTTATTCATTTGGGCCACTCTGACTGGCGTGAGGTGATATCTGAGTGTGGTTTTGATTTGTATTTCCCTGATGAGGAGCAACGTTGAGCATCTTTTCATGTGGGATGAGCACTGGGTGCTGTATGGAAACCAATTGGACAATAAATTTCATATTAAAAATAAATAAATTTAAAAAAAGAATATACATCTTTTCCCCTTTTTCTTTTCTCACTTGAAAACTGGCAGTTATTTTGGGTTTTTTATCCTGAATATGTTCATAACTTCGGGTGATGGCATAAGACATATTTTGTTTAGTGAGTTGGAGCTATCATGAACACTTCATTATTCACTGCCTCAAACACTTCACTTCTCACCATGACTCTTTGGAGAGTTTGTGGATGTTTGTGTTTGTTTTTGTTCCTTTTTTTTTTTTTAAGAGGTGGCAAGTTATGTGTGAACATTCAAGTTTTCTTGCCTCCTCCTTAGCTCATTTTGTATTCACTGTAATCTCTTGCTGAAACGTATTTGTTATCCGTGTGCACACACATCTATTTACGTACTCGAGGTGCGTATTGCAAAGTGTCCTCAGTTGACGGGCAGTGAAAACAGTATCACCCTTTTCTTGGCTTAAGTGTACCTCAGTAGATGTTCTATTATAATTTTACATTTCACCATCCTACAGATTTTGAGTATATTATTACATGGAGGTGATTTCTAGTTAGACCAGGACCACATATATGTTGGCCTTATGACTAGAGCTAAGCAGAAAGGTCTACTTTTTAAACTATTCATTGAAAGTGAGTTCTTGCTCAAGAGTCAGTTTTGCTTCAGGTCACTGTTAGAGTAGTACTATTTTCTTAGATAACTTTATAGTGAAATTTCAGAATGTTAAAAGAAACAACAGCCTGTGGACTGGAAAGAATAAACTATAAAAAGCTACTGGAGGTCCTTTGCAGAAAACCAATTTTTATAAAGTTCAAATTCGTGACATTTGGATGCTATAGTCCATCTTTATTTTTAAAAATTCAAATTATTAAAGTTGTAAAACATAAGGACAAAACAAAGCAAAAAAGTGTTAGCTCTTACTTAAAACAGAAGGCAGAGAAAGGAATTCCATTAAGTGATATCACCCTATACAATATAGATTTCACTTTTATTCTCTCAAGCGCTCTAAGATCTAATTTGCTCTGTGTGTAAAGGCAAAAAAAAAAAAAAATCACCTGTTTTTCAAAAGAGATAATTCTCTAAGTATATCCTATGATCTGAGAATCAGTGAAGACTAATTTTCTCTCCTGCAGAATCAATGGAAATAGACCAAAGCTTAGTTTTGTCCTTTTATCATCAATGAAAATAATGTGTAATTAAAAAATTGAGTCATTGATATACAGAGTAACAAAATCTAGTAAAGCCCTTAGGTAATTTGGTCCTATACTGTGAAAAAAAAAGTTAAAATAAAATATCTAGATAAAATAAATATGACCTAAAGAAATAAACAAAAATGGGGGCGCCTGGGTGGCTCAGTCGGTTAAGCGACCGACTTTGGCTCAGGTCATGATCTTGCGGTCCATGGGTTCTAGCCCCGCGTCGGCTCTGTGCTAACAGCTCAGAGCCTGGAGCCTGTTTCAGATTCTGTGTCTCCCTCTTTCTCTGACCCTCCCCTGTTCATGCTCTCTCTCTCTCTGTCTCAAAAATAAATAAATGTTAAAAAAAATTTTTTTAAACAAGAAATAAACAAAAATGTAAATAACATTTTACAGAGATATAAAAACTCTTAAAAGATAAGGAAATAAAGAATAGGAAAATTGAGGGTTCTGAGCTCTAATGTGAGACATGCTACCAACTGTACAATTTAAATAATGGGTATCTTATCGTTCAATTTTCTCTCATCTAAATGAATGAGCAAAGTGTTCATCTATGAACACTATACTAAAATCAGCCCTTTCCTTCTCCAAATACTTAGCTGGGATCATCAGGGTCATCTCTCTGCAAACCTAGTCATGCCTTGTCCTGTGCAGTGCATTTCTGGGGTCTGAAATTAGTCCTGCTGCCTTAGGTCATGGCTGTGGTACAAGTGCTAGTCCTGACAATGCACATGCACATAAGAGTAGTAATTTTATTTTCTTCACTTGCACTCTATTCTCCCAATTTGTATAATTGGAATTCTCTGGCAGTTTGTAGTCTGGTACTCTACTTTCTATCTAAAAATAGATTACTAAGAGTCCCAGAGTCTGGATTTTGACCACTATTTCTTATAACAACCTCCTCTAAGTAATTATACTTAACCCCCATTTTCCCTCCTATACTTCCAGCCCAGATTAGAATCCTTCCTTGGATGTACTCATGGCTATGAATTAAGATCATAAGGCTGCTCTTTACTCAGCTTCACTTTAAGCAGTGCCAGGGAATACTGTATGCACTGAAACTGGAAAAGTTGGTCTAGAGAAGATGGTCCCAAACATGAATACACAATGCAATAGTCTGTATGGACGTTTAGTATCCAAATGAGAATGACCTTTCAGTGAGCAAATTATTTTTTTAAATAAGAAAGGTAGATAATGAAGGTCATTATCAACAATGATTGGCCATGTTGACAGTAGTTTACTCTTGATATAATATGAAGAAAATGATAATTTACCTCTGTGGTCTTACTCCCAAAAACCTACAACTGTAGTGAAATTATTAAAAAAAAAAAAAAACCTTAATTGAAGAATGTTCTACAAAAAATCTGACCAGTACACCTCAAAAACTGTCAAGGTCATCTCATATAAGAAAAGTCTAAGAAACCACGATAGCCAAGAGGAGTCTAAGAAGACATGACAGCTAAATGCATGGTGGTATCTTAATACAGAAAATGGACATTAGGTAAAAACTAAGAAAATATGAATGAAGTACAGACTTTAGTTAATAATAATGCATGTATATTGATTCATTAACCTTAAAAAAATATACCATACTAAAATAAGATGTTAATAAGGGAAATTGAGTGCTGAGTCTAGAGAGGCTATCTATATTATCTTAGCAATCTTTCTGTAAATCTGTTCTAAAAACAATAAAACTGTCCTAAAAAGTAAAGTTTATCAAAAATAATATACAAAAGGGAAGAATTCTATAGGTCTATTATAAAAATAAATGATCTTTATACCTATAGGGGACAGTACTTAAATGACTATCAGGAAGTGGTTGTTCACAGTCATTTTCCTTGGCTACAACTCTGCTTTAAAATGTATTTTTCAGGGGCGCCTGGGTGGCGCAGTCGGTTAAGCGTCCGACTTCAGCCAGGTCACGATCTCGCGGTCCGTGAGTTCGAGCCCCGCATCAGGCTCTGGGCTGATGGCTCGGAGCCTGGAGCCTGTTTCCGATTCTGTGTCTCCCTCTCTCTCTGCCCCTCCCCCGTTCATGCTCTGTCTCTCTCTGTCCCAAAAATAAATAAAAACGTTGAAAAAAAAAAATAAATAAAATGTATTTTTCAAGGCAAGGCCTAGAAATGGCCGAACTGAAACTGCAAAAATACTAATGTTTAGTGAGAACATAAGAAAAAAAAATCCAGTGAAAGAAGAGATGCCATGCAAATAATGGTAACTGAAAAAGTGATTAAATTATTATTATCAAAATATCACTCATAAGTTATTCAAGCTTAGAATAGTTTCAAATATGTCCATATCAGATTTTGGTGTGACATAAAAACTCTGAAACAGAAATTCAAGAACATTAAGCACATGAAAAAATAATATACGTTGAGAATTATAGAAAATAAGAGAGCGAGAATGTTTAAATACAAATTTCATAGTATTCTAGAGAAAAGAGAAGACATTTAACTCGTGCAAACTATTTCAGAACATATCAAGCAGAAAGAGAATGAAGAGAACCTAAAATTTTTAAGTTTAAAAAGTGACTCAGCCTATTCTATTCTAGCCTCTTGTGAGTTGTCAGAGAAAGTCACAACGGGAATACATGTCAACTCTTGTTAGTCCACCAGGTTGGGATTAGGAAGTAATTTGTTGGGACAACGCTCTACAGGGCAGACAGAGAGGGCTCACTTACATTGTTGCTTCCTCTCCTAGTGCTGTTCTGGGAAAATAACATACAGACTTGAATCCAAGTATTTAATGCTTTAAGAAGAAAAGAAGGCTCAGTCAGACTGAGTTCATTCAGTAATATGACTAAAATTTACAGCTAATATGTATTAGTTTAATGACATGCAGAGGAATCTGTTAGGCATTTAAATGCCATCATCTTCACTCAAGGTTGCATTAGCCCTATGTAGTAGAGACTAGCATTGCTGCTACTTTGTGGAAAGGTGACAGAACTTACTCTGGGTCTCTTAGCAATGAATATGGAAACGGGGGTTATAATAGAAGTTTTTCTGATTCTTATGGCTGCTAGTCAAAACTTATTCTATTAAAGTAATCATTTGATGTAATGCACAAGTTAGTTAAAAGATTTAATCATCATTTCTAAGAATTTACTAAAACAACTAATTGTTGTGGTATTACAGATATAATCTTCTTGCTTAGGAAACATGAAAAAAACTATAATATTTGTCTTGAAGGGGAACTTACAGACTTCTTGTTTTCAAATATTTTTGAGCTACTAATTCTATAAGAGATAGATCCACGGGATTTAAACCAGAATTCTAGTAAGTTAGTATCTCTGAGTCTTTAGTACTGTTTTCCTCACCCCAATTGACCAGAGAAGTCCACAAGGAGACATTAAACCACAATGCTGATAGAACATATAGATTTACATAAACCAACTGTTACAGTATGTTTTATGAAATATAGCAGTATATTTCCAGAACCTAATATAACCCATATTACTTTTTTTTTTTTTAATTTTTTTTTTCAACGTTTATTTATTTTTGGGACAGAGAGAGACAGAGCATGAATGGGGGAGGGGCAGAGAGAGAGGGAGACACAGAATCGGAAACAGGCTCCAGGCTCTGAGCCATCAGCCCAGAGCCCGATGCGGGGCTCGAACTCACGGACCGCGAGATCGTGACCTGGCTGAAGTCGGACGCCTAACCGACTGCGCCACCCAGGCGCCCCTAACCCATATTACTTTTAAGGAAGACATCAGCTTTTTGTTTTCCCACTAGGAAGATGTATCATTAACATATTATTTTCCTTTTCATAGAAATTGTGCATAAAGAATTGAAAATTCCAGTTTGTGATTTTAAAAAATCCAATGAATCAAAAGAGGATATCTTGGATTTATGAGATGGATTTTGCATTTGTACTTATTCATACTGTATGGTTTTATTTTTACTATTTACCATTTTAAAGAAATGGAAAATCTACAAAGTCAAACAAACTTCTATAAAGTAAAATGTTCCAGTTTTTAACACACTGCTATCCTCAAGGTCTTACGGATAATATGATAAACCTAGCCAAGAAACATCATGTATACAGATATATCAAGACTAAAGATGACAGGCCTTCCTAAAGCTTTTTAAATGGATGACATTTAGAAAAAAGTAGAGGTTGAAATAAGTGTCTTCTAACATTTTCAAAAAATGCAAGGATAATAATCCTAGCAGAGAGTACTTATGTCCTTTCATGGTACCAATGCAAATGTTTCATTGTGATTCTTGTTTTAACCTTTTTATCATAGTCCCTTTAAAAATAAGACCATAAATGACTAAGAGCCAAACGTATTTTTTAAAAAGTGAGAGGCATCCGGGTGGCTCAGTTGGTTAAGCATCTGATTCTTGATATCGGTTGGGGTCGTGATCTTTCTGTAGTGGGATCAAGTCCCGCATCGGACTCCACATTAAGCATGGAGACTGCTTGGAATTCTCTCTCACACCCTCTCTCTCTCTCTCTCTCTCGCCCCTGTCCTGCATATGAATATGTGCGTGCTTGCACGTGCACCACTCTCTATCGATAAATAAACTTTTTTTAAAAAAAAAAAGTGAACTACATGTGCAAGTACTGTGGTTCTGTTTATACTGCTATAATAGACACTAAGATCCTCTCATTCAATCATTTTCTCATGCAATCCCCTCTCCCTTGAGGCATTGGACCTAGTAATATGCTTTTAATGAATAGAATATGGCAAAAGAAATGAGATATCACTTAAATGATTAGGTTACAAACAGCCCATCACTACTTTCACCTTTCCTCCCCACCCTCCACCCCTCGCTCTGTCTTACTGTTTCCCACTCTTGCTCTAGAGAAGCCAGATATCCTGTGTGCTGTCCCATGGAGAGATCCATATGGCAAGAAACCATTTCCAGCAGATAGCCAGCAAGAACTAAGATCTGGCAGCAGCCAACTGAGGGACTTTGGGAGCATATTCTCACCAACTTGGGCCTTGAGACAGCAAGATGTTGGATAGATGAAAACTTAGCATTCCATGAGTCTTTTTCTACAGAAAGTCAGGCTCAGCAAACACCTTTCCTTCTTCACAGAACTCAAGACATAAAACCTTGGGGATACAAGTATAAACACCACTAATTTAATAACCTGAAGTATAGTTAATAAACTCAGTGTTATCTTTTGAAATTGTAAGTTTCATTAAGTGATTTCATAACAATCAATGTAAACCTTTCCAACAGGATGTAGTGGAAAAAATCAGTAAATTGACTTAATAATTTTCAATATTCTACTTTGGTAAAACATGCAAGTAAGCTACTCTTCTGTAATACACCTTAGAGATATCACAGGTTTAGTTCTAGACCACTTCAATAAAGTGAATATTGCAATAAAGTGAGTCAAATGAACTCTTTGGTTTCCCAGTGCATATAAAAGTTATGTTTACACTATACTGTACTATACTAAGTATATAATAATAGCATTGTGTATTTTTAAAAAATGTACATACCTTAATTTAAAAATACTTTATTACTGGGACACCAACTGGCTCAATCGGTTAAGTGTCCGAAATAGGCTCAGGTCATGATTTCACAGTTCGTGAGTTTGAGTCCCGCATCGGGCTCTGTGCTGACAGCTCAGAGCCTGGAGCCTGCTTCGGATTCTGTGTCCCTCTCTCTCTGCTTCTCCCCCACTTGTACTCTGTCTCTCCCTCTATGTCTCAAAGATAAATAACCATTAAACAATTTTTTTAATACTTTATTACTAAAAAATGCTAACCAAGATCTGAGCTTTCAGTAAGTCACAAGCTTCTTGCTGGTTAAAGATCCTGCCTCAATGTTGATGGCTTCTGACTGATCAGAGTGGTTCCTGAGGGTTGGGGTAGCTGTGGTAATTCCTTGAAATAAGACAACAGTGAATTTTGCTACATTGATTGGTTCTTCCTTCATGAATGATTTCTCTGTAGCATGCTATGCTATTTGATAGCATGTTACCCATATTAGAACTTCTTTCAAAATCGGAGTCAATCCTCTCAAGCCCTGTCACTGCCTTACCAACTATGTTTATGTAGTATTCTAAATCCTTTGTTATTGTTTCAACAATCTGAACAACATTTTCTCCCCAAGTAGATTCCATGTCAAGAGACCACTTTCCTTGCTTATCCTCAAGAAGAAAGTCCTCATCCATTCAAGTTTTATCATGAGATTGTAGCAATTCAGTCGCATCTTCAGGCTCCACTTCTAATTGTAGTTCTCTTGCTATTTCCACCACATCTGCAGTTTCTTCTTGCACTTGAACCCCTCAAAATCATCCATGAGCATTAGAACTTCTTCCAAACTCTTGTGAATGCTGCTGTTTTGACCTCTTCCCATGAATCATGAATGTTCTTTAAGGCATCTGGAATGGTGAATCCTTTTCAGAGGGTTTTCAATTTACTTTGCTCAATTCATCAGAAGAATCACTATCTATGGCAGTTATATATTTTTAAAAAAAGTATTTCTTAAATAATAAGACTTGAATGTTGAAATTACTCTTTTGATCCATGGGCTGCAGAATGGATGTTGTATTAGCAGGCATGAAAACAATATTAATCTCATTGTACATCTCCAACAGAGCTCTTGGGTGACTAGGTGCATTGTCAGTGAGCAGTAATGTTTTGAAATAAGTCTTTTTTTCTGAGCAGTAGGTCTCAACATTAGGCTTAAAATATTCAGTAAACAATGTAGTAAACAGATGTGCTGCCATCCAGGCTTTGCTGTTCATATACAGGACAGAGGCAGAGTAGATTTAGCATAGTTCTTAAGGGCCCTAGGATTTTCAGAATGATCAATGAGCCTGGGCTTCAACTTCAAGTCACCAGCTGCATTAGCCCCTAATAAGAGAGTCAGCCTGTCCTTTGAAGCTTTGAAGCCAGGCATTGACTTCTCTCTAGCTATGAAAGTCCTAGTTGGCATGTTGTTGCAATAGAAGGCTGTTTCCTCTACACTGAAAATCTGTTGTTTAATGTAGCCACTTTCATTAATATCTTAGCTAAATCTTCTGGGTAACTTGTTGCACTACATTAGCACTTACTGCTTTGCGTTGTACTTTTATGTTATAAATAGGGTTTCTTTCTTTAAACCTCATCATGAACCTACCTCTGCTAGCTTCAAACTTTTCTTCTGCAGCTTTGTCACCTGCTAATCCTTCACAGAGTTGAAGAGAATTAAGGCCTTACTCTGGGTTAGGCCTAGGGGAATGTTATAGCTGGTTTGATCTTCTATCTAGACGACTAAAACTTTCTCTACATCAGCAATAAGCCTGCTTTCTTATTATTTGTGTGCTCACTGAAATAATATTTTTGATTTCCTTCAGGGATATTTACTTTGCACTCACAACTCAACTAACTGTTTGACACAAGAAGCTAAGCTTTTGGCGTGTCTCACTTTTGACATACTTACTAAGCCTAATCACTTCTAGCTTTTGACTGAAAGTAAAAGTCCTTTCATTTAAACACTGAGAGGCCATTGTAGGGTTCTCATTGGCTTAATTTTCAATATTAAGCCTTATTCCCTGTGTCTCAGGGTGGCCTAGGGACGTCTGCGGAAAGGGAGCAAGACAGGTGAATGGTTGGACAGTGGAGCAGTCAGAATACATACAACATTTGTCAATTAAGTTTGCTGTTAAAAACATAGAATTTATAGTGCTCCCTAACAATTACAATAGTCACATCAAAGATTAATGATCACAGATCAGTATAACAAATATAATGACATTTAAAAGTTTGAAATATTGTGATACTTATCAAAATGTGACACAGAGACACAAAGTGAGCAAATCCTATTGGAAAATGATGCCAATAGACTTTCTTGATGCAAAGTTGCCACAGACCTTCAATCTGTATTTAAAAAAAAGCAATATTTGCAAACTGCAATAAAGTGAAGTAAAATAAAACAAGATATGCCTGTACTTTGTTACTGACACAATTTTTGCAATTCCAGCTCCCTTGAGTTTTTAGCTAAGTTTTCAACCCTTATAGGAATTTATTAGAGTGAATTTTAATACCTATATAATGTGCTACATTTGGTGACCGAGGAAGCAAAATTTATACCTGTTTATCTCCTCATTAGAGAGGAATGCCATACCCAGAAGCCCTTTAGGTCATACTTCCTAATTACTATGTAGTGTTTCCATCAATCCCTGAAGTGGCATCCTACATTTTGAAAAACTGTCTATGGTAATTTCTTTAAAAATGTTTTAATGTTTTTTATTTTTATTTTCCACAGAGACAGAGAGAGCACACCAGCGAGTGGGGAGGGGCAGAGAGAGAGGAGACACAGAATCTTAACAGGCTCCAGGCTCTAAGCTGTCAGCATAGAGCCTGAGGCAGGGCTCAAACTCATGAACCATGAAATCATGACCTGAGCTGAAGGCAGACACTTAACCGACTGAGCCACCCAGGTGACCCTGTCTATGGTAATTTTTAGGGAATATACCTGTACAGGAAGAAAACTACTACTATGAAAAAAAAAGTGTGAAAAGGAATGTTTGGAGCATGCGTTTTTGGTTTGTTTTTTTTTTTTTTTCAATCTTCAATGTTATTTTAAAAATATGTTATTTAAAATATTTTATTTTATTTATTGTTATTTAAAAATATTTTAAAAACCATACTCATCTGTAAAGCATATCAGATAAAAAGATATGCTTCTCCCAAATATGAGAACACACCAGACATTGACCATAACTACAACTAGGACTCTGGGTAAGTATCTCAGGGGAAAAAGTGTAAATTTCTTTTGTGCAATTATCCATTTTTCACAGTATATAGCTCAAACTCTGGAATGAGAGTTTTAATGAGTTTTAATAGCCTCCAATGAGAAGAGGTTATTGAGTTTTACTCTCTGAAATATTTAGAGCAATAGTCCTTGATTATTTTACTATCCATTCAAAGTACATAAAAAAGAAATGGGACAGGGTTAAGGTTGCCAAGAGGTAAGGGTTTTCCAGTAGGAAGAATCTTCATCCCAGAACACCCCTCTTCCCAACCCTTTCACCTCTTCTGGTCAGAACATGGAATGAGCTCATATGAGAAAGAATGGTGGCCCAAAGGCAGTTGGGTGACATATTCAAAGTGCTGAAATAACAAGCTGTTGACCAAGAATCTTATATCCAGCAAAAATGAAAGTGAAATAAAGATATTCCCAGATAAACAAACACTGAGTAAATTCATTCCTAGCAGACCTACCCCCCCAAAAAAAATAAATAAAATAAATATTAATGGTAGTTATTTAGGCTTAAAGCAAGTTACCCAAGATAGAAATTCAAACACACACACACACACACACACACACACACACAGTGCACAAGGTAGTTAAAGTAATTATAAGAAACAGTATAAATGTATATCTCTTTTTTCTAAGTTCAATGATTTAAAAAGCAACTTCATAAAACAATATGCATATAATTTTATGTGAGGACCAATAACACAAGGAAGTGTAATATGTTTGACAACAGCACAAAGATGGTGGGTAAGAACAAAGTTGTATCTGGTATATCAATGACACCAGATGGTAACTTGCATCCATAGTGAAAAAAATGTAGAGAATCAAAAATGGTAAATCAGATGGCAAATGTAAAAATACCTATGAATATATATTTACTTTTCCCTTGTCAGTTTCTCTAATAGGCATAACTTCTAAAGCAGTAATTATGACAGTGCATTGCTGAGTTTCTAATATATGTAAATGTAATGTGTAACAATAGTACAAAAGGAAGAAAAAGGAAAAAGAGCTATATAAGAGTAATATATATTTGTATATCTCACTGAAGTTAAATTAGCATAAATTTGAAGTGGATTCATAAGTTAAGATTTATACAGTAAGCCCTTACCAAGCACTAGGAAAATAATGTTTAAAAAATATACTGAAAAAAAAAAGATTAAAAAAGCAATGGAACAAAAAGACACAAAACACTGGAAAGCAAAACGTAAATTAGTAGCAGTAACTCTATATCAATAATTACATTATGTGTGAAAGGATAAAACGATACAATCAAAAGGTAGAGATTGTAAGTCTAGATTTAAAAAAGTAAGATCCAACTACATGTTGTCTAAGGAAATATTTTACATACAATACAAATATGTTGATAGTGAAAGGATGGAAAAAGAGATATAATGTAGATGGCAATCATTAAAAGGCTGGAGTAGCTATACTCTTATCAGGAATAAAAGCTTTAAAACAGTAAGTCACTTGATATAAACAGGAATATTTTCTAATGAGAAAAGCATCAATATATCAGAAAGAGACAGCTATTATAAGCATATATACACCTAGCAAGAGAAACTTAAAATACATGAAACAAAAACTAAGTTAAAGGGAGAAAAAGACAATTCAACAAAAATAATGGAGAGACAAAATATCAACAGGATACAGAAGACTTTAACAACAGTATGAAGAAACTACACCTTACAGGCATCTATGGAACCCTCCGCCCAACAACGATAAAATACAAATTCATCTCAAGTGCACTTGGAATATTCCCCAGAGCACAGCATATGATAGGCAATAAAACAAGGCTTATTAAATGTAAAAGGGATGAAGTCACATGAAAACTATTCTTAATTATAATAAAATGACAAGAAGATGAGAAGCACAATATCTGAAATAAAAAATGCACATGATGGGATTAAGAACAGATTAAACACTGCCAAAAACAAAAACAAACAAACAAAAATCATGTATTCACAGTCATATCCATAGACAGTGTAGAAGATGAAGCAAAGAAAGAAAAGTGGGGGAAAAAAAGACATATAATCTCCCTGTGCAAAAATATCAAGCAATCAAACATACATATAATTGGAGCCCAAGATAGAAAGAAAAGAATGATAAGGACAGAAATAATATTTGAGGAAATAGGGGTGCTTGGGGGGCTCAGTCAGTTAAGCATCCGACTCTTGATTTCAGCTCAGGTCATGATCTCATGGTTCGTGGGATCGAGCTCCACATCAGGCTCTGCACTGACAGCACAGAGCCTGCTTGGGATTCTCTCTCTCTCTTTCTCTGTCCCTCCCCTGCTCACGTTTGCTCTCTCTCTCTCACACAAAGTAAATAAACTTAAGAAAATAATATTTGAGGAAATAATAGCCAATTATTTTCCAAATTTGATTTGAAAAAACTATGAACCCATATATCTAAGAAATTTATTAAACCTCAAGTCAAATAAATAAAAGGAAAAACCACATCAAGGTTTATAATCAAATTGCTGAAAACAAGTGATAAAAAGACAGGCTTAAAACAGTAAGAGATTAAAAATACACATTCAAGCAACACAAAATCATAGCATATTTTTTTTATCAGAAGCTATGCAGGTCAAAAACATAATTGAGTAATATCTCTAAAGTATTGGGAGTTAAAAACAGGAACTATCAACCTAGAAGTCTATACCAGGTAAATGTTTTTTTTTTATTTTAATTAAGGTAAAATAAAAACATTATAGACAAAAAAAGTGAAGAGAATTTATTCAGCAGACCAGCCTCACAAGCAATGTTAAAGAAAATTCTTCAGAAAGAAGGAAAATAATCCAGAGGAAAATTTGGACCTACACAAAGGAATGAAAAAGTAATTACATAAGTAATTATGGAAGGTAGTTTTTCTCATTTTTAATTTCTTCAACAGGCAATTGACTATTTAAAATAGTAGTGTATTTTAGACATTAGAATAGAATTAGAAGTAAAATAATGAAACAATAGAGCACACATCAAAAGAGAGAAATAGAAATATATTACTATAAAGTTCTTATACTATATGTAATGTGGTATAATATTCTTAGAATATGGACATTAATAACTTAATGAAAGTTATTATAAACCCTAAATAATTATTCATAAAATAATAAAGAATCCTAGCTAGTGAGTCAAAGGTAAAGGTGAATTGGAATGCTAAAATATTTAATTAATACACATACATATATACTCACTTATTTTCAACAAATATCAGGCTATTTTAATGGAGAAATGATAGTCCTTTCAACAGAACAGTTCTGGAACAACTGGATATTTTTAGTTAAAAAAAATATGAAACTTAACAACATATATGTTGTTATGTCACAACATATATGAAAATTAACTTCAAATACATAAGTTAATCATATATCTAAACATAGAAAGAAACGTTATAAAATTTAGACAAAAATGTTTGTACTTTGGAGTAGGTAAAGCTATTTTTGATAAAACACAACAAACATAAATCATAAAAGAAGAAATTGATAACTGGACTTTTAAATTTTAAAACATTCTATCTTCCAAAGATACTGTTAACAAAATTTAATTTTCAGACACATACTTAGCAAAAATATATGCTATATATGTTTATTATAATGATTTGGGTCCAGGGGTGTCTGGGTGGCTCAGTCAGTTGAGCATCCGACTTCGGCTCAGGACATGATCTCACATTTCGTGAGTTCGAGCCTCACATCGGGCTCTGTGCTGACAGCTCAGAGCCTGGAGCCTGCTTTGGATTCTGTGTCTTCCTCTCTCTCTGCCCCTCCCCCACTTGTTCTCTGTCTTTCTCTGTCTCTCAAAAATAAAGAAACATAACAAAAAAAAATAATAAATGATTTGGGTCCAGAAATTATAAAGAACTTTCTACAACTTCGCAATAAAACAACCAACCTGATGACAAAATGGACATACAGGTCTACAAAAGATTTCACCAAAAGAGATATTAAAATGGCAAATAAGCACATAAAAATGTTCAACATCATTAGTCATTATGAAAATGCAAATTAAAACCACAAAGAGATGCCACTGCACACCCACCAGAATAGCTAAAAGTGAAAAGACTGACAATACTATTTTGGTGAAGATGTAAAGGGATTAGAACTCTCATACACCACTGGGGGAACTGCAAAATGGTACATCCACTTTGGAAAATAGTTTGGCAGTTTCTTATAAAGCAATCTATAAAGTTAAATACAGACTTACCATGTGACCCGTAATCTCACCCCTAGATATTTCTTTAAGAGAATTAAATAGATATATCCACACAAAGACTTATACATGAATGTCCATAAATGCATTATGCATTATAGTCAAAACTGGGAAAGATCCAAATGTTCATCAATAGGAGAATGGATCAGCAAATTGAAGCACATCCATGCCATTGAATACTACTCAGCAATAAAGAAGCTATGCATACGTACGACACCATGGGTGTATCTCAAAAGCTCTTTGCCAATTAAAATAAGTCAGACATAAAAGACTACATTCCATATGATTTTCTGTATACAATATTCTAGAAAAGGCAAAAGTGTAATGACAGAAAGCAGACGAGTAATTGCCTGTGTACAGTGGTTAGAAAGGAATGCTTGCCAAGGGACATTAGGGAATGTTTTTCTGTGATAGAAATATTCTATATCATGATTTATATAGTTATGATGCTTAAACAGAGTTACGATGCTTATACAGAGTTACAAGAATCATCAAATGAAACACTTAAAGTTGGTGAATTTCAATAAGGCTGATTTGAAATGTACATACTCCTCCATCTATCCCTGGGCATATTGAATTAGAATTGAAGGGGGGTGCAGCCCAGGAACTGATGGTTTTAGGGTTTTTGATATAGGCAGCCAAGCAGCTGACAAACACCTAAATCATCAGCCCCCAGCTCTACAATTAGCAAGAAATGGTAGTTCATTGTTCATCCCTGGGCAACCCTAGACTCAGAGATGACTGGACTAATCTGCCACTTGTGTAAATGTTTCCCACTCTGCATCTTGATCAGTCAGAAAACTAGGACATGACTCTGCTTTTTACAGGTCAGGTCAATAGGCCAGTTTGGGCAGGAATACAGGAAATAGAGCTGCAAATAGTGTTTACTACTATTACTACCACTCCTACTGTCAATATTATTATTATTTACTATTCTCCTCATGTATCTTTACTTTTGAAAGAAAATCTTGAAGCCAAATAAATTTAAGAAATTAAAAAATAAAACAGAGCTAAAGTGTCAAAATAACAGGCAAAAAAGTTAAAATTTTCATTCCATTTTCCCTTTCAAATATGTCCTGAGAGGGGCGCCTGGGTGGCTCAGTCGGTTAAGCGTCCGACTTCAGCTCAGGTCATGATCTCGGGGTCCGTGAGTTCGAGCCCCGCGTCGGGCTCTGTGCTGACCACTCAGAGCCTGGAGCCTGTTTCGGATTCTGTGTCTTCCCCTCTTTCTGACACTCTGTATCTCTCTGTCTCAAAATAAATAACGTTAAAAAAATAATTAAATATGTCCTGAGAGCAACTCAGTTATTGTGAATGCCACCAGAGTGTAAAGCATATAGTTATGCTATAACTATAGCTAGGCTTCAGAAGGTAGTGTAGGCTTCAGAAGGTAGTGGTTCTGAAACTTAACTCATCTTCAGTCTCTACAACAAGAAGAAGATCCAAAGCCTCTCATCAAGAAATTGTATTGACGGTTTGTGGTAGGATCCAGGAATGTGCATTTTTAAGTGCCCATATTGTTTCTGTTGTGCAGCCAGCTTGGGAAGAAACTATCATGTTTCCACAAAATGTATTAATATAAAACCCCTGCTGTCTTTGATCAGCCTCAAACATAAACTTGACTAGATTATAATGACTTCTTTTTCCTCCATTCAAATTGAGCCAGTGCCATATAGATACAGAGGGCAACCCTAAACCCTTCAGTGTTTCTAGTACTCTAAAGGCAAGGAAAGACCAAGATGTTAGTCATTCAGTTTTTAGAAGTCCATTATCTGAAACATGGAAATAGGTATTGGTGTAAAGGAAGGGTTAAGCACAATGTAAATTAGTCACCCAAATATTGTGAAAATCCTAAGCATTTCTGTGGCTGAGATCTATGCCCACAATACTTGTCAATATCCTCCTACAAATAATGTTTAATCTCCAGAGTACTCTAAACTAAATCCCCTTTCCTTCCCTCGAATATATTTCTCACAGTCTTTTTCTAACAGTGTAATCTTCCACAAAGCTCTCATTAATCTGCGTGTGGAGGAGGAATGTTTTAAGAAAGGGATTGCCTGTCAGCCGGTTAGCAATCATTTTCTGCCCTTGGGAACTTACAGAAGGCCAGGTTATGTATCTATAAGTTGGGACCATCACACATCAGAAAATGCTCATCAGCTTTGCCAGCCTCTTGATTATAATCCATTTTGGTGGAGGTCATGTTTCACTGAAAGTTCACATTTACTTTATAATATATAACCTTTATAATTTTGTCTGAAAGCTGAAAACTTTAGATATCCCCCCCCATTTTTTCCATAATGGAAAGATAGGATCTAAAATAACTCATTTCTCATAAAAAAAAATAAGTGTGGGAAACAACACCATGGTATATCATCTTGTTTCAAGGGTATAAAGGTCACTTTTCCAAATATGTGTTTAGGTTCTAGAAGAAAAAGACAAAAACATTACCTTATATTTTAAAAAAAAAAAGGAAAAGTTACTTCTTTTGTTTTAAAATGAAGCAATAGCCATCTTTCCAGATAAATCAAGTGCTGCTTTCCAGACATTTTTTTAATGTGCTTAATGTTGTTGTGCTTTCAACTCAAAAATCATGGTGTCAATGTTTTCATGGATCAAGTTTTAGAAGGAATTTCTCTTCAAAGACAAATATTGGAAAGTGGGTCTAGTGGGTTAGAAGATAAGAGTTGAGAGAGATGATAGATAAAACAGTGCCCGCCAATAAAGGATAAGCATTTGAAATGTAAGGACTCTATACTTAATAGTTTGATTGGCCAGGATATAGTAGGGAGAGGGGGCAAAATGAAAGGTTATTGGCTTAATTACCTTTATTGGATATTTCTTTTGTAGAGTGGATAAGTTAGAAGATGAGGCCATAATCCAATAAAAGGGGCTAGGAAATATATAATTAAATATGGCATACCCAATATATTTAATCATGTATTTAATCAGAGGCTCCTAACAAGATAGAATATAAATCTACTGTAAAGGCTTCCCAAGATGAGGAAAACAGGGTGGAAAATGTCAACACTTGGCATACAACTAAAGCCAGAAAGCTCTCACTCATCCCCTGAGAAGAGTGTGTCTTCAGGTCCCCACAAGAGATCTACCACTGACACTCAGCTATAGTTTAACAGGCAAGTAGGCATTTTGTAATTAGAAAAATACAACTTAATGGGGTGCCTGGGTGACTCAAGTCGGTTAAGCATCTGACTTTAGCTCATGAACTCTCGGTTCATGGGTTCAAGCCCTGTGTTGGGCTCTGTGCTAACAGCTCAGAACCTGGAGCCTACTTCGGATTCTGGGTCTCCCTCTATCTCTGTTCGTTCCCCATGCACACTGTCCATCTGTCTGTCTGTCTCTCTCTCTCTCTGTCTCTCAAAAATATTTTTAAAAATTTTTATTTTTTTAGAAAATTGTATTTTTAAAGAAAAATACAGCCTAAGAGACAAGCAAAAATGAGTTGTAATTTTACAGATGAATTCTAGAGGCTGAGGCTGACTGAAGAACGTCAAACCTTACCATGCTAGATAAAACATACTGATCCTGGAATAGGAAAGGAAAAGCAAGGGCCACACAATGAAACCACTTGCTTTCTCTCTGACTCCCCAAGATTTCTGACACAGTTGAGTTTTTACCACATCAAAACACCTTTTAGGCTTGATGGGAAAATTAACAAGCATATAAAACCTGTCAACTTTGAGGAGGTTATAATTTGATATTTGTGTATCTATATGATTTATGGTATCATAGTAAGTTTGAATCTTGTCTCCACCACTTATTAAATTTAGGAATTTGGTATAGTTGTTTAACCTCTCTACCTTTCAAATTAACCCTTCAGGGTTGTTGTGAAGACTGGAGATATTAAATATTAATAGCCTAGTACATACCAAACACTCAATAAATGGTAGCTCTTATGTGTTCATACACATGAACCATGCTCACTTTCACTTTCTTCAAATAAAGGAACAAAAAATAGAAATTAGAACAAATCAGCCAGTTAACAATTACAGTTTTAATAATTATCACTTAAGATTTCAGTGAAATATCGCCCACTTGTTCCAAATTGGCTTCTATGTAAGTATAGTTCCATAGATACAGACTGTGTGCAAAGAGAATTAGACTGTGGAGTCTCATGTTATGATAAAAAAATAATGAGCTTGAAAATAATAGCCCCTTTATTGAATTATCACATAAAACCTTTAATACTGGGAGAGGAAAAAAATTAAAAGAAATAGATAATAATTAGAAATGTAAAATTTTCTTACAGAGATACTTCAGTTCATTTTCCAAGAAGGTGAATTTAAACAATAAAATAAATTTCTAGAAGAGAGAGCAAACTAAAAGGAAACTAAGGTTAATGCTAATATCTCTTAAACACAACAATTACAACTTGACAGAGTATAATTTAGTGATTAAGAGCATGAATTCTGAAGTCAAACTGCCTAGGTTCAAATCCCAGCTCTAGATTTGCAGCACTTTTTGACAACTTTTCTACTTCTCCATACATCAGAGCAGGAATAATACTAGTACATTTCTCATTATAGTGTTATCATAATTAAATGAGTTAATGTATGCAAAGTGCTTAGAATAGTGCCTGGCATATAGTAGGTCCTAAACAAATGTGATAATCATCATCACCATCATCATTAGAATTACAGCCATGGTGAGCATAATTCTGAGAATCATCTCAAAAGAGGCAATTTCATAGAGCCAAGATGGAACATTTCTTTGGTGTAATGATTAACTTGTGGTTAGTTAACTTACTTGGTGACAATATTCTGCCAATTTGTCTAAAGTCAAAGGTTTGATTATCTTGTAGGTCTGCTGGCTGCATTCCATGACCACGTGAAGACACTAATACTGACCAGCTGTATTCAGCAAATTCTCCTGGTTTTAATAAAGGTTACAGGTAAGAAAATGTAAACTGATTAATCTAAATTCATGAATAATTTTAGAAAAAATTAATGCACAAATATATTCCTATTGATCATAGTTTTGTCACATGGTCTTAATATAAGTTGTTAATTTTGTAGGAAAAAATAGACTCAGAGACAAAAAGTAACTTAAACAAGATCACATGATTCCTTGGTGTCAGGGCTAGAACTCTCAGCCCCTATTTCTTTTTGTTTTATTTTTCCATTATTCTATATTCATTAAATATAGAATGCTCTTATTACCTTTGAGAACTTCTTATTTAAAAAATTCTATTTCTGTCATTATAGTTTATTATGCCATTATGGAAAACAGTTTCAATGACAGAATGTGGGATTTTAAGACCATCATAAGACTTTCTTATGAGAAAAATGAAAAGCCATTTTGAGGTATTGAGCACAGAAAGAGAGATATTACCTGACTTAATTTTTTTATTATTTAAATTATGTTTTTCCTTTTTTTAACTTGTTTTATTTTGTATTTTTTTTAATTTACATCCAAATTAGTTAGCATCTAGTGCAACAACGATTTCAGGAGTAGATTCTTTAACGCCCCTTACCCATTTAGCCCATCCACCCTCCCACAATCCCTCCTGTAACCCTCAGTTTATTCTCCATATTTATGAGTCTCTTCTGTTTTGTCCCCCTCCCTGTTTTTATATTATTTTTGTTTCCCTTCCCTTATGTTCATCTGTTTTGTCTCTTAAAGTCCTCATATGAGTGAAGTCATATGCTTTTTGTCTTTCTCTGACTGCCTAATTTCACTTAGCATAATACCCTTCAGTTCCATCCATGTAGTTGCAAATGGCATGGCAACTACATGATCAAAAATCATTCTTTTTGATTGCCAAGTAATACTCCATTATATATATATATATATATATATATATATATATACACACACATATATATATACATATACGTATACATATACGCCACATCTTCTTTATCCATTCATCCATCGATGGACATTTGGGCTCTTTCCATACCTTGGCTATTGTTGATAGTGCTGCTATACACATGGGGGTGCATGTGTCCCTTTGAAACAGCACGCCTGTATCCCATGGATAAAATGCCTAGTATTGCAATTGCTGAGTCATAGGGTAGTTCTATTTTTAGTTTGTTGAGGAACCTCCATACTGTTTTCCAGAGTGGCTGCACCAGCTTGCATTTCCACTGACTTAAGTTTTTAAAAGATCACTTTGCCTTAAGAACAGATGATGGGGAAGGGCAGGGATCAATTAGGAGGTTATCACCATAATCCAGATGAGGGATGATGGTGCCTTGGACTGGGATGGTAGCAATGAGAATGGCAATAATTTATCAAAGTCTGGATATGCTTGGATGGTAGCACTACAACATTTCCTTTTATGTTGGATGTGAAGCATGAGAGAAAAGAGGGGTCATGAAGGCAAGAGAATATAAATCTTCATTCAGGAAGTTCTAATGCTTTTAACTAAATACCTTTTGCTGCAGTCTAAGCCATGACTTACTCATCCTCACCTCTATGAAAAGAGGTCCATCACCATCTGCACAATGTCCTCTTGTAAACCTGGAGGCAGCCAGAATCACACTATGTGCTGTGAAAAATACTGAACAATGGCTCCTGACCTCAAAGGAGTTTATCATTTAGTAAATGAACTCCTCTCCAAATAGAAGAGAGATATATTTAACAGCACTGCAAATGTAGCCAGAAGTTGCACTTGATGTTAAACTGTAACCCCTTCCGGGCAGCCTGCACAAATGAGAGAACCAAGCCCACCAAATGTCCATCTGGGATAGAATGTATTCCTCAGGAAGTGGAAGAATCAAACCTCTGAAGGGAAAGCTAATTCTAGGTATGGTGTGGTGTTCCTGCTTGCCTTGGCTCCCTGTTCAGCTCCCTATGGACTCATGTATGAATTCCTATCTCTTCCAGGGAAGGGAGAGAACTGTGAACAAAGAATAGAAAGGGCTATTTCCCCCCAAATCCTCTAAGATATGAGAGTAACAGCCAATACTACTCTGATAGATGTCCATAGAATATAGCCCAGAAAGGCAGAGAAGCACCAAGTGTGGCAGGCTTTGGCATCTCAAGGACTCCATGCATCCTTGGCAATAACCACCGGTGCAGGGAACAGCATTCTCAGAAGCTCAGGTGTTCATTGTCGTCATGATTCCCTATGATGTGTCATTAGCACCCAGCAGAGATAGGGCAGATAGACAGAGGAATAAAAGAGGTAGATATCACATGTAACTGACCTTTTCACAAGCAAGCATCTGAGAGACTCAGAAATACTTGTCTGAACTCAGCTATTATTAGCAGGTAAGCCAGAGTCAGAGAGGTAAGTTTATATTGTCATCTTTGTTCAGCTTTAAAATAATGATGAAAGGGGCGCCTGGGTGGCTCAGTCAGTTAAGCATCCGACTTTGGCTCAGGTCATGATCTCCCAGTTCGTGGATTCGAGCCCCACGTGGGGCTCTGTGCTGACAGTTCAGAGCCTGGAGCCCGCTTCGGATTCTGTCTCGCTCTGTCTGTGCCTCCCCCACTTGTGCTCTCCCTCTATCTCAAAGTTAATAAACATTAAAAAAAATTATGATGGGATGAGTTCTTTACACTCCAGGTTCTCACTGCAACATTTTATATAATTATATTTCACAATTAGGCAGTCTGTATACCCCAAGGCTCACATATTTGCCACATCTTTTTAAAGTACCCAGAAATCGGGGGCGCCTGGGTGGCGCAGTCGGTTAAGCGTCCGACTTCAGCCAGGTCACGATCTCGCGGTCCGTGAGTTCGAGCCCCGCGTCAGGCTCTGGGCTGATGGCTCAGAGCCTGGAGCCTGTTTCCGATTCTGTGTCTCCCTCTCTCTCTGCCCCTCCCCCGTTCATGCTCTGTCTCTCTCTGTCCCAAAAATAAATAAACATAAAAATAAATAAATAAATAAATAAAGTACCCAGAAATCAGGTAGATAGCCTCTTCATGGATGTTAAAGAGAATGAATTCTGGAAAAACAGACAACTGTTCTTTTGAAAAGGGTAAACATGAGAATATTTTTAAGACAAGTGTCCTTCATAAAAGCAGTCATTTTACAAAATCAATAAAAAGAACAAATCTGTATGTGCTGGTACATATATTACCAACCTTATTTTGTATAACACTTCCTCCCTTTCACTCATAAAGGAAATAATATTCCATTTTTAAACACTCTTTTTTTTAAGACTTGCTAAGTGGCTTCACACAACTGCATCATGTTGAAGAAGCCAAAATGACATTTTGTGGCACTGTGCCAATTTTACTCAAATTTAATATTTTTTTCTTAATCTTGAATTGTATTTGACCTTAATACCATCTCTCCTCATGAGAGAGTATTTGTTTGTTTGTTTACTTATTTAGTTGTATTTATATCCTACCTTCTTTTCAAAAGTCTCCGGTACCTCTAGTTCCAGATGATGATGAGATTAGTGTTACTACTATTATGGCTATTAACACGTCAAGGACAGAGGGAAAGGTCTGGTGGGGATGTATGTCCAAACCATTACTACTCGGCATCCTACAGAAGAGGGTCAGTGGTTGAGGTACTTCAGTAGGTGAGATATAGACTATATTCTAGCCAGTAGAGGAGATGAGAGGAGAAAAGGGAATCTGGAAGATGAGTGTGACAGAGTCAGGGATCAGTGGAGGCTTTCCCTTATGTAAATTCAGTAGGTTCCTTGGAAAAATTAAGCAGTTGCTTTGTGCAATATTTTTAGTAGGCAAATTAAACAAGACACCTGTTAGGTCAAAACCCTATGAAAAATACAATGACACTGAAAATCTATTCCCACAAAAGTGCATATCATATGATCCAGAAAGAAGAGCAGAGGTTTTGGAAGCCACCACCTACTGTTTCAGGAGTCACATGCCGAAAGCATCACTCAGCCATCCCACGCGTGCAAAAGAGCACATTGTCAGGTTCCACGGTTCAGCTGCATTTAGTCAGCCCTTCAAATTTCCTATCTTAATACATATTTCTATTTTCACTGCTACCCCTCCTCCACCAATACCCCATTAAGGCTTCTATGCTTTTTGAAGACATAAGCATGTGTGTGGTTTAGGGAGGTGGGGGTTGGGAAGGGCCAGAAGCAACTAAAAAGAATAATTCTCCAGAATAAAACATTCTGGCAACAACTTCCCATCTTTTTCTGAAGTAGTCTCATCATCTTGTCATTGACTGCCCTGCTCTTGTCTAGCAGGAAAATGACAATAGTCCTATTCTCCATGAGCTCTAGAGCAAAGGTTCAGCCCAGAAGACCCTCTCTGGAGTCAGGATGTCCAGATTTATGAGAGCAAGTATATGTGAGCCGAAGTGTACGTGTGGGGGGGGGGTGTAAGAAAGAGAGACAGAGATTGAGATTTACCTTCCAATGAGGGAGAACTCTCCCACAACACCCAGGCGCCGCATGGCACTCAGGAGGCCTCGGACAGTCATGCCTTCGCAGAAGCAGACAACCACTCTGGCCTTGGGAAGCCTCTCCCGAAGCTTGCGCAGGAGTCGGTCAAAGCTCTTTTCCCCAGCATTGCTGTAGATTTTGTCTGAGTGGGCGATGCAGAGGCCTTCCTGGGCAGCCAGCTCTTTGAAAGCATCCATTCCGCTCTCCCCATAATTCCCTGTCCAGAAACAACCAGCAGATGTTCAAGACAACCTGGCAGCACAGCAGTTACAAGCTTGAATAAAGGCTCATTAGTTGCAAGGAATGGAGAGGATAGACTTGCCAAATAATTTGTAAATGTAACTGGAACTGAAGGAAGATCTGGATGGATTCAAGAGAGTAATCAACTGTAATCAAACTATCAACTATGAAAATAATGAGAAACTATCTAACCGGGCATCCACAGTGAAACAAGTTTTGAGAAATAAAGGGCTACTGCCCTATTTTACAACAGCAATCAGTAGTGGTTGTCACAGATTTTAGCAATGTGGGAAAGATCACCATATTGGGGTAAGAGGTCAACCAGCACAACGAGAAGCCCTGTTTATTTGAGGGCTCACTTCTCTGGCTTCCAGTTAAGAGGCAGACACTCATGGTGACAGCAAACCCTGAAGAGTAAGAAAAACGAATGGAACACTTGGCCAGGTCAGAATAAGTAGACAAGACCTAGCTGCATGGTTTAGTCAAAATCCACCATCCTCTGATGAAGTGATAGGATGATGGGAGATTTGGCCTTATTTAACTATCATTCTAAGATAAAATGTACTTTAAGAACTCATAGAAATCAACGAAATAAAACAAATACCACCTTGTGCCAGTTTCCCATTTCTCTATTTCACTGCTGATTCTAGCCCCCACCTTAGTGTCCTCTGTACCTCTACCCGCTTTCCCCAAGTTTGGGCATTTCGACACCTGTGTAGATGATCCAAAACCACATCCTCCAAGTTTCTCAACCCCCTCCGTCCAATGATATTTTCTATAACCCTCTTACCTCCATGGTCACACTTTGACCTTGTTGTCACGAATGTTTCCAATATCTCTGAATATAGATGTCAAACATCCCAGTCTCTGTTTATACCCTCTTATCTTTCAAGCGCATATATTCTGCTACCCCTACTCCAACATTTCTTCAACTTTATGAAAACCTCAAATCCATTGACTTCCCAATCTTTCTTTCCATCCTTCCTCTCATTTGCCTCTTAGCCCAGCTCATATCTTAAAGGAGTGACTATAAGCATAGGCTGTGTCCTCACAATCCTTAAAATCCTCATAATCACTCCCTTACAAATTCCTTAACTCCTTTGTGTCCTCCTGACAAACCTCAATGCTAGTTAAAACAAACCATTCACCTATTCCATGTCTCCACTTAAGGACCTAAGTATGCCTGGAAAAAATTCAAAAACTTGATGACTGGTCTTATTAAAAATTCATAAGCATTCATACCAAAAGGGGCATTCAATATTGCAAGAAAATTATACTACATCTCCTCCATAAATAAAATCTCCTAGTCCCTAACATGATAATTTCATCCTTACTCTTCCCTCCTTAAATCTCCAAACTATTGGCCCCACCTCTGACCCTCATCTCAGCTGGGATCTTCATTTCATATTTCAATAAGAACACAGAAACAATCCGACAAAAACTAACTCAGCCACACATCACAACATCTACAAAGTTTACTTTGTTGGCACTCATTTCTCTGGCATTTCTCCTGCTGCAAATTTGAAGTGTTTCCATCTTAGGACAGAGCCAACTCTTACTCAGAAATACTAGGTCTCATTGCTTTTTGTCTACTCAAGAACTTTATCCTGCAATTGTCCCCTCTCTTTGCTAAAAATCAACTATTTCCTTCTACTGGTGTCAGTAAAAAATAAAAACTAAAAATTTTTGGAATCTTTTTCCCACTTGAGTTACTATCTCATTTGCCACTCCTACTCACAACCTAGGTCTGTGTGTTTGCCTCAGCATCTGCCATGCTCTCCTTTACCACCCTTCCCATAACCTCAGAATCTTCTCTTGTCAAGGTCACCAAAAAATTCCCTGTTGCCTATTTTATGATCTGTTCTGTCTTCGTCTTTATTTACCACCAAGGTGCATTCAACAGCTGGCCACACCCTCCATGATATCCTCTCAGTATCAGTCTCTGTAATGCATCCTTACATGATTTACTCACCACTTACTGACTACTCCTTGATGAGCAGAGGATTTTCCTCCTCTGCTCAGCCTAGAATATTGTCGTGCCAGGACCTGGTCACATTCAGTCACATTCCTTCAAACAACATTTGAATATTATGGATGAATCCCAAATGTAGGTCTGCAGACCAGACTCCCCTTTGGAGCAAAAGATAGTACACTCAATTGTACCCTTGATATATCCACTTATAGACATCTTAAAGTTAACATATTTGAAATAGAATATTTTCCCTCTCCACCTTGTAAATCTGCTCTTTCCAGGCATCTGCTGTTAGTAACTAATGCCATTGCCCACCACACTGCTCAATAACAAAGTTTAGGAACTCTTGATTTCTAGCTTTCTCCCATGTTCCAGATCCATTCCACAGACTGTTCTAAAACATTTCTAAGCTAGTCTCCTCCATTTCAACCTCAGCCATCCTAAACCAAGTGTCTTAGGTCAGGTTCCCTAAAAGCAGAGCTGAGATGAAGCTTCTTGTTCAAGTTACTTATTGAGAAGAAGAGGAGCTAGAGAATCAGGGAAGGACAGGTCAGGAATCCTAAGTAGGAATGTCATCTCAGCTACTGATAAGCTTCAGTATGATTCCACAAAAAAGTGTTACAGCAAAAACTGTAGCACAAAGTTCGCCCCACCTTTAGGCAACAGGACCCCTTTGCCACTCGGTCATTGGCTAAGGTCCATAAGAAGGGAGGGGAGTTGTAGCCTCCCAGGAAGGAGTTGGCCAAGATTTATAAAAGCTTACTTTCATAGTAGCTGGGAGATTGGTGTACAAGGCAGCTACATGTAATCTGGACAGGCCATTAACAGCATCCTCTATTCCAAGTAACTGTCAGTTCTTGCCTTCACAACTATCCTATCCTCTGATTGGTCTCCTTGCGTCTATTCTTGTTCCCAATGATTCATTCCACCCCTAATAAACAGAGTGATCAGTTAAGGTATAAATCAGATTATATCACTTCTCTTCAAAAAGCTTCAATCACTTTCCAGCATACTTAGAATGATACCAGAACTCCCTCTCCCTAACTACCAGCCCTTTACATGGACTGAGCCTTCCAACTTCTCCACTCTCATCTCTGCTCACTTCCCCTCTCCCACCTTCTCTAAACCATAGCCTTCTTTCTCTCCTTGGAATACTGTAAACTCACTCATGCCTCTATATTACCTGTTTCCATCACCTGAAAAGATAATTTTCTACAGACGTTCTTATCAACGTTTCTCAATATAAATGTCATCCCTTCTGAAAAATTTTTCCTTATCAGTTACCTTAAAGAAACCTCCCAGTAAATCCTGTTCATGTCCCTTGATTTTATCTTATAACCTATATTTGACACTTTTTCTTGTTAATTTTTCTCTTCCCTCTAGAATATAAGCTCCATGAGAACGCCTCTTTGCGCCTCATCCAATGATGTATCCCTAATACTGAGAACAGTTCTAGACACTAAATAAACGGTAAAAGTGCATTTGTTCTAACAGCACAATACAAAAAGGAACAAAGGTTGTAAATAAGCAACTTGAAAAAAATAAGCAAAAGTGGGTGATAAGCATATGAAAAAAATTACTGGCTCTCATTAATTATCAAGACAGTGCCACTAAAACAAGATATTTTTTCACCTGTCAGATTGCCAGAATTACAAAAATTAATAATATTTAATGTTGGCAAGACACAAATACATTTACTTTTGGTGAAAGCAGTTCAAACTTTTGGCAGACGATTTGGTAGTAGTTTTCAAATATTTTTGAGGTAAATCAATATTCAATATATACATTATACAATAAATACATTAATGGTTAAATACATCTATAGTTAAGTCAAAATAATTTAAAAGAATAATATTATCCCCTCCCCCCCGCAAAAAAAGACTTAGGACTTAAAGTTCAACATCTATAAAAGTTTCATGGGCACTGTAATAAAACCTAATGAGTTTCCTATATTGTTGAAAAGGAAGCTTTCTCATTTCCTTTTTCATAAGATTAAATTATCAGCTAATGTATTTTCCTTTTAATTTAACCATCTTTAGTGGCATAGTCCAGTCCATTGAAGCCCAAATGGAAGGACTGATGCATCACAAAATCCTCAGCTCCATGGACTGTGGAAACACATCATGGCTCACACAAGAGGCATTGAATGATTGTAAGCATGAAAACTAACTGGCAAGTGGACGCTCATTTGTCTACAGATGAGGGTTTGAGAAAGGATATCAGATGCCACTTTCCCACAGTAAATACACATTCAAGAATCTACAAGGTACACAAGTACCACTAGCCAAGTCTCTTAGGAAAAGCACTAACATCAGTTTGTCAGAAGATGTTGTTACAAGGGCAATAACTTCATTGCTAAAGTGCCATGCTTGGATTTCAATTACAGAAAACTATTTTATTCCCTTCTTAAAATACATGCAGATTAACTTAACAAGAATTTTTTAGGTATTCAAATAACAAAATCTTTGTTTTCTAAATCTAGTAAAGACCTTAGATATACTCTAAACCCTTCAGGTTACAGACAAGGAGATTGAACCACAGACGGTCAATGGCTCACCAATGAGCATGAGGCTTATTGTGTTAGAACTAGAGCAGTTCTGAATGACTTGACTCCTAGGTTACTGCCCATTTTTCTTAATAGCAAAAGTCATTTAAATGTGCATGTTTTCATAATCAAAAAAAATGTCTGCATAGGTCAATTGATTTCATAAAATATTTGTCCCATTTTCTGTATTCATATTTTCTTGCTCACAGACCAATTATTCATTATAGAAATTGATAGCTGAATATCATGCATTGGGCCATGTTTAAACTGCCTATTTTTCTCATTGTACCTAGAAGTCTCCAAAGTAGCACATAAATTTCCATGAGAAGAGTTCTAATATAAGAAAAACAACAATAATAACTTGTACTTTTATAAATCTTTATACTTTAAAATTTGAATTCATAAACATTATCTTCCTTGACTCTTAGAACAACAGCCCTATTGTACTCATTATATTGATAATAGTACTAGATGCAAAGACCATAAAAAGTGGGACAAAAATTCCTACAGGAAGTTTAAAATCATGTTACTTTCACTTAGCAACAGAACTAATGACATGACATGGACAAGCGTAAGTATCTAATAGAGGTGCCATGGATTAGGAATCAGGAAATCCCACCTAAAGAATGTGCCACTTGTTGGAAAGGATATGGAGAAAAGGGAACCTTTGTATTCTATTGCTGGGAATACAAATTGGTATAGCCATTAGGAAAACAGTATGAGGTTCTTTAACACATTCTGAATAAAACTACCATATGATCCAGCAAGACCATTACTAAGTATATATTTAAGGGAAGTAAAATCAGTATTTCAAGGAGATATCTGCACTTCTATATTCATGGCAGCAATATTCACAACAGCCAAGGTATGAAAACAACCTAAGTTTCCATCAGTGGATGAAAGGAAAACGAAAATGTGGTCGAGATATATGATGGAATATTAGCCATAAATAAAAGGAAATCCTGCCATTTGCAACAACGTGGCTGAACCTGGAGGACGTTATCCTAAGTGAAATAAGCCAGACATAGAAAGACAAATACTACAGGATCTTACTTATGTGTAGAATCTGTAAGAGCCAAACCCATAGAGCCAGAGAGTAGAATAGTCGTTACCAGGGGTGGAAGAGTGGAAAAAAATGAGAAGATATTGGTCAAAGGGTACAAACATTCAGTTTTGAAATGAATGAGCCCATATGTAGTTAATGATATTTATTATATACTTGAAATTTGCTAAAAGAATAGATCTTAAATGATCTTACCATACACACACACACACACACACACACACAGATATGTAACTATGTGAGGTAATGGTTGGCTGTGTGAATTAACTTGATTGTGGTAATCATTTCACAATGTATATGTCTATCAAACCATTACATAGTAAACCTTAAATATCTACAGTTTTATTTGTCAATTATACCTCAAGAAAACTGGGGGCACCTTTATTCTGTGTCTTAAAATATGAATAGATTTTCAACAGATAGAAAGAAAACTGGAGGACAGGTCCTCTTTGCCTCTCTCCCAGGTTATGAGCAAACAATGCCAGACCGAAACTAAAACACCCAGCACTGAGCCCACCTCTGCCTCCTCTCCCCCTTCCATTCTGCCGCACAGGCCTCCTCTTGCCTTCCCTGGTTTTGAAGAACTTTTTTAGATAGTTCTGTGTGCAACCCTAAAAGGAGCTGTGAGTGTATAAAGAACTGACTCTAAACAAAACTCTCAAAAAATAAAGGGCTATGTAATTGTAAACACTTACACTTGGTAGAGAGCGGCAAATTTTCATTCAATTAGCAAATAGTTTATTGAACTCTCAACTCAAAAATCTTCTTGGGCTCTACACTTAAAGAGTTGCCAAGAAATATTGGACATTGACTCTTCCTTCAATTTGATGAATATTTACTACGTGTCTGGCACTGTGCTACACATCTTAGCATTTCATTAATTCATCACTCCAAAAAAAAAAAAGTTTTACAGAGGACGACATAGAAGCTATATAATGTTAAGTAACTTGTTCAAGGTCAACAGTGGTGGATCTAGGATTTCACATCTAACTCGGAACTTCTTGCTTATCACCATCACTTCACACTGCCTCCTACATGAACTTATACATAGTGGTGAGAGCATGACACAACCACACAAAATATAGCAGCAGTAATAAGTTATAAATGCTTCATGGGAAATGAAAAATAGCATAATACCAAATCTCGGAATAAGAAAACAGAGATGATCAGAGAATGCCTCTTTGAAAAGTAGAAATGAAACTGGGCTTTGAAGAACGTAAGCAAGAGGTTGGCATTCAGGGTGAATGGGAGCAAATGAGAAACCACAAAAAAGATTTTTAGAGGCAAAGAGTAGAGAAGTCCCACTGGAGCAGAAGGCTCATGGTTTATAGAACTACACTCTGTATAACAGATCCCTGGAAGCATCTGGCATACCACTACAAGATTGCAACATGGAAATGTGCTATATGGTACTGTGTTGTAACAGATTTTATAACAGACTTTATCACTGTTATAATGTTGCCTAAATCCTAGAGAGTGAGCGAGAAAGGGAAGAGTGGCATCTGACAAAGCCCATAAAATATAATAATAAAATATGTTGAAAACCTTAATTCCTATCTTATGTGACAAAATAAACTGCAGAGTAAATCAAGATTTTCCATAAAACGAAGCTTCTAAATAGAACCTAAGGGGAAGATATATGAGAGAGAACATGGGGTTTACAAAGAAATTCCCATTGTTTGAAAAGTAATTTAAAATTTTAAATATAACAGAACTAGACATTATTGTCCATACAGAGCAAAGTTTTAAAAGGGACTGAAAATGGGGGTAAAAAATACAACTATCTCAGGAGAGAAAAAATAATCATCATAACTCTGAATTTTCTAAGCTACATATGATTTTAAAGTTATATATGATTATCCAACCAGATCAACAGACATTCATTCATAAAAGATTTATTTCTAGTGATTTGGTAGCTAAATTTCATTGAGCAAGCAAGCTATAAAACAAAATTGTGTTGGATTTCATAATGTCTTGTATGAACCGCCACCATGGCAAAAAGTAGGCAAAGAAGACTAGTCCTTACATTGGTCATTTTTTTCTTCTACTCTTAAAATTAACTGGGGACATATTTAAGATACAATCTCAGCTCCATTTGGTGGCTATACTCACATTTCAGCCATCATATTGAACCAAGTTCAAGCCCTGTTATTACACCTTCATAAATTATCCTGGCCAAACAAATACATTCAACACCACTCATCCCTACGTATTTATACATCAGTTATATGAGCAGAAACATTCATACAGGGAAAATATATAGATATTTCTTCACTTCCCTTAATGAAAAAAAATGC
Source organism: Lynx canadensis (assembly GCF_007474595.2). Taxonomy (NCBI): domain Eukaryota; kingdom Metazoa; phylum Chordata; class Mammalia; order Carnivora; family Felidae; genus Lynx; species Lynx canadensis. Next base: position 132,419,195 of record NC_044307.1, on the reverse strand, counting down.
TTTTGTTTTGAAAGATCCATCAGTATCATGCTTTAGACTTCCTTAATCCCTGCTCTATTTCGTGCTTATACCTTACAAACCTCTTTTGGTATTCCATAGTCGTAGCAGGCTCCCAGATGATGAAACCCCATGGTTTGTGAACTAGTCCCTGTCTGACAGCTTGAAAACTTAACGACTTTGCCTCCTGGGACACCTTGGGCAAGTAGGATAATGAACCATTTTTAAAAGAATTATGAAGAAATTTGTTTTCACAGCACCTTCTGGGAGCCTATTACAATATTCAATAACTATCACTATCAGGAAATTCTTCTTTTTGATGTAAATTCCTTATAGTGAAATCTAAGTTCATTCCCTCTTCGTTTTTAGTGAAGAAAGATACCAGCTGGTATGAACTTGTTTTTTGTTTTGTTTTGTTTTGTTTTTTTTTGTGTTTTTTTGAAATCTTTCTGGAAGCCACAATTCTGTTTTCTCTTCTCCCAGAAAAACAGTCCCTGTTACTTCCACCTTTCCTGACAACCTTTTAATTTGTCTGGTTCTCCCACTTCAAACCTAAAAAATGTTATGGCTCCCTTGCCTCCATCCCGATACCTGCAGGCAGCATTATGGGTCTGGCCAATCAGAGTCAGAGGAAGGTGAGTCATCAGCTACATTAGGGGCAGTAAGGGAATTTATATGCAAGGTCAGTGAAGGAACTGCCTCACACAAAGCATTCAAAGGAAAAAGGGATCACTTTTATGAGCAATTTCCCAGCCTGACCCCCAACAACCACAGTTTGGGCAGGTATAGTTATAGCACCCATGTGGAAGAAGGAAATTTACCAAAAAGTGACTGTCATCTCTATGCAATAGGATGGAACCAAGTAATCTTGCCCTTTTGCCACATCAAGTTTCCAGGCATGTATTACAGGTGAGTGAATAAGAGGATGAATCTTGGAGGCAGATCAACCTGGTTTGAATCCTGGATCTGGATAAAGACATAGAGAGCCTTTAAAGTGCTTTCTTTAAGCTTTGGTTTCCTCTTGTGTAAAATGGGGATCACAATAGGCATCACAAAGACTTGTCATGATTATTAAATCATATGTGTTAATAAATACAAAGTTCCCAGACATACAAAAAGTTCAGGGAGTGGTGTCTATTTTTACTTTCCATCCATGCCTCTCCCAAGTTGTAGAATCTAAAATGGGACATGAGCTTTAGCAGTGACCCAAGAGCTTTAGATTCCTTTATTTCCATGTTCCTATTTATAAAGCCCAATCTTGTGATTTTTTTTAAACTACAATGCTTTGCTCTCCATTCATGGTCACCTTGTTTCCAGGTTGTCCCTAATTTATTTTTTCTACCAGTCTTGAGCAAAGCAATTCCTCCCCTATTTTATTTTTGCACTTTGGGTACTTACATGCAATGCATTCAGAAGTCTATGTTTGTCTACATTGAATCTCTGTCACTGAGTCTTTTAAGTCATAACTGTCTCATTGTATCTATTTTAGAGCTTTACACAATCACCCAGTTTGTTGTTTCTCTCACTCGAATCCTTTATAATATGGAGAAAGAAGTTAAGAGAAGAAAAAAACTGGTATAAAAATACAAAAGGATATCATTATTCCTGCAGAAAAGCCACATTTTTCCATTTCAGTTTTCACGTGAAGGAAAGAGGTTCACAGAGGCAGCTCCTGTCACACCTGTCGACTCTTTCTGCCTATCTGGTTTTATATATACAAACAAACCTGGGAAGATTATATACAGCAACAACAAGTTCAGAATAAGTACCCCAATACACACACACACACACACACACACACATACACACACACACACACACACAAATTATGTATATATTTTAATGATAACACAGTGCTGGCAAGAGTTCAAGGAAATAAGCACTCTCATATACTACCAATGGTAGCATAAACTGTTCCCATCTTTTTTGGTAAAAAGTTTATAATACAGATGTTTTAAATCATATTTGTACTTCTTGACTCAAAAATTTAGTTTTCAGTAATTAATTTCATTGCCACCAAGTTCTAGTTATAAGGATGTCCATCACAGCACGTAATTGGAAAACATAACAGAAACAAACAAAAAAAACCCTTGTGCTCTACCGTAGAAGATTGGTTGAATAATTATTGTGTATTTACATTAAAAACACATGCAACCATTTCAAAGATGATGTAAAATTGTTTGATGTCATCAAAAATACTTATATTGTTAAGTACAAAAAAATTAAAAATAGTACACAAAGTGCAAAATTTTACATTTTAAAAGTACAATTTTTACTGTGTATTTATATTTATATAGAGAGAAAGTAAAGAATATGCATGAAATTTTTTTTATTTTATTTTTTAGTAGCATCTGGTGCAATGATGATTTCAGGAGTAGATGCCTTAGTGCCCCTTATGCATTTAGCCCATCCTCCCCTCCCACAACCCCTCCAGCAACCCTCAGTTTGTTCTCCATATTTATGAGTCTCTGTTTTGTCCCCATCCCTGTTTTTACATTATTTTTGTTTCCCTTCCCTTATGTTCATCTGTTTTGTCTCTTAAAGTCCTCATATGATTGAAGTCATATGATTTTTGTCTTTCTCTGACTAATTTCACTTAGCATAATACCCTCCAGTTCCATACACATAGTTATGCATGAAAATGTTAACAGTGGTTTTCTGTAGATGGTAGAATCATATGTAATTATGTTTTTATATTTTTATTATCTTTGTCTTCTAACTTATCTACAATAATCATGAATTATTTTGTTAATAAAAATGATTGGAATAAAATACATATGGTATGGTTTTCATCTGAATATCATGCTAACCATAGCTATTATGGGGTATATGAGAAATTTTTTCAGAAGGGAAATGAGCCTCTCATAATGACAGCATAACAATATTTCTTCCTAAAAAAAAAAAAAAAAAAAGAAATACTAAGGCTATAATGAATGTCCATAGCAAAGTTGACCATAGACCTTGTGCTATTTCCTGAGATATCTAATCTACATATTTGGATTGAGAGCATGTGTAATACATATGGCTCTTACGTTTGGGACCCTGAAATGTGAAATGAGCTGCCCTAATTTATTAAGAAGTTTCTCTCTCCCCCCTCCCTCTCTCTCTTTAATATCTAATGAGATTTAGTCTAATCTAATGAGATTAGATGTAAATTTCCTCATCTACTGAGCTTCTGCCCTAAAAAAAAGGTATAAAAGGCTCTGAACACCCTGTCTGCTGTAAACTTCCTACAAGCACTAGGCTACAGGCCTGGCCATCTCTTCTCCATGACAAGGAAGCACTTCAGGTTGAGACCAGGGTGGCTGGCCCGTTAAAGTCTCTCCCCTTTGAACAAAGGACTAGAAGCAGTGTGAATAATGCCTTAATATTATTTGGGCATTACTTCTAATAGGGAATAAAGATAAACAAAACCTGTCTAACCAGTTTCCTTGTCTTGGTGTCTTGAACATTCTGTCTGAAGTTAAAAGATATTGAAATATAGCTTGGCCCGGGAAGGGTAAACAACACTAATATTACCAGATCCTAAAGCAGTGGTATAGGGTGAAAATTGATAGAGATCTTATTATGTCTTAATCATCTTCTTTTAACTTCACTACACCCTTATTACCGCATTTGGCCATAGTTATCTCCATTCACAAAGGAATCTGAGACCTAACAACATAAAGCAACTTACCCAAAAATTGTCACAGCTGCAATTTGAATTCAGATATGTCCTGACTCTGAAGTCTATGGCTTTTAATTACCTACCCCCTGGCATAGTTGTTGTTTCAAACTCTAGTCGTTTCCTCCATATTATCCATTCGCGTATCCTTCCTCACTAAAAAATACCTGATTATGTCTGGGGTGACTGTGCATAGCCAAAAATATCTACTTTCCCATAGTCCCTTGTGGATAGAGATGCAGATGTGACCCAGTTCCAGACAAGGAGATTTAAGGCTAGGTGAGGCTTCTGGGAAATTTTTGAAAAGGTCAGATGGCAGGCATGCTTCTGGGGCCTTTTTTTTCCCCTTCTCTCTATACCAGTAGATGAACCTGAGCCTGGAGGTGCAGCAGCCATGCAGTAACAGTGAGGGGTGAACTATGAGGAGGAAGCATATACATGAAGCCTGGGGCAGCAGAAGACAGAGCAGCCCGGTACCTGGTAGCATTCCTGTGCTTCATTCTGCTCCTGGACTCCCTTCCTCTGGATGCTTTCTTGCATAAGAATGAGAGATGAATCCCTACCTGCTAAGCCACCTTTAAGATGGTTTTCTACTATTTGCAGATGAACACATTCTTCTTGGTCCTCTATATGACATTACTGTAAAAATTCCAGGACAAGAGCCAGAAGTCTTGACTGTCTCCAGCTCTGACCTTGAACTGCTTATCATTCCGTCTTCTTTGCTCATGCTTAAAAGACAGGTTCATACCAGGCGATCTTTAAGTTTCCTTATAGCAAGAGCATTTGGTGATTCTAGAACAATATGAATCAGCACTCTTTCATAATCTAGACCTTCATGTCAAAACATATTTCCTATTCTCAGTACTCAGAGTAAGCATCTGCTTAGCAGAATTTTTTTCAACAGCTTCTTCTTCCCCAATCTGATCTTTTACAAGTGTATTACTGTAGGGGAGGAGAAAGTATTTGTTGTGTAATCATTTAACATGTAACTTGCCCGCAGGTTTATTTTTGCCAACTTTTAGGTGTAGAGTCACTGAAAATCAGAGAACAAGACACTGCCTTGCAGAAACAGGCAAATGTGAGAAAACAAAGCTGTTTAGACAACAAGCTCATTGGGTGAACCAGAAGGAGTAGAAAGACATACTGGTCAGTGTCACTGGACTGTTATTTATCAGAATCCAGGTGTTCCTTTACCCCTCCAAGGAGCTGCTTTTAGCCACCTTTTGTTCAGCAGAATTAACCCAGTCCTATTACTAAGCTCTTGGTTTCCTCCTACTAACCTAATTTTTTACATCTTTTACATGATCAGTATAAAATTCCATTTAACTGAGTCAAATAGATTTTACCTTGAGTCAAAAGGAAGTTAGCCTATGGAGGAAGATTGTCTGTAATCCAAAGGACAAGCGAGCCTCCTGCAGTAAATGTAAGCAGACTAAAATCCCTTAAATTTGGAAAAGTTCTGTGAAACCTAACCAGGGTTTGGTTCTGCTTCTGTCTAGGACCATGTGCAAACTCTGGGACTCCCCTGGGTTCCAGTTTCCTTTTCTGTAAAGTGAGCTTGTTGCACTGGATAATGTCTGACGTCTTCTACTATGAAGTTGTAAGGTTAGCCCTGGTATTATGCATCATGGTGAGAAAGCTTATTCCACACCACTCTGCATTACAGAGCCTTCGTTTGACCTGTATTTCACTTGCATTCAAGTTATGCAGAAAAGCTTCCCCATGATGCAGCCAATACTGTTAGAGTAATATCATTTGTTTACAGGAGAGGTAGCATGGCAGAATGGTGGAGAGCAGGAACCCTGGAACCAGAGAGCCCTGAACTCAAATTCTGATTTCCCATCTATTAGCTGTGGGACTTCAGGTAAGTCAGTTAATTTATCTGTGCTTTGGTTCATCTGTAAAATGGAAATAATAATAGTAACCACCTCTTAGAGTTGTTTTAAGAATCAAATGACTTGTTATATAAATGAATGTTAGAATAACGTAAGTACTATATGAGAGTTTATTATTTATTTGGCTAACATTTGTTGAGCTCTATGTGCTAAGCACCAGAAGCCCTTTACATCATTCTCTCCTTTTGCCCTCAGAAACCCACAGCATACCATTTATCATATGATAAAACTGAGGCTTGGAAAAATTGCTAATATCTGTGTACATGGGAAATAGGAGAGAAGGGAACTCAGCCCTGGCAGTCGGAGTCCAGAGCCTGCAATCTTATTTGACGTGCTGTAGGAGGACCAGATGCATGAGTACGGCCTGGAGGGATGAATCAGACAGGTCAGGGGGACTGCAAGGAAGGCTGTGTCTATGTGTGATGATGAACAAGGCAGAGTCATTGAGGTGCCAACTAAGCACACAACCAAGTAAATGTCACTGGGCATTTTATCTGCTCCTCAGGCCAGTGTATTTGGAATAAGGCTTACACACAATGCTATTAAAAGTGCTGGCAAAGGCCCATCTAGCCCAAGATGCTTCCTTCACTGGTACCTGAAATTCTGCCATTAGCAAGACATGACTTTTCTCTTTCTACTGGAAAAAAACGCTTCTGGAAGAGGTAACCTATTAAAGCCCTGACATCCTGATCTGATTTGGCTTAGCAGATCTTTCTGAAAGCAGTGGGCAGCTGGAAGGATCATGATGCCATGGAAATGCCAGGCTGCAAAGCAGAGCAGTACACAGAAGGCGACTTCTCAATTCTACAGCACACTGGGTCTCGGGTACTTTCCTGTGGTTATCCTTGGATCATATGCAAGCACGCTCTGATGGTGAATAATTCTTTACATCTGTTATTTAAAATCTTCACAGTACATTTTGACAAGAAGACTACCAAGAGGGAACTGGATGGGCATTTAATGAGATGATAAACAAAGATGATACAGTTAATGGTAATGCTAGAGTTAAAACATAAATAAATAAAATATGAAGAGTTCGCAAAGAATCTGAGTAGAAATCATCCACTGTAATTTCCTTTATCCATATGTGGTATCTGTTTCCTTATCCCTATGTGTTAACACAATATATAATTTAATAGCTGAAAACTGAAGATGTGTCATGGTCCAGTTTCCCATTTTGGTATGAAATCATCATCCATTTTCACCATTAAAAACCAAGAAAGGAAACATTATTTGTAAGAAGCCCATATTGGGAATCAAGCATTTTAGGTAAGCTTGGGCTATCACATTGCAGTGCAGAGTGAATCCTTTGCAGGCTTGCTTTCCTCTGAGCTGCCTTCCAATTTGAAGAGCTTTGAGTTGATGAACCACACAGGAACTGTTGATTAAGTTCTTCCTATGACACTTTGCCAAGATCTATGACAGCCAAATCACAACCATCCAATATCTCTGACTTATTATAGAGAAATGATAGCAGACATGTAGAAACTCAAATAAGCAACTCTCTAATCTCCATTTTCCTACCATCATGAGGGAACATAGAAAGATAAGTACCACATCCCAAGAATGGATATGATCTCTTTGTTGTTCAATTATCTTCTAGCATGTGTGTGTCAGGCAGAGGGAGGCACTTACGGGCAAAAAAAAGAATAGAAGAGAGTCCATGTACTTATGGGCAAACAAATGAATAGAAGAGAGTCCATGCACTAGATAAACTCAGGTCTGGAAGAATCAGACATGCAAAGGAATGATTGCATCACGCGGATGGTGCTGAAGTGCGGGCCAGAGGAAAGAGTATCCACACTCTGTTGGCAAGAATAGGAAAGGCTTCCCCAAGGAAGGAAAAGCTGTACTTGGTTTTAAAGAAGCTAAGTATTTTGATTCCGAAAGACCAGAAAGTTAAAGCATTGATACTATATCTTACACATTTGTCTGTTCCTTGGACCCATTCTAATACAAGAGTAATTATAGGTCTTTGTAGTTAACTAAAAGAAAAAAAAAGAATAAGAGAGGAATAAACAATAAAATGTATGACAATTCCAAATACATACATACACAGACACATACATGCATATGACTATGTGTGAACAATACACTAAAAGGTCGTCTTTAATGGAAACTAATTTAAATATATATATATATATATATATATATATATATATATATATGCACATTAAAAATGAAACCATGCCTGGGGCACCTGGGTGGCTCAGTTGGTTGAGCGTCCAACTTCAGCTCAGGTCACGATCTCACAGCTTGTGAGTTCGAGCCCCACATCAGGCTCTGTGCTGAAAACTCGGAGCCAGAGCATGCTTCGGATTCTGTATCTCGCTCTCTCTCTGCCCTAACCCACTCGCATTCTGTCTCCGTCTCTCTCAAAAATAAATAAACATTAAAAAAATGCTTTAAAAAAATGTAACCATGTGATTTCCTTACTCTTTCTCACCTATAACCTATTGGTTCCTTAATCTATGTTGAATCTATCCACTGTCATTACCTTAGTCCAGTCTTCATTGTCTCTGTCTCCAGGACTACTGTAAGTCTTCTGTGTAAAAGACACTCTTATTTCTCTCCAATCCATTCTCAACCCAGAAATTATGGCTATCTTAAACACAATTGGATCAACTCATTTACTGGCTCAGATCTCCTTAGTGGTTTCCCCTGACACTTAGGATGGAATCCAAAAGTCACGTGGCCCTGTGTGACCTCCTGCTTCCTGCCATGCCCACTTCCCTTCTTACCACTTTACCAGTCATTTCTGCAGCCACATGGGACCCCTTTTTGTTTTCAAATGTATAAATCTCTCTTTGCTCAGAACCTTGACTCATTTGCTTCCCTCCATCTTTGTTAGACTTACTTCTTTTTCATCATTCAGGTTTGAGTTTCTCAGCTCTGTCTCTTACTCATGGACATCTTCCCTAACCACCTGATATAAAGTGACCCCCATGTTATATATATATATATATATATATATATATATATATATATTAGTGTGGCTATTTGCTTAATGCCCGTATACCCCATTACTGTGTATACTTGTGAAGGTAAGGGCCACGTCTGTATCACCTTTGTCCAGTTCAGTGCATGGGCAATGTTTCAACTCAATAACTTGTTGGACAACTCACGAGTATGGACCAATTCATGTAGCAAATATATGATTAGTCTGCCTGATAAAAACTCTTTATCCCATTGAAATATGATTATATTGGATTACAAGTCCCAAGGAAATTCAGGAGGTATGTATCACTGCCCTTTAGCATTTTATATATATAATATTTTATGTATATAATTTTAGAGCACAGGGAATCTTAGAGATTATCTTATCTCTAACCCTTATTTTATAAGTGGGCTTCAAAAAAAGTGAAGAAAATTGCCATGGTCACAAAGAAATTTAGTGGCAGCACCACATCAAAACCCAGGGCTCCTAATTTTGGGGACAGCAATCTACCACATAGCCCTATAAAATAAAATTGTACATTACCATTCAGAATGCTCCACACATGCAAAAAGTGACATGTAGGGGGAGAAAACTAGTCTTGAAATTTACTTTAAGATCATAGCATTCTGTGACAGTGGGAACACATTTATTCTCAGCCACTGCTCAATGAAATAATCAATGAAATGTGTGCTGTCCTCCCAGTTCCCAAGTTTTAATTGATTAAATAGCTACTTAGAAGAGTAGGCAGTGTTTACTTTTTCTAATTCTGGAAACAATATATAATGTCTTCATAGAGTTATTATGAAGCTAACTTTCTTCTAGGGAGAAACAATAGCCCTTGGGGGAAAGAGCTCACTAGGGCCTTCAGTTTACTCTAGGCTGGCTAGAAAAGTGGCAACAATTTTGATCTGAGTTCATCAGTAGTGATAACAGTGATAATTCCACTCTAAGAAGAATTAGTTAATGAGAAAGTTGAAGAGCATGACAGCAAATACATTTTTATTCATATATTTATTTCCTTCATGTAATTAGAAGGAACTTCAGAAAGAATTTAGCCCAACAAATGCATTTCTGCACAACATTACAGTCTGAGCTTTGGTAAAATCTCTTGCTTCTTAATATTAAACCTCTCAGAAATTAATTGCCTCCTTTCTTAGACTTTTCTAAGTGAAATTAATGATGATTTAACACGGAAAATAAGGTTATCTAAAGCTTTACCTCTGAAAACACCAAATAACTTCATCATTAATAAAATATAGTAGAAGGTGAGTTCATTGAGGGAAAAAATAGCTTATCACAATGTTTCCTTTAAATCTTAACATAGTATTGGGAGTTAACTACCATGAAAATTTAAAAAACTTTAAAAATATAAAACCAAACATTCATTTTCAACTATTCAACATTTACTTTCTCTTGTCTATCATACATTCTTCACCTGTTATTCTTTAAAAAAAACTTTATGATTTACTTCCGTTATTGCTTATTTACATTTAAAACATAAATGTCATAACTAATAAGTGCACTGACTGATACAATGCCTTATAAAGTTCTTTGTATTTTTCTTTGAAAAAAAAGAAGGAAGAGAGGGAGGAAGGGAGGAGGGTAGGAAGAAAGGGAGAAGAAAGGGATGGGGAAGAGAGGAAAACTAAACTCTAGAGCCTTAGGAAACAACAGTGCAAATATAATCAACCCTTTTTTTAACTTGTTCTCAAAATCTTGATCCATAGCAGTGTAATTCAACTATATTACGGAAGAATTCTCCATGACTTCTAGTTACCTGAATTATCCTAATTATACACTGAAGGAGCATCAGGATTGAATATCGACAGCCAACATTTCTCTTCCCATAACTGCCTTGCTAAAGCCAATATACCTGAAATCTTACAGTCTGACCACCAGAAATGTCTAGATTGCAAAATGGATGCCTGTGCCCTAACTGATCTTTTTGCTCTGGATAGGAAAAAAAAAAAAAAACAAACTCCTGGCCTCTGTGACTTTAGCTTTAAGCACCTGGGTTCCAGACAAACCATGATCCTGAACTGATAACCCAAGTTCCCTCAGGAGTCAGAAAACCTCAACCCACACAAAAAATCAATCGGGTTTCTTCTTTCTGCTGCAGAAGAAGCTTCTGCAATATGGTGACCCTAATGCTGGCCACACAAGACAGTCCTGGAGTAGAGTTTAAGACCTTTAACAACATGCAGTTATCATTCAAACATGACCTTCTGTCCCAAACAGGCATGGAGTGGCCAAACTTAAGTAGCAACAAAGTTTGAGGTTCAGTTCGAGGGGAACCAGGGACCACATCCTTGCCACTTTCCCAGGTTACTCTATGCAGCCTCTCTCAGCATACTACAGAAACACCCCAAGGAAAGTCCTGGCTTTGTCCTGCCAACAACCTATTCCCAGTAAGCTTCAAGTGGAACAGATGGGGAGTGGTGTTGAAAAGAGTAATTGACATTGATTTCCCTGTCACACATACACTCGTATACACACATGGGCTTTCTTGGTCTTGTTTAATGAAACAACTACACTTCAATAAATCCATATATCCTGAATCATAAGCCTCTGCTAGTTTGAAACCAGCCACTGTTTCTCGTGGCTGCTTCTCATGCAATGCAAGCTGTAGGATCATGAGGAATGTTATCTTCTGTTTTCTTTCCTGTGCTACACACATATTACCATTTGGTTAAATATTAATAGATGACAAAAAGAACATTTCCACCTAAATATTTAACCTCCAAAATAAAATAAAAAGTCTTTCACTTCAAATCTGTCACTCTTTAGGGTTGTATAAACAACTCAAATGAAAACATCAGAGAAAAAAAACACTCCATATTATTATTTATTCTGAAAGGTCATTAAGTTTCCAGAGGTCACAACTAAAAATTCCAGGAATACATAAGGGAGTTGGTCCATATAAAACCTAAGGCTTATCATAGCTTTAACCTTCTCTGATTCCATAATGGAAATACAGGGTATGGCCAAATATGCTAGAGTAGGGAATAGAATGATCAGTGGGTACAAGAGAAAAGAGGACTCTCAGAGGTTTTACTTTCTGGAAACATCAAAAAACATCAAAAGATTCCATTCTATTATCATTTATCAAATTAATTTTGTAACCTACTCAGACACATGTATACTGTACTAAATCTTAAATATTAATATTTCTGAAAATGTTCCCCAAATTTTTTTTCTTAAAATGACTTAAATTTGCATAGCAAATTTATAATTCACAAAGTTCTTTCAGGTATATTATCTTATTTAATTCTGAAAACAATTCTGGTATTTGAGGATTGAGAATGCATGAACTCTAGAAACCTGGGTTCGAATCTTGACTCTTGATGTAAAACTCACAATGCCTCATTTTCGTCATCTATAAGATCAAGACAATAACAGCACCAACCTAAGAGCGTTCTCGTGATAAATTAAATGAGGCAATATATGTGTGTAAATCATTTAACATTTGATGTCAATTAAGTATTCAATAAATATGTGTTATTACTATTCTTGTGGCAGATTGTATCTTCTAAAGAGACTGACACGTTTGTCTAATAGAATGACATTGGCACTTCTCTATTGAGAAATGTAGTCTGTGTTCTCTCCCCCTTGAAATGACCTTGTTTGACTTCTGAAGCCAAGACAGAAGTGTGATTCAGCTTTGCCTGGTTATCTAGGGATACTTGCCCTTGGAAACCAGCTACCACACCATGAGGACGCCAAGTAGCCATGTGGAGACACCATGTGTAGATGTTCAGCCACAGCCAGAGGTCCTAGCAGACAGCCAGCATCAATCACCAGACCAGTGAGTGAATAAGGTCCCAGATCATTCTAGCCTCCAGCCTTTGATCCACTGCATCTGATGCCAAGTCGAGAAGAGACAAGCTGTCCCCACTGAACGCCACCCAAATGCAGATTCATGAAAAAAAGTAACTTTGTTACTTTAAGCCACTAAATTTCAGGAAACTGAATCTTGCCCAAGATTACACAGCTATTAAGAGGCAACAAGTGAACTCAAATGCAGATTTTTTGGTTCCAAATCATGTTCTCTTTCCATAATTTAAAATTTGGAAAGTCGTCTTGCTCAAGAATATCCTCAGCATATGCCAGGCTCATTGTCACATCATGGGTCGATATTATCCCATCTCTGATCACTTGAACCCAGATGGTCATGGGCAACAGCACCTGTGTTCACCAAGGGCTGCCTTTCTGGTTACTTTCTTGGCTCCTGAGATAGGGACTTCTGTTTCAGCTTCTAACCTTCTCCTTATTTGGCTACCAGTTTAGACTGCCTTTTGTGACTTCTGAACCTGAAATAATAATGCATCAATAATATGGCCACTAGGCCATCACCTGAAGGTTCAGGCACATAAAAGCTCCTCTGTTAGTCTTAGCCTGCAGAACCTTCTGTACAGGCCCAGCTCTTCCCACCATTTCTTCCCATTGAAATAAGTACCTACAAATCTACAATCAGTAACATAGTGTTGTGAAATGTAACTATGCTTCTCAAATGAAAACTAATGTTAACTCCTGAGCCAAGGAAAATTTAACATGGAGCTAATGAAGCCTTAAGCATCAGAAGCTCCTCATTTACAGGGGCTCCTTCCAAGACTCTGGAAGTGGCCATAGCAATGTACTTACAAACATATATTTTCATTACAGTTGCCAAGTGCAATATAATTTTTTTTCTTAAAGAAGACCCTCCAAATCAGACCCAGCAACCTTGAATCTGCCTCTATTCCTGAGAGTGGCTTAGTCAAAATGGATCACCCACTGCAGCTATTAACTTCTGTTAATAGCTTCTGTTTCTACTTAAAACAATTTCATAGCAGCAAAGTTAGAGAGATTTCTTTAGAATGAGCTTAAAATTTTCTTCAATAGTAAAGGTTATTGGAGCTTTTCAAATTAAGGAATAAAATTACGATTTCAATAACGAAATACACAGGGGAATCTATCGCCTCTCCCCCAGTGATTACAAATTAAAGTGATATGAAGCAACTAATGAGAGATTTAGAAGCATACTCGAGGATTTAAAAATTCTGTAACAGATCAGTTTGAAGTAATTTTTTAATTCAGAGATTAGTTTGATGCCAGGTTTCAGCACATTTTAAAAAATGATCTTAGCTCCATTTGAGCCAACAAAATTGATAAATTTGTTAAAGTTTAAACGATATACAGTGTGCTTTTTAAAAACATGTGTAAAACATGTGTTTTTTAAAAAAATGTTTTTAAAACATGTGTAGGGATGCCTGGGGGGCTTAGTCGGTTAACGTCCGACTTCAGCTCAGATCATGATCTCGCAGTTTGCCAGTTCGAGCTCCGCATCGGGCTCTGTGCTGACAGCTCAGAGCTTGGAGCCTGCTTTGAATTCTGTGTCTTCCTCTCTCTCTGCCCATCCCCTGCTCATGCTCTGACTGTCTCTCTCTCAAAAATAAACATTTTTTAAAAAAATTAAAATATGTGTATATTTGTGCACAAACATCCATGTGCCAAAAAGATATAGGAAATCAATGTCAAAAAGTTACAGTAAATATCTATTGGCAGTGAGATTTTTTTCCTTATATGTTCCCCTATTTTACAAAATTTTTATAGTGAATGTGACTATGTTTTTAATAAAAAATATAAAATAAATTTTCATTGTCAAGAATCCTTTTATTTCAAGAGGTGGTTCAAATACAATTATATTTGCATTTAATTTAGGCTTCATTAAGACTTAATTCAGTTTCCCCAGTTTGGGTCAACTTTTGATCCCTCTGTTATAAGAAGCTTCCCTACGGATCTATACAAAAATATAAAGTATCAACTTTTTGCAGCTGAAAATTATTTTTTCTCTCATTTCTTGGCTTCAGTATAACTAGAAATGGGTAGGAATGTATCCATTCTTCAGAATTTAAAGGTATTAAATTAAAAACAAAGATGATAGAAAACAACCCGAACTTTAAGCAGCTAAGACAAATACTCTCATCAGTTGAGTTAAACCATGAATTCATTTTCACATAATTTTTTGATTTCCATTTACTTTTAAACATTTCCAGAATAGGCTGCTTCCTTCAAGAATCAGGTGATAAAATGAAGGAGTAATTCGCCACTAATTAGGAGTCTGAGTAAGTGAATTAGGAAAAAAAAAACTGGGAACATATGCCAAGTATGATAAGCACTCACATAAATAGCAACTCCAATGGAGAACAGAGGAAAAATAAAGAGCTTAGTTGCTTAAAGAAGCTACAAAAGGTGATAACGACAAGATTATTAGCTAGCGGTCAGATAAATTTAGAAGATAGACCTAACTCTCTATCTATACATTACAACTTCGATCTATAATATAATGATGACAACTAGAAAGAAAAAATATATAACGAAAGGGAGAAGGGAGGAGGGTAGAGGAGGGGGGAAGAGAAGTGAAGAAGAAAGGAGAGAAGGAGAGAGAAGGCAGAGAGGGAGGAAGAAAGAAGGGAGGAAGAAAAAAGGGGGAAATTATCCTACGGTCTAAATACAACTGTACCCCCAAAAAGACTATGCAAATGGCCAAAAATGGCCAGAAAATAGATAAGTTGTTGTACAATAACTAAATTAAGACACAATGTTGTCTGTGCATATTTAATTGTCTCAAGTGAAATAATATCAATTAAAAATAAAATAAAGTTAACTGTTTTGTGGATGGGGGTGGTAATGATGTATTTTTGTCACCCTTTCTTTCACAGAGCATATAAGAACAGCATCTATTCTAATTTCATGATTTGGCAAGTGGCAATTATCAAAGGTAAGTTACAGAGAAATATAAAAAGTAGCTTGGATCATTCTTAAAACTCAAATCCATAAGGAGTGACAGCAAGTTACACAATGTTAAAGCATTTTAAAGAATTCTTTTGTCACTTAAATGATGTCAGTAGCATTAGATAATTAACATAATTTTACTCACATCGCTAATAAATAGTTTCATCTTTTTGTTTAAATAATGAGCTGGAGTTTTAAATTTTTCCTTATTTCAATAAACTTAAGTAATTTTTCTCTCCTCAGACCTCTGTGGCCATTAATGAAACCTGAACAAATTTACTGGACTAAACTCTTTGAATTATAAATGACCACAGATGAGTTGTTAAAAAGATAAGCAAGTATTTAAGGTTACAAGGGGACCAAAAATGCTCAGTGCCCCCATTCTTCATCCCTATTCATGACTATGATCATTGAACTGTTGTGTGTTTATTTTTCAGAAATGTTTATCATACTATGGCCAAACCTTTATTCCACAGAAAGATGTGTAGCTGATACTTAGATCGTGGAAATAATTGTTGCCAATACAACAATGATATACATATAGATATAAATGTTGATAAACACATACCTTTAGTAATGTATTATAGTGATTGCTGTCTCTGAAGGGATAAGGAAAATGGACACCAGAATGAAATAATGGAGAAATTAAACATTTAGTGGATTGAGACAATCTCTTCCAAAGTCAATGCAATATTTAATGTCTTCTTGAAATCTGTGATGTGGAAAATATTACATACACCTGTAGTCTTTAGCCAAATTATGAAACCATAAAACTTAACATTTTAAGTAATGCTATGAAGTCTCCAGTGTTCTATATTTAAATTAATTTATTCTTTTGAAAAATATGGCTTTGGAAAGCATTGGGTTGATTAAAATCATTTACTAGTTCAAGTTTCCCATGCATTTGCTTTTTAATCTGTAAAATAGAAAAATAACTTGATTTCTTTTTTTTTAATTTTTTTAAAGTTTATTTATTTATTTTGAGAGAGGGAGGAGGAGGAAGGGGAAGAAAGAGAGGGAGAGAAAGAATCCCAAGCAGACTCCACACCATCAGCCCAGGAGCTGATGTGGGCCTCCATCCAGGAACCGCGAGATCATGACTTGAGCGGAAACCAAGATTCTAATGCTTAACCGACTGAGCCACCTAGGCAGCCCGAAAAATAATATTGAATTTCTACAGTTATTAAGATATTGAAAAATGTGTGCAAAGCACGTGGCACAGTACCTGACACTTAATATTTTTGAAACAATATTTCAAAGCTAAACTAAAAGAAAAATGATGCATTTTGTAAAATAAACTATGCTGACTCCTCAGAACTAGAAATTTTTTGTGCTAATACTAAAAACTGAGCTTTTTCTGCTTTGTGATGGATATCTGAGCATATGTATTAATCTTTCCTACTTCCCAGGATGCACTCAAAGAACACAAGAGAATTTAAAAATAAAAATGAATCCATGGTAGCACGAGGAAACCTGGGAAGGGTGCCAGCCACAGACCAGAACAGTGGGGAATTCTAGAAGACACAGGCAGATGGGTTCAGATTGATGGTAAAATCTCACAGAGCTGAACCTACAGCACCAAAAAGGCACAAGAGAAGACTACTAAAGAAGTGAGCGTTCCCCTCAGAATCCAAGAAGAACACCAAGATCAAAGACAGCAGGGACTAGAAGCACAATTGGGTAGTGGAATGGTGAGCTGCAAAATTACTGTACTGCTGACTATACCTAAGCCTCCTGACTAATGCCTCAAAAAGAGCTCTCTAAACAAAAAATGGAAGTTCTGCCAGAGGAATTTACAGAAGTTATTGGGACAAAGAAAGATAATACCACGTGGTGCTTCAGGTAACTTCTAGTTCCCTTATGAACACGCATCCTCTACATCTATGAAGCAAGCTCTTGAGTAATCTAGAAGCAATATCTTCTGGTCACAACCATGCACCCTCTCTCCAGCCAAATCTTATGAACAGAATCTAATTCACTCACCGAAGGAATTATTTTCTTCACCTTTCTGGGACATCATCTCTAGCTATCATTACTTGCCGATTTCAGACCTCAATTATAAATACAAATATTTCAGAAAAGCCAATAATGTGAAAACAGTTGTTGGACTAAGCAAGGACTAACATCTTCAAAAACAAAGTTGATATATCATACAAGTTTAAAATAAATATAATTAGAATTCTTAGAAACTTTAAGAGATGTTACATCCACAAAAATTAATGAAGATACTAGAAAAAAGAAGTAATTGGATATGTTCATGGCATTGATTGCAGTGATGGTTCACTTACCACCAAACTCACCAATTGTATACATTAAATATGTAGAGCTTTTTGTGTATCGATCATACCTCAACAAAGCGGGGTTTTTTTTTATTAAAAACTAAGATTGCTCAAATGACAAATTCAAGTAAAAAACATCAGAAAGATACAGGCTTAAAGCTGAATTAGTGAACTTCAAGACCGTGCTGAGAAGCCCTCCCGTCTTCAATGCAGCAGAACAAAAAGATGAGAAATATTGAGACAGAAGAACAATCCAGAAGACCTAACAAGAAAGAGGTAAGAAGTAGAAAACGATGAAGAAAATCATACAGGAAAATTTACTTGAACTGATGAAGTCCCAAATTTTCAGAGAGGAATTACTTGAATTTTCTCCAAGGGTTTTGTAGTAGGCATAGGGTAAACTGTGGAATATAATCTAGATGCCATCCAATAAAATTTGTGAATTCCAAAGATAAGGAATAAAACCTGTAATCTTACCAATGAAGGAAAAATGTTTGCAAAAAAAGAGTCTGAAATCAGACTATCATCAGAATTATTACATCATCTTAAAATTAAGAGTCTGGGGCGTCTGGGTGGCTCAGTTGGTTAAATGTCCAACTCTTGATTTAGGCTCAGCTCATGATCTCACAGTTCATGAGATAGAGCCCCTGATTGGGATTCTCTCCTTCTCTCTCTGCTTCTCTCTCTCTCTCTCTCCCAAAATAAATACATAAACTTTAAAAAAAAAAAAAGATTTATCTTTCCTAAGAAATACTCTCAGATGACTTTCCAGGTAAGTTTTTTTAAAACTACAGGCTTCGGGGCGCCTGGGTGGCGCAGTCGGTTTAGCGTCCGACTTCAGCAGGTCACGATCTCGCGGTCTTGTGAGTTCGAGCCCCGCGTCAGGCTTCTGGGCTGATGGCTCGGAGCCTGGAGCCTGTTTCCGATTCTGTGTCTCCTCTCTCTCTGCCCCTCCCCCGTTCATGCTCTGTCTCTCTCTGTCCCAAAAATAAAATAAAAATAAAAATAAAAATAAAAAAAATAAATAAAAAATAAACTACAGGCTTCAAACAATAGTAAGAAGTGAAGATTAGTATACTTTATATTTGATTCTAGAAAAGAATTCAAAACTGATCACAAAGTGAGAAAAATGTAATACACACATGCATGTACAACGTGTGCGTGCACACACACACATGCACTGTACTATGGATTTTTATCTCTTCTGGAAAACAAGATGTAAAATTCCTAAACATAATATCTGAGTGAACAAATATAGCGGGATATAAAGAAATATTATTCAATTGCCAAGCAGGATTTATTCTAGAAGTAAAAGAGTCATCCAATGTTAAAAAATGTATTAAGAGTCTGTGTGTTAACTATTTAATTACATGATCATCCTAACATGAGGGAGAAGTCTGTGATAAAATTGAAGACTTTTTCTTGAGTTTTAAGAATTACACTAGTACTTGCACACTGGTTTCCCTCTCCTACAATACCTCGTGCTTTCCTTCCCAGAAGAGAAGATAGAATGGCTCCCACAAAGAAGAGTGGTGAGAAGAATAAGGGCCACTCTGCCACCACAAGGTAATGACCGATAATACACCATCAATCTTCTCAAAGCACATCCATGGAGTGGGTTTCAAGAAGCATGCCCCTGGTGCACTCAAAGAGATCCAGAAATTTGCCGTAAAGGAGATGGGAACTCTAGATGTGCTCATTGACACCAGGCTCAACAAAGCTGTCTGGGCCAAAGGAAATGAGGAATGCTGCTTACTGTATCCACATGAAGTTTTCCAGAAAACACGAAGATGGAGATTCACCTATATACCTGTCACCACCTTCAAATATCTACAGTGAATGTGGACAAGAACCAATCACTGATTGTCAAATAAAGGTATAAAACTGCAAATTAATTAATTAATTAATATAAATAAATTATACCAAAGTTAAAGATAGATGAAATCTCTCATAAATTGATGAATGGGTATCTATCAAATACAAAATAAACACATTAAGAGGTTAACACTGAAAAACACTTTAAATAAAGAGATCTGTTATCAGTGTAATTATGTAGAATTGTTCATAGCTAATGCAAAAGACAAAAAAAGAGATGAATCATTAAACATTAGCTGGTAGGCAACAAAAGTCATTTTGCAGACTGTCTTGTTTACTAGTTAACAGAGAGATAAACCAGAAAACTAGTGAGAACTAAAACAAAGGCACACAACAGTTGCCAGATACAAGATCATCCAACCAAAATCAGTAACTCTTCTAATAACCAATTAAGAAATGTTATGAAAAAACTCTAATTCTAAATTCTAATCTAAAATTACTAGGAATCAACCGAACAAGAAATGTGCCAGACCTATATGAATGGGAAGACACATTACAAAATTATAGCTTAATTTTCATTGTCTTTGTTTTACCGAAATTTGGTAGTTAGTGCCAAAATTAGTTTGAAGAATAAGCAGACGATATAATCAAGTAATAGGGAGAACAAATAATGGGAAGTGATGGCATGTTGCATATGAAGTTACAACTAGATCAACACAACTACAGTACTGGCTCCCATTTGTTGAGAACTTCCTATGTGCCAAGCACTGCTTTAAATTTGATAAATAACACATGTGCACACACACATGCACACACACACACACACACTTATTTGATCCTCAAAACAACCCTATGACTATTATCACCATTTTAAGATGAGGAAATTGGCCACAGAGAAGTTAAGTAATAGTGTCACATTGGACATACCTTTAAAGTCTATAGGATTGATGGAAGTCACTCAGTTTTCTCTATCTCAATAGCAACTGTCTTGATAGTAGAACTTTTGACTGGAACTATAACCTTAGTATCTGAAATACAGATTTTCTGGGTTGTTTGAAAGAAACCTTCATGTACTTTAGTCCTTAGTCATGCAATTGAATAATTGATACATTTCAAGGAAAATAAACACCTTAGCATATTTTCAGTATCCAAAGTATGGAATGATGCCTGAACAATAAATCTGAACACTAAGTTCTGGCATAAACATCTTATTATTTATGTATTTCCTAATCTTTAAAATAGAATACCAATGAAAAATTGTATGAGGATTACATGAGAATATATGTGATTTACATAGTCTATTTATTGGCTGAATAAATAAATAATACCATTACCCAGACATAACTAATATTATAATTTTAATACATTTCTTTCAAACCAGTTGATATGTTGTAATACTGGATAATTTAAGAGTCAGCCTTCTTTCACTGACTTGTATAATTGTATAATAATATTTTTTACCATGTTTTATGGTACTAACCATTATTTGAAGGCCACTGAATGGAGGTATCCTAACCTGAATAAGCATTCCACAACTATTGCTCATTTATTTTGAGTTCATTTTGTTTTGCTTTTATAATTATGCATACGACCCTCAATGAAATTTTTGTGCTTTGTCTCTTGTTCCAATTATTTCCACTAAAAAATGGAAATCCTGAAAAAAAAGACTATCAATGTTTTTATTTTCAATCCATATGCCAGATTGTGCTTTCCAATTGTGGTGGAAAACAATCTACACAAAAGTACAGGAATATCAGTTTCACCCTCTTAGCAATCTTGAGTATTCATTATTTTAAAGTTTACTTTTGCCAGTTTAAAAGGCTCTAAACAGGGGCGCCCAGGTGGCTCAGTCAGTTGAACGTCGACTTCAGCTCAGGTCATGATCTCACAGCTTGTCAGTTCGAGCCCCGCTGTCGGGCTCTGTTGCTGATAGCTTGGAGCCTCAAGCCTGCTTCAGATTCTGTGCCTCCCTCTCTCTCTGCTCCAACCCACTTGCATTCTGTCTCTGTCTCTCTCAAAAATAATAACATTAAAAAAAATTAAAAAAAATAAATAAATAAAAGGCTCTAAACAATCATTAGTATACCGAACTCTTAAAACAATGTCCCTAATACAGTTGTTTTTAGTAAACGAGATCTTCCTTTCCAAATTCTTGAAGTGGTAAAATTAAGCAACAGATTCCACAGCAGTTCAAAGTGTTAAATACACATCTTCTACCTCTCTTTTTCAGCTTTGACATGTTGTCACCCAATGTAATCATTCCATAAAGAGGAATCATTCATATAAGATCCAAAAACTCCTAAGAGTAGCTAGATTTGAGAGGGTACATAGCTTAATTTTTGAGACTTATGGCAAGAAACTATGTCCAATACAGAGCATTTTTCAATCCAGAGAGAAGATTCAGGACTTACGGTTCAAACACCTGCCTCAGACCAGCTCTCTCTCATCCATCATGAGAATGGCTGCAGGTTAATGGTTTGCTGTCACATCTTTCATAATATACCTAATAGAATGTGAATCATATATTTTTGTTTTCACAAGACCTTAGTCTACAAAGTATCATCTGTTTCACTGTTATCCATAATCCTTGTTGCAAAGCTTAGAAAGAAAAACAGTCGATGTTCTAGACATCAAAACATCACTACTATCTCACCCTTAGCCTTCAGTAAAAAGCTTAAAGAATGCTGTCTTGTATTTCACAGATTTTGGACAGAATGAAATTAAGCTATCCTCGTTTGAATTCTCACTTTCAGAGTCTTCCTTTTTTTTTCTAAAAGAGTACATATGCTTTCTTCTGGAGGGCCTGAATTAACAGCACAAGTGCAGCAGAGTAGAAGCATATAAGTGATAAGGCTCTGTTAGTACTCCATCTTCTCTTGCATTGTGCCAAATTCAAGGGCTCAGTGGGATATCTTAAGGTTTTAAGCTGCAGGAGGAAGGCATCAAACAACAATGCAAGTTTAATGGCTCAAGTGTTCTAATCAGCTTACTATGTGTGTGTTGAGCATCTAGCCAGGTTTTGGCCCTAATGGAGGAAACAGAAATATGTGGCATGATCTGTACTCTCAAAAAGTTCCATTTGTGCTGGGAAACAAAGCTACATCCCCACTTACTATTAAAGACTGGGCAAATCAAAGGAATAAAAGCAGTTTTGATTTCATGGTTCTGCTCCTATCTTCTTGTTGGATTTTATTTGACAGTTTTGTCAAAAAGAAATACGAAACTTGAAGATTTACAGGAGTGAAAAGAGAATTTTATCAAATAATGATTTGCCTTTAACTTATTAAAGTTCTATCCTTTCTGCTGATTACTTTGAAAGGTACTAGATGACTGAAAATCAAACAAATGTTCTAAAATGATGTATTTTGAAGCTGAAGGGAGTGTACTTATTAATCATCTGAAGGTGACCCTCTATGAAGAAAATGAGGAGAGACAACAAAAAGGGCCACCAATTCAGGAGAGAGCTAAATTGGCTCAGTTTTGGAGTTGCATAAAACCCAAGAGGCGTCTTTAATTCCAAACAGAAGACAATTTAAAAACCAGTGCATGTCCCTGAGTGAGTGATCTGAATGTGAACATACAAAGGAAAAGTGTAAAAATCTTCCCACTTCTTATGCATAGAAACGGTGACAAATGGCTCTTGGGAAGCTATCTTTCAGGACGAAACCTTTACCAGGAAGCCCAGATAGATGGGTTTCTATCTCTTCTGTAAGAAAGAGAAAAAATAATACATGCTCTGAAGCACAGAAAAATTCAAATGCTTTGGCATTTCCAAAAAGAAATAAACTCTCAGGGTCTAAGTAACAGTATGTATCTCAATAAAGGACTCCCTAGTTCTGCTTATCTGAAAAGCAGATGGTGTGGCAAATAAGAAAGAAAAAGACTTTTCTGAAGACATTCCCTTCCAAAATAGTAAAGGGAGCCTTCTTCCCTTATACTTGTGTTGTTGTTTTCTCTCTCTCCCTCTCTTTCTCTCTCCATCTCTCTCTCAGGTAATCATATAAAAGTCAATGTTTTTCCAGATTGGCCATTAAATATAGATTGAGGAGAGAAATATGCATACTTGCACACTCCACTATATGCGAGTTGCTGTTACAGAACTCATCGGATAACCTCGTGGATTGATTGAATTTCTCAGAACAGTGCATGTCTCTAAACAGAAAGGCTATTTCTGAACAGCACACTAGGCAACCACTCACATCTAATGAACCCTGTCAGGTTTTCTATGTCACAGTGTGCCACACTGTGTAGGCAATGCAGTAGTATGACATGTAGACCCGCATTTAAGGAGCTTACGGTGTAGTTATAATAATAAAATATATGTGAAGGTGGTATAAAATATGTTGAACACTTAACATCAGGATTTGAGCTAAGTGCTTTTCTGTGTCAACCTATTCAGCATCCCCAAAAGTAGGGGGGGGGGGTTG
The DNA here is from genome assembly GCF_007474595.2 of Lynx canadensis. NCBI lineage: Eukaryota > Metazoa > Chordata > Mammalia > Carnivora > Felidae > Lynx > Lynx canadensis. The sequence continues at coordinate 132,395,406 of NC_044307.1, read as the reverse complement.
TTATCCTCTCCGTTGACTTCTTATAGCAATTAGAATAAAGCCCAAACTCCTTACTAACACCACAGGCCCCCTATGATTTGATCCTTCCCTTTCTCAGCCATCTCACCCCCTACATCTGATCACAGCACCTGCTCACTATACCCCAACTGTTCTGGCCTTCCCTCTGTTCCTCCAAGATATCTCAAACCTGGGGGATTTCACACTTCCAGGTCTTCCTGCCTGCCTGGAGAACTCTTCATCAGGTCTTTGCAAGACTAACTCTCCACATCAATCAAGTCTCAGGATAAAGTATCAATTTCCTCATAGAGACTTTTCAAGACCACCCTCGCTAATGTAAACCTTTCTCACAGTCACCACTTTATCACCCGGTTTTATTTTTAGTATCATTTCACACTTGTTTACAATGTCTTGATTGTTAGTCTGTCTCCCTCAGATTTTTTGTTGTATTTTTTTTAAGTTTATTTATTTATTTTGAGAGACAAAGCTAGCATGAGTGGGGGAGAGGCAGAGAGTGGGAAAGAGAATCCCAAGCAGGCTCCATGCTGTCAGCACAGAGCCCGATGCATTGAACTCACGAAACCATAAGATCATGACCTAAGCCAAAACCGAGAGTTGTACACTTAACTGACTGAGCCACGCAGGAGCCTGGCTGAATCTTTTTCACCAGTGTGTGCACCTGGAATATAGTAGGCATTAACAAATACTTTTTAAATGAATTAATAAAATCCTCATTTTACAGATGAGTCAACAGAGACAAAAAAGTGCCATAAAGCTGGTAAGTAGCAGTCAAGATTTGAGCCCAAAGCCCATGTTTTTCACCTTATCTCCCCACCTATCTAATTTGGCATAGTCAAATAACTACACAAAATAACATAGGAGCAAATACAAAATAAGTGGCAAAAATAACAAGTATTTATAGAAAAACACCTCCACAACGGTTTTGTCAGGGACAGCTTTCAAGAAGGCGATGAACTTGAACTGAGCCTTAGAAAATGGGTCATCTCACGACTGACTGAGAGAAAAACCTGGGTGAGCACAGACCAACAGGAGAAGCACATGCCATCTTTAGAAGAGCAGGAGAGAATTCTGGTAGGAGATGACACAGGTACACTGCGTTTTGAATCTTAACCCTCACATCTCAGTAGGAACACTGTCATTCATCAGCTAGGTGACAGTAATCACATAACTTCTGTCTCAGTTTCCACATTTGTAAAATCTGCCATACCAGTTTCACGGTGTTAATGTTATCTTTTTTTTTTTTAGATTCACAGTGCTAATGTTAATGTTAACAGACTATTAATGTATTAAAGTTAATGGAAGTATTCATATATATATGAATTACATGTAGCATATTCCTAATATAGAATATATTCATATATAAATATATATAAATATAAATTTGTATATTCATATATCAATATATGGGGATAAATGTATCATCTGTTATATGTCTATGAGCACTTGAAAAATGTAAAGCTCTCTGAAAGCCAAAAACAACTTCAGCATAAAATGAAGAAAGCAAATTAGAGTTAAATAGCACAAAACTTAACTAATGCCAGTCAATATAAATATAAACAATTACAGTTACTTATAGTTTTAAAATGTTTATGATAAATCAAGGAGATAGACCTGCAAGGAGAAACAGGCTTCTCCACACATGAGTAAAGTAGTCACTCAGATAACCAAGTGCTGATGTGGAAATGAGGTCCTCAGAGGCATGGGAAACGTGCCTCCTGAATTCCATAGATACAATTTACGTGTTCATTTCCTCAAAACCTACCTGTCAAATGTATCTATTTCTCTCTCTACTGTTTTGTGAAATCTATGCATTTGAGAGGTGATTAAAGAGAGGAAAATCAACGACCCTCTGACAGGAGGTAATGAGTTCCCAGGGGTAATCCCATTTCTGGCTTGAAGGGTGAAAGCTCCAGTGAGAACAGCCAACTCTGGCCGCCAGTAACAGCCAAAGCTGCAATTTCCTGCAGGAAGCCTCTAAAGCCCTCGGGTTAGCCACGCCCTGGGGCTCTTTTACTGTGCCTGGAAGCATTATAGGCACATAAATGAATATTAAAGCCAGAGACAAACTGTGCAGACGCTAACAACAGAAAAATATGTTTGAGCTGGCATGCCACTACATTTTGCCCAGATGTTTGTATTTATTTTGCATATTGTTCCTCTATTGTGTTTTTGTATTTTGTCTCCTATGGAATAGTAACATCATTTAAAATAAACGTTCACAGAAAACAATTTTCAAGAAGGTGCTAAATGTTTTTAACCCTAGAAGAGAAGAAATAGGAGATGTTACAGAAGGCCATGCTCCTGGTGAGAGAGACGGAACATTGCAGGAATGGTGTCAAGGGAAACCTTGCAAATTCAGCTTTCTAGAATAAAGGCACATAGAGGCCACTGAGGCCAGGGGAAGAGAAGCTATTTATAGTCATACTGCCAAATATTGTCCAGAGCACAAAAAGCAAGTTAACTACCCTTGGACATACAGAAACAAAAAAGCAATAAGGCTTTTAAGAAAATGTTTTAATGAAAACATTAGCTTTTGCTTAACTCGTAATTATTAATAACTTAGTGTGTACCTATCATCATTCTAGGTGCACTGGGGTGCACAAAAGTTACCCAGCCTCATAACATGTCTTCAAAACACCTACAGTCTGATAGAGGAGTTGGTCCTCAGACACAGGGACTGATATCACAAAGTTGACTAGATTTAAGTGGGTTGAGAGTTACAGATAATGAAAGTAGCTCAGTGAGGTGATAAATTAGAAGATGTCATTGATAGTCACTTAGAAGGTCAACAGCTATAAAGATTTGCAGACTCCCTGGATACAATGTTCTCCTCAGTTTGGGAAATGTAGCCCTTACAACAGAATCACTGGTTAAAAGAACAATCCTGGTAAGAGCTAAACTGAGAATTTGCTCTCTGCATCATACAAGATGTCACAAGGGACAGTGCTGCTCAAGGAGGGAATGTTTCCTATGAGAAGGGCACACTAAGAATAAGCTCTCTGAAGGAGGGTTTATCTGAGAGTACAGCCCTGGACCCACCCCCTTGATCAGCCAGGGGTTACTTTCCTCACTCTACCATGAGAACAGAAGCCTTGGCCATCCACAAAGGTATCTGAGATTCTGAAATGAGGCAACATAAATGTGCTCATGTTGTTATGGAAGCTGACAAGATTACGCAGCTGATCTCCTGTCTCAGAACTTAAGCTTGCATTACAAGTTGCATTGACAGTGAATTTCCATTAATCAAGACATTTTCCGATCACATTCCACAAAGGAAATGAATTCTCCTTAAATAAATGATACCACCCCAAAACTAACTATAAATAACACTTTATGAAGTATTCAGTGTTTTCAAACTATGACTTAAAAGAAAACAATGTCCAAATACAGAACATTTTAGTTGCTGGCACAGACCAAATTCCATTATAACAAAACCATAGGAACTGCTTGGAATCTTCTGCCACACAAAGATGTGATCTTCGAGCTTAAAGGTGCAGTAGGGAAATTATCACAGGACTGAGAGGCAAGAGACCCAGGCATTTGTGGCTTTCCAATCACTATGTGACCTGGGTGCTGAAATGAACAAGTTGAATGACACCTTAAAAGTTCCCTCTAATTCGTAACATTCCTTGGCCTCAGCAGGAGGACATTAGTGTGGATGTCAAAATTTGGGTTTTCATGAAGGTAAATAAATGTGCTGTAATTTGCCATATCAAAAACATCACAAAGTGCAAATACTGTGCTAAAACTAAAAAATACTAATACACCAAAGATTCCAGCCCCTTAAAGGCAAATGATTAATGATATATGTTTGAGTTGCTTGTGTTTTAGTTTATTCACTTTTTCAAGTAGTCAGTCCCTTTTTATAATTCCAAATTTCTAAGAATCATTCATTAGATTAACATTAAATAGCAGCTATGAACAAAGCTTTCAAAAATCTGTTTAAGAAAAAAAAGTCACTTGTCACCATGAGTTTTAACAACGTTTTGTTCAATTATTTGTAATTTACTTCTGTTTACTTCCATATGTTATAAAATTTAACTGAGGGCATTTAGTTTAGGATTATTACTAACTTAAAGGTTACCAACTCCAAAAGGCCAAAATATCTCTTCCTATTTCCCGCCAATGTGAAGAAAATGATCTGCATTTCCAGATTTTGTTGTTTTAGTTTCTCAACCAAACACAATCCGACCACCACCACTCACCACTCTCATGAAACTACTCACCAAGAGCTACCATTACTCTGGATTAATCCTTCCAATAGCTTATTTGTTAGCCTTACTTATTGTGAAATATAAACTACATCACAGAAAAGCTCACAAAATAAGAATGTACAGTCCGAAGAGTTCTTCCATTGGAAACACCCATAAAAACATCCCTCAGATCAAGAAAGAGAACACACCAGACCCCAGCAGCTGCCCTCGTGCCCATCCAGCTCATTACCTTTTCTCCTTTCAAGGAAACACTGTCTTAATTTAGAGCACTCATTCTTCTAGCTTTCTTTTGCATTTTTACCAGGTAAGCAAGTATTCCTAAGCACTATAGGTTTAATTAAACCTGACTTTGTAGTTTATCTGACTTTTCTCATTCAACACCATGTTTCATGTTTTTATCCTTTCTTCTTGCATGAATTCCATTTATGAGTATGCCACCATTTGCTTGCTCATTCCAATGTGGGCACAATGGCTAATTTTGAAGTACTCAACCCACTGACCATCTCTGGAGCACATAACAAGGTTGACCATCACCTCTCTGAAATTCTCTCCTTTCCTGCCTTTTGCAACACAGCTCTCCCAGTTCTCCTTCTATCGCTTTGATGGTTCTTCAAAGTTTCTTACTAAGTGCTCTTCCTCAATGTCGCCCCCCATGGAGTCTAAGTCTGCTTTAGATATCTTTCTTTATCTCCTCCTTGTACATTATCACTAGGCAACCACTCCTTCTTTAGCTCTGGTCCAACTACTTTTCTAGGATAATTTTTCATGACTTCCACCTTCATCACAGCCTAGACCCCCCCTTCCCACTAGACATTTTACACAGCTACTCCCCCTAAATCTGTCATTCCTCTTTTCACCTTTGTTTCTCTTTGTATGCCATCACTCCAGCTTGCAGTTCTGTCTCTCATCTTTACCCTTTAATTTTCCAATCAAATATTTCCTCCTGTGAAGTCTTCAGGAACACTCTGACAGCCTTCATGGCTCTCTCATCTGTGTTCCATGAGCACATCGTGCAATCTCCCACTACAGCACTTATTGTGTTGTATTGTGAGCATTTGTGCGTGTCTATATCCATCACCAGAGGACAAGGAATTATGTCTTATTCATCTCTGTATTCCTGAGAGTGCCTGGTATGTAAATGTTGCCAGAATGAATGAATCTGTTTACTTGGTAACCTTTATGAGTTTCCTGTGCTAGGGGAAGCCTCACAGCATTCGCATTCATGCTATGTTCATCTGCCAAAGCTTCATCAAACTTTTACATGGTAGGTGTTGCAGGTTGGGCTCTCTCGGAAGCACACTCTGAGATGCAGACTGGTATGCAGGATGTTTATTATGTAATGTTTTAGGGATCAACATCTGTAGAAGGAAATGAAAAGAAAGAGAAAGAAGCAAGTCCGGGCAAAGGAAAACATGAAGCTGTAATGCGGTCTCAGTGGAAGTCTCTGCTGACACTACAGGGGATTTTGAGGCTAGAATGTTCAAGGTGGGGTAGCCAAGCTGGGACTGTGTATTCCCTCACCTGCATCAGAAGAGGCATGACCTCTTTCTGGTCAATCCCTGAAGGGCTCTTAAAACTAAAAGTGACACGGTCGGTCACAATCCTAGCTTCATACTGTCCATCACGGTATAAAATGCTGTTAAAAAGAATTTTATAAATCAATATCCTAAGTTATGTATAATGTCTATCAAGATGGATTTCCTACATGATGTATCTATGTCATTATGAAAAAACGATCATTGCCAGTTTCATCATGCTTGTTATAAAAGTTTCTGCTCTAACTTTGCAATCTTTGTTTTCTTCCCTCTGGCTTTGAGCCAGCACTCCTAAAGGTCGGTCACCCCACACATAAGGCACCCCAGAAGGACATCACAAAAGCTGTACACGGAGACCCTTGCAGCAAGAATTTAACATGACTCCATTTGGAAAGGGTGAAGTGACAGAAAGCAAGATATTTGGTTGCTCAGCAGTTAACATTAATGAAGTGCACAGTTCAGTTTTCTCAGCCACATTTCTGTGAACATTGGAAATAAAAATTTTGAAAATCTCCACTTAGTGCCAAAGCATCTGAATATCTAACTTCTGGATAAAAATTCCAGTTTTTTCACAAGTTTTTTCTTCCATTATTTTGTATACCTAACAGTGTGAAGAATTAAAAATGAGGGGATGGGGGCGTGGGTATTTGTGTGATTCTTTCTTGGGCAATCTCAAAATATAAGCTGCCAAACTACAAGGATTCTTTTTCTTCACATGGGAAAATCATAATGTTATTTACCCCAGAAAGGGTAAAATCTGCACTTTTTTATAATTCTTCTAGAATAGTCCAACATATGAATCACCAACATGTGAAACACACAGGTGTGCCAAAAAGGACTGTACCAGGAGACAGGGCAGTAAAAACCAGAGTGTAAGATGTGTGCATTCGTCGATTCTGATTACTGTTTTCTGAGGCTGGCATAACAAAAGGAGTTATGCGACTGCCAGGTTTCTGGAATGAGCAAATAGATAAAGTGTGGTGCTTTTAACCAGGGTAAGATATATATAAGAGAAGGAGCAAGTTTGGGAGAGAAAGATTATGAGCTCAGTTTTGTAAATCTTCAGCCGAGATGGCTGGACACCATCCAGTGGAGATTTAAGATAGTTTTAGATCTCTCAGTCTGCTGAAGGCTGAGCTAGGAATATGAATTTGGCAGACATAAGTTTAAAGACTCATTCATTCATGCATTTATCATCCAGCTAGCGATGAGCCAGGTACATGCTGGGCTCCAGAGAAAAAGAAGTTAGTGTGGTGAATAATAGCGGATACTGTGAAAGTGGATGACACCACACAAGGAAGGATAGGAGGAGTGAGAAGAAAACCAATGACAAGACCCTTGGGAGGATCCAGATTGAGGACACAGGCACTGGAAGAGAAACATGAAGATAAGACTAAAGAAAAAAGCCTAGATGGGCAAAAGGAGAATCAGAGGAGAATGGGAGTCTAGAATTTAAAGGCGAGACAAGAACTGGACAGAGTAGAAGTTGTGACATTAGGAAGGCTTCCCGTTGAACGTTGGAATGTGCCATCCCACCTGTGATAATATCTGGCTGCAAGAATAGTAGATCTAGTGTGCTGCCATATTAAAACACTCAAAGGTAAAGTTTATCACTGATATCGTTATTAATGCAATTATTACAGCAATTACTAAGAGTATTATCATTATCAACAATGTTCTATAATTTTAAAACCTCAAAATAAGGCCTTTGAAAAATAGCTTGGCTTTAATCCTCAGGAGGTCCTCTGACAGATCAGATGCAGCATGATGGATGGCACTGAATCAGATCACAGCAGGTTGGGAAGTGACTGACTGGGAGGGGGGACAAGAGACAGAGTGCAAACTAGCATGTTCGAATTGTTTTTCATGAAAGAAAGAGAGAGGGGAGTAGACAGGCAGCTACTGAAGGCTTTTTTTTTTAAGGCATACAGAATATGTTCATATGCTAAAGGGATTAGGTCAGTGGAGTAAGAAATAGTGAGGATACAAGTTAGAGAGATGGAATAATGAGAAAGATTCTTGGAAGATTCAGTGGAACTATGTTCAAGAACAAAAGTAAATTTCTAACAGCATCAAAAAATACCAAGTGCCTCAGAAAAGGTCTAACAAAGATGCATAACACGTTATTGGATTATATTAAAGACGACCTCAAAAACTGAAATAATGATTTCCTAGTGTATATGTATATTACTATACCATCAATTTGAACACCTCTTTTAAAAATCACATTGTGCAACCTAAATATATATAATTTTTACTTATCAATCATACCTCAATAAATCCGGGGCAAAAAGAAAACTAAAGAAAAAAATTAAAATAATATGGAAATACACATGAACACTTCTTTTAAATAATTAAATGTATATCAAATTCACAGACTGGAAAGCTTATTAGAATAAATGTTCCTCCTGAAATTAATATATAGAGTCCATGAATTTCATATCACCAGCAGGTTACTTTAAGGTGTATATGGAAACTTAACAAATACACTTACATGTGCATTAAAAAGGCCAAAAATATCCAAGACATACTTGAAAAAGAAAAAAAAAAATGGTAGAAAGGACTTACCCAGATATCAAGTCTTATATAAAGCTACAGTAATCAAGATGGTGAGCTTTTATTGCAAGGATGGACTTTTCAGCCAATAGAATATAACTGAAGTTCAGAAACAACTCTACACACAAAAGGGCACTTGATTTATAACAAATGCTATAACTCCGGAGCAATGGAGAAAGAGCAGGCTTTTCAATCAGTGAAACTACAATAATGGGTAGGTATATCCATAAGTAAAAATCACTTCCACATGAATTAAAAATCTGAATGGAAAAAGGAAAATTTTTAAACTTTTGAAAAAGAATATAGATGAATATCTTCATAATCCTGGGATAGAGGTCTTTAATAAGACACTTATTAATAAATACTTATTTAATAAAGCACTTATTATAAATGAAGATACAGATAACTTTGACCACATTATAAACTGAGAACTTCTGCTTATTATAAAACTCCATGGAAAAGATAAAGAGACAGACCACAGCGTGGAAGAAGATATTTGTAAGTTGATAAGGCTTGATCTCAATACACTGCCAACTCAATGAGAAACTCAAGTTAAAAAAAAAAAAAAAAAGACTATCCAATAGAAAAGTAGGTGGGGTGCCTGGGTGGCTCAGTCGGTTAAGCGACTGACACTTGACTTCCACTCAGGTCATGATCTCACCATTGTCAGATCAAGCCCCATTTTGGGCTCCATGCTGACAGCACGGAGCCTGCTTGGGATTCTCTCTCTCTCTTTCCTTCTGCCCCTCTCCCACTTGTGTGCACACGCTCTCTCTCCCTCTCTCTCTCTCTCAAAATAAATAAACATTTTTAAAAAGATTAAAAGGGCTTAATTTAAAAAAATAAAGAAAAATAGGCAAAGAAAAGAAGTTTCACAAAAGTCAAAATCTAAATAAATCACCAATAATCTTATTTTTTTTAAGGTACTCAACTTCACTGATAACATTACTGAAACAAGCAGTTAGCATTAAACATCCTTAAGATTGGGAAAAAAATTTAAAGTCTAATACCAAATGTTGGCCAGAATTTGGAACAGCAGAAATTGCCATATACTGCTGGTGGGAGTATAAATTCATACACTCTCTTTGAAGTGGCCTTATCTAGCACAGCTGAAGCACATACACCTTTTGATCCAACAATCCCACTGCTGGGTTTATAACTTAAAGAAATGTGTGCATGAAGAGACACTGTTTATAGAAGCCCATAACTAGAAACTTCCCAAATTGCTATTATCAATAAAATGCATAACTACACTGTGATATATTCATTCAGTGGACACTATGCAGTATTAAAACTGAATGGCCGAACTAAAGTTCCATGCAACAATACGAATGAACCTTATCATGACAAGGTTAAGCAAAAATAAGACACAAAAGAATATATATACAATGTGATTCCATTTACATGAAGTTCAAAAATAGAAAAATTAACTTTTTTTACTTAGGGATGAATACATAGACGACAAAATGATAAACACAGGCAAATTCAGTATCACTACTAAAGTGAGCAGCATGGAAACACTAGGAGAAAGGTCTGAGTCTACAGCTGGGATGACTTTACCTGGCTAGTTCCCTCTCACTCTGTAGCTATTCCAAACCTTCTATATAAAACATTCTATTTCTTGGTCTGGGCACTGTTTTTACAGGTATTTGCTTTATTTCATTTGTAGAACTGTCCATTTAGATTTTTACACTTTTCTGTTTGCAAGTAATATTTCTCAGTAAAAAGTGTGAGGAGAAAAGGGATAGGTGAGATTAACTTTAGACAATAGTGGGAACATATAACAACCTAATAACTTATTATGAGAACTGAACAAACTGTATATACCATATACTTGGCTATACATCTAAGATGAAACACGTGCTCAGCTACAACGATTATATTCAAGTATTTATAAATAAAAGCCAGCATGAAAAAAATAAAATGCTGTGAAAAGCTGGGCTTATTCCTTTAATTCAGAAATACTTCAAGACATTTTCTAACTACTTAGGACTATTCGTGCTCACCAGAAATCCTAATCTATCTCTTTAGCTGTCCTACAAGATAACAATATTATTAATTTCCTTTCCAAATGGAAGCAGCTTACTGAGGCATGTGGTTACGTGTTATCCTATTGAAACAAGCTGTTTGATCTATATATTCTAGAGTTTAGCGTACTAGTGTATTAAAAATGATTGTATCTTAGACATTTCATTTTCTTCCCCGAATGCTTTAGTATCTAATTTTAGAGACTGGTACTCAAATCAACTGAGTTAACCACTCTGATTTATTAAAGAATTACTGATTGTGAGACTCAGAAGCAATATTTACCCTTTTAAATGCTATCACTTCCACAAATGTGCATGGAGCAGTGCACTGTGAAAGACAAGGCACCAGGGGTGGGGGAAGGGTGCTGCATAGGAGAATAATGCCCGGCCAATGAGAAAATCACAAAAACTACATTCGATAGATCAATATGAAATAAACTAACACAAAACAAAGCTGTTATAAATGCTAAACGAAGGTGTAAGCAACACGCTGTAGGAATATTTAATTCAAATTGGGTAAGTCAGGACAGATTGTCATTTGAAAGAGACTGAGAGACTCCAGACTTGGCATGAAATTTGAGAAAGTTCTGCAGGCACTGCAGAATAAGGAAACTGCAGAAGCAGAGGGTAGAAGTTCTGGATATGCTCAAAGATTGTACAAGAGATTGATAAATTGGTAATGCTCGTGTTTGTGGAGGGACGCAGAGGAAAAGGATACTGGATAGGCAGTTAGGAATTCATCTTTGAGAATACAGAAACAGTTTTAGTTTTTAAAGAGTTACTAGGTTAAACTGGCTCTAACACGAGACAGAAAAATAGGACCCAGCATACGGTTTGCAAATACATTCCAGAATTATAAGCCTTAGTGAATTCTATTTAACAAATTTGCCTCACCCACGTTGACTTGTTACTTGAGGTACTTCCTCTCTTGTACTAACAAACACCTGTCCTATATCTTCATATATTTCTTCTATTGCACAGCATTAAAACTCTTTTTTACTAAAATTTTGGAATTTTTGCACAGAACAGATCCAGGGATGCCCCTTCTTCCAGCCTCTGACCACTTCCCAACCTCTTTTCCAGTCGCAACCTTCCGCAACACGTTCCTTGCCACCCTCTGCCTCGAGGACCAGCCAACACCGTATTCTGAGCTTAGCTCCTCATCGCGAACCAACCACGGGCTCCCAGATTCATCAGAATTATTCCACGGAGGTGGATGCCACCGGCCATCGCCTGGTCAACTTGCACCTGGAAGTCTCCTACACCTACTTCTCTGGGCTTCTATTTCAACCAAGACGATGTGTCTCTAGAAGGTGTGGGCTGAAGTGAGGCACCAGGGCGCTGAGCATCTCTTGAAGATGCAAAACCAGCGGAGCAGTCACGCCTTCTTCCAGGATATGCAGCAGCTGTCGCACTGAGTGGGGAAAACCCTGGACACCACGGAAACCACATGGACCTAGAGAAGAACCGGAACCAGACTCTTTTGGATCTGCACGCAATGGGGTCTCTGTGACTTCCTGGAGAGCCACTTCCTACTTGAGGAGGTGAACCGTCAAAAAGATGGTGACCACCTGACTCACCTCCAGAGGCTGCCCGCCCCAAGGCTAGGCTGGAGAGTAGCTCTTCCGAAGGTTCACGCTCAAGCGCAACTAGAAGTCTCCAGAACCCTGCAGCCTTTGAGGGGTCCCTCTGCATCCCCTCTGTGCCAGCAGTTTTTGCATGAGCCTCTCCCTGGAGCCACTAGGCAGCCTTTTAACCACCCTAGAGCCCTCTCTCAAGCCGCGGAAATTTGTTTCCACCAAATGGAAACAATAAAGTCTTTTGCAGCAAAATAAGTAAGTAAATAAGTAAGCTCATTCATTAACTTAATTAAATAATATTTTAAAATACGTATGAAGAGTTTTTCTGAAGTGGCATGTCAGAAAGATGAGAAAAAGAGTAAATTTGGAATTCACTTTGAAAACCCCCCAATAAGCAAAAGTCTCCCTAAAACTTAGTAGATTATCCCACAGGTTGTCTGTATTTTAGTTCCAGAACAAAGTTAAAATATGTACACTATCCATTTTTTGAGTATGTTACCCATTAACAGAACCACCTTTCAACTCAAACCAATAATTTCCCAAATTTCCTATTGTCAGTTACATAATTCTGTCATTCCCTGGCATAGTAGAACGTGAAATTATTTTAAAGTAAGTAACAATCTGGGGTGCCTCGGTGGTTAAGTGCCAACTTCGGCTCAGGTCATGAACTCACGGTTTGTGAGTTCAGGCCCCACATCAGGCTCTATGCTGACAGCTCAGAGCCTGGAGACTGTTTCAGATTCTCTCTCTCTCTCTCTCTCTCTGTTCCTCCCTCTCTTGTGCTCTGTCTTGCTCTTTCTTTCCTCTTTCTCTCTCAAAAATACAATAAACACTTAAAAAACTTTTTTTAAGTCAGCAACAATCTGTAAGAAAAGAAGAAGAAGAAGGAGAAGAAGAAGAAGGAGAAGAAGAAGTAAATTCATAGAGTGTTTTCAGTCCAAATATCATCTATTTCTTGTGTTCAGCCCAAATCCATATCCCTGGATAACATTAAATGCTACTTAATAGTATAACAAATGATCCCTTTCTGAGAGTCAAAACTGTCTCATAACTAAGAATTATATCATCAGATTTATTACTCAAGCATGTTCCTATGATGAATTTCCTATTCTCTCCTCTTCATGAAATTAACACCCACCCAACATCATTCCTCAATCAGTTGACACAAGACAAACAGTTGTCTGACTGGTCATGGGTGATATGCCAGCAAGTGAACCAGGTGCTGAAAGGAAGGAGACCATTTTTTATGCTTGTGATTAAGTTCATGCTATTAATATTGGATTTCATTAATATTGTATTTCAAATTGAAAATCTTCCGTTGTGGCATTTGACATTCATGTCTATGTGTGAAATACGTGGGAATAAATAGTTACTGGGTCCTTTAAGCAGGCCAACAGCTGAAAATGCCCCCTTCCTCCCCACGCACATGACTGCAACTCAGGCCTCTAAAGCTGTGTGACCTCCTTCAGCAATTCCCTTCCTCTCTCAAGTCTCAATCTGATTTTCTGAAAATTAAGTAAGGTGAACTAGCTAGTCTCTAGGTCTTTTCCAAAATTTGAATCCATGAAAGAACAATTTAAAAGGAAATAGCTGCAGAAAATCCCAGCAAAGTCAGGCAGAATGTGAATCGCTCTAGGCCTTAGACTGATTAAAGCAAGAATATTTTTAGCCTAGTTAAGTTAAAGTAACTGTAGCTGGGCTGATATTAAATCTGAGTCTTGGGGTCAGGAGAAAGGGAAAGAGATTCACATGTGGAGCTATCTGAAATGGAATAGACTGCCTCAGGAAGAGACAAGTTCACCAATTACTGGAAGTGTGCAAGGAGAGGCTGGGAGTTCACCTGGCAGGACGGTTGAGGAGCTTATATGTGGAGCTCTGAGATCATCTTCAACCTTAAAGTATAAAATGGCACCATAAGCTGCTGTGCCAGAATCCAGTGTTCTTTCCTCTCATGGATCCCCCAGCAAAACCGCATCAACATTCTGTTACATTCAGCTAACACATGTATTGAGTCCTGTCCTTGCCAGGCACCAGGCACCATGCAAGTCCTATAGGGCTCGCAAAGATGATTTGGAGAATACTCTGTACTGCTGAGGCATAAGACAGGAACATGATAGCTACCAGGGAAGTGGTGATAAGTGACACACAGTAAGCCCAGATAAAATGCCAGGAAAGATCAGGAGAGAGAGAGAGAGATCACTTCCAAGTTTGCATAAAAAGGATGGAGAACTAATGCAGAGTTTATGAAAGAGATAATGGTGGAGCAGAGCCCTAAAGAAAGGCACAAGGTACAAAGGGATAATTAATGACTTCTAAGACTTTTCCATTCCTGAGATTCCACATATTCCATTAAATGTTACGAAAATGACACAGACATGTTAGTTCCCCTACCTTAAAGTGCTTACTCTGCCCATCTTCTTGACCCATTAGGTTAATAAGGCAGGGGCCGTTGGGTCACAGCCTGCTGAGGAGTTGAACTAGATCAGGGGTTCACACTAGATGAGGAATCAGGATCACATTATGATTATCTCTGTGTAATGTCAGCAAACTGAAGCATCACATGCAATTTTAATAGCAAGACCAAGTTTTAAAAAGACATTATATAGTTAGAGAAGACTTTTTTTCTACAGTAATTGGCTTGTATTTTTTATTCCAATGATAAATACACATTCATTATAGTGCTGACCTTATGTGTATTTCTATCCCCTTGATCAAGCAGATCATTTAGTTAGACAATGTACTACTATCTGAACATCAGAATTCAGTAGCCGCTTTTAATTTACTTTTAATTACCAATGAAACTTTACTTTTGGCTCTTTGGAGGAATTGTCTAATGATAGTTCATATGAGATGTCACCCTTCTTTTTGCATCACTGCTGCCCTGGGCCCTCTTTTTAAACTGCTATATGATTCTTAGCACATATTCTAGATTTGGGAGTTTATTCATGAATCTATAGTAAATCTTCAATGACATATCTCAACGAGGTTGATTATTGTCCTATTCTAGTGCAAGTAATTATAGTTTGAAATGAGTTTGCAAGTCTTTGCTATGCTTGATTACATGCCATTTAGAATAGCTACTTTTTTCAATATTTGACATCACATCATTAACAATGAAATGATTAATTATGTTTACATAGAGTAACTTAGGTATCTTGTTTGAAATGCAGACCTTCTGGTGTTACCAAACTTATGAAATGATTAATGTAGTATACAAAGTATAGTACTAGCCATGCAATGATAGTATTGTGATTGATTCCAAGAACTAATGGCATAGAAATGCTAATATATACAAGTATGGGGAAAAGAAGAATTGTAATGCCTCAGATCTATTTTAATGTAGTACCTACCAGAAAAGGATATACCCCTGACTGGGACTGCTGGCTGCCTGTCACCTGGAGGGAGCAGGTTCCCCATATCAAGAAAAGGAACAGCCACTACAGATTTGTTATTCTCAACACCCACCCTACATCAGTAGTTTGGGCATACCTCTCACCTTCTCCTGTTTGTAGAGATCTGAATTCACTGTGTTACAGTTGATCACAAGCTTACAGTTGATCTTTTTTTGTTAAAGACTTCTTTGTCTCTAGTGTTATCTTTATATATTAAAAATGTATCTGTATCCAAGAAAGACATGTGACTGATTAATATTAGAAAAGTTTGGGAGGTTTTCTTTGTTTTTTATAAGTACTACCAGTAGAAATAAACATTTAAATGTTAAGTCGCTAAGTAAAATTCTGCAAATTTTTTCTTATTTTCATTCCATATTTTAGGAGGCCTGATATGATATGAACCCTGAGATTTCTTAGTACAGTTTTATTATTAATGCCTCTATTATACAAGTAGGAAAGCATCAACATAGAAATAAATGGGTATTATTCTAAGTCTAACAGAAAAAAAAAACTGCTATTTGTATCATAAATAGTTTCTAAGGAGGATGGACCCTGTTCCTGGGTAGTCCTTTATTAAGCATCTTAATAGATTTGTTCATGTGTGTTTGGGAAAAAGAGCTAGAGAAAGCTAGGTTTCTTACCATAATAGAGATTGAATTATTTAGAATTTCTAGAGAAACATGAAAATAAGGGTGTGGGAAATCAAGGGAGGAAAAAAAAGGGACCCACCAAAGGATAGAAAAAAATGCATGAGCTAAGAGTGAGACAGAAAACCCCAGTGAGGGCTAACTGCAAAGGATTTTGAAGAATATGAATGCATAATATGGATGAATAAGTTTTTGAATGAGCTATATACATCAAGGGACTCCTCTCCTTATCAGCTCACCAGTCAAACCTACTGTATTCACAATTGCTTTGAGTGTAAACCAACAAATATTCTGAGGGTCACCTTTGAATTAATTGCATATTCAACCAAGAAAGCACACGTGGAAACAGAAGACCAGCAGTCAGACAAGACCATGAAAACATAAAGCCCTGGGAACACACAGAAATCTTACAAAGACATGGAATTATTGAGTTCAAGCCAAACTCACCTTGAGTAGTAGTAAGCCTTTCTCACATGACATCTCATGTTGCATATTTCCAACTAAATCCAAATATTTCTGTCCAGAATATTCATTGATGTGATATAAAACCAAAGAAATATACACAGACTATGGTCTTAGAGAGATTCCAAAGTAGAAAGAAAAGGTATATACCTTTTTATGGTATGTCATAGAAAGGGATAATTGGTGACAGCAAAAAATATAAAAAGGAAGGGGGAAAATTACAGAACCTACAGGCAAATAGATATAAATTGCTATTAGTAGAAAAAATGACTATTTTATTTATGAGACATTTTATACATACCTCATGGTACCCATAAAACAAAAATCTAAAACAGACATGAAACATTTGAAAAGGGGAAACTGAGCAAATTATCATGGAAAACCACCAACTTACAAAGGTATATAGACACACAAGGAAAAAGAAACAATGGAGATGCAAAACAACCAGAAAATAAAAGATAAAATTGCATAATAAGTCCTTATAATAATCACTCTAAATATAAATGTAAGTCTAAATGTAAATGTAAAAGGTACAGAGTGGCTGGATAGATTCAAAATCAAGACCCAACTAATGCTGCTATTAAGATACTCATTTCAGCTCTAAAGATACACGTAGACTCAAAGTGAAAAAGTAGGAAGACAATACCCTAAGCAAATGGTAACCAGAAGAAAGTGGATGTCATCATACTTCATTCAGACAAAATAAACTTCAAGCCAAAAATGGTAACAAGAGACAAGAGACAAACAAAGAAGGTTATTATTATTATATAATGATAAGGAGCTCAGAAGATCAAGAAGATATAACAATAATAAATATATATCCTCCCAACACCTGAGGATCGAAATATAGTAAACAAATACTAATATATCTTAAGGGAGAAATAAATGACAATACAATAATAGTAGGGGACTTTAGTAGCCCACTAACAGTGATGGATAGATTGTCCAGACATTAAAAACAAGAAAACATTGAGATTGAATCACATTTTAGAACAAATGGGCTTAACAGACATATATAGAACATTCCATTCAAAGGCAGCAGAAAACACATTATTCTCAAATACACATGGAACATTCTCTAAAATAGATCATATAGTAGGTCACAAAACAAATCTTAGCAAATTTGAGAAGACTGAAATACCAACTGTCTTCTCTGACCACAATGTCATGAAATCAACAAGAGGAAAGTGACTAGATCTACAAATATGTGGAAACCAAGTAACACCTTTCTAAACAACTAGTGAGTTAAAGAAGAAATCAAAAGAGAAATAAAATATTATCTCAAAGCAAATGAAAATGAAAATAAAACATATCAAAATTGTGGGAGATAGCAGTTCTGAGAGAAAAGTTTTTAGTAATGCGTATGTTAAAGAAGTAGAAAGAGGTCCAACAACCTGAGTTTATACCTCAAGAAACTAGAAAAACAGGAAAATTAAGCCTGAATTTAGCAGGAAAAAGAAAATACTAAAAATCACAGCTGAAATAAATGAACTAAAGGCCAGAAAACCAATGGAAACCGAGAGCTATTTATTTGAAATAGTAAAAAAAAAAAAAAAAAAAAAAAATGACAAGCCTTTAGATAGACTAACCAAAAGAGAGAGAGAGAGAGACTTAAACAAATAAAATTAGATATGAAAGAGGAGACATTACAACTGATAGTACACAAATGCATAGCTCATAAGAGACTACTATCAACAATACATGCCAAAAATTACCTAACCTGGAAGTAATGGACATATTTCTAGAAGCACACAACCTACCAAGACTGAATCAGGAAAAAATAGAAAATCTGAACAGACCAATAAAGAGTCAAGAGATTGAGTCAGTAATCAAAAAACTCCCAGCACAGAAAACTTCAGGACCAGATGGCTTCACTGGTAAATTCTACCAAACATTTAAAGAGGAATTAACACCAATCTTTCCCAGAATCTTCCAAAATATTGAGGAAGAGGGAACACTTCAAAACTCACTCTATGAAGCCAGATTTACATTGGTAAGGATATCACCCCCAAAAAAGAAAACTACAGACCAATATCCCTGATGAATATAAATGATAAAATTCTCAACAAAATATTAGCAAATTGAATTCAGGAATACATTAAAAGGATTAGGGGCGCCTGGGTGGCGCAGTCGGTTGGGCGTCCGACATCAGCCAGGTCACGATCTCGCGGTCCGTGAGTTCGAGCCCCGCGTCGGGCTCTGGGCTGATGGCTCAGAGCCTGGAGCCTGTTTCCGATTCTGTGTCTCCCTCTCTCTCTGCCCCTCCCCCGTTCATGCTCTGTCTCTCTCTGTCCCAAAAATAAAATAAAAAAAAAAAAAAAAAAACGTTGAAAACGTTGAAAAGAAAAAAAAAAAAGGATTATATACCATGACCAAGTGGCATTTATTCTTGGGAAGGAAGGATAATTAATATACACAAATTAATAAATGTCATCATTATGTCAATAAGATGAAATATGAAAATCACATGAGCATCTCAATACACATATGGCATGCATTTCACAAAATACAACATCCTTTCATGATAAAAACTCTTAACAGATTGGAAATAGAAAAACTTATTTGAACTTAATAAAGGCAATATATGACAAACCCATAGCTAATATTATAACTCAGTGGAGAAAAAATGAAAGTATTTTCCCCAAGATCAAGAACAAGACAAGGTTGCCCACTCTACTACTCTTCACAGATTGGAAATAGAAAAACTTATTTCAACTTAATAAAGGCCATATATGACAAACCCGTAGCTAATATTACACTCAGTGGGAAAAAAATGAAAGTATTTTCCCTAAGATCAAGAACAAGACAAGGTTGCCCACTCTCACTACTCCTATTCAACATAGTACTGGTAGTTCTAGCTAGAGCAACATATTAGGCAAGACAAAGAAAGAAAGAAAGTATCCAAATTGGGAAGAAAAAATAAAACTGTCACTATTTGCTGATGACATGATCTTCTATATGGAAAATCCCAAAAAGTCAATCAAAAAACTGTTGTAATTAATCAATGATTTCAGTAAAGTGGCAGGTTACAAAATCAACTTACAGAAATCAGTGGCAACAAATGGAAAGACATGTCATGATCATGGATTGGGAGAATTAATATTGTGAAAATGGCCATACTACTACCAAAACTGTTTACAAATTCAACACAATCCCCATCAAAATACCAGAGGCATTAATCACAGAAATAGAAGAAACAATCCTAAAATTTATGTGGAACCACAAAAGACAGTGAATAGCCAAAAACAATCCTGAGGGAAAAAAAATAAAATAAAATAAAATAAAATAAAATAAAATAAAATAAAATAAAATAAAATAAAACAAAGCTGAAGGTATCACAAAGTATAGTAAACCACAGTAATAAAAGCAATGTGGTTCTGAGACCAAAATACATACATAAACCGATGGAACAAAATAAAGAGCCTAGAATTAAGTCCCAGCATATATGGTTAATTAGTGTTTGACAAGGGAGCCAAGAATATCCAATGGGGAAAAGATAATTTCTTCAATAAATGGTGCTGGGGAAACTAGAGAAACACATGCAGAACAATGAAATCAGACCCTTATCTCAAACTGCTCACAAAAATTAACTCAAAATAGGTCAAAGACTTAAACATAAGACCTGCCACCATGATACTCCTAAAAGAGAACATAGGGAAGAAGTTTGTCAATATCAGTCTTGGCAATGATTTTTTGGAAATGACATCAAAAGCACAAACAACAAAAGCAAAAATCAAAAAATGAGATTTGATTTCATCAAACTCAAAAAATTCTGCAGAGCAGAAGAAATGATTTGCAGAATAAAAAGATATTTTTAAGGTAATGAGGACCTGGAAAAGGTGAAGAGGGCTGGAGAATAGAAAAATCAGTCATGGGCTTTGGAATTATTTCAAGGAAAAATTGATAGCCTGAGTAAATGATTATATATGAGGTAAACAGGATGGTAGCAATTCAAAGATCCCGGCATGTTTGAGTCTCTTTAGCCTGACTTTTCTCTGGGTTTGCAAAGTTTCTCCAGTTACATACGATGCTAATTAAAGTGTTTAACAACCCCCCCCCAATTAATCTGAGTTTTGTTTCTTAATTCTATTAAAATTGAAGGCATAGACTTGTTCACAGTTCTTCACCACAGTCCTTGTTCATCTGCTGAGCTCCATAGCTACACTTCAAAGCTATGCCTTCATCAATCTAGCTATTGATTGAATTACCATTCAAAAAATTCAAAATAAATAAATATCAAAATCATCCCCATACTTTACATGAGTCTCTATAGAACAAACTTCAAAGTTTTAAGTATAAAATGAAGTGCACTTTAAAACCCAATCCCAGCAGGACTTGCCACCCTCATCTCTGGCCACTTTCCTCAGTGTTCTAGCCACACTGGACCCCTCACTACTCCCTAAACACACCCTGCAATTTTATGACTCTCCTCCTTATTGATGCTGTTTCTCTGTCTAAAGTACTTTTCCAGCTCCAAAAATCTAGTCTATGTATTAGTTATGAGTAAATCTTCCATTCATCTGTTAACACTCAGCTTCCACGTCACAACCCTGTTTCCCAGCCCAAATCCTAATCCAAGCTAAGTACCTCATGAAGAACCTTTTATATGTGCACTATCACAGAGGGGCACTTACTTGTCCCCCATTCCTCACATTTCCAGAGTAGAGAGGAGCTCTTCTCAGGAAGGTGCTGTCTACCCCCTTGCCTATACTTTCCCGAAGGATGAGCGACTCCTTAATCCTGACAATGGGAAGAAGAACTGAGACAAATAGTTCAGCTCCTTTCTCTGTTTCAGAGCAAAGTCCTCAGGACACATCTTTTCTTCCTATCCATTAGTAACTATATGAGGAAGGCTGTGTTTTTATAAGACCCCAAGTTATGAGCAGGTAAGTTCAATTCACAGATGGAGAGAACATATGAGAGAGCCAGAGTGTGGCTGTAGATCTAGCAACACTCTCTAATTCGTCATCATCAACACAAAAGCAGATATTTTTCCAATTATCTGTTTAAATTCCTTTATGTGCTTTTCAGTTTATTTTTGACAACTCAGGAGGTAAAGAGGAATGTTATTGATTGGCCTACTCCAGCCCTAACTTACTGGTTAAAGAACTAAAAATACAGAATAATAAGCCCTGGACCAAAATGTAGGCAGTGCATGGAAAGACAGGGGAAAGAGTCTGAAGCTTTTGATGCCTTAGGACACTTAAGCCACCTGGGTGTTGACCTCAGTGGTTTTCCTTGGCTTTTATTGTCACTATGTGGCTGGATTTTACTTGTTGAGGGAATATGGGGCTTAGTAATCATCGTCTGTGTAGTACTCTGTGGCTAAACTTGACCTGACTTATACCAACACAGCTATGGCGTAAAGCAGGCCAATGGGACAGGGATTATATTACAGGTAAGAGAAACTCTTTTCTTCCAATAAAGGTTAACCTTAGAGTAAGCAGAGAGCTTTAGTGCACAGGTTCTTTCGGCATTTATGGGTAGATCAAATTTAACTTGTTTTATTACATTTCTCAGTCAGATCTACAGGCTGCATATCTGAAGTACAGAAGCAGCTAAATTACTCACAGAACACAGACTCCTACTGGAGTAGGTCTCATACCAGGCATAAGTAAATAGTACTAAATATGCTGCCCAGACTGCATTTCTGTATGTTGTTTTGAAATACAATAGTAAAAAGAAAATTATGGGAAAACTAACTTATTGGCTTCAAACAGCCTTTTCACAAGCTTTTAAGAGTCATTCTCCAAACTTATGGCCTTACGGGAGTTGTGATTAGCTATCCAAATGACCAAGAAATTGCATTTTGCATTTCAGAGAATTACTATGGCCTCAACACAGAAGGGACATGGATGCTATTTAAAAAACAAAAAACAAACAAAACTAAACTAAAACTAAAAAGGAACCAGTGCCTCATGAATAAAGAAAAATAAGCCACAAATGAAATAATTGCAAACTCAGAAACTAAGAAAAAAATTTAAACGTTTGGGCCTGGAACACACTGTTGTTAAGAAACATATTTACTGGGGCGCCTGGGTGGCGCAGTCGGTTAAGCGTCCGACATCAGCCAGGTCACGATCTCGCGGTCCGTGAGTTCGAGCCCCGCGTCGGGCTCTGGGCTGATGGCTCGGAGCCTGGAGCCTGTTTCCGATTCTGTGTCTCCCTCTCTCTCTGCCCCTCCCCCGTTCATGCTCTGTCTCTCTCTGTCCCAAAAATCAATAAAAACGTTGAAAAAAAAATTTTTTTAAAAAGAAACATATTTACTGAGGAAGCCAAGGAAGGGCCGCATGACTTCAGCCTTAGGGTCAGAACAGAAGCAATGGGACAGTGAACAAAGATGACGCTGAATAAGTGCAAGGAAAAGTGTTTTCCTTAGATGGAAGGTTGAGATTTCAGAGCACAGGCTAGGCAGTTATCAAAGAAAAAATGAGATCTTGAAGGCCAGGCTAGAAAGGTATGAAATAAAAGAATGAACCTGGGTCATGAAAAGAGTGTTTGAAGAGAAAGTGGTATTTTAACATTAACTAGAATGGCAAGATGGAAACAGAATGAAATCTAACAGAGGAAAAGAGGCTAGATCTCAGAAAACAATTTGGAAGTCTTCCCCAGGAGCTGTGATCCAGGAAAACTACTTAGAAGTGCACCCTTAAAGTTGCCTACAGACATTCCACAGTAAAAGCAAGTGGGGATCACTCTTGAAGAGCTGAACAATCTCAAGTGGTTATGGAAAATTAGATATTTTAAGGAAACACAGCTGTTTTCACAGAAACACAGTTATTGTCTATGCCCTAAAGGCACATGTCCAAGAATGCATGAAATTTGAACAATTGATAACAACCAAGGGAAAGTGCATCACAGTAATAACCTGCATTCAGACATGGTTCTAATGGGAGAATACCTGCTGATCTTAGATCCAGAAATTCAAGCAGCAGGGCAGAGGCACAATATATTATAAACACATGGGGCGCCTGGGTGGCGCAGTCGGTTAAGCGTCCGACTTCAGCCAGGTCACGATCTCGCGGTCCGTGAGTTCGAGCCCCGCGTCGGGCTCTGGGCTGATGGCTCAGAGCCTGGAGCCTGTTTCCGATTCTGTGTCTCCCTCTCTCTCTGCCCCTCCCCCGTTCATGCTCTGTCTCTCTCTGTCCCAAAAATAAATAAATGTTGAAAAAAATAAATAAGTAAACACAAATATCTGCTACTGAAAACAGGGAAAAAGAAAAGGAAAGAAGACCTTCACAACTAGACAACTTTTATGAATATGAAAGAATTCAGAGGCTTTGCCAACAAGTACACCATCTAAAGAAAAAATTAATAAAATAACAAGACAGGTCTCAGGAATATGATGAAAAAAGACTAATCATCAATCTTTGACCTATGTATATATCTATAATCAGAGTACTAAATAAGGACCACTTTCCATACAAATCTGAAATAAAAATAAAATTGAAAAGTAAAGGCACCAAGGAACTGAATAGCTATCAATTTAGTAGAAATAAAGAATATGCAATTTTTGAATCTCCATGCAACATTTACAAAATTCAAATATATAATTGGACACAAACAAAGTTATTTCTTTAAAGTTTATTTAGAGAGAGAGAGAGCACAAGCTAGGGAGGAACAGAGAGAGAAGGGGAGAGAGAGAGAGAGAGAGAGAAAATCCAAAGCAGGTCCACACTGTGAGTGCAGAGCCCAGTGCAGGGCTCAAACTCACAAACCATGAGATCATGACCTGAGCTGAAACCAAGAGTTGAATACTTAACCAATTGAGCCACCCAGGCTCCCCGGACACAAATGAAATCTTAAACTATCTTAAAGTAAAGAGGAAATGGTCTAATCAAACATGTTAGATTTAAAAAATATTTTCTTGGGGCGCCTGGGTGGCGCAGTCGGTTAAGCGTCCGACTTCAGCCAGGTCACGATCTCGCGGTCCGTGAGTTCGAGCCCCGCGTCGGGCTCTGGGCTGATGGCTCAGAGCCTGGAGCCTGTTTCCGATTCTGTGTCTCCCTCTCTCTCTGTCCCTCCCCCGTTCATGCTCTGTCTCTCTCTGTCCCAAAAATAAATAAACGTTGAAAAAAAAATTTTTTTTAATATTTTCTTACAAATTAAAAATCATAGCTCTAGATTATACTTAGATAAAAGAGAAAATCAAAGGGAATTGAAAGAGAAAGCTTTAGCCAAAACTTAAGGAGCACAGCAAAAGCTAGACTCAAAGAAAACATAAAATGATAAATGATTTTATTGTGAAAAAAAAAGAAAGAAAAGGACCAAAAAGGAATAACCAAAAAAAAAAAAAAAAAAAAATCAGAGGGGAAAAATTGGCAGTGAATATGAGAGAGATAATCATAGAAGAGCTAACTTCGTGATCAAGAACATGAAAATATGCTCAAATTCACTGATAGGCTGTGAAATTTAAAGCAACAATATCTCTTTAGACCTCTGAGACTGGAAAGAATTATATACTTTGGTTGGGACCCATTACCAACCAGTAAGGTTACAAGAAAAGGTATACTCTCACACATTGCTGTTAAAATGCAAACTGTTAGACTTCTTTAGAAAATAATCTGGCATTCTTCATTAAAATTAAAAAGAATATACAGCAATCACACTCCTGAGAAATCAATCCTACAAAATAAAGGCATCAATATATAAGGACATAAAAACAAAAATATTTATTTAGCATTATTTCCAGGACAAACATAAATAAATAAATACACAGAGAGATGAGATGATAGATGATAGCTGCTGATAGATAGATGATAGATAGATAGATAAAAATCCTGAGAGAGGGGAAATTGTATTGGTTTTCTATTGTTAGGTAACAAATTACCACAAATTAAGTGACTTGAAACAACACACATTTTATTTTCTCATAGTTTTGGTGGTTCAGACTCGAGGCATAGTTTAGCTGGGTCTTCTGCTTAGGGTCTTAGGAGTTTGCAATCGAGGTATCATCCCAGCTGCATTCTCATCTGGTGAGTTGACCAGGGAAGAATCCACTTCCAATCTCACTCAGTTTGTTGGCCAAATTCATTTTCTTGTGACTATAGGGCTGAAGTCTCTGGTTTCTTGCTGGTTCTTGGGTAGATGCTGCCCTCATCTCTCAAATGTCACCTGGTCACTTGTAGTAGACCCATAGCTCTTTGCCAGATGGGCCCCCTCAACATAGCCACTTCATCAAGCCAGTGAAGAGAGTCTCTACAATGAATCTGCCAGTGAGTCAGAGTCTTATATAATGTAACATAATCACAGAAGTGACATCCCATCACCTTCGCCATATTCTGTTGGTTGGAAGCAAGTCAGAGGTCCTGCACACAGGCTACAAAGGTGTGAACACCAAGAATGGCCATCATGGAATTCCTATTCCTTAGAATCTGTACCTCCACAAAAGTTACATCTCATCAGTTCAAGAAGGTTAGGTAAATCGTCATGTGTTCATACCACTGAATATCATTCAGTCATTATAAAGAATAAGTTTATATCACTTGATCTGACAGGATTTCCAAAGGCATTGTTGCGTGAGAAAAGCAAATGCAGCAAAGTTGAATAATATGATCCTAAATTTATAAAACAATTAATCCCTCCCACTCATGGACTCCTAAGGCAGCTCTTCTTTAGAAGAAACAATGGCAGCTTTTCTTAAGGTGTCAGCTAAAGGATAAACAGATGTGAGGACAGGGAAAAATTGCCCTTAGGAATCTGATTTCAGCCACCGTTGCAGGAAACCTGCTCACAGAGAGGTGGATTTTTCTCCTTATTTATGGTAAATGCATGTTGTCAAACTAACATATTGATAAGCAATTTCTTCCAGTTCAGTTTAAATTTATATCTTACGGTGTCCAGACCACTGGCATACACTAGCATTCTACTAAGACTTAAAACAACATTGCCTCGGGGCGCCTGGGTGGCTCAGTTGGTTAAGCATCTGATTTCTGTTCAAGTCATGATCTCACGGTTCGTGAGTTCGAGCCCTGCATTGGACTCCCTGATGACAGCTCAGAGCCTGGAACCTGCTTCCTGCTTCCAATTCTGTGTCTCCCACTCTCTCTGTCCCTCTCTCATTTGAGCTCTGTCCCTCTCTCTCTCAAAAATAAATAAGCATTAAAAAAAAATAAAAATAAATAAATAAAACATTGCCTCCTTCTAACTTTTTTCCTTCAAATATCATGGAATCCCTGTTATGAACTTTGGTGACAGTGTCACAGATCTTCATTAGACTAAACACTATGTTCTGGAAACATTATTGTGCTTAGAATTATAGTTCTAGTAGCTCAAAATTTTGCCTCTGTTTTAAACCTCATAAATAAAACACAAGTAATATGTTATGGGCTATGGGATTGGTCTTATAATGTCAAATGTGTAATCATTTTTTGAACTTTAAAAATGAAGCCTAGGACCACATATCTGACAAAAGATTCATACCCGGAAAAAAACAGCAAACTCTCAAAACTCAACAGTAAGAAAAGAAATAATCCAATTAGAAAACAGGCAAAATACAAGAAGAGACATTATACTGAAGAGGATATAAGCATATGAGAAGATGATCCACACCAGTAGCCTTTAGAAAAATACAAAACACAACTCCATTGTATTATTACTGCACATTTATGAGAATGACTAAAATAAAATGGTAGTGACAACACCAAATGCTGGTAAGGATGTAGAGAAAATGTATCATTCTTGGTATACTTCCCTGGTGGAAACGTAAAATGGTGCAGCCACTCTGGAAAATAGTTTGGCAGTTTGTAAAAAAAACTAAATGTATGCATACTTACCGTATCACCCAGCACTACCACTTCTGGGTATTTATTCTAGAGAAATGAAGAAGTTTGTCAACACAAGCATGTGCATACAAGTGTTCATAGAAGCCTTATTTGTAATATCCCCAAACTGGAAACAATTCAAATGTCCCTTAAGGGGGCATGACTGAACAAACTGTATACATCCATACCATGGAAAACTACTCAACAATAAAAAGGAATGAAGTCTTGATACACACAACACCTTGGATGGATCTCAAGAGCATTGTGCTGAGTGAAAAAACTCCCAATCTCAAGAGGTCACCTGCTCTCCGATTCCATAGATTATAACATTCTCTAAATGACAAAATCATAGAGATATAAAACAGTTTACTGGTTGCCAGGGATCAGAGGTGATACAGGGTGGAGGGTGTGGGTATGGCTATAAAGGGGTAGCACAAGGGAATTTTGTGATGATGGAGCAGTCCTATATTTTGATTGAGATGGTGGTTACACAAATCTATACATATGACAAAAGCTCACAGACTACATATACATACGTACACATAACACACACACACACAAGTGCATGTAAAACTGGTAAAATCTGAATAACACCTGTGGGTTGTACCAATGTCAAGGTTTCCCGGGTTTGATACAGTACTATCGTCATGTAAAATGTTATCACTGGGGAAAACTAGGTAAAGGGTACACAGGACCTTTCCATAATTACTTCTTACAACAACATGTGAACCTACAATCATGTCAAATAAAAAGATGTAAACACTGAGGCACAAGAGAGGATTTGGGCTGGCAGAACCTTACTCATCCCAATACAAGGCAGCTCAAACTGCAGCTGATGAAAGGGATCCAATCCTATCTAGACACTGAGCGGAAGGACAAACTGGGTGACATAATCTTTGAAAGTCGATTCCTTTCAATTGTAACTTGGAAATTGTGGACCTTAATATTTCAGAGAAAAGCGGGGAAATTTTGGTATTTCTTTGACATAGGGATTTTATAAAAGGGGAAAAAACCACATTTGAAGACATTTTTATATTGCCATTATAATGTTATTGGAGTACCACTGTGCTGCCACTCCATCTCCCTGAATAGCTTTCGGGGAGTTATGTTGGTCACAAGGCTTGACATAATTTGGGATGGGGATAAGGACAGGGAATGTCTAATCTTAGATGACAACAAAGTTTTACAACTGATTTAACTGATGTGCACTTCTGATCCACTGCGTGTCTACACTGCCCACCAGTGGTCTCCGAAGACAGAGTAAGGAACAATGGTGATATTGGGGTAGGAGTTCATGAAGGTAAAAGCAGGATAAATTCATGATCTCCTCCCCACTGAGGGAGACAGTCACACCCTGGGTAACCACACTGGATTGAAATGGAAATGGATTGAGAAAACAAAAAGCTTGGGGGGAGTGTTCGAGATAGAGCCTATCTCCTACTTTTTACAACTCTATACAGGACAGCAAACTCTACTCTGGTGAAAATAGTATCTGATCCCTCTCAGACTCTCCACCATTGGATAACTGGCTTATCTGATCAGTGGCTTTGGTGAAGAAGTGTGGCTCAGCCCCTTTCTCTTACAGAGTAGTCTGACCTCCGGACACACATCTTTCTGCCAAACTCTGTTGTGAACTAATTGGGACAGGTTTTTGTCCTTCAGACCAAAGGCTGCAATCTTAGATAGGTGAGTTCAATTCCATGGGATGCTGTAGGGAGTGATGTTGAATCAGAATTTGTGTAACTTGTTATCACCCTAGGTCAAGTCAAATAGTCTAAATTAGCCTTAGCGAAAGGAAAAGTAATACTCTGATTACTATTTCTGATTCCTCTGTAATCATTCCTGAACTGGGAAGAAAAGAGGCATACAATGTGTTGGCTACTTTCAAATCTAATATATGTCACCTACCATAACAATGCAAGACATACCATTCATCCACTGTCTTGATGGCTGGCAAAATCTTCTGTTTATGTAACCCCAGGATATAAACTGCGCCAGCACAAAGGAATAACTGTGTCAAATTTTGTTAAATAACCTCATCAATTCCATGATGAACTGTCAGCACTCACATCAAAGTACCATTCTCAATATTAAAAGTATATAACAAAAGAAATTCCCCCAAGAAAACTCAGGTCCTGATTCCTCAAAGCAACAAAACATATAATATTTGGATCAGTAACAATTTAAAATGCTAATAAACATTTAGGATATTGAAATCAACATATACTGAAAAGAATGTTGATACATGTCTACAGTCGGTTAAGTTCCAAGATCTTTCTCCTCTCTTTATGAAATATAGAAAATACCACACTTTTATCCATTTCTTTTTACCTAGATATCTAAATAGAAAAGCACTAAGATACTAAAATAAAATGTTAAAGCTTGCAACCTAAATTTAACAAAGGATCCAGTTACTTTAAATACCTGGAAGGTGTCATTTAACCAAAGAGACTTACATGTGATCTAAAAACAGCTGAGGCAAACAGTGACATGTCAGAATCAGAATTACTTAAAAAGAAGAGTCTATGTCATTTTTAATTCCTTCTCTAAAACCTGCTCAAGTTCTCTACCCATTTTTCTCTGGAAAAAAAATAGTGTTTTTCTTATCAGCTTGTGGCATTTCTTTATTTGGTCAGGATAGAAGCCATTTGGCATCTCTATTGCAATTATTCTCCCAGCTTCTCACTTTTCCTTTGATTTTATTTATAATGTGTTTAAACATATGCTATTGTTTTCACTGTTATATAGCTATATCAATCAGCCTTTTCCATTGTTAGCTCTTTTATTGCTTTAATGTTTAGAAAATCACTTTCTGTCCAGATATTTAATAAACATGCACTTGTGTCTTCTTCCAAGTTTTTTATAGTTACAAAAAAAAAACTGCAAACATTCCTTAGAGACGAAGAAAGACATGACTAATGAAAAAGCCTAACATGCTTTTGTATGGGAAAAGTACTGTAAAGAATTGAACAATCCTAAAGGTGCCAGTTCTTTCCAAAACACAGTTTATACAATCCTGGGTAAAACATTAAGGATTTGTAGGCTAATCTAGACAGGAAAGAATAGGTACACTATATTTTTATTTTTTCAGATGACATCAAAACATACCTAAAAGTTACATCAGTTGAAATAAAGAGTAGTAATGTCAAGAAATAGAGTGGAATGATGATAAATGGATAGATAGATAGATAGATAGATAGATAGATAGATAGATAGATAGATAGATGATAGATAGAGTGGGAAAGATCAAGATTACTGGAATAGAACAGATGGCACAAAAACAGACCTTAAAATAAAGATGTTAACATATGAAAAAGAATACATCACAAATCAGTAGGAGAAGGAATGGATTTGATCACTCAAATCATACATTTGATCTATGTACCACAGCCCCACTGGGTTCTGGGAAGAGAAGAAAGGCAAAGTCCTGCTCCTATGGAGTCTATAGTTTGGTGACGAAGACAATCCTATAAAATAAGTGATTAAACCCATGGGAATGGGGATGTGTGGGGCACTAGGGGAGAATTTTAAAGTATGAACAAATCTATAGTTAGCAATTTGGGAAGGTAACCGTGAGAAAGTGACTTACAAGCTGAGATCTGAAGCAGCAGCTAGGTAGAGAGTCATCCTGGCATAGAGAAGGGCATGGTGAACAGAAAGAAGTTCCCAGTGGCTAGAACACAGAAATTAATGAGAACCTGGCAAGAAATGAATCTGCAAAAGTAGGTAGGAGCCAGATCATCAAGACTCTGTGTGATATATTCGAGATTTGAACTTTATGTAAGGGTAATGAGAAGCTACTGATGAATTTTAAGTAGGCAAATGACTTGATCAGATTTGCCTTTTTAAAATGGATGAGAAGGGGAGAAGGTGGATGCCAAGAGTAGCAAGAAAGTTACTGGTGTCACTGTTCAAGTAACTCAGGTAAGAGATAATTGCGGCTTGAAGTGTTGATGATGAGGATGGAGAAAATGAAAATATCTGAGAAATATTTAGAGAGATTTTATAGAACTTGATGATATATTGGATGTGTGAGGAGGTGGAAAAGGTCAAAGATAATTATTTAATAAATAATATTTAGGACAATGGACTAGCTTGAGGTGGAGGGGTGGATAGAGTATTTTATTGGATCCTTACTTCAAAACAGATATCAAAATAACCCAAAAATAGGAAAAGGAGTCAAATTTTTAAAAAGATGAAGCCAGTGAATTCCTTTAAGAAGTCAAGGATGTCTGGATTGTGCCCCCATCTGACTATATTCCTACCTATTCCACCATACCTACACCCCAGTCCCTGGGTAGCATGGTGTGAAATACCCATCCACCTTGTATTCAATGCCCTTACCTGTGCTTGTTTTTTAGTTCATATTTATATTTTCAAAGGGGCCACTCTCCCTTTACATCCCATCTCTATCTACTAAAATCCTACTGATTCTTCAAACTCCAGCTGAAATGCCACCTTCTCCACAAAATCTTTCCTGGCTCTCCAATACAAATAATTTTTATTTTGTTGCTATGCCATTTTCCCTATATGCTTTGTATAATAATTCTTAAATTCTCTCATTCCATGGTTGTTATATATGTCGGTCACTCCTAAAGATTCATAATCACCTCGAAAGCATCACATTTTTATTAGCTGCAACCCAGCCATGTCCATTATAGCCCCCACTATACCCAGCACAAAGTGCTTAGAATATATAAAAGTATATATGCTTTTATCAATGAATTCAATAATAAAGGCATTCATTTAATTTTGAATAAGTGTCTCTAGGTAAAAGCAGACATTTGCCACTTAACTAATTCATGAAAAGTTCAAGTTTTCTAAATCTTATCATCCTGTGAACTATTGGCTGCCTCAGGTTACATTCGCTTCACTTTATACTAACTTCAACTTAAAATAAATTATCACTCCTCTTCAATTCTTGTCCTATGTGTCCTCAAGCCTCTATAAGTCTGCTCTGCCCCTTCTCTTTTCAGATGTGAACAGGTAGGCTCCCAGTTATTATGAATTCAGTACTGCAAGGCTACGATGTTTGAATAAATGGTACACTGTCGGTTTTTAACACAGCCCGGACCTCTCTATGAGCTTTAATTTTTATTCCTTAGCCTCTCTCTCTTTCTTCCTCTCTCTCTCCCTCTCTCTCTTTCTCTCTGTCTCTCTTTAGTTTTTACATTTTTATTTGAAATAACTTCAGACAGATGGATTATACAAAGAATTTCTATGTATCCTTCCCCAGATTCCCCAAATGTTAATATTTCATCACAATTGCCTTGTCGTTTTCCCAGCCCACCCCCAAACATGTGTGAGCAAGTTGCAGTCACGATGCCCTTTATCCCTAAGTACTTTAGCGACTCCAGGTGTTTAAAATGCTACTTTGCCGAGATGGACGTTGTTCTACCTGCCCTGGGTCATCTATTCTCATGGGAGCCGACCACGTCGCCTTCACTACAATAGCAAGGCCACTCAGGTGCTGCTCTCTTAGCCATCACTTCATCCCTTTAGGGCACCTGGGAAACATTTAGCTCTTCCCACTGCACTGAGGATTGTGAGATATCCAGTGGGAACGTGTCAGGTAGCTCCGTGCCACATTTGAGCCCAGAGACAATAGTGTGCTATCCTCCTCCTTGCTGGGATACAAAGAACTGTGAAATCCTCTTAGCTCTGTACGCCTGGACACCACACCGCCATTGCTGTTCCACAGTTGGGAAAACAAAAAGATAATCTTGCTGTCTGCATGACCCCCTTCCCTCCACCCCTTGTGCCCCGCCCCATTTTCCCATACCCCACCAAGGTCTAGATCCTCCCTGCCCTCAGCTCCCCCAAAACTACCTGACAGACTCAGGTTCAGGCCAGGAGAATATGGTAGAGGCCCTTCCTCAGGAAGCCTCAACATCTAGCTTTTTGGCTTACCTTGTGCCTTTCTCCCCTCTCTCATAAGGACTGTCTTCTAGTTTGAGACACAAAGAACCGCCTTTCCCTGGATCATCAGTAATTCTATATTCTGTGTCCCCATCTGCACCCCCCAGGACCAAGGTTTTGGAAATACAAAAGGTTAAGATTTTATTTCCTTATTTTCATGTTTTGTTATATCTTCCCTTCCTTGAAGCAGTGAAAGCAGAAGCTTGTATGCTCAGAAAGGTAAAAGAAAGGAAAGTAGTTCATTATTAGCTCAAAGCACTATCACTCCATCCATATGGTAGGGTACATAAAGCCCTCAGAATAGCAAAATGTACAAAATGGTGCATAAACCATTGCTACATCAGCCTCCACATCAGCTTCTTGTACATACTAACAAAGTAGAATCACCATCTCCAATGGGAGCTATGACTCTATCTCTAACTAATAATTTCTTGAAGACAGTGTGATTCTTTGGGCCAGCAACATCGCATGTTTACTTACTTTATTGGTAACGGTCTGTCAGCACTGTACTCACTTTTAGAGTTGTGTGTTGACACTGTGGCAGATCTCTAAAGAAGGATTCGGAAAGTCCCCCAAGCCCTATTTTCACTACAGACACTGAGAACAATGTACAAAGTGAAATCCAAGTATCGTCTTACCCATCTTTTAACCTATTCATGGCTTTAAGGAGATGTGATGGGTGTGCATAAACAGGCAGTGAAAATGAAAATTCTAGCTGATAATTGATTTACAACTCCCGGCTTAAAAAAAAAATAGTATCAGTCTGTTTTCATTTTTGATAATCCATAAGTTATCAATGTATATATCCTCACAATTGAGAAGACATGGCTCTTATTGCTTGCTTAGGAAGAAAAAGACATTACCTATTCCTTTTACACTCAAGACTACTTAACTCTACATTTCCAGGTACCGTGTAGAAGGGTCTGGAGGTGGACGGCTGGACAGATTCCCTACCTATGCTTTAGTTTTCTCTCATAGAGTTACAAAACTGTATTCTTTTTTGACAGTTGGAAAAGATAGTAAGTTTTTAACAATGGGAGTGTTCCTTATAAAGTTTCCATAATTCCAAAACAAACACAAAAGCTGTTCTCCAACAACCTGTTCCAATAAGGAAAGTTAATTTGGGGTCTTTTCTTCAGAGGAGGTCACAGCCTCTTCTCTGCCCCCCACCCCCGTTCTCCTGTCCCATTTTACCCACAGATGGTCTTCCCATCCCGCCCATCACCTCAGATTTGCATAAACCTTACATCCAAGACCCGGAAGTGGGTGCTGCTTTTAAACCAAAAATCGCTTCTGAAACCACATACTACTCATCTGATTTCCAGCACATGGGCTTTGCACATCTATGATAATGGTTTTGTCATGTTCTTACAGCCGTAAGAAAGCTTATATGAAACAAAGCGGAAGATTGGGATAATTAAAATGCCCTAACCATAAATGGTCTTCTAAGTTCCTGCTAAAATATTTAGTATTAAATACTGTAAAATGTTTTAGAAATAATAATAAATAAGATAATTTTGCCCCACGGTTCCTCCAAGTATATTAAATCTAGTGATAACATAAGTCTTTCTTTACCTCTACGTTCACAATTGATGCCAGTGGAATGGTAGCAAATGCACTTTCTTCCTTTTCTTTAATCTCTCCATTCTAGCATTTTAGGGCAATCATTGACTCCCAGAAGATATCAGCTGAACCAACACGTATCCAAATGCCAGTCGTAGTTAGCACTTGTGCTAAACAGGCAGAATCTTTTTTTTAAGAATGTATTTTCACAGCTGCTATCTCAAGTGAGTTATTCATCTGGAGGTCTCTCAGACTGCCATTAGAAACAACACATAAAGAAGCCGGTTCAGACCCGGCACAGGAAAGGAGTTTAGCAACAAAAATCCTTTCTTTCATCTTCCATCACACTAGCAGATCTCAACCTGAATAACAATGAAGGTGCTTTAGATGGGATGCTACACGGAACACCAGGAAACATTTCCAGCCCGGGCTACATTTTTGCTGAAAATGCCCACTCTTCTCATAACACAGAACAAAAAAAAAAAAAAAAAAAGGAATCTTTTTCCTAATAATGTTCCTTTGCTTCTATTTCGTTGACTGTGTCGACTCACCTAGCGTCTTCTCTGTTAAATGAATTTTAATACAGAACACTTTTGTCGGGCTATCTGTTTTCTTCTCTGTTGTCAGCTTAGTATCTGCCCTTGTTCCCAGTCACCTCCATCAGTTGCCCTTCTGGCTCCTGTGAGCAGCACAGAAAGCAGGGAATCGCCCTGCCTTGCCTTGACCTCTTAGACTAAATCCTTCTGCTTAAGTACAGTACAGAATTAGCTCTGTGCCCAGATCGGTGCCTGGCATATGAAAGCACGCAGTAAATACTTGTGCATATAAAGAGTGAGCCAGGTAATTTAGAAACAATTTTTGCAGGTGAAAAGAGATCTTTCGAATTTACTGGTAAAAAAAATGTAGGTGCTGTAAGATTTTGGCCCCTTCACTATTTAGATATGAAATTTATTTTCTAATTTTTGGAAACAGAGGATGATTGGCTATTATTTTTATTCTATCTGAAATTCAACAGAGCGCTATTGATAACTCTGACCCTCAGTCCAGACAGTGCTTGTTCTATTGCAAGACTCTGCTTCTTAACACTGCCTTCGTGCTGTGGAAAATTTCTGTCTCCTCCGTGCTGAATTGGAGAAGCAGTGATTGAGGAGATGGGAACAGGAAAGCAAGAGGAAGCCGTGCAGGAAGTGGAATGGATGAGAGAACAGCCCCTGAAACAGACAAGCAACTGACTGAAACCCACTTGGGTGAAAGCCAAGTATCCTGCTGCCCTCCTCCACCTTCTAGGCCCCCATCAAGTGCCATTCTCCAAAGAAAAGGAATCGATGCATTATGTGTGCCTGTCTCTGCATGCCTCAGCAGTGGTGGTATGGATAATTCATATTTCAATTTGAACCACGATGCCTAGTGGTCTTCAAGTCTAGTTATTGGAAAACCGGGTCAAGTATTTCTGTTTTAAATAACGATCACTCACTCTCTACTGTGGCTTCAATCACAAAACCCATAATAAATTTAATTGAAAATAAAAAGGGTAATTAAGGGTCGTTTTTTTTTTTATCACAATGCCAAAAGAATAACAATTAACAAGCATGACCCACCCAGACAACACATAATACACTCACAGCAAATAATCCTTTTTGAAATGTGCAGTAAGTCCAACAATCCACGCGGGGACTTGCACAGAAAAGGCTTCGCAAGCTGCCAAGTGTTGACGGAGACACCACACCTCTTAGCAGATTACTGAGGTAAGAGTTCTCAACAAGGCTTGAAATGCACTTGATTCCATTTTATCACCAAAACTTAGTAATCTTAACAGCTTGTAAATAACCAGTAAGTATCTTTCAGTCATAAATTTTAAAAAGAGAGTATATTGAACTATGTGTGTCCTTGATAGGTAGAAACAAAGAAGTTTGCATGTTTGGACCAGTCCCTTAGCCATTGGGAGGTTCCTGGCTTCCTACAGGCATTTCTCACCATCAGGCAAGGCCAGTGAAGAAGAGACACCTGCATCCCTAGAAAGACTATGCTAGTGTCAGTCTCTCCCTCCTCCTGTCTTTATACCCCTATTTTCCTCACGCCTTGGCCAAGGTCATTCTGAGTGCGGGAAATGAAAAATCAGAATCTGACTCTCCAATGGAGAAGGGAAGGAAGAAATGGCCCGTTGGACACCCTTCTCACAATGATGTTCACATGATTAACACTGCATGAAGGCTCCCAGGCAGATGAGAAGGTGGATGCCACCTCCAGAGCCTTGCTGGTCCAGAGGGGGTACTTTTTGTAATTTGCACAGATAACACCTGGCAAGAGGCAGCTCTTCTGTTGGATGTCTCCCATGAGCTCCAGACTTTTATACACAACTAACTATCCAGGATCGCTGCTCCAGTTGAAGAGGCATTTCGGACTTCACGAGATCTCAGCTGAGCCTCTCATCCTGCCCCCAGCACCATCGGTCCAGTTGCTTGTGCCCAAATCCTTGGAGGCATCCCTGAGTCTTCTTTCTCACATTCACATCTATCAGAAAATCCCTGGGCCGTACCTTTCAAATACCCAGAATCCAGCAATTTATCACCATTTCCACTTGCTACCGTCCTGATCCAAGCCACCATCTTATTTCAACTGGAATATTGCAACAGGCTTCTAGTCAGATTCCCTGCATCACGTTCTTCTGCCATAACTTATTCTCAACACAGTTGCCAGAGAGAAACTTTAAAGATGAAAATCAAATTCTAAAAGCTCTTTATCGCATCTATATTAAAAAGCCAAGCTCCACTAATGGCCCACAAGACCCCTCATGCGCTATCCCCTGCTTCTACTCTGACCTCACTTACTTTCACTCTCCCTCTCACTCATTCTGTACCAGAAAAATGCCCTCCTTCTTGTACCTCAAATACACCCATCATGCTCCCTCTTCAAGGCCTTTGTACTGGACCCCTAGCTCAAAGCACAAATCTTTGCAGGGCTAATTATCTCATTGTTATGGGTTGAACTGTGTATTTCAAAAAATGATATGTTGAAGTCCTAACCCCTGGTACCCAGAAATGTAACCTTATTTGAAAATAAGATCTTTATAGATGTAATCAAGTTAAAATACAGTCATTATGGTAAGCCATAATTCAACATGACTCTTGCTCTTATAATTAGTGGAGAGGACGCACAGAGACAAACACAGAGAAGGTCATGTGCAGAGATGGTGACAGAGATTGGGGTAATGTAACCGCAAAGAATGCCAAGGATTGCCAGGAGCTACCAGAAGCTAGGATGAGGCAAGGGAAGATTCTCCCCTATGGTTTCAGAGGGATCATGGCCCTATCAACATTGATTTAGATCTTCTAGTCTCTAAAGTTATGGGAAAATAAAGCTCTGTTGTTTTAAGCCACTAAGTTTATGGTATTTTGTAATAGTAGCCACTGGAAATTGTGTAGATGTTATCTTCTCAAAGCAGCCTCTCTTGACCACTTTATTTAAGATATAGCCCACATTCTATACCACCATTACCCTGTTCCATAGCTTCATAGTGGTTAGCTTTTAACATATTATGTAATTTAGTTATTTACCATTTTTATTGTCTTTTTCCAGTAGAGTATCAGCTCTCTGAGGACAGAGAAATTTGTTGACTGATATACTTCTAGAACCTAGCACAGTGTCTGGCACATAGTAGGTGATCAATTAATATTTGGCAATAAATAAGGAGAAATAGTCGTGCCTCCTTTCCTTTAGAGTCTGGTGCTGGACTTTCTAACAATGAAATGTGCTGTGGGATTGCTTTGTTAATCAAGGCGATAACGTGCTTTTTCTGGAGTGTACCAAATATCTCCTTGTTATTCGCAAAGGGTTAACATCTAATACTTCTTCCATATGGAATGCTATCAAGAAGTCATCAAAGCACTGAGACACATGAAATCTAATTTGAGGAAATATGATTACAGTGCTTCATAGTATATGAACTCTGGAAAAAATGGACCCTTATTTATACAGTAAAAGGCAAAATGATGTAGAGTAGACATGGGAAGAAAAGCAAATTATAGTTTTTATGAATTAAAATATTCTTACTTGGAAGCATAACTGTATTTCCCTAAGCTGCCAAAGCCCTTGATTATATGTAATTTGGGCAGGTATTTTGGACCTCTCTACTTGACACAGAACCATGGTTTAAGGTCATTAAACTGTTTGCGAAAATAAATAGGCATTGCCTATGGGATATTTGTGTTAGATTTATTACTCTCAACTATTCAATAAAACATTATTGTCACTTATAAAAGACAGAAGCCCAAGTAATTACAACCAAAAGCAAAAGGAGCCCAGGCAATTTAACAATAAGGCTCCTTGGGCAATACTACTGTGAACCTAACATCTGAAAACAAAACAACTTACTAATGAAGAAACCTGCAAGGAAGTGGCCAACTGTACTCAGGCTGAAGGTGAGCACAGCCCTAGAGAAATGGTCATGACATGCCTCATGATTGGCTGATTCATTCATTAAAAGATATCCAGGTCTTTGGGTGGCATTTAATCCAGGCACACTACGAGTGGCCCTGTATTCAAGGGAATCCCAATAACCCTGCATGCTCGCAGGCATATGGGATACCCGAAAGTCGAGAGGCAAGTGAGTACATGAGCCACACATTGCCGGTCTTCTTAGTCTTTTGGTAAATTCCTCCTGGGATGAAGCAGGTAACTAGAAAGGCTACAGGGCAAAAACACAGAAACGAGGCACCCCTCACTTTCAAAGGCAAAGGTTGCCCCATCTTGTCCCTGCCACTCCCCCTCCCCCACCTCCCTTAGGAAGGACAAGAAGGGATGTGAAGTGATCTGGCCTCCACACCTCCCACCCCATCCATCTTTGGTACATGTGCTCACTCAGGGTGACCTCCTGGATAAAGTAGAAGTTTCAGTTTTTCATCTCAGCACGCCTTTCAAACTTCAGGGAATAGCTGCTCCTAAAATCTAGCATTCCTGCAATGATGAAACATCCATGCAGTCCTTAATCTTGGTGATTTTTACAGATTGTAATTCATAGATAATATTAACCATCAACTTTTCGAGGCTAAACAGTATCAATATTTCTATTCACTACATATATGGATGGATGTCTGTGTAACCACTTAACTCTTCATGGCTGGTTACTTTTTTTTGACCCACATATCGTTACTTTTTCTCAAAAGTTACTTCTAGGATTTCATCTTTCCAGGTGCAGATGAGTGAGGTTTTATTCAGTTGTAGCTATTTTTCTCAATGTCTTTCCAGATGATGCTTAATATTCTTGTGGCCATTTAAAGTTACTATTAAGGAACATTTGTGAGGGTTTCCAGTTGTTTTCTCTCCTGTTATTCCCAGTTTTGCAGGAAACAAGGTACAATGACTCCCAGATTTCATTTTTAGCTCACATTTGATATCTTAG
The DNA here is from genome assembly GCF_007474595.2 of Lynx canadensis. NCBI lineage: Eukaryota > Metazoa > Chordata > Mammalia > Carnivora > Felidae > Lynx > Lynx canadensis. Next base: position 132,355,332 of record NC_044307.1, on the reverse strand, counting down.
AGCCTACAATTTTATAATAATTTATGACATTTTCAGTGTGCCTTGTAATTTTCAAAATGCATTCATATATAGTGTCCTTGGACCCAGGCATATAAATAGGCCGACTATTAGCTCCAAATACAAACAAAACATGACCATTCATGCCCATTCATGTAGCCAATAAGTGGTGAAGCCATTTGATTCATATCCCATACCACACCCAACTCAAAAGTGCAAGCCTCTCCTTTATTAAAAAAAAAAAAAAACTTTAAAATGTTTTCTTCTAAACTCTTATAATGCTTTAACCCACACTGAAAATGTTTTCATTTCCTCAGCTTTCATGCAGGATACCCCCTTCCAGCCCTGAGGTCAGCAAACTAACAGAGCTTGGCACGCTCACCAGCTAGTTCATATTCTCCTGTGCAGAGATGCCAATGTCTCCCCCAGTCATTCCGATCACAGTAATAGATATCCCTAGAACTAACAAGTGCATCCTGATACGTGTAAATATACTTATTACATAACATATAATTGCATTTGCTCTACAGATATTTAATTGACATATCATATTAATTTCAAACAGAGTAGAAAGTGGGAAAGTTAGAGGAGTATTACCCAAGAGACTAAGCATCTGGACGTTCATATTCAGGCGGTCACTGAGACCCTTGTACACATTTTCTCTGTGCATTATCACCAGAGAACAATTTGGTTGACAATAGGCAGCATTCTTTATTCATCTTTGTATCCCAAGCACCTACATATCATAAACAATAAGTGCCTGCCAATGAATATATCAAGCACCATCAGAAATTTATAAGAGTTTCTGCTTTTATGATCAATTCTTCCTCTGATCCCTTAACAGTCATCATCTTTTGTTTTAGAGTTTTCTTTCACCCACACTATCTATTCCTTCCTCTATCTGGCACAAATTAGTAATCCCCATATTTCAACATGGATTCTTGTATGCTATGTATGTGATGGTTATGTATACCATTTGACCTCATAATTAGTATCAGTTCAATTCTTTTCGGCACCAAAAAATAAAAACCCAGTTTAGGTTCTGATAATTCATTTACTTTGCCTTTGATGTAGACCCTTCCTAAACATTTTTGAAAGGAAAAGCAAATAGTCCATCGGTTCCTCCTTTTCACATTAATTACCTGATCTTGTGAGCATCTGGCATGGTGCTGGCACTGCTAGGCTATTATACAATAATGCACAAAAAGAGGGAGGGATATCACAACATCGCTATGGAGATTTTACCCTGGCATTTTACAGAACATATCAGGAAACGTTACCATTCAGATACATACAGAACATATCAAAACGTTACCACTCTGCATAGGGGAGGCTGGGAAGGAAAGTTAGAAGGGAAGGAGAACAAAAGAAAGTACACGTTTCCTAACAGGGCATAGGATATACTTGCATCCAGTGGAACTATGCAAAGCGTGCAGATTATCAATCAAGAGCCAAATACCCCTCTGATATATCAGAGTCACATTCTGTGTTTATTAAGAAGAGATATGATTTTGAAAGGTTGAGAAAGATTGGTTTAATCTATGTCACTATTTCCTCTTCATGAAATACTAGTGTCATGGATGCTGCATTGCACTGCCAAGATCCTGTCTTTAGCAATGATGGATTTGTTCCTCAGCTATGGAGACAGTTCTCAGCTGTCAACCTTTTTCCAGAATTGCCTCCACTGAAAAAGTTCCCTCACCCAAGGTCAACTTCAAAGGCAGCCCACAACAAATGACAATGCGGAGGTAGGAAGACTCAGGCCCTCAAACTAACTGAATATAACTCTGACGGGCTCGACACTTCAGCTGCAGTTCTCCTGTCAGGTGAACCGGGACTTTATGGTGATTGCACCACATCCCTCTACCCAATCCTGTTTCCTTCTTCACCTTTGCTCACAGGTATGGATTCAAAAACATCCCTAATAATCTTCCCAGGGTGTGGTCTCCATCTCAGAGTCTGCTTCCTGGTGACCCAACATAAGACAAATAAAAAAGAACAGATCTTCACAAGGCTTCATTTCTCATAAAGATAAGTCTAGCTTTTTCAACCCATAAGATTGTAGGAAAAAGTATGAGTAGAGTAAAACTCCCGAACTGCCGAAGTGAATGAAGACATATAACAACATTTAAGCACAAAGTGACATGGCATCCGTAGTTCTGCAGAATGAGATCCATTTCTAACATGGATTTCTAATTGGAATTTCTTCTGTAGGAAATAAACAAAGTAAAATCCCCTCCACAGAGAAGACATGACGGGTGGTGGGTAACAGTCCAGGGCAGTGCTAGAGTGCTCTACCAAAGAGAAGAACTAACTTGGGAGTCATCTAACAGAAAGTATATTAGTAGTAATCCCCTTTTAAAGATAACAGAGAAAGACTCTGTACTTAAAGTGACCTCTGAATAAGAATCACATGGAAAGAGCCCAATAATTTCCTGTCGATGTAATAATAACCTTGATGCAAAGAAGCAGACCAGATTGAGACAAGAACAGCATAAATAAAGAGAATGACTCACAAATTTTGAAGAGAAATCCAGATATACCATAAGCAGGTGATTTTCCCAGCCCCATAAGGCTACGTATCTCAGTAGTTACTCAGTGAATCAGAAACAGACATTTATACGAAACCCTGCCTTGTATTACTTATAATTGCTGCACATAATTATGCCTCAGTTAAGTGTTTACAGTCCTCATTAAATGGTGTAAGCTCAGCATTTTCAACTAATATTTATGTTATAAGGTCTCAAGCTAACAAATCCTCCTGATTATCATGTAGAGAAACCTTTGAACCAAGGGAATTTGTGAATGACTAGGAAGGTCAGGAATTCTGCTGCTAAGAATTGACAAATAGGTTTAGCAGCATTTCTTATGGATTGGATTTTGGAACCAAGTTTATTTAAGTCTGGTTTTGCTACCTCTTACTTTAACATGTTAAAAGTATTTTAACATAGATTCTACTAATCTACCTGGTATAATAGCAAAACTTGCTGCTGCTCTATAAATCTCAGATTACCTGGAGAGCCCTCCCCTTTCCATGGTTGCCAGACTAGAAGTCAGGCACCAAAACCATACGGGAAACAGAAATGGCATGATTCCAAAGGAAATGTCAAGGTTTGGATACTTCCAAATAAGATTAAAATCCGGGTATTTTCTACTTCCAAGTTGGGTGAACTTTGGCATCTCTCTTAACATCTATGAGCCTCATTTTTCCCCTTCATAAATCTTATATAAAATACACACCACAAGACTGTTGTATTAAATGGATTCAGACATATTGATGGCTCAAAATGTGCCCATTTCTTCCTAATGTATTCTCCCAATTATGTTCTTTATACTCTAAGCTTTAGGACAATTTTCTTGGGTATGTTCAACGAACATTAAAAACCTAGTCCTTGGGGCACCTGGGTGGCTCAGTCAGTGAAGCATCTGACTATTGATTTTGGCTCAGGTCATGATCTCACATTTGTGAGATCAAGTCCCAAGTCGGGCTCTGCCCTCACAGCACAGAGTCCGCTTGGGATTCTCTCTCTCTGCCCCTCCCTGCTCATTTGCGTGCTCTTTCTTTCTATAAATAAATAAATAGGCATTAAAAAAAAAAACTTGTCTAGGTGATCATTAAAAAATAAACTCATGGGGTGCCTGGGTGGCTCAGTCAGTTGAACGTCTGACTTCGGCTCAGGTCCTGATTTCACCGTTCTGGACCCCGCGTTGGACTCTGTGCTCACAGCTCAGAACCTAGCCTGTTTCAGATTCTGTGTCTCCCTCTCTGTCCCTGCCCCTCCCCATCTCATGCTGTGTCTCTCTCTCTCTCTCTCAAAAATAAATAAACATTAAGAAAAAAAAATTTAATAAAAAAAAGAAAGAAACTCATTAGAGGAAAAATAACTTTAAGAGCACTGAGGGAAAGATGGAGAAGTGTTTTGAGGGCCTTGCATGAGACTATAAACTCCTCAAGGGTATCGAGCAGGTCCTATTTGTCTTGATTTCCCAAAAGTCAAACATGGAAACTGGAACATAGCAGAGAAATACTTTTAGTAGTAGAGTTTTATACAGAGTAAATAAGCTTATATATTTAAAGCACCTTGTGTCACACTCACCACATAGTAAACAATGGAGGTAGTGGAGACAGTGATAATGCCAGTGATGGTGACACAAAACACATGTACACATACACACGCACACACACACACACACACACACACACACACGCACTCAAGAGCAATAGCTTGTTTCATTGGCTTCCCAGGATTTTTCATTACTTACATAAGACAACATTAAAAATCTTTTATCATATGAAAACGTAGAGTCACATTTTAAATTCAACATGGGATCATTTTGCTATTTAAACATGGCCAAGAGTAAAAAGAAATTTAAAAGACTTTATTAAAAGAATTTTATGGGTAGGGTGCTGACTACAAGGAAGCCCAGTGGGTATGACTAGAAACTGACCTCCAGGGAATCTGAATCATTTGTGTTAACAATTATAAATGTAATAAAAAAACATTTTATTATAGTCTTATCTGTATATTTGAAAACAATTTCATATTCCTATTACTCAAAGGAAAACCTGGAACCAGTCACAGAAATATTTTTTTTTAATGTGTACTTATTTATTTTGAGAGAGAGAGGCAGAGAGATAGGCAGAGAGAGAATTCCAAGCAGGCTCAGTGCTGTCAGAGCCTGACTCAGGGCTCAATCCCACAAACCCTGAGATCATGACCTGAGCCAAAATCAAGAGTTGGATGCTTAACCAACTGAGCCACCCAGGCCCTCCTAGAAATATTTTTAATGTTTAACACATGAACATTATTTAAGAAAAATTTTAAAGCTCAGCATTAACATAACGTAATATAAGCATTGTTTTTCAGAAGCTTGTACAATGGTAAAGATTTAATAAAATGTACAAAAATAATCATGAAGTTAAGATACAGTGAGTGTCCTAAGAGTTATTATACAGGATCAAGAAGTGACAGTATTCCCCAGGATATTTTTTTTATTTTTTTAATGTTTATTTGTTTTTGAGAGAGAGAGAGAGAGAGAGAGAGAGAGAGAGAGAGAGAAAGCAGGGGAGGAGAAGAGAGAGAGGGGAACACAGAATCTGAAACAGACTCCAGGCTCTGAGCTGTCAGCACAGAGTCGGATGCAGGGCTAGACCCACCAACAGCAACATCATGACCTGAGCTGAAGTCGCAAGCTTAACTGACTGAGACACCCAGGAGCACCCCCCTCCCCCCGCCCGACCCAGGAAAAAATTTTAAATAATAGTAGCAATAATAATAATAATAATAATAATAATATAATTTGAGACTCCACATCTGGATATTCTCCTTCTCTAGGTCTAGAAATAAGTCTGATGGTATCTATATTTCAAAATTCCACATGTGATTTTGATATTAGGGGCCCACTGATATAGAGAGGTCATCAGTTCAATAGTTTAAAGGCTATTAGAAATTTAGAGCCCTCGTAAAAAACACATAGAAGCTGAGGAATCCACAGCCAATCTCAAACATGAATTTCATATTAAAAATTTTAAAGAAACTGGCCACATTTTCAAAATGCAGTTTTAAAAAATACATAATTATCAACTGATGTTCAAGGATTGTTGGATTACATAAGTAAGTTTTTTTTAATTAGAAAGTGCTAGTAGGTAAAAACCATATTTTGTTCAGGTAAGGAATTATAATCACAAAATAGAATTAGAATCCCAAGATATTCAAGCCAATTATTTGCCCTTACTACTTCCTGTTTGTGCTGATTTGGATGATATAGACAGTCCTCTTTTGATATTACACTCAACTAGGTGTGCTGTACCATGGGTTCACAGCACTTGTGTTTGCCAAGATGGATCATTTAATGATTATCTGATTATCCATTTTTTAGATTAGCTACAGCCTCAATTTTAATTCCAAATAGGCATTCCTCATGACTTGCCACATCCCTGGGACTTCCCTCCCTATCTTACAAATAGATTTCAATTTTAATTCAGGATGAGAAAGAAAAAAATACAAAAAATGGATGCCATGACATCCTTTATCATATCACAAAGTCTAAACAGAGTTATTCGGAGATTTTACGGTATTTAAATTACATATTGCCATGAACCTTGCCAATTACTGCCAATAATCAAGAGTTGTTTTGCAGGGAAACTATAAGCCACCTTTTAAAACGCAAAGAACTTTATAACTTTTCCCTTCAAACCCTGGAATAACATGTTTAGAGTTGAACAAAACGAAACCAGTGAAAATAAGAAATAAAATCAGATCATTTCCCTATCATTAGAATTATAAAAGGCATGTGTCATTTTCATTTTATCATATCATAACATAAACATGTAAAGTTTGGGGGGCTGACTTGTAACAGCCCTTTAAGAATTACTTGCTGAGTCACTGATGGGATTTCTTTCATCTTCGGAATCCTGGTTGGTTTTTGTTTGTTTGTTTTATTTTAAGATTTAACTTGGCTTTTATAAAAAAGGAGAATCTAAATCTAATCCTTACCCTAAGCTTTTGCTTTTATAAAAAGAGCTTGTGGTAGATAGGTTAATTATAACCTATTTTGAAATAATTTAAATAGTTTAGGATGATTTTAAATAACTTTACTAAGGATCGTGTTTGATTACTTAATTCTTTTTTAAATTATTTTTTAATGTTTATTCTATTTTTTGAGAGAGACAGACAGACAGAGAGAGACAGAGAGAGAGAGAGAGAATGAGGAGGGGAGGGGCAGAGAGAGAGGGAGACAGAATCCAAAGCAGGTCCAGGCTCTGAGCCCAAAGCGGGGCTCGAACTCCCGAACCACGAGATCATGGACCTGAGCCAAAAGTCCAACGCTTAACTGAACCACCCAGGGGCCAAACTTTTATTTTTTTATGTTTGTTTACTTATTCATTTGTTTGTTTGTTTGCTTTTGAGGGGGGGAGAGGCAGGGAGAGAGGGAGACAGAGAGTCTGAAGCAGGATTCGCATGGGCCAACATAAAGCCCCATGTGGGGCTCCAACTCAAGACCCTGAGATTATGACCTAAGCCAAAGTCGGACACTTAACCAACTGAGCCACCCAACTGCCCCTTAACTCTTTTTTTATTTTACTTTTTTTTACTTCTTTATTTTATTTTAGTTCATTTAACTCTTTTCTGCTTGGATAATCATAATAGTTATTTCATTATTCTTTCCTATCACATGCAAATAAATTTTAAACACGCCCAAAATTTATATGTTTGATAATCAACTCTCTAAATTATAATCAAAGTATAACCAGATAGAAATAAAATAGACCTTGGGGCGCCTGGGTGGCTCAGTCCGTTGAGCGTCCGACTTCAGCTCAGGTCATGATCTCGCGGTCCGTGAGTTCGAGCCCCGAGTCGGGCTCTGTGCTGACAGCTCAGAGCCTGGAGCCTGTTTCAGATTCTGTGTCTCCCTCTCTCTCTGCCCCATCCCCACTCATGCTCTGTCTTTCTCTGTCTTAAAAATAAATAAAACGTTAAAAACAAATTTAAAAAAATAGACCTTGTTACAACAATAGTGGCTGAAATATGTCTAAAATGACACACACATTTAATTTTTTTTTTTAATTTTTTTTTCAACGTTTACTTATTTTTGGGACAGAGAGAGACAGAGCATGAACGGGGGAGGGGCAGAGAGAGAGGGAGACACAGAATCGGAAACAGGCTCCAGGCTCTGAGCCATCAGCCCAGAGCCCGACGCGGGGCTCGAACTCACGGACTGCGAGATCGTGACCTGGCTGAAGTCGGACGCTCAACCGACTGCGCCACCCAGGCGCCCCAACACACACATTTAATTTACACACTGCCTACTCCCATGGAAGATTTAAGGCACGTATCATACTGAACATATATGTGAGCGGTAAACACACAACCAACTTTCCAATTCATATTTTACTCTCTGTAAGGAATTTTCTCTCATTGCTGATGAGTAAATTTAATTATTTCACTAACATGACATCCATTAATAAATCAAATTGTTCTCTCCATAAAATGTACTAATGCCAGAATCAAAGGTGTCATGCCGGAAACTTACTAGTTCTCTAGTCCACCTGCCTTTATTAGGCACAATGGGCTTTGTGATAATTAGCCATGTTCCTGGATTCTCCCTGTTTTCGGCAAGCATTAATGAGCATTCATCAGACCATATGTAGTTAAATATGAAAGACAAGAATAAAATCGCATCCAAACTATAGCTCAGGGAAATCAAATGTTGAATAAAAATGTCAACATTTTTCATTAGAAATTTGGAGGACTGAGTGCCAGACAATCATGATTAGCAGAGCAATGCCTCAAAGATCTGGGAGGGTCCCCTATATATCCCACATTTGTAGGAGTCATAGAATCAGACATATTTACTGGTATCTCTCCCTCCTTGTCTATTATTACATATAACCTTTTCTTTAGCGAGTGATTTTATTTTTTTATATGAAATTTATTGTCAAATTGGTTTCTATGCAACACCCAGTGCTCATCCCAACAGGTGCTCTCCTCCATGCCCATCACCCACTTTCCCCTTCCTCCCACCCCCCCATCAACCCTCAGTTTATTCTCAGTTTTTAAGAATCTCTTATGGTTTGGCTCCCTCCCTCTCTAACTGTTTTTTTCCCTCCCCTCCCCCATGGTCTTCTGTTAAGTTTCTCAGGATCCACATAAGAGTGAAAACATACGGTACCTTTCTCTGTAGACCTCTGTTTAAAAGTCTTCAGCAACGTGGATGGAACTGGAGAGTGTGATGCTAAGTGAAATAAGCCATACAGAGAAAGACAGATACCACATGGTTTCACTCTTATGTGGATCCTGAGAAACTTAACAGGAACCCACGGGGGAGGGGAAGGAAAAAAAAAAAAAAAAGAGGTTAGAGTGGGAGAGAGCCAAAGCATAAGAGACTGTTAAAAACTGAGAACAAACTGAGGGTTGATGGGGGGTGGGAGGGAGGGGAGGGTGGGTGATGGGTATTGAGGAGGGCACCTTTTGGGATGAGCACTGGGTGTTGTATGGAAACCAATTTGTCAATAAATTTCATATATATAAAAATAAATAAATAAATAAATAAAAGTCTTCATCAGCAACAGGCATCCCACAGCCCTACCATACTTTAATTCCACTTCAGAATTCTGGTTTGTTTGTTCCCCTTGAATTAGAGGAATCTGACGTCCTGCAACTCCTCTCCATATGCCCTATTCTCAGCCTCTGTATCTACATGAAGCAGGACTAATCCTACTTTCATAGAACAGTGCTTGTGATCATGAGGACTGCCGTTCTTGCCTCTTGTCCTTTATGATTCTTACAACCTTTCCCCATGTGGCGTGCACACCAGTTGGTTCTACTTGCCCAACATTTCTTCTGCCTTCTTCTACCTGAACTACCGCTTTTTTAACTTTGGGAAGCTCATTTCCTGTGGATCAGGAGCGGAAGACTCTACCTCTTCTCTTGCTCACAAAATTGAAGAGACCATGCCCAGCAGCATAAGTCGATACACGTCCTTTTGTGCTACATAATTTACATACAGTATCTCACTGTTTCTACCACTGTAGGCCAGGCCCGATTTCATTTAATTGTCACTTAATTACCCTGAGGTAAGATGATTATTAGCCCCACTTGACAGATAAGGAAATGAAAGCACAGAGAGGTTAAAGAACTTGTCCAGTAATTAGAAGAGTCCACATTTGGACCAGAGGCAGCCTGGCTCCAGAAACTCTGCTTTTCACCCCTGTGCAGGGCTGCCTCATTACTTGACTTTAGGACAGTGAGTGAAGTTAGATCTCAATGTGGTTCACAGACAGGCTGAGTAAAAGCCAGCACAGAATCACTACATTTTCCTCTAAAACCAACCCTGAAAGTTAATAAAGAAGCTAATAATTGAGAAAACTTTGAACATATTGTTTACAGGACTCACACTAAGAAGGTTCTCTTCTGCATTTAAAATAGTAGTTTGGGGGGCGCCTAGGTGGCTCAGTCTGTTAAATGTCCAACTTCAGCTCAGGTCATGATCTTAGGGTCGTGAGTTTAAGCCCCATGTCGGGCTCTGTGCTAACAGCTCAGAGTCTGGAGCCTGCTTCCGATTCTGTGTCTCCTTCTCTCTCTACCCCTCCCCTGCTCACACTCTTGTCTCTCTCTCTCTGTCTCTAAAAATTAAATAAACATTAAAAAAATTTTTTTTAAGTTCTGGAGGTGCCTGGGTGGCTCAGTCAGTTTGAGAATCTAACTCTTGATTTTGGTTCAGGTTGTGATCCCAAGGTCCTGGGATCCAGCCCTGCATCAGTTCTGAGCATGTGCTTGCTTAAGATTCTCTCTCTCTCTCTCTCTCTCTCTCTCTCCCTCTCTCTCTCTGTCTCTGTCTTTCTCTCTCTCTGTCCCTTTGTCCCTCTCCAGATGCTTGTGTTTTCTCTCTCTCTCTCCAATTATAAATAAATAAATACATAAATAAATAAATAAGTAAATAAATAAATAATAAATATTTGGGGGATTGAAAAAGTGTACAGAACTGGAAGATGCTTTTCCTAGATGAAACAGGTTTAAAGAGTGATTTAGCATACTTTTTATAATTAAAATAGTTTTAAAATAAAATGTTAAAAAGGTATTAAACAAGATAACAATTCCAGAACTTTAAAACAAACTAACAACTGGGGCGCCTGGGTGGCGCAGTCGGTTAAGCGTCTGACTTCAGCCAGGTCACGATCTCGCGGTCCGTGAGTTCGAGCCCCGCGTCAGGCTCTGGACTGATGGCTCGGAGCCTGGAGCCTGTTTCCGATTCTGTGTCTCCCTCTCTCTCTGCCCCTCCCCCGTTTATGCTCTGTCTCTCTCTGTCCCAAAAATAAATAAACGTTGAAAAAAAAAATTAAAAAAAAAAAAAAAAAACTAACTAACAACTTTGGCAACCATCTTTAATAAGGTAAAACACTGTGCAAACTACCATCCAGTATTTACATATTGATGGCTTTTTAAGTGTAGTTAAGTGCCAAAAAAAAAAAAAAATCTGCACATACTAGGATCATTGAGCATACATCATTAAAAAGAAAAAAAAATAAAGAGGACAGGTCTGACCCCTCTTTTTTTGTTTCCGCGTGTGTGTGTGTGTGTGTGTGTGTGTGTGTGTGTCTGGTGGGGAGAGTAGAGAGAAATTAAAAATTAGTGGATCAAGGAAGTAGAACAGATATTATACACTGAGAATCAAGGAAAGTGCCACATTTTAGCAAAAAATAATTCAAATGAATTTGGACATAAACGTCCTGTGTTTGAATATTTTCTGAAAATGGAGAAAGCTTGAATAGAACATTAGTATAGAATTGCAGAGTTTACATATTTTTAATGTATTTATTAATCAGAGTTTTAAATGAAAGTAATTCATAAAAATAGGCTTAATGAATTAAGATGAAAACCATGCAACAACTTTATAATTCAATCTGACACTAAGGAAAAAATATAACTACACTTTTCATTGTATTAATTAACTGTAATACCGTTTTCATAATAATCACACCTTCAGTACAGACAAACATATACACACACATGTGCACACATGTATATCACACTAAGAACTCAAAAATTCCTGGGGAAAACTTGCCAATTGTTAACTATCTGCAGAGTATCCATTTTGAGAATGATCCATTTTAACTTTTATATCCTGGGTTATTTTTTTTTTTTTTTTTTTGCTTTTGAACCAATATGCTAATCTAGGCAATTGGTATGTTCTTAGAGAACCCAAGCAAATTTGCATGTTAGTTTAGGTGAAACTGTAATTGTGCAAATATGAAGCCAAAGAAAAAGCTTTAATCCATGTGAATTCAAAATAATGCAGAAATGGTTCCTGGACTGCTTATATTTCTGGAATATTGCATCTCTTAATTGGCATATATAATCTGTTGACTATTTGAATATACAATGTATTTAAGTATTATTAACTCCTATCCTATTGATACAGGACCTGAAGTTATTCCAGTGTGGTGTGTATGACTGTCCTTGACCTCAGTGTGCAACATAAGAGGAACAGTATGGATCCATAACATTGATACATGGAATAATGTATCTTGCAGCCTATAAATAGTGGCCATGCTAAAATAAAAGCTTAAAATATAGCTACAAAAATCATCTGGCTTCATTGTGTATGTGGAACTGAGTAAGTAAAATATGATGAATAGAAAACCAAAAAAAAAAAAAAAATAACAAGATGCAATGATTTTTTTCTATGTAGAAGGAATACTGAGGAAAATAAAAGGAACAAAAAACTCCCTCCCCAAGTCACCACTAAAATGTCCAAGAAAATATCCAAATTAAGAAAAAAAAGCTTTAATAAGTTTGGAAACCAATTAACACAAAGAAAATGATCTTCTAGAATACATTTCTACAACTCTCAAATGGATGGGACTGGGTTAGGAAGCAATAGAAGGAACAATCTGAGGTCTGTTCGCCTATATCAAAGATTTCTCTCTTCAACCTGAATTCTGACCAGTCCTTTCACAAGTAAAAGGAGAACCTGGTGTTTGTTGAGTGTTTGTTCTGCTGACACTTCGTGCTAGAGGCTTGCCAAGTGGCCAGAAGTCAACCTGCCCTCCAATCTCAGGCTGCGAGCAGAGGTTGCTGGCAGAGGAGCAATGGAGGCTCTAAGGAAAGTCATTCCCGTAGGTTGCCTTGGCCTGCCAGTCCTGGCCAGACTTCGCCCCACTCAAAGATGGGCAATGGGCAAAACAGCCATCATGGGTCCATAAAAGAAAATTGGGAGCACAGAAAAAGTAATGACTCTCTAAAGTCAGGGTAGGGAGTGGGGAGCCTCAAAAATAGTTTTTTTGAGGAAATATAAGGCAATTTCAGAAATTTAGAAATCTACTTGACGTTCATAAAGAGATCTTTAAAATGACATCATTTATTTTTCTTTTCTTTTAAGTTTACTTATTGATTTTTGAGAGACAGAGAGAAAGAGAGAGAGAGAGAGTACGCATGTGTGTGAGCAGGGGAGGGGCAGAGAGAAAGGGAGAGAGAATCCCAAGCTGACAGCGTGGAGCCCGAAGTGGAACTTGAACTCAGAACTCACAAACTGCAAGATCGTGACCTGAGCCAAAAGCAAATAGTCAGAGACTTAACTGACTGAGCTACCCAGGCATCCCTACAATGACATCGTTTCTGTTAAAAATAGAGTAACATATCAAAAAATATCACATTGGAGGGAAAAAAAAAGAGCAATGGACCCATGAACAGGCAAAGTGGAAAACTGCATTAGTGACGCAGTGGACAAACTTAAATATAAAACTAAAAAAATTAGAAAAGAAAAAAATAAAACACCAAAGTTAAAAGTTATATGCAGGGGGCCCCTGAGTGGCTGACTCAGTTAAGTGTCAGACTCTAGGTTTCTGCTCAGGCCACGATCTCATGGTTAATGGGATTGAGCCCTGCATAGGGTTCTGTGCTGACAGTGAGGAGCCTGCTTGGGATTCTCTCTCCCTCTCTCTCTCTGCCCCTCTCCTGCTCTCATTTTGCCTCTCTCTCAAAAATAAATTAATTAATTTTTAAAAAAGTTATATGCAGAACGAGACATAGAATCGCAAGTTTAAGACAGTGTGGCCATGGAAATGATTACAAATGGAAGAGTAAAAACCAACTAGTGGAAGGCTTGGAAACTGAGAGAATTTACAAGGTTACACACAAAAAGTTGTCCTTTGACAACCTAGATACCTACTCGTAAGTTTTATTGTTGTCTCAAAGATAAAGAAGGCTACAAACTCTAGGCTGGAAGAAAATAAATTCACCTTGAAAGGAAATAAAATTGGTATTTCCAAAGACTTTTCTTTCTCTTGTAACAATATTTACCAAAAGACAATGAGGCAACATCCAGAGGTTTAGGGGACTCTGACATGTGACACCTCAGAAACTATGATACCAAAATACCTTTTCTGCAGAAAAATCACTTCATGATATACACTATGAGATGAAGAAAGAACAAACCACCTCATGGGGAAATGAATGATAAAACATAACTGAAGTAAGCTTTTGAATATTTTAAAGATATAATGCTAAATTATTTACAAAAATATTGAAGACTGGTCAGTATAAATAACTTTTGCAACTAAAGAAAAAAGTCAAATAAAAAATTAATCTTGAAATATAGTAATATAGTTATTTCATTCTGTTTTAGAAATATAAAAACTATTATATAGATATATGCGTAATAAATATACCATATTCACTGCATGAAATATTATATAAATATTAAGTATAGTTTGTAAATAATAAGTTAATGATAAAAACATGCTTAGAGTTTTTCTTTTCCACGTTGACTAACATGATCATCATAGTACTGTGTAGTTATGAGCTGGGCTGCTCATGCTGGCTCATACGATTCAGTCAGGCATTATCTCTTCCCAGCACCATGTTCAGGGACATAAAATCATTACCTTTAAGCCAAATATGGTGATAGAATTTACACCGCAGAAATCAGCAAAAGCTACAAATCAGGGCTTTTGTGCACTTTTCTGGGGATCCACACACTACTGGATGTATTTGGGGAAAAAGAAAAACAAAACAGACCAGAAACATCCTGAATACTTAAAATAAGGAAAATCTACTATATCCAGTATTTGAATATCATGCCACCATTTTAGATCGTAGATATTGAAACTAGGTTGACACACAGTAAACTGCTGATTATGTAAGATTAAGTGGACAGAAGTGACAATGTGTTCTCTAAATAATTCTGTAGGTGCCATTACAATCACTCAAGTTCTTCAATTCTAACACTTAATGTGGAAAAACTGGAAGAAGTCCAAAGAGAAGGAAAGAGAGCAGAGATTAAACATATAACTCTTTTTAAAGAGTAAAGCCAAAGGATTGTTTTTAAGGTCCTTCAAGGACCAGAGAAATTCTTTTTTCTCGGAGATTCCAAGTTTGATTCCATTCATCCAGTGATACAAGTTAATTATACTGCTGAAACATGAGAGATGGTTTTAAGTGAAGGGAAGCAGAGGTGTAAGTGGGGTGCCAGTTCCAAATCCTAAAGAATTACAGCCGCAGTGGGCAAAACGAGCTGCTTTATTCACTTTGTACCTCCATTCTTCACGCGTGAATGCAGTAAGTGATTGATTAGCATGTTATCTCACAGACCGGGCCACACTTTATGTTTTGTAAAGTACTTTCACATCTAATTGCTTTCTTGTGATCCTCACACCTCTATGAAATGCAAATATAGTCAACAGGGTTTTTATCGGTGAAGAAACGGAAATTCAGAAAGGTACACAATTTTCAAGGTCACCGGGCTAGTTATCAGCAAAGACAGAGGTGCTTTATGTTATGCCTACATTGTTTCACTGAAGTGGGAATTGTTCTCAGTTGACCACGGAAGATGTGTATGGATACATTTACTGTATTTAAAGCACCTAAAGTTCCACGTGGAAAAGCGGCTACAAAGGCAATGTATTATTCTTAGATCTGGCTCCAAGGAATTGGATAATACAATTGTGACAGAATGGGAAAAAAAAAAAAAAAAAAACCTTGTCATTTTATGTCATTGTGTATCTTCCCTTAGAACTTGGATTTGCACATTTAAGATACTGGTTACAATGATGTTTCCAAATTCATGAACTATGATCTGGTTATTACAAAAAGGAAAGTATTTACTAGGATACCACAAGCAAGTCTTGCCTCACTAGGAGAAACAGACAAGTAAATGTGACAAGGACACTGTGTTTTCAAGAACTGCATCTGTTCGCAGTTCTTCTGGTGAGAGCTTATTAATATGTTTACTATAGCAGGAGATAGCCAAGTTCTGCAACTCTGTTAACAATTTGCTTAGACTCGGAGACAAGCTGACAGTATTTTCGCTGGTCAGTTTCAACAAATGTTCATAAACAACTCTCAAAGAGGCCAATAGTAGGCAGATTTCAAATATTTGGGGAAATTGCGTAAATCACAGTGAAAATGAGAATGGTAGTGGATGTGAAGATCAGCTCTTCCTCCTTATGAAAGCATAGACCTTCTAAGACTTGAAAAGACACTAAATTCCACATCATTTGGCCCAAATATATAATTTTGAAAATGAGACTGACTTGCCCAAGGCCCCATATCTAGCTCTCGCTGAATTAGAACCCAAGGTATCTGGTCCTGAAGGATGTGCCCCTCGTTCACCACCTGATTATTGAGAGCAGTGGAGAGCAGTGGTCACAAACTGGCAGCCAGCTAGGCTTTGTTTGGTCTACACAGTGTTTTAAAAACCACTTTTTTTTTTAATTTTTCTTGAAATAAGAGAGGCCCACATTCTCCCACAGCTGCAGTTGGCTAAAGATGGGGTTGCCCCTGCTCTCCTGTCCCCTCAGGTTCCCGTAAGGTGAGCCTCACCTTTCTATCCTCATCTCTCTGTCCCCTGTAGACATTAGGGTTTGTGGTCCCTGCTGCTGTGCAAGACACTTTTTAAAAATAAATAAATATTTTATTTATTTATTTATTTATTTTTTTAATATGTGTTAAATATTTATTTATTTATTTATTGTTTTTTATTTATTTATTTTTTATATATATGAAATTTATTGACAAATTGGTAAAATAAATAAATAAATAAATAAATAAATAAATAAATAAATAGTAACTAATTTTATAGAAGACATCACATTCCAAATGTATCAATTTATCCAATATGTTTCAAAGATGAGACACAGGAATTCTAATCTGACACTAATCATACACATGAAAGCTAGCTTGGGTGTGGGGGGAGTGGGCAATGGATGAATTAATAGCAACCTATTGTTTGAAAATTTTCAGTGAGACTGAATTCATATAAACAGTAAATATGTTAATAACTAATGAATCTGTGGGAAGGTTTTTCCCACTAATTAATCTAACTTCTTCCCTTCAAATCAATTTAATGATTGAATTCAAATGTTTTGCCTTTTTTACTTAATGAACTTGTGTCTATAAATAAAAATCATAAAAATTCACTAAAGAGGGTAAGCGGGCATTTGTTTCACCACTGGCAATCCTGCTTCCATTTCCCCCAAGTGATTTCACTACAATTTTGTTCCCATCTTTGTTGACAATCATTTTTATTTCCTTTTTTCTACCAATGCAAAACCAAAGATTACCTGTTTTTACAGCCGCTAAGGGAAATCATGTATTGCTCTAGGTGCTGCCTACACACTGTCAGAAAATAAGCATCAAACCCTTAAATTCTGTTCCCACAAACATAAACACATACCACCCCATGATAGACCACTGGGTTTGTACTGAGAGTTTCAATGCAAATATCGGTGTGTAGAAAAGAAGGGATAAGCAAGTTAATATGGTAGGGGCTGGGAATCATGATTTTGGAGCAACTCCAATTTTGAGTGAAATGAGTTCTCTTTCCCAGAAATAATAAAAAAATCAAAAATGAAAACAGAAGCACACTTTTCTAAATTTTTTTTTAAAAAAAATCAGTGTTCTCAGTTCATTCTAACACATTTAAATTGTTAAAATCTGTAATGCTGAGGCACCTACGTGGCTCAGTCAATTGAGTGTATGACTCCTGATTTCAGCTTAGGTCATGATCTCACGGTTTGTGGGATAGAGTCCATCATCAGGCTCAGTGCTGTCAGTGCAGAGGCTGCTTGAGATTCTCTCTCTCCCTCTCTCTCTGCCCCTCCCCACTCACGCATGCTCTCTCTCTCTCTTAAAACAAATAAACATTTTTTAAAAATCTATAATGCTGATCTCAACACGAATGTTAGCAGCCTGCCCACAAACTTCCTTATGTGCCAGTTATGTGCAAGGTATGATGCTAGAACCAAGAAAGTAATCTCAGTCTCCCTACTCCTTTTTATTAAATCTCAGCCTCTTCAAAATAGCCAGCATAGGGATGCCTGGGTGGCGCAGTCGGTTAAGCGTCCGACTTCAGCCAGGTCACGATCTCGCGGTCCGTGAGTTCGAGCCCCGCGTCGGGCTCTGGGCTGATGGCTCAGAGCCTGGGGCCTGTTTCTGATTCTGTGTCTCCCTCTCTCTCTGCCCCTCCCCTGTTCATGCTCTGTCTCTCTCTGTCCCAAAAATAAATAAAAACGTTGAAAAAAAAAATTAAAAAAAAAAAAATAGCCAGCATAATCGTACAGTTATTTATATATACACCCATTTGACATGTTTTTAAAAAAACAGCTGATATGTGCCAGGCAGTATACTGGTCTCCAGGAATGCACCATAAATAAGATAGTCAGGCTCCTATCTATATTGGAAACAGCCCAGACCCAAGGCGAGTAAGTCTGTTCCCCCCCATCCCAATGTAGCCTGTGCTCGGTTCTCCCTACTCACCCACCCACCACAATCACCCTTGCCCTGTCCTTTGCCTTCCACACTAACCCACACATCTTCCTTGCCTTAGCAGACAAGGGAGACAGCTGTTGGTGACACCAAAAATGACCCAGACCCCTCTCTCCTTCAACTCCCCAGTTCCAGTAAGCCTCTGGGGGATAAAAAATATTCACATATTCCCTGTCAGGTAGTTGAATCCTTGCCCTACTTGCTATGAAACATTTACTGTAGATCATTAAAAAACAAATACAAAAACAAATACGGCACCCCAGTATACACTGAATTCCCTAGTGCTTCTTTGAGTCTCGTGACTGTCTCAGGAATCTTTCTTTGCCTCTTTCCTTCCCATAAATATGAGAAATGAATTTCTATAACTTGTGACATGAAACATGTCAGACCCAACATTCTTTACAGATACCTTAAGATAAAATATGAGGCATAGAAACTGAAAACTGGCTAGTGTTTGCTATAGATATTTTACCTCCATAAAAAATTATATGTTATGCGATTATTACACCTATAATATAATTAAGTCTATTATATTACTGCTCAATCTGAAAATATGGGATGCACAAAATATGGTGCTTCCTTCTCGTTTCTTCCTCTAATTACCCATAAAATATAAATAATGAAAGAGTACTTTGGGTACTTATAATCTGGTAGATAATTCCACAGTAGTAAAGTAAAAAGCTTAAGCAACTAAAAAGCTGCTACTTTCATTTAACAATAAATCAGAACAAATTAGGCATCCCTATGCACTTTATAAGGTACAAGACATTTTGCCAGCAGCCAGACAAATCATGATGATTTAAAATTCAAGGGAATCCTAGGATTCTTTGACTTATTTCCTTCTATTTAAGCAGGATTTAAAGAGTCTATATTAAGAAGCATGTCTTACTCATTTTTATATCCCTCACACTCAATAACTTGAAGTTAATCAAATGTCAGAGGCAAGTCTTTAGTTTATTGAGATTTAACTCAACAACTGATACTGTGCAGCTAAGCAAAAAACAGAACAGTTTTTTTGAAAGTCCTATAAATGTGACTCTCCATACATTATGTGGAACCTCCTCATCTCTACAGTTACGGGCATTCATGTGTTAAAAATATAGTATACCCAGTGGTCCCCAAATCTGGCTGTGCAACAGAATTACATGGGGGAGAGGGATGGTAAAAATGTAAGTCCCTGACACCATCCGCAGCATGTAGCAACATCCCCAGGTGGTTCTAATCACACATATTTTGGGATCACTGGCGGGGACAAAAGAGCTCTGGACTGAGAGCTTGGATCTGATGTCTCCTGTGCCACAGAGGAATCACTTGAACACCACTCTGTGTCAGTTCTTTGTTCATCCTACAAGCATTCATGGAAAACAAACTATTATCCTCTCTGGATTTCAACTTCCTCATCCCTGAAATTAGGCCATTGGTGATCTGAAATCCCTTTTACTAAAGAATAATTCTAATTCTACCCTATGATCTATATTATAATTATTCCACCTACACCTGTCTTATATAGCCTTATAAAAAGTACTTGTCTATCTCTTTTAAAGCCTATGTTAAATTAAATTCAGAAAATATATATCGAGGGGTGCCTGGGTGGCTCAGTTGGTTGAGCATCCAACTCTTGGTTTTGGCTCAGGTCATGATCTCACGGTTTGTTAGTTTGAGCCCCACATCGGACTCTGTGCTAACAGTGTGGAGCCTACTTGGAATTCTCTCTCTCTCCCTCCATCCCTCCCCAGCTCGTGTTCTCTCTCTCTCTCAAAATAAATAAGCTTTTTTAAAAATTTAGAAAAAAAGAAAATATATCTTGAAGAGCATATTATAACCAAGTATAGCACAAGATCCAAGTGCCGGACACATGTTGGGAAAAACCTGAATCTTGCTTCTTATATTCTAGATTCTCAATAAATATTTTTTAGCGAATGAATGAAAGACCAAAAGGACAAATAGAAATTGCTTAACTCTTTTGAGCCTCATTTCTTCAACTGCTATACACCAAAAATCATTTTTTAAATAAGGAATATGGAAAAAAAATCTTGAGGTTAACTATGAATGATTGAGAACTATGTTGAATTGAATCTTACTAAATCCAGGAGAAGCAGTACCAGAGTGAGTTAGCAACATCTGCACATATAGTTGTTACTCTTGCTACAAACATATATTCAAAACAGGCACCTGGGTGACTCAGTTGGTTGAGCATCTGACTCTCAATTTCAGCTCATGTCATGATCTTATGGTCGTGAGATCGAGCTTCATCTTGGCTCCACACTGAGTGTGGAGCCTGCTTAAGATTCTCTCTCCCTCCCTCTGCCCCTCTCCCCCCACTCACAGACTTCCTCGCTCTCTCTCACACAAAAAATCAAAAAATCAAAAATCAAAAATAGAACAAACAGATATGCAAAAATATCTATTGCAAGCCCTTTGGGTGCCAGGCACTGGTTTAGGCTTTGGAAATACAGCAGTGTCTTGTCAGTAGGTGAGACTCATAATAACTATGTAAGCAATTGCATAAATTAAATAATTACTGATGGTTGTAAATGGCATAAAGTAAATAAAATAAAACAATAGGATAGAAAGTGAGAGAAGAAGAGTGGTAAGTTAGAGGGAGAAGGCCTTCCTGAGGAAATGACATTTGAACTGAGTAAGTCCTGGGTGAAAAGAAGTGGCCAGCCACTAAAAGATTGGAGGGAAATAGATCCTAGCCAAAGGAAAGTCCTAACCCCAATGCGTCGATGAAGGGGCATCCTTTTGTCGTGTGCTCAAGGATGGCATGCAGACCCAGGGCTACAGAGTGAGTATTGGAGGAAGGATGGAACAGGTGATACCAGATAATACCAAAACAGGCTCACCCTCTATATTTCCAGAGCCAGACCCACTCTCTGCCATTTTCTCTTTCTGCCTCCAGACACTTCATCCCTTGGAAAGGCCTTGCACACATGGGTATGAACACCAGTGTCTGCTTTCCAGACTTCATCAGAATCTCTGCAGAGGAGGTCAGGCATCTATAGGTTTTAAAGCTGCCCCAGTGAGTCTAATGTGCAGCCGGAAACAAGAACCAGTAAAAAGTAAAGTCTTAATATATAAACTTTGGGGGATGAATTTATGGTCCAGAAAAAAAAAATAAATAAGGAAGGGCAATGTAATAAAGTAAATAAAATGTTTTAGGAAGTTTGGGTACAGAAAATGCCCACAAATCTCTTAACTCCTCCCTAAGACAAATAAAGAGTATCTTTTCCTCACAGCCTCACTAGTCTGAGACAATTCCTACTTTATGCAAGGTCAGTGTATTTCAACTAGTATATGCAATCTATGAGCAAGAAGTTGTCATAGATGCTACATGAATCACACACACACACACACACACACACACACACTCACACACACACACACAACCAAAAAAGGGATCCTAACCCCAAGAAGGTTATAACCACACAAATATCTACTTTCAGATGATCTTACTGATGTGACTTAAAACCTCCACCTTGTGTAGCCCTATTCCTTCTTAGTCTCATCCATTTCAGATTTCAAAGTTATAAAGGGTGGAAGCAATTATTATATATAAACCAAGATTACATAAGGGTACTTAGGAAATGATAGTGATAATGATTAAACATGGTCATCAAAGACTTTCAGGAAACAGTGCTATACCTATGTTCATAGCTAGAACCAAATAAATGCGATGAAATAAGAATAACGTCTGATGTCCTCCCACTGGCCTATGAGGGATCAGGTCTCTCCTCTTGGCCACTCTGCCACGCCCACCCTATGCTTCTCTGGTAACCCTGAGATAATCACTGAAAAATAGCTTTAAGTGCTATTCTTTCCTGTTAAATTACTACCTTTTAACAGGAGCTTATTAAAAACTGAAAATTCCCCTGATGAAAAGTAGTATATGAGGCATCCTTTTCTCCCCTCTATCAATAAATTCTATGTTAGTTCTGGAAGGTATCATACTTACAAAGTCCTTCCTAACAGAAACCAATCAAAGTAGAATATGCCATATCACATGACCTATTTAGCTTTTGTGTATGTATGTGTATACATATGTGTGTGTGTGTGTTTTACTGAGTTCTTATGATATGCCAGTCACTATCTTGTTTAATGCCATGAGAAGTAAGTGTAAGTACAATCCCTAGATTACATAGTTGAGAAGCGAGACTAAGAGAAGTTAAGTGACTAGCCTAAAGTCACAGAACTCAAATATGACAGAGATGGGATAAGAAACCAGGGCTGTCTTACTCCAGAAACCTCCCTCTTAACCACTAATCTTCCTCCTTGATACCCACAATTCCTATTGTGCATCTGCCTGAACAACTAACAGCAAATGGAGGAGCCAAAATTCAAAAGGCTGAGAGCTCCAATAGTGAGCCAAAGCCATTGATAGACCACTCCCAGGAAAGGATGATCATACTGCTGTTACAAAGCCATAGACTCTCTGAACCCCTACTCAAGGAATCACAGCTTCTCAGGCCTTTGGACTCATTCAGTCCAACCCCACCTAACACCTGCATTCTTCCTACAACAAACCAAGAGTCTCAGAAACATATGCCCACAACACTAGGAACCAAACAGGAGAGTCTGGCTTCCACATGAACTAACACTCCTGGAAAATCAGTTGGCAGTATTTGTACATTGTGCTTTTTGAGAATGAGTTAGTTCAGATCACTGTTAAGTTAGAAAATGGAATAAATTCCCCAAGCACTAAAGCCCTAGAAATTTCCAGAGAGAGGAGAAAGACTTCTTCCCCTTTGTGCACTGGGAAAAAAAAAAAAAAACTTCGTTTCTAGAAATATAGGTATGTTTGTTTGTTTTAATTATTGTACTTTCCTAGACACAGAAAAAGGAAGGCATGGCTTTTTATCATCATTTCCAGGAATACTAAATTTGAAGTTTTTTTTTAAGAAATGTCAGGTATGCTTTAGAACAAATCAATACGTAGCCATCTTATGTGATAAAATGCTAACATTGGTTATTTCCTGGAGTTGGAATTATGGATAATTGTCATTGGCTTGATAATACTGTTCTGTATTTCTCAGTTTTCATGGAAAGCATATATTATATTTAATTTTTTAAAAAGCCACACAGAATAATCTGAAAAGATTCATGTTAAAAGATTAATAGTGATAAATCTTTACACTTTGTTTCAGCAGGCATAGGAAATGCCATCTTCACACTCTCACAACATCTCCCTCTGTCTGTCCTTCTACAGTCAAACAGGAGAGAGCTTTGGAGTGGACACACATTTCTGCATTTGAAGAGAACTGATAAAGAAGACCCAGGATACATTTATTTTATTCTTTCCTGAGGTAGTGATAGGCTGAGCTATGTGGTCCTCCCAATTGACTAGGGCAGGTGTGCTGGATACAATCTAGTTCAAGGACCTGATTTTTTTAAGACACTGTCTGGTTTATGGTTATAGAGTCTTTGCCTTTATTTACATTTCCCTTACTCATTTAAATAGGCATTCAAATGCTGACAATATCCAGACCAAAAGCCCTAATAGAGTAGACAAAAAGCCACAATGTAGCACCTCTTTATACAAATTATATAGCAGTCAGACACCTGGGCTTTGGAATAAGACTGACCCTGTGTCTGACAATTTTTACCTGTGTGACTCAGAAAAACATTTTTCATCTTTCAGAATAATAAAGTACTTTCTTCATATGGTTATTGGGAGGACCAAATGAAGTAATGTACATAAAACACTCAGCACAGTACATGGCACACAATAAATGCTCAATCAATGGTGCTGGTATCATTACTATTTTTCAATAATAATAATAGACACCTAAATTATATTAACATTTATGAAAATAATTTGGTGGGTCAGATGGGGGGGGGGGTGGGAAGATTAAAAGCTAAGCAACTAATAGCCTATAAACATATGAGCATCAGTTGCACCATAAAGATTAGTTTTTTTCAGCGCATTCAAAAAGTACCTGAACCTAGCCCAGGTTCCAGAATATAGTAACCTGAGAACAACTGCAATTCACTTCCTATGCCTGCTGTAACAAAGTGCAAACCACATGTCTTAAACAACAGAAACTTGTTGTCTTACAGTTTCGGAGACCAGAAGTTCAAGATCAAGATGGCAGCAGGAGTGGTTCCTGGTGAGGACTGGGAGAAACAATCTGTTCCAGGCCTCTCTGTTAGTTTCCGGTAGTTTGCTGACACTCTTGGGTATTTCTTGTCTTATAGGTACTCCATTCAGTCTCTACCTTCATCTTGACATGGTATTTTCCCTGCTTGCCTGTCTCTCTCTATGCCAGATTTCCCGCTTTTATAAGGACATCAGTCATATTGCGTTAGTGCCCATCTTAATGGTCTCATTTTAACGTGGTTACCTCTATAATGACCCTGTTGCCAGTTGAAGTCACATCCTGAGAAATTAGGCATTAAGATGCAAACTTTTTGGGGAGGCCACAATTCAACCCGAACAAGAACAGATGGTAAAAATGAGAATTACATTTGAAAAAATTTTGGAAAGTATTTATTTTAATATAGTTTTTTTTTTTCTTGAGCAACTCAAAATACAAGAGAAAACACATTGTAAACTCTACAGTCCAACACCTGTGCCAAGATGGGATTATTATGGCAGGCAGAACTTGTATCTCTATAAACATAGAGCATAGTTGGTTTTTAAATATTTCTTTCTTAGAAAAATAGGAAGCCAAAAGATTCTAGTATTATGGCCAGCACAAATGCCTATTAGATTACCTTTTAACAGAACCACTATTTGATTGTTCATTCAACATGTGTTAATCAAGCACTTATTTTGTGCTTAACCTCATTCCAGACCTTACAAAGGAGGAAATCTAAAGTAAGGTACGTGCTGTAAGGAGTTTTTTTGCCAGCATGTGAAGATATAAATTATTTTCTTTTTTATAGTCCTTAAGAGTTGATGGGACGTGGTCCCTAATGAATCTAGAATGTGTGCTCTCTAAGGCTGATTTCCAGGAATGTCATTGCAGAGTGAAATAAAGTGTGATCTTGCAATATCACCAAGAGTGGCATCACAGCTAGGTGTTGAGTGGAAATATGCCTATCACATGCCATTTTTCACATGTGAGACAATTTACGTTTTCACTCAACTGCTGTCCCCAAGGTTACAACTATTCTTCCAGATTAAGGTTTGGCCCCCATGAGTATGGGCAATAACCCTCAGTTCAATGAGTACAAGAATGAATTCACCCCAATAAATACCATGGAGAAATATGCTGCAAAAGGCACAGAACTCAAACTCCCCATATGCAGAAGTGAATCAAAGTTACCCGTGCACGATGCCAGAGGGGATGGCAGCTTGGGGTGACAGGTGGCACGCCTCTCCGCCAAGTAGAAGGCGTTGCTCCTGGCAGTTTTTTTTTAAGTGAGGCATGCGACCTAAGTAGTGGCATTTCACAGCTGAGAAACCAGCTTGTAATATGCCTTTTGCTTCACTGAGAGGCGGGCCACATGTCCACATAGACTCCAAGTCTAGCTGCAAAACATTGCAATACATTCGCCTATATTCTTCTTACCACCAAATATTTATATTGCTATGGGAATGTAAATGGGCTGTATGATTAATGACATTTTTCCAGACAAACAAAGAAGATGGCTTCCCTGCAAAGGTGTCACTTTCTAGCACAAATGTTACAAGGAAAAAAAAAAGGACCAGAAAATGAGTGGGCGGGAAGAGTTAAAAATAAGTACCTATTTATCGGTCTTCAGTAGAAATTTACAAAAGAGAGTCCACTTTGTTTTGACTAAATTAGCAGATGGAAGACAAGTTCAAACTCTGACGTTCTCAGCACTCTGACATCTGGGTCTACTTTTCCAATAAATTCTTTCTCAACTCCCTTTTAGGCAAGTTCTGCCTCAGACAAATTAACCATTTCACCATTCCCTATGTATCTGTTAGCATTTTATTCAGAGCCCTTATTTATACGACTTCCTTCATGGGAAATTCCTTTTCCATCTAGCTCTTCCCTTGCATGGCTAGCTAACATCTAAGACCAGACTCTAATGCTACTTATTCCAAAATACCTGACTAATGTCCCCCATCTAGAAGTAATGTCCTCCTCTCTTGAACCTCCACACCCTCTCTTGATCCACATCCAACCATACAAGTAGGTGGCAAAAATTATTTCTTTATCTTTCCTTCTGGACTATAAGCAATGGTAGGAACTACAGAGTATCCATAAAGTCTGGAGGATGCATAGATAATATTATTTCATCACATAATCATACACACACACACACACACACACACACACACACACACTGCTATAAATATAACATCAGTATCATTTCTGATGGCTATTTGCCTATGTTAGCACCCTTGATGGACATCTTCAGTCTGGATTCATTCTTGATATCTGATGCCCAGCATACTGCTGGGTGATTAGTGGGACCTGCATTTGTCAAATAAATGAATTAACTGGTTGACTCATTGATAAGAAACTAAGGCTTGCCCTTCAAGCCCACATAGAAAGACTAAGGGTGGAGGAAAATCAGAGACTAGAAAGAGAATATGAAGAGATAAAGGCAAATGATTTGGAGATGCTTCAGGGTTTATAGAGAGCAAAAGCCAAACTACAAGGAAAAGTCTTCTTATCGTAATGAGCTGTGAATAACCTCAGGTAAGTCACCTAACCTCATTTTTTTTTCTAAATCAAGGACTTAGATAAATATTTCCTCCAACATGAAAACTATCATTCTAAATAAATACTAAATAGAAGTGACTGCTTATAATGTTTGGGGAAAAGCAGAGGTCGGGAGGCAGTTATTAATAATTAAAATGAGAATATAATAATATAAGCTATAATACAATATACTGCAACTAGCTATATTTATGTAAAACTTTACAGTTTCAGGGCACCTGGGTGGTTCAGTTGGTTAAGCATCTGACTTCAGCTCAAGTCATGATCTCACAGCTTGTGAGTTTGAGCCCACGTTGGGCTCTGTGCTAACAGCTCAGGGCCTGGAAGCCTGCTTCGGATTCTCTCTCTCTCTCTCTCTCTCTCTCTCTCTCTCTCTCTCCCTGCCACTCTCCCACTTGTTCTCTCTCTGTGTCTCAAAAATAAATAAATAAACATTAAAAAAATCTTTACAGTTTCAACAGCACCTCCATAATAGTTCATTTGGTCTTCACAGGAGGCTGGGAGAAAAGCATGACAGACCCTTTACAGATGAGAAGACAGGCTTTAAGTGGTCTGGTGACTTGTCCAGAGTCACAAGGAATAGCTGATGGGGGAATAAGACAAACCCAGTTCGTCCCACTCAGTACACTTGCCACTGGATGTTGGGCGCTAAAGTCTAAGGAGACTATTGTTACGCAACATCAATATTCATAAAAAGAAGGGGCACCTGGGTGGTGCAGTGGGTTAAGCATCGGACTCTTTTGATCTCGGCTCAGGACATGATCTCACCGTTCATGAGTTCGAACCACACATCGAGCTCTGCACTGATGGTGTGGAGCCTACTTGGGATTCTGTCTCTCTGTCTGTCCCTCCCCTGCTTGCTGTCATTCTCTCTAAAAATAAATAAAAATAAACTTAAAAAATCATAAAAAAGAAGAAAATGAAAAAAATATAACCACTTGAGAGTTTTCATTGACAGTAAGTGTAGTTCTTCCTCAATTATTAGAAAGGTAAAGGTAAAGAAGAATATCAATTAAGAAGAGTTTGCCCACAAAATATGCAATTAATTGGATGTTTTCTTTTCTTTAGTCCACCAGTGTAAGAAAAAAGCAAATAAAAAAATTATAAATAATTTAGCAAAAAAGAAACCAACAAACAAACATTTCCAAGGTTTTTGGTTCTCAAATTTGAATAGTCTACTATCTTGTTTCATTTACATTTATGGTGCTAGCAATGAAAATTAATGCAAAATACTGCAAGCTCTTAAATCATCAAACCCTTTACTAAGGCAGGAAGAGGGATTGGAACAAAAGCCCTCTGTACATAATTCAATTAAACTAATATTTATTGAATGTCTACTGTGTGCAAGGCACTGTTTCGATTGCTGGGGATACGTCAGTGAACAAAACAGAAATAAGATTCCCATTAACCGCAATACCACATTTGGCAAGTAATGTAAGAAATGAATAGATAAATGTCTTTGGTGTAATTTTTTAAACATGCACATTTTAAAACCCATTTTTTGCCTATTTCAGGAGCATAGTACATTGCCTTGAGACATGTGTAAATGACTCTGAAGGAAATAATTCGTAAGTGTGTGAAAAGGCATATGCAGTGTACTATCACAAGAAAGACACTATCAGAAGGAGCTTCCCGAATTTCTACCCAAACTGTGGCCCACGGACCACCTGAGAGCCTAGGAGAAATGCAGACTCTCAGGTCCATCCCAGGGCTGGAATCTGCAACCTATCGAGTTCCTAGGTGATTTCGTACACGTATGAAGGTTGAGATGCACTAGTCTAGTACATCTCTTTGCACCTAAGACAGCTAAAAATAAACTGCTGAAAGGGAGAAAGAACATAAGCACTTCAAAAATTAATCACTCGCTCCATAATTTTTTTTCATTTTCAAGCAGTTGTTTCTTTTCAAGTCAAATTTTACTTTTAAAATGACAGATCGGGGCACCTGGGTGGCTCAGTCGGTTGAGCCTCCGACTTCAACTCAGGTCACGATCTCACGGTGAGTGAGTTCGAGCCCCGCATCGGGCTCTGGGCTGATGGCTCCGAGCCTGGAGCCTGCTTCTGATTCTGTGTCTCCCTCTCTTTCTGCCCCTCCCCCGTTCATGCTCTGTCTCTCTCTGTCTCAAAAATAAATAAACGTTAAAAAATATATATATTATTAAAATGACAGATCAAGGAGATTACATACTAACCTTTCCTTCGGTGTGTGTCAACATTGAAAAAAATGAAATTTGCCTTTTCACTGTTCAAATCTGGCATTTCAAGCCAAAAAAAGGGGTAAGTTGTCTATCACATGTACCAGTGCACAAGGGTCTCTCTCTAGGCTCTGTGATTTCACAACCATCGTGACTAACAGAAGTAGGAGACAGAGGGTGTCTTTCAGGTGTTTAGTTTGCCAAGCAATTATGGTCTGGAAGACACATGATAAAAACATTAGGAAAAGCTAGGAAGCGGGTGGAAGGCAAGCTCTCTCTCCATTTGTCACGAAACAGTCACTCGAAAATGTATTTATTTTTCCCTAAAGATAAAAAAGGGAGAACAGGGAAGGAGGCTGTTGGAAATTCACAGAGACGCAGCAGCCCTGCTCAGTGTTGACCATGGTAAGGAGAATGTTTCACCCACACATATACCCTGCCAACACTGGGCAAAACATCCCAGCATAGCCGCAGAGCAGACTCTAGAATGTACTAAAGAAGGAAAAGACAGCCATGGCAGAGCTTCTATGAGCCACGGAAGGCCTTTTTCACTAATCTAAAGGAGTATGATTCTCCTCTGGTATATGATCAAAGCTCAAAGACTCTTCTACCATACTAAATTTTTCTTCCATCTTCAACTGTGAGTGTAACATAAACTCCTCCTCTTCCACAGTTTTAAAAAACCTCTCAGCCTGTCATTACCCTCTGCTTCATAACATAGAGAAACTTCAGCAGGGATCTATACCTACAGTAGGGTGACTTCCATTTACCTATACATTAATGTCCTCACTCTTCTTAAAATGGATTTGAGGCACTTTATAATTATATAAAGTATTAAATAATGCTGTTGAAGATGAAGAAGCTAATATCTACGCATGTACACTAAACATTTTTTTGTAATCAAGCATCAAATTTACCTTTGAGATTCCGGGTAGGAAAAGAGAAGAATGGAAAACACAATTCTCTCATTACCAGTTAAGTTGAAACATGTCAGTTCTTCAAGAGAGATAAATGATTTCATGATATTAAAGTCTACAAAGAATTGTTAAAAATTGACTTTATAAAAGGGATATTGAACAACATACTAAGAAATATTTTCTACAAATCTTTGAAAATTATAAGGCATCATTTACATTTCCAATGCTCGTTCTGACTTGTAAGAAATAAACAGAGACCGTATTAAAACACTACCTAGGAAAAGCAGTTCTTCAAGGAGAGCAAACAAAGTCAGGGATGTAGTTTTCTGAAAAGTTAATTTCATCTGGCCTTGTGACAGGAGCTGGACAAAGGATAATCCGTGGCTGTAATCTTTGGCAAGCACCTGGTAGCCTATGTAATTAACTAAAAGAATATTCTAGTGCTTTGGACATTGGGCCAGCAGGTGGCCAAGTTAATGAGGTGCTGAGAAAGATGGGACTCCTCACATGTATCTTGGGACTGTACACTTCTGAATGGAGAGAATATCAAAACAGTAGGCAATCACACTGCTAGAAATACATGGTTTCCTATCTCTGGTGGGTCCTTTAAGTATTTGTCCTGTTTGTTTTTGAACTTCTCCTTTTCCCTTTCCTTCTCCCTCACTGAATAGTTGAGAAAACAGAGGATACCAAATATTATTTCTCTTCTCCTCTTTCCCAAACTTAATTGCATCACCACCCAGAAGAAAGACTTTTCCTATTCAGTGTGGCCCAGCCACAATTCCTTCTTGCCTCCTCAGAAACTCTGCTTCAGTTATCCTCCAATTCTCCTTTTCCACCACTGTTTTCCATCAATTTTTAAAACTGCTTCACGCTTTCCCATCCTAGAAAATGTTTTCACTTAGAAGTACATCTCCGTCTAGCTACGGTCCTCTCTCTCACCTTCCCTTCTCAGTCTCCAGAAACAATGCAACATACTTGCAGCCTCCACTTCCTCCTGGCCTCTGCCCTTCTAATGGGTTTAGAAATGAAGAGATGAATAAGTCATGGGAATAAAAAGTACAGCACAGGCAATACAGTCAATGGTACTGTAATAGTGTTGTATGGTGACAGATGGCAGCTACCCTTGAGGTGAGCAAGCACAGCATAACACAGATTTGTCAAATCATCATGCTGTACACCTGAAACTAATGTAACATTGTGTATCCACTATACTCAGATAAAAAAAATTAAAAGAAAAAATAAATAATTAACCTGAAAAGTTTTTGTACCAGAAAATAGGGAGTTTTCAAAAAATGATGGCACATGCCAAAAGAATACAAAAGCCAGCTTGTCAATTTAGTACCAAAATAAATAATGATGATGATTAATAATAGACTAAAATGCACTGAATAAAATAGGAATCCATAAGTTCATACTCACATAAATAAATTGATGAATAAATCAAAAGTTTGATGATTAACAGGATATTTACAGAGTTGCAAAGCAACTTCCCATAAAATATTCATTAATTACAAACTTTACAGTGGAGAAGACTGAGAGATACCATATTAATCCAGTGATCAAAATTAACATCATCAATAATGGGAAAAATTTAAATCATATACCTTTTAGCAGTGCAGTGACAGGAATGCAACATTGCTTCTGGAATATTCCTAATGAAGAGGTATACCTTATATCTAATCATGAGGAAACATCAGTAAAACAAAACTGAGGGACATTTTAGAAAATAATTGGACTTGTGGGGTACCTGGGTGGCTCAGTCGGTTAAGCAACCGACTCTTGATTTCGGCTCAGGTCATGATCTCATGGTTTGTGAGATTTAGCCCAGCATTTGGGGTTCTGTGCTGACAGTGGAGCCTGCTTGGTGTTCTCTCTCTCTCTCTCTCTCTCTCTCTCTCTCGGTCTGCCTCTTCCCAGCTCTCTCTCTCTCTCTCTCTCTCTTAAAATAAATAAACTTTAAGAAAAAATAAAATAATAATAAATAAAATAAATAAAATAAATAAAATAAATAAAATAAAATAAATTAATAATAAAATAATTGGACTTGTTATCTGCAAAACTGTCAAGATCATGAAGTCAAGGAAAGACTGAGGAACTACTCCAAACTGAAAGAGATTAAGAGACACGACTAATTCTGTACTAGATCCTGTTGCTACAAAAGACTTTATTGGGACAACAAGTAAAACTCAAATGGGGTCTGAGAGTTAAATGGTAGTAATGTGTCACTGTTAATCTCCTGGTTTTGATGGTTGTATTTTGGTTAAGTTTAAGAGTATCCTTGTTTATAGAAAATCACATTAAAGTACTCAGACTTTGGGGGAAAAATGAGAGAGATTCTTGGGGAGGCAGACTCTAGGAGGAAGTGGAGGCTACTGGTACAGAGCACTGTTTCCACAACCCTCCTTTCCCTGTCAGCTTTGTGGTTCCCTTCCTGGAAATCTCTCCTCCCTTGGCTGCCATAATGTCTGTTGTTTCCTGGTGCTTCCTCTTTCTCCTTCTAGTTTTGTTTGAGTTTTTTCGTTTTGTTTTGTTTTTAATTTGAGAGAGAGAGAGAGCATATGCAAGGAGAGGGGCAGGGAGAGACAGAAAGAGAGACAGAATCTCAAGCAAGCTCGACGCTCAGCCCAGAGTAGGGCTCCATCTCACAAACCTTGAGATCATGACCTGAGCTGAAGTCAAGAGTTCAACTGAGCCACCCAGGCACCGCTCTCCTAGTTTTCTAACTGTTCCTTCTACATCCTTTTTCTGGATCCTCTTTCTCATTTTAACCTTCCTCAAAGTCCTGCCTTTACTGTTCCTCTTTTCACTCCATATCCTCTCCCTTGGTAATCTCATCCACTCTTATGGTTGTAACTACAGCTATTTGCTGACAAATCACAAATCTACCTCCCTTTCTACATCTTTGGCCTATGGGGTCTCTCAACCTTTTTTCCCATAGATATCTCAAATTCAACTACTCTAAAACTCATGTTTTGCCAGTCTATGCTTCCTCTTTTCTCACTATTTAGTTATACAAAATGGAAACGTGGTAGTCATTACTGACTCCCCTTTCTCCTTTATCCTTATAACCAATCATTCACTAAATCCTAATCTCCCTACTAAATTCCTGTCCAATCCATTCTCCTTTCCATCCCAACTGACACTTACTTTAGTAAAGCTCTTACCATTCTTGACTAAATTGATTAATTAAATTGGCTTTTTCTCCACCACTTTCCCAACTATCAATGGCCCATCAACTTGTGTCCTAATTTCCAATCTGACTTCTTTTCTTAAGCCGTCCTCTCCAAAATTTTCAGGGTGCTGTTTTCAAAATATAAATCTGATTGTGTCTCCTCTCTGTTTAAAATCTTTCACTGGCTCACCATATTTACAAAATAGAATCTAAATTTCTTGGCATGGCAAGCCTGTCCCTTCATGACCTAAGCCTTTCCTCCCTTTACAACTTGCTCTTTCCCCAATCCTTTTCCCTGAACATATATTCCAGAATTAGTGACATTTTTAAGTTCCCTGAGCATGTTTTGTTTTCTACATCAATACTTTGACTCATAATCACTCCTCTGTGTCCTGTTACGGTGTGAATTTCAATGTCACATTCTTTGGGAGGCTTCTATGAGGTTACTCTCACTTCTTTCTTTGGTCCAGAGAAAAGTAATGACATTTCTCTCTTACCTCTTTATTCATACCTACTCTGATGGTTGCATTTACCAAACTGAATGGTAACCACCACATGATGAACTTCTTGATAGAGGGATTATAGTTCAGCTCTGGTCATTGATGACTATAGCAGAGAGCTTGACCCAGAGAAAGTGTTCACTAAACATCTGTTTAATTACAATAAACATCTGAATGCATATTCTTTTTACCATCAGAATGACACCTGTCAGCCAAAAAGTAAAAATAATATGGTACACTCATTTATCCAGGAAAATGGGACATTATCTGTTTAAGTTGTTTCCCTGTTCCAATATCCTCATATCACCTTGTATTCCATTCTACTATAAACAATTTCTCCCCTTCAACATAGTGTGAGCAATTTGTTTATTGATCTGTTTTGTTCAGCCCTTTGTAATATACAAATTATAAAATACGTCAGAGCACCACAGAAAACAGAGGAAACTGCCTCAAGTATCCAGCAATAGCTGCAGAACAATCTATACAAGTCTAAATGAAAGCCCTCATCTATACCCACATGCTATGGATGCAACTGTTATGAAGGAAAAATACAGGAAGCTAAGTGTGCTACTCAAAGTCAGAAAATCAGCAAAATATATCTCTTCTTTATTTGCATACGTTCACTACAGAACATTCTTATATTTACTTCACATGGGCTCCCTTAGAATAAGGACATCTTCTTATTTAAGGTTGGAATAGCCTGACAACAACAATAATATCTTACATTTATTTATCTCTATCTCATCTGTACAATAAACTTAAGGGATTATTTTTGTACATTTTACCCTGATGGCTCTCTAAGCATGGCTAATTCCCTGAAGCCTTTGTTTCCATCCTACCCCTGATCCCTAGAATCCGTCTCTAGGCATCCTTTTCTAATCTCATCTCATCCTTATGCACTACACACAACCCCTGATCACTTGCTGTAGAGATAGTACCATTCAGCCATCTGAGCAAGTGTAATCTCTCACTCTTGATCACAGCCCTCACAGGGATAGAATCCTTTCTTCTTTCATTAAAAACATGCCCTTCATTGAAGAGGGCGTCTTTTGGGATGAGCACTGGGTGTTGTATGGAAACCAATTTGACAATAAATTTCATATATTAAAAAAAAAAAAGATGCCCCTTACTGGCCTTTATTTTTCTGCCAGAAAAAAATGAAAGCCTCAACTAGAGTTTCATATGGAATGGGCATTTCAAGTTGGAATTTCATTTTCTCTAAGAAAGGAACTTTATTACAAGATGGTAACAAACATAAATATGGAGACAGAGTTGCATAAATCCTGGGAAGAAGTCAGATCACATAAGAAAACGGCTTTACCCAGGCTTTCAAGAGAAATGTTAAGAGCAGGTGGGTTGGAAGCAAGAGAGTTTGAAAAGAACAGGCTTCTATTGTTCAGAGTCTTTCTGCCCTTTAAGAGTTCAGAGATATAACAGTTCTTGGCAATGTCAAGGTGCCAGACGATGGTCAGAGTAGGTGGGTTGCGGAAGTGAAGGGAAAGGACACAGAATATATGTCACTGAACTAAGAGGATAAGCATCAATGGATCACACATATGAATATTGGAATCATTCGGGAGTATGACAAGAGTCCATATTGAAAGGCAGACTATCAGCAGCAAGAATGAGTTTTCAGTGACAGCAGAGTCTCCCGGAAGCTACTAAATGACAGCAGCAAAGTTGGGAAGAATTTAGCGTGGCTGAATGATATAAACCTCAGAGGAGAGAGGAATGCAGGAGGTTGAATCATATTATTTTGAAACAATCAATCAAATGGGGCACCTGGGTGGCTCAGTCGGTTAAGTATCCTACTCTTGATTTCGGTTCAGGTCATGATCTCATGGTTTTGTGAGTTCGAGCCCCATGTCAGGCTCTGCCCTAATAGCATGGAGCCTGCTTGAGATTCTCTCCCTCTCTCTGCCCTCTCCTGCTCACACTCACTCGTCCTCAAAAATAAATAATATATTTTTTAAAAAACTTAAAAAACCAATCAAGCAAACAAACAAATGAGACTTGTTTTTAAAAAATATGTAATACCAAGTTGAATTAGTCCTGGCTTTGTTACTAACACATATTATAGTCTTGGGCAAGCCATTTTATTTCCCTGGATCTTTTGTTTTCTCATTTATAGCATGAGAAAGAGTCCTAAAATCTATACCACATGCTATGCTTTTAACCACGAATTTCATGTTTGTCTTATTTTACTGGGCTTTAGGGTCAAAATCTATACCTGATTAACTGATTGCATGTACTTGGTCATTATTCATCAGCTAAAAAGGGCTGCTATCTTAAGAATCTGTCCCTTTGGTGGGAATTTAACAAAAGCAGGTAAAAGTTACTTGTATATTCCATCTCCTTGTTCTCCAAAACACTGTTATGAGGTAAATAATATAGCAGTGATTATCATTCCCATTTTACAAATAAAACTGAGATGAATCCAATAGCCTTTCATTCATTTATTTTTTATGATTAAATTTTTGTAACCCATGAGTCTTACAACTACATATATGTCTCTTCTGACAGACTATGGGACCATTAAGGATAATAATTATAGCAATGATAATAATAATCAAAATGTCTTTAATTTATGTATTCTTAGCACCAAGACCAGGGTCTGACACATAATAGACCAATGTATAAGATGGTCATGTATTCATCAGAATGCAAAATAAGTTAGTTGGTAATCAAAGAACTGCTCTCCCAAAATCGTTTTTGTTTTTCAGTTGCCAATTTAGGCTTTTATCAGGATCATTTAGATAATCAGCTCGAATCTTTAATTTCTTGGCCATGAAGTGACCAAAACAGATAATTTTAAAATTGATAAAGGAGAATTTCTGCCTGAATCAATAAATTATCTTCATAAAAACATTAACACTATATTTGGTACCACAGTGTCTTAAGCTTAAGAAAGCAAAACTTCCCGTGAGATTGAAGGAAATTAAAATTACAATTTTTCCTGTAAATTTAGATCTTAAGTGTTTTAGACATTCATAGAAAACAATTAGGCATGGGGGCACCTGGGCATCCGACTTCAGCTCAGGTCATCATCTTGCAGTCTGTGAGTTCGAGCTCCGCATCGGGCTCTGTGCTAACAGCTCAGAGCCTGGAGCCTGCTTTGGATTCTGTGTCTCCCTCTCTCTCTGCCCCTCCCCTGCTTATGCTCTGTCTCTATCTGTCTCAAAAATAAATAAAAACATTTCAAAAAAAGAAAACAGGGGCGCCTGGGTGGCGCAGTCGGTTAAGCGTCCGACTTCAGCCAGGTCACGATCTCGCGGTCTGTGAGTTCGAGCCCCGCGTCGGGCTCTGGGCTGATGGCTCAGAGCCTGGAGCCTGTTTCTGATTCTGTGTCTCCCTCTCTCTCTGCCCCTCGCCCGTTCATGCTCTGTCTCTCTCTGTCCCAAAAATAAATAAACGTTGAAAAAAAAAAATTTAAAAAAAAAAAAAAAAAAAAAGAAAACAATTAGGCATGAAAAATAAATAGAATAAATAAATAACACCTGAATACATAAGTTACATATATATTTCTGCATAAAAATTTTAATCCAATGATAGGCCTCTCATGGATAAGACAGTCACATCATTTTGCCTTTATATCTCAGCCTGACTCTGGTTTTCAACTATACCTTCTCTGAAAACCTTCTCCTACCGAGATGTTGCTTCCAATCTAATATCAGAACCCATTAACGATGAGTTGCTTTTTCAGTGGTTTTAGGTACTCAGGAAACTATTCTGTCCTCCACTGTGGTTTCCCACCCCTCTGTGGTCTTACTATGGGGCATGCTGAAAATACGGCTTCTGACAAATTTCTTCAAGATGATGCCACTCTAGCCACTACCTAGAAAGTTATTAAAAATCCATACAACAGTCATTGTATATTAGTACCATAGATCGCTAGGAGAAAAATTTTAGTGACTGAAGAGAAGTGGGAACTGCCAAGCCACATGATGGGGGAAATATAAAATAGGAGTTGCCATCACCATCTACCCTATGCAGGCCAGCTACTTGAAAAATTTATTCCAAAGCTAATGAAGTCACAGAGTGATTGATGGTATGGCAGAAGAATCAAGAAGAGTTCAATCTTTCTCAAAATAATAAAGATATCTCTTTTTGGTCATCTTTGAACATCACCTTAATTCCTTGCACATAATAGCTGTTCACTAAATACTGACTAAATAACTTATAAAATGGTATAATAAGGCTAGCCAATATAGTAAAAAAATAACAAATATAGAAACTCAAAAGTATAGTAATCTGGGGACATTTTTTGGTAGGAAAAAATGGTTTTATATATTTTTTAAAGTTTATATATTTATTTTTGAGAGAGACAGACAGAGAGAGAGACAGACAGACAGAGAGAAGATGAGAGAAAGCACAAGCAGGGAAGGGCCAGAGAGAAGGAGAGACTGAATCTTGAGCAAGTTCCATGCCATCAGCACAGAGCCCAATGCAGGGCTCAAACTCACAAACTGAGAGATCATGACCTGAGCCGAGATCAAGATTCAGACACTTAACCTACTGCACCACTCAGGCGCCTCTAAATGGCTTTATATTTTTCTCTTTTTTTTATTTTTTTAATGTTTATTTATTTTTGAGAGAGAGAGAGAGAGAGAGAGAGAGAGAGAGAGAGAGAGAGAATGAGCAGGGGAGGGACAGAAACAGAGGGAGACATAGAATCCGAAGCAGGCTCCAGGCTCTGAGCTGTCAGCGCAGAGCCCGACGTGGGGCTCAAACCCACAAGCTGTGAGGTCATGACCTGAGCTGAAGTCAGATGCCCAACCAACTGAGCCACCCAGGTGCCCCTAAATGGCTTTATATTTTTCAACAGGCTT
Organism: Lynx canadensis; assembly: GCF_007474595.2. NCBI lineage: Eukaryota > Metazoa > Chordata > Mammalia > Carnivora > Felidae > Lynx > Lynx canadensis. The sequence goes on along the minus strand of NC_044307.1, from coordinate 132,316,815 downwards.
CAAGATTACCACTGTGTCCCAGCACATGTAGCAACTGATATTCATAATGATTACTTTGTATATTTGAGGAAAGTGTCTATTAAATCCAGCACTCTTTTTAAAAAGTCAGAAAACTATATAGGTTGCAAAGATCAACTTGTAAAATGTTTAAAATATAAAGTATAGCATAGGAAATATAGCCAATAATATTGTAATAGCTTTGTATAGTGAGAGAGGGTAACTAGACCTATGGAGATAATCATTTCATAATTATGAAAACATCAAATCACTATGTTGCACACCTGAAACTAGAGTAATATTGTATATCAACAGTAATTCAATTTTTAAAATGTAAAAGGTTGGAGGTCAAAGAAGCCAAGTCTCAAGTACCCAGGTAAGTCAGCTGGAGAATCAATGTTCTGGATGAACAAGGTTTTATTTGGATGTGAACCCTTTTTCTTAAACCACAAATAGAGTATCTCATAACTATCCCTGGTTTTTCTTTTGTCCACATACCCATGCCTGCTAATAATGTATGTGCTCTTACCCAAGTTACACACTGATATAATTATATATTAAATATATTAAATCTTAGTCCATGTTGTTTAAACCTAAAGAATCATGGCTTTGAAACCTACTCATGACACGCCTGTGAATTACACCAAAATTCTCCTGGTCCTCCAGGATTGCAAGACTAGGCATAGTTTGGACTCCTCCTTATCATTGACAAAGGAACACCTTTTATTTTTCCCAACTATTTCAACAGCCTAGTAGCTAGAACTCCACAATAACTAACATTTTCACAGTTAGTTTTTGCCCTTCCCTTTAATGGATCTCCCCTACATATTTCAGTAAAATTCACTTTAATTATTTTTGAATCACATCAAACTGTGCTTGGGTATATCTTTCTTGAAACCAAAACTCTCTGGCACACGCTTCAAAATTCTCCAGTTTTTGTCCTTCAAATTAATAAGCATTCACAGTCACAAAATATAAGAATCCAAGTTGAGTTGCTATCTTTATTATTAGTTATTGGACCACACTCGCCACTCCAGACAAGCTAACCTGCTTATTTTATCCCATGGGGACATTCTTACTACTGCTTCTAACTTTTAAAAGAAATGTCATATAAAAAAAAACACTTATCAAAATTCCCTTTTTTGTGGCTTTTTTCTCACCAATTATCCTCACCAATATTTTCTCCAGTGTTCCCTAAACATGTATAAATTCATGTTTCTAAATGTCCGCACTTATACTTTATTTGGTTTACATGTGTTCAACTGTACCCTCTTTACAGTGTAAAGTACTTAGTAACTGAGACCAAGCCTTTAAATTTTTTACATATTTTTGTATAGCATATCTTCAATTAGAATTGAGTGACTATTGTGATGGCTTCTCATTTAAATTACTTGTATTGATTTATTTATCTATAAAGTAGTACAGTATATAATGGAAAAGTATACTGTCAAGGGAATTCATGAAGACTGAATGACCACCAGAGTCAGCCAGGAAGTAGTTTGCTGGTGATAGACTATGGGACTTTACACTTGACCCTCTCTTACTTAGTCTCAATGTATATAATTAAATCCTGAGGACACAAAGCTGGTCTTATGGTGATGCTAAAATGAATTAAATAATCAAACCCCAGAACTTACTGATAAGGTCAATTTAAGCTAATAATTTTATATTTAAAAGGAAACAAAAAGTAAAGTCTTACTCTCAGATATAATAACAATACCAATATTAATAACTGCTCAAGCACAAAAAGAAGGAGATACGGCCTAGCAGCAGCACATATGTTTTAGAACACTTTTGGATAAGAACTTATCTCAAATCTACCTGAGTTATTTGTGATGATGAAGGAATTAAAAACTAGAATAAATGGGCGAGAGAACTGGTGAGATCCAGCACAAAAGAGAGGATTTACTGATGGCAAATATCACAAGGAAGAGGAATTTAAATTGTTTTGGATGACTCCCAGTGGTTGATGGAGAATTGGTGGAAATTTCAGAAAGTCAGGTCATTATACAGAAAAGCAGACTAGTAGGTGAAATACTGCTTCTGAATTTAAGTCCTATATTCTCTCACTCATATTAGAAATCCTAATCACCAATAGGAAACTCAGAGTATATGGGAACTGCTTCTTGGGAAAGATGTAATCGTGGTGTTTTAAGCATCTTTAATTGATTAACCTAAATAACCTTTGATGACACTGCTGTTCCTTATTTTGTGAAAAAATGGAGCAACTATTAAGGTAACTTTTTGTGAAATAAGTTGGAATCAAGATAAGAAAGATATGAAGAAAGTTGCGGGGGCATAGATAGAAAATACAATATTTGGTAGAAATAAAACTCTTATATGTAACTTCATTACCTAAAGTAATAGTTCACTGACTTTGGAGGATTTTCCTCTGATGCCATTGGACTGCTAAAGTAAGTTTTATATCAAATAGAAAAAGGGTTTTAAGAAGAAAAAAGATTTTGAAAAGAAGCCCTCAAAAAGGCCAATTTCATATAAAATGTAAGCAAGCATCAAAAAAAAAAAAAAAGTGCACTACAACGAAAAATGTGACTGTAAACAAAAAAGCACCTTCCAGTGAAGGGCACTGTATACCAGCATAATTAAGTCCTTTATAATAACAACACTCCTCTGACACATAAGACAAAATACTGACACAGGAAGGCTTAAAACAAATGAAAATGTACCCAATCAAAAAAAAAAAAAAACTTTTTGAAGCTACTTAAAGAATATTCTTTATTGGATTCGTTCAATGCTTTTAATGTAATCAGCTAGAATTACATTCAAGTGCTGCCTTCTATAACTTTTTGAAATGATAAATTTGATTCTTGATGGGGAATCTGCATTTCATCACAAGGATAAAATCCAGTGTCCTTGGCCAAGATATTCTTCACAGAAGTAGGCTATTTTTGTATTTTATGCTTAGCATATTTAAAGACACACAGTCCAGGTGAGTAACTTGCTCCAAAATGCACTCAATCTTTATCTGTGAATAAGGCTCCATTGCTTCAGTACCTACCCTTCGACGGATCCTTTTTCAATACTCTCCTCAGTGACTATCCTGAAAATTTTTCTGGAGAGCCTACTGCAGGTACCTTCACATGTACCAATACTCTTTGATGCCAGGTAAACTGACAGTTGTCATAACCAGAGGTTAAGTGTGGTGCAAATGATGTGGCAGAAGATTGAAAATTATGTAAAAGAATATTACAACAGAATTCTAGCTGGTTTAGAAAGCAAACAGAAAATATCTCCCAGCTTAACTTTGATATAAAATGAAATAAGAAAGGGTTATAAAAACAGTTGGGGCATTCAAATAATAGGATGCCCCAACTGTGATTGTAAAGTCCATCAAAATTAACCATGGAAATGAAGGTACACTAATCTAGTCACTTAGTACTTTTACTATACGATGCTAGCTTAACTATACGAGCTATTCTTCTAATACTAGCTTAACTATGCTAACTTCTAATTTAAAAAATTATGATAATAAATTTACTACAGAATGGCTAATTTGGAAAGGAGAGGTGAAGGTCACTGGAGGTTCCAGAATTTCTAAGCTCCAAATTGTTAATATCCAAACTGGCCTCTTTCTTGAATAGTGCCCAGATGGCAGAGACAACACTGATATGTGGTCTTAGCTGCTTTTTGACAAGGAACTGTCACCAGTAGGTGACCCCATCAGTCTGAAGGCAGCAAAATTACTAAATGATGCAAGGAAATGCCTGCAGGCCAGTACACCATGGGTCCCTGAGAAGCAGGAGGGCAGAACCTCAGGAAAAATGAATTTTCAGCTGGTGCTTATACAAAAGAGACTGTTACGTTTCTTTGCAGATAGGAGAAAATAAAATCAATTTCATTTCCATACATATTATGTCTAATAAGAATAGGAACAAATTCTCCTTGAGAGGAAATAAGATCATATGTAAAAGGTAGGGGAATGGCGTCATCTCTTGATAATAGACACGAAAGTTAGCTCTGACACTGCTCTATGAACACAACGTAGTCTAGAATCAACTACTACAATAGTATGGAGACATAATCTCTGCCGCACAAAATCAGTCAGAAGGCAGAAAGGAAATAAAGTAATCCAAATTAATATAGGGTGAAATTTTAATATTAGCCCTTCCTGAACAAAATTGGCAAACACAAGTCAAATTAATTTTCCAAAAACATAATTCTACTTGTCAGAAAGCAACCCACTATAAGCAATTATTTTTAGCAAAGTGATGCAACTGAAAAACAAATTGAAGATAGATAGGGATGTCTTTACTCTTCACTACCCCAACATAAAATGATGTTATATTAAAATATGGGAAATAAAACTAGGGTATAAAAGTAATGAACTATTACTTTTGGAAAGAGGAATTTTTACTTCTAGTATCTATAAACTATTACCTAGCTCAATGGAGGGAGAATTGTTTAATATTTAAATAAATCACATTCCATCTAGATTTTGCCATTCCCTTGTAAAGAGATCGAATGCTGATAATTAACACATCTTTAATTTGTACTTTCAAGATGTTCCATCTAAGCACCAGAGGAAACTATGTTAAACATTAAAAACGTAGGAAATTAACATTAAACATTAATATGCAAGAGATTAGCATTTGAACCTAAAATTGTTTCTTAAAATAGTTATATGAGATTTTGTTGAAAAAGAGATTTGCCATTCACTATTAAAAATCAAGATTCAGAAATATGAGTCAGCTGTTAAAAGTCACAATATTGCGGCAGAAAGTTTTTCCCCCAAAGGCAAATTCCAACATTATAATGCATAATTCTACATTGTTTTTGTTTGTTTGTCCTGAAAACTCTGCTCCCTTTATAAATTAAAGCATTGGTTTTCATTAATAATCACCATATAACCACATCAGTAAGAATGCTTTTTAATTTTGAAATCAGAGTTCACACCAGTGGCTAAATATTGTGTAACTGTTGCAAGAACATGAAGTCATGCCTTTCTTTCCTGGCCTTTCTTTTAATAATTTGATATTTAAAAATATGAATGCAGCAATATTCTCAAGATTATCTTCCATATGCTAACACATATATATATATATATATATATATACACACACACACACATATGTGTGTGTGTGTGTGTGTGTGAATTGCCGTAGGCAATTCATATTTAATCCAGGTCTCAGTTTCTTTATAGACCTAACAAGGGAGTTAAGAGTAAATGACTCAAAAGTCTCATTTTATCCCCAAATCTGCATAGGCTGAGAGAAGGAGAGTAAGGGAAATCTTTAAAAAAAATACTTTGAGAATTCATGTAAGACTCTATAAAAATCAAAGTTTTTAACCTCAAATAAATCTATTTCTTTTTTTAAGCCATTTTACACCTAATTTCTACTATCCTTTTATTAGTAACTGATCTAACTAAATTCTAATGAGCAAAATCATCGTGTTAGAAGAAAAAGACTAGAAACCAAACTCAAATCTAAGAGGTCACCAGTGCTATTTCTCATAAAACAAGATAATTCTTGGGAGGAGTGAGGGCATCTGGATAATTTTAACATACTTAATAGAAAGAAAATAAATATATGATTTAAACTATTTACTTTTCCTTTGTATCCGAGGCACCCTAGAATTTGAAGTAAGTTTCTGATATACAGAGGAAGATGGACGCATGAATCCAACATTCCAAGGAAGCTTTGTATGTGAAAGAAGAGGAACCACACACTAGGACAAAGAAGCACCTTCAGCTGTTGGAGACAAGATAAAGCTTTCAAGACCAATTTAGGTGACAGCAAGTTTTGTTGTTTTTGTTTGTTTCCCCAGTTGCTCATATTGGATTAGTCTGTGAAGCTCGGAAAACCACAGCCAGTTATTTAAGGGTAGTATACCACCTTGGGCAAACAAGCCTTTCAAACACAAACTCAGAATGTGAGACAAACATGTAGCCCAAAAACTACAGTTGGATACTACTCACGGAGAGTTTGTATCTTATAGGTTCCTACTATGCCCCAAAACACCATGGGACACAGTTTTCCTACACTATAATTACAGAAGGAGGATCAAAGGTAATGCCTGGGTGGGTGTGTACTGACAAGGGTAAAGTCTGTTGCCCACAGTGCAGGAAATAAATGGGGGGGGGGGTGGAGGGCAGTATTATGATCATAAAGGCACATCATGCAATATACTCGCTTCCTCTGTACCTTTCTTTCCCAAATGCAATGCCTACCTTCTGTGTGGACTGCAGAGACATAGGTCCAATTGTAACGTTTGACTATGTCAAGCATTGCCCTTGCTTGCAAAGTGTCAGAAGGGACAACCCTCAGGAAGTATTTGTACAAAGTTTTGTCACTCAGGTCGATACTTGTGGCAGAATACGCAATCTGTGGGATGTCGAAGAGCTGAAGCAGGTTCTGCACTTGAATGGCTACGGAGCTGGAGCCCGGGCCGATCACGCCCGCAATAGGCTTCTTAGTCCTGCCTAGGGGGAGGGACTGGCCGTCAGGCAGGCACCGGTTGAGCCCATCCTTTTCATCTCGAATGGAAATCAGAGAGTCCCTGATGAACTCAATGCTCTGCTCCAGAGCCACGGAGGAGTGCCAGCAGGAGTCCCGGATCTCACTGCCCAGAGTGATGTTGGGCAGCAGGACCGGGTCCGCGTTAATCTTATCCAACGTGTGGAACATGGCTTCCACTCTCTGGATGCCATACTGCTCCCTGATCTCTCCACACTTCCTCTCAGGCACCTTCTCGGCCGGAGGCTGGTGGTGGACTGAAAAGAGGGCTCCAATGATGACATCTCCGTCCATTCTGGCCACCGAGCGCTGAGACGAGGCTCCCGCCAGCAACACTTTCCTGCCGGGTCCTCTGGGAAGAAGGGACATCTCCAAAAAAATCGCTGGGAAAAAAACCAGGAAGAGCCGGACCATTGTGCTGAGGACGCGGTCCACAGCCTGCTGGCCGCGTTCCCACGCTGGTCCTGCCAGCCGGCTCTGCGCGCTCACAGCGTAGACAGACACCCGACGCCTGCCTCTCCCTGCTCGGTCCTGCTCGCCAACACCGCTGGTTCAACACTTTCGCCGCTTGCACCCCGGCCTCCTTCCCCTCCTCCGCCACCTAGTCCTCCACGACCACCTCCGTGTCCTGGAGACGCTTCTAAAAGGGGAATTCGAGCCCCCTTCTTCACCGGTGCATCAAAGTAAACTGGTCAAGAGTACAATGGGCATCGTGGTGGCAGCCGTGAGCTGGACGCTGCCGACAAAAAAAGGAAGAAAATCAAAGCTCCGTTATCACAAGACCTGTTTCAAAACTCTGGGTCAGTGATGTTAATAGTTGCCCAGTCCATTTCAACACATGATAGCGGCCGGAGGGACAGCTTGGGAGACAGCTGTGGTCAAGGTAGGACGTGGTGCGTCCTGCCCGCAGTGCCCTCATCGGTCCCTGGAGGCGCAGAGCCCCATCGACCCTCCCCCTCCTCCAGCTTCAAGCCTCTTCCAGGTCCCCAAAAACCCATTACACTTACAGACTTGGTGGGGGGGGGGGGAAGGGAATAAAGGAGAGGAGGAGCTAGGTCTTCCAGCCTTAGAGAACTTTCCGGATTTGAAAAGATCAACTTTTTCCCAGAAGAAATTTGGAAACTCATTATGAGGGTGGAAGCACTACTTCAAGATGAACGCAAAAAAGGAATGCACCTTTTACTTTAAATTAAAGGGGTTGAAAAGACCTCAACATACAACCCGAGTAGTAAATATAATTTGCCAGCTTGAGGAAATCCATATTAGTTACTAAGGCAACGCCTGGTAAAGTCTCAGCATGTCGGAGTTTGGTATGTCTCCCACACCCCCCCCCCCCCATACACACACCCAAGAAGTCAGGCTTACTGTAGATGTTCAGGGAGAAAGGGTGCAGATAAGGTAACTTGATGCCCGCGATGGAGGGTGGAGAGAGGGGGCGGAGGGGGCCCCTGCACCCGCCTAAATCGGGACCTTTGGCTTTGCACATTTCCAGAAAGGGAACGGAGGGGAGCTTCTGGGTAGCTCTTGCAGCGGTAGCTCAAGCTCTGCCGCCTTCAGAACCCTGGACAGTGCTCAGTCCAGCTGCGGAAACATTCCCCTGCAGGGCCTGGAGCGGACGCTTCGACCAGCGAGTTGCAATTCTTTGACACCCCCCACCCCACCCCAGACTTCGCTCTTTTAACCCTCCTTCCTGCGTTCTTTACACACACACACACACACACACACACACACACACATACACACACACACACACACACACACACACACCCCTTCCTTCGCCTCCCACCACCCCTCCATCCTCATTCTCTTTGCCTTGCAGCCAGTGCTCCTGCAGGTATATTCAAACCCGACCGCTTCGGGGGCAGAGGCGCCAAATCTCAGCCGCCTCTGGGGCTGAAGTTGGCTCCCTCTCCTTCCTCCCGGCTCCGTTTCTCAAGGTGAGAGTCGGACAAGAAAGGAGCTAAGGGAGCGGGCGGGGAGCGAGAGCATGAGGTGAACCAGGCAGGAGGAAGATAACCCAGGCATCCACGGGTCCCGACGCTTCCCGGGGATGCTGGGCTAAAAGAAATAAATAAGCGGGGATGCCTCTGAGATCAAGAGGAAATCCCACAGACTGCAACTATGTCTGCCACTGTGGATGGGTTTCACCGCCCAGAGGTGTCTGCTTACCTGGGTCTGCTTGGAGAATTGGACTTGAGACGTACCTGAGTCCGGATAGACAGCGCTATGGTCCTTGGGCCAGAACACCACTCGGGCCACGCTCGGTTCGCAGACGCCTCAGCTCTAAGCCAGACGGTGCAAGGATGCGATCTGGGCTGTACACTAGTGCCCTCTTTCTTCAGCACTATTTTACCGCAAGGAAAAAGAGGGAGGGGGAAGGGGGGAAAAAAAACAGGTCACCCAAGGCTTGTCTATTATCTCATGCATAAAAATCAGTCGTTTGATGGTGGGGTGGGGGGGGGGAACCTAGGGAGAAGTGAGAAATATTAATTCTTCTACTACCAGAGGGTTCTTATAGAAGCTGCCAGATATATGAATAGTCAGATCTGATGAAAGGAGTGGGGAGCCTCTTAGGATGCTTTAGGTGAATATTCTTTGTATGTATTTCAAGGACCCAAATACATGTTCTTTCCCTAGAAGTAAAGCCCCTACAGAGGGAGACAGTTAATACATGTGTAGACATTTAGATAAAGTCTATTAGTAGGTTGCAGGGGAAAGGCTGCATAAGGTTAGAGTAGGGGAAAGAGGGGTATGCACATGATGAATCAAGGTAAGCCAAATGAACAGAGACAAACATTGGCTGCATTTTCCAGGTCAAGATGTAACTAAATTAAGAGGAGAGTCAAGTCACATGAAAACAGTGGAGTGAAAAACACTTATCCAAATTCCTCCCAGGCTGCTATCACCCTCCCGACAGGTCTCCAGTGTTGCTTCATTCTGTGTGAAAAGTGGAAGTTAAATCACATTCCTATGGGAACATGTTGGCTGAGCAGAATGTGTCCCAGCTTCTTCAGAGGGGAAAGGCAAGTGACAGTGTGCCTTTCCACTCTGGCTCAAAGCTTTCTATTTGTGTCATCTGCAGAAAAGAAAGATCAACTTATGTGAGTCCCTTTATAATCACCTTGCTCATGTCATCATTTCCTATGGACCGGTGCCGTGTCCATCTGAAAGTGGCAATTCCATGTGGCAGTTTTAAATACTCTTCTAGTGTGTTCCATGAAACTTAGGAAAGAAAACAATACTTCCTGTCAAGGACAGATCCTCTTTCTTGTTCTGGTTCTGGTCTTTTTCCCCAGGTGTCAGATTTTTCTGGACTTTAATTAGACAACATAAAGAGGATAGGACTTTTTTTTCTTTTTCCACAAATAACGCACTGAACCAGGTAATAGCCTTTAGACCTATATGTTCTTGGTTCTGGAAGTAATAGTTTGTTTACTCAAGGAAGATAGGAAGAAGTTTCTATCTTCACACATAGAGTAAAATGATTCTCTACCTGTGCTCTTAGGAAGATGTCTGCTCTAAGAAGAGCAAGACAAAGGTGTTCACAGTGCATCAGAGTATCTCACTTCCTCTGATAGCCATTTAAGTTCCATTTTAGATAATGCTATTCTAGTAAGATAAGCCCTAAATATTATTTTCTTGGAAGATTTCATAGATACGGTGAATGTACAAAAATTCCTGTGCATATATAAAACATTAAACATGATTTGCAGGATTAGAGAAAGAAATGTCTCTGAAGTCCACATTTAGCCTCAATGTGCACTGCTCAAAGCTGAATATTTTTAATATATAACATTTTAATATTGACATAGCTTGGAAAAGAATCTGCTACTAAGAGAATAATTAAACATTCAGATTTATTTGTTTTCAATACAGTCTGAGTAAAAACTATGCATTCAGGCTGGCTGAAACAAATCATTTTAAAGAGGAAAAACTTGGGGATTTTGACATAGGAGGTCTATACATATGTATAAAATATATAGCAGAGGTGTTATGAAAAAATTTTAGTTTCAAACATATCAATTAGATATTATCAATTAAATTCATTGATAATTATTTAAGACCAACTTTAGAAGGCACAAAGACAAAAATAAGGCAAAAGGAAGGCTTTGAGAAAGAAGAAACAAGATCAGCTAAATATGCTTTCTCTTTCTAGAAATTTAGACTTTACCAAGGCAGGGAGGATGTAATACATGTACAGACATCTAAGGGAAGTTTCCATTAGTAGGACTAAAAAAATTACTAAGAGGATGAGCTACATACAAATTAACAAATATAGGTGATCACACTGATATAGGCATATATGGTAATCTATACAAGTTCAAAGAATGTTAAAGGTACATGAATCCAGAAATGCTGTCAGTATGAATATTTATTCAGTGCTGGTAGTGTAGAATATTACATTCAGCATGTGATTTGTAGCATGGGACAAAGTGTTATGAGCATTTTGGTTCGGAAAATCTATTTCATACAACATGCAATGGAGATCACACAAAAGAATACTCAACATACTCTCTCAAGACAATGATTTAATGTGCTGCTGTAACAATAAACACAACAAAATGCTCATTGTTCTCCCATGGCAATAAAACAGTATTATCCATAAACAAAATTGTGATCATTTTTCTTAGGAATGTATGCACAGTTTTCATTATTCTCCAATCATAAAGGACATCATAGAGGAACTGGTCTATATTTTAAATGAGCAAAAGGCTATAAAATTTTCCACATATAATCAGTTAAAAATTCACACTTTTCAAAGTGAGCAAGTATAAGGTTTGTTTTTTTTTTTAAAGAAAGAGATGGAGAAGTCAGGCACATATTCCAAATTATCGTGTATTCTAGTGGGTGTTTTGAAAAGTAGAGTTTACACAGTCATTGGAATATGGAAGTGAGGCATACACAAGAGGTAACAGACTCATAATTGAAGAGATAGCATTGACTGAAAATAGAAATGGGATCAAAGAAGGCCTTTGTAGAAAATTGATTTATGGAAAATTGATATGTAATGTATTACTAAGGAAATATAATTATGCTCAAGTAGATCAATGTTGTGGAGAGCGAATTCCATGCTTTTTCATAAAATAGCATGTTCCATGGCAATTAATTTAATCTAATGTGACATTTCTTATATTCTTATATTTAACTCATGGGTTCAGCAAGATAACTCAAGTCGCAGTGAGATTTTTCAGTTTCTTTATCCAATTTTGTTTGTACATTGCTTAAATCGAGAGAAATTGCTGTCTTCATAGAACTTTATGCTCTGAAGCAAAGGCAATAAAAATTATAAAATAAAATCTCTTTCCTTTCAAAAACTCAAAATATTGTTACAAAACATGATTGATTATCAGAGTAAACAAAACATTTTAAAAGAACTAAAATAAGCCAAATTTAATGTATATTCAATTGTTTTATTGGTATGATTAATTAGGCTGTAACTATATATGCAGACATAGGACCAAAAGCATCAGTTTCCATGAGCAAATAGAAATCATCAAAGGCTTTGCAGACTCCTTGCAGATTGACTAGAAAACATGCATTTTGCCACATATTGTTCTGTCACAACTGTCCAAACGTTTATTTTTAAAATATTAAAATGCAATTAAAGAGAATAAGGCAAACATGATTATTCTGGAAGCACATTTGTGGGCCACAATTATTCCCTGTTTTATACCCTGCTGTTCCCCATTGTCTAAAACAATGTCTGGTTCATAATAGGGGCTAAAGTATTTGTTGAATGAATGAATGGATATGTACTCCCTGAACACTAAAAATATCATCTTTTTTTATGCTTTTCTTCAGGAATATCAAAGCCAGGTAGTTTGTAGATATTTCTAATTTATTCTTCATATAATGTAACAGTAATTATTTTGCAACTATTTCTCAGTTCAAGTAACTAGCCTAACTAGTATTAAATCATTTGAAACATATTTATACAACAAACTTTCTTTCACTTGAAGCCCTGAAATTTGTTCCAAATGTGAAGAAACTATTCTCATTGCTGTATTGCATTTGCAGCAATAGCAAATGAAACTTTAAAATTTTTATAAAGGTAAAAAGAAGATAAAACATAAATGGAAGCTCACCTTTATCCGCTGTTGTGGCTATATAATTTGAAAATAACCATTTGAAAGGATTCTCAGAACCATCATATGAGAAGTGTAAAATGGCATATTATCCTAGTCCTATAGAAGTTTTGGAAAATTGAGGCACCAAGAATCTGTTCCTTGCCTAAGTTTAACGAACAAATCAGGGGTAGTGCCACGTCATACTACCTTTATTCCAATCCATTAGTTCATAAAAACCAATTATATGGACTGAGCTAAGTGTTACTTTTCATTCTTTCCTTAAGCCTTAAACTGATGCTGTCTTCTCAGAAAATGCTTAAGTAATAAAGAAAATGAATTTGAATTTCTTTCCTTTGGGTCTTTCATCAGTTGAGGGCATAAGCATTACAGGTGATTGTTCTATTTGCTTAAAATAGCCATCTTTTATAACAGTTCTAATAACAGCAGTAACCTACTTGCACAGGCTCACAGTCAACTTTTGAACAATGAAGAAGGAAACATATCTAAATTTTCACATCTGATAAAAGCCTTCATTAGAAAAGGCTTTATATTACTACAGTCTCATTTACACAGAAATTAAATGATTATTCCTGTTTAAAAAGCAGTATATTGTATTCCTACCTTCTCTGTAACAGAAAAGCTACAACATGATTATAAACCACCAAAACATTGATCTACCTAAAACACAGCCCTTCTCCTTTCAACTGCATGGGTCAAAACCTACAATATATCGCAGTTGCTAATAGAAGAATGTCGAAATTCCTTAACCTGGAAACTAAAGTCCACTGAGTGCCGAGGGGGGTTCATTCAAGCAAAACATGGTAACTACTTGTATCCACCCCTTCTCTTCCCTATAGCAAAGTCAGAGGTGAGCAGCTGACCAGAAAAAGAGAACTTTGTATCAAATAGGCCCAAGTAGTTATCAGAACAGCCCAAGGCATGTTTTTGAAAGTTTCCTAGGTAATTCTGATGTGACCCTTAATTGAAATCCACTGATAAAATTTCATCCCATTCTCCTATTCATACTTTCTGCTAACCAAATAAGCCTTGCATTTCCCACTTGAGCTCATACCTCTCACCTCCGCGCGTGCGCGCGCGCACACACACACACACACACACACAAAGAAAAAAAAGAAAAATTTACCCATCGTTCATTTCTTTTCTATATATTTGTCCTTCTTCAAAATTCATTTCAAATTCAACTTATCCAAAAAAGCTTCAGTTCTGAAGGAAATCATGAAAAAAGTGCTTATTTGCACTTTTATGTGAGATCACACTGTAAAATAATATTACTATTTTTCTTAACTGTGTGTTTTCCTTAGCTTCATTCACAATCGCTGTTGTCACTTTAAAAATAGTGACTTATTCCAACTATATATATATATATATGTATATATACACATATATACATAAATATATATGCCATTAATAAATGTATTTTTGAAGGATTATGATAGTTATTTAATAAATAGTAATGTACTATTTTTAATATCATTAATCATAGCAAATAATCATCCTTTGAGTATGGATTTAATTTTCTGAGAGTGGACAATTATTACCAAAATTCTTAAATAATAAAAAGTAACCAAGAAGAGAGAGAACTGTGTCTTGTTCACAACTGACTCTCTAGAACCTTAAATAGTAGCTATAACTCAACAAGTATTTGTTGAATAAATGGATAAGTTTTGGATCAAAAATGAAGTGTGATTCTAAATAAATTATATTTCTTTGGTTCTGAAAATAATTCCAAAGAGTGGGCCCAAAAATGTTTCAGCAACTGCAAAATCATTAGCTTTCTGAGGGGAGTAATAATAATTTGGATATAAAAATATGAGTTTATGTATTTTAATTATCATTGTTTTTGGTCATATCTCATGTATGGATTTATTTGGGGGGTTATTTAGGATACAGTGATTAAAATTTAAAACTGTATATGCTATTCAATTTAAGTTCTATTTTTAAATAACATGTAAGGCACATATACAACTAAAAATGACTGGAAGGAAATTACAACAAAATATTAACAGTTATTAGCTATAGAATGTAGTATAATGGATAATTTCATTTTTTTCTGTATTCTTTCATAAAATTTCCATAATAAATATGTGTCCATGTATTAAAATGCTACGCCAAGCAATGCCTGGGTGGCTCAGTCAGTTAAGTGTCTGACTTTGGCTCAGGTCATGATCTTGCCGTTCCTGAGTTCAGCCACCGAGTTGGGCTCTGTGCTGACAGCTGGGAGCCTGGAGCCTGCTTCAGATTCTGTGTCTCCCTCTCTCTCTGCCCCTCCTCTGCTCATTCTCTCTCTCTCTCTCTCTCTCTCTCTCTCTCTCTCTCTCTCTCTCTCAAAAATAAACATTAAAAAAAAGTTTAATGTTATACCAAGATGGAAAGCAAATCAAACAGTTACCAAAAATCTTCTATAAATGATGGTGGGTTCAAGGAACCAAGTTTACTGGTCACAGCTGCTATCTTCACCTGCCTTACCCACCATCTAAGATATTCCATCACCCCTTCTATGTAATAAGAACTCCTCTGAGCACTGCAGACACCATAGTAAACAAGACATATCCCTGGCCTTCCAGGAACTTGGAGTGAGAAACACAGCTAGTACATAACCAGTACAGAATACTACAGAAATCCTAAAGCACTATGGAACCATGCAGGAAAGGCACCAGTCTTCAAAAATCATAAAGGCTTTCCAGGGAAAGTGACATTGAAATAAAGATTGAGAGACAAGTAGCAGTTACCTAGGTGAAGAGAGGAATAAACAGGCAAAAAGATAGTCCCAAAGAGAAACTGTAATAGTCCAGAAGTAAAGGAGAGTGTGGTGATTTGAGGAAACCATACATGGTTTGGGAAAGCTAATACAAAGTATTAGAGTATGAGGATAGAGGTAAGAATTTCCTTTGAGACAGAAAAACATGATGAAGTGATCTGTAAACCAAGTTAAGAGTTTGGAAAGATGATAGCAAATAGGCCTAATAAGGTTGAAATTGGTGGAGGAAGGATAAGTCACATCATTATATTTAAGATTTTAAAAAGTGACTCTGATAAAATTGAAATTATAGACCTCATCAATGTGAGAAGCCAAAAGAACAGTTTAAAAGATGCTGGACAATTAAGTTCTTTTTTAGAAGAAACCAGAGAAGAATATCTTTGTAAGTTTGCGGTATGAAAAGATATCTTACATACAAAATGCAATAACCATAAGCTTAAAAAATTGAGAAATTGGACTTCATCAAAATTTAAAACTTCTGTTCCTCAAAAGACATCAGTAAGAAAATGAAAATGCAAGTTATAGATAGTAAATATGTGGCAGACATAGAGATAGAGATGTATGTGACAAAGGTCATATACCAAGACTATGTGCATAACTCCATATCTGGCTGAAAAAGATATATCTTTTGAGTATGAGTAATGTACCAATGCTCAGAATTTTCATGAAAAGAGTTGCTATGTATGCTTAATAATAAAGCTGTTTCCCCTATTTGAATAAGCTCATTTAAGCCATTCAGATATATTGAACTTATACCAATATATAAATCCTTCACATGGCCAAATCAGCCAATACAGTTCACCATGGAAGCACTTAACAATCAATACACCATGCTGTATCATTGATACAATTGGGACTATCATATTGATTCTGGTAGCTGGCCCCAGCAAACCAAACCAAAGTTTTTGAAGATTGAAACATCATAATTTTTTAGATGTTGTCTGCATTTCTTGCAATTAACATTTTTTCCTGCTTAAATCTCATTTTTCCTACCCCTGAAGTCATGAAATGCCTGTGGATTTGTTGATTGCTTGAACAGTTAGGAAATTTGTACAGTCTTGACTTTTCAAGCTTTATGTCATAAAAGTCCGAGATTCTAAAAGAGATGTGGGAGTTATAAAAACTATTTATATAGTGATAATGAATACAATTCAATACAAACAATAATAGTTGTTGGTAGTGAAGGTGATGATAACAAGGCAGCATAAAAGAGCCTGGGTACAAGCGCTAAGAAACTGCAAGTGACTGAAGGAGCAGAACCCATCAGAGAGGAAGAGCATCCAGGGAAATACAAGAAAACCTGGAAGGATAAGATGTTAAAGAAGCTAAGAAAGAAGAGGACCTCAAGGAGGAATGGGTGAGCTGTACGGGATATTGCTGAAACACACAAATTATGATTAGAACAGAAAAGTGTCCCCTGGATTTAGCAACTTGGGAGGAAATTGGTGGCCCTAGTAAGAGCAATTTTAGTCAAGTGTTGGGAGTAGAAACCAGTCTGGAGTGATTTCTATGGTTAATTAGATATAGAACTACTTGAAAGAATTTACAGACTCATTTTTAGAATTAATAACAGAGTTCTGCAAAGATGTTACACCAAAACCAACTTCTTTCCTACATATTAACAAGTAAGAGAAAAAATCTAATTAAAAAATGTTCTTTAGATCTGGGTAAAGAAGGTAAATTGAACACACTCATTTACTTTTGTTCCCTCAATAAACCTCAGTAAAATGACAATAAAGAGATTTTTTGAGGCATAAATCTTTAAGGCAGTGAGAATAGGAAATGAGAAAATGGGGGAAGGGGTGAAGTAAACTAAAAAAGCAACTCATTGACAAGATTCAAGCAAGTTAAATTTTAAATTGACAGTGAGAAAATCCATAGGCAATTTTCAGTTATACCACAGAACCCATATCCAGAAACTGGAGGCTCCAGCTACCTCTAAAAGTACAGATGAGGGTAAGGCTAAAAATAAGAGAAATGGTTAAAGTTTAACTCAAAAAATCCTCAGACCCCCCCCCCCTCCATTGACTCCACGTAGCCAGTTAACGTAATCCTCCCTCATCCTGCACAGGAGAGAGGAAGGGAAATGGAGATCTGAATGACAGGACCCACTCCCCCTGCCCTCTACTCCTACTCATCTGTCTGAAAATTGGCATACAGGCTTATGCCTTCCATGCAGGAAATTAGAGGATGCTTCTCTGGGTAATCTTATGAGTGATGACTCCAAAAGGAAAGAGGGAAGTAATTTTATGTTAAAGGGCCCAAGGAGAGAAGCCAAGGCAAAGCACCCTGCACCCTGCAATACACGAAGCACGAAGGCTGTTGATTAGCTTTTAGCCATAAGGAGATGAAGTAATTTGCCCACATCATGCAGCTAATAACTGTCATGGCTAGGATTTAACTTAAGGCTCTGATTCCTTAGACCATGCTCTTAACTGCTACACTATGCTACTCTCAAACGATTAAGGATGGAGGGAAATTATTGATCATGGATTCATAGTTCTAAAATGTATATTAGAAGAGTTTGAGAGGGTCGGGGGAGTTTGGGACAGTGTAGATGATATTCACAGCAATAATTCATGATAGAAAAGGCTTGCACTTTAGACAGAAGGTGACCATATGTCTGGTTTGCCCAGGACAGACCCAGGTTATTCTTCTTATAGATTAATTAATGCCTGCTAATTTTTAGCATCCCCTTTTACCTTTAAAAGTATCCTGGTTTGAATAATAAAATACATGGTCAACCTGTCAATGACCAATACTCCCAAAAAGAGAAGCAAAGCAGAATTTACTCCACAACAGTTTGGAGAAAGAGTAACAAACCTAACAGTCTTCTTCTGTGGCCCAAGGATTACAAGGTAAGGCTAGACCTCTTTTCCCTCCTGTTTAGTGGATGTCATCAAATTCAGTATATACAGCATGACTGTAACAGTGAGAAATCATAATTCATCTTCACAGGAGAGTAATCACCTTGAAGAAATATGGCCCATGCTTTCTGACAAATTTTTATTTCTGCTGGTTCAAATCTATCAGACCTCAAACGTCATAGAATATTCACATTTTAAATTTTGATTGAGATGAGGTTAAATTCTAAAGTGACCTTACTTTGAAAGAAAAAAAAAATCTGTAGCAGTTGTCCCTCACTCTTCCTTAGAATTACTGTCAAAAAGACAAACTCTTCTCATGTTCCTGAATCAATTCAAACTGTAGATGAAAATTTCTCCCTTGCAGCAGGAAACACTGAAAGGAAATGTACCAGGGACATTAACAGAGAAATTTTGGAGGCCATGATTCCCAATTCAGGTCCTGCAATATCCAAGAATGTCTTCAACTACCTTTTGGAGATTTGTGGTGGGTTAGTGTACGGGAAACTAATTAATTAATTAATTAATGGATTAATATATCAATTGACATTCCCACAAAGAATAAGAAAATATAAATGACAGTATAGTACATAATTAATAAGTAAATACCCACAATTAATTAAGTAAATAAATAATTTAAACATTGTAAGAGAGTGAGACTAAATGAATTTGGAGTGCACTGTAATGTCAAAAATGAATGTGCAGGGGCGCCTGGGTGGCGCAGTCGGTTAAGCGTCCGACTTCAGCCAGGTCACGATCTCGCGGTCCGTGAGTTCGAGCCCCGCGTCGGGCTCTGGGCTGATGGCTCAGAGCCTGGAGCCTGTTTCCGATTCTGTGTCTCCCTCTCTCTCTGCCCCTCCCCCATTCATGCTCTGTCTCTCTCTGTCCCAAAAATAAATAAACGTTGAAAAAAAAAAATTAAAAAAAAAAAAAAATGAATGTGCCACTCTCAATTCAATATGAGATATCTTAGTACCTGTACGGGGAAACTTGTGATATACATACTACAACTGAAAAATCTAAGTAGGCCTAATAATTTATTCCCAAAATTTTATAAATCTGAGGATTGGGTTTCATAAGGTATTTCCTGTTTCAAAGAACCATGAAGTTATTTCAGTTAGTAAAGAGCTCAAACTTCCCTGAGACTTTAAAAGATACAACAACTGAGGTCAAAGATGTTGTTGCCTGTTTTCTCCTCTAGGGTTTTGATGGCTTCCTGTCTCACATTTAAGTCATTCATCCAGTTTGAGTTCATTTTTGTGTATGGTGTAAGAAAGTGGTCTAGTTTCATTCTTCTGCATGTTGCTGTCCAGTTCTCCCAGCACCATTTGCTAAAGAGACTGTATTTTTTTTCCATTGGATACTCTTCCCTGCTTTGTCAAAGATTAGTTGGCCATACATCTGTGGGCCCAATTCTGGGTTCTCTATTCTATTCCATTGGTCTATGTGTCTGTTTTTGTGCCAATACTATGCTGTCTTGATGATTACAGCTTTGTAGTAGAGGCTAAACTCTGGGATTGTGATGCCTCCTGCTTTGGTTTTCTTTGTCAACATTATTTTGGCTATTCTGGGTCTTTTGTGGTTCCATACAAATTTTTGGGTTATTTGTTCTGGCTTTGAGAAGAATTCCAGTGCAATTTTTATTGGGATTGCATTGAATGTGTAGATTGCTTTGGGTAATACTGACATTTTAACAATATTGATTCTTCCAATCCATGAGCATGGAATGTTTTTCCATTTCTTTGTCTTCTTCAATTTCCTTCATAAGCTTTCTACAGATTTCAGCATACAGATCTTTTACATCTTCGGTTAGGTTTATTCCTAGGTAGTTTATGGTTCTTGGTGCAACTGTAAATGTGATTAATTTATTGATTTCTCTTTCTGTTGCTTCATTATTGGTGCATAGAAATGCAATTGATTTCTGTATATTGATCTTGTATCCAGTGACTTTGCTGAATCCATGTATCAGTTCTAGCAGCTTTTTAGTGGAGTCTTCCAGGTTTTCCATGTAGAGTATCATGTCGCCTGCAAAAAGTGAAAGTTTTACTTCTTCTTTGCCAATTTTGATGCCTTTTACTTCTTTTGTTGTCTCATTGCTGATGTTAGGACTTCCAACGCTATGTTAAACAACAGTGGTGTGTGTGGACATCCCTGTCGTGTTCAAGCAATTTCTTGTTTGACATGTCTGCAAAGGCAAGGGAATTAAAAGCAGAAATGAACTACTGGGGCCTCATCAACATAAAATGCTTCTGCACTGCAAAGGAAACAATCAACAAGACTAAAAGGCAACCAACAAAATGGGAAAACATATTTGCAAATGACATATCGATAAAGGGTTAGTCTCCAAAATCTATAAAGAACTTACTAAACTCAACACCTAAAAAACAAATAATCCAGTGAAGAAATGGGAAGAAGACATGAATAGACACTTTTCCAAAGAAGACATACAGATGGCCAACAGACCCATGAAAAGATGCTCAACATCACTCCTCATCAGGGAAATACAAATCAAAACCACACTGAGATACCATTTCACACTGGTCAGAGTGGCTAAAGTTAACAACTCAGGAAATAACAGATGTTGGTGAAGATGTGGAGAAATGGGAACCCCCTTGCAATGTTGGTGGGAATACAAACTGGTAGAGCCACTCTGGAAAACAGTGTGGAGGTTTCTCAAAAAATTAAAAATAGAACTACCCTAAGACCCAGCAGTGGCACTACTAGGAATTTATCCAAAGGATACAGGAGTGCTGATTCATAGGGCCACATGTACCCCCAATGTTTATAGCAGTGCTTTCAACAATAGCCAAATTATGGAAAGAGCCTAAATGTCCATCAACTGATGAATGGATAAAGAAGATGTGGTTTAAATATATAATGGAATACTACTTGGCAATGAGAAAGAATGAAACCCTGCCATTTGCAGCAATGTGGATGGACTGGCTGGTATTATGCTAAGTGAAATAAGTAAATCAGAGAAAGACAGATGTCATATATTTTTACTTATATGCAGAACTTGAGAAACTTAACAGAAGACCATGGGGGAAAGGAAGGGGGAAAAATAGTTACAAACAGAGAGAGAGGGAGGCAAACCATAAGAGACTCTTAAATACAGAGAAAAAACTGAGGGTTGATGGGGGGGGGAAGAGGGGAAAATGGGTGTTAGGCATTAAGACGGGCACTTGTTGGGATGAGCACTGGGTGTTGTATGCAAGCGATGAATCATGGGAATCTACCCCCAAAACCAAGAGCACACTGTATACATTGTATGTTAGCCAATTTGACAATAAATTATATTTAAAAATAAATAAATAAAAACAAAAGATACAACACTGCATTTCCAGGATGATTTAAATGCAGATCTCTCCAGCCTGACTCACACCCTATAGTTAATATTCACTTATCAATGTATCTCTCCGCTGTCCTCATGAATTCTACTCTTATTCTTGCCTCTTTATCTCATGCTTGTCTTCTCCCTGCCATACTAATCTTATCCATCCCAGAAGGCCCAGCTCTGGTTTTATCTCCTGTTTGGAGACCTTCACAAAACATTGATCTGCACTGATTATTGTTTTTTCTCATCTCTTATAAACTGCATCACTCAGATTTACACCAAGAAAGTATCTATATTGTACATGTCTTACATGATCAAGAAGAATACTACATGATCATGAATTTAAGAATCAGATCAAATTGTATTCTTTTTTTTTTTTTTTAATTTTTTTTTCCAACGTTTATTTATTTTTGGGACAGAGAGAGACAGAGCATGAACGGGGGAGGGGCAGAGAGAGAGGGAGACACAGAATCGGAAACAGGCTCCAGGCTCTGAGCCATCAGCCCAGAGCCCAACGCGGGGCTCAAACTCACGGACCGTGAGATCGTGACCTGGCTGAAGTCGGACGCATAACCGACTGCGCCACCCAGGCGCCCCAAGATCAAATTGTATTCTTGTGACCAATGGTACAGATACATACATATAACAGATTTTTTTAATGTTTATTTATTTCTGAGAGACAGAGACAGAGCACAAGTCGGGGGGCGGGGGGAGGGGGCTGGACAGAGAGAGGAGACACAGCATCTGACAAAGGCTCCAGGCTCTGAGCCATCAGCACAGAGCCCAATGCAGTGCTCGAACTCACAAACTGTGAGATCATGACCTGAGAGGAAGTCGGATGCTTGACCAACTGAGCGAGCCAGGTGCCTCATAACAGATTCTTAATAAAAATATGCTTTGTTGAAAATAGTGAGAAAATTCTGAGAACGGCATTGGAGAAAAGACCTAAATGTGGAATGCAAGGGATTTCTGGGTTTCCTTCCAGTTTAAGCTAGTGGAGTGGTTTTTAAGTGCTCCCAAAATTAAGCAGCTTTTATAAAGATTCCTAATTTCTTTTCAAAACAACACTTGGCTTTACTCTGCAATTGGGTTCTCAACTTCTGACTCAAATTCAGCTAGTGATTTTCACTTTTAGCCCTGATTCTATAACTATACTGACAATTCTATTTTCTTATCTCTGTGGGGATAATTACCTTGTAACAATTACCTTGTAAGTGATTTGATGAGTCAAAGTCCTAATAGCACTGTGAAAAAGGGCCTATATAAAGGTGCATCTTCAATGATGCAAATAATGTATAAATAATATGTTTTGTTGGCTTTTAACTGCTTTCCTAACATGTGGATACACAAGTGTATATATATTGTCAACTGACTGATGTATTAGCATTTTACCATAACAGAAATACTGAAAATAGACAATGAGGGGGAAAGTAAATAATTTGAACTATATATAAAAAGAAAATCCATTTAAAAGTTGATTACAAATAATAAATTAGTTACGCATATTACAGTTGAGTTTGTCATTTATATAATAAATTGCATGTATTTTATATGTATCTATTTTTAAAGTACCAACCTGAACACTTCAAATGATTAATACCTACTATCATAAAATATTTTCTGAAAAAAATTTAGTCTTGAAGCACATTCATTATCAAAGCATAAAAATTCAACTCTTAAGGCAACAAAATTTGTATACTATGAAAGTATCAATATAAATTCTTTTGCATATCCCTTTCACATTAGTTCCAATTTTATCCCACAAATAAATGAAAGAAGGTAAATCTTTAAAGTCCTTTTAAACATCCTCAGTGTTAATAGTGTAGTAGCTTGCCTTGAAAATCTAAAAGATATTATTTTCCAGATTCAATCATAAGAACAGAAAATGACTGAAAGAAACCACCCAAAAGAGATAATGCATCTTAAAATTTTAAAGCTGAAAAGGCTTTAATCCCACTCTTATAGTATATTGATGAGTAAGCTAAGGACCAAAGTGGCATATGAAAAAGCTTTTATGTGTCAGAACCAAAAATAGTATGTTAATAATCCCACTCCAAGCAATGCTTGCCACGTCTCTTGATATTCTATGATTCACTCATTCAATAAACACTGAGTACTACTGTAGGCCAGATAATATGTTAAGGGCAAAGGACAAGAGTGTTAAGTTCTTATACTGGACAAGTTTACAGCTGTTAGAGAAGATAAATATTTAAATACACAGGTTCAAGTGTAACATGGTAGATGTTATAATACAAAAGAGGAATGAGCAAATAATTTTGCCTGGGCATAGGGCAATCAGGTAACCTTTCATAACATGATATTTCATTCAGGGTCTTAAAGGATGAGGGCGGCCTTAACAAACTACTTCCAACGTTGGCTAGAAATGACAGAAGTTTATTTTCTCACAGTTTTAGAGACCAGAAGTCTGAAGTCAAGGTGTTGGCAAGCTCAGTTCCTTCTAGAGGTTCTGAGGGAGACTACATTCTATGCCTCAATCCTAGTTTCTGATGGCTTCTAGCTTATAGATGCATCGCTCCAAACTCTGCCTCTGTCTTCACATCACCTCTTCTGTGTGTCTTTTCCCCTCCTCTCTTTTTGCATAAGGAAACTCACCATTAGATGAGGGTCTCCTCTCATACAGATATTATCTCAAAATCCTCATCTTAAGTACATATACAATGATCCTTTTTCCAAATAAAATCATCTTCACAAGTCCCAGATAAACATATTTCTTGGACAGCCACTATTCAACCCATTCCAGAGACAGCCAAATTTTCACAGGTGAAAAAGTTTGAAAGAATATACTTAGAAATAATGGTATATGCCAATGCATAAACACCATGAAAGGGAAAGAGTAAGAAGTATAAAATAATTAGGGTGAATCTGTAGAAGGGATGGGAGATAAGGTTTAAACAGTAGGTTGAGGTCTGATTAAGAAGCACCTTGTAATCCAAATTAAGATTTTAAACAAATCAAAACAACTTTGGATGAGATTTCTGTAACAACTTAGGGGTTAGAAGATACAGAAAACTAGAGACTGGGATACTTTAAAACAGGGTTAGCAGGCAAGTTTTTGCTATAAAGGGCCATTGTAAATATTTTAGGCTGTAGAACTATCTCTGCCCAACTACTCAACTCTACCAATGTAGCATGAAAGCAGACATAGACAACAGTTGAGTGAATAAGCGTGGATATCTTCCAATAAATACTCATGGGCACTGAATTTGAATTTCACATAATTTTCATAGGCCATGAAATAGCATTCTTTTGATTTTTAAAGGATTTTAAAATATAAACCCATTTGTAGAGATGATGTCAGCAAAAGTGGTGGTATAAGTAACTCCAAGGGCCCATCCTTCCACAGGAACAGCAAAAAAAGAAAAAGCTGTCCAAATCAATTTTGTCAGAACTCTGAAAATTAATCAAAGATTTATAGCAGTCTAGTAATACTGAATCAAGAAAAAAAGGAACTTTGGAATGGTAGGAAAGCTCTATGTCATTTATACATGCTCTTGCCCTGTCCCCCCTCCCCAGCTTGACAGTGATATTGAAGATAGCCTGCATCCCCACTATGGCACTTTGGCCCCTGGTTTGTGAAAGAGTCAAGAAGACCTCACTCTCATACAATTACATTTGTCTGTTTTGACCTGTCTGGGGGCTCCCAGAAGGGGTGATGCAAGGTGCTTGATTTTGTTTCACTTAACTCAGAACTCCTTCAGGTGAAAAAGCAGCCAGCCACTCAGCTGAAAAACACTGTGTTCAGAGGCTAAAACCACACCGCAAGGCAAATGAACAACCCACTGCCACCAAAAGCAAGACATTACAATAGAGAGGCAAACAATAGACCTACTGAATGCCTGGGAAGAAAAGCAGGGACGTTCTTTAAAATAATAGGGCATTGAAAAGCACCCATGCAAACAGGGAATACAGAAAGTTGCACAGCACACATACCTAGAGTAAAACTTAAGAAGACTTGAGGCCTTCACCTCTGACTGATCTTTAGACTTAGCACATACAGGAAGAAAAGGTGAAGGCTGAGTTGTAAACAGCCTTGTTGACTTGAAGGAGTACCCCCAACACAGAGCAAATCTGCAAGGATTCAAAGACTTTCTATTCTTTTCTTCCACTCTTTCTTTCTTTTACTTTTTTCTTCCTTCCTCCCCCCCCTTTTTTTCTTGTTTTGTTCCTTCTTTTTTTAGCTCCAGGCATTCAAGGAAAATTCTGCCAACACAGCGGCTAAATGTAAGCTAAACAGTACAGAGACTATACACATAAAAGAGTACAGATGTTACAAAAATACTTTAGAAAATTCATTCAACAGAGGCCGGGGACCCAATCTGAGGCTGCTAGTGTAGATTCGAGGTTGTCTGGTCTGGTGGTCGGCAGGGCCCAGCCCAGCATAGCACAGCCCAGAGCAGCCTAGCCCAGCCCAGCACAGCCCCTCCCAGTACAGCCCAGCACAGCAGCGGAGCCCGGGCTGGGAGGGCAGCAGACCCGCCGCTGAGCCGTATTGCAGACCTCTGCCCACACCTGGGGACCCTCTCCCCGCGGTGCCTGCCTCTACCTGGGGCGCCAACACTCTGTCGGCCCACCTCTCTGCGCTGTTCTTGTGCCTCTGTTTCTCTTCTTCCTTACCATCAGTACTTGATCAGAGGGAAAGGAAAGTTTTAAGAAATGCCGATTGCACAGTTGCTGGAGCTATGGAAGAAGATCGCGGTAGAGCCCATGGAAATAGAGACCACCGAGGAGGATCTTAACCTGGACTCGGAGCCCACCATATAAGACACCGTTGAAGAAGGCAAATGTGACTCCGCCTTGCCTGAGACAAAGTCACTAGAGGAGGAAGGCACCGTCAAGGAAATCGACGTCAGCCACCATGTGAGAAGGGTTTGAAAAGGCAGACCCTTTCCAGTTTGAACTGCTGAAAGTTTTAGGACAAGTGTCCTATGGAAAGGTGTTCCTGGTGAGGAAGACCAAGGGGTCTGACACGGAACAGCTGTACACAATGAAAGTCCTTAAGAAAGCTACCTTGAAAGGAAGAAAAGCCATATTGTGTAAATACCATTTTCCCACATATGTTCTGCTGTGGTGTACCATTTGGGAAAAAGAACATGGAGGAGGAAAGCAGAAGCAGGTTGTATGGCTGCAGGTGGACCACGAATCATTCTGAATCTTCAGTCACACAGGATTGCTCAGTTTCCATTAAAACGTGATTGGTGGCTGTATTACATCCCAGTGGCTGGGTGTTAGAATAGAGTCCGACACCTGATGGTAGAACTCTGTACCCCTATCCCCAGGGAAGCGTAAGCACTAAACACAAGGTCAGGATAAAATTGCATCCAAGATTCCCCCCCCCAAAAAAAAAAATTCATTCAACAAATGAACAATTACAACCTATGGCAAACTATAAAAGCAAGCCCTAAGGAAGGGGAAATATCTGATTCCCAGAGGTATCACATTATAATATTTTAAATGTCCAGTTTGCAACAAAAATTACAACGTATGCAAAAACAAAAAGAAAGCATGACTTAATCAGAAGAAGAATTAACTGATAGTGTCCCTGAGAAGTATAGACATTGGGCTTACAACAGTAAAACTTTATTTTTTATATATATATATATGAAATTTATTGACAAATTGGTTTCCATACAACACCCAGTGCTCATCCCAAAAGGTGCCCTCCTCAATACCCATCACCCACCCTCCCCTCCCTCCCACCCCCCATCAACCCTCAGTTTGTTTTCAGTTTTTAACAGTCTCTTATGCAGTAAACTTTAAATCAAGTAGTCTTAAATACCTTTAAAGAACTAAGGAACAGTTGAAAAAAAGCCAAAGGAAACCTTAATAACATTGTCTCAACAAATAGAGAGTATTAATGGAGATAGAAATTTTCTAAAAAGGAACCAAAGAAATTCTAAAGCTAAAAAGTACAATAACAAATAAAAATTCACAAGAGGGTTTCCATAGCAGATTTGAGCAGCCAAAAGAAAGAATCAGCAAATCTAAACTTAGTTCAGTTGAAATGATTTAGCCTGAGGAGCACGGAAGGAAAAAGGTAGGGAGGGAAGAAAGGAAGGAAGGAAGGGAGGAAGGAAGGAAGGAAAGAGAATTAACAGAACCTCAGAGACCTGTGGAACACCATCGAGTGTACAGTCATATGAACAATAGGAGTCCCAGAAGGGAGACAAAGAGAGAAGGGCCAGAAAAAATTTTTGAAGAAATAGTGGTCAAAATTTTCCCTAATTGATAAAAGACACAAACCTACATATCTAAGAAGTTGAATAAATTCCAAGAAAGACAAACACAAGAAGATTCACGTGAAGTCACATCAAGTATGAGATACTATTCTGAACTGAAGGATGGCAAACATATGGTGCTATTGCTAAATCTGATCAGTTAATATCCATCACTGTTCTGAGAATTCTATGAGGTCAATCACTATGTCTGATTACATCCTTCGTTTCGAGCAACATGTCTGGGAGGAAATGGTGAAGTAGAGCATAAGTAAAGTTGAAATACCACTGAGATCAATAGAGAAGGAGCTGGATAGGGGAATTTAAAGACAAAATGGGGATTCAATTGAGGGTAAAATTTTTGAAATTTGTGGCACCAATAGACATATTTTTCTCTATTATTGGCCAACAATTTAAGTTAAGGTGATGAAAAGGAAAATAGTTAGAGAGGCAGATGGAGCAAAATGAAGAACTTTAAAATGTACAGGAATTAGGGCATAGGAAGTATAATCAATAATATTGTAATAATGTTGTATGGTGACAGATGGTGACCGCATTGATCATGGTGAACACCGAGTTATGTACAGAATTGTTGAATCACTATGTTGTACACCTGAAACTAAAATAACATTACATGTCAAGTATATTTCAATAAGTAATTAATTAATTGACTTCTAGTGTCTAATTTTACCAGAAGAATAAGATCAATAAAATTGAGTTTTTTTAAAAAGCGCAGGAATAACTTTATTTGGTACCTGAAGCCACTCAGGATGATTGAAATGATATGAAATATGAGACTGGAAATTAGTTCCAAATTCTTGATAAGGACAAAAAGGCTAAGCACATATAATTATTTATTATGATAATTTATACAATTTAAAGCTTCAAAAGGGGGAGAAAGAACTTGTAAAGAAACCAACTCTGTTAAAAGAAAGTTACATGTGGAAATATAGCCCCACTCCTGAAGCTTAGGTACACATAACCTAAGACTGAGGATGATCCAGGAGAACTGAAGAAAAATGGTTACTACTACCAAGAGCCTTGCATCGAGTAATGAGACAGCAGTGTTCTGCTGAGGAGGGAGCATGGAGAGTGACCTCCTCAGAGGCAGAAGTGTTCCAGGCCTGCTGAAAGCTGAGGGCACAGCCGTAATACAGAGAAAAATGCTCCCTCATTCCAGGCCTCACAACAATCACAAGACCAATCCCCCCTGAGCAATATGGAAACTGTAGTTCACTGAAGATAACTAGGGCAATAACAAAACCCAAATCTGGCTTAGCTCCTGACTAATTTAACTCAGTCTTCTGTTGACAGAAAAATAAGTGTGCCTGTTCTGGGTAAAAAATTACTTACCTTAGTCTCTGCTGTTCTTTTACCTATAACGTCAAGTATTCAATAGAAAATTACTAGACACACACATAAAAGCAAGAATTACCCAGTGTCTGCCAATGAAACAGTAAAAAGAAAGGCAACATAGAACAAACAAATTAGAGCCTTGGTGGCTCAGTCGGTTAAGCATCCAAATCCAGCTCAGGTCATGATCTCATGAGTTCAAGCCCCACGTTGGGCTCTGTGCTGACAGCTCAGAGCCTGAGGCCTGCTTCAGATTCTGTGTCTCCCTCTCTCTCTGTCCCTCCCCCATTTGTGCTCTGTTTCTGTCTCTTAAAAATAAATAAATGTTAAAAACAAATTTTTTTAAAAGAACAAATTAGAATGCATTCTGTGTTTAGGCAGTTCTGTTTTTGAATCCTAGATTTTCTGCTGACTTACTAGGTAATGTTGAGCAAGTTACATGCATCCATTTCTCCAACCTTAAAACACAAATAAGAACAGAATGAAATGATTTTCAACATTAATGAGACTGTGAGCGAACAGTACCTCAGACTGCCTGTCATATAGAAGGCACTAAAGATGTGATCGTTGTTATAATAGAGAAAAAGTTTAAAGTTATATTTTATTCTTATGGTTATATTTATAGAAAACAATAATTAGATTGAAGTATTTTTTAATATAAATTATCACATATGGAATACCTAAGTATAGAGTATCTTCTACCTTTAACAAAGTCCTAAAAAGGGTCTATGCAAATCATAACCAATTCTTTCATAACCCAGAATGGTAACCAGTCCTTTTATATTCTCCTCATGGATGCAAAGAGTTGAAATGCTTTATTGACAACAATGCAAAATTATGCTGTTGAATTGATATAACCTAGGAAAAACCAAATAATAATAATAATGATGATGGTTTTATTAGCCTAAGTGGCCTTACTATAGGGAAACAAAATCCCATTAGACTTCCTTTAAAATATTAAATTTTCTAGTAGTCCTTGAAATAATCTTTGAGATCTTCTAGTGTTCCCCGGATCCCTGGTCAAGAACCACTGCTCTAATAAACTCTAAGGAGTATGCCTTGCAAAATCAAGTCATTTTAGTGCTAACCAAATGATAAAATAATCCTAGAAAACTAAATTATATAAGGGTGATACCATTACTCTGTTTAAAACTTTCGAGGTTTGTTATTCAAAAATAAGTAAAGACTCCAAATTTAAGAATGAAAGATTTAAGAACAATGTGAGGGAACATCACCACGAATGATGATGGGTAACTACACAAATAAGAACTGAGATGATACCTAAGAGTGGATTATGGTCAGTCGGAGACTTCCTGATAGGGAGAACAAAATTTGATCTTGGTTTGAAAGGATAAAAGGAACATGAATTAGTAAAAGGATATAATAGAAATGCCTTCCAGATGGGCCATAATATATCTGGGGGCAAAGAGGCATTACAGAGCTGAAAAATAAGATTAGCTCAGAAGAAAAAGAAGACATATATTTGGGAATAAAACCAAGTGTTGGTATGACTGGATAGGTCATCAGTACTCTCTATTGCTTCCCAGAAAGTTTATACCTAAATCATCATAACTGCTTTTGTTTGTTTATTGTTCATTTGTTTATTGTTTAGGAGTTCCAAATCAGAAGTTTCACAATAGGCTAGGAGCCTGCTCCAGGCTTTATAACAAAAAGGCAGTGAATGTCTCTGAGGTACAAAGGAGTTGCAGTTGGCTATTTTCCCCCATACGTGTAATTTTGTTCTGCTTTGTTTTTGCCAATTACAGATTTCAACACAGAAACAGCCTGCTAAAGAAAACAGCTTGGGGATATACGTTGTTCTTAATGACTGGTTACTAAGTATTTTCAGATCTTAATGTTGGGTCAGGTCCTTAATGTAATTATTGATTTCACTTTTAAGCTTAAAAATAAAAGGATTACTGTGCACTTACATATCCATCCTGTATCCAAGTTATTAAAAATCATGTTATTTTATGAGCCATGTTTTAAAGCATTCTACTAATATTTATAAATGTCTGTTTCAATAGGAAATGTTCAAATTTTGTCTCAGACATAATAAGGCATACCACCAGAAATTTCAGGAATCAGTCCAGTAAATGACTAAAAGGAATATATTTATCCATTCATTTATTCTTTCAGCAAATATTTATTAAAGGCACACACACACACACACACATAAACACACACACTCACACTTACACACACACACACACACGTATATTCAAAACTTTTGGCAGTGATCGTTGACTATCAAACCACGTTTTCAGTTTTAATATGCTGATCTTGAAGAACTAGAAATAGCAAATAAGTGGGTATTTAACTCTGACTAAAAGCCAGTTGATCTTCACTCTTTTCAAAATTAGGTTATACATTATATTAACAACATACATCATTCCCCTTCAAAACAGGAAACTACAATGGAAATGTCAACTTAACTTGTGATTGCATTATTCTCAGATAACCCTTACATTCAAACACAAAGTTAGGAACCATGAGAAAAATCCTAAGGGTACTTTGTAAAAAAATAGTGTAATGTTTATCATAGATGATACTCTTCTTTTGGTAATCAACATGGCTACTGTAACTTTATTTCATCCAAATTTTCATTTTTTATACAACCTCAGGAAACTTATCATTGGCTCTTCAGCAAGGATGTTGAGGATATTGTTGCTATAGTACACAGTGTTCTTTTGAGACACTCAGGGGACATCTCTTTATGGTTTTAGTATTAGTGATGGCCATATTTTTCAGCAACTACTTAACTTCTATATTATAATTCCTTTTCTTTAAAGTTTATTATTTGAGGGGCGCCTGGGTGGCACAGTCGGTTAAGCGTCCGACTTCAGCCAGGTCATGATCTCGCGGTCCCTGAGTTTGAGCCCCGCGTCAGGCTCTGGGCTGATGGCTCAGAGCCTGGAGCCTGTTTCCGATTCTGTGTCTCCCTCGCTCTCTGCCCCTCCCCCGTTCATGCTCTGTCTCTCTCTGTCCCAAAAATAAATAAACGTTGAAAAAAAAATTTTTTTTTAAAAGTTTATTATTTGAGAGAGAGAGAGAGTGGGGGAGGGGCAAATAAAGAATAAGAAAGAATCCCAAGCAGATTCCATGTTGTTAGTGCACAGAGCCCAATGTGGGGCTCAATCCCATGAACCATGAGATCAAGACCTAAGCCGATACTAAGCATTAGACGCTTAACCAACTGAGCCACCCAGGCACCCCTGTATTATATTTCCTTGAATCACAAACAGAAATATGCTTCTGCTTTGCACTGGCTTCTAGAAAACTCAAAGTTAAATCTGTTATTGACTCATAGCAAGTATATAAGGAGAATATATGCTCCATAAGAATAATGCTTACTTCATGAGTAACGTTCTAGAGTATTTGGCTAAACATTGGTATCCTACTAACTACATCAATTCTCCATAGTTAAATTCTCTGGTGCCTTGCTTTTACCATTGACCCTTACTGGTTTTAAATAATTTGCTGTACTTTACTATCAGTTTTCTATTTTCTATTTGAGCTCATAGCTAAAAATAAATTAATTCATATGTATCTAAATACTTTCATAAATACACACACACACACTATAGTGCAGACATGACAACTGTGTACTTGATATACAGTCACAAACATATCTATGAGACTAGTTTATTAGACAGTTCACTGAGTTACAAGATGACATAGTTGTTTTGTTTGTTTTTCCAAAAAGCTATACCAAATCTCTCCCTCTAGGCTTCCTTTTTCTTCTGAGGAACTACTCCCTCACCATAATAACCAGATTATATAATTTTTTAGCTACTTTAGTTACTAGAAGGGTCTAATCTCAGGGTTTTTGAATTTTATTTATTTTTTTATTTTAGAAAGAGAGAGTACATAAATGGGGGAGATGATCAGAGGGAGAGAGAGAGATTGAGAATCTTGAGCAGGCTCTGTGCTCTGCACAGAGCCCAATGCAGGGCTTGATCCTACAATCCTGGGATCATGACCTGAGCCAAAATCAAGAGTGGGACATTCAATTGACTAAGCCATCCATGCACCCCTCTAATCTCAGCTTTGTTGACTTAGTCTTCTTAGTTTTAAATTTTTAATTACGTATCTGATTCAAAGACCTTCTTACACCCTCATCCTAACCCAAGTTAGAGCTATGACTCTAGAGGCTTAGATTTGGAGCAGAAGTATCTGCTTTTCACATGCCTCTCACTTCTCTTGGCCTTTTCACTATTCTGATTCCTCCATCATTGAATATACATGAACTAGGTGAGGAGTGGAGCCAAATCGCATAGGGTCACTGCTTAGGGCTTGAGTCTAAGATACATGTTCCAATTGTACTTTACCAGGAGTTATTGAAAACCTGTATGATCATTGATAATGTGGTTCTTGGATGCTTATTCTGCTAATGTTTCTTAGATGTATCTGTTACTTGCACAGACACGTAGGGAAGGGGGGGAGGTGAGAAGAGATAATCTGGATTTTTTGAGGCTCCTAGCTGAAGGACCACCAAAATAGCACCATTAACCTCTAACAATGTTCATACAACTATTCCGAACCATTGGGTACAGGAGTCTACAAAACCGACCTCCATAATAAGAATCTATGCAACAAGAGCCGAGAATAAGTAAATAATGACAAGTAATTTCTGTGAGTTCACCTGACCACTTGTGCACATGCTACCAAATAATTCAAGAATTCAAAGAAGCAGATGTGAATGGATATCATTCAGGAAACCAAATGCCAAGCTCCTTCTTGGTGCCATCACAATCTTCAGGCATTCTCTCCCCCCGCCCCTGCCCACCTTTTCTTAGCCTTGAGGAGAATGCAGGACAGCCTTTCTTCACAAACACTGCATTTTTCCAAATCCCACTACCTACTCCCTTATAATGACTATGAGTGATAGGACAGGTGGGGGCATCAGAGCCTCTTCTCAGAACTGGCACATATCAACAAGCCCTAAAGAACGACAGCTAGCCCCAACTGCTGATGAGTATGGATTGTAATAGGTGGAATACTTTTTGTTTTTATTGCCAGCTTTGGGTCTTAGCCATAATTCCAGGACAGCAGAAAAAAATGTTTCTCAGTATCATCTCAGGTCTTCCCTAACAGAATCTTAGTTATATTCAGATAGCTGGTTAAGATTCCTTAATTTCAGGAATGATAGGCCTTTTTGCTAACCTTAGAAAATGTCTCATGATTAATATAAACTTGTCACAGAAATCCCATTATTCCATTCTCCTTCATTGGGTACTCTTCCCTATATTCCTTGGAGATAGAGGTGGCCATATGACAACAGTCATATTTAATGAAGCATAAGATAAAATCTTCTGGAAAGCTTTGACATAAAATGTTGCTCCCAGTGGTGCCTGGGTGGCTCAGTCAGTTAAGCATCTGACTCTTTATTTCAGCTAAGGTCATGATCTCACAGTTCATGGGATCGAGCCCAGGGTTGGGCTCCATGTGCTAACAGCATGGCGCCTGCTTGGTATTCTCTCTCTCTCCCCCCCACCTCTCTCTAGCCCTCCCCAGCTCTGTCTCTCTCTCTCTCTCTCTCTCTCTCTTTCTCTCTCTCTCTCTCAAAAAAAAAAAAAAATGTTGCTCCCATATGAAAAGATAGTCCTTACAAGAAGTTTGCATCCCAGCCCCTTCCTTTCTACCCAGGATACTGGTTGTGTGGCCCTGCTTCCTAAAGCAGTGGCAACCATCTTGAGATCATGAAAGGAAGGCCAATGGAAGCCTGGAGATGCTCACAAAGTGCAAGGTTACCCTTGGGCTGTTGTAGCTGCTATAGCCAACCTGTAATCATCTTTTCCAGATTTCTTGCCTGTATTATTTAACCTAGGCTACAATCCATCAGGAATTGTTAATTGCATATCAAACCCCTGATATCTGATAAAATTTATATTTTAAAATTGTACAAATTGTTAATGGCCATGAATTTTTTATTAAAAAAATTATATTTACCTCTGGACAATTTCCTCCCAGATATTAGGACAGTCTGTCTTGACGACAATCTCTCTACCAGTGTGAGGGGCTTTTAAATACTGCTTTCTAGAATAATTATTCATTGGTCTCATTATTTTTAATAGCTATGATTTCAAAAGATTGGGAATAAAGTATTATTTTTCTTTAAAAAAAAACTAAACAGGGCCACCTGGGTGGCTCAGTCAGTTGAGCGTCTGACTTCGGCTCAGGTCATGATCTCGCGGTCTGTGAGTTCAAGCCCCGCATAAGGTTCTGTGCTGACAGTTCAGAGCCTGGAGCCTCCTTCAGATTGTGTGTCTCCTTCTCTCTCTGCCCCCACTCCTCCTCTCTCTCTCTCTCTCTCTCTCTCTCTCTGTCTCAAAAATAAACATTAAAAAATTTTTAAAAAAACAAACTAAACAGTTTCTTGTCAACTTATTAGACATCTAGTTCCTATGGTTGGAGCTAGATATGCAATGAAAAAAATGAAGCAAAATTTAAAGGGTGTTACAAATAGAAAAATTAGAGATAAACATTATAGATTCATTCATTCACTCATTCATTCATTCATCTTTTTTAGGTAGGCTCCATGCCCAACACGGGGCTTCAACTCTTGATCCTGAGATCAAGAGTCACACATTCCACCACCTGAGCCAGTCAGGTACCCCAGAGCTAGACTAACTTTTAGATAAACATATCACATTTTTAAAATCCTATAATTTGAACATCTGTCCTTGCAGATATATATAGATGATTAAACTTGGGAGAAACTGCTACATGGCATTAATTGCTGTTATTATTTGCTGAACAGGTAAACTTAACAACAAAGTCTTTTAGAATAGCTTATAAGAACAGTTTCATGCCATGTATACTTGTGCAAGGAAAAGCTTTTTTTAAAAATAAATGTAGTCCGTCATATATGTGAAGAGAACAATAGAGTTGTTAATTGGTTATAGTGATGATATATTTTCAGCTTATGTTATTTTCCATGTTCTCAGTGATTATTTAAATATATAATTAATATCTTTCTGGCAAACAATACATCTTCTATATCCAGATTTACTTTAGAGACAGAGGAGCATATTCCTATAGCCTGAAATCTAATTCTTTTATATTTAATCTTCCATTTACAACACACGTTTCAGATACAAATGAGGTTTATTTGATTTTCTTAAGCTGATTAAATGTTATAGATGACCATATCTGAATTTACAAAACACAGCTTTCTTCTCTTTCTGCCCAAGGGAGCTATCTATGTCCTTCAGTTGCTCCATAGTCTAGTCTAGTTATTGTAGCTAAAAGTAAACCGTTATTGCATGGTGGGAGATTTGATCTATTCAGGGAGAAATAAAATATTTCTTTGCTTACACAGGTTCAAATAGCTTTATTTCCACAGATTTATAAGACAGATATTTTTGATGCTATTAATCTCATGCTAAATTTGCTAATATTTCAAAAACAAAATTGGTTTGGTACTTTCTTCTATTACCACTAAGGAATCATTAGGCTGTGCATCACAGGATAAATGTGCACATTCCAAAAAAATGCCCCTAGTCTTCCAGTATATCTATTCCCATTCATTGTAATTCTCAAATTGCTTGCATGGGATTTTCCCTATTGGACACTCAATGCATAAACCTCATATACACAAATCTGGGCATGACTTAAAAAGTAAACCAATTTTTCTCTTCCTTAAGTGATGCCTAACCAATCAAACACTATGTTCTCTGATTATAATGATCAAAAAAGGAACAGACATAAATTGTGACTTAAGGCAATGCTAATTTTTCAATGCCTCCTTTATCTCATCTCTGAAATCATTCTTTCTATTTTCTATAGCCCCAACCAACAAATCACTAATACAACTGGTCACTTGCACAAACGCACCTGAGTATAATGGATTTTGCAGGGTCACTGATCATCAAATATGTATCCCTTCTCTCCCAGTCCCTTAGGGTTCTACTGTCCCTGGAGAATCTCTTGACACTGGTTATGGAAGAGCTCCCGGGCCATTTCCATATTATTAGAACCTCCTAAAAACAAAGTAAGTGTATTTTAAAAACTCTAAGTTGTTATGGAAATATAAGCAGCCATTGTCCTATTCTGTTGGCTTTCTGTAACAAACTACAAGAGACTAGGTAGCCTATGAACCATAGAAATTTATTTCTCTTAGTTCTGTAGGCTGGAATTCCAAAATCAGGGTGCCAGCACAGACAGGTGAGGGCCCTCTCCCAGGTCACAGACTTGTGATTGTATCCTCACATGGCAGGAGCAGTGAGAGATCTAAGTGGAGCCCCATCTATCCCTCCGTGAGGTCTTCACCCTCATGACCTAATCACCTCCCAAAGGCCCCACTTCCTAATATCATCACCTTGGGGGTTAGGTTTCAACACATGAATTTTGAGGTCATACAAACATTCAGACCATAGCAGCCACTGTTGTTCTTAATTCAACAACAATCAGTATTTACTGAGTGACTACTATGTGCCAGTCACTTTTCTAAGTGATTAGAATACGTCAGTGAACTAACTACTCACAAAAGTCTCTGATTTTACCTTGACATTTTGGAACAACATGGATGAACCTTGAATAAGTCAGACAGAGAAAGACAAGTACTATATGATTTCACTTACATGTGGAGTCTAAAACACAAAACAAAAGAATAAAGAAACTAGTAAAAAATAGAAACATATCCATAAATACAGAGAACAAACTGATGGCTGCCAGAGGGGTGGGGGAATGGGCCAAATGGGTGAAAGGGAGTGGGAAATACAAGATTCCAGCTATGGAATGAATAAATCACAAGGGTGAAAGGTACAACACCGGGAATAGTCAGTGATATTGAAATAGCATTGAATGGTATACACCTGTGGTAAGCATAGTATAACATATCAACCCGTTGAATCACTATGTCGTACATCAGAAGGTAATTAACATTGTGTGTCAACTACACTTCAATTTAAAAAAATAAAATAAAATAATTTTTTAAATCTGATTTTTTTTTACCAGGAAGAAACAAAATAAATATTAAACACAATAAGCAAGTAACTTATACACATCACAAGTGCCCTGGTGAAAATAAGAACAGCAGATTAGGGAACAGAAGTGTAAACTGAAAATAAAGAGTGAGATTTAATTTCAAATGGGACAGTCAGGGGTGCCTGGGTAGCTCAGTTGGTAAAGCATCTGACTCTTGATTTCA
The DNA here is from genome assembly GCF_007474595.2 of Lynx canadensis. Classification (NCBI taxonomy): domain Eukaryota; kingdom Metazoa; phylum Chordata; class Mammalia; order Carnivora; family Felidae; genus Lynx; species Lynx canadensis. Next base: position 132,278,557 of record NC_044307.1, on the reverse strand, counting down.
GCTCAGGTCACGATCTCACAGTTAATGAGATTGAGCCCCATATCAGGCTCTGCACTGATGGTGGAGACTGCTTAGGATTCTCTCTCACTCTCACTCTCACTCTCTCTCTCTCTCAAAAATAAGTAAACTTTTTTTAAAAAATGGGATAGTCAGGCGTCATTGTAAAGATGACATTTAAACAAAAGTTTCAAGGAGATGAGCCCTGAAGATACATAGGAGTATTACAAGCAGAGGAAACGTCCAGCAAAGGCCCTAAGGTTTGAGAGTTCTCAGTATGATTGAAAACATATAAGGACATAAGGCTGGAAAAAAAGTGAATGAGGGAGAGATAAGTAGCAGATGAGGTCAGAGAACAAACAGAGAACCAGTTTATATATAGCCTGAGAGGACCTTATAAGGAATTTGGTTTTAATTCTGCATGAAATTGGGAGTCATTGAACAGTTTTGAGCAGAGAAGTAGCATGACCCGACTTATGATTTAATAAGATTACTGTAGCTACTTTGAGAAGGAGTAGGGAGGCAAGAGTGGAAGCAGTGAGACTAGCTAAGAGACTACTGCAATAATACAGACAAAATACAGTGGTGGCTGAATAGGCCAGGCTGGTAGCAATAGAGATGGCAAGAAATGATCAGCCTCTTAATGTATGTAGAGGCAATATGATTTTCTGAGGGAATGAATGGAGGGTGCAATTAAAAAAAAAAAAAGAATCAAGGACGAGTCTAAGACTTTTGGCTTGACAAGCAATTCTTGAAAGGATGGAGTTGTTATCAACAGTGACTCCCAGCAGGCTTCAAAAGTTGCCTCATTACCAGGGTTTGGAACAACTTTTGGCTATTGTTTCTTATCTAGCTTCTCATCTCAAACAACATATGGAAGAGTCAATTCTACACGTGGAAAATGTAACATGGAATAATTTCTAGAGTGACAGGAAGGTACAGTGCCCTCCAAAATCCCCCACCTATTGTTTGTATCTGGAATCTACACTGTTAGAACCCTTCTTAAAGGTTTTGAATACTATTACAACACAAATGACCACAAAGACAGATGCCATTTAAGTTATCAATCAACAAATATGTTTATAGCTTTGTATGCAAGAGTTATCAAAGAAATACAGGGAAAAAAAACACTGGAAGGGGACTTCTCAACTGTTATAGTTTAAAAATAAGTAACCTGAAAAACAAATTATGGGACTTGTATAGGTTCATAAAACTTGTTGGGACAAGACATGAGACTAGAACCCAAGTCTCCTTGTTCCTAGTTCAGTGCTTGTTCTGGGTAGATTTGTTAGAGGAACAGAATGAGTAGTGCAGAATGGATCCCTATTTGGGAAGACAGTGGTGCTGAAGGCAGGGATGGGCACCAAACGCAAGACAATAATGATTACAAGATGTACACTTTGAATATACACAATGCATATATGTCAGTCATACCTCAATAAAGCCATTAAAAATAAACAATAAGAGGAAATAAAAATCCCTCCATCTCTTAGTGTATCTCTCCACTTACAAACAACTCCTAAAAATAAATTACACTGGATGATCATTTCTCATCACTGTATTAACTCTTCAGCCCACTGAGAGCAAGTTCCCCTTTCACCACTACTTAAATTCCTCAAGCAAAGTCACTAAAGATCCCTGAAAAGATCCAGGGGATCTTTTTAGTTCTCGGCATATTTGATCTCTCTCCAGCATTTCAGTGCTGCTAACTCCTCCCCCAACAATGAAACTCTGTCCTCCCTTGGTTTCTGTGACTTTAAGCTTTCTGGGCTCCCCATCTTACCACTCAGCCCACATATTCTCAGTCTCCTTTGCAGCTCTTGCTCCTACACTTGCTCTTTAAACAGTGGAGTTCCCCAGAGTTCTAATCTTGATCCTTATCTCTTCCTCCTTTACAAGCTACCTTGGAGGATTCCATCCTTTCCCTTGATTTCATCTACCACCTATGTGCTCATTTCTGTCTCCAGGCCAGACTTTTTCTCTAGCCCCATGCTCCTGTGGCCATTCATTTAATCATTCAACTCATCTAAATTAAGTGCCCCCTATGTGCATATCTATCCACAGGCATCTGAAACTCAACAACTGAAACTGAAATCATCTTCCTCTTCAAACTGTACCTGCTGATGTACTCCTTATCTTTATAAAAGACACTACCCGGGGCGCCTGGGTGGCGCAGTCGGTTAAGCGTCCGACTTCAGCCAGGTCACGATCTCGCGGTCCGTGAGTTCGAGCCCCGCGTCAGGCTCTGGGCTGATGGCTCAGAGCCTGGAGCCTGTTTCCGATTCTGTGTCTCCCTCTCTCTCTGCCCCTCCCTCGTTCATGCTCTGTCTCTCTCTGTCCCAAAAATAAATAAACGTTGAAAAAAAAAATTAAAAAAAAAAAAAAAAAAACACTACCCAACTCACAGATACTCCCCTCCTCTCCATTCCTACTGATACTTCCTTAGTCCAAGGCCTTACCATATCTGAACTCACCAGCTGCAGTGGTGTTCTAATGGTCTCTCTACCTCAAGTCTCCCATCCAGTCCATTCTAAATAGCATGACTAAAATTACCCAGTACACAAACCTGACCATATCATTTCCCTGACTGCAATCATTATATGCCCCCCATGTTGATAATGTAATAAATTCCAAATGCCTTATCCAGGTACAAAATGTTACCGATAATCAAACTCTTGGCTACTCCCCCATTTTATTTCACTTCTTGTTCTTCCCTCATCACTTCTTCACTTTCTCTTTTCATCCCATCTATGGCCAACAATCTGCAATTTCTTCAAATAACCAAATCTGCTTTACATTTCCAGGACTTGATACTTAAGGGGCTCTTTTTACTTGAGGATACTTTATCTCTTTGTCTACCTGGGACATATCCATTAATTCTTCAACACTATTATCCTTTCCTCTATGAAGCAATTTCTAACCATCCCAACAAGTAAAGTTTGTCATTCATTCACTTGTGCCCTCACAATAATCTACACTCTATCATAGTACATGCAAAAGTTCATCACACTATTTTTAACATATGTCTGTCTTTTCTTACTAGACAGTGAGAATATTGCCAAGGATTCTACGTCATTCATTTTTATATTTCCAACAGTTTAAAAATCTTTTGACACAAAATTCTGTAAAATTTTCACTAAGCAAAATTTATCATATGTAAAATTTTTAAAAAACGAGGATTCCTGCATATGTAGCATCTTTATCCAAAGAAATAAATACTGAATTATATACTCTTAAGAACCAAGACAGATATGAGAAGATATTTTAGACATGTAGGAGTTGGGGTGGGAGGTGGTGATTTCTATACCCTTTAAGTTATTCTCACATTACTAGTGCTCCTACTGTGTCTTCCCAGGATATATCTGCCTCATGGACTTCATAAATTTTCCTTCACATTATATTGGCAGTAATGTGGCAGGCGAGAGAAGTCAACTCTGTACAGAAATTGGCCTCTGTTCTGACCTTTTCTGTGGATTATTTGAAACCTCATTCAAAGTAGCAAAGCTTCCTATAACTTTCAGACAGGGTCTCTACGAAGCCACAGCATTTTCCTTCAAAGTGTGGGTGAGGACAATTTTCCTATGACTTGATCCCACAATAGCAAGGCACTCAAGTTATTAAATTGTAAGGAATTTAGACTGTTAGAAAACCTGTCGAGACTGACTTTTTGATAACTGCCACAAATGATTTTAATGCCTTTAAAAAACACTCTGAAACCGCAAAAGAACCCATAAAGAGATAACGCAATAAAACACTTTGTGTTGCTTCCATGTTGTTATATTTATCTCTAATTAGAGAATAAAGCATATGATGCAGAGAATCTAGAAGCAAGGTTTATTTACATCTTCAAACATAGTTTTTTTCCCAACATTCATTTCCATATCTTGGATTTTCTAATGACCGTACAGGCAGTAGTCACTATAGAAATATTCCATTATATTTCCTGTAAGTGTGCACCATAAAAAGGATGAAGACGATGAAAAACCTATTAACTAAAACCGGTCCTTTAGAGCAGAGGAACTTCAATAAACCTGAAGAGTTTTCTAAATGCATATCTGTACTCAAAATGATTGAAAACACACGTCCATAAATTTCTATTTTACATAAGAGGATGCCTCTTTTGTAATCAGGGCAATAAGCACTGATGATTTAAATTTATTTTAAATACTTGATTAAATATCTCACTTCTGCGAACACATCCATTATAAATTATCCTCCTTAATGATAAAAAAAATTGTACTTTTCAGTTTGATTTTAACATGAAAAATTAAAATCACACTCATCTGGAAAGAAATTGAAGAAATATTCTGCACAGGAGAAAAAAGACATTAAAGTAATAGGACTCCTTCATTGGTTTCTGTAAAAACAGGGAAAACACTACTTCCCATCCCTTTGTCAAACAACACATAGAAAACAGCTTCTTGTTCAAAATATTAGGGGCAGGCAATGCATTATTGCTATTGTCATACTGTTTGGCTAAAAATTTCTTCTACATAGAAAATTATCTTTCAAAGGATCAAAATATAATGAAATATATAATACCTAGTTGATTACAAATGAATCATTTTTATAAGAACAGTTCAAATTGTTAAAATTTCTCAATGATCAGTCTTTTTCTTCAGTTTAATGAAGTGTTGACAAATATAACGTATGTATTTAAGGTGTACAACCTAATCATTTACTATACATATACATTGTAAAATTATTACTACAATCAATTTAATTAACATAGTTACATAGTTACTATATTTGGGGGCAGTGAGAACAACTTAAGATCAATTTTCTTAGCAAATTTCAAGTATACAATATATTACTCATTAAAATGACCATGCTCTGCACTAGATCTCTAGAACTTATTCATCCTGCATAACTGAATCTGTAAACTCTTTGAACATCTCCCCATTTTCCCCATCCCCCAGTTCCTGGAAAACACCTTTCTACTCTCTGCTTTTAAGAGTTCAAATGTTTTAGATTCTATGTATAAGTAAGATTATGCAGTATTTGTCTGTGTCTGGCTTATTTCACTTACCATAATATATTTCAGGTTCACCCATGTTGTTGCAAATGGCGAGATTATCTTCCATTTTAAAGCTGTGTATACACACTTAGGTTGTTTTCGTACATCAAATATTGTGCATAACTGTGCAATGAATGTAGGGATGCAGATGTCTCTTGGAGACACTAGTTACATTTCTTTTGGATATATACCCAGAAATAGTATTGCTGGATCATATGGTCGTTCTGTTTTACATTTTTTGAGCAACCACCATACTGTTTTCCATAACGGTTGTACTAATTTACATTCCCATCAACAGTGTACCAGGGTTCCTTTTTCTCCATATCCTTGCCAGCACTTGTTATCTTTTATCTTTTTGATAATAACCATTCTAACAAATGTAAGATAATATTTTATTGTGGGTTCAATTTGCATTAATCTTATGAATTGTGGTGTTGAGCACCTTTTCATATACCTGTTGGACATTTGTATGTCCTTTTGAGAAATAAGGTCCTATTCAGGTCCTTAGCCCATTTTAAATTGGGTTATTTGGGTTTTTTGCTATTGAGTTGTTTGAGCTCCTTATATATTTTGGATATTAATCTCTTATCAAATAGATGGTATGTAAATAATTGTCTCCTATTCTGCAGGTTTCTTTTCCACTCTCGATCATTTCCTTTGCTGTGCAGAAACTTCTTAGTTTAATGCAATCTTATTTGTCTTTTTTTTTGTTACATGTGCTTTTGGTGCCATATTTTTAAAAAAAGTCATTGCCAAGACCAATACCAACAAAAATTTTCCCTATGTTTTTATCTAGTAGTCTTACAGTTTCAGGTCCTATGTTTAATTCTTTAATCCACTAAAGTTGATTTTTTTTACATGGTGTGAGAGAGGGGTCCAGTTTAGATCTTCTCCATGTGAACACCCAGTTTTCCCAACACCATTTATTGAAGAAACTATCTTTTCATCATTATGCGTTCTTAGCACCTTTGTCAAAGATCAGTTGACCATAAATTCATGGATTTACTTTGGGCTGTCTATTCTGTTACATTGGTCTATATGTCTTTTTTATGCCAGTACTATACTGTTTTAATATAACTTTGTAATATATTTTGTAATCAGGAAATGTGATGCCTCCAGCTTTGTTATTCTTGTTCAAGATTGCTTTGGATATCCAGGGTGTTTTGTGGTCCCATATGAATTTTAGGATTGTTTTTACTATTTCTGTAAAGAATGCCATTGGGATTTTTATAGGGATTACATTGAATCTATCGATGGCTTTGGGTAGAATGGACATTTTAGCAAAGTTCAATCCATGAACCCACAATGTCTTTCAATTTACTTGTGTCTTCTTTAATTTCCTTCATCAGTGTTTCATACTTTTCAGTTTACAAGGCTTTACCTCTTTGATTAAGTTTATTCCTAAATATTTTATTCTTCGTCTTGCTGTTGCAAATGGAATTTATTCTTTCATTTCCTTTTTGGATGGCTTATTATTTTGTGTACAGAAATGTGATTGCTTTTTGTATGTTGATTTTGTATCCTTCACTTTACTAAATTCATTTACTAGTTCTAATAGTCTTTTGCTGTTGAGTCTTTAGGGTTTTCTACATATATGAATCATGTCATCTGCAAAGAGAGATCATTTTACTAATTCCTTTCCAATTTGGATGCCTTTTATTTCTCTTTTCTTGTCTCATTGCTCTGGCTAGGATTTCCAATACTACATTAAATAGAAGTGGTGAGAGTGGGCATTCTTGCCTTGTGCTGGATTTTCAAGGGAAAGCTTTATTAAATATGGTGTTAACTATTGGCTTTTTCAGCTGGCCTTTTTGTGTTGAAGTAAATTTCTTCTGTATTTATTTCCTTGAGAGCTTTAATCATAAATGGATGTTGACTTTGTGAAATGCTTTTTCTGCATCTATTGAGAACATCAAATTATATTATATATTTATTATATTATTAGCAGTAGTGTTATATATTATTAGGTTGTTTATTTGAGGATTTTCTTGTTTCTTAATGTAGGCACTTATTACTATGAACTTCTCTCTTAGAATTGCTCTTGATGCATCCCATAAATTTTGGTTTGTTGCATTTCCATTGTCAATGTCTCAAGATATATTTTATTTGTCTTTCGATTTCTTCTTTAAACCATTTGTGGTCAATAGCATGTGACATATTTGTGAATTTTCTGGTTTTCTTCTCTTATACTATCGTGGTTAAAAAAATGTTTGATATGATTTCAATCTTCTTAAATTTATTAAGATTTCTTTTGTGGCATAATATATGATCTGTCCTGGAGAATGTTCCATGAGCACTTGAGAAGAAGGTATCTTTTGGATGGAATGTTTCTGTATATATCTCTTAAGTTCATCTGGTATAAGGTGTCATTTAAGGCCAATATTTTCTTATTGATTTTCTGTCTACATGATCTATTCATTGATGTAAGTGGGGTATTAAAGTTCCTTACTATATTTTACCACCATTTCTCCCTTTAGGTCTGTCAATATTTGCTTTCCATATTTAGGTGCTTCTATGTTGGGTGCATATTTATAAATCTTATATCCTCTTGTTGGATTGACCTCTTCAGTCATCATGGAATGCTCTTCCTTGTCTCTTATTACAGTCTTTGTTTTAAAGTCTATTTTGTCTGATATAAATATAACTACCCAACTTTTTGGTTTCCATCCGCAAATAAGATCTTTTTCCATACCTTCACTTTCAGTCTGTGTGTGTTCTTACATCTGAAGTGAATCTTTCTTGTAGGCAGCATATAGATGAACCTTATGTTTTCATCCATTCAGTCACTCTATGTGACTTGATTGGAGAATTTAGTTTATTTAAATTAAAGTAATTATTGGGGTGCCTGGGTGGCTCAGTCAGTTGAGCATCTTACTTCAGCTCAGGTCATGGTCTCACAGTTCATGAGTTCAAGCCCCGCAACAGGCTCTGTGCTAACAAACAACTCAGAGTCTGAGCCTGCTTCAGATTCTGTGTCTCCCTCTTGCTCTCCCCCTCCCCTGCTCATGCTCTGCCTCTCTCTGTCTCTCAAAAATAAATAAATGTTAAAAGAAAGAAAGAGAGAGAGAAAGAGAGAGAGAGAGAGAGAGAAATTATTGACAGCTATGTACTTATTGTCATTTTGTTAGTTGCTTTCTTCGTTTGTGATTTGATTACTTTCTTTAGTGATCTCCTTATTTCTTGTGTGCCTACTATAGGTTTTTGTTCTGTGGTTCCCATGAGGCTTATATATAACAACTTACAGCTATAACAGTCTATTTTAAGTTGATAACAACTTAAGTTTGATCACATTCTAAAGTTCTAGTTTTACTCTGTGCCCCCCCCATGTTTTACATTTTTGATGTCATATCTTCTATCTTTTTATCTTGTGCATCCTTTAACTAATTGTTGTAGTTACAGTACTTTACCAGATGGGTCTATTGCAAATATTTTTTCCCAAGCTATGGCCTGTCTTCTAATTCTCTAGATATGTTATTTTGCAGAGCAGAAGGTTTTAATTTTAATGAAGTCTGGCTTATGAACTATTTATTTCATGTACGTGCCTTTGGTGTAGAATCTAAAAAGTCATCATCATATCCAGCGTTATCTAGGTTTTCTCCTGTTTTCTTCTAGGGGTTTTATACTTTTATATTTTACATTTAAGTCTATGATTCATAGAGAGTTAATTTTTATAAAAGTAATTTTGGTATTTCTTTTTTGTTTTTTTTCAATTTTCTTTTTTTTAATATTTATTTTTGAGAGAGAGAGAGACAGAGTATGAGCGGGGAAGGGACAGAGAGAGGAACATAGAATCTGAAGCAGGCTCCAGGCTCTGAGCTGTTAGCACAGAGCCCGACGCAGGGCTGGAACTCCCAGCCCAGAGACTGTGACCTGAGCAGAAGTCGGACGCTTAACCAACTTAGCCACCCCGGCACCCTGACTTTGGTATTTCTAAGGTATAAAATGGGTTTCTGGGGTTCAAGTCCCAGTTTATAACATCATGGCTATAGGAAGTAAGGGTTTGATTTATGTGAGCTTGCTTTTTAATCATCCAGAAATCAATTAGGTCATACGTTGGAGTTTATCTACTCAAGTGGTTCCTAAATATCTCTCTTTATTTAAATTAGTTTCACTAGAATTATATGAGATGGTTGGATGGATTGGTTTGTTGTTTAAAAATTAATTCTCAGGAGCAAACAGTCAACATAGGAGCAAACAGTTAACAGTTACAGCATGTGGATATGATTGATCATTATATACTATTACTGTGTAGTATTTAAGGTCTTAATTATGTAAATTTATTTAAGGGCTCAAAGAATAAGTAAAAAATTCAACAGAGTTTAAAGGAGGTGAAACTCAGATCTATTTTCGACATTACCTCAAGAACTGACCTAAACAATACACCAGTGGTAAGGTCTGAGCATGGTGCTACCCTTCTGGTGGATGGAAGCTTTGGAAAGACTCTATTCTCTGTTAAGTATCATTTTATGCTACTATGACCAAGGTTGAGATTTTAGATTCATTCTGAAAGTGTTTCATAACTATTTTTGTACTTTACAATGACACCTAATAGTAACCCTTGAAATATTCAGAAGACATTTATTTGTATTTTTCCAAAACTGCATAATAAATATTACTTGTCATAAGCATCAGTAGAATCATCTACAATATTCCTGTTGCTTAATGCCTAGAGGCCGTATTGAAAAAAATCAATTGGAAAAGAATATTAGAACAAAAGTAACAGTTGGGAATGGAGAGTGGAAAGGGCCATGAAAGGGATCAATGGTACTGATTATGTCATCCTCATTGAGAAACACTGAATATAATCTCACATCTTTCCTTACCCAACAGACTCAGCTTCAGCCTTGCTTTTACTGCTCCTTGCTTTCACTTAATTTATAAGTATTGCTTTATTGACAACAAAGACAAACAGAAAGAAATGATGAATTACCTTCTCCTTAAGTCACAAGTTCATGTCCAGTGCAGCTTTTTGTGTACAGTTTACGAATTTTGTTTTACAAATTATGAGAGGCAGAAGGGACACAGCTTGAGTTTTCATTTTTCAGGTTGAGTTTTCAGCAGGGGAGACAGGACAAACTTTGCAGTTTGAAATAAATCCAACCTGCAAATCATCGTGGGAAAATTAAATTGAAAGTTAATAATTAGACTTATCCACAGCCAGCCCGAGGAAAAGCTGTGAGGTTCTACACATGAAGATTTGTGTTCAGGTCACACACCGCCTGCCCTTCAACATATCCTGTTCACACTACAGCAAAGCATGCATAATCCCTCTGATACCAGTTTTTGTTTGTTTGACCTGGCATCACTCCCTTGGTCACAGCTGATCACCCCTGCCAGAGCCAATTTTGCAAGACTGTGTTTCTTTCACTCTCTGTTAAAACTACACACATTTTTAACAATGGCCTTCGGCCCTTGCAATTCACTCTGGAATAGTTACTTTGACCCTAATACTTTCATTTGGTCAGGAGGAGAAAAAGTAGTCTGAAGACAGGCTGGTAGTGGAGGAAATGGCAAAAAAGAGTCATCTTTGTCAAGCCTCAGTCATACTGAGTGGCCGTTATCTTCACTTCCAGAGAGCAGGCAACGGTAAGTAGAATAAGGAATAAAGTTCTCAAGCAAATTTATTAGTGATCTATTAAGGAGAAACAGTCCTGGACCCGAATGATCCTTATTGTTGATATACATAGCCCTGTGTCAGCAAATAATTACAAACTTTTTGCCTTCATTTTTTGCAGGCCAACCCAGGAAGTCTGGTGATAATTGCTTATTTTTATGTGATAGCCAAATACATGACTTAGTAATAAGAGGCAACGGCCTACACAGAATAGTCAAGGGAGCTCTATATCCTCTTGTCTCTCAGAGCTAAACAGTGGCAAATCACCAAATTTCTCTGACTCTCAGATTCCTCTTCTGTAAAATGAGAATTTTAAATATTTTAAATTTTAAAATAATTTTAAATATTTCAAAATTCATGAAATTTTAAGTATTTCATAGAAAAACGAACATGAAAGAGCTTTGCAAAATAGAAAGTTCTACTCATAAATCATCAGTTACCTTGTTTCTACCCAGAAAGGGAGGTAAATTTGTTTTAACTCATCTATTCTCTCTCCACCAGTCATCCTCCTTAAGAGCAACTTATTCAGGGGCTCCTGGGTGGCCCAGTCAGTTAAGCATCCAAATTCAGTTCAGGTCATGATCTCAAGATTGGAGTTCCAGCCCTGCATAAGGCTCTCAGCTGTCAGCACAGAGCCTGCTTCAGATCCTCTCTCTCCCTCTCTCTCTCTCTCTCTCTCTCTGCATCTCCCCTGCTTGTGCTTTCCCTCTCAAAAATAAATAAACGCTCGCTCTCTCTCCAAAAATAAATTAGCATTTTATTTTTTTTTAAAGGGGGGGGCATCTGGGTGGCTCAGTTGGTTGAGCATCCAACTTTGGCTCAGGTCATGATCTCACCTTTGTAAGTTGGAGCCCTACTTGGGGCTCCCTCCTATCAGCACAGAGCCAGCTTTGGATCCTCTGTCTCCCTCTCTCTCTCTGTACCTCCCCCACTTGTGCTTTCCCTCTCAAAAATAAACATTTTTTTAAAAAAGAACATTAAGGGGCGCCTGGGTGGCGCAGTCGGTTAAGCGTCCGACTTCAGCCAGGTCACGATCTCGCGGTCCGGGAGTTCGAGCCCCGCGTCAGGCTCTGGGCTGATGGCTCAGAGCCTGGAGCCTGTTTCCGATTCTGTGTCTCCCTCTCTCTCTGACCCTCTCCCGTTCATGCTCTGTCTCTCTCTGTCCCAAAAATAAATAAAAACGTGGAAAGAAAAAAAAAAATTTTTTTAAATAAATAAATAAATAAAAAAGAACATTAATTTCCAAAAAGATGACTTTAATTAAGGATATGGCTATAATACAGCTACTGTCCCCAAAAGGAACTTGATGTATAGCTTTGGTCTAGTGAGACCACACAGGAAGCAAATGGTCTGCCATCACATTTATAGTTTTAAGAAGAAGTAGTTGAACTCTACAAACACTGGGTAGTTCATTTATTGGTTTGTATCTGGGTTATACTTGTGAAATGGCATTAGATCATTAGTATCTAAAAGGTGGATGAACTCAGTTTTGTAAGGGGTAAAAAGGTGTTTCACAGCTGGGAACTTCCAGATACCTAAGTGCAAAAATGAACCATGTTTTCCAAAATTAGCTCTGGTGATTCTGATATTGCAACACATTACTCTATAGAGAACATTTTTCAAAGAATATACAGGACACTCTGCAAATATAGGATTGAATATACCATTGGAATATTCAATAGGAAGAATTTTGTTTAACTGTAACTACTGAGTGATAGTGCATAGATTCCATCTCTATAGTTAAAACTGCATTTCTGCACACTTACAACTGAATCTCTGTAGTTTAATATTTGTACAGGCTAACAATAATTATGTCTGTAGAGATTCATTACCCCAATTAAGGTGAACAAAGATGAAATGATGCTGTGTTTATTTTCACATGTTTCTGCCTGGCACCAGTTGGACTTAGCCAAAGTATGAGCTTAATTCTCTGCTCCAATGGTAAGAAGTGACATAAAAATACCAAAGATAACCTTTTACAGCTCAATATACATTTAAACGTGAGTTTCAGCTTGCACATCCAAAAGAAAGGGCACATCTTTTTGTATTTAGTAAAATGATCGGTTCTCCAAAGAAGTCTGCTTGCCAGTATAAACGCTCCAGCATTTGTACTCCTTTTTCAACTTGCCTCATGAAGCCTGGGAGAAGGGAACTGATTTCTACCTAATTTTACCGGGTTCACTTTATGTAAATGGCTTCTTTCAGGCTTAGAAGTCTGTGATGAAGTTCTGTATTGTGTAGGATACAACCACTCTGAACTGTCTGCAACCACAACAGATGTTTTCTTAGACAAGCACTTACTTCTGTGCTTCTGACCACACATGCCGAGACTCCCCTTTTTGAGCATTATGCTGAATCCTCATTAGGTACTCACTAGTCATTGAGTGCCTGATGTTTCCTGACGGTCATGTTACAAGCTCTTGGCCCTGAAGCCTCTCAGAGTTATTCCAAAGTTAAACGTACGCCTTCACTCATGAGAAAGAGGCTACCTCTCGGAGAGAAAAAGAACAAGAAAAAAGAAAAAAAAAAAACTAAGATATTGGAAGGCCTGCTTCAGTACAATACATGTAGTTTTTCTCTCCTCTTAAACTATTTACTCACTTTTCCTGAGAAGCCTTTTAAAATAACTTTTCTGACAGAGATAAGGTTCATCCATACCTAGATAGCAGCTGCTTTCTAGAAGCAATAGCAAAGGTGCTCTTGCAGAACTCTCTTCTGCCTTTCTATTAAATCCACCAATCACTCCCATCACTTGCTTCAAGCGGAGTACCGCCCCTTCAGCGGGGAGCTCCGCCCACATCTAATATCTGCTTAGAGCCTCGCCTCCTCCTTAGAGGTTCCAGCCAATCCTGTACTCCTAATAGCTTGGGGCAAAGCTATCGCGAGATCCCAACGTACCCTCTGCGAGACTTTAACCGTGTGGACTTGCGCAGAAGCGACGTATGAAGCTATTGCTGGAGAAAAGGGGCGGGGCGCTCCGACGTGCGCGTTCACCTTGACCCTACGCTCCAGCGCGCACCCGGTAGCTGGGAGCTCTGGTTTCTGGGCCCCCCGGGAACCCCAACACAAACCAGCGTAAAGCGCGCGTGCCCATCTCAGACGGGTGTTCGGTGGGTGGTGAATGCTTGCCCGGGACTTGTGGGGGGCTTTAGTGGAGCCCCGAGCCTTGGTGCAGAGAGTCTCAAGAGGCTTGGAGAACCAGGTAGGCTCTTCGGTGGTGGGGGGTCAGGGGTCAGAGGTTGGGGACGGAAGACGTCTCCAAACGAAGACGGAGGTCCCTGGGAGAGACGAAGTGGTTGTCTGGAGTCTAGGAAGCTAAAGGGCTGAGAGAGAACCGCAGCGCGAGTCTCCCCGACCCTTTCCCATCCCAGACTTGGGGGCCTCTGGACCGCCACGGCCCCCCCGGGAGAAGGTAGGGCCGTGGGAAAGGAGGCTGTGCTTCTCCCCGGGGGCTGGGGCCAGCGGTGTTTAGATCGAGCGCCCGAGGGGCTGTCGCGCTCCTCGGCCTCGCGGAAGCTTGTTTGCCGGGCCTGCTGGGAGCGATCTGGCGCTGACAGCCCAGCTTTGATTCCTTGAACCGCTTTTGAGTTTTGGAGGAAAACGGAGTAGGTATCGCCATTCCTAACACAAACGCCCCTGGAGACTGCAACTGGGCAGCTGACTACCTAGCTTCTAGGGGCGCGGGGTTGTAATGTGGTAAACGGGAGGCGAGGCTTCTAAGTTAGTCTGAAAGTTCTCAGCTACCTTTAGAGTCAGATTAATTACATTCGCACTCACAACCACCCTTGTACGTTGTACATTTTGGCTCCGTGGTCGCTGCTAGGTTTATGAACAGAGATTTGTTATCTGATGATTGACTGTCATTGTCAGATATACAGTGTTTTAAAATAATGGCATTAATCTCGTGACTTTTTTCTAAGTGACTGGACATTAGCCAGGAGTTAGAAATCCTAGATGTTGGTTTATGATCAGAAACCATGCTGGAAGCTGAGTACTATTGAGCATTAGCGAGATAAGTGTGCCTGTACTGGATAACCTGCTCTTTCTAGAGCTTCCCAGGTCGAGTTAACCAATAAGCTAACAGTTGAGAATAAAATAGTTTACTTTTGAAAGATGCTATTGTGTATATGTTCTCTTTTTGCCCAAGCCTAAAAGAACTGCACTTGTAGAATTATTAAAACAAATCTTTTATTAAGAGTTCAGCCTACAAAGATTTGTGGGAACAGAATGTGCTGGTGAAAAAGCTTCTTACCGGGGCATTTTTTAAGTTTATGTGACATATATTTTGGGGTTTGGTAGATTAAAATACTCTCATCTTGTTGGAGTTATAACTACAGAAGGATCGTGGTAATGCTAGATCATTAAGAGCTTTTCACTAATCAGCAATGATTGGGCTTTGCTTACGTAAGGCTTACCTTGGGCAGCAGGGTGACAGATGTATACTTTTTGCTCCTAATAGCCTAAACCTGGGTCTACCACGGATTTGTCGTAATTTAGGATTTGTAGGTGTCTTTTAATAGAGAGATAATGATTCGGAGAGGAAAAAAATCTGAATTTAAGTTTAATTGGTAATTGTTTGTTACAATGTCATAGTAACTTAACATTTTATGCTTATTTTTCTAACAGCTGTCTTTGTTTTCTGTCGAAGATATGGGTCAGTTTTCTCTGTCTCATTCAGGGCCAGAAATAGTAAAGAATAGTTTCACATTACCTATAATCTTCTAGAATGTGGTTAAGAGACTCTTGTCCAAAAAGAAACATGGCACTTTAAAAAGAGGGAGGATATTCGTATTCAGGGAGTTCAAGATAACTTGTTTCACCTGGTGTTGGAATATCATTTCCATTCTGGCACTGACCTGGCATTGGGTGTACAATGGGGAATAGGATACTGTTTCTGCCCAGCTTTCAAGTCCTTCAAGCTAGAGCACTGTAGCAGTTGGGATCAAGGAGGAGAGGCCCTTAACTCAGCATGCCTACTCATGGAAAGTTTTCTGGAGAAGATTGGGACAGCAACAGACAGAAAAGTGTAAAAGGGCATTTCAAGTAACAGGCTTTTTACATTTATTTTTTTTTAATTTTTTTTCAACGTTTTTATTTATTTTTGGGACAGAGAGAGACAGAGCATGAACGGGGGAGGGGCAGAGAGAGAGGGAGACACAGAATCGGAAACAGGCTCCAGTCTCTGAGCCATCAGCCCAGAGCCTGACGCGGGGCTCGAACTCACGGACCGCGAGATCATGACCTGGCTGAAGTCGGACGCTTAACCGACTGCGCCACCCAGGGGCCCCAGGCTTTTTACATTTAAATGCAGGACTATTGTATAAAGCGTGGCCCGTATTTAAAAAACTGTATATAATGTTTTACCCAAACACTGATATTTAAGGGGAAGCGATAAGAAATACAATGACCAAAAATGCGATTCGTGTGGTATGAAGAAAACCAGAAGTATTTGGAATATGATTAGAGATTTATAGAATTTTACCAGTATTTGACTTCTTGGCTTCCAGTTAACATTATGGTTGTAAGTAGTTTCATCAAATAATATCTTCTTTGGTTCAAGAAATTATCCCTGGATAGAAATCCCTTAGAAAAAGAGTCGACCAAAACATTTTTTTTTTTTTTTTTTTAAATCATGAATGTGTGCTGGGTTCTGGTTTAACGGGCTGGGGTATACATGGGCATCAGTATTTTTTTTAAGTTCCCCAAATGATTCTAACGTGTAAAGTTTGAGACACACAGATCTATGGTCCCTGCCACATTAAAGTTGGATTATTGTAATATATAGCTTACAGTTCTGAGGGTGATGATAATAGCAGCTACCATTCACTGAATATATGCCAGATTTCCGTTAACTATACTGTTGCATTTACAGTATTTTTTTTACATTTATTTATTTATTTTGAGAGAGAGAGAATCGCAAACAGGCTTTGCACTGCCAGTGCCAAGCCCAGTGTAGGGCTCAAATTCACAAACCACAAGATCGTAACCTGAGCCAAAATCAAGAGTGGGACGCTTAACTGACTAAGCCATCCAGGCACCCCAATATTATTTCTAAGCACAGTCCTATCATCCCCATTTTAGAAATGAGAAAACTGGCACAGAGCGGTTAGATAACTATTCCTCTGCCACACAGTCACTCTATGCCAAAGCTAGAATTAGACTCTCTTCTCCTGTAAGCCACATTGTTTTACAGATGTGAGACTCTATAGCCATTTGTTTTGGGGCTTTCAGGGTTAACAATTCCATAATTACCATGTTATTAATATTAGAGTTGGTGTCATAGATTGTGTAACCCCTACCTCGTATCCACACTCTTTGTCATGACCAGTTCTCCCCAGTAAAGAAGTATGGTATGTTTCCCCACCTCTTGACTTTGGGTCCATTCGTGTGCCTTGCTTTAGCTCGTGGAACCTTGTGCTTTTGCTATGACCACACTTTGAAGAGTACTTGTGTGTTTGGATTTACACTGTTACACCTCACCCGTGGCCTTATGCACATTTGTGGGTTGCTTTGCTGGTCCTAGGAGGATTCAAGCCGAGCTGAACTGCTCCTCCAGAAACCTAGCCTAGGTCAGCCAACCCTCAGCTAACCTGCAAATCTAAGAGAATAAGTGATTTCTCTCTCAAAGCATTGAGCTTTGAGATGGTGTGTTATACAGCATATTTGTGGTCATCGTTAACTAATAAGCTGATGAGCAGAACTTTTCAAAGTTCGAGAATGACCAAATTCCAGTATTCTAGCCTGTGTTCTGATGAGAATTGGGCAAAGATAAACACATAGGTTATTAGGGGCTTCCTGTATTGTTCTTCCAAGATAATAGAGGAGATATGATGCTTATAGTTAACCATAGTAAGAGACTGATTTTTAGTCTATTACCTGCACATTCATAAAGCAGTCACTAGCTAAGGAAATGGAATTCTCATGATTGACTTCGACCAACAATACTTGATAGCCTTTTTGCAGTTTTGTGAAGGTTTTATATTTGCCCTGTCCAGTGTAGTAGCCGCTAGTCACATATGGCTATTGAGCACTTAAAGTGTGGTTGGTGAGACTGAGCAGCTGAGTTTATGGTATTACTTAATTTTATTTAAAGTTAAAAAGCCACATGCAGCGTGGCTACTAAGAAAATAAATTTTATTCATTTATATTTTGTTAGTAAATTGCTCACTTTATGTAGATTTTTCAAGTTTATTAGAATAAAGCTGTTCTTAATAATCTCATAATTTTAAATCTTTCCTGTATTTACTTTTTGTGCTTTTAAAATCAGATTTATTAAGGGGTGACTGGGTGGCTTAATTGATTAAACTTCTGACTCTTGATTTTGGCTCAGGTCATGATCTCTTGGTTTTTCCTGAGTTTGAGCCCTGAGTCAGGCTCTGCACTGGTAAGGTAGAGCCTGCTTGGGATTCTCTCTCTTTCTCTTTCTCTCTCTCTCGTTCTCTCTCTCTCTCTCAAAATAAATAAACTTAAAAAAAAAATAATGTGGGGCGCCTGGGTGGCGCAGTCGGTTAAGCGTCCGACTTCAGCCAGGTCACGATCTCACGGTCCGTGAGTTCGAGCCCCGCGTCAGGCTCTGGGCTGACGGCTCAGAGCCTGGAGCCTGTTTCCGATTCTGTGTCTCCCTCTCTCTCTGCCCCTCCCCCGTTCATGCTCTGTCTCTCTCTGTCCCAAAAATAAATAAACGTTGAAAAAAAAAAATTTAAAAAAAAATAAAAATAAAAATAATGTAAGTGCAATAGTATGGTTAACAGAAATTTGGCATATATTCAATGAGTGGTAGCTCTCAGAAGTATAAATTATATATTACAGTAATCCAACTTTAATGTGGCAGGATGGGGACCAGAGATCTGAGGCACTTCCTAGCCTCTAGTAACCACTAACCTGCTTTCTATCAGTAGGTGTTTGCCTTTTCTAGAATTTCATGTAAATAGAATCCTACAGTATATGGTCTTACACATCTGACTTCCTTTGCTTAGCATGATGCTTTAAAAATTCATCTATGTTTTATCAGTAGTTGATCACAGAGTAGTATTCCACCGGTTTATCCATTTACCACGTAATGGACAATTGTGTCGTTTCCAATATTGACTGCTAATAATTAACTGCTATTAACATTCAAATTTAAATCTCTTTTGTGAATCTGTGTTTTTAATTCTCTTTGGTAGATATCGAGGGGCAGGATTACGAGACTGCGCAGAACAGAACGTTTGTGTTTAATTTTATAAGAAATTGACAAATTTGTCCTTTTAGAATGTTTGAGAGTTCAGTTCTGGCTGCTGTACATCCTGTCTTTTAAATTTTAACCATTCTAGTGGATACATAGTTTCCTATTGTGGTTTGTAGGTTGAATTTGCATTGGCTTAATGACATGATGGTGAAGATGTTTTCATGTACTTGTTTGCCACTTGTAGATCATCTTTGGTGAAGTGTGTGTCATTTTTTCATAAGGTTGTCTTATTGCTGATTTGTAAAAGTTCTTTTTATATTCCACATACAAATCCTTCATCAGATAGTGTTTTACAAATACTGTGCCCTGTCTGGCTCCCCTCTCATTTTTATAACAGTATCTTTTGAAGTGCCAAAGTATATAATTTTGTTGAAGCTTACTTTATCAATTTTTTTATATTCTCTGCTTTTTGTAACCTATTTAAATTAATTTTTTTTTTTGCCTAATCTAATGTCACTTAGATTTTCTCCTGTTTTCTTCTAGAAGTTTTATAGTTTTAGCTTTTGTAGTTCAGTTTTTGATGTATTTCAAGTTAATTTTTACATGTGGTATAAGGTAAAGGTCCAGGTTCATTTTTTTTTTTTTTTTTTTTTTTTTTTTGCATATGGCTGTTTATTGAAAAGGATACTTTTTGCCTGTTGACTGCCTTTGAGTTTCTTTCAAAAATCATCGACCGTATGTGTTTCGGTCTATTCCAGAACACTTTATTTTGTTACATTGCTCTATATATCTATCATATACTATTACCATACTGTTTTGATTACCATGACTGTGTACCGTTACCACACTGTTTTGATTACCATCATTGTAAGTCCTGGAGTCAGTGTAAGTCTTTGAACTTTATTCTTTTTCAAAATTATTTTGACTTTTCTAAATCTTGGGCATTTTAATATAAATTTTGGAATCACTTGTCAGTTTCTGCAAAAATTAAAAAATAAAGAAATAAAAAGCCTATTGGAATTTTGAATGGGATTACTTTGTGGATCAGTATTTAGGAATTGACATCCTGAGTCTTCCAGTCCATAAGCATTCCAAATTGAAAATGTTTCTGAAACTATCCTGAAGCCAAATTTTAATTGTTTATACAACCTTTTTTTTTTTTTTTTTTTCCCCAACTACACTGTTCGAATAGGTGGAATAGGCATCAGCCATCATTACAACTTTATGATTTAATCTCTGTGAGTTGGTTTGTGTTTCATATAGGAATTGGCTATTATTTTGGGAAAAGTTTAGTTTGGGCCTACATAATACAGGCTGCTGTCAGACCAGTTCCTCTTCTCAGATGACAAAGCTTTCTTTTTCTTTTTCTTCTACATTTTTTTTTCTCTTCTTCCTTTATTGTCTCTGCTCCATTTCCCCTGGTTGCCATCACCACCTTATTCCTTCCCAGCTATTCCTGTTACCTTTTTATCTGCTGATCCACAAAAAGAAATACATTCTGGATTTTCATCTTCCTCTTTTAAAAGAGAAAATATTTTTTCGGCATTTTTAAAAATTCTATAAACTCCTTGGAATTATAAAACAAAAATGAACTTTTGTTGTGATGATTATGAGTTCAGATGTTACTAAAACTCTTCAACTGTGCATTTCCAGGATATTTGAGAGATTTACCTTACTGTCTTACTGCTCATTAAATGTATTTTATTTTATGCAGCATGTTAACTTTATTAAATGCATTCATTAAAGTACTGTTATGACCATTAGAATTTCTATGATGCGTGAGATTATGGTCAGTGTGGTCCTTACCTGTAATTGACTTATTTCAAAAAAAATTATCCATTGCTTTATCTCTCCGAAGAGTTCATATTGTGTATGTGGGCTGTTAGTTTGTGGTGAATTCTTCATCTGGGAGCACTTTATTACTAAAATCCTCTGTTGGAATGCTTACTTGTTGCCTTTGTCTTCTAGAGTTCACAGTTGCCAACCAAGAAAACTTGAAAATGAGCAGCCGACGGAAACGTGCTCCCCCAGTGAGAGTTGATGAAGCAAAGCAACAGCAGCTTCGCTGGAATATGCATGAAGACAGAAGGAATGAGCCTCTCATCCTAACTGATGAGGAGCACCCCTGCTCGGGTTCAGATTTCTCTTCTGCTGACTGCATCATCCTCGGTGATAGCCTACAAGAAGAAGTGGCTCACAGAGATAAGAAGAGGTGTTTGGAAGCAGTGAGCATCGCAAAATCGGTTGATAAAGAAGAGACCGGTGGCATTCTTTCTCCTCTGTCTGTAAAGCTGAATATTGTGATTTCTCCCTATCACTTTGATAATTCTTGGAGGGCATTTCTAGGAGAATTCACTCTTCAGCTCCTTCCCGAACAGAGTTTAACTGAAGATTTTTCAGAAAGGAGTTTTACACTGATGAGTTCAGAGTCAAGCGGTCAGTTCCTGATTTATGTTAATTCAGAAAGCGAAGATGCAGAGAAACAAGAAAAAGGACTCAACGAGCCAGTCAGTATTTGTGATAAGGGTATTCGAGTGGAATCATCTTTCAGTGGTGAAATGCTTGAAGATTTGGGGTGGCTACAAAAGAAGAGAAGAATAAAACTTTACCAAAAACCAGAAGGGAATCACATTATTAAGGTACTCAATTTCTGTGGTATCTTTTAAGGTTCTTCTGCATTGGGCAGTCCCATTTTGAAGTTAACGTAGAAGGAAGGTGTAAAAAGCCAGCAATAAGCCTTTCATCATTAAGGTTCAAAGTGTACTTTATTTTGGGCTTTCAGTAGCTATAAGAAATATATACTTATAGCTGATCGTTTCCAGGCTGTCCTTCTTCAAGACATCCCGGATTCCTCCCTTCCAGCTCTACTCTCAGTGTCTTCTTTTGGTCTTCCTCATCACTCCCTCTTCCTGTAGCCGTTCTTGATTGCCCTGCTGGCCTTTTCAACTCCATCTGCTTTGTCTCTGGGATGGTATAATATGAATGAAATGAAACTCTGTTCTTTACTGCCTACAGAATTAAGTGTAATCTTGTATGTAACTCCTTTCTTTGATAGACCCTTGTGTACTCTCCAGCCTTATCCTTTATCACTCTGGTTTTTATTTTGTTCCAGAAATTCCGAATTGATTTGTGTCCTGCACATTTTCTGGCTCTATTTCTGCATCTGTGCTTTTGCTTTCACACTTCCCTCGGCCTGGGTTGTTCCCTTCCTGTTCCCTAATAACTCCTGGACATTCTTTAATATTCAGCTCAGAGTTTACTTCTCGAGGGAGATCTTTTCTTAAACTTCATGGATGGTATTACATGCCCTTCCTCCACAACACTGTACAGATGTTTATTTTTGCCTTGGCCACTTGTAGTGTACTTAGATTTAAAATTTTTCTCCTTCAGTAGACTATGAAGTCATTTTATCTTCACAGCCTAGTAAAATGCCCCATACTGAACAGATTTTCAGCAAATGAATGAGTAAATTTGTAATTCATTTCAGGCTCTTCTATTTACTAGCCAAGTAACGTTACGTGAATCATTTAATTTCAGCATCTTTCTGTATAAAATGTAAATAATAATCATTCCTTTTACCTCATACAGTTGTGTTGGCAATCCGGTGAGACAATGTAAGTAGACGTACTTTATAAACTGTGAAGCAGGTTAATATGCCTTCATGCCAAAACTTGAAAGGATAAGAAATTCTAAAATGTTAAGTTCAGGGACACCTGGGTGGCTTAGTCAGTTAAGTGTCCGACTTCAGCTCAGATCATGATCTGATGGTTCACGTGTTCAAGCCCTGTGTAAGGCTGTGCGCTGACAACTCAGAACCTATAGCCTGCTTCGGATTCTGTGTCTCCCTCTCTCTCTGCTCCTCCCCCACTTGCATGAGCTTGCTCTCTCTCTCTCTGTCTCTCAAAAATAAATGAACATAAAGATTAAAATTATTAAATTCACCTTTGTTCGATTGAAAACTGTGTCTTTTGTGTCTTTCTCACATTAAAAAACAATTGTATTGTAGCCCTATCTGTAGTTTCAGAATTGACAAAAGGAAAGGAAAAAAGTTGGAAGCATTAGATTGTAATTAATTCTTCCCTGGACAATGAAACTTTGCAACCACGTATTCCCTCTCCTGGTTGATCATGAAAGCCCAAATTGTGGCTCGGTGATAGGAAGTATGTAAGAATTCATGGCTTGTTTATCTGTGTTCTATGTTCCCCATAGACTTGATCTCTTCTGTCTTCTTATCCCAATTTGTATAAATATTTAAACATTTCTTGCTGCTATAGTAAGCTAACTTTAGGTGTATACAAGGCAGAGTACAAATATATACAAAAATACATTCTTTGTTACTTATTCCCATATAATGCTGGTTTGGATTCTTGTTCTTTAGTAAAAGAATATGAGACTCTGCATGATTATGGAATCAGGTCCAGGATAATTTAGGGAAAAGAAAGAAAATGCATTTAGTGAGTATATACCATTAGGAAGTTTAAAACTGTATTACCTAGGCTATCTCATAATAGTCTTCTCTCCATTTTGCAAATGACAGTGCTTGGGTCAAAATAAATCGATTACTTTGCCTGGTTTTTTTTTAGCTCCTAAATACCAGTGCTAGTATTCAACTTCAAGTCTTTTGACTATGGAACTTCATGCTGCATTGTTTTACCAGAATTAAGCTATCTTATATCAATCAAGATCTGTTTTCCTATACATTGTAGTGTTTGATCTAGTAATGGCAATTCCCACACCAAACTGTGCTTAAGAATCCTGGCATGTGCATCAGAATCTTCTGGGGCAATCTGCATTTTTAACCAATGTAACTGATTATTCTGATACTCATCAAATTTGGAAATCTTTCGCTTGGTAGGTGGAATTGGTGTTCTTATCACCTTATCTCAGGTTTGGTTCCAGGTTGGGAAGTATTTTTTTCTAGCAACTTGAATGGTGCCTTATACATAGTAGGCACTGCATTTGTACAATGAATTTGTTATTGAAAGTAAAAATTTGTGACGGAGATTTGGTGGGTATATATTTAACGATTTTGGGGCATATACTGTGAATACCTTTAAAAACAGTATTAAAGGGGCGCCTGGGTGGCGCAGTCGGTTAAGCGTCCGACTTCAGCCAGGTCACGATCTCACGGTCCGGGAGTTCGAGCCCCGCGTCGGGCTCTGGGCTGATGGCTCAGAGCCTGGAGCCTGTTTCCGGTTCTGTGTCTCCCTCTCTCTCTGCCCCTCCCCCGTTCATGCTCTGTCTCTCTCTGTCCCAAAAATAAAAATAAACGTTGAAAAAAAAATTTTTTTAAAAAAAAAAAGGTATTAAAAAACCTTTTTTAATGTCCTCATGAAGAATGTAATAGTACAATTAACACTATTTTTGTGTTGATTAATCCTTTGTAGGTTGGAATTTATCTTTTGGAAGGTGGCCTAGCAAAACTAGACTTTTTGAGTGATGCAAATTCAAGAATGAAGAAGTTTAATCAGCTTATGAAAAGAGTGATGGAAAAGTTGTACAATTTTATTATTCCAGGTAAACTTAAAAGTTGCTATTATTGGGGCGCCTGGGTGGCGCAGTCGGTTAAGCGTCCGACTTCAGCCAGGTCACGATCTCGCGGTCCGTGAGTTCGAGCCCCGCGTGGGGCGCTGGGCTGATGGCTCAGAGCCTGGAGCCTGTTTCCAATTCTGTGTCTCCCTCTCTCTCTGCCCCTCCCCCGTTCATGCTCTGTCTCTCTCTGTCCCAAAAATAAATAAACGTTGAAAAAAAAAAAATTAAAAAAAAAAAAAGTTGCTATTACTTAGGACACCTGGGGCTCAGTCAGTTGAGTGTCCAACTCTGGATTTTGGCTCAGGTCATGATCTCATGGTTCTCAAGATCAAACCCCACCATAGGGCTCTGCACTGACAATGCAGAGCCTGCTTGGGACTCCCTCTCCCTCTCTCTCTCTACCCTTCCCATGCTTGTGCATGTGCACACGTGCTCTCTTTCTCTCTCTCTCAAAATAAATAAATAAACTTAAAAAATTTGACATTACTTGAGAGTTGTGGGTTTTTCCCAAGTCCTATACATAATAATCAGAAAAACTATAAAACCATCATAAAATTAAACAGCCTCTATAAAATCACTGTGTGACAAAATTACACGTATCTGAAATGC
Organism: Lynx canadensis; assembly: GCF_007474595.2. Taxonomy (NCBI): domain Eukaryota; kingdom Metazoa; phylum Chordata; class Mammalia; order Carnivora; family Felidae; genus Lynx; species Lynx canadensis. The sequence goes on along the minus strand of NC_044307.1, from coordinate 132,253,621 downwards.
CACCACTAATTTGTGTCTTTATTTGCTAAATACCGTGCTTAGCCCAGACTAGGTTCTCAAGAACTGTTTGCAGAGTCCATAGAGTCGAAAGGGATCTGAGCTGATTGGAATTTTTGCATTATTATTGTGCTTTTATTTTGTTATGGCCAGAGATTCTTGGCTGGCCTTATTCCACCTCTCCTTTGCAGTCTGACAAATAATCTCAAGAGCCTGCTTCCCATAAAGACCAGTTAACTTTGCTACTGTTTCTTGTCAAGATGTTGCATCCTTGGTCAGGACTGCAGCTTCAGAGTTGTCTGCCATTGGTTCCCAAGGGGAGAGTGTGGATGGCTTGGTGCAGCCCATCAACACTACTGGAAAAACGGCTCAAATTCTCCAAGCCCTGCTCATGGTGGGTCAGCATTATTTCAGATGCAAATTGTAGAACATACTGGAATATTTGGGAAATCCCTTTCTAAGCTTGACTGTTGAGTTGTTTCTGCAGTACATTCTTTGCAAAGCTTCATAATACTAATGAAAGTAGGGGCGCCTGGCTGGCTCAGTCAATAGAGCCTGCAACTCTTGATCTCAGGGTCATGAATTCAAGCCCAGTGTTGGGGGTGAAGCCTACGTAATTAAAAAAATAATAAATTACTAATAAAAGTAAATCATTTTGCATGTTGAAGACTTTAAAAGGAGGACAGTCTCTGGTTTCATGATTGGAAGGGATGCTTTTAAGTACATCTAGAATTTTTAAGGGTACAGTAAGAATTATTCTGCTTTTTTAAAAATACTACAAGTTGAACTGTTCAAAGGAAAACATCAAAGGATTTCAAAGGAAAACTTCCAATTTAGTTATCAATACTAGATTACACAAGAATAGTAAGAGTAAATCTCACATGGAATATTTTTTATTGAAAAAAGTAAATTAAGTATTTTGTGGTACAATCTTCATTCTAGGGCATATGAGGTATGTTCTTTAAAAGTGTATAGCTCTTTTTGAAAGAGTTCAGAAATAAATCATAAGCTAAAATGGGTTTGTACATTTATTCAAGATTTTGAGGGTTCTTTTTTTCATGTTCTAGTAGGCACAAAAGTCTCACAGGGCAGTTGTGCCCAACAAATGAATCTGATGTCATTACAAATTTGTATTAATGGCTTATGCCCTTCTCTCTTAGTTGGCTCCTGCTGCTACCAAATGCCTGTCCTTTTTTAGCATAAGAAATAAAATGGGAACCCTTGTCTTACTAGACAGAAAAATTATGTCTGCATATGGAGTTTTTTTATGTCAAGATGTAAAAGTGAAATAGATTATCCTTTTATAAACTGTAAAAGATATTCACATTCAAATGTTTATTAAATATCTGCACTGAGCAAAGCGTATGCCAGCTACTCTGAGGAGATATAAAAACAAAAGACAGCCTTTGCATTACAGTTCAGTGCACAAGGAAAGAATACACATAAATGATTGCACTACCAGACAGATTGCAATATATTGCTATATCCAAATAGAAGGGTATTACATGAACACAGGGGAAAACATTAATTCTAACCAGGGACAACAAAAGAAAATGCCATGGAAAAAGTTGAACTATCTTGAAGGATAGATGGGTAGGTTTTCGATCAGTGAAGAATTAACGATAGGGCCTTCTAGTCCCAAAACACACTGAGCAGGACCCCAGAGTTTGGAAAATGCATAGTATGTTCTTAGAATAAGAATTGCTTATAGTTATAAAAAGTGGGTTGTTTTGAGTACATTTGTTGTTGGATGTACAGATGTGTTGGAAGAGGATGAAGAAGATTCAGAGAGTGAGCCAGAGGGACAGGACATCGATGAGCTCTATCAGTTTGTGAAGCAGACACATCAGCAAGAAACGCAGTCCATCCAAGTGGATGTCCAGCATCCTGCGTTGATTCCTGTGCTGAGACCATACCAAAGAGAGGCTGTCAATTGGATGCTACAACAAGAGCATTTCAGAAGCGCTCCTGCTAGTGGCAAGTATAAGATGCTCAAAGACAAATTGATCTGAGGGATTTCATGAAAGATAATTAGGAATTAATTATAATTGAATGAATTTTCCTGTGAACACAATGGTAGTCTAAGAAATTCTTTAAAATTGAAAGGCAGAGAAATTCATTTGTAAGTTCCCTCAACTGTAAGCGTTTAAACTAATTTTTCCTGCCGAATAAAGACTGCCTTGATTGGAATTTTTTAAAACCAATACATTTTTTACATGCCTTTCTAACTAAGAATTGCTTTTGGAACGTGATCAAATGGGAATCTTGCTAATCATCTGCGAGAGGCTTCACAATTTAATGATGAATATTAGCAACAGAAAGCAAATTTACAGAAGTGGGAGACTGGTGTGTGACTAATTCTCCTAGGTTTGCATTTATTTTCTTTACTCCACAAAATAAATAATAAAATAAGATGTTATCTATTAAGTGTTTTTGTGAAAGTAAGTTTATCGGAGTCATTTATGCCTTTTTATCACTATCTTTAAAGGAATGGGCAGAAGATGAGATTTTTGCATGATTCTCGGAAGTGAAGTGTTGACCATTTCTCTTCCATTCCGTATAGATTTATTTTAATGAGGTACAGCTCTTACTTGTTTCTCCCATAGATTCCAGTTTATACTTTTTTAATCCAGCAAACGTCACTTTTTAATTTTTAATTTTAGAAAATATTCATTTATAACCAACATTATTTCTTCCTACTTCTCATCCGTACTCTAAATTATATTGAAGTAATAATTTCACATATCATATAATTTAATCTGGTAATGTCACAGTTTATTTCAATGAAAGAAAGGGTTGCTTTAAACAGATATAAAATATATATGTTATGATGGATTTTTAAACCCAATAATTCTTTAATACTGCCAAATCTCTCTCCTCTCTTCCTTCTTTTTTTCTCCCTTTCTCTCTCTCTGTTTCTCTTTCTGTCTTGCAGTTGATTCAGATTTGAAACCAAATAGCATTCATACATTGGAATTGTTGTCACTTAAGTTTCTTTAATCCATAGATTTTATCTCTTCACATTCTGTATTTTTTTTCTTATAATTTATTCATTGAGGAAATTGTTAGCTCTGTAGTTTCTTACAGACTGGATTATTTTTTCTCCAAAATGCAGTAACTTTTCTTTACATAATTCTATTAAGGTATAACTTACTTAGGGTAAAATGCACAGCTCTTAAGGGCACGATTTGATATATTAGGCTAAATCTATGCATCTGTGTTACCAATGACCCAATTAAGACATAGAACTAGATTTTCTCAGAAGGTACTAGCCACACGTGCCTCTTGAGACTTCAAATGACTGCCCAGATTATGTGTTGTAAGTTTAGAATATATACCAGATTTCAAATAGTACAAAAAAAGAGGCCAAGTATCTCATTCATAATTTTATATTGATTACATATGGAAATGATAAGGTTTTGTTTATGTTAAGCTAAATAAAATTGTTAAAATTGATTTTGTCTTTTTGTATCTATGATACAGTGCTAACATGAAATATTTCCCTCACCTCAGAAAGTTCCCTCATGGCCCAGTCAATTCTCCTACTTCAACCCCTTCAGGAGGCAACTACTGCCACCATAAGTTAGTTTTGCCTGTTTTTGAAACAATTAATAGAATGGCAAAACGCGGACACTTGAGGCGGGGGAGAAGTTGGCCTCTTTGAACATAATGTTTTTTGAGATTCATCCATGCCGCATATAGCAGTATTTCATTCTTTTTTATCCACAGAATGGATTTTGTTGATTAAATCCTATGTGCCATTTAGTAGTTATGTTCCCTGTGGTTCCCATAAATTGAAGCTTTTTAATCTCTTATTTTTTTTCATCTTATAAACCCTACGTATCTATATTCCTACTTCACCTGTTAATCCCTAAAGCAGGCAGCAAAATTACTTGCCATTTCACTGGTAGATACAGACATTCTTCCTAATTTGGAAGTTGGCTTAAACAACTTAAAATATTAAGGGAAAGAAATATGGAAGACTCTGGTTGAAATACACTCAATACTTCAGTGTTTAAGATATTTTTTCTTCAGTTAAATAAGATTTTCCTCCTGCTATCAGACCCCTCTAAAAGGTTAGGTCTGATTTGAGTTAATGTATTAGCCCACAAGCATATGTCTGTTGAGTTATTTAAAGATTTTCGGCAACTTTTTGAAGGAATTATAGAGGATAAGCTATTTTCCTTCATTGGGTAGGAGTTGTTTTTCTGTATTCATTTTCTTTTCCTGTTAATTCTCTGTGATATGCTGTACTTCGTTTTTCTGCATAACACTTATGTGGAAAATATTGGTGCCCAAAGCAAAGGAAGAATAATTACAAGAATAGTATCTGAAAAAAAGAATGAGATCCTAGCCTTTTTCCATGTGTATGTGGCTTCCCAGAGTATTTTGACTATTAACTTATTTTTATTTTAACGTGATTTTCTGGCAGAAAGGAAAACAAACAAAAACTTGTTCTTATGGTTATATTTTTCTTTAGAAAATACCCTGCATTTCTTATGGCGAGAGATTGTCACATCTGAGGGTTTGAAACTCTACTACAATCCGTACACAGGCTGGTAAGGCAAACTTTATGTGCTAGGTGTTAAAAGTAAATGTTACAAAAACCTGTATGACATTGGTCGCATATGTCTTTAGCCTTGGCAGTACCTTAGGAAGGAATACTAAGTCGAAGTCTTACTAGACTTTATATTTTTATCATTTTTATAGGTAAGACAAATATGAAATTAATAGTACTTGTCATTTTCTATAATGAATGGAAAATAATGGATTTAAGAAGCTTAGTTACTCATATTTAAAGAGATTATAATTTTAAATAAAAATGTCATCTTTCGGGGCGCCTGGGTGGCGCAGTCGGTTGAGCGTCCGACTTCAGCCAGGTCACGATCTCGCGGTCCGTGAGTTCGAGCCCCGCGTCGGGCTCTGGGCTGATGGCTCAGAGCCTGGAGCCTGTTTCAGATTCTGTGTCCCCCTCTCTCTCTGCCCCTCCCCCGTTCATGCTCTGTCTCTCTCTGTCTCAAAAATAAATAAACGTTAAAAAAAAAATTTAAAAAAAAAAAAAAATGTCATCTTTCTATGGACCAGTTCTCATATTTTCATTAGATTTGTTAATTTCTATTATTAAAGTCATAGGAATCATTAAACATAGCAACATCATAGGTGAATCAGTAGTTATTATCCTCGTTTTTTTCTTCACGGACACAGAAAGAAGGCAGACACACCTCCTTTTATTTAAAGAAGAGAAAAGAACGATGTTATTTACCAGTACCACTCCTGTTTCTGCAGACTCACTTGTCAGCTCAGGCAGTTTTTTGATTATCATGGTTCTTTATTCAGTGACCTAGCATTTCAGATTGTTTCACACTAAAATGTAGTTTAAAAAAACTTTGACTTTTATGGATTTCTTCCAGTTTTCTTTAGGAATAGTATAATTTTTACTTGCCTTCCTGTGATATGTTTTTCTTGTTTTTTCCTTCAGCATCATCCGTGATTACCCAAATGCTGGGCCACAGTTGCTTGGCGGAATCTTAGCAGATGAGATGGGTCTTGGAAAGACAGTGGAGGTTTTGGCTCTGATTCTGACACATACCCGACAAGATGTCAAACAAGATGCTCTCACTCTTCCTGAGGTAGGAGTAGTACCATAGGGCCAAGAAAGCAGGGGACATATGTTCTCAAAAAGCATCATATATTGAACATTTGCTTGGCACTTAAGCCAACACTTTTAGTCTCCTCTGAGGCTAATTAATTGTACTAGTTATTAGTTAACCTCAAGTGGGCACAGAGAATAGGATGTTTGTGACCTGGCAGGGTTTTTGTTAAGTGATGTTGGCCAACTAGGAAAGGGGATACGCTGTCACCAAGATTCCTTCTCGTTGGCAGAGAAACCCATAGGAAAGTACTGTTACTCCCCCAAATGTTTTGTCACTACTACAAGCCTCCATATTACCAGTAAATATTTTTGAAAGTAACTTTTTTTAATTGTACAAATCTCAGATATTTAAGTCATAGAATCTAATACTTCAAACTTTGTTAAAGGCTAAATAGCTTTGTAATTAGATTGCTAAATGAATCAAACTCTGAGTCCTTGTTCTAAAATATATAATTGTGTTTAGAAATACAAATTTTAGAGTTTATGGAGGAAAAAAAGAAACAGCTCCACTGAAGCACGTGCAGCTCATAGTTCATAATTTCCGGTAATAAAACCTAAAATCAACACACTAGGTAAGAGTATCATTACATGTAGGGCTCACTGTGCCCACAACTTTAGGGATAATGTGATCTTCTGATAGGGTCAAGTTTGCAAAGTTAACCTCGTAGATTTGAGTAGGGAATAGAAAATATCTATTTCGTTGTTAAAAAACAAATGAGTTGGAATATATAGTTTTACAGTAACTTTTTTTGTTTTAATGTTTATTTATTTTTGAGAGAGAAACAGTGCAGGCAAGGCAGGGGCAGAGAGAGGGGAACAAAGGATCCAAAGCAGTGTCTATGCTGACAGCAGCAGATGATGGGGGGCTCGAACTCATGAACCGCAAGCTCATGACCTGAGTTGGACACTCAACCAACTGAGCCACTCAGGTGCCCCAGTGTTACAGTAACTTCTATATTAACTATATGATTTAACTCTCGGTAACTTCTATGTTAATTCCATATTTAAACAAGCCTTTGAAAAGTTAATTTCAGAAGGGGCACCTGGGTGGCTCAGTCTGTTAAGTGTCTGACTTCGGCTTGGGTCATGATCTCACGGTTTGTGGGTTTGAGCCCCCCATCAGGCTCTGTGCTGACAGCTTTGAGCCTGGAGCTTGCTTCAGATTCTGTGCCTCCCTGTCTCTCTGCCCACTCACACTCTGTCTCTCTCTCCCTCTCAAAAATAAATAAAGATTAAAAAAAAAAATTTTTTTAAGTTAATTTCAGAAGTTTCACACTTAACATTTAGGTAATTTAAGATAATATGCACAGTTTTCAAGTGATAGCTAGCGGTAGCCCTGATATAAAACATAAGGTTTGTATATATGAATAGCATATTTAGCTCTTTCTTTCATCATTTTTTTACAACTCTTTTGCATCTCCTAATAGAAGGGTTAATTTTAACAAGCAGCTCCAATTACTGAAAGCAAAGCACTGGGTAACTGTTGAATGTTGTTCATATCAGGGAAAAGTGGTGAATTATTTCATTCCATCACATCAGTCTGGAGGAAAAGTAAAAAACACAGAAACCCCAAATACGGAATTTGAACCAAAAGAAAAAGTTCAGTGTCCCCGTAAGTATGAAATCTTTGAAAGAAAATACCTTTGTACAGTCATCTTTGTCATAGTTCTTGCATTTCTTACAGGGAGAGATCTTGTAGTTGTTATGAATAATTGTTTTCATGGTTTATACTTTGTATAAATGGGATCAATTACAAGTCATATTACCTTAACAAAAGTAAAGATTTATTCTTTCATTTGATTGATTCATTCTTTCTTGGTATAGATCTTGTTCAGTCTGTTGCATTTAAATTTCTTGAGCTTACAGTTTACACCAGGCTTTGTTTATTCTCCAGCATAGCCACTTCAAATTCTGCTAACCAACAAATGTTTCCTTTACTGATGGTAGCATATACATGGACAATTGTGATAAGTTTTTTTTTCCCCAAATATAATTTTAAATGATAGTTGCTTTGGTAGATTAACAAATTAATGAGCAATTCTTCTTTAGGTTATTTCCATCATAGTATATTATTAATACATTGAGATAATTTTTATTACATATTCTTCAAAATGATATACAGACAACATATCTTCAATAAAAATCTTTTTTTTGTCTTAGTTCTCAGTGCATGTTATTCTTAATATGTTTCTGTTTTTTTTCTAATTTCAATTATTCTAAGTTAGCATATCCTTTTGCATATAGCTACACGTGTGATGATCCTGACAGCTGTGAAAGAAATGAATGGAAAAAAAGGAGTTTCCATCCTTTCCATCTATAAGTATGTCAGTTCTATATATAGATATGATGTTCAGCGGAACAGGAGTCTTCTGAAACGGATGCTGAAATGTTTAATTTTTGAAGGTCTTGTGAAACAGATCAAAGGGCATGGTTTTTCTGGGACTTTTACATTGGGGAAGAATTACAAGGAAGAAGATACATATGATAAAACAAAAAAGCAGGTAACAGAACATTTATTAAGTTGCTCTGTGTGATGCCTTATAGAGGAAGTGGACAGATCCCACTTGACACTAAGGCTTTTGGAGACTGAAGATAAAAACCAAACTGGGAAAATCACATATGCCTGTATCATCTCTTTTCTATCTCCTGAGTAGTTTCATCAGAGTAGAAACTGTATTTTACTAGTCCCGGAGAAGAGTGCTTGGCACATAGCAAGTACTCAATAAATATTTGAATGAATTATTTTGGTGGGTTAAGCATATTAATTTTTTAATGTTTATTTATTATTATTGGGAAAGAGAGACAGAGCATGAGCATGGGAGGGGCAGAGAGAGAGGGAGACACAGAATCTGAAGCAGGCTCCAGTCTCTGAGCTGTTAGCACAGACCCTGATGTGGGGATCAAACTCACAAACTTGTGAGATCATGACCTGAGGCAAAGTCGGACGCTTAGCCAACAGCCACCCAGGCACCCCCCGGTGGGTTAAGCATATTAAAGAGTTTAAAATAACACACAAAAAAATCTTTTTTTAAAAAAGAGAAAAAAGTAGGGGTGCCTGGGTGGCTAGTCAGTTGACTGCCTTACTCTTGATTTTGGCTCAGGTCTTGATCTCAAAGTTCATGCTCAAAGATCCAGCTCTGCATTGGGCTCTGCGCAGAAGCCTACTTGGGATTCTCTCTCACCTTTCTCTCTTCCTTCTTCCATTTGTGCGCCAGCAGTCTTGCTCTCTCTCAAAAAAATAAACGTTAAGAAAGGAGAGAGAAAAAAAATAAAATGACTCTCTCCTTATCCTAATGTTGTCAGCAGTTAAAAATATGTTCTGTAGTTTAAAAATATTAATGAAATACCTTACATTTGCTTAGCTTTTTATATACATTTTCAATCTTTTATGTAAGTTCTCATTTTTCCCATGTCATCTTATAAAATTTTTACATTTTGTTATAAAACTGCTTTTGGGGGGCTATTAATTTCAAACTTGCTTTAAAAAAAATAATTACATAGCTATGCAAACATAAATCAGGTAAATGGGGCACCTGACTGGCTTAGTCAGATGAGATTCTTGATCTCCGGGTTGTGAGTTTGAGCCCCAGGTTGGGTATAGAGATTACTTAAAATAAATAAATAGACTTTAAAATCAATCAATTAATCCAGTAAAGACTAATGACAGTAAATCAAAGTGTGGAGCTACTAGCTTATCTACTGTGAAGGAAATGACAGATAAAAAAGTTCATTTTCTGGAATAGGGAGTCTCCCAACATTTTTCCCCAGCCAGGGTAGAAAGCTGCAATGAACTTCTATGCTTCTAATAATCCTTCTGTCACCAAAAAAGGAAAATCTTCAATTAGTGCCATTCATGGCAAGTGTCCCAGCTCCTCTGTTCAACCTCAGGTCTGACATCACTTCTAGGAAGCTCATGCTGGCACCTACCTCCCCATCCCAGCCCCTGTCTGTTTTGTTCTCCTCTTAGGCATTCTTGTACCATTGTTTCACTTTTTATTGTTCTTTCTTTTCCAATAGACCTCGTGGAGACCAGGAACTAAATATTCCTCATATTTGTATTGCCAGCATCTAACACTATGCCTGGCACAGAATTGTTATCCAGTAAATAATTTCAGGAGGGGTACAGGTAGAAAGCAGAAAGAAAGAAGGAGTTTATTTGCTAACTGCAGTAACTAGTAGATTTTCACTTTCTTTAAATGCTGTATTTTCGTACTTGATATGTTAATTGCTCGAGTTTGTATATTTATGTATTATAAACTATTAGTCTTTTATTGATTTAGACAAAATATGAATTATAAGAGGTTAATGTCAAAATATTAGGAGCTTCCTATCTAATTTTTATTCTCTTCAGCTTTTACTTATACAATAGTAGAGCCTTCCTTTTTAGACCTGTAGACCACAGAGAGGCTTCTTACAGAGGGCAGATTGAAAGCCAGTGATCAGGAGTGATTCTTCTAGTGGGAAAATGGTAGCAAGAGTGGCTATTGGATTTTTATGGAAAGCTATAAATAAGGTTGGGGATTTAATTTCAGTATTGTAATTATATTGATATAAATTAATTAAATAATATTTTTCATAGGCAATAGGGAGTCCAAGGAAAATTCAGAAAGAATCCAGAAAATCAGGGAACAAAGACACAGATTCTGAATACTTGCCATCAAACACATCTGATGATGATGATGATCCTTATTATTATTACTATAAGCCTCGGAAAAATCGTAGTAAATTCAAGAAAAAGCCTGTTCTATCCACAAAAAAGGGAAAAGGTCAGCCTAATATCAATCTCAGTTCACAAGATCACTGTCCAGCTACCAGTGACTCTGGAATTACTGATGTTACCACATCTAAAAGTACATGTATCTTTGAAATCAAGGAAGAACGTGGAGCAAAGGACCAAGCTGAATCTTTAAACCCTACCGACGGTGATGTGCCACAATCTAATATCGGGAGTCCCTGTAATTCCTCAGATTATCGCTTTGAGTGCATATGTGGTGAGCTTGATCAGGTAGACCGTAAACCTCGTGTTCAGTGCCTGAAATGCCACCTATGGCAACATGCAAAATGTGTGAATTATGAAGAGAAGAATCTGAAGATTAAGCCTTTTTACTGCCCCCATTGCCTTGTTGCAATGGAGCCAGTATCAACACGAGCAACTCTGATCATCTCGCCCAGTTCCATTTGTCATCAGTGGGTGGATGAAATCAACAGGCATGTGAGGTCATCATCTCTTCGAGTCTTGGTAAGGCAGTTTGGACTCTTTAAATGAATAGGAAAATCCCAATTTTTGCTTCCCTGTGCTAATTTTTACAACCTTTATCACTTCGTTGTTTATTCCAAAAATTAATAAGATAGTTATGAAATCAGAATTTGAAGAGGAAATTGAGAATGGGAAATGAAACAGTAGACTCTGTATTCTTTTCTGACATCAGAAGTTTAGAAGTTAAAGCGCTTTGAGTTAAAAGATATGGAAGCTTTTGAAAAAATCCATCATGTAAATGAAAAAGACTTCATATACACATTTACACTCTCAGAAAGGCAGCATTGTGTAATAGTAGCTGCCTGTCTCATCTCTACCTCTTAGATCCAGAGTCATCCTTTGAGGCCTCAGTTACATTATCTGTAAAATAAGAATTTACTCATTCAGCAAATATTTATTGAGCACCTGTAACGTGCCAGGAACTGTGCTAAGTTCTAAAATTAATACCCCTTCATAGACTTACTGTGAAGGTTAAATGAATTGATAAAGTGCTGGCACATAGTTCATTGTAACTTACTAATGTTAGTATTTTGTTTTTAATTGAAGTATAGTTGGCATACAATGTTATCTTAATTTCAGGTGTATAACAACGAATCGACAATTCTGTACATCATGCTATGCTCACCAAGACAAGTGTAGTTACCATCTGTTATCATGCAATGTTAGGACAGTATTATTGACTACCTATGCTGTACTTTTCATCCTTGTGACTTATTTATCTTATAACTAGAAGTCTGTATTTCTTAATCCCCTTCACCTATTTCACGCACCCACCCCCTCAATTCTGTCCCCTCTGGCAACCACCATTTGTTCTCTGTATTTATGATACTGTTTTATGTTTTATGTTTGGTTGGTTGGTTGGTTTTTTTAGGGTTCCACATATAAGTGGAATCATATGGGATTTATCTTTCTCTGTCTGACATCTTTCATTTAGCATAATGCCTCTAGGTTCATCCATGTTGTCACAAATGACAAGATCTCATTCTTTTTTGAACTAATATTCCACTGTTTATATATACCACATTTTTTTTTATCCATCATCTATCAGTGGACACAGGTTGCTTCCATAACTTGGCTGTTGTAAATAATGCTGCAGTAAAAATGGGTGACTATATTTTTGAGTTAGCATTTCCATTTTCTTTGGGTAAATACTCAGTAGTGGAATTATTGGATCATATAGTATTTCTATTTTTAATGTTTTTGGGAACTTCCATACTGTTCTCCACAGTGGTTGCATCAGTTTACAATCCCACAAACGGTACATCAGAGTTTCCTTTTTTCCGCATCCTCACCAACACTTGTTTTTGTCTTTTTGATACTAGCCATGCTAACTGGTGTGAGGTGATATATCACTGTGGTTTGATTTGCATTTGTCATTAGTGCTGGTGAGCATTTTTTTATGTGTCTGTCGGCCATCTGTTTGTCTTCTTAAAAAAATCCCCATTTTTTAATCGATTTTTTTTTTTTTTTTTTTTGGTGTTGAGCTCTGTAAGTTCTTTATATATTTTGAATATTGGCTAATATCCCCTAAATGGATAGATCACTTGCAAATATCTTTTCCCATCTACTAGATGGCCTTTTAATTTTGATGGTGTTCTTTGCTATGCAAAATCTTTTTATTTTCACTGGTCCTAGCAGTTTACTTCTGTTTTTGTTTCCTTTGCCCAAGGAGACATATCTGTAAATATTTGGCTAAGGCCAGCATCTGAAAGTTGACTGCCTATGTTTTCTTTTAGGAATTTTATGGCTTAGGATCTCACATTTAGACTTTTATTCCATTTTGAGTTAATTTTTGTATGGTGTAAGAAAGTGGCTCATTTTTATTCTTTAGCATATAGTTGTCCAGTTTTCCCAGCACCATTTGTTATCTTTTCTCCACTGTACATTCTTGCCTTCTTTGTCGTAGATTAATTAACTATATAAGCATCGGTTTATTTCTGGACTCTATCCTGTTCCATAGATCTGTGTATCTATTTTTGTACTAGTGCCATATACTTGATTAGTACAGGCTTTGTAGTGTATCTTGATATCTGGGATTGTGATATTTCCAGTTCTGTTCTTCTTAAGATGGCTTTGGCTATTCAAGATCTTCAGTGGTTCCATACCAATTTTAGGAATATATGTTCTCGTTCTATGAAAAATTGCTAATGGTATTGATAGGGATTGCATTGAATCTGTAGACTACTTTGGGTTCTATGGACATTTTAGCAATATTAGTTTCTCCAGTTCATGAGCATGGTTTATCTTTCTATTTGTCATCTTCAATTTCTGTCACCAATTTCTTACAGTTTTCAGAGTATAGGTCTTTCACTTCCTTGGTTAAATTTATTCCTAGGTATTTTATTCTTTTTGGTATAACTGTAAATGGGATGATTTTCCTAATTTCTCTTTTTTATTAGTGTATAGAAGTATAACAGATTTCTGTACATTAATGTTATGTCCTACAACTTTACTAAATTCACTACTGATTCTGATAGTTTTTAGGTAGAATATTTAGGGTTTTCTTTATATACTATTATGTCATTTGGTAATAGTGACAGGTTTTTCTTACCAATTTGGGTACCTTTTATTTATTTTTCTTATCTGATTGTTGCAGCTAGGACTATTCAACTACGTTGCATAAAAGTGGTGAGAGTAGACATCCTTATCTTGTTCTTGACCCTATAGGGAAAGCTTTCAGTTTTTCACTGTTGAGTACGATGTTAGCTGTGGGTTTGTCATATATGGCCTTTACTATGTTGAGGTATGTTCCCTCTAAATCCATTTTGTTGAGTAATGTTAGTATTCTTCACTCCCTTTGTTCTTCCTTCCTTCTTTCCATACAAATGTTATTTAAGGTGTTCAATATTTCATCTACTACCATAGACAGGGAGAGAGAACACAGTAATAAGTGAAACCTCCTCTTGGCCATTGAGGAGCTCAGTTTTGTTGGGTAGATAAACCTTGATTTGAATCTAGGCTCTGCAAGTTCTGAGCAAGTCACTTCATGTTTCTTATGTGTGTGATAGGAATAAAAATAACCACTAATGAGATTGTTGCTGAAGATAGGAGATAAAGTGCAGCATAGTGTCTGAAATATAAAAGGCATTCTCAGGAAATTATAGCTCTTCTTGTTCTACTTCTTCATACCTCTGTGCTTTTGTATCTACCTACCTACGTACCCTTAAGTCCTTTTCCCCTTTCTCCACCTGTGAGAACTCCTAAATGTTCTTTAAGAGCCAGCTCAAATTTTAACTCCTCTGAATTTACCTTCTCAGCCATAGCATTGGTCTTTCCACTGTGCTATCATTTTCACTTCTCTTACATTTCCCTTCATGATGCTTATGTTACCGGTCTTCTACCCTAACGTGGCTTTCTCTAGACACGTATCTAGACACGTGAGTCTAGATACACATGGAGTGTATCTCATAGCATGTTTTGTACTAAACTAAACAATGGAGGGGCGCCTGGGTGGCGCAGTCGGTTAAGCGTCCGACTTCAGCCAGGTCACGATCTCGCGGTCCGTGAGTTCGAGCCCCGCGTCAGGCTCTGGGCTAATGGCTCAGAGCCTGGAGCCTGTTTCCGATTCTGTGTCTCCCTCTCTCTCTGCCCCTCCCCCGTTCATGCTCTGTCTCTCTCTGTCCCAAAAATAAATAAACGTTGAAAAAAAAAAAAAAGTTTATAAACTAAACAATGGAAAGAACTCAGTAAGGGTGTAAGAATGAATATTTCCATTATCTTTAATGAGCCTTTCTGCAGTAACTGTGTCTGTGATTGTTTCCTAGGTATATCAAGGAGTGAAGAAAGATGGTTTTTTACAGCCTCACTTTTTGGCTGAACAGGATATAGTTATCATTACCTATGATGTCCTTCGTTCAGAACTTAACTATGTAGATATCCCACATAGCAACAGTGAGGATGGGCGTCGTTTACGGAACCAGAAGCGCTATATGGCCATTCCCAGCCCCCTAGTTGCTGTGGAGTGGTGGAGGATCTGCCTTGATGAAGCCCAGATGGTTGAATGTCCTGCTGTAAAAGTGAGAATTTCTGCAGAATCTTCTGAGGGCTGGGGAGTAAAAAGAGGAAAGAGATTGAGGAAGTTGTCCATAAAAATATTAATAATCTAAGTGTAATTAACCTACAGTGTTGACATTGGCCAAAAGTTTGTTGTTAAACATAGTAATTTGCTTTTCTCTTGTGCTCTGAACTACATAACCCTCAGGAGTTATTTTGGTACTGTAGGAATTACTGCTTTATATGCAATGCCCATATGTATTTGAATAAGATGGCAATTTATGTGTGATGCAGATCAAAGTAAACTCTGTTTAGGGACTTCTGCTAGCATTTCTGCTAAGTGGAAAGTTCATCGTGTAGGCTCTGATAACTTTGGGCCAAAGTTGACCTTTTTGTTGGAGAGATCATACCATAACAGAAAATACTACTTTAGAAGATAGAGTTTGATTTAGCCTTTGTTCATATGTCTTTATTCCATTTTCTTTGGCCAGCTTGTAATCTGCACTCAATTTATGAATCTTATCTGTTAGTGTATTGGTTCACATCTTAAGGATGGGTGGCGTTGGGGATGTCTCAGTCATTCAGGGAGCCTTTTCATTCTATACATACTGAACTATTCTTCCTCTTTTGGGGAGGGCTCATGGCAGCCTTCTGCTAATGAGAACCACTGTACTAGAAGATGGCCTATTGAATATGACCTTCAACTTTGAGTGTGATAACTGTGAATAAGAGAGAGTGTGCCTCACCTGAAGCATAGCTTTTCATGGGCTATTCTCAGGAGTAAACATTCCTAATTTCCCCTGCCTTTTTTTCCTTCTCTTTTTATTGCATATTTCTTTCTCATTAGGCTGCAGAAATGGCTCAGCGCTTGAGTGGGATTAATCGCTGGTGTATCAGTGGCACTCCAGTACAGAGAGGATTGGAGGGTAATGTATGGTTTCTTCACATTTTGCATATATTTGAAAAGCTTGCTTGTTTTTAGGAACAAGTATTTTCAGCCTTTGTTGAAATCCTTACGTAAGTGATTGTACATATATTTCACTCCTAGTAGTTTTAAGCATTCATCTTTTTAAATGGAATTGGATGGTTTTTGTTTTTATGAGAATGGATAGATGGTGAGTAGTCCCATTGTCCTAAGGTGAACAGTCATTGTGCCCTCCTGAGCAGTGTAGATGCAGGTCTAAACTGAACTCAGAGCTCCAAAGTGGTAGGTAGAAAACAGAAAGAACGTAGCAAGAGAGAGAGAGGAGAAGGAAAAGATGCATAGTCACGATGTTGTAGTTGAAAATGAAAGTCTCATTGGTTTTCTTTTGGTGTTAGAGCAGGATTACTCAACCTTGGCCCCATTGACATTTGGGCCTGGATAGTTCTTTTTTGTTGGGAGCTGTCCTATGCGTCTTGGGATATTTAGCTTCTCCCACTAGATGGCAGTAGCACTTCTGCAATTGTGACACCCACAAATGTGTTTTAGACATTGCCTATTATCCCCTGGGGGACAAAATCATACCACTCCACCTCCACCTCCATTGAGAACCACTGTGCTAGACTGATGGAGATAAACCAGATTTGATGATTTATTAATTAGCAACAACCAGAGATCTTGTGAATCCCAGGTTGACTACACACTGAGCAAGGACATGAGGCTAGGATGTTTTCATTCCATAATTTGCGAGGCCTTTAGTATGTTTCTACAGGCAGGCTGAAATAAAGCCAGGTAGCAAGAACGCCTCCCTCTCCTCCCATCCTCCCCACTCCATGTCTATGTAATATACTTCTTTGTATAGTATACAAAGCACTGGTTTTCAGGATATACGAACCATGGTGACATACTGACTTTTCAGTTGTATGTCCATAAAGAAATGACATAAACATTCAAATTTTTATTTTCCTTATTTGCAAAGTAAGATGTTTTAAGATTAGTTATAATAAAGTATGCAAAGCATTTAGCATGGTACCTGGAAGGTATTAAATATTCAGTGAGTGGTAGCTGCTTCCACTGCTGCTTTTGTTGTTCTTATTTCCCATTTATATGTTTGTGTATTCATTTTAGCTTCTTCGAAAGTGTTGACTCTAAATTACTTAAGTACTTTGTAGTACACTTATTGGTTCATTTATTCTTTGTGAAGTATAATTAAAAAAAAAAAAAAAAAAAAAGACTCGGTTCCTGACCTTCTTGAGCTTACATTTTAGAAGGCAAGATGTATTTATTAAGTACTTAAGACAAATGTTAAGACTGTAGTCAAGGTAACTTTAATGTATAAGAGAAATGTAAAATTCAAACTATAATAAGCTTCAGAAAAGATGTCTCATTCTGTGACATCACATAATAGGGATGTCGAAGGAAGGGACAGCTGAGCCAGGATCTGAAATATTAATATGAGTTAAGTAAATAGGGAAGAATTCTCTATCGTAAAGGAAACAGAAAATACAAAGATGATCTGGCAGGAGGAGCATGGAAGGGTATTAGTGTGGCTAGAATACAGAGAGCTGGAAAACTGGAAAACCCAGTAGATTGAATAGGTGGATATAGATCAGACCATGGAGGACTCTGTAGGCCATGATGAATAATTTTATTTGTTTATTTTCTTAAGAATAGTAGGAGCTATTAGAAAGATTTAAACAAAGTAGTTAGGTATCATCTCGTGGTTAGATTTGGATTTCAAAAATTCAATCTATTTGCAGTGTAGAGAATGGTTTAGAAGTGGGACAGAGTGGATACTAGGATCTCAGTTGGCTACAATAAGGAATCTAGGCAAGTTGATACTGACACCCTGAGTTTTAACTAGGATTGTCCTGAAGAAATGCAAAAAAGTGGATAAGAAAAAAATTAATAAGGCTTATTCAGTGATGGGGAGATGCCAGGACTTCGAAGTAGCATAACTCCATGTACAGTGACTGTATTTCCTGGTGAATAACACTAGAGGAGAAGCATGTTTGGGCAAAAAGAGTATGAATTTGATTTTGGCAAGTTGAGCTTGATGCACTTTTGGGACCTCAAAGAAGAGATAGCACATAGGCAATTGGATTGGTTTAAACAGAAGTACAACTCCATTGATATCTGCATGTAGGCAGTATTTCTTTTTAGATGTTAATGGACTCTCAGAAAGTGTCAAAAAGTAACTTAATTCAACCTAAATATTTGTTAGGCATCTTCAGAATAAATGTTGTGGGTAGGGGTATCACGTTTTTGGAAAAAAAAAAAAAAGTCATGGTTTCTAAAGAGAATATAGCCTAATGTGAACATGTTTAATGCAGAAAAATATTTAAAAAATTACACTGAGCCATAATCTTCATTTAAAGACATAACCACTATTCCAATCTTTTTTATATAAATGTTTGCATGTCTGTCCTCATACTGCATGCATAATTTTATACCTTTTTTTTCACTTAACATTATATTCTAAGCAATTTTTCATGTTTTAAAAATCCATCATAAATGCAAACACTATAAGGTATAATGTTAAGTGAGTAAAACATGGACTATAATATTGATTCCCCAATCATAAAACATACAAGTACAACGAAGTAAATCTAACAAACACAA
The DNA here is from genome assembly GCF_007474595.2 of Lynx canadensis. Taxonomy (NCBI): domain Eukaryota; kingdom Metazoa; phylum Chordata; class Mammalia; order Carnivora; family Felidae; genus Lynx; species Lynx canadensis. The sequence goes on along the minus strand of NC_044307.1, from coordinate 132,235,177 downwards.
GGCCTGTTGGATTAGAAGAAGATCAGTTTTATCTTAAATACCATACGATTTCCCTCATATGTGGAATTTGAGAAACAAAACAGATGAACATAAGGGAAGGAGGGAAACTAAGGAAGGGCTGAAGCAAACCATAACTATAGAGAACAAACTGAGGGTCGAGGGAGGGAGGGAGGTGGGTGAGGAGATGGGCTAGATGAGTGATGCACATTAAGGAGGGCCCTTGTTGTAATGAACACCAGGTGTTATACGTAAGTGTATCACTAAATTCCACTCCTAAAACGAGTATTTTTTGCTAACTAGAATTTAAATAAAAATTTGAAAAAAAAAAAAAGGAAAAGAAAGGTTTTGTCTTATGGGGAGTACTATATGATTTATTTAATCATTTCTTTATTTGAGTCATTTTTATTCTATATGTTGTTGGCATGAATGTCACTGTGTGGATTAATCTTGTCTCTAGTTTTTTATTATGGTTTTAGTCTTATTTCCCAAAAGTAGAATTACTAGTCCAAAAAATGTAATGAATATTGGATCAGTGAATATTCTTCATATCACCTATGTCATTCAGACTTCTTTCCTAATCCAGCAAGCCTTAAATCCAGTAGTCTCATGAGAGTGCCTGATTCTTCTTATGTATCTCTTGATCAGGTGCACACAAGTGAGTCATTTTCTAGTTTTACTTCTGATGGAAATTTCAGACTTTTGAATTTAAATACGAGGTTTGTGGAATGGTTACACATTTTAGCTCCTAGCACAAAACCTAGTGCAATATCAACAAACATAAGTCAAAGTGGAATTAACTTTCAGATTCAAGAGTCTATACAATCTGCATTTTAATTCATGGAAAGTACTATGTGCTGTGTAATATCTATGAAAGTGGTTATTCAAAATAGTAATGTAGAAATATAGAAACAGTTATTCTCAATGTGTTGTTTTTTTTTTTTTCTTCTCAGATCTTTTTGGGTTGGTGGTCTTTCTTGGTATTGAACCTTACTGTGTCAAACACTGGTGGGTTCGACTTCTCTATCGCCCTTACTGCAGGAAGAATCCTCAGCTCCTCTACAGCTTTATTGCCAAGATACTATGGAGGTCTGCAAAGAAAGATGTGATTGACCAAGTCAGTAGCATAAGTTTTTACTGATTAAGGACATTACAAGAAAAGGGAAGCGAGAGCTGGGATGGAAAGTTAAATTTTCAGGTGAAATCCCTTTTTTCTTCTCCCTACAGATCCAGATACCCCCTCAGACAGAAGAAGTCCACTGGCTTCACTTTTCTCCAGTGGAAAGACATTTCTATCACCGCCAGCATGAAGTGTGCTGCCAGGATGCAGTAGTAAAGCTCAGGAAGATTTCTGACTGGGCCCTGAAGCTCAGCAGCCTGGACCGAAGGACGGTCACCTCCATTCTGTATCCACTGCTGAGGCTCAGGCAGGCCTGCTGCCACCCACAGGCCGTTCGTGGGGAGTTTTTGCCACTCCAGAAAAGGTTTTGTTTTCAATTTCCTTACACTGCAATTGACACTATATTAGTGATAGACAGTGTTTAAGCTATTAGCTTTCTAGCCCCCAGTTTCATTCAGGGTCTTATAAATGAGCTGTTGTCAGTTATTTTTAGCAGTGCGGTTTTCCTTTGGCATGAACCCCATTTATGAAAGAGAGCCACATTCTCAAAATTATTTTCATGGTTTTAAACATTTCTTTTAAAGTTAGGACTATTTGGGGGTTTTATTGTTTTATTCTGTTTTTTTGTTTTGTTTTGTGTATTTTTTGCTGCACTTCAGGTATGAAAGGCTTTTGTTCTTATTCTAATTTTTTGTTGCTACGTCAGGGACTTAACTGAATTAGATTACTATATTTTCTTTGTAATTTGTGTCCACAGTATCTAGTCCACTGTTATCCCAGAAATTGTTTGTTCATCAGTCTGTGACTCAGCAACTGGCATGTTTTGTTTTGTTTTGTTTTGATTTGTTTTGTTTTGTTTTAGCACCTGGTGTTAAAAAGATAAGGTGTTATTAAAAATGTATAGAAAGAGGAATTATATTTTTGTCTTTGCCTTTAAGCAGTTTATAGACAAATAAGGAAAATGACAAAGATTAGTGATTCCTATAAAATAAGGCAAACCTACTTCATAAGAGGTACTTATACATGGCTGTAGACAGTTAGAATATGGAAATAATTTCTATATAAATGGTTAACGTTAGACAGCCTTTTGGCAGAAATGGCATTTGATCTGATCCTTGAAGAATCCTCATTTTTTTTACAGATAAAAAAAAAATTCAGGCTTATGGAGATTCATTAAATTATAATGCTAGAGATTCAGACTTAATCTTATATTCTAACACCCATACTGTTTCAGACATATCGTGTTGGTACTTCATATTTTGGGAAGATTTTTCTACTTCCCTTCTCCATTGACCTAACTGGGAAAAAGTAAAGGAGGATGGGATCAGGTAATAGAATGCTTGCCAGAATAGTAAGAGGCAATTGAGTTGAAAGTGACAGTGGTAAAATGGAAGTGGAAAGAAAGATCCCGAAGATATACAAAGACTCTGTAAGAGACTGATACTCTTGATCTTATGTGATGTAATATTGGCACTTAGGATTTTCTCTTCAGGAACAATCTACCTTTTCTTTTAGCACCATGACAATGGAAGAGCTGCTAACATCTCTACAGAAGAAATGTGGAACAGAGTGTGAAGAAGCACATCGGCAACTAGTTTGCGCTCTCAATGGCTTAGCAGGCATCCACATCATTAAAGGTAGAAGGTGATTGTTTTGTTATCTCTGATTCTTCTAAATACTTAATGAGGCAGATTAGGTAGAGTAGAAATTAAAATCCCCCAAGGAAGGCATTCTTATACACTACTGATTAGTTTAGGTAGGCTCGATCTAATGGAGAGCACTTGTGCAGAACATTTGAAACACCTTCAAAGTTTGCATATGCTTTCACCATACATTTCCACTTGTAGAAGTTTGTTGTTGTTTGGGAAAGGATGTAAACAAAGATTTGGCAATAAATTATTCACCTTAGTCTATAGTAGTGAACAACTGAAAATGAGTAAAATACCTAGAAATAGAAGAATGGTTAAATTCTGACATTCAAGGGAATGCTAGTCATCAATTGACAAAATAAAATTATTTGTAAATTCATTCTTTCATCAAATATTGGCATGTCTGCTCTGCACCAGGTATGATCTCAGTACTAAAGATAATAAAGCAAAGTAAGTCTTTGATCTTTTGGACCTTAAATTCTTAGCAAGGAGAGATAGACAAATACACACACACAATGTGTATGGATATAGTTATGGTGTTATACATTATACACAAAATTTAAGCACATTAATAGAGAATCTTTTATTTCTTTTTTTTTTAATTTTTTTTTTTAACGTTTATTTATTTTTTTGAGACAGAGAGAGACAGAGCATGAACGGGGGAGGGTCAGAAAGAGGGAGACACAATCTGAAACAGGCTCCAGGCTCTGAGCTGTCAGCACAGAGCCCAACGCGGGGCTCGAACTCACGGACCACGAGATCATGACCTGAGCCGAAGTCGGTCGCTCAACTGACTGAGCCACCCAGGCGCCCCAAGAATCTTTTATTTCATGGGAAGATATTTAATTGGTATTTCCCATCTCTGAGGGATACTGTTTTTTATTGCCTAACATCCGGTGTCTTATAGTCTATTATTTCATATATTTTGTACGTTTCAGAAAGGAGGGTAAATTCATTCTCTCATTTTGTAATGGCCAGAAGCAGCATATCAGTGGTTACATTAAATGCAGTGGTGTAAATGCCCCAATTAGAGATTTTCAAGATGGATATTTAAAAAAAACAGTATCTAATAATACACTATCTACATGAAACCCTCTTTTTATTTAAAGATACAAATGTAGCAGGATGAAAAATGATATGCTATATTAACACTAATCAAAAAAAGCTGGAGTGATTATATTACTGCCAGGCAAAGAGTATTACCAAGGATATAGTGTTATTTTATCACTGGAAAATAAACCTAAATGTTTATGCACTTAAAAGCAAGGCTTAGGGGCTCCTGGGTAGTTGCTCAGTGTATTGAACATCTGACTTCGGCTCAGGTCATGATCTCACGGTTCATGAGTTCAGGCTCCTCTTCGGGCTCTGTCTGACAGCTCAGAGCCTGGAGCCTGCTTCGGATTCTGTGTCTTCCTCTCTGTCTCTCTGCCCCTCCCCTGCTCATGCTCTGTCTCTCTCTCTCTCTCTCTCTCTCTCTCTCTCTCTCTCTCAAAAATGAATAAACTTAAAAAAAAATTTATTTAAGAAAACAAAAAGCAAGGCTTAAAAATAAATAAAACACAAACTGATACAACTATAATTGGAAATAGACAAATTCATTACTATAGTCCGAGATTTCAACATCCTTCTTCCAATTATTGATAGAACAAGAAGACAGAAAATAAGAGGCATGGAAAACTCAACAGTAGCAACTAATTGACATAGTCAACAGTTTTAGAACACTTTACCCCACCAATGAATACACATTCTTTTCAAGTGCACATGGTATGTTTACCGAGACAGAGCATGTTCTGGGCTATAAAACAATTCAGTCAATTTAAAAGCATTCAAGTCTTGAGGCGCCTGAGTGACTTAGTCAGTTAAGCATCCATCTCTTGATTTTTGGCTCAGGTCATGATCTCACGGCTCATGAGTTTGAGCCCCGCATTGAGCCCTCTTGGGACTCTCTCTCTTTCTCTTTCTCTTTCTCTCTCTCTCTCTCTCTCACTCTCACTCTCACTCTCTAACTTTCTCCACTCTTCTCTCTCTGCCCCTCCCCTGCTCACTCTCTCTCTCACTCCCTTTCAAAATAAATAAACATTAAAAAAAATTAAAAGGATTCAAGTCTTAAAAAGTACATTCTCTGACCATAAATGGAATTAAATTAGGTATCAAAGATAACTGGAAAGTCCCCAAATAATTTGAAACTAATTAAAATAATTCTGAGTAACCCTTGGGTTAAAGAATAAATCAAAAGGGAAACTGGCAAATATTTTCAAGTGAATTAAAATGAAAACATCAAGAGCTGTGGAATCTTGATCAGTGATTAAAGAGAAATTTATAGGACTGAACACTAACTTAGGAAAAAAGTTGTACGTCATTGACCTCAGCTGATACCTAATTAAGAAACTAAAAAAAGAAAAGCAAATGAAATACCAAGTCAGGAAAAGACAGAAAATAATAAAGATCAATGCAGGAATCAATTAAAAAGAAAACAAAACCAGTAAAAAGAGACCATGAAATCAAAAGCTGATTATTTGAGATCAGTGAGAAGTTATAATCCTCTAGTCAAACTATTTAGGAAAAAAGAAAAGACACAGATTACTGTTAGTAGGAATCGGGAATGAGAGAGGTAACATCACTACAGAGTCTATAGATCTTTAAAAAATTGTGAAGGAATCTTATGTACAACTTTATGCCAGAAATTTGACAACTTACATATATGAACAAATGCTTTAGAAGACACAAATTCCCAAAACCAACTCAATAAGAAATAGATAACCTAGATAACCTGAATAGCCCTGTATCTATTCAAGAAATTAATTTTACTGTTAAAAAACTTAACCACAAAGTGAATTCTAGATGACTAGAAGCCCAGGTGACTTCCTTGGTGAATTCTACCAAACATTTAAGGAAGAAATAATATCAAATCCATATAAGCTCTTCTATAATATTAAAAAGGAAAAAATAATTTTCAACTTACTTTGAGGCACCAGTATCCTGATTACAAAACTAGAGACCAGTGTCACTCAAGAACATAGATAGAAAATTCTTTAAAAATTTTTAACAAAGTGAATCTAACAATATATTAAAAAAAATAATACTTTATGACAAAGTAGAATTTATTCTGGGAATGCAAGACTGGTTTACTATTTAAAAATTAACGGGGCGCCTGGGTGGCGCAGTCGGTTAAGCGCCCGACTTCAGCCAGGTCACGATCTTGCGGTCCGTGAGTTCGAGCCCCGCGTCGGGCTCTGGGCTGATGGCTCGGAGCCTGGAGCCTGTTTCCGATTCTGTGTCTCCCTCTCTCTCTGCCCCTCCCCTGTTCATGCTCTGTCTCTCTCTGTCCCAAAAATAAATAAACGTTGAAAAAAAAAAATTTTTTTTAATTAATTACCGTTCCTAGGGGCGCCTGGGTGGCGCAGTCGGTTAAGCGTCCGACTTCAGCCAGGTCACGATCTCGCGGTCCGGGAGTTCGAGCCCCGCGTCAGGCTCTGGGCTGATGGCTCAGAGCCTGGAGCCTGTTTCCGATTCTGTGTCTCCCTCTCTCTCTGCCCCTCCCCCGTTCATGCTCTGTCTCTCTCTGTCCCAAAATAAATAAACGTTGAAAAAAAAATTTTTTTTTAAAAAATAAAAAAAATAAATAAAAATTAATTACCGTTCCCTATCAAAGTAACACCAGCATTCTTCACAGAGCTAGAACAAATAATCCTAAAATTTGTATGGAACCAGAAAAGACCCCAAATAGCCAAAGCAATCTTGAAAAGGAAAACCAAAGCAGGAGGCATCACAATCCCAGACTTCAGGCTATACTACAAAGCTGTAATCAAGACAGTATGATACTGGCACAAGAACAGACACTCAGATCATTGGAACAGAATAGAGAACCTAGAAATGGACCCACAAACGTATGGCCAACTAATCTTTGACAAAGCAGGAAAGAATATCCAATGGAATAAAGACAGTCTCTTCAGCAAGTGGTGCTGGGAAAACTGGACAGCGACATACAGAAGAATGAACCTGGACCACTTTCTTACACCAGACACACAAAAAAAACCTCAAAATGGATGAAAGACCTCAGTGTAAGACAGAAAGCCATCAAAATCCTTGAGAAAGCAGGCAAAAACCTCTTTGATCTTGGCCACAGCAACTTCTTACTCAACATGTCTCCGTAAGCAAGGGAAACAAAAGCAAAAATGAACTACTGGGACCTCATCAATATAAGCTTCTGCACAGCAAAGGAAACAATTAGCAAAACTAAAAGGCAACCCACAGAATGGGAGAAGATATTTGCAAATGACATATCAGATAAAGGGTTAGTATCTAAAATCTATAAAGAACTTATCAAACTCAGTACCCAAAAAACAAATAATCCAGTGAACAAATGGGCAAAAGACATGAATAGACACTTCTCCAAGGAAGACATCCAGATGGCGAACTGACACATGAAAAAATGCTCAACACCACTCATCAGGGAAATACAAATCAAATCCACAATGAGATACCACCTTATATCTGTCAGAATGGCTAACATTAACAACTCAGGCAACAACAGATGTTGGCGAGGATGCGGAGAAAGAAGATCTCTTTTGCATTGTTGGTGGCAATGCAAGCTGCTGCAGCCACTCTGGAAAATAGTATGGAGGTTCCTCAAAAATCTAAAAATAGAACTACCCTATGACCCAGCAATTGCACTGCTAGGCATTTATCCATGGGGTACAGGTGTGCTGTTTCATAGGGACACATGCACCCCCATGTTTATTGCAGCACTATCAATAGCCAAAGTATGGAAGGAGCCCAAATGTCCATCCATGGATGAACGGATAAAGAAGATGTGGTATATCTATACAATGGAGTATTACTCAGCAATCAAAAGGAATGAAATCTTGCCATTTGCAACTACGTGGATAGAACTGGAGGGTATTACGCTAAGTGAAATTAGAGAAAGACAAAAATCATGACTTTACTCATATGAGGACTTTAAGAGACAAAACAGATGAACATAAGGGAAGGGAGACAAAAATAAAAACAGGGAGGGGGGCAAAACAGAAGAGACTCATAAACATGGAGAACAAACTGAGGGTTACTGGAGGGATTGTGGGAGGGGGATGGGCTCAGTGGGGAAGGGGCATTAAGGAATCTCCTGAAATCATTGTTTCACTATATGCTAATTAATTTGGATGTAAAATTTTAAAAATTAAAAATTAAAAAAATTAACATGATTCACGAAATTAACTGAGAAGGAAAAACTTTGTGAGCCTCTCAATAAATGTAGGAAAAGAATTTGATAAAATCCAACATCCATTCCTGAAAAAAAACTTTCTGCAACCTAGAAATCAAAGCTAACTTTCTCACTTTGTTAAAAGGCATCTCTGAAAAATCTATAGCTAATGTTATACTTAAAGGTTGAAAACTGAATGTTTTCTAAGATCATGAGCAAGTCAAGAATGTCCCATCACCATTTCTGTTCAACACATTACCTGAATTCTCTCCAGTGCTGCAAGACAAAAGAAATAAAAGTTACCAGTTTGAATAGGAAAAGTAAATCAAACTGTCTTTATTTGCTAATATGATTATCCATGTAGGAAAATTACTAGAACTAATAAGTGAGTTCTGCAAAGTTGCGTTATACAAGATTAGTATATAAAAACTGATTTTATTCCTATATGCTAGGAATGAATAATTAGAAATTATGATGATACTGTTCATAGTAGTATCAAAAAAATATGAGGTACTTAAGCATCAGCTTGAAAAGAGATGTGTAAGATGTTTACAAAAGTCACGAAAACACTGAAAATTACAAACATTGCTGAGAGAAATTAAGGAACACCTAATTATACCATGTTTGTGGATCAGAAAACTCTTCATTGTTAAGACTAATTCATCCTAAATTGATACATAGTTAATGCAATCAGAATTTTCCAGTCAAAATTTTAACAGGCTCTTTTATAGTACGTGACAGGATGATTCTGAAATTCACGTAGCCAGAACAACTTTAGAAAAGAAAAAAGTTTGAAGATTTATACTACCTGAGTCAAGACATATTTTAAAACTACAATAATCAAGACAGTGTGACATAGGCATGAAGATAGGCAAGTAGACCAATGGACCAGAATAGAGTCCAGAAATAGTCCCACTTATTTATGTTCATTTGATTTTTCCACAAAGATGCAAAGGTATTTCAGTGGAGAAAAGTTAATATTTTCAGTAAATGGTGCTAGAACAATTAGATATCCATACTCAGAAAATAAAACTTTAACGTTGCATTGTATAAACAGTTCATAATACAGAAGATATGAAACTGAAATTAAAAATTCAAACTATAAAACTTAGAGAAAAACACAAAGGATAAAAAAATTATGACTTGGGATTAGGTAAAGATTGAGGGATGACACCAAAGCACAATCCATAAAAGAAAACATTGATATATTTATCATCATCAAAATTAATAAACTCAACTCCTCAAAAAGCATTCTTTTTTTTATATAAAAAAATTTTTTTAATGTTTATTTATTTTAGAGACAGAGCCAGAGACAGAATCTGAAGTAGGTTGCAGGCTCTGACTGTCAGCACAGAGCCCGACACGGGGCTCGAACCCATGAACCATGAGATCATGACCTTAGCCAAAGTTGGACACTTAATGGACAGAGCCACCCAGGCACCCCACAAAAGGCATTCTTAAGAAAATAAAAAGATAGGGGCTCCTGGGTAGCCCAGTTGGTTAAGCAACCGACTTTGGCTCACGTCATGATCTCATGATTCAGTTCCTGATTTAGAGCCCCACGTTGGCCTCTTTGCTGTCAGCATAGAATCTGCTTCGGATCATCTGTCCCTGTCCCTCTCTTTGCCCCTTCCCCGTGCTTGCTCTCTCTGTCTAAAAATAAATCAAAATAAGTAAAGATTAAAAAAAAGAAAAAGGAAAGAAAGAAAAAGAAAGAAAGAAAAGATAAGGCATTGAATAGAGAAAATATTTGCAAATCACATATCTGAGAAAGGACTTCTATTCTGAATATGAAAAGAACTCTTAAAAACCAATAATAGAAAGCAGCCCAATGAAAATAGACAAAATGTTTGAACAGAGACTTCAGTGAATATATAGAGATGCCAAATAAAACATAGGAAAAGGTAGATATTCATCATCATTAGTCATTAGGTATATGCACATTCAAACCACAAGAACACCCCTGTATGCCTTTATTAAGATGGCTTAAATTAAACAGATCACATGTTGGCAAGGATGTAGAAACAAGTGGAATTCTCATTCATACAGTGCTCTTGAGAATATAAAATTGTAAAATCAGCGTTCTATTTCAGTTACTCACTAGCCTCATTTCCATGACCCCAGCTTTTCTGCTAAACTTGCACTAAGCACAGTGCCTCTATCTTTGTGTTGGAAGCATTCATTCTTTGAGAAATTTATTCTAAATTTTTATGGTAATTTTTCTGGCTATCTAAACTAAAGTGTTATTTTTTTGCACCTGTAGTGAATCACTGAATATTCTGTTCAACAGAGTCTATTGTTATTAATCTGTTACTGTATTTGTAATATAGGATTGCATAGTTTTATAGCTTTTATACCATGACGTTTAAGAGCTTTCTTGTAAGTAATGAGAAAATTACTGATGTAAATGTGCCTTTTTACAAAACTACCTTTAAAACCTCTCTTATAGCTTTGGTTTAGATCATTTGATTTTATTCTCTCCAAAACTAAGTAGAATATAGTTCTTAAAATCATACAAGTATTTCATAATGGTCAGGTATAGTTTTAAGCACTTTTATAATTCAAGATATGTAAATGCTTCTTTATTTCTACCTTCCTCACAAAAGTCATGTATATAGCTCTTCACTGTTTGAACTAAAAAGGCATATTGGAATAAATTCCAATTCTTTTGACCTTCCCACAAAGATTGCTAATCGGTTAGTCTCTTTGGGTACACAGTCATGGAGAGACTTTACCATTTTTCTTGTTTACCTAATAAGACGTTAAAGAAATTAGTTGCCCAGAGAAATTTGTTTCTGTCTAATACAAGGAAATGTTCTAAGCCTCTTTGAACTGAGTGGTCTGTCTTTGGTTATTAGTTTTTCAGCATAACAGAACCAGCACTAGAAAGTGTCTCTTGTCCTGAATACTTGCATAGAGTTCAGAAGACTCACAGAAGATGAGTAGAAGTAGCTCTAGACAAGAACTGTGAAAAAGATGGGCCTTCTTACTTGCTATAGTTTTTGCACTCTGAACTTAGGTGTATTGTGCAAAGTTTATGGATCTCCGTTTCCTTATCAATAAAATACAGATAGTGCCACTCACTTAGCCCCTCTTGAAGTATTATTATTCTTAATGTGAAGTGTTGATGTACATTGGAAACTCGATAGAAACATAAATGAAGAGTGGTGTTAGTAACCATGGTAATACGAAGTAACCTCAGATTCTTACCGCTTCTCAACCTGTTCATATGCAGATTTTTATTATCAATAACTAATAACAGGAAAAAGACATTATTACATATTTCTTATAAATTGTACAAATATAGTACATGCAACTTTATGTACAAATCTTCTCTCAAGGACATTGCCTGAGAAATACTTAATTTAGCTAGCAGTGTTTGCAAATCTGGATTTTCTCAAATTATTAATCATCACCATCATTGTCATTGCCCTCTCAATTACTAAGTGTGCCTGTGATTATAGTTTTCTGGAATCGATCTAAAATCTTAAACGATCAGTCCTTTAAAATGCGTAGTGAAAGAGTATCAGGCAGCGTTTTTGTTTTATTTTGTTTTTTTTTAATTGAACCATAGTTGAAACACAATGTTACATTAGTTTCAGGTGTATAACATAGTAATAGGACGGCTCTATATGTTATGCTGTGACCATCACAAGTGTAGCTACCATCTGTCACCATACGACTTTTTAATAGAAAAAAAAATTTTCAAAAAATTTAACTTTCCTTTATTTCAGCTTAGAAGTAATTAGGCAAAAATTGGGAAATTAGTCCTACCTAATAATATTCTGTCACAGTCCCAAATTATTTGAGTGGGATAATTGTGACTAAAATCTACAGAATACTTGAGTGACACAGATAAATACATAGGCCTCTTCTTAGAGATATGTGAGTAATCAATGTACTATTTAAAATATTTTCAAGTCTTTAAAATCTAGCATCATATCTGAGAAATGATCATTTTCTATAAGCATTTTGTATTATACCTAACACCTTTAAGTATATATTGTTTTATCCTCATTATTGCCCAATGATTAAAGTATTATTCCCATTTCACATAAGAAAACTGGTATTCAGAAGGCTTAGGTGGTTTCTCAAGATTATGGCTAATAAACGACAGAGAATTTGCCCTGAATCTTTTGACTAAAAATTAATTTTTTATTATACTATGTCTGCTTGTTTATCAAATGGACATTTTAGACCTCAATATTATGCTATCTACAGTAAGTTGAAGCTCTTCATCAAAGATTTCTAAAGTCACTAATATATTACTTGCAGATTATCACAATAATAAAAATAAATTTTGTTTTCCCATCTTGATTCTAAAACTGCAATCATCATTTTATTCTATTTTTTTTTATGACTCAAGCTCAGAGAGTGAATGGATTTCTTCCCTTGGCCTCTTTTCTAGTTTCCTTTTCAGATTTATTACCTTCTTTTCCCTGCTATGAAGTTATGTGTGGTAGAGGATTGTAAAAGGAATGATTCATCTGATTGTTTCTAAGCACTTATATGTAGCACTCTGGAAGGCTCAGTGTGCAGTGGGCTGTGAGGCAAGATACCAAGCTGAGGCCTAACGGGAGGTGTCTTACTGCTCTTTTCAAAAAGCTTCGACTGCATTCCCATTAGAGTTCTTTGTCTTTCTGTGCATGAAAACTTGGTTGATTAAGAGAAATTCCTATCAGAAAGTGCATTAATAAAGGTTATGTCCATTCTTAATTTAATTGTAATTAGTAATTACATTTACTACTTGTAGTTTCTGTTGCTTAATAGTAGTATATTAACCATTTTTGGAGGTAACATTACATATTTGACTTAGAGATTTAATATTTTCCAATATAGAAATCAGACAGTGGAGATCTGACTTCTAAAAGAAATCTGAAATTAACTGCAAATTTGAGGGATTTGCTTATATTATATACAAATATGTATGATATACAATGCATATTCTAAGGCCCTCACTGATCATGCTATTAAAAAACGTGTTATTCCAACTTTGTACAGTATGTTTTCTGGACATATTTTTTGGAAAAAATTAGCTTGGCAAGTATCAAATTCAGTACTATTTAGTTTACTTAGAAAGGTTAGTGCCATCAAGTGGCAAAGAATGGGTATTTCTAAATTTGGTTTAAACTTGTATAACTTCTTGAACGTGCATATTTTTGGGTCTTTCCTAGAAAGCATTTTTTTTTTAAGTTTATTTATTTTGAGACAGAGAGAGCAGGAGAGAGGCAGAGAGAGAGAGAGGGAGAGAGAGAATCCCAACCAGGCTCCGCACTGCCAGCACAGAGCCCATTGTGGGGCTTGAACTCATGAACCATGAGATCATGACCCGAGCTGAAACCAAGAGCAGACACTTAATGACTGAGCCACTCAGGCGCCCGAAAGCATATATTTTTTTAATGAACATTTTAAAAAGTATTATAGTGAATAGTTAAAATTCAACTGCTTGTATTATAGGCTAGCCACCTTTAAAAAGTATAGTAATTAAGAAAGAATTGTTAAGTGAATTATTCTTTATAAATAATAGTATAAATACTAATAGAATCTTTTGCAGTCTTTTGAAAAGCTTCACAAGAATCTTCAAAACTAAAAAGAGAGATGGGGCGCCTGGGTGGCGCAGTCGGTTAAGCGTCCGACTTCAGCCAGGTCACGATCTCGCGGTCCGGGAGTTCGAGCCCCGCGTCGGGCTCTGGGCTGATGGCTCAGAGCCTGGAGCTTGTTTCCGATTCTGTGTCTCCCTCTCTCTCTGCCCCTCCCCCGTTCATGCTCTGTCTCTCTCTGTCCCAAAAATAAATAAACGTTGAAAAAAAAAAAAAAAATTTAAAAAAAAAAAAACTAAAAAGAGAGAGCTTCTTGTGTGAAGATAATTGAGTGTTACTCCTACATTATAATGTGATAGTAATTTTGCAAAAATAATATTCTCCTTTATCAAAGTCAATAGAAATTGACTGTAAAATACTGTGAAATGTATGCTTTAGAAAACTTTGTATTTGGTAGCTTGTAGAACTAAATATAAAGCAATGGTATAAAAGCAAATGTCTTGCACAACAATGTGAATGTACCTAATGCCACTAAACTGCATACTTAAAAATGGTTGATATGGTAAGTTTTATGTTAGGAATATTTTATCATAATAAATATATATATTTATGTATATAATCAGATTTAACAAAAAGAGAACCAACATAATTTATATATATAATATAAATATAATATGAAATATAATATAAATATAGTATTTATATATAATAATTTTTATATATATATATATATAAATATCTTACTGTGGCTGTGAACAAAGTCCTAAATCCATTAATAAAACTAGTTTGAAGTGAAAAGAAAAGAATGTATGTGATGATTATGAAAAAAGTTTTCTCAGCAAACAAAAGCAAAATCCTCTTTTTTTGTATCTTGTGATTTCCTGTTAGATTTTTATTTTAATTATATTTCTCAATAATCAGTTTTGAGGTTTTCCTCAGGCAGCAAATAGGATAAGTTCTATTATTCAAGTCATTTAAAATGTTTCCTGTCTCCTTTTATTGAAGCATCAGAAAATTTTTACTGAGAGAACCAGATAATAAATATTTTAGGCTAGGGACGCCTGGGTGGCTCAGTCAGTTGAGCGTCCGACTTCGGCTCAAGTCATGATCTCACGGTTCTTGGGTTCAAGCCCCGCATCAGGCTCTGTGCTGACAGTTTAGAGCCTGGAGCCTGCTTTGGATTCTGTGTCTCCCTCTCTCTGTGTCCCTCCCATGCTCATTCTCTGTCCCTCTCTGTCTCTGAAAAATAAATAAACATTAAAAAAAATTTAATAAAAAAAAATCTTTTAGGCTTTGAGCCAGAAGGTCTGTTGCAACCTCTCAGCTCTGCTGTTGTAATGCAAACGCTGCTATGCTGCTACGGACTGTACATAAACAAATGAGCATGACTGAGTTCCGGTACCCTACAAAAATGCAGAGGATTAGATATGACCCATGGGCCTGTACTTTACTTGATACTTTTAAGTTACTTTATTTGAGTGAGTTGCTAGTTATGAATAATAATGTAAAAAATCATTAATTTCAGACTGATTGAGATTCATGTGACCAGAAATGGAAAGAATCCCTAAGTTTCGGAAATGTGGTTTTTCATTGCAAATCATTTGGCCACCAAGAAGAACAATACCTATTAAGAAGAATATATGATTTATCTGAGAATTATGTGTAGGTTGATCATAGTGTTTTGAATATTTATAAATTGACCCTTAATTTCAAACATCAAAATGACTACTAATTGGCACCCTTTAACTTTAGTAAGAGGAAAATCATTTGTCTAAATTGAAAGTTAATTTAGTTTGTTTTTCAGTATAATTTTAAAACATAAATATATCTGGTGTTCTCTGCAATGGAGCGAACAAGAGCAGCTATCGTCAGCTTTTTTATTGGGACGTGCATATTAAGTGAAGTTTCTTTTCTTTAAAAAGTAGTGAGTTTTAATCATTGTTACATTTTTATAGTAGATCTTTTCAGATACTAGATAACCAGATCACATTGGGAGCGAAATAGATGACTTTCTTGTGCTTTAAATCACCTTAATTCATCAGGTGAGTATGCCGTGGCAGCAGAACTGTACAGAGAAGTGTTGCGTTCATCTGAGGAACACAAAGGAAAACTCAAAACCGATTCACTCCAAGTGAGTAAAAACTAAACAATTTCAAGTATATCATCCATTTGTTTTTTACAAAATAATTTTTCGGAATATTTAAGAAGATAAAGGGTCACAAAATGGATGGACTGAGCCATAATCTCTGAGGATGAAGTTTTGGATTCAGTGCTTTCAACAATAAGCACTCAAGGTGATTTGTAGATAGATGAAAGTTTGCAAATCACTACTATTCCGTACGTTCAGGCCATTATTGGCACAAGGCTGACTAGATAAATCTAACCTACATTAGAAAAACAGGTTAAAGTATTTGTGCTTAAAAGAACGGGGTGAGGTTTATCACTTTTGCATATAAATGTTAACACAGTGGCATAGTTTTGACTGAAAGAAGAAAAATGCTGTAAACTAAGCAGTGGAACTTAGTAATAAAACCTTCCCACTGATCTTCTGATTTAATTTTTAGAGGTTTTTTAGGAAGAGTTGAATATTTGAATTTCAACATTTATTTAAATTTTGAATCTCTTCCCTTTCTTAGTTCTGTCCAGTGGGTCATATAGACAAGGCTCTCTAGCTAAATGGTAAATAAGGACTACTTTTATTAGTCTTAGTAAGTTTAGATTTGAGCCCCTAATGGGATTTCTTTATCATTCAGAATCTAGACCTTGGGACCCACATGTTCACCTGTGCCTCAGTGAGTATTAGGAAGAGTTTGGGGGGAAAGAGGAGAAAATTAAATACAAGCCTTCTGTATGGGTAAGGATTATAGAATTCAGACCTTGGGTCAGAAGCAAACGTGTTCGCCTCGTGGAAGAAGGAAGAAATACAAAGATAACATGCTCCTGAATAAAGGAAATAAAAGTAGAAAAGTGGGCAAGAAGACAGTTAAGTCCAGTGTGCCTGATGGTTCAAGAGTGAAGAGTAATCAATCAGCCTGTTTCTTCCTTTTGGTCTTAATAATCCCATCTACTGGTAAACCGTGGCCCACTGAATGTTTTGCTCTATTCAGTCAGATTAGCCACTCTGCTCCCTTGGGATAAAATGTGGAAGGGGGTGGAAAGAGGTATTCTTCCCAGTCCACTCCTCCACCTTGTTCAGGAAGTAGTAGAAGTCCTCTTCCACAGACACACACAGAGAAGAGGAGCTGAGTTGCTACCACTTTGTTTCTGTAATGTTATTTACAGGTTTGTTGTTGGTACTAAATCGGATAGTGTTGCTGATTGTATTATTCATGTGGCCATGCTGAAAAGACCTAAGACGTTTGAAGTGACTCTTCAGAGATGAACTCTACAAAGATCTCTACCATGGCCTGTAATCTGTAGCCAGACACAATAAACCTTTATAGTCTCGAATCACTGGCACCAAGTCAGATGTTACCAGGACTCTTTCTGATAATTTTTTAGCCCTTAGCTGTCTTCCCAAGTAAAGAGTCAAGTTAACAGATAGAAATTACTTTCACTTTATTTCTTCTCACAGCCCTTGCATGACTCCAGGGGGAGCCTTTAACCAGCTGCAAACTCAGTATCATAGTGAGAAGCCTGGTTTATACTGAATACAGAGATAAAAGATACAGTTTTCTCCTTCTTCCAATAGTCTTTACCTCCAGCTTCTCCCTTTCCAGCCCTTCAGTTCAACAGATCTAGGTCACAGCTGTGTTTTCCTATGGATTTCATTATGATAATATCATAATATAATTGGTAGGTTCATGCAGACTCATTTCCCAGAAGAGGAGTCAAGTCTGTGCAGTCAGCCTTTCTATTTTACTGGACTTACTTGGCATAAGCATACGTAGTTCCATATGTAGACATATGCACGTATAATAGAAGACATGTACCTGTATCAGACATCCTGCTAAATGCATAGATATATTTCATAAGACTGCATATTTTTAAATGAAGAAAATTTATGCCATTATGAATTAAGACCTTTACTATGAAACTGATTTTGGTTTTCTCTGAGGAAGTTGGTGCTCAAATTGTGTTAGAGGAAAAGTTTTCAGTGATCTGATCTTAATGTGTTAGTAATCTATATGCTGTATTAATAGTGGATTTGCCCTTTAGAGTCCACTGCATTGGCTCTCAAAATTACTGCCTTTGTGTGTTTGTAGAGACTTCATGCTACCCATAACTTGATGGAATTGTTGGTAGCTAAGCACCCAGGAATACCTCCTACCTTACGAGATGGCAGACTTGAAGAAGAGGTAATTAATTTTTTATTCAGTCTATAAAAGAATTTTTTTCAGACTTTATCCATCTCAACATTTATCCATCTCATGTAATGTTAATAATCCATCTCATTAACATTTCCTAGGGCATACCACATCTAAATAAAAGTAATGATATTTTTTTTCTGCTACTTTTATGTTCCAAAGTTTGCCTCGGTTGGTAGAGAATTGCATAGAGATTTTGGATGGTAGACAGTTGCAGTACTCCATATTATGTTGTTTCTCTTGTAATCCACTTGCAGTTATATGGTAACTGCTTTTGTAGATATGGTTGTTGGTAGCCAGCAGCACATGGAAAGAAAAAGGCAAGAAAGAAGGAAAGGAAGGAAGACCTTGTTGATCTCATGACAGATCTGCAAAAGATGTGGTTTAGTAAAAATAAAAAGCTTTGCACTTCCTCCACCTTTCTGTGTATTACCTAGGCGTAAATAAATTCAATCTTTCGGTGGTGTTTCTTGTGTCCTCTCAAAGAAGTTACTTCTGTAGTGAGTCTTGCTTCATTGGAAAGAATGGTACAAATTATTTCACTGTAAATTGTTAATGAGCCTGATATGCTAGTGGCCCCATGGATTTTTACCTTTTTAAAAGTCAGACATAGCAAAGCTAAAATCAAAAGAGTAGTAGATACTTTTGAAATGAATTGAACCTGTAAGTGGGACCTTTTTTATTTGAATTAAAATACAAAGTGAGATTGTAGAAGTGTGTACAGGCCTTTCTTGATGTTAGATGGCAATCTAAGTGTTGGAGATTTTGGAGTGAAATCTTCTTCCCTGTGCAGGCGTCTCACCTTACATACATCAGGAATTCTTTGCTTAAATGCCTTCAGCGACAGGAAGCTCTGGGAGGCCATCGAGTCTGTTGGTAGATAGCTATGATGATCAAATAATTATAGCCAAGGAATTTTAACAGAAATTAATTGGAAGGTTGTGACAGGAACAAGAAAAATGCATCATGAGAGAAGGAAGAAGAAAAGTGTATCGCACTGTATAGATATATTTCCAAGGAGACCATAGTGTCAGTTTTGCCTGACTCCTATAGAATGTGAAGCCACAGATCCAAGAAATTATCTACTTCAACCTCCAGCTCTTGCAAATGAAATAACAGAAGCCCAGGGAAGTGGCTAATCCAAAGACATGTATCTGTTCAGTTGAACCTCATGAAACTGCCATCTTTGTAAGTCCAAGGGTCTAGTGTTGACAACTTCACATGGCTCAACCCACTTCTAAGTGGAAACGTTAGGATTTCCTGTTCAGTAGTCTTTCTGGTTTTCCTCCCACTATCCCATATCACCTTTGATCCCCTCTCTTTATTCATAAAGTAGTTTCAAGAACCAATTAAATATTTCAGTTAAATGGAAGAGAGTAGAGAACTGTATAAGTTTCCTAGTGGGAATTAATAAGGACAAAAGTTTTCAGTATTTCTTTTGCTTTGCAAGTAATGTGATCCTTCTTACCTGGGAAAGTTGAAAGGGGAAGAATTTTTAAATCCTTTTGTATTAGTCAGCTAGGGCTGCCTTAACAAAATACCACAGGCTAGGTGGCTTAAACAAGAAGAATTTATTTCTCACACTTGTGGAGGCTGTGAGTCCAAGACCAAAGTGTCAGCAGCAGTGGTTTCTCCTGAGGCCCCTCTCCTCAGCTTGCAGATGGCTGCCTTCATTTGTGTCCTCACATGACATATCCTGTGTGTGCTTGCATCTTTGATGTCTCTCCTTTTTTTTTTTTTCTTTTTTCTTAAGGACACTAGTCATAATGGATTAGGACTCTACCTTTATGATCTCATTTAACTACATTTACTAATTTAATTACCTCCTTAAAGGGCCCTATCTTCAATTTGGGGGTTAAGGCTTCACCGTATGGTTTTTTAGGGAACACAGTTTAGTCCACAACGCCTATGTTACTGTATATTCTCAAGTGTTATTTCTCAGCTGAAGTAATTCCAAGAAATTGAAATAAGTAAGTCAGACAAATTCTAAAATGTTGTTTTGTCTCATTTTGAACTACTGCTGTTCTTCCCATTCCCCCCCACCCCCTCCACCCCCGCTTTTTTTTTCTGGTTAAAAACTTAGATAGAAATTTGGGAAGCAGACCTTGGGATTTCTTAAATTTTGTGACTTACAGGTAGATGTGATCTCTTTCATATATATCCTAGGAATTACTAGCATGGTTTTTATGTCCTTGACAGCATACTTGGAAGTTTTGTGCTTAAACTGTGTTAAGTAACTTTACATATATAAAATAACCACATTGTTCTTGCAGCATTGTACTGAATTCTTTTCTAGGCCTGGAATGAAAGTTTATATTTGTTTCCTGTTTCAACACAGGCCAAACAGCTGCGAGAGCATTACATGAGCAAGTGTAACACGGAAGTTGCAGAAGCACAGCAAGCTGTGCAGCCGGTGCAGCAGACCGTGCGGGAGCTGCAGAGAAAGGTGCGTCCCCAGAAGGACTCCCCATACCTGAGCATTTCGGGTTGTGTCTTGCTTTGGAGAAGAACTTGAACTTTCTTACTCATCTTGGAATTCTTAGCACCTAGGATGATGCCTATCCCATAATAAACATATATTTGCTGTTAGCAGTGTTTGTTGATTGAGCAGATGCGTAGAGTCCACGGCCATACCACCCTGAACGCACCCGATCTCCTCTGATCTCGGAAGCTAAGCAGGGTCAGGCCTGGTTAATACTTGGATGGGAGCAGATGCATAGATAAATCATCCATTTGGAAGTTGTTCTCTTTCATTTTTTTTTTTTAAGTTCTGATGGGTTTTCTCTTATCTGGTGAGATAACAAGTTGTCTTTTCACGAAAGTAAAGACTTGCCTCACCTCCTTCTGATCTTAGTGTGTATATTTACAAAATCTTTTCTTTTAAGATGTCAGAACATTAGAAACATGGGTATTTTTCTTATGGAACACGTGCCATTTGTCATTTCTAAATTTTTTTTTATGAAATCAGTAGCAAGCCTGAAGAGGAGGCTACACAGAACACACAGTCTTTTTTATTCTAACCAGTTACTCCACATTTTATTCTTCCTAGTGCATTAATTATTTAGTATTCAGGCATATAATTTTGCCAGTTATCAGAGTATTATGGAGTAGAATCTAGTTCAGTTGGTTGAGGATTAGCAGGATGTCTTTATTATGCTGAGAAAGAGACCTGCCACCTTTTCAAATATATACAGTGAATACTGAGTTTTCATTTTGATAATGTATTTTGTTAGCACAACTTTGTTACACAAATATATATACAGTAAATTCTCATTTATCCACAGTAGTCAGGAGACAGGTGGGTATTCTCTTTATGTATGCAAAGGTAGTACACACCCATTATATATAGAGTATACAGTCTATATATATTTCCTTATAATTCCTTGGAAAGTAGCATGCTGTTGTTTCCTTTGATTTTTTTCACAGCACCTTTCCCAGTGACAGAAACATAGTAATGGGATGCCTGGGTGGCTCAGTCAGTTAAGCGTCCGACTTGGGTTCAGGTCATGATCTCATGGCTTGTGGGTGCAAGCCCCACATCAGGCTCTTTGCTAACAGCTCAGACCCTGGAGCCTGCTTCAGATTCTGTGTCTCTCTCGCTCTTGCTCTCTCTCTCTGCCCCTCCCCCACTAGTGCTCTGTCTCTGTCTTTCCAAAATAAATAAATGTTAAAAAAAATTTTTTTTTTAAAAAATTTTTTTCAATGTTTTTATTTATTTTTGGGACAGAGAGAGACAGAGCATGAACGGGGGAGGAGCAGAGAGAGAGGGAGACACAGAATCGGAAACAGGCTCCAGGCTCCGAGCCATCAGCCCCGAGCCCAACGCGGGGCTCGAACTCACGGACCGCGAGATCGTGACCTGGCTGAAGTCGGACGCTTAACCGACTGCGCCACCCAGGCGCCCCAAAAAAAATTTTTTTAAAAACCAAAAACATAGTACTGAAATAACATGAACTGATCAGCTGTTGTCTTTTTTACAGATTTATTCAAATTCTCCTTGGTGGCTGAATGTGATCCACAGAGCAATAGAATTCTCTATTGACGAGGAACTTGTTCAGCGAGTGCGAAATGAAATAACCAGCCACTACAAGCAACAAACTGGGAAGCTTTCTATGTCAGAGAAGTAAGGAAATAGTACAGAATAGAATAACTTTATGAGTAGTGACCCCAAATATTCAGATCATTTGATGTTAAGAGGTGCAATTAAATATCAGAACATACTGTGGTTACGAACATCTGGATTTTACATATTGTTAAGAGTAGATTTCAAACTAAAACATTAGATATAAGTCTGAAAAAGGAAACCTGTTTTCTATATATGACTCATCTTAAAATATTCCCTTTTTAGTGCTTTTTTTTTTTTTTTTAATATACTTAAAGTATATTCTTTGTATCTTCATTGGACACACCCAAAGCCAACTCTAAGCAAAGTCTTGAAATAGACTTTGTTTTGGAGAATTGAGGTAAGGCATTCATGCTTCCACTGTGTAACTCAGCCCCACAGACTAATAACCATCATAGCACCACAGGGGCCCAGGTTTTGTGTTCTAGAGTTTCCTGCGGTCTCCCCCATCTTTCTCTCTTCTCATCAACGCTCACCATTCTTCAGAGTCTTTGTAGGTAAGTTGCATTATTGCTTTTGATGTAGAAATGGTGAATAATTATTTCCAAAGACCAAAGTTATTTTTTTTTTCAAAAATAATTCAATGGTTTAACCCAAAGGAATGTCGGTCTAATGTGAGGAATTGAGATGTTGTGGCAGGACTGTTGATTCTAGGGAGGGGACAGAGAGAGGATCTTTTATTGCTTCTCAGATCATATCCCAGTATAAGGTCAGCCTTGGGATTAGTGTTAGTTTTCAGCATAAGAATATCTTTAAAACGTTTTAAAGTGTTTTCTTTTACTCTTTTAAAAGCCCTTCCAAATGCCTACTACATTTTCCATGTGCCATTACTAATTCAGAGGTACAGTCATCCTCTTTTTCACCATACAGAACTTGACGGCTTCATTTCTGAGATATATGCAGGACATTATACTCTTCACTGCACTTCGTTTTTCTCTCTTAAACCCAAGAGTCACCATTCCAGGATAAGTTGTCATTTAAGTCGTGATTCATTTTATCCAGTTTTAGAGCTATATACTAATGTGTTCTGCCAGCATTGTGGAATTAGCTGATAAGAAAATATTAAAATTATTTTGAAGGTTTTTTTCTTAAATCACATAGAAACTATTTAAATGTTGCAAATTCCTGTATATGTGAACATAGTCCTGTTAAAAGTAGGTCCCAGGGCTATAATGGGACCTATAGGTAATGTAAAACATACCATTTATTACACATTTTTCTCAGAAACATTAGATGTCAATAGAAAGTAAGAAAACACTTCCAAATGTGTAACTTATGCTGTATGCTAACTATACTGGAAATAAAATTAAAAAATTTTTAAATGTATAACTTACATTACCTCTAGGTGAGTTAATGTTTTCTATATTAAATATACATTCAAAGATTATTTTAGCACTGCTGCTGTGTTTTTCAGTGAGATCAGAGTCTCAGAGTCGAATTATTCATGTTTGCTTCTTAACACTTCTTAGGAAAGGAAAATTTTAGTGATTAAGAGCACAGGTGGATTCTTGAGTCAGGGTGCCTGTGTTCATATCCCAACTCCCCCACGTACTAGCTCTGTGACCTTGGGAAAGTTATTGAAGCTCTTTGTGCCTTATTTTCCTCATCTATAAAACCACACAGCATTGTCGTGAGGATTAGTAAATTAATATCTGCAAGGTGCTTGCGTACTTAGAATAGTGCATACCATTTAGTATAATGTTATTATTATGTGTTCTTTTTAACTTAAAGTATTTACAAGAGAGAATATAGCTAACACTGTTAAATGCTGATCTGTGATCATTTTTAGTCCCTAGTTGCATAATTTGTGAATAATACTGATACCTAACCTAATTGTGTTCTTGTATCCCTGTGCAAATTCTTTTAGAAATTATTGAGCACCTGTTCTGTATCTATTACATATTTTTTACAATTTTTTTTTTATTTTGTTTTTAACATTCATTTTTGTGAGACAGAGTGTGAGTAGGGGAGGGACAGAAAGAGAGGGAGACACAGCATCCAAAGCAGGCTCCAGGCTCTGAGTTGTCAATGCAGAGCTTGATGCGGGGCTCAAACTCACAAACTGTGAGATCATGACCTGAGCTGAAGTCTGACTCTTAACCAACTGAGCCACCCAGGCGCCCCAGTATTACATATTTTTTAAAGATATGATCTAATTCTTATCTTCTAAATATTAGCTTAATGAGAAGACCAACCCGTGAACAATTTGAGAAATATGAGTATGTGTAAAAACTTGAAGATGACAAAGGACTAAAATGAATGATATTCTCAATAAACTTCATGGACAGAAAGAAATATCGATTAGTGTTGTAAAATACTGAGGAAGCCTTCAGAAAGGAGAGTGGACTCTTTTGAACAATTTGGAGAAAAATGTGTATGGCATTTTAGGAAGGAGAAGGATATACTCTTAAGCCAACAAATCCAATTTGTATTTTCATTTTCTGATTTATTATTCTAGGCTTTCTTTCTTGTTTTGTAAACCCATTCATACACACCCATACATTTCTTTCCTTAGCACATTTTACTCAGTTTATCAAAAACAGTTAAGAGCATTGTGTTTGGGTTTAACTCCTAACTGCTACATGATAACTTTTAACTTTAATTAAATTATTTTGATTCATTAGGCTTCATCCATAACATGAGCACAATAGTATCTGTTGAGATTATATAGGGAAAGAGCTTGGCAAAGTGCCTGACATCATATAGTGAATACTTAATAAAATGTATATATATGTAAATAATATAAATATATGTGATAACATACATATATACACATATCACATATATATGTGTGTACGTATTTGTAAACTCTTTGTAGCAAGGAATAGAACTCTTGGCTGTTTTTCTTCTTTTCAATTTTTCTCTTTATTTTTCATCCTATAATTCCTTCTCCGTATAAAACAAGAATTTCAGGAGGGACATTTGTAGTAAACCAGCATTAAAAAAGAAAAAATGTGGCAATCTTGGTCTTTCAAAGACACCTGAGGCAGAGACAGATTTTGCAGACTCTGTTTTAGGTCCTGAGGACAGGGACTATTGCAATTTTGGTATCTTTTACAGTAAATAACCCAATGTTGTTATACCTTGTCTCCTAGTAGATTGAACATACTACTAAAGTAAATTCACTCGAGGTAGGCTATGTCGAATGTTGCACAATTTCTTTGACACTTTGACGATCATTTTGTGAATTTGAGGAAATTGACCCACTGTTCTTTTGTTTGCCTTGTGTGGTGATGCTGGTGATGTGAATCAGGTTCCATGACTGCAGAGGTCTTCAGTTCTTACTTACAACACAAATGGAAGAGCTGAATAAATTCCAGAAGCTAGTAAGAGAGGCTGTAAAAAACCTGGAGGGACCTCCATCTCGTAATGTTATTGAATCAGCAACAATCTGCCACCTCCGACCAACCAGACTTCCTCTCAACTGGTAGGTGACAGGAGACGTCATGCAGTGAAATGGCATCACTCCATTATGCTAGCATTCTTCTGAGAGAAGGAACAGTGGCTCATCTAATAAAAGTTTCTTCATTTAAATTCAGACAAAAGTGGAAAGAGATGTATTATTAATGTACTTTTTAAAAAATTCTCAAGAACCACATACTGAAAACTGTGTAATATTTTTTAACGTTTATTTTTGAGAGAAAGACAGGGTGGGGGGAGGGGGGCCTGGGCAGAGAGAGAGGGAGACACAGAATCTGAAGCATGACTGCGAGATCATGACTCTTAACCGACTGAGGCACCCAGGCACTTCTGTAATTTTTTTTCTTAAATGGCCTATTTGTTGTAAAGAAAAAGTGAAATATAAAATACTAATAAGCCTCTTTTAGAAATTACCTTGTTGTTATGTTTGCAAGTTATTTCTCTGATCATTTTTTTTCTTTTTCAGTTGTGTCTTTTGTAAGGCGGATGAATTGTTCACAGAGTATGAATCAAAGCTGTTTTCCCACACGTGAGTTCTCTGATTACCATCAGGAAAGTGAAACCATTATAAGACTTGGTGTTTTGATTTATAAGACTGTGTTTTCCTCATGGAACCTTCCTGTGTTTTTTTTTTCTTTAATTACATCAATTCAGTAAACTTTGGCATGTGATCATTTAACATGCTCAGTTTTACTTATATAAAAGTTATTTCCAAATACTCATGTCATCTAATAATGTGTGATGGAGGGACAGTTTAGAGGAGTGACAGATTCTCAAGTCCAACACATTGTAACTCAGATCCCTCCCCACTATTGTGGGCGGATTACCTCTCTAAGCCTCAGTATCCTCATTCATGAAATGATAATAAAAACAACACTTACCTCATTGAGTTGTTAATGAATATTAAATTTAAAAATGCACATAATTGCTTAGCATAGTACATGGTAAGAGTTCTATAAAAGGTTAGTTTTCAATATACTTTCTCCAACACAAATTTGAAGTTTTCATCCCGTGTCAAGGATTAAGGTACCCAGTGAATCATAATAGCTATGGTATAGCAAAATTATTCCTATTTTACAAACAGAAATTGAGAAAAGGCTAAGTTCTGGTCTCCTTAAATAAACAGATCAACAGTGTACTTTGAGATCATCTTATCATTTTGTTGTGTTTGTTTTTCCATGGTCGGTGGTGGTGGTAGTTTGTGCTTTATATTATGGTAATTCTCATAGCTAGATTTTAGCCTGAACTTTATAGCCATTTTTTATGATGTCAGACTGCTGGTCAAGACACTGGACAAATTTATTATTATGCCTCCAGTGTTTTCAGAATTGCTGCAGTTTCCCAAAGACTTGAAGGCATGATCTTGTAGACATGATATTGAAAGTTATTGATGAAAAGTTATTGACCTTGCTACTCGATTGGCCCTGCCAGTAGGACTTTTACCATGCTCGTTACCCACTGACAGTAGTTACTGTTGTTTTGTTCTCGTTTGTTTTCAGAGTGAAAGGCCAGACTGCAATATTTGAGGAGATGATAGAAGATGAAGAAGGACTGGTGGATGATCGAATACCCACCACCAGCCGGGGTTTGTGGGCAGTAAGTGAGACAGAGCGATCTATGAAAGCATTGCTATCATTTGCAAAATCACATAGATTTGATGTTGAATTCATTGATGAAGGAAGTACTTCAATGGATCTTTTTGAAGCATGGAAGAAGGAATATAAGGTATAGTATTTTAATATTTTTTCCAATATTAAGAATTTTTCTTCTTTATATTATTACTACTTTTCTCTCTTCAGTTTTTAAAAATCTGCTTCAGAGACTTGAGGTATCATAATTTCTCTTTCCCTAAAATGTAATGGTTGTTATGAAGAATAATAAATACAATAGTACTGAACAAATAAGGAACTTCTATATATTAAATTACTAAAAGAAAGTCATTATTAAAATGAAATTGATATGAAGCCTTGTAATTTAGCTGTGAAAGTGTTTCATTCTTCTTAGCTTGATCTTACACTGCAATTCTGTGAAAGTAGAGTTTTGTTTGTTTTTGCTGTTTTGTTTTGCTTTTGCTCTGTGAGTAATAACCAAACGCCAATAATTTCGAAGATTGAAGAACACAGTAAATATTTCTCACCCTACACCACTGGAAACCATTGCAGTTGATAAAGTAGAAAGTGACCCTTTATGTTTATATTTTGATAATTTTGTCATATTACAACTTTGCTTGAAATGAGATTCCAAAATTCATTGATTTTGAATTATTCTTTATATTTGGATTTGTTATCCATTATCCTTCTTTGAAGGTGAAATCTGTGAGGAAATGAAAGAACAGTTTTATTTATAATATTATAATTCCTTTTATATATTTCTTTAAAAATCTGAAGGTCTTGACTTTTAAAGCAAGATAATAATTTCTATCCAGAAAGAGAAAATATGTGGTCTGTAATATCATTTCATATGTTTGGTAAATTGGGGGATAATACCTTTATAGTTGAAATCATTGATTCATAGTAAATTGTTTCTTCTCACATTACTATTCTAAATGCAAAAGCCCATTAACATAGTTAATTATAGCAAGTGATCGGAAGAAGACAGTACTCTGTACAGTATCCAATTGCCCCTGCATTTTTCCTCTGCGCTTGTTTTTATGACCTCCTATGTCTGTTTTCTCAGATCTTTGTGAATTTTTTCTCTGTAACACTGCAGACTGAACTCTCGTACAGCAATGCAAATTAATAAGCTACTGTTATACACGTCAGTTGGGGTCTATCTCAAAGCATAATGTTAGTGAAGAAAGCATATCAAAGATTTTACACTGATACATTTCCATAAATTTGAGAAAAATGTATAACCAAATTATTAAGAATGCGTAGATTAGTATAGCTCCAGTGAAAAGTACAGAAGAGGGAGTCCAGTTCAGAACAGTGGTTAGTCCACTGTAGGGATGAGGGAAGAATATGTGAGGGAAGAGTGATACAGTTGGGGAGGAGCACAGAGGCTCGCCAAGGCATTGGTATTGCTCTTTCTTAAATCGGATGTTGAGTACTCAGTTGTGTATTTTAGTAGTCTCATTATCTCATATATATATATATACATATATATATATATATATATATGTATATATACACACACACACATACACACACACATATGTATGTATATACATATATATATATGATTTTGAAAATGTGAAATAGTTTATAATAAAAATATTTCTTAAAAAAATAAAGATTCCACCAGGCTAACAATGACCTACGAAGATCTATGGTGCCACCAAGATATCTTTGGGTGTTCTGTTTCTAAGATTCTAAAGACACCGTATTATTCTGTGGCCTATGGAGGTTATTCCGTCATATGTCCTCATCTTAAAAAATGGCCCCAAAATTGCTTGTGTCTTAGACACAACTTAACGAAAAAATGTGTATGTCTTAGACTTCACTGAAGACTTTTGATCATGGCACTTTTCGGTGGTTTTAACCAATCTTAATTATGTGCATTAAATACCACTGTCTTCATGTTTTCTTTCAGTTGCTTCATGAATATTGGATGGCTCTAAGGAATCGTGTATCTGCTATTGATGAACTTGCAATGGCTACAGAACGACTGAGAGTGCGTCATCCTAGGGAGCCAAAGCCCAACCCACCTGTTCTTCATATCATTGAACCACATGAGGTAATTTGCAAGTAAATCACAGAAAAGAGCACAGCCAATAAGTGTCACAAAAATCCAAGGCCCATAGAAGAGAGAGTCAAGGCAGTGATCTCTTCTTTAAGAATGCGTTTAATCTCTGCTCTTAGTTTAAACCATATAAAAGTGATTGGTTTTGTAGGTTAAAAAAGACAAGGAGAGAAATATCCTATCTAACATATGCGTAGAATTTACTATTTTGGTTTGTTTCTCTCCAGATTGCATATTTGTGTTTTTTTGAGCACCTTCTGTATGTCAGAATCTTAAGGTGGTCTCAGTCAGTTTTTAGACCTGTGTTCTTGCCTCAGTTTTTTCAGAAATAGAAAAAGCTTCTGTAAGAACAATCAAAAACTTTTCTTTTGCGGGGCCCCTGGGTGGTTCAGTCAGTTAAGCGTGCAGCTTCAGCTTAAGTCTTGATATCATGGTTCGTGAGTTCAAGCCCACCATCAGACTTTCTGCTGTTAGCACAGAACCCGCTTCAGATCTTCGGTCTGCCTGTCTCTCTCTTCCCCTTCCCTGCTCACATGTGTGCAGGCGTGTGCACATGCATATGCGCTTTCTCAAAAATAAATGAACATTTAAAAAAAACCTCTTTTTGCAATTTTCCTTTGTTAATGATGAACAGATAGTAATAACTTATCTTCTAATAAATCTCTCTTTATATCCCAGGAATAAAAAATGACTCTTCCAACCTTTTCTCTCCCATATTTAAAATATTATTTCCTTTATAATTTTATTCCTTGTATGTGTTTTATCTTTTAAATCTTTTTGCTTTTCTAAAGCTTGGAGACTATACCTTAGTTAAACTTAGAAATACTCATTTTTTGTGTGTCAGCCTTTAAACCATGAATTGTAATTTTTTCCTGTGTAACCAAATTCCTCTTATTTTTATAATCTTCTGTCTGCTATTTTCTACTGGGCAAAAGAAGGACGGGGTGGCGGTGGGGATATGAGTGTGTGTGTGTGCAGGGAGAGGCTGCCTGGGTTTCATAAAATCGCTCTGACCAAAGCAGCAAATCACTTAGTTTTTCTTTATCTCCTGAGTATTACTGAAAAATGGTACATAAATAGAATTTGGGTTGATTTTTATCCAACTTCAAGTTTATGGGGAAACTTCGTATTTATTAAAGTTTGTCTTCTGTAGTGCAACATATATAGAGAGAGAGATTCCCTTTTGAAATATCTAGTATCCGTTTTTGCAAATTTGAGTTTTCATATGTCAATGGATTTGCTTAAATAGGACACCCTTAAATTATTGAGGAAGAATTGTGCATGTTTAATAGAATAAAATCTTTCTAAGAGACAGTAAAGAAGTTTTTTTTTTTTTTTTTTTTTTTTTAGGTAGAACAAAATCGTATAAAACTGCTAAATGATAAAGCTGTTGCTACATCACAACTTCAGAAGAAACTTGGGCAGCTTCTTTACCTAACTAACTTGGAGAAGGTATTGTGTTTAAAAGATGCTACTTTTTCCCATGCTGTATATCTGTAAACCTTAGTGACTCTTTCCTTTTAATCTATTAGTCCCACAATTAATGGTACAGTGTTTTGTTTTTAATCAGTCTTTTTTGTGTGTGTTAATTGTATCAGTCAGAACACAAGTTATATCTACACTAGCTACACAGATCACAACAGATGATATTGTGTTATACAGATTCTATAAAGGATGTGTACTGTAGAGTATAGAAGAATGTAAACAGATTGTAGTTCAAAACCTTGAATAGTGGAAGTATTACAACATACCTCTAGGCAAAGGTTACATTATATAATCTCTCTCCCTCTCCTCTCTCTCTCTCTATATATATCTATATATAGATGTGTGTATATGTCTATATATAGATATATATACACACACGCATTCCTTAATACATAAATAGATTTTTAATTTGTTATTTGGAATTATAAAATGTTTGGAAGGCTACTAAATCAGAAAAT
Organism: Lynx canadensis; assembly: GCF_007474595.2. Lineage (NCBI taxonomy): Eukaryota > Metazoa > Chordata > Mammalia > Carnivora > Felidae > Lynx > Lynx canadensis. The sequence goes on along the minus strand of NC_044307.1, from coordinate 132,204,197 downwards.
ATAACAATGAATTATTTAATGTAATTCAAAACACATTTTCTGAGTTGTGAGCAACATACTGTGTTGGACATTGATGAATGTAATTCCATTTGATTGTGAGAATAAATAGCTTTTGACAGTACCTTCCAGAAAGAGATACAATAGATTTTTGGATAGGACAAGTAAAGGAAAGCAGTAGACTAGAGTTGGTCCTGAAAACTGATACAAAATACATTTAAGTGGATCTGTAAATCCCAGTGGTGAGAAAATGAAAAGTTGAACATTCATTATAAGTAAAACAGCACAGTGGCTAAGAAGATAGTCTTGGGATCCAGACAGTTCAGGTTTGGTTCTTGACACCACTATTTTCTACATGTAGGTCTTTAAGTTATTTACCTTTCTTTGCCCCATCGTAAAATGAGAATAATAACATTATCTTGCAGGACTTTCTTGAGGACTGTGTAAATTAATATAGGAAGAGTGCTAGAGCAGTTCCTAATTTATTAAGCACTTACTAGGTCTTTGCTATTAATATTATTATATTATTACTAATATTACTATGATGACTGCTGTTATCCTGGCAGGAGAAAAAAGATGGGAGAAAACTTAAAAGTCGGTCTCATGCAAAATGCTAGCACTAGAGAAATAACATTTGGAAAAAATTTCTTCTTATTCCTAAATGTGAGTTTTTTTAATGTTAGATTTCTACACTTTACATGTGAAAGTCAAAACAAAGAAATAGGTAATTGTTAGTTATAGGATATAAATCAGGATATCGATTTGTTGAATGGGTTTTTTTTAATTAAAGTTCTAAGTAAGAATATATAATCTGCCTAGAAAACCCAATTCAGCTAATAATATAAGAAAAAAACATTTAATTTGTAAGTGAAGGAAAATCAAATTAAGCTCATACCATTTCCTGCCACCAAATAGGGAAAGATTTTTAAAATAACATTCCACAGGGGCGCCTGAATGGCTCAGTTGGGTAAGTGTCAGCTCTAGGTTTTGGCTCAGGTCATGATCTCATGACTCATGAGTTCAAGCCCTACATCGAGCTCTGTGCTGCCAGCACACAGCCTGCTTGAGATTCTCTGTCTCCCTTTCTCTCTGCCTGTCCCCCACTCATGCTCTTTCTTGGTATCTCTCAAAAATAAATAAACCAAAAAAAAATTTTTAACACTCCACAGTGGTGAAAGGGCAGTGAATGGATATTTTGTGTATTACCAATGGGAATATAAATTTATATAGCCCTTTCCCGAAAATACTTGGACATATATTAACAATTTTAGATAATTAATAGCTTTTGACTCAGTAATTCTTAGAACTTTTCCTGAAACAGAAATTTGGGGGGTAAATTAGATATGAGGATATTTATTACAACATTACACTCGCTCTCTCTCTCAAAATAAGAAAGTTGAGAGAAAAAAATAACAAAATTAAACAAAAAATAAAACTATAAATGGAGTATAATCCCAATTTTATGTGACTGTGTTTAGTTAAAGTAAATAAAAATAGTAAACTAAACAAATTTTCAAAATTTTCTGGCAGTCAGCAGGGACTTATTGAGCACCATTTGACGTATATACATTATAGTAGGAGTTTGAGATAGAGTTGGTCCTTGGCCTCAAGGAACTTAATGTGATTTGATGTAATTTGATGTAGACAGATCATAAGCACTGATCAAATAGTGATTTAATAAGATGTTAGTTAGCAAGTCAACTAAACTTGGGAAATAAAATATAAATTAATCACTTAAAGCAGAGCGGTATACATTTAAGAGCTCTGAAGAAATTTAAAGATGAACGTGTTACACTGTTGATCAGCAGTTTTCAGTATCAAGTAAGAGAAAACTGGTAAATTTCCAATAAGATTTCAAAGCATAAAGAAGGTCTCCAGTACATAAATATTGAGTCACTGTGTTGTACACCTGAAATTAATATGTGTCAATTATCTCAGTTAAAAAAATAAGTTGTTCAGAAGAAATTTTCTGAATACTAAGCAACCACATGATATCTTTAATACTCTATTTATTTGAGGACTGCTACTTCTATATGGGAATAGCAGTGATGTATTGCCATTACCTTAGTAACATTTTGTTTTTAAAGACAGTAGAGACCTATAGAAGCAAAAAGGTTGAAGTGAAATGACGTTCTAGGAAAGGAAGAGCTCTTTCTAGGTTAGCTGAGATTGCTGGCCATTGTCTTGCCTGAAAACATTTGCCATACCTGGGTACAGACTGAGATTAAGGTCAGTATTGCAGAGGGACTCAAACAGGAGAAAGAGAAATCAGTAGTACTTTTGATGGCCAGGTGAGTTAGTATTATATTTTGAACCTAGAGGAGCCTCAGATGCACAACAAACTTTACTCATTTGCTAAGTGACACTTGACAGTTAGGCCTGAAGTAGAAATACACAGTGAAATCTTAGTTTCACAGCACTCAGGAAACAGTTCATTCCCAAGAGAGCAAGGAGCCAACAATGAACATAACAGGTCTTAACCACTGAGACATTTGAAACCATAGTGGCCTGCGTTTTTAACTAAACTTAAAATAGATCCCCAAAACCAGCTCAGTTTTTTAATGGATTGAGTAGCCACTCACCCCTTAACCTAACTGCCTACTGGGGGAGGGGTAATCCCTGTGAAGGAAAATAACATCTAATTTTGTCAGTTTGTTGTATATAAACAAACTAGGAAATGTAGCACACAATAAGAATTTCCAAGAAATGTGCAAGGCAGGAGAATGTGACCAGTAATTAAAAGGTAATAAGTGGACAGTCAGAGCAGATCTATAAATAATCCAGATTGTGGACATAGCAGGAAAGGACTTTAAAGTAATTATGATTAATACATTAAAGAGAGGAAAAGCTAGACAACATAGATAAAATGAACTGGAATATATACAGTAGAATCAAATGGACATTTTGGAATGGCAAAATCCAGTACCTGAAATTAAAAACTCATTGGATGGTGACCAGACACAAAATGACAGAAGTAGTGAAATCAAGTATTGTTCAACAAATAATACCCAGTTTGAAGAAGCATATAAATAAAAGTAAAGAACAGCATAAAGTGAAAGATGTGGGACACAAGTCATATGATTGGCATACATGTAATTGAAGCTCCAGGAGAGAAAGAGATGAAATGGTACTAGAGCAACGTGAAAAAGTAATGGCTAAGAATTTTCCAAAACGGAAAGGTAATATGATAACATCTTACAGATTCAAGAAGCTCAGAAAACCCCAAACAGAAAAAATAATTTTTTTAAACACCTACGAGTATCCTAATCAATCTGCTAGAAACCAAAAATAAAGAAAAAAAAAACAAAAAAAACAAAAAAAAAAAACTAAGCAACTAGAACTGGGAGAAAAAAAAGAATAATACTTTCAAAGTAGCACCATAAAAATGGTGACTATATACCTTCTCCTTGTTGACTACACAGGGAAACTGTTTTCTTTTAGCATTTTAAAGATGTTATTCCACTGTTACCACGTTTGCATAGCTTTGCTGTGTAACCAGATAACAGTGGAAGAACATCTTTAAAATACTGTTTTAAAAAGTGAAACAAAGGGGTGCCTGGGTAGCTCATTGGGTTAAGCATCCGACTTCGGCTCAGGTCGTGATCTCACGGTTTGTGAGTTTGAGCCCCGTGTCGGGCTCTGTGCTGACAGCTCGGAGCCTGGAACCTGCTTCAGATTCTGTGTCTTCATCTTTCTCTGACCTTACCCCACTTGTGCTCTGTCTCTCAAAGATAAATAAATGTAAAAAAAAAAAAAAAAAAAAAATTATGTTAAGTAAACAAAAAGTAAAATAAAGATGTTTCTAGATAAAGACTGAAAGAATTCCTTCCCAATAGACTCACACCACAACCAATATTAAAGGGAGTTCTTTGGACTGAAGGGAAATTATACCAGTTTGAAGGGAACTACAGGAAGGAACACAGGTTAAGAGAAAGCATAAATATGTAGGTAAATAAAAAAGAATATTGACTCTGCAAAGCAATAGTACTGTTGTATAGGATATACATCATATACAGAACTCTGAAAGCTATAACTGTAACACAGAGGAAGAAGGTAAGCAGAGCTAAACTATTACAAGATTCTTCCATATGTTAGAAAAATGGACAAAAAAGTCAGTAAGGATATCTAACATTTGAACACTGAACAACCATGACCTAAATGACACAGACCAGTTATACCCAGCAAATACAAAATACACTTTTCTTAGGAGTACATGGAACAGTCACCAGAATAGACCTTCAGCTGATTCAAAGAACAACTCTTAAGATTCTTAAAGGATTAAGATTATACAAGATTATGTTTTCTAACTAAAGAGGAATTAAACTAGAAATCAATATGGAAAGATAACCAGGTAAAGAACCAAATATTCAGAGATTAACAACACACTCCTAAATAACCCGTGAGTTAAATAAGTCACAATGGAAATTAGAAAACGTTGTGAACAAAAATAAAAACTAAAAATTATGGGGGCACCTGGGTGGCTCAGTCGGTTGGGCGTCCGACTTCAGCTCAGGTCACGATCTCACGGTCCGTGAGTTCGAGCCCCACGTCGGGCTCTGGGCTGATGGCTCAGAGCCTGGAGCCCGTTTCCGATTCTGTGTCTCCCTCTCTCTCTCTGCCCCTCCCCCGTTCATGCTCTGTCTCCTCTGTCCCAAAAACAAATAAACGTTAAAAAAAAAAATTTTTTTTTTTAAAAAAATTATGTGACAATGTGCAGCTAAGGTGTGCTTAGAGGAAATTTATAACTTTAAGTCAGGATCTGCAAAGTACCATACGTGGGACAAATCCAGCTCACTACCTGTTTTGTAAATAAAGTTTTGTTGGAACCCAGCCACACTCATTCCTTTACATATTGTTTATGGCTGCTTTCATGCTACAATAGCAGAGTTGAGTAGTTGCAACAGAAACCACATGGCCACAAAGCCTACAGTATTTACACCCAGGCCCTTTTTCTTTTTAGAGGGAGAAGGATCATGCATGAGAGGGGGAGAGGGGCAGAGAGAAAGAGAGAATCTTAAGCAGGCTCCACGCTCAGTGCAGAGAGTGATGCAGGGCTCAATCCCACAACCCTGGGATCATTACCTAAGCCAAAATCAAGAGTCAGACGCTCAACCAGCTGAACCAACCAGGCCCTTTGTGGAAAAATAGTAATCATACTTCAAATCTAAAGAGAAGAGATGTTGTAAATTATGATAAGTTATTTACAGAATGCTACATAATGCCCTTTATTATATGCATGCCTGTGGATAAACTCCCGCACTGACTTTTGGCCATGTGACACAAGCGTAGAGATTTGCAAAGTATGTGCACATTAGAGTTTTCCCAACCTTGTTGCTCTTTGGAACTCTGAATCTATGTGAAGCAGCACAAGTTATCTTTCTTGAGGAGCAGAAACCTCAGCTCAGCCCTCTCTCCAGACTAGCTAGTCTTCTGGCTTCTAGACATCAACATGGCGCCATAGTGCACCATCCAGTCCCAGAGCACACAGGTGACCTATGGAATCATGAGAAGTTCATGTTTGTTTTAGCCACTCAGATTTTAGGTGGTTTGTTATATGTTATCTGAAACCAAAATCAACAAATAGAAAAAAAGAATAATTCAGCTTTTTAAAAAAATACTTATATTTTAGTTAAAGGAATTGTTTTGAACACATTCAGTTGCTGAATCTATGCACAATTTACCTTTTTTTTTTTTAACTACTTGCAAAAGTCAAAGGATAATCAAAAATAATTTTTTTTTAAATGTTTATTTGGTCAGTGAAACCACAGACTTACAACTTCAATGATCTGTGAGTCATTTACTTTCTTTTATGGTTTCCTCAGCATTCAAACCTGACAATTTGGTGACCTTTTTGAAGCTCAAAAATTTTTGAAATAGTTATAAAGAGATTTTGAAGAGAACTATTATACTTCAGTATAATTTCCAGGCGAAATAAGTCTCAAATCAAAGATATTTTGCTTTGCCCTAATGAGATTAGAAAAGATACTGAAAAGAAACCTAAGGAGACCTGTAAATAAATGCTGCCTCTTCCCAAGTCTATGATCACAAACCCAGTGGATGTACAGAATAAATACTACCTTTCCAGTTTTTAAGGAGCCTTTATTTCAGAATTCCAAATTACATTTTTTAAAATAATACATATTTATTTATAACAAAATTTAGCTTGAAAATAAATTTTGAGAATTTACCTTTTTTTTTTTTTTTTTTTTTTTCCCAACGTTTTTATTTATTTTTGGGACAGAGAGAGACAGAGCATGAACGGGGGAGGGGCAGAGAGAGAGGGAGACACAGAATCGGAAACAGGCTCCAGGCTCCGAGCCATCAGCCCAGAGCCTGACTCGGGGCTCGAACTCACGGACCGTGAGATCGTGACCTGGCTGAAGTCGGACGCTTAACTGACTGCGCCACCCAGGCGCCCCGAGAATTTACCTTTATATCACATTGTGCTTTCATTTTGCCTGCTATAATAGTCACATATATAGTAATATGATAACTTTTAACAAACTTTAATGCAATTTATTTCCTTTTTGTTGTTGTTGTTGTTCCTTGAATGTTATTTGTAAAACCTGGGAATATTAGTATTAAGTATTTTTTTTTTTTAATGTGTATTTATTTTTGAGAGAGAGAGTGTGAGCTAGGGAGGAGCAGAGAGGGAGAGAGAGAGACAGAATCTGAAGCAGTCTCCAGGCTCTAAGCTGTCAGCACAGAGCCTGACACGGGGTTTGAACTCAGGAACCCTGAGATCATGACCTGTCATGGTCACTGAGCCACCCAGGCACCTATAATAATATATTATTAAATCACCTTAATTACTAGATTATTTAAATAGAAATTGCCAGCATCTACTTTTATAAATGAGTTATAAAATGCATATCAGGTTTTAAAATGCAACTAACCTAGTTTTATTTTTTTGAACAGTCTCAAGATAAAACATCAGGAGGCATTAATCCAGAACCTTGTCCAATCTGTGCTCGGCAGCTGGGAAAACAGGTGAAGTAATAATAAATATCATATGCATTTATAAAACACTTTACACTTTCAAAGGCATTTACCTACAATCTCTCTTTTTTCTCATAACAGTTTACGTCCAAGGCAAAAATTCCCTCCATCTTAAGATAGGGCCAAAGGTTAGGTGATATGCTTTAGTGCTACATATGCTTGAGCAGTGTTCCTCCTTAAGTGATAGGTAAAAACATGTTTCTAGAATAACCCCATGTTTTTCATTAAAGGTGCATAGTTTTGCTTGTTTCCAGTCACAAGATCAAGTCTAAGTAATTTGACTTTGTCAGTTTAACATGTTTATTTGGTAATCGTACAGAAATATAGCATATATAGATTTACGTAAGGTATTACAAGGGTATAGTAACATGGCATTACTTGGGATTATTAATATCTAGTAATACCAGGCTTTAAAGTATAAATATATCTCTCCTGGGGGAATTTAGATGTGATTTTTACAAGCCCATTATGTCAGTTAAGAATATTCTTTTTGAGGGGCGCCTGGGTGGCTCGATCGGTTAAGCGCGGCCGACTTCGGCTCAGGTCACGATCGCGCGGTCCGTGAGTTCGAGCCCCGCGTCAGGCTCTGTGCTGACAGCGCGGAGCCTGGAGCCCGTTCAGATTTCTGTGTCTCCTTCTCTCTGACCCTCCCCCATTCGTGCTCTGTCTCTCTCTGTCTCAAAAATAAATAAACGTTAAAAAAAAAAAAAAAAAAAGAATATTTCTTTTTGAATGTTGGTGTACAAATGTCTATAAACTTAATGGCACCGTATTAGCTTTCCTCAGATTCTTTTATCCTACCAACTGTGATTTTTGAAAGTATAAATTTCTACTTTGTATGATAAATCAATGTATACAATATTAATTTTAATTGCTCCTCAAAATTTGAAATGAGTAAAAGTATTCTTGGCTGTTTTTTCTATGACTGAGAGTAGAAAGTTAAATATATGAGCTCCACATTCTGACCAGCAATAATCAGGAAAAAAAGTACCTTTTAGTTTACACAATGTATGCAGAAGTGAGATTTTTAAAGGACATTTTATTGATAATAAATCTTAGATAGATGCTACTTTGGAAACTGAGGCTAGAAATGTACAGACCCTGGTGATTTCTGAGAAAGAGTCACTGGTGAAAATGTGATAAAAGTGATAAAAATGGAAAGAATCATGATGTAAGTAAGTATCTTTTTTACTTTTAGTTTTGATGAGATTCATGCAACTGGATGAATCAGAAATTTTGTTTAATTTATGTCTTAACATTTCCAGTTTTAAAGTTCTTTCATATACATTATTTCAATTAATTTTAGTACAGCCCATATTGTAGTATAAGCTGTATTTCCTACACTTAGGAGAAACATTCTGGACTATAATAAGAGTAACAAAACTTTACTTTTTTAACTCTGTTCCTAGCCACAATCTGTAGGAAATCTAGATTAGCTTCCTGGTTCTCCTGTTCCCCTCCTGATTTAGAGAATCGGTCAGAGATAACTGGCTATCCAGATATCTTTGGTTATCCAGAGATAATCCCGGCAGCCATTGCCAATTGTCTGTCTTGGGTTTGGGCTGGTTCAGTCAGTCACCCCTGAGGCCCCAGCGCCAGGTGTCTCTGGTGTCTCCTGATTGCAGATATAGGTGAATTTATCTTGTTCAGGCTGTCCATGCAACAGCTGTCATGAGCCACAAAAGCTCTCTTATTGGAGGGAAGTGCCCTTCACCCCCACTGGCAGTGGAGGCACACAGGTACAGCAGAGTGCTGCTGTGTCTACAGAAATGCGCGTGAAACAGCTCTTTAATTTACTGCAGCTTCAACTCCTGACGATGACACGAGTCCCTGAGAGCACGTGTGCAGCTGAAACAACGGCATGAACAGCATCAGCCAGTAAGCCCCAAACAGCCCCTCCCCCTTGGCAAAAACTATTTTAAAAACAAGTTGATATGCCTCATTTTTCTCTTCCCGACTGTGAATCTTTCCTAAGGGGCTTCTTAGTCTGTCCTGCAAAATTCCTCAGGTGGACCCACCCATGCACCTTCTTTCCATGCACGTCCATATGTGTCCAAACCCTAGAAAAATACAGCTTAGTGCTTAGGGACCTAGTCACTCATAACACTGCTCAGTTGTTGTTGTTGTTCACCAGGGGAGAAAGTTAAATAACTTGCATAAGGTGTACAGCTTTCGAAACTGACCTCTCACCTAAAGCAAATAGACTTCTGCCTCCCTCATTGCCTAACACAGGTGTCTCCATGGTATATTCCAAGAGTCAGAATTATTGTACTTTTCTTGAAATAGGGCAAAGGGGTATCAAAAATGTCTTTTTATTTATTTATTACATTTTTTAATGTATGCAGAACCACTTTATTTTATTTTTTAAATGTTTTCTTTATTTTTGGAGAAAGTGGCAAGTGGGGAGGGGCAGAGAGAGAGAGAAAGGGACAGAGGATCTGACGTAGGCTATGCACTGACAGCAGAGAGCCCCATGTTGGGACTTGAACTCACGAGCTGCGAGATCATGACCTGAGCCAAAGTCGGATTGCTCACCAACTGAGCCACCCAGGTGCCCCCCAGAACCACTTTTAAAATAAATGTGAGATACTAGCCCATCTCATTATCAATATAATGATTACTGTAACATGTGAAGTTGTAAATCCATTTAATGAGTTATATAGAATATACTGATGATGATATTATCTCCAAATTAATGTTGTTCTCAGTCCTTCCATCATATCTGCTGTTACAGTGCTAAAAGAGTAATTTGCAGAGGCGCCTGGGTGGCTCAGATAGGTTAAGCGTCCCAACTTTGGCTCAGGTCATAATCTCACAGCTCGTGAGTTCAAGCCCCACATGGGGCTCTGTGCTAACAGCTCAGAGCCTAGAGCCTGCTTCCAGTTCTGTGTCTCCCTCTCTCTCTCTCTGCCCCTCTCCCGCACTGTTTCTCTCAAAAATAAACATTTAAAAAAATTTTTTAAGAGTAATTTGCATTCTTCCTAATACCGAAATGAGAACACCAACTTAGAAAATAATGGTTGACTGGCTGTTATGCTCACAGTTAGTGTGAGTGGAACTAAAGACTATGGAAGCTTACTCTTGTTGGACTAAAAAATAGTTAATTTTAAAGTACAACTTAGCGTTTATGACTTAAGAATATTAATGTCATAAAACATTTAGGAAGTGAAATGACTCCCTTCTCCTTTTAATATGTTTATACATTGAAGGCATCTTTGATAACATCTCACTGAGGTATATTCTGTGTGTTTTCTTTTCCAGTGGGCAGTACTGACTTGTGGACACTGCTTCTGTAATGAATGCATTTCAATTATTATTGAACAGTACAGCGTAGGGTCTCACAGAAGCTCCATTAAGTGTGCCATCTGCCGCCAGACCACATCTCACAAAGAAATCTCGTACGTCTTCACCTCAGAGAAAGCCAGCCAGGAAGAGGACATCCCTGTGAAGGTACAGTAGGTTAAGAACGTGTAGAAGCATAGTCAGAGCAATGTAATAGGAATCCGTAACTAGCAGTGAGAGCATCAAAATCAGAACAAGGCTGGCACAGTGACTATGTGGAAACCACTGTTCCTGTCCGTAGGAACACTGCCCAAGAGCCTCAGCTTTACCATCTTTCCTTTCTGTGTGGGAGAAACACAAGAATACTTTTCAAACATGGCTAGCCATCGTCAGGTCCACTGTGGCAAGCAAGTACATTTTAGAATTTCAGTTCTCCATCATCTTCAATAATATTTCTGTCTACTACAAATATAGCTCTGATTAAATTAGAGATTTACTTAAAGAAAGCTTTTTCCTCATTCTTTCATTTACCCTAGATAGCAGGGAAAAAGGGTGAGCCCAACCTAATTGGAAGAAAAAATATAGTGGTTGCTAAAATTAAGACTGTCACAAGAAGGAGATAGTATACTTTTTTTTTTCTTTTTCATGTTTATTTACTTACTGGGGGGCAGGGGTGGGCAGAGGGGGAGAGAGAGAATCCCAAGCAGGCTCCTTGCTCAGCGCAGAGCCCAATGCCAGGCTTGATCCCACGACCCTTGATCATGGAAACCTCTTGGGGGCTCAGTCGTGACTTGAGCCAAAATCAGGAGTCAGATGTTTAACCGACTGAGCCACTCAGGTAACCCAAAAGGGAGATAGTATACGTTCAAATGACATGGATTGGTATTTCATGATATAGCCAAAACTTGGCTTTATTTTCTAATTTCTCCCATGCTTCATCTAAAAATTTTAAGAAGTGACTAGAATTTGAAATCCAAATAGGATCTGTACTTGGATTTTCTGTCTAAGGGGCATCTATTTGGTAACAAACCTTTACTAGAATTCTTTGTTCTTTGTCTTCCTTAAACATGCTTTTTTTCCCTCCCTAACCAACTTAGGACAAAGAACAAATCAATATATGTTGTAGCAGGGAATAGGGGCCTGAAGGAGTAGTTGAGAGTTAAACATCCTTATTTTTAAGGATTGTATTTTTGAAGAAATTAACTACAGTTTGAAACTATCAGGAGTTAGGCAGGTGATAGGATTCTGCCACGTGAAAAAAGTGTGGTTGAATTGAAGAATATGTAATTGCTGTTTATTCCTACTATTATTTGAGTAAAACCTGAAAATGTCGTCACATTGCTCTCTAGTGTGTTGGGATAAGCAGAATGCACTTCCTTTCATTCATTCATTGATTCATTCATTCATACCATACGTGTTATTGGATACATTGTGTGTGCCAGGCAGTGTACTGAGCCTCACTGATACAAAGTACATTTCTGAATAAAACAGACATGATTGCTGCCCCCGGGGATTTTACAGTTTGACAATGTTTGGGGAAGGAATTTGAGTTGGAGCAGGAAGCACCAGACAGTACACAGATAATTAATATATTAGAATCATGATCAGCCCTACAAAAGAAAATCAAACCTGGCTCCTCTCAGGGAATGACAGTTAAAATAGATGTCCAAAGAATGAATGAATGAACCCAGCTGGGGTGAGGAGAGAAGTGAATTAGTGGGGAGGAGGCTGCAGCCAGAAAGAAACCAGCAAAAAACAATACATAGAACGTCTATACACAGAATTCTATACATAGAATACATAGAATGTCTGAGACAAGAAGGAACTCGGTGGAAGTCAGTGGCTTGGCAGTGTAGAAGGCACAAGGGACAATTGAATGAAATGCGTCTGGAAACCAAAAAGGGGCCAGAGGCTGAGGGGCCATCTGAAGATTTGAGAATTTTCTTTTCATATGAACAGAAAGGCATTACATGTTATAAAGCAGAGAAGTATCATGATTAGATTTGAATCTTTAAAAAGATCCCTTTCCTTGTAGTGTGGAAATTAGATTAGCAGGAATAGAAAGAATGAAAAAAACTTTGGAGAGACCGGTTCAGGAGGCTGCGGCAGTAGCCGTGGTGGCTTTGATTAGGTTTCTGGTCGTGGAGACAGAAGGAAGCAGATCTAGTCATGAGATATTTAAAGTAAGGTGAATGGTAAGGTAGAATGCTGGAGGAGTTGATGAGGCAGACTTTGATAGGTGACCCCCTGGTTTCTGAAGTCAAAAATCAGGTGGATAATAAGTAGTACAGTTGCCAGTAGATGGTATTTGGAAGAAGGATATATTAAACATGCTGTGTTTGAAATGCCTAAGATACTCAAGTACAGCTGTGCAGCACAGCCACTGGCATAGTGATGTTGGAGGCTGTGGAAGTGGATGAGATTACCCAGAAGAGACACAGAAGTTAGCTTCAGACCAGGTCCCGTAGGACTCCAGGGCTGTTTGAAAGTTGAGTAAAAGGGGAGGAGCAGAAAAGGAGACCAGAAGGAACAGCTGGGGCCATGGGCAGCTGAGGAGCGTATGCTGTTCCACAGAGGCCACAGGAGGACTGCTTCAGTGAGGAGGCAGCTATCAGCTGTTCAGTGATGTTGAAGGGGGCTCAGCCACTGGGGACCATTTTGGCTAATGAAGGGCATTGACAACCTCAGAAGGAGCTCTTTCCCTGGAAACGTAGAGGCAGAAAACAGTTTAGGAGGGAATGAGGAGTGAACAAAAAATGAGTAATAGAGAAAATGCCCAGATATTTTATAATAAATTTAGCTATGAGGTAGAAAAGAGAGAATTATAACCAGCAGGAGATACAGAGTGCAGAAAGGGGGGTGTTTTGTTTTAGGGTTTTTTGGGGTTTTTTTTAAGATAAATGTTCTGGAGTATGTTTAATCTCTGGCAAAGAAGGCTAGCTTGAAGATATAAGATAGAGAAGGGATATCTGCAGTGTAAGTTTCTTGAAAGAACAGTGTTGACATAAAGAGAAAGTGGAAATCCCACTGAAATCAATACAGAGAGGTTGGGCTACTGAGCAAATAAGCTGTAAGGGCACTTGTCAGAGGATGGGATATTTTAGTCATTTCAGAAGGACAGGTATTCGGTACTCCAGATGTGCTGCAGAAGTAGGTGACCCAAGTGAGGTGGAGGAGAAAAGGGGCTAGAAATGAAGAGGTAACTTGAACGTTGAAGGGTTGTCCACGTGGACAGTGTACCCTATCTAGGAGCTGAGGTATAGAGTTAACGATTTTGAGATAGGCCGCCGATCCTTTCGTGAATGAGAGATAGTGTTCGGTAAATGATGGCAGCAAAGGGTAAAATTAGGGGATAAACTGGGCTTCGTGAGGCCCAAAAAGAATGGAAATTTTACAAAAGTGAGAGAGAATGATCTGAAACCTGCATCAGGGACCAGAGGATACCAGAGCTCATAGTGTAAGGAATATTAGAGTGGATGTCTCCATCAAGAGGCCTGCTGAGATAATGGTGTGCTCCAAGGACAGCCGTGTTCTAGTTAAAGCAAGGAAGTGGAGAGCAGCATTTCCACAAAAGGTTGAAAGTGTAGAGGAGTTTGTTGACCATAAGCCCTCATTCCTGGGGAACCACCAGAGTTCGGGAGTAGAAAGAGAAAAGGCAGGGCGGGGAGTGGGAGGGAACTGCAGAGCAGTAGGGGGAGTCACAGAATGGGGCAGACTGAGTGATGAGAGGATCATGACTTACAGGGGTCATGTAGCCCTGATCCTTGTGAATCCCCTGGATAAATGTGTATTTTTAAGCCACATGCCAAAGGGTTACTGAGTGAAGGAAGACTAAGGTGGTCTGTGGTGCAATCTGCTGACCAGCCCTGAGGCATTTGATGGCTAGACCTGATCTTCCTCCCCACCCAAAGAAGCGCTTTCTGGGGCACCTGGGTGGCTCAGTCCGGTTAAGCGTCCGACTTCAGCTCAGGTCATGATCTCGCGGTTTGTGGGTTCGAGCCCCACGTCAGGCTCTGTTCCGACAGCTCGGAGCCTGGAGCCTGCCTCGGATTCGTGTCTCCCTCTCTGTCTGTTCCTCCCATGCTCGCGCTTCGCTCTCTCTCAAAAATAAAGATTTAAAAAAAAATTTTTTTTCTTTAAAAAGTCTTTCTTCCCACTTTCCCTCTCTCCCTTTCTTCCAATCCTGCAGTTTCCTTCTCCTTCCCTTAAAAAAAGTCTTTCTTAGCCCTTGTTTCTCTTCTAATTCTTTCTTTGGCCTTAGACATCCCAAGGCCACAGATGGCATTCGTGGCTAGAAGGGCTGCTGACCTTATTAGATAAAAGCGTTCATCACAGTAATAGGAATGAGTGTGAGAAAGAAGTGCTGTGTCAGGCTTCATGCCGTGAAAGTTTAGGAAGTGATTGCTCTAGCTACCAGTAAACAGCACGGCCTCTATGAAACTGAGTCACTGAGCCCATCAAACCCAAACACCTGTTCGTTTTATGGCACCTTTCCTAGATACACAGGAGAGAGATCAAGGCAGTTACATTTGCTGTCCTGTTGGGACGGGAATATCGGTGTACAAATGCTGTTTATTATGCTCTGACTTCTTCCTGTCTTACCTCGGTACTGATGAACACACGAATTAATTGAAGCATCTCATAAAAAGTTGTCAGATTACAGAATTTGCTAAAGTTAACTTTTCTTTTGTCACAGGTGCGTCAATACTTGTATTCCCTTTTTATTAAACACGGTGACTGAATGAATATTGGACCTGATAGGCTTGCAGGTTTTGCTTCTTGCCCCATTTACTTTTGCTTCTCACCGCCTTTTCTGTCACCATTTGTGTCTGCCACTTCTGCCTTCTGCTGGCCCCGCCCCCTTTTTCTGACTGTTGTCACATTTCTGCCCTACTGTCTGCCACCTTCTCTTTGGAAGCATCTGCCTAGTGTTTTTTTAGACTCCCTGCATCTGAAACTATCCTACTGAATAGTCACATCATCAATTGTAAAGTTGAGGGAGCATTCATATATAAAATAAAGATGACTCTGTAAATAATGACGGCATTATTTTGAAATTTTGTTAAGTATTACATCAAACTATTGCTAAACCTAGGGATTTTTATTTTATTGTGGATTATCAATCTCTGGCCTTTATTACACAAGACTGAGAAGTAAATTTTTTATTTCATTGAAGTTTTTGTATTACCTTGAAATGTTTACCTTCACTCTTAAGTATTCATGTCAAGACTCTCAGAGTAGACAGTATATCCTACATAGTGCTTAACATGTAGCTGGTCTTAGTAAGAGATATTTGACAAACAAAAATAGTATTAAATAACATAGACCTGTTTTCTACTGGTATTTCACAATAGAGGAATCCTTTTGATGGACCATAGAAACAACTGATCGGTGTTCCCTTTAGTGGATGCACTTAAGTTAAAGACTGTATCTACCCTAACGGCTTTGTGACAGTATTCCTAAATGACCCTTGGAACCTACTGGGCATTTCACAAAGTAAACAAAATTCCCCTTGCAAGTTCTGACAACTGCCAGGCATTTTGGATGGTGAAGTAGGCTTCCTGGCAGAACATATGCCCCACGTGGCATGTTCCCTGTGTTCTAAGTTTGGAGAGGTTTCATACAAAGCATTTTTGTCAGTGGAAACCCTGTCCCTATGATGGGCAAGGTTTTTATGTCATGCGAAGTTTCTACCCAGGAGAAAATACACTACATGGGTATTAGCCACAGTGAAACGGCAGCCTTCCCACCGTCCTGCACAGGTGCACAACCGTTTCAGATTCCCGAACGTTTGAGTGTCTAATAATTGGCCTCCTTCTTAAAAAAAAAAAAAAAAAACATATTTATCCCGCCCCATTCCCATTTAAATTTTAACTCATTAGATCTGGAATCTGGTCCAGAAATCTGCATCCTTAACAAGTAAATTTATTGATAATAGAGATGTCTTTACACAGCCTCTTTGTAGAGAAAACAAAAATAACTATATTTCTACATTCAGACTCCCAGAGTATTTTAGCGATATCATGTGTGAAACTGTATGTGTAGCATTCTGTTGTTTGTTTTCTCTCTCTTTCTTTTTTTCTTTTTTGAGGGAGAGAGAGCCTGCGTGAGCAGGGAAGGAGCAGATAGAGACAGAGAGAATCTTAAGCAGGCTCCATACCCAACACAGCCTGACACCTGACACGGGGCTTGATCCCATGACTGTAAGATCATGACCTGAGCCGAAATCAAGTATCAGACACTTAACCAGCTGACTGAGCCACGCAGGCACCCCTCTTTTCTTTTCTTTTCTTTTTTTTTTTTTTTTTTTGACTTTTTGTTCAGTTGATTCAAGGATGAGTTGTGAAGTCTATCTTACACTTTCTTAATATAATTAAACATCTGGATGGGAAAAAACTGATTCCAGAATTCTGGCTGATCCTAAAATAATTTGGTGAATATAATCCACAAGCAATTATATTTCAATATACTTACCTAAATACTTTTATATAAGATACTTTTATATGAACATTAACTGATAATTTTAGAAGGCATTAATTTATTTTTGTTAGAAAATGTCATGAGTAAGTATAATTATGGTCACAAAAAGCAATTTATATTCACTGGCCAAGTTAGCATTTGTAATTCTGAACTGTTAGTGAGTCTTGTGTTAAAGTTAGCAATAGCTTACAAACATCAAGCACATAATAGAGACTTCTAAGATACAAATTATAAATTATCTTTATGAAATTACTGTTCTGAAAAACTTAACACTTTGTGGGGTATACACGTCATTAAAATGTGGAAAGGACACTGTTCATGAGGTAAGGACTTTTGGTTTATTCGCTACTGTATCCCCAGCATCTAGAACAATGCCTGGTATGTTAACAGGTACTGAGTATGTAGGTGGATAGTGGGATGGATAGACTGATGGATGGACAGACAGATGGACATAAATAGTTGAATAGTATTTACATATAATATCCCTAAAAGCCTTTGGATATAACAAAATTCGTAACTTTTTAAAAAAAAATGTTTTTTTTTGAGACAGAGAGTGAGTGAGCAAGCATGAGCAGGGGAGGGGCAGAAAGAGAGGAGGACAGAGGAGGATCTGAAGCAGGCTCTGTGCTGACTACAGAGAGCCCAATGCGGGGCTCAAACTCATGTACTGTGAGATCATGACCTGAGCCAAAGTCGGATGCTTAACCGACTAAGCCACCCAGGAGCACCCAAATTTTTAACTTTTTTGCAGTTGCTAACCTATGTCTTTGAAATCCTTATGCAAAGTAGTTAAAGGGACAGAATGATACTTTGGTGGCCTAGTGCACTTGTAAGCTTTCCCACAGCATAGGTGGTGTTTCCATTGAACTTTATTGTAATATGTGAATGCTTGAAGAACCCAACATTTGCCCCAGACATGTGCTTGAGAAACACTCCTACTTCATGAGACCAATCAGACCAAGCTGTGTAACTGCACTAAATTATATCTGCCACTACCAACATGGGTTTTTAGCATGGTGAACAGGTGCAGACAGAAATAAAACAATGTTAACTGATCTTACTCAGCAGAAACTACTATGGACAGCACAGGTGCATTCAAAGAATTAGTTCTCTTTTAAAAAGAAACGTCCAGAATAAAAGTACTCAATGTCAGGCAATACCAAGACAGAAATGACTTTCTTTGTACTGAATATTCAGGTTATTTGCAAGTTACAAGCCCACCATGGAAACCTAAAGAAAAAAATGTATTATTTGTCACCATAACCATGTTGTAATCCTAGTTGGTCATATTACTGATTAGAGAACATAGTTCTTTTTCGTGGGTGGTGGGGGTTGGCTAAGTAGTGTAAATTTATCTTCTTGAAAGTGGTGTTTTTCAGTCAGATGAAATCTCCAAAAAATCTCTAATCTTAAGATTGACTCTTGCATGTAGAATGTTGTAAAGATTGCAAAAATCAATCCATCTAATAACTGAAAGATGAAATAAAATCTGTGCTCTGTTTAGACGTGATGTCTCACCTCTCCCAAAGCTGAAACCCCTCATCTGTGGCAGACAGCACAGGCTAGGCATCCATTTGGCCCTCGGGCAGGAAGAGGCCTGCAGGTGCAGTAGCACGCCGCCTAGAGTACTCACGTTCAGAGAGCCCGTTCGCTTGGATAAGCACAGTGCTGATCGTACTGTGGAGCGAACAAGTTAAAAAGGTCCCAGAATTACAGGTCTTCCTCCAGCCCCCTAAATCTCTTGTCCATCTGTAAGAAATAAGGGTAGGAAAGAAAGAAAAATCTGTTCAGAATCAAGTGGAATGGCACACGGTGAAAAGCAATGCTGTCCTCCCTTCTCCCTTCTTTGTCTTACCACAGTGATCATTTCTGTTGTTCGTTGTAAAGGTCACCTATATGACTTCTGGTAACACACATAGATTTTCTTACTTAAAATACTAGCCAGAGACCATAGACAGTATATGCTCTCTCCTCACTTTACAATATGCGGAAATTAGCGCATCTCTTCCTCTTTCAATGTTTCTTCTCTGTTCCACATCCTAATCTCTGTTACAGTATCATGCACCTTTTATTACCTAATTGTAGATATGTCTTCCATATCAAAGAAGTCAGTAAATAGTGAACAGTATTTTCACTGTGGAACCAGGTAGAGTGATTGAAGACATGTGGAAAGGAATATAATTCTAATCCTGTAGATTTAAATTTGCTTTTCAAAAAAAACCTTCCAAGCACCCCATCTAATGAAACTTTGAACTTTTTTTAGAATCTTCCTTAATTTCTGTGTCAACTTCATCTGGCACCAATATCCTGTAATCATTGTAATATTCTTTTTTTCACTGTGCTATACTTTCAAGAAATTTTAGCAGGATGAGTGTGTAAATGGCAAATTTCAAAAAATGACTTCAATTTGACTTCACTATAGAGTGATAAGTGACTGACAGCACCCTTTGATGTAGACTGATTGCAAACGTTTCCCATAAACTAGTGTGTATGTATTTCACATATATGGAATACATTAAATGTAAAATCTCTAAAGATATGCCCTGTGTGTTGACATAAAGTAGTCTCTAAACATGAATATTCTCTCTAATGTTTGATGAAAATAAGACTGAGTGCATTCATCATCTCCACTGTTCGACTTTTTCTTATGTTCTTCAGGACCCAGCAGCCACTTTAGCCCTTAATTCTACTAATGGCAAACCATGACCATGAGAATCCTAGATATTGCAGAGAAAAAGTGGGATGTAATGTGGAGAGATTACGTAAATAGAATATAGAGGGCTCAAGGGAGAAAGGCAAGACTGATGACAAAGGAATATAATACAAAGCAATAATAACCTCCAGTCATAGAACACTAGTTTTATTTATAAAATCAAGTGCAAGTAGCACGTTGCTGCTGTACTAGGGAGATCTCCTGTCTGTTCTCCTTCCTTTCCTACCTTCCCTAAATAAGGATTCTCAGCAACAGGAAATGGATGTGAAGGGAATAGACTAAAGCCAACCCTGCATATGTTCTACACCATACTGTAGAATTTTACCTGCTCCCACCTCTTTCCCCAGTAATAAGACTTCAGACAATGAAAAGCAGTATTTCACTCTAAGAATGACTTGGTGAGATATTTAATCACATTCTTGAGGGAAGGGTTGCTCAAAGTCTAAGTCGGATACTCCTTGGTTACTTTATTATTAGAATTCTTTCAGGGCACCTGGGTGGCTCAGTCGATTAAGTGTCCAGTTCAGCTCAGGTCATGACTCACAGTTCGCAAGTTCAAGCCACGCCTCAGCTTTGCTGATACCTCGGAGCCGGATTCTGTGTCTCCCTGTCTCCCTGCCCCTCTCCTCACACTATCTCTCAAAAATCACATCAAAAAAGAAAAAAAAAAGAATTCTTTCAATCTATTGATATATGATAAGAAACAAAAGTGAGTTTCCATCCTTTAACACATGTAAACAATTTAATTCAAACTTTAGGTTCTCAGAATTTTAAAACAGGAACCTAAGACTATAGGGCTTCCTACTCCATTGAATTTTAATTCTGTGATGAAAATAAGCTAGTTGCACCTACTTAGAGTAGATAAGGTACATGACATTTCTGATCTTTAGTTATGCTACTAGACAACTTCTAAGCCAGACTTCATAAGCAATAGTCTTTGTTGGCCTTTGGTGCAATGGGTATCTGCTATGTTTTCATTGCCTTGACATCCTACCCAAAGTCTAGAACTTTTAACTTTGCAGTTATTTTCCAGAAAGTGAAAGTCCTCCTGTATATGTAGTTTAGAGACCTTATTTGATTTTGTTGATTAAATTACAAGCAAGGGAGCAAAGATTTTCATAAAGAACATTTTGTGATTCTTTTGCTGTAAAGAAGAAAAATTCCATCCTTTTCTTCATTAACTGTTATAACTCTTGGCTGCTTATCTCTGAGTGGAACACCAGGAAAGGTACTGACTTGATCTGACTGGTGGTACTCTGTATGTCTCCCA
The DNA here is from genome assembly GCF_007474595.2 of Lynx canadensis. NCBI lineage: Eukaryota > Metazoa > Chordata > Mammalia > Carnivora > Felidae > Lynx > Lynx canadensis. Next base: position 132,183,456 of record NC_044307.1, on the reverse strand, counting down.
TCCTGGCTCTCTAGTTGATCTTAGAACTAGTGCTGTTAGGGAGAGCAACCACGAAGATAAGGTCAAGGGAAGGCAGGGGACAGACGATTATCTTACTCCAAAGCTGGGCCTTCATCACTAATGTTTCAGAAACTGATCAAAGCCAAGCATTGATCACAAAGTCAGGTTTGGTGGATATGTATCTGGAAAAAACCGAAGAGACTATCAAGAAAGAATGGTAATGAGAAAAGGGACAAAAATTTCAGAAGAGGACAAAGGTGCTTATAATTAAATGCAACTTTATCAACCTAATATTTAAGTGATCTAGTAGTCTTGCGGGATTTCTCTCTCCATGTACCCTCCTCAAGAAATCATATTCCAACCTATCTTTGCATCTGTATATATTACTGATATAGCTAAAAAAAATAAATAAATAAATAGCCAAGTTAGATTGAGGCTGCCATTTTACCTGGCGAGAATATTCATACTTTGTTAACACCTTGCGTAAGGATAGATTGGTGTCCACATCGCCTCATCCTTACTCTTTGTGTGCCTCTTCTGTGATCCCCTCCAGGCTTGCCTGTCATATAACCCATCCCCTTCTTTTGTTTTTTTTTTTTTTAACAGATTTCTTTTCTGTAGCTGTGGCAACATTGAATAGTCTTCTCAGAAACTGACAGTTTGAGCCAAAGTTCGTTATTGCATTGAGACAGAAACATTAAAAAGCTAGTAGAGGGTCGACTGGGTGGCTCAGTCGGGTAAGCATCCGACTTTGTCTCAGGTCATGATCCAGTCATGGGTTTGAGCTCTCTGCATCAGTCTCTGTGCTGATAGCTCAGAGCCGGGAGCCTCTGCTTCAGATTCTGTCTCCCTCTCACTCTGCCCCTTCCCCACTCATTCTCTGTCCCTCTCTCTCAAAAAATAATCATTTTAAATAAATAAACAAACAAACAAATAAATAAATAAGTAGTAGAATATGTGTAGTACTCATTAAGACAGTATAATAAAACATTCACTTAAATTGCACCCAGGCCAAACCAGCAGTATAAACCATCTTTTTTTGTTTTCCTCTGTATTCTGTAACTTGCATTAGACTGTATATTTGGGAGAGTAACAGAGTGTATCTTTTGATCTTTGTATATCCAGTGCCTAATATAGTTCTTGGAATTTTTGTTGAATAAATAAATGAATGATTTGAATAATCAATATGAACTGACTTTAAATGTTGGAGGGACTTGAGTTATGAGGAAAATGCAGAAGAAAGTCTGCCCTGTCTCTTTGTTCACTTCCATTGACTTTGCTCTAAGAACAACCATAGTCTTTTCAGTATTATTTTGGGACTCTTGCTTTTTCATTTGGAAGTAAAAAGCACAAGCAGGAAAGAGAAGAAAAGTTCATGAATCAGGGCATAATGTAATGGGAATCTGAGATTCTAAAGATTGAAAATAAAAGCCTACTGGGATTGCCAACTTTATTAACCTCTCCTGTAGCTCCTGATAGTTCGGTTAAAAAAAAAAATTTTTTTTTTTAGTGTTTATCAACCTATATAATGAAATGGTACCACCCTCCAGTTGCAGGCTTCTTTTAAGACCAGTTCCAGTGATTTCATTACCTAGTATCTAATACAGAATCCACCTAGAGCCTGCTTTGTGCTAGATCAAATCCCCCCTGTCTTTCTTGACTGCTCTTGTCTGAGTCTCTAGCTAGTATAGGTGGGAAAGCCAGAGATTAATCACAAGATTTGATTTGCCTATTGTTGATCATTCTGAACCAATAAAAACTACATTGGGAGTTTTAAATTGTATTCTAACCCCCTTTTAATTTTATTTTATTTATTCTTTTTTTTTTTTTTTCAACGTTTATTTATTTTTGGGACAGAGAGAGACAGAGCATGAACGGGGGAGGGGCAGAGAGAGAGGGAGACACAGAATCGGAAACAGACTCCAGGCTCTGAGCCATCAGCCCAGAGCCCGACGCGGGGCTCGAACTCACGGACCGCGAGATCGTGACCTGGCTGAAGTCGGACGCTTAACCGACTGCGCCACCCAGGCGCCCCTTTATTCATTTTTTTACTCAGCATATTTGGGATTGAGAAGCCTATATGTAATTTTTTTTTTTTTTTTTTTTTTCATTAAATAAGCTGACTGAGTGTATACGGTTTACAAAGGATGATGCCAGGCTCTAGGTGATATAAAAGTAAATGCCATTTGGTCCTTGTCTTCAAACAGTATATTGACTGATACTGACAAGTGTCCTATACTCTGAGATATGATATAATATCATATGAAGTCATATTATATAGAACCATGACAATGGCACCTGGCTGGTAAGCATGTGACTCATAATCTCAAGGTCATTAGTTCAAGCCCCACATTGTGCATGGAGCCTACTTAAAATAAAAATAAAAAAAGAACCATGGCAGGGCAATTAATTGAGGAAAAAGCTGCTCTTCTCCAAATAAAATCTCTCATCTTTCCCTTATGAAAGACTAAGTAAATGTCAAGCATAGAAGAATCTAATAAAAGAATAAATCAAAGAACACCTCGTTTTTAAATCCAGTGGTCATTCATCAAACATTTGTGAGTTACTGTAACTAATGTGTATTAATATAGCACTTTTGCTGACATTAGTGCATTTAACACACTAAACTGTGTGAACTACATACAGAGAGGTTGGAAAACATTCACAACATAAATTTAGCATGTACAATATATGAGAGGTCGTACAAATCAGTAAGAAATGAAAACTTAGTTTTTTTTTAATTGGCAAAGGATATGAGTACAGTTCACAGAAGAGGAGTTCTAAATAACCAATTAATGATATTCAAATTCACCCTTGGGAAATGTAGACTAAATAAAAATTTGACCCCTCATCTCACCTATGAGACTGGCAAAAAAATAAATTTTAACAAGCGTGCAAAGAAGGAAGTATTTTTAACTGTTGGTTGTTAAAACTTCCAGCATTTTTAGAGGGCAATTTGATATACCAAAATCTACCGAAATCCAAGTATCTAATTAAAGTTCTTTGAGGGGCGCCTGGGTGGCGCAGTCGGTTAAGCGTCCGACTTCAGCCAGGTCACAATCTCGCGGTCCGTGAGTTCGAGCCCCGCGTCGGGCTCTGGGCTGATGGCTCAGAGCCTGGAGCCTGCTTCCGATTCTGTGTCTCCCTCTCTCTCTGCCCCTCGCCCGTTCATGCTCTGTCTCTCTCTGTCCCAAGAATAAATAAACGTTGGAAAAAAAAAAAAAAAAAAAAAAAAAAGTTCTTTGAGCCTCTGACCAACAATTAATTCTACTTTGAAGTGCCTATCCAACAAAGTACTCGCACATGTACCCAAAGCTGTAAGCACAAGGATCATTAAAGTACTGTTTATAATAGCCAGAAAGAATGCATTAAATGTGAAGCCTAATGTGTACTGAACAAGAAGCCTAAATGTATACTGATAAGCAAATGTTTAATAAATTGTTGTACCCTAAATATTGTGCAGCCATTGAGGTCAGGTAAATATAAAGGTCCTATGTAAATAGATTGCTAAGATACAATGTTAAGTGAAAATGCCATTTTATAAAACATATTTACAAATATTTTGGAGTATGTATGCATTTTTATGTAGGCTTCTAAAATGCCTAAGTCTAAATTATCTAAAATGTGCCTGTGATAAATCTAGTAGGTAAGATAGAAACCAGATCCTTATCTAACTTCTATTCAGTTTTTCTCCTACAGTTTATTGCGTTTCTCTGTTAACTTTTTAGCTCAGTAATCCTTCATTGTTCATAGTATTTTCTTTTCATTTAGCAACAAATTAGGAATTGTTCTTGAAATAAACTCAACATATCCTCTTGTGACTTGAGGCAACATTTTCAATGACCATTTATGATAAATGTCTTCAAGTAGTCTAAAACATGAATCTTTCATCTTGACAGAAACTACCTTAACATATTGGCCTCACGAAAGGATTTTGCATTTATTGGATTTGGGTTTTTTTCATTATGCAGGACCTGCATGCTCAAACCAAAACCTGCCAATATATGTGGGCCACCCACTTCTTCCTCTATTGTTCTCATTCTCAGTAGCCACTTTCTATCCATCTGGAAGGAAAGGGTATTAAGGTAGTCTCACTTCCCATGTAGCTTTTTGCCAAGCAGAGTTTTGGATTTGTTAGACTTCCTTATTACTTTTCTTTAATAGTGGAAGTAACTGGACTAGGACCAAATGGTTCCAAGCTGTGACATTTGCAAGGGCTCATTGAGAGCTACCACCGAACTGGCCAAACTTTGATCAAAGCGAATGTTCTGGTCTTTTCCTTCAGAGAGTTAGCACTCCGGTTTAGAATGTTGCTTATAGAAGATTATTATGTTTTCTTTTAAACTTTTCATAAAAAAGCAGCTTAATAGATGGAAGGTTTTATAGTTATCATGATATTTCACTTGAAAATATTTTTGAACACGAGACCTTGCAAGGATATGGATTTTTCTGTCTAAGCTTTATGCTGATTTCCTGTTTTCTCATATTTGAGATAATTTTGCTCTTGTTTAAGACAGTTTTTAGACTGAAACAGATCCCTTCTATTTTTTAACCCTTCGAGTATAATTGACAATCTGCAAACTTTTAAGTATAATTGAAAATCTGCATATGTAGACTTGGGATTTTAATACTAGAATTTTAAAACTTCTGTGATTCTGTCTTGCTGACTTAAAAATGCTATGCCTTTCTTTCTTGATCTGTTCATATATTTTACCTTTGAGTGTCTCTGTGTAAAAGCGGAGTAGAGTCGGTTTACTCTTTTTGGTTAGCTCTGCGCCCTTGTGGGATTATCTGTGTCATTATGGTGCTCATATGTAATGTTTTAGAAAGATAATAAGGTATTGAGTCCTCTTTGCCAGGTTTGAGTTCAATGTTATACATGTATTTTCTCATGTAACCATCACAGCAATCTTTGGAAGTAGGTAAAATTATTCCTGCTTGACAGATGATGAAACTATGGCTCAGAAAGGGTAGTCTGTATAACTAGCGAGATGCAGAACTGGCTGTTGAATTTAGATTTATCACGTTCAGAATCCCGTGCCCTTAATTTCTTCATGTCATGCCATCTCCCAGAGCATTCCAGGAGGAAGTTTCTCTATGAAGGCCATAAAAACACTGGCTCATTTCCTCATTTTGTTATTTCCCCATTTTTATTTTTGCATTTTTCTACTTTTATGATGGAAATGGTTCCAGAAGATGCAAAAACCACTCGTTGAGTGTTTATCTAGCTTTGTAGAAATCTGCTGCTGTCCAGGTGGCTGTCATTTGTACCTCTGTCCCTGTCCTTTGTAATTCCCTTGCAAGAAAGGATTCTTCGCAGTTTGCTTGCATTGGAATTTGATTCATTGTATTCTTAACATTTCTAATGCTGTAATATCTGTATAAATATATATATTTATATAAAAATATATATAAATATATTTATATAAAATATATATATATATATGTATATTTATATATATACTTTATATCCATATAAATATAGAGTGTTTTCTATATCAATTCTGCTTATCTAAAATAACAAAATCTTGCAACTACAAAACCTAACCACTTTAACCTAAGAATCTTCTCTTCAGGATCATATCACTTGTAACTTCCTGGTGTGTTTCATATTCCAGTTTTCTCTGGGTGTAAATTCTATAACTTCTACAATTTGAGGCTAAAGAAAACTTCCAGCAAATACAGAATAAAGAAGAGTAGACACATATGTACCTGATAGTTTGTTTTGATGCACCTGTAGTTTTGGTAATAAAAGTGTCTTATATTGGTTTTCCTTTCCATTATAAACTAGATTTAATTTGGCAGTGACGTGTGTTCTTGTTTGTGTTCAAAGGGCAGCCATTCTACCAAAGTGGAAGCTGTGGTCAGAACTCTGATGAGAATCCAGCTCAGAGACCCGGGCGCTAAAGCACTGGTCTTCTCAACGGTACAGTCAACCATGCTCTTCCTTCGTCTTGGCTCACACTGGCTTTCTGGCTCTAATCGGCTTATATCTGAGAATGCATGTTTAATGTTTACCCTCATATAGTAGAGATTTAGAATTACTGTTAGATTTTCCATGTTCATGTTTTATTTTCCTATGTGCATAGGATAGAATTATTTTTAGAGGAATTTGGTGATGCTTCACAAGGCAATTTCTACAGCTACACGTCCTGTTTGTGGTTTATGAGGATTTTCTGGTATTAATATGTTAAAAATTAGAACCTATAACCTCGAAAGTCTCATTTCACAAATGAAATTGGTTGTTTAAGAAAAAATCTGCTGAATAAAATATTGAGTAAAGGGGCGTTCACTTTTGAATGTCCCCTCTCTGTAAAAAGAGCGTTCATACTATTCTTCCTTTCTGTTCTTATATTCTAATAATTAAATTTTTGCCTGCTGCTCATTAAAAAAAATATGAGTAAAAATTCTAGTTTTCATTTCTAAAAGGTAAGCAACTATATCCGTTAAGCACTCCATTATTTATTTGATATTATTTCTCTTTATCTTAACTTCATTTCCCAAAGGCAGTCATGTTTTTTACCCTGTCTTTAACCAGCATTTGATCTCAAACAAAAAAAAAAAAAAAAAAAAAAAAACTATAGAACTAAATAATATTGATGGTACTACATTTGAAGATTTTTTTTTCTGAATTCTGAGGTGCAAAAGTTATTTTCATTTAGTCCCTTTTCAACTCCTTTTTATGTGAAAGCTATGTGTAAATATTTGTTTTCTTATTGTTTTGTGTGTTCTAGTGGCAAGACGTATTAGATATTATTTCAAAAGCCCTCACTGACAACAACATGGAATTTGCTCAGATCAGCCGTGTTAAGACATTTCAGGTATGTCAAGAAGATTTTACTTGCGTTTGGGGAGGTGGGGATTTAGTTGCAAATTTAAACTGCTGCTAACTAGGTTACTTCCATTTATTGTCTTGTGTAAGGGTTTGAGTTATTGATTATAAAATTAACATTCAAAAGCAAAATGGAGAAACTATAATTTTCTATCTGTTCAGTTATACCTATAGCAAGATCATTTTTTTTCTTTTTTAAGATCTTCTGACCTGAGGGTGTTGGCTTTAATAGAGGAGACAGCCTGTGATTCACCTTTTGAATGGACAGGGCCATCTTGCCAGGATTAAGTTCTCAAGACACTGCATCAGGCAAAACTATATGGCCCAAGTCCTTACATGACACTCAGCATGACAGGCACACACCCTGAGAGTCAAAAAACAAAAAGACCAAGTGAAAATGTAGCAGATTTCATACCTCTGACCTCATCCTCACTCTTAACACATTCCTCCTCTCTCTCTTTCCTGGAAGCTCATGTAGTTTAATCTGTATCCATCACATACATGTATCTTTTGCCTCCACCGTATCCCAGTGAACAAGAGGGCTTATGTGATACTTTTCTTCATGAAGTCAAACAACAAGTTTACATTTTCTAAAATTAATAATTTTACATTTACTTGTCTTAATTATGACATTTCACAATGACCTGGATACCACTAGTCTTCTTTAATATGAGCTATAATATACCGCTCTTATTTTTAAATGATGCAGCTAAAATTTAAATGTACCTTTCTTTTTTTAGGAGAACCTCTCAGCATTTAAACATGATCCCCAAATCAATATTTTGCTGCTGCCCCTGCACACAGGTTCTAACGGATTAACTATCATTGAAGCAACTCATGTTCTCTTGGTGGAGCCCATTTTGAACCCTGCCCACGAGCTTCAGGCCATTGGGAGGGTGCACCGAATTGGACAGACCAAGTAAGGACTAAAATTAACATCACTTACTTTTGCTTCAAGTTTTTAAGATACAAATCAGTGTTTAAGCTCTTCATTTATGTTCATTAAACCTATCATTAATTATTTCCTTATGTATTAAATTTTCCAAGTATCATTATATGACCAACAGACGTTTTGCGATTTCCAGCCCTCCCTACTCGAGCAAATCCCAAATTCTCCCAGTTTTTGTCTTCAAACTCTACCCTGATCACTTTACCAAAACAGTTTCTTAAAATATTTAAGACAGCTGCAGAGTTGAAGATATCCGTTGTGACTTTGAGAAGAATTGATTTTTGATTGTCTAAAGTAGCCTGTATTTAAAAGAAGGCAGATCTCATTCATGACCCCTTTTAAATTCTTCCCCTTAATGGGGCGCCTGGGTGGCTCAGTCGGTTGGGCGTCCCACTTCAGCTCAGGTCATGATCTTGCCGTCTGTGAGTTCGAGCCCCGCGTCGGGCTCTGTGCTGACCGCTCAGAGCCTGGAGCCTGTTTCAGATTCTGTGTCTCCCTCTCTCTCTGACCTTCCCCCGTTCATGCTCTGTCTCTCTCTGTCTCAAAAATTAATAAATGTTAAAAAAAATTGTTTTTTTTTTTTAAATTCTTCCCCTTAGGGAAAGACAGTCCCATAGGTCCACTCTGAGAAATAATTAGATTTAGTTTAGACCCAAAGCAAACCTAATAGTGAATACTATGTAATATCTACTACTTTTATTCAAATATTAGGATAGAAAACTATCCTTCATAAGACCTCTTAGATGTATTACCTCCTAGATATTAGATGCCTTGAATGTTTAGAAAAAATCCATACTGAGTACTCATTAAATAAATGTTGATTGAGCAGCAACTATATGTCATGCATTATTCTAGATACTGAAGACTCAAACTGAGTAAGACATAACCTACTCCCCCAAGGAAATCACTGTGTAGTACCAGAAACAGAAGATTTGACATACTGCAGTAGAGTGTGCAAAAATACATTAGAAGTACCGTGTAACAAAAGGGGCTGATCGGTTGTGCCTAGAAAGTCACAGAAGGCTTCAGAGTCTTGAAGAAATAATTATTTCAACGTTGGGCTAGAAAAGGGTGATCTCACAACCAAAGAGAGTTGCATGTGCAGGAACACAGAGCAGATAAACGCCATGATATTCCTAGGAACTGGAAGGAGTTTGGGATTGCTGGGGTATAGAGCCTGCGGAGAGGAGTGGCAGGGGATCTGATCTTATGTGCCCTACTCAAAACGCTGAAGGGCGGGGCGCCTGGGTGGCGCAGTCGGTTAAGCGTCCGACTTCAGGTCACGATCTCGCGGTCTGTGAGTTCGAGCCCCGCGTCGGGCTCTGGGCTGATGGCTCAGAGCCTGGAGCCTGTTTCCGATTCTGTGTCTCCCTCTCTCTCTGCCCCTTGCCCGTTCGTGCTCTGTCTCTCTCTGTCCCAAAAATAGATAAACGTTGAAAAAAAAAAAAACAAAACGCTGAAGGGCCTTGTAAGCAATAGCCAAGAGAGCAAATGAGGGCTTTTAACTTTTAGCAGGCAAGAGACATGTTCATCAAATAAACCCTTAGTAAAATATGGCAAGGTAACATAACTGATAAATGCATGCTTGTTCTAAGCCCTGTTGAGTATCATTTAAAATGCAGTTATGTCTTATTATGTTGTTTTTTTGGTTTGTTTTTTCTTACACTTTTAAACATTGACCTCTCGTCTTTTCAGTGTTTTCCAAGGCATAGACTAGACGCAGCTCATATGTAAGACCACAGTCTAAAAAGACCGTTCAACACTACTTGACTCATCTTACTATACTTCCCTAGTAAATAGATTTTTCCACTTTCTGAAGAGATGGTCTTAAAAGTCTTCTGTATCTTCCTGCTCCCCACTGATGGCAGTCTTGCCTCACATGTGCAAAACAGATACCTCAGATTTGAAGCATCTCATCTTTCCATCACCAACCTGAGCCGTCTGCCTGCATCGGTACCCACATGCCTCCTTCAGCAAATTGTCATTGAGCACCTTCTGTGTGCCAGGCACTGTTCTAAGTATTTGAGATGCCCTTGTGGAACTTAAATTCTAGTTATAAGACAGCCGGTAGAGAGATGGTAAACAATAAGCAGAAGTAAAACATCTACTAAGTTAGGAGCTGGAAAAGTAAAGCAGGGTAAGGAGGATTAAGAGGGCATTGGCTGGGCAGGATGGCATGCAATATTTTTATGGAGAAGTTAACATCTGAACAAAGAGTTGAAAGAGATGTGAAAGTCATGCAGCAGGTGTCATGGAGAGTAATATTCACGTAGAAAGCACACTCAGTGCAAAGACCCTAAGTCAGAGGTGTGCTGGGTACATTTGAGGAATAGCGAGGAGCCAGGTTTGCTAAAGTAGAATAAGCAAAGAGGAGAGAAGTAGGAGATGAAGTCAGAGAGCCGGTAGGGGAGGAGATGGTCTGATTCGAGGGTAAGAGAGAATAGGGTTTTATTTATTTATGAACAAACACTTATCTAACACAGAGGGGTTAAGTCACTTGTCCAAGGTCACATAGCTAGCAAAAGTGGTGGCGGGTTTCAAACAGCTGCTCTGCCTCCCCAGTCCGTGCTTGTAAGCACAGCACACAGCTGCCTCTGCATTGCTGGTAGGACTTGCAGCAACGTTTATTTATTAGAGAGACAGAGACAGAGCGTGAGCATGGGAGGGACAGAGAGAGAGAGGGAGACACAGAATCTGAAGCAGGCTCCAGGCTCTGAGCTGTCAGCACAGAGCCTGACGCGGGGCTCGAACTCACAAACTGCGAGATCATGACCTGAGCTGAAGTTGGAAGCTTAACTGACTGAGCCACCCAGGCACCCTGGTAGGACTCGTATTTTGAGCAGTTTTGCTGCAAAGAGCAGAGAAAAGGAAGAGTATGAGAACAAGAGGGGTTTTTTGTTGTTTTTCCTTTCATATGGGAGAAATAAAGGAATGGTTCATTAAAGACAGAACAACTAGTAAAGCAAGAGAGGAGAGAGTGTAAAACAACGCTGAAGTGTAGGCATTGGTCGTAGGTGGGCATTGGGATGCTTCCTCAGTAGCAAAAAGCAGGAAGGCACAGTATGTTCCCTCCCTTCTGTCACAGCCGGGGGAGTGTCCCTTTTCTTTCAAAAGCCAGCCTTTCCACTTGTCATGGGTGCCATCCGTTCTCCTACTCTCTCAAGGGCATTCCTCTTGTAACACATGACCACATAAATATGTCTTAGTATCACCCATCTGTAGAAACACTCCCCTGCATTCCACCTCCATCCACTTCCTTACCCCTCCGCTCTCGGCCTTTCTGGTGGGGTTTTGGTCCTCACCGTGCCACCAAAATAAGGTTTCAAAATGCTGTTAATGACCTACTTCGTGCCAGTGGTCCCTGAGGGCTCTTTTTTTCTCATCTATGCTTCCTAAATGAGTTCATCCAGTCGTAGAGCTCTAAGTAGCACTTATGCGCTGATGACTCTCAGACGCATGTCCCTGGTCCAGACATGCCCCTTCAGCTCCCGTCTCAGACCCACACACCCAGTTCTGCCACTTCACACATATCTGGACTCCACCTCCCCTTGGATACCTAGCTTATGGAAAACTCTGGTTTCCCATAGGCTGCGCTCCCACCCACCCCAAGCCCTCCCCATCTTATAGTCTGCCTCTCTCGTGTGTAGTTTCTCAGACCAGAGGTCTAGGACTCTTCCAGATTTGTCTCTTTGTCCACACGTCCACACCATCACTGAAGTCTTGCCAGTTCTACCTGCCAGCTCTATCTTGCCAGATATTCCAAATCTTCTGCTACGTACTGTTGCCACTGACCCAACCAGAGTACAGCCCACCCCTTACCTGGACTCTTACAGAACTCCTTAACCTTTGCTACCTAATAGTTCATCCCCCATGCAGGAGCCAAAGAGATGTCTAAAGTATAAGCGAGTACAAATGAAATCACGCCTAAAACCCATGGATGGCTTCCCCCCATAACCACAATAAAAATCCAGATTCCTGCCATGTCCCTCCAGACCCTACACGATCTGGTCCCTGCCTACCTCTGCAATCTGACTTCCACTCTCTACCCCTACATTACAGTACCCTTCCGCCACGCCAGCCTTCTTTGTGCCCTTCAGACATTTTAGGCTTGTTTCAAGCGTGTTTCAAGAGCTTGCATTTACTTACTGTTTCTTCTGTTTGGATGCTCTTCCTGCTTCTCCTTTGCTGAGTGGCCTCCTTCCCATCGGTCATGTTTTAACTCATATGTCTCAGCTGCCTTGTGTCATTATCTGTACCATCTGATTTATGTGTTTATTGTGTGTCTCCCCTTGTTCGAATGTCAGTTCATTAAGGCTAGTTTGTTTTATTCACCGCTGACCGCCCCCCCCCCCAGCACACTGATGAGTACCTGCCAGGTGGCACTAAGTGACTGATGAATGTAGCATATAATATGTGAAATCTTGTTTGTCCTAATTAGTTTTAAGATGTTTTTGAATGTATCATTGTTATGTACCTTCTAGACCTACTATTGTACACAGATTCTTAATTAAGGCAACAATAGAAGAAAGGATGCAAGCCATGCTGAAAACTGCTGAGAAGAGGTAGGTAACGCTTTATCCAAGCCCCTGGGCGTTTCCTGTTTACATGACATCGTGTGAGTGTTTGGGACTTCTTCACTTAGATGACCACTTAGTCAACCAAAAAATATTAAGTGCAAATACTTTTTAAAAGCAAGATGGGACATTTTACCCCGTGTAAAATGTCCCAGTTAATGCTCTGGCATCCTATATTTGATTTAATTTGTTAATAGGGATTGTAATGTGTAAAAATATTTAAACGTCCTACTTTTCTTTGCCGTACTGGATTACTTTTTAAAGAAATCTATCTTTATGCCCCACCTGACAGCCTTAGTCTGGTATCTGTGAAAGGAAACTTATAGTGTTTCTTTATACATCACACAACTTAGTTACATACACAGAGGAAGATCTGGACTTAAAACTCAGCTGGGAATTGTGAGATTAGTTCCAAAGGCACAACAGAAGCAGAGAGACCAGAGTAGCCTTAATTTTAAAAACTTAACTTTAGAATTATAAAACTTTCTAATATTGATTCTATAATTTCCTATAAAGTCATTTTGAAAATATAAACCAATGGCTTACTGCATCCTTATGAAATAGGTAATGGTTGGAAGATACAAAAGAATAATTGCCCTAGAAGGGGTGTCTCTACAGAGGTAGTGTGCATAGCAAAGAAACCATTTGAAACCAGAAGTTTCCTTCCATCTGTGGTTTAATGGGAAGGGAAGAGTCTGCCTTGAAAGCCGTCTGCATCAGACATGAAGGCTTTTTGTTCATGTTTCCATGTGGAACAGAATTCAGTGATTATAGTTAAGCCACTTAAATGACATACCAGTTAGAAGAGCTGTTGAAATTCTCTTGAAATACACTAACTTTTGATAGTAAGAAGGTAAATTGTAAGGTGAGAGCCTTCGTAGCTGTTGGCATGGGTTTTATTTCTTTGTTTTATTAATCATGGAGAGAAAAGACATTTTATAACAAAGCCTGAAAATACTGTATGGAAGGCTTCCCTAAGTTTGACAAGAAGTAATAATGATCCTGTCACCAACTTTCTACTCAGAGTTTCTGGCTCACTTACAAACACTTATCAACAAATAACGGTTTTACATTATAAGAATATTATATTCTTATCTCATAATGTCTTAGATTATTACAGGACTAGAGCGAAATATAAGACAAATATAATCATTTATTCCTTGGTTTCTTTCTGACTCTACTCACTTGGAAAATCCTGCAGTCACACGAACTCATCGGTGAAGCATCCAGAGGCCTCTGTCTTAACCTTGGCTGATCTGGCAGACCTGTTTACCAAAGAAACTGAAGAACTTGAATGAAGTACACTTGATTCAGTCCACAGACTTTAATGTATTTAAATTTTTTCATAGCTTATAGAGCAAAGTTATAAGTAAAAACTCCAGTAGATGTCAGTAAATACACTGTTCTTCATTGAATGAATTTCTTTCTTTTTTTTAGTTGTACAGTGTCCTAGCAGTTACTGAGTCCTTTCCAATATCTTGTTTCCAAAAGATCTATAAAGATTTTTAATTTTACACTCCTAATAAAACATTTATTTTTTGCCCCAAAGAATATCTGTATCTGATAAGGCGAGGGAATTAAGAGAGGTAACGTGTACTTTTTTTTTTTTTTTTTTTTTTTTTTATAAGATCAGTCTTAAAAAGAGTTGGAGGAAGGGAAAAAAGTAAAGTGATCTGGTTTTATAATGACCTAGTATATCTGACCCACATAAATCTCAGTTTTGGAAGGGCCTTCGGTATCTTTAGCACATGATTCACCAATATCTTGCTAGTAGTATGTAAAGTACATGGTGAATTATATTAACTCCTAGTTATTTGAGTAGTTTTAGACTGTAACTCCATGCATAGTAACTTTACAGTAATACAACTCCTAACAATAAGTTAATATTAGGCAAGTAATTCCTTTCTCTGTGTGTTGCTACTAAAAATTGAAACATTGAACACTTATTTCTATGATGTGTTAGGTAGTGTCAGCGTAAGCAGTGAACTTTAGCATTTTAAGTATATTCATATTTACCGTAAAATGATCTAAACTGCTTTCTCTACTTTTAATTTTTCTTATCGTTAAGTTTTTACTTGTTTTAAGATCGATGTGTCTGTAAATATTGCAAGTTTTATAATTTTAGTTCTTAATCATTATAACATGGAAATTATGGCAGGGTTTTGTGGGGTTTTTTTAGGTTTTTTTTTTGTTTTGTTTTTTATCATTATTATACTGATGTTTTGGGTTCTTTTCCTTTCCCGTGTTCTTGGGAAACTAGACTTTTAACCACTGGTATCTAACTTTGTGATAATTTGTTATTTTATTTCACTAGGACTTCTCTCAAGGACTAGTATTTGATCTTTGGAACAAGAGAATGTCATATTTACATAAGCAAATAATTGCAACTGATAACAACTGAGTGTTTCTTCTTCTGTGAAGAATTAATGGACTTTGAAGTCACTAAAGAAGGAGTAGCTTGTTTTATCCTAGCCATTTGATGTAATACAGAGGTTCTTGTTTTGTTTTCTTTGAGCCTTCAGAGTTTTAAATGACCCTCAGGACTCATTAGCTCCTACTCAGCTGCCCAGAAAACTGTAATAGAAATATCCCTTATATCATATTTGTCCAAGAAGCTTTGGTGCTTAGTTAAGGTGCATTTTCTTATTCTAGGTTTATAGGGTGACATAATTCAACTGAAGAAAACACACACATGTTTTTGGTGCTTATTCCTCAGTTGAAGGAAGATATGCATCAATTCTTTTATATGAAATTAAACAAAACTATTATTTTTGTAGCTCTTGTTACAAAGAGCTTTCCTACACATTCACATTCAGCTTTAATTTGCCCAATAATCCTGTGAAGTTGATATAACTATTATCATTCCTGTTTTGAAGTTGGAGAACCAAGGTTCAGAAATACAGAGAGCCATGCTTGTGACACGTAGCAAGGAAGCAGTGGAACCCAGGTCCCCTACTCCACATCTCATGGTCTTTCTGTAAATCCTGTGTCATACTGAGATTCAGAAGGCCCATGGTTGTAATTTAATGATGAGCATGTTTCAGTATTTCTGTTTGTTTCCTAGTATTCCTTTTTGAGCTAAAGTTTTAGGGAAAACAATTTGATATGCTTCAATTTTGTAAAAAAAGAAAAAATATATATATATAAATATACCTATCTGTATTAGAAAAAAAAACCGTTCTTATTTATTTCTGTAAGATATCATTAATTAAATAAATATTTTAGTGGAAATTGAAACTTGGGGATTTATTAATTTCTGAGCCGCAGAACATACACTATGTTTTTTGTTTTGGTCTCTCAACAAAAGATGTCAAAATTGTTTATACTATAGAATTCCATATTTTATAGACATTTATTTCTTCAAAACAGTTGTGGAAATTCTTCCAGACAGTTGTTCAAAAGAAATACATATTTAATCCCCACGTCTTCTTGGCTGCAAGCAAAGGGCTTTTTTGCTTCCATCCTCTTTCATTTTATATTTTCTAAACTATCACTGTGCTCACAGTAGTTGTTCTTTAGTGGGTGCTGTACTAATGAACCAGCGAGAAAAAATGAGATAGTACCAATCCTTAAAGAGCTTAAACGTATTTGGATCTGAGGAAGAATGAATCCAAGTGAGCTTGTTAGGACTGAAAAGATAGAGTTACATACAGTGTAAAAGACATGTGCCTAATTCCATAATCTTTTATTCAAACCCAGATAGCTTTGCTATGTTTATTGTAGCTTCAGCTTTTCTCTTTGCACGTGATTTTAGCAGAATGATTCTTCCATTTGGTTTTTTAGGAATTCATCCTTTTCATGTCATATTAATAATAACAGACTAAAAACTATTGACATGAGAATTCAACACGTAACCACAAATACTTTACAAATAGTTATCAAACTAACAGTACTCATCAAAATATTTAGGAATGGAATTTAACAATGCAAGATTAATTAGTCATCAACTTAAGCAACGCTTTCAAGTGGACAAAGGAACATATTGTCTTTTAAATCTTCTCTCATCTATTAGATTTAGTATATTAAAGATTTAGTGTGCTTGAATTCTTAATGTTTATTAAACTACAGAATAACCTTTGTGAAATGCAAAAATCACCTATGCTGAATGACCTCAGGCTTAAATAAACCGAATAAAAAGTGTCTTTCAGGGGCATCTGGCTGGTTCAGTCAGTAGAGCATGCAACTCTTGATCTTAGGGTCTTGAGTTTGAGCCCCATATTAGGTGTGGAGCCTACTTTAAAAAAAAAAGTGTCTTCCAGGTTTTCTAGAATTTAAACAAAATCCCCCAGTAATATGTCAATTCATAATTTTTAACTGGCATACCAAATAAAAATGAAATGTCATTAAAACAGTGCAGTGCAAGAAATGCATCTTGAACCTATCTATTCTGATAAAGAAAATCTAATCTTTCATAAAATTTCTTCAAAGTGGGATCAATTAACTATATTTTATAAAATTTATGAGAATCCCCATGTGCCTCTGTTCCATCGTGAAGCCCACAAGAGTGCTATCACATTAAGGGTTGAATATGAACCAGTCACAAGCCTTTCGTTAGAGGAGGGCTGTGCGGATAATTGATAACCCCAGGGGAACTCCGGATCTCATGATAGGTGTGCGGTGTTGCGTCTGAGTTAGAGAACACGCAGTATCACATACAGAAAATACGGGAACTTAAGTCTTCCCTTCAGCCAGCCTTTCAGGGACACACATATCTTGTCTTTGAAGGTCCCACACCATCCTGCGGACCCTATCCCATTATTTAGTATCAGTGACTCAAAACAGACTTTTTTACATTGAAACTGAATCCTTTGTGCTGCCGCCTATGTATGCAGGTTCTTTTTCTGGCAAGCTGGAAATAAAATTTAGCCTCCATTATCTGTATGATGATCTTTTGTACAGGTGTCTATTGTTATTAAGTTGTTCAGTAACCTTTTCTTTCTTCCTCCCAACCCGTCCCTTCAGTATTTTCTTAGTCTTTCTCCAACGCCCGTTGGCTGTTTCTCCAAAGCCCGGAAACGTGTTCTTACTTGTGCTCCACACCCCAGATAGAGCCTGGTCAAGGAACAGTTTTGTCCAAGGACCAATTTTGTACGTGTGAAGTCTTTTCAGATCTGTGATTCGTATGCCAGTATAAAACTGATCACTGACAACCCCTCCGGTGCCTTCTGGAGAAAACATTTATGCCCAAATTTCCTTAGAAATCTAGTTCCCCGTCGCTTTATTAATAATTTATTTAGAGTATGTCTACTGAGACTATCCGTGTTTATCTTCCTTCAAGACCATTTAGTTTATATTTACCACTTCCCTAATTCTGTACTCGGAACTACAAAGGCACCTTATGCCCCTTCTGTTTCCCAGCTTCCTATAATCAAATGAGTGCTACAGCCAGTTATCTTTTCAGACTCTTCTTAAAAATTTCCATTGACTGGGGCACCTGGGTGGCTCAGTCGGTTAAACGTCCAACTCAATCTTGGCTCAGGATGCGGTCTCACAGTTCATGGGATCAAGCCCCATATCAGGCTCTGCCCTGAGCATGGGGCCTGCTTGGGTTTCTCTCTCCCTCTCTCTCTACCCCTCTGCCTGCCTCTCTCTCTCTCTCTCTCTCTCTCTCTCAAAATAAATAAACTTAAAAAAAAATGTCCATTGATTAAGATGAGAGCATTGTTCCCTGTTGACTGTGTTGAAAAGATTTTCCTTTGGCTGTCACAAAATGATATCTTTGGTAAATGCAAACCTATGTTTAAGAAGAGAATGTACTTCAATGCCTGATCTCACTTTATTGTATCAGAAGTTTATCAGCAATTAGTATAAACTGTTAAGCATCATTGTGGAATGCCGTACTTACTTAAAACTCCTCAATGCTTCTCACTTTTTAAGTCTCTAACTGATAACAGGTTACTGCTTTTATTCTGCAGGTGACCGTTTCCACCCCGCTCCCACATGATTGCTTACCGGCGTGATAGAATACAAATAAATACATAGCACTTCTGTCTTCCTATTGCAGACATCTAATTTATGCAATAAGTTCTTTTAAAGGGATGATTCTTTTACTTACAATCTTTATGCATACAGCAAAAGATTAGCAAGTTTCCCTCTTAAATGGTTTTGGTCTTTCAAGCATTAAGATGAAGATCTTTACTAAGTAAACCACTTTTTAATTCTCTCCTTCCTTCCTTCCACGGTTCCTACCTTTCTTCCTGTTTTGTTCTTATGTCTTAGTATCAGAAAAGCCGTTTATCCACTGCTACATAAAAGGGTACTGATCAGACCCCTGCCCAAACACTCCTAAGCTGGAGTCCGTGCACTTCCGGGGTGGGAGAAACTCCTTAGATGAGCTTCCAAGGGCAAACGCCCCTCCCCGAATGGTACACAGTCTGCAGCTCCCTGGAGAGAATTCAGTGCGCCTATAGCAGCCCAAACTAAGACACAACCCATAGAAACAAAAGCCCTAAGGTCCTCGGTAATTTTGATGCATATGAAGGTCCTGAGACCAAAAAGTTTGAGAACTACAGTAGCCTATTTTTAAAGTATCTTCAGGGCGCCTGGGTGGCTGTCAGTTAAGCATCCGACTTCAGCTCAGGTCATGATCTCAACGATGAGGGGGTTCGAGCCCCACATCCGGCTCTCTCAAGTCAGCACAGAGCCTACTTCGGATCCTCTGTCTTCCTCTCTCTCTACCCCTCCCCCACTTGCACGTGCTTTTCTCTCTCTCTCTCTCTCTGTCTCAAAATAAATAAGCTTAAAAAAAATAAAATGTCTTCAATGTCTTGTTAAGAACAAGGCAGGGAATGGGCCAAATTTTTCTAGCCATGCTTGGAGTGAGTTTGCTGTATGTACCTTTTCATGGAGCATAGTCAAAGTGCCTGGTAAAGAGACCTACCCCCACAGCCGCAGCAGCAGCAGTGTTTGCAAGTTTGATGGGCCTTGTATAACAAGGTCTTCCATTTAATTTTGCATCATGCACTGTTTAAAAAAAAAAATGGTTGATTTGCATACAGCCGCTGACTTTTAAGCCAAATGCTGTCTCCATATGAATATGAAATAAACAGTGATACTCTGTGATCACAGAGGTAATTCTCACCTGTGATGTTGAGCTTTATGAGTCACCTCTGCTAGGCCATCGTCTGTTATTCAGTCAAATATGGATCTCTGTGTTGCTACAAAAGTATTTTGTAGATATGATTAAAGTCTATAATTCGCCAACCTAAAGGGAGATTATTCTGGATGACTTGGATGGGCTTGATTCCATCAGTAAAAGGGCCTTTAGAGGGGGCGCCTGGGTGGCTCAGTCGTTTGGGTGTCCAACTTCAGCTCAGGTCATGATCTAACGGCTTGTGCCTTCTAGCCCCTCCTCTCCTCTGGCTCTGTGCTGAGGGCTCAGAGCCTGGAGCCTGCTTCGGACTCTCTGTCTTCCTCTGTCTACCCCTCCCCCGCACATGCCCTGTCTCTCTCTTCTCAAAAATAAAAACATTTTTAAAAATTTTAACATCGGGGCGCCTGGGTGGCTCAGTCGGTTAAGCGTCCGACTTCGGCTCAGGTCACGATCGCGCGGTCCGTGAGTTCCAGCCCCATGTCGGGCTCTGGGCTGATGGCTCGGAGCCTGGAGCCTGCTTCCGATTCTGTGTCTCCCTCTCTCTCTGCCCCTGCCCCATTCATGCTCTGTCTCTCTCTCTGTCTCAAAAATAAATAAAACGTTAAATATATATATATATATATATATATATATTTTTTTTTTTTTTTTTAATTTTAACAAAAAAGGAGGGAGCCTTTAGAGAAGAAGTGAAACTTCCAGGGGCGCCTGAGTGGCTCAGACCGTTAAGCATCCAACATCCGCTCACACGGTTTGTGGGTTCGAGCCCCGCATCGGCTCTGTGCTGATGGCTCAGAGCCTGGATCCTGCTTCCTGCTTCGAATTCTGTGTCTCCCTCTCGCTCTCGCTGCCCCTCCCCCACACTCTGTCTCTCTCAAAAATAAACAGTAAAGAAAAAAATTTTTTTAATAAAAATAAATGCAACTTCCCCCCCCCCCCCCCCAAATTCCATCTGTGGACAGCAGCTTCCATTCATGGCTGAGAGTTCCTGCCTGCACTACAGACTTTGGACTTGCCAAACCAGCCTCGCAACCACAAGCCGATGCCCTGCAACAGGTCCCTTAATGTCTCTCCCACTGGTTTTGTTTCCTCTGACCGAACCTTCACACATCACCCTCGGGTGCCATTTTTAAATAACATTGTAATATGTCTTAGAAAATATACCCAAAAATGTTTAGACATGACCTGAATGTTGATATAGATTAAAGTTTGCGGGGGGGGGGGGGGGGGGAGCCTTTAAGATGAGTACCACCGGTGTCCACGACGGCATCCAGTGTGGCAGGCACGCATTCCGGGAGCAGGCAATGCGATCCATGAAGCTGTGGAAAGAAGGTATTGGAACTTATATTGAGCGGAAGGATTATTTATAAAGGAGAAATTCGGCGCTCCTGAGAGGTTCAGTCGGTTAAGCGTCCAACTCTTGATTTCGGCTTAGGGTGTGATCTCATGGGTTCCTGAGTTGGAGCCCCGCGTTGGGCTCTTCAGAGATGCACAGAACCTGCGTGGGATTCTGTCTCCCTCTCTCTGCCCCTCCCCAGCTTGCTCTCTAGGTCTCTGTCGAAGTAAATAAAAATAAAGGTAAAAAAAAAAAAAACAAAAAGAAACCCTTTAAAAAAATAAAATAGTTAAAAAAAAAAAATCAAGATCAGCCCTATAAATGCAGAGAACAAACTGATGGTTGCCAGAGGGGAGAGAGTATGGATATTGAGCAACATTTGGCGAAGGGATGTGAGAGATACAGGCTTCCAGTTAATGAATGAATGAGTCGTGAGAATAAAAGGTACGACATAAAGAAGAAACTCAGTGATATATTAGCGATGTAATGGGAGAGATGTTTACACTTGTGAACATAGCATAATTTATAAACTTGACGAATCACTAAGTTGTACACGTGAAACTAATGTAACATCATGTGTCAACTATGCTCAAATAAAATAAAATCACAAAATAACCACTTAGAGTTAAGCCCATGAAAAGTTATGACCTCGGCCCCAACAACTTGAAAGGTAATAAGTGCTTCTACCCAACTCTATCTCCTGCTTATTCATCACCTGGCACAGAGGACTGCCCTTCTCCCAGCTTCTTGCACACTCACTCTCATCTCTGGGATTTGTAAGTAATAAATCTTGTGGCTTAGAAAAAAAAAAAAAAGATTAATTTTAATGTAAACTATGGACTTTGGGCAATAATGTGTCTATATAGGCATATTGACTGTAACAATAGTAAAACAATATATGTTTATCTATTGTAACAAATTTACCACTCTGGCGTAGGATGTTGACAGCAGGGAGGTTGGGGGCAGGTAGGAGCAATATGGGAATTCTGTATTTTCTGCTCAATTTTGCTGTGAATGGCTCAAAACAATAAAGTCTATTTAAAAAAAAACATGCACACACAGATATAGCATTTCACACTTACTAGGATCACTGTAATAAAAAAAATAATGACAAATTTGGTGAGGAGGTGGAGAAAGGGGAAATCTTTTGCACCACTGGTGGGAATGCAAACTGGAGCAGCCACTCTGGAAAACGGTATGGAGGTTCCTCAAAACATTAAAAATAGAACTATCCTATGACCCAACAATAGCACTACTAGGAATTTATCCGAAGGATACAAAATTGCTGATTCATAGGGGCACGTGCACCCCAATGTTTATAGCAGCACTATCAACAATAGCTAAATTATGGAAAGAGCCCAAATGTTCATCAACTGATGAATGGACAACAGAATACTACTCAGCAATGAAAAAGAATGAAATTTTGCCATTTGCAAGAACATGGATGGAACTGGAGGGTATTATGCTAAGTGAAATAAGTCAGAGAAAGGCATATCATATGATTTCACTCACATGTGGAATTTGAGAAACTCAACAGATGAACATAGGGGAAGGGAAGGAAAAGTAAGATAAAAACAGGGAGACAAGCCATAAGAGACTCTTAAATACAGAGAACAAACAGGGTTGATGGGGGGGGGGGGGCGTGGGCAAAGGGGAGGGGAAAATGGGTGATGGACATTGAGGAGGGCACCTGTTGGAATGAACACTGGGTGTTGTATGTAAGAGATGAACCACTGAGTTCTCCCAAAGCCAAGACTACACTTTATGTTAACTAACTTGAACACAAACTTAAAAAAAAAAAAAAGAAAGAAAGAAAGAAAAATGATACAAACAATTCTTAGGAGAATAGCAAGTTGTCCACAGTTTTCTTTAAAAATGTATTGGGACTAAAGTAATTAGCAAAAGTGCAACTTGATTCAAAAACAATTGGTAAATCAAAGAAGATCTCAATAATACATCTTAGCCATCCAGTGCTACTGCAAGACACAGAAATAAAATGTGATACACATAATATATATACGTGTGTGTGTGTGTGTGTGTGTATAACCAGAGCCTTCCTACATTGCTGGTAGGAATGAAAAATGGTAAAGCCACTTTAGAAAATTCTTTGTTTATTTAAAAAGTTAAGCATGTGGGGCACCTGGGTGGCTGAACGGGTTGAGCATCTGATTCTCAGTTTTGGCTCAGGTCATGATCCCAGGGTTGTGGGGCTGAGCCCAACATCGAGCTCCGTGCTGAGTATGGTGCCTGCTTAGGATTCTCTCTCTCTCTCTGTCTCTCTCTCTCTCTCTCTCTCTCCCCTTCTGCCCCTCTTCCCCACCTTGCACTCTCTCTCAAAATAATTTTTAAAAAATTAAAAAATAAAAAGTTAAATATGCACTTACCAGCTATACCACTCCCATGTATCTACTAAAAAGAAAAAAATATATATATATATATATATATATATATATATATATCCATACAAAGACTTGCATATGAATAGTCTGGCAGTTTTACAAATTGTTAAACACAGAGTTACCATATGACCCAGCAGTTCCCTCATAGGTGTTAGTTTGCTATGGCTGCCATAACAAAATACCCCAGACTGACTGGCTTACACATGAGAAATTTATTTCTCACAGTTCTACAGGCTGGAATTTGAAAGACCAAGATGTTGGTAGGTCTGGTTTCTTCTGAGGCCTCCCTTTGGCTTGTAGACAGCTGGCTTCTGTCTACACGGTTTCTCTTCTGAGTGCCTGCACCCCTGGTGTCTCTCTTCTAAGGACACTAGTCATTTTAGAGTATAGCTTCACCCAAAAATTTGTTGTTACCACCATTATTTACAGTAGGCAAATGTCCATCAACTGGTAAATGGACAAACAAAATGTAGGATGTACTTACAGTGGAATATTATGTAGATATAAAAAGATACACGCTACAAAAGGGTGAATCTTAGCAACACTGTGCTAAGGGAAAGACCCAGTAATATAATAGGGTATACTTCTATT
The DNA here is from genome assembly GCF_007474595.2 of Lynx canadensis. Taxonomy (NCBI): domain Eukaryota; kingdom Metazoa; phylum Chordata; class Mammalia; order Carnivora; family Felidae; genus Lynx; species Lynx canadensis. The sequence continues at coordinate 132,159,685 of NC_044307.1, read as the reverse complement.
TACAGGAAATATCAAGAGTAGTCCAATCTGCGGACTCAAAAAGTGCATTTGTGCTCAACCCCAGAGGAGCTGGGGTACATGGAGTGACTGTTAATGGGTATGAGGTTTCTTTATAGGATGATGAAGATGTTCTAAACTTAGGTCATAGTAATGGTTGCACAACTCTGTGAATACACTAAAAAACACCCAATTGTATACTTTATTTTTTCAAGTTTACTTATTTATTTATTTTGAAAGAGAAAGCACGAGCGTGGAAGGGGCAGAGAGAGAGGGAGAGAGAGAGAATCCCCAGCAGGCTCCATGCTGTCAGTGCAGAGCCCAACAACCATGAGACCATGACCTGAACCGAAGTTAATAGTCAGACCCTTAACTGACTTTACCAGTCTCCCCTTTAAATTATAGCTTTTGCGGTACGTGAATTCTATCTCCATAAAAATATTTTAAAACATTTTTTAACACAGTACAAAGCATTTTTTAAGTCATGTGGGATGCAAATCTTTGGCAGAGACTATTCTAGATTAAAAGGAGACAGATGGTCTTCAAAGTATAAGGCACACATTCTAGAGAATATTGTGCTGTGGGCCTGTGAATCTCACTGACACCTGGAAGCCACAGTTTAAGGGGCACCTGGGTAGATCAGTCAGTTGAGCGTCTGACTTAGGCTCAGGTCATATCTTGCGGTTTGTGAGTTCAAGCCCCACATCATACTCACTGCTGTCAGCCTGTCAGTGCAGAACTCACTTTGGGTCCTCTGTCCTCTTCTCTGTGCCCCTCCCCCACTTGTGCTCTTCCAAAAATAAATAAATATTTTAAATGTCGTAACACCTGGAATTACTGGCTATAGTTGCCATTCATCTGGAGAAATAGCCATGGAAATGTAATGACTAAACAACGTATTAAGTTCTTAGACATGAAACAACATGACTATTACCTTTCAAAAATTTGTTAACCTTTAGGATACGCTTATGAAAAGCCTTAATCTGGAACACTTGCCAGTTTTTAATTAAAGAATCATGTGGTCTTTCAACTCAAGTAATGACTACCCAATAATCAGGTAACTGGGTGCCTTACAACTGGGATTACCTGATTTTTGGTAACATTATTGGACTGTTTGTCTCTTTCCAGAAATACATCATAGCACAAATCTACCATTCACACTCCAATATTGACTTGAACAGTTAAACTATGAGGCTCTGATAAAGGAATACGATTGTGATATGAGCTATAGAATGAACTGTGAACAATGGCATAAAATCAGGGATTCTTAACGTCAGCACTACTGACATTTGGGGCCAGATAACTCTTGTGGGGGCTGTCTTGTGCATTATAAGATCTTCAATAGTATCCCTCACCTCTGCCCACGAGATGCCAGTAGCACATCCCACCCTGCCCCCCCAAGGTATGACACCCAAAATGTTTCCAGACATTAGCAAATATTTCTTAAGAGGCAAAACTGAGAACCACTGCAAGAAGTCAAGGAAGACTTAGTGAGTTTTCATGGTAATGACACAGATCATGTACCAAAAGAAAAAATTCATGTTTGACTTCTACTTCACTTCTATAAGCTCTGTTGATTTGAAATATCCAGAATATTGTATAAAAAGCAGTTCCGTTGATCGTACTAAATTTAGGTGACCATATTCTTTGCCAATTTTATTTGGAAGATTATCATATTTTGATCTAAAATTTGAATCCAATGCTGAAATGCCAGCTTGGAGCCACAGAAGGAACGTTTGTATTGTAGTAAAAGACTGTCCTTGGATACTTATAAATGGAAACATTTAAAAAAAACAACAGAAATGTAATTTTTTAATCAGTTTTACCACACAGTAAAAGATTTGCTATCTATTGACAGGGTTTGCAAATATACTAGAAGTCTTTTCACTAAGGACACCAACTCAGAATGGCAGAACTCACTTTCATTGTCCTTTTAGCCTATCAATTAAATCACCTAACAATGAAGGATATTGTCATTCAAGTTCTGATACATTGTTCTTCAAGGGTTTTAAAGACGAACTTACTGCATTCTGAAACTATGGTATGGATGGATATCTGCTCACACATTTTGATATGTCATAACATTAATATAATACCATTTTGTGACATAAATTTTCCCACTGAGCTTTCACCTGCTTCAAGAGGACCATAAACAGAACTGATAGTCTTTTAGAAGATGGGGTGAAATGGTTCCTAACTTTCCCTCCTTTCCCCTTCCCTCCCTCCCTTCCTTCCTCCCTCCCCACCTCCCCCTCTCTTTCCTTCCCTCCTTCCTCCTTCAACAAATGTCACTGAGACACTAAAGCTAAGATCCTACCCACCCTTTGTAATCACACTGCAGGCAAGTATGGATGTACTAGCATCTCCTAATAGGATGGGAGGGGTTACCAAGAATGCACCCCAGAATTCATGTCCATGGTGTTGGTTACAGATGCCCACTGAAGGAATGTTAACATCACAAGCAGTAAAGTCCTCCCCCAGAACTTTTAAAAAACAAAATACACTTCTTTTTTAAAAATTTTTTATTGTAATGTTTATTTATTTTGAGAAAGAGAGAGAGCACGCATGTGCAAGCAGGCAAGAGACAGAGAGAGAGAGGGGGAGAGAGAGGACCCCAAGCAGGCTCCACACTGTCAGCGGAGAGACCAATGTGGGACTCGAGCTCACAAACCACGAGATCATGACCTGAGCCAAAATCAGGAGTCAGATGCTAACCAACTGAGCCACCCAGATGCCCCTAAAATACACTTCTTAATTGGGAGTTTTGTTAACTAATAGTGTAGGAATAAACCTACTGGCTGTTTTCTGTATCTCAACTAATGGCACTCCATCTTTCCCTTGCTCAGGCCAAAGACCTTGCAGTCATCCTCACCCCTCACCTCTAATTCATCAGTTCACCCTCAAAATGCACCTGGACTCCAACCACTTCCATCACTTCCACTGCTACCACTTCATCCATGCCATGATCCTCTTAACTGGGTTATTGTGAGGGCCTCCTAGAGTCTTTTCCCAACACAGCCACCAGTGCAATCTTTTTAAGACATATGGCGGATAATGTCCCAGCTCTGTTTAAAATCTTCCCATGGTTTTTCAACTCACTCAGAGAGACACCTAAATCTTCATAAAGGCTGGAGGCCCCCGGTCATCTGAGCCTCTGTGGCCTCTGTCTTCATCCCTCACACCACCACCCCCCATCCCTCCATTCCATCCTCAGGAAGCTTCTTGTATTTAGAACATGTCAAGGCTGCTCCCTCAGGACCTTTGCAATGGCTGTTCCATCTGCCTATAAGAATCTTGCTCCAGATGTCCCTATGGCCCACTGCCTCACTTCTTTCCAGCCTCTGCTCCAGTGCCAGCTCATCAGTGAGGCCTTGAGCATTTTACACATATTTGCCCCCTTCCTGTCCACCACTGTCATTCTATCCCCTTATTTGTCTTCCCCAAGCTCTTATCACCATCTGACATATTCATTTTATATATTTCTTCTGTCTTCCTCAATAGAAAATAAGCTCCCTAAGAGCTGAAATTTTATTTTGTTCATTGCTATAGCCCAGCACCTGGTAAACAGCAGGAGCTCAATAGAGACTTGTTGAAAAAATGAATGAATAAGGTCTCATCTTACCATATTATAGATGGAGTTAGTACTCTTCTAAAGGCTTCCTATAGAAATGGGTGGGTTTAAAAAAGAAAAAAAAAACTTATCCCATAAGTAGAATATGGGATACATTTTAGTATTATAGATTCTAGTTTTTTGGACTAATTCCTGCTAATCAAGGTTTTGCCTTATAATCATGGCTTCAGCTTCAGCTTCAGGCAAAACATTTATCAGTGATGCCCTAATTTTTATTTCCACTCTTTAACTCTCCTTCTAGCCCCAAACCCTTGTTTCTAACTTGCCTTCGAGTATATCCGGCAGCACATCAGTTTGGAGTAAAGCTATTTGAGCTCTTGACTTGATCTGACATTATCATTAACAAGCAAGGTCTCCTTGAACAAAACAGCTTCCTCATGTGTAAAATAGAGAGGGGTTAGCTCAGCTGCTGTCAACAACATAATGAATTTCAATCACTAGAGACAATTGGGATGAGATGAGAATTATGCCTAAATGAAACCTTTATTTTCCATACTCTGATAGTCGGAAATCCCACAAGTAGTGTTGGAACAATTGAACATCCCCATGCAAAAAAAAAAAAAAAAAAAGAAAAGAAAAGAAAAGGAAAGAATCTGGTCCTAGATCTCATATACTTAACAAAAAGTTGCTCAAAATGGATCAGGCATAAATGTAAAACTCAGAATTCTACAACTCCCAGAATATAACATAGGAGAAATACAGATGAACTTGGGTACACGTGTTGATGAGTTTTTTGACACACACCGAAGGCACAATCCACAAAAGCAAGAATAGATGTACTTCATTAAAATTAAAAATTTTTGCCTGGTGAAAGACACTGTCCAGAGAATGAAAAGACAAGCCACAGACCAGGTGGAAATATTTGTAAAAGAAACATCTGATATCCAAAATATGCAAAGAACTCGTAAAACTCAGCAGTAACTAAACAACTGGTTAAAAAAATAGGCCAAAGACCTTAAGAGACACCTCACTGAAGATCTCCAGATGGTAAATAAGCATATGAAAAGATGCTCCACAACCTGTGTCATCAGGGAAATGCAAATGAAAAACCACAACGAGATGCCCACTACATACCTACTAGGTATGACCATTAGAATGGCCAAAATCCAGAACACTGACATGAAATATTGTTGAGGATGTGGAGGAAAAGGAACTCTGATTCATTGCTGGAGGGAATGCAGATTAGCACATCCACTTTGGAAGAGTTTGTCGATTTCTTACAAAACTAAACATGCTCTTATCATCTCATCTAGCGGTCCTACTCTAATGGCATTTACCTGAAGGAGTTCAAAGCTTATGTCCCCACAAAAACCCTCATATGATATTTATAGCAGCTTTATTCAAACTGGCAGAACTTGGAAGCAACCAAAGATGTTCTTCAGCATGTGAATGGGTAAATAAAACTGGGGTATATCCAGACAGGAAAATACTCTTCCAGGCTAAAACGAATGAGCTATATAGAACTTTTCAAACTTAGTAAGTGGAAGAAATGAGTCTGAAACGCTACAGACTGTATGACTCCAATATATGGTATTTTGAAAAAGGTAAAATTATAGAGGCAGCAAGAAGATCAGTGGTTACCAGGATCGGGGGGAAGAAGGGATGACTCAATGGAGCACAGGGGAATTTTACGGCAGTGAAACTATTCTCTATGACGCCACAATGGTGGATCCATATCATTACAAGTTTGTCCAAACCCACAGAATGTTTAGTACCACGTAAAGGATGGACTCTGGATGACAATGACGTGTCAGTACAGGTTCATGGGTTGTAACAAGTGTATCATCTAATGGGGGGTGTGGATATGGGGAAGGCTATACATGTGTGGGGGCAGGGTGTATATGGGAAATCTCTGGACCTTCCACTCAATTGTGCTGTGTCCTAAATTGAACTAAAAATAAAGCATATTAGAAAATAAATAAAAATATTAAATATATGTAGAAATATAAATATAGATGGGGCACCTGGGTGGCTCAGTCAGTTAAACATCCGACTCTTGATTTCAGCTCAGGTCATGATCTCACAGTTCGTGAGATTGAGCCTGGAGTTGGGCTCTGCACTGAAAGCACGGAGCCTGCATGGGATTCTCTCTACCTCTCTCTCTGCCCCTACCCGCCCCTCTCTCTCAAGATAAATAAATACACTTTTTAAATATTAAAAATAAACTAAACATATAGATAATAAATGGATGATAGATAGATATTCCTACATATTTCAGAGTCCAGCTCAAATGCCTTCCCATTTTTTATACCCCTCCCCAAGCCACTCCTTCCCCAACCCAGGCAAAGATTATAGCTACCCTTTGTGTTTTTACATGTACTTTGGTTTTACCTTTAACGTTTTATATGGTACTATATGTTAAAACTCTTCAGCTACATAGCTTCTCCCAAGAGATCATTATTTTTAATCCTCTAGGCAAAGGCACCGACTTTTTACACAGTAAAAAACTTAGCACAATTCAATAAATACTTATTATGGGCCTTACTGCAGCACTTAACTGTTTACTAATTTAATTCCAGGATTTTTTAACCTTCAGATGTTTGGTTATGTCCCTTAACTGACATCTGTTCTCTAAAGGCAGGTGCTATGGTCTCTCAGTTTCTCCCAGTGGCAAAATCTGGAGATTCTGGAAGACTTTCTGTAGTACATCTTTCCCAGATCCCTGTTAAAGAAGTTCTCTAAAAATACTCCCCCAACCAGACAATCTTCTCATTTCAAGTTCTTTATTTAGATTTGTTTCAGCTATAAAGCAACTTAATTTTATCACAAACAGATTCTGACTCTAAAAGGAAATCAAGAAGGTAATCAAGAAGAGTGTGAATGTCAGGCATATCTTTTTTTTTTTTTTTTTTTTAACTCATATTTACATCTGGCTCAGTGGAGACTTTGTATTCCGATGACTCTTATCCTTTGGACAGGAATGTACTGTGTCACTGGTTCCCCGAACTACAGCAAGATAACCTGCTTCAGAATCCTTTGGAGAGCTTGTTTAAACACAGATTGCTGGGTCCTGCCCTCAGAGTTTCTCATGCAGGCGGTCTGGGTGGGGACTATCTCTAACAAGTTCCCACATGATGCTGATCATGCTGGTCCAGAGACCACACTCTGAGAACCCCTAAGACACTCTCTAATGGTGTATCTCCTTTTTAACTGTGAGAAGCATTGGTTGGTCAGAAATGTGAAGTGTCAATGTTCTAGTACTCCATGATGTTATATGATATTGAAATAGACAAGCTGCATTTGTCGACCACCCACTTAAAAGGATCACTGCATTGCTCTTTGATCTCCACCAAATGAAATAAGCACAACTTAATGGATCCAAGGAACCAACTTTAAATACGGCATAAAAAGAAGAGTAAGACAACGTCATAAACCTTCAGAGCAAATACATTTGCAATCGAAATGAGGGCATCCCCGGAGAAACACTGAGTATGAAAATATGTTAGTTTCCTCATATCACAGAGCCCTCCCATGAATTCCTTCACAGCCCAGGAAAGAGATGGATGACATTGAATCTCTAGACCTGGTGGAAAGTTAAGAAAAAAGCTGTGCCCTAATAATTTTGTATAAACATTTCTCTTAAGATTAGCACCTAAATAGCATGCACTACAGCGGGTCCTGCTTCGATCTGCAACACTGAATCTTACGCAGGTATCAGTGAGATCAGCATTTGTTCCAAAGATTTGAATTATGTGGAAATACCAAGAAGCTGTTGTTGTTGTTGTTGTTGTTGTTGTTTTTACAGAGAATTCTCAGCCTTACTAATGTGGGTTTATTTCAAATACCTAAATGTGGGCGTGCCTCCTTGTATAGATATTCTGGACTGAAAGGGCATTGTGCTTCATTCTCTCCTCAGGTGGTAGAGGCTACCACTTTTTTTATTTTTATTTTTTTAATGTTTATTCATCCTTTGAGAGGGAGAGACAGAGCATGAGTGAGGGAGGGGCAGAAAGAGGGAGACACAGAATCGGAAGCAGGCTCCAGGATCTGAACTTTCAGCACAGAGCCCGAGGCGGGGCTCAGACTCACAAACAGTGAGATCATGACCTGAGCCTAAGTCGGTTTGGTCACTCAACCAACTGAGCCACCCAGGCACCCTGAGGCTACTATTTTAATAGGTGGAAACAAGGCAACCTCTAGTCAACCAATTAAACACACCAGGCATCTTTTATAACTCCTTTCAAAGCAGTTAATGGCTTGGAAAGCAGATAATTTATTGTCTATACGTAAATCTATTAAAGTAATCATTAGTCTTACTGTTTGGAAGTTAGAACTAACCTATAGAAAATGAAATTGAGAGGAATAGGTTTATCTTCTTTTTGAGTGTCTACTGTAACAAGCACCTTTCAGGTATTATAATTACCTATAAGCCCTCTTCTCAAATAATTAAGCAACATAGAAAATTCAGTTCTTTGGCTAGGAGTTTACATTCTGTTGAAAGAGACTGATCATATAATCACCTCTGTAGCTCTTTGGAAATATCACACTGGTCTAAGAATGGCACCATATGCCAACAATTGCTTTTGAAACACTGTTGGAGGAAAAGATCCATAACATTTAACATAAAATAATCATGCGACCGGTTGAAAACACAAAGCTATTGTAATATAGGTAGTAAGAACATATTCAAGTTATAAACAACATATTGGTTATCTAGTGCTGAATAACAAATCACTTCAAGATTTAATGACTTTAAAAAACAATAATTATTTATCTCTCTCATGATTTGTGCGGATCAGGAATTTGGAAACTACTCTCATGAGGTTGTGGTCTTCTGTTAACCGTGGGTGCAGGCACTTTAAGGCACAACTGGTATGCACTTTGGATTTAATTTTTGACGTGTAATTGTTTACCATCTGCCTTATCCCCTAAAATGTAGGCTTCATTCAGGATTTTTCTGCAGGGTTTTTGTTCTTTATTCCCAATATTTAGAATAATATCTGGCATATAGTCTTTAAAAGTCTTTTAAAATATGTGTGCAATGAATGATGTTATGTTTGGAAATCCCCTCCCCCATTAAAAATCATTTTAAGGGGCGCCTGGGTGGCGCAGTCGGTTAAGCGTCCGACTTCAGCCAGGTCACGATCTCGCGGTCGGTGAGTTCGAGCCCCGCGTCGGGCTCTGGGCTGACGGCTTGGAGCCTGGAGCCTGTTTCCGATTCTGTGTCTCTCTCTCTCTCTGCCCCTCCCCCGTTCATGCTCTGTCTCTCTCTGTCCCAAAAATAAATAAACGTTGAAAAAAAAAATTAAAAAAAAAAAATCATTTTAAGAAAGGGGTGCCTGGTGGCTCAATTGGTTATGCATCTGACTCTTGATTTCAGCTCAGGTCATGATCTCACCATTCATGTGTTTGAGCCACGCACAAGGCTCTGTACTGAGAGTGTGGAGCCTGCTTGGGATTCCCAATATCTCTCTCTCTCCCCCGCCTGCCCCTCTCTTTCTCTCTCTCTCTCTCTCTCTGTCTCAAAATAAAAATAAAAATTTTAGGAGGGCTAGATGGGTGATGGGTATTAAGGAGGGCACTTATGATGAGCACTGGGTGTTGTATGTAAGTGATGAATCACTGAATTCTACTCCTGAAACCAATATTGCACTGTATGTTAGCTAACTAGAATTTAAATAAAAGTTTGAAAAAGAAAAAAAAAAACATTTTAGAATTTGATCAAACTTTTTACTATGAAGGACTATGAAATATGTATGAGAAGCATTATATTTAAGAAGAATAAAAATAAACTCTTATGTAAGATTTCTAACTTTCTCCTAAAAGTAAGTCTAATTCATCATAGAGGTTTGTCCCAAAAATGATATTTCAAGAAATCAGCTAGGGGGCGCATGGGTGGCTCAGTGGGTTACGCATCCAACTCTTGGTTTCAACTCCGGTCATGATCTTGCTACTTCTTGGGTTCAAGCCCTGCATTGGCCGGCACCTGGACGGAGATTCTCCCTCCCTCTCCCTCTCTGTCTGCCCCTCCCCCACTCGTGTTGTCTCTGTCTCTCTCAAAATAAGTAAATAAATTTAAAAATAAATCAGCTATAAGATTGTTTTATAGTAGATTTTTTAAATTGTTTTTAAAAGTGTATTTATTTATTTTTATTTTGAGAGAGACAGAGATGATAGAAGAAGGGGAGGACAGAGAGAGAGAGGGAGACAGAGAATCCCAAACAGGCTCTGTGCTGTCAGTGCAGAGCCCTATTCAGGGCTCAAACTCACCAAACCATGAAATCACGACCTGAGCCAAAACCAAGAATCAGGAGCTCAACCAACTGAACCACCCAGGTGCCCCTAAACTTTTTTTTTTTATATTGTAACGATCCTGACTGCCTAGGCTGTACTTCTCTCTTCAGTTTCAGATTGAACTTATTGAACAAGAAACCAGAGGGGCAAGGTATAAAAAACAAGACTCTTCTAAGGCAACTACATTATCTCTCTTTGATTCTTAACTTCCTATTGACTCTTTATATTCTGAAAGTACAAATACCGGAAGTTCATATATGTCATTCTGCTTTAATTTCATAATGTACTCTAGGGGGTTCTCTCATTTCCACTGACTGTCCTTTTGTGTCCTGACTTAACTTTGGTAACCTTATGTCAGCCTGACTGAAAACTGGGTGACCTTATCAAAACTTTCTAATAAGAAATAATGTTTAACAAAAGTTAATTCTACCCTCAATAGTTTATTATTGCTCTTTTTAAAAAAAAAATATTTTTATTTATTCTGAGAGAGAGAGAGAGCAAGCAGGGGAGGGGGAGAGAGACAATCCTGCTGACGTCTCAATCTTGAGCTCCAAGCCTACAATACTGTGGGAAAAATAAATGTGTGCTGTTTCGGTCACCCAGTCTGTGGTATTTTGTTATGGCAGCCTGAGCAAACAGGTACACTTGGCAAAGTTTTCTTGCTTTTTGTTTAGTTTTGTTTTTTAGGTTCTACAAGACAGTGTCTGTGCAAGTAGTTTCCTGGGACTCCTGTAACAAATTACCACAAACTCAGTGGCTTAAAACCATAGAAACTGGTTTTCTCCCAGGCTGGAAGATAGAAGTTTTAAATCAGTTTCACTGGGGTAAAATCAAGATGTTGGCAGGGCTATCCCTCCCTCTGGAAGCTCTAGGGAAAAATCCCTTCCTGTCCCTTCCGTCTGTAGGGGCTGTAGGCATTCCTTGGTTTATGGTAGCATCACTCCAATCTCTGCCTCCGTGGTCCTGACATCCTTTCCTTTTCTCCCTCTGCCTCTCTTCCATGATGATATTTGTGATTGTATCCAGGGTCCACCAGGTTAATCCAGACAATCTCCCTTTCTCATGGTCTTTCACTCAACCACTTTTATAAAGACCTATTCCTCTATAAGGTAACAGTTACAAATCCCAGGGTTAGGACCTGCCATCTTGGGAGGCTTCCTGCAGCCTACTACTGTGTGCGAAAGAGGGAAGCCTTCAGAGTCTCTCTGGGTGAACCCAAGTTGCCTTCCTGCAACACATCGAGTTAGTATGTTTAATGAACAAGATGTTTAGTTTTTGAGATCAGGGAGAAAGAGTGGAACACCAAAGCTAAGAATGCAGAGACTGTTGGGGCACCTGGGGGGTTCAGTTGGTGAAGTACCCAACTCTTGATCTCAGCTGAGGTCGTGATCTCATGGTTTGTGGGTTCAAGGCCACGTCAGGCTCTGTGCTGACAGCACAGATTCTCTCTCCTTCTCTCTCTGCCCCTCCCCTTCTAGTGTGCTCTCTCTCTCAAAAAATAAATAATAACATTAAAAAAAAAAAAGAAGAATGTTAATAACGAGCACAGGGTACCTCAGTCGGTTAAGCGTCCGACTTCTCAGGTCATGATCGAGCCCCACGTTGGGCTCCGTACTGAGAACTCAGAGCCTGGAGCCTGCTTCAGATTCTATGTCTCCCTCTTGCTCTGCCTCTCTCTCTCTCTTTCTCTCTCTCTTACTCTGCCTCTCTCTCTGTCTTCCAAAAATAAACATTAAAGAAAGAAAAAAATAAACAGCACAGAATATTTCTATACTGACCTCCATTTTGAGTTTAGCATCCTATTCTAAAGTTTTAGATTTTGTATTTTGGAACTGAAATAAGTAATTTGAATGTAAAAAGTAGGACACACAGCTAGCCAATATGTGTTGCCAATGTTTAAGCATTTGGACAAATCTTTACATTCACTGTGAGATTTTGTATTTGGGAAACCCTGCTCTCCATCCGCCTCCTGTCTGTCCCCCCTTCAGCCAGCTCAGGCAAAGGCCAGGAGCAGTGGCAAGTAATCGTGTGTTAGACCAGCTGGTGTTTCTGTGGAGAAAGCACTTCTGACCTCTGAACCCCTAGTGGCAAAAGGCCCAGAAAGGAAGAGCTGACTCTTAGAGTCGCCTTTAACACCTCTCCCCTGGAATCGGAAACCACTATGTCCCCATTTGCCCAGCACGTGAGCTCTGTACCTTTGACTCTTTGAATGTTACCTGAGATGAACCCTCTGGCCACTTTCAAAATGAGGTCAGAGGTTGCTGGCTCCTGACTGTCAATAATGTCTGATTATTAATAGCCACAATGCCTCTGATTAGTCTAGTATTTTACAATAAAGAGCACTTTGGTACAGATTCTCTTTCCCAGATACTAGGAACGCAAAAGGAGATAAGATACATGTTCAGCTCTTAGGTATCATTTCAACCCAGGTTATTATAATTCACTGAATCCCTAAAATTCAGGGAAGAAAGTGAAGAAGGTATTACTATGCTCCTTCTCCACATAAGGAGCTTGAGTGTTAGAAGGAGCTTGAGTGTTAATTTTTAAAAAAAGAAAAAAAGGAAAAAGAAAAATCCTGACTTTAATACGGATTTTAAAAATGGACATGTATGAAAGATTTTGTTAAACTCCATCTGATGAGAAAATCGGGCATATGCTATAGCCGGTTCAAAAAAGAAGTCAAGAAGCACATATTTGTATGGAATAAAGGAAGCTTGAAGTGAATTGTGAATGGAAACAAAACCGCTGTCCACTCCACTGGAGGCAGAGGGAGACAGAGGTCAATAAAACTCATACCAAACAGGATGGAATTTGCATGCCTGTGACTTACCATGTACAGAGTAATAAAATAATTCCCATAGAATCAAAATCAGGTGACATGAGGAAGGAGGTATAGACGATACATAGGGTTTCCCAGTTAGGACCTGGATGTGGATCTCTAGAACCAAACGTAGAGTTTGCTCCACCCCATTGAATGGTCCCAGCTTCTGAATTGTCTCCTCCATTAGGTGAAAGAAAGATACCTCCAAAATTTGCAAATGAGAGAATCAAAGGTAAACTGGGTAACAGCTTCCTGCTGTCCACAGTCAGCCCTGCTTTGACTCCAGACGCTCACTGAAGCAGCCAATAGACCAAGATGCAGATGAACCCAGCTCTGGGGGGACCACCCAGATGTCTTCTCATTTTCGGGCACGACTCCTGAACCGGGGCCAACGTTGGAATGTGCTCAAGTGCGTTCTATTTCTCAGTGCAGTTGAAGTAGCAGCCTGAATTGGAATGAAAAGTAACTGCTCGCTTCCAAATTCAGGTGGGAACTGTCTCAGAGTGGTCAAAAGTGCCAATATGTGAACTCAAACAGAGGCTTAAGTCAGGGACCTGACTTGGTCATAACTGTAGGGAAGAAAATCTTCAGCCGAGAATAATAAAACTCTAGCAGGGTATGAAAATGTGACAGCTTATGGTTCTGAACGTTTCATACTAGAAATAAGTAGAAAAGTGCCACAGTCTCAAATTATGTGTTTGTATTTTAAATTTTATTTCAGGCTTTAGACTTACTGAGCTAAAAAAAAAAAAAAAAAAAAAAAAGCTAGTAGCATTAACAATTTTGCCTACCACCAATGACCTAAAAAATGTGGCAACTCAAAAAGAAACAAATAATCATTTCAATGTAGACTGACCCAGAAATCTAGGACACCACAAACTTTGTGGTCCCTTTGGGCTTTTAACTTGGAAAGAATGCTACACCTTTTTTTTTTTTTTTCTTGCCTTTATGCTCGAAACCTTTTAAAATCTTGTTCATAAGCTAAATGACTTAGGAAAAAAACAAAAACAAAAACAAAAACACACCTTAACACGAGATAGCAAAACACTGCTTCTTTACAAGAGGCATTGTCATTTGTTCTGTTTTGGTTTTACTCTTCCTGTTATTGTTGTTTTCACTTAAAATATTTTTTTTTCAACGTTTTTATTTTATTTTTGGGACAGAGAGAGACAGAGCATGAACGGGGGAGGGGCAGAGAGAGAGGGAGACACAGAATCGGAAACAGGCTCCAGGCTCTGGGCCATCAGCCCAGAGCCTGACGCGGGGCTCGAACTCCCGGACCGCGAGATCGTGACCTGGCTGAAGTCGGACGCTTAACCGACTGCGCCACCCAGGCGCCCCTGTTTTCACTTAAAATATTTTTAAATTATTTTTTTCAAGGATCTTTTTCAGCTTAAAGATGAGCGACATAGTAGGGGTTATTCAGTAATAAATATCCTGAAGGGAGTAATGTAACGACCCCCAAGTTCAAGTCCAAAGCAAGGAAAGGTGAAAAATGAAGAGAATAAAACAAGGAGATGAGACTATCACTGGTAGCCCCAGGGGATTTGTCTGAAATTATAGTCACACAACGAGGAGAGAAGAGGTGATCTAATCTGTCAACACGATGAGAAAATAACCCACTTAATATGAAGAAATGCTCTGAAGGTTCGTGGAATCACTGCCAGATAGTCTTACAATTCAAATTAGTAAAAAAGATTATCACAAAAGATATTAGCACAACCTCTTTAGCAATAATTTCCCCATGATACATCGTGAATAATTGTAATTCTTCCATGCCTCGTATCCTACTGAGTAAAGGTCCTTTTTCCTGACAACCACCCATTTAAGGAGTCAGGGAAGGCAGCAAGATGCAGTAATCAGAAGATACTCCCTTTCGAAAAATACTTAGATCATGTCCCTTTCCTTCTTCAAAGCTGTTACTGGCTCCTTGTTGACATTGGAAATGGCCCAAACTCTGGAACAAGACACAGTTTGTACTCTCTTAGCTGGCCCAGCTTTGCATGCCCAGCAGCAGCTCAGCCACTTCTATGAACTGAATTGTGTCCCCCCCCAGAGTCATACATTGGGCCCTATTCCCTAGAGTAATGGTATTCGGAGATGGAGCCTTTGAGATGTAATTAGAATTACATGAGGTCATGATGTTGGGGCCCTCGTGATAGGATCAATACCCTTATAAGACAAGACACCAGAGACCTTGCTCTCCCTGCAGCCCTAAGCATGCACCTAGGAAAGGCCATGTGAGGACAGTGACAAGGCTGCTGTCTGTAAGCGAGAAACAGAGCCTTCCACCAGAAAATAAACCAGCGGCATCTTGATCTTGGACGTCCCAGCCTCCAGAACTGTGAGAAATAAATTTCTGTTATTTAAATTATTTAAACCTCCAGTCTATGGTACTTTGTCAAGGTAGCTGAAGCAGACCAAAATAGCCACTTTTTCCAACAAACTTCTAGCCACACTAAACTCCCATCCCCTCAACATCTGAGCGCCTTTGCACTTACCGTTTCTTTACCCACAACGCTCTCCTTCCTCTTCCTTGTGTTATTAACAACGGGGACTGTTGCAAAACGACAGCCGGCTACTGTCCGCTTCATCCTCAAAATATTTTGTTTCTTTTCTTTTTAAATTGTTTTTTCGTTATTTATTCTTGACAGAGAGACAGGATGTGAGCAGGGGAAGAGCATAGAGAGAGGGAGACACAGAATCCGAAGCAGACTCCAGGCCCCGAGCTGTCAGCACAGAGCCCGATGTGGGGCTCGCACTCACGAACCGTGAGATCATGGACCTGAGACGAAGTCGGAAGCTCATCCGACTGAGCCACCCAGGCGCCCCAAAATATTTTGTTTCTTAAACTATTTCTTATGAAAGGAGTTATATGACCTAACCTGGGGAGATACGTTGCAATATATTTGCATTTACCTGTGCATTTCTTTGGGAGCTTGGTCTTACCTATGTCTACCTTTTATGGCTAGTCTTGGTTATGTTAAACATATTCTAACGAATTCCTGGTTAACTTTAATCAAAACTGCCTTTTCCCCCTTATTTTCAAGTCCCAACACAAGTAGCACTTCATCTGAGAAAACCTCCCCCCTTTCCCTGGGCTTCCATAGATCTTTCACACTTTAGTTATGGTGCTTTGACTGTATACATACACACATCTGCCTACTTCAGGCGGGGTGTGCCTGCTGTATGCACCTCTGTATCCTTGGCACTAATACAGAGTCAGGCACATACTTGTCACTCAACAAAGGGCCAAAGGCCAGTTTAGTGAGATTTAACACGACACGGAGCTAGGGCTTATTCGCTTATTCATTCATCCAACCAAAATTAACTGAACACTTACTATGTGACAGACACTGGGAATGCAGAGATCAATAAAACATGTTTTCTGCCTTGGATTATCCTCCAGAAAAAAAGAATAATCCTACACTTTGGTTGCATAAAAGAGGGGGTTTCCCAAGACATTCACAGAAATGGTTTGATGGGGAAAAAACAGGAAACTAAAAGCAAAATGTTCTTTGCTTCTTCATTACTCTTACTCAGACATTAAAATACTGTTTCAGACAGAAATGCCACGCCTCATGCATTCCAAACAAAGAGTTTGAGCCCTGAAACACAAAAGGAATTGTTCCACGCCCTCTATGTGACTGGTAAGGTCTGTGCTATGTGCCAGGAATACAGATACCTGTCCTCAAGTGCACTTTTCATTCATCAACAGCAAATACCTGTTCCAGAAATAATGTTAATAGTGCAGGGGGTTACATTAATATACAATATAAATTTCGGTTATAAAAAGTCTAAATGTTAAAGATTAACAATCGTTACACAAAAATCTACCTTCGAGACCATTAACATGACTGCAAAGTATACTTGTTTCTGCCCCTGGGAAAGAACAGAGAATTCAACTTAAGATTCAAAACCAGTTTCTCCCTCTCTGGTCATTCCAATACCTGCTGCTGTTCTCTCCCAGCATGGTATCCACAGCCAGAAAAGCTGCTTGGCCATTGTCACCAAAACGTCCACATTTTGTACTGGTTTGGAAGCAGAAGCATCAGTTGGAAGCAAATTCTGTAAATGTACATTATCATATTCTCATTTTGGCTAGAATCCTGCTGCTTCTGTGACCTTTACCATGGTTGACCATTAGTTTCTTTGTTTCTTCTTTTGTATTGCAAATGCCTTTCCTTTGGTGAAACCAATGGCACTCCTCCAACGTTGCCTTTTGTAACGGGGATAATTTTGTTTCTCTATTGGTGTTAACTATTTCCAGTCACTGATTTGACTAGACGGATCAGTTATTCTGAACATAATAATGATATGCACTTTAAAATATAAGTAGACCCTACACTCATAGCAAAGAATATTCCAGAAAAAAAGCATATTACTTTGAAATGTTGAAAATTTATTCTGATTTTCCCATAGACACAATTTTATCAGAGTCCCTAACCAAGACCCATGCCCCAAATCTATAAATGATACAACACACCATATTAAACAAAAAAGAGTCGTATATATATCATTTGAACAGTGTAATACTTTCTAACTTGTACATAGATCAATTAAGAAAATGCAATATCTAACCATCAAAAGAAAATCGTATTTAATATGACAGGCTAATTAGATGAGGTCAGATTGTTAGTCTTTTGCTGAACTCAAAGTTGGGATTCTTTTCTTTAAAAATGGTTGGACCTGTACTTCGGTGATGTCGGATATTCTACAAGTACATATGCACACGAAAACCACCTAAGCAAAAGTTCTGTGTTGCTTTTCATGCTTCTGAAGATGCTCACATTATATTTCTCATGCTACCAAGAACACATGGTCCATGATAATCACAAGCACCTTGGTTAGTATCAGATTTGCTTGTTGTTATGCTATGAACTGTGTAGAAATACAGGCAAATGAGGAGAGCAAAGTCAGGGCCAACACAAGTAAGTCCATTTCTGTCAGCCCCTCTCGAAGGACCAGGAGATGGAAACTGCCACAGCACCACAGGTCTCTGTGATGGTTGGAGATAGGCCAGGTCACACACTATCATCCAGCACTAGTGTTTTGAGTCTTTAGACTGTCTCTTAGAATATATGCTTTCCATTTACCCAAACAAAAATTTGGAGGAAAAAATGTATTCCGGAATTCGTCCTTTTAGTGGAAGGATTTATGACCCCTAGTTTATGCTTAGACTGATCATAAGACTAATCTTAAATTCATTTGTCAATGCAGAATGCTCTTAATTCCTTACTTATTGGAGACAACTGGAATATTCCACTATTCAAAATGTGACTTTGTAGCATAACTCAACCTCAATTAAATCAGTCCATTTGTGAAAAGTTGGATTATATTTGATGATAAACCATAATGCTTTAACACATTATAAAACTTATAAGCTAAATGAGATTCCCTTTACTTATTTAAAATATCAGATATTGTGGGGCGCCTGGATGGCACAGTCGGTTAAGCGTCCGACTTTAGCCAGGTCACGATCTCGCGGTCCGTGGGTTCCAGCCCCGAGTCGGGCTCTGGGCTGATGGCTCAGAGCCTGGAGCCTGTTTCCGATTCTGTGTGTCCCTCTCTCTCTGCCCCTCCCCCGTTCATGCTCTGTCTCTCTCTGTCCCAAAAATAAATAAAAAACGTTGAAAAAAATTAAAAAAAAAAATCAGATATTGCTTCATTATGTAAAAAAATCAGATATTGATCTAAACTTGTTTGAACTCCTCTTTTGAAAATACCTTTAAAGGCTGTTTTTAAGCCACCACCAACACAGACTTCATTGCTTTTTAGGCATTTTCTTAGCATTTTATGGGAAAAAAACAAAAGCAAAGTTACTCATATTGATCATATATTAACCGCAAATTACTCTGTTTATTTTTTTAAAGTAAAATCCTTTTTCAAAGAACAAATATACATCATACTTCTTCTTACTGCCCCTGAGAAGCTGTAAATACTGTCAGGTCACATGGTCTTGGGAATGATGAGCTAGACACAAATAACTCAAAGACAGACCCGGATGACATAACGTCCCATGAGCTGATCAAAAGCCAAAGTAGGGGCTAGGGAAAGGTCTCAGACCATCTTGGAGGAGGCCCTTGACCTCTCTGGGCCTCAATTTCTTCACCTGTATTGTGAAAAAGCACGTCTCAAGGATGTTCAAGATCTACTTTGTTTTAACAAAGCCACTTACTTTCCTCTTCCATTGTAGAAGAAGAAATAAAAATAAATATTTCCAAGGTATAAAGTTGGAACATAAAGAAAAACCTAATCAGTATTTTTTTTTTTTTTCCATATTCACACAGAAGCTTGAGTTAGAGGAAATTAACAGCCAGGTGCAACCAAAAATGTGCTTAAGACGTGCAGGTATGGTTGGAGTCCCTGGAGAAAGAGGACAAACAAAAAAATGGAATTCTTTGGGCCCTTTTCAATCTTAGATCTCCCCTTTAAACATCAAGTGCAAGGCTTTCCCCCACAGGGGTCATTAAAACCTTCTGCATTACAATAGAAACCTTCTTGGTTCCCCCATCCCTCCCCAAACACACTTTTAAGCACATGTTGATCATATAAATTTAGTCCATTTGACTAAATATAATTACTATCTTCTGAGACATTGTTTTTAATGGATAAGATAGACATTTTCAGTTTTGCAGACCATATACAATAGTGTTCCCTTTCTAAGCTAGAAAGACATATTACTAACATAGTAGGTATGACATCTATTCAGTTACATTCCTTATTTTCAAGTTAAATTCTTCATCTGGGTTCAGATCATTACACAAGAAGGAGTTGAGGGTATGGGACACCATTTATGGAAAATTCAACATGAAACTCTTCAGGCCATATTCATTCATTTCTTTTAGTCAAATTCTAGACTTACAATTATCCAATCTGAAAATTGTTGAAGTATCCTTCACATAATACCAGGTTTGATGTTTGCAAAACCCTGCTAGTGAAGGTGACAAATACAAACACAGACAAGTCTCCCCATGATATATGAAGCTCTGTAATAGAAGAAATCCCTAAATCCAGTTTGGGGACATTAAGAAAGTAGAGTCTGAACTGGAACCTATTCATATATATTGAATCTTCATTTATTCTCCACAACAAGCATGCTTAGAAAGTGGACAGTCATTTCTGGGGTAGCTGGTTGGCTCAGTCGGTGAAGCATGCGACTCTTGATTTCAGGGTTGTGAGTTTGAGCTCTACGGTGGGTATGGAGATTACTTGAAAAATAAAATCTTGGGGCACCTGTGTAGTTCAGTTGGTTAAGCGCCCGACTCTTGATCTCAGTTCAGGTCACGGTTATGGTTATGGCTGGGCTCTGCACTGACAGTACAGAGCCTGCTTGGGATTCTCTCTCTCCTTTTCTCTGCCCTTCCCCCATTGGTGCTGTCTCTGTCTCTCTCTCTCAAAAAATAAATACACAAACTTTAAAAAAATAAAAGAAAATTTTTTTAAAAAAAAGGAAGTGAATTGTCATTTCTATAAGAAGTTAAGGTTCAGAGTAAAGTGATTTGGTGGCATTTAATTAATAAAGTTGCTCTATATTCATTCATGAAACTGTTCCCTTGATGCTAAAAGGTTAAGTGGTTGGGAGAGGAATGTTAATAGCAGGTGCTCTTTTGCTTTTCATTCCTAAACCGCAGATTCCACACCCTTCTGCATAACCCATTAGGACATCCATCCGTGACTCTTGCAAGACTTTTAAATCTTAAACTGATTCCCCAGGGGTCGTTGGCAGAAATAAAAAGTGACTCATTCGACAGAATTAGGATCCTGGGATTCTTGCATCTATTTTTAAAGGTATTAGGTCTGGAAAATTCAAATTATAATGGCAAAGCTACATGGGTAAGTTTAACTGAGAAAGAATGACAGACTTAATTTTTGGAAGGAAAAAACACTATTGGAAATAATGAATGAAAAAAATCTAGAAAATAAATCCAGATATCTAGATTCATTGAGATTTAGTTTTAATGTTTTATTTCTTTTTGAGGGAGCACAAGCTGGGGAGGGACAATGAGAGGGGGGCAGAGGATCCGAAGTGGGTGGGCTCTTTGCTGATAGCAGCAAGCCGGATGTGGGGCTTGAATTCATGAACTTCAAGATCGTGACCTGAGTGAAAGTCGTACACTCAACCGACTGAGCCACCCAGGTGCCCCTGAGATTTTTTTTTATAGTGATCTGTACTCCGTATTATAGTCCAAATGTATCACAGCTCTCCTAGTAGCTAACTGGTAAGCTTCCCATCTAGGAAAGGCTTGGAGTTGAAAATGCAAAAAGAAATAAAAATCAAGTTCTGTTTTAAAACAAATGTGAGTGTGGGATACTGCACTTCAATTAAAAAGTAATGGGCATGTTGGAACTTTCTCAAAGTTAGGCTAGAAATCTATCTTCAACCATGTTAAGTAAAAAAAAAAAAAAAAAAAAAAAAAAAAGGAGGGAATTGATTTATCGTCTTTTTAAATTTTTTTTTTAATGTTTATTTTTGAGACAGAGAAAGACAGAGCATGAACGGGGGAGGGGCAGAGAGAGAGGGAGACACAGAATCGGAAGCAGGCTCCAGGCTCTGAGCCATCAGCCCAGAGCCCGACTCGGGGCTGGAACTCACGGACCTCGAGATCGTGACCTGAGCTGAATTCGGACGCTTAACCGACTGAGCCACCCAGGCGCACCTGATTTATCGTCTTAAATAACTGAACAGTCCACTGTGAGCAGCTACAGGAGACCACGTGTTTCCATCTCTCAATGTTCCTTCCTCTGTTGTCTTTGTTCTTAGGCTCTTTCCAAGGGTTGGCAAAGATGGCACCTGGCCACTCAAGGCTCCATTATCCTGATGGCTTCAGATCCCAGGAAAAGGGAGCATCTCTCTGCTTGACAATTAGAATTACAATCAGTAACCCAGCCTGAAATACCTGTCATCCTGACCTTTTGGGAACTGCCTAAATTAACAGGCTAGTGTCTGTTTCTGAGACTTATACATTGTGCTATACAACCAAAACCCACTAGCTTACTGCTGAAAATTCTTAGGATCATTCATAACTTTCTTTACATGAGGAACTTCCAACAAAATATTGACAAACATGTCCTGATACATAATTTAGAAAGAAAACGCTTTATTTCATTACTGTTAAATGAATGTTTACCTAATCTATTCTTTTTCTTGAAGGTTTTTAAATTTAAGTTTATTTATTTATTTTGAGAGACAGAAAGAGGGCGCATGAGCAGGGGAGGGGCAGAGAGAGAATCCCAAACGGGTTCTGAGCCATTGAACAGAGTTCAACGTGGGGCTTGAACTCACAAACCATGAGATCATGACTTGAGCTGAAATCAAAAGTCGGAGGCTTAACCCACTGAGCCACTCAGGTGCCCGCCCCCCCCCCCCGCCCTCCGCCCTCTTACTGTTCTTATAGATAACTTTGAGACACAGGCATGGTGGGAAGGGGGAGAAAAGGCTGCAAAGACAGAGAACAGCCTGTATTTCATGTTAGATGTGAGAAAGAGAGGAAACACAAAAGAAACAAAGAAAGAAAAGAAAAAGAAGGGAATTGTGAAAGCTGGCACAGTATCAGACCCATAAACAAAATGCCTTCCAGAACAGATTGTATAAAAGGCATTTCACAAGTTAAACAATCCCCTAACTGTCAAGGTTGTGAAAGAGACCAGAAATCAAGAAAGGAAGCTGTCCCTCTGCAATGTTCTCAGTTCTAGAAACGGCCTTTTGTCTGGTGTTGCCTTCAGCAGCGAACACTGTGTATCAAGTTGAGGAAGTATATATATATATATATTTTTAATGCTGGTTTAGTTTTGAGAGAGAGAGAGAACAGGCGTGGGGGAGGACAGAGAGAGAGGGAGACACCAAATCTGAGGCAGGATCCAGGCTCTGAGCTGTCACCACAGAGCCGGTCGAGGAGCTCGAACTCACAAACTGCAAGATCACGACCTGAGACAAAGTCGGACTCTTAACTGACTGAGCCACCCAGGTGCCCCTCCAATTGAGGAAGTATGGACCTCATGGTTCTTTTTCACAGATAACAGGCAATGGGCTGTGCAGAATATGGGGTCTGAAAGACAGGGGTGTCTCTCACAAAACCCTACCAGAAGTGAGAACAGAAGCCTCAGCATGGAGTTACTGCCTGAAGGCTCATCTTTAGGGAGGCTAGAGCATATCGTCCAACAAGTGTCAGACACAAGGCTACTACCCTTGTATGCCTGACCCGGCCATTCTCCATCTGAGGAACTAAGCTAGTGTGAGCCTTGTTGCATTTATTGTTCATACTCTGCTGCCTACTCCGGGAAAGAAATTGAGAATGCTTATTTACATAAAAGATAACCATAAAATATGATCGCTAAAAGAATCAATTAATAAATGTTAAGTAGTTAAGGAGATAATAAGTAGATAGTTTAACCTAGTTTTATGCAATTGAGCACTCAGTTTAGCTCTATTGTCACTAGACAAGGAGGGGGGAAGGAAAGAAAAAAAAAAGATGGGGGAAGCTGAACAAGAAGAATCCACACAGTTTCTATCACTAGATACAAAAGAAATCAGCAATTCAGAAATGTTTTTATTTTTCCTGTAGGGCAAAATCCCAAGAGGGATACTTTAAGGATATTTCCACAAAGGGATGTAAGTAATAATTATGCAGAGGATGCAGATACATAGATACAGCGTGTGTTATGAAAGCTGAAGGTAAATTGTTACAGCTCTCAAAAGGTCCCTCTATGGGCAGGCAACGGAGTGATAATAGCTCCCACTTGTTACATGTTGACACTGCACTAGGGCCTTGCATACGTTTTCTCCAGCAGCATTATGGGTAGATGCTATAGATCTTCCGCAAGTTACCTAAGAGGGACTTGAGAAAGACTGGGGAACTTGGCCAAGTTGTATAGCTAAGACACGGATCCAGGTCTGCCTGATCTAAAAAGTCCATGTTCTTTTCACTTTACCCACCCCAGCATGTACAATTCTGTTGACTTGTTATAGAGATGGAAGTAGAACAATCTGAAAAATGCTATTGTGTCCCTACATCTCTATTCACCACTGTCCGAGTCCAACTTTTGACACAATCAGGAGTGCAAACAATTTGAGTTTGAGTTTGCTGAAAAATACCTGTGATACTGGTACCTTGCAGAAGAAAATTCAGATGTTTTCCAAACCAGATCTATAAGAGACATAGCTGAATTTCTTCTGAATGAAAATTAGAGCCAGATATACACCTTGCAAAATGAAGAGTAAGTCACATCCTGTGCAAAGGAAGGCTGTGGGGCTGACTGGGACTAGAACAAAAGCTTTTCTTCGTAAGCAAGTTGATGCACAAGATTCCACACAACAAAACTTGGAAGCAATATACATCAGCAAGGACTCTTGCTTGAAAGTGACAGAAACCCACTTTGAACCAACATAGAAAAAAGAAAAAGAATTAGTCATCTTACAAATGTAAAGAAGGCTTGAACATCCAAACCACATGAAAAGCAAAGATTCCATTGGTTCTCAGGAAAGGATAGAACCAGGAATCAGTTGGGTCTCAGGAAAGGACAGAACCAGGAATTTCTGTTTCCAGATCTCTCCTCTGTCTTACTTATTCTGTCTTGCTTGCTATTTGCTCTGTGCCAGCTTTTTCTCACAGGAAGCTAGGCTTTCTCCATGAGGCAGGAAATGTGATCACTCGCAGTCCTCAAGTTTAACATCTCAATTCCATCATAGGATAGGACTGTCTCACCCGTACTACACTCCTGGCCCCAAGAAACAACCAAAGAAAGGCCTGAGCTGGGCAGTTTGGTTTAGTTGCCCATCCCTGGAGCACCCAACACTTCCTCAGAGGCAGAGTTGGTTAGACAACAGTATGAATGCAGTGGAAAGAAAAGCTATTTCCAGAAGATTGAGTTGCTTTTTCCATAAGAAGGCGGTAGGTTGTTGGTAGAACAAACAGCAAATATACTCCACAAGATTGTCTTGTCTCAATGACTTCTAAAACCAGAGATTATGAGCTGTCAAATTCTTCTATACAGTAAACTTAATCTTTAATTTAACTGATGGATTAAATATTTCATTTGCTAATAACTTACTACAAAAAAGATTTGAAATCACTTAAAGGGATATATAAAATACATAATCAACTATCAATCCAATGCTAATAAATCATAAGTTACAAATAATATGAAGGTAAGAAATGAAACACAAACATAGAGGGAAAAAATAAAAGTAGAAATGAATTAATTGAAAAATGCAATCATATTGGCATTTTGAGCTACAGATTTTTCTTTATGGCAGGGAATGGGAAAAGGGAAACTGATGGGAAACACAATTCATGATATCCATAAAATAAAAACAAATTCATTTCTCAAGATAAGCAAGACTGTTTGTTATATGAGGATGAGAAAATAAATATTACTGAGGTGTTTCATGAAACAGAGAGTGTGTATTCTAGTAACATGAGTTCCACAGGAGGGTCGAGAGAGAAATTCTTAGTACAATCCCAGGGCATCATACCAAATACAACTCAGGAACAATTTTGCAGGGGATAAAACAATATATTCTGGAAATACATCTCTAAGCTCTTTTTATGTTATTTTTTTCATCTCTTAGCTCTTAAGCGATTTAATCCAGTGATAGATCTCATGCATTCATTCGATTAACAAATATTGTGAACTACTTACTACTTGCCTGACATAGATGTTGGGATTACAGTGAGAACAAAATATAAAGGAATGAATGAAATGTGTATCTTTGCAAAATCATCCACGGACAGACATTGTTTCTCCTAGTTGAGCTTTTAATAGACACTTGAGTAACAAAGAATTCAAGAATGTATCTCTGGCAAGTAGTTGGCAACTCTTCTATGTTGCCAATTAAGGACACATTCATATGGCTCCTGCAGGGAAGAGCTAGGGTAAGAATGGATAACTTGGTCAAAAATAAAGAACTTAAAGACATTTTCTTGAAGCCATTCCACTTCGTGTTGGAGGTGAAGAGGATATTTCCATAGGCCAAACCAAGATTATCCGTAGAAATAATAACAAGGAGTTCAAAAGCCCCAAATTTCTCTTCCAGATAATTTGACAGTTACCTTAGTTGACAAAATTATAAATCAACGTACCTGAACGCCAGTCCCAACATTATAAGATTCTTAAAATGCACTCAATTCTTATATTACCAAATTTTGAACTGTTCTCTGACCTAGCCTCCAAAACAGACTACTTGTCAAATGTACATTGACGTCAGTGGACAAGATGTCATGCTATATTGATTCTTAATGATAGTTTAAAGACAGAGTTATTGGGGTGCCTGGGTGGCGCAGTCGGTTAAGCGTCCGACTTCAGCCAGGTCACGATCTCGCGGTCCGTGAGTTCGAGCCCCGCGTCAGGCTCTGGGCTGATGGCTCGAAGCCCGGAGCCTGTTTCCGATTCTGTGTCTCCCTCTCTCTCTGCCCCTCCCCCGTTCATGCTCTGTCTCTCTCTGTCCCAAAAATAAATAAACGTTGAAAAAAAAAATTAAAAAAAAAAAAAAAAGACAGAGTTATCGGCCAAAAATGACTTTGAAGTAGTTATCCTTTTGGGGGGTGGGTGGGGAGGCAACAGGTAATAAAACAAATGGTCTGTTAAAGATCCTACATTACGATTGACAAAGGTGTATCATACATATCTATCAATGTAGTTTCCAAAGATCCATACGCAGGCCTGTGGGGTAGTTCTTTTTTGGGCACACTATATCCCGATGGGCCTGCCTGGAATAGGCAGTCACAAAAGAAATATCCCAGAGAACTCAGTGTGTTGTTAATGTTAAATTCACTCATCAAAATGAGGTTAGATAGCGTTGACTGCACACCAAAATGACAGTTTGGGTTTGGGTATCATTGAGATTGATCAGCAGATATATAATGATTATTATTATTTAATTATATAATTATACCATATTATAATGATATATATTATATATTGTATATAATTATATTATATTATACATTATACAATTAAATAATAATAATTATTATTATTAATTTTACTGTCACTAGTCAATAAGTTAAGCTGGTCTATGAAACCATTACTGTAATTTCTATAAGGATGTATTCCTTATTTGCTTTGTCAAGAGAGTATGCATCTTATTAATACACCAGTTTATTAACTGTGCCAAATTACTGATTCCATTTAGGAATGAAATTAACCAATCAGTTACTATCCACTCTTATTTTTGCAGGTAGTTTTCTGATAAACTTTGCATCCACATTGAAACTCTGCTACTTATATTAAAATGACAAAGCCTAGCCTGTAGCTCCCTATTAAATCAAAAGATGACAATAAATCAGAAATGATGCAAAAATTCTGAACTTGTTTCTAAGCTTTATTTTTTGTTAGGTATATGAGAAAGAATATAGGAATGATCCAACAGAAGATAAATTTTGCCTGATGCTTGTCCTTGTAAAGGAACAGTCATAGTCTGGCATTTTTGATGCACTCATATATGAGGACTGTTAAGTGAACTCCAATGAATAGATGACTATAATTTAGGAAGACAGATGGGTTCCTTATTGTAAATAAGTAGACTGTTTTTTTTGTTTTTCTTTGTTTGTTTAGCTCTTTGTGCAGAAATTGAGGTGAATTAATTCAGGTGATATTCACTTAAATTTTTTTTAATGTTTATTTATTCTGAGAGAGAGAGAGTGTACATGGGGGAGGGGTAGAGAGAGAGTGAGACACAGAATCCGAAGCAGGCTCCAGGCTCTGAGCTGTCAGCATAGAGCCTGACATGGGGCTCCAACTCATGGACTGTGAGATTATGATCTGAGCCAAAGTCAGATGCTTAACTGACTGAGCCACCCAGTGTCCCCAGGTGATTTTGACTTTAAATTGAGAGTGTCCCCAGGGATCTGTGTCAAGCTAAGTTGATTAACCAAACGCTGTAAGCAGTATTATTAGTTCTGTTTAGAGAAAAGTCTATTACAAATTTCCACTAAAAACTTGACTATCCAGGAACCTCTGGGAATTAAATATTCTAAAAAGTCAAGTAATAAAGGTCACCAAGTGTTACCCTTCTCAGCTTGAAAATGATTTGGTTGTAGTTTTTGTTTTGTTTTAACCATTTAAAATGGAAATGTTGATACATACACATGCTTTTGTGTTCTTAAACAGAATCGTCTGAACATGTCCACCGTTTCTTATATGCCACAAAATGTTATTATAACTCTCAGTTGTAACACTGTCCTCAGGACTGAATGAAGTGTGTAGTTGCAAAATAGATTTTTTGTTGTTGCTGTTTTCTGTCTGAAAAGTACTATCAACCTTAGGCACAGTGTTGCACAGCAGATCTTTTGAATTTATTCATCTTGTGTAACTATAAGCATATACGGGTTACATCGCAGCTCCCTCTTTCCCCCTCCCCCAGCCCCTGGCAACCACTTTTGGGTATATGTCCAAAAATCGAAATCAGGATTTTAAGAGATATCCACCTTTTCATGTTCATTACAGAATTATTCATAATAATGGATGCCAATTATTCATAATAATAATGCCAAGATATGGAAACAATTCAAATTTCCAGTGATGGATAATTAATGGGCAAAGAAAATGTGGTAGATAGATACAATAGAATATCATTCAGCCTTAAAAAAGAAGGAAACCTCGCCATTTGCAATGACACGGATGAACCTGGAGGACACTGTGCTAAGTAATAAATGAGTTGTGGGTTAAATATTGCATGCTTCTACTTACATGAGATATTTAACACAGTGAAACTTTAAAAAAAATGTATAGTTTTTTTTTTTTTTAACGTTTATTTATTTTTGGGACAGAGAGAGAGCATGAACGGGTGAGGGGCAGAGAGAGAGGGAGACACAGAATCGGAAACAGGCTCCAGGCTCTGAGCCATCAGCCCAGAGCCCGACGCGGGGCTCGAACTCACCGACCGCGAGATCGTGACCTGGCTGAAGTCGGACGCTTAACCGACTGCGCCACCCAGGCGCCCCTAGTGTTTTTTTTTTTTTAATGGAACTTGCTCATTCTATGAAAAAATGAAAAAAAAAAGGCAGAAAAATAAATCTTTGTCAGAAAACTAGGGCATATATGAAAACTCAGCATGAGCTGTGCTTCAAATCCCCAGATGGTTTTGCACACACCCGCTCACATCTTAATTGGAAATCCTTCGTGTCTGGCATCAGTCGGTGCTTCCACACACTTGGTCCACCACTAAGCTAGTTCTAGCCTGATAGTAAGATAAGAAGTCCTGAGCTTCTGAGCTATTATTAACACAGAATCACCACATAGTCTCACATTCACCTAAGAAAAATTAATGTTTGGCACAAGCTGTAGCCTTCTGTAGGTTTCTGCCATTTGTGATCTGTTACTAGAAATATTCATTGCCTTGCGTGTTTAGATCTCTTTCTCTTCTATTTGTGTGGCTATACCTATTGGATTTTATTTCAGGTCATCTTGCTTCAAACTCTTGAATATGGAAATGGATTCATAAAGGAAGATAGTAGACACATATATTGGATCTTATTACAGAGTAGTTAATGATTTTAAGCTACCGGGTCCTTTGTGATGGAGATATGTTTATTAATTAAAAAAAAACAAAAAACAAAAAACCTCCCAGGGTATATGGTCGGCAGGCTTTTAGTATGCCTCTGCTTTTCATTCCCAAGAGAGTCAGGGAGGACAAGAGGCTGGATGGGACGGCCAGGGCCACAGGCAGTGGGAGACCACACTAGTGGACCAGGACCAGCCTGGCTCAAGCCAGAGTAGGAGGCCGCCGGCAACAGTCCCGCCAGAAACAGAAAGAGCTGGCAAGGGAGCTGGGGTCACGCAGCCAGAGGCTGCAGGTCAGGGGAGGTGACAGCAGAGTGTAGCCTATCAGAGTTCTCAGGACAGAAGGCTCGCCCGGCCCTGCCTTTCTCTGTGACCAGGCCTTCTTCAAGTGCTAGTATTTCAGGTGCTGATTCCAACTGCATTGCTTTCCCTCCCCACCTCCAGGGCTTCTGAATGGCAGTGGATTCCTCGGTGTTTGCCCCTTCAGCAGCTCAATCTGAGTCTAAAGTTGATATTAATCGAATAGTTAACCGGTGTTAATGAGGGCAAATTGCAGAAACGTTATCAATAAACAGTTTGGACTGACTGATTTTTATGAGGGTCATGGGATTTTTTTTTTTCATCAAGTGGCTTATTTCCAAACATAATCTCAAAGACTTTTTTCTTGTATTAAAAAGTAGTAAGTAATGTTTTTGTTTTTGTTTTTAAGTTTATTTTGAGAGACAGAGAGAGAGCAAGCGGGTGAAGGACAGGCAGAGAGAGAATCCCAAGCGGGCTCCACACTGTCAGTGCAGAGCCCGATGTGGGGCTCGAACTCACTAACTGTGAGATCATAACCTGAGCTCAGATCAAGAGTCACATGGTTAACCGACTGAGCCATCCAGGTGCCACAGAGAGTAATGTTTCCTTCATGTGTAGTTGATAGTAGAACCCTTTTATTGCATGCTTTATTATTCAAATGGTTTGCGAATGAAATGGGACACAAAACCATGATTTTCTAAGTCTCAAATACAGCAAAATTTTAATACAATGTAGATGAGTTTTTGAAATGCCTTTCAATCTAATCTTAAAAACAAAACGATCTTTTTAATGCACCTCAATCTGAGCAGGTCTGTCCAACTGCGAACTAAGTGTTTTCTTTGTTTCCCCTCCTGGGACCTACTTATCCCCAGACGTCCCTCTCCTATTCCACCACCACACACCCTTGTCCCCGACCCATGAATCCCCACTTCCTATAGGATGGGTTCAGGATCTTGTTCCCGATCTTTCCATCCCCCAACGCCTCCTCGATTATCTATCCCCCTTTCCTCGTCTCTCCACAGGCACTCAAAGTTTTAAACAGTTTCCTTGCCACTCTAAGAAGTTATGATTTCACTTACAAGCGAGGAAACTTGGTCCTTTATTAGCCTGTTTATGAGGTATAGCAGCTATGCAGAAATAGGGTTTCCTGGGCGACCTCATTCAGAGTTGGTGGTTGTGAGCGCCACGGCTCCAGAAAGAAACCACTGGAAACACTGAGAAAAGAGGTTCGCAGTTCCCCACAGCATTGTTGCTCTTTTCAATGTAAGGTGCTGCTCAGAGTGGCCCGGGTGCCAGATGGTAGGTTTACTAAACCCCAGTTGTTCTCACTGTAATGACTAACATTGACCTTGGGCAGCAGTTCATGTCTGCTTTTGGTGTCTTCTTTTACAAGATAATGGGTTAATCATCTCTAAGGTCCAACTTATTTGCACATCTTGTTACTGCAAGAGGACAAATACAGAATCAAGGGATCCCAGCTCTACCTCCAGTTCTGTGTGGCAAGACCTGGAGGTCGAGTTGCTTCAATGCTCTTTGTCCCTATTTCCCCAAATGCTAAGTAGGGACCTTTGAGTAAGTCACGAAAGTGACAGTGGAGTTACAATAATTAGATTATAATGGTTTAAGATATTTATTTATTTTTTTTTTTTTAATTTTTTTTTTCAACGTTTTTTATTTATTTTTGGGACAGAGAGAGACAGAGCATGAACGGGGGAGGGGCAGAGAGAGAGGGAGACACAGAATCGGAAACAGGCTCCAGGCTCTGAGCCATCAGCCCAGAGCCCGACGCGGGGCTCGAACTCACGGACCGCGAGATCGTGACCTGGCTGAAGTCGGACGCTTAACCGACTGCGCCACCCAGGCGCCCCTAAGATATTTATTTTTTAAAGTTTATTTATTTTTGAGAGAGAGACAGAGAGAGCATGAGTGGGGGAGTAAGGGAGGGGGAGAAGAGAGACAGGGAGACAGGCTCTGTCAGCACAGAACCCACCACAGGGCTTGATCTCTTGAACTGTGAGATCATGACCTGAGCAGAAATCAAGACTCAGACGCTTAACCAACTGAGCCACCCAGGCGCCCCTAAAGTAATTTAAAATATCTTTTACAGTTGTAATGGGCTCTTTACCTAAAATTAGCCTAGCTGAATTGTACTTATCAAGATGGATTCATCTGACTTTTGGGGCAAAGAATTTCACTTTGCTAGTGAAAGTAGGACAATAGTGTCCATGCCAGGACTTCAAGAACTGAGGCAAGAGCAGGGGATCAAAGGGAAGAATAGATTTCCTGACTTGGTGTGAGGTCCAGTCTCATCCCTTCTGGCCCAGGGCACCTGCCTTTACAAAAGCAAAGTCTGGCTGAGGCCGGAAGCTGTTGTGGATATTCACAGGTTCACATGTGCCTCGGAGGCTCTTAGGGAATAAAGAGGACTTTCTGGAGTAGCTCCCCATCTCAGGGAATTATTTTACCACCTCCCCCCCATCCCTGATCCTGAGATCTATATCTTCTCAGACATCTTAGGTCAACTCAATTCAAGGATGCTTTTTGTTTGTTTGTTTTAAGGATGCTTTGAAGTTGCTGTTCATGTTATGCCAAGTCAGGACCCTCTTAGCCATGAGTTTCTACAACCATTAAATCAGGTGCACTTACTTTGATGCACTTGGCATTAAGGCCATCCCTGAATAGTACTATTTGCCTTCTGTCTCTTTCTGAAGCCTACTTTCTCAAATTTCACAAATGTTTATATTCTTTAATAAACATTAAAAGCTTTTAGCCAAATGTGGGAAGCAGCTGAGAGTTATTCTAGTGCAGAGGCATCAGTCAGTTCTATTTTTCCAAAGAACATTGTTACGTGATTTCACTAAGGAAAGGAAGAAATAGAAGCATATGTTGTTTATAATGTTTCCCTGCACATGATAAGCAGAGAGATTCTGGAGGGGCAGAATCAGGGTGTGGCCAGCTTATTCAATTCTGGAATGTCTGAGGGAGACGTGGGTACAGATTAAATACTCTAAGATGATGAGCCATTTGCATTGTAGTGACATAGGTTTTAATGAATGACCCACACAGGCTTGCATTCGGTCTTTCCAAATCACATTGGAAATGAAATTAAGCATCTGATAAGCGATCTGTAAGTCAGTTTAGGGTTAATTTAGTTTTTGTGCCAGTGTGTTTGTTTTCAATGTCTTCTTAATTAAATCACAGTATGTGGGAGCCAGGTCCTGGATGCAGGCCTTGGTTCAGAAATTGATTTTACTGTCCTTCCTACTTATAAAATACGGGTGATATGAACAGTCATAATGCCTTGGGGAACATATAATGTCCATGAAGCTAGCTCCAGAAATTCTGTGAGAAGGATATCAAGGGCAGTTAACTTTGGTTCTTCCTTTGTGTCCAAGAAACTCAATAAAATGTCTACGTGAAACAAAATTTTCCCAGGAAACTCCAGGCAAATTGGGCATGGTGATGTCAACATTGTATGCTATGCAGTTCTGATTATGCCAGAATTAATGTGCAATCTGCATAAAACACACACACATACAGACTTAGACTTAGGGTGGTTGGGTGGAAAATTTAGCTTTTCACCCGAGGCCATAGGTGGAACAAAGAGGAGGTGAACTTTCACAGCTAAATTTGGAGACCTCTGCCACCCCATCCAGTCCTGTTCACCATCCTGAGGGTGCTGAGAATCTCCCACTCCCACACCTCAGATCTTCTATTGCTGCCAAATGTCCATAATCCTTAATAAAGTACTCCGATTCCAGGGTTATCTGTCTTTTAATAGGAGATTCTAGAAGACCTCATAATCTTCAGAGGAACACATTGGTAATTTTGTGTCCTACTTGACTTTCACACAGCTACATGGACCTCAGACTTTCCACTCTTGCGGGAGAGGACAAGACACATCGCTTGCCTCAGTTTTCCTCAAGGGAGACAGTCCAGAGAGAAACCAGCAGGCCATTTGCCAGATACAAGCTTCAGCTTTGTAAACTGATAGAAATGAAGAATACTCTTACCCTTTAATTGTTTGTATACTGGAAAGATGATTAGAAAGGCCCACTCCTTTCTAGGTCTTTCTGTTCTCTCATCTATTCTCTAAAAGACATGTAATAAGGGACATGTCTCTTCTTCGAATGAGACAACTCCCCTAAGTTTGCATTTTTACTTTCCAGACTTATCTGATAGAGCTTTTCCTACTAAAATGACTTGACCTACCTTGAGTGATCATTAGTATCAACTCATAATTATTGATTTGCTTACACACATTTTTTTTCTTTAGCCCCATCTTCCATACTCTGAACACATCCTGAATTATTTACATAGCTAAAGAGTAATGTTGGTTAATTTACTTATGTAGGATATTTTCTGTCTTAGCAAGATAAATCAATTTCGCTTGCCATTCAGATATTTATCTCCCTGGAAGTAGAAAATCACACACCCTGAGGACCAGCATGCCTTTGCTCCCGGAAATATGCTATAGTAGCTGTGGGCAGGAAAGGTTCTGGCCCAATATTATTATGCATCCTTTTTCCATCACTGTCAAGTATAAGGTCAGGCAAGAGAAAGGTCTGTGAAAACTGTACTGTCATCTCCAAGTAGGAAGAAATAAGAATTTATATGTATTGGGGTAACACAAATGTCATTTAGCAAACGCTAATTTAACATCAACTATATCATCCTTCCCTGGATTCTGGGGATAGAAGAATACACAAGATAGACAACAGATCCCTCTCCTAGGCTATTGGGGGTTGCCTGATTGACACTAAAAGGCTTAAAGGAAGGAGTCAGGTACAATTCTTAACGGTAGGACTTACTGCCCTTCAGAGGCTCATCTCACAGGCTGGCTTAGTTGTTTCTGGTTTTCCCAGGAGTTCGTCACATATGCTCAAAAATAAATACACTGATGTGGGGCATCTGGGTAGCTCAGTCATTAAGCGTCTGACTTCTGCTCAGGTCATAATCTCGCAGTTCATGGGTTTGAGCCCCGCGTCGGGCTCTGTGCTGGCAGTTCAGAGCCTGGAGCCTGCTTCAGATTCTGTGTCTCCCTCTGTCTCTGCCCTTCCCCTGCTCATACTCTGTCTCTCTGTCTCTGTCTCTCTCTCTCAAAAATAAACATTAAAAAAAATTTTTAAATAGAAATAAAAAATAAACCCACTGATGAGCCTCTGCCTGGGTGCCTCTTCATTGCCCATTGGCTTACAGGAGAGGCTGAGTGTCTGCTTTCTGTGTGGGCATGGCCCCCCTGGCTTCCACAGGCTCCCCTGCAGCTCCTCCCAGTTCTGTAGCAAAGTTGCCCTGGTGGTAGTACACAGATGGGAACAAACTTCCCTCTGTCCTGCACAATGTTATAATTTGTCACTTGGGTTTGAAGCAGCACCGAAACAGCTCTCTCAGTTTCTGCCTCCTATACCTTCCTTGCTAAGATGCCTGACTGGACTTCTAGAATCTGCCTGAGGAAAAGACACCCAGCACTACTGAGTACCCATATGTACTGGGCACTGTCCTAAGCACTTTACTTAGAATAGATGAAGCTCATTGAAGTTTCTCAACAGCCTATGTTGAGCGTGGGCAGGGAGTGCTATTATGTTTCCCGTTTTAGAGATGAGAAAAGTAAGGTGGACTCTATTGGTTGTTTATTGCTATACAACAAACAACCACAAAGTTAGTGGCTTAAAACAACAAACGCTTACTATATCACATTTTCTATGTGTCCGGGCATGGCTTAATGGGGCCTCTGTTCAAGGTCTCTCACAAGACTGCAGTCAAGGTGTTGGCTAGGGCTCAGGTCTCAACTGAAGGGCTGAGTGGGAAAGATCTGTTTCCAATCTCATGTACACGGTTGTTGGCAAGATTCAGTTCCTTTGGTATGTTGAATCGAGGGCCTTGATTCCTAGCCGGCTGTTGTCCAGTGGACACCCTCAGTTCCATGTCACATGGGCCTCCCCAGCATGATGACTAGTTTCATCAAAGCCCGCAAGGGGAGAGTCTTCCAGTGAGGCAAACGTCACAATCTTTTGTAACCTAATTATGGAAGTGATAGCCCAATGCCTTTGACATAGTCTACTGCTTAGAAGCAAGTCACATCTCCTGCCCCCACTCAAGGTGGAGATTATACAGATGTATACATACTAGGAGACATGGGTCATTTGGGGCCATCTCAGAGTCTGTGTGGCAGTAAGGAGAGGGTAAGTAACTTACTTAGTCTTAACCCTTTCGGGCTAATGTAACAAAGCACCACTGACCGAGTGGCTTATAAACCACAGACATTTCTTCCCCCCCTCACAATTCTAGAGGCTGGGAAGTGGAAGATCATGACACTAGCAGATTTAGCGTCTGGTAAGAACCCACTTCGCTATAATCTCACGTGGCAGAAGGGGCCAAGGAGATCTGTGGGGTCTCTTTATAAAAACACTAATCCCATTCACGAGGGCTCTGCCCTCACTACCTAGTCACCTCCCAAAGGCCCTGCCTCCTAATACTATAACCTTGGAGATTAGGTTGCAACATATGACTTTTAGGGGGAACACAAACATTCAATCCATAGCACTTGACCACATTCGCTACTAATAGACAAGCCAGCATTTGAGCACAGGAAGTGCAGTTCCAGAGGAAAGTGAGACTCAAGTGGTTTGGGAATTGGCTACCCGTAGAAATAAGTTTGTACTTCTAGTTTGTCATCTTTTGGATGAGTCACTAAAACAAGGGTTGCTGAAGATGTAGGCTTTTTTGTAGTTGATATTTTACCCCACACAGGTTTTCCAAAAAATGTGAAAAAAACATTAGGTGGCTTTGACACAACTATCTAAATTTCCAGGAGCTTTTACAAAAATAATCAGAAGATACGGTACCACGACTTCCTCCATTTTCAGGCAGCAACAACGACGGGCTAGAACTAAGTAAAAACTTAGTAACGTGCTTCTTTGATTCCAACAACTCCCTTTGAGCCCAATTGTTGTTACTAGCATGCCTTTTAGCTGTAGGCATTCAACTTTGCTACTAGTGCAATTGAACAGAGAATGCGGTATGAGCACTGGATCGTGAACTCATTTGTGGGCAAATTTAAAGTGGTTTCTCCCAGATATCTAACACATCTGAAATTGCTTTGAATAATGTGAAATTTATACATAGACATTAAAGATCACCTCCAAAATGCGAGGTTAGCTTCACAAAATTACATTTATATCTGTCGACAATTGATTAAGATTACTTCTTCGCTACCCCCACTTGAGAGAAGGCTACCTGCTTATCTGCTCGTGTACCATCTAGTTCCATCTAGTGGTAGCTGACTGAAATATAAATGCAACACCTTGGAGGCACTCAACAACCTTCCTGGAAATAGAATTATTTATGTGTTCCTTTATTTGGACAATGGGCATATATTCTGTATGCTAGGGATTATATTAATAAACCTAATTATAATAACTGAAATTATGAACCATTGAAGTGCACATGATAAATAATTTCAATAACGTCCTAGAGTGAGTCCTGTGGCATACAGGAACACTACCTGGATCTTCTACATTTTCCAACATTCCATGCTTCCTTGGTTCAAATTCCCTTGATTATTTACATAAAACTGCAAGGTTGATTTGGGGTTATGAATACTATCCTTGGCAGGCTCTTTGTAAATTACCATATAATTGCATGTTAATTGTCATATTCTTTATCCTTGAAAGAAACTTATATAGAAATTATAATTACAGCTATTAGATTCTAAACTCTGGAAATTAGGTGATTCAAACTGGCTCTTTCCCTCTTACGATTCCTTAGGAGCATATCACAAAAGAGGAATGGTATTTCCCACCACAGTCCCAGCTGGGAATTCTGATTGTCCCATGATTTCACAGCTGCAAATCAGCCCCCACCCTCTTACACTTGTCTCTGGCCAATGATGCTTTCTTTAATTAGTACATGACTTAACTTCAGTCCTGACTTATCTGTTGCCTTGGTCCCTGGGCTACCTGAGTGTGGGCTGGTCTAACTGGGAAATAATACCTTCTTGTACATTGATGTTATTTGCCCGGCATTGAACAAAGGGAAGAACGATTCGTCTGGCTGTTGAATTTGCTTTATCAACTGAATTTGCATCCTCTGGCAACTTCTCTCTCTTATAATTTAGTCTGGTGTCTAGGCTTTGTTCTTCTATTTGTGGTGTTATTATATTCTTATAGTTCTTTTATCTCCCCCATCCTGAGAATGGCCTCTAGAAAAAATCACGAGGCTGCACCAGTTTGCATTCCCACCAACAGTGCAAGAGGGTTCCCGTTTCTCCACATCCTCTCCAGCATCTATAGTCTCCCGATTCGTTCATTTTAGCCACTCCGACTGGCGTGAGGTGATCATTGGGTGTTGTATGGAAACCAATTTGACATTAAATTTCATATGTAAAAAAAAAAGGAAAGAAAAAACCACCAGGCGCTGTGCTTCATCTAAGCCAGTGTGAAAACAGCCTGCAGACTGTGGTTTAAGGAGCTGTAGAGCCCTCCTTTTTTTGAGGCAGTATGTAGGTCAAGCCTACTCAATTGTAAAACATTAAAATGCACGTGATAGGGGGTGGGTGGCTCAGTTGGTTGAGTGTTCAACTTTGGCTCAGGTCATGGTGTCACGGTTTGTGGGTGCGAGCTCTGCATCGGGGTCACTGCTGTCAGCCTAAAGCCCGCTTCAGACCCTCTATCCCTCTCTCTCTGTCCCTCTCCTGCTCTCTCTCTCCTTCTCTCTCTCTCTCTCTCTCTCTCTCTCAAAAATAAATAAACATTTTAAATAGATAAATAAACATTAAAATACATGTGATAGATAATTTCAGCAATGTCCTATAGCAAGACCTCTTTTTTTACTTTAAATTTCCAGGGTCCCTTTCACTCCCCTGGGTGATTAAGCCACATAGATAATAGTTTTGCTGTAGAAGTCTATGCCAACTACATGTATACTAGAGAGGAGAGCATAGTCGAGGAAACCTGTGATTCCTGGCATTTCTCTCTGCTGGCCCCTGAAGTTTTAGATAAATTTCCTTGAAAGAAAACTTAGAGAAAGTTACCTGAGGGGTTAGAACATAGGACAGAAAATGAAAGTGGGGATAGGATGAAATGACAGAAGTACATATTTGGTTTTTGAAGTAGCAAATATTCATTAAGTGTCTACATTATGCATGGTAGGATATTGGACACTGAGGGGAGATATAAAAACAACGCAAAACATGTTTCCAGGGGCTCGAGATGATCTACAAGCTGACATTTATTTGTGAAACAGTTAACAACGGCATGAGGCACAAGTCAAAGTGCTGAAAATAAATGGTATGTGCTACAGAAGTCTCTCATCGAGGACATGGGGTGAGAGCCTAAGAGCGAAGAAGTTCAGGCACTATCCTTACATGGGCACAGGTGACTTAGAATTGGGCTATGTATGGTATTTGGTGGAGAAAAGAAGAAACTAATCAGGCTAGAATGATTTTCTCTGAGCAACTGAAGGCAGGAGTTGAGACTTTAGCCATGGACACTAGTCTTTATAGATATCTGAATAGACACATAACACAGAAACACTGGAGGAGGAAAGACGAGTTAAGGAACAGCAAATTTGCCTAGGATGATAACTAGGAATGAATGGGAAAGACAGGAAGAAAGGATTTTTCTTTTTTTTTTTTTGGTTGCCTGGACATGGAAAATTACTGAGATGGAAGGGGCAAAGAAGACTGAAGTTTACAGCCTGAATGACTCAGCTTGTGGGGGTGACCCAGTCAGTATCAGTTAGATGATTTAGTAAAGGGGAAAGCCCCAGAATTTTAACAAGTACAATCATGGAGTCATGAGGTGGTTTTGTTTTTTGTTTTTTTTTTAAGATTTTTTTTATTTTTAGAGACAGAGAATGTGAGCTGGGGAGGGGCAAAGGGCGAGAGAGAGAGAAAGAGAGAATCTTAAGCAGGTTCCACACTCAACACAGAGTCCAACACGGGGCTTGATTCCACAACCCTAGGGTCATGAGTTGGGCTGAAATCAAGAGTCCGACACTCAACTGACTGAGCTACCTAGGTGCCACAGAATCATGAGGTTTTAAAGCTAGAAAGGGCATCTATTCTAGCCCCTTCATTTTGCAAGAAAGCAACTGAGGCAAAGGGCATTGACTTGACTCAATCCAGGATAGCAAACAGGGCAGCATAAGAATGTAGCCACATCTGTATCTTCTCTTACCAGGTCATCCTGTCTGTTCCACTATCCTTTCTGTCCAGTTCTCTGTCTCTTCAACTTTGGACTGAGGACCAGAGTCCATCCGCAGCCAAATATGACCAAATAAGAAAAAAACAGACTGAATTTTTTATTTTTTTTTAATTTTTTTAATGTTTGTTTATTTTTGAGACAGAGAGAGACAGAGCATGAATGGGGGAGGGGCAGAGAGAGAGGGAGACACAGAATCGGAAGCAGTCTCCAGGCTCTGAGCCATCAGCCCAGAGCCTGATGCGGGGCTCGAACTCATGGAGGGCGAGATCGTGACCTGAGCTGAAGTCGGACACTCAACCGACTGAGCCACCCAGGCGCCCCAGACTGAATTTTTTAAAACGCTAAATTTATTCATTTAAAGAACTGACCTTTACTCTGTGACTGTGTCCGGGCTAATGGTCATTTATGAAATGAGGAATTGATACAAGTGGTGCAATTTTTACTGTCTTAGCATAGTAAAAATCTACTAATCAGGGTGCCCGGGTGGCTCAGTGTGTTAAGGGTCTGACTCTTGCTTTTGCTCAGGTCATAATCTCACAGTTCTGGGTTCAGCCTCACTTTGGACTCTGTGCTGACAGCACAGAACCTGCTTGGGATTCTCTGCCTCTGCTCTCTCTCTCTCTCAAGAACAAATAAATATTTTTTAAAAAGCTAGTAATCTAGGGGCGCCTGGGTGGCTCAGTTAGTTAAGCGTCTGACTTCAGCTCAGGTCAAGATCTCGCCCTCCGTGAGTTCGAGCCCCACGTCAGGCTCTGGGCTGATGGCTCAGAGCCTGGGGCCTGCTTCCGATTCTGTGTCTCCCTCTCTCCCTGCCCCTCCCCCGTTCATGCTCTGTCTTTCTCTGTCTCAAAAATAAAAAATAAAAAATAAAAAAGCTAGTAATCTAAGTTCTTTCTTCATTTTTTTTTTATAGTGCCCTTTAAAATCTAAGTCTGAGAGTCACTTCTCCGCAGGAGGGCAAATTGGGAGTGATCTATATTTTCCAAGACATACCCAGTTGGGGGTAAAAATGTAGCCACAAAAAGCATTACAAAACAGTGTTTTCAGGTCCCTGCCCCCACCCAGGAGGCCAGGATCAGAGCCATTTTCTCTTTATCACAGTTCTCTTGCGCTGGGAGTGGGCAGGAGCCCACGGAATGACACAGGTGTACGGGTGAGGGAATGAGAGGTACCCCCACCCCCAACCCAGGATTCTGAATCCGTTTCCTGGCCTAGACCAAGGCTTAGTGGTAGTACCGGGATAATGAACCCCAATTCTTTGATATGGCCATCTGATATTTCTTCAATCCTCAATCATTTGTAAAGTCTCCAGCAGAAGTGGCTTCAAGGCATCCTTCCAGCTAGATTGTCACTTTTCCATGCAGACAACCTTGCTGCTGCGGTCTGTGTGTGAAGAATGCCTCTGTCCCTTACAGAAATAGACCTGCCTGGGCTCCAGTGAAGCTTCGCAACGCCTGAATCCTGGGCTGAGCTCAGTCCCGGGGTAGGTGGAACATTACAAGGGTCACTAAGCTACAGGACTCAGGTGCACTGAGTTAGCAGGCACAAAGGTTTGCGGCAGCATCTTCAAAGATTCAGCGAGAGCTGCTCGCTTCTTCCTGAATATGACGTAAAGGGCAAGAGCACCGCACCGAGAATTAAGGGATCTGGCAGCTTATCCTACAATGTAGGGAGGGAAACAAGACACCGTACTTGGGCCTGCTTCCTCAATTCCAACAGTACAGGTCTAGGATTCCCTGCAGGAATACAAGATTCCAAAGTCCAACAGGATTTGAACTAGCACCGTCACGGCGGAGCCACGTAGGGCCCAGTGGGAATCCCCTGGCTGGGCGCTCGAAGCCCAGGACTGCAGAGACTCTCCTCCCCCGCTACGCGCGGAGCATCAGTGGGCGGTGTGCGCGTCCCCGTCGGACTCAGCGTGCGCGTCCCCGCCGGGCTCAGCGTGCGCGTCTCCGCCGGGACTGCAGCCGCCGCCGAGGCCGGGCCCGGTCGGGTGGGCGGGGCCGAGCGGAGCGGGGCGGGGCGCGCGAGGGGGGCTGCCGCCAGGGGAGGAGGCGGAGGAGCTGGAGGAGAGGAGAAAAGGCGGCGGCCCGGCGGGGCTGAGAGGCCCGGAGAAGGAGGACTGCACGGGGGGTGTGGGGCGCCGAGCGGCCGGGACCGCGCGGAGCAGCCGGGCACGGCGGCCTCGGCAGCCAGGGCCTGGGCCGCGGTTCGGCCGCGCGGGGCGGTGAGTGTCGGGAGGCCGGCGGGGGAGGCCGGCGCGGCGCGGGCTGCGCGGAGGACGGAGGCGGCGGCCGGGCAGTGCGAGGCCCGCAGCCGGGGCGGCGGCGGCCTCGGGGGGCGGCGGGCCGGGCCTGGGCGGAGTAAACACGGCCCGCGCCGGCCCCGCGGGTCCCCGGCCGGCCTGGCCTGGCGCGCCCACTGGGCGTCCGCGGCGTGGGCGTCCGCGCAGGTCGTCCTGCCCGGCCCGCGGGGGAGGCAGGCGGTCAGCAATGGCGACCCACGCGCGAGCCGCGACCCCCGTGTCACCTGGCTGGCGTGTCCGTCCGTGTGCCGGGGAGGGAGGGGTGAAGCGGGGGGTGAACTTGGGAAGCCCTCCGAACCTTGAAAACCCGGCTTCTCTTTCCTTTTGCCGTTGGGAAACTTGGGTTGTTTGGGGACAGACGGGTTAAAGGAAGATTGGGAGGCATTATTTACTGTCTTCACGGGATGAGTGAAGTTGGTAACTTTTCCATTCATGGTAGTGAGCGGATCTTAGCCTTAGCCTCTGAGAGCCCTTATTAAAGAGAAACTTCCTGATTTTCTGGATCTGAGGGGTATGACCATTTCCAAGTTATTTGTGTCCTGTCCGTGGAACAGTGCTTGGAAGGAGGCCACGGAGTGCACGTTGAATTCAAAGTAACCTCCTTTGAGTATGTTTTTAACGTGTGTATTTGGGAGGATAGAGACAGACGGGCAGAACAGTGTGTTGTTTACCATGGTTCTTGCACTCCGTTCCCCCTCTCTTGTTTTTCTTTCTGAGCTCTGTCGTAAGTCCCAGATAAAAGATGGTTGGGAAGGAATTGACCTTTTATTCCGTAATTACTTTGTTGACTCTGATCCAAGAGGAAGCTATTTATGGGCATTCTGATATCCGTGTAGATTAACTTAAAACTCTTTAAATACAAACTTTCCAAACTTTTTAAACTTAATTTTATTTATTATTATTATTTTTTTTTTGCTGCATTTCAATACTGTGTTGTATCCTTTAGAGACCTAGTAAGTTACATGAACAGATTTTTGCCTTTGCTCATATTTGCTAAGGTTTTACAAAGTAGCACTCCAGTTTTCGACGCAGCAAAGGGAAAAGAATAGCATAAAATGTATGTTTAGGATTTTTCTAAGGGTTTAATTTTTCAGTATGCAGTTTTCGCTGAATCACTGTTCTTTATGCTTAGTCACTGTTTCTTAGTCCAGAAGACTTAATTGAGGATAACATGATGTTTTGGCAACTTTTACATTGCCAACTTGTTTTTTACCTAGTACTTTAATGCAGTGACATAAGCTTTTTTTGTGGTTCTGGACTTGTTAGCGGGTGGAGTTCTGTGAGTGTTACCAGAGAGCTGAAGTTTCTGGTATAGGCAAACTTCTGTGCATTCCAAGTGTGCTAGGTGTTTAATTTCAACCCAGTATTTCTCCCTGTCTACCATTGGAGACTTTTAAAAAAATACAAAGTATCCTAATACAATACCTATGAAAGAGTGGTAATACTTTGAGATAATGTATATAGTTAGAGGGGTACTTTAAGGTCACCACATATGCGTGTTTACTCTTTGATCTA
Organism: Lynx canadensis; assembly: GCF_007474595.2. Classification (NCBI taxonomy): domain Eukaryota; kingdom Metazoa; phylum Chordata; class Mammalia; order Carnivora; family Felidae; genus Lynx; species Lynx canadensis. Next base: position 132,116,174 of record NC_044307.1, on the reverse strand, counting down.
GTATATTACAGAAATGTGACTTTCAGCGGGGTAAGCCCTGTGCTATTTTGTATGATTTTGGATACATCTTTTAACTGAGTTCCTATGCCTGTTTCATTAAAAGGAGATTGTATTTGTAGAATTCTTTGACAAAGTCTTCAATGAAAAGGCTATATAAAATATTTAATTTCAATTTCAGTTTGATGAACTATGCGAGATGAACTATGAACTATGTTCAGTTTGATTGAACTTTGTGAGAACTATGTGAACCATTAGACTAATGGTTTTTATGCTGTAGGCAGTTAGATAATTACAGACCTACCCCAATTAAAACCCAGTCCAGAAATCTTTTATAAAAAGGATAGGTCTTGTTGTGTGTGTGTGGATAATGTTAACATAGGTTGTTTCCTCATACGGTTGCTTTTGGCAAGCTTTATAATTATAAATGACTTGATATAAAACATTATTTTACATTAAGCTTTGTGTATGTAAATGTGGCTGTTGTGTAAAGTGAAGTACATCTTTTTCTGAGGAATACATTGTATCCTGTTGGGCACATATAATTATAACTAACCTTTATAGAGTTCCAGGTTGTTTTAACAATAGAGTAATAGCCTCAAGGTCACAAAGCTGAGATTCCTTAGAAGCCCATTCCCCTCTGCCATGATGCTCATTTCAGTAAGCTGAGTACCACCATTTGGGTGGATTATTTTTATCTGAGTATCTGCTCAAATAGGTCTGGTCTGAGTATTAAATATTTGTTAATATTATTTTAATTTAAGGCTGTAATAGTTTCATTTGCTTATTTAGTGGAGAACATTGCAAGCAGTTAGAACTTCACTTTGGAATAAACTACTCATGACCATATTTAGACTAGAAGATATATGTTTTGATTATATCAAAAGGGGAATAGTTAAAAATTTGAAAAGAAATTCCACATGATTAGGTCATGATTCTATAAATAAAAAGGCCGAACCAAAATCGAATACAAAGAATGTATACAGTGTAACCCATTTAGCCATTTTGGACTCATCAGGAGGGCATGTGCTTTGAGTTGGAAGTTTAATGATAGAGGATTTTAAATCTTGCCTAGTCACTGCCACCCCCCCTCCCGCTCCTTTTTAAACCAGTGAAATAAGATGTCCAACTGAGGTTATAGATTTATTATGGTCTTTAATACTGATTGCGCTTGATCTGCAAATCACCCAGCAGGTGTTTCTATTTAATATTACTTGTACAGTTAATTGTATTACTATGACCAGTGCCTCCAACTGTAGCATGAGACTTGCTCGGAGCCGCTTATAACTGATTGCTAAATGTCAGATTTCAGTTGTAGACTTGCTTGTGTTAACTAATTGAACATGTCTGTCTGTTGTTCCTTTTCAGCCTTACATTGAAACATTTTATTGTTTAAGTGGAATTCTGTTTCATCTAGTACCATAGTAGCTGTAACATTAAGCAGTAGGCTGATGCCACTTCCTTTTTGGAGCTTCTTAACCATATAGCTACTCAGGCTCGTGCACATGTGCACACACCTCCACCTCTCTCTGCTTTTCTTTTTGAAATCGCACAGAGTCGATTAGGGAGTTAAAATAGTGGGACAATATACAGGCAAACATTTACGCCTGTACCTTTTATGACTATTATTTTTTAAGATTTTAAAATAATGAGAGGTTGAAATCAACTTTCTTTGACTTCCTTTTCCCTTTGATTTGCTTTTTTTCATAGTCAGTTTACTCTGTATATAATGCTTGGAACATATAACTTAGGTCCTCAGTAAATGTTTGAGCATTACTGACTTTTTATAGCTGGTACAGTGAGGTAATTTTGGCTCAGTCTGATTGTCTAATACTAGGTCTGTAAGGTTGTATTTTTTTGTGAAGTATGTAGACTCCCATGACATCAGGAATCTCATTTTGTTTTGGAATCCATTTGGCTCTTTCTTGTAGTATAATTCTTTCATTTATTCATGTTTCTAAAATAAGTGAAGCTCCAATTAGGCACAGTCTGGAATAAGGGAACACAAGAATGGATGAGACAGAGATGGTTCTGTCTCCTTCAGGAAGCTTGAAGTTTTCCTGTGCAGGTAGTTATTAAAGGATAACGATTTACTTAAAGAATTGCGACTGGTATTACCAAGGAAGAATGCAGAGTGTCCTGAGCCCACAGCATAATGTGAGATCCATACCTTGTCTTTGGTGTGTGGAAAGTAACATTTACGCTGCGACCTAAGATTCGAGGGGGGATTTGGAGGGGAGGTGTGCGTGTGTGCATGGGTCTTGCCAGCAGAGACATACGTAGCAACAAGCTGCGTTGAGTGCTTTGGGCGACTTGACTTAGTGTTGTAACGTCATGCTAACTTGCAATGTTGTATTTATTTATCTCCTTACTTACTTTGATGAATTTGGAAAAATAAAGAAATGGGTTTTTGAGGGCAGTTATTTTTATGTCTAGAAATAGCCTTAAATGACAAGGCCTCATTTCACTGTATGGGAAAATGGCATGTCTTAAAAACTATTTTTATGGATTGCTTGTCAGTCAGAGAGTACGAGTTGGCCAAGAATTTCTGTTGGAGAAAATTGACACTATTGTAAAGCATTAATCATTTACATCATTTACAAACTACTTTAAATTTACAAATTACTTTAATCATTTACAAACATTTTGTAGTCTAATGAGACTTTTCCCAGTCATTCAATTTTAAGTGTAAATTAAAAGAGATGTTATATGGAATGTTAAGATTCTTTTTAAAGAGAGTTTAAGAAAACTTAATACTGAGTTTTCAATTAAGCTTATCTTTAATTTGAAGGCTCAGTTTTAGCAACTTGTTTTCTACTGAGTCTGCTGTGTCACTGTTCAACTGATAAGTCAGGGACGGATGCTTTAAACCCACTTCACAGGATTTATGACCAATTATAAAATACTTTATGGAGGTATGTTTAATTTGGTGATGATCTTGATTAGAAAAAGAATGGATCTGGAAGTTTAAAATTTTTAAGCTGAGGATTCTACCCCAGAATACACTTTGGGTATTATCTAGTGCATTTTCTTAACTTATTTTTGAATATATTCACTTGTAAAATGGAATTAAACGTGATTCCTACTTTATATGGCCGTTTTGAGAATTGTTAAATTTGTATTCTTGTTCCATAAGTTTATACTGAGTATTACAAATGTAGGTTATTTTAAAAGTAGTTTTAAACACTTACATTCAAAGTGAAGTTATGTGCTATTGTAATTACAAAGGACCAAAAAGACTTTCTTGACCACAGGGGTGACTAAGTGTTGGAATAAACTACAAGCAAAGTTGTGTAATCTCCATTCCTCAAATAACATCTTAAAATTGGATCACCAGTTACTGAAGTGTACTGCCTATTTTCTTAAGCTTTTATGAGTAAACATATCTGTTGTTGTCCGTGTGCATTGATCAGATACAGACGTAAATCCTAGCTCTGCCACTTACTAGGTGGATGACCTTGGGCAAGTCACTTAAACCTTTTTGAACCTCAGTTTCCTCTGGGTTGTTGTGAGTATTAAGGGACATTACATGAAATGATATACATCAGGGATAAAATTGGTACATAATTAGTGTTTTTTTTTCCTTCGAAGTCTACTTCAGTAAATAAATATTGTAGACTCATTGCTGTGGATGCTTTTGTTTCTTTTTATTTTTTTAAAAACATTTTTCTTATTCCGAGGGGAGTAGTGTGGAACAAACTATTGTGAAGCTTGAGAGCCCTTCTACATCTTCCTTTCAAAGTTGTCGCTGTTTTGCATTTAACTTAGTTGTTTGTAGCAGTTGCTATTTTAGAATTAAGTGATGTTTTTGAGATGTGTTCTGCCTGTGTGGTCATGTGATGTGCACATAACATAAAGTGTTTCTACAAGTTATGAGAGCAGTGGTCACTTCTTTAGAACTGCGTGTATTTTTAGGTTCTCTCTTGGTAACAGTCAAGCTTATAACCCCTCAGCACGTGAGAAGAACTCAGTCTTATTGCAAAATAAGAAAGCTACAGCTGTTTTCACAATCTAATCACTCAGTAAAATTTGTCTTAATTCTTACTAACATTTCTCTTTGAACCTCTGCTCAATTTACAAATGTTTGTCACCATTAGTCTTGTCATTTCTTCTATTATGACTCTGTGAGCATGTGTGTGTTTAACATACAGGTTCTGTCTTAACCTGTAAAACTTATGGGGATAAACATGCAGAAGTATTTAACTCATAATTTGTAATTTTTAAACACAATTTAAAGATACAGTTTTCTTGTTAAATGTGTGCTTTGGTTTTTACCCTCCAGGCATCAGTAAGTGCCATAATACCAACTCAGAAATTTTTCCACTTAATCAAGAGCTCTGTCAGTATTAGGTAGACTTTTGTTATTGTTTGGCAAAAATCAACCCTGGACTGGAGAAAAATAAAAAGCAAATTTGGGAGTAGTTAGTTTACGTTAGCCACCTGGAACCCAGGTAGAATTTATGGAAAAATATGTCAGAGAGCTAGTAATCTTTTATGCCCTGAAGTGAAGAAAATAGGCTAAGAATCGACTTCTTACCCAGAAAGTTATTATCTATTACAATGTAATTTAATTTGGGAAATGTTGAGATGAGTTGCTTGTGCATGTAGAAGTAGAGAGGTATAATAAGCAATCGGCTGTACAGATCTAAAGTTTGGAAGAGGGGTCCGGGCAAGTGGTATAGATTAGTTTTCAGCATATGGGTGGTAATTGAAGCTTTTGAGAAATTGAGAGCACCCAAGGGGAATGTATAGAATGAGCAAGAAATGACATGCTCCCTGAAGAAGAGAAATATTTTAGAAGAAAAGATTAAAGAATAATCAAAGAGATGGGGGCAGGGGGGCGCACGAAATCAGGGAAATGTGACATCTTGAAAACTATAGGAAAGATAAATATGTCAAAAGGGAGGGAATAGTCAGCATAATAAAGGAAATGGCCAAGGAAGGTGAGGTCTGGAAAAAAATGCCCTTTGGATTTAGCATTGAGGATCTCAGAGCCATTTTAATGACTGGTGGTAAAAATAAAGACTGATTAGAGGGCAGAAGAGTACATGGGAGAGTTGAAGGTTTGTTTTTGTTTTCTTCCCTTCTGAAAGCTTGACTAGGAAAAAAGAATAGTAGTAGAAGGAGGATATTGTTTTATTATTTAGGTTTAGGTTTTTAAAGATGAAATAGTTTTTTAAGTTTTTACTGCTCATAGGAACAAGTCAATAAAGATGTTGAAGATTAGAGGAAAAAAATACAGTGCATAGTGTCAGTAATTATATCAGTATATTTTGCTGATGTTTTCTCTTATTTTTGTATAAAATTTTTCTTGATAAAGGCAGGGAAGACCATTAGGTATCTGTAAACCCCTCCTAATGTTTTATAGATACTATTTCTTTGCTCAAATCCTCAGTGACTTCCTATTACTTAAAGTCTGACCTCCTGAGAGTAGCATATAGCGCAGTCTTAATGATTTGCTTTATTTCTACTATCCTGCCTCATCTCCCACAGCTATGTAGTGTTTCACCTTATGATCCAGCAACACTAGGAAACTTCAAGTTCCCTGAATATGTTTTGCCAATTCTTACTTTTCTGTATTTACATGTCATTACTTCAACATTGAATACTTCCCTACCTTTCCAAGTCTCCCCTCCTATGCTTAAGATTTCCCGTCTTTCAAGACTACTGTGAATTCTCTAGCCCCTACCATGCTGATAATTACGTTCTCCGTGTTACCATTCTATTTCTGTCAAATCGGTCACATAATGATGTGACATGATTTTTACTGTTGTGTCTCTGACCTGCTGTAGTTCATTGAGAGGAGGCACCACGTCTTACTAATAATCTTTATATTGCCACACCAAACACAGTGCCTGGTGCATACTAGTTAAACAATAAATAGATGTTTGATGAATGAATGGAAACTGTGACCCTCAGAAGTAAGTGATTTGCCCATAACCACCAACTGAACTGGAACTTAGGTTTTGTGGGTAAATTCCCTCTGTGTTCTAATTAAGGCTCACTATGGTGATCACTATGTAGAAGGAGTGATCAATAGACGAAATCCTAAATGAATTCATATATTTAGAGGGAATAAAACAAAAGCTTCTAATACTTTTAGTTAAGTATATTCATGAAATTCAGATCATTCCCTTTTAAGAAATGATGAGATTTCTGCAGTCTGGGTGCTTCAGAATCAGTCTTAAAAAAATAAAAGCTAAAACATTCCTGGAATTTAGAAGTTAGACATGCATTAATTTGTTTTTGGCATCAATTTATATACTACACAGTATACTAGAATTCAAGTATTATATTTTGAAACACTTGACCTCTTTAGGCATATTGTTTTCTGATATATGAAAATGAACTGCGGTTCTTTGAAGTGCTTAAGTTGTTTCAAGACGGACTGATTGTATGTAAAGTAAACTTGTTAAATATGTTTATTTTATGTATTTCATCTTGTAGTAAGTCAGTACACCTTTATGACTTGATTTATATTATTCAACAATTTTTAAAAATCGACCACTTTTTGCCTAACTTCTTATCTTTTTTCCATCTCAACAACTAGAGCTGGACTGGCCATTATGGAGGAGGAGCTGCAGCATTCACACTGTGTGACTTGTGTCAGTAGACGGTGTATGATCAGACCGGAGCCTGGGATTTCCTGTGACTTGATTGGTTGTCCACTGGTTTGTGGAGCAGTTTTCCATTCTTGTAAAGCTGATGAGCATCGACTTTTATGTCCATTTGAACGAGTGCCTTGCTTAAATAGTGATTTCGGATGTCCGTTTACAATGGCTCGAAATAAAGTTGCTGAACATCTGGAAATGTGTCCTGCAAGTGTGGTGTGCTGTACTATGGAGTGGAACCGATGGCCAGTTAGTTACGCAGATCGGAAATCGTATGAAAATCTAAGCAGAGATGTCGATGAAGTGGCACAATTAGATATGGCCTTGGCCCTTCAAGACCAAAGGATGCTCTTAGAGTCTCTCAAAGTAGCCACCATGATGTCAAAAGCAACTGATAAAGTGGCAGAACCTAGAGAACAAATCTCAGTTAAATCAAGTGTCCCGGAAATACCACATACTAATGGTTTGGTATCTGTTGATGAAGAATCTTATGGTGCACTTTATCAAGCTACTGTAGAAACAACCAGAAGTTTGGCTGCTGCCTTAGATATCCTGAATACCGCCACAAGAGACATTGGCATGTTAAGTACAAGTCTTTGTGCTTCCCCAAATGAAGTGAATGAAGAGCAAAATGCCAGAGAAAGCTTGCAGAATAGACACTTGAAAGACCAGGACCATCTTTATGAGGAGGAGATAGGAGCAGTAGGTGGAATTGATCATAATGACGCAAGTCTGAATTTCCAGTCTGAACAAAATGGCTCAAGTGATTTATTGTATGACTCGAACACCAGTTCTTATGGCACTTCTGCTCTTTGTAATGGCTTTTCTTTGGAAAATATATGTACACAGGCCATAGACCAAAGTCAGAAATTACATGGTGATTCAAAACAAAGTAACTTAACAAATGGAGAATGTATAGCATCAGATGGCACTTCAGATCCTTCCAGTTCACTTTCAGTAGCAGCACAACTTAATGCTTTGCCTAATGGCACAGTTCAGCACATCCTCATGCCAGATGGTGAGGATGAAGGAGAATTGTGTTGGAGAAAAGTAGACTTAGGGGACTTGAGGAATGTGGATGTCTTATCTTTCAGTCATCCTCCTTCATTCAAATTTCTTTCTAATTCATGTTGGTCCAAACCAAAAGAAGATAAAGCAGTAGATACATCAGATTTGGAAGTTGCAGAAGATCCAATGGGCCTCCAAGGAATAGATCTAATCACAGCAGCATTACTGTTTTGTCTAGGAGATTCTCCAGGTGGGAGGGGTATATCTGATAGTCGCATGGTTGATGTATATCACATTGATTTTGGGACTCAGACTTTTTCACTTCCATCTGCAATATTAGCTACAAATACAATGGTTGGGGAGATAGCTTCAGCTTCTGCTTGTGATCATGCCAATCCACAGCTTTCAAATCCAAGTCCTTTTCAGACACTTGGGCTGGATTTAGTATTGGAATGTGTCGCTAGGTATCAACCCAAGCAGCGTTCAATGTTTACATTTGTTTGTGGACAGTTATTTAGAAGAAAAGAATTTTCTTCCCATTTTAAGAATGTGCATGGTGACATTCATGCTGGACTCAATGGCTGGATGGAACAGAGGTGTCCTTTAGCATATTATGGTTGTACCTACTCTCAGCGTAGATTTTGTCCATCAACCCAAGGAGCAAAGATTATACATGACCGCCATTTGAGGTCATTTGGAGTTCAGCCTTGTGTATCTACAGTTTTAGTGGAGCCTGCTAGAAACTGTGTGTTGGGATTACATAGTGACCATCTAAGTAGTCTTCCTTTTGAGGTCCTGCAACATATTGCAGGCTTTCTTGATGGCTTCAGTTTATGCCAGCTCTCATGTGTATCCAAGTTAATGAGGGATGTATGTGGCAGCCTGCTTCAGTCACGTGGAATGGTCATACTGCAGTGGGGGAAAAAGAAGTATCCAGAAGGAAATTCATCATGGCAAATAAAAGAAAAGGTTAGTTTAATCTCAACTGTATCATCTCCTTAATTGACATATGGTAGACACTTAATGTTGCACAATTAGTAAAATTAAGATCTTGTTGAAAAATTGACCATTCTTCAATCTGACAGACTTTTTAAACATAATGATAGTTAATAGAAAACTAGGCTAGAATTGTTTGTCATAATCACATATTTACTGCAGACATCCCAGTATTGGGTTCTAATTTGGCATTCTGATGTGTAAGAGGCCACTTGTGTTTTTTTAGTTGAGCAGTTCTGTCCTTATTCAATTCTTCCGTAACAACTCCTTTTGAATCCATGTTAACCACCTTCTATTTTGAGTTCCATCTGAAACATTTTCACTATAGGACGATGAAGGAAGCGAGGACAAGGTTTTTCACTGCTTACAATTGGCAGTTTCTCTCCATTCCTAGCAATTTCTTTCTTAGAATTTGGTTATTTCAGGTAGAACTTAAATAGGGAGAGATGAAAAAAGTTACAAGTGCTTCTATTAGTAAGTGATCAGTGGAGTATTTAGGGGGATAGAGAGCATAAATGGATAGATGTGGAAATGTGTTAGGTTGAAGTGAGGTAAGAGTAGGGTAGTTGGACTTGATACTAGGGGTGGGGGCTCTGGATGTAGGACTGTACAAGAGAGTGTTGCATGTTGGAGACTTGTGCTGGGGATTGAGGCCGACCTGGGAACGAATCCTGGCTCCACCATTTTCTCTTGTGAAAAGTCTACTTTCGTCCACCTTCTTTTTATCTTTATAATTTTTTAATTATTTTTTTAAAGTAATTTTTATGCCTATCATGGGGCTCAAACTCACAATGTTGAGATCAAGAGTCGCATGCTCTACCGACTGAGCCACCCTGGGGCCCCTACTTTTGCCCACTTTCTGAGGTACCATCTAAGAGAAACTAGAAGGCATTACAAGTATCTTCTATTGCAGATTTTCATTTTAGAACATTTATAATGTGACATTTTGCATTTTATGAAGTGGAAGAATCTTCACCTTGGTTGCACAGGTTTCAAATCTCTAGCTACTTTGTTCTTATCACCCTTAGGTTTTCTCTGACTTTTATTCATTTGCTCCAGTTTTTCAGAATAGAATTCTACATCTTTTGTGCTCTCGTGAAGCTTTGACCAACAAATGAATACACTATTTTATCATTTTTTTCCCAAATGGGAATTCTAGTGGCAGAAGGTTTCATACTTGCTGTGTACCTGCATACACATACAGGTGACGTGGTGTCTTTCTCCCATTCGGGATGGGATGCTCTGAGTGTGGTCTCTTTTTGTCCTTGCTCATTAGTATTGACCTATGAGGTAACATACTTTCTGGGAATTCTGTTCCTGCAGAAAATCTCATCTACTCTTGGAGTTTAAATTGCCATCATTTATGCAGAGTATTCCCACATCTGTATCCTGGCTGCTTTCTCCTGAACTCTAGACTGTACAAGCATCTCCTGGACATTTCCACTTGACTGTCTCACAGGGCCATCAAACTCAGCATGTCCAACCTACTCTACATCTACATCTCTATCCCCCCTAATCTCAGCAGGTGGCCTTATCATCTATCAGATTGCCTAAACTAGGAGTTTGGGAGGTAGGGTTGACTTCTTTTCCCCCCCTTTATTTCCACGTCTACGTAATCACAAAGTCTTCCTGAGTCTCCCTTCTTCATACCACTCCGGTTTGTTTTATTGTTTCCACTGCCATTTCCTTAGCTCTGTCCCCTTCGGCTCTCTCTTGCTTACCGCAAGAGAGCCTAACTGGGTTTCTGTTCCTAATTGGGTCCTTCTCCAGCATATTCTCTCCATAAGGACTAGAGTGAGAAATATTTTCTTGTTTTAAGTATATTTTTTAATGTTTCATTGTTAGAGAGAGAGAGGTGGGGGGGAAGGGCAGAGGGGGGTGGACAGAAGATCCAAATTGGGCTCTGAGCTGACAGGTTGACAGGAGCAAGTCCAGTGTGGGGATCAAACTCACAAATGGCGAGATCATGACCTGAGCTGAAGTCAGACGCTCAATCGGCTGAGCCACTCAGGCACCTTAGAAATATATATATATTTTTTCAAATGTTTATTAATTTTTGAGAGAGAGAGTGAGAGACAGCATGAGCAGGGCGCGAGGGCAGGTTGAGAGGGAGACACAGGACCCGAAGCAGGCTCAGGCTCTGAGCTGTCAGCACAGAGCCCGACATGGGGCTCGAACTCACGGTGACATCATGACTTGATCTGTCTCTCTGCCCCTCCCCCGCTCACAGTCTGTCCCTCAAAAATGAATAAACATTAAAAAAAATTTTTTTAAAAACAAGATACTTTGGGGCACCTGGGTGGCTCAGTCAGTTGAGTGTCTGACTTTGGCTCAGGTCATGATCTCACCATTCGTGAGTCAAGCCCTGCATCAGGCTCTGTGCTGAATGTCCAGAGCCTGGAGCCTGCTTCGGATTCTGTGTCCCCCTCTCTCTCTGCCCCTCCCCTGCTCATGTTCTGTCTTTCTGTGTCTCTCAAAAATAAATCAACATTGAGAAAAAATTTAAAAAACAAAAAAACTTCCATGTTTGTTTATTGTTCCAGGATAGAGAAAGATTCCTTAATGAAACATTTAAGACTTTTTTATAATCTCAAATTGTAAGATTCATATTATAAATCTTATGTCTTCAGTTTCCTCTTGTTCTTATATTCCACCTATGTTGATTTACTTAACAGTTTCCTGATGTTTTCTTTCTTGTGTTCTTCACTTACAGACTTCGAGTATGTTGTCCCTAACACAATACCTACATTTGAACATTTGCAATATGGCTGACAGTATGCTAATAAGCATTTTACTTCTGTTAATGTATTTAATCTACTGTCCCTATTTTATGGATGAAGAAACTGAAGTTTAGAGAAGTTAAGTAACTTGTCCAACTAATTGATGCATTCAGACCTAGGGAACCTGTCTCTGGAACTTGCGTTCTTCATCTTCTCACTATATTTCCTCCTTACTCTACAGATCTTACTTCCTCAGGAAAGCCTTCTGGAATCCCCACCCTTCAGGGAGGTGCGCTGCTCTGTGTTCGTGTGGCGCCTGGTTATGTTCTCCTACTAGAGCACTCTGCTGTTTTGTAATTCACTGATGAATTGTCAGTTTTTTTTCATCAGACTGTAAGTTCCTTGAGAAGTGAGACTCTGGGAACTAAAATATCTACTGCCTAGCACAGCACCGCCATATAGCAGGCACTAATGTACTCGAGGAATACTTTTGAAAGAACAATTGCCCCATGACTAAGAAACCTTGTCATCAGGAGGTGGGAATCATCCAGTTTTTCCTGAGTTTGTTTCACCAGACTCTTAATTAATTGTGTGGAAGTAGGGAGGCTGTCTGCCACCATTGAATCTTAAACGAATTTGTTCTGCTGAAGTTTAACAAAACTCCTAATTCTTCCTCTAGTTTCATAGCTATAGGGGATTGTAAGGGATGCTGATGACATTTGTAATGTCTGTTGGTAGCTGCTCTCTCAGACTCATAGGAAATAACTCCATGCAGGAGGAATGGTTGGTATAACCCCAAGGGATACAGGGAGTAAGTACCCTCTGTGCTGAACAGCGGTGACCTCTATTGCCAGCTGACAACTAAGTGTTCCCACAGAATTTGAAGGCATCTGGCCACCCTGGAAGACATTGCCCTCCTTACCTGAGAAGCTCTAATGAGTGAGTGCTGAGGTCTTTTCTGAAATCTGCTACTTTCTAGAGTTATCTGCTGTTTATATTGTATTCAGTGTTCTTTCACATGTGCCTGTTGATGAGCTTAGCTAGAATGCCTAGGCCTGATCTGTCCCATTCATGCTTGTTACCTGAGTCTGTCCTCCATTCTTGCTTGTCACCTATGTTCAGGTAGCTTTATATTTAGAACTGTAAAGATGAGAAGGGGTCACAACTGTCATTGCTAGACCAATAAGGTAACATTGTTCAGGGCTTGGAGCTGTTGAGTGAGCAAAAGGGGAAGTAGCCCATATTTTTGCCAATAGACACATGAATAGGGATAGCAAGTGGATATTTTGCCTAGAAATGCATTTTACAATGATCTGGAATAAAATTTGACTCATTTTACAAAAGCTTTTTTATGTAAATTTTTTAGAAACATTTTGAATAAATTGAAGTACCTGTATTCATGAATATTACGAAGTACCTTGGGTACTTCTAAATAGTGTATTTTTTGGCATACTTCATATAGTGTAATAGGAATGGGAGAAACACTTGGGGAAAAAAATGATAATGTGTGTTGTCAGCATCTGCAGACTCTGAACAGTTCTCTGTGGCCAATTGGATAGGATGAAAGAATGTACAATATATTATTTTAGGAAGTAGCTCTGAATTAACAACGTTATGATTTTTTAAAAATTGCTTAATAAGTCTAGTTGGATGTAGTTTTTAATGTTGAGTTTTTTCTTTTATTATTTTTGGTTACTGCATTTATTGAGATCATGATGTCATAGAAGTGATTTACAGGTATTTGATAAACAGATTTGCTCCAAATGGATTTACTCATTTACAGTTTTGTAGCTAACTGCTTGAAACATTATATTGGCTATTTCTCTAACAGTACAAATGTCTGCAGTTGGACCAAGAAGTGTATTTTGATACTTGTAAATTGACTTGTTTAAATCTGAAGTAGAATTTTCTTTTAGGTATGGCGATTCAGTACTGCATTTTGTTCTGTAAATGAATGGAAATTTGCCGACATCCTAAGCATGGCTGACCACTTGAAGAAATGCAGTTACAATATTGTAGAGAAACGGGAGGAAGCAATCCCACTGCCGTGTATGTGTGTGACACGAGAACTCACTAAAGAAGGACGTTCACTTCGCTCAGTTTTAAAACCTGTACTTTAGAGACTGTAACTCCACTTGCACATACATGCAAGCACCTAGTATAATTAGTTTGTCATATGTGACACTTTATTGTATTAAAGATTACAACTAGCTAAATTTATTGCCACTATGTATATAATGGTTTGAAGTGACATATATTTTTATAAAGTCCTGTTTAGTTGGAAAAAAGTTGCCTTAATGTTTGAAATGTGTGAAATTTTTGGAACTTGCTGGACAGGGTGATTTAATTTTTAGCTACATAATTTTCAGAACTAGTATTTTTAATGGTGTGCATATTTTGGTTTTTAAATTTTTTGCTTCTTAAACTAACAAGATCCTGACCAAACAATTTATTCCTCATGTTTTCTGTGGGTTATAACCCATGCATTCAAAAAGCAAAACTTTGAATCAAATTTTTTCAGCATTTGTTTTTCAGATGAAAACATTCAGTTGCTTAAGGACTGCCATAAGATCATTATAAGATTTTTATTTTCTAGTGCTCCCCGTATACAATTGTTGATACACAGATGATCTTTAATATATATTTAGGTAATATTTAAAATCATGACAGATGTTTGGTAATGCATTTATCATGTTTTAAAAAGAGTCACAAAAATATTTTCACCTTATATATTTGCAGCTCTCATACAGAGAATGACCATATGCAACTTTTCGTTTTTGTTAGACACCGCATCCAAAGACTCATGGCAGTGTGTTTTATGACAGGTTAAAGTGAAAACAAAAAGCCTGTGAATTTATTTTAATTTGAAACTGTTCATCATATTCTGCATTTGCTAGGTTTCTGATATTTGGAGAGAAGAAAATATACCTCATTTAAAGTTTGGGTTGGGCACATTGTGTGGATAAATTTCAAATATTCAGAATGCAAAGGGCTTAACTAAGCATTTAAAATTTTGCCTTTTTATAAATCACAACTATATTGTTTTAAGACGTTTAACAATGTGAAATTCGGTGTCTTTGTAAGATGACAATCATGAAATGGAGAAACCTATCTTGGTTGACAATCTCTTTAAAACATTTCCAAGTTTATTTCCCGTAGGCTTCTCTACCAAAATAGTAAGAATTGCATCTTTGTGTAAAGATCAAGGTATAACAGAAAAATACTCAAAGTCTTATTGTTGAGGTACTTTATTATAGTTTTCAAATTGATATACACCATAATTCACCTGATGTTAATTAATCAGTTTAAAAAAATGAATATATGGTGTCAGTATTTAGAAATAAATTGCAAAGATGGGGACATATACTTAAATAATTTGTTTTAAGTAACTCCTGGCATTTAGTAGTCTGAAATGGTGACAAGTTACTTTGCTATAAAACATCAAACTTCTCTTATGTTTTCTTACATTTGTCCCTGAGAATGCTCTATTGTTATTAGGGTCTTGACTACCATATATGGCAATCAGACTGGGCAGAGGTGTTCCTTGGGCAGTAGCAAAAAAACTCTCAACTACTTAAGACTTCTTTTGGTTGGATCACATCCTTATTACAGTTGGAAATATAGCATTAAAGGCTAATCAGTTGTTTTGCCTCACCTGTCATTTTAATTAATAGAATAATTATTTCTCCATGTTGAAACTTCAACTGAGATTGAATTCTATACTATTTCTGTGAAAAAAGTCAGGAATATGATGTCAAATACTGTAAAATATAACTCTGCCTTTTAAAGTTTTGCTGAAGAATGTGTCTGGTTAGGATAGCACAAACATTAACTTTTTGTTTTATGGTTGTGCTTGTTTGGTTTTTAAGTTTAGACTTTTTGTTTCCACACTGGATCGTGAGATATTTAACAGTTTTCCACCTTATATTTCTTTTACACATCTTTGGCTGTTTTCTTTTTTGTTTGTTATGCCACCATATGATTTTGTTAAAATGTTTTCTTTGTGCAGCATTTGTTCAAATTCTAATAAAATTAATATTTTCCCTTTATGTGGCTCAGTAACTTAAAAAGAAAAACTTTCTTTGAAATAAACTTTTAATACTTGTTTGAGAAATTCCAAACACAGTGTTTCTAATAAGTGTACGTTTTGTGCATGTTGTAAAAGTTTGTTGATTATCATTGCTCACCCTTGTTTTACTGGTGGGCATTTTTTTTTTTTTTTAATATGGAAAACTCATTGACTTTCTGTGCCTTTTCAGTGTCTTCCTGAAATTAGTCTCATCTAGGGGTATTGAAAGGCTGAAGAGTTTCTGGCTATATTGTGTTTCTAAAACTTGTAATGGGAACAATCTATCTAGGTGTTTAAGCGTGAAAAGGTTTGTGTGTCAGTTGTCATTTGAGAGTCTGTTGATTTCTTAGTTTTTTCTGACCAAGATAAAGGGCAGGTGTCAGGATGGAAGGAAATACCTGTATTAAATTTTATCTGCTGCCTCCTTCCCTAGAACTGCATGTCTCTGTTTTTCTCATTCTCTCTCTATCTTTTCTGTCTCTGTAATTGCCTTTTGAGACTCACAGGTCACTTAACAGTAGGGGTTCCTAGGATCATCTGGGAATTTGTTAGAAATGCGGATTCTTGGGTCTCTCTGTAGACTTAATCAGAAACTCTATGAAGGAAACAGCAGTCTGCTTTAACAAAAGCCTTCAGGTGATTCTGATACACTGTAAGTCTGAGAACTTAGAGAAGAGCCTGGGACATGCCAGCTATTCGCCTGAATGATGTACTATTGGAGTCGGTATGTTTGAGTATATACACGTGTGTAATCCAAAATTGAGAGTAATGGTAATTTGTTATTAATGGTTAAATTAAGTGATGTATGTTGTGTCAATCTTATAGCTGTATGACAAAATACATTGGGTGCCATGGTGGTTGGACATTTTTTTAAAAAACTAGGACTTACTAGTGTTTCAGTTTTACTAGTGTTATTACTAGTATTTCACTTGTGTTTCTTCTGTTCAAAGTAAATTGCAGTGCAACTTACAGTTCATTAGCATTAACCTTTAGCCTTGTCATCATCCATTCTTGTTTAGTGGTTGCAGAGTCATGTGAACATATTAGATTTCTAGGATAAACAAAAAGAGTAGACGTAGACATACTGGATTAAATCCTACAAAAATATTTGTAGGAATCCTTTCAACCCTATCATTTAGAGATATTAAAGGTTGATAATCTGGTAATCTTTTTTTAGTCTTTGAGCCTGTGCTACATATCCCATCAATGTAGTTGCTGTTATTGACAGTGGATATTAGGATCTTAGTAACTTCACAGATAATGAGGTTTTCAACAAAACTTCCGTATCCCTTGACGATATGGTAGTTTCCATTACTATATTGATAGCATATTGTTAACCTCTAGCAATTTGCAGTTTTTGGCATTTAGAAGCAAAATAGATTTCTTCATATTTTGTATCCCAACCTAAAAAGATCTAGGATTTATTAATTGTAAAAATTTTCTAAGGAATAGTTATGCAGACATTTAAAAATTGTTTCATGCATGACACACCATGTCAGAAGGTGACAGGATTGGGTCCCCTGCAGGTGGAGGTTTAGGGTTGCAGTAGAAGAAAGCAGCTAGCCCTCAGTCTCTTAGTAGACTGGCCAAAGGACAAAGTCTCCCCTGGGAAGGATTTCTCTCATATGTGTTTGATTATCTAAATACTCCTCTAAGTAGTCTTACCTAACAGGTTCATGAGGCCTAGAAAGTAAGGGAATGTTAGTTATCCCTTTAAAGAAAATCAACTCATGAGTGACTCATCCATTGTATTTAATTTAATTCAGTGATGGGTTTTGTTAGGATTTGACCTAAATCTGATTTCCAAACAAGTTTTGAGCTGTGTAAGACCAATTCTTGTAAACTTCTTTCTAAATAAAATAAGGGAGAGGAAGGATGGTTTTGTTTTAATGTCACTTTTTATGTAATTATTTTCTTTGATTTAAAAGATCAAAGTAAGTTCAAAAGATAAGTCCTTTCAAGTTTCTGTTCTAATGATGACAAAATTGAGGTACTCAAAGTTCAGGTACTGATGATTGTATGGGGATATGATTGTATGGGGATATTTCAGAGAAATGTGTCCTCACCGGGTTTACTTTTCTACTTTACTAATTCAGAAAGAAGGGACATTTAGATATAAGGAAATTACTGTGGAAAATGTTGTTGCCTGGCATATTTGATTCCTAATAAGTGTTTTAGAAAGAAATATTGGGCAATACCAAGAGGAAAAAAACTAGAAAGAAACTAAGTATGTGTGTTGGTCGGAAAGTCCTTCGCAAAAACTAGGTTTTTTGCTGAGTTTTTGCCAAGTATTTTTTTGCATCTGTGATTGGTAAAATTCTATATAGGCTTATTGTTTATATATATATGTATATTTATTTGCACGTATAATCTTCACGAATTGGCCAAGTAGATTTTAATACATCTTGACCTATATTAATGGAGATACACCTTGAGGTACTTTTTTTTACCTTAGAACATTTCAAAACTGACATTTTGTATTCAGAATGTTTGACATTCAAATATGTTATTTGGGGAGTGACTTTTCATTAATAACTGCAAAGAAATGGGCTACCAGGATGTCTCATGAATGTACTCTATGGAAATACAGTAAAAAGTCATTGATATGAATCTCCTATAATTTTTTCTCTTTTTGACATTTTCTGGTCTGAGTATCGCTTACTGTGAAGAAAAGTATTTTTGAAGCAAACCGACAACATAAGTGTTTCTTTTCACCGATAAAATTTTGGGCATCCTCCAAATCACTTTACGGATCTATTTGCATGCAAGTATTGTGATAGGAAGTGGTTCTTCAGTACGTAGCTAGTTCTAGTGCTGCTAATAGTGCATGTGTTTGAAAGTCATAAAACTGCATTTCCGTTGAACTCTTAAGACCCACCAACTCATCGAATTATCTTTTCCCAGTAAAAGCAAATTCATTACTTTTTACCATTTTCTATTATAAATTGCCAGAAGTATCTTTTTTTCAGACAAGATCCTTAAAGAGGTACATAGGTTGGTGTACATGTTGGTTCATTCTTTGGCAAAGGTTAGAGGTAGCTTTCCATACCCCTTTCAAAGAGTAAAATTAATTGTTGCATTAATATTCAGTGATGTAATGATATAAAAACAGTAGCAATAATGTGTTATTGCTCAAAAGATTGAAGTTGAAGATCGGAGATATTGCCCTTTGCTGTCCTGCAATTTTTTTTTTTTCATTGAAATCCCCTTTTCCATGTTTATTGTCATTAATGCTTCAATTTTCTGACCAGGAGATCAAAATAACTTAGACTAAGTATATAGAGTTTTTAAAAACTTGTTCTAATCAGCACATGTTTAGTAGTTTGGGCCAGTAAGTTTAGATTTGATTAAGTAACATATTTAGCTTCTTTTAAAGTCTCAGTTGACAAGTTTGTAGTATCGAAAAACTGAAGTATCAGCATTCAGTTTTAACTACGTTATTTGATTAAAAGAAATCAAACCATAGAAATAGAAGTGATCACAAGTATAACATCTATTCAAGAATAGAATTACCCAGTGAATATTTAATGATGTCAAATGGGTGTCTTTTATATCAATTGATAACTTTAAAAAACTAGGACTTATATTAGAAAGGGATTTGAAATAGAGAATGGTATTAATTCCCTACAACATTCCAATAGCCTTGTGAGAAAAACTGACATGAAATAAATTGCTTTCAATGGTTAATAATTCAGTGGAAATGAATTCTTAAGATTTTAATGCTGCATATAAAATGTTAAAATTGTATTGTTCATTTGATCAGTGTTTAAACACCAGTCAGTCCTGGAAACTTGAATGCATTCTGAAAGATAATTGCACTGACTCATTCACTTACCTCAGGTGTCATTTAGTTTTCCAGTATATCTTTTTCCTCCATGGTTTACATTAATAGTTTCTCCTTAAGTGCTAAAGGATATGGTATTTCTTGAAAAATATGCTAAATGAAAGAAGCTAGATACAAAAGGCCACAAATTATGTGATTCCATTTACATGAAATATCCAGAATAGGTAAATCCATTGAGACAGGAATCAGTTTGTGAGGGGTGGGCAGGGAGGGGTGGGAGTAGTGGGAAGTGACTGCTTAATGGGTACTGGTTTTGTTTTAGTGATGAATATATTCTAGAAGATAGTGTTGATTGTACAACATTGTGAATGTACTAAACGACACTGAAATGTACACTTTAAAATGGTAAATTTTATATGTATTTAACCACAATTATGAAGGGTAGGAGTAATTTTTACCAAAGCCAAAAAGTACCTTGTTCTCAAGGTTTATAAAATGCTCAAGTTATGGTTTAGAATTAATTTACAGCATTAGTAATCTGACAGATTTATTCAGCTTAAAGTCCTAATGAAATTCATGAATCCCATCACAGAAGTCCTGGTAACAGCACCAGAAGTGAAGTTGTAACTCATCACGATTTCGTTATTTTCATACAATTTGGACACTGAAAAATTGGCTTCCATGTCAATGTTCATCTTTCATCTTTTACCTTATGATTCCTTGGGGAACATCTCAATCACATTTTTTAAAGGTCTGTTTTTAAAATCATGCTTTGAAAACAATTTGTATAATTTTCGGGATCTTTTTTTATAGTTTTATACTTTGTGTTCCTTTTAAAGAGCAAATACATTGATGTATTACATAAGACTAAATTAATAAATTGAACCCTTGTATATATTTTGTATTCTTTCGTATTATCTCATGGGGAAACCATTTGAGTCTTGGGATTGGTAGATACTTGAATGATCAGGTAGTGTCTCCTTTTCTGTTTGGAGAAATCAAAGCTGAGATTGTCAACGTGTTTGTTCATTCAACACACATTTATTGAACACTCATGCCATGCACAGTAGAGGCTAGATTTGGGAAGGTTGTGATGTGCTTAAGGTTACACAGGGAATTGCTACTTCTTCCCCTTCATCTCCTCTTTCTCCTCCTCCCCTTCCTTCTCCTCCTAATACCTAGTAATTATGCCAGACACATGGACGCATGGACAAGTTCCAAAGAAGGAAAGGGTTTAGGCAGAGATTCACTTTAGATGGTTCTTTACATAAATCTTCCCCAAATAGTTTAAAGAGATATTCTTTAGTGCAGTAAAATACACATGATCACAATACATTTATGTATGTAGGAACACCCTTATTAACAAATTTACTTTCATGACTTTGGGAAGAAGTTATTTTCATATTCCTTTAAATTATTACAATTATTTTCCACTGTTTTCTAAGGAGCTGACTTTAGAAAATAATTGATTATATTCTATGTTAAAAAAAATTAGGGGCGCCTGGGTGGCGCAGTCGGTAAAGCGTCCGACTTCAGCCAGGTCACGATCTCGCGGTCCGTGAGTTCGAGCCCCGCGTCAGGCTCTGGGCTGATGGCTCGGAGCCTGGAGCCTGTTTCTGATTCTGTGTCTCCCTCTCTCTCTGCCCCTCCCCCGTTCATGCTCTGTCTCTCTCTGTCCCAAAAATAAATAAACATTGAAAAAAAAAAATTAAATTGTGGTGTGCCTGGGTGGTTCAGTCAGTTGAGCATCTGACTTCAGCTCAGGTCATGATCTCGCTGTTGGTGGGTTTAAGCCCCATGTCGGGCTCTGTTCTGACCACTCAAGCCTGGAGCCTGCTTCCGATTCTGTGTCTCCCTCTTTCTTTGCCCCTTCCCCACTCGCACTCTGTCTCTCTCTCTCTCTCTCAAAAATAAACATAAAAGAAATTTAAAAAAAAAATTAAATTGCTTTGCAGATAACTGTGCCTCTGACATAATTGGGGATACATATGCCTTAAAGTGTGTATATGCTCCAAGCTGAACAAGTATAATTGAATTAACCGAATGACACAGGGAGACTTGCGCTGTAATAGCTTTTCTCACTGCAACGGAGTCTGAAGTCGAAGAGAATGGGAGGAAGGAAAATAATTGTGATAATTCATACTCTTTGTTGTATGTTCATAACTTTGTTGTGATTTTTCACTTAATGATTTCTTGTTTACTTAATTTGATATTTCTTTTTTTTTTTAATTTTTTTTTTAACGTTTATTTATTTTTGAGACAGAGAGAGACAGAGCACGCGTAGGAGAGGGGCAGAGAGAGAGGGAGACACAGAACCCGAAACAGGCTCCAGGCTCTGAGCTGTCAGCACAGAGCCCGATGCGGGGCTCGAACTCACGGACTGTGAGATCATGACCTGAGCCAAAGTCGGACGCTTAACCGACTGAGCCACCCAGGCGCCCCTAATTTGATATTTCTATAATAGTTGGGGGCTTATTACCAAATACATTATTTGACCCGTATTTCCTTAATCCTCACTTCTTATTCCATCTCCTTGCAGGTTACATTTCTGTATTTCCCAAACACCTTATACACTTTCATATCTCTCAGCCTTATGCTTTTCTTTTGTCTAGAATGCCCTCTCTCCAACTTCTTTGTCTGGTAAAACTTTGGTTCACTGGTGAGGATCCAATTCTGATGTCACCTGTTAATTCCTGAACTATCCCAAGCCACTGAGTCACTCTGTCTATGACCCCCAACCCCACTTTTTTGTTGTTGTTGTTCATACCTCTTTTCAGTATTTATCACACCGCACTGCCATTATCTATTTGCTGGTATCTGTACACTTACAGCTTGCGGATCCCTCTGGCTAGAAACCACGTCTTACTTGGCTTTGGATCCCTGTGCTTAGCAGAGGGGCTCACACACCTAGATGCCTGTTGAACTAATCATGAAAAATGATTGAATACTTTTTAATGTTGTTTCAGTTAGCTTTTGCTGCATAACATGCCACCCCAAAACTTCATGACTTGAAACATGTTTAATTAGCTCATGATTACTTGGCTGGGCTATTCTAGACTGGCTTGACTTGGCTGATCTCTGTCCGGTTGGCTCACACATCCATGGTCAGCTGATGGGTCAGCTGGAGGTTAGATGATCTAAGACAGCCTTACTGACATGTCTGGCAGTTGGCGGGCTGTTGGCTGGGGTCATGGGGATGATTAGGTCGTATGTCTCTCATCATACATCAGGCTAGCCCAGGCTTATTTCCATGACAGTGGCAAGAACAGCAAGAGAGTACGTCCCATTGTGCAAACCCTTTCCAAGTCACTGCTTGCCATGTTTGTTAAAGTCCCATTTTCCAAAGCAATTACACGTCCAAGCCCACATTCAAAGGATGAAGAAATAGACTCTACCTCAATGGGAAGAGCAGCAAAGTCATGTTGCAAATGAGCATGTATATGGGAATGGGGAGAATCCTGTCCCCTGAAGCCTACCACAAATGCAAATTTCCCAATTTGGTAGTCCCTCCTTCCTGCATTAGATTTTTCTTATAAAAAAAACCCTGAATATTTAAAACCAGGGACAATTAAAAACCAGAATTATCTTCTGCTTTTTTCTTTCTTGAAAACTGGAAAGAGAGTAAGAAAGTATTGAATTCTGGTCTTAAGAAAAATTTCAGAAGACTTTCTTGAGAGAATAGAAGAATCACATTTTTGAAAGGCCTCTATGTTTCACTCCTCTGGGCTCAAGGGAGGACCGGGAAGTTACCACATCCTGTATTTTCCCCATACTGGTCCAGTGTGATGCAGAAACAGTGGGGAGATTTTCTATCAGGAAGGCTGGAGTAGTATGGGGTAAACATGCAAGGCATGGAGAAAAGAGAGTGGAAAAAAGTTTGGGAAAGTTTAGGGTCCAGGGTATCGGAATGGTAGGAGAGCCCCAGGTTGTTTTGAGAAATATTAATGTAGCTTATGATGTGGCATGTCTTTATGTTCTTTGGCAGAGACAAAAACCGCTTGGAATTCTTACTCTAAAACCACTTTGACTTATGAATCATGCTTCCTTGAGTGTAACTCAGTGTAATGACTGAGCCACATAGAACACCAATTACTTTCGGTTTACAAAATTAGAATAATAGTCCTGAGGATATAACGTTGATAGATTAGTAGGCTTCAGAGGGATGGTATGGGTTGGAGAATTTTATGACCAAAATTCATGTGTGGGGCTAATTCTGAATAGCAATGTAGTGTGGGGCTCAAGGGGACTTCATTCTCGACGGCAGCTGCCCGGACCGAGGGGCAGAGGCGGGGGCGGTGGGGGGGGGGGGGGAGCACCGAGCCGGAAAGGGACTCCTTCTTATGTTTGGGTTTCCAGGATCTGCAGTCATAGCCCATCTTTCATGGCTGGTATTAGTAATTTGTGTATCCTTTTCTCGTTTTACTTTACCGCTTTTGATAGGAGATTAAGAATTTATTAATTTTTTCAAAGAACCAATTTTGCCTTTTTAATTTTTCTCCCTTGTTTGTCTGTTACATGCCACTGACTTTTGCTTCTTCTCTTTGTTATTTCCCTTATTTTTACCTGTGTTTAATTTGCTCTCTACCAGCTTCTCATCGTGGAAACTTAGATCATTGATGTAAGCCTTTTTCTTTTTTTAATACAGGCACTGAAAGGCATCAGATTCCCTCTAATCACTCCTCCTGTTGTATCCCATACATTCTGATGTCATTCCATGATCACTTAGCTCAAAACACCTTCTGGTTTCTCCTATGATTCCTTATTTTATTTATTTAGAACTATGTTATATTACATTTCCAAATGGGGGAATTTTATTGATATTGTTGGTACTGATTTCTAACTCCATTGTGTTCAGACTTCAAACTTTTGAAATTTTTCATGACTTTGATTTGATGGCCTGGCATGTAGCCAATGTTGATGAAAATCCATGTGCACTTGGACAGAATGTGTATTCTACAGTTTGGACTATAGCATTTGTAAATACCATGCAGATGTTATATTTTCTTAACTGATTCTTTTGCATTGCTCTAACAATGATTGGGAGAAGGATGTTTAAATTTCCAACTGTGAGGGTGGATTTACTTCTGTTTTCGGTTCTGTTTTTGTTTCAGGTATTTTGAAGCTTGTAAAAGGCGTATACTTTTTATTATTAGGTCTTCCTGATGAATTGACCCTTTTATCTTTATGAAATATTATGCTTGATCTCTGATAAAAGATAGGCTATAGAAAGGAAACACTGTGAAAAATAAATAAAAATAGGAGAAAGAGAAATCAGGAAGGAGGGGATGAGAGGCAGCCTGCAGTTAAAAAAAAATCAGAGTAAGCTTCCTTAAGAAGACAATATTTAAGCAAAGACTTGAATAAGTTAGCAGAGAGGTTATCCAGGGGAAGAGTGTTCCAGCCAGGCGGTCGTGGCAAGTACAAAGGACCTGAGACCAATGTGCTGAGTATTTTCAAGAGACAGCAGAAAGCCAGTGTGACTTGGGAGGAATGAGTAGTGGGGAGTGGTGGGGGGTGGGGGAGGATAGCAGGACAGACAATGAGAGAGGTAATGGGAGACCAGATCAAGAACCTTGAAGGTTTTTGTGAGACTTTGGCTTTTTGTGAAATGGGAAGTCATTACCTGGCTTTGAGTCTGACTTAACTCCATGCTCCGATGTACTCTTACTGGTGTGCAGATGTACAGATCATTCTGGCTACTGTGCTGAGTCTAGATTGTAGTGGAGCAAGGAAGAGAAGCAAGGCAACCTGTTTGCAGCCTATTGTAATGCAGGCAAAGGAAGGAGATGATGTGGGCCAGGCCGTCAGCAGTGGGTTCGATGAAGTGTAAGAGAAAAGGAGGGATCAAGGTTAAGTTCAAGTCTTGGGACTGAATAAATAAAACTATCATCCCCATTGTACAAGTTAGAAACTAAGCTCTACCTTGATTCATTAGTAACTCTCCAGAAAATGGGTAATGGGGCAGTTAACATTTGGTGAGGCTTCTGTTAGAATAGCTGTTGTATGGATGGGGCTAGAGAGAATACTGCTAAGCAAAATAAGTCAGTCAGAGAAAGACAAATACCATATGATCTCACTCATCTGTGGAATTTGAGAAATAAAACAGATGAACATGGGGGAGGGGAAAGAGAGAGGCAAACCAGAAAACAGACTATTAAAAAAAATTTTTTTTAATGTTTATTTATTTTTGAGAGAGACAGAGACAGAATGCAAGTGGGTTAGGGGCAGAGAGAGGGAGACACAGAATCCGAAGCAGGCTCCAGGCTCCGAGCTGTCAGCACAGAGCCCGATGTGGGGCACGAACCCACAGAGCTGTGAGATCATGACCTGAGCCAAAGTCAGGCGCTCAACCGACTGAGCCACCCAGGCGCCCCAGAAAACAGACTATTAACTGTAGAGAACAAACTCACGAGTTCCTGGAGGGGAAGCGGGGGGTGGGGAGGCCAGATGGGTGAGGGCACTTGTTAGAATGAGCACTGGGTGTTGTATGTAAGTGATGAGTTGTTAGATTTTACTCCTGAAATTCATGTTGTACTGTTGCTTAACTGGAATTTATTTATTTATTTATTTATTTATTTATTTATATTATGAAATTTATTGTCAAACTGGTTTCCATACAACACCCAGTGCTCATCCCAACAGATGTCCTCCTCAATGCCCATCACTCACCCACCCCTCCCTCCCACCCCCCCATAAACCCTCAGTTTGTTCTCAGTTTTTAGGAGTCTCTTGTATTTTGGCTCCCTCCCTCTCTAACCATTTTTTTTTTTCCTTCCCCTCCCCCATGGTCTTCTGTTAAGTTTCTCAAGATCCACATAAGAGTGAAAACATATGGTATCTGTCTTTCTCTGTATGGCTTATTTCACTTAGTATAACACTCTCTAGTTCCATCCACGTTGCTACAAAAGGCCATATTTCATTCTTTTTCATTGCCACGTAGTATTCCATTGTGTATATAAACCACAATTTCTTTATCCATTCGTCGTTGCTTAACTGGAATTTAAATAAAAACTTGAATAGCTGTTGTGGTGGCTGTGTCTGGGGCTCTCAGCCAGGAAAGGGCACTGGGTGTCTTTGGTCAAATGTGATAGAAGCACTGAGAGGCATGCTTAAAAGGAAACATTTCATAATGTGAACAAAATTGCTTACAAATTAAGTGAATTCTTTCATTAGTAACAAAGACGCATGCTATTATTTGTAATATTGCCTTAAAATCCATACAGATTATACTACCCAAAGGATAATGGACTTTATAAAGAGTCAGTCTCATTAATGTGCTGCAGAGAAGATACATCATGCATAATCCAGGTATATTCATGGGAAGCTTTGGAAGTGAACATCATAAGATACCTGTTGTTAATGTGAGAACATGAGATAAAAATGCTATTCTAAGAAGTAGATGTTTTAAAATGTTAGAAAATAGTACATGTGAAATATAGGAAAATATATAATACAGATAAACATGAGAAATATTACCATCAAATTTCTATCACCCAATAATGACTGCACTTAACATTTTAGTTTTTATATTTCTAGATTTTTCCTACATGTATTTTTTTTTACCCAAATGATACTATACTATAAATATTATTTTGTGATTTACTTTTTCCAATTAAAGATTTCTATTTTCTAGTTCAGTAAATTTTTGTTCTGCCTACCACCCAAGCCATATTCAATTTTATCCAATTCTGCAAAATGTGCTTTATAGTTGGTTTGTTCAGTGCAGTATCTTATCTAAGCCTGCATATTACATTTGGTTGTTATATATTATGAGTGTCTTTTTAAACTAACAATCCTTTTTTGTGACACTGACTTATTGAAAAATCCAGACCAGATTTCTGTGAGAGTCATCTCCTGCCTCTGATTGCTTCCTCATTTTGCCTTTTCCTGTATCCCTTGTTTTACCTGGAAACTCAAAGTTAAATTGAATTAACCATTTTTGACTAGACTCTATCGTAGTAGATATCGTACTTATGATACCTCTGATCCTTTTTTAAAAACATACGATGACAGAGGATACCATTAACATAAAAAAAATATACATCAAGAAAATTCAACTCTTTCATTTAGTCATCAGACTCAATTCCATCATTATGAAATTCTTTACCACAGCCAGCCAGGAAAAGTCAAAGGTCAAGTGAAGTTTTATATCCTTTGCTTTTATTTTCTCTGTTTCTAGTGGAGGTGCACATGAGCAATGAAATGGTAAAATTGAAGAGCATTAGGAAAGAGAGAGGAAAGTAAGAGATCTTGTCATTTATAAATTAGGTAATAGGTACCATTAGAGTAATAAGCACACATGAGTTTCTTTCATTATTTAAAATTTCAAAATATGAGAGTGACATTATTGAGAATGCCAGAATAAGGACCTCAAATATCCTCTTTTCCATAAGAATAATGAAAATACTGGCAAATATTGTCAAAATAAACTTCTTTCAGAACTCAGGAGATTAACCAAAGAGTCGCAACAATCCAGGGAATATTTATTCAAGAAGAATGGCTAAATCTCACTAAGAACAACAAGCTTTGTAGCATTTTGGCCTACCCCAATCCCATCTTCCTCTCCTAAGCGCCATGGAAATCTTGGAAACCAACAGCTTTTAATCCTGGTGAAAAACTGACAGCCTAGCAGCACCGGGAGGGGTCAGAATCGGTTTGGAGGAACTTCAAAGTCCCATTTGCAGAGAAATGTAATTATTTAACCTATCTGGCTGTTCCCTGGCAAACTCCACTAGCAATGCATATCTTTATTTGATCTGATTGAGAGATCACCCAGGTGAACAAACTTCATCCAGGGGCATTTATTGGAAATAACCAGTGGTAGCTTAACTTTGTAGCTATGTGAGGCAGTGATAATAGCTGGTGCAAACTTAGTCTAATGAAAAAATTTTAAAGGAAAGGCTGAGAAATGCTAGTTCATAGAGGGTGTTGCAGAGCTCTGATATATTGTTGGGAATTTGTAAGTCTATGTGCACATGTAGGTCTGTGTGCATGCTCCATAAAGACCCAAGAAGGCCATAAACCCTTACCTTTGCCTTTGAGGCTTTACATGGAAGGCTGAATATTGAACTCACGTCCCAACACCCATATGGGGACCTTTGAGAAAGAGTGGACTTCTGAGGAAGAACCTAGAGAGTAAATCAAATTCACATGAGGAAATAAAGAGCACTAGTAAAAGTAACTATCTAGGTAAATATAAAAAAAAAAAAAACAGTATAAATGCAGTTCTTGCTTGTAACTTTTTTTTATCCTAAAAGACAACCATATAAATTAATAATTAGAAATCTGTGTTTATGGGCATACAATGTATAAAAATGTGATTTATATAAAATAACAGCACAATGGAAGGGGAAAGAAAGGAGATATATGGGAACACAGTTTTTAATACTCTTGATATTATATTGGTATTAATCTGAACTAGACTATTATAAGTTATGATGTTGTATTAGTTTCCTAGGGCTTTCTTATCAAATCACCACAAACTGAGTGGCTTAAGACAGTAGAAATTTATTCTCTCATAGTTCTGTAGTCTAGAAGGTGTCAGGAGGGTCATGCTCCCTTGAAGGCTATAGAGAACAACGCTTCCTTGCCTCATCAGAGCTTCTAGTGATTTTTGAGAGTCCTTGGAATTCTTTGCCTTATGGCTGCATCACTTCAAGACCTGCCTCTGCCATCGCATGGTCTTCTTCGCTGTGTCTATCTCTTGGGTCTTCTCTTCTTACAAAGGCACCAGTCATTCAATTTAGGGCCCATCCCAATCTAGTATGACATCATCTTAACTAAACTAATTGCATCTGCAAAGACTCTATTTTCTGAGATTCTGTGTAGACATGAATGTCGGGATAGACATTCAACCTAATGCTCATTGTAATCTGCCAGGTAACCTTTTAGTTGGGGAAAAAAAAAGCTAAAAAAATGATAAAAGAGATCAAAATGGAATAGAAATGGTACACTGAAAATATTCACTATAAACAAAGGCAATAATGGAGGAATAGAGAAACATAAAAGATGTAAGACATTTACAAAACAAGTAGTGAAATGGCAGACATAAATAGAAGAAAGAAATTGACAAAATCAATATAATCCAGTGATACGCTCTTTACAAGAAACACTATTAGGTTAAAGGAATACATAGATTAAAGGTAAGA
Source organism: Lynx canadensis (assembly GCF_007474595.2). Lineage (NCBI taxonomy): Eukaryota > Metazoa > Chordata > Mammalia > Carnivora > Felidae > Lynx > Lynx canadensis. The sequence continues at coordinate 132,086,841 of NC_044307.1, read as the reverse complement.
GTACAAAAAAAAGATATACCATGGAAACAGTAACCAAAAGAGAGCTGAGTTGCTATACTAATATCGGACAAAATAGACTTAAATTTTAAAAAAATTGTTAAGATGGGGCGCCTGGGTGGCGCAGTCGGTTAAGCGTCCGACTTCAGCCAGGTCACGATCTCGCGGTCGGTGAGTTCGAGCCCCGCGTCGGGCTCTGGGCTGATGGCTCAGAGCCTGGAGCCTGTTTCCGATTCTGTGTCTCCCTCTCTCTCTGCCCCTCCCCCGTTCATGCTCTGTCTCTCTCTGTCCCAAAAATAAATGAACGTTGAAAAAAAAAAAAAAATTGTTAAGAGATACAAAGAGGGAAATTTTGTAATGATAAAATTGGCAGTGCATCAATAAGATGTAACAGCTATAAATATATATGCATTTAACAAGGGATGGAAAAAATACATGAAGCAAAAACTGTAAGAATTGAAGGGAGAAATTTACAATTCAACAATAATAGTTAAACCTTCAATAATCTTTTTACAATAATGGACAGAACAAGTATCAGAAAATCAAGGATATAGAAAACTTGATTAACACTATTAATCAATTAGACCTAACAGATATTTATAGACTATTCCCCCTGGCAATAGCAGAATACCCCCTTTTCTCAAGTGCACAGGAGCATCCTCCAATATAGATGATATCTTAGACATCAAGCAATACATTTTAAGTCACTGAGCATACATAATATATTCTCTAACCACAATGGAATAGACTTAGAAATCAATAATAGAAGGAGATTTGGAAAATTCACAAATATATGGAAATCAAACATCACCCTTCTTTTTTCTAATGTCTATGTTTGAGAGAGTGAGAGAAAGCATGAGTGGGGGAGGGGCAGAAAGAGAAGGGGACAGAGGATTCGAAGCATGCTCTGTGCTGACAGCATAAGCCTGATGTGGGGCTCGAACTCACAAACGGTGAGATCATGACTTGAGCTGAAGTCAGACGCTCAACTGACTGAGCCACCCAGGTACCCCAAACATCACACTACTAAATAACCAATGGATGAAAGAAGTCAAAAAGAAATTAGAAAATATTTGAGATGAATAAAAATGAAAACACGAAATACTAAACCATATGGGATGCAGCTAAAGCAGTGCTACAAAGAAATGCATAGCTGTAAATGTCTACATTAAAAAAGAAGAAATATCTCAAATTAGTAATGTAATCTACCTTAAGAACCACACTCAAAAAAAGAGCAGACTAGGGGCGCCTGGGTGGCGCAGTCGGTTGGGCGTCCGACATCAGCCAGGTCACGATCTCGCGGTCCGTGAGTTCGAGCCCCGCGTCGGGCTCTGGGCTGATGGCTCGGAGCCTGGAGCCTGTTTCCGATTCTGTGTCTCCCTCTCTCTCTGCCCCTCCCCCGTTCATGCTCTGTCTCTCTCTGTCCCAAAAATAAATAAAAAACGTTGAAAAAAAAAATTAAAAAAAAAAAAAAAGAGCAGACTAAAAGCAAATAAAAGGAGGAAATAATAAAGACTAGAGGGGAAATAAGTGAAATGTCAAATAGAAGAAAGTAGGAAATATCAACCAACCCAAAAGTTCTTTAAAAGGATCAACAAAATTGACAAACCTTTACCTAGAGTGACCAAGTGAAAAAAAAAAAAAAAAAAAAAAAAAAAGAAGAGAGAGATGAGTCAAATTCCCAGAACAAGGGGTGGAAGAAAGGACATTGCTACCCACCTTACAGAAATAAAAACAACACTGTGAACAATTTTATGGCAAGTTAGATAGCCTAAATGATATGGATAAACTCCTAGACAGACACAAGTTAAAAATGACTCAAGAACAAATTGGATATCTGAGCAGACCTATAACAAGTATAAGGGATTGACTCAGTTATTTTCAAACTTGCCACAAGGAAAAACCCAGTACTATATGGCCATGCTGTTGAATTCTATAAAGTGTATAGAGAAGAACTGACAATAATCCTTCACAAACTCTTCCAAAAAATAGAAGAGGGGAGAACATCATGAGGCTACCATTACTCTGACACCAAAACCAAATAAAGACATCATAAGAAAACTATAGCCCAATATCCTTTATGAATATAAATGCAAAAATCCTCAGGAAAGTACCAGCAAATCAACTCCAGCAATATATAAAAAACACGCACCACATCATGTGAAATTTATCCCAGGAATACAAGGTTCTTTCAACATAAAAAAATTATTTTATGTGATACACCGTATTAGTAGAATAAAGGACAAAACCCACATGATTAACTCAATAGCCACAGAAAAAGCATTTGACAAACTCCAGCACTCTTTCATGATAAAACCACTCATCAAACAAAGAATTGAAGGGAGGTCTCTCAACCTGACAAAGGGTGTATACAGAAAATCCACATCTACAATTATACTTAATGGCAAAGACTGAAACTTTTCCTCCTAAGTTCAGCAACAAGATGAGGATGACTCTTCTCACCATTTCTCTTCAACATCATATCAAAGGTTCTAACTAGAGCAATTAGGCAAACAAAACAAAACAACACACGTTAAAAAAATCCAAATTTGAAAGGAAAAAGTGAAACTCTCCATTTATAGGCTGATATGATCTAGTATATAAAAAATTCTAAGAAGTACACTGCAGAACTATTAGGACTAATGATCTGTGTTCACCAAGTGTGCAGAATACATGATCAAGTTGAAATAAATTGAATAAAAACTTAAAAAGTCCATTGTGTTTCTAAGGGCGCCTGAGTGGCTCAGTCAATTAAGCATCCAAGTCTCTTCATGTTGGCTCAAGTCATGATCTCATGGTTTGGAGCCCACATTGGGCTCCGCAACGTCAATGCCTGGGATTCTCTCCCTGTCTCTGCCCCTTCTTCACTTGTGTGTGCTCTCTCTCTCTCTCTCTCTCCCTCTCTCTCTCAAAATAAATAAGCATTTTTAAAAAATCAATTGTATTTCTATAAGTACAAATGACCAATCTGAAAATAAAAGATGAAATCAGTTTAATTTATAGTGGCATCAAAACAATAAAATACTTAAGAATAAATTTAACCAAAGAAATTTGGCCTGTATGCTAAAAGCTACAAAATATTGTAAAAAGAAATGAAAGAAGATCTAAATAAAGAGAAGATATCTCAAAAGACTTAATATTGTTCAGATGGCAGTAGTCCCCAAATTGATCTATGTATTCAATATATATTCAATTCAATCTTATCAAATCTCCAAAATGTCTTTTTTGGTATAGAAATGGACAAGCTAGGATCCTAAAATTCACATGGAAATGCCAAAATAGAATAGCCAAGACAATCTTGAAAATGAGCAGCTTTTTCCTCACCTTTTCCAATTTTGAAGCTTACTATAAAGCTACATTAACCAAGACACTATGGTGCTGTCATAAGGATAGACATATAGACCAACAGAGTACAACTGAGAGTCCAGAAACCAACTCTTACATTTATACATTTTCAACAAGCATGGTAAGACAATTCAATGGGAATAAAGATAGTTGATTTCAATAAAGGGTTTTGGGACAACTGGATAGTCACATAGTATAGAAGGAAGTTAAACACCTTCCTCTTACTACACCCAAAAATTCACTCAAAATGGACCAACAATCTAAATGAAAGAGCTAAACTATAAAGCTTTGAGAAGAAAAAAATAGCACAGGCACAAATATTTGTGATTTTGGATTAGGCAATGTTTCTTGCATATGACATTAAAAACTCAAGCAATACCATTAGAAACAGAAAAATTGAATTTCACCAAAATTAAAGAGCCATGTGAAAGTATACTATCATGAGAGAGAAAAGACAATCTACAGAATGGGAGAAAATATTTGCATATTATATATCTGATATCTGCACTATCAAGAATGTTAAAAAACTTGGGGCACCTGGGTGGCTCAGTCAGTTAAGCTTCCGACTTCAGCTTAGGTCATGATCTCATGGTTCATGGGTTTGAGCCCAGCATCAGGCTGTGTCCTGACAGCTCAGGGCCTGGAGCCTGCCTCAGAATCTGTGTGTCTCTTGCTCTGTCCCTCCCCCACTAGTGCTCTCTCAAAAATAAATAAACGTTAAAAATTTTTAAAAAAGAATATATTAAAAACTCAAAACTCAACTATAAAAAGACAACTCAAATAAAAAACTGGGCAATGGGTTTGAATAGACACTTCTGCAAAGATCATATACAAATAGCCAGTAGCATACGAAAAGCTGTTTAATGTCATTAGCCATTAGGGAAATGCAAATCAAAACCACAATGAGATGGCACTTCACACATAAAATTAATGAAAAGTTATATAATTAATTAAAAATTATACTTAAAAGTAGAAAAATAACAAGTGCCGGCTATAATTAAAAAGTAGAGCGGGGGGTCTGGGGGGGCTCAGTCGGTTGAGCATACAACTCTTGATTTCAGCTCAGGTCATATTCCCAGGGTCATGGGATCGAGCCTTATGTTGGGCTCTGTGCTGAGCACAGCTCTGTGCTGAGCACAGAGCCTGCTTATGATTCTCTCTCTCTCTCTCTCTCTCTCTCTCTCTCTATCTCTCTCTCTCTCTCTCCATCTGCCCCTGTCTCCTGCTCACACTCTCTCTCCCTCTAAAATTAAAAAAAAAAAAAATAGAAAAATAACAAGTGTTGGCAAGGATGTGGAGAAATTGGAAGCCTCATACACTGCTGATGAGAATGGAAAATGCTGCAGCCACCTCACAAATAATACAATTGTTTTAATTTTAATTTTTTAAAGTTTTTAATTTTAAAAGGCTGAAAAATAGAACCACTCTATGGCCCAATAATTCCACTCCTAGCACACACTTGAGAGACTTGCAAACATATGGTTACACAAAAACTTGTACACAGATGTTAGTGGGAGCTTTATTTATATTTGCCAAAAAGGGATCAACACAAATGTCTGTCAGTGATAGATGGATAGACAAAATATGGTTTGTCCAAAAATCGATAAACAACTCACCAGGGGTGCCTGGGTGGCTCAGTCGGTTAAGTGTCTGACTTCAGCTCAGGTCATGATCTCATGGCTTGTGGGTTCGAACCCCGCGTCGGGCTCTGTGCTGACAGCTCAGAGCCCGGAGCCCACTTCGGATTCTGTGTCTCCCTCTCTCTGCCCCTCCCCTGCTCATGCTCTATCTCTGTCTCTCTCTCTCAAAAATAAATAAAAGATTAAAAAAAAAAAAAACTCACCAAACTCCACACCCGAAAAACAAATAATCCAGTGAAGAAATGGGCAGAAAACATGAATAGACACTTCTCTAAAGAAGACATCCAGATGGCCAACAGGCACATGAAAAGATGCTCAACATCACTCCTCATCAGGGAAATACAAATCAAAACCACACTGAGATACACCTCACGCTGGTCAGAATGGCTATAACGAACAAATCAGGAGACTATAGATGCTGGAGAGGATGTGGAGAAAAGGGAACCCTCTTGCACTGTTGGTGGGAATGCAAACTGGTGCAGCCACTATGGAAAACAGTGTGGAGGTTCCTCAAAAAATTAAAAATAGATCTACCCTATGACACAGCAATAGCACTGCTAGGAATTTACCCAAGGAATACAGGAGTGCTGATGCATAGGGGCACTTGTACCCCAATGTTTATAGCAGCATTTTCAACAATAGCCAAATTATGGAAAGACCTTAAATGTCCATCAACTGATGAATGGATAAAGAAGATGTGGTTTATTAGGGCGCCTGGGTGGCTCAGTCGGTTAAGTGTCCAACTTTGGCTCATATCATGATCCCACAGTTCATGGGTTCGAACCCCGCGTTGTGCTGACAGGGTCTGTGCTGACAGCTTGGAGCCTGGAGCCTGCTTCAGATTCTGTGTCTCCCTCTCTGTCTCTCTGCCCCTCCCCTGATCACACTCTGTCTCCCTCTGTCTCAAATATGGATAATAAAACCTTAAAAAATAATTAAAAAAAGAAGATGTGGTTTATATATACAATGGAATACTACTTGGCAATGAGAAAGAATGAAATCTGGCCATTTGTAGCAATGGGGATGGAACTGGAAAGTGTTATGCTAAGTGAAATAAGTCAGGCAGAGAAAGACAGATATCATATGTTTTCACTCATATGTGGATCCTGAGAAATTTAACAGAAGACCAGGGGGGAGGGGAAGGGTGGAAAAAAACTTACAGAGAGGGAAGGAGGCAAACCATGAGAGACTCTTAAATACTGAGAACAAACTGAGGGTTGATTGGGGGGTTTGGGAGAGGGAAAAGTAGGTGGTGGGCATTGAGGAGGGCACCTGTTGGGATGAGCACTGGGTCTTGTATGGAAATCAATTTGACAATAAATTATATAAAAAAATATGGTATATCCATACAATGAAATGTTATTTGGCAATAAAAAGGGATGAATTACTAATACATTCTATGACTTGGCTGAACCTTGAAACATTGTGTTATGTGAAAGAAGCCACACACAAAAGGCCACATACTGCATTATTCCATTTATTTTTGTTATTATTTTTAAAAAAATTTTATTAAGAATTTTCAAACATATACAATGATAGTAAGAACATGAGTAAGCTAATACGTATCCATTACCCACTTCAATAATTATCAAATCATGGCCAATTCTGTTTCACCTCTACCCCCAACTTCATTGCAAATTATCTGGAAGCAAATCCCAGAGGGAATACTGTGTCATCAATGTCATCAGTAAAAGAGAAGTCTTAAAAATATACATACAGTAAAACCTTGGTTTACAAGCATAATTTGTTCTGGAAACATGCTTGTAATCCAAAGCACTTGTATATCAAATTTCCCCATAAGACATAATGTAAACTCTGATGATTTGTTCCACAACCCAAAAATATGCATATAAAACTTATCACAAAATTATTATAATGCAAAGTAATAAAAAAAATACAGGATAGAAAGAAAAATTAACCTACACTTACCTTTGAAAACCTTCGTGGCTGGTGTGAAGGAGACGAGAGAGAAGGTTATTGTGTAGGATGACTTTCACTATCACTAACGGATGTTGACTACAGTACAGTATTAATAAACTCTTGTCATATACTCTATTTAATGTAACTGGCAATAAGGCAGCAGAAGAAAAGGTCTATGTCTGCAGGCAGCCTGACCTAGAATGAAGCAAAGCATTCCTAAGCTTACTCTTGAATGGGAAAGCAAAGGACTGTCCACAGGTGCTTTGAAGTGACAAAAAATATACTAGTTCCAGTTGTGGGCACTTTCCAAAGTTCTGAAAAATAACTGCTTTCTGCCAAACACCGCAGCCTGAGACCGAGCTTCTGAGCATGGGAGATGATCACCCACAATCCTCAGGGAGAGAGAGAGAGAGAGAGAGAAGAACCAATGGCTCAGTTGTGATCATGTGACATTCAGTGTCACGTACTACTCGCATTGCAAGACATCGCTTGGTTATCAAGTTAAAATTTATTAGAAATGTTTGGGGCGCCTGGGTGGCGCAGTCGGTTAAGCGTCCGACTTCAGCCAGGTCACGATCTCGCGGTCCGTGAGTTCGAGCCCCGCGTCGGGCTCTGGGCTGATGGCTCGGAGCCTGGAGCCTGTTTCCGATTCTGTGTCTCCCTCTCTCTCTGCCCCTCCCTCGTTCATGCTCTGTCTCTCTCTGTCCCAAAAATAAAAATAAAAACATTGAAAGAAATGTTTGCTTGTCTTGAGGAGCACTCATAGAACAAGTTATTTGCAATCCAAGGTTTTACTGTGTTGCATTATTCCATTTATATGAAGTATCCAGAAGAGGCCTATCCATAGAGAAGGAAAGTTTGCTAGTGGTTTCCAAGGGCTGAAGTTAAAAATGGGTGTGGGGGGGCGCCTGGGTGGCGCAGTCGGTTAAGCGTCCGACTTCAGCCAGGTCACGATCTCGCGGTCCGTGAGTTCGAGCCCCGCATCGGGCTCTGGGCTGATGGCTCAGAGCCTGGAGCCTGTTTCCGATTCTGTGTCTCCCTCTCTCTCTGCCCCTCCCCCGTTCATGCTCTGTCTCTCTCTGTCCCAAAAATAAATAAACGTTGAAAAAAAAAAATTAAAAAAAAAAATGGGTGTGGGGAATTACTATTTGTGGGCATAGGGTTTTAGGGATGGCGAAAATATTTTGCCCGACTAAGCCACCCAGGTGCCCCCTTTGTGAATCTACTATAAAGCAGTGAATTTTACATTTAAAAAGAATGAACTCTATGGCATACATTAACATATACCTCTCAATTTAAAATATCTAATATGCAAAATTCACAGAGTTTAATATCATTAACCTAAAGAGAATTTTCAAAAATTTCACCTGTGCCTTGTTGTCTGCTTTTAATTTGATCATCAACACTGCTGTTACAAACAGAAATGTTCGGAGCATTAATCTCACTCATTTGTGTGCTGTAGGGTAGATCTACCACTCATAATTTCCTCATTTATCTTTACTTTTGTCTGCATTAAAAATTTATCCATGTGTAAAATTAAAAATAAAACAAAACTGATTACAACATCACAACTCATAAGCACTTTCAATAATTCGTTAATCCTGCGATGTAAATGTTTCAGCAGCAAATAGCCATCCATTAATGAGAACAGCATAGAAATAGACGGGTTATTTACCATTCTCTTCATGTTTACTGCAACTTCCTCTCCTTTCTTGCCCACTCAAGCAAACATTTCTGGAAAGCCAGTGAGTGGAAATGATGTTTGTACAGGGATGAACTTTAAACAGTGTGTTCCTGTCAAAATTCGGGTCTTTGACACTAATAGCAAATTAGTTGTCAGAGATGCTGGAGCTGGGAACTTGGGAACAATGCAAGTCTTAGGTTAGTGAAATATATACCTCCTAAAATAACCTCCCCCAAGTAGTATCTCTTTATTGGATTGTTGTATTCATATCGCCACTCTACCATTATTCAGCTCTGCTTTACCTTTAATCAGTGTTTTGGAGTTGCAGTCACCACCTTGGGGAGGTAAAGGCAGGCTCTAGGAAGGTCTGAGCGTGCAGCTCACGGTTCTCCGCGAACGCTGCCAGGGTGCTGATAAGACTGAATGCCAAAAACATATTTTCTAGACAAAACACTGTAGGAGTGTGGAGCCACCCAGCCACTCTGCATTCCTGAGCTGTCTGGAGCGTCTCTCCAGCTCTTCCTTCTCAGCGGGGACACTTGGTTCTCACGTCACAGAAAACAGAAGACTCGATAAGACTACCCAGTGTTTTCCTACCCATATTTACTGCAACTTTTTCTGCGTGTCTACTCATCTTTACTCCTCCTCCCTTTTTATTTTCTCCTTAAAATACTTATTCCTACTTGATCACAGAGCTAATCCCCTGTAGCTTGTGACTGGGATTCCATCTTTCTCTCCTACCCCCTGGTGGAAAGGTGCTCCATCCATCAGCATTTGTTACTCTGTACATTCAAATTCTTTCTCCATCCTAACTTCCCCTCAGCGCGTAAATATGATCATCTCCTCCATTTTATTTGAAAGCAGAAACTTCCATATGTGCTTCACTGCCATCCTCACTTCCCTCCAGCCCATCCTATCTCTCTGCTCTTCAGGTCAAGCCTCTTGAAAGAGGAGTTTGCTCTCACTCTGTATTAGCTCATGTCTGTTCATTAGCCATCTTAAGCCATTTGATTTCCCTTCAACAATGGCAAAGAAATCATTCTCAGCAAAGACCTTTTGAATTTCCAGTTCCATTAGGGTATTTTTCTGTTCTTATCTTACTCAAACTCTCTGTGACACTTGAAACTCTTGCTCCTGTATCTTCCCTTAGACTACATCCTCCTACTTTTCCTTGTGTTGATTTTAGCTGCTCTTAGCTGGACTTCTTAAGGGCATGGACCACATCTTATTTGTTTTCCCATTACTAAGCTCCGTGCATCAGACAGAGCAGACACACAGATATTTGTCAAATGAATGAAAAATGCTTCTTCTCAGTCTCAGGGCTCTTCTCTTAATACCAGAGGACACCAGAGCTTTATCCTTGTTCCTCTTCTTCACTCATTCTGACCATTTAACCAGATAATCCCATTTACTTCTCACCTTCAGGCACACCAGATTTGGTGACCTCCAGATCTAAACCTCTTCTACTAAATTCCACGGTGATTGACCCAAGTGTCTCCTGGGTGGCCTGCCAGTACCAGTTCAACACAGTTCAACACAGTTCAACACAAAGCCTTCTTCGTCTCTTCTGCCCAAAGCACTCCTTTATGTCTATGAGTTTTGATCAGTTGTTAGCAACATAGATGCTGAAGTCAGACTACTTCTGTTTCATTTACTTGCTCCCTAGGTGGGGGTGCTTTAGTTACTTTAGTTCTCAAAGAAAAACATTCAGGAGACAGACAAACCTTTTTCTTACCAATAGACTGCCTTTTTTATAGCATAACCTACATGGGGCCTCTGAATCTTTCCTTTGCCAAAGCCTGAGATTCTCTCTTTGATTATTCTAGTTGGGATGAACTAGAGCCTGAAGGAATCAGTGGGAAAGGGGTGTGTGTGTGTGTGTGTGCACGTGTGTGTATGAGTCCCATTACGTGAAAAAATTTGATAAGAAAAAAGAGAGAAAACATTCCATTTTGCCACAAATATAACATAAAATAAATATTTAAAAAATCTTTTTATTTATCGAGAGACACAGATATTGAGCATCAAAAAATGTTTAAATTTATCAAGCACAAATGTAATAAGTTTATGTTACAATCACATTGCTAGCTCCTAATAATTCGCAGTTGCTAATAATTTCACTTTCTGCAACATATTCAGCTTCATGTCATTGACCTATCTGCTTGTCTAGAATCGCCTTAAATATTGATTATAATTTTTTTTAATGTTTATCTAGTTTTGAGAGAAAGAGAGACAGAGTGTGAGCAGGGGAGGGGCAGAGAGAGAGAAGGAGACACAGAATCTGAAACAGACTCCAGGTTATGAGCTGTCAGCACAAAGCCCGATGTGGGGCTTGAAGTCACGAGTCGTGAGATCAAGACCTGAGCTGAAGTTGGATGCTTAACCCACTGAGCCACCCAGGTGCCCCACCTTAGACATTGATTATAAATAACCACTGGTTTAATACTAATATATCCAAAGTTTTACCATTTACTTCTTTAAGTAAATAGTAAATTTGTTTGCAGTTTATAGTTTTGTACAAGGAACAGTTTAATATATCATTTGTTCTAGAATATTTTACTAGTTACAACATTTTTGTTTATTCAGTGGTTTTTTTGCTTTGATACTAAACTATCAAAGTGTTAAAAATTAAAAGGTTAGTAATTATACAAACACATGTATTTAATGTGAAATATATCTAAAATGATGCAGAAAGTGGTTATGTAATTAGGAAGTCGAGATCAGCAAAGAACAAAATTAGTCTTATGACAATGAGTGCTGGGAATCAGTATCTACTCATGCTGTGAGGTAGGCAGGGGAGGTACGGTACACTGTCATTGTCCTTATTTTAAAGATGATACAACTGAATCAACGTGACAGAAGGTGCGAATTCTTTAGTAGGAAGTCTCATGAGTAGGCAGTACCCCACAAAGTACTTTAAAGATATTCAACCATCTTCTGGCTTTCATTTTGGCTATGGGAAAGCAGCTGTCAGTCTAGTTATCTTTCCTCTGTGCATTACCTTTTATTTTCCTGCCTGCTTTTAAGATGAACTCTTTATCCCCAGTGTCCTTTGTTTTCATTATGATAGATCTGGGTACAGATTATTTACGTATCCTATTTGGGCTTCATCATAATTCTTGAATCTGAAGATTTGTATCTCTCCAGAAGATGTACTTAAATGGTTATCAAAGACATGTGAACAGTGAACAGAAGGAGATGAGAGAAAGAGAGAGGTTGAGCTGGTTTGTTTCAAGATGAGAGAAATAGTAACATAAATGTTACTGATGTAAATGTCTAGTAAAGAAAGAAAAAAACTGGTGACACCGTGGGGAGGGGCCGTTGTCTCACGCCCTTGAGTAGATGAGAGGGGCTGGGATCATGCAATGGTGGAGTTAGCCTTAGACAGGATGACTGGCATGTCCTCTGAGAGAGGGAAGGCAGAGTGTATGGGTCCACGTATGTTTTATTGGGTAGAAGAGGTAGAGGCAAGAGCTTGTAATTCCTTTTGGATTATTTCTGTATTTTCAAGAAAAAATTCTTCAAATTGGCTTTTTCGTATGTTGCCATATAAGTCAACGTGAAAGAGCAATTTGTGTCAGAAATCTGTAGGAGTTTGGAAAACCTTGTCTAGAGCAGTGGTTCTCAATCAGGGGGTGCTATTACTCCCTAGGGAATATTTGGTGACATCTGGAGACGTTTTGGTTGGCATAACTGCAGAAGTTCTACTGGCATCTGGTGGGTGGAGGGCACAGACGCTGTTACATATTCTCCAATGCACAGAAAAGCACCGCAAAATAAAGAATTATGTGACCCAAATGTCAGTAGTGCCCTGGCTGACAGACCCTGGTGGAGAGCCCTGGTAAGCCAGCTTTTTTGTCAAGGGTAAGATAGTAAAACATTTTAGGCTTAGAGACACTTTGTTTTCTGTTGCATCTACTCAACTCTGCCATTGGCGTGTGAAAGTAGCCAAAGACAATATGCAAATGAGTGAGCCTTCCCGCGTTCCAATAAACATCATTTACAACAACAAGTGAGCAGCCCATTGACCAGTTTCCTGACCCACGATGTAGCAGAAACCTTTCCATTGTCTGCAAACACCTAAAACATAGAAGCAGAGTTTGAACTAATCGTAGTTGGCAACCGTGATTAAAGACTCCGCAATCCTGATGAATATTGGTGCTTTGATACGTTGGCTATGTACTTAGTTGGTGCTTAGCAAATATTTTAAATCCAGATAAATAACTGTAAGTCAGTGAGTCACCTATTTTTTTTATTTCAGACTTTAAATATCTTCCTATCATCATTTCCCTGAAATGATCTAGCAGCCACTGCTCCTACCCACTCCTCGTGATCACACACACACACACACACACGCACACACACACAGCCAAACTACATTGAAAGGTAATTATTACTGACTTCATTACTCATCTCATGGTTTCTTTTTCTTCTACTCACACATACTAAATAGATACAGTTTTTCATTTTATTGAAAAAGACTCACTAATTCTCTTTAGGATTTGTCAATCCCAAACTTCATGATATTATAGTTTAACCACATCTTTAAGTCATTCAAAATCAAATGTTCGCTGATCAGGCATTGGAATGATATTCCTTACAGAACTATACAATTAAATTTACTTTATTACTTTACAGTTTTCAGAAATCAAGAAAAATGCTACCATTCATCTCTTCTTAAAGTCATTAAGTTTCTTAGAAATATACCTTTCTTGATTTTGAGACACTAAGTTAGTAATATTGTCCAGAGTTTTATTCATATGTTATCTTTAGCTTAGCTAGCAACAAAATAACCATATCTAGATAGTGAGTAGAAAAGTTATCTTGACATTTTTAATATTTTCCACTGAAGATGTGGCTCATACCTGTTTAGGAACTTATATGTAATTTGACAAATGAAAACTTTTTTCCTCATACCATACTAATTAATTTTATATTTATTCTCAGCAAGGCTAAAGTTCACAATACATAGAGATCTTTAAAGTATGACTTTTCTTTTTTTTAAGTTTATTTTTGAGAAAGAGACACAAAATGTGAGTGGGGGGAGAGGAAGAGAGAGAGGGAGACACAGAATCAGAAGCAAGTTTCAGGCTCTGAGCTGTCAGCACAAGAGCCCGATGAGGGGCTTGAACTCATGAACCACGAGATCATGACCTGAGCCAAAGTCAGCCGCTAACCGACTGAGCCACCCATGCGACCCATAGAGTATGACTTTTTTTTTCTAATAAAGGATCACTTTTAATGTACTGTGAAAGGAGAAACATAGCTAACATGGCTCAGGCATTTCAAAAGAATTTGCTAGAAGTTAAAAACTAAGATAAATAAAAGAAGGTAGGCCAGAGGGCAAGAAGAGTAGAGGAAAATAGTGATTCCCTTATGGATTAGATGGAAGAGTGAAATAGAAAACAAAAGAATTCCTGTGTGTGATGGGCAATGGAAACAATCAGCAAGAATACTTTTAAAGCTTCTACTTTCTGTGCACCTTGGAAAGGTTAGGTTGCACGGGAACACTACTCCAAAGATTTCAAGTTTTCTGCTTCAGAATAATATCATACTCATACAAAATGGGTTAAAAATTTCTCCACTACAGTGAACTTTTATCATAGCAAAAGTTGGATAGAGTTGAGAGGCAACCAGAAAATATCTTACCTCTGTGAATTTGGGGGTTAAATTCCTCCTACTAGATTACCTACACTATCATACTAATTAATACATATTTTTTCCTAAATGTACAATGTTTAAATTGGCTTTCTGAGAATGTGAAATTCAACGTTTTTAAAAAACAGTATCTATTTTTTTCTAGATTAAGTCAAACTCTTTTTAGTGTTTAAATATTAATAATTACTTTGTTTTTATTCAGAAATACATTTTGGGAGCACCTGAATGACTCAGTTGTTAAGTGTCCGACTTTGGCTCAGGTCATGATCTCGTGGTTCACCAAATCGAGCCCCACATCGGGCTCTGTGCTGACAGCAGCTCTGGAACCTGCTTTGGATTCTGTGTCTCCTTCTCCCTCTGCCCTTTCCCCACTTGTACTCTGTCTCTCTCTTCAAAAATAAAACATTTTTAAAAATTAAAAAAAAAGGGGCGCCTGGGTGGCGCAGTCGGTTAAGCATCCGACATCAGCCAGGTCACGATCTCGCGGTCCGTGAGTTCGAGCCCCGCGTCAGGCTCTGGGCTGATGGCTCGGAGCCTGGAGCCTGTTTCCGATTCTGTGTCTCCCTCTCTCTCTGCCCCTCCCCCGTTCATGCTCTGTCTCTCTCTGTCCCAAAAATAAATAAAAAACGTTGAAAAAAAAATTAAAAAAAAAGAAATACACTTTTAAGGAAGGTATAGCGCCCCCAAATCTCTACTCATATATCATTTTGAATTGCTTTGAAAACCTAATATCCTCATGTCTCAGTACTGTATTTGCTGTCTCAATTAATTTAATGTAATTTGAACGGTAACATTTTTTAATGAGGTGGTAACAAAATCAAAGGCTCTAAATATTTTATGAAAAGCACAAGGACTTGGAGTCAAAAAGCTTTGGATTCAAAAGTCAACTCAGCCACTTGCTAACTTGCGATGGAGAAAACATTTAAGTAACAAGTTAAGTTTCAGTATTTTAACCGGCAAAATGGAATCATAATTTTTAGTTCAGGGGATTTTATTAGATAATCTGACCAAAGCCTAAAGCTCAGTGACTGCCACAACATAGCTCCCATTAAACAGTCATTTCTATTATTATTACCAAACTACTGGAGAACATCCAAGTATTTTTGAGGCAATTAAGCTTTTTCCTAAATATTTTGCATTTTTATTCAAACGTTTTGCTTATCTGAACAATGAGGTGCGTTATAGACTGTTCTATATAAACAAATATACTAACCCTGTGAGATTTCTTTATTTCACAATAAAGAATAGCTAAAATAGCTGTGTTTTGCCTATTTCTGCTTGTAGAAAAATGTCACACTACATTTTCCAAGAACAAATTGTCAAACAGTTTCTGTCTAAAAGAGAGCTGTTTTCTGAAGCCAGTAAATATACGGGAAATTAGTAAAATTTTCCCAATTTTACCTTTTTTCCAATGCTGCTTAGCAAACAGTTAATGCTTTTGAAAAATCTCCTTTTTGTACTAAATTGCCATTGAGATTCGTGTCTATTGCCAGACTGAAGATCAAATATGCAATCACAATTTCCCTGAAGGACACGGTTGAAAACATAGCTAATATTACCTTACTGCCACGAAGAGATCAATGTTTTACCCTTCCCGTTTAGAAATATCATGTGTATTGTTACTTACGCATAATAAATTAATAATAAAGTCTCTGAGACTGGGACTGTAATTGGGAATATGTCATGTAGTCAAGCACGCCTCTTTAATACTTACTATGTGTCAGTCCTCCAGAAGCCTTCCTTATTTGCTTTGAGAACACATTAATAAAGTCTAATATGAGTAAGGTAACAGTACATTCTGGCTTGCCTGGGATGAATCTAGTTTACGTCTGTTGTAAATCAATTAACACTGTTAATTATTTTAACACCCCTTTTCATTCTCAAAATTGATCTGCTTTGGACAATAAATTACATGGTCATCCTGCATCTGAAATATTTGGAGGCAGTTCAGTTGAAGGTAATGGAAATAATTGAAGGCATAGGGAAAGCTTCTATGAAGCAATGACTAAAGGAATCGGATTTATTTATCTGTTGAAGAAAAAGGAAATATTAGGGAGAGTACAGTCTTCAAGAAGAAAATGTAGGAGGTACTCTAGGAGGAATCAAAAGCCTCTGCCTTCTTTCCAACTCAGGTCTGCATAGAATTAAAACTCTTACACTGAAGGTATACTGTGCAGCAAGTAGAGACTGGGAAGATGTACATACTGGATTGCAACCCAGTAAAGGTTATTGTTTCCTATCTTGAATATTATTTAAAAACCAAATAGAATATGAACATACTCTATGGTTTCGCAATTCTACTTTTAGTTACAGATCCCAGAGAAACTTGTGCAAGTGTACTTCAGGTTGTACAAACCAGGCTCTTCATAGCTTTATGTTTGTAATAGGGCCATACTGAAAATAATTCATCCAACTATTAACAGTAAGATTTATAAAGTATGGGATATTCAAACAATGCAAAATGCTGCACATCAACAAAAATAATTGAGCTATACTTACATGCCACATGTATGTGTTTCAAAAACATAGTCTTGAGCAAAAGACTTAAGCTACAAAAGAAAACATGCAGCGTGGTTTTATTTATACAAAATTCAAAAAATAGGTGAAACTAAGTTTCTTTGTACAAGTGTCCCAGAAGCAAACCCTAAATCAAGGATTCAAGTTCAAGTATTAAGTTGAAACATATGAAACTACTGATACTCCATAGTTTGTGACCTACACAAATGGCAAATATGGTTCGGTGGAATCGTTTATCTGGGAAGGAAAGAAAAATAGCAGTAGAGATGGGGAAATAGACAAGGAACAAAAGCAGACAAAATAGGGTATATTTTCCAGCCAATTACCAGTGTGGATGACTAGAGCTTGCTGCCATTAAGGAAACTCAAAGGAGCCAGAATTCTGGACACACCAGAATTGACTTATTGGGGGGGCAAACAAGTTAAGATATTTATACATCATTTTCTGTTAATTTTTGTGGGAGGTCTTGCAGTGACCGTGATGTAGGGCAGATACACAGCCAACCCAAGAAGGACATGTGAGATGGACACATAAACTCTGGTCATGGATACTTTGAGGACATTTGTTACCAAAGCATTACCTAATCCCGACTGAACACCTACTGCCTCAGCCTTTCCCAGAAGGACATTTGAAGGGAATGTAGACAAAGAGAAAACAATAGGGAATATTTCATAGGTTAGAAGTTAGGAGAGCAATAAATTGCTCTCAAGTTAAGCGTGTGTGTTAGTTGTCTCCTGGCTGAGGAGATAAAATCAATCCCCATTTACCATGAGGTGCTTGGGGGTGAGGGGGTTGTCTGTCCGCCTGGGAGGTGAAGGAACATATATTGAGAATGATACACCTTCAACTCCTGAGTACAGAGAACATTGTATTTTATTGCGAAGTGTCAAAGATACTTTTCCTTTTTTTAGATGGGTTAACTTGGAAAGAAAGCAGTGTAATAAATATCTCTACTCTAAAAAATTTTAAGATGGCTCTTGAACATAACCCAGAACGGCACAGCTTCTTGGAATATCTCAAGGCATGGCGTGGGTTTAAAATGCAGATGATATAGGGAACTGTTCTCTTGGAAGAGTAGTAGAAGATGCTCCTAAAAAGTTCTACAATTATATTGGCCACAAAACCAAAATAGCACTAATATAGCTATTTTCTTAAAGAAAATCACTTTTACCAATCTTGGATTGTGTATGTTCTGGTGGATGTATCATTGACACTAGAGGTTACCACGTGGAGGGAGGAGGACGAGCATGGAAACAAGGGGAAGTGTGTCTCTTTCATAATCCTTTATGTTTTAGAAATTTAGATTTGTAGATGAAAACAAATAAACGAGAAACTTAAAGCTGTTTTTGTAAGAGTCTCAGCTTCCTCATACATCAAACAAAGAGGCTGAAATAGAGAGTTCCTTCTGGCGGTTGAAACTCTGATGTTTCAAATGCAATTGTTCTTTCTTTGGATTTTCTAACCCAGGGCAATATGGTGAGCAGACTATATTAAACTATTAATAAAGACTGTTGAAGTCTTTAATCTGGCGAAATAAATTATGTTTTCATTTATTCTATGGAGGAATTTCTAAATTGATCATTGAATCAATGGCTACCCCACCTGGGACATACACACTTAATGAAACCACAGTATGTTTTCCAGGTGAATTTACTGGTCCTGCAGTGACTGTGCTGGGCCTGGACATTTAGTGAAAATTAAAGATTCTGGAAAATCAATTCTTTCCTCCCAGTGATAATAAATCACACTTTCTCAAAAGAATGTTACTGCATCCCAAAGATATTTACTTAAAAAAAGCAATCTCACGTACCTAACATAATACTTCAAAGAGTTTGATAACTAAATGAGATTATTAAATATATATTAGCCTTGCCATGATTAATACTCTTTGCCTGGTAAGCTTGTGGGTGGTGCACTCACATACTCACTGCCAAAGGTAAAACAAACAGATTGTAACAATTTATAATATACTAAGTTTTGCTGTTATGAAATGGCATAATTGCACTCGTTCGTTCCTTCATACTGAACTAAAGTGTACGAAATAGTTCACCTTTTGATTTTAAATAAGTTTGATATTCTCTCTTTGGAGAGTAAACACCCAAGATATTTTCTTTTCTCTATTTTCCATTTTTTAATTATAGAACTACCATAATACACTTGTTACTTTATTTATTGTTTTTATTAAAAACTGTGAAACATATACATGAGAGCATATTACTAGTCTAACATGTAATTTATTGATATATAACATGTTTGTCATATAGTTATCTTAGAAAGACAATTTCTGGGGTCCTTATCCTCTGTGAATCTGAAAATTCAAATGACTTAAAGAGGCCCACGGCTGGTGTAATAGTTGACTTGCTCTGTTTGGTAACAGTTTTATTGAGATATTATTCATAAAAGTAATCAT
Source organism: Lynx canadensis (assembly GCF_007474595.2). NCBI lineage: Eukaryota > Metazoa > Chordata > Mammalia > Carnivora > Felidae > Lynx > Lynx canadensis. The sequence goes on along the minus strand of NC_044307.1, from coordinate 132,067,670 downwards.
TTAAAGTGTACAATTCAATGGTTTTTAGTATATTCACAGATTCAGGCAACCATGACCACAATCACTTTCATTTATTTTTATTTATTTATTTATTTAAAAAAAAAATTTTTTTTTTGACGTTTATTTATTTTTGAGACAGAGAGAGAGACAGAGCATGAACCGGGGAGGGTCAGAGAGAGGGAGACACAGAATCTGAAGCAGGCTCCAGGCTCTGAGCTGTCAGCACAGAGCCCGACGCGGGGCTCGAACTCACGGACTGCGAGATCATGACCTGAGCCGGAGTCAGCCGCCCAACTGACTGAGCCACCCAGGCGCCCCCACAATTACTTTTAGAATATATTATTTATTTTTAAATTGAAAAAAAAAATTATGTTTATTTATTATTTTGAAAGAGAGACAGAGACAGAGTGTGAGCAGGGGAGGGGCAGAGAGAGAGGCAGACACAGAATCCGAAATAGGTTCCAGGCTCTGAGCTGTCAGCACAGAGCCCAACGAGGGGCTCGAACTCCTAGACCGCAACATCATGACCTGAGCCGAAGTCAGACGCTTAACCGACTGAGCCACCCAGATGCCCCTTTAATTTTTTTTTTAATGTTTATTTATTTTTGAGAGACAGAGCACAAGTGGGGGAGGCACAGAGAGAGGGAGACACAGAGAGAGAGGGAGACACAGAATCCAAAACAGGCTTCAGGCTCTGAGCTGTCAGCACAGAACCCAAGATAGGGCTCGAACTTGGGAACCGTGAGATCATGACCTGAGCCAAAGTCTGACACTCAACTGACTGAGCCACCCAGGCACCCCTAGAATATATTCCTTAAAGATTGTTTTTTTAAGCAATCTCTACAGCTAACATGGGGCTTGAACTCACAGCCCCAAGATCAAGAGTCACATGCCCACAGTCTGAGTCAACAAGCCACCCCAGTTTTAGAATATTTTTAACACTCCCTCTCCCAAACTCCATACCTTTTACCATCACTCTTCATTTGTCCTCATTTTCCCGATTTCTTTCAACCTGAGACAACCACTCCTTTCCATCTTGTAGATTTGCCTGTGTTCTGGACATTTCATATAAATGGAATCATACAATAGGTGGTCTTTTGTGACCAGCCCTTTGACTTAGCATAATATTTTCAAAGTCAGGCCAAGTTATAACATACCTCAGTACTTCATTCCTTTTTATGGCCAAATTATATTCCATTGCATTTTGTTGATCTGGCCATCACTTAATAGACATTTGGGTTGGTTTCAATTTTGGGCTACTAAGAATAATGTTGCCATGCACATTCGTTTACAGATTTTTAAATGGACGTATGTTTTCATATGTTTCAAGGAGTGGCATTGCTAGGTCATATGGTAGCATGATGTTTAACCTTTGGAGGAGCTGCCAAATTGTTCTCTAAAGTGGCTGCACTATTTTACCTTTGCATCAACAATAAATGAAGCTTCCAGCATCTCTACATACTTGCTACTTTGTTTTTAATGCATTCATAAAGACTAACAAACAGAAACTCTCAGAGTGCATGGGTAAACAGCAACTTGGCCCCAGTTTCAGGGAGACTTTGTGGGTGTGGTGGAGACCTAGTGTCAGGAGTTCAAGCCCATCAAAGGGGCCGGCAGTTCCTACTCGGTTCCAGCCCTTTATGCCTTGGAGCCTGGGGCACCTTCTTGCCAAATCTTGTTTTTCCAAGAGAAGACAAAAATTTGGATATTCCTGTGAAATTTCCAATATTTATATTTTGGCAAATTAAGTAAAAGTTCATGTCTGTCTGTCTGTCAGGTATGGTCTGCTGTTTTGCGTCCTTTGCTATAGACAGTACCAGAGGCTTCTAAGGTCACAGACCAACGAGATTGCAACAACCATGTTACTTCCCTCAGAGGGAACAACAGGTGCTATTGTTACAATTTCTTTATCGGAAGGAGCTCCTCCCACCCTTATCCCTTTCTCCCCACCCCAGGGTGACTTTGGAAATTCTGCAAGCCCTTTTCTGTGTAGAGGCATAGAGACAAGGACACTGCAATCCATTTGGTCACATTTCTGGCTGAAATTGAAGGGAGATGTGCTAAGTCAGGTTACAAAAACTGTTTCATAGTAGCAGTCTCTGGCCTCTTTCTAAGGAAGTATATATTTTTGTTTCCTGTTTCATTCATCTCTTAGAGATCCTTGAGCTAAAGAAAGGCTGTGGAGTTTCTGGTGAAATTCCTGCAGAACTAAGTCATAGTGCAGAATCTCCCACATGGCAGACGCCAAAGACAGACAATTTCCACACAGTGACTGTATATAAAATCTAAGTTACTGTTTTAAGTCTAGTCAGATGCATCTGTATTTGTCCAGGCTGATGCATATAATCTGTTTACAGCTGTAATTTTACTAAGAATCTGTCCCAAAGAGTAAAAATATTGAAGTTTGCCAACTGTATCTAAACAGCTATCAATTTTTTTTTCTTACACTATTGGAGTCAGGGCTTTAGCTTATATATGCCTTTGTGAGAATTGGCAAAATTTTCTGCTGGGAGAAGGAAATAGTGAAATGTGTTACCCTTGAGCAATCACAGCCCTTATGGCTTTGTATGTAGGTTTGCCATGCAGCACGAAGCTTACCAAGGAGCAGATATTTTACGGGAGGAAAAAGGCACCCAGAACAAAAGGCTTTGCAAGTGGAGCATGGATGGAGTTTCAGCAGCCCCCTCTGTTCATCCCTTCAACCTGGTGCTTCTGTGTAGTATTGAGCTGCACAGCCATGTGCTGAATCCCTGCCTGGAGACGTTACTAGGTCTGGCATTTCCGGGTGCAATTCTTGGCTCTGTCATTTATTAGCTCTGTATGGCTTTAGGCAAATCAGGTAATGTTCAGACAATTTGTGTCCTTCTTCTGGATAATGGAGACCATGACTACCTCATGGAAATGTGGACAGGATTAAATAAGGTGTGTTTGACACTCAGCACAGTGCCCAGCCCGTGATAGACAGGAGCTCAATAATGGGGATATTATTATTATTAATTATTGTCATACACTGTTAAGAAAAAGTATCCAAAACCTAGAACTGAGGTTGGAAGGGTGACCGCCTGTCCCGCAGGCTGGAGCAGTGCGCTCCAGGTTCATTCCAGAGTTATTCCATTCTCTACAGGATATTCGTGCCCAGTTGATGTTACTATTTCCTATTGGTTCAGACCCTCCTACTAAAGTTATAAATTCAATATTGTAGATTTTATCCATTTAGGATGCAAGTGATTTCTATGTGGTAGGATAGACAAACCCAAGTCTTTCGTTGCCCAGTAGTAAATGAATCCATTTTGTATCTAACCTAGTAATCTTCTAGGAGTCTTTCAGAGTCTGTATACATTAGATCTTGAGTTCTTTTTGAACCATCTTTACTATCCTGCTGGTTCCCTCATTAATTTATACGACAGTCATTTTGGAAAATTAGGCTTTGACAATGTCCATAGTGCATGCTTGGACAAGTATATATATATTTTTTTTTTCAAAAATTTTTTTAATGTTTATTTATTTTTGAGACTGAGAGAGACAGAGCACGAATGGGGGAGGGGCAGAAAGAGAGGGAGACACAGAATCGGAAACAGGCTCCAGGCTCTGAGCCATCAGCCTGGAGCCCGACGCGGGGCTCGAACTCACGGACCGTGAGATCGTGACCTGAGCCGAAGTCGGACGCTCAACCGACTGAGCCACCCAGGCGCCCCTATGTTTTTGTATAAGTGGCTAGTTCCACTAATTAAAAAAATTTTTTTTTTTTTAATTTTTTTTCAACGTTTTTATTTATTTTTGGGACAGAGAGAGACAGAGCATGAACGGGGGAGGGGCAGAGAGAGAGGGAGACACAGAATCGGAAACAGGCTCCAGGCTCCGAGCCATCAGCCCAGAGCCTGACGCGGGGCTTGAACTCACGGACCGCGAGATCGTGACCTGGCTGAAGTCGGACGCTTAACCGACTGCGCCACCCAGGCGCCCCTAAAAAAATTTTTTTAATGTTTATTTATTTTTGAGAGAGACAGAGATAGAGCTTGAGTGGGGGAGGGGCAGAGAGAGAGGGAGACACAGAATCCGATGCAGGCTCCAGGCTCCGAGCCGTCAGCACAGAGCCTGATGCGAGGCCTGAACCCACCAACTGTGAGATCATGACCTGAGCTGAAGTCAGCCACTTAACCAACTGAGCCACCAAGGCACCCCAAAAGTTTATTTATTTTGAAAGAGAGAGATAGAGGGAGAGCTCGCATGAGCAGAGGAGGGGCAGAGAGGGAGAAAGAGAGGGAGAGAGAGAATCCCAAGCAGGCTCCACGGGGTCAGCACAGAGACCGACATGGGCCTGATCCCACAAACCGTGAGCTGATACCCACAAACCCCATGACCTGAGCTGATCCCAAGAGTCGGATGCTCAATCCACCGAGCCACCCAGGCACCCCTAAAATACTTTTATTCTTGATATAAACACATAGTAGTGTTAGGAAAAATAAGCAAAGAGTGAATTACAGATTGTTCAAATTCTTTAAAAAAATTTTTTAATGTTTATTTTATTATTTTTTTAATATGAGATTTATTGTCAAATTGGTTTCCATACAACACCCAGTGCCCATCCCAACAGGTGCCCTCCTCAATACCCATCACCCACCCTCTCCTCCCTCCTACTGCCCATCAACCCTCAGTTTGTTCTCAGTTTTTAAGGGTCTCTTATGTTTTGGCTCCCTCCCTCTCTAACCGTTTTTTTTTTTCCTTCCCCTCCCCCATGGTCTTCTGTTAAGTTTCTCAGGATCCACATAAGAGTGAAAACATATGGTATCTGTCTTTCTGTGTATGACTTATTTCACTTGGCAGAACATTCTCCAGTTCCATCCACGTTGCTACAAAAGGCCATATTTCATTCTTTCTCATTGCCACTTAGTATTTAATGTTTATTTTTAAGGGAGAGAGAGAGAGACAGAGACAGAGACAGAGACAGCGAGCGAGCTGGGGAAGGGCAGAGAGAGAGGGAGACAGAATCCCAAGCAAGATCCAGGCTCTGAGCTGTCAGCCCAGAGCCCAACGCGGGGTTCGAACCCATGAACTGGTAAGATCATGACCTGAGCCGAAGTCAGATGCTTAACTGACTGAGCCACCCAGGCACCCCAAGATTGTTCAAATTCTTAAAAAGTACTTGTGACGTTTGCCAGCCCCCTGTCCCACCCCTACTGTCCCCCTTTTCCCCCACCTCAGTGTCCATTCCCCATTTAAGTCTAAATGAACCAGTTCAGCTTTCAGCTAACCTCTTTCCCCTTTCTCAAACGCTTTGCAAGTTCCCTTGGGAGTTTCAAATCATCCCTTCCAGCCACCACTCTTTTATTCCTACTGGTTGAGTTATCAAGCCCTCTACCCCTTTTGAGAAAGGTGTCCACTGGCCTGCCATTCGAATTCCCCCAGACCTAGGAGGATCTTCTTACATCTGAAGGAAGCTCTGAGCTGGTGTCTCTACCCTCAAGGTCCAGTCACCTGGTTTGGCTCTCTACTGTCCCTAGGAAAAGTGAGCTGAGGTCATTGCCTGACAGAACCCAGGCTTGGCTGACCTGTCGGGAAGAGTCTCTCCTTTGAGAGGTGTGGAGAGAGGGTGTGGGTTTTGTAATGCTGACGGCAGGTGGGAATGGGCTGTGTCAGGGAAGGGGTAGGGCAATTTCTTTTGAAAAGGCATATGCTTCCTTTTAATATTATACTCGGACCATTTAAAAAAAATCAATCTTTCTATGGCATAAATTACAGGAAAAAATGCTTGACTAAACTGACTGTTGGTGACGCACTACAAGTGCAGTACTTGTCTGCGGTGGGATGGGGTGGGAAGAGGAATTACTGGAATCTTCTGCAGATAGGAGATTTTTACATGTATCATAAAGGGACATGCATTTTTAAAATAGTTGAGAGATGTGGAATTTTGGGACGAAGCTCTGGTGTGGATCAAATGAGTCTGTTGTTCCAGAGCCTCCAAGGGATTTCAAGTAGCTTAACGTACAATTTTCCAACTCAGAGAAAAGTCAGTTGCAATATGCAAAATTTCTAAGCGATCATCAAATTCTCTCTGGAAGGGTTTGTTTTTATTTTGTTTTTGAAGCCACAAAATTGGGAATAGTAAATGTGGCACGTGTAATTCTTAGTGTGTTCTGACAAGCAATAAACTAATGCTCATAACGGTCCCTGAACTATTTCAATGAAATATGATTTGCAGCAGTGAGTGTGTCTGTACGTATACAATATTATGAGGGAAGATTTATGATAACTCACTGACTAGTGAAAGATTGTTTCAGAAAACATAAATTACCATAGTTCCAAATAATAGCTTTCCCTGAGGGAGCTTTCAAAGAATTTACATTTGAATTGGATCCTGAAACTCTAAATGTGAATTTATCACCCATTCTTCAAGAAATATTGCGGTTATATATGAGATAGCACTATACAAATGAAATTCAATGACAACAAATTAGTTAGGTCTTTCAAAAATTATTATCAGAATTATGTTTCTTTACTGAGCTGATTCTTGCTCTAAATTCAGCTGGTCTTAATAGCTTCAAGAATCTGACCTCAAATGGATCCCATAAATAATCCCTTCTAATAAATACCATGATTCTTTGAAATGTAAAAAGAAATCTCACATGGAGAACTCAACCAGGAAAAAAAAGCTGGGAATAACACAGCTTAATGCCTGGTAAAATTCTTCACCTCGACTTTTTAAATTTGTATTTCAGTGTCAACAAGATAGGTGTATAAAGGCATAACAGTGACCATTTTCTGGGGCCTGAGGTCAAATCCACTCTAAGTACCAAGACATTTATGCCTTTATAGACTCATTGATTGGTTTAGCTTCATCTGTTTCATCATTCCTAAGGATGAAACTGGTTATTGGAAATAATTATAGGAAGTTCATTTTTCATTCAGAGCTAGTGGTGAATAACTCCTTTAAATACGCTGGGATTTGAAGGCATTCTGTAAATGATTCTCCTAGAAATCAAATTATATATGTGTGTGTGTGTGTGTGTGTGTGTGTGTGTGTGTGTGTGTGTGTATACACATCTTTAACTGTAAATGGATGAATTTTAGTAATGTCTCTGTCCCTTCCTTGCTGTGGGCTGCTTACTGAAACTTTCTGTGCCTTTTTACTCACACATAAAAATGGAGATAACAAGGTTAGTTACCTCATAGGATTGGTGAGAGAATTAAATGAGATAATAAGAGTTTGAAAACCACGTGCCTGGTTCATAATAATGGTGCAATGGCCGTTATAATTTTCATGGTTAATACATTCAAATGATTGACAAAGTACGACTGAGGCTTTGGTGTATGTCCTTTTGATCTTGTGATTTCCGACTGCATTTTACTCAGTGCACGGTGTAGCCATAATATTTGTATTATATTTCAATCCATGCCATAAAATAGGCTAGAACAGATTTTGTTCAGGGGATTAAAGGAGTACTTTCAACTGTTAAAATTACTCAACTTCTTTACGATAAGAGAAAAGGAAATAATGCTTCTTAAATATGTTGTTTCGTCTTCCTTCCTTCGTTCCTTTCTTTCTCCTTTCCTCCCTTCCTTTTCTTCCTCTCCTTGTTTTATATACCGGAATGGGCAGTACTTTGGAAGAGCTGGTAGGAATAATGCCATTTGGACAGTGTACAACACAAGCTGCCCAGGAGAACACAAGAAAGTCCTCAACTGTCAGCTCCCAGGGTCCTTGCATGGCCCAATGACTCTCAATTTCCTAAAATGAGCGTAAGAATATTTTGCAACAGCAATTTGAATAAACTGACTCACATGCCACTGTGATTTAGTGTCTGTTTTGCTACCGAGTCAGCCATGTTTGGCCAGCCTGGCTGTCTTCACGTTTTTCTTTGTGTTTACCGTTAAGCTTAGCAACCAACCAACCACTCAGTGGAATACATCAGTATTGAAGAGTCAAGCATATTCGTTTACTAGATGTTCCACTAAGACACCGAGTTTGTATGATTAACATTTTTGTACTTTTTTTGTTTTACTAAGGCTATTATGAACACGTGAAATTTTGGCTCCCCCCCCCCCCTTATTCACAAGCTTTCAAATAAAAAGCTGATAAAAAAGTGAACTAGAGGGTATTATATGGGTCGAATGGCGCCTCTTCCAGCAATCAGATCAACCTTCAAGAGCTAGCAGCGTCTTTCAACATCAGTTATTTTACACCTTCGATTTACAAATAACCAGAGGCGCAGGGCGAGTTTAAGGGCCGGAGCTCTCCAGATACCTGGTCCGGGATCTTCCCCTAACTTCACTACCGGCCACTCCTTTGTTCGTTACGACCGGCACAAAGATAATTTTGGGGCCTGGGGAAAGACGACTGGAAACTCGCGGGGCTTCTGATACGTTTCCTAACCCGGGTTGGCCTCCCCTGCCTTCCCTCCGCCGCGTCCCCAGCCGCCCGGCGGAGCCGCGCTGCAGGACCAGGCGGCCGGCCAGGGCAAGCGTCCTTCCCCGGCGGAGCCCACTTCTCCCGCCGCCACAGGCCGGGCTGGAGCAGGCTCCGGCTCCTGGGCCGCGTGATGCAGCCCAAAAAAGGTGCATCCTCGCACGTGTCCCCGCCGGCGCCCCGGCCCCTGGCGACCAGGCCCCCAGCGCCGCCGCCCAATCGCCGCGGCCGCCTCGCGCTCGGGCCACGTCCGCCGGCCGCGGGGACACGGGGACCGCAGCCGCGCCGCCCGCCGCCATGCGGTTCCGGTTCGGGGTGGTGGTGCCGCCCGCGGTGGCCGGGCGGGGGCCGGAGCTGCTGGTCGTGGGCTCGCGGCCCGAGCTGGGGGGCTGGGAGCCGCGCGGGGCCGTGCGCCTGAGGCCGGCGGGCACGGCTGCGGGCGCCGGGGCGCTGGCGCTGCAGGAGCCGGGCCTGTGGCTCGGGGAGGTGGAGCTGGCGCCCGAGGAGGCGGCGCAGGACGGGGCGGAGCCGGGCCGCGTGGACACTTTCTGGTACAAGTTCCTGAAGCGGGAGCCGGGAGGAGAGCTCTCCTGGGAAGGTACTGGAAGCCGGCGGCCGTCCCCGAGCGCGGACCGGGGGCTCGGGGCTCCTCCTCGGCCTGGGGCGTTCGGCCGGGGCCCGCTGCGCGCCCCCTCCCGGCCTTCGAAAGCCGCCCCGAACTCCCCGGGTGCCCCGGGCTGACCCTTCGCGGCCGCCCGGCGGAGCGGGGCCCGGCGCGCCCCTTTCGCCTTTGCTCCCCGACCCTCCGCCCTCTTCCCCGCACACCCAGCACCCGGTGCCCAGTGTGTGTCCCCCGCGCCCCGGCCGCTCCCGGGTTCGCTCGTCAGCTCCGCCGTAGTGGTTTCTGTGTCCTCGCTTTCCCGCCTCGTTCGCCGAGACATCACCCAACCGGAGAAGCTGGCCTGCTCGCTCATCCTCGCGCTTCCTTCCCCTCTTAGATCTGAGAGTGAGCGAGTTGCAAACACGTTGAGTGTTTCTCTTTTCGGCCAGACTCTGGTTTCTTAGGCTATACACACAGTATACGTAGTTGTAAAAACAGCCAACTTTCAAGGTAAAAACTTACTGTTTCCTCCGCACACCTTAAGCCCACTGCCAACTGCCCAGTATATGTGTCCGTCAACCTATCATGTATCTATCTCACGCGCAGATCGTGTAATAGAGGATTCTACGCCTTGCCTTTTCTCGCCTAACGATATGTTGCGGATGCTTTTTAGTGTCACTCCATAGAGATGTATCTGGTTTTTGAAACGGCAACAAGATAGTCTGCATCTAACTTGGGTGCATTTACGTTGTCTCTTTCTCCTTTGCTATAAACAGTAATAGCTTAATGTGTGCAGCTGTCTTTGAGTGTTTGGGAGTGTTGCGGTGGGGTGGATTCTGCCAAGGGAAATTGTTGGGTCAAAGTGTGGCCATATTTTACGTTTCAAAAAGGACTGCCAAATTATACCCTGAAAAGGTTCTACCAGTGTGGACTCCCGCCGGCGATGTGTGAATTCAGATGGCAATTTCTCTTAAGTGTGGTGTGCAAAGTACAGGATTGGAGTAGGGGCGATTCAGGAGCTGTCTAACGATGATGAAATGAATGTCTCTGTAGAAGTTTATATGACAAAAATGGGCCATTTAGTCATAATGGTGTGGAAACAAAGAATCAGTAAAGAGCTTGAGTATTCTGTAATACGTTTATATATTATCCTTGTCCCACTGGGTTTTATGGCCCGGTGGCATTTATTGTTACTTTGTATTACCATGCCAGAATTGAAAGGTAGCCTCACCGGTTTATATGCCCTTCTTTATAGGATACTTCAGTAGGATACTACTTTAGTAGGATACTACTTTTATTAATGACATTATATAATAATTTTTTCCCAGTAAAATATCTGGTCATTTTATTAAAAATTAAAGACTTACCCTTCCCTAGTCCCTCTCCTTTTCTGTTTTTAGCTTTTCTGATATTCCTTTCACAGTTCGAAATAATTTGCTTATTATTGCTATTTCTTAATGTATTAACTTTTCCGAGCTTAGATTTTCTGAGTTACTAGGTAAATCATGTAATATTTTAAAATTAGAAATCGACAGCCACTGTATACCCATAAATTTAGCCATCATACTGTGAAATATGAAGAATTTAAGTTCATTATCTTAATTATGCTGATTTTTATATTATTCTTTGATATAAAAATTATATATTTATATCATTGTTGTCTTTCTATTACATAGAAATTTCTGTGTTAGAATTCTATTATATGGAAAGTTACTCCTGTGTAAGAGGATAAGAAAAATAACTGGCTTACACATGCTCCCCTCTCTCCTTACTTTGGTTAATTATTTTCTCTACATTGGTAAGTTTTGTATAATTTTTATTTTGTTTTATAATTGTTACTATTCCTTCTTGTTTTAGATTGGTAACTTGATTCTAAGAATGGTAAATTAACAAACAGCATTATGAGAGGTGTTGTAGGATTCTGGAGCCAGAATGCCTGGGTTCACTGACCTGTGTGTGACCTTGGGCAAGTTACTAAACCTTACTGTTCTGTTGTTGAAAGAACCAAGCTGACTAAAATCTAAAGGAATTAGAATAGGACTTACATTAAGTGTTAAGTAAGTGTTAGTGATTATTACCTTTACTGTTATGATTAGGAAATAATTACTGCAGAACCGAGTAGTGCAATTAGTCTCATTAAAAAGGAAATATAATTTTGTGACACGGAACCTGTGCCACCGGAAGGAGAAATTCTCTGCTCTTCTGCTATAAATTACGATTAGAGTTTACTTAAACTGTATTTGGGTGGTAATGTTCTTCTACAACTTGTTTCAAAATTTCTAGTTAATTTTTTTTAGCAGAAGACCCACACTGATCATCATAATTTCCCAGCTTGATTAAGTATTTGATGGATACAGATTTCTCACTCTTTGAAAATATTTTTCCTTGAAAAATTGGGGTTATTCTAATTTTCACTGATACATAGCTTTCTGAGCACAGCTATCTGGGACTTTTTTCTTTTTTTTTCTTAGTTGAACCCCTGTGTTAGTTACATTGTTTGGGATTCCGTGTCTTCCTCTTTCTTAAATATCTTACTCATTTTGTTGGATTGTATCCTAAAATAATTTTGAAGAAACAGTAAATGAGAGATAACCTGAGAGGTTAAATACCTGAATACTTAAATGCCCGAGGATATCTTTATTTTGCCCTCACACTTGATCATTAGGTAGAGTTTTCTAGTCTCAAATTAATTTTCCCTTAGAAGCCGTTGCCTCAGCGCCTTCTAGCACCCATTGTAATTGACAATTGTGATGCCAAACTAAGCCCGTTCCTTTGTAGACAGTCTTTATTTTTTTCCTCCCCTTTTGAAACTTTAGAAGCTTTCCTTAAGTTATTTTACCAGGATTTATCTGAGTCTCTTTTGTTTATATTCCTTGACAGTTAATTGGTTGGCTGTTTCAATTTCAGGAATTCTTTCTTTGAACTCAGGGAAATTTTTTATTTTTTCATTTCCTCCCCTGTTTTCTTTGTTCTTCCCTCTGAAATATCTGTTACCCATATATTGTACCTTCTGCATATATGTAAGCATCTCTTAAATTTTGTCTTGTATTTTCTATGTTTTGTGTTTGGATGGATTTTCCTGACAGTGTTTCTCAGATCACTGTTTGGTTTTTAATTAAAAAAATTTTTTTTTTAACGTTTATTTATTTTTGAGACAGAGAGAGACAGAGCATGAACAGGGGAGGGTCAGAGAGAGAGGGAGACACAGAATCTGAAACAGGCTCCAGGCTCTGAGCAGTCAGCACAGAGCCCGACGCGGGGCTTGAACTCACGGACTGCGAGATCATGACCTGAGCCGAAGTCGGACGCTTAACTGACTAAGCCACCCAGGCGCCCCTGGTTTTTAATTTTTTTTTAATGTTTATTTATTTTTGAGAGGGGAGGGAGGGGCAGGGAGAGGGACACAGAATTCAAAACAGGCTCCAGGGTCTGAGCTGTCAGCATAGAGCCCTATGTGGGGTTTGAACTCAAGAACTGCAAGATCATGACCTGAGCTGAAGTCAGCCGCTTAACCCACTGAGCCACCCAGGCGCCCCTCACTGTTTGGTTTTTAATAGTAGGCATTCCATGATTTAGTCCTTACACTGGAATTTTTTTTTTTTTTGGTAATCATATTTTTAATCTTCCACATTTTTTCTGTTATTCTCTGATTTCTTTTTTAGAAACTGCTTTTCTTCCTATATGGATACAATTAATAACCGAATCTTTCTGATGATGACATTAGATAGAATTGATTGAAAGTTGTTTCTGTCTTGCATTTATTTATTTTTCTCTATAGGCAATTGTTTTTTTATACTACAGATTTTCCTCAAATATCTGGTAATCCTTGGATGACCATTCATTTTTATGAATAAAGGCTATGCGGATTAGTATGGGTAGTTGGGCTGGTTTTGTTTTGAAGTTGCTTATGCTTACCCCAGATCCCCTCTACATGGGAGGTCATGCATGGGATACTGTGTAATTTGACAGATTTTGCACAGAGAGGTTTCCTTCCTTAGGGTGTGAGGCTGGGGAGCCAGCCAGCTCCAGGTCCTTAAAATTAGCAAGTAAAACCAGACAAACAAGCAAACCAAACTTTACTATGTGGAAAGATATTTTAGCTTATTTATTCCTAAATGGAATTGCTTTTTTTTTTTTTGTTTTTTTTGTTTTCTTTTTTTGGTTTTGTTTTGTTTTGTTTTTACCTTTACCTCTACTGGGTGGATCCATAGATGTCTCAAGATCTTTCCAGAAAAATCTCTCCTTTCTATGTTTAGGGCATACTGAATTCATGTTGCTGATAGGGTGGGCTGGGAGGAGCCATGTGGGAAACCTTCTTTCCTTCCAGTCTTCTCCAGGTTTGCATCTGTTTATTTGTTAGATCTCTTCTTACCTGTTGCTTTATTTTAGAAATCTTCCCTAACTCCTCTCTTAATCTTTCTCATAGTACCTCTTCCTTTCCTCATACTTCATCTTATAATTTAAAATCACATTAGTTATATTGGCCTAGACTCTTTGATTGCAAGTAATAGAAAACTGAGTGTAAATGAGCCTAAAAAAAAAAAAAAAGAAATTATTATTAACTCATATAACCAAAGTAAAAGAAGCATGGTATTTAACCAGACAGAGTTCTCCTCACTTGCTCTCCAGCTCTCTCTCTTCCCCCTTGGATTTGCTTTACTCTGGTTTGGACTTCATTCTCTCAAGCAAACTCTACCAAGCTAGATTTCCCCACAGGGAGCTCCAGGCTTACATACTCAAAGCCAGAGAAGAAAAAAATGTTCTTCCCTGACAGCTCTAGTTAGTAAAATGTGTGGGAGGGGCGCCTGGGTGGCTCAGTGGGTTAAATGTCAGACTTCGGCTCAGGTCAAGATCTCACAGTTCGTGGGGCGCCTGGGTGGCGCAGTCGGTTAAGCGTCCGACTTCAGCCAGGTCACGATCTCGCGGTTGGTGAGTTCGAGCCCCGCGTCGGGCTCTGGGCTGATGGCTCGGAGCCTGGAGCCTGTTTCCGATTCTGTGTCTCCCTCTCTCTCTGCCCCTCCCCCGTTCATGCTCTGTCTCTCTCTGTCCCAAAAATAAATAAACGTTGAAAAAAAAAAAAAAAAATAGATCTCACAGTTCGTGAGTTGGAGCCTGGTGTCGGGCTCTGTGCTGACAGCTCAGAGCCTGAAGCTGCTTTGGATTCTGGGTCTCCTTTCTCTGCCCCTCCCCGGCTCAAGCTCTCTCTCTCAAAAAACGAATAAATGTTAAAAAGAAAAAAAAGAAAACTGGGGGGGGAGAAAACTGGAATTCACCTTTCTTGAACCAATCCTTCTTGCCAAGGAGGTGGGAGTACAATGAGCACAGTCAACAGCAAACCCTTCTTGGAGTTGAGGAGGAGCAAGTCCCCCCGAAAGTGTGTAGTGTTTCAGGGACAGTTTAGAATACGGTGGTTAACGGGAGGTTATCAGGAAAACACAACAGTTGCTTAAACACATAAGAGTTAAATTTTCCGCTACAGAAAGTACATAGATGGAGGTGGTGATGGTCCACAGCTAATGGATGTCAGGAGAGGGGTCATCATATTTCCTTGGCTTTTTCCTCAAGACACCAGCTGCCGCTCTTATCACCACCTCTGCATCCAGTGGAATATGGGAGGAGAGAGAAGAGTGGAAGTGTCAGCCATGAGTATCCCTTTTATCTAGAAAGCTGTAACTTCAGCTCAGTCCTCTCCTGTCCAGAACACACACTTCTTTTCACTTGGTGATTGTGAGTAAAGCTGCCGTAAACAGTGATGTGCAAGTTTTTATATACACATAATAAAGATTTTGAAAAATCTTTAAGAATGGGTTTGCCAATCATATAAAGCTAGAATGAGCTTTAGAAGAAATTGCCAAACCATCTTCCAGAGTGATCCTAGCATTTTTCATTTCTACCAGCAATGAATGAGACTTCCTATTGCTACACATCCTCATCGGCAATTGATTTTGTTAGTTTTTTGGATTTTAACTATTCTTACAGGTGTGCAGTAGTCTCTGAGTTTTAAATTTTTAATGTTTATTTTTGAAAGGGAGAGAGCGTGAGTGGGGGAGGGGCATAGAGAGAAAGAGGGAGACACAGAGTCTGAAGCAGGCTCCAGGCTCTGAGCCGTAGGCACAGAGCCCCATGTGGGGCTCGAACTCACAAACTGCGAGAACATGACCTGAGCTGAAGTCAGAGGCTTAACCGACTGAGCCACCCAGGCTCCCCTGATTTTTAAATTTTTTAAAAATGTTGGGGCGCCTGGGTGGCGCAGTCGGTTAAGCGTCCGACTTCAGCCAGGTCACGATCTCGCGGTCCGTGAGTTCGCGCCCCGCGTCAGGCTCTGGGCTGATGGCTCGGAGCCTGGAGCCTGCTTCGGATTCTGTGTCTCCCTCTCTCTCTGCCCCTCCCCCGTTCATGCTCTGTCTCTCTCTGTCCCAAAAATAATTAAAAAAAAAAAAAAGTTGAAAATAAAAATGTTTATTTATTATTTTTGAGAGAGACAGAGCATGAGCAGGGGAGGGGCAGAGAGAGAGAGGGAGACGTAGAATCTGAAGCAGGCCCCAAGCTCTGTGCTGTCCGATGCAGGGCTCAAACTCATGAACCATGAGATCATGACCTGAGCCGAAGTCGGACGCTTAACCAATTGAGCCACCCAGGCACACCTCTGATTTTTTAAATTAGCAATTCCCTAGTAATAAATGACGTGAAGCATCATTTTATATGCTTATTTGTCATCTGTAATGTCTTTAATTGGGTGTCTGCTCAGATCTCTTCTCCACTTTTTAGGTAGGTTGTTTTCTTATTGCTGACTTTTAACAGTTCTTTGAATATTTGGATACAATTCTAAAGTGATAGGTGATTTGCAAATATTTCCTCCCTGTCACCTGTCTTTTCATTTTCTTAACAGTATGCAGTCCAACTTATCTTTTTTTTTTCTTTTATGGATTGTGCTTTTGGTTTTGAATAAAAAACTCATTTCTAAGTCCAGGTTATCTAGATTTCCTTCAGTGTTATCTTCTAGAAGCTTTCTATAGTTTGGCATGTTACATGTAGGTGTATAATTCATTTTGTGTTAATTTTTATTTATGATACAAAGCCTGTGTCTAGGTTCTTTTTTGGTTTTCATGTGGGCATCCAATTGTTCCAGCCCTATTTGTTGAAAACTTTGTCTTTCCTTTTTTTGATGTGCCTTTTAAAACTCAGTCGGCTGCATTTGCACTGCTCTATGTGCCCATTCTTTCACCCACATCACACTGGGTTGGTTACGGTAGTTTTAGGCTAATCTTGAAATATTAATAGTATGGGCCCTCCATCTTTGTTTTCTTCAGTATTGTGTTGAGTCTTTTTGATGTTTTGCCTTTTCACTTACATTTTAGAATCAATTTGTTGTTATTACAAAATAGCTTGCTGTGATTTGGTTGGGATTGCATTGACTATATATCAAGTTCAGAAAAACTGACATCTTAACAGTACTGAGTCTTTTAATCTATGAACCTGGAATACGTCTCCATTTAATTAGGTCTTCTTTGATTTCTTTCATTAGTGTTTTGTGGTTGTTCACGTACAGATCCTGTACATGTTTTGTTAGGTTTATACATTGTTTTTGGGAGGGTTGTTATTTTAAAGGGTGTATTTAAAAACTTTTCCATTTTATTTTATTTTTTATTAAAAAATTTTTTTTAATGTTTATTTATTTCTGAGACAGAGAGAGACAGAGCATGAGTAGAGGAGGGGCAGAGAGCGAGGGAGACACAGAATCAGAAGCAAGCTCCAGGCTCTGAGCTGTTAGCACAGAGCCCAAAGTGGGGCTCGAACCCATGAACCATGAGATCATGACCTGAGCTGAAGTTGGTCGCTCAACCGACCGAGCCACCCAGGCACCCCAAAACACTTTTCAATTTTAAATTTCAATTGTTCGTTGCTGATACATAGAAGGAAACTGACTTCCATATCTATTGATACTTGTTTGGATGCTGGACATTGTGGTTTTACATTGTTTTAGAATTTCAGATTTTTTTCTGGCAGTTATTTGTGAATTAGTTTGTTACCTTTGAAGTTTATCTTGAAGGTTTATAAGGTTTATGTAGGTATATAGTCGTTTTTAGTGTAGGGCTAATTTAGCCCCACTACTAAACAATGACCCTTCTATGTTCTCTTTTGAATGCCCCATGTATTAAATAAGATCTCCTCACCCTGATGGAAATGCAAATGTTTCTCGGTTTTGTATTAGCTCTGCCAAGTCTTTAGCATACAATATTCAGAAATTTACTCTGTTTTTTGTATGGCTTGCCATTTGTCCTTTGTATGGCTCTATCAAATTTCATTTTATGCATCCACAGATTGGCACGAAGCCGAAGAATCTAGGAGACTTTTGTGAAGATTTATCGAACTCTTTCTCTTCATTGCTTTCTCATTTCTGGCATTTGTTCTTACAAATTCTACTCACCCTGTTCTCCCCATATTTGTATTTCTGTTTTCTCAATTACAGGTACCATTAAGTTCTATTTGGAATCCTGTCCCTGTGTCATGGTTCAGAAATTCTCTATAAGTAGAAATCCATGGCATTCATATTGTTCGCCTTGTTTCTTTCTCTTCTCTCAGAAATTATAGTCCTGTGCTGCCTTTTGTTCAGCATTTGAAAGCAGTTGTTTCATACATTGTGCCATTGTTTTAGTTGTTACTTTAACAGGAAAGAGAAGAAGTCTTGGACTGATTTTTAAAAGTTTGCAGGTAGATATTTTTCTAGCATATTTTTAAAAATTTTGCAGAACAATTCTTTTTTAAAATATGTGTATTTATTTTTGAGAAAGAGAGAGAAAGAGCCAGCACAGAGCCCGACTTGGGGCTCAAACTCACGAACTGTGAGATCATGACCTGAGCTGAAATCAAGAATTAGATGCTTAACCAACTGAGCCACCCAGATGCCCCACAAAATAATTCTTGATTTTGTGGTTTATTTCTAATATATTTATGTGTGTGTGTATTTATATGTACATGGATTCACACACATACAGAGTCTAATATATGTATTTTTCTTGTTAAAATTAGGTTGTTTTCCTGGTTTTCTTTTTTTTTTTTTAATCAAAAAAAAATTTTTTTTTTAACATTTATTCACCTTTGAAAGACAGAGAGAGAGTGCGAATGGGGAAGGGGCAGAGAGAGAGGCAGACACAGAATCCAAAGCAGGCTCCGGGCTGCAAGCTGTCAGCATGGAGCCCAATGCGGGGCTCGAACTCACAGACCACAAGATCATGACCTGAGCTGAAGTCGGCCGCCCAACCGACTGAGCCACCCAGGCACCCCTCCTTGTTTTCTTTAATGCTGAAGATCCTTAACTCTTTACTTAGAACCTGGCATTAAATTTTGTCCCTATTCAGTAACACTCTGTCTCGGTTTATAGTTTTAGATGTTAATGGCCGTAAGTTCAACATTCAAATTATCACTATTTTTACTCCACTCTTTTTTTCTCTTCAAAAATTAATTTATCTTCATTTCATATTACTTTTTGTGCCACAACAATGATTATGTTAAAGTAGAAATGCCATGAACATTTCTAATTTTTAAATAATCATATATTATAATTTAAGGAGCTTAAACAAATCAACATGCATAACTTTATATTTTAAGATAACGTATTAGTTTTCTAGGGGTACCATAACAAATTACCACAGACTGGATGACTTAAACAACAGATTTATTTTCTCATAGTTCTGGAGGCTAGAAGTCCCAAATCAGAGTTTCAGCAGGATTGGTTTCTTCTGAGGTGTGTGAGGGAAAGATCTGTCCAAGGCCTTTCTCCGTGGCTTGTAGATGGTCATCTTTTCCCTAATCCTTACTTGATCTTCTCTCTATGCATCTTTCTGTCCAAATTTTTGCTCTTTATGAGGACACCAGTCACATTGCATTAATGCCTATCCCAGTGACTTCATTTTAAAGTTGACTACTACTATAAAGGTACTGTTTCGAAATAAGATAATATTCAGAAGAACTGAAGGGTAGGATCTCAACATATGAATTTTTGGGGACACAATTCAACCCACAACGTGTAGTAAATTTTTTCTAATATCTAATTCATTATTATTAACATTCTAAATTATTAAAGAAGGTTATCAGTTGTCTTTGGGTGGGAAAACTTGCCGTATGCCTAATTCACTGTTTTCTATATTCTAGATAAAAGACATGTATTTAGAAGGTAATATGAAGGGATGCCATAGCACAGTGGAAAGAACAAGTGTTTGGAATAGGATAAACTCTGATCAGACATCAGATTCTGCCACAGACTTGTATAACCTTATATAAATTACTTAACCCCATAAGTTTGTTTGCTTCCTTTCTAAAAAGGGATGATTAAAAACTGTACTAGGGTTGTTATGAGGACTAGTTCATAAAGTGCCTAGAAGAAAGTAGTAGCTATCACTTTAAGATAGCCAACAATTTATAGCAGCTGAATTACCTTGGTCTTTCCATTTTCAATAAAAAATTCATTGATCTTGAAGAAAGTTTATGTTCATTGAAGCAGCAGTTTTGTGTAATATTTGACTAATCCATACAATGGATTATATTCTAGATTATGCTACATCTTCCCAATATTACTTGCCTTTCCTATTTCTACTTCTGTTTCTACTCCAGCTATGCTATACCTTGGGGAAGACTTGGTTTGAGTGGAGGATAGATGGACATGTACTGAATAAGGGATATCATCCACGTTGCAGCTGAGTTTTGTGGATACAGTGCACTCAATTTTAATTGGATAAACTTTGAGTAGAAGAACAATCTCCTAAGTATGACCTTGGTCCTTTGTTTCATCCATTATGAGGTGAGAGTCTTTCAAGAACATAGTTTTGCTTACTACACTCAAAGGAACCATCAAAAAGGAAGGAATCAAAGTTAAGGAATCATTAAAAAGGCAGTACACACAGAGGGGCCTGGTAGAGCATTACAGGAGAATAGTGTAATGAGATATGAATGACAAGGATAAGGAAACCTTTGAAGAGTGACATATGACATGGTCAAGAAAGATTTATTTTGGTAATAGTTTATTACTGTTGAATGAAAAATTCCACCTAAAAATTATAATGAAACTTTACTGTTTCTTGGTCACCTGAAATTATTGTATGATGATTTCATTTTATGATGGAGAAAGTGGGGTCCAAAGAGGTTTAGTGGATAATCTAAGCTCACACGGTGCTAACCTATGGGAAACGCTGGCTGTGGGAAACAGCTTCTTTTAGGCATGATTCAGCACTAAGCAGGGCATGGGAATTTGGTGAATGAATTTTAATATCCCATCTACAAACTCTTAACTGTGGGACTTGACAGATGAGAAAGAGTTCGTGCTGGCTGTGTAAGATCTGGGATATCTCTGTATTATCCGCGAGAAGGGACTTGACAGAGAATGAGAAGGAATGGGGAAGTGAGTTGATACTCTACTTACTCCAAATGATCCTTCTCTTGACATTCTCTCGGTGGCTCCCCAACTCCTTTTTCTTGAGAGCATTCTTTTTTGTGTTGTATCAGCCAAAATGACCCGAATTTTTAACAACATCAAGAAGGATCTTCAAACCAAAATGGCAAGCATTTCCTTGCCTTGTGGATCCAAACCAGTTGTACTAGACAGGAGGAAAATAATCCAGGAGTAGATATTATTGCAGTTTCTTATTCAATCTCCCCCAGTACCTGATCCTCTATCATTTTCCAGAGAGTTAATGAGAGCTGAAATGAAAATTCTTGCTGCTTTTATACGATTTGTTCATGTGCCCTAGAAGCAGAATGAGGTTCTAGTTTTAGGATAGGTTAAAGAAAAAATATGTCGCATGCTCACACAGTCTGGAGGGAGAAAAGTTATGAACTTTTTCTTTTTAAAGGTGGTACATTGACTACAATCTTAAAAATGTTCTTTGCTGCTCCTAAAGAAACAAAATAATCAGTTGGATAAAGCATTAATTTAAACAAGTGTAGGGGCACAAGTATAGGGTTAAGCATCCGACTCGATTTTGGCTCAGGTCATGATCTCACGGTTTGTGAGTTTGAGCCCCGTGTTGGGATCTGCATGGGCAGTGTGGAGCCTGCTTGGGATTTTCTCTCTCTCCCTATCTCTCTGCCCTTCCCTTGCTTGCTCTCTCTCTCAAAATAAAAAATAATAAGAAAATAATTTAAAAATTTTAAACAAGTATAACATACTTTATGTTGTTTAATTTGGGAAAATAAAATGCATATAGTGGAGATTTTCTATTTCACTGTGTTTCTTTGTGTAAAAATAATGCTCATGAGTATTTGGGATGCGAGAGGGAGTGAGGAAAAGATTTACAGTTGGACTTAATGAGATGAGAAACGTCAGAGGAGATTTCAACTTTCTGCAAAAGACTCAGGCTCTGCTGGCAGGTCAGGTCCCCCTCGCTGGGCGTCGCTTAGGTCTTGCTATCGGCTTCTGCACAGGAAGGCTCATTAAAATGTTCTGTTATTCCGAGATCCTCAACTTGAATATTGTTATCTGGACAGTTCTCTGTTTTTTGCTCTGATGGTGGGATCCTGGGCTGCGTCCAGCCAGCGTAGGTCTGTAGTACAGCCAGTATGCACCGAGTGAGAAGCTTAACATTTTCAGTTCTATGACCTTCATGTTTTTAACTGTTAAATCATAATATCACGTTAAACATAACATAGAGCTTTATCCTGAATTTTAGCTAATTAAACCATAGAGAATTAGATAAACAGTTGCTGTGAAATCATTTTCTTTTCAGTTTAGTAAACTATAATTTTATATTATAGTTATTATATTATATTGTATTATATTATATTATATTATAATTATAATGATGTAATATATTATATTATGTTGTCATAATTCTATATTATGTCCATGAGCAAAGAAGATTTTTATCAACATTTCACTTATGATTGCCAAAATTTCTGGATGCTATATTTGTAGATTTTATGAACTATTTGTGCCTTTGAAAAAAGTTACTATAGCATTTAGATTCATGTCTTTTGCTATAAAGCACCAATTTATTACCTTCATCATTGACTGAAATCACTAAAAAATCTATTTGAGGAGCGTGACGACCGTTACCCAGAACAATTCCAGAGCTAGAGAAATTTTGGACTCCCATTCACCGAAGATTGTATTTGGAGGTTACACTGTTATTTCCATGATCTTATATTCAGAGCTAATCTCAATATAGTCTATTAAGTTCTGAGGTTGTGCGGATTCTGAATGTTGAATACAGAAACATATTGGCTTAAAGCATCGCTTTAACACCAGTTCAGAATAATTATGAAGAAGTATTGAGCTAATACATATGAATATGCTTTGTAAATGGAAGTAATACTTATTTTATATTAAAATATTGACAGGATTTTATCACTGGCTTATTTATATTTATCGTTTTTTAGTGATATTTTGCATTTATTTGCAATGAGGGAGTATCCTATAAAAATTTTCTTGGAAAAGCACTTTACCCCCAAACTGTGTATACATTTTTGCAAAAGCTTCAGTCTTTACTTATTCTGTTTGGAAATTTGAATCTGCAATTTTTACTTGATGATGTCTTTTGATTGTAGTTGAAGAGGTTTTATTATTTTTCAGAGAGATGCACTTAGAATTCATTAGTGAATTGATCTAATTAGGTGTGAGGAATGTAGAGAGACATAATCCAAATCAGACTTAAAACAGGGAACCCTTTTAGGTACTCTGCTATTACAAAGATGAAAAAAAATACTATGAAAATAAAAATGTATTAATTTCACTAAACTTCACATTTTAGTCTTGTTTAAAACCTTATTTTGGTATTAGCCATTGAGAAAGGATGTATATAACTTTCCCTTCCTCAATTAGAAAAAAATCCTAACAAATCAGAATAGGTGTTTGATTCACATATTCAACTCAACACAATTTTGAGGCTCAGTTATCCACCTGGAATTGTAATAGGTGCTTGGAAACAACAATGAAAAATTCACAGCTCTTGAACTTAAGAGATTTATATTCTAGCTGAGAAGGCAAAGATTTATAATCAAGCAGGGACCGTGACAGAAATCTGAAAATCTATATGCAGTGATGCGGAGGAAGTTCATCCCAGTAAGAATTCAGGAATGGGAGAGGGGTTAGGGAAGTCTTTATAGAAGGGATAGTGTTTTAAACAAACCTGGTATTTAAAGAAAGAGGATCTTCCCTCATTATTTTTTTCTGTAATTGTGAAAGTAAAAGCATCAGAATTATTTTTAGAAATCAGCCAGATGTGAGAATCATGGTTTTATTAGAGTGAGTGACAAGGGAAAAGCCGAAGTCTGGGGTTCAAAGGCATTTAAGTGGTTAGGCCTTTTGTGATAGGACTCCCTGGAAGGCCTGTGATGGGTGGCTGAGCTGTACAGGGGAGAGTGCTTTGGGGGCAGCTGGTGAGGGAGGTGGGAATGGGGACTGCAGGAGGGAGGGGGGCATCCTCTTGGGGGGGGTGAGTAGGGCCTTCTTTCCTGAGGCCTGGAGGACTGAGGCAGGGACAGCCTTTCTCTCTGCTTTGTTCATTTTGAGCCACTGCTATTGGCATCTTTTCTTTTTCTGCAAGTGTAATTCAGGGAACTCTGTAGTGAATTTTCTAGATGCATCAGTGATTCCCTAACCTGACTGAGCATTAGGATCACCTGGTGCATTAATTAGTTAATATACAGTGCAATATTGATTTCAGAAGTAGAATTCAGTGATTCCTCATTTATATACAACACCCAGTGCTCATCACAACAGGTGCCCTTTTTAATACCCATCACCCATCTAACCCATTCCTCACCTACTTCCCTCCATCAACCCTCAGTTTGTTTTCTATCATTGAGTCTCTTGTGGTTTGTTTCCTTCTCTTCTCCCCCCCTCCCCCGCCCCCACGCTTCCCATCTGTTCATCTGTTTTGTTTTTTAAATTCCACATATGAGGAGGGATACCTGGGTGGCTCAGTCAGTTAAGTGTCTGACTTCAGCTCAGGTCATGATCTCATGGTTCCTGAGTTTGAGGCCTGCATTGGGCTCTCTGCTGTCAGCACAAAGTCCACTTCAGATCTTCTGTTCCCCTCTCTCTTTACCCCTCCCCGCTCACATTTTCTCTCTCTCTCTCTCTCTCTCTCTCTCTCTCTCTCAAATATAAACATTAAAAAATAAATTCCACATATGAGTGAAATCATATGATATTTGTCTTTATCTGATTGACTCATTTCACTTAGCTTAATACATTCTAGCTCCATCCATGTCATTGCAAATGGCAAGATTTCATTCCTTTTGATGGCTAATTTCCAGTATGTATATGTGTGTGTGTATACACACACACACACACACACGCACGCACGCGCGCGCGCACGCATCTTCTTTATCCATTCAGCAGTCGATGGACATCTGTACTCTCTCCATAGTATGGCTATTGTTGATAATGCTGCTATAAACATTGGGCTGCATGTATGCCTTCAAATCTGTATTTTTGTATCCTTTGGGTGAATACCTAATAGTGCAACTGCTGGATCATAGCGTTGTTCTATTTTTTTTTTTACATTTATTTATTTTTGAGACACAGAGACAGAGCATGAGCAGGAGAAGAGCAGAGAGTGAGAGACACACAGAATCCGAAGCAGGCTCCAGGCTTTGAGCTGTCAGCACAGGGCCCAACACAGGGATCGAACCCATGAACCAGGAGATCATGACTTGAGCTGAAGACAGATGCTTAACCAACTGAGCCACCCAGGCACCCCTACTTTTAGTTTTTTGAGGAAACTCCATTCTATTTTCCAGAGTGGCTGTACCAGTTTGCATTCCCACCAACAGTGCAAGAGGGTTTCCCTTTCTTCGCATCCTTGCCAACACCTATTTTTCTTGTGTTGTTAATTTCAGCCATTCTGACCGGTGTGAGGTGGTATCTCATCATGGTTTTGATTTGTATTTCCCTGATGATGAGTAGTGTTGAGCATCTTTTCATGTGTCTGTTAGCCATCTGGATGTCTTCTTTGGAAAAATGTCTTTCATATCTTCTGCCCATTTCTTAACTGGGTTGTTCATTTTTTGGGTGTTGAGTTTGATAAGTTCATTATAGATTTTGGATACTAAAATCATATATGTTAATGCAAATTTCTTTTCCCATTTTGTTGGTTGCCTTTTAGTTTTGTTGATTGTTTTCATTGACCTAGTGAGCTTTTAAAATGTTAAAAACATTTAAAAAATGTTTTTATTTGTTTATTTATTTATTTATTTTTGAGAGAGAGAGAGAGAGAGAGCAAGAGAGTGAGCAGGGGAGGGGCAGACAGAGAGGGGAACAGGATCTGAAGTGGGCTTTGTGCTGACAGCAGCGAGCCCAATGCAGGGCTCGAACCCATGAACCATGAGGTGCCCCAACCTGGTGAGCTTTTTAAACATACAGATTCTTGGGTCAGTTGCAGATTTATGGAATCTCCAAAGGTGGAATCTAGAAATTCATTTATTTAAAAGGAGTTTTATTGAGATCTAAGTTACATGTCATAAGATTCACCCCTTTAAGCGTAAAATTCAGTGGTTTTTAGTATATTTACAACGTTGTGTAATTAACATTAATTCTCCAACATTTTCACAACAAATCAATCCCCATTTCTCCTTCCTCCATCCTCTGGCAAATGCAGTAATATATTTTCTGTCTCTGTTCATTTGCCTATTCTGAATATTTCATATAAATGGAACCATACAATATGGGGCTCTTTGTAACTGATTATACATTCTTCATTCGTACTTTCATGATTTAAAGACACTAGCTCAGTCACTTAAGTAAGTTTGTAGAAGCATAACTTCTTAGGCTGGGCTGATTACATCATGAACCCCTGGGGTGTGACCAGCATTTCCTAGTCTACATCCTTAAGAGATTTTGATTTAATAGTTCTGAGACTGGCCAGGGAATAAGAATTTTACAGTTTCCCAAGGTACTTTTGAAAACCAGGTGGTTTGGGAGACCACTGTAAGGGATTCTGCAAGTTGCAATAGTTCCATTCAACCCATACCCCACCCCCAGCCACCTCTTTTTATTTTCATCCTACTGCTTCTGTTATGGTTTGGTTTCTTGGCATTTCAGTGGCCTTTTACAAGATCTAACTCCTTTGTGTCCCTTCTCTATTCAGTCCTTCCTCCACACTGCTACCAGGATTATCTTCCTAAAATACAAATTGGATAGTGTCACATCTATGATTAAAAATTCTTTGATGATTTCTTATTTCCTGCAAAATGAATCCAAACTTCTTACTATGACCTTTGAGGCTCCTCACAATCTGTCAATTATCTACTTTTGTCTGCACTCCTGCCACTTGCTGAAAACAATCGAGAGTTCCAGCCACCCAGACTCTTTATTTCCCCCCAACATTTCATGCAACTCTTTGATAATGCTATCGCTTTTCTTGGATTTCTGTCACAGTTGTGGCAGTCTTAGATCTGCAGTGAACCATGCTACATTATTCCATTGGCTTTGGTGGAATAATATGAAAATCAGAGGCGGCTTCTTCAAATAATTTATACTTATGATACAGTTCTTAAATACAAATATTATATGATGTGAAATTATTGAATCTATCTAAACCAAACCTCTGGTTAAGGTACAACACCCATACAGGCATATACTTATTTCCTTGGATTAGGGATACAGGGGGTTAGTATGTTAATCTCTATGGGGTGTCTGCCATGGTCCATTGGTGGCATTGTAGGCCAGATTGCTTTCTTTTTCTCTGGCAGCTGCCGAGGCCATCCGTGTTGGTTGGATTCAGTATGAAGGCTTTCATTAGAGCTTCTGGTCAGAGGCTCAACCTTCCAGCATTAGCAACGGGAAGGAATACTATGCACTCTTCCAACTGGAGATCTTATGGAGCTATGAAAATTGTAGCACACATTTTAGTGAACTCATATAGTTTTAGTCATATACAGTAAAACTTTGGATTGCAAGTAATTTGTCCTGTGAGTGTTCTGCAAGATGAGCAAACATTTCTAATAAATTTTAACTTGATAAATGAGCGATGTCTTGCAATATGAGTAGTATGTGATGCTGAATGTCACATGATCACAACTGAGCCACTGGTTCTCATTCTCTCTCTCTCCCTCTCTCCTTCTCTCTCTCTCTGTCTCTGTCTCTCTCTCTCTCTCTCTCTCTCTCTCTCTCTGTGGGATTGTGAGTGATCATCTCCCATGCTCAGATGTTTGGTCTCAGGCCGCAGTGTTAGGCAGAAATAAGTGATTTTTCAGAACATTGGAAGGTGCCCACAACTGGCACTAGTGTATTTTCTGTCACTTAAAAGCACCCATGGACCGTCCTTTGCTTTTCCAGACAAGAGTAAGCTAGGAGTGCTTTGCTTCCTTCTATGTCAGGCTGCCTGCAGATACAGACCTTTGCTGCCTTATTGCCAGTTACATTAAATACAGTATATGACAGGAGTTTATTAATACTGTACTGTAGTCAACATCCATGAGAGCGTGTACAATGGCCCTCATGCAGAAAAAGGTTGAAAAGAAAGGCAGTAAGAAGAAGGAGATGATTACAGTGGAAGTGAAGAAAGAAATCATCAAGAAGTACGAATGAGGTATGCGAGTGGCTGAAATTGCAAGATATTATAAGAAATCCACATCTGCATCTTGTCTGCAGAGGAGGAGGAGAAAAAAGCGGACGAATCCCTTACTTCAAATGAGATTAGGGAGATATGTAAAATGTGGGAAACAGTGCCAAATTTTGTAGAAAAGCACCACCTGAATAAGGCCGTAGTAGTGTGAGCAATGAATCTGTTCAACAACAATGCAATGTCACATTTTCACAAAATCCTCAAAAGGAGGCAAAAACAAATGTCGTTGGATAGATTCCTTGTTAACGTTGCGAGAAAAGAAAAAGAGTCCATTGGGCCAGTAGACAGCAGTGATTTCTGTGAGTGATAGAGAAAGTTGTCCTACACAGTAACCCTCCTCTCTCTTGTCTCCCTCACAGCAGCCACGAAGGTTTTCAAAGTTAAGTGAAGGTTAATTTGTTTATTTTCCTTTATATTTTGTATTTTTTATTATTTTGTATTATATTACAGTATTGTAATCATTTTTAAGTGTTTTTTTCTTACTTTTTTGAGAGAGCATGAGTGGGGAGTGTCAGGGAGAGAGGGGGACGGAAGATCCAAAGCAGACCTGGTGCTGACAAGCTGACAGCAGCAAGCCCAATGTGGGGCTTGAACTCATGAACTATGAGATCATGACCTGAGTCAAAATTGGACAATCAACTGACTGAGCCACCCAGGTATCCCTATTGTAACGATTTTTATACGAATATTTTTGGGTTGTGGAACGAATCATCTGAGTTTCCATTATTTCTTATGGGGAAATTTGCCTTGATATAGAAGTGTTTTGGATTACAAGCATGTTTCTGGAATGAATTATGCTCGAAAACCAAGGTTTTACTGTATACAATTAGTGCCTGTATTGGCTCTGTTGCCCCACTCAACTGGTTGTGGGTTTGACATACATTTGAGTTAGGCAACCCTGACATGTTGATCCTGGATATAATTTGTGTACCACTCCCACCTCCATGGCTATGGTTTTATTTATAGGTACATTGAGCAACCCTGCCATATTGCTTCTGATCAGATGTGGTATCCTGCAGTAGAAACAGGCAGCTTTCAGGACTTTGTGCTGATAAAGTACTATGTCAGTACTGGGACTTGGGACCATAACTCAGAGTTATAAACGTTCGAAATACGTTTCTACTTGTCTAATACATACTTGTGTAGATCTCATGTGTCTGACATCTACATACTCCAAGTCCTCTGGCCTTCTATGATAACCCTTTCTTTTAACATTTAAGTAAAACTGCTTGAATTCCCATCTGGCAGACTGAGAGATCTGACCTCTGTCCTTTATGTTACCCAGAACCACCTTTCCTCAGCATATTTGGAAAAGGTGGGGTAAGGCATACTGTTAATTGTTTGCCAATGTTCACATCCTCTCCCTCTGGGTGAATTATTCTTCTTTGCTCTGTTGAAGAAGAATATCTTTGTAATATGGCTTGCTTTGGTTAATAAAATATAAGAGGAAATGATGTGTGTCACTTCCTATTGCTTTGCCGCACTCCTTTCTCTCTGCCAAGAGATTACTATTGATGTTCCAAATAGTGACTGCTCTGTCTGATGATCCCAGCCTGAAGATGATGAAATGTGAAGAATGGCCCTTGCTTAGCCAATCCACAGTGAACTCCAGCCCAGGCAAGAAATAAACCTTTGCTCTTCTAGGAGACCTGATAACTTAGGTGTTTATTATCATAGCATGCCCTATGATCTAAAACAATGCCTAGCATTTGGCGGGTGTTCATTAAATACTTGATGAATGAATGAACTTGAGCAAGGTACTTTCCAGGTGTCTCAAACTGGTATACTAAAACTGTCTTCTCATCTTCAGTGTGGTCCTGGACTAGTGAATAATAGAAATACACTATTGTCTTAAAGCAACAGTGTCTAAAAGACATTTCAGGGGGACAAAAACATTATTTCAAGTTGAAGGACACGTTCATATAATATAGAATAGAGCACAAATCTCACAGGAATTTTTAAGGGAAAAATACAAGTTTTCCAAGAATTTTCATGACAGTATGGGATACTGCTTCAAGCTATGTTCCCAAGACCCCTTGGAGATGTTTGAGAAGCTTTGATAATCGCCGAGTCTCTGTTTTCTCTTCTCTGAAATACTTCCTGGCCGGAGACCTCACTGCCACCATCTCTAAGACGGCCGTGACCCTGATCAGCGGGCTCAGTGGCTGCTGCAGGTGCGAGCAGATTGCCGCCAACCAGCGGTGCAAGGGCATCGCAGACTGCATCGAGCGCATCCCCAAGGAGCAGGGTGTGCTGCCCTGACCTGGCCAACGTCATTCGCTACTTCCCCACACACACCCTCAACCTGGCCTTCCGGGATAAGTACAACCAGATCTTCCTGGAGGGGGGAGGGGCGTGGACAAGCGCACACACTTCTGGAGTTATTTTGCCGGTGATCTGGTCTCAGGTGGGGCACCTGGAACCACCTCCCTCTGCTTCATTCCCCGCCCCCCCCCCCCCCCCCCCCCCCGCGCTGGATTTTGCCAGAACCCAAGTGGCAGCCGACATGGGGAAGTCCGAGCAGGAGTTCAAAGGCCTGGGGGACTGTCCGGTAAAGATGACCAGGCACCGGGGCCTGGATCACGGCTTCAGTGTCTCGGGGCAGGGCATCACCATCGTCCACTCGGCGGCCTACTTCGGCGTGTACGACCCAGCCGAAGGCATGCTCCCGGGCCCCAGGAACACCCCCAGACCGTGACAGCCGCGGCATGCGGGCCCTCCTGCCCCTTCGACACGGTGCAGCTGCGGGTGATGATGCAGTGGGGGCACAAAGGAGCTGACGTTACATACGAGGGGGCCCTCGACTGCTGGTAGAAACCTTCCATGACGAAGGGGGCAAAATCTTATTCAAGGGCACATGGTCCAATGTCCTGGGGGCCAGGGTGCGCCTTTGTGCTGGTTCTGTACGCGAGCTGAAGAAAGTCATAGCGGTGTGCTTCCCAGACACGGGGACCAAGGCCATCACGTAGAATACTTATGTTAGGGACCACTGATATTCGAGAAATTCCATTGTCCTTGCCCGGCCAGATCACGTATAGAGGACTAGGGAAGGTTCTAAAAGGAGCTCTTTGCGATGGACCATTGGCACCAGATTCCATGTATGGGTTGTGGAGGCTGGGGGTGGGAAGGGGATTTAGGACCTCTTCGTGAGTCCACAGGCAGTTTCGCCACACTGACCCTAGAGTCCAGGTGCTTGTGGGACCTTAGTTGTGTTTAAGCACTTAATTTAAGAATCATGTCTCCGTTTGTACTTAAGCACTGTTCTCTTTTGCACAGCTGAATGTTTGCAATTATGTTTCATGTCCAGCATTCTCCTGCAAAACCATAAAAACTGGGACACAGAGAAAAAACAAAACAAAAGAAAACAAAACTCTTGTTTGGACAAGAGTAGGCAGAGGGTCTTTCAGGGGGGCTCCATGGTGTAAGCAGCCTTGACCTGGGAGCGCATCCTTGGGCTCCAGTGAACATAGGGCTCTGTCAAGTCACTTAATCCACTAGAACCTCAGACTCAGGAAAAGATGTGCTTACACAGTTGCTGTCTGTCCCACTGGACTTTTATTTTTGAGGAATAATATATTTGAAAGTACTTTGAAAATCACTAAGCTTTATCATTCCAATTAAAAATTGATAGGGAATTTTTGCAGTCTTTTCAAATTTCAAGATTTTATTTATGTTATAATTCCACTGGGTGGCAGTATTTCACTTATACTCTACTGTAATTCTATAGTTTGTATATAATCTCAGGAAAAAAAAAAAAGAATTTAATCACAATCTCATTATCTCCCCAACTTATCTTTCCACTTTCTCCTCCTGTGTACTCCCTATCTCCCAAAAGAATTCTGAGAAACAGTCACCATTCATTTAAAAAAGATTTAATGACATAAATGTGAGGACAGTCACCGTAAGAGAGAGGTTTGTCCAGAACTTCTGCTTCATTTGGGAGGAAGTGTTAGATAGCTTAATTTTGTTCAGATGTAAGCAAATTACTTTGATGTAGGTAATTAAAACCAGTTGAAAATCACCTATAAAAATCTTGCCACTGGCTTTTTTGTGAATGCTTTAACAATGATTTTTTTTTTTTAAATAAACTCATTTGGACATTTTTGACTGATATTATCATGGATGCTTGCTTATTTTATCCTGTGTATCATAAGATCATAAAGTTGTTGTGCAGATTCCTTTGATGTCTATGACATGTTTGAGAAACACTTTATCATGGTTCTATATCAGTTAACTTTGTGTCAGAATTTCTTAGAGAATCAATTCTACAAGATAAGTTAAATAAGACAAGTACCCTTATAAATCTTGGTAAGTGATTCCTTGCTGACTTCTGTTAATATTGAGGCTTCAATGTAAGTGGCAGGCTAGGTCTCCTGGAGTAGTCTTGTTCTGTAGCATGGAAAAAAGTAATTCTTTGGCAACATGGTGAAATGCTAGTTTTCACTTGTAAAGAGACCGCCAATATGATTTTTATACGTCCGCAAAGACTACATTCTGTATGTACAAGCGAAAGCAGCTAGGTGCTTTGGAAAAATTAGGCTGTTGAAAAGCTGTTTATAAAACTTGATGTCGATAGAGAAATCTTCATTTTTAAATGGTGATTCTTGATGTTTAATTTAAATTTTGTGTCAAATAGATCTTTGCTGTTTTCAGGGAGGAAAAAAAAAAGAATAAGTTAAAAAAATATTTATGTCTAAAGTTGAATTGATATGTTAATGAAAATTTCATCTCTTTCTCTGATGGCCATAGTTATAAAGCACAATTCCTTTTTCCACTATACATAATAATGATAAGCTGTATGCACTGTGTGCATGAGCATTTAAAAACATTTTTTGAGGGGCACCTGGTAGCTCAGTCAGGCGTCTGACTTAGGCTCAGGTCAGATCTCACAGCTCATGAGTTCGAGGCCCGCGTCAGGATCTGTGCTGACAACTCAGAGCCTGGAGCCTGCTTCCAATTCTGTGCCTCTCCCCTGCTCATGCTCTGTCTCTCTCTCAAAAATAAATAAACATTAATTTTTTTTAATTTTGAGGAAGATTATTCATAGCTTTTCACTGATTCTCAAAGGGACTTATGACTCACAAAAAGATAAAAAAAAAACCCACCTTGATATTTCGCCATCATTACATATTTTTAAGGAGCTTTAAAATTGCTTTAGAAGTCTTACCTCATCAAATAATTAATAATCATCATTTATACAAGGGGAAAAATGGAGGAACGTTGCATCTTAGTTTCAGTAAAGAATTTTAGAAAAATTTCCCGGGGCGCCTGGGTGGCGCAGTCGGTTAAGCGTCCGACTTCAGCCAGGTCACGATCTCGCGGTCAGAGAGTTCGAGCCCCGCGTCGGGCTCTGGGCTGATGGCTCAGAGCCTGGAGCCTGTTTCTGATTCTGTGTCTCCCTCTCTCTCTGCCCCTCCCCCGTTCATGCTCTGTCTCTCTCTGTCCCAAAAATAAAAAAACGTTAAAAAAAAAAAAAAACTAAAAAATAAAAAAAAAACAAAAATTTCCCAATTTTTTTGTCCGCAAATTGGAAAATGACTGGCTGGCTAATAGACAAGTTAGGTGGATTCACGCTAGTTGAACAGCTGACTGATGAACCAGTAGAACATGAGCGTGAGTGCAAGTGGCTTTTTACAAGTCACTTTATTCTAGATCCTTTCCTGCTAAATCTTTTTATCAGTAATTTAGGACGCATGCTTATCGAGTTTCCTGGTAAGAGATGAACTGGGTGAGATAGTAGCTATTTTGTTTGAGAGAAGCAGTATTCAAAATTTGAAGTCCCCAAAGTAGGAATAAACCAACAAGAAGAAAATAAAAGTCAAGTCTTATATTTGCACCAATGAGCTATTTTTAAACAGAGAACTAAGAGAAATTTGCCTTGGGAACAATTCAAAGTGAAAAGATTTGGATGTTTCAATTAGTTTTAGTTTTAGGGAGAAGCTGGCATGATTTGGGCAGAAATTGGTCAGCATTTATAAACTAGGTGGGTTGTTGAAAAACTCAGTGGTCCTATCTTTGGAACACATGAGCCCATGTGGAGTCACTGTTGCTATAGTTTTGTCTTGAAACATATAGGTCTGGACAAAGCTGTTGTTAAAACGATACGAGCTTCTTTTCGGGGCACATCTGTTTTGTAAGTCAGCCTACAGTTTGCGAACTAACAAGAAGGACTGGAAGGGATATGAGAGGAATGGTAGTTAAGAATTCTTACTGAACACCAGCTGTGGTAGGTCCTATGTTAAATCCTTTGAATGGGTTATCTAATGGAATTCTCTCATAACAACCCTGTGAAGGAGCTGGTACCAGGATTCCTTTTTCACAAATGAGACAATGGAGGCACAGATTGCTTAAAGGGATTTCTCATTCCTGTTTACAGATGGTAAATTCATATAACTTGGAATGGAGTCCCCGTCTGGATCATGAGCCCATGCATTTAACTGTTCTAATATACTGCCTTCCAGAAGAGGAGTATTATGGAGCCAACAGGGGAAAGATTAAACAGAGAGTGGTCACTATCTTTAAATGCTATAGGCAGGTAAAGAAAGATAAAAAATGAATCTGACAGGAGATGACTTCATTTCAAGTCTTTTTAGTGGAGTGTTGAGGGCAGATGTCAAATTGTAGTGCCCTGAAGATTGAATATTGAAGAAGGGTATATTTGGTGGGGACAGGGCTAGTTAGGGGAAAGAGAAGGTTATAAGAGATGATGGCAGGGCAGCCCACAGGAAAGCCGGAAGAGGAGGAGAAGGTGTATGGCTAGAAGCGGGAGGAGATTTTGTGTTACAGCAAAGAGGTTCTACGAACCAAACATATCAAGAACTGGACAAACAGACTGTTCCTCTCTCTCTCTGTCTTTTGGGCAATTTTCAAGTTTGTAAAGTGCATTAAAATGCTTTCAGTTTTACTGTTGATTTATTTAAAAA
The DNA here is from genome assembly GCF_007474595.2 of Lynx canadensis. Classification (NCBI taxonomy): domain Eukaryota; kingdom Metazoa; phylum Chordata; class Mammalia; order Carnivora; family Felidae; genus Lynx; species Lynx canadensis. Next base: position 132,033,179 of record NC_044307.1, on the reverse strand, counting down.
TACTTTACAATTCAAATGTAATGCATTGGGTACTTTTGAATAAAATCAAGTAGAGACACGTGATACCTAAACCAATGTGGTTCCTTTTCCAAAATGGTTTGCTGGGAAAAGAGACATACATGCTCAAGCCCATCACAGCCACTATCAGTGGCCTAATTAGCATTTGTCCCCCCATGCTTTGTCTGATTTGTCTTGACTGCACTGGGATGAATCATTAGTGCTTTAATCTGTGTGGTTCTCTTGTCCCCCCAGGGCTAGCAGTTGGTCTCAGGAGAGCTGTGTCATCTAGTTCTGGTGAATGAGATGCAAGAAGTTTTTTAGGTGTGGCTCCCAGGAGAGCTCTCACTTTTCCCATGAAAAGGAACCTAGGTCCCTCCCCCTTTTTATGACTGGGAAGTGGAGTGTCTGTCCGGACGTGATGCCTAGGGGTCAGTCTTTGAACATGAGGTGACAAGTATGACAACAAGATCAATGTGTGAAGGGTGGCAAAGCGGACCGTCAAAAAGCACTTGGTATTACATCAGTTCTGGGCTGCCTGGCTTTATGCCTCTTATTATGAGAGAGATAGACCTGTATTTGTTGAAGTCCCTGTTGGTCAGATTTTCTGTTGCTTGGAATCAGACAAAGTTCGGAGACCAGCAAAACCCTTCTTCAACTATTTCTTAATACAGACGTAGTTTATGTTTATAGCTATGGTAACTTCTAAGATAATGTCTCTGATTGGCCCTCTTTTATTTTTTACAGCCTGTAATATCTCACTAATATCACATTGAAAACACTGTGGCTTATCAATTTCAGAAACAATTTCGTCTTTAAAAATTATATTTGACCACTCTATTTGCTATTTCAGTTAGCTGTACATGTCTAGTTTCTTTCCAGTAACTAGAGTCATGCCTGCATGATGTTTGCATCAACTCCGTAATATCAAAAAATACTTTTTCTGTGGAGGAAAGCAAAACACAAAGCCACTAGAGATGGTTCTCACTTCAGAACTAGATCAGGGAATACTTTATTAAACCATTTGATTGACACTCTAGAAAATCTTAATTGAAGAGAGATTTTTATGCCAAACATTTACTTACTGTGGAACCGCTAAAATGCATGTCTGCTTGGTTAGGAGGAGGTTAAATGTAAAATAATCCTCAATGTTCTTCAGAGTCCTGGGGTGAATATGATTATTTTGTGTTCTTTGCATCTAAATGTTCACACTCTTGAGATGTGCCTTCTAGGGAAGGTTATCACCTTCTGCCTCAACATTATTTGTTTTAAAGTACACGAGGTGGCCCAGGAGCTTTTGTAGTGGGCATGGAGCTATGAAAAACAAACGGGTGAAATCTGGTTGGAAGCATATTCTTCTATATAGGGAGTCTAATACTAATATAGATGCTTCCTCTATTTTTAGAGTGACTTGGATTTGTGTTCAGATGATGAAACACGATAAAATTTCTACTCAATTCTGGGAGTGCTATGGTGAGAAAAATTGACCTGCCAATTTACAAACAGCAAAAGTCTAGACACTACCATAAAAATTGTTTAAATGACAGTGGGAAAATCAACATTAAAAATTATTAGAGCAATTAAGAAAAAATTTATTAAACACATGAATAAGCATCTCTGCATGTGACACAGAAAGTAAATGCAATATCCAGAAAATATATCCAATTATGCAGAGATGGAGCATTTTAATATGCTGATCTGCTTGTTTAATCCCTTGAGTCAAGGCATAATTAGCTACCAAAAGATTTGATCACTTCAAATCAGATGGTCAAATCTTTTGGCTTTGCTCTAGACTATCATCACATTGAATGAATTATTAATAATTCAGTCTTGGTGCTTTGAGTCAAGCCTATTAATAACAATCTTAGTTTTAGATTTTCCCTAAAAATTTTATAAGAAGGAGAGCTCTGTTATTATATTTAAATTTAAATGGAAGTATAATTGCCTGGTTATGCCATTGTTTGGGATACTTTTCAAGAGAGGCTTCAATCCTTGAGATGCTTCCCATTTTGAGATGTGTGTATCATCATGAATCCCTAATTAGTGTAAATCTTCTGCATTAGAAAAAAATCTGAGTTCTTAACTAATGGCTAGAGAAGTGGTAGTTCTGTTCTCTGCTTTTTCAAGTCAGTTGTTTTATTTTTTTATTTAAAAAAAAAATTTTTTTTTTCAACGTTTATTTATTTTTGGGACAGAGAGAGACAGAGCATGAACGGGGGAGGGGCAGAGAGAGAGGGAGACACAGAATCGGAAACAGGCTCCAGGCTCCGAGCCATTAGCCCAGAGCCCAACGCGGGGCTCGAACTCACGGACCGCGAGATCGTGACCTGGCTGAAGTCGGACGCTTAACCGACTGCGCCACCCAGGCGCCCCTCAAGTCAGTTGTTTTACTGTGCTTACTTTAGAATTTGGTAAGTAGGATCAACCCCCTGAGTCTATATTGTGTTGTCACTCTACCCACTGGAATAAACACATTTGTTGCTGTTATCTACTTCCTGCTTTGAATCATACTCATTCATACATTGCTGTCCTCTCTGTTATGTATCCAGAACATACCCTGTTGTCAGTCACAACTTGAGAGCCATCCCCTCCATTGCAAATCCTTTCTCGGTAATTCTGGCCCACACGGATACAGCCGTCTCCACTTTTCAGTCTTCCACATCCATGTACACATCATAAATCTATCATAGTTTTCTTTCCCAGTGGGCCAGTTGCCCATTAAAATATATCTTAACATAACATTTCAGTCACCATACATTGAAAATCGCATTGGAAAGGAAGCCTGTTTGCCATTCTTGAATATTTCGTTTATGTGTTAGTATTTTGTCATATGGTTTTACAATTATTTTCATAATTTAAGGTAGCTTTGTTTCATTCACTAATTGCTTTGTGTAACTTTTGTGTAACTAACCAGGGTCCATTCATTGGGAATCATGTTTTAAATTTCATTTTTCAACCTCAGTTTACCACAGAGCTGGATACATAAGCTCTCAATAATACTTGGATATGTATTAAACCCAAGGATATTTCTTGGGTATGAATGCATTAGTCTGCTCATGCTGCTATTGCAAAATATTCTAGATTGCTTAAACGACAGTTTAATTCTAGGTGGCTTAAACGACAGAGGTTTATTTTCTCACGGTTCTGGAAGCTGAAAGTCCCAGATCAGAGAGCCATCAAATTCGGTTGCTGGTGAGAACTCTTTTTCTGGCTTGAGTTGGCTGCCTTCTCACTGTATCCTCACACTGCCTTTCCTCTATATGTGCATGGAGAGAGATCTCAGGTGTCTCTTCCCCTTTTTGTAAAGACACGAGTCCTATTGGTTTAGGATCTCACCCTTATGATCTCATTTAACCTTAATTACCTCCTTAAAGGCTCTATATCTAGATACAGCCCGCATTAGGGTTTTAGAACTTCCACATACAAATTTGGGGGAAACATAATTTAGTTCATAACAAGGAGCTCTTAAGTTATTAGTAAATATTTTAAGAAAATAACTATTGAATTTTTCTTTTTCTGTAAGTTCTTTTTTTTTCTGTTATATTTCTTCAACCTAGCTTGATGTAAGCCTCCATTTCACCTATATTTTTCTATAATCATGGAAGTTTTCCCTTGTAATGTTTTCTGCTTTCTATGGCTTGGCAGGTGTTAACTTTTTTCCTTAAAGTCTTAGCTGGAACTGGTCAAGACTCTTCTGGGAGTTTTACCTAAAAGGTCCCCCCCCCCCCCGGAGGCTTGGCAGGGAGTGGGCCCAAGGCTGAGCTTTGTTAATCACTCCTGCTGCTCCCCTTTTCTGTATACCTCAAGCTCACCTTGAAGGGACCAACACATCATACCCACCCACTAAACAACTGCCTCAAGGACTTTTGTTGATGATCTCATAGGATTGGAAGCATATATGAATGGTGTTAAGTCTGATTATTAGTGAGGCCAGATCTATTATGGGCAGAGGTTAGGGATGAGCCTGCTGACTTGTAGTTCCATCAAGTAAACGTCTTAGTGTGAGTGGCTCATTTTTGACTAAAAGGAATGGACAGGTTTGTATGTCCAGATATACAGAAAGGATGATATTGATGTACCCCACATTTCAACTTACTATTTGCCATAAAAATAGGAATCATAATTAATCCTCAGTTTTCTACTTTGAAAGACAGTCACACACACAAGTGCATACATGCACATGTGCCCACGTGTGCACACACACGCACATACATACATACCTGAGCCAGATGTTTGACTCATTACCATAATCATCCTGTCACATTTGATATTTTCTTTCTTGGTTCTCCAAACTCTAGCCTCCTTAACAAATAGCATTTTCATATCTCTAAGTCTAACTCCTGTTTTTTATCATGGCTAAGTGGGCCACTTTTTTGTGTTTGGAGTTATTATCATTTTTAATCAAAACCCTTGGAGCTCTTTCCTGAATTTGTTGGATTGCTTTTTACTGGATTTTTCTTAGATGTTATTTCAGCTCTAACTATAGGTATGACACTCTTAACTGTATGAACTTCCTATTATTTTAATGCAATATTGTTCTACAGGAATGAGGTTTTGTCTGTGTGCCTGAGTTAGTATAGAAATTTCTTCATATCCCCAGGTAGTCATTGATTTCCTAGCTTTCATTAGCCAAATAACATTACTTTTGCCAGTAGCATGAAATGTTGTCTACTTATATTTTTCACTTAAGATTTGTGCATTTCTTTAATGAACTAAGACAAAAATCTTGTAAGTAAAAATGTTCTATGTAAGTGTTGTATTATGTATCATTTTCTTATTAGATCTTATTGTTTTATATCTTAACACTTTATTCTGTTGTGTGTGTGTGTGGGTGCTGATATTTATTTATTTAATTATTTAATCTATTGGAGAGAGAGAGAGAGAGCGCGAGCCGGGGAGAGGGGCAGAGGGAGAGAGAGAGAGAATCTTAAGCAGGCTCTATGCTCAGCATGGAGCCCAACATGGGGCTCGATCCCATGACCCTGGGATCATGACCTGAGCTGAAATCAAGAGTTGGGCGCTCAACTGACTGAGCCACCCAGGCACCCCCATATATACTACAGATTCTATCCAGTCCCTGTTGTTGTGAATTTGGGAGGTTGGAACCTCTCTAAGATGCCTGTGGAAGCAGGGAAGGTTTACATCCTCGTGGTCATCCTTGAGTTTGCTTTCCTGCTTCTGCTCTGCTTAGCAGATGCACCTTGTGGCCTTGCTTATGTTGCCCTGTTTTACATGAACTCAATGTAGGCGAGGAATCCAGTTTTTAAGTAAATTTTTCTTAATGGACTGTCTTCTTTCTGTCCACATAAGAAATTCATGTGTGAATGTAGTAGATAATTTTGAGGGTTGAGGAAGAAGAGAAGAGAGGGATGTTACAGGAGGGCAAACAACTTCAAAATAATATTAAAATGCTTGTCTTTAACTGCCCTTTGGTGTTCTCATGACCAGCTTGTTTTGACTATCCACTTTACCTTACGTAGCTTACCCCTGAACTGTCTCTTCTCTTTCCTCTTTCTCCATTTTACCTTTCCTTCTTAACCTTTACATCCCCCGCCCCCATCCTCTCCTTTAATTGCCTCTGAGTCCTCTAGTCTATGAGGCAGTTCAGCTGTCTCCCACCACTGGCCCCCAACTCAGCTATTTTCTACCATTGCATATTGCAATTTATCAAAGGGCTCAACTGGAACAGGATCCACTCTTAAAGAGGCAATTCGCTGAACAAAAAGACTTTTTATGTTTTACTTTGTTTTACTTGTGCCATAAGAACAGAATATCAAAATGCTGAAGAGTTGGTAATGGTTATACCATGTTTGTACAACTTTATGCACCAATAACTTTTGAGGTAGTAACAGATGGGGCATGAGAGAGATTTGATTTGGGTGAATTACTAGCTAAAATTAGAGATTAATGTGTTAGGTTCAGAATTTATTTTCATGTGCTAGAAATAAAAACTTCAAAGTAGTCAAATTCCAAAAAGGATAGATTCACATAAAATAACATGTGCATAATAATTATAATTTTAATCTTAAGTAGACTACACTATCCAAATAGTTTTCGCTTATCTAATATAACTTCAAAACTTTTGACTTTGTAAAGAATAAACTTCTTTTAACCTGAACTTTCAAACTGGTAGAACTATTTGAAATAATGTGTTATGATTTTAAATTCTGAGGTTTCTTCTCTGGTTTTTACTGGAGTGTCAGAAAGCAGGCCTCTTACTCCTTCACATTTATTCACTTTATATTAACTTACCAAATTTGCCTTGATGAACAAATAACATGATAGCCAAATTTGGTCCCAGGAAACAGGTGTTTATTGTTCATTAAATCAATCCTTTCCCACTTTTCTGCCAATAACATATTAGTTTATCCTACTTTAGTGAGCTATTTGTATGTTTACTTACACTAAATTAATGCTAATGAATAACTGGCAATGACCAGCTCCAATCTGGAAAGATAATTCACTTTTATTTTGAGGTAATTGTATATTCACATGCGACGGTTAGACGTAATAGGGAAAGATCCCGTGTAACTTTTATTGTTTCCCTCAGTGGTAATATTTTCATTACCACAACATTCCCCCTCCTCTCCAACCTTCCAACCCTCTTCAATATTTGGCAACCACTAATCTGTTCTCTGTTTCTATAAATGTTTTCATTTCAGGAATGTTAAATACATGGAATCCTAGAGTATGTATACCTTTTTGAGATTGGCATTTTTTCCACTTAACATAATTCTTTGGAAATTCGCCTAGGTTGTTGCACATATCAATAGATCATTCCTTTTTATGGCTAATCATGGTATAGATGTATCACAAATTTGTTAAAGCATTCACACACTAAAGAACATCTGGGTTATTTCTAGGTTTTGACCATAATAAATAAAACTACCGTAAAAATTCTTCTACAGGTTTTTGTGTGAAGGAAAGTTTAGTTTCTCTGAGATAAATGCCGGGAGTACAGGTGGGTAGTATAGTACTTGCAAGTTTAATTTTTAAAAGAAATTGCCAACATTTTATCAGAGTGATTGTACCATTTTACATTCCCATTAGCAGTGTATGAGTTATCCAATTTCTCCCAGCTTTGTATATAGAAGTTGATGTCCTATTTTTTCTTTTATAAAAATAAAAAAAATTCTTATAGGTGTGTAGTGATATCTCATTGTGGCTTTAATTTGAATTTTCCTTAAGGCTAGTGATGTTGAACATTTTTTCAAGTACTTATTTGCCATCTGTATATCTTTTTTGGTGAACTGCCACTTCTTGTCTTTTCCTCATATTCTAATTAGATTGTTACTTAATTGTTGAGTTTTGAGAGTTCTCTAATATTTTAGATATTAGTCCTTTGTTGGGTATATGGTTTGCAAGTATTTTATTCTAATCTGGACTTGTCTTATTTTTCTCTCACAAGGTCTTTTGCAGAACAAAAGTATATAATTTTGATGAAATCAAATTTATAAATTTTTGCTTTTTGGATTGTGTTTAGTGTGAAGTCTTAGAACTCTGTCCAGCCCTAAATATTGCATTTTATCCTAATTTTTTCTGAAAGTTTACATTTAAGTCCATGATCCATTTTGAATTAATTTTGTATCAGATGTAGAGGTTGAGTTATCCAATCCATGAACATGGTATGCTTCTCCACTTATTAGATCTGCTTTGATTTCTTTTCTAACATTTTGTGGTTTTAAGCATATAAATTGTGTACATGTTTTTCTTAGATTTATACCTAAGTGCATGGTATTGTATTTAATTTTAATTGTCAAATGTTCATTGCTATTATATAGAAATAAAGTTTATTTTGCATAATTGCCTTATATCATGTGATCTTGCTAAACTCTCTTATTCTAGGAGGTTTTTTTTTTTTAATTAATATTATTGTTTCCTTGGGGTTTTCTTCTAGACAGTTATGTCATCTGCAAATAAGGACAGTTCTTTCTTTCTTTCTTTCTTTCTTTCTTTCTTTCTTTCTTTCTTTCTTTCTTTCTTTTCATGCCTATGTTGAGATTGCATAGAATTGGTATTGATTCTTCTTTAAACATTTGGTAGAATTATTCATTGAAACCACTTACTTGGGCTTTGAAACTTCTTTTTGGGGGGTTTAAATTATGCATCCAATATCCTTAAGAGTTATAGGAATATTCAAATTACCTATTTCATATTCAATGAGTTGTGGTAATTTGTGTTTTGAGGATGGTCCAATTCATCTAAGTTGTCAAATTTATGTGTGTTTTAGTTTTTATAGTATTCTCTTACACTTTTGATGCCTGCAAAGTCTGTAGTGACATCTCTCCCTTTTCCTTTCCCTTTCCTTCCCTTCCCTTTCCTTCCTGTCCCCTTTTTCTTTTTCTTTCTTTCTTTCTTTCTTTCTTTCTTTCTTTCTTTCTTTCTCTCTTTCTTTTTCTCCCTTTTCTTTCTTTTGTAATTTGTGCCTTTTCTCACTTTTCTTTGCCAGTCTTGTTAGAGGTTTGCCAGTCTTAATGATCTTTTCAACAAACCAGCTCTTTGTTTCATTGATTTTCTCTAATGTTTTTCTGTTTTCAATTTCATTGATTTCCATTCTTATCTTTATTATTTCTTTACTTCCATTTGCTTTGGATTTATTTTGCTCTTTTTTTCATAATTTCTCGAGGGGGAGCTTAGATAATTGATTTGAAACTGTTCCTATTTTTACTGTATGCATTTTCGGACTATAAATTTTCCTCACAGCACTGCTTTAGCTATGTCACACATAGTATTTTGATTCATACTATTTTAATTTTCATTCATTGGAATGTATTTTTAATTCCTTTGAGATTTCCTTTTTGACCCATAGATTATTTAGAAATATGTTGATTAGTTTTCAAGTATTTGAATATTTTCCCATTATCTATTATTGATTTCCAGTTTGATTCTATTGAGGTCAGAGAAAACACTTTGTGTGATTTAATTCTAAAGTTTTGAGATTATCTTATGGTCCAGGATATGATTTAGCTTGGTATATGTTCTGTGCACACTTGAAAATGTGCATTCTGCTATTATTGTGTGGTGCGTTCTATAAATGTCAATTAAATTCCATTGGTTGATGGTGTTGTTGAGTTATTTTATTCCTTGCTGATGTTCTTCCTAGTTTTTCTATCAGTTGTTGAGAGAGAGTTTTGAAATTTCCAATATAATTCCCAACTTGTCTATTCTCCATTTAATGGTCTTAGTTTTTGTTTCACATATTTTGCAACTCTATTTTTTGGTACATACACGTTAGAATTCTTATAGCTTCTTGATAGGTTGATACTTAAGATTTGTTTTTATTCATTTAAATTCAAGTTAGTTAAACAGTGTAGTATTGTTTTTTTTTAACATCAGATAATTTCCTTCTCTATCTCTAGTAATTTTCTTTGCTGTGAAGGTTCTACTTTATATAATATTAACATAATCACTTCTGCCTTCTTTTGATTAATATTTACATGGTATATCTTTTGCAACACTTTTACTTTCCATCTTGTATATAATTTGAAGTGAGTTTCTTCTAGATATCATACAATTGGTTCTTTTTTTTTAAAGTCCACTCTGCCACTCTATTTTAATTGGTGTATTTAGCCTATTTAACTTTAATGTAATTATTGGTTATGTTAGGACTTAAGTTTGTCATTTTATTTTTTTCATTTTAGTTTTCTCTGTTTTTTTTCGCCCCATGTGTTTTTCCTACCTTTATATGCCATGTATAGTACATATTTGAACATTTTTTAGAATTTTATTTTTATTTACATACATCATACATACATAACTTATTATAGTTGATGGTGTCATTATTTTGCAAGTTTGAATAAAGTGGAGAAATCTTACCTTCCTTTTTATCCTTTTCCCCTTCTTCATAGAATTGTCTTAAATATTTCCTCTCTATACATGTAGAACCATATCAGGTAGCATTATAATTTTTGTTAGAAACTCAAGAGGAGAAGGGAAGTCTATTGTTTTTACTCCTATATTTGCTTATTCTGTTCATCCTTCCTGATGTTCAGTGATTTCTTTTCTGTTTCTAGATCGTCTATTAGCCATTCTTTTGAGAAGCCTACTCACATTTGAATCGTTCTCCTAAATTGTTATGTTTCTCTGGCTACTTTCAAGATTTTTTCTTTGTTTTTAGTTTTCAGAAATTTAATTATGATATGTAGTGGCATGGAGTTCTTTATTTTTCCTGTTTGGAATTTGCTTATCTTCTTGAATCTGTAGTTTATGTTTATTGGCAAGTTTGGAAAGATTTTAGACCTTATTTTCTCAAGAATTTTTCAGCCACACACTTTCCTCTCTTTTCAGGATTCAACTGCATGAATGTTAGATGTATACAGCAATTTTATTTATTTTACAGTAGTTTTATTTATTATAGTCAAAAGCTAGAAACAACCCAGCTGTCCCACAGGTCTCTAAATCTGTTCTTTTTTTCAGTCTATTTTCTCTCTGTTGCTTTGATTGATTAATTTCTGTTGTCTTGCAGCTTGCTGATTCTTTCTTTTGTCTGCTCCATTGTGTTCTTGAGCTTATCCACTGAGGTTATTATTTCAATTGTTATATTTTTCAGTTCTAAAATTTCCATTTGGTTCTTCTTTACATCTATTTTGTGTGTGTGTGTGTGTGTGTGTGTGTGTGTGCAGAGACTTTCTAATATTTTCATTTGTTTCAAATGTGTTCTAATGGGTTGTTGAAATTTAAAATCCTTTTCAGATAATTCTCACATCTCTGTCATTTTGATGTTGGCATCTTTCAAGCATTTAAAATTTTTATTTAGCTTGAGATCTTTGTGATATTTGATGTAAGGAATGACTTTCTGTTGAAATGTGGCCAGTTTGAGAATTATGTAATGTGACTCTGGATTTTATTAAAATCTTTGGGTTTAACTGGATTCCTTTAACACTCTCCATTAGGAGGGTGGGAGTGCTGCCTTGTTACCCAGATTCCCCATCCATTGACAACTGAAGGGATTGACCTTATTATTACTGAGTATGGTGGGAGTCCCAGCTTTCTAGTGGCCTCCACTGATACCTTCTTGGTGAAAGAAATAGAAATGTTTTGTTACTTCTCCTGAAACATGTGTGTGTAAAAATGAGTATTTCCAAAAATTAATTATAGGGATGAGGTGGTTGATGTTATGTAAATAATTTTTCTTGAATATTTTAATTTATGTATATTTGAGCTCCTGAATAATTGTTTTTATTTAATTTGTAATATTTAAATTGTTGTAAGTCTACTGTACTGAACAGTGGGAGCCATAGGTATTATTCCTTTATTAAACCAGAAAGTAATACTTGTGCTCTGTGACAAATCCAGTGAATTCACAATAATTTAGAGTAAAATGGTCCTCCCCATCCCAACTCCATTCTCCAGATGTAACTACCTTTAACAGTCAGACCCAGTTTCACCCAGTTTTTAGTCTCTATTTACAGTTTTATTCATGTTTTTCCACCTCATTTACTCACTCCTGGTCTTTCTCTCCAGCTTATTTCTGTACATCCTTTGTAAGCTTATCCTTCTCTATCTAGCTATTAAATGTTGGGATGCTTTCAGACTTTGTTCTAGAAACCTTTTCTTCTACATCAATATTGTTTTTCTTTGTCACTCATCTATCTCCTTGCCTCAGTTGCCACTTCGATGACTCATAAGCTTATTTTTCTAGTTCAGATCTCTGGTCTGAGTGTCAAACCAATTATGCCAACTCTGCATGTGACAGCTCCTTTTGTATCTAAATGGCACTTCAAGCCCCATACAAAAACCAGACTAGTGATCTTCCCTTCCAGCCTCTTACAGATTTCACATCTTAATGAGTGGTACAACTATATATTGAGTTATATTTGCCAGAAGCCTAGAGTCATTGTTGCTTCCCTTTTTCCTTCACCTCCCATACCCAGTTCATCCACCATTCCTGTGGCTTTTCCTTCCTGAATCTGCCCACTCCTTCCCTTTTCTACCTCCAGGCTTTCATCATCTCCTGCCTGGGCTAATGAAGTCCTTTCCTAAATGGACTTTTTCTGCTTTAATCTCATTGCGTTTGAATTAATTTTTTACTCTGTAACAAGAGAGATACTTTCAAAATAAAAATTTGGTCATGTTACCAGGCTACTTAAAATGTTTCATTTTTTTTTTATTGCTCTTACAGTAAATACCCAAATCCTTAACATGACTTAGCATAGTGTGGATTGTGTACTTGACAATCAGTAAGTATTTGTGGAAAAATGAATAGATGAACTTACATAGTTTAGAGTGTTTGCTATTAAAATAGTATTGTTAATACATGTATCTCTATATATCATTTTTTACTCTTGTTATATTTCTATTTGATATATTTTTAGAAATGGGGCTGCTAGTATGGTTTGTTTCTCATCTATTAAGTATCAGGGGTAAAGGAGAAATTGGTGTAGTGCCTTGTAGTCATCAAGAGAAAAAGAGAAGTCTGATCTAAGAAGATCAGTGATGATTTATTAAAGGAGCTGTCTTGTACCTTCTATTGGATTGGGGGGGGGAAATTATATCCCAAAGAATTGCCCAATGACTTAAGGACTTTTTGTTTTTGACATTTTATGCCAAATAACTTTAGGTAAAATGTTTTGTAAGAGAGAGAAAAGAACAAATGAGTCAGATTTTCATATTTGTAACAAATGTGACTTATTCCTATGTTTATTTTGCTTACATGTTTTTCTTATTAAAGACAATATATGGAAACTAGGTTGTTTAAGGAAAGGCATGATTTGAAATAGGGTGGTCACACAAGAAGGGTGAATAGAAGTAATGTATGAATTGTAATTTTCATAGAAATAAAGGATCTGTTTACAAGTGTAGTAGATACTGGGCAGAATGTGATATAGACAAATAGTGTTTTCAGAGACATGTTCTTCCACCTCTGTCTCTTTTGGTTTACTCAATGGAAGGAAGGTGGCGGTGCTGGTGCTTGTGAAGTAGGTAGAAAACAGGGTGAAGGTCCTGAACAGGGGCCTGAAAGATGGGGGACTAGGAGTATCAGTTTGCTACTGGTGCTGCATTTACTAGTTTTATGACCTTGGGCAAGGTAGCTAATCTCTATGATGCTATGTGTCCCATCTGAAAATAGTACTAACCACTGATTTACATGCAAAGTAGGTTGGGTGTGATCATTTGTTTTATTATTTATTAATGTATTTATTAAAAAAATTCATTTGTTTGAGATGATACTAAAATGCTTTATTGCTGATTTTAGTTATAAATTTGCATACCAAAAGATAAAAAGGCTGTAAAATGACTCACAACGGGCAGTTAGGGCAGTGAGAGGTAACCGTAAAAGTCTGAGAGTTAATATGCTTCTGGAAATATGCATTTATTCAAAGGGAGCACAGAACTCTGTGAAATTTATATGTAACTCTACAAATTTTTTTTTCTGTTTCTCCCCTCACTGTAGCCTATTTTTGTTGATACTGAAATGTGTAGATTAAGCAGCTTTATATTTATTTTCTTCTTCCTATTAATTTTGCATCAGCTACTTTGTGGCTGTTTAAGCAAAACATTGATTTAATTTCTCTGTTTGTCATTTCTTCTTGTTCCAGGCAATGGACCTCACCACGACCGTTGCTGTACTTATAATGAAAACAACTTGGTGGATGGTGTTTATTGTCTCCCAATAGGACACTGGATTGAGGCCACTGGGCACACCAATGAGATGAAGCACACAACAGACTTCTATTTTAATATTGCAGGCCACCAAGCCATGCATTATTCAAGGTAAAAATAGTGCCATGTTTATAAGCATAGAAGTAGGACGAGAGGTAGTATTAGGACAATGGAAGTGTTTACTGTGTTCAAAGCAGCAGTGTCTCCCTTTGGGGAGGCATGTGCGCCTGCAGTACTTTAAGGAGATAAATTATAAGTGAATCATTGTGTGAGCTTTTCTGGTTCTAGATGTGAAGGATCTTTTTTATAGAATTCTTTTATTAATTACATAAACAGGCATCAACGTATTTTGACCAGACTGTAGTTGGCCAATCTTTGTACTTACATAGTGGATCCTAGACCAGCATGTATATCTTTTATGCTACTGACCAACAGTGAAACAAAAACTGGTGTCTCTTTATAAAGTTTTATTCAGATAAACATGTGTAAATACAGACATAAAACTAGATCAGATGTGATCATTTACTATACTATTTAATAATATATTTATTTTTTGTGTATGTAATTGTTAGGCCAGCAATATTTGCCATAATAAAAACACTAATGAGGCTGCTAACTAAAAAGTAAGGTTCGGTACACTTTCCTTCATTTCCACTCATCAGAAGTAATTATTTCCAATGATTTTATGGTTAGTTTTTCTGGAGGTTAAATCCAAGTCTTAAATAATATTCCTATCGTGTTATCAATTCATATAATGTATCAATTTAAAAATAGCTATTATTTCCTATCTGTGGCATGAGAGAGATTTAGCTCACTTCTATTTGTTCTCTTTCCCCACTGCCAATCCCTACCAGCTCATTAAAAAATTCCTTTGTTATTTGACTTCATAAAAATTCTGTTTCTCGACCCATACATTTTTGACAGTGCCTCTTGATTTCCTACTGGATAAGTCAGGGATTTATTGTCCCCATATTTTCCTCCACATCTACTTCCGCCTGTTAACTCCTACTGTGCATTACTTTCACCTTCTCGAGGTTTATAAAATTTACACTTCATTTACTAAATATAAGTAAGTCTTTTATAGTTTGATGATTTAAAAATGGAAACCAATATTCAACATTTAAAATATCATGTAAATACTATTTACTGTGGATCATGCAGTGTTTGTATCATAGACAAAGAGAGACATTCTCATCTTCTTAAAAACTATTGCTTTGGGGCTCCTGGGTGGCTCAGTTGGTTAAGCGTCCAACTTCAGCTTGGGTCATGATCTCACAGTTCATGAGTTTGAGCCCCACATTGGGCTCTGTGCTGACAGCTCAGAGCCTGGACCCTGCTTCAGATTCTGTGTCTTCCTCTCTCTGTGCCCCTCCCCTGCTCACTCTCTTCTCTCTTTCTCTCTCTCAAAAATTAATAAAAAAACATAAAAAAAACTGTATTGCTTTGAATGAGAGATATAATTAATACAAACAGGGTTGTGAGTGGTAATATGAGTATAACATTTCATCATGGTATTAGGGAATTCATGTTCTTCTTGGACACACCATTTTTGTAAATCCATGCTAGATGTTGGCCTTGCTGATGGATTGGAGGCAGAGCATGAGGAAGAGAGGAGTTAAGCATGACTTATGGCGTTACGGTCTGAAGAACTGGATTAATGGTATTGCTGTGTATTGAGATGAGGAAGATGAGATGAGAAGACTAGAGTATGGATTGAGATAACAATTCTGTTATTGGCATATTACATTTGAAATGTAGGTTAGATTGCAGAAAGGAAATCAATTTGATATCTGGATGTTTATGGAGAGGTTGGGAGTGGACAGATAAAATTGGGGTTATCATTATCTGGGTGACTTCTAAGTAATGAGTTTAGATGGAATCATTTAGTGAATGAGTGAAATATAGCAGAGAAAAAGAAAATAAGGGAAAATAATAAGCCTGTGGATCCATACAATTTGGAGATCAAAGAGAAGAGGATCCAGAGAAGAGAACTGAAAAGAAGCATCTGTTGAGATGTTCTGACCTTTAATGAGGATGTGTTTATGAGTTATTTTTCATTTTTCCTGGGCCACAATTGCTGAAGAGTCGTGTCTTAGGCTCTAGGGATTTTCTTCTACTATTTGATTATTCCTCTTCCTTCATTGTTTTTGTTGTATCATTAAAAACCTTCCCTAGATGGATTTTGGACCTCGTGGATTTATATCTTTTGTTGTTTTTGTTGAATATCACATTTTCTGTTTAAATTTAACATCTCAGAACTAGATAGGAAAATTTTTTTTCAATTATTGTCAAGTTAGCTAACATACAGTGTATACATTGTGCTCTTGGTTTCAGGAGCAGATTCCCGTGATTCATTGCTTACATGCAACCCTCAATGCCCATCATCCATTTTCCCCTTCCCCCTCCCCATCAACCCTCAGTTTGTTCTCTGTATTTAAGAGTCTCTTATGGTTTGCCTCCCTTTCTCTCTGTTTGTAACTATTTTTTCCTTCCCTTCCCCCATGATCTTCTGTTAAGTTTCTCAAGTTCCACATATGAGTAAAAATGTATCACATCTGTCTTTCTCTGATTGACTTATTTCACTTAGCATTATACCCTCCAGTTACATCCATGTTGCTGCAAATGGCACGGTTTCATTCTTTCTCATTGCCAAGTAGTAGTCCATTGTATATTTAAACCACATCTTCTTTATCCATTCATCATTTGATGGACATTTAGGTTCTTTCCATAATTTGGCTATTGTTGAAAGTGCTGCTATAAACATTGGGGTACATGTGGCTCTATGAATCAGCACTCCTGTATCCTTTGGATAAATTCCTAGTAGTGCTATTGCTGGGTCATAGGGTAGTTCTATTTTTAATTTTTTGAAGAACCACCACACTGTTTTCCAGAGTGGCTGCACCAGTTTGCATTCCTACCAGCAGTGCAAGAGGGTTCCTGTTTCTCTACATCCTCGCCAACATCTGTTGTTTCCTGAGTTGTTAATTTTAGCCACTCTGACCAGTGTGAGGTAGTGTCTCAGGGTGGTTTTTATTTGTATTTCCCTGATGAGGAGTGATGTTGAGCATCTTTTCATATGTCTGTTGGCCATCTGGATGTCATCTTTGGAAAAGTGGTTGTTCGTGTCTTCTGCCCATTTCTTCAGTGGATTATATGTTTTTTGGGTGTTGAGTTTGTAAGTTCTTTATAGGTTTTGGATGCCAACTCTGTATCCGATATGTCATTTGCAAATATCTTCTCCCATTCTGTCAGTTGCCTTTTAGTTCTGTTGATTGTTTCCTTTGCAGTGCAGAAGCTTTTTATCTTGATGAGGTCCCAATAGTTCATTTTTGCTTTTATTTCCCTTGTCTTTGGGGACACCTTGAGTAAGAGGTTGCTGTGGCTGAGGTCAAACGGTTGTTGTCTGTTTTCTCCTCTAGGGTTTTGATGGTTTCCTGTCTCACGTTTAGGTCTCTCATCCGTTTTGAATTTATTTTTGTGTATGGTGTAAGAAAGTGGTCCAGTTTCATTCATCTGCATGTTGCTGTCCAGTTCTCCCAGCACCATTTACTAAAGAGACTTTTTCCCTTGGATGCTCTTTCCTGCTTTGCCAAAGAGTAGTTAGTTAGCCATGCAATTTGTGGGTCCAATTCTGGGTTCTCTATTCTATTCCATTGGTCTATGTGTGTGTTTTTGTGCCGATACCACACTGTCTTGATGATTACAGCTTTGTAGTAGAGGATAAAGTCCGGGATTGTGATGTCTCCTGATTTGTTTTCTTTTTCAACATTACTTTGGCTATTTGGAGTCTTTGGTGGTTCCATATAAATTTTAGGATTGTTTGTTCTAGCTTTGAGAAGAATGCTCATGCAATTTTGATTGGGATTGCATTGAATGTATAGATTGCTTTGGGTAGTATTGACATTTTAACAATATTTGTTTTTCCAATCCATGAGCATGGAATGTTTTTCCATTTCTTTGTGTCTTCTTCAATTTTTTTCATAAGTTTTCAGCATTCACATCTTTTACATCTTTGGTTAGGTTTATTTCTAGGTATTTTATGGTCTCGGTGCAATTGTAAATGGAGTCCATTTATTGATTTCTCTTTCTGTTGCTTAATTATTGGTGTTAAGAAATGCAACTGATTTCTGTACATGATTTTGTATTCTGCAACTCTGCTGAATCCATGTATCAGTTCTAGCAGCTTATGGGAGTCTTTTGGGTTTTCCGTGTAGAGTATCATGTCATCTGTAAAAAGTGAAAGTTTGATTTCTTCTTTGCCAATTCGGATTTCTTTTATTTCATTTTGTTGTCTGATTGCTTTGCTGAAGCTAGGACTTTCAATACTATGTTAAACAACAGTGGTGAGAGTAGACACCCCTGTTGTGTTCCTGATCTTAGGAGGAAAGCTCTTAGTTGAGCATGATATTAACTGTGGGGTTTTCATACATGGTTTTTATGATGTTAAGGTATATTCCTTCTATCCTGACTTTCTTGAGGGTTTTTATTAAGAAAGGATGCTGTATTTTGTCGAATGCTTTTTCTGCATCTATTGAGAGGATCATATGTTTCTATTAATGTGATGTATCACATTGATTGATTTGCAAATATTGAACCAGCCCTGCATTCCAGGAATGAATCCCACTTGATCATGTGAGTAATTCTTTTAATATACTGTTGAATTCAGTTTGCTAGTATCTTGTTGAGAATTTTACATCCGTGTTCATCAGGGATATTGGCCTCTAATTCTCTTTTTATGTGGGGTCTCTGTCTGGTATGGGAATCAAGGTAATGCTGGCTTAATAGAATGAGTCTGGAAGCTTTCCTTCCATTTCTATTTTCTGGAACAGCTTGAGAAGGATAGGTATTAACTCTGTTTTAAATGTCTGGTAGAATTCCTCTGGGAAGCCATCTGGCCCAGGACTCTTATTTATTCAGAGATTTTTGATAACTGATTCAATTTCTTTCCTGGTGATGGGTCTGTTCAAATTTTCTATTTCTTCCTGTTTGAGTTTTGGTTGTATGTGAGTATCTTGGAATTTGTCCATTTCTTGCAGGTTGTCCAGTTTGTTGGTGTATAATTTTTCATAGTATTCTCTAATTATTGTTTGTGTATCTGTGGTTTTGGTTGTGATGTCTCCTCTTTCATTTGTGATTTTATCTGTTTGGGTTCTCTTTCTTTTCTTTCTGAGACGTCTGGCTAGGAGTTTATCAATTTTGTTTATTTTTTCAAAAAACCAGCTCTTAGTTTCATTGATCTGTTCTACTGTTTTATTGGATTCTATATTGTTTATTCTGCTCTAATCTTTATTATTTCTCTTCTTCACTGGCTTTGTGGTTTCTTTGCTGTTCTACTTCTAGTTCCTTTAGGTGTGCGGTTAGGTTTTGTATTTGGGATTTTTCTTGTTTCTTGAGCTAGGCCTGGATTGCAATGTATTTTCCCCTTAGGACTGCCTTTGCTGCATCTTGGATTTATATCTTATTCTGGACTTTTTAAAAATATTTTCATCTCTTGGTTTTATTGATTTAAATTTTGGAGACTTTATTTTATTTCTTCCAACTCAGCTAACTTTTTTCCTTAATTTTGATAATTGTATTCTTAATTTTCATGGACTCTTATTTTGTTATTCCCTTATTGCATATTCATTTATTCTAGTTTGTGAATGGATATCTTCTTGAGTTTTTCTTATAATACTATTAAGAATGATTTGAAGTCCTCCTATCTTACTGGAATTATCTTGTTTCCTTCAGAATCAGTTGTTCTCTTCTCGTTTGACCTTTCTCTTTTTTGTCATTAGTTTTAAAACATTGTTTTTTGTTTGTTTGTTTGTTTGTTGTTGTTTTTTTTCCTGAGAGAGAGACAGAGCCCAAACCTCAGAGAGACAGAGAGAGAGGGAGACACAGAATCTGAAACACGCTCCAGGCTCTGAGATGTCAGCACAGAGCCTGACATGGGGCTTGAAGTCACAAACCACAAGATCATGACCTGAACTGAAGTCAGACCGTTAACTGCCTAAGTCACCCAGGTGCCCCGTTTGTTGTTGGTTTTAAATATAACTGGAAATTTTTAGTTGTTCACATTTATTAATGGAAAGAGTAGGTTGATTATTCAATTTGATGGGTATGAGTTTCCTCTGCCATTACTAGCTTCTAATCCTATAACAGTGTTGGCACAAGCTGTGTGCATGTGGGTAGATCATGTCTCCCTGAGTAGAACAGAAGCAGACAATCAGCTTGGGCACTATGGCTACCCTACTCTGCATGAAAAGATGAGGAGGACCTGTGTGGGACACATGTCTCACTCTGAGAGTCTTTGCTCCCCATATAGATGTTTCAATTTTTTTTTTTTTTGAGAGAGAGAGGGGAAGAGGGAGAGTGGGAGAGAGGAAGAGAGAAAGGGAGAGAGAGAATCCCAAGGAGTCTCACTGCTGTCAGCACAGAGCCTGATGCAGGGGTGATCTCATGAATTGTGAGATCATGACCTGAGCAGAAATCAAGAGTCAGATGCTTAACCAGCTGAGCCACCCAGGAGTCCCGGATGTTTCAGCATTTAAAAAAGGTATTTCTTCACATAAAGTATCACAGCTGTATGGGGGATGCGTATGAATCATATTCTCACAGTTCATTCACAGTTCATACAAAAAAGGGTAAATTAAAAAATTTTCTTTAGGGGCGCCTGATTGGCTCATTCAGTTGTTTGACTTTGGCTCAGGTCATGTTCTCAGGTTCATGGATTTGAGCTCCACATTGGGCTCTCACTCTCAGCACAAGCTTGCTTCATATCCTCTGTCTTTCTCTCTCTCTCTCTCTCTGCCCCACTGCACTTCTCTTTCTCAAAAATAAGTAAACATCTAAAAATTTTTCTTTATTAAATTTTTTTTATGTTTATTTATTTTAGAGAGTGAGAGAGACAGAAGGCGAGCGAGGGGCAGAGAGAGAGGGAGACACAGAATCCGAAACAAGCTCCAGGCTCTGAGCTGTTAGCACAGAGCCCAATGTGGAGCGTGAACCCACGAACTGTGAGATCATGACCTGAGCTGAAATCTGACACTTAACTGACCGAGCCACCCAGTTGCCCCCCAAAATATTTCTTTAAAGCAACTTAGTTTTACATCTAAGTCTCTATTCTACTGAATTCTCAGATAATTCCACTTGTTATTATCCTTCTTAGGTGTGTGTGTGTATATATATATGTATGTATATATATTACACAGAATTTATATGTATATAATATATATACATATTTGTGTATATATGTATATATATGTTCAGATATATACATATACATTTGTATGTGTATATATGTGTGTGTGTATATATATATATATACACATATATATATAATACCCATCTGTTGAGAGTTATCATAAATTGATATTGAATTTAATCATGCTTTTCCTGAATTTTACATGTATGTATTTACATCTGAGAAGGATAATAATAGGTTGAAAAAACACATAATATATATATGAAAATATAAAACATATAATATATAAGTAACACATACAATATAGAACATATATTTATACATGAGGTATATATGTAATATATAATACACACAGAAACACATAGCTAGATACATATATAAATGGGATACAATTTCAGAATTATGATAGTTTAGAACTAAATAATGGTATTCTTTGTTCCTCTATTTATTTATCTCTGTAACATAGATAACTGGAAACTTGGGAATAAATAACAATTGTTTATAATGGACCTGGAGCCATATCTTTACTTTTCAAGCATCCTCTTAACTTCTAAGATTTCTCACATTTCAGTTCCAGAGTCATCTACTTGAAAATCAGTTGAGTGGTATGATTTAAAAAAAATTTTTTAAATTGAGGCATATTTGACATATGACATTACATGACTTCCATGTGTACAACATAATGATTTAATATTTATATACACTGGGAAATGATCACCACAATAAATCTTGCTTCCCCTGTCACTATATAAAGTTACATAGCATACATACAATATTATTGACTGTAGTCACCATGCTGTACATGATGTCCCTGTGGCTTATTTATTTTATGACTGTAAGTTTGCACTTCTAACAATTTTCTCCCATTTCACCCCACCTCCCAGCCCTCTCGTATCTGGCAACTATCAATCTATTCTCTTCATCTATGTGTTATGTTATATTTTATTTGTTTGTTTTGTTTTTTAGATTACACATATAAGTAAAATCGTATGGTGTTTGTCCTTTCCTCTGTCTTACTTATTTCACTCAGCATACTGTTATGTTCCATCCTTGTTGCAAATGAATATTTGATTATTTTTTTATGGCTGAGTGGTATTCCATTGTGTGTGTATTTGTGTGTGTGTGATATCACATCTTTATCCATTCATCCATCAACAGACACTGGTTGTTTCCATATCTTGGCTGTTGTGAATAATACTGCAATGAACATAGGGATACATATGTGTTTTTGAATTCATGTTTTCATTTTTCTTCAGATAAATAACCAGAAGTGGAATTTCTGGACCACATGGTCGTTCTATTTTTAGTTTTTTTTTTAAATTTTATATTTAAAATTTAATTTACTCAGCATGGAGCCTGCCGTGGGGCTCAGTCTTACCACCCTGGGATCATGACCTAAGCTGAAATGGAGAGTCAGATGCTCAACCAACTGAGCTACCCAGGTGCCCCTATTTTTAGTGTTTTGAGTAATTTCCACTGTTTTCCAGAGTGGTGACATAAATTTGGATTCCCACCAACAGTGAATGAGGATTCCCTTTTCTCCACATTCTCACCAACACTTGTTACTTCTTGTCATTTTGATAGCAACCGTTCTGACACATGTTAGAATGATATCTCATTGTGGTTTTGATTTGCATTTCCCCAATGATTAGTGATGCTGAGCATCTTTTCATGTACCTTTGGTCATCTACATGTCTTATTTGGAAAAATGTCTATTCAGATCTTCTGCCCATTTTTGAATTTTATTGTATGAGTTCTTTATATATTTTGGATATTAACTCCTTGTCAAAAATATGATTTGCAAACATCTTCTCCCATTCAGTAAGTTGCCTTTTTTATTTTGTTGATAATTTCCTTTGTTGTGCAGAGGTTTTTAGTTTGATGTAATCACATTTGTTTACTTTTGCTTTTGTTGATATTATCTTTGGAGTCAGATCCAAAAAAATATTGCCAAGAGCAGGGTCAAGGAGCTTACTGCCTATATTTCCCTGTAGGAGTTTTATGGTACCAGGTCTTACATTCAAGTCTTAAATCCATTTTGAGTTAATTTTTGTGTATGGTGTAAGATAGTGTTCCAGTTTCATTATTTTGCATGAGACTGTCCAGTTCTCCCAATATCATTTATTGAAAAGACTCTCCTATCCCTATTGTGTATGCTTGACTTCTTTATCATAAATTAATTGGCTATATATGCAAAAGTTTATTTCTGAACTCTGTGTTTTCTTCTATTGATCTATGTGTCTGTCTTTATGCCAATACCCTACTGTTTTGATTACTAGAGCTTTGTGATGTAGTTTGAAATCAAGGAGTGTGATTTTGCTTTGTTCTTCTTTCTCAAGATTGCTTTGGCTGTTTGGGATGTTTTGTGGTTCCATAAAAATTTTAGGATTGTTGTATTGCTATTGGGATTTTTAAGAGATCACATTGGATCCATGGATTGCTTTGGATAATATGGAGATTTTCATAATATTAAGTTTTTAATCCATGAGCACAGAATATTTTTCCATTTATTTGTGTCTTCTTCAATTTCTTTTATCAGTGTCATGTAGTTTTTAGTGTACAGGTCTTTCACCTCCTTAGTTAAACTTATTCCTGGGTATTTTATTCTCTTTGACACAACTGTAAATGGGATTGTTTTCTTAACTTTTCTTTCTGATAGTTTGTTGTTAGTGTGTAAAAAAACAATGGATATTTGTGTGCTGATTTTGCATCCTGCAGCTTTACTGAATTTGTTTATCAGTTCTAACTTTTTTTTTAGTAGAGTCTTTAGAGTTTTTCCCATATAAAGTCATGTTGTTTGCAAATAATGACAGTTTTACTTTGTCCTTTCTAATTTGGATACTTTTTATTTCTTTTTCTTGCCTAATTTCCTGGTTAGGATTTTCAATACGATGTTTAATAAAGGTGGCAAGAGTTGGAAACCCTTGTCTTGTTCTTGATCTTAGAGGAAAAGCTTTCAGCTTTTCACTGTTGAGTATGATGTTAGCTATAAGCTTGTAATATATGGCCTTTATAATGTTGAGGTACATTCCCTTTATTATCTACTTTGGTGAGAGTTATTATCATAAACAGATGTTGAACTTAGTCAAATTCTTTTCATACGTCTATTGAGATGATCATATGGTATTTATTTTTTGTTAATAACAGGTTTTTGTTAATATTTTGTTAATATCAGATTGATTGATTTGCAGATATTGAACCATCCTTTCATGCCTAGAACAAATATCAATTGATCATGGTGTATGACTTTTTAAATGTATTGTTGAGTTTGGTGTGTTAATATTTTGTTGAGGATTTAAAAAAAAATTTTTTTAATGTTTATTTATTTCTGAGACAGAGAGAGACAGAGCATGAACGGGGGAGGGTCAGAGAGGGAGACACAGAATCTGAAGCAGGCTCCAGGCTCTGAGCTGTCAGCACAGAGCCCGACGCGGGGCTTGAACTCATAGACTGTGAGATCATGACCTGAGCCGGAGTCGGAAGCTCAACCAACTGAGCTAGCCAGGCGCCCCTTGTTGAGGATTTTTGCATGTGTGTTCATCAGAAATATTGGCCCATAATTCTCCTTTTTTGTTGTTCTTATTTGGTTTTGGTATTAGAATCATACTGGCCTTGTAAATTGCTTTTGGTGGCATTCATTCATATTCAAAATTTTAGAGGAGTTTGAAAATGATAGATATCAAGTTTTATTTGAATGTTTGGTAGAGTTCACTAGTGAAGTCTCTTGTCCTGGATTTTATTTGTTAGGAGGTTTTTGATTACTGATTCACTCTCCTTGCCAATAATCAGTCTATTCAGATTTTCTGTTTCTTCATGATTAAGTCTTAAAAGATTCTATGTTTCTAGGAAATTACCCATTTTTCCTAGGTTGTGCTTGGCATGTAATTTATCATAATAGTCTTTTATGATTTTTTATATTTCTTTGGTATCAGTTGTAACTTCTCTTTTTCCATTTCTGATGTTATATATTTGTTAATATTCTCTCTTTTAAAGTGAGTCTAGCTAAAGGTTTACCATTTTTTTATCTTTTCAGAGAATCAGCTCTTAGTGTCTTTATTTTTTCTATTGTCATTTCAGTTTTTATTTCACTTTATCTTTGTTCTGAGCTTTATTATTTCCTTCCTTCTATTAACTTGGGGCTTCATTTTTTCCTCCTTTTCTAGTCATTTAGGTGTAATGTTTGCTTACTTGAGATTTTTCTTGTTTCTTTTTTAAGAATTTAGTTAATTTATTTAAGTACTTCTTTTACACCACATGTGGGGTTTGAACTCACGACCCTGAGGTCAGGAGTTGCATGCTTCTTCAACTCAGTCAGCTAGACACCCCTAGATTATTATTCTCATTTCTTGAGGTTGGCCTATCTCACTATGAATTTTCCTCTTAGTTTTTCTACATCTAATAGATTTTGGTATGTTGTATTATAATTTTTCATTTGTCTCAAGGTATTCTTTTATTTCTCCTTTGATTTCTTTGTTGACTCATTTGTTCAGTAGCAGTTTGGTTCTTCATATATTTGTGACATTTCATTTTTCTTTTTATGATTTCTACTTTCATATCACTGTGGTCTGAAAAAATGTTTTGTGTGATTTCAGTCTTCTTAAATTTATTGAGACTTGTTTTGTGGCTGAATTATGATCTATCCTGGAGAATGTTTCATGTGCACTTGAGAAGAATATGTATTTTGCTGCTTTTGAAGAGAATATTCTGTATATAGTAGGATATTAAATCCCCTCATTATTATTGTATTGCTTTCAATTTCTCCATAGGTCTGTTAATATTTGCTTTACATATTTAGGTGCTTCTGTGTTGAGTGCATACATATTTATGAGTGTTATATATGCTTGCCAGATTTGTTCCTTTATCGTTATGTAATGCCCATTTTTGTTTATTTCTTTTATTTTTATTTAATAAAATTTATTTGATTTATTTAATAAATAAACTATTTATTTGTTTTAAAGTTCATTTTATCTGCTATCAGGAGAGCTATCACAGGTTTCATGTGGTTTCCATTTGCGTGAAATATCTTTTTCCACCTTTCAGTTTCAGTGTTTGTGTGTCCTTATGTCTGAGGTGGGTCACTTGTGGGCAGCAAATATATGGGTCTTGTTTTTCTTTTTTCCTTCAGCCACACTATATCTTTTAGAGAATTTCCTTTAAAGTAATTATAGATGAGTATGTATTTGTTGTCTTTTCTTAATTGTTTTCTGGCTGTTTGACAGTTTTTTTCTTCCTATCCTTTTCTTTTCTTGGTCTCCTCCCTTGTGGTATGATGACTTTCTGTAGTGTTATGTTTAGATACCTGTCTTACTATCTTTCCTGTATTTGCTATTGGTTTTTCCTTTGTGGTTACCATGAAGCTTGTATATATCAATCTATCTACATATGTATCTATATCCAAATCTATATTTCTCTATTTCTATATCTGTATCTGTACCAGTCTGTTTTAAGTTGATAGCAAGTTAAGTTTGAATGCGTTCTAAAACTACATTTTTACTACCCCCACCATGTTTAATGTTTTTGATGTCACATTTGACATCTTTTTATTTTGTGTAACCCTTAACTAATTTTTTATCACTATTATTATCTTTGTCTTTTTAACTTTATGCTACCTTTTTAAGTGATTAGTCCACTTCTTTTACTACTATACTTATTTTTAACTGTGAAATTTTTACTTTCATATGTTTTCTTATTATTAATCAGTGTCCTTTATTTTTAGCTTAAAGAAGTCCCTTTAACATTTACTGTAAAGCTGGTTTAGTTTTTGCTTGTCTGAAAAACTTCTCTTTCCTTTAATTCTGAATGATAATCTTTCCTAGGGTATTCTTAGTTGGAAGTATTTTTCTTTTAGCATTTTAAATATGTTACTCCACTTTCTTCTGGCCTTCAGTTTCTGCTGAAAAATCTGCTGATAGTCGTGTGTGTGTGTGTGTGTGTGTGTGTGTGTGTGTGTGTGTTGTCAGGAGGGTACCCTTGTATGTCACGGGTTATTTTTCTCTCGTTGCTTTTAAGATTCTATTTTTATCTTTAAATTTTGACATTTTAATCATAATGTGTCTTGGTATGGATCTCTTTGGGTTCTTCTTAATTGGAAATTTCTGGACTTCCTGGATCTGGATGTTTGTTTCCTTCCCCAGGTTAAGGCAGTTTTCAGTCACAATTTTTTCAGATAAATTTTTGACCCTTTCTCCCTTCTCCTTCTGGGAGCACTGTATGAAGAATGTTGTTCCTCTTGATGTTGTCCTATAGGTACCTTCAGCTGTCTTTACTTTTTTAAAATTCTTTTTTTCTTTTTGCTGCTCTGTTTGTGTGAGTTCCACTGCCCTGTTTTCCATGTTAGTGATCCTTTCTTTTGTTTCATCTAGTTTGCTGTTGAACCATGCTCATGTATTTTTCACTTTACTTACTGTATTCTGCAGCTCTGTGACTTTTGTTTGGTACTTTCTTATGTTCTAGGTCTGTGTTTATCCATTCTTCTTCCAAGACTGATGAGCATTTTTGTGACCTCTTTATCAGTTAGTTTACTTATCTTTGTTTCATGAAGGTGTTTTTTTAGTATATGTGCTGCCGAAGCGAGCACACATGAAGGTGTTTTTTTTTTTCTGGGGTTTTTATCTTGTTCTTTTGTTTGGAACATATTCCTGTGTTTCTTCATTTTGCTTAGCTGTTTCATTTTTATGTAGTAGGTAAAACGAATATCTTTTTCAGTCTTGAAGGATTGGTCACAGGAAGACTGGTGATGTGCTTCAGTCTGCTGTCTGTGCAGTGACCTATAGGTGGCAATCTGCCAAGCACTATCTCCCTGATGTTTCAGTTCTCTGGGGCCCAGAGACACAAGCCCCCTTGCCACCAGTACCAGGCATTCAGGGGGAGTCCTCTGTGTGGACTGCATGCACCTGCTGGCTTTGGCAGGGCTATGGGAGAGCACTGGGTTGGGGTTGCCCACCTGCCAGGTTTAGCAGGGCAGAGTTGTAGGGGAGCATTGGGCCAAGGCAAACCCACCAGGGTCACAGGGACAGGGTCACAGGAGAGTGTAGGGGTCTGCCAAGTGGTGCCAGCGAGGTAGAGAGAGAGTGTAAAAATTGTGCCTGATAGCACCTCTGTCCCCGGAGACAGCTCTACCAGACCCTCACCCCTCTGGCAGATGCTTTTAAGATTAGCCAATGAATCTCCTTCACATATGTCTAGATGTGTTTCAACCTGATGCTTTTGTACTAGGGGCTCAGAGAGTGAGTGAGTCTGTGCATGACCCCTTTAAGAGTCTCTTTTTACAACAGGCTTTTGGGTCTCCTGGATGTAACTCTCAGTTTCAAAGTCAGATGTTTGGGGGTGAAGATGTTAGTGAAGATCCCAAGGGCTGGGGTGGCTGAGGTGGGGCTTGAACCCCTCAGTTCTCAGGGATGTGCTTGGTATTTGTGAGACCCCATCTGCTTGTGGGTTGCTGTGCAGGGTGTGGTTCCCATGAGACCGTGTCTCTGCCCCTCCTACCCATTTCAGTTTGGCTTTTTTATCCTTCGTGGTAGAAGAGCTGCTCAGCTAGTGTTCAGGTCCTGTTCAGAGAGAGTTGAATTAATTATGAATTAATTCCAGCAACAATTCACCCTCATGTGAACTGGACCAGATAAAAATGCGAGTTAAGTTTCTAAGAAAAGAATTGTAAAGACATTCATATATTTCGTTATTAACTTGAGAACATCTAATTATCTGCTTGCTATATTCATCTGACTATGTATAATGCTAAAATAAGTTGTGAATTTACTGTAGCTGTTGAAATAGATGCATACATATATATGTTTGCACATATGTAAAAATAGAGATCTTCAAACTCACCCAATAATTTGTAATGTCAAACTATCATCTTTAACTTTGAATATGGGAGTGGAATTATGCCTGCACTTTTTTTTTATGGTTGGGATAAATCTTATCAGAATTGAGCTGTCAGTATCTTTCATGATGACAAGTCTTTCAAGACTACAAATGTCCAACAATTAAATTTTATATAATGTGGCAAATTCAGTCACTCAGTGACAATCGTGTGGATCGCTGCATGTAGCCCCCATCTTCAGTGCTAGACGGTTGAAGATGGAGACCAATGATCCCTGCTCTCAGAAACTCATGTTCGTGTGAAAACATATGCAGCTGCAACACAGTGTGAAAATTGTTATGCTCAAGTTGTATATGCAGTGTGATGAGGGTTGGGAGGAGAAGTGTTTAGTTCAAGGAAATCTTTATGAATAGAACTTGAATGGAAATGTGAGGGAGGACATTTGGGAGAGGGACGTCAAGTAAGGAAGATAGCAAGTGCGAATGTACAGAGGTAAGAAAGTAATATTTAGCTGAGCAAATAATTTTGTTCAATCCGGATAATTTTGAGAGTGAAAAGAGATACTTTTAATAATTAGCCTGCACAACGCATTACAATAACACAACAGTACATAGGGCAACCTAGACACCATGTCCAGAAGAGAACCTTCTGGTGCCCTCTTAAGATTCAGATCCAGAGAGAGATGCTGATAAACACTCTGGGCTTATGGATATTCTTTTATAGAAATTCAGACCCATTAGGTAATATAACTGTGTTTAGAGAGTTTGTGTGGTATATTTTAGTCTTAAAATTTAGTCAAGTTATACACATATTTAACACATTTAGTTTATCTGCAAGGCTTGTACTGAAAAGAAGACGACTGCCTACATCCCTACATCTCCCCAAATTTGGTCTTTCCACGGGCAACCATTTTCACATCTTAAGCAGATTATTTGCTAATTACCTTAATGATAAATAATGTGAATATATTCCCACTTCTTTGTTTTAGTTTTAGGTATTACCTATTGATCTCACACTGCAAAGTATGAAGATTTAGCTCTTTTTTTTTTTTTTTGGTCTTTTTTTCTGAAAGAGATTTCACAAAATCTCTTTAAATTGTTTATTTTATTTTTTTTAATGTTTATTTTTGACAGAGAGAGGGACAGAGCATGAACAGGGGACGGTCAGAGAAAGAGGGAGACACAGAATCCAAAGCAGGCTCCGGGCTCCAAGCTGTCAGCACAGAGCCTCATGCGGGGCTCAAACTCACAGACCGCGAGATCATGACCTGAGCCGAAGTTGGACGCTCAACTGACTGAGCCACCCAGGCTCCCCTAAATTGTTTTTTAAAAGGGATTTGGTGAGAGTCTCACATTAAATATGTGGAATCAACTTGTCTAACATAACTTGGTAAATAGTAGCTCAATAAATATTCAATTCATTGATATCCTTTCAATTCTGTGATATCCTTTCTGTTGTTCAGTCTTCTTGACATAGTTATACAGTAATTTTGATGAGATCAGTATTTTTCATGTTTATTTGTATGCCTATGTAAATGCTATTTAATACCCCTAACTCTTCACAAATGTCTAAATCTCCTTTGAAGAATGTAAAGTTTCCAGGGTTGCTATTGAGAAGTCAGAGTCATTATGGTTCTTGATCCTTTATATTTGAACTGCTTTTTTCCCCCCTCTAGAGAAGCCTTCATTTTCATTTCTAATATGAAATTTCATGATGGTATGTCTTGATGTGGGTGTATTTTTGTCTATTTTTCTGGGCTCTCAGTGAGTAGAATTTTAAATTCTATAAACCCAGATACTTCTTTGAATGTAAATTTCTTGAATTATTTCTTTGATGATTTTTTTCTCCTTTCTTTCTGGAACTCCTAGCAGTCTCTTCTGTTTTGGACATCTTTGCTTTTTTCCCTCTAACATATTTTTTAACCCATTTTATCATCTGCTATTTAGTTTTACTGTTTTTTTTTTAATGTTTATTTTTGAGAGAGAAAGAGAGAGAGAGTCAGAGCGTGAGTGGGAGATGGGCAGAGAAAGAAGGAGACACAGAATCTGAAGTAGGCTTTAGGCTCTGAGCTGTCAGCACAGAGCCTGATGCAGGGCTTGAATTCATGGACCGTGAGATGATGACCTGAACCGAAGTTGCATGCTTAACCTGCTGAGCCAGCTACGCACCCCAGTATTTTAGTTTTTATTTCTGTTATCATCCTTTATTTTTTTTTTAGGAGCCCTTCATTTAATTATTGGAGTATTCCCCAGTCCAGAAACTGTTTAACTTTCTCCATAGAATAAACTCCCAGTCTTATTCAGGACTGGGGAGGGAAGGGTTTTCCAGCTGAGGAAAGTGGGAAAATGAATCTGAGGGTCTGGCTGCTTCTTAAACAACTTGAAAACAGTTCCCCTTATTCCTTTCACTTACTGCCTGGTGAACCCAATGTCTGAGCCTGGTGGGGATTCTGTAATGTAATTCCCATCTGTTTGTAGCGTTTTCCACTCCTGGCCTTAGGATTTGGTTTTTCAGGTCTGCTAAACTGTTCAGGAATCAGTCATTTGCTTTGCAGCTTCCAGAATTTTGATCTTGTCATTTTTCCTCCTGTTCTCTTCTTTCTTTCTTTCTTTCTTTCTTTCTTTCTTTCTTTCTTTCTTTCTTTCTTTCTTTCCTCCTGTTTCTTCTGTTCTCTCTTTCTTTCTCTCTCCTCTCCTTTCTTGTGGCTTTGTGTGTTTAGTTTTTCACAAAATCTCTTTAGGTTGTTTTTTGAAAGGGATTTAGTGAAATTCTCATATTAAATATGTGGAATCAATTTGTTTAACATAAAACTTGGTAAATAGTATCTCAGTAAATATTCAATTCATTCTTTATTTCTCACATTTAGCTTGTATTCTATTCTTCTGACCCAGATCAGATTCTACCGTGCTAGAATAAGATTTTAAAAATCAGCCACATTCAGGTTACACTTGGTACCAAGCTACATCTCCCTCTTCAATATATATTTTTTGAACAGACTCTTTTCTCTCTGTCTCCCTTTTTTTTGAGAGAGAGAGAGAAAAAGAGAGAGAGAGTGCTAGTAGGCTAGAAGGGCAGAGAAAGAGAGGGAAAGAGAGAGAGAGAGAGAGAGAGAGAGAGAGAGAGAGAGAATCTTAAGCAGGTTGCACACTCAACATGGAGCCTGACACAGGGCTCAATTCCAACCATGACCCTAGGATCATGACCTGAGCCACAATCAAGGGTCTGATGCTCAACCAACTGAGCCACCCAAGTGCCCTAATAGATTGCTTTTTAATGCAAAATAAGAAATGTTTGCTAAAAACTGATAACTAATTCAATGAGGCTTTAGTGGAAAGGGATTGTAATTTCTGTATCTTTTTTTAATTTTTTTTTTAACATTTATTTATTTTTGAGACAGAGAGAGCATGAACAGGGGACGGTCAGAGAAAGAGGGAGACACAGAATCTGAAATAGGCTCCAGGCTCTGAGCTGTCAGCACAGAGCCCAACACTGGGCTTGAACCCACAGACCGCGAGATCATGACCTGAGCCGAAGTTGGACGCTTAACTGACTGAGCCACCCAGGCGCCCTGTAATTTCTGTATCTTGAGAAGGCCTATTGCTAACTAAACACATTTCAAAAGACATAAATTAGACTTCATGAAAATCACACTTTATGTGCTTTTTAAAAAGTTATAGTTCATAAAAAGTATTATGAAAGCATTCTTTTACTTTGTAGCCCCTTTGGCTTATAAAGATTAACAATATTTTCAATACAATATACAATAATTTTCAAAACTCAAAATTGTTTTAAAGACTGTAGAACAATAATTTTGCACATTAATAAATCCTGTTGTATCTAGCACATTTTCTAACATGAATGAAATTAATTACTTTGGAGAGAGAGTAAAGACTTTGGGTACCAACCAACTCTTTCATTTATTGCTGGGTAGCCTTAGAACAACAATTCTGGATTTCAGTTTCCTGATTAGCAAAAGTGAGCTGGTTGAATTTGATGACTATTAAAGGCAGTTCTGGAAATAATGAAGCATTAAAATTAATTTAAAAAACAAAGGCTTATGCAACATTTTGCCGGCATGTTACATTGGCCGAACAATGACTACATTCTATATATGCTTCTCTGATTTCAGATCCAGGGACTAAATGCCTTCCACATAGTGCTGCCTCTAGATGGTACTTTCTCTCATTTTTGTAGCCAAGGACATACATTCAGTCCAATTCCAGAAGCTATATTTGGAAATACACATATTTTATAGCCAGTATACAAATAAGCCTTAGTAAGTATGTGTATGCTTATATAATAATATTTTCACACTGCTCATATTTATAATCAAATTTTGACAAGAAATGTCTTTTGGAGTAAATAAAGAATAGCTACAAAATTTTGTGTGCAGTAGGAATCAATCACATTGTCCCACTTCAGTAGTTCACATTCAAGATATCATTGGTTAAAGGAAGAATCTAATTTCAGTTGGCATTTACATCTGATTGAATGATTTGAGACTTTTTTAAACATTGAAGCCAAGATTATAATTGTTCATCCTAGTAGCAGAAAACAGCATAATCCTCCTTCTTGTTGAATTCTTTTGGTTAGGCAGTGATTTTTATTGAGGTTTAACTGAATGTGTGAGATTCCTCAAAGAATTCCTTTTTTTTTCTATAAATAAAGTTGTTCATATTTTATAAGGCAGATTAATTGATGGATATCCTCTTTTGCATATGATTAAAATATATTTCATATGAAACATTTAAATATGTTAAGTAGATTATATATTATATACATAATTATATTGGGATGATTTATTTTCAATATCACATCCAAAAATATTAATGATAGATAACAGCGTTCTAATGGTAGTATGGACTAATGCAGACATACCCCTTAATTCTTGTTTCTTAAGAGTCCTTTAAAATATCTGCTAAAATTCATGGAGAAATAAGTGTTTGCTTGCGTGCTGTTGTGGAATCATACAAGTATAAAAAAAGTAGCTAGATTCTGTGCTGCTTTGAATGTCAACAGCATGTTATTTAAATTATGATTGAAATGTCTTGGTCACTGCTGATTGAGAGAGAAGCTTGATTGAAGGAGGAAAATTGATGATCAGATCTCAGGTTATGTCCAAATCTTAGTATAAAAGAGGGGGCATTCTATCATATAAATTAAGCAAATTGGACCCCTAAGTCATCATGTGGGTAAAATGTGAAAATATTATTCTATAAATATGGATTTTTACTACCAAAGAGAGCAGAGAAATAAGGATCTATAGGGTAGTGGACGGTAGTTTGTAAGATGGATGCTAGTATAGAATGTTTTGATGTTGAAGAACATCACATAGAGTTGAGAAAAATTAATGATTAAGAAAAAGGAGAGTTGTAGGAGCAAAATCTTTGTGTAAGCAGGAGTGAACTGAATCCGGAACAAACAGTTCATCCAAGGTCATGGGAGGAAGGCAGAATATTTGGGCATGGTTACAGGTAGGTCAGTGTGATAGTGAGAAGTGTGGAAGTTCAGTTTTTCATTGCTTCTATTTTCTTAGAGAAATAGGAAGCAAGGTCATCAGATGACAGTAACAAGAGAGGAATTTTGGCTTTGAGTGAGATATATAGACTGGGTAACTAATGGAATGTAAATGTACTGACTCATGAATTTTAATTTTTACAAGACTTTCTCAATTCCAATATGTAGTGGCCATGACAACCAAAGAAGAGTTATTCTCTCATAATAAATGAGTACAGGAGACAGACAGAATATTTTTGACAATCTGAGATAGCCTTTTTCTATGTTTTTCTGTGTGACTCTAGCCTGATCAGAAAGGAGTCTACGTAGCACATTAAAATAGAGTCTGGGTAGGGTTGGGGATTATATAACAAGTTTTTCAGAGCTAGAATTAAATTTCTTATTCTTAGCCATTATGGAAGGTCCACTTCAGGAAGACCAGTGAATGTATTTATATTAGAATAAGTGAATACATCAGGGAATTCTGTTTTGTTTTCAGAGGGTTGGAATATTTAGATCATGTTGCCAGTCATTCATTATGACCATAACTGATGAGTTTCTCAGATCATCGCCTCATCTTTGCTGAACAGTATAGAAGTATTAAACCCATGAGGAGGGATCAATTCAGAAATAGTAGTTAAAATGCATATGTTACTGTATATGAAGATCAGTTTTGCTATTGGTTATTTTTATATCATAAGTCTATTGTGACTTTTCTGTTCACAGACTTTTTTTTTTGAAAAATGAGATCTTCATTTTCATGCTTGGATAAATTATAAAACGCCTTCCTCATCCTTTTTTTCCTAAGTTCTTTGAAGTTTTTTCTTTGAATGTCATGTAGATTTATTGTTCTTCATAAGTGAATCAATAGCAATAAACATATTCACTTAATTGATTAGCATGTGTAAACATTACTCTGAAAAAATACATGGTGTGTATACACACACACACACACACACACACACACACACACACACACACACACCATGTACTTGTAAAGGCTCTCCATTTATAATGAAAGGGTTGTTTTCTACCCGCAGGCCACTTGTGTTTGACAGAGTGCTGGGGCAGGACTACTCCAGGACCCAGGGTAATGAGAGCAAATTTTAGATGTTGAACAAGATTGTACTGGGCTAGTAAAACCAACATAATGCTCCATAACCCTTTGCTACTTCTGAGTGTGGGAGAAAAGGAATCTTACAAAGTATCGTCTCCTGTTCTAGAGGGCACAGTGAAAACCAGAGCTACGTAACAGCTGACGTCATTGCCAGATTCTCCTCCATGTGCCTCTGTTTTCTCCTCGTAAGACAAGGAGAGCTGTTTCTTGTAGCAGAGTATTTTACTGCCAGCTTCTGATCCAAATGCATTTCTGAATACAAACAAATGACCAAAAAGAGCCAACTTATTTTTTCTAATCAAATTTTAAAGTTTATATAATCCACATAAATCTCGATAAGTTCAATTAATTATAAGAACCTGAAACCTTTTCCTTTCTCCCAGACCTTCATGCCATTTTTTTTGAAAAGCATTACTTATTCAGTTATTTGCCTTGCAGTTAACTCACTTGCTTATCCTTTCCCACCTTATAAATTTGAACTATTGTACCAGTTGCTTGTCTCATTTCCTCATTTCCTAGATTGTAGATCTTATCCCAACAATGCTTTCTTCCATAAGATCCCTTTGTTAGGCCTGTTTTGTTTTTCTCTAACAATTACTTTTAATCTTCTTAAGTTAGTCGCTGGCATTTCCATTGCCACACCCTTTCCTCACAATGTTTCTTGCACTTGCCATTATGAATAGGCATATTGGTTTTAGAGGAAGGCATTTTATGAGAGGATCTTCTTAGTATAAACTATGTCACATTGGTTTTCTACCGCTACTCCAGCTTAATTACTGAGGTCTGATTCCTCATGCTTAGTTTTATGGTTGCTGAGTATGTAAAGTCCCAAAGCTCAAAGAGACATATTTGCATTCAATAGGAAGTCACTGGAAAATTTGTTTAAATGGTGACCTCCCCAAGGATTTAAGGGTTTATTTCCAGACATTTTTAGGGGGGGAGGGTCTAGTTTTAGGAGGGAAGAGAAACCTAAAGCTAAAATTAATGATCAATCAGGAGTGAAACTTAAGCATCTCAAAAACAACAAATCGATGAGAAGCATTGTTAAATTGTTATAAAAGGTTTACACACATCATGAGGAGCATTTTGTTGTGCAAAGTGGAGTTTGTCTATATTTGGAAAGCTACTTGTCTGTTTACTATAGCCTAGAAAGATTAGAAAAGAAGAAAAAAGAAGGAAGGACAGAGAAGATAGTGGGAAGGAGGAAGGAATATAGAGTTTTTTGGGTGGTGGGTGGTGGGCTACTTGTCATTCAGTTTTTCTGGGATAGCAGGTGGTCACATGGATTATTTTTTTCGATGCCATTTCCTTCTGAAGCATGCTCTGTCCCTTGAAAGTTCACTCTGAGTTATCTGTTGTTTCTGGTGTTATCAGGGATTTGGGAGTAGGGCTTCACGGGTCTCGTTGCTTACAGCCATGATGACGACTTTTTACTACTTCAGATCTTTTCAAAGAAAGCAAAGCCTAGGGATGCAGTGAAAGAGAAAGGAGCATTCTCGATGCTTTAGTCAATGGTCCTCAGCCAGAATAATCACTATTTGCAGTTGCTGGGGTTTTGAGAGCTATTCTTTAATTGGGGATATTCAAATCAGATATGGTTAAGTCAGGAGAGAATAAAAAGGGCAATAAAAATGGTATCACAGAAGTTAGAAATCCCTATGGTTGATTATAGAACTAGATTTGAACATCAGAACACCCAAGTTTCAAAACCTGTTCCATGAGCTTACCATCATTCCCTACATGAAAAAAATACAACCTAAAAAGCTTAATTTAGAAGTGTCATGTTGATTCTATACCATGTACCCTGTATTGTGTTGTGTGATGTTGAAAATTTTGTACTTAAATAATAATGAAGTTCTATGGCATTTACTTATATCACAGAAGCGTTCTTCGCTTCGTGAAGAGATGTCCTTACATTTAGAGGAATCAGCATTTTGAGGATAGAGCTGAGAGGCATGATCAGTCCCTGGCCTGAATTAATAATACCCCAAGGAATGTTTATGTCCTGGTCACCGTCACTATGACTGGGACAAATTAAGAAAGAAAAAACAAATCTTAAAACTATAAACAGTAATTAACCAGCTATTTCACATTTCAAAGATGAGTAATGAGAAGTTTAAACTGAAATTCATGCTTGGGTGAACAGATTGTGGGATGGCATTTATAAAACTTAATGTACGAATGCACCTTTTTGATCAGATTTTGCCCTTGTTTTTTGCCATG
Source organism: Lynx canadensis (assembly GCF_007474595.2). Taxonomy (NCBI): domain Eukaryota; kingdom Metazoa; phylum Chordata; class Mammalia; order Carnivora; family Felidae; genus Lynx; species Lynx canadensis. The sequence goes on along the minus strand of NC_044307.1, from coordinate 131,995,736 downwards.
TTTTCTATTTCTCTTCCATCTTCTGTATTTCCAGTCTGCTTCTCTCCTGCTCCCCACTCACTTTGTCTTCCACTGTCTCTTCTGCTGTGCCTCTGTTTCCCTGTTTTTCTCTCATCCTTCCTCTGTCTTCTCCTATTTATCATGCTTCCTGTTTTTTTCATTTTCTTCTTGATACTTTATTAACTGGCCACACACAACATGGGGTTGAAGTCCATATTTAAACACATATTTAAATAACTTTCTGTATCCTGTTCTTCATATGGGTAATCAGGTAACTTTGGTCTGTTTTTGTTCCATTCATGCATTCAACTATTTTTTAAGCACCCCCACTTTTTTTTTTTTTTTTTGCCAGAAGCTAGACACTGGGGGAATAATGTTAAACACGATCTTGTGTCTGTCGTTCAAATATAAATAGCTCCACGGTAGAGACAAATTAAATATATTACTATGAAGATATTAATCCAGTTAAATTACTTTTACTTCTCTGTGATTTTTCAACTTATTTCCTTTAGGTGTCCCTGACTGAAGTAAGGTCTTGAATTCCTGTTAAAATCTCTCTACATTCAAAGTGTGACTTGAGGAGCCTGGTGGCTCGGTTGGTTAAGTGTCCAACTCTTGGTTTTGGGTCAGGCCATGATCTCATGGTTCTTGGTTCCAAGCCCTCTTGGGATTCTCTCTTGTCTTCTCTCTCTGCCCCTCCCCTCCTCATGCCCTCTCTCTCTTTTTCTCAAATAAATAAATAAGTAAACTTAAGGAAAATAAAATGTGACTTGGCTTACAAAAACTTAAATTTTTTAATAAAGGGAGAGTCCATGGTATTTAACATTTTATGAATTAAGGAAATTAGTACAAGTTTTATTTACCTTATATTCTAATTTTCTCATCATAATAAAATCTTTTCAATAATTGCACTGTTGAGTTACAGCAAATGCCTTCTGGGTAAAGCACACTGTCTTAAAATTGTGCTTTAGATTCTTACCATTGTTTAAAAATAAAACTTCATAGAGGGTTGGGTAGAGGACCATGGCTTTGCACAACTCCAGAACATATGATTCTTACGGCATTTTATATGATATCCTTTCCCCACCCCCACTTGCTCTGTGCAGTACAAAGACTACTTTGCTGTATGTAGAGGGCTTGGTTGGGTAATAATTTTAGACACCACATAGAAATCTGGTTGTTGGCATTGTAATTTTTTGGGTTGATATATACTTTAAAGTTTTATAGTAGACTTGTGGTCCAAGATGTTATGAGTTCTAAGAAATTACCTCTATTGATCGTTTTTTTCTAGTTTGTAAGTCAAATGATTGATACTGCATCACATCTGTTTTGGGACTCTGATTGAGTTAGGCCTCTTCTGTTATTTAATCTTCAAGCATATCCAACTTCACATTGATGGGGTTTAGAACACACTATCCCAAAATATGGCACCTTGGGATATTGAATATAGTAGGCTGAAAGAATACGAGAAATAGCATGTATATAAAGGACTTTCTGACCTCCCTCCAAAGCAGATATTGAGACCCTTGTGTGAGAGGCACCTTCCTTATACCTGGAAGAAAGGAGCATCCTTATCCCTGAAGACTGAGAAGGCTCCAAATGGACAGGCCTTGCTAAGTTTCTCCCAGTTTACTGCCCATAGCTCATATCCTTTTGCCCCATGACGTTTTCCCACAACTTCCCACTCTTCGTCAAACCTAGCTTAAAAATTCTCAGGTTTAACCTCTTCTTTAGGTCCTCATTTCCTTTTGAAGCCTTCTATGTCATGAAAAACATATTAAATGTTATATAATATTAAATATATAAAGTTATGTATTAATATAAATAAATTTGTATGCTTTTTTCTTATGCATCTGCCTTTTGGCAGCCTAATTTACAGAGCCTCAGCCAGAGAACCTAGAAGGGTAGTAGGAAAAATAATTTTTCTTCCACTACAGCAGTCTGAAAGATCTTTCTGGAGCTTGTATAGGGAAAAGTATCTAAGCCTAGAAACATCTAGAAAATATTTAGAAAATATTTCTAAACACAGTAGGACAATGGGGATTAAAAAATTAAATTAAGACCCCAATCTATTGGCAAGATTAACAGTTAGCATTAATTACATAAAAGAATGAAAACCACTTCTGGGTTTTGAATTTAGAAAGCAGTTATAGCTTTTCACTACTTTAACTTATAAAAGGCAAAATAGATTTTTCTACCTATTTAGGTTTTTGAAATAGCCTTATAATGTGTGTGTCATCCCAGAGCAAATTTTTTATTCTTAAACAAGAATTGACTTTTAATGGAAACAACATAACTGTCATCTGGAATTCAGTGAACTGTGCCATCACAGAATGAGACTGAAATAAGATCTTTCAGTTGTATTTTAAATGAAAAGAATAGGAACGGCATCTACTGGGATTTCTCCTTTTAGAAATAAAAGTAAGAAACAACTAAATCTGTTGAAACTGTCTCAGAGTTCTAGTAATTATAATAAGGAGAAATAATGAGTTTAGGAGCAAAAGTCATCTCTTGTGTTGTAAATGGTGACTCCAAACTGCAGATCTTCATGAAAAATAAGGAGGCAGTAAAATTTTAAAATGCTGTGGAGTGCAGAACAGGTCAGTCATTTAATGGAACATATCTATAAATAAAATGCAAAATAAAGAGAAGAGTAAAATATGGCTGCATGCTCGGACAGATGCAGACAGTATTTACTATCCAGCTTTGGCTTAAAGTATTTCATCTTGGTGACTTGACTAATTTCTTCAACTTATTTAAAGATGTTTGTCTTGGGCTGCTTTCTTGCTAATGCAAATAGATTTTTTTGTTTGTTTGGAAAATCAAAACAGTAAATACAGAGTGTACATAAAGGCAGCGAGGGTACTGAGAAAAGTAAAGGAAATGAAACAGACAGTTGAGGAAACAATCACAGTTTTAGGATATATGAAGCAGGTGGGAATTTGGTATTATCAGTTTTGGAGAAAGTTAAAGCGCAGTTCAAGGAGATGCGTTACCTGTGTGCTCATATGTCTTGAGTTCAGCAGACTCTGGGCACAGAGATTGTAAATCTTCAGATGTTTTAAGAGTGAAATGACAGTCTTTTGATTAGAACATGAAAGTAGTCCTTAAAATGAATTTGAAAAACTCAACAAAGGCTGCCTTATGTTCCTAAACTTCTAATAAAAACCCGCTCTGTAGCAGCCTCAGAACCCAGCTGACCAAACAAGTTCTTACAAAAATGCCACTGATGTTGAAACAGATTCCTGATTATGGATCAAGTGTTTTAAAAAAGCTAGCATAGGGGGAGAAGGGGCAAACAGAAGAAAGGGAATAGAGAAGAATGTAAATGAGAAAAAGCAAAGGTCAGAAAGAAAAACTAAATATATCCTAATGATGAGACTACATCTTGTCAGATAGGAAGTACAGCTTCCATACAAGCAAACAAACAAACAAACAAAAAACAGCAAAACAAAACCAACAAAACCAAGCAAAAAAACCCAAGAAACAAAACTACTATACATGTCTGGAAAATTAGAATCAGAAGGCTTCAATTTCTCAAATAAAAAAAAATGGAGCATATTCTTTTGTTTATTGTAATTTATCACTCTTCAATTTTATTCTTGATTCTAAACCTGTTACTCACATTAAAATGAATTCTGCCTTTATTAGTAGCCATGGAAAAAATTTCTAGCATTTCCTAATAAATAAGGTAATAAACGTAAGACCCAAGAAGATCTTTTACCCCTATCCATGCAATATTGAATTGTGTTCATTTTTATTTACAAGACTGGGAAAATTTCATGCTGCCGGGCTATCAAAGGAATGATAAAGAGCTCTGTAGAGCAGGAGCTTTTTTTTTTTTGAGACATCAAATACTGTGCGTGGCATTTTGTGAATAAGAAAATAAATAGTCATGGTGGGTCAGGAAATTATCCCATCCAGCTTCATGTGGCTCCTTTGATAACAGCACTGTAACCATGTTTATTTTCCATCATACTGACATTACGTAATCGTACTGACATATCCTGGTCTTGACCAGTTCTCTTCTCTGATGCCACTTCCTGTGGATCGTTCTCTGGTAATGAGTGTAGTGTTAGTGTGGTGTAATAGTGTATCTACTTCATCTACTGTTGTATTCCCAGCCTTGCTTGTATTCCTTGCTCTTTGCTTATGTATGCTTTTTGATCACTTCTTATTTTATGGGAAAGTTATTTACTAATGCATCCTAACAAGAAGACAGTATATTCTTTCAGTGCAGGATATGTCTGAATTTAGCTTCACATTTATTGGCTGCTTTGAACATAATTCCTTGCAGATAAATGATGGTTATATGTGTGGATTGAATGATGAACTTCATAACCTTTCATGGATCATTAGTATTTGCCATCTAGAACTTACCCAAAACTTTGGGAACTCATAGGTAGGTCTTGTGTGGTGCCACAGGGTGGGGTAGAGGGGAAAACAACTGGATTGCTACGAAGTCATAGCTTGGCCACCATCAGACACAATGCATTCTCCCCTCTTTGATCCTCTAGAGTGCCAGTCTGCTCGTGTGTCATTGGCAATTCAGAGGGGATGTTTTTCAGAAGTAACTAATTATGATGAGTAAAAATTTCAGTGGACAAGTGTGCAGGTGGGGATAGAGAAAGGTGACGAATTCAAAATTATAAGAAAATTATGAATAAAGAATTGTAGAATGTTAAAAGGGAAGTGTTACAGGGTCATAGAGGGAAACTCAGATCATGTCTCCTGTGCAGCACAAAGTAGAGCAGCCTGAGATTGCCTCTTCTTAGAAAAGCCTGCTTGCAAGATTGGCCCTTCTGGTGTTGTCTGGGAATTTGGCTAGTAAATGGTACTCTGTACCAATTGAAAACTTTCCCTAACTAGTAATGGTGGCTCACTGTGCTTAAAATATGCAAAGAATGCATTTATGCTTCAGAAATCTGCCTTCCTTCTGGGAGTCCAGAATTTTGGTGCATGCTACTCAGGTAGCCCCAAGTGAAAAGCATTGACAGTGTCTCTAATGAGCCACTCTGGTAGATAACACTTCTTATTTATTGTCACAACTTGCTGCTTGAAGAATTCAGCACATCCTGGGAGGGGACTCTGAATCTTGCAACTGGTTTAAAATCCCAACTTCTCCCATGCACTTTTTCCCTTTGCTGATTTTGCTTTCTATCCTTTCATTGTAAGAAATCTCAGCCATGAGTACAACCATATGCTTATTCCTAAGAGGTCTTCAAGCAAATCATAGAACTGGGATGGTCTTGCATGGCACATCCACTCTATAGGACTCAGTCCAGCTAATATCTTGAGTCAGTCCTAGGCAGGACTGCAGACCATCAGAAGGCTCATCATCACCAATCAGTAGGGGTGAAGGAAGCCTTTTTCTCTTAGACCAGTGTCTGTTCAGCTGGTATGAATCCAAGGTACATATGTGCCTATAATGTGTGGGCAGGTTTTTTCATTATATTCTAAAGTTAATTTCTGCTCATGTAATGTGGTCATTAAACATATATGCTCTGAGCGGTGCTTGGCTGGCTCAGTCAGTAAAACAGGTGACTCCTGATCTCAGGGTCATGAGTTCAAGTCCCACACTGGGTGTGGAGCCTACTTAAAATAAAAATTTTTGGGGTGCCTGGGTGGCTCAGTCGGTTGAGCATCCGACTTTGGCTCAGGTCATGATCTCACAGCTTGTGGGTTCATGCCCCACGTCGGGTTCTGTGCTGACAGTGCAGAGCCTGGAGCCTACTTCAGATTCTGTGTCTCCCTCTCTCTGCCCCTAACCCACCTGCATTCTGTCTCTATCTCTCTCAAAAATAAATAAATATTAAAAAAAAATAAATAAAAATTTTTTAAAGAAAAAAACAAAAAAACAAACATATTCTCTGAGTTGGGCTGCCAAGGTTTGAATTCCAGCTTTGCCACTCCCTAACAGTAGGACTGTGGGTACATTACTGTTGTGCATCATCTTAAGATAATGATAGCAGTACAACTTACTTTAATAGACTGTTTCCAGGCTTAAATGAGATAAAGTAATGTGCTGATTCTTTGGACTTGGTTCCGTGGTTTTACATTTTGACCATTTCTTGAGGTTGGTAGTATAGGGTTGGTCTCTTCTATTTGTTGCAGACCTGGTGATATATTCTTCTTCACGATGTTGACTTCGGGTTAGGTGTCTTCTGGGAGGCAGATTTTGGAAGTCTATGTCAATGCTGCCTTTTGCTGAGATTTAATTAGTCTTCTATTCCTTGTGTATTTTTTTTATAAATCACAAGTAGCAGGAGAACACTTGCAAACAGTAGAAAAAACCAACATTGAGAGTAAGAAAGTAAATAAAAATTTCCTGAGCCATTTCCTACCTACTGAGTATTATGTTGGGTAACTAACTACCTGCACTAATTCAGTTTATTCTTTCAGCCCTTTATAATATGGGTGTTAATATCCACATTTTAATGATGAGGACCCTAAACCATAGAGAAGTTAAATCTGTTAACCACATTAATGTAGCCATTAAGTTGCAGAACTGGGATTCAAACACAGGACTCTTGGTTTTAAGGACTACTGTCCAAGAATTATCCTGTCCTGTTATAAAAAAGTGTAGTGAAGGGGCGCCTGGGTGGCGCAGTCGGTTAAGCGTCCGACTTCGGCCAGGTCACGATCTCGCGGTCCGTGAGTTCGAGCCCCGCGTCGGGCTCTGGGCTGATGGCTCAGAGCCTGGAGCCTGTTTCCGATTCTGTGTCTCCCTCTCTCTCTGCCCCTCCCCCGTTCATGCTCTGTCTTTCTCTGTCCCAAAAATAAATAAATAAACGTTGAAAAAAAAAAAAGTGTAGTGAAAATAAATACTCATTATCAGAAATGAAAATTAGGGGATGAGGAAGAAGACTCCTATGTTTACTATGTATATGCTTTTTTAAAAGTGTATTTAGCTACGTGAACATGGCCAAATTAGTCATACTTTTTGAGATTTTTTGTGGCAGAATTTGTTGTGTTTTCTATGGATTTGTTTTTAAAAAAGTTTTTAAATGTTTATTTATTTTTGAGACAGAGAGAGAGAGAGAGAGACAGTGTGAGCAGGGGAAGGGCAGAGAGAGAGGGAGACACAGAATCCGAAGCAGGCTCCAGGCTCTGAGCTGTCAGCACAGAGCCCAATGCAGGGCTCAAACCCATGGACCACGAGGTCATGACCTGAGCCAAAGTCAGACGCTTAACCCACTGAGCCACCTAGGCACCCCTCTGTGGCTTCATTTTTATCATTATCATAGAATTTTGAAATCTAACATCTTAGCTGATAACTTCCCTACCTTTTTGCATATTAATAGATTTCTAGATTTGCTCTGAGCATTTCCTTTTCAATTATTGCAGGAAAAATAGGTCTTAGCTATGCCCTCAGACTGCGTTTTTGGGTTAAAACCTTAAAGATATCCAGCAGTAGCAACTCTTAAAAACATTTTCCCAACACTAAGGACTAAGCTTGTTTCCTGTGTTATGATGTAGTACATTTTAATGAGATAAATTTTATTTGCAACTTAAAAATCAATTTTTGAATTAGTAAATGCCAATGTTCTTTTCTTTTCCTTTTTTTTTTAAAGTAGTTTTTTTGTTTCATCAGAACCATTTCTTTTTTTTTATTTAAAAAAACCTTTTTTTTTTTTAACGTTTATTTATTTTTGAGACAGAGAGAGACAGAGCATGAATGGGGGAGGGTCAGAGAGAGAGGGAAACACAGAATCCGAAACAGGCTCCAGGCTCTGAGCGGGTCAGCACAGAGCCCGACACGGGGCTCGAACTCATGGACCGCGAGATCATGACCTGAGCCGAAGTCGGCTGCCCAACCGACTGAGCCACCCAGGCGCCCCTCATCAGAACCATTTCAACAGACGTACCAACCAAAAAATTTTTATGTATGCCAATCTCTGAAGAAATTCTCTTTTAAAAAGATTTAGGAAGCTCTAAAGCCTAACAAGCAACATCTTCATCAAGTAGCACATTTCTTGCAAATTTGTGTCCTTCAGATTTTAAGTTATTATTTTTAAAGTAATTATGCTTGCAAACTTGAAAATAAATGATGTCTTCTACCTCTCAAATATTATTTTAGAGGACTTGGATCTCTGTTTTGGAAGTGTTTTTTTTGTTGTTAAGGAATTTATCTTATTTATGTCTATATTCTTGTAACTTATTTCAATGACTGGGTGGCGGACTGCATAGTCCAAAGTCACTACACAGTTCCTCGGATCGTTTTTTCCTTGACCATTGTAACCATACACGAGTAGCTTTTACTTGATAGCGGTTTTTCAGTTCTGTAACAACTTTGGATGGTTTCTAAGATGTGAAATAACAGATGTTTAGGCCCTTAAATACATACCATATGATAGAATATAATGGTAATAAACCATTAGGAAGACCAGTCCTGTTTTCATTTCACGGTAAAATATTGCTGTTTGGAATACCAGGTTCTTGGAACTTCCAAAAGTCCAGATTTGCTTTAGTGTCAACATGGCATGTATGTGTTTGCTTGTGTGCATGCACACACACATACACACAGACACACACAACCAAACCAAATAAACCAGACCAGCCGTACAATCTTGGGCCGAGACAAAGCCACTCACAAAGGTAAGTACAAATGTTATCCTCACGGAGCTGACAGTGTAGAGCAGGAAATAGACTTATAAACAGATCCAATTACTAGTGGCAAAGGTGTAACATTATACGAGTAAAGCAAGGGATTCTGGAAACAGGAAGATTGCCCAAAACTTCAGGAACTTTAGAAAATCATTCTGTTGGCACGGGAGACTCAAACTAAGCAGAAACTGGGTTCAATGTTAGCCACCCAGGAGCTAGTTATCAAACTGTAAGCTAAATCCTCTGCTTCACTTTAAACTTTGAGTAACCAGGAAGTGATATCAGTGAGAACAGATTACTCATACCTTCCCATGCTAGGGAAATAAAGAAGTGAGTTGGAATCTAGGTCAGATGGTAATAAGCTTGATAGACTTTGTAAAGTGCTTAAGGCAACTGGGAATTTTTGTTGAGCTCTGAGTATGGCATATCAAAACCTTTTCTGTATTTCCCGCAATCAAAATTTTCAGTAACATAGAAAGTTAATTATTTTTTGGTTTCTGCTTCCTGGTCCTGAAATAATTTTCTGCTTGTCTATGCTTTTATGCAATATTAGAATTCCATGGCCTATGCAGAAAATGGTAAAACTGACACTTTAAAAACACACCATTTGATCAACAAATATAATGAATTCTGAGATCAGGACAGTGGAGGATCAAAGAAATGCAGGAACAGCTCCCTGACTTTTCAGAACTCACTGTCTGTTTGGAATGGTACAGCATTAAATGCATGAACATATTAGTAATAATGTATAAATTAAACAAGTTTAAAGAACAGTAGACTTGCTTCTAGAGGCAGCATGTGATTGCTAATCTTAGGTGTCAGCTTGGTTGGGCCACACTATGCAGATATCTGGTCAAATGTTATTCTCGAGGTTTCTGTGAAGGTATTTCTTAGATGGGATTAACATTTAAATAAGTAGACTTTAGTAAAGTATATTACTTTTCATAATGTGGGTGGGCCTATTCTAATCAGTTGAAGGTCTTAATAGAAAAAGACTGACCTTCCCCAAAAAGGGAATTCTGTCAGCAGGTGACTTTGGAGTTTGGCTGCAATATTGTCTGGTCTCTGGGTCTCCAGTCTGCTGGTCTACCCTGACGATTTTGGACTTGCCAGTCTCTAGTCGCTTGTGCCAATTCCATAGAATAAATCTGTTTCTCTCTCTGCATGTATATAGTTAGTTCTGTTTCTCTGTAGACTGGCAACTAATAACAGTACTGGTGGAAGGTGAGCACTGTCACTTGAGCTGAAAGACTGAGTGCCGTATATATCTTACTTCCTTTTCCCATACTTAATCTTTCTTCCTAGATGATGAGCTCCTAGAGATCAGTGCAAACAAGATCAAAGGGCTAGTAGGGATAAATTATGCCGAGAAAGTGACCTTTAATTCCTGTATTTAAAGCAGTCAGAAATTAATGTACAAAAAGGCTACACTTCTCATATGGATTTCACTCTCCATTGGTTGTTAGGAGGCGTTTAGAGAACAGGCAGTCCTGTGGAAACCATTAGATGAGAAGTCTTGACTTCACTCTTCAAGATCTGCATGGCATTATACAAACTGCCCTAGGTGTTCTTGCCTCTGTTTCTGCCTGTAGATTAACCAAGATAATAGAAGTTCATGAACTCACTGGAAAGGCAAAAGTAATCTTTGTATTAAAAGTCCAAATAGTGGTTAGTCTTCAAAAAAAATTTTTTTTAAGTATTTTATTTTTAAGTCTCTTGTCCCAACATGGGGCTCGAACTTACAACCTGACATCAAGAGTCGCACACTCTACTGACTGGGCCAGCCAGGCACCCCTCAAAATTAAAAAAAAAAAACTTTAATTCCAGTGTAGTTAACATACAGTATTATATTAATTTATGGTGTACAATATAGTGATTCCACAATTCTATACACTAGTCAGTGCTCATCAAGATAGATGTCTTAATACCCTTTAACTATTTCACCCATTCCCCCCCACCCTCCCCTTTGGTAACTATCTGTTCTCTATTTTTAAGAGTTTGGTTTTTGGTTTGTGTCTCTTTCCCTTTGTCCATTTGTTTTGTTTCTTAAATTCTATATATGAGTCAAATCATATGGTATTTGCCTTTCCCTGGCTTATTTTGCTTAGCATTATATTCTCTAGATCCATCTGTGTGTTACAAATGGCAAAATTTCATTCTTTTTTATGGCCAAATAATATTCCATTTTACATATCTGTGTGTGTGTGTGTGTGTGTGTGTGTGTGTGTGTGTGTGTGTGTATGTATACACACACCACATTTTTTTATCCATTTATCTATTGATGGACACTTGGGCTGCTTCTATAATTTGGCTGCAGTAAACATAGAAGTGCATATGCCTTTTGAATTAATGTTTTTTTTTAAGTTTATTTATATTTGAGAGAGACTGAGAGCATGAGTGGGGGAGGGACAGAGAGAGAGAGGGAGAGAGAATCCCAACCAGGCTCCCTGCGGTCAGCACAGAGCCTGATGCGGGCCTTGAACTCACGAGACCATAGGATCATGACCTGAGCCCAAACCAAGAATTGGGCACTTAACTGACTGAACCGCCCCGGCACCCCTTGAATTAGTGTTTTCATATTCTTAGCATAAATGTCCGGTAGTGCACTTACTGGATCATAAGGTAGTTCTATTTTTAACTTTTTGAGGAAACTCTGTACTGTCTTCCACAGTGGCTACATCAGTCTACATTTCCACTAACAGTGCACGAATGTTCCTTTTTCTCCAGATCCTTGCCAACACTTGTTGTTTTTTGCATTTTTGACTTTATCTATTCTGACAGTTGTGAGGTAATATCTTACTGTGGTTTTGATTTGCATTTCCCTGATGATGACTGATGTTGAGCCTCTTTTCATGTATCTATTGGCCATCTGTCCTGTCTTCCTTGGAGAAATGTCTGTTCATGTCTTCTGCCCATTTTTAAATTGAATTATTTGGGGTTTCTTGGTGTTGAGTGAGCTGTATAAGTTCTTAAATATTTTGGATATTAACCCTTTATTGGATATGTCATTTGCAAATATCTTCTCCCATCCAGTAGGTTGTCTTTTTAGTTTTGTTGATTGTTTCCTTTGCTGTGTAGTAACTTTTTATTTTGATGTAGCCTCAATAGTTTATTTTTGCTTTCATTTCCTTTGCCTCAGGAAACATATATAGAAAGATGTTATGGCTGATATCAGAGAAATTACTTCCTGTGCTCTCTTCTAGGATTTTTATGGTTTCAGGTCTTTTAGGTCCTTAGTCCATTTTAAGTTTATTTTTTTGTGTGTGTGATAAAAGGAAGTGGTCCAGTTTCATTCTTTTGCATGGAGCTACCCAGTTTTCCTAGTGCTGTTTGTTGAAGAGACTATCTTTTTCCTGTTGCATGTTCTTGCCTCCTTTGTCAAAGATTAATTGACCATATAATTATGGATTTATTTCTGGGCTTTCTGTTCTGTTCTATTGACCTATGTGTCTGTTTCTGTGACAGTACCATAGTGTTCTGATTACTATAGCTTTGTAATATAACTTGAAGTTTGGAATTGTGATACCTCCAGCTTTTTCTTTTTCAGGATTACTTTGGCTATGCAGGGTCTTTTGTGGCTCCATGCAAATTTTAGCGTTGTTTGTTCTCGTTCTGTGAAAATGCTGTTGGTGTTTTGGTAGGGATTGCATTAAATGTGTAGATTGCTTTGGCTGGCATAGACATTTTTAACAGTGTTCATACTTCCAACGCTTAAGCATGGAATTCCTTTTTGTTTCTTTGTATCATCTTCAATTTCTTTCATCAGTGTTTTACAGTTTTCAGAGCATAGGTCTTTCACCTCTTAGGTTAAGTTTATTCCTAGGAATTTTATTATTTTTGGTGCAATTGTAAATGGGATTGATTTCTTAATCTTTCTTTTTGCTGCTTAATTATTGGTGTATAGAGATACAATGGATTTTTATATATTGATTTTGTATCCTGTGACTTTACTGAATTTGTTTATCAGTTCTAGCAGTTTTGGGGTGGAGTCTTTAGTGTTTTCTTTTTTTTTTTTTAACTTTTATTTATTGTTGAGAGACAGAGACAGAGAGAGCATGAGCAGGGGAGGGGCAGAGAGAGATGGAGACACAGAATCTGAAGCAGGCTCCAGGCTTTGAGCTGTCAGTACAGAGCCCGATGCAGGGCTTGAACCCATGAACTGTGAGATCATGATGTGAGCTGAAGTCAGATGCTCAACCACCTGAGCCACCCAGGCACTCCTCTTTAGTGTTTTCTATATATAGTACCATGTCATCGGTAAATAGTGAAAGTTTTACTTCTTTCTTACCAGTTTGGATGCCTTTTATTCCTTTATCTTGCCTGATTGCTGTGGCTAGGACTTCCAGTTTTATGTTGAATAAAAATGGTGAGGGTAGATATCCTTGTTTTGTTCTTGACTTTAGGGAAAAAGCTCTCGTGTGTGTGTGTGTGTGTGTGTGTGTGTGTGTGTGTGTGTTTTACTATTGCATATGATGTTGGCTGTGGGTTTTTCATATATGGCCTTTATTATGTTGAGGTATGGTCCCTGTAAATCTACTGTGTTGAGGGTTTTTATCACAAATGGATGTTGTACGTTGTCAAATGCTTTCTCTGCATCTATTGAAATGATCTTATGGTTTTTATCCTTTATCTTATTTATGTGATGTATCCCATTGATTGATTTGTGAATGTTGAACTACCCTTGCATCCCACAAATAAACCCACTTGATCATGGTGAACAATTTTTTGAATTTATTGTTGGATTTAGTTTGCTAATGTATTCTTGAGGATTTTGCGTCTATGTTCATCAGAGATATTGACTTTTTTGTTGTGTTTTTGTTTGACTTTGGAAACAGGGAAAAAAAGATATCTCTTTTTTTGTTGTGTTTTTGTTTGACTTTGGAAACAGGGTAATGCTGGCTTCATGGAATGAATTTGGAAGTTTTCCTTCCTCTTCTACTCTTTGGAAGAATTTGGTAGAATTTACCTGTGTAGCCATCTGGTCCTAGAAGTGTTTTGATCACCAATTCAGTTTCATTGTTGGTAATTGGTCTGTTCACATTTTCTATTTCTTACTGATTTAGTTTTGATAAGTTATATGTTTATAGGAATTTATCTGTTTTTTTAGGTTGTCCAACCTGTTGGCATGTAATTTTTCATAATGTTTTACAATTATTTGTATGTCTATGGTGTTGGTTGTTATTTCTTCTCTTTCATATATGATTTTGTTTGAGTCCTCTCTCTTTTTTTTTATGTTTTTTGATGCATGTGGCTAGAAGTTTATTAATTTTGTTGATTTTTTTTTCAAACACCAGCTCCTGGTTTCATTGATATGTTCTATTGTTTTTTTTCAGTTTCTATATCATTTATTTCTGCTCTAATTTTTATTTTTTCCTTTCTTCTGCTGGTTTGGGGTTTTGTGTGTTTTTCCTTTTCTTGCTTCTTTACGTGTAAGGTTAGATTGTTTGACATTTTTTCTGGCTTCTTGAGGTAAGCCTGAACTGCTATAAACTTCCCTCTTACAACTGCATTGGCTGCATCCCAAATATTTTGGATCATTGTGTTTTCATTTTCATTTATTTCCATGTGTTTTTGATTTCCTCTTTGATTTATTGGTTGACTTGTTCACTGTCTAGTAGGATGTTATTTACCCCCCAAGTATTTTGTGTTCTTTCTGGATTTTTTATTGTGGTTGATTTTGAGTTTCATAGCATTGTGGTCAGAAAAGATGCATGGTATGACATTGATCTTTTTGAAGACTTGTTTTGTGGCCTAATATGTGATGTATTTTCAAGGATGTTCTATGTGTACTTAAAAAGAATTTGTATTCTGCAGTTTTATGGTAGAATGCTCTGAATATATCTGCTAAATCCATCTGATCCAGTGTGTCATTAAAAGCTACTGGTTCCTTGTTGATTTTCTGTTTGGATGATCTGTCCATTGATGTAAATGTGTGTTAAAGTTCCTTACTATTATTGTATTACTGTCAATTAGTTCCTTTATGTTTGTTATTAACTGTTTTATGTATTTGGGTGCTCTCATATTGTGTGGATAAAGATTTACAATTGCTATATCTTCTTGTTGGATTGTCTGTTTTATTATTTTATAGTGTCCTTCTTTGTTATAGTCTTGTTTTAAAGTCTATTTTGTCTGATATAAGTATTGCTACCCTGGCTTTGTTTTGTTTTTTTGTTTTAAAAAAATTTTTTTTAACGTTTATTTATTTTTGAGACAGAGAGAGGCAGAGCATGAACAGGGGAGGGGCAGAGAGAGAGGGAGACACAGAATCCGAAACAGGCTCCAGGCTCCGAGCTGTCAGCACAGAGCCCGACGCAGGGCTCGAACTCACGGACCGTGAGATCATGACCTGAGACGAAGTCGGACGCTTAACCGACCGAGCCACCCAGGCGCCCCGAGTCTTTGTTTTTTTAAAAAAGTTTATTTCTTTATTTTGAGAGAGCGTGAGAAAGAGAGCAAGTGGAGGAGAGGCAGAGAGAGAGGGAGAGAGAATCCCAAGCAAGCTCTGAACCATCAGTGCCTAGCTGATTCAGGGCTTGAACTCATGAACCATGTGATCACGACCAGAGCCAAAGTCAGATGCTTAACCAACTGAGCCAATCAGGTGCCCCTAGATGGGTCTTTTTTTGTATCCATTCCATCACCCTATGTCTTTTTATTAGAGAATTTAGTTCATTTACTTTCAAAGCAATTATTGGTAGGCATTTATTTATTGCTATTTTGTTACTTGTTTTGTGGTAATTTTTGTAGTTCTTCTGTCATCCTTTCTTCTCTTCTTCTTGCATCATTTGCTGGCTTTCTTTAGTGATATACTTGTATTCCTTTCTTTGTATTTTGTGTGTGTCTATTATTGGTTTTTGATTTATGGTTACTAGTAGGTTTGTGTATAACATCTGCATGTAGCAGTTCATATTAAATTGATGGTCACTTAAGTTTGAGCCTACTCTTTACCCCTCCCCCCTCCACATTTTAGGTACATGGTGTTATAGTTTACCTCCTTTTATTTTGTGAGTTCTTTGACTGGTTTTTACATATATACTTATTTTGGTTGCTTTTTTGATTCCTACTTTTTGAGTAGGAATTCCTTTTGTCTGCTTTTTTGATTCATACTCTTATTATAGTTGTTTCTTTCCACTCAAAGAGTCCCCTCCACCCCCCCTTAACATTTCTGGTAGGGCTGGTTTAGTGGTTGTGAACTCCTTTAGCTTTGTTTGTCTGGGAAACTCTTGGATTTCTCCTTCTATTCTGAATGATAAGATAGTGGCTATCCTTGTCATGATTAGAAAGGAATAGGAGGAGAGACTTCTAGGGTTTGTAGCAATTGTTTCTGGATTTGGGTGTTGGCTGTACAGTTATGTTCAGTTTGTAAAAAGATGTATTGAGCAGTCTACTTATGTGTATTTTTAATGTATATTATTTTAATAGAACGTTTTTAAAACTCAGGTACCCAGTCTTGCAAATACTTAAAAAAAATTGACAGAGTGAAAAAATCCTAATGTATTACAAAGATAAACAACCAAAATGACTGGTTGTAACATTTCTCTTCAGTAGTTTCCATTAGAAAATTAGGTTCCCATTAAAAACAAACAAGTAAGGATGGTAAAATAGAGGGTAGAGGAAAATAAAATTTTTTTTTGAAATCCATTAACTGATTTTCAATAGATCCACTTAAATTGTGTTTTAGATCTTTTGTACTGTACTAATTTTATTTGTTGATGTTTATCTCACGAATGTGATAGGCCAAATGGTTGTGTTTGTGAAAGTGCTTTCTGCTGTTTGCTAAAACACATTGGAAAAGCCAACATAATAGCACGATAGCTTTTTATAGATCATAAAAGAAACAACGCCTCTTAAAAGTGTATTGGAAGCTTCATGGGTCCTAGTCAGAAAATGGAATTATTTAGTGTTTCAGTAAAGCCATGGGGCCATCCTCCTTTTATGCACCGTAAGTATCATGCCAGCTGCCTACTTTTTATATCAACGAGAAGAGGATAGATAGAATCTTCACATCCATAATTTGTGTTGGAAACAATAAAACATTTACCATCACTTTCTGCAGATCCCTTTGACTTATTTAATAAAGTAACAGAATCCTAAATTATGAAAATTAAAAAAAAATGCTCTGAGTAGCTGAGGGGCATACGATGGCAGGTGTGTTGGTCACTAGCATGGGCATCAATATTACTCAGGGCTCTCAATCAGCACCACACTCCCTCTTCTCTTTTGGTTATTTTATATTCATGACCATTCTTCTTCCTTTCCTTACGCAAACATAAAAAATACACCAGCTTAATTCCTGATTCTGTTTGTTGGATAGAGAAGGCAATTCATTAATACATCACTCACTATTTCTCATTGCAGCCATGCTATGCATTGGTAGGCAGCGGTAAGGTCTCTCAGGAAAGCTTCCTTTACGTTGATGGAAACAGGTGTTCTCTTTTAGTTGTCAACTCAGCTCCCTTCTGAGAATCTCAGATAAGTGGTCCAAATTACATCTAAGAGGAAAATTCGCTCAAGCATAATTACTTTCCATCAGGGTGCCACAAATAATGAAAAGAACAGAACATTGGAAGTATATTGTAGTCTACTTAATCACCATCATTTTAAAAAGCTGATGTTGAATTCCTTACTTCAAGACAAATTGTATAGCTTTGGTGGAAAATTAGGCATATTTTCTAAACACTAAATTATGTTTCTTCTAATTCACATTTGGCTAAGAAAAGCTGGCTAGTTTTTGTAGCAATGGAATATAAAAGATAAGGTTTGCAGCTGCCATTTCAAACACTGCATTTTTTTGTCTGTTCTTTAATAACTTCCTGTGTTTTTACTCCTATTGAATGAATCCCCTTCTTTATATTTCTTGGTAAGATAAATTTCATCAGGGTTGCTATCTATGCAGGATATAGGCAGATGCCTTATATCACCTTGCCCCTTCATCTCCCATTATTCCTCATCCTCACCCAAGAGCCAAACATGTGGAGAGCAACAGATCGTTAGTATGGGTAGACCTAGTAAAACTTTGCCCAATGATAAACAACTATCTAGCACTGTGCCTAAGAAATCCTGGTCATCAGAATTTTAGATAGCATTTCTCTGCACTTAAGAGCAGTTCTAGAATTGAAAATCTTCAATTGAGGCATGATGGAAAATCTGAGACCAAAAAAAAAAAAAAAAAAAATCCCAGTGTGACTACAAGCTCAACCATTGATTAGATATGCAGAAGTTGCTTTAACTTTGCATGGCTTGGTTTATTCATTATAAAATTAGGATAATAATACGTAAGAATCAAGTAGAATAACAAAAACATTTTGTTATGATTGTAATTGATTAATAGTAGTAATTATAAATGAAATGTAATATTTTGGGGAGGGTGTGTAGACTTTTGGGGAGATGATAGGAGAAAGTGCCCATCATACATTAGCACCTTCAACCAGGGTCAAGGGCTTCAGGTCACTTTCTGTTTTTCCAGTTGCCTTCTGTTTGTTCCCCATCAGCAGCTCTTCCTCTGTGGTCCTCGCTGTTTATCCTGTCCAGCCAATTATTGAGAGCCTCCCATCATCTCTTTTCATCCCACATTGATGAGTGTTTCTTTCGTTCCATCAGCCAAGCACATTGATGGACTAGAAATGCCCATTCATAAAATATAATTTGTTTGGTGATTAAGTTACCCTGGGTAGAGCTATAGGCTTCCCCATATATTACATATGTAAGGCAGGGATCGGCAAGCTTTTCTGTAAAGGGTTGGGCAGTATCTATTTTAGGCTTGCTAGGTTCTATGGTTTTTGTTGTAGGTACTTAACTCTTTTGTTGTAACGTGAAAGTAAATGTAGATAATATGTAATCAAACACGACAGTGTTCCATTAAAACTTTATTTACAAAAACAGATGGTGAGCTGGCTTTGGTTCATGGGCCCTAGTTTTCTGGGTCTCCAAGACATAGAGATGAATCACACCTTGAAAGGGTCACAACCATCATCGCATAGTATGGCTGTCCTGAAAAGGCGCTCCATGGAGAGCTGTAGCCCCACAATCAAAGGTTAAGTGGTCAAATGTATTTTTGAAATGCTATATGATATTTTCCCTTCTTAGAAGGACTCCAGTGGATTGGTATACTAAAGGTCCTGACTTTTTTCAGGAGTGTAACATTAGTAACAGGAATGGTAACTAATGCTTTACCAGTGCTCTTACATATATTATTTCATTTAATCTCCCTGTGAGATGTAGAGTTATTATTAATGTCATGTTATAGTCGATGAAACTGAGGCACTGGAAGGGTAATAATCTGCCAAAGGTGCCGTAATTAGTGGAGCTGGGATTCAAAGTTAGGCAGCCTGGCTCCAGGGTCTGTGGCCTGGGCCACCCTGTGCCTCTACATAACATGTAGACACCTGTGTGAGGTACCGTGTGAGCTGGGAAGGTGCTTCTTTAATCCAGTTCTCTCAGTGAGGTCTGGAGAGATTCAGTGACTTTGCAAGGGTCACAAGCATAATTAGTAACTGAGATAAGTCTACAGATCAGTTAAATCACTGCCCTTCACTGGAAGAAATGTTTAAATTAATCCTTTGTAAAGATAAAAAAGTCCTTTTAAAAATGAGTAATCATCTCTAATTTCCTTTTTCTAACTCAGGTTTTTATAACTAGTCCCATTTCAGTGGGGTGAATTTACAGTTTGATTTTTAAAAGATAGAATTATTGTCACTTTAAAAAAATGGGATAGGCAATCCTCTATCAAGGGGAAGATGACAGATCTTTATCTCCAACTCACATCCCTCTCTCAGGCTCTAAATCAGTATTCCCAAGGCTCAATGCACATCAGAATCACTTGGGCTGCTTGGAAAAAATGATGCTGAGCCCCACTCCACTGCTTTAGAAATTCTGTTTTGATTGCGGATCTGGCTTAAGTATTTCTAAAGATGTCTGTATCCAGGGTTGCAAATCACTGGTCTAGAGTCACATTTGTTATTGTCTGATAAATTGTACACCTACATTAACAGCTAACATTTAAAATACTACATGGAATGAAATAAAACTTATGTGGGCCATGGGTTATAATTAATAAAAATGTGACCACATTGCAAGCATGAGTGGAACTTTATTATTGCAGATTGATTGTTCTGGCAGCTATAATATTCAATCAGTTTTATGTGAGTGGAGCCTTTGGTTTGACATGCATAGCTGCAGGATAGACTGACTCTGATTGGTTGCTGTAAGTCAGTATGGCTCAAATAGAGGCTGATCTCTACCTTTTATGTGTTTGTTTAATGCCTGGGACTTGTAGAAGAATCATGTATTTTGGAGGATTACGTTTTGCCACTTTCCTTCAGCAACTTAAATATATTATAATTGTTTATGATAGAAAACTTCAGAAAAGAAAGCATGTATATTAGAGGAATTTAGCATAGCAGTGGACCATCTGGAGATCAAAATTCAGACTTATAGACTGTGTGAAAGTGATGGGGTTGAAATTCCCAGGATTTGAGATGGTCAAATTACTACTGTGAAACATTAAATTTATCTTTAAGTTTTCTGGCAGTTAAGGCAAAAAAGTAAAACATGCTAAGGACATAATTTTATATTCTGGATAAAAACAGCGTCCACACTCACAGAGAAAATTGTTAATTTTGGACTAATTTCAACCAATAATTTAATACATATATCTTTGGGATAATACAGCTGAAAATATCTTCACCACAGTTTTGCAAGTCATAGAAATGATGTTCAGTTTATGATAGTTGAATGAATCCTCACGTAGTTGAGTGAACCAAATATCATGAAAAGGTAGACATTTCTATAGTTGTTCATTCACTTATTCATTTATTTGTTCAGTCACCTATTTGCTTTAAGTGCTAACAATGTACTGGATACACTGTTCAGTTATGGGAATATGATATCAATAAGATCATTCTTGTTCTTAAGGAGCTCACAGTACAGAGGAGGAAATGCTCAGTAAAACCAACATCTCAGAGTGAGAGAGGACAGAGCTCAAAATGAAGGTGTGTGATTGTTTATGTTTTGGGGACACAAAGAAGGAAGACCTAAGTGAGACCATGGGAGATCAGAGAAGACTGAATAGGCTTAAGATGAGCCATGAAAATGCATTTCCAGAGGAAGAGTAGCAGGTTAAGCAGCAGGGAAGAGTACTGAGCAGTCAGGAAAATTGCAAATGTCTCTCCTAAGTTGGAGGGTGGGGTTCACATGGGGATGTGGAATCAGTGATATGTGTGGGGATCAGATTCCAAAGATCAGGCCAAAGACTTATAGACTGCATGAAAGTGATGGGTAGTCACTTCCCTATTTTAGGCAGGGGAGTCACATGATCAGATTTGTGTTTTATAAAGATGACTCTAGCTACATTGTGGAAGGAAAGAGACTGGGAGGTCACGTGGGAGGCTGTTCGTATAATTCACTTCTTAAGTGTTAAGATCTGAAGGGAAGCAATAATAATGTAGAATAGGGGACAGATTCTACAGCTGTTTAAGAGATTGACTTATATGGATTAATGACTATAAGAAGGGGAAGAGAGAAGAATTAAGTAAAGTTACCTGGCTTAGATGACTGGGAAGCTGTGGGATAATTTACAGAGATGAAGAATGACAGTGGAAAATTAGGTTTGTGGGTAGGGAGCAAAGAGTGGAAGATAGTGAAGATGAGTTCAGTTGATAGTTATGGGACATTGACTGGAGAATTCCAGCAGAGCATTGAGGTCTGAGCTGGAGGCAATGGTTTTGGAATTTACCAGCATGTAGATGTCAGTTATAGATGGCAATGTATATTAGGGAGATGAGTTACATTCTGAAACTCTGAGAAACATTTACACTTGAAAGGCTTGTAGAGGATACAGAGTTTGTGAAGGAGACAGAAGCATAGTAAGAATACACTGAGAGTATGTGTGGTAATGGAAGTGATTAATAGGATACATGGGACCACCTGGGGATGTAATCTTGAACAGCGATAGACCTGAGATAGAAACACACTAAACTCTCTCTGTGAATATCAGTTGTGCTAGATGGGACTTGATAGGAATTGGCTCTTTGACACCAGACTGAATATTATTAATAGAAGTCTATGGGTTCATATTGTTTAAGGGACGTACGCTTTAGATATCAGATATATTTCAAAAGTTGGAGATCCAAACATTTCTCCACACGCTTAAGTCCAGTTATGAATGCAGAATAAATATCTTCAAAAGTCTTGAAAGAAACCCAAGTGCTTGCGTAGCACAAGGTGGAGACGACAATGTCCTGGGCTATGAAACATGGAAAATTAAGGCCAATTTCTACCAATTAAGCACTTCAATTAATAAAATACTCGGTGGAATGGATGGTCTTAAATAAAACTGTATTGTGAAGGTCTTGCCAGAACAAATTAGCTGCAAGTAAGAGCACCACGTAACTGAATGCACTCTCATAACGAGTAGAGTTATTAAAGATTACCAATTTAAATATGACAGTTTTGGTTTGGGTATAAGTGGTACTTCTCCTCCCTGAGAATTGTATTAGACTGCATGTCTGACTCTTTAAGACCTTTCTTAGGAATAACAAGGAGATGAAGTATCACTGATACCTGGCCTCTTTTCCCATATCTGTGGAGCCTCAGGACCCGCAGGTAACTAAAAACAGAGGGCTTTTTGATCTGCTCATCCTTAGGAGGGTTTATTGCCTATCATGTCTTCTCTCTATACACTGGGAAATATACCATGTGCCCTGACTCCAGGCTGAAAGAAAGAAGCAAAGCTTCTCAGGGATTTTGTAGGTCTCAATATTGGAATATTAATAGTTTGACATCTCTCCTCTGTTCTTACCATCGTAAGAACTCACATCAAATAGGGAAGGGGAGATGTTCATTGTTTGTCTTTCTGGAACCTTATCTAGTTTCTGACACCCTTGTCTGCAACACTGCTAATTGCATTAGAGTTTTCCACCATTTAAATCCCTTAGTTCCCCTGTAATATTCAAGCCTTATGTGAAATTTCCCCAGTTTTCAGCATCTATATGTAAAAAATCTCCAACTGCATTTTTAAAAGATAACACAAAAGGGAATTTTAGGTCACTCTCAAGAAGCCAATGAGTGCTGTAGAAAGGAGGAATGTCTTAGAGCCAAGCAAGATTGTTATGTAAGATAGTCATTTGGCTTCCTGCAGGCTCTTCACTGGAAAATCAAGAAAAAGGGCTAAAGAGATTTTAAAGTGTTCTGTAATTAGGAGAAATTTTTTAAAAATAGCAGCCTCCCTGCATGGTTGATATCAGGCCTCTAATATTAGCATCAGTAATAGAGATAAAATGCTTGTCTTTCTGTTTGCTCTAGCACAAGGATCTTACTTCATTTACTTAACAGAGTTCCTAAATACTGAAGTACTGAGTACTGAAATGTAGTGAACTGTTGTAACGTTTAATAAAATAATACTTTTAGAGTCAACACCATTGTTAGAGTACTCCTGGCTACTCAAAGTGTGTTCCAAGGGCCAACAGCCTTGGTACTACAGGGGAGTCTGTGAAAGTGCAGAATATTAGGCTCTAACCCAGATTTGACTGAATCCTTATCTGCCTCTTAAGGTGATCCCTAGGTGATTTGTCTCCACATTAATATTTGAAAATCACTGGTCTAGATGAATAATCTCATCTTTTAATTTTTTTATTTTTTTGTCAAGAGATTTATAATGAGAGGCACCTGGCTGGCTCAGTCAGTAGAGTGTGCAACTCTTGATCTTGGGGTTATAAGTTTGAGCCCCATGTTGGGTGTAGAGGATATTTATTTATTTATATTTTATTTTATTATTATTTTTTTAAATATGAAATTTATTGTCAAATTGGTTTCCATACAGGGTATAGAGGATATTTAAAAATAAAATCTTAAAGAAAAAAGAAATTTACAATGGAAACATCTGTTGTGCTGACAGTACTGAACAGAATTGTTTTTCTCACTAGAAACTCCTATTTTATTTTTTTTTATTTTTATTTTTATTTTTTTTTAATTTTTTTTTTCAACGTTTATTTATTTTTGGGACAGAGAGAGACAGAGCATGAACGGGGGAGGGGCAGAGAGAGAGGGAGACACAGAATCGGAAACAGGCTCCAGGCTCCGAGCCATCAGCCCAGAGCCCGACGCGGGGCTCGAACTCACGGACCGCGAGATCGTGACCTGGCTGAAGTCGGACGCTTAACCGACTGCGCCACCCAGGCGCCCCTAGAAACTCCTATTTTAATCACTCAAATGACTGGTTGGCAATGAAGAAGAATTACCATAAAAAAAGAAAAATCATGATTTTTTTCATTTTTTGATTGTCATGTTTCCTAAATTCATTTTTATTTGTTCTAGAGCTGAAATAAAGACCCACAGGTATAAAAAATAAATTTTAAAAATATCTTTAGTGAATTGATTGAGTAGATACATCAGTTTCCTGTGTACCACTTTGTGTACATGGATATTTCTTTCATATGAGTTAAATCTAGTTGATTTAACTTATTCTGTGTACAAAGTTCTCACATCAATAAAAACCCTATGTTATTAACACTTTTATAATGGGAATAAAGATTTGAGTGGAACACTGAAAGGAAGTTTGAATAGTTTGATATCATCAAGCTTTTAGGCATGTGGGTGCCATTAGCATGATGCCTGGTGAAATGTTGGTTAATCTGAAACTTGTAAAAATACATAATACACAAACTGAGAGCTGTAGGCTTCACTGAAGGCAGACCTGGTTAAGCAACTGTAGCTTAGGATATCACATTAGTAAATTTGGAGTCATTTTTGAATTTTTCCTTCCCCTCAACTATTTCATCTGGTTAATGTGCAAGTTCTGCTGGTTCCACTGCTAAAGTACATTTTGAGTTAATCCACTTTTCTCTATCTGCACCGCTGTGTTCCAGGCCATCACTATCCCAAAAGTCCTCCCTCTTCCTCTATAGTTTCTGCTCTATCTTCTGCCCAATCCATTTTCTCCATAACAGGTGGAGTCATCCTTTAAAAATGCTGACATAAGTCCGTGTAACTCCTCTACTTAAAAATCCTTCACTGCTTTTCTATTGCTTTTGTTTTGTTATACAAATTCCCTAGCACAGCAGTAAGGCCTGGCATGGTCTTCTCAGTGTATCTCATGCCATAGTCCCTTCTTGTTCACCTCACTCCATGTCTCCAGATTCTTGTCAGTTCCTAAGGTATACCTCCTTCTCACCATAAGACCATTAAATGTCTCACTCCTTTTTCCACATCAGGTCTCGGTTTTAATGCCACCTTTTCAGGGAGGGCCTTCCTGACTGTCTAACTTTCCCATGATCCTCCATTTTAACTCCCTGTTTATGTCCTCAGTAGCGCATTACAGATTAATTGTATACATTTTGTATATTTATTTGCTAATTGCCTGTCTTTCTCAAAGAATGTAGGCTCAGATGAGGGTGTACTGTCTTGCTCACAATTTATTAAGTTCCCAGCAAAAAGCAAGCATCATTACATATTTGTTGAATAGATAGAATGACTTTAGAACAATCTTAAAAAAAATCTTATGTTTAATTTTTAATTACTTCTTTGATCTTCAGTGGTTCCTCGTTCATTATGCAAGTGATTAATTTTAAACAAATCCCTTCAAGTTCATTATGTGAAAAAGTATTAAATGTGACACTTTACTCTTTCAAGGAGTGCTCAATATTGGAAACAAAATTAACATGCCAAGAGGATATTTTAATAGAACATTTTGTTGAGATTTGTATCACAGTAACCAACTGAGGCTGCTTAGCCTAGTTATTTGTCTCAATCTTTGTGTTACCGTGTGACTGACTTTAAGAAAATGAAGTATGCCAGTTGTCTTATTTACCACTGTAATCTATTGATATGGTCTATAAACCAAATTTCAGGGCGACAAATTCTCAAAACTCAGAAAGCCAAAGTCTCTTGGACTCAAGGTTAAGAATTTGTGAGTCTGAAGACTGTGCTCTTACATATTTCAGGTGAGTCTCCATTGAGGTCCAGTTTCTGAAAGCCAAGCAAAGGGGCCCAAGACTATATTGTAGTTACCAAAACTGGATATCTCAGAACTTCAGAACTGAGTTATTAGATCAAGAAGGAAACCCAAGGGCGCCAGGGTGACTCAGTTGGTCAGGCATCTGACTCTTGATTTTGGCTCAGGTTACCATCTCATGGTTGTGAGACTGAGCCCCGCGTTGGGTTCGCAGAGCCTGTTTAAGATTCTCTCTCTCCTCCCTCTGCCCCTTTCCCACTTGCATGTACATGTGTGTTCTCTCTCTCTCTCTCTCTCTCTCTCTCTCAGAAAATGAGAACAAGCAAACAAACAAACAGAATGAATTCATGAAAGAAGTAAGCCAAAATAGCCCAACAGGGGCCTGATGATCTTGTCTGCCATGCTGGAGGTGCTCAAGTGATGGACTGAAGGACATGAGTTAAGGAATGTGGATGAGTAGTATTGTGTATGAGAGGACGATTGGAATGCCACAATCAAAAGTTAATTTAGACTTTCAGAGATCAGGATGAAAACTGAAAAAATCTATTAAAATGTTTTACTTTAAGCATACTTGATATATGGATATTTGAAGAATCTGGATGATTGAACGTATATATTTTAAATTGGAATGTTCAGACTTTGTATTAGTTTCCTGGGGCTGGTCTGACAAAGTGCCACAAACTGGGTGGCTTTTAAACAACAGAAAATTACTATCTCAGTTCTGGAGGCCAGGAGTTCAGGATCAAGGTATCTACAGGGTTGACTCATTCTGAGGGCTGCAAGGGAAGAATGTGTTCCAGGCCTCTCTCCTTGCCTTGTAGATGACTGTCTTCTTTTATGTTCACATCATCTTTCCTCTGTACGTGTCTGTGTCCAAATCTCCCCTTCTTATACGAACAACAGTCATGTTGGATTAGAGCCCACCCTAAGGGCTTCATTTTAACTTGATTGCCCTGTAGAGATCCTATCTCCAAGTAAGAAGAGGTGCTGGGGTTAGAAATTTAGAGGAAATACAATTCAACCCATAACAGACCTTAATAATTAATTATATGTCATTTTTATATAGAAAATAAAAAGAACATATGTCAAAAATATTTGCTTCATGTGGCTTTAAACTCAAGCACACCCCCCCTCCCCCAAATCTAAGAAACTAACTACCTGTAGAAATTAGAATGTGCTATCTACATACTGTAGTCTATAACCTGTAAGCAAACTATAATAAAACTATTTTATTTTATTTTATTTTATTTTTTTATTTTTGGGACAGAGAGAGACAGAGCATGAACAGGGGAGGGGCAGAGAGAGAGGGAGACACAGAATCGGAAACAGGCTCCAGGCTCTGAGCCATCAGCCCAGAGCCTGACGCGGGGCTCGAACTCACGGACCGCGAGATCGTGACCTGGCTGAAGTCGGACGCTTAACCGACTGCACCACCCAGGCGCCCCAATAAAACTATTTTAATAAAGAAATTAGTTAGCATCACTCTCTAAGTTGAAACTTGTCTTTGCGCAGTCATTTAGCCTTAACTGAAGTGTATTAGAAGCACCCTTTTTTGGGTAGAAGTTTGGTATTAATAACATAGCAGTTGACACAGAGGACAGATTTTCAGCAGGAGTTACATGTGCTAATGAAGCTTGGAGCTTACTGGAGGTTGATTTTAACGTTTCTCTTGCTTTCCCACTAATGAGATCTAAATGATAGGACTGATAGACTTTTTTTTTTCTCAAGTATTATTTAAAAGCCAGATCACATTTTAATTTAACATTGAATTGCCCATAAAATATTAAATAAGGTAAATGCAGCAAAATTATCCAACTTAGGAAATGTGCTAATCTTTTTTTTTTTTTTTTTTTGCTTTTAAATCCTTAGCTGGGTTTTATAAAGAACCTCAGCAAAATCCATTTTCTTCCTCTTTAAAATGGTGTTGTGTTTGTACGGCTAGGAACTGGGCACTGTCTTCAACAGTGGTGGTCTCTTAGTGTGATAAGAGATAAACAAATCCTATGTTCATTCATTGATTGCATGATTTCTATGTTTCCTAACTTTTTTTTTTCTTATGGACAAAATATAATGCTAATTTTCACCTTCAGGAAAAGGTTATTCTGCCATTTTTCAAGGCCATTAGTGATGGAACTTGTGATGTGGTGTCCATATAACTGGCTTTTTTTTTTTTTTTTTTTTTTTTTGCTGATATCTTCTGTTTATCCCATGCCCCCTCCTCCTGTCAATGCCCGGTGGTATTTATTTTGCAAAGTGCTTGGATGCTCATTCTGTCTGATGCACTCATCATTGCCAACAAGGCCTCCGTTCACTGACAGCTGAGGTACAGCAAGCGGGCACTGGTTCATTCATACGCTTCAGTTGCTGTTGTAACACAGGCCCCAGCCTGACAGGTGAAGCGAACGGTGTAGTTTTGTGATGTGATTACCTGGAACCACAGGTCCACATTCACCCAAATGGATGAAATTGATTTTGATTTGCAGTCCAACAAAGTAAGGTTCCAGAATGTCAGCCATCCATCCATCCATCCCCTGTCCCCCCACCTCTGGTCTTTAGTTAAGTTGCAATATTAATGGGATG
Organism: Lynx canadensis; assembly: GCF_007474595.2. Lineage (NCBI taxonomy): Eukaryota > Metazoa > Chordata > Mammalia > Carnivora > Felidae > Lynx > Lynx canadensis. The sequence goes on along the minus strand of NC_044307.1, from coordinate 131,967,601 downwards.
GATTTGATTTAAATACAATTTGGTTGAATAAGGGTGGCAATAGTCAAGACTCCCATTAATAAAACTTTTTTTTCTGCAAAAGTTTATTCTTAGAAATATAACTATATTAAATACTTGTCATGACTCAGAAGAAGATTTAGTTTTGACTTTTTAGAAGATACTACACATTAAACATAGACACATATCCTTGTAGCTACACTCTCCTAACAGTTTCCCATTCCTCAATATGTCTAGGAATCATTTTTAGTCTTGGAAGTATTTTTTTTTAATTTTTCAAGTTTTTATTTATTTATTTTGAGAGAGAGACAGAGAGAATGAGCAAGAGAGGGGCAGAGAGCGAGGGAGAGAATCCCAAACAGGCTCTGCTCTGTCAGCTTGAAGCCCAATGTGGGGCTTGAACTCATGAACTTTGAGATCATGACCTGAGCCCAAACCAACAGTCAGATGCTTAACCGATTGAGTCACCCAGGTGCCCCATAGTCTTGAAAGTATTTTTGGAGAAAGGCACAGACTTAATTTTCATATGCATGTGTAGGGCTGAGCACTTCATTCCCTCTCATTGCCATATTTTTTGCTGCTATTAAAAGGTGTTGAGATCTCTGTACTAAACTTCTGCATGTTTATTGGTATCTGCCAGGCTAGTGGTTTTGGAATCTGGCTGTATATGTAATATATATAACCTAGTCAATTTCTTGAAAAAAAAATTCCACAGACTCATAGGCCTCACTCCACAGCCACTTTATGACTGTCTCTCGAATAGATCCTGTTAGAGCCCAAGTAGCAATAAAAAATTGGTTTATCTTCTGGAGTGTAAGTAGGATTCAAGTTTTAGATGATGCTAGATATTGTGAGATATTTTCAGTGAGGATGGATAATACCCATATTTGAGGATTAGTCAATTGGCTTCTTATTAACATTAACAATTACAATAGCAACAGCCATAAGGAAAAAACCCCACAAAAACAAGCTGGATTTCATCTAAGAAAATAGAGTGAATATTCCAAACTCTGCAGCATTCAAATGAAGGATACACAGAACAATGGGAAATTATCTGAATAGTCATGACAATACAAAGTAAATTACTAAAATAAGTAAATTATAACAACTAGACATTAATGCCACTTGATTTATTGCACATACACTAGTATCAGTCCTGTTCAAATACCTTATTACATTGCATTTTCTTCCCATGAATTAGTTATTTTTAGACCCATTTTAAAGATGATCAGCCAAAGGCTTAGAGATGAGAAGTAACTTTCCCTGATGTCACACAGTTATTACCAAGTGCTTTTAAAATTATCTTGCTATGGGGTCACCTGGGTGACTCAGTTGGTTAAGTATCCAACTTTGGCTCAGGTCATGATCTCGCGGTTCACGAGTTCGAGCCCCACATTGGGCTCGCTGCTGTCAGCACAGAGCCTGCTTCGGATCTTCTGTCCACCCCCACTCTCTCTACCCCTCCTCTGCTTGCTCTCTTTCTCTCAAAAATAAATAACATTAGGGGCGCCTGGGTGGCGCAGTCGGTTAAGCGTCCGACTTCAGCCAGGTCACGATCTTGCGGTCCATGAGTTCGAGCCCCGCGTCAGGCTCTGGGCTGATGGCTCGGAGCCTGGAGCCTGTTTCCGATTCTGTGTCTCCCTCTCTCTCTGCCCCACCCCCGTTCATGCTCTGTCTCTCTCTGTCCCAAAAATAAAAAAATAAAAACGTTGAAAAAAAAAATTTAAAAAAATAAATAACATTAAAAAAAATATCATGCTATGATTGGCATTGTTTCTGGCTTATGTTTCATGCCCTTTCCATTACACCACACTTAAAATGTTTAGTGCTGTTCGACTCTGTACTATTAGACTTTTGCTCATTCTCTAACTCTCTCTCTTTATGCACATACATACATATTTTAAAATATGACGTGGAATATCGTATTATCAGAATGGCATAACTGATGAGCCACAAACTCTGTGTCAGATATGTTGGTCTTATTCCCTGTCCCAGGTTCCCTTTCTTCCCTCCCATAGTAAGGAGGTCAGTTCCATTTTTATTCCCCCAGCCCAAGGCTTCTTAATCACAGCATTATTGATGTTTTGGATTTGCTAATTCTTTGTTGTGCGGGCTACCCTATGCATTATAGGATGTTTGGCAACATCCCCACTTTCAATCTAATAGGTACCATTAACACCACCCAGTGTCATAATCTAAAATATCTCCATAATTGTGGCCAAATATCCCTTGGGAAACAAAATTTTCCCCAACAGAGAAGGATTGCTTTAAGCTAGAAAGTAGCTAAATAAAAGTGTAGTCCCTCTGCTCTATTTCTTTCCTGCACATCAGGGGCTTTAATGGATTAATTATTTAGGCATTGAGTTAGAACAAGTCAGGTTATGCTGTGGTAACAAACAATGGCAAAATTGGCTTAAATCAACAAGCCACTGGCTCTCCAGGGCAGCTGGCCTCCTGAGCTTAGTTAGCATTCTAGACCACTTCAGTCTTCTAGCAGTTCACTATCCACACATGTTTTCATGACCATTGCTGCAGGGAAAGATAGAGCATGGAGACCTGTGCATGAGGTCCTACATATGTCCTTCTGGAAGGTACAGGTATTACTTCAGCTCACTTATTATTGACAAAAGCAAGTCAGATGGCTCTAACTTTCAGGCAGAGAAGAAATTTAGCCCTCCATACTTGAAAGAGGATAACTGGGAGCACTGGTGAGCATCAAGTGATATGTACCATCATCATTTATAAACTGTTGTCTGAATGCTTCATATTGAACCTAGTAAAGTTCTAGGTGACGTGATTCAAATAAAGTTGAAATAGAGTATTTACCCATTATTTCAGGAGAGAATGTACACGTGTGAAATAATTAGTGTGGAAGACAATATATACCACACACAATAAATTATAATAGTGTTCATTAAAGTTATATATTGATTTGGAAAATATTTGCATTTTTATGATATTTGCATGGCATTTCTTTTGGGTTCTGGGACCCAATTTCAATGTGTATGATGTGAGGAGATTTCCCCATACAGTCATCAATTTTCTGGGCACCAACTTGGGGTCCTACAATTCGACCTGACTCTGATACTATCTACCTGGAAGTATCATCAGATTCCCAAGTTAAGATTTCAGTCCTAGAAGACTGTCCCCCACTCTCCACTTCAGATGTCAGTTGCAAGCCCAGGTTGTTACCTGTGCTTCTGACTGGTTATAAATCACAGGTACTATGACCCCTTCCTTTTTTTGGGTTTGATTAATTTTCTAGAGCAGTTCACAGACTCAGGAAATGTTTCACTAGGTTACTGGCTTACTTTAAGAGGATATAATTCAGGAACAGATGGATGGAATAGACGCACAGGGCAAGGAATGTGGGAGATGGCTTGGAGCTTCCAGACCTTCTCTGGGAGCCCCACTCTTTCTGTGTCACCAACCTGGAAGTTCTTGGAATCCTGACCTTGGAATCCTGGGTTTTATGGAAGCTTCATTATCTAGGGATAATTGATTAAATCATTGGCCACTGATGATTGGCTCAACCTCTAGCCCTCTCTCTTCCTGGAAGCCGAGGGGTGGGACTTCAGGTTCAGTCCCTCTAATCACAAAGTTGGTTCCCCTGGTCAACCAGGCCATCCTTAGGTGCTATCCAGAAGTTACTTCATTAACACAGCAAAAGACACCTTATGGCTCTCATCACTCAGGAAACTGTGCCAGAAACTGCGATGAAGACCAAATATATATTATTATAATATCACAGTATATCTATTTATTCATTGTCTTTTTTCTTAATGTCCAATAAAGTTTCATAAATCTTTCTGGTTAAATGTCTGCCTAGTTGTTTTATAATTTTGCTTTTATTTTTGAATGAGATTCACCTCTACCTCCTCATTTCTTTTTTTTATTGTTTATTAACAAATGAACGTAAAATTGTTTTTTGAGAGAGAGAGAGAGCGAGAGAGAGAGAGAGAGCGCTAGTGGGGGATAGGGCAGAGAGACAGGAAGACACAGAATCCGAAGCAGGCTCCAGGCTTTGCGCTGTCAGCACAGAGCCCAGTATGGGACTCAAACCCACAAAACGTGAGGTCATGTCCTGAGCTGAAGTCGGCCACTTAACCGACTGAGCCACCCAGGCACGCCTCTGTTTTTTTTTAATGTCTATTTTTGAGGCACAGAGAGAGTGTGGGATAGAGGATCCCAAGTGGACTTTGTGCTGATAGAAGCCAGTCCAAAATGGGGCTCAGACTCTCAAACTGAGTGATCATGACCTGAGCTGAAGTCAGACGACTGAGCCACAGCCACCCAGGCACCCGTCCACTTCCCCATTTCTACCTGGCTACTGCTGGCACACAGAAAAGCTGTTTGATTTTGGTACATTCTCCTTAATCCATATATCTTAATACCTGTAATATTTTGTATAGCTTTGTAATTGAGTCTTTTAAGGAGTGAGTGATTCTCAAAGTTTTGCCCTGAACTAGAAGCATCAGGATTGCTTGGGAACTTGTTAGAGAAGTCCAAATTCTTGGACTCTCAACCCAGATCTACTGACTCAGAAACTTTGAGGGTAGAATCTAGACTTTGGGATATTTAGATATGGAAACATAGTTGAAAAATAATGACATTTTCTTTTTCTTTTTTGATTTTTTACAGATAGTTATATTTCTTCTTAACTTGTAGCATTAGGTGAAACATGTAAGACAACGTTGGGTACTAATAGATATAATCTTGACTTTGATTTTGTTTAAAAGAAGACTATTGTTTGTTAGTTTCTGGTGTTTAAAAGTTCTCTTACTATTTGAAATTTTTACGCAGAGTTTTAAACAGGAATGATGGCTGATTTTTGTAAATGTTTTACAGGATTTACTCCCATAATCATGGGAGTTTTGCCTTTAACTTATTAGTGTTTGAAATATGTGGATGAGTTTCCAAATGTTGAACCACATATACAATCAAGGAATAAATACAACTTGGTGGACTTATTTTAATATGTTGCTGGATTTGTCTTGCTATTGCCTATTTCCTAGCATTTTAGTTAATTGAATTGTTTGTTTCCTTAAAAACAACATTACGGTATTTTTTCTTCCAATAATAATATTATTATATCAATAATATTGTTACAACATCTAATATTGTTAATGCAGATTTTCCTGTGTCAGATTTAAAGGTTAATTGCATTTTATTACCACATATTTTCTGTAGCTCCTCAGACCTCAAACCATAACAGTAACAATAATAATAGTTGCCTCTATGTATTCTCATTAGAATTCTTCCAAATATCTGGCTGGGTAGCTGCCCTCGTCAAGTGGAGCATGTAACCATCAAACTGAAGCACGAATTGGGGATTACGGCTGTAATGAATTTCCAGACTGAATGGGATATTGTACAGAATTCCTCAGGCTGTAACCGCTACCCGGAACCCATGACTCCAGACACCATGATTAAGCTATATAAGGAAGAAGGCTTGGTCTACATCTGGATGCCGACCCCAGATATGAGCACTGAAGGTAAGCATCAGAAAAATCTTTCTGGCTTCTTGTTGAAGTGTTTCAGAGAAGCCATTGCTGTCTGTCTGTCTGTATGTCTGTCTTATCTATCTATCTATCTATCTATCTATCTATCTATCATCTATCTACCTACCTATCTACCTACCCACCTACCTTTATGTCTATAATTGAGTGACTTAAATATGAGTGATAGAAATGGAATGACTATAAGGTTTTAGGTTTAATAGATTTGACATATTTTGATAATTTGGCCAAGATTCTGTTTAACATGGCTCCTTTGATTTGTTTATTCATTAACTATATGTCTGTTGTGTGCCTGATGTATGTGTGGCATTATGCCGGCAGCTGGGAACACAGTGGTGAGGAAAAGCAGGCATAGCTCCTGTCCCCATAGACCTTATAGTCCTAAAGGGAAGACACATATTAATCAAATAACCACGAACAGAAATTCACAAATACGATGAAACTTGTGTTAGAAAGATACTGCTGTGAGAGCATATGCACAGTCAAATCAGATGTAGGAAGAGGGTCAAGGAAGGTTTTCCTAGGTATGTTTGAGCTAGATCGAAGGATGGGGTTGCTGGGGGTGAGGTGGGAAAGAGGCTTCCAGCAAGAGGGGGCAGCTTAGGAAGTCTCTGCTGCAGAAGAACATAGAATGTTCTAAAAGAAGCCCAGTATGGCTGCAGGTCAGGGAATGAAGGAAGAGGATCTTGCAGATTTGGGCCACAATAAGGATTTTAGACTGTCTCCTAAAAGCAGTAAGAAGCAGTTGAAAGGGTGGGAGACTGGGCTAGTGCCAAGATCACCTTTTTTTTTTTTTTCCCCTTCAGAAGTGCGGTTTGCCCAGTGGACAGAAGATGGAGGTGGGCTCTCAGTGGATCTGGGGACACCAGTTAGGAGGTTACTGCGATAGTTGAAGTGAGAGATAATGAGGGATGACACAGTTGGGGGCAGGGTGGCAATGGTGAGGCTGTAGTTACTGCACAAGTACTGGCTGAGCATGTCTTTGTGAAGAGGGGTCAGGATATGCGTGCTGCTGGGAAAATGAGAGAGACAGAAGGCATAGTTTTGATCTAATGGCAAGAGGTGATAAGACAAGCTCAAAACTAATTACAATGCAGAGAAGAATGTGATGCGAGTAATGAGTCACATGTTCCTCATGGGTTATGAGGTGGGGAGAAAAGCACAGGGAGGCTATATCAATGTCATGGCATTTGAGGTGGGCGTGGCTTTGACAGGTTGATGGAGAGGGAGGAAGGGCATGCCAGGTGGATGAAACAGTGTAAGTCAAGGCCTAAGGCATGGCATTTTACAGGAATGCTCTGTATTTCAGCATGGCAGTAGAGTAAGATTCTCTCTGGGAAAGGAATGAGGGGAAGTGAAGCTGAGAGAACCAAGTTACACTACTAGTTCAACCGGCTGTCAGCAGGGGGCAGCAGAGGGCTGTGGGAATGGCATTGGCAAGGGACTTTGGTGAACTGCTATTCTGGGGGAAAGAAGGAAGGCAGGGATGCCTAGCCAGGAAATATCTCCACCCTCAGTCCTCTTCCCCCCAAAGTACATAACGTATCAGACACTCTCCTAAGCAGTTTCGTGCCCAACTCATATAATTCTGACAAGACTCCAGGCATATGTAGTTATCTCCATTTTGTAGAAGAAGAGACAGGTACGAAAATGTTAAGTAATGTGGCCAAGGTCATAGAGAAAGACACACAGCCTGGATTTCAACACAGGCAGTCAGACTTGGATCATGGCTGCAGACACAGCGCTACGACACTACTCCCTGGGTGCTCATGTGGACTTTCAGTCCCCTGTGCTCATGATGACCTGGAGTTAGACAAAGACCATTTGCCAGGGAGATGGCTTGTCTCCCCAGAGTCAACAGTCCAGGATGTAGGTGGGGACAGAAGACCTTGAGGATACTTGGGAACCTGGCTGTCGCCTGCCTTGGCTTTTTATGAATCTCAGGTGGTTCTCATGGCCGGGCTGGACTGAACCATCACTCGGGATGAGGTGTAATTTTTCTTCCTGAAGAGGAGATTGTTTGGTTACTCTTGGTGGTAATGCTGGTCCAAAGAAACTTGATTGAGCCATTAGAGCTGTGCTGTTTTTCAAGGAAACAAAATAACTTTGCTTGCACATTGAATCTAGGCCCACTATAGTTGTGTTAAAATCTTTTGTGGGGGTCACGCAGTCACCAGGCCCCCATCCCCGCCACAACAGTGGAGTGCCTTCCACCCCAGGGCAGTTTGACAAACACTGGTGACAGCAGAATGAAAGCCCCTGAGTAGCTGTGTGATATCGAGCAAGCTAGTTCCTGCATTTGGAAAATAGGGTAATAGTTTCTGCCTTACAAGACGATAACAATAGAATAAGATGATTGATACGAAAGTGCTTTGTGTTTCTGGTTTCAAAACAGAGAAGATTGTAAGGACCACGTGCCTGTAGCTTCCAGAGAGCGTTCTGATTCTTGCTGCTTTGATTCTGATTTCATAGCATTGTTACCCGTTGGGAGTGTAACGTGAGACAAGCTTGGAGTAGCTGAGCTGCTAACTGTAGCCCCGTCCCGTTCCATTCCAGGCATTGATTACCCGAGGGCCCTGGTGACTAATAGGTGTTTGCTCGATAGTTTGGGGTATGCAGAAGCCTAAGGGAAAACTCCACCCCCAAAGGCCCACTGTAGTTGTGTTAAATTCTTTTGGGGGGTCACAGGGTCACCAGGTCCCCATCCCCACCACAACAGGGGAACACCTTCTACACTGAGGCAGTTTGGCAACACCAATGACAGCGAATGAAAGCTCCCACTTGGCAAACTCTGAAGGTTAAATGAAGGCTTTCTTTGGCTCAGCATAACTGGGGGAGTAATCAAAGGGTTAATGACCATTCCAGAGTCGCAGGGGAGGTTTGGACCAATAGATTAATCTGTGTGGCTCACAATATTAGCACAATGAACATATAGGTTAATTTAGCTGAATATTTTTAGAACTCTAGAGAAAAATCCATCTGGAAGTGTTTTGAGCTGTAGCATAATGCTGTCAGATAAAGTCTGAGAAAGAAGACAGTGTGTTAGGCCTGACTGTCACCACTGGTTGTCACAGGCCTGTTACAATCAATTGTACTATCGATCCTTACTCTTGTACATTTTGTCATATGTAGAGGAGTTAGTTAGGATTTTTCTTTTCTTTTCTTAAAAAAAATTGGTTTGTGTCTTTCACCTGAGACATGAAAAGCTCCCAAATCTAGCAGTCACCTGAAAAAAAACCCAAGTCTGTTCATTAAAATTCAGTTTTCTTTCACATAGGAAGTACTCCGATTGTGTTTTGACCTCTATCAGTGCAGTGCTGGTGATAACAAATGGTCTGCCCTTGCCTCCCAAACGACTTAATGTGCTTCCCAGAGTCCCCAGCTGCCCCTTTGTTTGGACAGTTCTGTCCAACGCTACCCTGTGTGTGCAGCCCTGCCATGAGGCGGTCACTGACCTTGGGGCCACAACACCTTGGGCTTGGGCCTTGTTGCCACCACGGAGCTTTGTGATATCAAGCAGGCTAGCTCCTGCATTTGGAAAATGGGGTAATCATTTCTGCCTCATAGGTTTATAACAATAGAATAAGATGATTGATATGAAAGTGCTTTGAAAATCACAAAGTTGGGACTATATTTTTTAGTCCCAAGTTCTTAGTTTTCTACCAGAGGATGTACTAGACAGTACGGACCTTATCTATATTACACTGCAAAGGTGAAAAAGGAGATATGCTCAAATAAAATAATCACATATCCTGCCATAAATCTGCCTGGAGTAAAAAAGGAAGGGAGGGAGTGAGTGTGTGTGTGTGTGTGTGTGTGTGTGTGTGTGTGTGTGTGTGTATGTGTTGGAAAGGCTGAGAGATGTTCCAGAAGTAATTTCTTTCAAGGTCAACCTTAGGTAAAGGGCATCTTCAGGGCCTTTTCCACTCTTCTCCCTGATTTCAAGCCCTTGTCCCCTTTCTCCCAATCTTTGTTTGCTCACTGCATGCTTTCAAGAAGCTTTTAATCATTACAGAGTCGGATTAGCCTAGAGGAGGTGTGGACCACAAGTTAGATTAGAGGGGTCTGGTAGTGTCTCAGATCTAATTAGTATTATTGGATTTTGTTTCATTTTATTTTTTATTCATGCACTTAATGAATGCTTCTTGAGCATCCACTGAGAGCCAAGGCCTGTTTTAAATTCCAAAGTAAGAACCACAGACAGTTAAATGTTTTGTTAGACCTGCACAGGGTTTAAAATTTTCAACTTAGTTGCCAACAGTTAAAATTTGGAATACTTGCTATAAAAAATCTGGATTTCTCTCTTGCCTTTAGGTATTATCATTTGTATGCATGGAAACTTCTTATCTAATTAACTTCTATATGGAACCGAAGTATATGAAACATGAAAAATTAGAGGCCCTTGTTGACACCGGTTTATTGTGCAAGCTCTGATTATGGACACCCTCTTTTTATTCCTTGGTGGGTTTTGCATTAGCTCAGGCTCCTAGAATGGGTTTTGTAATCGAGGGATATGGCCCATTGGGCACAGAAAGCTCCTGTAGGGCAGAAGGCCTAACCCCCAGCGAGGATGTTGCTCTCACCTGGGTTAGGAGCAACAGTGTAACCAGGTAGGTCGGGGTCAGAGGCTGAGAATTCAGACTGACAGCATGGGGGCCAGCAAGTACCACAGACCAGGCAGGTTAGGGAAGGGCAGTAGTATAGTGGTTAAGACCAGAGGCTCTGGAGTTGTGCTGGCTGGGTTTGAATGGTCACCTTGGGCAAATCTCCTCGTCTCAGTTCCCTCAGGTATAAATGGAGGATAATAATAGCACCAACTTCATAGTTGTTAAAAGGTGATTGTAAATGAACTATTGCATGCACAGTGCTTAGAACAGCACTTGGCAGGTAGAAGGGGCAGGTAGATGTTGGCTGTCATTAATCAAAGTAGACTGATTTGTAGTCCCTAGACATCAATATAAGTGAGAGCTCCGGTGGAGGCCAGGCCGAGACAGGTGGACATCCTGGACCAGGTCCTTGTCTGCTGTCCTTTCTTCTTATTTAGTTTTTTGTTATGTTATTGAAATATTTGTGTGGCAGTTCTTAAGTGAGGTGGCTAAGTGATTCTAGGAGAAGACCACTGCAGGGTGAAACCGGCAATTAAACGGGGGGCCTTCTGGAGCTTCCCGATGGCAGCTGCCACTTACTTTCCAGGACTACATGTCCGAGGTCACAAAATTCCAAACTCACACATTTCCCTTTTCAACTTCTAAGCTGTATGCATGCCTCTTGAAGAACCTTTTACAGATAAAAAGGAAAGGGAGAGATACTGCCTTATTTGGGCCATTTGATGCAGACCCTTCCTCCGGGAATCTCTGGCCAGAGAGTGCGCTGGGGGAAGGGATCCTGATGGGTCCATGTGAACCTGGGCTCGGGCAGGTTGGTGGCACCGATGCTGTGTAAGCTGAACACAGGGGCTGGGGTTCTGACTCCAGAAGCTCCTACAGCACATGGTCACTATTTGGACACTGGACACTGAATGAAAATCCATGTTAATAATAATTCTCAAGGCTATATTTTTTTATTAATTTTTTTTAAACCTATCTATTTTTGAGAGGGAAAGAGAGAGAGAAAGAAAGAGAGAAAGAGAAAGAAAGAGAGAAAGAGAGAGAGATAGTGTGAGCAGGGGAGGGGCAGAGAGAGAGGGAGACACAGAATCTGAAGCAGGCTCCAGGCTCTGAGCTGTCAGCACAGAGCCCGATGCAGGGCTTGAACTCACGAACTGTGAGTTCAGAACCTGAGCCAAAGTCGGATGCTTAACCGACTGAGCCACCCCAGGCTCCCCTAGTCAGTAATCTTATGATATTGTGTGGTGACAGATGGTAACTACACCTATTGTGCTGAGCATAGCATGTAATATAGAATTGTCCAGTTACTGGGTTGTACCCCTGAAACTAACATCGTATGTCAGCTGTATTTCAAGAAAATAAATTTGTTTTCAGCTCATCTCCTGGCAAAGTACACGGTAGCTGGAGAGGCGGCTGTAACAGGGAGCTTGGCACGTGATGCCAGCTGTGGCAGGAGCAGGAAGAGCCCGGCTTCACAGTTTGCTGTATGGTCATTCCCTTCCCAGCCAGTATTACTTGGGCTACACCTCTAACACCCCTTCCGTAGAACAAAAGCCTTGCACGTGGGCAGGCCTCACCCTTGTTGGCAGGGCTGCTCAAGCATATTTTGGAAGTTTTGCCTCTTCTGATCTCCCAGCTCACATGGTAAGTCAAGTACACAGTACTCTCCCTGAGGCACGCAATGAGACAGCTCTCTGGTGCGTATGACATTTTGCATCTTTCCATCTCCAGTGATATGTGACTGCCTCTGGGGAAGTGCCATGAGCAGCTGCCTGTATGGGATGCCCCCCCAGCTCTAACCTCAGAGTACCCCACAGCCTAGTGAGGAAGTGCAAATCGGTTACAGTTGATGGCTGGGTTTGGACCTGCAAACTCAAGTGGCACAGAGGAGCTGGTGTGTCCCCACCTCAGACGCCCTCGGCGATCAGGCAGGGAGCACGAACGTATGGCAACAGGCAGTAGGAGGAGTTGGAGCCTGAGGAACTGCGAAGGGTGCCCTGACTAAAGACATTCCAGTCAGAAATGGCCCTAAACTGCTGTGTGGGACCTGTAGCTTTAGATGCCTTGGAAAGCGATGAATAGAATGCCAGCAGCAAACGTAGAATATTGTACTGGCTTCCATGTAGATGTTTCTGCTCCTGTCTCAGAGCAAGGTGAGCCTGAGGCTAAGGTGGACCCACCCCAGACGGAGGGGCAAGTGAGAGGGCCTTCAAACCATGATGGGGTCTTGTAACATCTATCTGTTCTTCTGAGATGCTGACCCCTGATTCCCATGTGTTGTGTTGGCCTCTTAAGGGGCGCTTGCATTTTAAAAGAGGACATCTAAAGAGGGAAGTCTAAACTTACTTCAGTGGTTCTCATGACCTCGCAGCTCCACTCCACCATGGAATTCCAGGCCTCCATGAGGATCTGTATTGAAATCATTTGAGGGGGGAGTTTCCCCCACCTATCCAGTTATCCAGGGGGGTAGCAACGTGAAGCGCCATTGTGCCCCTGTGACTTCGAGAAGCGCCATTGTGCCCCTGTGACTTCGAGAACACAGAGTAGCTAGAAGGTGCCAAGTCACAGGCACATAATCCAAGTTAGGTAATCCGTATAGTTTCCTTCTTTCATTCCCCTTTGAAATAATTTATAGTGACCATCATCCACCGCCCCCCCACCCCCCCGCCCCGGCTGCAAATTCACTGTCTTTGCTCTGAGAACCTGTGTGCAAAAGAAACTCCAGGCATCTAGGAGTTTGATGACTTTAGGGGGCTCCTGCCTCTCATGAGATAAGACAGTCCAGCAGGCCTGAGCAGACCATTGCCTATCCTTTCAGTGTGTAAAAGAGAAGACATTTGATCACCTGTAATCAAAATAATAGTCACGAGGTGATAATAACTATAATCACAGTTGCACAGCAAAGGAGAAATGGAATCATTTCAATACTCACTGGTTCATGAGGGAACAAATGAATGATCGTTTATCACATGTGTATCAATTAATGTTAGCATCTCATTGGCCAAATGAAAATTAGCATATATTGAGTGAAGAAGATTGACTCCTTTGACGAACATGGATTAATTCTGTGTTTTGCATTTATCCCGAAGATCCATTTGGATTAAAGAAAGTCCAGGTGAAATCCTCTAAATCTCTGCCCAATCTGTACAAGCCAATCTGATAGATGTAAAAATCCATTCTTCTGACTATAGACAGTGGTTAACTGTTCTTTGAGAGGAAAGTTGCGCCGATGCAGAAGTCACTCAAAGCAAAAGCAAGTGAAGGTTCAGAGCTGATCCGTTGCCTCTGGAGGGCTCTTTCTGCTTTATCATTAGCGGGCTTTGATATCGTCTCACCTTCTCCGTCAAAACAAAGGAATGGAGCCAGCTCTAACGTCCCCGCCTCTCTCTGCATGGCACTGATTTCACCAGGCGCTGCAGGACTTATTATTAGTGGCGATATTGGGGTTCGTTATTCATGTGTATGTGCTGTGCTTTCTCAATCCCAGGCCGAGTACAGATGCTGCCTCAGGCTGTCTGTCTCCTCCACGCACTGCTCGAGAATGGACACACCGTGTACGTTCACTGCAACGCCGGGGTCGGCCGGTCCACCGCGGCCGTGTGCGGCTGGCTCCAGTACGTGCTGGGCTGGAATCTGAGGAAGGTGCAGTACTTCCTCATGGCCAAAAGGCCGGCTGTGTACATTGATGAAGACGCATTGGCCCGAGCAGAAGAAGATTTTTTTCAGAAATTTGGGAAGGTTCGTTCTTCCGTGTGTAGTGTGTAGATGGCCCATCTGCCTCCCCACCCTCCCGATGTCCTTAGGAACCCAGTTTCCTTAGGTGACGTCAGTGGAAAGACCTAGAAACGAAGATTCCATCAGAACTAACAAGACTGGTCACTTGGCTTTTCCCACAACCCGCCCCCTCTAGTCTGGGGCTGACTTTCTATTATGCTTTGGTTGGACTGTATTTTCTTTGAAATGTTTTACAGTGGAAATTGTGACTGACACATGAGAAAAAGCCACAAGCAATTGCGCTGTGCAGTGTTCTAGCATCAGACAGAAAAGTAACGCATCAAGTTCCTGCTGCCTGCCTGCAGACCAGCCCTTTGCTTTACAGTTGCTGGATTTGTTGTGCGAATTAATGACCACATCTACTTGCTGCATTGTAATGTGACAGGCAGGATTGTAGATTTGATCACTTGTGTGTTGATACATACATACACACACACACATACACACATACACACACACAGGTGCATCGCTTTCCTGCTCAACTGAATTGAAATGATAAAATGAGAGCTGGTCAGTTGCCAGAGAAGGGAATAGGGGGAGAGGCCTGGGCTGTGACGAAGGAAGAGCTCACACTGACTGAAAAGTGATGGCTTTCTAGACTTCGTGTTGGCATCCTGCTTCACAGTTGTTCAAGTTGGTTCTAGGGAATCACCTTTCTTCTCTACCCACAGCCCTGTGTGACAACCAAAGGAGAGTTATTGTCTGTCTCCTTGTTTTAGTTGAGGCTCAAGGAGCATTGATGGCTTGCCCGAGGTCTGAGGGCTAGTCGGGGGCCAGCTGGTGTTTAAAACCCACGTTGAGGTGACTCAGTGCTTTCAACACAACTTGTCTTTTCAGCACAGTATAGTGGATTCTGTTTCTCTCAGAATAGGGTCAGTTTTTCTGCAGCAGTGTCTACAGTGAGAAATGGAACATCATTCTGATTAGTTGCCAGAGAATTTAGGAAAGTGGTTATGTTTTGGGCAACCTAATTTGAAATATGATGGGCTGTCTCAACACCCAAGTGGCCGGAGCCATCGCTCAAGAGGGGAGCTGTCCTACCAAAAGAGCCCCAATCCATGAATAATTGTTGCACAGTTTAGGAGCCATCCTGTTTCAGCCCTCAGTTTAAAACAATACGTGGTTAACTGTGCCTCCAGGATATCTAGCTCACTACCCTAGGTTCTGTAGGAAATACAAAGATTAACAAGACTTTGCCTTCGGAAAGGTCACGGCACAGAAACAGCCGTGTGTTCAGTCAACCACACTGCAGGGTCGAACCACGAATGATATGCCAGAATAGGGGAAAGGAGAAGTAACTTTTATTGGGTGCCTCGTGTGTGCCAGGTGCTTTACAATTTTAATTTAACCTTCACAGTACCCTATGAGGGCGGTTCGTTACTTCTGATACATAGATGAGGAAACGAAGGCTCAGATAGTTAAATCAACTGCCCAGCATCACACGGTGAATAAATAGAGGAAATGAAATACAAAGCTTGGTTTGTCTGATTCAATGCCTGTGCTTTTTCTATTAAGTTACAATGCCTGTTTATTTTTCTGCTCCTTTTTTTCTTCCATAATTATTTATTGATAGATATGAGAGACTGTGAATTAGGACGTATGGGGGACACATGGGTAAGTCCCCTGGAGTTCAGAGGAGGGAGGGGTGTCCTCACTGTGGGACTCGCGGGATGACTTTTGATTTGTCAGAGAAGGCCAGACAGCTCACATTTCTCCTGCAAGTTTACAAAGTTAAATTTATAAGGCAGGATTGAGTATTATGAAATCTAGCTACCTTGCTAAAAATAACTAGAGATAACTATTGTATCCAAGTAACCCATTTATGATCATAATGTGTTGTGTAAAACTCAGTCTTAAAAATGGAATATTTCTAATTATGTGTGTGTGTACATGTGTGTGAGAATTTCTTTAATGCCTAAGAAGTTCAGCTATGTAACCACCACTATAGAAAGACCCCATGGATGGATTTTCTTCCTTTTTCTCCTGATAGGCAAAATCAGTTTAGTGCTATTAAAGAATGTTTTAGAATAACCTCTCTTGTCCTCAATAAATGGATGTCTGATGTATTTCAAAATCACCTGGAATTTTGCTAAATAAAAGCATTAAAAATGACCTCTGATTGGGGCACGTGGGTGGCTCAGTCGGTTAAGCGTCAGATTCTTGATTTCAGCTCAGGTCGTGATATCACAGTTCGTGAGTTCAGATCAGGTCATGATCTCATGGTTCATGAGTTTGACCCTCACATCAGGTTCCGTGCTGAGTGCAGAGCCTGCTTGGGATTCTCTCTCTCTCTCTCTGTCTTTCTGTCTCTCTCAAAATAATAAGCTTTGACCTCTGTTTATAGGATTAAAATTTTTTATTAATTTAATCTGAAATCCAGGAGAACACACTGTGTTTCCCTATTTGTAGAAGAAACAGTCAGCTGAGCTAAATTGTTTTTTCCTTGTCACTCTTACTTTTTCGGTCGTTGATGAAAATCGGCAGTTACAGAACAAAAGGAAGACAAAGGTGAGGGCACCACAAAGAAGTGAGGATGAAAACCTCAAAAGTGTGTCACAGAAAATCAAAGCAGAAACTGTGCCATTAACTGCTTGTCACTGGCATTAACCAAACTTTCCAGTCACAGATTTCTTAAAGAAAAGCAAAATCTCACTCATGGTTAAGAAATGTCCAAATAAGTTTGCGTCTTTAAGCTTGAATCATTGTCCCTCAAATATTTTGTGTGTAATATTAGGAAATATCTAGAAAAATAAACCTTTTTTGACCAACTTAAGGTGTGGGTGAAATAACGATGAAAAAAAAAATGTGGTTAGGACCTTGGAAACAGAGTATGAAAGGCAGGCTGTGAAGATGAGTTAGAAAGGAGAACTTGCCACACAGGAAAAACACCGAGTCGGGGTGTTCAGAAGTTACAACTGATAGGCTCTTTACAGATGATCTAGTTAATTCCTTTATTTGACACAGGAGCAAACTATCACTCAGAGACACCAAGCAACAATTCCTGGGGCAAGAGCTTGAATTGACAGCCAGAGGGAAGGGAAAAGCTGGGAAGATGAATCACAGAATTTATTCAGATTTACTGAGGGGTTACAGCAGAATTCATGAGCGAGAACAGCCAGGACCGTGTGTGGGGAAGGATTAATGGAAAATGGAAAAAGCGGAAGAAAAATGGCTAAAATGAGAAAAAGCAAAGGGCAGTGGAATTTCCAAAGGAAGAAAAGGCAGGGATTTCCTTTCACAAAGACTGTCCTGGGAGATTGAGAGGGAAGGTGTGATGGGAGGAACAGGGGTGAGATGAGGTCATGTTCCCAGGAGAGGGGGGCACACTCTGTGTCCACTGACTTCCCTTTGGGACCAGATTTCAGCAGGAAAAAGGGGCAGCTGGATGTGATGTGCTGACCCCAAAGTGGCTTGTTACCTATAAGGAAAAAAGAAGGTGCCATTGGAGACGGGACTGAGACTAAACAGGACAGTGTGGGTTAAGCCACCTCTCACTTTAATAACAATAACTGAAGTAATAGTAAGGGGACGAGGAAGGACCACAGTAACAACTTCATTCATTCTAACAATAAAAATGGCAATAAGAGTAACAGGAAGAGGAAGGATAACAGCAAAAAAGTAACAAATTCTAACAGTAACAACAGCAATAATAGTAACAGGAAGAGGAAGGACAATAGTAGCAACTACTTTGGTCATTCTAACAATAATCATGGCAAAATTGCTAAAGGTAAGAGATAAGACAATGGTAATAACAACTTCACTCTCTCCTTCCCCAACCCATTGCTCCAAAGTCTGTTCCTTATTTGGTTAATGTTGCTCAGGACTGAACCTCAGAGCAATTCTTCACTCCTCTCTTTCATTCAAATATCACATTCAATCCATCAGGATAACTTGGCACTTCTCTTGTCAAAGCATCTAGAGACTATCTACGTTTTACCTCCTCCACTGACCAACTCTGGTCAGAGCCAGTGTGATCTCTAGACTGGACTCTGGAAACAGCATCCTTACTAGTCTCTCTGATCTCTTCTTCCTCAAATCTACTCTCACCTAGTGGCCAGGGTGATCCTATAAAATGTATGTCAGATCATGTCATTCCTGTGCTCAAAACCTCCAATGACTTGCCATGTTATTCAGGGTGCAAGCAAAAGCCCTCCTGGGACACGTACACCGGTCCTCTGTTACATCTGTGACCTCCTCTCCCACGCCGTCCCAGCTCATCCTGCTGTAGCCGCACAGGCCTTCTTGCTCTTTGAGTACTCCAGGCTGGCTCCTACCACAGGGCAATTGCACTTGCTTCTCTGTCTGCCTGGTGTGCTGGCTCAGGCTCTTACCTCCTCCAGGGATGCCTCTCTGGGCCAGCCTATCAACAGCTGCCATGTCCAACCCCAGCCCTCCCTCTCCTCATTCTCTGCTTCCTTTCTGCATGTGGAACTTAGTACTGGCCCATGCATTACATAATTTGCTTATTTGTTTTATTGTCTGCATCCTTTCGCTACGATGTCAGCCTCAGAAGGGCCACAGTTTAGATTGTTCTGTTTGGTGACTCACCTAGAGTGCCTCTGTCGGAGCCTGGATTATAGTCCGATGGGTGCAGGCCAAGAATAGCTAGTAACTGTTGAGAGCATCCGTGTTTCATGTACTGTTCTCTATGCTTTATGCATATCAGCTTAGTTCAGTTTCCCACCACTGCTATGAGGTACATATTGTCATAGCCCCTATTTTGCAGAGAAGAAAACTAGAAGCGTAGAGAAAACATTAACTTGTTCTAAGTAAGACAGTTTCATCCCTGGTCTGGGGGAGTAATCTGATGACCTCCCTGTATAAACACTGGGCATAGTATGTGTGTTGCTTTGCTGGGGCGGCCTTTAAGAAGTACCACAAATTGGGTGGCTTGAACAGCAGACATTTACAGTTTTACCATCTTGGAGGCTACAGGTCTGAGAACAAGGTATCAGCAGGGCTGGTTCCTTCTGCGGGATGTAAGGGAGGATCTGTTCCCAGACTGTCTCTGAGTTTGCTGTCGGTTCCTTGGTTGGTAAAAGCATCATCCTGGCCTCTGCCTTCATATTCACATGGTCTTGTCCCTGGGCGTATGTCTGTGTTCAAATTTCCCCTTTTTATAAGGGTACAAGTCACTTTGGGATAGTGGTCCCCCCCCATCCCCAACTCCAGTATGACCTTGTCTTAACTAGTTATATCCAAATGATGTCACATTCTGAGCTATTAGAGGTTAGGACTTCAACATATGAATTTTTGGGGGGGAGGGACATAAGTCAAACCATAAAACTACAGTAAACAGCTACCTGAAGTCTATGGAAAGTGAAAAAACCCCAAGTAGGTTGGAGGAGAGTGGCAATTTGGAAGGAGGGACCCGAACGGCCAAGTTTTCCTTTTTATAGGTATTAACCTGATGTCAGGCCACATTTATAGTATTGCTAAGACAGCTAAACACTAACAGAAAACCTTCTCATTTTTGGTTCAGGGATCCAGACTTGAGCAAAAAAAAAAAAAAAAAAAAAATAATAAGCCTTTCCCAGGTGACAGATTAGTACCGGAAAAAAACGTGCTTTACCACGGGCCCCTGCGATACTGGAAGAATTTCTGAGGGCTTCTGGATAAAGTTCTCTCATCCTGGAGAAAGAAAGAACTACAGGCAGAGACGCTCATTCTTCCTTTGGTGTGTGGATGTGTGATCCCAGCTAATAGAATCATGCTCCTACCAGCCCGGGAATAAGCCGTCATAAAAGGACAGAGGAGAGAGACTGACGAAGCTGGAGGTACCTGCTAAGTTACCCTTGAAATCTACCCACCTCCTTGGCTTCCTGTTGTGTATGATGGTGTTCTTCTTTGTGTTTGAGTTAGTTAGAGTTGTGTTTTCTGTTGTTTATAGCAGAAGACATTGTAATTGGTACGCTACCAATACATGCATTCTAGTTTTATTTATTTTTTCAACGTTTTTTATTTATTTTTGGGACAGAGAGAGACAGAGCATGAACGGGGGAGGGGCAGAGAGAGAGGGAGACACAGAATCAGAAACAGGCTCCAGGCTCCGAGCCATCAGCCCAGAGCCTGACGCGGGGCTTGAACTCACGGGCCGCGAGATCGTGACCTGGCTGAAGTCGGACGCTTAACCGACTGCGCCACCCAGGCACCCCAATTCTAGTTTTAAAGTAGTAGTTATTTTTGTCATAACTTGTAGCATGAACACACATTTTGATCCTGATACGATTTGAACAGCTTATGTTTTACATTTTGCTTCTCCTGGGGGCAGTGCCCAAAAGTGGGTTTCAGAGGATAGTTCTTAAAAGGAAGATGGAAACTCTTGAATTACGACCTGCCATTTGAAATCTTGTGATGGAGAAAAGCCATGTGAGGTGGATTTATTAGACTTCAGGACATGTATATATTTGGGATTTGTAGTTCTTGTCCTTTAAGCAATGGTTCTTATGTAGCTAGCTGAAAGCCAACTCCAAATGGAAGATATTGAAAGTTCTCCATTTTTTGGACAGTAGACAAATATGCTCCATAGAATTACACCTTCAGATGGTCTCCAAGCCTTATATGAAACAGGTAATCGTAATATCTACCCAAGTAGCTAGAAAAAAGTGAAATGGATGGAGCTGGCTTGAGGTTTATGACTTCTTCTTCCTACCTTTAGACATAAATTATACTGAGTATAAAGGTTAAGAAAGAAGAAGAAGAAGGCGAGGGGGAGGAGGAAGAGAAGGAGGAGAAGCAAGCAGAGGAAGAAGCAATAAAAACAAGAGATTTTTTACAAATGGAATCATTAGCCCCTGAACATATGAATTGGGTTTTCTCATTTAAAAGTAGAACTCTCAAGTAGAAATTTAAATGAGAGAAACTTTAGACGATTCACATGACAATGTTTAGTGTTTCCAGTTATACACTTACATTATAAATTTAGAACAAGTTCTTATCTAATAAAACATATTCAAAAATCTAGTACAACTCACATTCAAAACATTCTTTGGTTGAATAATGAGCTGTTTTTTCCCTCAGGTAAGGTCATTGAGAGTATGGTAAAAATGTATTTGTGTGTTTCATATCATTGGTCTTGTACCAAGAAGCTCTTTGATCACTTTTTAAAGATGTTCTCGTAATCATTTTTATTTGTTTGTTTATCTTTGATTTCTTAGCATTAATTTAGTGTGGACATAAAATATGTGGTTAACATACAGTCTAGTAGGAGTGGAATAGTTAAGAAGTTAAGCGTTGGGCTCCTGTAACTAGAGGGTATGATAGGATTTCCAAGTATCTGTCCATGGGGAAAAACCTTTAAGCTTAATGCAATCTGAAAGTTATCATTAGACCAAAGGACAGAAACTCACGAATAAATTCCAGACAGCCAAAAGTCAGAAAAGGTGGGGTCATTCAAATAAAAGGATGAATTCCTGTCCCATAATTGTATCAGGCACTATACCAATATTACTAAAGGAAATAATACTTAGCATTCAGTGAGTGGGATGGCTGTCATTTAAAACCTGAACTGTAACCAATTAGTATTAAATGATCTGGCATAGCATCAGAATGGTATGGATTATAAAGGAGAAATTCGGAAGAAACTGGACAGTGATAGAATAGAGAGCTGGACCTAGAACAGCACAGAATACGTAACTGTCATTGTCACACCTATCAAAGCTTCCATTAATTCTTAGAGAAAACTCAGAATTCACGGAATGCAATTTAGTTGGCTTTATATGGTTGTTTAGTAAAATGAAATATATTTTCATTCAGTAGAGATCCTCTTCTTGCCCTCTAAAGTTAAATGACAAATCCCAAAGTGGATTTATGTTCCAGACAATTTCAGTGAAGATTTTGTATTGTGGACAAACCAGGTAACCATCCTCTATTTCTTACAGAATGGTGTTCAAACAAAGCTTATATCTGCCCAGTACCTCACAAGTTCAGGGATGTAAGCCATTTCTGTATATAGTGATTACTAATGTATTTGAGCTTATTTCTATTTGCTTAATTTTATTTAAAAATTGTTTTTGCTTTTTTTTGTTTTATTTTCTCCTGTCTTGTTTTTATTTTTGACTTTAATGATTTCTTCTCCCTTACACGGAAAGAACTTTGACATTGACTTATATCCACTGTCTTTGCCTTCCTTCATGTTGAAATTATTATAATTATAAGATGTTTTTGATATACTTTCTCTTTTCTATCTTAGTTTAAAAAAATCTGTTAGATATGGCAAAGAAAATATTTGTGAGGGCACATGCTAGACTTAAAATTACCACACCATCACATTTTTACTTTCTTATGTTCTCTCAACTTCCATTAAAATTGAGAACATGAAGCCCAGTGACTCTCAAGTTACTGGAAGATGAACATATTATTATCCACCTCCCCTGAGGTTCTCCATCTCCTCATCGCCACAGCTTTCTTTCCTTTGCTTCATCCACTGGCACGTGTCCAAAAGCATTGTTTCATGCTGAAGTAGCTTATCTGCTGGGTAATCCTTCCTACCTTTCTCTTCATTGTGGCAGGTGGAATTATGCCTTCAAATTTTACATTGTAATTTCCATTCAGATGTCAGGAGGTAGAGTATGTTTGCCACTTTAAAATCAGAGTTTTCTCGATCATTATCGGTACCAGTGACACCCAAATCTCAATCTCGGCTCTAAAGCCCTTTCTTGGGGTCCAGGGCTCTATATCAAAAATTTTTCCTAAACATTTTTACTTGGACATCTCCCAGTAAATATGCCACAAGCCAAAGTTTTCTTTCTTTTGCTAAGTCTCCCATTTTGTTGTTGTTGTTGTTGTTGGGCAGACTGTGGCAACACCTTCTCTCCAGTTGCTCAAGTCAGAAAACTGAATGTCATTTTTGTCATCTCCTTTCCATTTAGCCCTCTTATAACCACTCAACAAGTTCTTTCAATTATACCTCCCACATATCTCTTAGCAATGTCCACTCCCAACTATCAACTCTGACATAATTTAATAAAGGATCCTGACTTATCTTTCTTCTGCCATTCTTACTTCTTTTTTGGTCCATTCTATACATTGCTACCAGAGAAACCATTGTCAAACTCAACTCTGATACTGTCTCTTTCTCGTTCAACATTTCCCAATGCCTCCCCATTGTTCTTGGCAAAAAGTAAAGAGTTCCAATTGTGACACATAAGGCACTTTATGATCTAGACCACGCCTTTGCCTCTAGTTTCTCTTGTTATTCCTAAGTCCCCCAAGAGTACTCTTCAGTGACAGTGAGTTACTTAAATGTTCTAAGACCTTTGTGCCTTCTGGTTTTTGCACATGCTCTTTCCTCTGCCTGGCGTCCTCTTTCCTCCCATCTATGTGTGGCCAACATCAACTCATCCTTTGGGTCTCCAAAGTGACCCTCTTTGAGATATCTTCAAGACTCTCATGAGTCTTCAAGGTTACTCCTGTCAGACATTTTCATGAGACCCCATGTTTGTTGCTCTTGAAGCACTTAGCACCCTGCACTATAACATCTTTAGGACTTAAAAATAGCACTTAACAACATAGGCTCTTGCTCACTCCCATGTTATGTAAGCCAAATACTTCTTTGAATCCTGTGCCCAGATCTAATTTATATTGTATCTAAGAGACATGTGAGGAATATATTTCATGAAAGCTTTTTTAAAATGTAAGTTAATGATTGGGGTAACTTACTTAATGAAAATACTATCAAAGGTTTGCTTTTGTTCTTTTTTTGTTTTAAGCATTTAACAACTATTTCTATATATGCTACTAGTATTTAACAATATTAGATCATAACAAGTATCATATACCAACATCAGAAAGCCATGATCCTATAAAATATTATTTTGCATTTTCAACCCAGTCTCTTGCTGACAATTGCATGTATTCAGTTCCTTTATGGTTTGTCATCATGGGCTAACACTGATGACCTTCCCAAAAGAATAGTCTTATGAAGTACACTGCTATGTGCACTAAGAATATTCTTGATTGTATTACATGGCACAGTATTCTCCCAGTGAGTGATCTCATGGAAGAAATTTTCTTCTGGCCAGGGAGTTAAGCACAGTTGTTATTTCCCTGAACAATAAAAAAATAATACTTTATGCAACTGTGAAGCTTACTAATAATTATGTTTTCCTCTTCTCAGTAACAACTAGGATTATGTAGGATATTTTTTTGAATTAACTTTACTCCTTGGCCTGCTTTGTATTTCCACCCATTTTTACCACATTGCCTTATCCATTATAAATGTCATATTTAAATAATTCCTTTTGAAGGAAGAGAGGTACCTATAAATACACACGTAAAATAGTTGCCCTGCAATTGAGACATTCAATGAAATCTCTATCAAAATACCAATAGTGGGGCACCTGGGTGCCTCAGTTGGTTAAGTGTCTGACTCAGCTCAGGTCTTGATCTCAGTGTTGTGAGTTAGAGCCCCGTGATGCTCTAAGTAGAACATCTAAGTGGACTTAGATCCCACTTAAAAAATACCAATAGTATTTTTCACAGAGCTAGAACAAATAATCCTAAAGTTTGCATGGAACCACAAAAGACTCTAAATAGCCAAAGTAATCTTGAGAAGGAACAACAAAACTGGAGGCATCACAATCCCAGATATTAAGATATATGCAAAGCTGTAGTAATCAAAACAGTATGGTACTGGCACAAAAATAGGCATATAGATTAATGGAACAGTATAGAGACCCAGAAATGAATCCATGTTTTTATGGTCAACTCATCTATGACAAAGGAGGCAAGAATATACAAGGGTGGAAAACAGTCTTTCCAAATAAATAGTGCTGGGAAAACTGGGTAGCTATGTTAAAGGAAGAAACCAAACCACTTTCTAACACTATAATAAACTTAAAATGGGTTGAAGACCTAAATGTGAGACCTGAACCATAAAACTCCTAAAAGAAAGCACAGGCAGTAATTTCTTTGACATTGGCTGTGGCAACATCTTTCTAGATGTCTCCTCAGGCAAGAGAAACAAAAGCAAAAATAAACTGTTGGAACTACAACAAAATGAAAAGCTTTTGCACAGCAAAGGAAACCGCCAACAAAATGAAAAGACAACCTATTGAATGGGAGAAGATATTTGCAAATGATGTATCTGAGAAGGGGTTAATACCCCAAATACAACCTATACAACTTACCCAACTCAACACCAAAACCCCAAATAATCCAATTTTATTTATTTTATTTATTTTTTTAATATGAAATTTATTGTCACATTGGTTTCCATACAACACCCAGTGCTCATCCCAACAGGTGCCCTCCTCAATACCCATCACCAACCCTCCCTTCCCTCCCACCCCCCATCAACCCTCAGATTGTTCTCAGTTTTTAAGAGTTTCTTATGGTTTGGCTCCCTCCCTCTCTAACTTTTTTTTTCCTTCCCCTCCCCCATGGTCTTCTGTTAAGTTTCTCAGGACCCACATAATAGTGAAAACATATTGTATCTGTCTTTCTCTGTATGACTTATTTCACTTAGCATAACACTCTCCAGTTCCGTCTACATTGCTACAAAAGGCTATATTTCATTTTTTCTCATTGCTACCTAGTATTCCATTGTGTATGTAAACCACAACTTCTTTATCCATTCACCAGTTGATGGACATTTAAGCTCTTTCCATAATCTGGCTATTGTTGAAGGTGCTGCTATAAACTTTGGGGTACAAGTGCCCCTATGCATCAGCACTCCTGTATCCCTTGGGTAAGTTCCTAGCAGTGCTATTGCTGGGTCATAGGGTAGATCTATTTTTAATTTTTTGAGGAACCTCCATGCTGTTTCCAGAGCAGCTGCACCAGTTTGCATTCCCACCAACAGTGCAAGAGGGTTCCCTTTTCTCCACATCCTTGCCAGCATCTATAGTCTCCTGATTTGTTCATTTTAGCCACTCTGACTCGTGTGAGGTGGTATCTGAGTGTGGTTTTGATTTGTGTTTCCCTGATGAGGAGGGACATTGAGCATCTTTTCATGTGCCTGTTGGCCATCTGGATGTCTTCTTTAGAGAAGTGTCTATTCATGTCTTCTGCCCATTTCTTCACCGGATTATTTGTTCTTCGGGTGTGGAGTTTGGTGAGCTCTTTATTTTGTCTGATATGTC
Source organism: Lynx canadensis (assembly GCF_007474595.2). Classification (NCBI taxonomy): domain Eukaryota; kingdom Metazoa; phylum Chordata; class Mammalia; order Carnivora; family Felidae; genus Lynx; species Lynx canadensis. Next base: position 131,941,621 of record NC_044307.1, on the reverse strand, counting down.
ATTTGCAAATATCTTTTCCAATTCCGTTGGTTGCCTTGTAGTTTTGTTGATTGTTTCCTTTGCAGTGCAGAAGCTTTTTATCTTCATGAGGTCCCAATAGTTCATTTTTGCTTTTAATTCCCTTACATTTGGAGATGTGTCAAGTAGGAAATTGCTGCAGCTGAAGTCAGAGAGGTTTCTTCCTGCTTTCTCTTCTAGGGTTTTGATGGTTTCCTGTCTCACATTCAGGTCCTTCATCCATTTTGAGTTTATTTTTGTGACTGGTGTAAGAAAGTGGTCTAGTTTCATTCTTCTGCATGTTGCTGTCCAGTTCTCCCAGCACCATTTGTTAAAGAGACTGTCTTCTTTCCATTGGATATTCTTTCCTGCTTTGTCAAAGATTAGTTGGCCATACTTTTGTGGGTCCAATTCTGGAGTCTCTATTCTATTCCATTGGTCTATGTGTCTGTTTTTTGTGCCAATACCATGCTGTCTTGATGATTACAGCTTTGTAGTCGAGGCTAAAGTCTGGGATTGTGATGCCTCCCGCTTTGGTTTTCTTCTTCAATATTACTTTGGCTATTTGGGGTCTTTTGTGGTTCCACACAAATTTTAGGATTGCTTGTTCTAGCTTCGAGAAGAATGCTGGTGTAATTTTGATTGGGATTGCATTGAATGTGTAGATAGCTTTGGGTAGTATTGACATTTTAACAATATTGATTCTTCCAAAATAATCCAATTTTAAAAATGGGCAGATGACCTAAAGAGACATTCTTCCAAAGAAGAAATACAGGTGGCCAATAGTCACGTGAGAAGATGCTTAACATCACTAATCATCAGGGAAATGCAAATCAAAACCACAATGAGATATTACCTCACACTGATCAGAATGGCTAGAATCAAAGTGACAAGAAACAACAAGCATTAGCAGGGATGTAGAGAAAAGGAAATCCTTGTGCCCTGTTGGTGGGAATGTAAATTGGTGCAGCCACTGTGGAAAACAGTATGGTGGTTCCTCAAAAACTAAAAATAGAAGTACCATATGATCCCGTAATGTTACTACTGCGTATTTACCCAAAAAACCCCAAAACACTAATTCAAGAAAATATATGCATCCCTGTGTTTATTGTAGCATTATTTACAATAGCCAAGATATAAAAGTGACCTAAGTGTCCATTGATACATGTATGGATAAAGAAGATGTAATATATATACAGAGTGGAATATTACTGAACAACAAAAAAGAATGAGATCTTGCTATTTATGACAGCATGGATGGGCCTAGGGGGTATTATGTTAAGTGAAATAAGTCAGAGAAAGACAAATACCATATGATTTCACTTATAAGTGGAATCTAAAAAACAAAACGAACAAAGAAACAGAAACAGACTCATAAATACAGAGAACAAACTGATGGTTGCCAATAAGGAGGGGGAATCTCTGAAACTAATATTACACTGTATGTTAATTAACTGGAACTTAAATACAAATCATTAAAAAAAAGAAGGGAGGAAGACAAGGGAAGGGTAGAATATGTAAAGGAGATTAAGATTACAAATTTACAGTCATAAAATAAGTCATGAAAATGGAAAGTACAGCATAGTTAAGATAGTCAATAATGTGATAATGTTGTATGGTGACAGTAATTACACTTCCGTGATGAGTACTGTGTGATGTTTGGAATTGTCAAATCACTAGGTTGTGTACCTGAAACTAATATAACATGATTTGTCAACTATATTTCAATAATAAATACTTAAAAAATCAAAGAAACAGAGGGGTGCCTCAGTCAGTTGAGCGTCCGACTTCGGCTCAGGTCACGATCTCTCGGTCTGTGAGTTCGAACCCCGCATCGGGCTCTGTGCTGACAGCTCAGAGCCTGGAGCCTGCCTCAGATTCTGTGTCTCCCTCTCTCTCTCTGCCCCTCCCCTGCTTATGCTCTGTCTCTCTCTCTGTCAAAAATAAATAAACATTAAAAAAATTAAAAAAATAAAAGAAACAAAAGGAAATAACAAAGAGAGAAACACTATTAACATTTTGTCATATTCTGTCTAACCCTTTGTTTCCATCTGTGGGTGTGGATATGTATTTTGCAATATACATATAAAATCATATTTTATAGAAAAATAGTGCCATGTTGAAGCGGTTGCACCACATACAGACTGACATCATGAATACTATTGGTATATATGTCAAAAAAAGGTGAAATGTCATACATGTTTCAGGGTAAAATTCTAACTTTTGGAAATGAAGGTACTCTCAAAATAGTATAGTCCTTTACCCTTCACCTTATGGACACAAACATCAGAGGATTGTCTAAAACCTACAGAAGGTCTCCATGCTTATGTGTTAATTTGATTGATAGATGCATTGTCATGATTAAGCTAGAATGAACTAGAATTTATGTCATTGTTATAAGTTTCCATTTTCCTTTTCGTTTTCTAACCCAACAATTTGCCTAGTATCTATAATTACTCTTATAATCAGTGGAGTAAATAATCTTTTGTGACCACCTGTTCTTCCTCCATATATTCTGTTGAGCATAGAAACAGCTGCAGGCCTCAGAAAGTCATAAATAAAACTCATGACTAAAAGATTAGGCAGACCTGGTGACCCGCTACATTTCAGATGTCTGAGTAGTGGAATTCTCTCTTCCAGAGAAAACTGCAGACTTTATAGTCAGTGTTATTGCATTGTCAGTAGTCACTTTTAAAGTTAGCACCAAGTTGTAATTTTTTTCCTATTCATAGTATATTATTTGCTCCAAGGGTAACCAAAATTTGTTAACTCGTTACTTAAAAAAGATTTATGTACACAGAAAAGTTTTGTATATTTTTAATATATTAAGCTGATGATTAGAAAATGGAGGTGACACTCTTTGGATGATACTGAATCATTACATATACAAACCAAACTGAGAAAGAAACCCTGTATATAGTCACTGGCAAGCAAAGATTGGAATTGTGTGCAAAGAAAATTTATTTTATTATTTAGAAAATTGTTCTGGATGTGCATAAGGAATAACAACTGATATGAAACATGTTTGTTTTGCAAGGTGATTTTAAAATGTCCTAAGCAAATGTCCTAGTTTAGTTTGAAGAATTTGCCAATTTTCTTTCTCCAAGCATTACTTTCACAAGATATTTGTAGTTAGTACAGAGTGTATCTTACCTCTTAGTGGTCTCTTTTCTTTCAGATCAAAAAGAAGGACTTTGTGACCTATTTCGTTTTTGATTGTCATTTTTAATGACAGAAATAAAGGATACATAAATGAAATCCACATTTTAGTCAGGAGTCCATCTTCCCACAACTCATGGTAGAAATATTATCAATAAGATACTTTGCAAAAAGACAAAAGGGAGAAGCCTGGGTTAGTAGTAGTTCAAGTAAACACAATCGAGGTTATTTAAACGAGCCAGCCATTTGTTTTTGCTGCTAAAAAGGCTAACAAAATGATGGGCTGATTTATCATACACAAAAATGTACAATCAAGGTCCTGACCACACAAAACACAAAAATTTTGCTCTGATCACTAATCAATTAAAGGATTATGTTCAGTACTGTCAGCATATTTGAAGTAGGATATTGACATTTACAGAGTAGACAGTTTTCCAAAAGGGACTTCTGATGTCTTCAGAAGTACAGATGAAGAAAAGAAGCCCCCAAGACCTTTTTGCATTAGTACTTTCACCTTTTGAACAATCATGCAAATGTTTCCTATCTTCTAAGTGTTGTGTGGGACTTCACTCACTTAGCTGTCACAGTGACTTTGTCCAGTGGACGTAAGTATCAAAATAGAAGGAAACGAGCTTAGGAAGACTCACTTGGAGAAAAGAAGACCATGGAAAGAAATAACATTCTTTAAATGTTTGAAGGATTGGTATATAAATAAGGCAATTACCTTGTGCTTGCTGCCCCAGAGAGCAGAAGTAAGCTCCACGGTCAGGAATTATAGGGAGGTAGCTTTTTGCTTCCTTTAGCAAAGGACTTTCTAAGCAGAATTGGAAGATGAGAAATAGATTGCTTTGTGAGGTAAAGAGCTTCCCATCACTATGTTAGTTTAAACCAGAAGTTGAAACCTTTCCCTCCAAAAATATTTTAAAGAGGATTGATTACTGGATGGAAGATTTGATCATATGACTTCTGAGGTCCTTTTCATAGTTAACAATCTATGCTTCAAATTATTGATTTATGTCAACTTTCAATTTCCTCTTTTCCCCTGAACATTAGACATTACAAATTAACATTTACCAAGGCAACCAAAGGGCATGGGAGCAAAGTACAAATGTTCTACGATGCTCAAAGAGCAAACAGTACTCATTGGCTCTTGCCACTTCCAAGTGATGTTGGAGTAAACAGGGTAAAGAAAACGTACAGCCTAAATAAGTGAGAACATTCTGTAGCTCTGCAGAGGGTTTCACATTATGTGTGTAGGGAATACTGGAATAACTTGTGTGGGACCAAATGGAGTCAGCTGAGGGTAGCTTCTTCTAAAGAAGAACTTTAAAGGACAAAGGGTCAGAGTCTGCAAGAGAGAATCTTTGCTACAGGAGTCAGCCCCTGAAATCATGTAGAGTTCACGTGGCTGGCTTGATTGGGTGTCAGTCGTCATTTCCATGTACCTCTGTGTAAGATTTTTATTCAGAATTCTTCATGAAGATTTCACTTTAAAACATGTCTGACAAAAATTCGGTCCAGTGTCAGTAAAACAGTTTTATATTTGATCATTCTTGGACCCAGTTCTAGCTTATTGGCTGACAGTTCTTGGGCTGTGTTGGGTTCGATATATGGATTGGTCAAATCCTGCCTGCCTATCCATGTATTATTTTAACTTTGAGCCAAGTATGGAGTCAGATCAAATTAATTGACTCAGATGGGGTGCCTGGGTGGCTCAGTCGGTTAAGCGACCGACTTTGGCTCAGGTCATGATCTCATGGTTCATGGGTTCAAGCCCCGCATCAGGCTCTGTGCTGACAGCTCAGAGCCTGGAGCCTGCTTCGGATTCTGTGTCTCCCTCTCTCTCTGCCTCTCCCCTGCTTGTGCTCTGTCTCTCTCTATCAAAAAATAAATAAAATGTTAAAAAAAATTAAAGAAGATTAATTGAGTCAGAGCACTACTTGAGGCAAGTATATTTAGACATGGCAGGATTTTACTGGTTACCAAGTCTTCTGGGTAAATACCATCCCTGCCCTCCCAGTGGAAGAACTTGACTGCTTTTACTGTTTTGTGAAACAAGAGCTGTTTGCTGTGATGATGTCTCAGCCAAGTACATTAAAGAGAAGGATACTTGTGAATGTGATCATATTCTCAAATAAATAATCCCCTGAGTTGTTTTCTCCCTGTTTTCCCTGCTGTTTAATTCCTTCCCTTTGACATAATTTGCTGCCTGTTTGGTTAAAGCAATTAGATATTTGTGTTAATTAGATGCTTGTTGTCTATCCCGAAGTGGATGTGCTTAACTTATGAGGTGAGCTGGCTCTTAGATGCTTATTCTAAGAGTAACTCTTTATTTTGCTGTTTGCTCTGTGGCACACTCGTATCTATTTCTTCAGCTGTGTACGACTCTCTGAAAATACATCAAACCTTAAATGAGTCCTCAAAGAAGTACTTCTTTTGTACTGTCTGTTGTTTAAAACTGTGTTGATTATGCTCTTATATTCTCTTGTACCTCTGGAGAAAAAGAGATGACCAGCTAAGGAGGTAAAATGAACATTTCCTCTCTAATTTAGCAAGATCTTGAACTGCTTATGAGGGGATACGCATAAAACAAATGCAAGGGGTTAGCAAAGAGAGTTTTCACAGGAGTAAGTGCAGAAAGTAAAGTCACTTTACGAAAGAAAACTACATGAAAAGCGCATTAATGAAGCAGTTTAATCCTAATACTTGTTCTAGCTTTGGAAGGGGTGTGTGTGTGTGTGTGCGCGTGTGTGTGCATGCCTTACTATGTGTGTACGTAAAACTCTTTCTGAATCCTGGGTACGGTCTGCCAAGTGTCCAACAGGCCAAGTGTCCAGCCACTGGGAGTGACAGACGTCAAGGATAGGAGAGAAGCAGCAGAGAGTTATGATGGTAAGTGCTGACCTCACAAGAAAGCAAGAGCTTTGAAGTGCGTATGTAGTTTTCCTTTAACCTGCTCTTTCCCTTGATTTATATTACCCTGACTACTGGACAAGATGGGATGGAGACCACATGTCAGTTGAAGATTAAAGGACAGTGTTGTGTCTCTCCCTCCTCTGTTCTGCCTCACTGTCAATCAGAGCAGCTGTGTCAGCCCTTTCCAAGCACAAACTGGTGTCACGTTCACTTCCTCTGCCTTCCTCATTCTGTTCACGCACGTTATTGCTAAATTAAATTTTATTTCATCTCATGCTTTCCCCCCTTATATCTGTTTCACCTGTTTTTCACTCCCGATGGCTAACACCTGTCCCAGGTACTTTTTCCTTCTATTTATTTATTTATTTTTTAACATTTTATTTATTTTTGAGACAGAGAGAGACAGAGCATGAACGGGCAGGGGCAGAGAGAGAGGGAGACACAGAATCGGAAGCAGGCTCCAGGCTCTGAGCCATCAGCCCAGAGCCTGACGTGGGGCTCGAACTCATGGACCGCGAGATCGTGACCTGAGCTGAAGTCAGACGCTTAACTGACTGAGCCACCCAGGCGCCCCATCCTTTTATTTTTTTATTGTTATTATTATTACTATTTTTTACCTGGCCCAGGTACTTTTAAATGTTGTATCTTGATCAGTTTCAATCTCTTCTGGACTCCCTGCCTGCACCTGTTGTGCATGTATCATTGTCCTCCTTGCAGTTAGCATTGTTGTCTTCTCCCATCTCTTAGCCTCCTAATGTTCTTCCAGAAACACCCTTTCCAGTCTTCCCTCAAAGACTTGTAGTGTGTTGTCATTAATTATGTTGTCCGGAATTCTAAGATCTACACACTGTACATCACAGCATGCCAAGAACAAGCCTTGAACTTCATTTCCTTAGTTTCTATTCTTTGGTTCGTGGGTCTTGACTCATGTTAGACAAACCTGTGCCAAATTCCCATGATACAGTCATTCCAGTCCAAATGCCAAACCTTGAAGAAAACAGCCTCATGAGCCTAGAGCAGTGGTTTCTTTTAAACCCACCCAGTTGTGTCTCTGTTGTCATGAAACTGTCACTATCATTGCTCTTCCATGAAATCTTTCTAGATTAACCAGAGGGGACCTGCACTTTGTGTTGTAGAATACGGCATCCCCAGCAACATCAATGAATTTCTCAGCAATCACCACATTTTTTTTCTTTTTATAATCAGCACAGCACATCCATAGGTGATGTTCTTAATTGGATATCATAGAGCTATATATTGGCCACTTTGTTACAGGCTGTTTGTGCACATGTGAGTTTGCAAATTTTAAGAGGAGTCAATCAATGGATTCATGTAAATAAGGGTCTAGCAAAATATCATGTGTTACATGTATATAATTGATTCTTTGGGATGAGGATAAAAGCAATATCAAAATATCCTTTTGGTATTAGACATGATAGTAGCAGTGATGGTTTAAAATGAATTGGGTTTTCTGACAATTCTGTGATGTAAGTGCTATGATTACGCTTATTTACTGATGAGGAAACTGAAGTACAGAGAGGTTACTACCTTTTGTAAGGTCACACAGCTTGTAAGTGTTAGAGGCAGATGAAATCAGGCTGTCTGATACCATAAACCCTGCTCTTCACCGCTATGCCATGTTGCCTTACAGCTGATTTACTTTTCAATCCATATTAAAGGCAATCCAAACTATATTCATGGTTTTTAAAACAGAAAAATATTATTTAAAATATTGAGCAAAAAATTACAAAGCAAATACTTATTCTTGGCAGAGCTCAAATAGATTCTGGTTAGTAATTTAGAAATGTTTTCCACATGAAATTTTAATGCAATATATAAATATTTAAGTATTAAAAATTAATATAAAATGTAAATACATGCTTTTATTTTTATTTATTTATTTTTTTTTTGGACTTCTTTTTTTTTTTTTTTGGACCTTTTTTTTTTTTTTAATTTTTTTTTTTTTTTACGTTTATTTTATTTTTGGGACAGAGAGAGACAGAGCATGAACGGGGGAGGGGCAGAGAGAGAGAGGGAGACACAGAATCGGAAACAGGCTCCAGGCTCTGAGCCATCAGCCCAGAGCCTGACGCGGGGCTCGAACTCACGGACCGTGAGATCGTGACCTGGCTGAAGTCGGACGCTTAACCGACTGCGCCACCCAGGCGCCCCAATACATGCTTTTAAGAGCATACATTTTTTATCTACACCAGGGTGTTGAGGTTATTTTGTCTATATGTACAAAATACAAGCGGGGAAAAAAATGACGATGTCTAAGAAATTAAATAAATTATGCAGTTAAGATATGTCAGATTAAATGATACGTGTGTGCTGCATACAGCTGTTCATGCAGGGCACTGAAATAACTGAATAGGGAGGCAAGAACCGTAAACAGTTGGTTTCTTTTCAGCCGGAGTCAAAATTTTCTGGAATTACTTCTGGATTTGGTTTTCATTTTCTTCTTTTTCTTTTTGTTGGAAGTGAAATTAAGAATCTAGCCTGTTGGTAAAGGGATGATCAGTTGGCAGAAGTAAATTTCCACAGCTAGTCATGTGGTTCGAGAAGTATCCTGGAATAGGATAAAAAACTGTAGGATGAACAGGTAGGATTATACAGGGCTTCTTTATCAATACATCCGAAGTGCAGTGAGTTTCCTGCGTTTTTGTTTTGTTTTGTTTTGTTTTTTTCCAGAATTTCTCCCTAACCATGCATGTTAAATGTGCCGTTCTTTGATGTATCACTTTTTGAGTCATTTCTTCTGACTTTGAAAGATTTTTTTTGTTTCTTCTTCTTTTTGTTTTTTTAATTTAAGTATAATTGCCACACAGTGCTACATTAGTTTCAGGTGTACAACTTACTCATTTGACCATGTTTTTTCTTGACCATGGAGCTTTTTCTTTTAATTTTTAATCTTTTTAATTGTAATGGACCTAAATGTTAAAATGTAATATTAACATTTGATGCCAAGAACTACCCCCCCCCCCGCCCCCACCGCTGCTTTGTCTCTGGAGAGCAGCATTATAAGCAATGTGTCTTTCCCTGCCTGAAAACATTCTGAGTGTAAGTTTTCTTGAATTACAGCAACGTTGGTCTTCCTCTGAGGCACATATATTCCTTTTTTGGGTTTGCAGTCAGCATAGTCACACCCCTGCCTTTCTCTGTGGTTGAACTTCAAAATGAATTCCTGTATGCCATCCTGTTTCAGGCAAGAGAAAGGCTAATGGAGCAGTCTGAATTTATGAGATACACACGTCATAGTATAGGGCCAGGTTCCAGGCATTAGTGATATCAAAGTTAGGGCAAGTGTTTGAGCCATTCAGAGTATGTTTTTTTATGTTTCTGTCGATGATGAAATTTGGTATTCTAGATTAAATACCAACGGGTATTTTACTTACCAAGTATATAGCATGTGGTTTTAATTGTAATTGTTGAATAATTATTATTGTCGGAAATTCTAAGCAGCCTCTCTCTCTCTCTCTCTCAAAAAAGGTACAGGTTTCTCTCAAAAAAAAAAAAAAGGTACAGGTTGTCAGTTAAAGCCACTTTTTGATTCTCAGGACCAATTTTTCTGTGGTAAGTGAACCATGAGAAATATAAACTGTCCTGGCAAAACTGTACATTTAATTTTTACTGTCATCTTGCTGTCTCTTTTGGCATGGTACTCTTCTCCATTCCTTCCTTCCCTCTCCCTACCCCCAGTGGTGGCAATAAGCCACCGTGTGAGTGCCAGGAGTGCTTCAATCTGGTTCCCCAACCCGCCGTCCTCAGGTATAGGTCAGGTCCCCTCTCTTCCCGCGTTATCTGATGTTCCTTCTGGCTTGTTACTTACTGTCAAGATTGAGCTAAGACTACATTCTGAATTCCAGATGCAACATGATTAAATAGTAGAAGTTTGATATATTTAATGCTCCCCCCAAAATTGGACACCAAAAAGAGACCTGCTTACACTGTGAAAATCCCTGATGGGATCCTAAGTAGTGAAATAGCTGCACTGTGACAGTCTCTGTGATCTTTAGAGGCCAGTGGTCCTTATTAGTGTTTTTCAAATGTAGACCTTTTAGCAAACCATCTACATACATATATTTAAGACTCTCATGATTATCTGAAAGGAAAGATTGGGAGGAGTTGGAGGTAATATGCTTTATTCTATTTTTCTAAAAGGAGGTAATAATATTATTGACTAAGGGATGTATTTTGCATGAGAATATGAGAAATAAAGCATCTATTCTCATTTACCTATTTTCTCCAAATTATCTTCCTTTTCTCTTCTGTTTCTTTGAAAGATCTTAATAAACTATTTGATTTATGAAAATTATTCTCATACTCCAAAGCAAATGACACTAAATACTGTGCATTTTTAAAGTAAATTAGTGTTCTTTAATCATATATTTTGAAGATTTTAATAAAGCTAAATGGGGAAAATTGTCTTCATGGGAGAAACATTATTTCATGTTGAATAGAGTATTGAGTGGATTTTCTGATAGCTTTTTTGTAGAGTCGATATAAAATTTACATTTGTAAGAGCAGGGTGAAGCTAAAACTGAATTCAAATATACATAAGTTTTATTCTTCACTAGAAATCAAATTTGTTAAAAGAGAATCATCCTAAATGGTCCGATGGCCCAAACATCTAATATATTTTTCTTGAGTATGACAGTAGATTCCTAAAGGAAACTTTCAAGTGTTTGTATACGGTAATATTATCCAGCAAGCATACAACATTTCTCAAATTCCCAAGAAGTATAAACTACCGTTTTTCCTAAAATGGTAAGTTTTTAAAAATATACACACATTTTAGAGATTTTTCTGCATGCCCCCAAAGAGCATAAGCTCTTTATGGTTATCCAGTTTGGCTTTTGTAAGTAAACATTTTATTGTTTATAATTCCGCCGGGTAAAAATGAATCAACAAATTTCCATCCCATATATTTTAATGAAAATTCTCCCCACATCTTTAAATACACCTGAAGGCCTTTTCCCCCTCATTTTAATTACTTAAGATCTTGTTAGTGGTTTGAGATAGGAGAATGTATTTGGTATTTAGAATCACATAACTTTTAGCTTTTTTTAACTGGAAGGGATCCTAGGAGATCATTTCTAGAATAACTTCTTCAGTCTACAGAGAAAAAAAAATTGAATCTCAAAGAAGCTACATAATGCATCTGAGATATATGGCAGATATACTAATGCCCAGTTCAGGGCACAGATTGGTTCAATAAACATTTATTACTTACTGGGTACTTTCAAACAATTGAGAAATAATGTCAAACTTCTGGGAGCTTATAATCAAGTAGGGTGTGCAGACATGTTCACAGCTAATATCAATAGAATGTGGTAATTATTAAATACGGTAATAACGGCAAGTACAGGAGAAACATATAAAAGAGAAAGAATTGACTCACTGGATAAGCGCTTTTATTTTTCTTTGGTGAACATTCATCGGGAACTTAATGTCAAGTGATAAGTACTAGTGAACTAAAATAGACACAGTCCCTGATGTCAGTATTCTTAGTCTTTGGTGGGAGTGGGTGGGTGGGGTGGGCAGAGAAGTCAGTGAATTAATCACATAAAAGGTACAGTAAGAACTAAAATAGTGCCTTGACTGAAGTTCTAGGAGGGCACATAACAAAAGAACCTGACTGGACTTGGGGTTTGGGAAAGGTTTCCCTTCCATCTGGTCACTGGGACAACCCACAAGTCGAAGGGAACAGACTCACTGATTTTAGCAGTAAGGTTTTAAAGAAAAAAATTATGAAAAAAAAATAGAAATAACAAATCCTTTTCTAGCCAGTGTAGTTTGTGCAGAAAAGGCATACACTAAGGGAATTACAACTTCACAGGCTTGGAGGAGTCATAGACACAAATGAAGCCCCTGGTTGTACCACTGGGTGGCTTCAGTGGCTGTTTTCTCCATGGCCAAGTACAGATGCCACAGAGAATCTTGGCAACACAGGGCATGGATGCCAGCATGAAGACTTCTTTTGCTCTGTCTCTGGACCCAGGATGTTTCATTCATTTAGTTAACAATTTTTTGTGTGTGGACCCAGGATGTTTCATTCATTTGGTTAACAATTTTGTGTGTGTGTGTGTGTGTGTGTGTGTGTGTTAAAATTTGGAAAAGTAGACAATTTCAATCTCAACAAGTTAAGACTGTATTCCTCTACCCTAGCTTTCCCTCCTCTGTATCAGGTAGTTTTGAAGTGATTCCAAGAATTTATGAGACTCATCTAAGAGAAAATGGAATCAGGGTATTTAACTTGCATTGAATGGCACATGTTTGTATAGTTTTCAGCCACTGTTGGGTAAAGTTAAACTATCAACCATCTGATATAGGAATGGCTTCCCCAAATACTTCTCTTGCTCACTGTGCTGATTCACCTGGCATTATAACATGAAGGTATAGGGCCAGAAGTCCTATCATTATATGAATGTGGCTTTTGGTGGCCACCACCACATATTTGTGGGTTTTGGAGGAGAAACAAGATGTGAAAGGTACAGAGTCTTGAAGCTAGTCTGTGGAAAATCCTTCCAATGATCAGATCTGTAATACTGCAAACAGACAACCGGGTTATCATTGATGTCATACCAAAAGGAAAGCCATCCCTTGCTGGGTATAACCTGATAATGTTGCAAATATACTTATCGATGCACCAAATTAAACTAAATGAGGAAAACAGGGAAGGTGAATTCTGAGAGCTGTAGACAGCATAGGTAAAGTGATATCAAGAAGGCTTTATCACATTCTATGTTAGAGTTCAATTGGAGATACAAGTGTCACACAGAAATGGAAACAAAGGAAGTTTAATATAAAGAAGTACTAACTATAACAGTATTAACTATAACCTACTAAGGAGTAAAGAAAACATAAGGAAAGGAAGAGTAATAGCAGACGTGGGGAGCAGCCCCCCATCTAGGGCTGAGGTGGACCGTCCAAGGAAGAAACACATTTGAAGACCCTACCCTCCTCTCCCCTGCCCATGAGATTCAGACTTCACTGGAGACTCCGCAGCCATGACCCACTGGATGGTGGAGACCTTGCAGTAGTGCTGTGAAGACTCTGTCCTCTGGTGTAGGGAAGCCATCCCTGAGAAGATGCCATGCTGAAGAATTCGTTGAGTAGCCATCTGCCGGGATATTGCCCTCTAGGGTGCCAGCATAAGCTGCCCATAGGGTGTCCTGTGCCGCATCTTGCTGTAGGAGCCAAAAGAGAAGAACATAACCAGGTACCAGAAGAAAAGCCCTTTCTTCCTTCATTGTCCTTCCATTGTCCTTCCATTGTTTTTCATTGTCCCTCCATTGACCAAGCTTAACATCAAGCCAACTGGCAAGGGAAAACTCTTCTAGTATCACAAACGGGCGATGAAGGGTGGGTTTGGAACTGAGAAGCAATAAGATGATGACAGAACACACCCCTAAACAATGATCATTGCCAGTAACCTACAAATCAGGTAGATACTGCAAAACCCAGGGGGGGAACTGAAAAATAAGGAAAATCGCTCCTCTTGTATGTCTTTTCTACTCTCCATACTCTACTATAACACTGCATTGCTTCTCACACTTCTGGTCATCAAATGTATGCTTTTATCCCCCCATACCCAGCAATTCTGTGACACTTGTTAGGTGTCCTACAACTTAACTCAATTTTGACACTGTTGGCTTGGAGATACCATGAGATCCCACAAGTTAAGGGCTCAGTCCCACAAAACTGCCTCCCTCCAACTTCAAATGCCAACCCCATGTCCTGGTTGTCACCTGCGCTTCTGACCACCTGGATATAAATTGGAAATTCCCACAACTTCTTCTTGGGTTTGATTAATTTGCTAGGACAGTTCACAGAACTCAGAGCAGCAGTTTACTTACTGGATTCCTAGTTTGTTATGAAAAGATTTAACCCAGGAACAACTAGATGGAAGAGATGCAGAGGGCAAGATATGTGGGGAAGGCACAGAACTTCCGTGTCCTCCACAGGTGTGCTCCTCCCCCAGCACCTCCACGTGTACACCAGTCTGAAAGCTCTCCAAAAGCTGTCCTTTGGGATTTAAAAACAATTGTTTTAATGTTTATTTATTTCTGAGACAGAGAGACAGAGCATGAGTGGGGGAGGGGCAGAGAGAGAGGGAGACACAGATTCCAAAGCAGGCTCCAGGCTCTGAGCTGTCAGCACAGAGCCTGACGCGGGGCTCGAACTCACAAACCGTGAGATCATGACCTGAGCTGAAGTCAGTCGCTCAACCGACTGAGCCACCCAGGCCCTGTCCTTTGGGATTTTTTTGGCAGCTTCATTACATAGACATAATTGATTAAATTATTGGCCTTTGGTGACTGATTCAACCTCCAGCCCCTCTCCCCTCCCTGGAGGAGGTGGGGGTGTGGAAAGTTCCAACCGTTTAATCACAGGATTGGTCCTCTTCACAACCCAGGTCTTCGTCCTGTGGGCTTCCCAAAACTTGTTTCATTAACATAAACTCAGCTATGCTTGAAAGGGGCTTATTATGAATAATAAAACAAATTCATTTTACCTTTATCACTCAGGAGCTATTTCAGAATTAGGGAAGAAAATTAAATATTATAACAAAAGTTCCTTTGGCCCTTATATAGGTAACGGCAAGGGTTCTAGGAGTTATGAGCCAGGAACCATGAACAAAGTCCTAATATCTACTTCTTACTATAAGTCACAATATAATAAGCGTATGTTGAGAGGAAAGTGCCCTAAGGGTCAGGGTGGGATTGGGAGATTGGGAAATGGAGTAGCAGGTGGCCAGTGAAGAACCCTGTTATTGTTGCATGTAAGGAACACCAGCTTTCTGTTGTGAGAAATGACAAAACTAGGCAGAGATGAGAGAAGAGTTTTACTAGAATCTTCAGTGGATTGAGATCTGGCCACACAACCTGCCTTGTTGCTATCAGTCTGTTCACTGTAGGTATCCGTACACAGAGAGCAGAGCTGTTGACCTGAAGAAGAAAACAGCCAATCATTTTACCGGCGAAATGGCTTTATTTGGGAATAGAAGAGGAATTGCAATTTGTGACAAGTAAGCTATAGCAAAAGCCGTAGGCAGATCCAGAGAACAAAGGAGAGGATTGCTCTTATATAGAGGAAGGGGGGCGTTGGGAAGGGGTGTTATAAACAAAAGTCCATTGGAGTAAACTGGAAGTTTGAAGTGTAGTGGCTTTTCATTGGCTGAGTTCCGACAGTCTCTCAGTGGCTTGGCTTCTTGCAAGGCAAGGAGAAAAGCTGCCTTCCTCCTGCTGGGTAATCAAGTAGGCTTCTTCCTGGTGGGAATGAAGGGTATGCCTTTTCTTGTTGAGGCTGCAAAGGGCTGTGAGTGGTATCATGTAAGAGTTCCCCCTTCTGGCTTCCCAATTCCATTTTATTTTTATTTTTATTTTCAAAAAATTTTTAAATGCTTATTTATTTTTGAGAGAGAGAGAGAGAGAGAGAGAGAGAGAGAGCAATCAGGGGAGGGCAGAGAGAGAGAGGGAGACCCAGAATCTGAAGCAGGCTCAGAGCCTGATGTGGGGCTCGAACTCATGAGCTGTGAGATCATGACCTGAACTGAAGTCAGATGCTTAGACTGCACCACTCAGGAGCCCCTTCCCAACTCCATTTTAAATGAGGTTTCCTTTATTTAGTTTCATAGAACTGAACCGAATTCATTGATTACTGTTAGGTGAACAACTCCAAGTAGAACAGAGCTTGTCTTGCTCATAGATAAGTAAGGAGAGTAAAACAACATGCATTTTATAAAGTGTTACAAAACAAGAGAAAATTATGTATAAAGGGATAAAAATCGATGTGGCCTCAAATATGTTTCATGAAACAATAAATATGAAGAGACAGTAGTGTTACAACCAATATGATAAGATAAAAATGCAAACAAGTTTAAGAATGAAAATAAGGAGATAATGTTGTTTTCTCAGATGATCTGATGGCTAAAATATAGAATAGAATATACAGAAACTTAGAACAATTAAGAGGTTAGCAAGGATGCCAATCATAAGATCAAAAGATAAAATTTGATCATATTTCTACATTTCAGAAATAGTAAATTAGAAAATGTAATTTAAAAGGAAAAAATATAACTTTTGTAACATAAAAAACTATTATTTACTTAGATTATCTACCAAAAAGGATATATATGTAATTTCTGAAGAGAATTATAATACTGTACTTTGTTGAAGAAAGTAAAAGGAAATTTGTACAAATAGAGGGATATACCATGTATACCGATGACAAAGTTTGCTGTAAATACTTGTTATTCGTTAAAAAAGAAAGTTAGCCTAGAATGGTCTAGAATGGTGTCTAGACACAAAAAAACTATGATCATACATATAAGGCAGAGTCTAATGAGACTTTTAGTGTTTCACTCTTAAATGTGTAAGAAAAGCTAAGGATTACCATGTATATAGGAAAGTTTCCAATATATAAGAAATATATCAAAACATACAGAAACAACGGGGAGGAGTTAAGATAGCAAAGTAGTCAGTGAACCCTGGTCCCTCGAACACAGCTAGATCAACATCAAATCATTTAGAACACCTAGGAAATCAATTTGAGGGTTAAGAGAACAATCTGCCTAATCAGAGGGAGAGAATGTGGCAGGTAGGAGGGGTGGAGACATGAATTGTGGGAGAGAAAAGCCATGGTGCTGTGGAGGGGAGGGAGCCCTTTTTGTGGAGAGAAGACAGAGAAGGAGAGAGGGGGAGAGAGAGCAGAGTGTCAGTTTCACACAAGAAGAACACTCCCCCAAAACCATTGACTGGCGAATGGAGAGGAATGGATTATTGCAAGTTTTTGCATACAGTTGAGCTCAAATTCTGAGGTTTTAGAAGCCTGCGCCATTTGCTGACAGTGTGGTGTGGGGATCCCCTAGGTCGCACTGGGAGAGAACTTTCCTGTCTCTGGAGTAGGTTTGGAAGAGGGTATATTGCCTCTTCAAGGACAAAAGACCCGGGGGAGCCACTGAGTGGCCGTCAACAGCAGGGGACAGAGGCATGCGCAGAGGGCAGATAACCTTGTGGCAGCCTTTCACTGAGCTTCACCACAAACCCTAGGCACCTGTGTGGCCCTGCAACTGCTTTTCTGGACAGAATGGCACCAGGCAAAGTGCTGTGAGTCTGTCCTCCAGAGGAGGGGAGCAGGTCGGTGCTTTGCCTGGTCCTGGAAGATCTGGAGTTTTGAATCCGCCTGGGACACAGGAGGGGAGCTTGTTTGCTTTTCTGTGAGGACTTGCTGAACAGCTACTGGTGCAAACTACCCTCCCCGGGGGTGTTGCCATCTTCCCCCATCCCTACCCCCCATGGCACCTACCAGCATGGTCTGACTTCACAGAGCAACACAATTCCCCCCCAGGGAGGCAGGAGCCGCTTACCAAACCCTGCCCCCCTGTGCTCTGCAGGGGCACCTTTACTAGGGCAGGTCTGACTGTGAGCCAGCAGAGGAGGCCTCTCTCCCAGGGACCAGCACAGGCCCCCCAACATGCACCCAATGCTACTGATCATGCAGTGCTTCAGAGGGCTTCAGTTCCAGTAGAAATAGGACCAGACTTTTTTTTTTTTTTTTTTTTTTTTTTTTTTTTTTTTTGCCTTTGGAATCGGGCTTACAGTTCTTTTGTTTGTTTGTTTGTTTCCTTTTCTTGGTTTTTTTTGGATCAGGCTTCCTTTTCTTTCTTTCTCCCCCCACCCCCCTTTCTTTTTCTTTGGAATCGGGCTTATAGTTCTTTTCTTTCTTTGTTGGTTTCCTTTTCTTGGTTTTTGGATCAGGCTTCCTTTTCTGTTTTTTTTTTCCCTTTCTTTTTCTTTGGAATCAGTCTTATAGCTTTTTGTTTTCTTTGTTCCTTTTCCTTTTTCTCTTTTGGATCAGAACCCCCCCCCCCACACTTTTTTAAAAAATCAGACTTATTTTAACAAACAAATCAAAGCATACCTAGTTAAAGGTCTAAACACTCCCTACTCCAAGTAAGGAGGAACTCTGCAGAGGACTGACCAGTAGGGAAGAGCAGCCCAAACACAACAGCCGGTGCACACAGCACATACCAGAAACACTTCCTGAAGCACCAGGTCTTGGACAGTATATGACCCGTTCTAATATAGCATTACTCTCAGGAGCAAGAAGCATAAGAAGCTTTCATAACATGCAAAAGAGAGAAACCTAGACAAAATGACAAGACAGAGGAATTCTCCCCAAAAGAAAGATCAAGAAGAAATCACAGCCAGGATTTGTTCAAAACAGATATAAGCAACATATCTGAACAAGAATTTATTTTTTATTTTATTTTTTTTAAGTATAACTTATTGTCCAGTTAGCTAACATAGAGTGTATACAGTATGCTCTTGTCTTTGGGAGTAAATTCCCATGATTCATTGCTTACATACAACCCCAGTGCTCATCCCAACAGGTGCCCTCCTCAATGCCCATCACCCATTCTCCCCTCTGCCTTGACGTTCCATCAACCCTAAGTTTGTTCTCTGAATTTAAGAGTTGCTTATGGTTTCTCCCTCTCTGTTTGAAACTATTTTTTCCCCTTCCCTTCCCCCATGGTCTTTTGTTAAGTTTCTCTGACTGACTTATTTCACTGAGAATAATACCCTCTAGTTCCATCCACACTTATCTGAACAAGAATTTAGAAAACAGTCATAAGAATACTAGCTGGGCTTGAAAAAAGCATAGAAGACACCAGAGAAACCCTTGCAGCAGAGATAAGAGACCTAATAAAAAATGCTATAACTGAGATGCAAAACCAACTGGTTGTAATCACAATGAAGAAGGAAGAAACAGAGAAATGAACAGGTGATATAGAAGGTGAAATTATGGAAAATAATGAAACTGAAAAGAATAGGTAAAGAAAACCATTAGATCATAAATATAGACTTAGGGAATTCAGAGATTCCATAAAACAGAATAATATCCATATCATAGGAGTCCCAGAAGAAGAAAAACAGGGAAAAGGGGAAGAAGGTCTATTTGAACAAATTATAGCTGAGAACTTCCCTAATATGGGGAAGGAAACAGGCATTCAAGTCCAAGAGTCACAGAGAACTCTTAAAGTCAACAAGCAAGTCAACACCAAGACATATCATAGTGATACTTGCAAAATACAAAGATAAAGGGAGAATCCTGAGAGCACCTATGTACAAAAGGTCCTTAACCTATGAGGGTAGATGAAGAAGGTTAGTAAGACCTATGCACAGAAATCTGGCAGGCCAGAAGGGAGTGGCATGATATATTCAACATGCTAAATGGGAAAAAAAATGCAGCCAAGAATACTCTATCTAGTAAGGCTGTAATTCATAACAGAAGGAGAGATAAAGGGTTTCCAAGATAAGCAAAAACTAAAGGAGTTTGTGAACACTAAATCGGCTCTGCAAGAAATATTAAAGAAGATACTCTGAGCAGGAAAGAGAGACCAAAAGCAACAAAGACTGGGAAGAAACAGAGACAGCACACAGGAACAGCAATTTTACAGGTAATTCAATGATACTAAATTTATATCTATCAATAATTACTCTGAATGTAAATGGACTAAATGTTCCAATCAAAAGACAGAATGGATAAAACAAAACAAAACAAGGCCCATTTATGTGCTGCTTTCAAGATACTCATTTAAGGCCCAAAGACACCTCCAAATTGGAAGTGAGTGGGTGGAGAACCATTTATCATACTAAGGGACATCAAAAGAAAATAGTCAGACAAACTGTATTTTAAACCAAAGACTGTAATAAGAGACCAAGAAGAGCACTCTATCATAATAAAGGTATCTATCCAATAAGAAGATTTAACACTTGTAAATATTTATGCCCCCAACTTGGAGAAAGCCAAATATATAAATCAATTAATAAGAAACTTAATGAAAGTCATTGATAATAATATAGGAATAGTGGGGGACTTTAACACCCCACTTATAGCAACAGACAGATCATTGAAGTGGAAGATCAACAAGGAAACAATGGCTTTGAATGACACACTGGACCAGATGAACTTAGCAGACATAATCAGAACCTTTCATCCTACAGCAGTGGAATACACATTCTTTTCAAGTGTATTGAAATATGGAACATTCACCAGAAGAGATCACAGACTGGGTCACAAATCAGGCCTCAACCAGTACAAAAAGATCGAGGTCATACTATTTTCATATTTGTGTATTTTCAGACCACGACACTATGAAACTTGAAGGCACCCACAAGAAGAAAAAAAAACTGGAAAGACCTCAAATACATGGAGGTTAAAGAACATGGGTTAGTCAGGAAATTAAAAAAGAAATTTAAAAAAATACATGAAAACAAATGAAAATGAAAACATGGCAGTGTGAAACAATGGAATGCAGCCAAGGCGGTCCTACAAGGGAAGTATATAGCAATATAGGCCTTAATCAAGAAAGAAGAAAAGTCTCAAATCCACAACCTAACCTTCTACCTAAAGGAGTTGGAAAAAGAACAGCAAATAAAGCCTAAAACCAGCAGAAGAAGGGAAGTAATAAAGAACAGAGCAGAAATAAATGGTATAGAAAAAAAATCAGTAGGTCAATGAAATGAGGAGCTGGTTCTTTGAAAGAATTAACAGAATTGATAACCCCCCTAGCCAGACTTATCAAAAAGAAAAGAGAAAGGACCCAAATAAATAAAATCATGAATGAAAGAGGAGAGATCACAACCAACATCATAGAAATACAAACAATTGTAAGAGAATACTATGAAAAATTATATGCTAACAAAGTAGGTTATTTGGAAGAAATGGATAAATTCCTAGAAACATATAAATTATCAAAACTGAAACAGGAAGAAATAGAAAATTCGAACAGACTCATAATCAGCAAAGAAATTGAATCAGTAATCTCCTAACAAGGAAGGGTCCAGGGCTGGATGGCTTCCCAGGGGGAATTCTACCAAACATTTAAAGAAGAATTAATAACTATTCTTTTGAAACTGTTCCAAAAAATAGAAATTGAAGGAAAACTTCCAAACTCATTCTATAAGGCCAGTATTACCTTGGTTCAAAAACCAAAGACCCCAGTAAAAAAGAGAATTACAGGCCAATATCCCTGATGAACATGGTTGCAAAAATTGTCAACAAGATACTAGCAAATTGAATCCAAAAGTACATTAAAAGAATTATTCACCATGATCAAATGGGATTTATTCCTGTGCTGCAGGGGTGGTTCAATATCTGCAAATCAATCAATGTGATACACCACATTAATAAAAGAAAGGATAAGAGCCATATGATCCTCTCAATAGATACAGAAAAAGCATTTGATAAAATCAGCATCCTTTCTTGATAAAAACTCTCAAGAAAGTAGGGATAGAAGGAACATATCTCAACATCTTAAAGGCCATATACAAAAGACTCACAGCTAATGCCATCCTCAATGGGGAAAAACTGAGAGCTTTCCCCCTAAGGTCAGGAAGAAGATAGGGATGTCCACCCTCACCACTGTTGTTCAACTATGTTGTTCAACATAGTACTGGAAGTCCTAGCTTCAGCAATCAGAGAACAAAAAAAAACAAAAGGCATCCAAATTGGCAAGGAAGAAGTCAAACTTTTACTCTTCACAGATGAAATAATACTCTATGTAGAAAAGACTACAAAAGACTCCACCAAAAAATTGTTAGAACTGATACATGAATTTAGCAAAGTTGCAAAATATAAAATCGACATACAGAAATCGTTTTCATTTCCACACACCAATAATGAAGAAACAGAAAGAGAAATCAAGGAATCAATCCTATTTGCAATTGCACCAAAAAGCATAAGATACCAAGGAATAAACCTAATTAAAGAGGTAAAATATGTACTTTGAAAACTATAGAACACTTATGAAAGAAATTGAAGAAGACACAAAAAACTGGAAAAACATTCCATGCTTATGGATTGGAAGAACAAATATTGTTAAAATGTCAATAGTACCAAAAAGCAATCGATACGTTCAATGCAATCCCTATCAAAATAACACCAGCATTTTTCGCAGAACTAGAACAATTCTAAAACTTGTATGGAACCAGAAAAGACCCTGAATAGCCAAAGTAATGTCGAAAAAGAAAACCAAAGCTGAAGGTGTCACAATTCTGGACTTCAAGCTGTATTATAAAGCTATAATCATCAAGGCAGTATGGTACTGGCACAGAAACAGACACATAGATCAGTGGAACAGAATAGAGAACCCAGATATGGACCCACAAGTATATTGTCAATTAATCTTTGACAAAGTAGGAAAGAATATCCAATGGAAAAAAGACAGTCTCTTCAATAAATGGTGTTGGGAAAATTAAACACTGACATGCAGAAGAATGAAACTGGACTACTTTGTTACACCATACATTAAAATAAATTCAAAATGGATGAAAGACCTAAATGTGAGACAGGAAGCCATCAAAATTCTAGAGGAGAACACAGTCAGCAACCTGTTTAACCTTGGTTGTATCAACTTCTTATGAGACATGTCTCTAGAGGCAAGGAAACAAAAGCAAACATGAACTATTGGGACTTCATCAGGAAAAAAACCTTCTTCACAGTGAAGGAAGTAATTAACAAAGTAAAGGTAGCCTATGGAATGGGAGAGGATATTTGCAAATGGCATATTGGATAAAGGGCATATTAGATACAATCTATAAAGAACTTACCAAATTCAACATCCCCAAAATAAATAATCTAGTTAAGAAATGGGCAGAAGACATGAACAGACATGTCTCCATAGATGACATACACATGGCTAACAGATACATGAAAAAATGTTCAACATCACTCATCATCAAGGAAATACAAATCAAAACTATACCTGTCAGAATGGCTAAAATTAACAACTCAGGAAACAACATATGTTGGCAAGAATGTGGAGAAAGGAGAACTCTCTGACACTGCTGGTGGGAATGCAAACTGGTGCAGCCACTCTGGAAAGCAGTATGGAGGTTCCTCAAAAAGTAAAAATAGAACTACAACTCAGCAATTGCACTTCTAGGTATTTATCCAACGGGTACAGAAATACTGATTCAAAGGGGCACGCTCACCCCAATATTTATAGCAGCGCTATCAACAATGGCCAGATTATAGAAAGAGCCCAAATGTGATTGACTGATGAATGGATAAAGAAGATGTGGTATATACATACAATGGAATATTGCTCAGCTATAAAAAAGAATGAAATCTTGCCATTGGCATCAACGTGGGTGGAAGTAGAAGGTATTATGCTAAACAAAATAAGTCAATCAGAGGAAGATAAATATCATATGATTTCACTCATACATGAGATTTAAGAAACAAAACAGATGAACATTGGGGAAGGGAAGGAAAACAAAATAAGATGAAAACAGAGAGGGAGGCAAACCAAAAGAGACTCTTAAATACAAAGAGCAAACTGAGGGTTGATGGAGTGGAAGTAGGTAGGGAGATGGGATAAATGGATGATGGACATTAAGGAGGGCACTTGTTATGATGAACACTGGGTGTTGTATGTAAAGGATGAATCACTAAATTCTACTCCTGAAACCAATATTACACTATATGTTAACTAACTTGATTATAAATAAATCTTGGAAGGTAAAAATTAAAAAAAAACATACAGAAACAGATACTGATAATATAGAAAACAAATGAAAATTTCAAAGAAATTACAACTTATGTTTTTAAAAGATAAGAGAAATTATGGAGCCCATGGAAAAAAGAAGAGAATGCTACAAAAAAAATTAATCAGAAAAATGGTTACTGAAAAATAAAGATATGATAAATGAAATTAAGAATTCAATAATGAGTTTGAAAGTAAAAGATAAAGAAATCTTCCACTAAGTAGAAAATCATAAAAAGTGACAATAAGACAGGAAAGATAAGAAGATTAGAGAATTAACTCCAAATGTATAGCATCTAAGAGTAGAGATTTCATTGAGAGAACATAGATAACACATTGGGGAGGAAATTATCAAAGGCATAATCAAAGCAATTATCCAAAAGAGAGGGATGTAAAAAAGTTTGCTGAATATTCAGAACACATAATTAGAAATATCATATCAAGACCTTTAATCATGATATTTTAGAATACCAGAATGTCCTAAAAGCTACCGCAATGAAAAAATGAAATATGACCTTTTGTAGCAACGTGGATGGAACTGGAGAATGTCATGCTAAGTGAAATAAGTCATAAAGAGAAAGAGAGATACCATATGTTTTCACTCTTATGTGGGTCCTAAGAAACTTAACAGAAGACCATGGGGGAGGGGAAGGAAAAAAAAAAGTTAGGGAGGGAGTCAAACCATAAGAGACTCTTAAAAACTGAGAATAAACTGAGGGTTGATGGGGGGGTGGGTGATGGGCATTGAGGAGGACACCTGTTGGGATGAGCACTGGGGTTTGTATGAAAACCAATCTGACAATAAATTTCATATTAAAAAAAAAGCAAACAGTTCAGGTATAAAAGATCTGAGTGACTCAAAATAAATAGTGAATTCTACACCTAGCCAAACTATCAGTCAATATAAGTGCAGAATAAGATATTATCAGACACATTAAGTCTTTAAAAATTTATCTCCCATGCAGCACTTCTTCAGAACCTAATGAAGAATGCGTTCCTATCAAAACAAATACATAAACCAAGAATGAGGAAGACCTAAGATCCAACAAACAGGATACAGCATAGAGGAAGATAAAGAGGAATCCCAGGATGACAACTCTGTTGAAGGCTTAGAATCCAGTCCAAATGAGAGCCAGAGGTAAGAGAGTTCCAAGGGGAATGGAGGTATTTCTAGTTCAAAAGTGGAACCAAAAACATCAGTATGGCAGTGTAGAAAATTATATTGAGCAGTGTTTTTATAAGATTGTGGAGGATGTAGAAGGCATCCATAGATTTAAAGACATCAAAGCAAATGAAATAAAAGAGGTATTATGTAATTCCAGGAAGAACCAGAAGAAGCACTAGAAAAGGAATTAAGTCATAATATACTCAAGAGTAAAAAACACCTACATAGTTATATTAAGAATATTATACCACAAAACTTGTAACAATACTAGGAAAATGGGAAGAGGGGAAGAAGAAACGTAAGAGATTTTCATCTAACAGAATAATTAGTAGGAAGTCTAACATAGTTGACAATATGCATTAGATGTCTATTATTTCGCGATGTGGAGAAAATCCCAAAATAAATAGCAAAAGTAATAAAAAATGATTATTTTAGGGTAGTGGGAGTGGGGACGGGGATGTGGGAGAATTTGTTGTCTATGCTGTATACTGCACATATTGTACTGTTTCCAAATAGGATCATTATTGGTATTTTGGGTGCTAGTGCTTTTTTCTGTGGGGCATCCTATGCATTGTGGGACATTTGGCAAACCCAATCTTTGAGTATATAATGCCAGTAGCCCCTCCTGGTATTTGTGACAAATCTAAATACTCCTACTCTCTTCCTAAAGCCCTCTGAAGGAAAATGGCACTTGGCAGCTAAGAACTATTGTATTTCTTTGATAAAGAGAAAAACTAATTGTAGAAATAAATAGAACATGTAGGATGTAGAGAAAGGTATACTCAGAAGAAAATCCATAGTGCTAAAATAATTTCATTATAAAGAAATATATAAGTGGAAACAAATTAAACATTCACTTCAAGAAACTTGAAAAAAAACAGAAAAAAACAAGAAAATTAGGAAGAATAGGTAAGATTTAAACAAATGAATGAACTAATAGAAAAAAATAGACTTGATACATATAAGATCTGGCTCTTTGGAAAGATCAAAAGACTTAAGAAATCTCTGGCAATGTTAATCAAGAAAAAAAAAAACCTCAGGAAATTACAAATATATTATATGGAAAATAAGTGGTATAACTTCAGATTAAGAGGATATTTTTTAAAAATGGGAATATAGTACCATATCATACAAATATATTTGAAAATTTTAATGAAACATGATTTTCCTAGCACAATAACATAGAAATAAGGTACTCAAAATTTACCTTCAAAAAACCAAACACACACATTTAGAAAAATAAACTCAAAGCTTATATTACATAGAAGTTCTAGAAATTCTAGGAACCTTCAAAGAATGAATATTTCTACATCACTGGAACTATTTTATAAAAAGAATTGAAAATTTCCATATAACAATAATATGAAAATGGAGGGTATGAGCATACACATGCAGATCCTGCGGGCCAATTTAATTTTATTTGCAAATACAGAGTCAAATTCTAAGTAAAATATTAGCAAATTTTATTCAACAGTATAAAAAAGCCCTAATAAATTACACATTTTATAATGACCAACCCATATAGGAATGTTTCATCAAGAAATCCAAAGGATAATGATAATTTGTTAATCCCAATAAATAGTAGTAAATGCATTTTATGAATCACAATATACATTATTGATGTGTTGTTTTAGAACACTAGGAGTAGAAGGCCACTTCCTTGACTTTTCTTTTTTTAAGCAGGCTCCACGCCCAACATGGAGCCCAGTGTGGGGCTTGAATTCAAGGTCCTGAGATCAAGACCTGAGCTGAGATCAAGACCTGAGCTTAACTGACACACCCTGGCACCCCAAATGAATATTATTATTTGGAATAGTTACATTTCCAGTGTTGTTGTTTTGGGCTAACATTTTGTTATTAATGCCCAGTTTTACTGCACTGTGTTCTGAGAGGCCAGATCCCACTAAGCAGCATCATTATTCATCAGTGGGCTTTTCCATTAAAATCGAGATGCAGGTAGGGATGCAGATAATGGTTATTATTGCACACTGTTCCGGACCTGGTACTCAAGGAGCTAAAAATTTAAAAAAAAGAAGAAAAGGGAGGTATAAAGGCTTTTGTAAGTAAGCATAAAAATCATTGTTATTTGCAATAACATAACTGCCTACTTAAAAAAAAATTATCTGGAAGTGAATGAGTTGAAATGTGGTTGGTTTCAAAATCCATATGCAAAAAACAATAGCTTTGCCCTCTGCCTAGAATAAGTAACTAATAAACAAAAATTTAAATATTTTTGTTACTTTAAAAAGTAACAAAAACGTGAAAAAAAAAACCTATCATGCCCTTGTTACATCTCTATATATTGGAACAAATGCGACAATCTGTGGAAAGAGTGTGTACTTAAAGTTCTTGGTTCTCTCTAAATTGCACTTCAGCTTAAACCAAATCAGTATAGGGGCACTTGGATGGCTAAGTCGGAAGAGTGTGTGACTCTTGATCTTGGGGTTGTAAGTTCGAGCCCCACATTGGGGTAGAGATTACTAAAACAAATAAACTTGAAAAAAGAAAAAAACCCAGCATATTTCTAATGATATTTAAAAAAGAAATCATTATGAAACTTTTTTTCTGAGAACTTATTAATTTTACATTTAATCTAAAAGAATAAAATTTTAAAGTTAAAAGATAATATGCAGTTTCCATAACTAAAACCTGATGGTTCTGATATCAGAGAAGATACACATATCAAAAGAATGAAACAAAATGTAAAAAAGACCCACAGGGGCATCTGGGAGGCTCAGTCAGTTAAGTTTCCAACTCTTGATTTTGGCTCAGGTTATGATCTCATGGTTCCTGGGATCGAGCCTGTGCTGGGCTCTGGGCTGACAGTGCAAAGCCTACTTGGGATTTTCTCTCCCTCTCCCTCTGCTTCTCTGCTGATAGTGTGCACACGTGCACTCTCTCTCTCGCTCAAAATAAATAAATAGACATTAAAAAACCCCAAGTTTATAATTGAGTAACAAATTTAAAAACTAAAGTCAGTGGGGGAAAGGGATTATTATTCCACAGCATACCGTGATTTAGATTTTTAATTACGTATGTCTTAAAAAAATAACTTCCTGTGGCTAAAACACCAAAAATTGAGCTAAAAGCATGTGACAAACCAATAAAAATCAGTTACAAAATGTGTAAGATTATTAAATCTTTAATATATAAATCACTACAAAAAAGAAGCTGGGGAAAAAACAAATGGAAACAAAACAAAGTCACTACAGATGATACATAAATGGCTCATATAGCTTAGATTCTTGTGGTGGAAATAAAAATTAAATTGGCTCTATTGTAGGTAATTTTAAACTATGTATTAAAATTCTTCAGGTTGTACATACTCTCCAATCTAGCAATTCTATTTCTAGGAATTTATCCTAAGGAAATAATTGAATAAGTACGCAAAATGTATGTATGAAGATGTTGACCCAACTTGTTCCTGATAATTCTTTTTGTATATTTTAGGATTGAGTTTGCTAATATTTTATTAAAGATTTTTCATGTATGTTCATGAGCAATGGTGGCCTGTAGTTTTCCTTTCTTGTGATATCCATCTGGTTTTGGTATTGGGGTGATACTGGCATCATAGGTTGAGTTAGTAAGTATTTTCTCTGCTTGTATTTATTGGAAGAAATTGTGGAGAATTGGTATCCGTTCTTACCTAAATATTTGATAGAATCCACCAGTGAAACTATCTGGGTATTTTGATTTCCTTTTTTGAAGGTTATTAATTATTGACTTAATTCCTTTAACAGATACATTAATAGCTACATATTAATAAATATATTCAGAATATCTATTTTTCCTTGTGTGAGTTTTGGTCATTTATATCTTTTAAGAATTTGGTCTATTTCATGTAACTTATCAAATTTGTGGGTATAGAGTTATTTTTCAGCATTTCTTTCTTATCCTTTAAAATTTTTTTTTAATGTTTATTCATTTTTTGAGAAAGAGAGACAGAGGGTGAGTGGGGGAAGGGCAGGGAGAGAGGGAGACACAGAATCTGAAGCAGGCTCCAGGCTCTGAGCTGACAGCACATAGCCTGACACAGGGCTAGAACTCACAAACCGTGAGATCATGACCTGGGCCAAAGTCGGTCGCTCAACCAGTTGAGCCACCCAGGCTCCCCTTTCTTATCCTTTTAATATCCATGAGATCAGCAATAAGAATCTATCTTTCATATATTGGTAATTTATGTCCTCCTTCCCTCCTCCCCCCCATTATTTTATTGATCTTTCAAAGAAACAGCTTTTGTTTTTATTGATTATCTATATTATTTTTCTGTTTTCATTTCATTGATTTCTGCTCCAATTTTTATTATTTTCTTTTGATTTTTAGGCTTAAATTGTTCTTCTGTCTCTACTTTACTAAGGAAGAAATTTAGATTATTGATTTTAGATATTTTTCCTTTCTTAAATATGCATTTAATGATGCTACAAATTTCCCTCTAAGCACTGCTTGTGCTACTTCCACAAATTCTGATAAGTTTTAGATTAAAATAATTTTTTATTTGTCTTGAGACGATCACTTTTACCCATGTGTTACTTAGAGATTACTTTACCCATGTGTTACTTAGAATGTTTAGAGATTTTCAGCTTTAAGTTGTTAATTTCTAGCTTACTTCCATTGTAGTCTGAGAACATACTTTGTATAATGTCTTTCTTTCTCTTTCTTTCTTTCTTTCTTCCTTCCTTCCTTCCTTCCTTCCTTCCTTCCTTCCTTCCTTCCTTTCTTCCTTCCTTCCTTCCTTCTTTCTTTCTTTCTTTCTTCTTTCTTCTTCTTTCTTTCTTTCTTTTCTCTCTTTCCCCTCCTTCCTTCCTCTTCTTTCTTTCTCTTTCTTTCTTTCTTTCTTTCTTTCTTTCTTTCTCTCTTTCCCCTCCTTCCTTCCTTTCTCTTTCTTTCTTTCTTTCTTTCTTTCTTTCTTTCTTTCTTCCTGTCTTTCTTTCTTCCTTCCTCCCTTCCTCCCTTCCTTCCTTCTTTCCTTCCTTCCTTCCTTCCTTCCCTTTCTTTCTTTCTTTCTTTCTTTCTTTCTTCTTTTTTTTAAATCTGATAATACATGCTTTATGGCCCAGACTGTGATCTGTCTTGGTGAATGTTCCATGCACACTTGAGAAGACTGTGTACTCAAGAATGGGTACATCCAATGTTTTTGGGTGGAGGATTTTGTAAATGTCAACTAGAACAAGTTGATTGGCAGTGCTTTTCAGATCAACAAAATCTTTCCTGATTTTCTGCCTGCTTGATGTATCAATTACTGAAAAAAAGTATGTTGAAGTGGGTTTATGTGTTTTCTCTTGCAGCTCCATCAGTTTTAGGCTTACCTGTGCTGATGCTCTGTTATTAGGTACATACAAATTAATGATGGCTATGCCTTCTTGAAGAATTATAGTCCTTTATTGCTATGTAATGTCCCTTTTTATTCCTGATAATTTTCTTTGTTCTGAAGTCCACTGTGTCTTAAATTAATATAGCCACTTTAGGTTAGATTATTGTTAGCATGGCATATCTTTCTCTGTCCCTTTGCTTTAATCTGAATTTTTGTATTTAAAATGAGTTTCTTGTAGACAACGTATAGCTCATTTGTTTTCATTCACTTTGACAATTCCTTTCTTTTAATTCGTGTATTCAGACCATTCACATTTAAAGTGATTATTGATATGGCTGGATTAATATCTGCTATATTTATTACTGTTTCCTATTTGTTGTACTTTTTCTTTGTTGCTTCATTCACCATCGTTTTGTGCTTTCTCTGTTTAGATGGGACCTTTTTCATGGTCCATTTTATCTCCTTTCTTAGCATATAATTTAGGCTTCTTTTTAGAAACATTTTGTGCTTGCCATAGAGCTCAAAATATGCATTTTAATCTAAGCTAAATTCTTCTGCAAATCACACTGTACCACTTCAGGTGAAGTGCATGTACCTCGTAACAGAATATTCCCAGTTCCTCCCTCCAATCTCTTATGAAGTTCATTTTACTTGTCCATATGTCATAATCATCTGATATATTGTTACTATTCTTACTTTAAACAACAAATTGTCTTTTAAATCAATTAAAATAAAAATAAAATATTTTATTTTACCTTAGTGTATTCCTAATAGATCTGAATTTCTGACCTATCTTATTTTCCTTCTCTCTAAAAAACTTCTTTTAATATTTCTTGCGGGGCACATCTGATGAATTCTCTGTTCCTGTTTATCTGAGAAATTGTATCTCTTTCACTTTTTAGGGATAATTTTGCTGCATGCAGAATTCTAGAATGGCACATTTTTCTTTTGGCACCTTAAATGTTTCACAGCACTCTTTTTTTTTTTTTTTTAATATATGAAATTTATTGACAAATTGGTTTCCATACAACACCCAGTGTTCATCCCAAAAGGTGCCCTCCTCAATACCCATCACCCACCCTCCCCTCCCTCCCACCCCCCATCAACCCTCAGTTTGTTCTCAGTTTTTAACAGTCTCTTATGCTTTGGCTCTCTCCCACTCTAACCTCTTTTTTTCTTTTTTTTTCCTTCCCCTCCCCCATGGGTTCCTGTTAAGTTTCTCAGGATCCACATAAGAGTGAAACCATATGGTACCTGTCTTTCTCTGTATGGCTTATTTCACTTAGCATTACGCTCTCCAGTTCCATCCACGTTGCTACAAAAGGCCATATTTCATTTTTTCTCATTGCCACATAGTATTCCATTGTGTATATATACCACAATTTCTTTATCCATTCATCAGTTGATGGACATTTAGGCTCTTTCCATAATTTGGCTATTGTTGACAGTGCTGCTATGAACATTGGGGTACAAGCACAGCACTCTTTTTTATTTTTTTTTTACTTGCATGGTTTGTGATGAGAAGTCTGCTGTAATTCTTCTTCTTCTATAAGTAAGGTGTTCCCATCCCCCAGCTTCTTTTAGTCGTTTGTCTTTGATTTTCTGCAGTTTGAAAATGAAATGCCTCTGTATTTTGACATTTATCCTGTTGGGTGTCTCTGACTTTCTTTAATTTGTGATTTGGTATCTGTCATTAATTTTGGAAAGTTCTCAGACATTGCTACTTTCAATATTTATTCCAGAATATTTCCATTCTATTTTTAATTGTTATATTCCACATGTGTGCATTTTATGCCTTTGAATTTACCATAGTTCTTGTATATCCTATTTTCTTATTAATTTTTTTCTTCTTGGCATTTCAGTTTGGAAGTTTCTATTCATACCTCTTCTGGCTCTCTGATTCTTTCCTTAGCTGTGTCCAGTCTACTAATGAGCCCATCAAAAACATTCTTTATTTCTGTTATAGTATTTTTAATTTCCTTCATTTCTTTTCGATGTTTAGAGTTTCCATCTCTGTGCTACATTGCCTATTTGTTTTGGCATGTTGTCTATTTTCTAGTAAATTCTTTAACATATTAATCATAGTTATTTTAAATATTCTGATATTCCAACACCTGTGTGATATCTGAGTCTGCTTTTGATGCTTGTTTTGAATCTTTAGACTGTTTTCTTTATTGACTTTTAGTATGCCTTGTATTATTATTATTATTATTCTTATTATTATTATTGTTATTTTTGAGATTGACATAATGTGTTGGATAATAAGAATTGTGGTAAATGGCCACTGGTGTGAGTTTCTCTGTTGTTATCTGTTAGGAGACCAGATGTGTTTAATGTTTGTTGTAGGTGCCAGTGGCTTAAAG
Organism: Lynx canadensis; assembly: GCF_007474595.2. Lineage (NCBI taxonomy): Eukaryota > Metazoa > Chordata > Mammalia > Carnivora > Felidae > Lynx > Lynx canadensis. The sequence goes on along the minus strand of NC_044307.1, from coordinate 131,909,153 downwards.
TTTCTTCAGTGTCCTTCTTGTGGTCACCCCTTTGTTTTCAGGATTCTCTGAGAACTCCTTCTAAAGTAGAGTCTGTTCCTTGCAGCTCTGCTGGCTATCATCCACTGTTCTTATATTGGAGCACTGTTTTGACATAGTGTTTTGGTGTGAGTGAGAGGAAGTGTTTTATAATCTTAAAATTAAATCTCAGTCTTTTAGTGGACCTGTGACCTTGGGCTGTGAATTTTACGAGCGTTCAGGGTTTTTTTCCCTCCATCTAGATGAAACAGAAGAGCGAGAGGGGGCTGGAATAAGATAAGTGCCCTTTTCCCAAGAGAATAAGGCTCTGATAAAGTCTTTTCCCCTTGTTATGGAGAACATTGTGGGCACATTTCAATATGACCACTCTCCCTTTCTTCCACCCTGGACACGAGGGAATCTCTCTCGGTTCTTGGTTCCAAGTGCGAACCTTGTGAGATTCCTGGCAGTAAAACCCACAGAAATCAGACTTTCCCTGAGACTGTGGCCCCAGGAGTTTCTCATCCTCATTCTATTCCACGTGCAGACTCAAACAATTTGTCAGAATTGTCATTTTTGTGTACCTATAGTGCATGGCTCCTGCTGTGTCTGCTCTGGGTAAACAGATGTTGGCTGTGGTTTTCTGTATTCTCTGGTCTTTCCAGACTCAGCATTCTGGTTTGCCCTATGACCTCAATTCTCTGATGGAGGCCATTGATCTTTAATTTGTTTAGTGTTTTTTCTTATGTTAAGAACGGCAGTGACAATTTCCAAGCTCTTTACATGTCAGAACTGAAACTGGATATTGGGCTTATTTTTCATAAGTTTTATTTTGCTTCTGTCTCGTTTCTTTCTTTTTGAAATTTGAATTGTACAGTGACCATGCATTGCATGAGTAACTGAGATCTTAGTGGTCTTCTCATCCATTCAAACTGATCCTCTTTTGGCCTGACATCAATCAGTACCTGAAACTGAGACCCTTTGCTGGTTTTCACGTGAACCCCAATTGTACTTACCATTCATCATCATTCTTCTCTTTTTCTGAATTTTATAGTCCCTACCTGAGATTTATGGAGACACTGGAAAGGATGACAGTCACACGCTGCATATCATACCCCAGACAAAGCCCCATTGAACACATCTCTTACAAAGTCCCTCTGTCCTGTTGCTGCTTTAGATATTCTACTTCACTTTAGATATTCTGCTTTAGATATTCCTCTGAAACCTGCATCATCCTCAGCAATTGTACTCAGCTTCCATTTCTAAAAAACAAAGTTGGATTCATAAATAGAGTACCTATTATTTTATGGAGCTAAGCACATTGTTAATGGGAAGTGAGATAATGAAATGCTCTGTCTAGCTGCACCTTAGATTATACTTTCCTCATCAACGGCCATTTCCAGGTAGCTCTAATTCAACTACACTCTTTTACTGTGGTAGGCTGCTTTTATAACCCCCCTCCAGACTGCCTCCAAACTCTAGAAACTTGGGTTATTTCTACAGAACAGCACAGTATCCTGTATCCTGATGAACCTGACCCATCCATTTGTCACATACATTGTTCTTAAGTCTTTGTTTCCCTCTGATATGAAGTTTAAGTTTATAGAGTACAAAACATAAGCCATAGACTATATTTTAGTCATCTTTTAATCTTTAACATCTTGCAGTATTCCTGACATGTGGGAAGTCCTCAAAAATAGTTTGGTAAGTGAATGAATGACTTATTGGTGGTGATTTTTTTTTATCAACAAAGTGGCAATCTTTGTATACATTTATGATACCAAAGGAAAAACAACTTAGAACAATGAATGCTAATTAATATGATTTTCACTAAACTTTCATACATTAAAATTTTCCTTAATACTTTGCCCAAATTTGAATCACTTTTGAATTAACTTGGGGATTACTAATGAAACTAGAATAAAGTTTCCTGAAGGGCTTTCTCAAAAATAACTCAATTATCCAAGTTAAGCATGTTCCACATGAAGAATTTTAATTCTGTTCTCTAAGGGTTTAATTCATGAATTGCATGATTTGTCCATTCTTATTACAAGAATAATCAATAGGCCTCTAATGTAAAATTAATTTATTTCCCTGCAGCCCTCATAGTTTTTATTAGCTTCTTTCCAATATTAAAGAATGTTAAACTGTGAGATTATATATTTTTTCCTAGAAGATAAACATGTCAATACTATACACAATGAGGTCTACAAATCCTGTATTTAGCAATGAAGACACATTATTAAGACATTGTAGTCATCTATGTAATTCATTATGGTTCATCAGAAAACTTATCCTGAGGTCTTTGGTGTTCATTGTCAGCAATGGATAAGCATGCTTTTCTTACATTTGGCAGCTGAGTGAATGACAGCTAAATATGGAAGTGGTTTTCCAAACAGACTACTCTCTGATTTGTGCATACATAACGTATATTTAATCCAGAGGTTTTATTTATGAGATTTCAACAATATAAAATTTTCATTTCCAAACTTTTGATAAACTGAATTGTAGAGAATAGGATGGATTTGTTTAAGAAAATGGCATACTCTTCAAAGTTCTGGATATTTTGTTATGTTTTATACCTCATTCCTTTAACCCAAATTCTTGTGTTGTTGTTTTTTTTTTCTCCTCTTGGGGATGATATAAGACTTGGGTAAAGTGAGAATTATGCTCAGTAATGACAATTAGAATGTATGAATTAGGTACTCAATTTTTGTGACACATTACACAGCATCGCAAATCATTTTTTGTCCCTAGCTTCACCTGTTTGAAAAAAAAATGAGTCCCTTCTTTCCCAACTTGCCGTGCTGAGAGAATTCTTATCTACAGAAGTCAAGGAACAGCTGTTTACTAATGGATCACAGCAGGAGAATAAACACAGCAGTCTGGGCAGAGGATATTTTTCACTCTTGCGCAACTTGTTTCTCAATATTTTGTCCTGTGTTGTGGATTATAAAGTGTGTACGTGAGAGTAAACATCAAGCAATCACTCTTCTTCTCCCTGCATGAGGAATAACACTTTGAGGCATATTAGTAATTCATATATTCTGAGCCATGTGCAATGCAGTTCTTTATTGAATAAAATGAGTATAAAATAGAAACATGGATCGTGTGTACTTTTCTCATTAATCATAAGAACAGCATAGTAAGATGAGAATATTTCTTTCAAATGGGACATCCCTTATTTGGCTGCTTCTATATTCTGTTATATTATGCTATTATCAATTACTGCATGCTTTTCATAATTACATGGCTATCATGAGTCTAGGTGAGGCATTATGAGAGTGAAGCAGAGAAATGATTGGAATAAGAACATTCCAAGAAGATAAGAATTGCCAAGGGTTTCAAATACTTGAAAGAGGTCATGTATAAAAGGAAATTAAAAAAAAAATCCAAACCAATAACATTCATTGATTTGGCAATTAGGGGGCTCTTGGTAATGTTGCAGTCAGCTTGAAAGCCATACTACAATAGATAAAGGTTAATTGTTGATTACTCTTTCTTTCTAAATAATTTTTTTTAATGTTTATTTTATTTTTGAGAGACAGAGAGACAGAGCATGAATGGGGGAGGGGCAGACAGAGAGGGAGACACAGAATCCGAAGCAGGTTCCAGGCTCTCAGCTGTCAGCACAGAGCCTGACACAGGGCTCAAACTTACAAACTGCAAGATTGTGACAAGAGCTGAAGTCAGATGCTCAACCAGCTGAGCCACCCAGGCGCCCCATGATTACTCTTTTAAGAAGATTGGCATTATAGACCATCAGAGTTCATTTGGAGTTTTGTTTTAGATATAGTGGGAAGTATGCATTTCTTTGGGTTGGGGATGTATCTGGAATTATTTCTATTCTGTTAATGTCTAAAGTTTTTTTTCTTTGAAAGCTGGGTTTGGTTGTGAAGGATACTTAGAAATTACCATTAAACAAACTGGAATGGGGAGCTCCTTTCTACTTGCTGGATGGGATGCTGCCCAATTCATGGATCTTTGAATAAAGCCAATTACGTCTTCAAATTTAAAATAAATAAATGAATAGGAAAGATCTTAATGGGGGGCACATGATTCTCTCCCCATTAGACAAAGATCTAAATAAAGGACTGCCTCTTTGGTACATCTTGTGTATAACTTACCATACCTCTTTATTTTCAAATGCGGTGATAATCACTGTTCTCTTCATTCATATTAACGCTGCTCAAAAAACAGATGCCGGGGCCGTCAACTCAATGACACAGAGCAGTGATAATTTGAAAGCATAAACAATTCTGAAGGGATATTTTGGTATTTGAGAGCACCCCGCCATTACACCAGCATGCTGCTTGCTTCTTCCCTGAGTGACAAAGTTTGGCTCAGAAAAATAGTAGAAGGAATAAGATCTCTATATTAATTTTTAAAAGACTTAAATTTTTTTTAAAAGAAAGGACTGTGAAGATGATATAACAGGAAAACAGATTTAGTATCCCACATTAAGCCAGCAAAACGCTAGACAAAATATATAAAGCAATGATTTTTAAGACACTGCATCAAGCAATAAAAGATGCTAAGTGAGGAGAGACAAGTTACTTGAGCCCAGTGACTGCCCCAGCTTACTGCCTAGCAAGAACTTCCGGGCTGTGCCCAGGGAGGGGGATCTAGCTGATCCCCTGAGCAGATTTCCTGAGTTGAGGAGAAGGAACTGAGGGTATGGGTTGACCAGAGTAGCTAGAGTTTGTAGGACAGAGTCCTGGAGAGGTGAAAACTAGACAGAGAAAAAAGGAGAGATTTGGAAGTTCCCAGCATTCACACAGGCCTGGGAATTGTACCTGTTCCTACCAACCAGTCTGGAAAACCTAATTAATGGAAAATTTTGTAAGTACATAGAAAGGCTTTACATCAGTAGTGAGGCACATTTAGCCTTAGATTAAAGTGTACTCTGGTCCTGCTTAAATATTTTAAATACAAGACTCAAAACAAAACAAAACAAAACAAAACAAACTGTGTCCGTGGAACTTAAATGTATGCCAAAACAAAAGTAAAAAATGATCATATAGGGGCACCTGGGTGGCTCAGTCAGTTAAGCATTCAACTCTTCATTTTGGCTCAGGTCATGATATTCCAGTTCATAGGATCAAGCCCTATGTCAGGCTCTGTGCTGACAGAGTGGAACCTGCTTGGCATACTCTCTCTCTCTCTCTCTCTCTCTCTCTCTCTCTGTCTCTCTTTCTCCCCTCCCCCTGCTAGCCCCCCCTCAAAATAAATATATAAACATTAAAAAAGACTATATATATATTATAGTCATATAGCAGACTTACACTATGTGAAATATTGAAGAAGTCCTTTAGACAGACAATGATACCAAATGAAAATGGATCTAACTAGGAATAAAGAGAAATGAAAATGGTAACTACATGGGAAAATTCAGAAGACATTTTTCTTTCCATTCAAAATATTTTTGAAAAAAATGACTCTTTAAACAAAAATGATAACAATGTGGTCTAGAGCTTATAATCTAAATCAAAATACAAATTTCAAAGACCAGGATAAGAAAAATGGAAGTATACTATTGTTATAAGGTTATTATATGTAAAGAGGTATGATATCACTTAAATGTGGGGTGTTATAACTTAGAGATTTCTACTGTAAACCTAAAGTAACCACTAAAATAACAATACAGAGAATTACAGCTAAAAAGCCAACAAGATGAAATAAATTGAAAATAAAATTAAGTTAACCCAAAGGACTGAAGAAAAAGACAAGGGAAACAAATGTGGCAAATAAAGAAACAAATAGCGATAGTAAACTTAGCCATATCAGTAAGCACAATAAATGTAAAGGTTCTAAATATCCCTTTAAAAGGCAAACTTTGTGAGACCCAATTATAAGCAGCCTGGAATAAAAGCACTTTAAGTGGAAAGACACTATTAGGTAAAAAGTTAAAAGATAACTACATACCATGCTAACTATCAAAGAAAGCTGTAGTGGCTGTATTTTATTAAAATTGATACAGAGCCAGGAATATTATGAGACATAAACAAGGTCATTTTATAATTATAAAAGTATAAATTGGTCAAGAAGACATTTACAATCCTTAATGTTTATGGATCTAAAAAAATAGAGGTTCAAAATACATTAAGAGAAAGGGGATAGGACTGCAAGAAGAAGCAGACAAATCCATAATTATAGTTGGAAATTTTAGTCTCTCTCTTGATAATTCATATAAATAGTCAAAAAACCAACAAGGATGTAGAAAACATACTACCAACTTGAGCTAATTAACATTTATAGATCATTCCACCCAACAATAGAATTCACATTCTTTGCAAATGCACATAAATCATTTGCCAAGGTAGACCATATTCTGGGCCATAAAAAGAGTCTTGATATGTTTTAAAAGATTTAGGTCATGAAAAGTATGTTTTCTGATGACAATGGAAATTAAACTAGAAATCAGTAAGTAATCTTTGAGAGATTCCCAAATATTTATAAACACTACACATCTAATAACTTGTAGGTCAAAGAAGAAATCAAAAGAGAAATTTGAAAGCAACTTAAACTCAGTGAAAATCAAATTCAGCATACCAGAATTTGCGGAATGCCTCCAAAGGCATAGTTAATGGGAACTGAATAGCAGTAAATGCCAGTACTAGAAAAGAGGATCTCAAATCAATGACTGTAGCTTCCACTCTAAGAAACTAAAAAAAAAATAAGAGAAAATTAAGCCTGAAGTACACAGAAGAAAGGAAATAATAGTATTATGGTGAAAATCAAGGAGATAGAAAGCAGAAATATACAGAAAAATCAGTTAAACCAAAATTGTTTCTTGAGAAGTTCAATGAAATCGATACATTCCTAGCCAGAGTGATCAGGGGGAAAAAAAGAAGGAAAAGTGAGTCAGATCAGGAATGAGGGTGGTGACATAATTATAAATTCCACTGATACCAAAAGGATAATAAGAAAGTAGTATGAACAACTTAAGTTGACCAATAAAAAGGATGGTTTTCTTAAAAGACACAGACTACCAAAGTTCATGTAGGAAATACGTAATCTGAATAGCCCATTATCCATTAACAAAATTTTGTAGTTAGAAATTTTTCCATAAGGTGATTCCAGGGCCAGATGGCTTCACAATTGTTCTCTACAAAAAAATGCTTACTATAAAGCCACAGTTATCAAGACTGTGTATCATTGGCATAGAAAAGGACATATAAATCAAGGGACCAGAATAGTAGACAAGGAAGAGACTAACATATCTATGACCACTGATCTTCAACAATGTACACGGGTGATTCAGGAGAGAAAGTATGGTCTTTGCCACGTATGGTGCTGGAACAGTTGAGTGTCCAGGGGCAAAAAAGCCCCAATAATAATAATATAAAATCTTTGATTCATATCTCACCCCCTATAAGCAATTAACCCCAAAATAAATAATATACCAAAGAAATTCTAAACAAGTAAAACTCACTAGAAGAAAATATTGGGAAACAATTATTGTGATGTTTGGCTAGACAAAGATTCCTTAGACATTACATGAAATGCACGATCCGTAAATTGGACTTTATCAAGATTTGAAACTTCTGCTTTTGAAAGACACTTTTAGGAGGATGAAGACATGTCTTAGGAAGGGAGAGGGGCGCCTGGGTGGCTCAGTCGGTTAAGCGGCCGACTTCGGCTCAGGTCACGATCTCGCGGTCCGTGAGTTCCAGCCCCGTGTCGGGCTCTGGGCTGATGGCTCAGAGCCTGGAGCCTGCTTCTGATTCTGTGTCTCCCTCTCTCTCTGCCCCTCCCCCGTTCATGCTCTGTCTCTCTCTGTCTCAAAAATAAATAAAAAACGTTAAAAAAATTAAAAAAAAAAAGGGAGAAAATCTTTTCAAATGATACATATGATAAAGGACTTCCATCTAGGGTATTTAGAGAACTCAACATTAATAATAAGCAATTCAGTAAGAAAAATGTGCATGTCATTTCATCAAAGATCTTCCAAAGAGGAGAGCAAATCACACATGAAAAGATGCTCAACATCAGTTACCGTGAAGGAAACGCAAATTAAGACTATGATAAAATGCTGCTATACACCTATTAGAATGGCTAAAATTAAAACTATTGACCAGATCAAATAATGGAGAGTATGTGGAAGAACTAGAACTTTCATACAATGCTTGCTGGGAATATAAATGGTGCACACACTTAAGAAAACAATATGGCGCTGCTTTAAAATTTGAAACCTAACACCCACCATATGATCCAGTCATTCCACTCCCACATGTTTACCCAAGAGAAATGAAAGCATGTAGCCATACAAAGACTTATACATGAACATTCATAGCAGTTTACTTTGTAAAAGCTCCAAATTGGAAATAACTCAAATGTCCATCAACAGGTAAATGAAAGAATGAAATATTGATATAGGCAATGACTCAAAATAATTATTATGCTCAGCAGATGAAACCAGACAAAAAAGTACATAATACATGTTTGATTTCATTTATATAAAACTCTAGAAAATGCAAATAAAAAATAAACGAGTGATTGCCTGAAGATGGGGATCAGAATAGGAGAGATTATGAGGGAGAATGAGGAAATTTGGGGGGATGATGTATACGTTCCCTATCTTGATTGTGGTGATATTTCATGGAATTTACATGTATCAAAACTTATCAAAGTGTACACTTTAAATATGTGCAGTTTATGGCAATTATACTGCAATAAAATTGTTTTTAAGAAAGAGTTGCTTTTAAACTGCCAAATTTGTACTTTTGGATACTACATAAATTAGGGTAAGCTGATGCTGTGTTGTCTTAATGACAATATTTCTTGCCCCTGAAATCTGACCCCTATACCCTTTCCTACAAATCTCTCATTAATTGGACTACAAAAGGTGAAGGAAGTATAGAACAGAAGAGGGCAGCCTTCCCCAGAAATCCATAACACCAGGGACGAATTCTTTCCATTCTCCTTGTAGCATTGCTTCTGATGTCTGGAACGGTATTTTAAAAAATTAATTAGTTAATTTAATTTTTATTTTTAGAGAGAGAGTGTGAGCAGGGGAGAGGGGCAGAGGTAGAGAGAGAGAGCGAGAGGGAGGGAGGGAGAGAGAGAGAGAGAAAGAGAGAGAAAGAGAACCCCAAGTAGGCATGGAGCCTGACACAGAAGTTGATGCAGGGCTTGATTCTAGGACTCTGGGATCATCACCTGGGCTGAACTCAAGAGTCACCTGCTCAACTGACTGAGCCATCCATGTGCTCCTGAAACAGTATTTTTAATCAGCCTGGGGAGACAATCTTCCAGGGAAGGAATTATGGGGTGGGAGGGAATGGAAAGCCGGAGTATATTAAAAATCTTTGGAGGATGGGATGATGTATATAGTTTAAAAACAAAGCACATCTATGTCCTATTTATGGTTTCTTTTTGTGTGTGTGTGTGTGTGCTGATTTTTAATTTATTTTGATTTTTAAATAAGTTTAAAGAAGGGCATGAATTTTTATATTCATGAAAGAGAGGAAGGTTTATAAAGACCGAGAAACACTATTTTAGGAGATTCCTATTACTTTTTATTTGGTGGCCCTTAACTTTTTTGAGGAGTTTTGAGAGCTATAGACCCTTTTTCTTTCCCTAGGAAAATGAATCCACACATATGACTTTGTAGAAGTACAAGGGGACCCACTGAAGCAGACCCCCAAATGCAAATGGATTCCAGGATCAGAGCCTGTATCTTCAATCATCCTGTTTTCAGATGCCCTCAGGGATGTATCAGGAACTGTAGACACAACATGTGCTTCTGGAAGTATGTTTAAAAATGAGTCTGACGTAAACATTAAGACGATGACTTTGTACTGGCCTCGTAGCCTTCGGAGAGGAAGCAGGAGGTAAGCCTTGACTAAGAATATTAGTTTTATTTCCTGTTAGCTGTGTGATTTCAGGCAAAGCACCTAACTTTTCTGAACCTCACATTTACTCATTTTAAAATATGGGGATAACAATATCTGTCCAGTCTACTTTATAAGCACTGTAGGAGTCTTCAATAAGACATGATTAAAATCTGGCTGTGTACGTGTAAAAACTATCAAATGTAAGTAATTATTACTCTGCATAAAAAATACAGGAACTACCTAAATCAAAGGGGTTTTTTAGACAATGCATTTGAATATATGCTTTGAGTTGGGACAAATGAGACTACTTTGCCTTCTAAAATGATCAAGAAGCTCTGTGAGATTGTAAGAGTACTATACACATACCATAGAGGAAAATCAATCCATTTGTTTCCCATAATGCATTTGCCATTGCCACTAAGGGTGCATGAGTTTTCATCAGGAGATTTCCATAAACTGATGCTTGATTCTGCCACAGGGTAGTATGCGAGCAGGGCGGGGGTGGGGGAGGGTTATGAGGTCCCTTGAATGTTATGTCACAAGTGTTCTGTCTCTTCACCTCATCATGGATTGCCCAGATAGTATAATGGAATGATTCTAGTACCACTATAGAGTAAAACATATTTGTAAAATTCATGCTGATTAACCAGTTTTTTAAGTACCTGTCTAAGCTATTATTACAAAAGTGGTTGTTGACTATACCAACTTTGCAGGAGTCAGAACAGAGTCAATGCTAACGTGCCATTTTGCCTTTTCTTTTTCAAAGTGTAAAGCATTTAAAGAGGTGTAAATTTTCCTGAACAGCATTTCGGCAACTCGTACATCACTTGGTTTTGAAAACTCCATGCCTATGGCTGCCTCCTCCCCCTTCAATTCCATTGTATTGGCTACGTCGATACCTCCCATGCAAACTCATTTATAGTCTGGGCACCAGCGCACTGGAGCTGCTTGAACACCCCTGGGGGAAGTAATTATTCCATCAGAGGACTCTTATTGTCCTCATCATGCCACTAATTTCTGCATGATTTAAGTGTGCGTTTGCCACTGCCTATTATTTGCCTGGTGCTGACACCACAGGTGCTGTTATCAGCGAGGGTCTGGCTGTCGATCTTCTTCCCTGCAGTGTCAGGTTGGTATTCTGACATTTGAAAAGAAAAAGAAGGCATGGAGGAGATTGGAATCTAGTTCTTGGCATGCCCTTAGCAAAGCGCTTTGCACTGGATTAGAAGTCACGGATCTGGGCTCCTATTCTGGCTTTGCGTTTACAGGTCATGTAAACACAGATAAGGCACTCAGTCCCTCTGAGTCTCAGTTTCCTATTTGGGAGTAAGATACAAACAGGAGTTTTCAGCCTGTTGGAGAAGTCTTATGTCCATTTCCTGGGTATTATCTCATCCTTAGTCCCCTGGGAAAATCTGAAATGCAGAACAGATATATTTATTATAGAGCTATAAGAACAAGTGTAATTAACATGATCTTAATGGACATAAAATGACATTAGGTATGTGGCAGCCTTCCTTCATCCTGTCAAATTTTTTATCTCTAAGTCTGGAGATACGAATACAAAATGCTTTTAGTCAATAAGGGTGAATGGCGGCACAGTTTACCACTAGGCTCTCTAACCACCCGGCCTATGCTGGGGGAAAGTCACATATTCTGGGCACTGCACAGAGAAAGGGGGGCCAGATGTCAGACTTGGAAGGAGTGACCACTGGTCTCTTTCTGCATGATCATAGAAGAACCAGCTGTTCTTTGGTATGATCTAGCTTCAGGATTCTAGCTTCAGTGCGATGGATCAAATCATGGTACCTGCCTCATCTTCTAGTCAGTGTGCTTCGTTGGGGAAACAGGGTATGGGACACACAGCATCCGCTAAATCTCATATGCTTTCTTCCGTTTCTCAGGCTCCCCCGCAGCTCTGACCAATGAGGTAGGAGCAAATGTTTTGGTTCCTCTTGCAGATACAGGCAATAAGAGCCAGTCTACTTCCACCAAATTTCTTTTATCCTGCCTTGGCAACGTGTTCTAGGTGGTATGGCTCCAAGATGGAGCTAGGTGGCCAATTTGGATTGGACTTTACCTGAAGAAGAAATAAACCTTCATTGTTTTAAAGTCATCCAAATTGGGGGGGGGGTTGTCTGTTGCAGTAGTTAGTGTTCATTTGAAAGGAACAATCCAAATGACAGCCCTGCCTTAGTTTAAAGCTAGGTTCTCTTTTCTGCTTATTATGGATCTTTGATAAGAAATACAATTGCTGAGAAGTCTGTTTTGCTTGCTGTTTGTTACGAGCATTGTGAGGCCTTTCCTGAATGTAACCCGCTGTGTAGTAGAATGGGTTGTAAACCTTCCTAAATGTAGTCTGATATGTAATGGAATGAGTGATTATACATAAACTAACCGGCATTTCTCGCTTCTGTAAACCTGCTTGCTTAGCACATTCCTCACCTACCCTACCCCCTTCCCCCTTCCCCCTTTTTTCCTCCCGCCACAAGTAATGGACAAAGCCTTCCCGCCAAAGGACAGACAAAGGACGCCCAATCAGAGAACAACAAATGTCCTTACTTTAAAATCAACTAATCAGGCCCCTCATAATTTGAAACCTCCCCTGTGCTATTTGTCTCTGTCTATAAAAACGCTGTACCAACCCTGATCGAGGCCTCTTGCGTCACCGGCGACGAGTGCGCAGAGGACCAGGTTCGAACCTGCAATAAACGACCCTTGCTGCTTGGCTTTGACTTACGACTCTGGTGGACTTTTGTGGGAGGTTTCGGAACTTCGGGCATTACACATTTTCCCATTTAAGACAGGGTAAAGGGTATGGGAGCGTGAGGACAAGTATATGAAAGCTATCTAGAAACAATTTCAATTCTTAAGGAAGAGTATTCTAAGAAAACTTTTCAAAAACAAATTGGTCAAGGGGTGCCTCGGTGGCTCAATCAGTCAGTTGAGCATCTGACTCTTGATTTTGGCTCAGGTCATGAACTCATTTGTTTGTGAGATGGAGCCCGTTTCAAGCACAGAGCTTGCTTAGGATTCTCTCTCTACCTTTCTCTCTGCCCCTCCCCTGCTCTCTCTCTCTCTCTCTCTGTCTCTCAAAAATAAATAAATAACCATTAAAAAAGATGCTGTAAAAAAAATAGATGGGTCAAGAAAAAAAAATACTGACCTATCCAGTGAGATAATTAGCCTTCTCTGCGTCACCACAGCGTATAAGGAGTGTTTGTGTACAAAGGATGCTGTTAAATGCCTCCCAAGATCCTCCTGCTTCATCTGTTCCCCTGACAGTCTGTAGACTCACTAAGATGGCGGCTGTGAAGGGCTGCATGAGTGTAAGACAGCGTTAACTGACAAATGATGGGCTTATGGAAAGTGTACTGAGCATGTTTTCCACTTTGCCAAAGTCAACTCACTCTTTTGTGATTTCTAAGGAAGAGTCCAGACTCTGTTTATTGGATTTTCACTGTCCTTTTATAGTAGTACTAAACCAGAATGACTTTGACATGGGCACAGACACTTTTCTTTCCTAATTTACTAGATTTCTTCAGGCCGTAGGCTACTTTTGCCTTTAGGACTGTTGCCAGGCAACAGCTGAAAGTCACTGGTCTAAAAAACCTTACAGAAACTCTTCTTTTAAGAAACTTTAATAGTTTCTTTTGACCCCAGTGAAAAACAAAAGATTGACTAGCATTTTGAAAGGTGGCCTGTAGTACCTTCTGAATGTTCTTTGCTGGTTCAGGTGTGGGTAATGGCTTTGTACTATCTTACTCTCAGACCACGGAAAAGAAGTGCCCCTTCAATAACCTTCACTGGTTAAGGCTTGAGGAAGTAATGAACATAGTGGTCAAGGTGATCACCGCTCAGTGGATAGTTAAGACTACTGTTCTCACCTTGAACAAAGTGTTAGGGGCTTTATGTAGGCAAGAGATCAGGCTTGGGGGCTGCACAGTGAGGCAGAGGAAATTCAGGATAACAAATCATGTGTGAACATATGTGAATAAGAGAGCCAGCCACAACAAACCAGGAACTGTCCAGAAAGAAGGTTGGCATTTCTATTTTATGCCAAAAGAATTCTTCAGCAATATTAGTGATAGAAGTAACGTTAATAATGTTAGTTGGTAATATTAGCGATAGAAGAAGCTTTGAGCTCTTCTAGACCAAATTCTCAAAATTTTAGGAGTTTGAAAACCAGCAGCAGAGATATGGTTTGCTTAGTGTACTGGGTTCATGACAGATCCAGGACTAGCATTCAAGTCTCCCAGTTTCCAATCATTCATTGCCTTTTGTATTATACCACCAACATTAATATGCAGATAATTTTTGGTAAAACTCACCTACCTAAGGAAAAATAGCCTCAGGATGTGAAGTTATTATGGCATTCATTCATTCATTCATTCATTCTTTTATTGTTTCTGACCTCAAGGAGCTTCTATTCTTACTTGAAAATAAGATTCACTGACCAGACATTGGCTTAGAGGAGAGATTTGCATATTCCTTTCCTTATTAAGCACATCAGTGTTTCAAGGGGCTCATAAAACACGTAAGAAAGCAAGAATCATGCACAGGGTGCCCCATTACTGATTTCGGTGTCCCGAGGTGTAATGGTTAATGCTTCTCTTTTTCCTTCATGAATAGAGAGAATTCAGCTCACCTGTTCTACTCTTCCAGAGCTCCTCAGGGGCAGAGAAGATGGGAAGGCCTCCCACGACCACTCAGGCAGGTTGACACCCACCCTTCTTTAGGACTGTGTATTTCAGAGGGCCACCCTCCTTCCAAGAAAAGCAGTACTTTCACCCGACGGCTTTCCTTCCTGGGAAATCTGTCAGGCTCAGAGAGCAAATACAATTTTGTGTACAGTCTCTTGACCTACATCCTGGCAGTCACCCTGCATGGAAAGGGGGTTGGAACCGTGAGGGCAGGAGAGCCAATGCATGTAGTAAGATGACAGTTTTCCAGGCACCCTAATTTGGTTTTGTTTTGTTTTGTGTTTCTTTTTAATTAATTTTTTTTTTACTGTTTATTTTGAGACAGAGAGTGAGCACAAGTTGGGGGAGAGGCAGAGAGAGAGGGAGACAGAGAATCCAAAGCAGGCTCCAGGCTCTGAGCTGTCAGCACAGACAGAGTCCGACGCAGGGCTCCAACTCACAGACCGTGAGATCATGACCTAAGCTGAAGTAGGGCACTTAACTGACTGAGCCACGCTGGCGCCCCTTCCAGGCACCCCAATTTGAATCTAAAGTTGAGTTCATGTCGCTTCTTTCTTACCTACGCATTTCCTCCCCACTGCTTCATAAATAGCCACCTGATCTGAGCTTTCAGAGGAGGTTACAGCTGCTTGGGGGCCCCACTGTGATCTTTCATTTACATCTGGTGCACCAATAAAATCGTGTTGCCTTGAGCACTAGTTGTTAGTACTATGTGTTAGGAATGTGACATTTCAGGGGCAGAGTATATAGCAGGTAAGTTCAAAAGCATGGGATCTTATATGGCCATTCCACTAGGGTGGCCAGTTTGAGGATGCCAAGATGAGAGAGAGAGGAGACAATCCAAGTCAGGGGTTTTGGAGGGCCAGCACTGGAAGGTGACACTGAGGCAGATGGGAAGCTTGAGGACGGGCAGCAAAATCAAAGTTCAGACTAGCTCGAGCATGAAGCATGGGTCTCCTGTAAGCCGCCCAGGTGTGGGGTTCCAATGCTGCCTCCATCAGGGAACCCTCTTTAAGACAGAGATGGTCACTGATGAGGTAAGGCTGAAAACTGCTGAGCTTATATTATAGGAGTGGTGGTGATTTAAGCCCTTCCTTTGGCATGAACACAGAAATAAGCTCCAGGCAGATTTAAAGGACTACAGGTTAGCTGGGCCACCTTCCATGTGAATGTGACACTGACTTTGATGTTAGTTGGTTATGTCAGGGTTCATTATAAGACTTCCCACCAACACCCCCAAACACACACACACACACCACACAAACACATATATGTGTGTGTATATATGTGCATATGTATATGTATATATGTGTATATATACTTTATATATACATATGAGTTTCACATATATAAGACATTATAGTTATTTTATGTATTATATATGAGTAGCAATATATACGTATATATATGTACATATATATACATACATATATATACATATAACATGAATTACAACATAGTGATACACACACACACACCACACCACACAATGTACATTTTGCACGACGCTGTGTCCTTTTCAGAGATTGGATGATTTTTTCCTTCCTTGTGCTATCGCCTCCTTGCCCCCCTACCCCCCTACCCCCTACGTCACTGTTCATCTGTCACATTACTGTGCCCTTGGGCAGTGCCATTGGCTCGAAACTCAAATGCCCCTCTATTTCTCAAAATTTACCTGTTCAGTGTCCCATTTGCTAAGAATCTTTTTGGTGACATTGGTTCTAATCTAATAAACTAGTTCTCTGTGGTGGTTACTAATGACTTGCTGTGTCGTACTCTTCGGATAATGTAATTGTATGTTGACTGAGTCCTTCTGAGATTTATCCCAATGTGCTTCTCTCTGGGACTAGAAGAGGGTAAGTCAGGTGCCTAAGATGCAAAATTTAAGGAGGCGATGCACTGCTTGAAGAGTGAGTGCCCCTTAGATTTTTTGCCTTCAGAGCTTGTGTCGCCGCACCCTCTTCAGGCCCTGACTGCTAGGTAAACATGTGGCCAGCAAGAAGAGAGATGCTTCTTGTCACCTCCCAAATGCCATTCCATATGTATCTGCTTGCTCTAAGCATTAAGCCTGGGACAACTTAGGTCTTAAGTTCAGAAGTTATTGCATAAAATGCCACATAAGACATGCCAATTTGTCAGGATGTTCCTTGATGATTGACAATTGTGAAACATAGCTAAAAAAGATTCTGGGTAATATCAACAGAGGAAGTTGAGCATAAAATGATACTAATTTGGCATTGACCTAGTTTTAATTTAGTAGAATAGAAATTCTGAAACAGTATGGTATTAAGGACGAATTTAAGAGGACGAATAAAATGAGACACAGTCAGGAAAAATGAAGTTTGCAAGGTCAAAAACACAGCTTTATTTCTTAAATAGATTAATTACCTTCCAAGGCAAAATTATCAGGATTCCCAGAGGACACACATTGGCATGGGCATGCTCCATCAGAGGCTTCTTCCCATTTCCAGGTACAAATGGAAGAATGTAACGCTGATGTTCAGTGGCTTCCTATCACTCTGCTTAAGTCATAAGTGCAAAGGTAATATTGTGATAATAAGGAATATGTAGTGCAATCATTTGAAGGTTCCAGAAATCATTCTAGTCATATTTTGTTTTCCAAATGGGAATTAAATGAACAGGAAAATACTACATTATATTCTTATAAAGGAATAGTGGTTTTGAACAATTGCTTTTGAAAACAAGGGCAATATTTCAATCTATCACAAGAGCTAACTATATTAGCTAAAAATAAAGTATACAAGTTTTGTTGTAAGCATTCCTATTGAAGCAGTGGTACATGATTTTGTCTAGCAGGTGCATGCTAATGATCTTGAGCTTCCAGAAACTTCCTTTTAACTTCCAGTCATTCTTCTCCAAGGGATACTCGATAGACTGGAGCTAAGGCATGTAACCATGGAGGAGGAAAGAAACACTAATGGCACTGTACTGAAAGTTGCTGCACATGCTTTCAATAGTATAAAGAAGGGATGGTTATGTGTTTGTTACTTCTCTATATCACCTGTTTCTTTCTTGTTTTTACATTCACGTTTAATATTTATTTAGCACCATGGGAAGGGGAGGGGTGGGCGGAGGAGATATGTGCAGGGATCCAAAACCTGTCCTAAACCTCAGGCTAAACCTTTTTGATTCAAGAGGGTTAGTTTTATTTGGGTACACAACATCTAAATGAAGAAAAAGTTAGAGATGTTTTATTGATTTTTCTGTTTTTTCTTCTTTCTCCATATCCAGATTTCAGGTTTTATCAGGCTTTCAGTAAAATTCTGACTTCACTTCACCCAAGCTACGTCTTTAATGACTTCCCATGGCTCTTGCTATCAACCCCAGACTCACAGCCAGTAATAAGCCCTGTATGACGTGGCCTCTTTTGGCCTCTTTACCCTCACCTTCTTCTACTCATTGTGTTCCAAGCACATTGGCTTCTTTCTGTTCCTCAAACATTTACAATTTGGGGTTTTTGCATACATTCCCTCTTTCTTGGATGCTCTTCCTCCAGCTCTTCCCATGGCCCTTCCGTCTTTAGGTCCCAACCCAAATATGCCTTGTAATAGAGTCTGTCTCTTCATTTTTAATGCTTAGCCATAGACAGCTTCAAGCCTGCTCCTCTGGAAAAGCCTATGAGAAAACCTATACTCCTCACTCCCTTGGCACTGGTACAGGTGGGCATTTAAACTACGTAAGCCCCAACACATTCATGGGAATCCCCACCCTGGCCCTAGCCCCTAACACGACAAAAAACCACGTGCCCCTTTTCTTTGTTCAAGGCATTTGAACTGGCTTGAGTATCCGTGGTGTTCTCCTTCAAAGGCCTCATTATGTGAGTAGTAAACCTTCTCACACACTCTTAGTGCCTGAGCAGCTACATCCATCTCCATCTCGAAACCAATTTTGAGCAGAGGGTTTGACTCACCCTTTATGGTGCATGCCCAAGACACAGTTCCTCAGAGAGGCCTTCTCTAACAATTATCCCAGGATGGCTTTGCCCGTAATTCTCTTTCTTATCATGTTTTCCATGTCCTAGTCCTCAAAAAGTCTTCAATGCTTCCTGTTGTTTCCAAAACAAGTAAAGTGGCAGTAATCTGGCTTTCAATGCCTTCCACAAAGTGACCACTACATCTCCAAACATGTCTCTCCCTTCTCTGTGAGCTCCTAACTAACTGGTCTTTGTGGTTCCTGACTAGGATATGAACATTAGCTCTCTACTTCCTTACTCCTTGCAATTCCACTTACTTGGGAAGCCCTGACTCTTCCCTACGTGTTCAAGATCAATCCATCCCTCAAGTCTCAGAATTGGGACTATTACTTCCATGATCTCTGCTAAACAACTCAAAGCTCAGTGATTACTCCACCTCAAGACTCTTACAGAAATATTTGCTGTCATCGTTTCTCCCCATACTTTCCTCTTTCCCTGTTTCAAGCAGGTAGTCAGACCCCTCTGAAATTTTGCCAAGGGAGAAAGTGGGAGAAGCCTGAAGTCAACAGCTTTTCCTGTGTTTTGCAAAACCTTCATCCATTGAATGACTATATTAGTATGCTGGAGCCACAAGAGAGAGAAGGGAAGGTCTTTGAGAGGAAGCCAGAGAGCATGAAGAGTGTCCTCTGTAATGGGACATGAGAGAGAGAACTCTAAAGCTCAAAAGGGAGTGGGGACTGCATAGTAGTTCCCAGGCAGCATCCCAGGGTCAGGGGCAAACAGACGTGTAGCTGTGGGGTGTGCAAGGAAGGCAGCACCCAAGGTGCCAGAACTCAGTCTCCCCCCAAACTGTCAAGCCCTAAGTGGACCATCAAAGTGGCAGGCTCCTTGGACCTGAAGGGATCATGCAGACTGGACAATGGTGTCTCAAAATAACTCATGTGGAGAGGTGACGATGGTGGCCTCCCAGACCTGGATGTTCTATCAGTTCAGGGTGATAAGCCCTTGGCATTGACTCGAGTTGAATTGCCTTTCAATCTAGGACAGAAATAGGTTGGTCTAGAAAGAAGATATGTGCTATTTCTTGGACACCTGAATTTGTGGATTTATTATTTTATACTTACTGTATCATTACTATATCATTACTACTCTAATGATTTATTTAATTCATTAAATTAGCGTGATAGTCATCCTTCTTTTGTATTTGTATTATATCTCTTCAGTTGTATAAAAACTCCTGGAGAATGAGTAATTTCAGACTGTAGTAGAATGTTCTGCATATAAATAACATCAGTTTTTCGTGTACAGAAAAACTGAGGACACCGTCTGGCATAGACTCTAATTAGCCTCTTGGTAATCATTGTCCTCATAAATGGTCCAAGTGCTGGGAAGTAGTTCACATGCATTCAGTAACCCAACAGTTATTATAGAAATAAGAGAAGATATGTGAGTCAGGGAGTGAGAGAAAAAACAGGTCAGTTGTTGGGGCTTGCCTGACTCAGGGCTATCATTTATAATAATAACCACCATTTGGTGTTATCACTAGGGCAGGACTGTGCTGCAATCCCTCCTTGCTTTGTTCCAGTGCTTATGTTCGTAAAATGAGAAATGCCATTTCAAAATCAAAACTAAAAAGGTGCTCATTAATAAAATAAGGCAGGACAAAATTGTATATAGAGTATTACGCTGATTTTGTTTACATATCTGTATGTGTATGTATTTGGAGAATACACCCCTACAAACATGTTTATGGATATACATGCAAATAATCTCTCTATATTTATATCTACATCTCTAAACCCTAATCTGCTTATCTCTAGATGGTGAGACTCCTGATGACTTTGACTTATTGTTTATAATGTTCTAAAATTTTCATAATGAACATATATTTTTTAATACTCAGAAAAAGTAATGGTTCGATTTTTCAAAAGGCAAGTGGACAGAGAGACACGATGCATGATTTTTGATCGATACTTTATTTGTGCAGAGTTAACACAGTAATTTATTCCCTTGACATGTATCTGGGAAAAGAACCATGATTCTACATGTTAAATTGTTGTCATCCTATGACCCATGTTCTCCAGAATAATGTTAGTGGAACGTTTTTCTGAGTTGTATTACCAAAATCAGTTTTAGAAATCAATCACCTTAATGTTCAGAATCCAGAGCGATTTGCTTATAGCTCTGTAACTAACATGTGAAGACAAGATTCAAAGTGATTATTTCAAAATGAAACCTATGATCAACTAAAATATTTGACAAAGGTGACTGTTTATTAAAAATACGGCTTGAGAATGGAGCAAGCATTAATAGTAGAGTCTGGTAGAGCTACTCCATGCCTTTTGTTCCTCAATAACACTTCCATTTGTCCATGTTCTTGAGGGAAAAGGAGCTAACTTTTAGTCAACACGTCTCAAGGGTGGGCAGTAGCCTTATGTATACCTGGAGTCCACGTAAGTACCTGAGTATCAGGTGGACAGGATCCAGCAGATTATCTGATTTAATTTGCCAACTGTTTTTGGTTTTGTTTTTAACACTGTTTAAAAAGGAAATGCAACGAGGAAATTTTACATAAAAGAACTAGATTTCCAGTTTCTCCTGAATTTCAAAGTTTGGTAAAACCAAACTCACTTGCCTGCATGGCATGGACATTGTCCAAATATCACGGTCCCTGCCTGCCTTGTTTCACATAATCCATTTATCTGCCTGGATCCTGCAAGCATTTAATTTACAAACCAATGAAAGCCCGCTAAACCCAAGACACCAAGGTTTGGGACTTTGCTTTAGAATTAAAAATCAGGCAATCTCCTAACCTGAAGTCACCTAACTAGCACACAGTTGGTTAATGGCTGACTTGATTTTGGTTCAGTTCCTGGTCTCATGGTTCCTGGGTTCAGGCCCTGTGTTGGGCTGTGGGCTGACAGTGTGGAGCCTGCTTGGGATTCTCTCTCTGCCTCTCCCCTGCTCACCTGTATGCTCTCTCTCTATCCAAAATAAATAAATATACTTAAAAAAATAAAATTTTCAGCATCTGGAGATACGCATGATTGAACTACTATATCCCTATATTTTGATACATCCTTTTATTCATACAACAAGTAGTTTTTTTTAAGTTTATTTATTATTTTGAGAGACACAGAGAGCGCGTGCAAGCAGAGGAGGGGCAGAGAGAGAGAAAGAAACAGAGGATCTGAAGCGGGTTCTGTGCTGACAGCAGAGATCAGAGACCAGCAGAGATGTGGGACTTGAACTGATGAACTGTGAGATCATGACTGAGCCAAAGTCAGATGCTAACTGACTGAGCCACCCAAGCAACCCCAGCAAATAGTTTTTGATTATCTGCTATGAACACCCATGCTAGCCTTAGCTCTAAATTACTGAAGTTACTTGAAGCTGCTGAAAAATCACAGGGTGGTTTGATGAAGTTTCAAACCAGAGAGAATGATAAATAGGTATTTATTTATGGCATGATTTAGATGTGATATGGAGTTTACAAGGGGTTGGTAAACTATGGCCTGTGGCCCAAACCCTGCCCTCTCCCTGTTTTTTTTTTTTTTTATTTTTTTTAACGTTTATTTATTTTTGAGACAGAGAGAGACAGAGCGGTGAACGGGGGAGGGTCAGAGAGAGAGGGAGGACACAGAATCTGAAACAGGCTCCAGGCTCTGAGCGGTCAGCACAGAGCCTAACGCGGGGCTTGAACTCACGAACCGCAAGATTGTGACGTGAGCCGAAGTCGGATGCTTAACTGACTGAGCCACCCAGGCGCCCCTCCCTGGTTTTGTAAGCACACAGCCAGGTCCTTTCATTACATATTGGCCATGGCTGCTTTGGTGAGAGTTGAATCTGTATGACTCACGAAGCCTGAAATATTTGTTGTCTGCCTCTTTTTTCAGAAAATGTTTGCCCACCCCAAATTAGAACATTGATTTGAATGTGCCCTGAATAACTGGAAAATTGAGATCCATGTATTATATGATGAGTGCTCCATAACTTTTATGTTGTGAGACATCTCTGATGATTTCAATTCGTAGAAAAGTATGGATTGCATCAGGAGATTCTTAGTTGTGGAATACATACTAAACAGAAATGATTTACTGAGAGGAGAGTCACAATTGAGGCAAATTGATCTTTCTAGATGCATTTCACTGCTGATGCCACTGCTGCCCCCCGGGCTGATTTCCAACACTAGGGTCTATCCACAGCACCTTGCACCTGTTTGTCCAAGTACTTGAAGTGGAAAAAACCTGCTGGATGGACATTGGTGTTCCAGAAGTGGTCTTCTATTACTTGTTTAGTGTTGGGCTTGTGTTCAGGGCGGGGGCCTTTTTAACATTTCAGTGATGGATTGGATCAAAATACTTCTAGTGCTTCTTTTGGCACAACTACTTGGTCTGCAGAATTAATCCTGGCTTTGTGAATTGTACATCTGAAGAGTTTGAGTTATGACCACAGGGAGTGGAGTGGATAATGTCATCTTAATGTAGGTATTGTGTCAATCAATCTCAGATTAACTATGGTGAAGAGATTTGCTTCTTATGAAGTCAAGATCAATTAACTTACTGTATTAACTTGGTGTTTACTTGTTAAAGGCCATCTTTTTAAGGAAGAAAGTGTAGTTGGGAAAAGGGGGCCATCCCCAGACAAAGTATGAAGGAGTAAATTTCTCTCTCCCTTCTACCATCTGTTTTAAAATACTTCCTCTTTCCTGGAGGTGATTATTTTTTAATTGACACTAATGGTATTAGATACCTGTAGGAAACTATTATAATTTAGAGCTCCTACAAGTTAGTCTGTATCCATTACTTATTACCCACATATAAGCTTATGCTATATTTAAATGTCATAACTCTGTTACTTTGATCTTAGAAACTGAGACTAAGAAAGCAAAGGGGCTTGGCCCAAATCACATAGTCAAGAAGTAGGAAATTGAGATGAACCCTAGCTTTATTTATTTTTCCAAATTCTTTGCCTCTATTGTGTATAGGCTTCCTAGGACCATCTAGTCAATTCTGGTCATTTTGGACAATTCCCTAAGCTCTGGGCTTTGCCTGTTCATGTCCCCTTCTTATTTCCCGTCACAACCAGCTCCAGATAGGTTGTCCAAATTGCAATAAATTAATTCACACTAGGATCAATCCCCATTGATTGATTGATTGATTTATACATTCTATAACAAATTGTTGAGGACCTTTTTTTTTTACCACATAATTTGCCTGCCTCTTGATTCAGTACAACATGCCTGCCCTCAGGGAGCTCTGGCTCACAGACATGTATATTGGGCAAATAATGACCATATATCCTCTTTCTGCCATAGTATATATATCCATTTAAGAGAGATAGTGTTGTAATGATGAAACTTTAGGCACCACCCAGTAGTTCTATAAAATTGTAATAGAGGGGTAGGGGTGAGGGGTCCAGGGAGCCCTAGGACCTCTAGTCGTGGAACTTTGCTTCTGCATATGGTTGATCCTGTTAGAAAGCAATCCATTTAGACTGTTACTATGCCTATAATATTAGCAATTGGGAACATTATCAAGCTTTATCTCTTATTTAAATCTAAATTCTAAACTATAGCCTAGTAAGTTATTTTTCTTCAGTGACATTAGAATCACAATTTGGCAAAGTGGAAGCTAAGGTAACCCTTTAACCTTGAGATTTTATGTTCTTGTTGTCTTCTCTCTATTTTCTGCAGCCAGTCCGGATAGTTGTGCTTGTAGTTCAGCCAGTGGCTCTGTGGGGTTCAGGATATGCTACCCCCAAATATGACACGTTGGTATATTGAATATCTTAAGCTGATGAAGATCAAGTTTGAGAAATAATAGAAGCAGAGAGGTCACACTTGCCTGCCACCTCACCTTCTTTCCTGAATGCAGGAGATAAATCTCCCATGTGACGGGTGCCCTCGCTGTATCAGGAGGAAGATACTCTTTTCACTGTAAACCAACCTCATTGAACTAACCCTTATCACCCTTGTTACTTCTTCACTATTTACTACCCTGAGTCCAACGCTTTTGTCCTAATTCTTCACAATTTATTGTCTTTCGTCTAAAGGGTATATAAGCTCCCTGCTCTGAGCCCATGGAGAGCCCATTGCTGAAGATGTCCCTTTTAAGGTCTCATTCTCTTGTGAAGTTTCCCATGTATACATAAAAATTCAGTACAATTTGTAAGCTTTTCTTCTGTTAACCTGTCTTTGCCAGTTTAATTTTCAGATCCAGTTAGGGACCCTAAGAGAGTCAGGCAAACTTTTTCCTCCCCTTCAGCTCTATGAATTCCTACCAGAAAGTGGACTTAGAGATTACTCTCAAAATACAGAATTTCTAAATGTAAAGATTTAATGAAACACTGTTGTAATGATGCCATGCTTGCACATTTAGAGACATCTTTTGTGGTGTGTGCTGTGAAATACACACAGATAATCTGTTAAAATTGCTATACTTTTATTTTCTATTTTTATATGAATGTATCATAACACTGGAGATAGACTAGAACACAGGCATACCATGACTTGCTGTGAGCTAAAGGTCTTTCTTGCTTTTTTACGTGACTGTGTACATGACATGACTATGACTATATCTGCATATATATACCACCTGAGTGTCTTAGATTGCTATGAACAAATGTAACTACAAACACAAAATGTCTCAATAAAACTCATTACAAATACTTCAGATATGTTCAAAGAAAGAATGGAAACCAGAGACATAAGCAGTTATATGATATACCTGCATCTATTTCTTTTTTAATATTTATGTATATTGGAGAGAGAGAGAGAGAGCACAAGCGGGAGGTGGGGTGCAGAGAGAGAGGAAGACACAGAATCTGAAGCAGGCTCTAGGCTCTGAGCTGTCAGCACAGAGCCTGACACAGGTCTTGAACCCACAAGCCATGAGATCATGACCTGAACTGAAGTCAGACACTTAACTGAGCGCCACCTAGGCGCCCGTGCCCACATCTATTTTTAAGGAAAGGAGAGTCAGCTTTCTTTAGCAAACAGGTGACCGTCACTCAGGGAGAAATGCACTGCTGGATGATAAGCTGAGCCCTTCAAATTGCTCTGCTTCTCAGGGTTTTCAGACGGCCTTCACGAGCCTGATGCCAAGGGCTGCTCTCTAGAAAATGGGCTGACTCTTACTTCTGTATTAACAATATTACCCTTATAATTGTAAGTGCCTCTCCTCCTCCACTTGTTACCTCATTTTCCAGAGCTCTAAATACTTTCTGCCTTCTAAATACTCCCTTATTAACCTTAAAGCTGTGGCGAGGCAGCAGGGAATTTGGAAGGGACGATTCATCTTCTGAGCTCAGAAAATTCTATCACATCAGGGTCAAGTAACTTCCAGGATCTCTGCTCATCAGAAACACATTTGAACCTTCTGGGTTTGCACGAAGAAATGAGGGGAAAAAACATACATCACTAGTAGTCACCCAGAGGAATGGAAGAGCGTGTTCACCAAGTTTTCATTTAAAGATATCTCCACATATATTTAAAGATATATCCTAGGCGGCTCAGTCGGTTAAGCGTCTGACTTTGGCTCAGGTCATGATCTCACGGTTTGTGGGTTTGAGCCCCACATCGGGCCTCTGAGCCTGCTTTGGATTCTGTGTCTCCTTCTCTCTCTGCCCCTCCCCCACTTGTGCTCTGTCTCTCTCTGTCTTTCAAAAATAAATAAATGTAAAAAATATATATTTTTTAAAGGTATCTCCACAAGTGAGCAGTCTGAGGCCTGGGCAATCTTGGCATGCTTTTATATGCTCTATGCACAATAGGCATGTTTGTTAAAAATATAGTATTGGGAAAAAAACCTTAATATGTAAAATCTGAGTTTTTCTTTTCATTTAATTGAGTGGCTTTAGCTGTGTAACACAGAATTCAGTATGAACACAAACTTTGTATTAAGCAGATACAAAAGAAATGGAATCTGGAAATTATGTATGCACAAAATGTTATGACTGCAAAAAAGGTTAATGTGTAATTTAATTAATGTTCTCCATTACAGAGTCTTGTCTTTGCTAGACTGCACTTCGTTAGGAAGCACAAGCTTGAGTTGTTTACATCAGAAGGTCAGTGAACTACTTATAGGAACACAGAAGAATAAATCTAGAAGTGAGAGGAGGAGGAAAAAGGAAGATAGATTGCTAAGCAAGGCTGGGTTAGAGGAACATTTTGGCTACTGGCCTAGAATTCCATTGCAATACAGAAATACAGATACATGTATATATTCTCTTTATAGACATACACATGTACACACAACTGTGTGTGTGTGTGTGTGGTGTGTGTGTGTGTGTAGTGTTTGAGAAGGAAAAGGAATTTTAGAAATTTCATTTGTGGATTAAATATTTAATGCCCTCGTTTATTTTCAGTTGTTTTTAGATACTGTTCTGGGGTTTCTTTTTAACTATACTGATAGTGCTACAAAGCGGCTTAGTTTTAGTAAGCAGAACCTATAAAATTGCTGATTTTTGTTCATCAAGGATGGTCAAATATTGCAGATTTTTCCCAGGCCACCTTACATTTGGAGTTAGCTAGTTCATCACAAAGACTGGTTTAAGTGTCCAGACAGAGGAGGTCACATTCACAAAGACGGGCAGGGGAGGAAAGGCCAGGCACCACCCAGAACTCTGCCCTGTGGTTGGGACGCCATTACCTGGAGTAGCTAATGAGCTAACACTGATACTAACCTGGTGTTCCCTAGCATGCACCTTTCCCAGACACTGTGCCAAGCACTGATAGAACAGATTCCAGTACAACTTCACAAAGATCCTACAAGCAGGTGTGAATAATTTCTGTTCTTCTCATTATTATTTTACTAATGAAGAAATGAGCCTGAGATGCTTAATTTTATGTGTCAGCTTGACTAGGCTGTAGTGCTAAGTTGATGTGATTAGCATAGAAACTATTAGACTTTGTGTGAAGCATATTACCCTCCGTAGCTTGGGTGGTCCTCCTCCAATCATTTGAAGGCATTAAGAGAAAAGACCGAAGGCCCCTTATAAGGAGGGGATTCTGGCTCCAGATGGCCTTTGAACTTGAGACTAAAACATCAACTCCTACCAGAATTTCAATTTAGACCTGCCAGCCCCCCCATAATCATGTGAGCCAATTTCTTAGAGTCAATCTCTTTCTTCCCCTCTCCTTCTCCCTCTCTTCCTTTCCCTGCCCCCATATATATATATAATATATACACACACACACACACATATATATATATATGTGTGTGTGTGTGTATATATATATATATATATATATATATATATATATATTCTGCCAGAAGCCAAGCTCTCCAACCAGCCTGATGGCAGGGCCCGGGCGGTGGACGGATCGGAACTGCAGGGCGGTCCACCGGCAGTGAAGCTTCTTGTACTCCCGCTTTTATGTAATTTGGCCTTAATAAAAGTACCTGGGGAATTGTCTGCTGAGGAATTTCCCTCAACAGGCCCCCTGGAAAAGAACCATTGGGAAAGAAATAAGATTCCGCAAGGAAATTGTGCGGCCCTACATTTAGCCCTTGCCACCCCCTATAAAGACTCCTCTACCTAAAGGAAGGATAGCCTCCTGCATTTCCCAGCCAAGAAGGGACAAATGGATTTAAAAGCCCCACTCTGGCAACAAAGGAGTGTATCTATGGGCACAAGTTACTCCGACCCCTAGGCCCACTTGGCCTTCAGGAGGCATTCCAGATGATGATTGGACCTAGTTGGTTAAAGTACAGAATGGTTCATTAGCTCCTAGGTGCATTGTCTCTCTGAGAATGTATAGGCGTGGGTTTCTAAGGCCCTCTTGGCCCCCTCCTGGCACCTCGGACCAAGGCGAACACTTTTGTTCCTCAAACCACAAATAGTTCGGGGAGACAACTAAGAGGTCATGTCCCTGTAACTGTTCCACTTGAGGTGTTGAGAGATAGATGACCTTTCATGAAAACAACAAAGCAAATGCTTTATAGATTATAGGTAAACATAGATTCATAAGAAAATCATGTAAGAAATTAATCAATAAGCAAAGGGCAGGAGGGAACATTATGAGAAAATAACCATGTTATTCCTTAAAGGGTGATTACACATAGGAACATTTTTAGAATTGGGTAATTCCAGAAAACATAGATGACGTACACTGCAAGGAAATTGCTAACAACATATGCCGCGTTTGCCACAATAAAGCGGCCAGTTCAACACACTGCTGTTGTCTGTGTCCATTTTTATTTTTGTTTTATTTTTGTTTTCACTTTTTTGCTGATGCCGTCATCCCTTGGGAACCTCGGACCTGCTGGAGCTGGACTCTGGCAATATTCTCTCTCTCTCTCTCTGTCTCTCTCTCTCTCTGTCTACACACACACACACACACACACACACACACACACACAGGAATACCTTGTTTTATTGTGCTCCACTTGGTTGGGTTCTGCAGATCTTGTATCTTACAATTGAAGGCTTGTAGCAAGCCTGCATTGAGCAAGTCTACAGCACCATTTTCTAACAGCATTTGCTCACTTTGTGTCTTTGTGTCACATCTTGGTAATTCTCTTAATATTTCAAAGTTTTTCATCATTACTTTATTTGTTATGGTTTTCAGTGATTATAACTTGCTGAAGGCTCAGATGATGGGTAGCATTTCTAGAAATAAGGTGCCTTTTTTTAAAGAGTTCAAGATCTTTTATTTTTTTATTTTTTTCATTTTAATTATTTTATTTTGTTTTTTTAAATTTACATCCAAGTTAGTTAGCATATAGTGCAACAATGATTTCAGGAGTAGATTCCTTAATGCCCCTTACCCATTTAGCCCATCCCCCCTCCCACAACCCCTCCAATAACCCTCTGTTTATTCTCCATATTTAAGAGTCTCTCATGTTTCGTCCCCCTCCCTGTTTTATATTATTTTTGCTTCCCTTCCCTTATGTTCATC
Source organism: Lynx canadensis (assembly GCF_007474595.2). Classification (NCBI taxonomy): domain Eukaryota; kingdom Metazoa; phylum Chordata; class Mammalia; order Carnivora; family Felidae; genus Lynx; species Lynx canadensis. The sequence goes on along the minus strand of NC_044307.1, from coordinate 131,879,777 downwards.
TGTTTATGTGTCCTTAAAGTCCTCATATGAGTGAGTCATATGATAATTGTCTTTCTCTGACTAATTTGCTTAGTGTAATACCCTCCAGTTCCATCCATGTAGTTTGCAAATGGCAATATTTTCATTCTTTTTGATTGCCGAGTAATATATATATATATATATATATATATATATATATATATATATATACCACAATCTTCTTTATCCCTTTATCCATCGATGGACATTTGGCTGTTTCCATCTTTGGCTATTGTTGGATAGTGCTTGCTATAAATATTGGGGTGCATGTGCCCCTTTGAAACAGCATACCTGTATCCCTTGGATAAATACCTAGTAGTGCAATTGCTGGGTCATAGAGTAGTTCTATTTTTATTTTTTGAGGAACCTCCATACTGTTTTCCCGAATGGCTGCACCAGTTTGCATTCCCACCAGCAGTGCAAAAGAGATCCTCTTTCTCCGCATCCTCACCAACATCTGTTGTTGCTGAGTTGTTAATGTTAGCCATTCTGACAGGTGTGAGGTGGTATTTCATTGTGGTTTTGATTTGTATTTCCCGGATGATGAGTCAGATCAATGGAGCAGAATAGAGAACCCAGAAATGGACCCACAAATGTATGGCCAACTAATCTTTGACAAAGCAGGAAAGACTATTCAATGGAATAAAGACAGTCTCTTCAGCAAGTGGTGATGGAAAACTGGACAGCGACATGCAGAAGATGAACCTGGACCACTTTCTTACACCATACACAAAAATAAACTCAAAATGGATGAAAGACCTAAATATAAGATAGGAAGCCATCAGAATCCTTGAGGAGAAGGCAGGAAAATACCTCTTTGACCTTGGCTGCAGCAACTTCTTACTCAGTGTGTCTCCAGAGGCAAGGGAAACAAAAGTAAAATGAACTATTGGGACCTCATCAAAATAAAAAGCTTCTGCACAGTGAAGGAAACAATCAGCAAATCTAAAAGGCAACCAATGGAATGGGAGAAGATATTTGCAAATGACATATCAGATAAAGGGTTAGTATCCAAAATCTATAATGAACTTATCAAACTCAACACCCATAAAACAAATAATACAGTGAAGAAATGGGCAAAATACATGAATAGACACTTCCCCAAAGAAGACATCCAGATGGCCAACTGACACATGAAAAAATGCTCAACATCACTCATCATCTGGGAAATAAGGTATTTTTTAATCAAGGTGTGCACATTATTTTTTTTAGACAGAATGTTATTATATACTTAATAGACTATAGTATAATGTAAGCATAACTTTTTATGTACTGGAAAACTAAAAAATAAAATCATTTGGCTTGCCTTCCTGTGATATTCACTTTATTGCGAAGGTCTGGAACTGACCCTGTAATATCCCCAATATACACCTGTATGTGTATATACTATGTGTGTGTGTGTGTGTGTGTGTGTGTGTGTGTAATACATATAATATATATTATGTGTAAAGTATGTTTAAATATATAATATATATGTATATATTATATATTATATATTTTAGGGGCACCTGGGTGGCTCAGTTGGTAAGTGCCTGCCTTTGGCTCAGGTCATGATCTCACAGTTCATGGGTTCTAGCTCTGCATCGGGCTCTGTGCTGACAGCTCAGAGCCTGGAGCCTGCTTTGGATTCTGTGTCTCCTTCTCTCTGTGTCTTCCTCTCTCTCTGTCCCTCTCCTACTCATGCTCTATCTCTCTTTCTCTTTCTCAAAAATAAACATTAAAAAATAAAAACATATGTGTATATTTTTATACACATATATGTATAGATGAACTTATATAAGGAATATATATATATATATATATATATATATATATATATATATGATGTACATATATATCCTATTGGTTCTGTTTTTCTAGAGAACCCTAAAATACAGAGCTTTATTTAGGGAGCTGGAAAATTATAGAGCAGGGACAGGAACTCAAGGTTTTCTGCTCCCAAGGTTCATACTGTTTTTTAGGGTTTACTTATTTTGAGAGAGTGCTTGCACATGCACACACACACCCACACACCCACACGAGTGTGGGAGGGGCAGAGCGAAATCCTAAGCAGGCTCTGTACCCAGTACAGAGATAGGGCTAGATCTCACAACTGTGAGATCATGACCTGAGCCAAAATCCAGAGTTGGATGCTTAACCAGTGCAGGGCTCGATTCCATGACTGTGAGATCAAGACCTGAGCTGATATCAAGAGTCAGATGCCCAACCGACTGAGCCACCCAGGTGCCCCCCAAAGTTCATACTTTAATCACTCCATCATGCTACCCCTCCTTGTTTTTCATTATGAAAGTATCATCTTGTGTTCCTGTCATTTGTTTATGTGTTTGTGTCCTCTACTAAGCTCTAAACTCAAGAGGGCAAGAATTTTTATATCCCAACATCTAGCACAGTACCTGTCACATGGCATTGTTCAATACATATTTAATTTTAGAATTTGAGACAAAAGATTTATGGTAATGTGTTTTGATAGCTGTAAAGCACTATCAAATAGAGACTTTACTTTATGTAGCAAACACATAATTCTTGTACAATTATTTATAAGCATATATAGAATGTGTGTACCTAAAAGTCAGACTGTGTATGCCTAGTCAGTGTGAATGTCTAAGCCAGGATTATGACTTGATATAATTTTACCCTTTACCAGCAACCAGGGGTGAAGGAATATTTCCAGGATAGAAAATAAAATTGTATTTCTGTCCGTGACAACGAAAGAAAGAAATAGCAATCACGACTGCTTTCCATATAGAATAAGCAGCAGCCCCTTGAGCTGGAAAAGGCAAGTAGGTCAATGTCAAATGCTAGCTTTGATTGATTGGGAGGGGCTGTCTGCAGCACGTGACAAGACTGTGACCACAGTCGGCCCCTCAAAAAAGAGAGCCATGATTAACTAGCAAGTCCACCCTGGCAGAGGATTGGGGGGTGGGCAGCACGAGTGCCATTTTGTTTCCTGCCCTGAATTAAGCAATACAATAGTCCCCGTTAGTGTTTTTGTGAATTAGATAGGCTTACTTTGGGAAGGAGGACAGGAATAAAGGTTCGATTTAAAAGGGAGTTGGAATGAATTTCGTGAATCAGGTAAAGCATTCTGAGTTTCTAGGTGAAGATTAATCTCCTTGGTGCTGTCTTTCACATAGAGCATATTCTACTCACTTTTTTCCTGTAATCACCCAAATCAGATAAAATCAAATTAACCAATATTTTGGGGGACATGTTGCTGGAATAGAAGGATTAGTTGCCAGGGCCCTGCCAAAGGGTAGGACAGCAGAGTAGAAATATATACGCTATTGTTAGGGGGTATTTTAGTTTTCACCTACATTTCACCATTAACTAGCCATTAATTTCATAGTTTTATACAGTTACTGGTTGGTCACTTTCACTAACATATTAATCAATGTCTTTGCATTCTATTCTTTTTGCATGTCAAATCTTCCACCTGGAATCACTTTATTTCTGTTTGAAATTTATGCATTGTTTAGAATCCATGGTAATAGGGATCTTTTGGCGGTAAACTCACTTAACTTTTTCTTTTGTCTAAAAATGTCTTTATTTCCTCTTCGTTCTTTAAAAAAATTTTTTTAAATGTTTTTTTGTTTTTTTTTTTTTTTTTTTTTTTTTATTTTATTTTTTTTAAATTTTTTTTTTCAACGTTTATTTATTTTTGGGGCAGAGAGAGACAGAGCATGAATGGGGGAGGGGCAGAGAGAGAGGGAGATACAGAATCGGAAACAGGCTCTAGGCTCTGAGCCATCAGCCCAGAGCCTGACGCGGGGCTCGAACTCCCGGACCGCGAGATCGTGACCTGGCTGAAGTCGGACGCTTAACCGACTGCGCCACCCAGGCGCCCCTTAAATGTTTTTATTTATTTCTGAGACAGAGAGAGACAGAGCATGAGTGGGGGAGGGGCAGAGAAAGAGGGAGACACAGAATCGGAAGCAGGCCCCAGGCTCTGAGGCTGTCAGCACAGAGCCCAACGCGGGGCTCGAACTCACACACTGTGAGATCATGACCTGAGCTGAAGTCAGTCGCTCACCGACTGAGCCACCCAGACACCCCACTTTGTTCTTGAAAGACACTTTGGTTTGGTATGGAAATTTAGGTTGGCAGTGATTTTCCGTCAGTCTATTTTTTTGCATTCTTTTGGTTTCCATTCTTTGATATGTAGTCAACAATCACTCCAGTTATCTTCCTTTTGCTTTTATGCCTTAAAATATTTTAAATATATTTTACTTTTGTCACTTTGCAGTGTCCCCATTATGTGTCTAAAATTCAACTGGTTTTTATTTAGCCTATTTGAGATGTACTGGGGTCCTGGATCTGAAGGATCTTTCAATACTTCTGAAAGTTCTAAGCCTTTTTGAGGTTCCTGGGTGGCTCAGTTGGTTGAGCATCAGACTCTTGGATTTTGGCTCAGATCATATCCCAGGGTTTGTGGGATCGAACCCTGTATGGGTGTCTGTGCTAAGCATGGAGCCTGCTTGAAATTCTGTCTGTCTCTCTCTCGCTGTCTCTTTTCTCCCTCTGCTCTCCCCCAATTGTGTGCATGTTCTCTCTCTAAAATAAAAAATGTATATATTAAAAAAGTCTCAGCCTTTTATCTTCAAATATTATCTATTCCCAATTCCTTATCTTTTCTGAATTTCCAATCAGGCATTATTATAGCCCTTGTCACTACTCTGTTCTCCATATCTTTCAATCTGTCTTTCATATTTGCATCTAATTTCTTCATAGCTGTGTTTCAGTGCTCTGATTTTCAGTGAACGTGCATCTCGTCTGCTGTTTAATGCTCTCTTAATTTCAATTTAATTATATACATTTTTATTTGTTTTTTTATATAATTATAATTTGGGGGGTTTATTTTAGATATATTATCTAAATAGTTTTATTTGGTTCTTCCTCACATCTGGTCATTCTGTATCATGGTCCTTGGTTCTTTGCTTGCACTTTCTAGTTATCTTGTAAAAATTATTTAAATATATAAACACAGTGATTTTGCATTCTTTATAATTCTAATGTCTGCAATTATTTTTAGTCTGTTCTATGGTTGGTCCCTTATGGTTGGTTCTTGTGAATCTTTGGTTTTGTGCTGTGAACTATTTTTGTCTTGGCTATATCTGTGTCACTTTTGGTCAGAGTTGAAATTGATATCATAAAAGATGACTTACTTGTATTTATGACATTCTCTTTTGTGTGACACATCCAACTCAAAACTCACTTTTTAATTTAACTAACCTAAGAGTTTTGGCCTACAAAGCACTTTGGGCCAAAACCCATTTGAAGGACCAGGTTGAGCTCTCTAGTTCTCAGGGTAGGTTTTTTTCCTCTTCATCCAGGGTCATAATCAAGATAGACAAGTATTCTTACCTTCTCCTTTAGAGTAATTAGGGTCCCCTGCTTTATATATAATGGTTATGTATATCCATGGGTTCTCCTAATGGGTTCCACATATTCAGTGGGCACTAGACTTTTTACTACTGTCCTTCATGTACCAAGAAGCTAACAAATCAGAAGCTTAGCTTTCCATCGTTTAGCAGAAATTCTTGGGGCAAAGCCAGTCTTGGTATTTACTTATCTCCCACAGTCACTATTATACCTAATTTTTAGGATCTTTGGATTCCTTATTTTGTGTGTGTGCTAGTTCAGCAGTGCATTTAAAATGATTCCTACAAAATAGTTTATTCTGTTTTATTCAGAAAATCATTCGAGTTGTAGAACCTATTACATGGCTGAAAAAGTCAAGACCAAGTTTTTCTGAGATTTCTGCTAGGGACATTTGACTTGAAGACATGAAATCTCTTCATTCCTACAGAATCACAAAGGAGAACTGATTGAGGGTATTGAGGGAGTTCTCAGATTTGTGGGTTGAAATCTATAATTGCATATACCAATGTAGGTACTTTTTGTTGTACTGGACTCTGCAATGGTATGAATAACGGGGAATTCACATTAACTCTGGTTAGAAGGCTTCTGGAGTCATTTCAACTCCCATCAGCTTTCACCTAGATATTATTGATCATGTCAGGGTAGGTGAGTACTGAAGTATGTGGTATGTGAGGTAGCCGCAGAGAAACAGGGCCATATGGCTTTGCAAACTTCCCTAACGCTATGATACCACACATACTCTCACCCTGGGATGGAGGGCTTGTGACCATAAGTTTGTGCTAGGAAGGGCAGGCTGCTTCAAATAAGGCACCATCTGGGACAGCTTATCCAGATGCAATTTCCCTTAGCAATTTTCCTATGCTCAGCTCCATTACCATAATGGATAGACTTCTATCATCTGTTCCTTAGGAATATTTTGTGATATCAGTGTTTACAGTGTTAGGATTTTTTTTTTTTTGGCAGTGAACTAAGGAGTGTGACAATTTATTGTCAGTGAATTGAAGAGTAAAATATTCCCTTGCTCTGAGCTCTTTGCTCAGTTTTGCCTCATGAATACCTTGTTCCAATTACTTGAGTCTGACACCAACTGTACAGAAGTAAAATTCTGACATGGAATTACATCACTGCAGATAAAATACCTTGTTTAAATCATAAAAACAATTTAGGATCTGATTCTTCACAACAGTGTCATAGTGCTTTATGCTGTTTTGCAATGACAAGCGGGCTTGTAAATTTTAAGCCAAAAATAAACATGGCATTTGAAATAAAATTGCCTTTTGTCTTCTTTAAATGTAATGGATAATAACATCTAAAGAACTGAGAAGGGTGGGGAATAATCTTCGTGTCTATGAGTCCATAATGCCAGTGTGTTTTCATCATTTGTTAGGGCCATGACCTCTTGCTGTATAATTTTGCCCACATATTTGATATTTTTCAAGAGAGAACTAAGAATAATATTTGGGAGTTGCCTGTCAAGTAGGGTTTCTCTAGTCCTCAATGTGGTTTACACAGTAAAAAACTCGTAATATAAGTTTGCAGGGTGTATTATTCAACCCATTACATAGGGTTTGGATATAAGAAAGTCTACACATTTAGTTGCATTAGAGGAAGTTTCTGAAGGACATGGCATTTAAACTGATCTTCCAAGGGTGCATACTAGTGTGGAGAAGCCATATTTTCTTAGCGGTAGAATTTTCCTCTAGGAAGAACCTTGTTGTATTTGATGAATATTCTGACAATTCTATTTTGGGTGGGGTTTTGAGGCCACTCAAGTGCCAGCTATGCACCAGACTTTTTGGTTTACTGAGTAGAGCAAGCAAAGTAAGTGTGAGCTTGATTTAACTCTTAGAAGAATAAAGAGGATTTTGAAGGCAGCAGAATTCAATAGATGGACAACAAACGAGGTGTCTTTAGGGAAGAGGTTTTCAGTGGAAGAAGAAGAGAGATCAATGGGAACTCACATTGGGTTTTAGGTAGGTGTTGCTACCATGTGAATCTTCTTTCCCATATTGCTGTGACATATTTTGTAAAATATCCACTTATAATGTATTGTGGAATTAGACCTACCAATTTCCTGCTTCAAGGCTATTACCAGAGACCTAGTCACACCCTGATTCCTAATGGGTGGGATCATGATGGCAGTGAATGTTAATTTTTTTCTGATCTGGGTTCTTAATGAAAGTTACAGAGCAGATACTTGAGGCTATATTTTCTCGCAAGTGTTGAAGTCCAAATAAACTTATTCTTGCTGGGAGCTTATTAAAGTATTATAGAAGGCATGAGACAGAGTGAATTTGGCATGTCTTTGTTAAAATTGAGGGCTCTTGCCAAAGAGGCATAGGGATGGGTGACCATTTCACTCCACATGGAGAAGGAAATGAAGAGCATTATTTAATTACAATATGGGTGAGTATGAAGGAAAGTGGTAGGAGACAAGGCTGGAAAAATAATCTAGAGCCAAAGTATGAAAGACCTTGAATGCCAAGATTAAGTATTTGGTTCTTATTTATTAGAAAAAAGAAAAGAAAGTCATAGAATAGTTGTTGTGGGTCGTTATTTGGATTTACACAATATTTTTTATTACTTCTAAAAATAATGCATTCTTATCATATAAAACCAAGTAATATAAAAAAAACATAAAAAAAGAAAATAGATATCCTGGTAACCTTACCACCTATGTTTTGTTATATTCTGTCTAGAATTTGTTGGCACAGACTTTAAAAAGTAAATATGTCATTGTGATGCTTTGACATGTCATGCTGCTTTGTCAGCTGCTGCACTTTATTTATTGAAGACTTGTGATCCAAGACCTACTGTAAGTGAATGACTGTGGTTCCTGTGAGGTCGTGGATCATAGTGACCAGAGCCCAGGAGAGGTCTCAGGAGGGGAAGAGTCAGGGTCAGTAAGGAGAAGCTGGGAAAGGCCAAGGAGAGATGGTGGGCTGCCTTTTGGGGGAGATAAGAGGCACAGAAGGGCTTAGGGAGCAATGAGTTCCAGATTTTGAAACTGAAATTGTTGAAAAGTTAAGCAAAACAGGGAGTCAGGATAGAACAGTTTGTCAGTTTCGATAGGAAGTTGCTAGGTTTGGCTTGAGAGGTATGTGTAGCTGTTAGCGAATCTGGGTAGAAACGTCTGGTGTGCATTGGAATATTCAGGCATGGTAACTAGGCTAGAGGACAGGAAGAGAGAAAGGAATAGTGGTTGAGTGTTTGCTCATTCACATCTCATTTAAATCCCTCATGCTTGCAACGTAGGAATTATCATCTCCATTTTATAGATGAGAAAATGCTCCGCAAGATTAAATCATTAACCCACACAGCTACTAAACGGCTGAGCTGAGATTTCAACACATGGCTCCCAATGCTAAGCTCTTCCGGTTTGCTACACAAACAAGTGTTGAAGGGGTAGAACTGAGTGGGGGAGATCACTAAAGAAAAAAGTATAGAGCTTCTCATATGGAAATATATATATAACTCTGTGTGTGTATGTGTGTGTATGTGTATGTGCGTCTATGTGTTTTGAGTGTTCATTACGATAGAACCCTGAAACTAAGAAAATAACCCCTCCCCCCACACACACTAAAAAAATATTTGTACAGTCATGGAGCTTACATTTTAGCAAGGGAGACAATCATTAGATTACAAAATATCCATTAATTTCAATTGGGATAAGTGTGGTTAAAGAGAGTTAGAAGGAATTAGTGTTTAATAAGGGGACCTGACCCAGTCTTGCTGGTCAGGGAAAATTTCTCAGAAGAAGTGACATCCTTCAGATATACATTTCAATGGAGGGAAAGGGCAGAAAGTTATTCCAGGCAGGCAGAGGGAATATCTTGAGAAAATTCTGAGGTGGGAGAGAGGCCTGCAGGGCAGAGGTTCAGAATGGCTAGAGCACAGGAGGAGGAAAATGGCAAGAGATTAGGCCGGAGCAGCAAGCAGGGTGCTTTCCTGCAGGGTCCTGAAGGACACTGTTTTGCAATGGTAATTCAGCCAATTAAAGAGTATGGGAAGGGAAGTGACATGTTTATTTAAATTTGTTTACTTAAAAGGCCTCTCAGGCTTGATGTGGAGAATAGATTAATAGGTAGTAAGGTATACCGCATTATCTTTTCTAATTCTGCATTCCCTCCACAGTTGGAAGATCAGATCTTTTCTTTTTACCTTGTGACTTTGTACCCCTTCCCACTAGACTGGGGAGTAATTGTACACACCTGCTAGAGTTTATTTAGTCTTGGCAATGTGACACGCATTGGTCAGAGGAATATTAGTGGATGTGATGTGGCCTGAGGCGCTCAGCGTCCATGGTTTGTCTTGGCCTCTTGCCTCTGCATCAGTCATGAGACAGCACGCCCATGCTCCACTGATCCCAGGATGAGACACAGGCAGACCTAAGCTAAGACAGCCTCTCAGTCTCAAGTGAGAAATACAAATGACTTGGTCTATAAGCCACTGAGATTTCATGGCAGGTTTTGCAAACACATACAGGAGGGTATCAGAATGAAAGCAAGGGGACGAATTAAAGGCGTAGGTAAGAGTTAATGGTAGATCAGACTAGGACAATGGCTGTGCAGAGATGATGGAAAGTACTGAATAGATTCCAGAGGTATTTAGGCTTTCAAGTTAGTAAAAGGGATGACCAACTGGATGCAGAGGTAATGGGAAAGAAAATGTAAAAGGTATTTCAACCAAAGATGCTTGCCGTATTGTCTAACCTTATGATCCTAAAGATAATTGAATATGCCCCGAGCTTTCAAATACTTTATGTTGTTTTACTTGTGACTATGAAGATCATTATTTTGGTGAAAATTTTCAATTGTCAAGACTCTTCCTCCTAGGAGCCCATGGGGAAGGCTGCAGGTCGCTGGGCATTTACTATTCCTCTCAAGGAGGTAATCCCAGCACAGGTTTTGGAGGACCTGTGGCCAGGGGCTAGTCAGAGCACAAACCCTGACTTTTGTCATGATTGATCACCTAATGTCCTGTTAAGGCTTTGGGGGTGTCATGGGCATGCCAACTTTTACTCTTAAGAAGCCCTAAACCTATCACTTTTACAAGGCAGCACCCCCTCCCTCCAATTTATTGTATTTTACTGCAAGATGCTTTTCAGGCTTTCTGCCTGAGGCACACTTTATGTCTGAACTTGGATCCACAGCTTTATAGCCTGCCCTTTCCCCACACAATTTCCCGATTAGTTCTGGGTAATTCTAATGGCTGGTTATTTTGTGTTGTTTTTTCCAGAGAAGCAATAAAATATTTTCTGTCCGTTAGTGAGCAGGAAGCAGCATGGATTTCATTAACATAGTGAGAAAATAAAGGTTGGCAGTTCAGTTGTTGGGAAAATGAGGTTGCAAACCCCACAAAGTCAAGAATCCAGGCAGAGTGTGACTCATTCTGTCTCTGAGCAGGCGGGGCTTGCCATCTTCAAGGGTCTGCCAGCAGCAAGCTTGCTGTGGAGGTTAGGGAATCAGAACCATTTGTGAGTCATTCATCAGGCAATTTAGCCTGTTCGATCTGATTTTCTTGGTTGTGCTTGCTGCATTTGTCTCTGTTAGATTGAACTTCAGCTTAGTTTGTCTGTCTTCTCCTTAACATGGGGCACAGCCATGATGAAAATTACTAAAAAACATAATGTAATATCATACTAAAAAATAATGCAATATCAAATAATGCAATATCATCTTTTACATTTTGTTGCCAGAATTAGGAAGATTAATTACAGTTAATTCTTAAATAAATGTTTTAATAAGTGAGTAAAGTTGAGATATATAATATCCTATTTTCCCTCCGTACATTCAACATTCCTTTGAGACTTTCAACGGAGCAGCTAATAAAGACTAACATATCAATGTGTATTTCTATCCTTTTCATTTCATAGTTCTGGAAGTCTAGGGGAAATATGGCCCAATAAAGGCGAAGAATATGACAAAGATCATTGTTGCAAGTGGTCTAAAAATTCTACCAGCCATATCCAGAAAAAAGCTCCTTCTTTTAGGTAAAACCAAATACAAAACAAATACTTTTCCCCCCCTCTTTCAATTATCAAAGACACAGGAGATTTGGAACCAGCCAACTTTGTTTTTTTCTAGTTCTGCCTCTGCCAATATTTATTATATGGCCTTGGGCTAGTCATGTAATACTTCTGAGCTGCAGAATTCTCTTGTGGAAACTGAGAATATTTTCTTGGTTGACCTCCATGAAGACCTTGTTAGACAAAAGTTTATGTTCTCCATTCTATGGGTTGGGAGTTGACACTAGTCTGGATCTGTTATTTTACAATGATATTTTTGTTGGTGTAGACACCTTTCAGAATTCACTCATCATTCTTTGACCTGATAATGATTTATTTTGACTGTATTGATTACCCTAGGTGCCATTCATTTTTCATGAGGAAGAAAAAAGAGCATCCTTTGTCTCCAATCTATTTAATATTTTTTCAAGGTATTTCTCATCTTTTTAATCTCACAAATCTAAATCTAGCAAAGGCAAATGTTAAGTCAAACACAAGAAATAAAATGAAATGCAAAGACAAAATCAAGCACACAAACCAACGAAAAGTGAAGCAAAATATTAGAGGCCAAAAAACTCCAAAGCAAGATTTAAACTATCCAGAGGGATCTAGCAAGGAACTCTGGCTTAAATTACCTACAAAATGACATCAGGTGAATATGACCTAACTGGCTTTGTAAAAAGCATTTAATTTCCTGGTTATGTTGGCATTTGCAGTAAGATTTCTTTGCTTTAGCAGTTGACTTTCATTACTTTAGCATCTCCTCCACAGGCTGCTTCCACTTGATTCGTTTCTGAAGATGCCCTGTCTGTAATGGGCGCCTCAAAGGACATTTCAGACAGAACTGAAGATGACTTTTGAGCAACCCCCACCCGGAATGTGTTACCATTCACCCATTCCTGGGAAGGGGTCCAGAGTATACCATCCCAAATTATGCCACTTTGGCAGATTTGATGATCTCAGATGGGATTTGGCTGGCAGAGAATCATTAATATTCTTCATGGTTGCAAAGTGTCAGAACCTTTGGAACTTCATTCTTGTTAAGATATAGACTTGACTTTCTGACTCTTTCCTTCCAGTGAGGTGTTTCGTATTTGTAGCCTGAGAATGTTTTCTGTGAATTGTCCTAGATCCCTTTGAAATAACTCTCTGTTTTACCTATGAAGGCTTAGCCTTATTTACTGCCAGCCTTTCAAATATAAAGCTAAGTTTTTAAAGAAAAATAAATGTGTTTAAAGGCAGGAAGTCTACAACATGATGCATGTTACTTGGAAATGTTCAATACTTTTGCCACATAATGTTTTATGACTTTCAAGGGACAGAAACCAGAATTCTATGTGGCTTGGGTGGATTTTTGTGCACAGTAATCTCTAATGTATCAAACTTAGAGAAATTAATGTTAATTTATCTAGTGCATACTTCCGGAGGATCGTCAGCATTTAATGGCCATCATTACAGTTGTATTCTTAATTCTGCTTCCTTTACTTATTTTTCTAATTTTTTAAAAATTTTTTATTTGAGTGAGAGAGAGAGCATGAGTGAGGGAGAGGGGCATAGAGATGGAAGGAAAGAGAGAGAGAGAGAGAGAGAGAAAGAGAAAGAGAATGAATGAGAGAATCCCAAGCAGACTCCATGCTCAGCATGGAGCCTGGCACAGGGCTCTATCCCATGACCCTTGCTTGGATCATCAGCCAAGCCTAAATCAAGAGTTGGATGCTCAACTGACTGAGCCACCAGGCACCCCCATTCATTTATTAAAAAACCCTACTTAACCTACAAGATGACAGACACTGTGCCAGTTCTGAGGACACAAAGAGGAACATACTAGAGTGCTCAGCTCATTTGGACTACTTCAGTTGGCATATATGGAGGCTTTTGTTGAAAATTAGGTCAAGTACTTATGAAATCTTAATTTTTGCTACTTAAATTACATAAATGGTTTGCACACAAAATGGCCCCAGAAAATTTTGGCTTACTGAGTAGAAATAATCCAAACTATTTTTATTTTCTAGAATGGCTTACCATTAAAGACTATCCTAATAAAGAACAACAACAAATATATATATTTTCCTAAATACAGTTAATAATTATTTTTAGTTCTTCACATACATGCTTAATTTCTTGGTCACAAGGAATCTGCTCACATCTTTGAAATAAAAAAAAATAGACTGTGTGCATGTGTTGAGTGTGGCATCCTCATGTACAGTCCAAAGTGGCTGCCGGTTCTGTCTTCTGGAGGCCAAAATTTATATCTGACTTCGAATTGCTTATTCTTATTTTGTACTGGAATATAAATAAGAACAGATTCTGCATAATTATAATTTTCCCACAATTTGATACATTATTTTAAATAGAAATTAAAAATAATTTCCGGGGCACCTGAGTGACTCAGTTGGTTAAGCATCTGACTCTTGATATTGGCTGCAGTCATGATCTCACAGCCTTTGGGATCGAGTCCTGCATCGGGCTCCACACTGAGCATAGAGCCTACTTGGGAGTTCTCTCTCTCTCTCTCTCTCTCTCTCTCTCTCTAGCTCTGCCAACCCCCCAAGCCTCTCTCTCTCAAAATAAATGAACAGACATTTTTTTTAAATTAAAAATAATTTATATCATATACATCTGTCTCCTAAGTTATCCATATTTCTAGGTGACTTTAGGGCTCTGGATTGACCATACACATAATATTAAATCTTAGTGTTTACATCTTTTTAAAGCTTCAGGATATGCTTAAAGGGAATTTCTAACAACCTAAACATTGAGGTTAGCTACGTATCCAAAGGTCATCTGAAAGGATGAATTTTTTTCACATAGGTTTTTCATGTTTCTTCCCTTCCTCTCATGTATGTTTGTTTTGTCAAGTGTGTCCTCATTACTTGAAAGAGAAATTTCCCTGAAAAGAAAAATGTTTTATTCTTTACTTACTACTCAGTTCACACCAAACTTGACCAGGGACATAGGTTTGGAGATTCTTGCTTTCATTCAGAGCTAAAAATAGGTACTTTTCAGATTTTTCCCTACTATGTGATTCTCATACATCTATGAGAATCCCTGGTGTCATGAGAGAAAACAGTTAAGGGTTGATTTATTGAATTGCTAATTCATACCAGGTAAAAGGAGGAGGGAGGTGTGTGATGCTGAGGGTAAAGCAAAGTCATATCCTTCTGAAGAAGGAGGGAGGCCTTCCTGCCCCTCAGAGACTAAAGTAATTTTGGTTTAGCCCCAGCTCAGTGTCTGAAAATTCAGAGCAATTATCACCATGTCAGTAACTTCTGACATATTTCTTCCTTGTGGTTTCCTCTGGACTTTTTCCACTAGTGTTATAAGACATAGTACATTAATGGAAAAGTTGGGGTAGAATAAGGTCAACAGATCAGAAGGTGATTGCCATTGAAAAAGTAGTTACAGTTTCCAAGAGGAGGAGTCATGCCAAGCTTTGGGGGGCCACACGGGGAAGCATGAGGGTCAGCATGAGACAGAGGTGGCAGAGGGAATGTGAGCAAGAGCCTTTACTGTGATTTCTGTGAGAAGGACCAGGCAAGGCAGGGTAAGCAGGCTTGGAACTGGCAAGATGAACAATTTCATCAGGCTCTGGGGCATAGGAGCGGTCTCTCATTGTCTGGGGTGGTTGAAGCAGGTGGATAGCGGCCCAGAGTGTGAGGCCAATGAAGGAGGGGGTTGGAGGTGTGGGCTTTGCATTGCTTGGTTTGCATTTGAAGAGCTTGCTCCTAAGTGAGTGGCTTACTATCCCTAGGACTTGGCCAACTCTGGGAGGGTCAGCAAAACCCCAGATGTTAAAGCATCAGACTACATGGTTAAAAAGACATATGGTAATACAACTCACTCTAACTTTCTATCTTGGTTCTTCCTCTTATAGACCTAGACTGAAAGTACAGGCTCTTCATCAGGGTCCACAAAAGTTCTAATCACAATAAGAATTTTATTAGCTTAGTCTTGGAGTGTTATAGGAAAGTTATAAGAAGTTATAAACAACTGTGGGCTTTATCTCTTTTTCTGCCTTTGTCTAGCTTCTTATTCCCTGTCTGATGCAATTTCCCCTCCTTGCCTCTGGCAGGAAAATTCTTACATTTAGTGCCTCCAAGGTCTTAGCTTCTACTCAACCAGGAGTTTCAAATGATTTTCTGAGCATTGGTGGATCTCTTCTTCTTATGATAAGGCCTTCTGTCAACTGCTACGAAAATAAAAATTCCCTATCTCATACTGATACCATCATAAACATATATAACCATCAAACTGATAAGCTGGCTAGAGAGAACTGAAAATAACCAAAGCAAAAAGTGATTTTAAATTAACCATAAAGTTGAAGCGAATGTGGAGAATGTGGCACTGTTGAATCCTAAGTGACAGTTTTGGCAGAAGCATTGATAAACATACCAAGACTTTGCTCCCTGAGGCAGGATGTGATCTGCAAGCTTGTGTAGAAGGAATTTATTATATATGCTTATATTATTACAATGCAATTTGTGTTATCACTTTGGGGGAACAAGGATGGTTTGCTACAAAGCATAAGAAAGGGCTCCTGGGTATATAAAGCATTGGCCTCTGAGGGATGAAGCTGTCTTTATGACTCTATACCACACATGTCCTTGGTTCTTCTGTCAAAATGACCTAGGAGCATCTTTAAATATCTCCTGTCACAGGACATGCGTGATGGTTAATTTTACGTGTTAACCAGGTTGGACTGTGGGATATCCAGATATCTGGTAAAACATTATTTGTGGGGATGTCTGTGAGGGTGTTTCTAGAAGAGATAGCATTTGATTTAATGAACTGGATAGAGATCACTTTCACCTTGTGAGTAGGCATTGATGCACTCCACTGAGGGCCTGAAGGAAACAAAAAGGAAGAGGAAGGGCAAATGTGTTCTCTGTTTGAGTTGGGACATTCATCCTCTCTTGCCTCGGACATTAGTGCTCCTGGCTCTTGGCCCTTTGGACTTCTACTGAATTACACCCCCAGCTTTCCTGGTTCCTTATTGGTTGTTTCTCTGGAAAAATAATGCAACAAGAGTAACTGGGACCAAGGATTCCTGGTACATGAAATAAAAGCTGTGTAATTTGTTTGCTGTGTTCCCTTGGATATTTCTGGGGCATACAATCTTCTCATCTACAAAATGAGAATAATGTCTGCATCATATTATTGTGCAAATTAATCGAAAGGATGTATTTTAACATTTATCCTTGAGTGTAGTACTGCTGGTGGCTACCATTCTCTGGTTAAATTGATCTCAAGTACAATTGAAATCTAAATCTCAGCATAATAAGCACTTTTTTTTTTTAAAATTTTTTTTTCAACGTTTATTTATTTTGGGGACAGAGAGAGACAGAGCATGAACGGGGGAGGGGCAGAGAGAGAGGGAGACACAGAATCGGAAACAGGCTCCAGGCTCTGAGCCATCAGCCCAGAGCCCGACGCGGGGCTCGAACTCACGGACCGCGAGATCGTGACCTGGCTGAAGTCGGACGCTTAACCGACTGCGCCACCCAGGCGCCCCATAATAAGCACTTTTATTTGCCTGAAACTAATTGGCATGATATTTGTTACAATATTCAGATGTTCTAAAAAAAGAAATTGGACGGAAATTTACTTTTTAAATATGTATTCACCCATGTTCTTATCAGCTACAAACCTCTTGAGCTGAACTGGAGGGGTAATCAAGTCATATGGTGTGAGATACTCCCCTTGTATGGGGCCTGGGCTGCCAACTGTAGCTTTAGCTTTGTCATCAACAGGTAAATGGTGCTTCCAGAAGCCAGAGAGAGAGAATGCAGAATGGGAGCATGAAGAGCTCTCAATGAAGAGCTGCCAGAGATTTTTTGCTGATTTGCATCCAGAGAAATCAGGAATTCACTGCTCAGGTACCTTGATTTTTCCATAGCTACTTCCTCCTTATTTCCAAGTAACTATTAAACAGGTCTTTAGCTCCCACTATGCATGGTTCAAACCAAGTAAAGAAAGGCCTGTCATAGGACAGCTTCTGCTTTTCAACCCTTTCCTATCTTTTAAACCAAAGTTTAGGATTACTCAAAAACATGATATCATAATAAAAGGAGTAGCTAATAGTATCCTTCTGTACTTTTCCCTAGGTGTTCTGCATTATAAATTTAAGTTATATTTAATGGGTAAAATTATCAGTGTATTTGTGGCTAATCACTGAAGTCAGGGTGTGGGACAGACTGGAAAGCAGAGGATTAAACAGCCCCCATAACCCATATTCTGTTAGTTCTGAGAGACTGAATATCTAAAGGGACAATGGCTAGACCATATATAAATATAGAACTTTGCCCAACAACCAGCAACAACCTGCTCAGGAAACCAACCCCTCATCTACAATAAACAAGCCAGGAAGACAGCCAGCTATAACTCAGACTTGAAGGAAGCCAGATTTCTATCTCTAGTGACAATTCAAGAAGGTAAATAATGAGCTCTGTAGCAATTGGCCCCAAATAGCCAGAACGTGATTAATAACTGACACCTTCCCTGTTTTTTCCCATGTCCAGTTTATGACCAACAAGAGAAAGCCAAATGTGTATTCCTAACCAATCACAGAGCACTTCTAGTTAGACCACCTGCAGCTTCCTTGTGCCAACAGCTTCCAATCAGGGTACACTTGAAGCCCTCCTTTTTTTTTAACCTGGAAATTTCCAACTCCTCTGCCTGCCTTTGAGTCTATACCCAAACACAAGTAATAATGGTGACTCCCTTGCTACAGCAAGTTCAGAATAAATAGTCTTTGATTTCCTTATTTGGTTAGTGCTCGTTTATTTCCACAGTACTGAGAAGGATGAGAGGGCTGAGTGCAGATGGCTCCATACAAACCCTTCCCTGTGGGAAAACTTGGTGGCTGCCAAGACTGGGCAATGGCGTCTGTCTTCTAGGTGGACAGCCCTGTGGGTTTGTGTGTGAGTAGGTGAACGTAAAGACACGAGTGTATGTAAGCAATCAGACTTCACCTCTTAGCAATGAACCTGAGAGAATGGGTATAGAAATGGCAAAAACAGAGCAGTGCAGCTCCCCCAAAGGTGTCTGAGAGGACTAGGTGGATAGCCAATAGCAAAGAACCATAAAATATAGACCGAGCAGTACTTTCAACTGTCCAATGTGCTGCAGTGAAATTTCAAAAATTATTGACTTTGGCAATTTTGTAACAATATTTTTCTAACTTTTAAACTGCTTTTGACATAGCCTTGAAATTCATTTAAAAGGATTTTTCCCCTACCTTAAACACATCAAAGTAGGGCTTTAGGCAAAGAACTAACTCGGAGTTTTACTCCTATGAAAGTCAATTTGGAAAAGGTAAACTCACAAAGTCAAAGTGAAGTTACCAGAAGCATCATCAGAAGAAACAAAGTCCAATTAAAGCTACTAACAACATAGCATTTTTACTGTTTCACTTACCAAAAATAACTGTAGACATGACACAGTTGTGATTAAGACCTTCTAACTCAAGAATGGATCTTCCTCACCTCACTGGTTTTCAGTGCTAATGGAGCTTCATTTACTTTATCGTTCTTTATTTGTGTACTCTTGGTTACAGAGGTCATCACTGCAATGCTGAGAGTTCCTCCCTGGGTTTTTAAGAATCTGGCGGCTTCTATTTACCCACTTAGGGTGGTAGTTCTTAACTGTGGTAGCTCATTAGAACCATCCTATCTCAGGCCAATTAGATCATAACCTCTCAGTGTGTTTTTAAAAATACCTCTCCAGGTGATTCCAATATGCACAGAGTGTTGACAAACCACTCTCCTAGAAAGGGCAAGATTTCCTTGACAGTAAATGTCACCTTGAATTGTATTCACTTTGCCTGAGGGTTGTCAGAATTTAATAAAGCGACATTTACCTTGTCCATTTTATTCTATTTTTTTTATTAAAAAATTTTTTTTAATGTTTATTTATTTTTGAGACAGAGAGAGACAGAGCATGAACAGGGGAGGGGCAGAGAGAGAGGGAGATACAGAATCTGAAACAGGCTCCAGGCTCCGAGCGGTCAGCACAGAGCCCGACGCGGGGCTCGAACTCACGGACCGTGAGATCATGACCTGAGCCGAAGTCAGACGCTTAACTGACCGAGCCACTCAGGCGCCCCTACCTTGTCCATTTTAAAGAGATGGTAACACAGATGTTACAGACTGACTCCCTGGAGCCTTGCCTGGCGTGTCCAGTGCTGCTGTCCCAGGATCTAAGGGCAGTGGTGGTCGGTGGTGGTAACCAGACTTGGAGTAACGGGACAACAGAAGGCACATTTATCTATTCCTTCTCTGTTGCTTCAGTTTTTCAGCATGGAAATGATTAGCTAGCTGGCATAGGAGGCAAAGTGGTGAGGAGTGATCACATATCAGCTTGGTTGTGTGAACAGTCAGTTATGACACAGTGTGACATGCTGGCTCTGTTAGATAGTACAGTGTCTTGTCACCAGTGCCAGTGACCGCCCAGGGGACATGGGACCTACAGGTATGGAAGCACCTTTGCACTGATGAATGGAGAAAGCCTTGAGAAACTTACTTGGAGGCGTGGAATCTGTGCCCCCCAGTCACAGATTTTAATGCAGAATTAACACCAGGCGACTCTGTATGAGGGATTTTGGTTTTTAGAATTCACGAGATCACAAACGAAGTACGATCTCTTTCAGGACAGAGCAAATCAGAACTGTGTGACCAAACCATTAAAACGCTCCATACCTGGGCAATTAGAGGAGGATGGCAGGAGGGCTGGCCCCGTTGCCAGTCTGCTCCTGCGGCAGCAGAGGTCTGACCTCCCAGCTTCTGTTGACTGGATCTTTCCTCCAACAGATATGTCTGGGGACAACATTTGATGCCTCCTGGCAGGTGCATAACTTAGAAAGGGCTCTGCATTCATGATTTACTTTGAACATGTTTTTGTAGAAATGACTGCTTTAGATTGTTTCTTCATTTCTCCTACCCTTTCAACTGTTAGAGCCACGTCCCCTGTTAATGGGTGTGGTTTTCTTTAGAATTTGGAGAGATAGAAATATTCTCATTGTTTTTGAGCTTCTTGTTGATCTAGAATAAAAGAGGACAGAATAATATGCACCCCCACTCAGGTGAAATAAGTGTGCCAAAGGTACCAGTTTGGGCACAATCCCTTTCAGAGCTGGGCGAGGTGCGCTGGCGGGCTGGGTTGTGTCTTTTTTGCTTCCCTTAACTGATGACTACTCTTTCAAGAGCACAAAGTTCATCTGTGAGTAAAATCACTCCAACATTACCACTGCTTCCACCATTCAGCAGATTCTCGATGACATTTGCAAGTAGAATCAGAAGCCATAAAGAATATTACAGTTAAAAATTTTTAATTAAAAATTTTTAATAGACATTTTTAGAGCAGTTTTAGGTTCACAACAAGACTGAATGAAAGTACAAAGATTTCCCATATGCCTGTTGTCCCCCACACGCATAACTTCCCCATGATCAGTGTCCCCTACTAGACTAGTACATTTGTTGCAATTAATAAACATACATTAACACATTATTATCACCCCAAGTCCAAAGTTTATATTGGGGTTTACTCTTGGTGTTGTACATTTTATGGGTTTGTAGAAATTTATAACGACACATATCCACTGTTAGAGTGTCATACAGAGTAGTTTCACTGCACTAAAAGTCCTCTGTGCTCTGCCTTCCCCTCCCCTTAAAATTTAAATTTAATTAATATATTACTAAACAGTTCCAGAACTATGTTCATTTATTCAACACCTATTGTGTGAATGCTTATCAAGTGCCACACACTGATCTAGGCACTGGAGATACAGCAATAAACAAGCAGCTCAAGACCTGTTGTCTCCCGAGTCTTATATTTTAGAGGGAGAGAAATAAATAACAAACAAGCACAAATTCAGAAAACAATTAATGTTGTAGAGAAGACAGATGGGTGACATAATAGAGAGTGATTGGTGTGGGAAGAGTCAGGGATCCTCCATAATGGATGGTTGGGGAATCGCCTCTCTGAGATGGGAGCACTGAGCTGACATCTGAAATATGGGGAAGACTGGGCCATGCAGAGATTGGGGGAAGTGTTGCATAGAGCAAAGAACAAATTTAGGTTTTCCCCCAGATAGGAATAAGTTGGTAAATTTGAGAAATGGAAAGAAGGCCTTTGTGCCTGAGGCATAGTGAGTGAACTGGAGAGGAGCAGAAGGGAGGGGGCACCAGGGGGTGGGGGCAGAGAGGTAGGTGGGGCTGGACAGCACAAAGCTTCCTGGGTCATGGTAAGGCACTGATTTTTTTTTCCCTAAGTGAAATGGGGAGGCAATGTAGGGTTTTAAAAAGGGGTATGAAAATTTTATGAAAATCACTGCAACTACTTTGTGCAAACTATGGAACATTGTGAACAGAGCAGTGAACCCACATTGAAAGCTGTAAGGTGGGTTAGGAGTCTACGGAGGATCTAGGGGAGGGGCAGGAGGTGACTTGTGTGAAGATGGATGCAGTAGAGATGGAGGGAAAGGAAGAAGAAGGTAGAATCCAGGGGCTTGATGGATCAGACATGGGGTAAAGGAACAAGGACAATCAAAGGTCAAAGGTGACTGTGGTAGCGACATTTACAAGACAGAGAAGAATAAATAAGGAGCAAATATTTTTGTTTAGTTTTGTTGGGGGGGTGCTTGGCGAAATCAGTAGTTGTGTGAGACCCTTTAAGTTTGGGAAGGCTACTAATGTGCTCATGTAGAATCGGCAGTTGAATGTTCAAATTTGGTGCTTAAGAGGGAGGATGGGGCTGAAGATGTAAATTTGGGAGTCATCAGGGAATAAACTGTATTTAATGTCAAGGGACTAGATGAGATAATCTAAGAGAAATGAGCAATAAGCTGGCGGGGGCGGTTTGAGGTCAAGAGAAGACTGATTTATTTACATTTACAGTAGTGCTACCAGAACATGTTCATTAAATGATGGTTACAGAGGTGAATTGGTCAATGTTAGTGTCAAACGGCAAAATCTGGAAGCCTCGTTGTAAAGTCTTCCCTACCACCTCATCCAGCAGAATTAATTATTCCCTTGTCTCTACTCTCATAGGGTTTGCTCAATAATATTTAAAATATTTTATTATGGTAGGTTATGTAAATATCTGTCTCCCAGGTGGATAGTGGGAACTCTTGGGAGAACAGGTGTCAACTATGTCAAGCCTTTTTTAGGCACAAGATGTGTGTGATCTCAGTTACACTTCACAATAGCCCTTTATGGAAGACATAATCTTCTCTAGTCTACAGATGAAAACTTCAGGCTCAAAGAGGCTGAACAGAGTAACTGACATAATCTGGGTTGGAAGCAGAGTTGAGATTCAAGTACAGACCTGCCTGCCTCTCAACCACACGCTTTTCCTTGCTGCACTTCTTTTTCAATGTGTTCTGCCATGTATCCTGGTGCCTGCTTAGCCCAGCTACCCATCAGGCACACACTAACCTGAAATTCAACAAAGGTGAGCACTGAAAACAAAGCTACAGTAAGAAACCTTAAAAACCTGCAATTCAATTGCTCTTTCATTCTCTTGTGTTTTTAAAAAAATTTTTTTAATGTTTATTTATTTATTTATTTATTTTTTAATTTTTTTTCCCCAAAGTTTATTTATTTTTGGGACAGAGAGAGACAGAGCATGAACGGGGGAGGGGCAGAGAGAGAGGGAGACACAGAATCGGAAACAGGCTCACAGGCTCTGAGCCATCAGCCCAGAGCCTGACGCGGGGCTCGAACTCACGGACCGCGAGATCGTGACCTGGCTGAAGTCAGACACTCAACAGACTGCGCCACCCAGGCGCCCCTTTAATGTTTATTTTTGACACAGAGAGAGACAGAGCATGAGAGGGGGAGGGGCAGAGAGAGAGGGAGACACAGAATCCAGAGCAGGCTCCAGGCTCTGAGCTGTCAGCACAGAGCCCGATGCGGGGCTCGAACTCACAGACTGCGAGATCATGACCCGAGCTGAAGTCGGACGCTCAACCGACTGAGCCACCCAGGCGCACCTCGTTCTCTTGTTTTTAATAATATAGTCCATTTGTTGAGTTAGGGGGAATATTCCAGATTGTTCAAACCCACACAGGTCCTTCTATTGGAGTCCCGCTGCATGTCTTAATCAGGAGAAAGACAAAAAGATGGGAGCTGGTGCTGGGGATCCGTTGAGTTGTTGGCAGCCGCTGAAGCTCCACTTGGGAACCGGCTGGGGAGAAGGAGCAGTGGAAGGAGGAGAATGTTTGGCTACGTAAGTGAACATGGTTTGCTGCAATTAGGCAACTACACAGAGTCAGAGGATGTAGTTCTTTTTTTTTAAATATCAAAATGAATATTTCCTTTTGTTCGGGAGCTTTCCTTCTCAGGAGTCTATTGTCAAATTTGTCACATTATGATGATAACCTCAAGCAATTTGTTTGCAAAAAAGTTGCAAGATTTCTTTTGGGGATCTTTGGTATTTGTCACAGTCTTCAAGTAGACTTGTTTGTTAGTTTCACCTAAATTTGAGGTAGCAAAACAGTTTTGACCGGTTGCCAGAACGGTAGCTGCTGGCACTACAGTCAAATATTTACTCTAACTGAATGAAACCAACGTACTAAGCCTGATCTGTGCTATGTTAGCCCACTGCACTCACTTGTGTTCTGTTCTAATACACCTGAAGTCAGCTGGCCTGAGCGGGGACCTTGCAGGTCCTGACCCTGTCACACTACCATGGGATTCACACAGTTCAATGTTTACCAGGTGCCTGCTCTGTGTTGCTGACATTTTTCTACATACTTTGGGAGCTACAAAAGAATTACTGTCCTGAGGAATTTTCATGTGATTGGGATCTCAGGATTTGAACAGGTGTTTAAGCCACCACAGTGGTGGGACTCAGTGTAGAGCCCCGATCATTTATTCAAAAAGCCCATATTGTTTACCGGTTATGTACGCAGACATTGAGTTAAGAACTTCAGAAAGTTTAACTAAGAAAACAGTGTTCTGCCCTCAACGAGCTCAGATGTAAAAGAAAAGCAGACAAATTAAAAATGACTAATTTAGGGGCGCCTGGGTGGCTCAGTCGGTTAAGCATCCGACTTCAGCCTGGGTCATGATCTCACTGGTCCCATGTTTGAGCCCTGTGTTGGGCTCTGTGCTGACAGCTCAGAGCCTGGAGCCTGCTTCAGATTCTGTGTCTCCTTCTCTCTCTGCTCCTCCCCCGCTCACGCTTTGTCTCACTCTGTTTCTCAAAAATAAATAAATGTAAAAAAAAATAAAACATAAAAATAAAGATGACTAATTTACAGTATGGAAAATAACTTGATGTAGAGAGGAACAGGATGCTTTGGGGACAGATAGGTGGAAATCCTAAGCCCACTGAGGACCCCTGAGAAGGCTTTTTGGAAGAAGGCAAGATTGAGTTAATTGTAAAGAATGAGCAATAATTAGCCAGTTGAAGAAGGCGAGGGAATGGGGATGAGCATTCCTGGAAACAGAAGAGGATTTGCAATGGTAAAGAGGCGAGGGGTTGGTTGTAATTCCGTGTGGCTGGAGCACTAGGTGAACGTGGTGTGCTGGGCAGCAGTGAAATGTGAGTTGGAGGCAGGCAGGCACAAGATAAGCAGCTGCCTAGTTTTGCAAAGGAGTATGGATTTCACCCTGAAGGCAATATAAAGCCTCCACCGAGAGACTTTAAGCAGGTTTGCATTTAGGAAATAATACTCCAGAAGGAGTATAGATAATGGCTTTGAAAATAGACACAACCATAGCGAAGAGGCTGGGAAATTGCTGCAATAATCCAGTTTTGAAATTTTCAGGGTATAAATTTCAGCTTGTGGGAGTTGGACTGGAGAAATAAGACAGTTTAAAATGTAGATGTAGGAGATGAAATCAGAGATTGTTAATTATTTTAATGTTGCCGGTTAGGGAAGGAGTCTAATTAAGTCGTGATTTCTGTCTTAGCTGGAATGGATGAAAGACATGGTGGTCTAGGTCTGCTGGTGGAGGAGGCAGGGGAAGGGGAAAATAATGAGTGAACCTTAGAGCATGTTATCTTTCCGGTACTTGTTCTGCATCCAACTGGAGATAGCCAATAGGTAGAGACTGGAATGTACAGACGGGAAATCATCTCAAAATATGCAATATTTAGAGCCAGGGCAGTTAACGCAGAAAAGAAAAATTAATGCAGGTATTTCTTAGACAAGCTGATTACACTCATGGTCATACTCTAGACATTGTCATTTTAATACGTCTAACCCCTCCAAAACCTTAATTTCATCCATCCCACTCTCTGACCACTATTTCCCAAATTTATAACTCACTCCCTCTAGTGTACTAACTCCAACGATGTACCTACACCCACTGGGGCCCATAATCCCCTGCTTACATCTTTTTCATCAAATAGTATTTCACCAATTTTTCACTATCTCCTACCCCTTCAATGCTCATGATCACTGCTTATGCACCTTAAATTTGTGGTCAGTCATTTTAATCACTTTCTTTCTTCTTCTTGCTTCATTGCACTTACTTGACAAACAATAACCCTGATTAAGTCCAAACCTTTGCCTACTTTTAGTGCCTGTGACTGAAACTGATTGTGATTGGGAAAAAACACACAATCACACTGACTGGTCTCCTTTTTACATCCTTGACCTTGGATTTCAGGTGGGTCCTTCAAGTGCTACCTGACAATCAGATGATATATCCTTATCTCTTATTGTATAAAATGGCTATTTTATATCTTCTGTCATGTCTTCAAATCCTTGCCCCCTTCCCCAAACAACTCCTAATCCCTTCTTCACTCCCAGGAGATGAATTTACTTTCTATTTCACTGAAAAAATTAGATAATTGGATAATTTACATGAAAACATCTATAGAATCCCTCCATCACCTCTCTCTCCCCATCAGAATCTAGCACACATATTCTGCTTTCTTGTCCATTGCCATAAATAATGTCTGCACATTCATATTGGAAACCAGACGTTCCAAATATGTATGTACTAGATCCCATGTTCTCTCGCCACTCGGGGACATCACTGTGACAATCCTTCTCTATCTCATCAATTTTTCACTCTCTGCTCAACCATTCTCATTAACACACAAACTGAAATGTTCTCCATTGGAAAATAACCTTCTCTCTCACCATCATTTTTGCTCCTCTTGGCTGCCAAATTCCAACTCCCCTTCTTGTGTTCATTCTTACTTATCCTCCAATCAGGGCTTCATCTCCACCAAAACTGCTCTTGTCAAAGTGACCAGGGGCCTCCGTGGAACCCACTTCAGCTCTCATTATCCCTTTCTGTAGCACTTGACATAGCTGATGACTCCCTGCTCTTTGTTATTTCCTTTGGATTTCAGCATCCCAGCCTTCTTTGCTTTTCTCCTCCATTGCTGGTTACTCCTTCTAAATTGTCTTTGCTGATCTCTTCCTTCTTAATATTTGACTGCCTTAGGTCTCAGTTTTTGGTCCTTTTTATTTCCCATCATAACTCATTTTCTTAGTCATAATCATCCTGTTACATAACTTTAAATACTGGGTATATATGCTAATGACTCCTAAATTTAGAACTTCTGTCTAGACTGTTCTCCTGAATTCCCCCCTGCTTGCTTAATATTTCCACTTAGTTGTGTAGTAGACATGTCAAGCTTTCCAGGTCCCAAAGTGACCTTCCAACCATCTCTGCCACCTTGACATTGTCTACCCACGGTTTTCCTCATCTCAGGTGATGGCAACTCCATTCTTCCAGATGTTCAGGCCAACAATCTTGAGTTGTCCTTAACTCTTTTTTGTCTCTCATATCCTATATCCAGTCCACTAGGAAATACTGTTGGACATAACTTTCAGACATAAATAGGAACTGACCACTTTTCACATATCACCATTTGCATCCTGTGTAGACCACTGCCATCTCTTGTGTGGATAACTGCAATAGCCTCCTGATAGGTCTTCTGCTTCTACTCCTGCCTCTTTACATCTATGCTGAAAATACCAGCCAGGTGATCGTTTTAAAATGTAAGCCAGATAGCATACCTTCTAGGCTCAAAACCCTACCATGGCTGCTTATCTCACTCAAAGTAAAAGTACTTACAATAATCTAAAAATCCCTGCAGGACTTGTTCCCTTGTTGTTCCTTGAATATTTCAAACATGTTCATGCCTCAAGACCTTTGCACTTGCCCTCCTTCTGCTTTACTTGTTATAAACATGGCCAACTCCTCATGTCTGTCAAGTCTTTGATTAACCGTTACCTTCTCAATGAAATCTACCCTAACTACCATAGTTAGGCTTACCAGCTGCCCTCCCAGCCCCTTGGCCCTTGTGATCCCCTTTACCTTGTTCTACTTTTTATGTAGCCCTTATAATTTTAATATGCTATATAATTTACTTATTTATTATGTTCATAGCTTGTTGCCTAATGTAAATTCACAGAGATTTTTGTGTTATTTTATTTTTCTAAGTTTTTTTAAAGTATTTTTTTAGAGTTTATTTTGAGAGAGAGAGAGAGAGAGAGAGAGAGAGAGAGAGAGCATGCACATGCATGCAAGTTGGGGAGGGGCAGAAAGAAGGAGAGAGAGAATCCTAGGCAGGCCCCACACTATAAGCGCAGAACCCAGCGCAGGTCTGGGACTCAGGAATCATGAGATCATGACCTGAACCTAAGGTGCACGCTTAACTGACTGAGCCACCCAGGTGCCCCTCTTTTTCCAAGTTTTTACTTAAATTCCAATTCATTACACTATAATATTAGTTTCACGTGTAGAATTTAGTGATTCATCACTTACATACAATACCCAGTGTTCATCAAGCAAGTACCCTCCTTAATACCCATCACCCATTTAGCCCATCCCCCTGCCCACCTCTCCTCCAGCAACCCTCAGTTTGTTCTCCATAGTTAAGAATCTATTTTATGGTTTGCCTCTCTCTCCCTCTTTATTTTTCCTATCCCCTATGTTCATCTGTTTTGTTTCTTAAATTCCACCCATGAGTGAAATCATATGGTATTTGTCTTTCTCTGACTGACTTATTTCACCTGGCATAATACTCTCTAGCTCCATCCACATCTTTGCAAATGTGTGTGTGTGTATACCACATCTTTATTCATTCATCTGTTGATGATCATTTTGGGCTTTTTCCAAAATTTGCTATTGTTGATAATGCTGCTATAAACATCAGAGTGCATGTATCCCTTTGAAATCAGTATTTTTGTATTCTTTGGGTTAAATACCTAGTAGTGCAATTCCTGGATCATAGGATAATTCTATTTTTAATTTTTTGAGGAACCTCCACACTGTTTTCCAGGGTGGCTGCACCAGTTTGCACTCCCACCAACAGTGTAAAAGGGTTCCCCTTTCTCCACATCTTCTCCAAAGCCTGTTGTTTCCTGTGTTGTGAATTTTAGCCATTTTTACTCATGTGAGGCAATATCTCATTGTAGTTTCAATTTGTATTCCCCTCATGATAAGTGATGTTGAGCATTGTTTCATGTGTCTTAGCCATCTGTATGTCTTCTTTGGAAAAATGACTATTCATGTCTTCTGCCCATTTTTAACTGGATCATTTATTTTTTGGGTGTTGAGTTTTATAAGTTCTTCATATATTTTGTATACTAATCCTTTATGTCATTTACAAATATCTTCTTCCATTCCATAGGCTGACTTTTAGTTTTATTGATTGTTTCCTTCACTGTGCAGAAGCTTTTTATATTGATTAAGTACCAATAGTTTATTTTGTTTTTGTTTCCATGGCCTCGGGAGATGTATCTAGTAAGAAGTTGCAATAGCTGATGTCAAAGAGGTTACTGCCTGTGTTCTCTAGAGTTTTTATGGTTTGCTATCTCACATTTAGGTCTTTCATCCATTTTGAATTCATTTTTGTGTATGGTATCAGAAAGTATACCAGTTTTATTCTTTTGAATGTTGTTGTTCAGTTTTCCCAGTACAATTTGTTGAAAAGACTGTCTTTTTCTGTTCATTGGATATTCTTTCCTGCTTTGCAGAAGATTAGTTGACCATATAGTTCGATAGATTGCATTAAATGTGTGGATTGCTTTGGATAGGATAGACATTTTAAGAGTATTTGTTCTTCCAATCCATGAGCATGGAATATTTTTCAATTTCTTTCTGTCATGTTTAATTTCTTTCATCAGTGTTTTATATTTTTCAGAGTACAGACTACCTTTTTGGTCACATTTATTCCTAGGTTATCTTAGAGGTTTTGGTGCAATTGTAAATGGGATTCCTTGATTTTTCTTTCCGATGCTTTATTATTGGTGTATAGAAATGCAACAGATTTGGTACATTGGTTTTGTATCCTGTGACTTCACTGAATTCGTGTATCAATTCTAGCAATTTTTCATGGAATCTTTGGAGTAGAGTATCTTTGGAGTAGAGTAGAGTATGATGTCATTTACAAATAGTGAAAGTTTGACTTCTTCCTCACCAATTTGGATGACTTTTTATTTCTTTTTGATCACTGAGGCTAGGACTTCCCATACTATATTAAATAACAGAGGTGAGAGTTGACATCCCTGTCTTTTTCCTGACCATAAAGGAAAAGCTCTCAGTTTTTCCCTATTGAAGATAATATTAGCTGTGGGTTTTTCATATATGTCCATTATTATTAAGCTGAGGTATGTTTCCTCTAAACCTACTTTGTTGAGGGTTTTTATCATGAATGGATGTTGTACATTTCAAATGCTTTTTCTGCATCTACTGAGAGGATCATATGGCTCTTATCCTTTCTTTCATTAATGTGGTGGATCACGTTGATTGATTTGTGAATATTGAACCACACTTGCAGCCCAGGAATAAATCCTATTCCATCATGGTGAATGATTCTTTTAATATAATGTTAGATTCAATTTGCTATTCTTTTGTTGAGGATTTTTGCATCCATGTTTATCAGGGATTTTGGCCTGTAGTTCTCTTTTTTAGTGGAGTCTTTGTCTGGTTTTGGAATCAGGGTAATGCTGACCTCATGGAATGAGTTTGGAAGTTTTCCTTCCATTTATATATTTTTTGGAATAGTTTGAGAAGAATAGGTATTAACTTGTCTTTAAATGTTTATTTTTTCAACGTTTTTTTTTATATTTATTTATTTATTTATTTTTTTGGGGACAGAGAGAGACAGAGCATGAACGGGGGAGGGGCAGAGAGAGAGGGAGACACAGAATCGGAAACAGGCTCCAGGCTCTGAGCCATCAGCCCAGAGCCTGACGCGGGTTTCGAACTCACGGACCGCGAGATCGTGACCTGGCTGAAGTCGGACGCTTAACCGACTGCGCCACCCAGGCGCCCCTGGCTTTAAGTGTTTAGTAGAATTGTCCTGTGAAGCCATCTGGCCCTGGACTTATGTTTCTTGGGAGATTTTTGACTACTGATTCAATTCGTTTGATGGTTATCAGTCTGTTCAAGTTTCCTATTTCTTTATGTATTCGTTTTGATAGTTTATGTGTTTCAAGGAATTTATCCATTTCTTCCAGATTGTCCAATTTGTTGACATATAATTTTTCATAATATTCTCTTATAATTGTTTGTATTTCTTTGGTGTTGGTTGTCATTTCTCTTCTCTCATTTGTGATTTTGCTTATTTGGGTCCTTTTCTTTTTTCTTTTCCATGAGTCTTGCTAGGGGTTTATCAATTTTATTAATTTTTTCAAAGAACTAACTCCTGGTTTCATAGATTTGTTCTACTAGTTTGTTGTTGTTTGTTTGTTTAGTTTCTATATCATTTATTTCCACTCTAATCTTTATTATTTCCCTTCTTCTGCTTGCCCTAGGTTTCATTTGTTGTTGTTGTTGCTGTTTTTTTTTCTAGCTCTTTTAGGTATAAGGTTAGGTTGTTTGAGATTTTTCTTGCTTGTTGAGATAGACCTGTATTGCTATACATTTCACTCTTATGAATTTCACTCTTTTGCTGCATCCCAAAGTTTGTACTGCTGTGTTTTCATTTTCATTTGTTTCCATGTATTTTTTAATTTCTTCTTTAATTTCCTGGTTGACTCATTCATTCTTTATTAGCATGTTCTTTAACCTCCATGTATTTGTGGTCTTTCCAAATTTTTTCTTGTGGTTGACTTCAAGCTTCATGGCACTGTGGTCAGAAAAGATGCATGGTAATGATCTCAATCTTTTTGTATTTGTTGAGGTCTGATCTGTGACCTAATATGTGATCTATTCTGGAGAATGTTCCATATGCACTTGAAAAGAATGTGTATTCTGCTGCTTTAGGATGAAAAGTTCTGAATATATCTGTTAAGTCTATCTGGTCCAGTGTATCATTCAAAGCCATTGTTTCCTTGTTGATTTTCTGTTTAGATGATCTGTCCATTGCTCTGAGTGGGGTGTTAAAGTCCCCTACTATTATTGTATTATCATCAATGAGTTCCTTTGTGGTTCTTATTAATTGATTTATATATTTGGGTGCTCTCAAGTTGAGAGCATAAATATTTATAATTGTTAGATTTTCTTGTTGGATAGTCCCCTTTATGATGATATAGTGTCTTTCTTCATCTCTTGTTACAGTCTTTGGTTTGTAATCTAGTTTGTCTGATGTAAGTATTGCTACTCTGGCTTTCTTTTGATGTCTATTTACCTGATAAATGCTTCTCCATCTCCTCACTTTCAATCTGCAGGGGTCTTTAGGTCTAAAAGGAGTCTCTTGTAAAGAGCATATTGAGGGGTATTTTATTTTATTTTATTTTATTTTATTTTATTTTTTAACATTTATTTACTTTTAAGAGATAGAGCATGAATGGGGGAGGAGCATAGAGAGAGTAAGACACAGAATCTAAAGCAGGCTCCAGACTCTGAGCTGTTTCACAGAGCTGGATGTAGGGCTCAAACCTACGAACCATGAGATCATGACCTGAGCTGAAGTCAGCCACTTAACTGACTAAGCCACCAAGGTGCCCCAATGGATCTTGTTTTTTTGTCCATTTTGACAACCTGTGTCTTTTGATTGGAGCATGTAGTCCATTTGCATTCTGAGTAATTATTGATAGATATGTATTTAGTGCCATTTTATTATTTGTTTTGTTGTTTCTGGACATTTTCTCTGTTCCTTTCTAATCTTTGTCACTTTTGGTCTTTCCTTCTGTGGGTTTTTTTTTTAATTGCCTTATTTCAAGAACTTAGAAGAGTGCCTAACACAATGCAGAGCTTTCATAAGTATTTGTGGAAATAAACAATATTGAATGAGAAAGCCCTTTGCCTAGAAAAAAATGTACATATACAAAATAATTTATATTAATTTCAGGAGACTCCCTTACTACCATATGAGGCCTGTCTACTGATCCTGGGATAAGTGCCCAGGTAGAATTTAAGAATAGTGAAAAACAATGGGCACATAAGTATTTTAAGAATGGCTGAAAAAAAGGAATATAGGGAGGAGACAGATTGAGGGTTAGAGATGCAAGTACGAGACCAATTCTAAGACGCCACAGAGGGGGAAGTGGGGCTTTGTGAACAGTGTCAGCTGCAACAGAGGAAACAAATGAGGAGAATGCTGATGGTGACTGTTGAGTGTTGGGATTAAGAGGCAATCACCTAGTAAGGTAGAGAATAATAGGCAGAAAAGTGAATAGAAAAGAGAGAGCAGAAAGTGCAAGGAGTATCTCGACAGCTGATTAGGAGAAAGAGGAATTAGGAAAACATAGTTGAAAAAGCTGCCTTGTTGTAAGGATGGTCAAGATGTTTATATGCTGAAGGGAAAGAACTTTAAACAGTCAATGGGGGATGTGGAATTCAGAGTGGGAGAGATCTGTGTAGTTTGGGGAAGGAAAGTAATCTTAAGGAATGGGTAGGATTTGGCTGTGTGAGGATTCAGTCTCAAAATATGAGGCAAAAAGTTTGTATTATACTGGATGACATTATGCCCACAGTAGTTAGAGTTAGTACTGTAATCCCGCTCTGCAATTTACTAGATATGTGATATTGGGGATGATTCTGGGTCTAAATGTCCTCATCTGTAGAATGTAATTGCAAAAGATTCTTCCTTATACAGATATCATGAGGTTTGAACGAGATGGTTTCATTACCTGGATGTCAACCCGAAACCTACCTGCCCCTCAAGATGTAGGGCAAATTGGTTTAAATCTTTGCTGGTTTTACAATATTCAAAGGTCTGAAGCCTTTCTCCAATCCCTTTGACCCCCTCAGATCTTACATTATGGGGTCACTTGGTTCCCCTCTTCTGTGTGCTCCTTAGCAGCTTCTACTGATGCTCTACTTGTTCTAATAAGGACCTTTCTTCTTTCTGTGGCATCCTTAAAAAAAGCCTTAAAAAATTGTAAAATACAATTTAAAAGCCACCATCAAAAAATCATTCAATGATTCTTATGGAAAATTGGTAGGGAGAAGAGTGAAGTAGAGGGGAGATCATATCAGCAATATCAACAACCCTGGAAGGAACATTCAGCGGCACCCTTCCTGTACCGTTTCTCTGTGGTATTTCACATTCTCCAAGTCATGCTCCTGCTGCTCCCTCTTGTCTCTTCTCTCTCCTGTTCACTTTCAGAAGTCAAATCTCCATGGTTGATTATACAGGGGAGTTTTCTCTCTTCTGAAGTCTGGAAAACACTGAAAAATAGAGCCCTAGTAGGGGCTTTCCCCCCTAATCACTTATTAAGATCCCTCCATAGGAAAGCAATTATTTTCAGAGGAATTTAGGAGCCAACTATTTAAATAATAAAATTTTCTTCATGCTGCAACGTTTGTAATGTACTTGGGTGAGCAAATCTAGCTATTATTGTTATAAGGAAAGTGAGCATTTAATCCTCATCCAAGGCTGGGCTCTGGCAGAAGAGTATGGAAGATTTGGAGCACTTCTTGATTCCATTTTTTCTGTGTTTGGACTCTCCATCCTTAATGTTCTCCGAGGCGCCAGCCCTGCCTTTCCAGCTGCCAACTCAGTCACTACTTCTGAATATCTGTTTGGCATCTCACAGTTTACCATTTATGTTTCAACAGAGTGGGCCATTCTCTATGTTTTTTGTGTCTGAGTTCTGATTGTTACTCTGAGGTCCTAGCACAGGCTAACATGGTGGTTGATGGCAGGGGGCAAAATGAGAAGAGGAATGATTAATTTCTCCCACCTCAGGATAAACATGTGCTATTCATAATTTCTTCTAGTCAAAGATGACTGTAGTCAATTCTAGTCACAGAAAGTGATTAGTAGACTTACTATGTCATAACCTTTATTTCTGTGAGTTTCACACAATCTGGAGCTGATCCCTGGGTAAATGCCATTCTGATTCCATTAAGGTTAAATTTCAAGCAGACAGTAAAGGGCAAAGCAAGAACTGAAAGTAATTACAGAGAAGAGTGCACATCTGCTCTACCAGAGTGTCCATCTTTCTGCTGATGCTGAAATGGATTAGTCTTTTCTCAGAATTGGCTGGGCAGCTTGAATGGTAGGATGTTATTAAATGACAAGATGAGTCCATTTTGGAATGAAGTCTGAAAATCAAGGTGCCCAAAATAAATCAGACCAATAACAAAGTACATTTCTCCACTTCTCTGGAATCAGCTAAAGTTCTCTTGCTGAGAACACAAAACAATGACCTTTATCCTAACCAAAAACTTCTAAGGTAAGTAACTGGGATATTGGAAAAATGATATACGATTCATTATACGCACAACAGTAACTGCATTCACCTTCATATTAGGTCATTCTCTAGTAGTAAAGTTGTGATTTTAATACAATGTACAAAGTCTGTCAAGCCTTCAAAGAAGCATTGAGTTAGTGTTATGGTTTATGGGCTTTGTATGTACATGATGATAATAGTAGGCAAATCTTTTAAGTGGCTTATCAATTGGAGTGGCCTCAGGGACTTCCCTGTAGGTTGCTAACATGGCTTTTTCTATAAATTGAATATTCTGAGTTTTATTTTTGTATGTCATAGATCCACATGTAGAAATATAATCATGGTAGTGTAGCACATGATATTGTTAGAGACACCACCTAATGAGTTTATGATAATCCACCATAATCCTAGAAGACCCATATTTCTGTCCAAATAGGACATGGGATTTTTTAATATGCATCTTTAAGTGCCTGCCTGACTCCCGGGGATAATACACTATCCACTTAGTGTTTCATTGTCTCCCTTCCACAGATGCCGCTGAAGTGAGCATATTAAAGATATTGCCTACCAATCATATAAATTAGGTAGTTTTTTTTACAATGACAGAAATAATTTATATCTATTGCCATTTAAAGAGTTCTTACATTAGTGCCTTTTGAAGCTCTTCTGCTTGTGATAATGGGTTATACGAAAATTATAAAGTCTTTGGAAATGTCACTTCTGGGCAGCTCTGTTTGTAATAACAGGAGATATTCCTTGGAGAGTCCCAAGCACAAGGTTCCTTTAAATACGTGTACATTGCCACTTGCCTGAGGCAACCCTTTTATGTCCCCACCTGGGAGACCAAGGCTATCAGAAGCTCAGACCTTTGGAAGGAAAGTCGATTGCCTATTTTTTCTTATCTGGCCACATCGTTCCCTATTAGAGCACCACAGAGGCTCTATACATATATATTTACTTTTTGCAGGTGAAAGAATGTCTGGGCATACATGAGATATACTTAAGCTAGGCCCGTGGTATCATAGTCCTGTCGTGCTGGCACAAATTTCAAGTGGCATTAATCTCTTTGATGCTTTCTATTATCCTGTCCTCTTACTGGCTTATGGATCCCTTATGATCTTAGGGATCTCTATTGTTTTCTGACCATCCCTACTCCTCCTTAATTTTATCACCAGGCATTGACTGGGCTCTTAGCTTCTCTTAGCTTGTAGGTCCTCAGAAAGGCAGGGACAGTTTCTAGTTGGGTCTCTGAAATATTCTACTTGGTTACAGGTTTGGTTCCTCTCTTGGAAATTCTTTCACCTTCCCCAGGACTCTGCCTAGAGGTTAGTAGCTACACTTACAGTCGTCACCTGATTGGGTTTATGATACTTCACCATCAATATCAAAAAGCCATTCATATGTTCAGTTTGGAATCACCACCCCTGCACCTTGTGAGACATTGATGGTGGCAATAATCACTGCAGTTGTCCCAGGAATATGGTAACATTTGATTGGCTATCCCATTAGGCAAAGACAGTTATAACTGGGCTCTGTAAATCTCTGCTCTGGCTAGCTCCAAATAGCATTGGATCTTTAGGTGTTTGAGTGTCAGCTCAAGGCCAATGCTCAATAATCCTCAAAAAATATTGGTGTATCCCCTCCCCATTATACATAGTCACTGCGGTAAATGAATGCAGGTTCCTTTGGGAAAGCTAGGAGGAGGAGCTATGTACTGTATAAACATGTGGCAGTGTCTTTGGTTCCTTCCTCAAGGGAACCTGGCTCTAGTGTGAGAATTCAGTGAAAGGCTAGAAATTGTGGGGCCTCAATCTCATGTCTGTTTATGGTACCTCAAGTATTTGGTGTATACACTGAGTAATATTTTGGTAGGCTGCCCATCCGTTTCAGTCCCAGACACCATGATCAGTTATAATCACTACCAGCTATGGCTGCGGATCCCTCATTACTGCCTCAGTTCTGCTGTCCCTTCAGTACCCATGTCCTCTTTGTCTCTGGATATAAGTGGCATCTGCACTATAAGAGCGTATCATCCACACTGATATTAGGGAACTCCTCCCAGTGGCAACCTGTTCCTCTGTCATCTCCGGTTGTCAGAAGAGAGCCAGTGCAGAGCTTTACAAATACATAGTGCTCCCAGCAATGTATTCCTTAATGCCTTGGAGAAGGCAGTGACCTTTGGGCCATCCTAAGTGACATGGTTAGAAATACATAAGTGTTCCCCATTATAAATTTACTCTAACCTGTTCATCACCTAAGCTTCCAAATTACTCTATAATCAGAATTTCTCAACCTGGGCATGACTGATATGTTAGATCAAATAATTCTTTATTGTGAGGGGCTTCCATATGCATTGTAGGATATTTAACAACATCCCTGGCCTCTACCCAATAGAGGTCAGTAGCTCCTCCCTTCTATTTATGACAATCAAAAATGTCTCTAGACGTTGACAAATGTCCCATGAGGAGGATCTAGGGGAGCAAAATTTTCCCTGGTTGAGAAATACTGCTCCATATTATTGAAGAAAATTGTGGTTGAGTCCAGGTTTCAGACAAAGAGAACCATTACAGCAAATTGTTAAAAATATCTGGCTGTTAAAGTTAACACACCGAATCCACATTTTTTAGTAAATGCATGTATATCAATAAATGTGACATGGTACAATATTATGTTTGTTCTTGCCTAGCCTACTACCCTTAGAGTTAATTCCTATCATATTCCCCATATTTTTCCTGATATAGGTAGATAGAATCTTTCAATTATTTTTGCTTATAACCTGTTTCTCCTTAGTTGAGACTTATGATTAAGGCCTTGGGATTTTCTGATATCTGACTCTAGTTATGGAATCCAGAGGAAATCTGGAGCGCTATGGGTAGGTTCTGAGAGACACCATAATCCTCTTGTAAGGAAACTGCCTCTGGTGATGTGGAAGAGATACTGTCTTCTCACCAAATAGCCCCCCACGCTCCACCACATTTTATAGTTTCCTTGCAATGATGGGTTCTTAGTTCTGGTAAATGTGCTACGAACAAAAGTTTTATAGGAGGTCATTGAGAGGACATGACCTCTGGTTGGCCCATGAACTGGACCTGGGCAATCATATGCTCCTCATCTCCTCCCCTGTCATTGGGGTGTACCCTCTGCCTACTGTTCCACAGTGGGAGCTGCCCAAGGACACAGCCTTAAGATAGTAAGGTATTGTTGGGACCATCTGGACAGCATATATAACCAAACCCAGTTAAGGCCTCTATATAAACTTTTGAGATTCTCGTGCGTGGGTGTGGAGATCTACTCATCTTGTGGCCACCCAAGACAAGCCTCATATATAAGTTCCTTTGCTTATTAAACCTGCCACCTACCAATATGAAGTGGTCTGACTCTTCCTTTGGCCTTTCCTTGCCTTCCTCGTAAGGAGCTGGTTTTAGATTTCCCAAGGTTGTCAACTAATAAGGAGTAATATGTGATGCTTTTAGGTTGACGGTCTTTGAGAGCTTGTTTGGGACTCTCCCTTTGTCTCTTCTCCACCAATAGCTACCATGTCCTCTGCCAGACTAGCTGCAAGTTGATTGAACTTCAACCAGTCTGGGTCCATGAGCATCTATGTGGAACAAAGTCCCTATCTATCTGCACTGGACATATAATATGAGAGAGAAATGCACTCTTGTTATGTTAAGGCAGTGAGGTCTTATGGTTGTTATTACTACATCATAGCCTATCCTATTCTTATTAATCAAGTGAGGTCATTAGAGAGTTTTTAATTATGGGAATGGCAGCCTCATCAGAGAGGGGAGAGGGCCAACTTCTGCTGACAAAGGAGGTTTAGTAGGTATTTTCTTCCTGGAAACCATGGTTGATAATTCAACTAAGTACTTTGCCACTTGCATGCCATGAACAATCAATATTCATATTTCTGCTGGCAATGAAGTCATTACTGCCTTCAAATCTAACTAAGTTAGATAGAAAATCGTAGGTACCTAAACTTGATGGTCTGCTTCCTGGAATCCCTACTAATACCAAATACTTTTGGCCAGGAAAAGCAACCTTCATATGAGGAATCTTGTGGGCAAGGAATTCTGGGGAAAATAAATGGTTTCCAGACTTCCGAAATTTTCTAGATCATAGATGATATTGACTTGCCGAAAGAAATCCAGCCTTTACCAAGTATTTCTCTGTAAATTCTGTGCTAAGCTTCTTGTGACTACCTGTTGTTTACTTTTCTGCATCTATTAATGTGGGAATCATCGTTAAAATCTTATTGGCTATGAAAAAGTTTAGATATTAAATGCTTAAATGCTTGCTGTATGTGATAAAAATGATTGATATAGAGTATGTCTTATAATTAAGATTGTAGCCATCTTGTGTTAGTTCTCCTCAAGGATAACAGACTTGCCTTGTTGGACTCCAAGTGTAGAGAGTAGTGAAGATTGCCTGGAATATAATATGTTCACTAAAACTTATTGAATGACTGACTAAAAAAAATGTGCATTTCAGCATCTTAAAAGACATGTACTGAGAGGCTACTATAAGCCAGCTCTGGGCTACAATTTAGGAAATAAAGAAGACCCTAAGGAATTACAGAAAGATAGTAGGGGGGAAAGTTATAAATACAAATTTTGAATGCATTGTATACAAGGAGCTATCAGACCACAGAAGAAGCCCAACGTATCTGATCAGAGTCTTGAAATACTGGCAGGAATAGTTTGGGTCAAGTGGGGTGGGAAAAGAGAATATTGCTCTAGGAAGAGGAGATTGCCTGATGCCCTAGAGAAATGATATGCAGCTCAGAGTTCTTGGAGAATAATGTTGGAAGGTGAAAATGGCAAGGACCCAGGCTGAAGATGCAGGTAGAGGCTGTTCTCACATATTGTAGCTCAGTGCCCTGGTCCATGCTTCCCAACTGTATTTCACTGTATAACCCTCTTCCTAAAATCTAACCTAGAACTCTAATTAAATAAACCAAATAAAAGTAAAATGTTACAGTATATTTTAAATGTTGGACATTTATATAATACAAAGGACTGTGAGAATGTATTTTTATGAAATAGAAACTATGATATGAGTAATTGTGTATAAGATATTTGCTTGTGCATGTTTATTACAGTTTAAAATATTTTAAATTTATGTATGTATGCATGTGTGTATTCAGATCAATGAAAATTTACTACTACCAAATAATAGGGGTTTCAAAAATGCTACTCTTGATGGTACACAACTATTAAAAAGATTTCTTTCTAATCAAGAAAAGACCTACCTAGTCAGCTTGCATTTTAGAGAGAAGTCTATCAGCAGTGTGGAAGGGAGATTTAAGACAGAAAACAGAGGAGACTGTGGCCAAGGCTTCTGATGCTCGCTAGATGCCCATGAGTGCCCCTCGCTTCTTGGCCTCCCCTTTATTTAGGTTAGGACCCTGTGACCATGACCAGTTTGGGTCAACTTTGTCACTTCCAGGCTGAATCAGAGAAAAATGAGTGTGGTTTCTCTATCCTGCCCCTTCCTTTTCTACAAGGCAGTAGTGGATAGCACTCTTGGGACGATGTCCTAACATGTTGGAAGCAGCCTGAACTGTTGTCATGACACAATGGACAGCTACAATAGAAAACCAGCTTTCTCCCACTGGCCCTTGTGCGAGAGAGAAATAAACCTTTAATCTGTTATGCCACTAAGATTTCAGACTTCGTTTCTTACCCAGTATAGCCTAGAACCAACTGACTCATAAGATAATGAGGGATGCAAAGCAGTGATGAAAAACTGGAAAAAAAATTATTATAGGATTGGCAGCAATTTGTAATTGACTTAATTGAGGGATTAGGGAAAAGGAGGCATGTAAATGGCTGTCAACGTTAGGCTTGAGCAACTATGCATGAGCATATAATAAAAATACAGAAATAGAAAATGGTGTTAATTGAGATTATATTTGTATTTCATTTGTGAAAGTACTTTTCTCAGTTCCAGCTGCGTAGTAACTCAATAGATAAGCTTTTTCTTCTATTCTTATAATTTGCAGCATCATTTTATGTGCCCTATAAGATATTTAGCAAAGGTCTTATTTTCTTAAATCTTTTATAAATTATTATTATAAAGCTAATAATTGTTCTGTGTTGAAAACCGAAACATAATGAACACAGGGAAAAAGTCATTTGCAGTACCAATCCCACCTATCAAGTTTCTGTATCCACAAACTCAACAATTTCACCCACCTGGCATTTCTTGACTGCTTAAGGATATGATAG
This sequence comes from Lynx canadensis, assembly GCF_007474595.2. Classification (NCBI taxonomy): domain Eukaryota; kingdom Metazoa; phylum Chordata; class Mammalia; order Carnivora; family Felidae; genus Lynx; species Lynx canadensis. The sequence goes on along the minus strand of NC_044307.1, from coordinate 131,838,604 downwards.
CTCACAGACTTCCCAGTGCTTGTGGCAAGCACTCTGAACCCTACTTGCTTATTTCTGATTTGCTTCCTCTCATCCTGTTTCACAAAACCAGGGACTGGAGAGTGAGTCAGTTTGAAATGAGAACAGAAATGGGCTGGTTAGTGAGGCCCCCGGATCTAATCCCCACACATTGCCAGTAGAGGGTTTGTACAACCCAGTTACCACCCCTGTTGACCTATTTCCAACCATGCCTTTTTGTTTTTCATATCCTTGAGATCATATTATATGTTCAATTTGGAAACGAATTTTTACGAAATTTCTCAGCCTACATACTTTCCATTGCTATTGCATTTTTAGTTAATACACTTTATTGATGGCTGTATCCCATTTTATCTTGTGAACATATAATAATTCGCCTTGCCTTTCCTGTACTTTTAAACTTCTAAGGTTGTTTCCCCTTTGCTGTTTTTGTTTTATTTATTTATTTATTTAATTTTACTACTGTTAGTCATGATGTAGTGAACACCTTTGTGTCTAAAGCTTTGTTGTATACCTAAGACCGTTTTGGGTGAAGAAATGCCAGGAGTGGAATTCCTGGATCAAGGGATAAGGTTGCTGGGTAAATATTGCAAATTCTTTCTGAAAGTTATCTGATAATATATATATGCCAGAATCAGTGACTAGAGTCCCCTTTTCATACCACAAAGATTTCATGAAAAAGCAAAAATAAACATTACATATCATGCTCTGCTAAAGCACAAATCAGGTCATGTTGCTGGTGTTAAAAGGCATTTCACTATCCTACTGTGAAGTCCTCTGCCACTGGGGCTGGCTCACTTTTCATCAGTCTTCATGACAGAAGTTTGCACATTGTAAGTAATAACACCACCGGTAGGAAGCTCATTTCGTGGCAGGGGTCAAAGCCAACCTACTCCTCCTTCAGTGCCCTTTCCAGGGGGTGTCTGTGTATGCAATTCTTTCGCACTTATCTTCAGCCCACTAGGGATTTATACTAGATTTTTGAAAGTAACTCTGTCTTTAGAAGCATATGATAATTTTAAATGTTTAAAAATAAAGTAGAATCATCAAATTGTAATCACTTTGTCATTCATTCATTTGTTTCAACCATACATATCAATGGAGGAAGGGACTCAATCATAATAATTTTTGTGATTTTTATTAAGGAGATGATCACATTGCTTAATGTTTCAATCACAGATATGGTCCTACAATGATACCTGTTGAATCCCATTTTCTTTTAATTCATACATTAGTTTCAGACAGAGATATAATATACAACTGAGATTTTTTTTTTAATGAAGGAAAGGATTAATTTTTTCTGCTTTACACATAGTCATGGGGACAACTGGTAAAATATAAATAAAGTCTGAAGATTTGATAATAGCAATTGATTAATATTCTGTTAATATCCCGATTTTGGTAATTATAGTGGTTACATAAAGGGTAAAGAGGCATCATGGTTGCAACTTACTCTTACATGGCTTAGCAAAACAATAATTTGTACATATATCCATATTTGTATGTGTATGTATATATGTACATGTATACAGGGACAGGTGAAGCACATATACTAAAATGTGAACAGTTAGGGAAACTGGGTGCAGGATATACAGGAGTTTTTGTACTATTCTTGCAAATTTTTTATAAATCTAAAATTATTTCAAAATAAAAATTAGAAAAAAAATCAGTAGATCAGGAAAAAAACTTTTCCCACACTAAATTTTTCCTCTACCTGTCCTTTGTACAATTTTAATACTAGCATTTATTTAATTTTATTTAATAATTTTAATTTTATATCATAATGATATATGATAATCTGCAGTAAGGGCTTTTATGTATAAATTATGTGGTATCATGATTATGGGCGCATCACTAAAAACATTCAGATGGGATATGACAAGGCTAAAGCTACAATTAATTGTCCTTTCATTTAGAATCAGTGCTCTGCAAAATATTTGTGCATTCAAAGCCATTTTATTGCATATTTCTAATGAATATTACCACAAATCTGCATTAAAATGATTGTTCAATTCAATGTAATGCTTATTCAGTGAAAACCTGAAGATCCTCAAGATGTTCATTTTCTTATTGATTTGCACATTCAGTGTGTGTCAGACATATATATTAATAGTCAGAGTTTATGTTGGGTTCATTGACTTTTATTAAGCACTTCCAATTTGCTAAGTGCTACATACATGATAGGAGACAGTCACTGTTTATTTTCAAGGTGCTTTCCTAAGACTGAATAATAAAGACAGCTTGAGCAAGGCGGGCACTGTGCCAGGCTTTAATAAGGCTTCCACCCCTCTCCTCCTTCTTCCAGATGGGGAGGTGGGGGCCGATGACGCGTGCTGCTTGGGGATGTAGGAAGAGAGAGCAGGTGAGAGCGTGTGCACCTCCTCCCCGTAAGCAGCTTCTTCAGCTGTCATCTCTTCTTTAGGAAAGTCATTTATTTAGGGCTGTGCAGTCCTTTAGAGGACACTTCTCTGCAGCTCACCTCGGGATGACTTTGCAAAAGCAAGGAACTCTGGAAATGTTGCCGGCTGAGCATGGCCTCTGCCAGAGCCTTGTGGCAGATGGCATCTATGAGAGGCAAGAGGTTTGGCTGTGCTCAGTCTGGCTGGCAACCCTGGATGGCAAGGAGATGCTCAGACATCAGAGAAATTCCCATTTCCCTCTCCTGGCCATCTTAATCTAGCCTGGCACTTACCTACTCCAAATAGTTTCCCCTGAATAATCTCAATACACAGCTGCTTTTCCTTTTACTCACCTTCAAAGGTTCAGCTGTGGGCTTTATCCCACTTTTAAAGTATTACCTTTACCTGCATCAGGCCTTTGTTGCCTTGCTTAATAGGGCGTCTCTGTCCCTGCGCAATCAGGTCATAAAATCTCCTTCTTTTTTCAGAGTCCAGGGACAAGAGTTCGGTGGTTCAGGGTTCAATTCCAGACTCTTTCTTCTCTATTCCAGCTCTAAGACTTTGGACAAGTATTTAAGCTCTTCCAGCCTCAGCCTCCACATCTGTAACATAAAAATAATAAGTTGTTGTTACAATTGCTACTTCTACCTCTACCTGTCCTCTTTAGGACCTTGTGCTTGGGATTCTGGATTTGACAGGAGTAAACTAAATAGACTAACTCAACAGTTGGGAGATTTCACCAACCTTATTACATGTCTCAGAAGGTAGGTGATAGGTAGTGACACGTATAGGCTCACACAGAGAATAAAATGTTCATAAGCATTGTGTAGATGTATTCCTACCTAATAGAACAAGTCCTTTTAATATGCCTTTCTCCTCCACTCTTTTCCACTATTTAATAAGAGGCATCCTGTAAATAATTGTAGCCAAATGGGAAATTACTCCTCCAGAGTTTCTGGAGTAAAGTTCAACTTTGTGCTTTAGGACAGATGGGTCTACAGTTACCTCAATTTTATGTATCAGTACGACTGGAGGCAATGGTGATGAGTTCCACCAGATGGCCACAATATACTACAGACAGGAAAGATTCTGGAAATAAAATAATTAGGACAACAAAAAGGACAAGAGTAATGAAAATGTGTGGCTGTTCACACATTCAAGGCTGTTCAACCTTCAAGGCCAAGGCCACACAGGTTGTGTGTTATACAACCCTCTTTGGTTCCCCAGGGAATATTGCCAGATCCATAATTTGTACACAAAGGAAAGTTTCAGAGGTTTTTTTTTTTTTTTTTTCTGTTAATCAGGCTTGTTCCAAATTCACTTGGATATTAAGAATTTTGTAATTCTTATTATGACTCAGTAATAACAGGAGTATGAATCTTCATATCATTAAACTCTTCAACATCTGCTTATAAAAGTTAAATGACAAACACTGTAGAGCCTGTGTTCAGAAGATGTTAGCTGTTATTATTATTACAAATGCCAAATGCATCAATGAATCCTGCTACACGTGAAATATGGCTCCTCCGAGTGCTTGATGAACCTAGTCAAATTACTGTAGCATTTTTACTTCCACAGTTACTGATAAATTGATTCTAACCTAAATAACATTTCCCACAAACCAAACTTGTACCAGCCCCACTCATCAAGGGCTAACATACCAACCTTGGGCTACATAGAATCTGGTAGAACCATGTGATGATTCTATTTAGTGAGTGCTTTAATTAAAGCCAGCACACTCTGATTTCTTCTTTCTATTTCCCTTCTGTTGATGTTTACAAAGAAGTGGGGCAGTGGATATGGGCACTTTCTCAGTTTCCCAGCCTGATTAGATTTGAGGACGTTGCTAGAAGGGAGAAGGCAAGTCAAGACAAACTGTGTGAGTGAGTACCTTTTGAGTACAGATTTCCGCATCTACTACCCTTGACTCCATTGTAGTTTTAAGTCATTTTCTTCCATGCCAGATTGAGATTTATAAACTGTTTATCCTTGGAAGGTAAGAATCTGAGCCTCTAGGACCCAGGGGAGGGCTTCAGAAATATCTATCATATAAAGTGGGGATCTGAGGAGCCAGGTGTCTACATGAGTGAATTTGAAGCAGCATCCATAGGAACTACCAACAAAACCCCTTACTCTTTTCACTGCCCTCTTGTCTACTGACTAGCCTGGTAAATACTACTGCACCATCCAGGGATTGACCAAGGACAGGGGTTGGTCAGTAGCCCTCCTCCAGTAGCCCGCCCTTGCTGGCGGGTGACTCTGTTCCATAGGTCTGAGTACAGTTACCTGATGTTCAGATAGATCATTAGCCAACCTCACTGCCTAGATTGTGTAGCTAGAGGCATAACTTCGAAGCAGTTTCCTCTCTGCAGTTTTCTCAACCTTACTTGGGCTTTAACATCAAAATGCAAGCCATATAAAATCAAACAGAGTGGGATTTACATGTTCTGGAACAAGACTGTTGCTCCTGTTTTATTTTCTTCAAAGGGCTTTGATGAGGGATGTTTTGATGACTGTTTCTCTGAACAGTTGGAACATTCATATAAATGATTGTTCTCCAGCTTTAAAGGAAATTCTGTCATACCAGCTCACAAGTTCTTTTTACCCAGCTCTAATTACATAAATTGTTATATAAACAGATGTCTGTTACACTAAAGTCTACTTCACTTGGGAACTCAAATTTTTCTGAGTTCATATGCCAGTGGGCTAAAAGAAGCATCTTTTGATGTTACCAAGGAACATTTTATGCCGTTAGGATGTGAGCAGAAAAGCAGTCATCAATCAGGCTCCTTTGCCTTCATGCTCCAAGGAACAGAGAGAAAAGACCCAGAAGAGAGAGCACTCTACAACTCTTGGCTTGATCCCTAACGGAACTCTTTATCTTGGTTAAATTAATTCCATTTCCCAAAGTACACACTTTTGTCAGTGTATCCTGTATAACCATGATAAAGACAACAATATATAAAAGACTTCCCTCTGCAGTTTTATTGATCTTCGCAAGAAAGTCATGAAATAGATAAAGGTGGAACTATGGTCTTCCATTAGGCAAAGACTCAAATCTCAAAGCCATGGTGCTAACATCAATTCATTCATTCATTCATTTGTGAAACAAAGATTTCTGATTGTCTACTATGCACCAGGCATTGTTTGTGCTTCTCCAGAATAAGGACCACAAAGAGACACGAACGAGCCTTGCCCTCAAAGATCTTGTATCTAGTTGAAGAGACAGACATTAATCAGTTTAAAACAAAAAGTTGATAATTATAAGCCATGATAAGCTTATGAGTTGAGAATATAGGAATTATAAGGGTATGTAGGAAAAGTACTGAGAAGGATCCCTTTAAGAAATGAATTTTGGGGCACCTAGGTGGCTCAGTCGGCTGAGCGTCTGACTTCGGCTTAGGTCATGATCTCGCGGTTTGTGAGTTTGAGCCCTGCGTCGGGCTCTGTGCTGACAGCTCAGAGCCTGGAGCCTGCTTCGGATTCTGTGTCTCGCTCCCTCTCTGTCCCTCCCCTGCTCATGCTCTGTCTCTCTCTGTCTCAAAAATGAATAAAACATTAAAAAATTTTAAAAAAAGAAATGAATTTTGAGTCAAGTGTGAATAATGTATAAGGTTTGCCTAGGGCAAAGCAGGTCAAGGGAACACATGAGCTAGGGGAAAACACGTTATGCTTTGTGATCCTCAAAAAGACCAACTTGGCAGAACTTTGCCAGAGAGGAGTCAGGAGGTGAGCTAGGAAAGGAGTCAGAGGAAAGGTGTCAGATTGAGAAAAGCCTTCCATGACACGTTCAGGCTTTTTCCTCATTCTAAAAGCAATGTGATAACAGAATCTATATCTATATCTATATCTATATCTATATCTATATCTATATCTATATCTATATCATCTATATCTATATCTATATCTATCTATATTTTTTTCAAAAAGACATATAATCAGGCTTTTATTTTTAAAATAAGTCGGGGTATAGTGATCTATAGTCTGATCAGCAGGAGGGATCAAAAGTGGATGAGAGTGATCAGTGAGCAGGCGTTCTGTAGTCAGTTGCCTGTGGAAGGGAAGACCAGAGTTTCAACTAGATCTGGGTTGTGGAAATAGAGAGAAGTTTACAGATTTTTATGGATATTTAGAAGATAATGTTTAGAGGCGAATATCACTAGCATCTCCCACCTCGAGAACCTGGGTAGAGTCCTCTTTGGGGATGCTCCCCACCCCTAATCTGCTCAAGCTGGAGGTCTTTATCTTTATCTCTGGGGCCACCCATCAGTAACGCTCTATTTGGAGCCCCAAGCACTGGTTGCGGCTGCTGCCTGGGTCCACACACTAGTAGATGCATAAAAACTCAGAGCCGAGACTCACAACATGACATTTCTTGGCTTCTTATCCCCAAACCTATCAACTTTTCTGCACCTTGTCCCCCCCTTTCCTGTAATCTCAGGGGCAGAAACATCCTTTTCTTTGCTGAAGGTTGACCTGGGCTTCTTTGCTCTGGGTCTGTTCCCTTGTCCTCTGCTCCTGGACCAGCATGTCACCCCTTGCCTTAGACCAACTTCTGTGTGCATTTTCGTCTCTGCCCACCTCCTTCTCAGAGGTCAGGAATTCACTCACTTCTCTTCCTGAAGTGTCCCCTGGATGCTGCCCTGTGCCAATGCTCCAGCCAGTGAAGGCCAAGAGACCATCCTTTCTGTCTCCACTCTCTCGCCTCACAACTCATTCCCACTCAGTTTTCTGCCACCTCACTAATGGTCTCATGGATCCCCAATCTTCTTTGTAAATCATCAGAACATGCCTTTGAATAATTCCTCAGCATTTAATGTTATTAACTATGTCCCCCTTTTAAAACCCCTTTTAGGGTTTCCACGACACTATTCTCTGCTGGTTGCCTGTTTTCTTTCTGATCATTCCTTCCTAGGCATCTCCAGTTTTCCTACTGTGACTTCATTACTGGCCCAAGGTTATATCCCAGGGAACCTCCCTTTCCCATGCTGTAACATGTGCTGCTTCATTGGTTTTAAGTATCACACGCATGTGAATACTCGCAAAAGGAAATTTCTGGCCTATACCTCAGTCCTCAATGCTAGTATTTTCTTTTAATGTGAAGCACACACCTATACTTGAACACCAAAAAGCCTAAGCCAAACAAACAAAAAAACAAACCCCTCAAATTCTTATGCCATATATTTAAGCTGTTAATTATAAGAAGTGAACTGTCTCACTCCATTGGACATATTCTTTTTCTTTTTTTTTCTTCACTTGAGAACATCTATGGTTATTTATTTATTTATTTTTCCAATATATGAAATTTATTGTCAAATTGGTTTCCATACAACACCCAGTGCTCATCCCAAAAGGTGTCCTCCTCAATACCCATCACCTACCCTCCCCTCCCTCCCCCTCCCCCATCAACCCTCAGTTTGTTCTCAGTTTTTAAGAGTCTCTTATGCTTTGGCTCTCTCCCACTCTAACCTCTTTTTTTTTTTTTTCCTTCCCCTCCCCCATGGGTTTCTGTTAAGTTTCTCAGGATCCACATAAGAGTGAAAACATATGGTATCTGTCTTTCTCTGTATGGCTTATTTCACTTAGCATCACACTCTCCAGTTCCATCCACTGGACATATTCAAGCTGAGTATAGACAACCATGGCTTAGGGATATTGTTAGAGAAAGGCCAAATATTGAAAAGGGGGAGGGGGTTGAATGAAACCTTCTTTAAGGACTCAAGCAACCTGGGATATAATGATTCAAATAACATTTACATGGACATGGCAAATGCAATACATTTGGCATTCACATATTTAATTTTATTAATCCTCTGACATTTCTGTTATTTCAGTATTATGTCTGTATTTTTTTATGTGAACAAAAAGAAGACAATTTGTGTATAATCACATAGCAGAATATAGATGGCAGAGCTGAGGTTTGGAGATTTTATTTATCTCCTGACTCTAAACCCCATACCTTTCACATGATAACAGATGGTTATTTGATATGTGTAAGTGTTACTTCTTCAACAGGATTGTTATCTTTTTGAGAATGAGGAACGGAGATATTTATTATTGTAATCCCTTAGAATAACTCATCACTGTCATAGGTGCAGGGATAGATTTAGATTTCATGAGGATTGAAGCTTGTAAAAAGTTTGGGGTGTGCTTTTAGAAAAATGTACAAAATTATGAAGATACTTTCTGTGACTTTGGCAGGGGCCCATACACTTTCAGGGTCCCTGAAACTTAAATCTCATTAGTCCAATTACATGAATTGCAGAACTTAACACTTGTTACCTGAACACAATGATCTGTATTCTAAATCATTACAGAAAGCAGCAGAAAAGCCCATTTACTCTTCACAATTACTCTAACCGTTTTTAGGTATTTCTGATCAGTGATGTGATACTTTGGATGGTTTCCAAAGGAATCAGCCTATTTGTCTAAAAGCTGAAGCCCGTCAGGAGTATGTGAAACTGACATTCAGCACAGGAGATTTATTTGTTAATATTTGCATGCCCTCATAAGGGGTATTCTTCTCAGTAGAAAAATGTGTTTGTTAGTGTGACTTCTAAATGCTTCTTATCCATCTCAGACAGGCCTAGAAACCCACACAGAACTGTTGTCACTCTTAAGATAATTTCTATGAGACAAGACTCCAATGAGCAGAGGTCATCACTAGATGTGAGAGATACTTTGCAAACAAATGAAGGGCTCCTGGGTGGCTCAGTCAGTTAAGCATCTGACTTCGGCTCAGGTCATGATCTTGGGGTTCGTGAGTTCGAGCCCCATGTGGGGCTCTGTGCTGACCGCTGAAAGCCTGGAGCCTGCTTCAGATCTATGTCTCCCTCTATCTCTGCCCCTCCCCTGCTTGTGCTCTGTCTCTTTCTCTCTCAAAAATAAATAAAACATTAAAAAAATTTAAAAAGAAAACAAACGAAAGGTTGAGAGGTTTGATCATGGTAATGGCTTGGAAGCATGAAAGATAAATCAGGTAAAAAGCAAGGAAGTTATTAAGAAGCTAGTGGTTTCAAGACTATTGAAATTTGTGCTCAGGCACCCTTATTTACCATTAAAACTTGTTCTTGACTAATACAGAACTGCTCACTTTTCTCTGGAGTTCTGATCCAAAGTCACCCTGAAACATAGCAACAGATTTTATGCCTGGATGATTTACTTCCGTAACAGTGTGAGGCCTTTTTAGTCATTACTTTTAGGTAAGAGGATGAATGAAATAATATCACCTGTTATATTTCAGTCTGCAGGGAAATAGTGGATTGGTCATTCTCTTGCTCCTTAAATTCCTACTTCAAATATAGGAGCCTGATGGGAGGCCTGGGGGACTCTGTCATTTAAGCATACAGTCTTGGCTTGCGTCATGATCCCACAGATATGAAATTAAGCCCCACTTCAGGCTATGCTTCAGGCTCTGCACTGACACTGCTGAGCCTGCTTAGGATTCTTTTTCCCTCTCTCTCTGCCCCTCCCCTGCTTGAGCACACACACGTCTCTCTCTCTCTCTCTCTCTCTCTCTCTCTCTGTCTCTCTCAAAATAAATTTAAAAAACCGAAAAGGCTGAAAAAACCCTTACTTAAGCTTCTGTCCTTATTTTAAGAAAAAAGAGAACAAGTTAGCTATCTTTGCTCAAGAATGGTATAGAAACGTTCTTTCAGTGGTAGCCAGATGAAGATTGAGTAAGTGTTTGTTGAGAGTGGACTGTACTGAGGAGTTTGAACTTGAACTAACTAGACACTTAGTTTATGCGCTACAGAAAGGGTTCAAACACTAGTGTGCATTGGTGGTTTTGGGGTAAGCATAGCTGCCTTCCAAACCCCAGAGAGTAGGTTTAACTGGATTATCTTCAAAGCAACTTTCAACTCTAGGAGATAGGTTTAAATACTGACTATTCCATGTTAAGAGACACAGCTTTGATTTTAAAAAGAAGAGAAGAAAGAAACTTTGATGAGCTTTTGTTTTTCCATTTGCTCTTCTAATTGACATTTACCATTGGGCCACTATGGCCCACACTATACCCACACATAGCAGGTAAACTGATGAGGATTATGTTAGCTTAGAAGACAATAGTCTTAAGACAGGTGCCAAGATGACACACAGTTTTATTTTGAATAGAGCTGTTCATACATTGCCAAGTAACATATTCAGACATTGATTTTTACACTTGCCCTTGGAGCACTTCTTTAAACCACAGAAAAAGAAGAAAAAATAGCTATAATTTAGGACATAAATAATCAATGCAATGAGACAAAGAGTATGGATAGTGACAAATGAAGACAAGAAAGCTGACTATAGATATTAATGCTTACCTAAACAAAAAGATTCCTAAAACAAAATGGGCACTTCTTGTATTTTCTGTCATCAGGCTTCAGTAAATTTCTGGAATGTCAGTGCTTTTCTGCACAAAGCCTTTTCTCCAAGTGCATGTGAGGTTTTCACGCACTGTGCTTACTAATGGGCCAGAGTTCTTTATTTTGTCCAAGAAAAGATTATATAGAGTACTTTTTCCATTTCACACTAGCAACAGTTACTTTGTTTAAGCAAATAGGAAAAAAAATAAATAGAGGCTATCTTCTTTGATAGTGTGGACCAGGATCAAACATATTGCCTGATAATAGCCTTTATTGTTATCTCATGCTGTAATGAAAAGTAGATCAAACAAATAAAGTGAGTTCCATTTCAAAAATTATTATATATTCCTCACATTAACAACATTCATTATATTCAACTTGAATAAGACATTTTAATCCCATTGCAAATGATTATATTTTTCCAACATGATTTCTTTTAAGCCTAAAAATTAAAGCTGGGAAAATTGCTGAATGATATAGTATTAACTAATGATATTATTTATTACAATTACCTAGCTAATAGTGCTACTTAAAATCACAGTATATCTGAAGTTATCATTTGCAAATCCCATAGTGCTCTGTTATCTGAGAAAAAATGTAAATGTGCACACGAAAGACGCAGGAACTCTTGTCAGTGGGATTTTCATGTTTCCCCAAAGAGAATGGGAAACATGTTTATCACTTCTTATAGTGCCTTTCCTCACAGGGAGTATACATTTTTCTCTTGAGTCGGGCATGAGGTTTGCTATTTGGCATTTGTTTGATGGCCTTGGTGAATGCTTATGGTTGGGTCTGTATTTATTTATTCATCCAAATATGTTGCTTATGGTCTGATTACATTACCCATGAAGAAACTAAAGCATCAGAGTGATTTCTATTTAGAGACTATATACATACATTTTCTGTTAGTCAAAATCATAAATCTTAATGTTTAACAATGACATTGGGTATATTATCATGACTGTGTCATAAATGATCCCCTAACTTAGCAATTTAGGGTTACCACAAGCAATTATCTCATAGCTTCTGTGTGTCATGAATTCAGGAGTGGCCTGGTTGGGTAGTTCTGGCTCAGGGTCTCTCAGGAGCTGTCATCAGATCTGGCTTGGGCAGCAATCATCTGAAGGTTTGACTGGGGCAGGAGGATTTGTTATTAAGGTGCTCCATTACAGTGAACTGTAACAATTAGGTTACTGAATGAATGTCCCTGATGGGTAGGACCCAGCATTTGATAAGCCCAAGGGCGGCTATGTGGTATGCTTTTTCTGAAACAACACCCTGTTTTATCTTTGAATTAATGTGATATTTAGAAATCAATAATTTTAGACATACTCTGAAGAGTCTCCAACTTAAAAAACAAATAAATGAAAAAATAGCTGCTGTCTGGATAAAACAGGCCTTTTAATTCATTTCTGGTCTCAAAGTAAGAAGTAAAGGAAACCTTTTAGGGCATTCTTCACCACTACCCAAAGGACATGAAGGATCACTGAACAAGAAGCAATCACAGATAGCAAGGTTGCTCTGAGGGCAAATGATTATGCTAACTCTATCATCTATTGGGTGACTAAATCTCTGACAATTACAAGACAGAAAAGCTGACACTGGGAATTCTTCATTAGTCTGCACAACTTTAAGGGGCTAGGTTGGTCCCTGAACACAAATTCTTTTAACTTCTAGTAGAGGCAAAAGTAAATTTTTTCTGGCCCATGCTCAGTATTAGGAACAACAAAGAAATGTAATTACAAATATAGACATTTAAAACACAGTAAGTGATTATTATGAGTGACTGAAGGCTGATAGTTTTGAAAATTTATGAAATGGATAAATTTCATAAATATTAGAATCTTTCCAGAACTTACTCGAGAAGGATGTCTAAATTGTCTTATCACCATTAAGTGAATTGAGTCAGTAGATTAAAACATTTCCAACAAAGAAAATACTAGGACTGAATAGTTTTGCAGGTGAGTATTACCTTAAATCTTAACATTATGGTTGGTCTATAAGGTCAGTATAACTTTGATATCAGACTTGGCTCTTATGCTTCTGTTATTGCCACAAAAGGATCTTCACCAGTTAGCCAGCTAGTTTAGGGAGGATGAGACACATATGGGACAGACCAGACTCCATCCCTAGCTTGGAGTCAAGTACACTTTGACCTTGCCTAGGTCATTTTTACTATAGCCTACCCACAGATACATGAATGAATATAAATAATTATTGCTTTAAGCCACAGAGTTTTGGGGTGGTTTGTTATGCAGCATTATTTTTCAGTAGCTACCTTATTCACTGTAGAAAAAGCATTAAATAAAATTTGACAACTATTTATGTAAGACTATTAATAAACTAGGAATCAAAGAGAATTTCCCTCTCTGTATAAACTTTATCACCAATAAAACTGTAGTAAATATTATGAAAATTTGGAGATTCATAATTCCCATGCACTACAAATTTTATTTCTAAGAAATACTCTAGAGAAACTCTTAAACATATGCACCGAGAGGAATATGCAGTTCTACTTGTAGTATTATTATTAATATTGCACAAAACCAGAAACAACCCAAAATGTCCACAAAATGAAAATAAATTACTGCATATTAGGACAATAGAATATTAAACAGCAGTACACATGAATGCATTATAATAATATGCAACAACACAAATAAATCTTACCCACATAATACTGAGAATAGCAAAATGTTCAGGACTGCATACATCATGAATTAATTTGTATAAATCTCAAAAAATAGAAGCTCTTAAGTTGAGTATGACTTCATAGTAGTTATTTTGCTATTATGATTATAATTAGTATCTGTTGCATATATCTATTTGTATCTATCAATATGATATAAAGTATGATAATATGAAAAAATGTAACAGAGGCCTATGTCAGAATGACATTATTATAATAATTTCAGTTGGTCAGTCAATCAAAATTTATCAGAGACACCATGTTTTAGCCTTGGTGGCTTTTATGAGGAGCTGACAATGTGCAAAGATGGGAGTGATTTGAAGTATTGCTGATTATGCGCAGTATTATATTTTGTGGTTATTTTTGCAGCTATAGAAATGCAAATGTCCCCTGAATAAAACAGGTGACAGGAAATTTGAAGCTTTGGAATATTATGTCTTATTTATTTGTGAATGGCCATTATGCGGTCAGGATGAATATGATAGTATCTATTCTCAACACTACTATTCAACATTTTATAAAGACTGAATATAAACAGGACACACATGCTCATATGTATGCATTAGTTAGGGAAGGATAAAACTGTCATTTGTACACAATGTAATCATCTACCTAGAAAATCCAAGAGAATCAATTGAAAAAAAACTATTAAAATTAAGAAGGTACTTGTATGCAAAATTTGGTACATAATAACTTTTCTATATAGGCCAATAACCAATTAGAACATATCATGGGAAAACATCCCAAATCACAATAGCAACAGAAACCAAAACAACCACAACAGCAAAAAAGACAAAACAAAGCAAAAAACAAAAAATGACAGCCCTTAAAGAAGATTATAAAAAACAATGTAACACTTTCTTTTTTTCTTTTTTTTTTTATATATGAAATTTATTGACAAATTGGTTTCCATACAACACCCAGTGCTCATCCCAAAAGGTGCCCTCCTCAATACCCATCACCCACCCTCCCCTCCCTCCCACCCCCCATCAACCCTCAGTTTGTTCTCAGTTTTTTAACAGTCTCTTATGCTTTGGCTCTCTCCCAATCTAACGTCCTTTTTTTTTTTTTTTTTTTTTTTTTTTTTTTTTCCGTCCCCTCCACCATGGGTTCCTGTTAAGTTTCTCAGGATCCACATAAGAGTGAAACCATATGGTATCTGTCTTTCTCTGTATGGCTTATTTCACTTAGCATTACACTCTCCAGTTCTATCCACGTTGCTACAAAAGGCCATATTTCATTCTTTCTCATTGCCACATAGTATTCCATTGTGTATATATACCACAATTTCTTTATCCATTCATCAGTTGATGGACATTTAGGCTCTTTCCATAATTTGGCTATTGTTGAGAGTGCTGCTATGAACATTGGGGTACAAGTGCCCCTATGCATCAGTACTCCTGTATCCCTTGGATAAATTCCTAGCAGTGCTATTGCTGGGTCATAGGGTAGGTCTATTTTTAATTTTCTGAGGAACCTCCACACTGCTTTCCAGAGCGGCTGCACCAATTTGCATTCCCACCAACAGTGCAGGAGGGTTCCCGTTTCTCCACATCCTCTCCAGCATCTATAGTCTCCTGATTTGTTCATTTTGGCCACTCTGACTGGCGTGAGGTGATACCTGAGTGTGGTTTTGATTTGTATTTCCCTGATAAGGAGCGACGCTGAACATCTTTTCATGTGCCTGTTGGCCATCTGGATGTCTTCTTTAGAGAAGTGTCTATTCATGTTTTCTGCCCATTTCTTCACTGGGTTATTTGTTTTTCGAGTGTGGAGTTTGGTGAGCTCTTTATAGATTTTAGATACTAGCTCTTTGTCCGATATGTCATTTGCAAATATCTTTTCCCATTCCGTTGGTTGCCTTTTAGTTTTGTTGGTTGTTTCCTTTGCTGTGCAGAAGCTTTTTATCTTCATAAGGTCCCAGTAATTCACTTTTGCTTTTAATTCCCTTGCCTTTGGGGATGTGTCGAGTAAGAGATTGCTACGGCTGAGGTCAGAGAGGTCTTTTCCTGCTTTCTCCTCTAAGGTTCTGATGGTTTCCTGTCTCACATTTAGGTCCTTTATCCATTTTGAGTTTATTTTTGTAAATGGTGTGAGAAAGTGGTCTAGTTTCAACCTTCTGCATGTTGCTGTCCAGTTCTCCCAGCACCATTTGTTAAAGAGGCTGTCTTTTTTCCATTGGATGTTTTTTCCTGCTTTGTCAAAGATGAGTTGGCCATACGTTTGTGGGTCTAGTTCTGGGGTTTCTATTCTATTCCATTGGTCTGTGTGTCTGTTTTTGTGCCAATACCATGCTGTCTTGATGATGACAGCTTTGTAATAGAGGCTAAAGTCTGGGATTGTGATGCCTCCTGCTTTGGTCTTCTTCTTCAAAATTCCTTTGGCTATTCGGGGCCTTTTGTGGTTCCATATGAATTTTAGGATTGCTTGTTCTAGTTTCGAGAAGAATGCTGGTGCAATTTTGATTGGGATTGCATTGAATGTGTAGATAGCTTTGGGTAGTATTGACATTTTGACAATATTTATTTTTCCAATCCATGAGCAGGGAATGTCTTTCCATTTCTTTAAATCTTCTTCAATTACCTTCATAAGCTTTCTATAGTTTTCAGCATACAGATCCTTTACATCTTTGGTTAGATTTATTCCTAGGTATTTTATGCTTCTTGGTGCAATTGTGAATGGGATCAGTTTCTTTATTTGTCTTTCTGTTGCTTCATTGTTAGTGTATAAGAATGCAACTGATTTCTGTACATTGATTTTGTATCCTGCAACTTTGCTGAATTCATGTATCAGTTCTAGCAAACTTTTGGTGGAGTCTATCGGATTTTCCATGTATAATATCATGTCATCTGCAAAAAGCGAAAGCTTGACTTCATCTTTGCCAATTTTGATGCCTTTGATTTCCTTTTGTTGTCTGATTGCTGATGCTAGAACTTCCAGCACTATGTTAAACAACAACGGTGAGAGTGGGCATCCCTGTCGTGCTCCTCATCTCAGGGAAAAAGCTCTCAGTTTTTCCCCATTGAGGATGATGTTAGCTGTGGGCTTTTCATAAATGGCTTTTATGATCTTTAAGTATGTTCCTTCTATCCCGACTTTCTCAAGGGTTTTTATTAAGAAAGGGTGCTGGATTTTGTCAAAGGCCTTTTCTGCATCGATTGACAGGATCATATGGTTCTTCTCTTTTTTTTTTGTTAATGCGATGTATCACGTTGATTGATTTGCGAATGTTGAACCAGCCCTGCATCCCAGGAATGAATCCCACTTGATCATGGTGAATAATTCTTTTTATATGCTGTTGAATTCGATTTGCTAGTATCTTATTGAGAATTTTTGCATCCATATTCATCAGGGATATTGGCCTGTAGTTCTCTTTTTTTACTGGGTCTCTGTCTGGTTTAGGAATCAAAGTAATACTGGCTTCATAGAATGAGTCTGGAAGTTTTCCTTCCCTTTCTATTTCTTGGAATAGCTTGAGAAGGATAGGTATTATCTCTGCTTTAAACGTCTGGTAGAACTCCCCTGGGAAGCCATCTGGTCCTGGACTCTTATTTGTTGGGAGATTTTTGATAACCGATTCAATTTCTTCGCTGGTTATGGGTCTGTTCAAGCTTTCTCTTTCCTCCTGATTGAGTTTTGGAAGAGTGTGGGTGTTCAGGAATTTGTCCATTTCTTCCAGGTTGTCCAATTTGTTGGCATATAATTTTTCATAGTATTCCCTGATAATTGTTTGTATCTCTGAGGGATTGGTTGTAATAATTCCATTTTCATTCATGATTTTATCTATTTGGGTCATCTCCCTTTTCTTTTTGAGAAGCCTGGCTAGAGGTTTGTCAATTTTGTTTATTTTTTCAAAAAACCAACTCTTGGTTTCGTTGATCTGCTCTACAGTTTTTTTAGATTCTATATTGTTTATTTCTGCTCTGATCTTTATTATTTCTCTTCTTCTGCTGGGTTTAGGCTGCCTTTGCTGTTCTGCTTCTAGTTCCTTTAGGTGTGCTGTTAGATTTTGTATTTGGGATTTTTCTTGTTTCTTGAGATAGGCCTGGATTGCAATGTATTTTCCTCTCAGGACTGCCTTCGCTGCGTCCCAAAGCGTTTGGATTGTTGTATTTTCATTTTCGTTTGTTTCCATATATTTTTTGATTTCTTCTCTAATTGCCTGGTTGACCCACTCATTTGTTAGTAGGGTGTTCTTTAACCTCCATGCTTTTGGAGGTTTTCCAGACTTTTTCCTGTGGTTGATTTCAAGCTTCATAGCATTGTGGTCTGAAAGTATGCATGGTATAATTTCAATTCTTGTAAACTTATGAAGGGCTGTTTTGTGACCCAGTATATGATCTATCTTGGAGAATGTTCCATGTGCACTCGAGAAGAAAGTATATTCTGTTGCTTTGGGATGCAGAGTTCTAAATATATCTGTCAAGTCCATCTGATCCAGTGTCTCATTCAGGGCCCTTATTTCTTTATTGACCGTGTGTCTAGATGATCTATCCATTTCTGTAAGTGGGGTGTTAAAGTCCCCAGCAATTACCACATTCTTATCAATAAGGTTGCTTCTGTTTATGAGTAATTGTTTTATATATTTGGGGGCTCCGGTATTCGGCGCATAGACATTTATAATTGTTAGCTCTTCCTGATGGATAGACCCTGTAACTATTATATAATGTCCTTCTTCATCTCTTGTTACAGCCTTTAATTTAAAGTCTAGTTTGTCTGATATAAGTATGGCTACTCCAGCTTTCTTCTGGCTTCCAGTAGCGTGATAAATAGTTCTCCATCCCCTCACTCTGAATCTAAAGGTGTCCTCAGGTCTAAAATGAGTCTCTTGTAGACAGCGAATAGATGGGTCTTGTTTTTTTATCCATTCTGATACCCTATGTCTTTTGGTTGGCGCATTTAATCCATTTACATTCAGTGTTATTATAGAAAGATACGGGTTTAGAGTCATTGTGATGTCTGTATGTTTTATGCTTGTAGTGATGTCTCTGGTACTTTGTCTCACAGGGTCCCCCTTAGGATCTCTTGTAGGGCTGGATAGTGGTGACAAATTCCTTCGGTTTTTGTTTGTTTGGGAAGACCTTTATCTCTCCTTCTATTCTAAATGACAGACTTGCTGGATAAAGGATTCTCGGCTGCATATTTTTTCTGTCTAGCACACTGAAAATCTCGTGCCAATTCTTTCTGGCCTGCCAAGTTTCAAAAGAGAGATCAGTCATGAGTCTTATAGGTCTCCCTTTATATGTGAGGGCACGTTTACCCCTTGCTGCTTTCAGAATTTTCTCTTTATCCTTGTATTTTGCCAGTTTCACTATGATATGTCGTGCAGAAGATCGATTCAAGTTACGTCTGAAGGGAGTTCTCTGTGCCTCTTGGATTTCAATGCCTTTTTCCTTCCCCAGTTCAGGGAAGTTCTCAGCTATGATTTCTTCAAGTACCCCTTCAGCACCTTTCCCTCTCTCTTCCTCCTCTGGGATACCAATTATGCGTATATTATTTCTTTTTAGTGTATCACTTAGTTCTCTAATTTTCCCCTCATACCCCTGGATTTTTTTATCTCTCTTTTTCTCAGCTTCCTCTTTTTCCATAACTTTATCTTCTAGTTCACCTATTCTCTCCTCTGCCTCTTCCATCCGAGCCGTGGTGGTTTCCATTTTGTTTTGCATTTCATTTAAAGCGTTTTTCAGCTCCTCATGACTGTTCCTTAGTCCCTTGATCTCTGTAGCAAGAGATTCTCTGCTGTCCTGTATACTGTTTTCAAGCCCAGCGATTAATTTTATGACTATTATTCTAAATTCACTTTCTGTTATATTATTTAAATCCTTTTTGATCAGCTCATTAGCTGTTGTTATTTCCTGGAGATTCTTCTGAGGGGAATTCTTCCGCTTGGTCATTTTGGATAGTCCCTGGTGTGGTGAGGACCTGCAGGGCACTTCCCCTGTGCTGTGGTGTATAACTGGAGTTGGTGGGCGGGGCCGCAGTCAGTCCTGATGTCTGCCCCCAGCCTACCGCTGGGGCCACAGTCAGACTGGTGTGTGCCTTCTCTTCCCCTCTCCTAGGGGCGGGATTCACTGTGGGGTGGCGTGGCCCGTCTGGGCTACTTGCACACTGCCAGGCTTGTGATGCTGGGGATCTGGCGTATTAGCTGGGGTGGGAAGGCAAGGTGCACGGCGGCAGGGGGGTCAGGCTTAGCTCGCTTCTCCTTAGGTGATCCACTTCAGGAGGGGCCCTGTGGCAGCCGGAGGGAGTCAGATCCGCTGCCGGAGGTTTGGCTCCGCAGAAGCACAGAGTTGGGTGTTTGCGAGGAGCGAGCAATTTCCCTGGCCGGAACCGGTTCCCTTTGGGATTTTGGCTGGGGGATGGGCGGGGGAGATGGCGCTGGCGAGCACTTTTGTTCCCCGCCAAACTGAGCTCTGTCGTCCGGGGGCTCCGCAGCTCACCCTCCCTTTGTCCTCCAGCCTTCCCGCTTTCCGAGCAGAGCTGTTAACTTATGACCTCCCAGACGCTAAGTCGCGCTTGCTGTCGGAACACAGTCCGTCAGGCCCCTCCGCTTTTGCAAGCCGGACTCGGGGGCTCTGCTTGGCCGGCGAGCCACCCCTCCGCCCCGGCTCCCTCCCGCCAGTCCGTGGAGCGCGCACCGCCTCGCCGCCCTTCCTACCCTCTTCCGTGGGCCTCTGGTCTGCACTTGGGTCCGGTGACTCTGTTCTGCTAATCCTCTGGCGGTTTTCTGGGTTATTTAGGCAGGTGTAGGTGGAATCTAAGTGATCAGCAGGACGTGCGGTGAGCCCAGCGTCCTCCTACGCCGCCATCTTCCCAGAATCCAATGTAACACTTTCTGAAAGATACATAAGCCAACCTAAATAAATGCAGGGACATAACATGTTCCCTGAAGAGAATGTATAACACTTAAAAGATATTAGTTCTTCCCAAATTAATCTGTAAATTTAAATCTGCAATCCCATATAAAATCCTAAAAGAACTATTTGTGGAGCTTGACAGGTTTAGTTTCAAGTACAATTGAAGATGAAAATATAATGGCCAAAAATATTTTGAAAAAGACCAAAAGATGGCATTTGCTCATCCATATTAAAAATACCTATGTAAGACTATAGCTGCTAAACCCATGTAATTGTTCAGGAACAGACAGCTTGATTGCATAGAAAAGGGTAGTGTGAGGTAAGATCCAGTTGCCTAGGGAAATTTCATCTGTGACAAAGGCAATGTCACGTGTTACCTTGTGGGAAATTGGTAGGGTAGGAATAGGTTATTTAATAAAAAGTCATGGGACAATTAGATGAAAAAACAACAACAACAAAAAACAATTAAATTTTCCCTTATCTCACACCCTCGCAAAATTGTTTGGAAATGTATCAGGTCATTATACATAAATAACCAATACAAAATTATGTTGAGAAAACAAAGAGAATATTCATTTGTAGTTTAGGGTCTGAAAGGGTTTCCTGAGAAAGGCTCTAAATTTGGAAATCAGAAAGAAGAAAGCTGTCATATTTGCCTACATAAACATTATAAAAGTTAAAATGGCAGAAGTCACAATAATTACAAGACAAGTAACAAATATCTTTTCTAGAGAAATAACTCCAATTTGCCCAGAAATGGGAATATAAGGATATGACAGCAAAGAAAGACTGGAATCAACCTATACATCCGTCAGTCCTAGAGGAGTTGACCTCTGGGATCTCTGCATTGTGGCATAATCACATAGTTCTATGTGCAGCAACCTGGAAGAATCTCCAGTACATTTTAGGAAACAGGAAAAGTAAATTGCTGATATTAAGCATAAAATTATGTCATTTAGGCAGATTATTTAAAAATGAAGTTATGTGTAGATATATATGTATATAAAAATGCATACACGTATAGGTATACCTTACATATTGCATAGAAAGTCATCTGAGAGAACTGACAACCTACAGTTAACTTTGGTGACCCACGAAGAGGGGAGTGAGATCCAAGTGTGTGGCCAGGAAGTGACACTGGATTATCTATTCTTCCAGTGAAATACTTCTGTGCTGAAACTGTTCTTTTTTTTTCTTCAAAATATGTTTTCTTATATAATTAAAAACAAACCAAAAAAAAAAGATATAAAAAAAAGAGAACTGAAAATAAAAAGTAAAAGAATATGATATGTTAATATCTGGAGAGAAAATTTGGTATTGAATCAACCACAGCTCAAGTAATCGTACTACTTACATTTGCCTGCTTGCTGTGTATTTGAAGCAAAAGCAAGAATCTTTTTACTGAGATTTAAAAACAAGTGTTCAACAAGTCATTGACGGTGGTAAGTTGATGGGCCTTGCAATTTCTTGTGCTGGATTTCAGGGAGATGGGTTAACATTATGTACATGCTTGTGGGGGAGTGAGTGAGGAATAGCCTTTTGACACACAAACTTACTGAGTTCTGGCTGTATTGATGTCATTCCACTGCAATAAAAATTCCGAAAGACATCTGTGGGGTTATGGCCGAGTTGAATACCAAGCTATATTTTAACTTATGAGTAACATTCATTGCTTTGAATCGGTTACTAAAGGTAGGTGTGTAATAAAATATTCTATATAGAATGTTTATGGGTGAGTAAGCTAGTAACACCTAATCTTTGAGAGTTGATGAAAGTTAGGATCTTCTCCTTGGAAAAAAATGCTCAAATGTAAACTTTCTTCCACAATGTCTCTTCAGTAAATTTCTCACTTGACCTCATACAAAGAGGGAATGACATATTTGCTGCACAGGGTTTAATGCCCCACTTCCCCAGACCCCAACACTTGCAATCCTATAAAATATCCTTGGGTAAATTCAAGTACAATACACAGCATGGCATATTCTCCTTTCTCTTGAATGTTCCTGGAACTATTCAAAATGCAAGACAAGAACTCTTGAAGCATATCTATATTTTATTAAATGGAATTAAATACAAATGAAATAATAAAACAATGTAAGTTTGTTTGTTGGTATTTTAATAACACGTACTAGGTACGTACTAATGCCAAGCACTCTTCTAAGAGAAAATGAGAAGTTAAGGGACTTGCCCATGGTCTCACAGCTGGTGGCAGTGCTGGGATTTGAACCAAGGCAGTCTGGCTCCCAAGCTTATGCTTTTGAGAACTAAGATATATGGACTGTCAAGTCCCATCTTCTTTATACATCCATGTTCTGGCTTTAATGTGATGGGAGGTCTTCCTATGTAGGTTTGCTATGGCTGAGTTTCCAGTTGTCCCTGAAGACTCTCCTTCTTCAAGGGTCCCTCTGAAATGCCTGCCCCAACTCCTTAAGGACCTGATGTGCTTACTGATAGCCAGTGCTCACTGTCACCCAAACTCAAATAGTTTGCTGGGAATAAGAGAAACCAATTTATTTTTGTTTGCCCTGTGTTCTCTGTTTCAGAGATCTTACTTATCTCTCCTTTTCTCTCTCCTCCAGAAAGTTACTTCTAGTCTCCTCAGGAGACCTTTTCTCTTCAGACTATTAACAGACTTTTTCCTGTGACACCTCACACAACATATGGCATTGGGTTTTCTGTTTATTGCTCAATCATTACTGTAAATGTACATATGAATGGAGCCTAATCCAGTGCAGAAGGAGAACAGGTTATCTTCTTTAATCTGGTCATCTTTATTTCATTCACTGCTTTTCTCCTAGGCTGCTGGCACTTTCTTATACACAACTGTGGCATTGCCTTTTACAATTGCTCCCTGAATGTGAAAACCTCCCAGCTGCCTCCTATTCATATGCATTCTCCAATCCTGACTGTATTGACTGCAGTGCATTCAACGCAAAGTAAAGCCCATCATCCCCTTCAATTAAACCCAGAAGACTAAACTTTCTACACAAAAGTGGAGTCATTGCTTATAATTTTTGCTCAACTTCTCAAATTAGTCAGGAGTATTTCTTTGGGATAGAAATATTTTCCAGTCTTCTAAGTAGACTTAGATCCCACTTTAAAAGAAAGAGCTTATAGCTGATAAGGGTTGGGAATAGAAATCTAAGTAGACTTAGATCCCACTTTAAAAGAAAGAGCTTATAGCTGATAAGGGTTGGGAATAGAAATGGGATTTAAATACACACTCAAGGCTGGTGGATGAAGGCATTGGTGAGAAAGGGGGGCATTTGGCAAAGTGATCCTTTAGAAAAAAGGTCACTGAATGAAGAATAAAAACTGCTAATTACCAGTTTTACATTAATATTTCATGTTGATATGAAATATTAAATGTTGGACATTTGCTATGCCAAATCTACACAAAGTTAGAGGTATTCTTGAGAGAATGTGTCTGGATTTGACTCTTAAAAGCTAAAGCTATAACTGATTCCATTGGTGACTTGCTAAAAAGATAGTTGCTTCTGTTACATGGATAAACATTTTTAAAAACACATTTTGTGCAGTCTTCCCCTAGGACACAAGTGTCATATGCTAAAACCCCAATCAGGTAAGGAGTGGGTAATCAATTGCAGGCTGCTCTCAAATGCTCACCTACCCATCCAGTCTCCCCATCACCCCCAAGTCCTTATCTTCTAGCTGATACCTGAAGGAAGGAAGGACAAAAGAAGGAGTAAGGAAGGAAGGGGGAAGTGGGTTAACTCTATTTTGAGGATTTTCTGTGCACCAGCCCAATGTGAGCTGGTTTCTCGATATATGCTAATTTATCTACCCCACCCAGTTTAATATGCTGTAAAACCAGCATTTCCAATGTAAGGGACCTAGGTCCTGATCTCTTTCATCTAATTTTATAGATGAGGAGACTATGGGGATATAAAGTATCCAAAATCTATAAAAGACTTCTCAAACTCAACACTGAAAAAACAAATAACCCAGTGAAGAAATGGGCAAAAGACATGCATAGACACTTTTCCAAAGATATCCAAATGGCTAACAGACACATGAAAAGATGCTCAATATTACTCATCATTAGGAAAATATAAATCAACACCACAATGAGATACCACCTCACACCTGTCAGGATAGCTAAAATTAACAACTCAGGAAACAACAGATGTTGGCAAGGATGTGGAGAAAGGGGAACACTTTTGCACTGCTGGTGGGAATGCAAACTGGTATAGTCACTCTGGAAAACAGTATGGAGGGTCCTCAAAAAATTAGAAATAGAGCTACCCTATGACTCAGCAATTGCACTACTAGGTATTTATCCAAAAGATACAAAAATGCTGATTCGAAGGGAGCACATGCACCCCAATGTTTATAGCAACACTATCAACAATTGGCAAATTATGATAAGAAGCCAAATGTCCACTGGCTGAGGAATTGATAAAGAAAGAAGATGTGGGGTGTGTGTGTGTGTGTGTGTGTGTGTGTGTGTGTATGCATATATAAAATGGAATTTACTCAACAGTCAAAAAGAATGAAATCTTGCCATTTGCAGCAATGTGGATGGAACTAGAGTGTATTATGCTAAGTGAAATAACTCAGTGAGATAAATATTATATGATTTCACTCATAGGTGGAATTTAAGAAACAAAACAGATGGACATAGGGAAAAGGATGGAAAAATAAGATAAAAAACAGATGGAGGCAAACCATAAGAAAATCTTAAATACAGAGAACAAATTGAGGGTTGCTGGAGGAGTGTTGGGTCAGGGGATGGGCTAGATGGGTGATGGGCATTAAGGATGGCACTTGTTGGGATGAACACAGGGTGTTATATGTAAGTGATGAATCACTAAATTCTACTCCTGAAACCATTATTACACTATATGTTAACTAACTTGGATTTAAATAAAATTAAAAAAAAAAACTAATAATACAGTTAAAAAAAAAACTGCCCAAAACTATACAGTCGGTTTGTGACAATATCAGGAAAAGCTACAAATCTCTCAACTACCGGTTTAAGGTTTTCCTGCCATTCCTGGTAATCTTTGAATAGGACTCATAAACTTAATATATTCAGTCAAAATTTAAGACCCTATAAGATTCTAAAAATGCTTCAATCCAGCCAATATCATATCAACTCTTTCTTAGCTAAAGACAATGGTGATCAGTCCCTACCTATCTCTTCTGAGAGGAGCAGGAGGAACTGGTATTTTCCGTATAGTTGATCTGGACTTTAAAAATTTATAATTATGACTATTTTTAATAACAAGGAAGGATGTTAAAGATGGTAAACTTAAGATATGAAAACATGTTTATTTTTAGCTCACTATTGGCTACCTAAGTTTAATTAAATCACTAATCTGTACCTTGGTTTCCTGATTTGTTAAATGAGGGGGTTGGAAGAGACAACTGTTAAAGACTTTTCTACCTGCAGCAGGACTTGTGAGTTAGGGAAACCATTTCCAACCCATGTACATTACAATGGATGAGATAGATTTTCTTCCCCAGGTCCTTTTTCTAAATGAATGACCTGTGATACATTGGTAATGTTGCAAGAGCAGATAGGAAGGCAGAGGTATAGTAGAAGAAGAGACAAAGTGGGAAGGTGACCACTATTTATAAAATAATAGTTAAGGGCATGGATAATTGGGGGAGGACCCGGAGATATTACTGTCAATTTATTTAACTACTGTGATCTGCACACTTCTCAATTTCAGTATCTTTTATGGGTTTTTGAAAAAATCACATTAACACCTTTTGAAATGGAGTTGATTAGAAAGTTACTACTTGAGCAAAGTTAGATGAATAAATATTGAAGTACATTAAACAAACCACCTCTCTCTACATATCAGAGATTTTAAAGCATGGTTCTCAAAGCCTGAGTGTAACTGGCTAGTCAGATCCATTCTGGGCATTGTCCTCAGCTATTGATAAGACTCCTTCCTTGACCAAACTTTAGTCAGACTCCTCTGAGCCGTCTTCTCAACTGTGTTTCAACCTTGCCTTGCTTCTAGCAAGAATCCTATTAGGCCACTTTAGCAAGACTCCGTCACCGTGTCTCTTCTCAGTGATTTTCCATCCATCAACCCCCCTCACTCTGTCCCTTGGTTGTAACTCCCCACTCATCGTTATTGTATTCAGAGTTGAGTTCACCCTTTCTTGTTGCAATGGTGTTGACCCCTATTACAGTAGTATTGGATGAAGATTTCTGTACCATTTTAACAAGTAATGAATAATTTTCTATGACATGATTCTATGTGGAAGAACTCTGGAAACAATGTCCCCTTCCTGGCCCAAGGACCTGCCTGCATGGTGGAACACGTATAGGAGCAATTACCTATAAGACACATAGGAGATCTCCTCAAAGATTTTGAAAAATGTTTGTTTGGGGACCCTGAACTTTGGTGCTGTGTGCTTGAAAATTTAGTAGCCCCTTAGTAGCCCTTTAGTAGCCAAAAAATCTTTGGCACATTAGTTTAGCTAATGTAATTAAAGCAGGGGAATATATGCCCCTGTGTAATGAACTGTCAATGAAGGAATTGGCTGCTACAAGGTTATTGGGAGAGGATGTCTATGGAACTTTCACCCATGCATGTATATGGGTGTTCCAACTAGGCAGGACTGGCTGATAAATTTGTCCTGTGAAATTGGATGGATCTTGTCTCCTGTCTTCCCCAACCTTACCCCCACTTTTCAACAGTGTGCCTTTCCTGCACTGATAAACTAGGTGTTCAGCTATAGGGAAATGTTTCAAACTGCCATTGTGATTGGTATGAGGCAAGACAATCTAAGAAGAAATGTTCTCATGCCTAGAAAGAAAAATTCATCCCCAGAGAAGAAGCAGTCTTGCTTGGTAAATCCAGCATAGGGACAAACCAATATATTCCTTCTGGGCCTGTGAGCACCTGGAGAGAAGAATGGCTATGGATGAAAATAGATTCAGCTTTTTTTAAAGTTTGGCATTACAGAGGAGCAAAATAACTTTGGCCTTCCTGTAACTGAGCTCAACACAGAGAGAAAGGTCATTTTCCCCTTCAACTCCTCTAGAGCATTTTTTATTTCATAAGGAGAATCGGCATGGACTGGCTTTGGGCAATGGTGGCTGATTATCAGTAACAAGTGACTGATGATAGACCAAGCAGTAGAACAATGGAAATTCCCAGAGATACTTTAAGAACAGGAGCTCCAAAAAAGTCTGGACTTCACACATGGGTTAGTGAGCACTAGAACTCTCTGGGCTTTAGTATGAATATTAATGAAATTGTAATTGCATTCATAGGCTTGGAATATTATAGTAAAGTCATCACTGATTCAAGTTATACAGATTTTATGAGTATTGTATAACAAGTTTCTTATGTTATTTATTCTACTCAGTATTACATTTATGTTGAATAGGCTTTAATAATTCTTTACATTCAGGCAATCTGTCTTGTCACATATCACAAATAAGCAAGTCTGATTGTGTGAATCACACATTTCTGGCTGCTCAGAAGAAAAATGACCTCACATTTGAGAGTCAGCAAAGGGGAGTTCCATGCCCTGCCATCTGACTGTATCTCCATAAATCACCTCATTACTCTGGCCCCAGCTTCTGATTGGCCTCTTAGGATGTTCATCACTATTCTATGTTTACAATAAAAAATTAAGCGCATGGTTTAGGTGATATAAATGGAGAAGGGAGGTACTAGTGGCCGTTTTTTTTTTTTAGCACATGTAGTAGAGACAGAATTTCCTCATTTGAATCCTAATTTTGCCGCTTATGGTAGTAAAATGGGTCAAATTATTTAATTTTTTGCTTCTGTCATCTGTAAAACAGGAATAAACATTACATTTAACTCATCTTGTGGTAAGCATTAAAGGAGCTAATGAATACTAAGCTCTGATAAACCTCAATGCATAATAAACAAATGTGTTTGAGCTTTGAAACTTTTCTTTTCTCATAGAGTCAATTTGAATGTTTCCATCTTATAAGGTTGTCTTAAAATCTTTTGATACCATTTAGAAAGTGATTCAAAATAAAGATCCCTAAAATATATACATTGAAAATTTCAAGATGATCTATATTTGGAGAGATATGTGAATAAACATAATTTAGAATGCTACTTGACAGAGGAGTATAACTTAATAGGAACTTAGGCATCTATCTACTTGTACTTATTTCCTTTTCTTTTGTTCATAGACTTGTGTACCGTATTTTTATAAATAAAATGTAGTTCCCTTCCATTCTCATCCCCATTTTCTCTGTCTCCATTGTTATCTCCTCCTGTTGACACATAGTAAGCCCCCAGTTAGTTAAGAGAAGAAAACATATAATTGAAATGATCAACTAAAGGAATAGAGGTTTTGGGGTGGGAAGAGTGCACTATGGGTTTTTCATCAAATGGAAAATCCACTTCATTTGGAAAGGTGTTGTTTTCTTTCTTTCTCTCCACCCTCCTTCTTTATCCCTTCCCCTTCTTCCCTTTCTTCCTCCCTTCTTCCCCTTCCCTATTGCAAATGGTCCAACTATAGGTTAGTTTGTTTGCAGGCACTCACACAATTGCTTATTCATCCAAAAGATTTACTTAGCACCCACTACAAGTTGAGCACTGAGAATAATATTTTTGGGTTAGGGTAACCACCGTGAGCTGGCAACTGTTCCTTCCCACCTCCCTTCCCTGAACTCCCAAGGATTGATTTTATGTAATATATTTTTTTTCCTAAATTATCTGAGACAAAGTTACTCCAGAGAAGTAACATTATGCTCTTCTGGGTCATTAATTGTATTGATGTTGGGATAAATTTCAGGGAGAGAGCCTGTTAGGACAAGAAAATGGCATGGATAGTTTTAGAGACAACACTTCAAAAGTAAGGGACTTTGGAGAACTAAAGAATAAATATAAGATTATGGTCTTTTGGTTACTTGTTACAATATACTAAACGCTTGGGAGTCCTGAGTACCTACTCCCTGAAGGCAAAGTTCAATAAAAGCTCTGTATCATTGCAACTGAATAGGCAAAGGGGAGGAGTTTCACATACACATCACAGACAGGTGTTTGTCTTGCACAGCACCAGGAAATCTCCCATATCCCCAAATGGTTTCCTGTTCCCGGCATATACACACTCAGTCCTATTGGAAAGTATACTTTACTATTAAAGACCCACTAAAGATGTGCAATGCTTCTGTGGAAATACTTTTAATTTTTTTTAATGTGTATTTATTTTTGAGAGAGAGAGAGAGAGAGAGTACAAGCAGGGGAAGGGCAGAGAAAGAGGGAGACACAGAATCTGAAGCAGGCTCCAGGCTCTGAACTGTCAGCACAGAGCCTGATGTGGGGCTTGAACTCACAAACTGTGAGATCGTGACCTGAGCCAAAGTCGGATGCTTAACAGACTGAGCCACCCAGGCACTCCTGTAGACGTACTTTTAAACCCAAACCCTCCTTGGAAGCATACAATTATTTTTATAAATAAAAATTTGGAGGTCATCTCTTGGGAACTAGGAAAGAGCATCTGAAATTCAGAAAGAGGCAGGCAGTTTTACAGCACACAGTAAGAAAAAAAGCTGAAAGTCCCCTGGAGATGCCCTGGTTAACAGGTCACAAGTAAAGAGAAGGAGCACAGTGCTATAGAGTCCAAAGTGTGCCTGTTAGGAGCCAATGGGCAGAGATCAGATAGGCCCACGGTTGCACAAAGTAGTTCTCTAGCCAGTGGCTGATGCCTGGATTTAAAGAGTGGGACCCTCAACCTTGAGGGTCATCAGGGCAGGACTGTGAACACAGCTTGGGTGTTAATGAAAGGAGCAGACTGGAGAAGAACCAAGGGCAGGCCTGACACAGAAAGCTGGTTAAGAAGAAGGTTTCAAATGAGAAAGCAGTAAGGAGAGTTGTAAAGAAGTCAACTGGCCTGTGGTTTTCTATACCAACCTTTGGTCTCAGAAATCCTTTACATGCCTAAAAAATTACTGGCAATCTCAAAAGCAGTATATTGTCTGTAGCAGCATATTTTCAATTGAGAATATAAAGAAAATCTGGTCACACAGAGGTCTGTATTTGTAAGTGAAGAGAGTATTATAAAAACCTTTCAATATGCTACCAGAACTCAAGAAGTGGTAATTCCTTACAACTCAGTTGCGGTGCAGATTCTGAAACCATATCCATGATGTTACCTTAAAATCCATTGGTCTATCTTGCACCTAAAATAGATGTTGTACTCATGCATGATTTTGTGACATGTATTGGTCATTTAAAAATTGTTAGTGCCGCAAGTAATGTAGCCTTTTCTGTATTGACGGTTCTCATTACACAATGTTAAAACATGTGTTAAGATTGCCATTGATTTCATTAGAGATGTTTCTGTATTTCAGATGCTAACAAGCTGATGGTGGCAGATACACATTTTCTAAAATTCTAAATTTTGTTTGAAAGCTTGAATTTTATCATTGATCACAAACGCTATCAGTTTTGTGTGAAGTGACAGGCTTGCTTGGTCGATTGCCGAGAAAATAGCTGCCAAACGCCCAATTCTGAAGAAGCATAGACTATTCCTCTGTAATTCTTTCTGGTCAAAATGGTATTCCTCAGGATGTTAGCTCCTGGAGGAGATGGTGTCGCAGGAACGGGATTTTCCTAACTGCCTGATTTTTTTCAAAAATGGGCCAAGTATAGAAACGGCAGTCTCGAAGACATTGGGAAATGATCTCTGAGAGAGAGATGGAAAACACATGATGTGTCTCTGTAATTGTTCCAGTTTACAGCCTTGCAAAGTTTCCAGGTCATGGTGTGTGTGTGTGTGTGTGTGTGTGTGTGTGTGTGTGTGTGTGTGTGTGTTGGTGGGGAGGGACCAGATTGCCCAAGTGGAGGAGGTGGAGCTGAGAGGTGGGGCAGAACAGGGCAGCTAGCGTTAATGGGATAAGGTACAGGAAAGGAGAAAACTGGCAGAGAAACCTGGAGGTGTGCAGAGAGCTCTCTACTGCTTAGTAATCAGCATATGCTTGTAACAAAGCATGTCCGAGGTCAGAAAGAATCACTCACAGGATTAGAGGTTGACAGTGCTATGATCCTCCTTGTGTGTGTCTTTTGGTGAATATACATGTGCATTTCTGCTGGGCAAATGCCTAGGAGTGAAACTAGATTGATGGGGTATGTGTTTATTCACCGCTAGGAGATGTATCAACTTTGACTCCCACAGTGGTGCCAGTTTTCCTACATCCTAATGCTTCTGTTGTCTATTGTTTTTATTTTGGTCATTCTCATGGGTGTAAAATATCATCTCATTCAATTTTAATTTGCATTTCCCCGATTACAATGGAATCAAGTTCCTTTTTATATGTTCATTGGCTTTGTTCATATAGCCACTATGGTATAACTAATCATTAAAATAACTTCGTAATAAAAATCCATTTCTTGTTTTATTGAGTTAACAGAGCTTTGTTTTTTCCCCTTCTCTAGAAATAGTGTACTCAGATATCAAAGCCTAGAGGAAATTCTTTGTCAGAGTTGTTTGACCACCTCGGGAACAGTCCACTGAAAATCTGAAATTTGGGAAAAATACTATTTAGTAAGTAGCTTTGGAAAAGCTTCATCGATTGCACTGGCCGGAAATATTTTACCAAATTGAATAAGTCTGCTCAAGTTTTAATTAGCAGGTGGGTGATAAGATCTCGAAATGAACTGAATAGCAAAGCCTTCCCCCTCATGGCCTTGTGGGGAAAGCTTGCTATTTTCAACCTTGATGTTAGACCAACTCACCTCACAGAGTAAGAAGCTTGGGGATGTGGGGCAGAGGGTGTTGTCATGTGATCCTGGTAAATTTTTTCTCCACAAAATTAGAACAAATTGACAGATCTCTGTCAACTTTAGAAATAACTTGGCTATGTAAATAAAAATAAGACTACATTGAAGGGGGCATCTGGTGGTATAAAAATAGACTGCACATGGCCCAGTGAAAATTAGCTATCATGAAAGGGTTTGCTAATTATTTTTTCTTTGGTGCTGTCATTCCTGAAATACCTCTACCACCTGAGGCCGTATGCTTAGCTTTTCTCAAATCACTTGACTTAAGTGCTTAAAAAAATTGTAGTGGGTTTTTAAATATGCCGGAAGCATAATCCCGATTAACATAAAGAATCTATAAGTCACAGTAGCCCTGACAAAGGTACTAATGGGCATCATTAGACTTTCTACAGTGCCCCTTAGGTGAGAGCAAAGCCTGTGAAGCCTGCCACATAAAACAAAGTATCACAACATAAATAGACATGAACTAGCTCCCCGACCCAGTGCTTCTGCCTGGGACATTTTGTACGATTCATTTTGATGAGACCCACAGTTTTTCATTACACTGCTAATGCCACTCACAATAATTCATGATTGCAACAACTAAGGGAATGTTTCGGAAAAAAAAAAACGGAAGAGACTCTTTGTCTTAATTATGTCTCCTCAGTGAAAATACGGTGGGGCGAATCATCTGTTAAGTTTTGCATTTTTAGCCGTTTAAGTAAATAAAATAAGCAGTGATTCAAAGAGCAGGTATCTTAAATACTGTTGGTGATAAGGAATTTGGCTTATTTGTGGAATTTGGTTACTTGTGCACCACTGTAGTTTTAGGGAAACAAAACCAACAATATTTAGAAGACCTTACTAAACCTGAAGATTGGGCATCATGCTAATAGGTCCGTTCGCATTGATACTTTCTTCTTCCCACTGATTGCACAAGTTAAATATATTATTTCTATTCTGCAGATAAGGAAACTGGGGCTTAAAACATTTGCATCCCTTTTCTTTTTCCTTTTTAATACTCTGACTCCTTAGAAGTTTCTTTGCTAGTCTCTTTTTTTCTCCCCTGCCCTTCAGGGCAGCGTCTCAACTCCTGTTGTCTTTTCTCCCCCACAGTCTCCAGGAAAATTTGACTTACATTATGGTTTCCTATAGGTTTGGGTAATGATATAGAAACTGTTAAATACACCACTAATCCAGTGTGGAAGCCAATGAGAGACAAAATATCTTAAGCATTTTGCGTATTTCAAATAACTTTTTAAGTTAAAAATGAAATGGAAAACAGTGACCACACAGTGTTTGCTTCAGTTAATGAATTATGTGGAATCACTACTCTCTGTGCCCCTTGAGAGAAAAAAAATCCTATATCTTATACCTACTTATGTTATGAGGAATTAGACAACCATTGACATAGAGCAGGCACTTGGTAACTATTCGAGAAGTAAAATAATACTAATATGATTTTATCTTATTTTTTTATTTATTAAAATTTTTTTTAATGTTTATTTATTTTTGAGAGACAGACAGAGCATGAGAAGGGGAGGGGCAGAGAGAGAGAGAGGTAGACACAGAATCCGAAGCAGGCTCCAGGCTCTGAGCTGTCAGCACAGAGCCAGATGTGGGGCTCGAACTCATGAGCTGTGAGATCATGAAGTCGGACGCTTAACCAACTGAGCCACCTAGGTGCCCCACTAATATGATTTTAATTCCAATATTCCATCAAGTATGAGAAGTCCTGTCAGTTTAATGCAAGTCTTTTCAGAATTATTAAAAAGTAGGTGTGAGTACAACTTCTTGCCAACCAACAATAGCACACATTTATATGGAATGTTTACATAGCACTTTCTTCTTTAGTCTAATCCTTAATATATTCGGGATAATCACTCCCCTGAGTCATTTTGGGCATCAAGAGTTATGCCTAAAATCATGGTGATACGATTATGATCTTGGACTTTCAGATGCTTTAGTATGAATATTCTGATGATTTCAAGGTTTATTAAAAAGTTATTATTGCAAGACATTTTGAAGTTCCCTGTATTTTATAAGAATAAAAGTTCAGTATTTATCCTTGTAGACAGTGTTGAGCCATTGATATTCTTAAACATTTTTAAAACCCTGAAATACGATAAGATTTGTGTTTGAGAAAAACACTGAAAGCATATGTAAGGGAAACATATATAATGAAGGGAAGGAAAACTAGAGGTAGGGCATTAATTTACAGAACCAGGTAAGAGATAATGACACCCCCAAACTGAGAGAGCAAGGATGAAGAGGGAAGGGCATATCGGAAAGACGTTAAAAATATGGAATTAACAAAATTGGTAGCTAATGGGATGTGCAGAGCTGGGGAGCAGAAGTTTAAAATATATTGATCAAAGGGGATAAACAGAAGCCCTGAAACTAAGTTTCCCAGGTGTGTCTGGGTGAAAGAATCATTAGGAGAGCAACAAGCTTGTTGATCTCTTTCCTCCCTTCAAATATACCTCCTGAGTGCCTTTTTTACACCAGCCATTTTTCTAGGCTTTGGGACTTCACAGTGAATAAAACTCAGCTCCTCTCTCAAGGCACTACATTAAGGAGATATAGGATGAATAAACAAGTCAATGCAGCATACATAACATATTCTGGAGAAAAAAATAAAAGCAGGATAAACTTTTACTTTGAATTGTGATGGAATAATGGGTATCAAACCGATATTCCCAAGAACACCTGTAAAAGCTAGAATAAAAAATAAATAAAGGAAAAGGACAGCAATTTGAAGACATCAGAGAATATCCAAGGTAACCAGGACTTCTGGAAAAAGATTCCAGAGGAAAAGGATGACACACAGATGTGAACCTGATGTACTATGCACAATTTTTCCCTTGAGGAACACTTTTGAGGCATTTGCTGACTTCAAAGTTATGCATGTGTAGAACAGCTAAGAAACGAAGCTGAAGTAGTGACAAGAGGCTAAAAAAGCTAAAAAGGAGTTTTTTGCAGTATCAGGAAAAAAAGTGAACCTGCAAGTAAGGAAGTGAGACTCTGGTCAACAACCTGGGACTAGGCCATAAAAATAAGATTCGGCAAGAATAAAGTACCATCAGCTGGATCCAGGAGGTCAACCGAAATGTTATAGGGCTGCCAAAATAGCATTAAATACTCTTTGGAAGTAGATAGTGTTACCCAGTGGCTCTACAGCTTTTCATATATGATATCTGCCTTTTTCTTAACCTTAAAAAATTTTATTCCAATAGTTAACATACAGTGTTAGATTAGTTTCAGATGTATAATATAGCAGTTCAATTCCATACATCACTCTGTGCTCATTACCACGTAGTTCACTTCTTAACCCCCATCACCTGTTTTACCAATCCCACCCACCCACCTCCCCTCTGGTAACCATCGGTTTGTTCTCAATAGTGAAGAGTCTGTTTCTTGGTTTCTTTCTCTCTCTTTTCCCTTTAATCATTTGTTTTGTTTCTGAAATTCCACATATAAGTGAAATCATATGGTAGATGTATTTCCCTGACCAATTTCACTTAGCATTATACTCTCTAGCCCTACCCATGTTGGTGCAAATTGGCAAGATTTCATTCTTTCTTATGGCTGAATATTACTCCATTGTATATATGTACCACCTGTTCTTTATTCATCTATTGATGAATGCTTGGGCTGCTTCTGTAATTTGGCTATTATAAATAATGCTGCTATAAACATAGGGATGCATATTTCCCCTTGATCTAATGTTTTTGTATTCTTTGGGTAAATGCCCAGTGTGGTGATTAGTGGATCTTAGGGTAGTTCTATTTTTAACTTTTTGAGGAACCTCCATACTGTTTTCCACAGTGGCTGCACCAATTTGCATTCCCACCAGCAGTGCATGAGGGTTCCTTTTACTCCGCATCCTCACCAACACTTGTTGTTTCTTGTGTTGTTGATTTTAGACACTCTAACAGGGGTGAGGTGATATCTCATTGTGGTTTTGATTTGCATTTCCCTTATGATTAGTGATGTTGAACATCTTTTCATGTGTCTGTTGGCCATCTGGATGTCTTCCTTGGAAATATGTCTGTTCATGTCTTCTGCCCATTTTTTAATTGGATTATTTGTTTTTGGGTGTTGTATTGTATCAGTTCTGTATATATTTTGGATACTTACCCTTTATTGGATATGTCATTTGCAAATATCTTCTCCCATTCAGTAGGTTGCCTGTTAGTTTTTTTCACTTTTTCCTTCACTGTGCAGAAGCTTTTTATCTTGATGAGGTCCCAATGGCTTATTTTTGCTTTTATTTCCTTGACTCAGGAGACATATCTAGAAAAATGTTGTTATGGCCAGTGTCAGAGACATTACTGCTTGTGGTGTCTCCTAGGATTTTGGTGGTTTCCTTGTCTCACATTTAGGTCTTTCATCCATTTTGAATTTATTTTTGTGTATGGTGTAAGAAAGTGGTCCATTTTCATTCTTTTGTATGTAGCTGACCAATTTTCCCAACACCATTTGTTGAAGAGACTATCTTTTCTCCATTGGATATTCTTTCCTGATTAATTGACCATATAATTTTGGGTTTATTTCTGGGTTTTCTATTTTGTTCCATTGATCTATGTGTCTATTTTTGTGCCAGTGCCATACTGTTTGATTATCACAGCTTTGTAATATAACTTGAAGTCTGAAATTGTGATGCCCCAGCTTTGCTTTTCTTTTTCAAAATTGCTTGGCAATTTTGGATTTTTTGTGGTTTCTTATACATTTTAGCATTTTTTGCTTTAGTTCATGAAAAATGCTGTTGGTATTTTGATAGGAATTACATTAAATCTGTAGATCACTGGATAGTATGGATATTTTAAAAATACTTGTCTTCTAATCCATGAGCATGGAGTGTCTTTCCATTTCTTTTTTTAAAAATGTTTTTAAATGTTTTTATTTACTTTTGAAGGAGAGAGAGAGACAGAGCTTGAGCGGAGGAGGAGAAGAGAGAGAGGGAGACACAGAATCAGAAGCAGGCTCCAGGCTCTAAGCTGTCAGCACAGAGCCCGATGCAGGGCTCGAACCCACAAACTGTGAGATCTGACCTGAGCCAAAGCCGGACGCTCAAATGACTGAGCCACCCAGGTGCCCCTTTTTCTTTAAAAAATTTTTTAATGTTTTTATTTATGTCTTTCCATTTCTTTATGTCGACTTCAATTCCTTTCATGAGTGTTTTATAGTTTTCAGATTATAGATCTTTCACCTCTTTGGTTAGGTTTATTCCTAGGTATTTTATTATTTTTGGTGCAATTTTAAATGGGATTTTTTTCTTAATTTTGCTTTCTGCTACTTCATTATTAGTGTAGAGAAATGTAAGAGAGATCTGCACATTGCTTTTTTATCCTGTGACTTTACTGAATTAATTTATCAGTTCTAGTAGTTTTTTGGTGAAGTTTGTATGGTTTTCTATATAGAGTATCATGTCATCTGCAAATAGTGAAAGTTTTACTTATTCCTTACCAATTTGGATCCTTTTTATTTCTTTTTGTTGCCTAATTGCTGTGGCTAGGACTTCCAGTACCATGTTGAATCAAAGTGGTGAGAGTGGACATCTTGGTCTTGTCCCTGACCTTAGGCGGAAAGTTCTCGTTTTTTTTTCCCATTAAGTATGATGTTTGCTGTGGGTTTTTCATATATAGCCTTTATTATGTTGAAGTATGTCCCCTCTAAATGTACTTCGTTGAGGGCTAATAGATTAGACAGAGTAGAAAAGATTAGCAAAGTGTAAAATAAATAGATTGGTAAGAAACATTCAGATTCAAGAGCAGAAGGAAAAAATAGAAAATACAGAAAAGGGGCCAATGGAAAATGGCAGAAGGATCTAACCTGCATATATTTTGTATCCCAGAAAAAGAGGAGAGTGAATAGAACAGAAAAAAAAAATTAAGGAGACATTGGTAGAAAAATTTCCAAAAATGACAAAAGATATCAAGCCACATATTTAATTTAATTTAATATTTTCCAAGAAGAAATGCAATAAAAGAAATACCAAGGTGTGTTCTTCAAGTAGAATGGATATGATTCCAGTTGGAACCACACACAGAGAAAGAATGAAAAACATGAGAAACAGTATATATGTGGTTAAATGTGCAGGAACATTCACTGTTTAAAACAACAAAGATAATTGTGGGGTTTAAAATACATGAATAATTAGATATATGTAAAAATATCTAGGTCCTAGGATAGTCATTTTAAAAACAATTTAAATATACATAACCAACAAGCTAATAAGAAGATGGGGGGTGGGGGAAAGTGGAATGATTAAAAAATGGATTAATTCAAAAGAAGACAAGAAAGGATAAAACAGGAAAAAAAACAAAGTATAAATTAGGAAAAGAAAATATGGGACAAATAAAAAATTATCATAAGTTTACCCCCAAATATCATAATTACATTATATAAAAATAAACTATTATAAATAAGTGAAAAATCTGTCAGACTAGGTTTAAAAAGACCAACTATATTCCTCTTATAAAGAACACCCTTTAAAAACCAAAAAAGATTGAAAGTAAAAACACAGAAATATATATTTCATGAACACAATGAACAAAAAAAGTTGATACATCAAAACAAAGTGCATCTCTTTGAATATAGCATAAAATTAGACTTTTTGTGTGAGCCAGTCTAAAAATATTTCTCTTTAATGAATGGATTAAAGGCCATTTGCATTTAAATTAGGGATTCATCAAATGTGTTTTGTTTCAGCTAAGTCAAATAGCTTAAATTATATTTTCTGCATGCATTGCTGTAATTACTATATGTCTTACATCATGTGCTCTGTTAATTCTTGTGTTTTTATATTTCTTTCGCTATTTAGAAAGACTTATATTCATGTCCTAATGGTTTTCTCTATATTAATATCTGTATATAATGACTTTAGTTTTTTTCATGGTCGTTATTATTTGATTTATCAGCTTTATGTAATATCCTTGGACTTTAAAAAAAAATGTTTATTTATTTTGAGAGAGAGAATTAAAGTGCAGGTGTGCCAGCTGGGTAGGGGCAGAGAGAGAGAGGAGGAGGAGAGAAAGGGGGAATCCCAAGCAGGCTCTGCACTGTCAGCTCAGAGCTCAGTGCGGGGCTTGATCCCATGAAGTGTGAGATCATGACTTGAGCCAAATCAGGAATAGGTCGCTTGACTGAATGAGCCACCCAAGGAGGCTTATTTAGTACCTCTGAGGCAATGAAATAATTCATAGTTCTTTCTACTTTTTCTTTCTCTTCTTCCTTTTTTTTTTTTTTTTGTTCCATCGTTTCTATGTTATCTGAGCATATAGCATTATTCCTCCAGCTTTAGCTAGATCTTTAATATTACATTTACAATTAGGTATAATCAATACTAAACACAATTCTTTAGTTGAAATCTCCCAAGTTTTTTCATTAGATAAACTCATCCTTTAGTAGGTTTATCATGCGGACCCATGAGCAAAATATCTTCTTATATCTTTACATGCTTAAAACTATTTTTTTTATGTGCTTGACATTAAAGGAAAATTTGGCTGGATATAAAAACCTTAGCTCATACTTTTTTAAATGAATTCTTGAAAATGTTGTTCCATTTTTATTTTATTCACTGTCTAAATTCTAAATCCTCCTGATTGCTTTCCTTGTAAGTAATTTGTTATTTTGCCTGGAGACCATGAGATTTACTTTTTTCTTTACAGTTTAATCATTTTACTGGGCTATACCTTGGAGTTGACCATTATGTATCACGTTTGC
The DNA here is from genome assembly GCF_007474595.2 of Lynx canadensis. Taxonomy (NCBI): domain Eukaryota; kingdom Metazoa; phylum Chordata; class Mammalia; order Carnivora; family Felidae; genus Lynx; species Lynx canadensis. Next base: position 131,798,827 of record NC_044307.1, on the reverse strand, counting down.
CAGATACACAGTGGGTTTTTTCAATATGGAGTTCTTTAATTTTATAAAAAGCTATATGCATGCATAATTTATATTAGTAGTATTAGTAGTAGTATCATTATTATTTCTGCCCCATTCTTTTGTTTTTCTTTTCCTAAGATCTGTAATCATGTGTCTGTTGGATCTTTATTGTCTAAATTCCAAAACTAACAATTTCACTCGAATCCATTTTTTTTCTTGTTTTTCTAATTATTTCAATTTTCTTTAAAATATCTTATGTTCCTTACTGTGTTCTCAGTCAGCATGTAACTCAATCTTAATTTCAAGATCAATTTGTCTTCTTTTTCCCCCAATTGTGTTAGTCCCTGTTTGACATTGTCCTATTAATTGTCTATATCTACCCTCAGTTTTGGAGTTTTAGTTCGTGGTATTTTTTCATATATGCAACTACTTAGTAATATCATTTATTTGAATTAGTAAATTGTATGTGATAGTGTTGCATTACAGTTTATTCTTTTTCATCCCCACTAATTTTGGTGTTTTTTTACACTCAAAGCTTTTCATTCTCATTTTCTGTTTTATTTTTAGTTATTTTGTATAGATGTTGAGAATTTTGTTTATTTGTTCATTATTAGCTGCACTGGGTTTTCCTGGACAAGAAATAAAAGGTCATTCTACACACTGAGAAAGCTGGGTTTGGACTGAAGCTTAACTGGTTCCTTAATTCAAGAGCATTATTGTCTATGAAGCAAACATTCTTTAATAAAGTGTGCTTTAGGTAGAGTCTTTCTTCCTCTGAATCTTTGATAATATTTTGTTTCTCTAAAGCCCTTATTGTCAGATGCTTCCTTCTTTCTTGTCACCACCAAGCCTCTGGGAAGCATTTTCATGACAAAGCTGTCAATCTCTCCCAAGAAACCGCCTTCCTAAGGGTGCTTCTGCTGGTCCAATGCACTAAGATGCTTTCTTTTTACTCCCTATTGTCAGTGCTCTGATCTGTTGGGTTCTAGATCTTTTCTTGGTATTCTCAAGACACAACCCTCCCCTTCTGGGGGTAAACCTTCATCACTATTATCTGTATTTTACCACAGCTAGTATCCTGGTGTATTCTGTTCTGTTCTGCACTATCCTTGTCTGACCCTCTAACCTGGTTTGTAATCCAGATAATGCTTACTTACATGTAAATCAAAAATTTCCATATCCTCTGCTTGTCTGACCCTCTACCCTGGTTTGTAATCCAGATAATGCTTACTTACATGTAAATCAAAAATTTCTATATCCTCTGCTTCCTTGCTGCTGTCGTAGAGTATAGGCAGTGCCATTTTGTTGTTGTTGTTGTTGGTGGTGGTGGTGGTGATATAAATGCTTTTGGGGGAGTCTATGTGGCAGTATTTGAAGTTAGGTAGCCACAATGTGCCTATGGGAAATCAGAAGTTCTATTTTTCTTAAATTCTGATGTTTCAAATGAAGAAGACTGGTAACATACCTGGAAAAGCCTCAGATTGTATAAATCATTATTTTAGCGTTCATGTTTTATATGATAATTTTATATTTTGCTAAAAAAAATTCTGTCCGAGGTTGAAACTGAATATTTTTTTAGCAATCCTTTGCGCCTAGATTTAGTTCCTTAGTGCCAGTTAATTTGGCAGTAATTTTGGTAGTTCATTTTTCATATTCATCTTTGATTGAAGACAAGCAAATTCACTGCTTTTAAAATATCTAATCTAAGATATCAGACAGATGGAGATGGGGAAAGAAGAAATTTCATTCCACTTATCTTCTGTTGTATATTATTACTAAGTTTTGTCTTGTATGCTATCTATGATTTTTTTTTTTATAATTTCTAGTTTCCCCATTGAAAGATGTTGATGCAGTTGTCTTTTATGACCTTTGGGGATTATCTGTTTCTTTTGTTTTCCCTGAAATATCTTTTCAAATGATTTTTTAAATAAGCTCCATGCCCAACGTGGGGCTTGAACTCACGACCCTGAGATTTAAAGTTGCATACTCTACTGACTGAGGCAGCCAGGCATACTCCATCAAATATTTTTTAACCTGTGTAGAAGAATTCTACTAGTCACATGGAGAAGTTGTTAGGGGTATTTGACTTTCAATCAAATCAAAATGTCACAATCATATATGCTTTTTACTTAAAAAACAAATCTCTTGATCAGCTCTCTTATAAAAAAGGGTTAAAAATACTCTCCTGTTTTACAAAAAACTCATCAGTAATATTTATAAGAGACAATTCATTTTTTCTGCAATTATGTGCACATATCACTCCTTATAGTATATTAAAATCTTATATTTTCTTTTTTTTTTTTTTACCATCTTAAAGATAGTTAAGGGGAATGAACAATTCTAAGTTCTGTGAATGTTTAAAAAATCTAGGATATTTGACCTAATAATTTTATTTTTCTTGGTGTATAACAACAAAATTAAAGTTTTAAATTCAGACTATTGTAATATTCTCTATATTTTGAGCAATATACACTAAGCATCTAGTATATATGCCAAGACTTGTTCTAGTTGCATGGAGTATGGAACCGAATAATATAAAGAAGGCCTTTGCTTTCAATAGGAAAAGAGATTAGACCAGCAAAGAAATGGATTGAGGGGCAGATCAAGATATATCAGACTATTGGGATGTCTAGGTGGCTCAGTCGGTTTAACGTCTGACTCTTGGTTTCAGCCCAGGTCGTGATCTCACGGTTTCATGAGTTTGAGCCTGCTGTCCGGCTCCATGGTGACAGTGCAGAGGCTGCTTGGGATTCTCTGTGTCCTTCTCTCTCTGCTCCTCCCTCACTTGTGCTGTCTCTGTCTCTCTCAAAATAAATAAATAAACTAAAAAAGTATCTTTAAAAAAAAGATATATCAGACTATGGTAAATGTTTTACTTAACAACCTAAAATAAGGTGTAGTGTGATAACTAATGGCTGACATGGGGGAACAAGGCGGAAAGAAATGGAGATAAAATTAAATTTCCTTATAACCTGCGGCCCATTGACAAATACTTTGACAAAAATACTTCTTGTATAGGAAAGTTTCTTTGTCTTTACCTCCCCCAGTTCCAAAGTATATAGTCAACTGCTCCTCACAATCCCAAGTACAACTCTTTCTGCCCAGGGGTCCTGTCCCTGTGCTATAATAAAAATACCTTTTGCATGGAAAACGTCTCAAAAATTCTTTTCTGACTGCTGGCTCTGAACCCCAACACTTCAAACCATATCAATGGCTAGTTTATATTGGATGAAGAACGTTTTAGGAAATAAAAACAGTTTAATGAAAGCAAGAAGATGGGACGTCTGGGTGGCCTAATCAATTACGCATCCAACTCTTGATTTCAGCTCAGGTCATCATCTCATGGGTCATGAAATTGAGCCCCACATCAGGCTCCGTGCTGATGGTGCAGGGCCTGCTTGGCATTCTCACTCTCCCTCTCTCTCTGCCACCCCACTCCACACATTCTCTCTCTCAAAATAAATAAATTAATTAAACCAAACCAAACAAAACAGAACGATGACCAGTATTGACAGAAAAAGTCTGAGGATGAAGAGAGGTTTCTTTTGCTTTATCAAATTTTGGCTTTTTATTGAAATTATCAAATTACTGTGAGTTAGTATTTGCATAGATAATATTTGAGAATAATTTGAGAATCTAGTGATCTAAGATCGTTCATGGAATGAGACCATTTCTCAATGGAAAGCCTAATGGAAAAACTCTGTTTTGATTATGAGTTCTGTCCTGAATAGAAACTGGAAATGTGATTTTAAGGATACTCTGCTCCCTTTGAAAGCAGTACTTCCCTAAGGATAACTTTTCAGCACTAGCAGCTGGGTAACTCTCTAGTTTAATGAAAGGAAGTGCTGAAGCAAAGAAAATACGGTGTTTGCCTCTGCAGTCTTCCAAATCGTTCTTGAGGCTCTTAATGTGCAATGAGGATGAGGTATCAGTGTTGCGTGCGAATGTTAAGGTCTTCTGAAGTACCTTGTGTTCCTCACAGTGTTTACAAAACAACACGTAAAGCCATCTGCCACAGCAAGAGAAGAAAACCCGTTTTCCTCAAATAAAGCCCAGATATGCATAATAAAATATATATGTGAGAGTGTGCCTACCTTATAAATTATAATCAAGAAGAATTGTATAATTCTGTGTGATGTGGATAATTGTACTCTTTTTTAAATTTTTTTTTTCAACGTTTATTTATTTTTGGGACAGAGAGAGACAGAGCATGAACGGGGGAGGGGCAGAGAGAGAGGGAGACACAGAATCGGAAACAGGCTCCAGGCTCTGAGCCATCAGCCCAGAGCCCGACTCGGGGCTCGAACTCACGGACCGCGAGATCGTGACCTGGCTGAAGTCGGACGCTCAACCGACTGCGCCACCCAGGCGCCCCATGTACTCTTTTTTAAAAATAAGGATGATTCTCCTACCGTGAAGAACAGCCAATGTATATTGAAAGCGAGAGAGAGACCCATCTGGATATTCAGCTTAATTCAAAGTAATAGATTAACAGCTCAATGGGAAGGAAGGGCTCCGTTGTGCAAACAAGTGTGGATAAAAAGTGTTCAGGGTGAGGAAGACAGATGAAGGGCAAGTACTTGAGCATATGACAGAGGGGTGTGGTGACTCAAAATCAGAGAAATAAATTGAAAACTGAGGAAGGATGAGAGAAGATGAAAGGATAAAGGAAATAATCATTAATTTAATATTTTTTTAGATATTGAAGAAAATGCAGATTTAAATATGTGTATTATAATTTTGAAGGCTGCAGGATAGAACAATGGGATTCAGATTCATACCATTTGGCGCTCCAAAGGATGTGAGATGAAACGGCAAAAAGCAAACAAAACTATCAATGCAAAAAGCCAGAGAGAAAGAAGACAACAAAAGTAACAATAAGAAAACTCAATACACAGAAAGTACAAGATAAAATGGTAAAAAAATCATTTAAATATCCACATTTAAATAAATAATAAAATGTTATTTGGTTATTAAAATAAAATAAAATAATAAAAATAAAATAAAATAATATATCCTCTTAGATTGGGTACACTGAAGATTGATCCCTTTCCTGAATTAAGAAAACACACTCTGTCACAGAAGGGACAGAGCTGGAGCCACACTTTTTGCCTCTTTGGCTCACTCCATTCTTTCCATTAGAATCATGGCAGTCTTCACCCTCTTCCCTTTGCATGGAATAGTCCATACTATCAATCAGGCCTTGAACTTATTTATTCCTGTGGGTTTATACATTGCTTTCTCCTTGGGCAGTACAATCTCATTAAAACACACTTAAAGTGAAATATCATTTAAAATTGAGAATCCAGCATTGGAAAAAGAAATTTCCAGCAAACACTTAGAACAAGAAAGTAGATGTGGACATTTAATAAAATCAGGTAAGTGAAAAATTCATAGCAAAGGCCTGGAAGAGGACAAAGAGGCATGTGTTTGTAATTGAAAAAAATACAATCTGCTGAAAAGATTGTTTTGCCTATATTACTTCAGTACTGTCCTAATTGGCCTTCATTCCTTCACCCTTACCTCTGTATACCCTATCTTTAATAAAAAAGTCAGATTTGAAAACATCATTCCTCTATTCAGCCCTTCACTGTCTCTCAAATTCACTGAGACCAGAAGCCAGTTCTTTACTAGAGCCTTAAACCTCTAACTCCTTCATCCCCATTACCTCCTGACAGTATTATCTCCTACACTCCCCTGTGACTTCAGTCCAGCAGAGTGACCTTGCTGCTCTTCAGACGTGTCCCCAGCACCCTTCTGCCTATGGTCTTCCTACTAGCTGTTCCCTCTGCCTGTTAAGCTCTGTCCCTAGAAAAGTACACCACTAAATCCTCCTTTACTTTCCTCAGAATTTGCCACCCTATTTAACATTGCTATCTTCCCTCCCTTTCAAGCTCCACATGCCTATTCCCTTTACCTTATCTCACAAATCACTCGTCTTTTAAAAACAATATTGTATTAGCTCTGGGAAAGCAAGCAAGGGTATGGACATAATGCTAGCTCTGTAAGGTTGCCAGAGGCGGCAAGATGAAATTCATTTCAACAATGCTATGTCAGGAATACTGTGCTCGGTGGAAGAAAATTTCTTTGAACTCCAGTGAATGATTATACAAAGCAAAAATTGCCACCAAGTGTAAAGGAAAAAGTTGCTTCTCTTTTCAAAGTTTGATATTATTCAGAATGAAATACGTGTCTAAACACTTAAATTGAAGAAGAGAATCTTTTTGATAAGTAAGGTCATCTTTGAGTGTATTTTGAGAATGGTCCAGGAATTTCTGGAAGAAGTAAACAGATATTAAATAAGATACAGTCTCTTTGAAGTCAATTAAGAAAATGGATGAAAGCAAGGTAATACAAATGGCATTAAAAATTGAAATGTCATATGTAAAATATTTAAAAGACTTTTTTTTTAAATCAAATTTCATTTTCATTTTTGGCCTCTCCGAGCCTTTCAGTTTAATGCTTAAGAAACTCCAGAGTAAAAATTGATGTTCAGAGTTTTACATTGGGTCCTTGCAAAAGAGAAAAATCTGTGTACACATGTATGTGTATTTTCCTTCTTAGGCGATATCAAAAATTCATGGTTGTATTTTTTTTTTGCATTGTTTTTCCTTTCTATATTTAACACTTTGCTCTACTGTCTCATCTCTGCCAATGATATTAATCCATTCAAATATTTTAGAATAATGTGTTCTATCATGTTCACTGTAGAAATTAAGACATTTTTAATGTGAATCTGGTTTTGAGAGAGTGTACTGCCCAAGGAGAAAGCTATATATAAACCCACGGGAATAAATAAGTTCAAGGCCTGATTGATATATGGACTATTCCATGCAAAGGGAAGAGGGTGAAGACTGCCATGATTCTAATGGAAAGAACAGAGTGAAACAAAGAGGAAAAAAGAATGGCTCCAGCTCTGTCCCTTCTGTGAACTTCAGGCAATAGTGAATTGATTATTTCCTGAAAGAGTGAGGCTTACTGCTTGATGTCTAGAATATCAACCATAGAAGAATTCAGTGGAATCTTCTGGAGGTAGCCTGTGGTAAATATTTCTACATTCTTTACAAAGCTCATTCACAATTATTTTTCATTTTATTATTATTAAATTTTTTAAAAAATATTTATTTCTTCTTGAGACAGAGACAGAGCGTGAACAGGGGAGGGGCAGGGAGAGACGGAGACACAGAATCCGAAACAGGCTCCAGGCTCTGAGCTGTCAGCACAGAGCCCGATGCGGGGCTCCAACCGGCGAACGTGAGATCATGACCTAGGCGGAAGTCAGACGCCCAACCGACTGAGCCACCAGGTGCCCCTTATTATTATTTTTCTAAAATTTTGAATTCCTACATGGTTTTTTATACACAACAGTTAAATTATCTAAGTTAATGGATTTTGGTTGAATAGAAAGCATTCATCTTTAGAAGCCTCATGTAATTGATAGCATTTGACACTTAGTGGGGAGAGTGCTTAATAATGACACCTATATTAATTACAGTTTATTTAAGTGGAAAGACATATCTTTGAGTTTGGCAGACCAAAGATAGCATGAAGGAAACGCACAGAACTACCTTCCAGCTAGTGTCTGTGTATCTTCAGTAGAGAGGAAATACCCTTAGACGAAGCAAACAATCCCTGGAAATCTGGCCTTCCTAACAGTAAAGTATAAATGATGACAAGTGGCATTCTTGATTGGTATGGTTTCTTATTCTTTTCTATATCATTCCCAAATATCTGGCTGTTTTACAGGAATGGGTTGGTTTAGGTAAACAATATATAGTTAATGTGGCAAACTCATAAATCTTTAAAATGCTCATCCCCACTGTGATTTTACTTCCATAAAATATTACAAAATTCAGACAATGACTTACATAGAAAGTTTTTATTTTATTTTTTTATTTATTTAAAAAAATTTTTTTTTCAACGTTTATTTATTTTTGGGACAGAGAGAGACAGAGCATGAACGGGGAAAGGGCAGAGAGAGAGGGAGACACAGAATCCAAAACAGGCTCCAGGCTCTGAGCCATCAGCCCAGAGCCTGACGCGGGGCTCGAACTCACGGACCGCGAGATCGTGACCTGGCTGAAGTCGGACGCTTAACAGACTGCGCCACCCAGGCGCCCCTACATAGAAAGTTTTTAATTGAAATTTTACATATGCGAAAACAGACAGGCTTGTCTACATACTATACTGTACTATATGTAGCTATATAACTCTCTATAGATTAGGTAGATAAATACATAAAGTATAGAGATACATATATATCTATCATAGTATGTAACAATAATATCTACGATAATAGTAGACCTATATGGATCTAGAAGTAGAGGGACTACACATAATTATTATACTTCTAAGAACACAGGTGCATATTGTGAATTATATATTCACACTGTGAGGGAGACTGTGTAATGATTTATATTCCTTCACTTCTGTGTGCTTTACTTATTTCTCTATAACTAACCTAATCTTTTTGAATAGACCATACCCTGCTAAGGCATTAGAGTATAAATAAATCTAAATTTTTCCAATTACTGCTATTTCTTTCTCTCCCAGTTTAAGTCATTTCTTTTAGTTTAAAACAAGCTGTCTTAGACACATACGTAGTCAATTCAAAGCTACACTCACCATCAGGCTGTATCTCTATTCTACTTCTTCATGCCTAGTATGATATTTGGAATTAAGATTAAGGGAAAATTTATTGTCCTGAAGGATTGGGACAGGGTGCAGACTTTTTTCTGGTTTTAGTTGCATGGTAGCTGGTGGTTGGTTGGTATTCACCAAAGTGTTGTAGGGCTGATCCTGTTATGGGGTTATGGGTTTCTTACTAGAAGCTGCCCCTGTAGACCATGCCTGGTGTAATTTTTGTTGTGTTCACTCAGGCGGTGCTCTAGGGAGTGTAGCCATTTCACCTTGCCATTGACCCCATTGGTTCCCACTCATATCACGAACATCTGGTTTCTGTCAGAGAATCCTGTTTACTCTCCAGATCAATAATGTATTCTATAGTACTTAGCTATGGAATGATTTCTCCCATGTGATAGCAACCCTAAATCTTTCTGGAAATGTCCTCAGCCATTTATTCCCCTCTAAATCCCCACTTGGGAGTCTGGAACAACATATAAGAACTATTGAGCTCTTCCTTGCCAAACGGTGAGTAGGTGTTTGGTGATTGCTTCAGACTCAATAATCTGAAATCCTTCCTGTGCTACTACTATATTATCTAGTGCCATACTGGCAATATACTGGCCAGTTATACTGGCGAGCTCGTCATGACTGGTCATCTCCACACAAAGTTCTAAGCAGGAAGTGGTCACTTCCTTCCTGCTTACTGTCCTCTCTTTGGAATTTTTGTGCATATGGGAAGGTCAGGACCCAAATGTCGAATATTTGGGTCTTCTGACCCTACTTCTGACTCTTTTTCTACTGGTTCCAGAAAACATAGGCTTCCCCCTTCCCTATGACAGGACACATCCCCATTAATATCTTGTAATTTCTTCACCCCTGATTGTGGTAAACTTAATGGTCAAGACTACCAAACCTGGGTAGAAAAGCCCTTTCTATTTTGTCAAAACCTTCGTGTTACAACTATTGTCATGATAGGGAGAGAGAAACCCAAATAAACAAAACATAAAATTTGATATCGAGAGCTGAGAAATTATTTTTTCTTCTAGTTGGAATGTATTCTCTCTCAGAGCAATGGAAACAGTATAATTTGGGGGGAAAATCAAGTGGTTAAGAAATGATTGTCTGGGGAAAACCATTATGGGATATGGAGAAAAGGGAGAAGTAATTTTAAAAAGAGATAGAATAAAGGATAAAAATAAAAGATGGGAAAGTCTGGAAGCATAAGTTATGGAAAAAGACCATATATATATTTATTATGCATTTTTCTTTTCTGAATTTTCCTTTAAGCTTATTAGTAAAATGGGCCATAACCAATAGTGGCTAATATGTAAGTAGAATTTATTACATGTGAAAATATGTGACAAATATGCCTTCTTATAAAATATAACCAGGGCCAATCATTTTGTAGGGTAAATGTGAGTTAGTCATTGTGTTGAATGCTTAATTGTTAAACTCCGATTAATTGTTAAAGATAACAGCACTCTTTTTGGTATTTCCTTGTTGATCACTCATGGTGCCATAATTTTAGTTTAGGAAAGAAATTGGAGAAACAACTTAGTTGTAAAGCACATGATAAAGTAAGATAAGAATAACAACATTGTGTCATCATTGAACTGCATCTAAAACTGAGAAAGTCAATAGCGCATCTCAAAGAATGGTGGTAAAAGGCTGGCAATGGTGACGAAAGACATTTCTACCCCTGCCTAGATGGTCTCACTTTCCTCGTGGCCAGTAGCTTCCTGAGGAAGGTAAATTGGCGCAAGTTTAAGTGACATGGAGTAGTTTGAATAATGTTTTTGCACCAAAAGATGACAGAAATATATGACATATCTATAAGGAGAAATTCTTTGACTTATGAAGAAAACTGGAAAATAGAGGAAGAAAAGTATTCTAACTATGAAAGGTATTACAACTGGTACTTTCAGGTATTTTAAAGTAATCTCTAATTATATATATGTGGTAGATTAAATAGAATATATATATATATCTACAAAAGTATAGATTTAATTCATCTGTTAAAAATTGTAGATTAAATAGAATATCCATATATATCTCTCTCTATATATACATATATATGTTATTAAATCTATACTTTTGTAGATTTTTAAAATCTTTGTAATTCTATCAGTTTTCACTTTATATAGTTTGGAGATATCGTGGAATGGCTTTTTAAAAAATCATAGTGTAAGAGTGCCTGCTGGCTCAGACTGAAAAGCATATGACTTTTGATCTTGCGGCCATGAGTTTGAGCCCCACGTTGGTGATAGAATTTACTTTAAAAAAAAAAAGAAAAAAAAATCATAGGGTACCATCCCCTATTGTTTCTTTCAGTAGTAATCTTATTTTGTTTAGTATTTGTCAGCTGTATCTTTTTGTTATCTTGCTTTAAACCTGTCTTTTTTGCTTTAGATATATTTTTCATAGATAGCACATATCTCTTTATTTTTAATCCAGAGCTGATATTATCTGCATTTAAAGCCTAATCCATCTATATTTGCTGTTATCACTAGCATGTTAGAACTTTATGCCATCTTATTTCAGTTTTCTGTTTACCCTTTGCTTTATTTCTGCTTTTCTCCCCCCTTACCTCCCAGTGAAATGTGAAAGCTTTTTTACAAATTCTCTTTAATGGTTATCTTTGAATTTTTAAAAATAAACATTTCTCTAATTTTCCCCACAACCTCCTATAGAAATTAAAATTGCCCCGCAATGCTCTTTTCCCTTGGAGTCCTTAAGAAATTATACAAATGCATAAGCACAAAAGTAGAAAACTCCTCCATCACTTCCCCAAACTTGTACAACAGCAAAGAAAAATCCTTGTTATTCAATGCTGAGCAAAAAGCAAGACCTAAAATTTGAGTGCATCATGGGTGAAACTATGTAATATAATGTTCTCATGAAAAGCATCACACATCTCATTTGGTCCTTCATTGTCCATTTACAGGATGTTATATATAATATATATATGTGTATATATATATATATATATATATATATATATATATATAGTGTCTTTTAAAAAAAAATCAGAGTGAAAGTGTGCCTGGCTGGCTCAGTCTGAAGAGCATGTGACTCTTGATCTTGGGGTCATGAGTTTGAGCCCCATGTTGGGGGTAGAGTTACCTTAAAAAAAAAAAGAAAAAAATATATTCTGTATTTTATCCCCCATTGATGAAATAGTGAATGAAACTTGCAAAACAGACTGTTATAACCCTGAAGTAAGCCAGAGTGTTACCAAGCATCATGTCTCACAAAGATTTGCTTAGGTAAGATACAGTTAAATGGTATAATTATTATCATAAATTACATACTCCATTGTCCTCCTGCCAATGTAATTATTGTTGAAATAATTAGAAGTTTCCTAAGTGGATGTTCACTGCCAAGGTAAGGAACTAGTTAGATTCATGATTAGCTCTTAAATTTTAATTACCTCATTTCTTTGAACGAATGTTTCTTACCTGTTATATAAAAAGAACTTATAAAAGGTATACAAAAAGCAATGAAGAGGATGAAGTTATAATTATATGCATGCGTGCACCAGCCTCTGAAATTATCGATGCAGCAAGGATAAAACATAATTTTAAACGTTCCAGTAGGAACATATGGTGAACAGTTTGCAGAAATTGCAGAACATCATAAGCATATGGGTCTATTCCATATGATCTTAAGCAATTTTAGGGGCAGAGAATATCATATCAAAGAGTATGCTCTTTTAAGTGTCAAAATAGAGCAATATTAAACACTATTGGCCTGAATACTATGGGGGTGGTGTATATGTGTGTGAATGTGTAGAAGAGAAAGAGAATACAAAAATGACTGATGACTTAATTAAAATAAAGTATACTCATTATAAATATTTAATTGGACTCTTAGGAATTGATTGTGTCAAAACTGACTAGCAGCGACTATGGTTTTGATTTCAGTGTTCTTAACATTTCTCCATTGAAAGAAGCCAACAATGCAGAACGGACATGATAACTCTTATTAAAATATATTTAAAATTTTTATTTACGTATTTCTTCAGCATCTTAACTATTCACTGTTTAATTCATGTTTCATTTCAGCTCATTAGTGTATGTTTGATTTATTTGAACTATTTTTTTCTTTTTGTATCATTCACATTTGTTACACATTTCATTAATGAATAGCATATTATTCAGAAAGTTTTGTTACCATGTTCTTTTATATTAGTAGCATTCAGTTAAGCTTCTCAAAAATGTTTTCTTTTTGACACTGAATGTTAGTTATTGTATGAGCACATTGATGGTCTTAATATTTAATGCAGTGGAAATTTTCTAAACACAGAGTGTGTTAAAGAAACACCAAACGGGGTGCCTGGATGGCTGGGTTGGTTGAGTGTCTGACTTTTGATTTCAGCTCAAGTCATGATCTTAGGGTTGTAGGCTCAAGCCCCGTGTTGGGCTCCTTGCTGAATGTGGAGCCTGCTTAAGATTCTCTCTCTTCCTCTGCCCTTCCCCTGCTCGTGCATGTGCATGTGCACTCTCTCTCTCTGTTTCTAAGAAAAAGAAAGAAATCTCAAGGAATTTTTTCAAGATTAGCAGTTTTTTCAAAAAATTGAAGCCCTCTGTGCTGGGGAATTAAAATATGAGGCATCTCATTGAGTCTTAACAAATATATTTGCTACAAGTTTTATCATTGTACTTCAAGCCACTCACATCAAAATCTTTCACAACTATTCCTCCAATTTTTGAGGTTTGATTCCTGTTTCTATTCCTAGGCCTCCATCTGTTTTGGCTTTAAATTTTCTTTCATAACCTGTCTAAACAGTTATATTTTTGGAAAAGTATTTCATCAATTCAAAGGGTATTAGACCTAGAAGGCCCATTGGAAATATCCTAGTCCAGTGGAGTATTTCCCACCCAGCACATCTGAGGGATAGAACACACTTCTGTTGGTAATGGAGGCTCATTGGACTGGAATTGCCAGTGGTAAGGCAATGCAAGCGAGCCGTGAGGCGAAGGAAGAGACTTGACAGAATTTGCACAGGCAATGAGTGTGTATGGGTTTTAAAAACTCACCCAAGAGATCTGGATATGCCCTCTCAGGTGAGAATCTCATTCTGAGCGTTAAGCAAGTTGGGAACAAACAAACTGCAGCTGTCTATAACAGAACTAGAATTAGAGCCAAAGTTTTCTGTCTCTTAATCCAATGCCTTTTCTTCAATATCATCTTACCCTCATTCACTCAAGTGCCATGAAATTGAGATTGCTTTGCAAGAAATATAAACTGATTTGGTATAATTTATTTAATTCAGAAAGAAATGTTTTGAAGTACATAGGATAGCTCAATGGAATTGAAAGGAAAATGGAACAAGAAGGATTCAGGGAAGGTCTGGGCATTTACCTCCAGAATGGTCATTATTTTACTGCCAGCATGAATTGAGTCAACAGTTCATGTGTCATCCTACTAATGAATCAGAGTCAGCCAACCTGGGGTCATTTGCCCATTCTTTGGCAGGAGTGGAGTGGTGTATCTTGATCAGGAGTCCTGCCAAATCTTTAGATGGGTTGATTTCCTACAGAAAAAATGAGGGTGTGATTACCCAAGGAAGGAAGAACTGGTAGTGGGCAGTAAGAATAACAGCTGTCCACTCCAGCTCCTTCTTGGAGAGGTCTTATTCCAGCCGAGCCTTTAAACCCTGTGTGTGTGACAGTCACACACACCTGTCACAGGCAGAGATTCTCTTCCTGAGCTTGTACCCTTCTCCCATTTGAATCTTCCTTCCCTTGAGCCTCCACTCAACAGATGGGACAAAGCACTCAAGTGGAGGAGGCATTCCTGGAAAGCTTTATGGAGAGGAATAAAATAAAAGTGAAACAAAGCTGAACAAGAAACATTCAGCATTGGAGGGAAAGAATTTGTGGGGATCCATGCCAGCTCCTTTCTGTTTTCTCACGTGGGGCATTTACTGAGGAGAAAGGAGGGTTGGAGCCAGTGTGCAGCAGATTAGAGGTGATTTCAAGGCTGCTGAATTGCCTGTAACACCCAGATGGAAGTTGGAAATGTGCAAGGGCCAGGCCAGGTGACCAACAATTGTCTCCCAGTGCTGCTCTTTTTCCCATGAGGCTAAGCGCACAGAACAGAAAATGGGGCCGTGCGGCAGGGCACCAAGTGGGAATAGTGAACTATCAAGGGTGGTGGTGTGAGTGCAGTTCACATTTTGATTGTGGGGTCCCAGGGGAAGGCAGCACCTGAAGTCGCTGAAGGGGACTGGAACATGGAACAGCTCAGTGGCTGGAAGCTGTCATGTCGAAGGGCCACCGTCATGGTGTGTGGGATGTAGAGTTGTAACCACAGGGAGGACTTTCAATGTGCAGGATTCAGGTGTGGAGTCTGGGTGCAGCTGATTTATGAGCGTGGCTGAGGTGAAATGGGTGCAAAGTGATAGGACAGGGGCAACGTCTCAACTCAGAAAAAAGTCACCCTCTTGGGTTTAAGAAATATCAGAGAAACATGAACATAAAACTGAGGGATGAGAATTGATAAGTGATTGCCTTGAGTTGCCCTTAGAGTCACTTGATCTTAGCCAAAAGGCTGAGAAGCGATTGCCCTTAGAGTCAAAATATATCAGAGCCTCAGCTAGAAAATCCATCTTTTAGTTCTCCTCTGGGAGGGCTATTCTATCACCTGCATATATGAATGCACTATGCTATGAAAAACCCACCTACCGAACAGAATGTAGCCCCCGAGCCTGACTGACTTAGTACCTCATTTTCTAAAATTGAAGAAAAGTGACAGACCAAAGGCTTGGAATGCTGAAGGGTCAAGGCATTCGTGAGACTGACGATTTTTACAGTCATGTTCCATGGCATGAGATGCAAAAGTGTGTTTTTCTATGTGAAGCACAGCAATACAGGTTTATAGACCACTCGAGGGTTTCATACTATTGAAAACCAGGATAGTAACACAAGCTTGAAACGCTAGGTAGGAGCCAGCTAAGGAGAAAGCCAAATTGAAATAAGTGAAGAGCAACTAAAACCTCTGGGAAATCTTATCTAAACTCCAGGCTGTGCACCCCCTCAGACAAGCTTCCTAAGCTTCGTTGGAAATGCCAACCCAGTGTTAACGTTGCCTCAGCCAACATGCAGCCTGCTTAGCCAGGAGAGCGATGTCAGCCTTTAGGGAAAGAGGCTCAATTCCTCAACAGAGGGAATTTTTCTGTCCTCTAAACATCCTATAGGAACTCTTCTAATATATCTTTATGTTATTGTTTCACCTTTCTTTTAAAAACTGCACTTAACTCTGGTGTTGGTTCACAGCGTGGGGAATTTCTTGGATGAAATCCAAAACTGGATCCGATACAAAGAGAGCAGTGGACCGCTCCAGATCTGTCGGGGGCAGGTTTTATTAAACCTTAAGCAAGGGAACTTACACACAAGGCTTGTTCGAGTGGCAACAAAATGAGTAGATCTCCTCGCTTTTTCACCAGAAACTTAAAATTTGTGTAGTGGCCTTATATATAGTTGGTCTCAACAACATCTTTTTCTTGCAAGGCTGTGTCCTTACGGGCAGCTCTCACTGTGGGAGTGATAGGCAGAGGGTACATTCCAAGGACAGCGGCAGAAGTGAGGAGCCTCTGATTGCCTGAATCTGGTTCTCAGGTCAACTTGCAAACATGTCCTCTTAATGACCAGCTCTTACAATAACCAGCCCCTCTCTTTTGTAATGGGACCTGAGCTGTCAGCAAGGGGTTTATTAGCATGGAGGTGGCTTCTTTGCTGGCGACCTGGCTACATTGGAGGCAGAAACCATAGCAACAATATAGGCACATGTAAGAGAAGCAGATTAAAGTGATTCCCAAAATAACAATTTTTTCCACCAAGAGTCATTGATTTACTAAGTCCCCTAGGCTGGGGGTTGGATCACTCAGGGCATTTTTGTGATTTAATAAATATGTTTTTATGTGATTTAATAAATATGATATATTAGCAGACTTATGAACATACAATTTTGGGGGGGTAATGGCACAGATGCTTCCTTGCAAAACAATAATAGTATCTGAGGCCATCCTATTTTAAAGGATAGCAATTTTCATTAGAGATATTTCAGTGTTCAATAAGAGGCTTTGCCAGTTATCACTTAAGGTTGTTGGCTGGATTTAGTAAGGACTTCTATATATATTATAATGTTTCCCAGGCCAATGGATGAGATAAACATGGCAGCTGAATAATTGTACCAGTGGACAACAGAACATGTCCACCTGGCCTTGTGGAAAGGGCGCTTGGAAGCTTTAGGAACTTGACTTAGTTCTGTATACCATGCATGTTGACCAGAGGAAGGAGCACTGTCAGGCATGAAGAGATGGACCAGGGTGGGACATGCCAGACCAGGACCCCAACCCTTTCCTCTCTTTCCATGGTGCATGTTGTATTCAGCTATAATACATTTCAACAGGTTCAGCTTGCAACAAGACAACAGAATCCTAGTGGAGACCGAGTAGTTCCCCATCCCCCAGGGGAACAAAGTAACTCACCCATCCCAGTGGGACATCTTGTAAATTCCAGGAGACAGTGCCTTTCCCAGGCATGATGGGGTTTGGTGCTCTCAACAACATAGCATGTTGATCCATTGTGAGAGTTGGGACAATGGATATTTCCCACGACTTCCATGCCTTCCCAGCACTGAGTGTCTTGGCAGGGGTCTCCAGTTTGGCATATGGGGCAATAGGCCCTACTAGGTGATCATGTAAATGTATTAAAGCCTAGGACTTTGGTCCATCTGCCAAGGCGGTTTTACCTGTTAGTAATTTAATATATTGCTTTATTTATTTATTTGTTTGTTTGTTTATTTATTTTAAGTTTACTTATTTATTTTGATAGACAGAATGAGTGGGGAGGGACAGAGAAAGGGAGAGAGAGAGAGAGAGAGTGTCCCAAGCAGGCTCTGGGCTGTCAGCTCAGAGCCCAACACAGGGCTTGAACCTGAGAACTGTAAGATCAGGACCTGAACTGAAATCGAGTTGTCTGCTTAACTGAGCTACCCAGGTGCCCCAAGATGCTGCAAATTTTTTTAAGATGCTGCAGATTTTTAAACCCTCAGAAGCACATTTGCCACTGTGTTATGCTGAGGTTTCATTTATTATTATTGTGTATTAATTTTTACTTTCAATTTTGGTTGTTACCATGAAATGTGCTGCCAGCGGAGAGCCTGATGTGGGACTCAAACTTACCAAACTGTGAGATCGTGACCTGAGCCCAAACCAAGAGTTGGACACTTAACGGACTGAGCCGCCCAGGCACCCCTATATTGCTTTATTTTAAAAAATATGTTGCTTTAATATTCTTTCTTATTTTCCATTAACCTGCTGCTTGCAGGTTATAGAGGAGATGGAACCTCCATTCAATGTCATGTTCTTTTGTTCTGTCTTGCACATCCTGACCTTTGAAATGTTACCCCGTCACTGTTTATTCTGTGAAGGTATCCATGGATGGTGCTCAGATTCTTTAATGTCCTAATAGTGGCAGCCTGACTTGCACAGCAACAGGGGAAAGCTTGAGTTAGGCCAGATGCAGAGTCCACACAAGTAAAGGCATATTTAGAAACCTCTCTTGCAGAGAGGGGGTCAATACAGTTACCGGTTGGTAACTCTGGTTGGCAACTCCACTGGATGGCTCCAGACTCCTTCAGCTGTTGCCTTGGGCATGGTATGGAACACAAAGGGCATGCTATTACTGCCTTAACCAAGTCACTATATTTTGAGGGCAATCAGGCACCTTTAACAATATTCCGTCTTATCCAGAAAGAGTGGTGGCCACTCTTTCTATAAATCCAATCTGCTGTACCTGATGAAGGGTCAGTTGCTAGGGCTTATACCCCAGTTAGGGTATCGCATTTCTGATTTCCAGGGAGTGGTGGTGCCTTATGAGCTGGGACATGGAAAACAATGAGGCTGCCTCAGGCTCTTGTACATGAACCCAAATGCCTTTTTATATATTTTGAGCTGACAAGGGCTTATATGTGACCACCCATCTTTTGGCTTCCCGTTGTCTGAGCTATAGGGCTAATGCCTTTAGCACAACTCAACTGTCAGTGCAAAGGGTTAATGGCCAGGGCTCACGAATGTCACCAACCTAACTGCTCTGAGTTCAGCCCACTGGCTGCTTTGAGTTTTTTCCTGTTTCCATCCAGATGGTGGTGAATAACAACTGTAGTTCATGTGGAGAGATCGCCTCAAATAGACCAATCTGTAAACCAGGCATCAGTGGGAATTTCCTGTGTTCCCTCTCTATAGGCCACAGGGGGCACCACAGGAATAGGAGCATTTAGAAGATCTGCGTACTCTATAGGGCTTAGCTGTACTCACAATTTTAGAGACAGTGGGTGGTGGACAGGGTGCTCCTCTGCTGCAAATAGCATGCCACTTAGAGTGGGGGTTTGAGCCATGGCAGAGGTTGATCTGTCGAATGTAGTTTTTTGGGTTTTGTTTTTGTTTTTAATTTTTAAAAAATGTTTACTTAATTTTTACAAAATGTTTACTTACTTTTTGGGAAAGAAAGAGAGACAGAGCATGAGCAGGGGATGGGCAGAGAGAGAGGGAGACACAGAATCTGAAGCAGGCTCCAGACTCTGAGCTGTCAGCACAAAGCCTGATGTGGGGCTTGAACCCATGAACACTGAGATCATGACCTGAGCCAAAGTCTGATGCTTAACCAACTAAGCCACTCAGACACCCTGCGGAACATAGTTTCAATCCATCCCTTGGTAGAAAGGGAAGTTCTTACCATGATATGCTGTTCCTTTGTAAGAGGCTATACATGGAAAAGCACTGTGTACATTGTTAGAAGCTGTTGCTCTATGGGGGTATGTTGAGTTTCTGTTCCTTCTAGAACTGAGACCAAAATTCTCAGGGTATTCTCTCCTTCTGTTGTCTCTGTCATAGTCCCCAACCTATACCTTTCAGAGTCACAGATGCATCTAACTCCCGTGGCAGCCCTGCTTGGGACATGCCCAGAGTTTTAGTCTGTTTCACTAGTATTTTTGCCTTTGCAGAGGTGGCTTGCTGCTGTGATATCCAGTCCCACACATGCCCTTTCTTTACCAGACAGTATAAGATATGGAGGCACTGTGCCAGGTAGGGAATAAAAGCCTTCCAAACGCCCAAATCCATATAAAGGCTTGCACCTCTTTCATGTTTTTAGGGGTCAGGTAGGCTTACACCTTATCAATTACAGCTTCTGGGACAGTGCACATCTTGCCTGACCAAACAACTTCTCAAAACTCCCAAGGCCTGGCCCTTGAATGTTCTGTGAGTTCACTGTCCAGTCTCATTCTCTCACAGATGTTCCAGCAAAGTCTGCAGTGTCTTATAGCAGAGGTAAGTGTTAACATTTTTAAAATTAATGTAATGGGCCCATTTTACTGACATGGGGGATACAGGACAGGTCTCCAGCTGCTATCTTGTGACATATGGTGGGGCTGTGTCGGTAACCTTGGGGACCTGTTGAAAGGTCCATTGTTGCCTCTCCCACATGAAGGCAAACTGATCTTATGCCTTAGTGGCCAGAAGTATATTGAAAAAGGAATTTGCTAAGTACAGCACAGCATGGTGCACTCTTAGGACCATGGCCAAGGTATCTAAGATGGTGGCAGTGTTGGGCACAGCCCTATGGATAGTGCATTACCTTGTTTAATTCTTGGTAGTTCACTTCATCTTCCATCTGGCTTTTTACTGACCATAATGGCTTATTGAAGACACCATGGGCAAAGCATACAATATCCACTGGATGTAGTTCTTGGTTAGTTTCTCCTACCCCCTTTAAACACCCTCAGACAATTTTTATTGTTTGACAGTTCTTTGCAGGGGTGGTATCCTTATTGGTTCCCAGCTGGCATTTCCCCTCAGCACAAGTTTGATTTTTCTAATCTGGAGATGGAATTCACCAACAGAGGTCTGCAGAGTTTGACCTTGTTGGCTATCAATGCCCAATATGTTCTCTGGTATTGGAGAGATAAAATCCTCATGTTATTGGGAGTGGTGGGAAAAACACCCAATTTACAGTGTCAAAAGGACCCTCTGGGACTATAACTGTTTTTCCTACATAACCATTGATGGTGCTGAGGGCGCCAGGAAACTTTTGAGGGTTGCCATGTATTAGAGTACATTTGGCTTGAGCATCTACCAGAGCAGTCACGTTTTCTTCATCTGGAGGGCCAGTGAATAGTGAGATCAACATGAGACCTCTGATTGTTTCCAGGTGAAGGACAGCGGACAAGGGTATGGGAAGCATCCACTCTTTTTTTTTTTTTTTTTAATTTTTTTTTCAACGTTTTTTATTTATTTTTGGGACAGAGAGAGACAGAGCATGAATGGGGGAGGGGCAGAGAGAGAGGGAGACACAGAATCGGAAACAGGCTCCAGGCTCCGAGCCATCAGCCCAGAGCCTGACGCGGGGCTCGAACTCACGGACCGTGAGATCGTGACCTGGCTGAAGTCGGACGCTTATCCGACTGTGCCACCCAGGCGCCCGGGAAGCATCCACTCTTAATAGTACTGTGTCACTGAAGTTTCTGCTGGAGCAAGCAGGGCATCAGGGATGGTAGGAGCAGATGGGCAGGTCTGAGCTGTTGTTCAGATTTCTAAGGCTTTCCATGGACCAACCAACACAGTGTTGGGTTGTTGATCTGTCTGTTCAAGTGGGGTCCTCACAGCAATGAGGTCAAACCACATTTGTTTCCAGGTTATCTTTACTGGCTTACTTTACAGCCTT
This sequence comes from Lynx canadensis, assembly GCF_007474595.2. NCBI lineage: Eukaryota > Metazoa > Chordata > Mammalia > Carnivora > Felidae > Lynx > Lynx canadensis. The sequence continues at coordinate 131,777,474 of NC_044307.1, read as the reverse complement.
GGGATAGTAATTTTGGCTTTTTGAGTTCTCTCTTTGTTTTGGGTCTTTCCCATTGCCCATACCTGTTTTTGGGATTTATCAGTTTCCTCTAGATCAGCAATGGATTGCCCAACATCATAAATAGCTTGTCCCAGGGGAACCTGGGTGGCTCAGTCAGTCAAGCATCTGACACTTGATTTCAGCTCAGATCATGATCTCACGGTTCTGAGATCAAGCCCTGCATCATGCTCTGTGCTGGGTGTAGAGCCTGCTTAATATTCTCTTTATCTCTCCTTCTGCCCCTCCCCTGCTTGTATGTTCTCTCTCTCTCTCTCTCTCTCTCTCTCTCTCTCTCTCTCTCTCTTTCTCTGTCTCAAAAATAAGAATAAAAAAGAAATACCCTGCCCCATGGCTGGGCTCAGCATGGATATCAGCATCTCATACCAGGTGCTGGCTGGGGTAGAATGAAGAAACTTGGCTTTCATTCCTGAAGTAAATGTGGTCAGATCAGGGCCTTCAAAGTCAAGGGTGTAGATTGCCTGTCTCATTCCCAAGTCTCTGAAAATTTGTTGTTACTCCTCGGTAGATTTCCAGGGACCCGCATGTTCCAAGGAGGTCCCCCTCATTGTGCCTAACCTCCTTATGGGCTAGAATAATCCAATCTATAAGGGGATGAGAACCTTGAACCACCTGAGCACCATTCAGGCACTGTCAGAGGGCAGTGGATGTGGTGATGTTGCTCATTTTCCCTGCCTTCTGCCTGGTTAGAAAAATGCCACCCTCCTCCCCCATAGACTCAGTAACCATTCCTTGATATTTTCTCTGGCCTTTTGGGAATTTGGCAGCCATGTCGATAAGCTTAGCAGGAATATATTCTCTTTTCATGAGCGTCCCCTGAATCTGGAGCTGCCATACAGCTGTTGCTGTGCTTTTGCTTTCTTTTGCAAGAAAGTGTCAGATGACATGGGGCATTTCATCTGCTTCACTGTCAATCACCACATCCTCCTCTTCACTCTCCTCACTTTCCCGGAGATTCCACCTTTTAGCCACCCAATCAGGCTTAGTCACAAGCGCTTGGAACTTAATCCGCAGCTTTGCAGAACAGTACATGAAGGTCTCCAACTGATTCTCCTGCTCTCCCGTCTTGTCTGCCGGCCTGAAGCCAGCAGAATAGTGGACACCCACACATCTTTCTCTAACCTCAGCTCTTTCGCCAACTTGCTGACTCAAGCATTAGCCTCCGGTTGGACAGCAGTGTCCAGTGGAACTGCTCACCTAGAAGCCAGGCCACTCGGCAACCATGCATTTCCCTCATCCACAACAGTGTGCTCTGCAGTTCCTCAAAAAAGCGCTTTAGGGGGCGCCTGGGTGGCGCAGTCGGTTAAGCGTCCGACTTCAGCCAGGTCACGATCTCGCGGTCCGTGAGTTCGAGCCCCGCGTCGGGCTCTGGGTGATGGCTCAGAGCCTGGAGCCTGTTTCCGATTCTGTGTCTCCCTCTCTCTCTGCCCCTCCCCCGTTCATGCTCTGTCTCTCTCTGTCCCAAAAATAAATAAACGTTGAAAAAAAAAATTAAAAAAAAAAAAAAAGCGCTTTAGGTAGGCTGGTGTTTTCAAGCCATCCCCATACTCCGGCAGTGCTCCACAAGCAGCCAACATATGGACCGCTCCTTTCCCCATAAAGGTCAATGGTCAATTCAGGATTTCCTTGGCAGATGCTTCTTTCCCAAGGCCCGTTTCTTTGGTATCCTGGCTGACTCACCAATTGTTAGTTTGTAGCCTCAGGAGCTTCTTGGGTATAGTCTGAAACTAGCCCATGTGCAAAGATGGCAGAGAGAGACCTAAGAAAAAAGCAGGCCACTCCAAGTTGGTAGGTGGCAGGTTTAATAAACAAGGGAACTTTCTTATGAGGCTTGTCTTTGGCAGCCCCAGGATGAGTAGATCTCCACACTCCTCGACCAGGATCTTAAAAGTTTATAAAAAGGCCTTAACTGGGTCCAGTCACATACACACTCCAGATGGTCTTAACAACACCTTACTCTCAAGTTTGTGTCCTTGGACAGCTCCTGCTGTGGGGACAGAGGACAGAGCGTACATTCCAAGGACAGGGGAGGGAGTGAGCAGCCTCCAATTGCCCGGAGCCAGCTCGTAAGTTAACTGGTGGTCATGACATCTTGATTACCTTCTCCAATATCTGGGAATAGAGTGACAATTTTAAAAAAGTGAAGAAATCAATTTATACTTCCTAGAACTCCTAAACATAAGTCACCTTCATACCGTTATTGGTGTGCCTATTTTGTAGCAAATCACCTATATTTTAATAACGAGAATAAAAGCACATCCTGTAATGCTCTAACTTGTAAGTAAAAGCATTCAAAACAGTTTTCCCTCAGGAAACATGCAACAACTTACTCTAAAATAGAAACACCCTTGTCTAAGCTAAAGACAGGCCGTGTGCAAACTCTTCCTGTAACGGCAACACTCAGCTGTCTGTGATCTCCCAACATTATCCTCATCTTTCGGGCTCTGTGCCATCCCTGTATTTATCTGCTGGGCTTTTAATTCCTGCAAGTCATTGGCACTCTTATTGCTCAATATGTTCTACTTCTGGGTAATAGAAGGAATTCATGAAAATCGGAGCTGTTTTTGTAATCCTTTCTAAAACAAAAGCTGCATAGTAGTGGTCAAGTTTTCAAGAGAAAAAGCAGCGAGGCAACTCCAAGTTAGAGGATTGGGCATCGTCTAGCAAAGTCCTGATAGTCACACTTGAATATTATCACAAATGTTGGAAAATTGCCTTAATTTTGTGCTCACATCAAGTCTCCATTAAAAACGGCACCAACTACAGACCTTCAGAATGATGGACTTCACTGAGGGTATTGTGTCCTAGGATCATGTTTCCATGTGGGAAGAAAACAGTAACTCAGGTCTCTAAGCGGGAGGTATGAGATTACTCCTTTTGTTGGCAGTTATACTGATGGCCACCCTCCAGGGTGGAGAGTGGGATTTTAAGATCTACGGCTGGAAGTGGATAGTGATGGCACTTGCCTACAGGACACAGAGCAAAGTGGAACCAAAGTCTGTGTTCTGGAGGAAGGCAGGCCTGAGAACTGAAGGACCCGGTCAAGTCTGAGAGAGAAGGTGGAGAGCAAGAATGAAACGAAATCAACAGCTTTACACTTAGGGTCAGAGAAGCATCACCTGGAGATTTACCTGAGCAGCAGAACTAAGCAGATGTAGCTTTCTATGGAGAACAGAACTTGTGGGAGAAGGCAGTGATTATGGGCCCTGAGAGGTTCAGTCATAAACAGAACAGTCATAATCATCATGGGTGCATTTTTAGAATCAAATAAGATAATGCACACGACTGTTTTGTGAAGTGCCACACAAATGGGAGGTGTCGTTATTGTCATTAACATCATAATCATCATCACAAAGCCCTGAATACCTAATAAGTCTGTATGCTGGAAAAGAATGAAAAGAAATGATAGGAATCTGATTCTTTACCCAACAATTTAGATGCTAAATATCAGGCAGAGATAGAACTGGAAGTAAAAATGATTTAACTACTGTGTGCAAAATCTAAATTGACAATGTATCTCATGTACAAGTTTAGGGAGGAACATGGCGAAAGGCTAAGGCAGGTGCATGTTAGGCAGGACCTGACATGTCAAAAATTGTCAGAGTGAGGGGGTTCTGGGTGGCTCAGTCGGCTAAGCATCTGACTCTTGGTCTTGGCTCAGATCACACTCTCACAGTTCGTGGGATCGAGCCCTGCATTGGGGTTCTCTTTCTCTCTACCCCTCCTCTGCTCACGTACATGTGCTTTCTCTCTCTCTCTCTCTCTCTCTCTCTCTCTCTCTCTCTCTCTCAAAATAAATAAACAAAACTGTACCCTGAAACAAGCAGTCCTTCTGTGAACAATGTGGGAAGACCTCACAGATCAGGAGAGTTTTCCGAATTTCTTTAAGCTTTACAGAAGCCAACTCTAGGGTCTAAGTGAAAACCTGTACATTGTGAGATCACATATTTTAACACGGTGAATATTCTTTATTTCTTTTGATGTGTTCTGTCCTGACCAATAAAAAGGAAACTCCTTGAAGGCAGACCTTAAATTTCTCTGATCTTGCATGTCTGGAAAATTGCTAAATACTCTGCAGGTATTTGATTGAGTGAGCACGTGATTATGGCTGAAGTGACAATGTAGTTAGAGCATGTCCCAGTTTTGACAAAGGAGAGAGCCTAAGTGGAGTGGGTGGGCCGAGGGAATAGGAAACAGAAGACAAACTAGGACACAGGGGGAAAAGATGAACGAAATGAGGACTTCGAAAATGGTTTAAAAAGTAATTGTGAAGAAATGTAGGAAGCCACCGTAGAAATTTCTAAAATGAGGCACTAAAGAAAAAAGAACAGGCTGAGAACAATGCAGGGTGTTTGCAAAGGTGGGAGATCCAACAAGGAGCAATTATGGGATGGACTAGGGGTTGGGAGGAAAGTGTTGTCCAGAGGAACTTGACATCCAAATTGAACTTGCAGAGCAAAGTATAGAGAAGAGCAGGAGAGTGAAGGGTGGTATTCGTGTATAAGGATGTTGAAGCAGGACTTTCTCTGCTTCAGTTGTCATCAAAGTCTGTAGGAGGAGGGAAAAACAGAGGTGCTAAGTATCCCTTTAGTATTTCAGAGTGTATGATGGTTGGTCCTCTATGCAGGAACTATACGGGGGGGGGGGGCGGGGGAAGGCAAGGAAAAAAATATCTAGGGACATTTGGGAGGTTGACATTACAAAGCGGCCAGACTGGTTTTGGAGAAGTTTCTTCAGAAGCAGCAGATTGAGTGCTGACATCCTTTGCCACACCATTCTTACCATGGTTTGTGAGGTCTAGAGACTGGTACCAGTCCTACATCTTGAAAGGCAAAAGGCAAGATGGTGGCTGGCTGGCTGGCTGCTCAGGACAGCAGAGCTGAACAGTGGAGGGAGTTGGCCTGGAGTTATTTTGACCCAAGAGACTCAGCTGGAGGGCTGATGGGACTTAGGACCCAGATAGCACCAGTGCCATATTATGACAATACCCATCAAGCAAACCATTCCTGCTTTTACAGTCCTCCCTCCTTCTCAATCCACTTCTAGGGAGAAGGGAAAGGCTACCCAGAGAAGGGTGGGGAAGGAGGGGACAACAAGGAAGGGAAATAGAGGGCTGCCTAAACAACCCATCACCCCCATGCTTTTCCCGCTATAGACCCAAGAGAAGAAAATAAGTGGGTCAGTCCAGTAGTGAGAAGTTTTTCATCTGAAAATAGGCCCCAAGGTCTTGTAACTATGGCCAACAGATAGAAGTTACAGGGGGCAAACATTTTGTTTCATATGAGGAAGGCCATTTTTAAAAATGGAATATATTTGGCATATAACATATAAATTTAAGGTGTACAATGTGTTAATTTGACACATTTATATATTGTAGTTTGATTGTCACTGTAGCAAATTTCAACACCTCTATCATGTTACATAATTATCCTTTCTTTTTAGTGGATGGGATATTTATATTTTAGTCCTTTAGCAAGTTTGATGATTATAGTTCAATATTGTTGCCTATATTCATTATACTGCACATTAGATCTCTATGGCTTATTTACTACTTTATTTCCTTAAACATCATCAATCTTCTCCCTCTCCGCCCCATACCTTGATAAACACTATTTTTATTCTCTTTTTACAAGTTTGACTTTTTTAGATTCTACATGTAAGTGATTGATATCACACAGTACTTGTCTTTTTATGTCTGACTTATCTCACTTAGTATAATGTGCTCAAGGTCCATCTGTGTTGTCACATGTCAGGATATTGTCCTTTCTCATGGCTAAATAATATCATTTTGTGTGTGTGTGTGTGTGTGTGTGTGTGTGTGTGTGTGTACCACATCTTTTCATGAGGAGCTCCTCAGCATCATGTCAAGAACATATTTCTAGAATGGTTGCAGGATCACAGAGTGCTTAAAGGGGCTAATACTGTGGAGATGGAGATACTGAAGAGATGATTCTAGCATGGGGCAGATGTTGGACCCATGTCTTTGAGGCCTCTTTGATTTATTTACTATTAAGTTGCTATCAGTACAACTCCTAAGACTTTGTTCCTGCCTTCCTTCAAGTGTTGGATTTAACTGTATAGAGAATGGCAGTAATTTCAAACTCCATAGCTAAAATTTAAGTTCTCATTATATGAAGTTGTCATAAGCCTTTAATGGTCCCCATGAATGCTTTTGAAAATACTTTGGCTTGCACTTTGCTCTCGGCTGGGAATCATCCTCTGAGATACAGCCAGGCGGCTATGTCTTCACAAGATTTTCTCCTTGACTCCCAAGGTCTCTCTCTCCAGACATTCTGTTTTCAACAGCATCATTGCATTGAACGCCTCCAGTGTAGTGATCTTCAAAATGAGAATTGTTCATCCCTGATGATGTTCTTATGTGATTCCTCCTTCTTAGTCACTGTTGATTTCACCAACTTTAGTAAAATGGAAAAATGAGAAGATGTAAAAAGCAAACCCTGGCATTTGTCAGCATATTTGAATTACTGTAGAATCCTATCTGTCTGCTAAGGGGGAAGCAACTGGTGGAGTGAAAGCAGGACTCAAAAATCCACCCGAGGGGAGCCAGGTGGCGGAGGACCCCAGATGCCTTGCCTTCCTTCTGTTGCCTTAGCAACAGTCACAAGGAAATCTCAGGGCCTATTGTGAAAACACATTTCCCTGCATCCTATAACTATGACAAGTACAACAGGATGCTCATTTATTTAACATGACAATTCTGACAGCAGTTATACGTTTCTCCTTACTGACACAGGCAATGGAGTGGATGAGAATGAACAAGAATCGAAACCTCAATCAACTTGTTGGAGTCCTCGGCAAATATATTGTGAGTTTTCATTATGTCTTGAGCACAGTTCTGGACTCCAGGAGAGAGGCACAATAGAAATCAGACCACGATACCCTATACTTTAGAAGGTCATGATGTAATTAAGGGCTCAAAGTCAAATAGAGTTCAAAAACAATGCTAAGTGTTATTGGGATTCAGTAAAAGGAAACAGTTAATTGAGTTTTAATCTACAGAACTGACATGCCACATATTCTACTTGGCCACTCTTTTCTTCTTTTCCTCATTGATATACTTGCATTTGATTCAACAAGCTTTTGTAAGATGCCTAGGACATTTCGTATCTATCTATTAAGGATACCTGTCAGGAAAGTGTGTGTAGTATGTGTACTTTGTTTTGCAACTATGTACTAATTCAAAATTATGTTTGTTCTATGTATAATCTAAGTAATATATGTATGCCAGCATTGCCAAGATGAGGATAAATTTTTTTATTAGACCAACACTATACCCGTGAAGGTATTTTTGGAGGTTGTATCCTTTCCTTGTTCTACCTCTACTGTCTCAGGCCAGGGCAGGATGTTTAAGTCCTACAGACATGAATTCAACCCCCAGCTTAACTATCTACGAATTGTATATTCTTGAGCAAAGTTTGTACCCTCTTTGAGTTAATATAAAGTAACATACAAAATGCTTGGCATTGTAGGTCCATGATTTTTGTAGCTGGGTGACAGTACAGGGGATTTCATTATGCCATTGTTTATGACTGAAATTTTCATTTTGAAATGTTTTAAAATGCCTGGCATTTGCAGTGTTAAATGCTCTAATGTGTTTTGAACACTCTCACATCCCATCTCTTTCCCCTTCCAAAGTTAATTGGCTTCCTTTTATGATCTCTACCACACTGACCACCTGTACCACTATTATAAAACTGATCATATTTTACCTGCAAGTGATATTTGAACTGTTTCGAGTATTTATGACTCAGCTCCTTGTATAAGCCGATATTTAGTAAATATGTTTTGATAATGATTGCTTTTATCTTTAAATCAACCAAGTCATTATAGCAGGAGCAGTTCCAAGGAAAACTTGTTATGTTTGTGCTTTTTGTACATCAATTCAAAATTGAACTTATTAAGAAATGTATATTGTCATCATAGAAAGAGCAAGGATCTTTTATACTCATGAGACCTGAGTACTGGTCACTAACTAGTAAGTGACACTGGTCAAGTTACAGTAGCCCTTTTGGCATCAGTTTCAGAATTGGTTATTACTAGTATGATGAGTTTATAGCACGTGTTTTCACAGAGGAAATGTAAACAGTTATCATGACCTCAGTAGTCCATAAAATAGTTTACAAATTCCGCATTTCTCCCCCTTGTTTGCTAGCCTACCATTTTATCTGACTATTGAGTTTAAATTGTGAGATTATTAGAGAGAACTGGTCAATGTCAGCAGCTGTGTGAAATATGCTATTAACAACAAGAATTATTTTTTGTGGACTGACTCCTTTCTAAAAAGTTAGGAGTGTGGCTGGAGAGAGTCACAGATGATAGCAGATGCTGCAAATGGAAACACGGTTGTAACATATCCTTTTTAATTTGCTTTGTGTCCCATCTCAGACCCATTCTAAGTATAGATCCAAGCCCCCCAAAACTAGCTTCTCTGGTTCTCACCATTAGCACCCTCATTCTGTCTATTATTCAAGTTTGAAGACATAGGTTCAACACTGGTTCTCCTCAAGCATCAGCACTAATCTTTGTCCATCCTTCTAAAATGTCCCTGACACCCAAAGCTTTCTCTCCGTCACTTCCAACTGCCAGCATAACTTACTTTAGGTTTTTATCCCTTCAAATGTAAATAATTCCAATGGCTTCCTCACTCTAATACATTTTTTACTACCAGCTTAATTTTATAGTGTTAATTTCATTATGTCAGTTACATGCTTTTCTATTGCCTGCAATGATTAAATCCCAGTTCCTAATTTGGCCCCTATTTTTGCTCTAATTTCCCACCATTCATCTTTAGGAATACTCAGGCATATTATACTCAGTTATCCTTGGTTTGTTACATTGTCCAGTAAAGCTCGTGTTTATGTTTCCTTCTGTCTCCACATTTACAAATCTTGCCATTCCAAATCTGTGGCACTTTATCCTTTGGACCTGCTCTACAATTCTAAACCATATTGATCTTCCCTCTTTTGACTCTTCTGTAGCACTGTGTCACAATAACCCCCATTTGGTTAACTAGTCACATTACTTACTGTTTTATTTTCTAGATATATGTGGTGACAAGTATCCAAGATAACTCCCAATATCTATAGTCTTATGTGTTGAACTTCCATATCGAATCAGAGCTGGTCTGTATGACAGAAGTGATATTTTGTGACTAGGTCATAAAAGGTATTGCAACTCCAAGCTTGCTCTCTTGAATCACTTACTCAGGAGACATGTCATAAAGATACTCAAGCAACCTATGGAGAGGCTCACGTGTATAGAAACCAATTTATTAGGATCAGCTTGCCAGCTCTGTGAGTGAACCACCTGAGAAATGGGTTTTCTAGCCATAGTTTAGATAAGGAACAACCAGGAGGGGTCTGAGCCATAACTGTCCAGCTAAGCCACTTCCAAACTCCTGACTTGCAGATTATAAATTGTTATTATTTTTTAAGCCACAAAGTTTTGAGGTGATGCTTTAAATAACAAATGGAAATATAATAGTGCGTTACTTACCTCCCAACTGCATTGCAAGCTCTCCCAGCATAGAACATTTGTTTGAAATTTTAAAATCCAGGCAATTATTTAGATACCATTCAACACTATAGCAAAATTAGATATTGCATTTGGAATTAGAGAAGGGAGCCATCATTTACTGAATGTCTACTGAGGGGATTTACATATGCATGAGCTTTATATACATGGAAATGGCTACATACATAGATATAGAACAAGATGTTCTCTAAAGATATAAAACATTGTACCCAAGCTGCAAAGTTATGAAGTCAATTTTTCTCTTTCTTTTATCATCATTTCTCAGACTTTATTTTTTTTAAAGGTGGTGACATGATATTTGTGACAGCACTTAATAAGCTACAAAGCGTTCTATAGACATAAGGCATTCTGGCTTACATCGATTTCTTTCTCTATTGAATACTTTAAAGGAATGCTTTATTTTTATTATTTTTTTTAAATTTATTGTCAAATTGGTTTCCATACAACACCCAGTGCTCATCCCAAAAGGTGCCCTCCTCAGTACCCATCACCCACCCTCCCCTCCCTCCCACCCCCCATCAACCCTCAGTTTGTTCTCAGTTTTTAAGAGTCTCTTATGCTTTGGCTTTCTCCCACTCTAACCTCATTTTTTTTTTCCTTCCCCTCCCCCATGGATTTCTGTTAAGTTTCTCAGGATCCACATCAGAGTGAAAACATATGGTATCTGTCTTTCTCTGTATGGCTTATTTCACTTAGCATCACACTCTCCAGTTCTATCCACGTTGCTACAAAGGGCCATATTTCATTCTTTCTCATTGCCACATAGTACTCCATTGTGTATATAAACCACAATTTCTTTATCCATTCATCAGGTGATGGACATTTAGGCTCTTTCCATAATTTGGCTATTGTTGAGAGTGCTGCTATAAACATTGGGGTATAAGTGCCTCTATGCATCAGTACTCCTGTCTCCCTTGGGTAAATTCCTAGCAGTGCTACTGCTGGCTCATAAGGTAGGTCTATTTTTAATTTTCTGAGGAACCTCCACACTGTTTTCCAGAGTGGCTGCACCAGTTTGCATTCCCACCAACAGTGCAAGAGGGTTCCCGTTTCTCCACATCCTCTCCAGCATCTATAGTCTCCTGATTTGTTCATTTTGGCCACTCTGACTGGCGTGAGGTGATATCTGAGTGTGGTTTGGATTTGTATTTCCCTGATGAGGAGCGATGTTGAGCATCTTTTCATGTGCCTGTTGGCCATCTGGATGTCTTCTTTAGAGAAGTGTCTATTCATGTTTTCTGCCCATTTCTTCACTGGATTATTTGTTTTTTGGGTGTGGAGTTTGGTGAGCTCTTTATAGATTTTGCATACTAGCCCTTTGTCCGATATGTCATTTGCAAATATGTTTTCCCATTCCGCTGGTTGCCTTTTAGTTTTGTTGGTTGTTTCCTTTGCTGTGCAGAAGCTTTTTATCTTCATGAAGTCCCAGTAGTTCATTTTTGTAAAGGAATGCTTTAATACTTCTACTCTGGTATTCATTTTGCTTTGCAAAGACTAGAAATAGACCCTGTGTCACCGTGATACAAACACCTCTGGTTTTCTGAAAATCAGGTAAATGGCAAAAACAAAAAATTTGTGCTTTGGTACTGCATTGTATCCTTTGCTGTTATGTGCCCAGCAGATGTCTGTCAAAATGCATCAGTCAAGGTCTCTAAAGGAAAAGAGATGACTCACTGAAATGGGTAATGGATGTGAGTTTAACAAGGTTAAGGGAAATGAGAGGGAAGGGAAGGAGAGACAACAATTAATGGTACCTAGAGACGGTAAGGAAACTTCAGGATAAGGCCAGCCAACAACTCTGGGTTTTGGTAGATGAAACCAACTGGACTTAACCTAGAAGGGAGGGACCAGATGGAATAAATTCTTGGACTTTATCCTCCTTATACATTTTGCTTTCCTGTTCATGCCTTCCTACTGGCTGAATGCAAACAAAGCTGGAGGAAAGAAACTAGGGGTGATGACTTTTATACTGGTCAGCTTCCTGGGGCACAGATGATGGAGAAGGCAGATAATTAACTGAGGTGCAGTGGAAAATATCCAACACGAAGTGTAACGTTATTTATATAATGGCAAAATAACCCCAGTTCCCAATAGTGTATGGTAGGCACAGAAACCAGAGATATATTCGAAGGGACGCCTAGACACAAATCCTTATATCAGGCAGGGTCTCAGATCCGAGGTATAAGGGGACATACGGGATCATGCCCTCAAGAAGCATGAGACTGAGGAAGTTGGTGTTTTCATTAATCATGAAAAAACGCCCTAAGTTCGAAAAGGAATATTGAGTATGTAACTATCTTAATGGCATTGCCATTTAAGCTGATTATATATAATTTCTTAGCTATTTAGCTATATAAACATGGGACCTACCTAGAAAATACTGAAAAATGGCTTAGAATCAAGCTTCACTCAGACTGACACCATTCTTTCTGTATCCATTTATAACTTCTTCACCTAATGACAATTTTTTTTAGAATAATTTTAATAGTGCTCATCCATGTCTGATATGAGTAAAGGTTCATATGTTAGAAACCAACTTAACTCTAAAACATCTTTCAACTTGAACTGTAAAATTTATTTAATGCTAGTAAAGGGAAACAGACTCATAACTTGAAAAAAATCTGCTATATGACATTTTATTTTAATTCACATGGTACTTCTATAATTTTAAACTGTAATAATCCCTCACAATTATAAGAAGCTGGTAATTTTATCATATTTTGCATAGGTATGCAGAGTTTTCAATATATGTGCATTTATGCTGTAGCCACTTTGGATTTGCTCTCATTATGTCAATGTGACATAATAAGCCTATAAAATATTCCTAAATTATGTGACCGATTTCAGAGACTCTTTCAGGATTATGTAGCCCCTGACAGGAGTCCCTTAGCTGCATGCTCAGAGATCATATTTTACCTAAGACAGGTACTTTGCTCAATTTATTGTAAATGCCTAAGATTGCCTAAATTAAAGCAAACCTTTTGAGTAATTTTAGTGCTTGTCAACTGTCTCGATGTACATGGCCAAGTTTATGAATATAGTTTCATCAGAAACCAATCTCAAATGTCCTTTATCATCTGCACAGCAGTTCCCACCCCCTCCAATGATTTGGGAAGCTTTACAGTTTAAGCCAAGGGCCAGTGGAATCTAGCCTTGGCTTCAGCCACGGATCATACTGTCAGGATCTGTACCCTTTGCATCACCTCTGGGCTTGATTCCACTTTGTCTGGCACTTGCCCAGCTCCTTCCAGATGACGCTTCCAAACAAGTCTCCCTTCCTTCCTTTGGCAAATGATTGCATCTTCTAGACCAGTGGCTTTCAAACTTGAGCCTGCAGCAGAGTCACCCAAAGGACTTGTTAAAACAAATCTACTGGGGCGCCTGGGTGGCTCCACTGGTTAAGCGTCAGACTCTTCGTTTCAGCTCAGGTCATGATCTCACAGTTTGTGAGTTTGAGCCCCTCTCTCTCTCTCCTCATTGGGCTCCGCGCTGTCAGGATTCTCTCTTTCCTGCTCTCTCTGCCCCTCCCCTGCTCCTGCCAGCTCTCTCTCTCTCAAAAAAAGAAGAAAACAAACAAACAAACAAACAACAAATCTACACCCCAGGGTTTCTGATTCTGTAAGTTTGGAATGTGGTCCAAGAATTTGCAGTTTTGATAAGAAGCAATTCCTATGCTTGTGCAGGTAGGTATTCATAGCGCATTTTATCAGATATCATTCTAACTACCACTTTCACATGTAATAGTTCCCTCCTTAAGGTGGAAATTAAATGATTATGCAGTTTTAGTAGCAGCACCCTTGTCCTGAAGCACCGCCATCAGCATCATATGAAATGTGTGTATGAGAAAAAAAAAAGTTGTTTTTTTTTCCCCCAAGATTCTGGAATATTATGCCAGACCATTTAAAAACTTACACATTCACCTTGCTATGGCTATCTTCCTACTGTGGAAGAAATGAAAAGCAGTAACTGTATTTCATTTTCAAACTAATCAAATTAAAAAAATACCCTTTGTGTAAAAAGTGACAGCCTTTGGCAGCAACAGTTTTTGGCTTCTGGCTATGAATGTAATTTCAACAGTAAAGAAGCCCAAAGAAAGAAAATTATTTGCATATTTGCATGGTATTAAAGCAATATAAACAGAGTTTAAATAATATACAGTGATCTGAGTATGTGTGGGGGGGGCATAGGGGTACTGTCATTATTAAATATTTTCCTTAAAAGTTCTTAACAAGAAATTAATATTCATGAATAATCAATTCCAAATGATATTGAAGGAATAATTAGATTGAGCAGAAGTTATAAACTGGGTATAACCACTAGTACTGCATAATAAAATAAAATTAACACAAAAAGGTGGTATACTAAAAAAAAACAGCTTTTTGACAGTTTCCAGAATGACTATTTCTGCCCTAGAGACTCTAATCTAGTTCTTCCACTTGGTTATAGCCCCAAGTTTGTAAGTTGATATTAAATTCAACAACTTCTTTTCAGAGGCAATCTAAATAAAATAACCCCAATTCTTATTCTTTGGTATTAAAGAATTTCTGGTACTTTATTTTTTAAGATTTAGAAAGGAAATTTCAAAACTTTTTTGAAAGAATGGTCTGCAGGTGGGAGGCACTCATGTCTGCACCTCAGGAGACCCTGAGTGGGTCTTCTATTCAGCTCCAGCCCCTCCAGCCATGGTCAGGGACCAGCCCAGCCGACCCAGGGACCTGGCAGGAGACAAGCCGATCCTTGTGTCCAGAGCCAGGTCTACAGAACTCAATCTGGGTTATAGAACCTGAAACAGCTCTAGGGCTTCGTTCCAGACCCTGTTAGGCATGGTCCAGGGTAGTCTAGTGACTGGGTCCCACACATGGACCCAGTCTAGTGACCAGACAGCAGTTCTCCAGGAATCTGGCAGCAACTACACGTGCCATGTACCTGGTAATCAGCCTTCTGTCTGAGAACCCAATTTTGGACCGTGAAATGGACCTATGTTTCAGGGCCACTCTACTGAACAAGGTACTAGATGCAATACTGTCCTCACAGGGACCTGACAGGATCCAGTCTGCCCAGACCCCTAATAGTAACCTCACCAATCATGTATACCACTGCTGACCCAGTGAAAGCCTCATGACCAGCACTAACCCAGTATGACTGAAATTCCAGAGGTAATCCTATATCAGCTGAAGAATCAGACAGGAGAACGTCTTTACCTACAGAAACCAGTCTGTAAAGGCTGGAAGAGGAGATGACTCCTTTTAATGCACAGACACAAATGTAAGACTATGTGAATCATAAAGAATCAGGCAAATAGGACACCACCAAAGGAAATTTATAAAGCTACACCCGTATGCTACCTACAGGAGACTCATTTTATCTTTAAGGACACATAGGTTGAAAGTGAAGGGATGGAAAAAGAATGCAAATGGTAATGAAAAGAAAGCAAGAGTAATTATCTTTGTATCAGATAAAATGGACCTTCAGTCAGAGGTGGTCACAAGAGACAATGAAATTCTTTATATAGTGATAAAAGTGTAAACTCATCAACAGGATATTACAGTTATAAATATATAAGCACCCAGACTCAGAGCACAGAAATATTTAAAGCACATTAACGGAACTGAAGGGAGAAATACACAGCAATACAGCAACAGTAGAGGATGTTTAATACTCCACTTTTTACAGTGGATAGATCATCCAAAGAGAATATTAGTAAGACGAAAGCATATCTGAATAACCCTACAGACCAAATAAACCTAAGGCATATGCAGAACATTCCATCCAACTGTATAAAAATACATGTTCTTCTCAAGTGTAAACAGATCATTCTGAAGGATAGATCATACGTTGGGCCACAAAACGAGCCTTAACAAATGTAAGAAGATTGAAATAATATCTAGTATCTTTTCTGATCACAATGATATGAAACCAATAATAGAAGGAAGACTGAAAAATTTACAAATAATGAACAACCAATGGGTCAAAGAAGAAATCAAAAGGAAAATCAGAAAGTACGTTGAGGCAAATGAAAACACAACATATTAAAACCTCTTGCTAGACTACCAAAGGAAAAAAAAAAGAAAGGACTCAAATAAAATTATAAATGAAAGAGAAGACATTACAACTGACATCACAGTAATAAATGATCATAACAGGCTATTGTGAACAATTATATGCCCCAAACTTGGATAACCTAGAAGAAATGGATAAATTCCTAGAAGCATGAATCACAAAGAAATGGAAAATGACTAAGGAGATTGATTCAGTCATCAAAAACCTCCCAAATCAAAGAAAAACCCAGTCCTAGATGCTTTTACCAGTTATTCTACCAAATATTTAAAGAAAAACTAATACCAATCCCTCCCAGACTCTTCCAAATGCTGAAGAGGAAGGAATACTCTCAAACTCATTTTATGAGGCCAGCATTACCCCGATACCAAAGCCAGATAAGGACACTGCAAGAAAACTACAGGCTGCCAGGTACTGAATACCATGGGGATAAAGACACAGCATAAAGAATATAATCACTGATATTGTAATAATGTTGTATGGTGATAGACGGCAGCTACACTTGTGGTGAGCAGAGCATAATGTATAGAGTTTCAGATCACTATGCTGTACCCGTGAAACTAATACAACATTGTGTGTGAGCTATATTTCAATGAAAAAAGGAAAGTAGGTTCCAAATCCCCAATGAATATAGATGGAAAAATTCTCAACGAAACTCCAGCAAACCACACTCAATAGCACATTAGAAGGACACACCAAAATCAAGTGGGCTATATCCCTGAGCTGCAAGGATAGTATGTAAATTGATCAATGTGGTATACCACATTAAGAGAATGAAGAATAAAATCATATTATCCTCTCAATAGATACAGAAAAAGCATTTAACAAAATTCAACCCCCTTTCATGATAAAATCTCTCAACAAATTGGGTATAGAAGGAACATCATTCAACATAATAAAAGCCACATATGAAAAATTGACAGCTAATATCATTCTCAATTGTTTTTCACCATTGAAAAATTGAAAGTTTTTCTTTTATAATCAGGAATGAGACAAGGATGACCACTCTCACCACTCCTACTTATCATAGTACTGAAAATCTAACTGAGGAAACAAAAAGAAATAAGAAGAATCCAAATTGGAAAGGAAGAAAGAAAATTGTCTCTGTTTGTAGATAACATGATCCTACATGTAGCAAAACCTAAAGATGCCACCAAAAAACAGAACTAATAAGTGAATTCAGCAAAGTTTCAGGATACAAAATCAACCTACAAAAAACAGTTGCATTTCTATACACTAACAACAAAACATCTCAAAAAAGCAATAAAAACAATCCATTCACAGTAGCATCAAAAATAATAAAACTCTCAGGTATAAATTTAAGCAGGGAGGTGAAAATCTGTACAGTGCCATCTATAAGACGTTGATGACAGATTGGGGGAAACACAAGTACTTGGAAAAATATCCATGTTCATGTGTTGGAAAACTTAACCTAGTGCACTGTAGGTGATATAAAATGATACAAAATATAATATAATATGTAATATAAAATGGTCCAGCCACTAAGGAAGACAATATGGAGGTGCCTTCAAAATTAAAAACAGAACTACCATAGAGCTCTACACCAGAGTTCCACCACTGGGTATTTATCTGGAGGAAATGAAATCATTATCTCAAAGAAATATATGCGCCCCCATGTAACTGCAGCATTATTCACAAAATGTCTTGACATAGAAACAACCTAAGTGTCCATTGGAAGATGAATGGATAAAGGATATGTGCTATGTATATATGATGGTATATATTCAGACATGTATATTCAGACATAAAAAAGAAGAAAATCTTGCTATTTGTGACAACATGGATAGGACTTGAGAGCATTAGGGGCACCTGGTGGCTTAGTCAGTTGAGCTTCCAGCTTTGGCTCAGGTCTTGATCTCAGGGTTCATGGGTTCAAGCCCCGCCTGGGTCTGACTGCTGACAGCATGGAGCCTGCTTAGAATTCTCTGTCTCCCTCTCTCTCTGCCCCTCCCCGACTCATGCTCTCTTTCTCAAAAGTAAATAAACATAAAAAAAAAAAAAGAAATTGAGGGCATTATGCTAAGTGACTTAAGTCAGAGAAAACTACATATTGTATGATCCCACTTATATGTGGAATTAAAAAAAAAAAACCAAACTCATAGAAACAAAGCCAAATGGTGTTGCTAGGACCTGGAGGGTGGGGAATTGGGGAGATCTTGGTCAAAGTGTATAAACTCACAGTTATGAGTAAGTTCTAGGGATCTAATATTCTGTTTGGTGCCTGTAGTAAGAATACTATGGTATATATTGAAAGTTGCTTGTTCTCACCACACACACAAAATCTGTAATTATATGAGGTAATGGATGTGTTAACTAACCTTATTGTAAACCATTTCATAATATATATGTATATCAAATCATCATGTTGTACACCTCAAACCTATCAACATTATATGTCAGTTATATCTCAAGAAAGCTGAAAACAAATTTTAGATATTTTTTTTAAAAAGAAAGTAAGAATGTCTGCATAGGACACTGTTGTATCAGGGAACCTTATCGTAGTCATTTCTGTTTCTGGAATGAACTTCATCTTTTTTCAGTTTTATATCTAACTTACTCTCATTTAATACTCATGACCACTGATAGAAAACCTCACCTTAGGATGAAAGGGCTGTCTGGTAATTTTATGATGTAACCACAAGCCCCAGTGGGCAAACAGATATGGAATTTGGTTCAGGAAAAAGACTATTATCCTCAGAACATAGGCTATCAAATTGACAATGAGCCACTGTTTGTTTGTCCAACCACTGAATCAAATTGCACTTCTGAAAGAGGGCTATGATGAGTGAATTTGACTGATTATACATGAAAATTCAAATTCACCGTCTTCTTAGGTGGTGCTTTAGTGTAAGCCCAGTTTTTCTTTTTTTTTCAACGTTTTTTTTTTATTTATTTTTGGGACAGAGAGAGACAGAGCATGAACGGGGGAGGGGCAGAGAGAGAGGGAGACACAGAATCGGAAACAGGCTCCAGGCTCTGAGCCATCAGCCCAGAGCCCGACGCGGGGCTCGAACTCACGGACCGCGAGATCGTGACCTGGCTGAAGTCGGACGCTTAACCGACTGCGCCACCCAGGCGCCCCAAGCCCAGTTTTTCTAATGCTGTCAGCAGCTTTTCTATTCACAGCAGCAGCGATCCAATTAAAATGGCCATCAGAGCAGAGCTGAACGGCATTAAATGGTTCCCATTAATGTCATATTTAATTTAGAAGTACAGTGTTGAGGGTGCTCATTACCATCCTCTGCAAATCTTCATTCAGCTTGTAGACATCAAGTTTTCTAAATTATATTTACATCTTTTAGGAAAGATAAAGATCAACTTGCTTGTATTCCAAAACAACTCTGCCAGGTTTCTTATGTCCCTTTAAATCAGAAACACTCCGTCACCAGGTTTAAACCAGTTTTCTGTAGCAATCTTTCATGAAGGTATAAAGAGGAGGGACACGTACTTTAGAACAAACCTAAAGCAAATCACAAACTGCTAGGAGCCTTATGTAAACATATCTTCCAGAAGGTAAAGGACAGAATCCGAACTGAATTAGTCTCTTGGGATTTCCAGGATTCACAATATTATCGAGCTTATTTTACCACATAATTTAGAATCAGGAAATAGGAAGCTCTAATAATTAAAAGAAGATCTGAGGAGTGCAATAACAGTCACACTGGCACCATGTGACCTTGGTGATACTTCAGGCTTCCTCCCAAGTGTCAACTCAGTGCATGATCGAATGGTGAGCTTTAATAGATTTGTTCAGCCTAGACACCCTCATTCTGATCTTCAAATGTAATTTTTTGACAAACGTGTATATTTTTTAGAAACATCTGATTTATATCATAAAGATTAGTCTACAAAGAAATATACCTCGATAAGAAGAAGACAAAACTAAAAACATTAAGAATGGGCAAAATATATGAACAGACAGTCTATGGAAGAAAAAGCTAGAGTGTCTACAAACACATGAAAATATATTCAAACAGAAACATAATGTTCCATCACTCTTTAGATATGTCAACATACGATTCCTAAAAATAAGAACACATTCTCACTTAACCAGAATATAATTATCAAAATCAGGAAATTAATATTGATTCCATATTATTACCTAATCTACAGACCTATCCAAATTTCATTAATTGTCCCAATCTTACTCTTTATGATATAAGAAAATGCCAGATCATGTACTGCATTCTAATATTGTGTCTTTGGTTTCCTTTAATCTGGAAGATTTCCTCAATTTGTTTGTTTATTTGTTTGTTTTTGTGACATTTGACACATTTGAAGGATGATGAGCCAGTTAATTTTTGAAAATCCCCAATCTGGATTTATGCAATGTTTCCTTATGATTACATTCAGTTTATGTGTTTTTGGCAGGAATAACACAGAAGTGAGGCTGTGTCCTCAGTGCGTCTATCAGGAGACACATGATGTTGATCTGTTCCATTATGGTGTCATTTATTTTGATCACTTGGATAAAAATCATTTGGCAGGTTTCTCCACTTACAAGTTACCATCTTTCTCTTGGTAATTAAGAAGCAATTTGGAGGGACATACAAAATTTTTATTTTTCCTTGAAAAGATACATTCATATGCAAGGCATGCTCTTTGCCATTCTGGTCACAGATCTTGACAAAGTTAGGGCAAGTTCAACTGAAAAGATCAGGAAAACAAGGTATTATATGCGCATGTGTGCGCACACACACACACACACACACAATGGGTACAAGTAGGCACATAAATTCTCCATAAATGATAAACACTTTCATTTTCCCATTAATTTATCACTTAACTATTTTTGTCATATTGGACCTTATGTGTGTTTTTTCCTACCCATTTTCATAGACTTGACTGCTGTCAAGAAATACTAATGAAACTAACAATAGAAATATCTTTGTTCTATTAAGTTGCCGGTATCATTACAAATATTATATTAAGTACTATATTAAGTGCTGTATTAAATTATTAAGCCCTTTAGCCAAGTGAAAAGTACTGTATTAGAGACCTCTTAGTTTAACAATGTTTCTTTCTGCAGAAACACTCTTTCTTAGGGAATTTTCCCCCTGTGGACTACTTTCAAAGCCCAAATAAGCAGATAGCAAGCCACGCATCACCCATCCTTCTGGCCAGAGACAAATAGACACTTTGATCAAGTACAATTGGGCAACTTGACCAAGTTGAAGTAATCAGACTGCTTCCTAAGAATTGTGTATTGAGATACAAATAATATAGAAAGTTAGCTAGAGGGTAAGGGCATTTAAAGTTGAGTCTGGCCAATCACCTTGTATATTGAGGGGAAAGCCGAGAAATCTTCTCTCAATGGGGGGGAAAGATGATGTGCAAATGTAGCAAACTTAAGCAAAACCAAGACAGCAATAGAGTAAAAACCAGAGAGTAAGAGAACAAAAACAAACAGACAAAAACAAAAAACCCACACAAAAACAAAAACAAAGAGGAGAGTAAGACCATACAAAAGAAAGAAGAAAAATAAAGCGACATAGGGATAAATAAATATAGAAAGAAAATGAATCATTTTGTGTATCTGAGAAAAAGGTATTCTTGGTAAATTCACTGGGAGAATTTGCAGTAAGACCAACAACATATGGTTGAGAAAGTTTATGCCACAAAGAACACCTTCTACAATTTGTACCAAGGTGCGAAGGTTAATTTTATGGGTCAACTTGACTGGGCAATGGTGCCCAAATACTTGGTTAAATCTCATTCTATATATTTCTCTCATGGTGTTTTTGGATGAAATAATATTTAAGCTGCTGGACTTTGAGTGAAGCAGGTTGTCCTCCATTATTTGAGTTGGTTTCATTCAATCAGCTGAAGTCCTTACTTGCACAAAACTGATTTCCTCTGAGCAAGAAGGAATTTGACCAGTCAATTGCCTTTGGATTCAGACTGCAAGTTTCCCCTAAGTCCTCAGACTGCTGGATTTATGTATTTTGGATTTATCAAACTTCCACATTGCATAGGCCAATTTCTTTTCTTTTCTTTTCTTTTCTTTTCTTTTCTTTTCTTCTCTCTTCTTTTCTCTTCTTTTCTTTTTTGTCCTTTCCTTTCCTATCTCCTTCCTTCCTTCCTTCCTTCCTTCCTTCCTTCCTTCCTTCTTTCTTTTTCTTTTTTGAAAGAGAGAGAGAAGCGGGGGGGGGGGAGGCGGTGGGGGGAGAGAATCCCAAGCAGCCTCCATGCTCAGCACAGAGCCTGATTCAGGGCTCCATCTCAGGACCTGAGCTAAAATCAAGAGTCAGATGCTCAACCAACTGAGACACCCAGGCACCCCTAAATTATTGTTCTGACAAGAGAATATTTGCATGTTTGATATTTTCTGATATTTTTTATAAGTTCTCCTCTCAATGTCCAATTGGCAAAGAAAAGTTAAGTGGATATCATCTCTGACAGTAATGTTAGTAATAGACTCCCAAGCGAGGATGGACCAGGTTGTGACTAAAAATCTCAAGGACAGAAGAATCTTTGTATACTTATGAAGAATGCAGGGTAGGAACCTCCACTGCTTATCAAGGAAGGGAACTTCATAGAATAAGGTTGAGAAATTATGTATTCATTCACTCACCAAATAATTATGGAACAACAATTACCTGTCAGGTATTATTCTAGGCACCCCATGGAGCTTACATTCAAGAGGGGACAGAGAAAGAATAAAAAAATAAATACGCAAGTATGTGTACGTTAAAAAAAGTGATAAACACTTTGGGAAAAAAGCCAAAAGGTGGAGAAGGGTTAGTTGTGCATTTTAAAACATAGATATCAAGGTAGGTCTATTTGAGAACATGATATTTTTGTAAGGAATTAAAGGAGCTAAAGGCATTGGCCAGGGTTGTGTGTGGGAAAGAGAGGAACAGGCAGGGTGATCAGCTACTGCAAAAATAGAACTGTAGGCACATGCCTGACACCTTCAAAGAATAGACCAGAGTGGCTGTTGTTAATGGCTACAGTGGGGTGAGGGAGGGACAGATTAATCAGAGGTGAGGTCAAGAAGGATAAGGGGGCCAGGGCCCAGTTTTTATGGCACTCTCTGGAGCTTTATAGGCTATTATAAGGACTAGGCTTTTGTTCTTCGTGAGATGGGGAGCCTTTGGAGGGTTTTGAAGAAAGTGACATAATTTTTAAAAAGCCTTTTTGTTATGAAAAGTTTTTAAAAATATTTTTTAATGTTTATTTTTGAGAGAGAGAACAGTGGGAGTGGGGGAGGGGCAGAGAAAGAAGGACACACAGAATCCAAAGCAGGCTCCAGGCTGTTAGCACAGAGCCTGATGTGAGGCTTGAAATCACGAAGTGGGAGATCATGACTTGGGCCAAAGTTGGACATTTAGCCAACTGAGCCCCCCAGGCACCCCTATTGTGGAAAGTTTTAAAGACATAAGGAAAGAGAGGAGCATATCAAACCCCTGAGCACTCACCACCAAGCTGTAATAACCACTAACATTCTGCCATCTTTGTTTTAATTATCTTTCTTTATTATTTTTAACTTAATCATGAAACGCACAAATCTCAAAAGCTAAGTCTGATGCGGTGGGAAAAATATATACATCTGTGTAGCCAACACCCAGATAAAGATATAAAACATTTCTATTACCCTTGAAAGTTCCTTTGTGCTCTTTTCCAGTCAAATCCATTCAGCCAGAAAGGACCACTATTCAAGTGTCTGTCATATAGATAGTTTCTCTTTTCTTTTTAATATGAAATTTATTATCAAATTGGTTTCCATACAACACCCAGTGCTCATCCCAAAAGGTGCCCTACTCAATACCCGTCACCCACCCTCCCCTCCCTCCCACCCCCCATCAACCCTCAGTTTGTTCTTAGTTTTTTTTCAGTATATGAAGTTTATTGTCAAATTGGTTTCCATACAACACCCAGTGCTCATCCCAAAAGGTGCCCTCCTCAATACCCATCACCCACCCTCCCCTCCCTCCCACCCCCCATCAACCCTCAGTTTGTTCTCAGTTTTTAAGAGTCTCTTATGCTTTGGCTCTCTCCCACTCTAACCTCTTTTTTTTTTCTTCCCCTCCCCCATGGATTTCTGTTAAGTTTCTCAGGATCCACATAAAAGTGAAACCATATGGTATCTGTCTTTCTCTGTATGGCTTATTTCACTTAGCATCACACCCTCCAGTTCCATCCACGTTGCTACAAAAGGCCATATTTCATTCTTTCTCATTGCCACGTAGTATTCCATTGTGTATATAAACCACAATTTCTTTATCCATTCATCAGTTGATGGACATTTAGGCTCTTTCCATAATTTGGCTATTGTTGAGAGTGCTGCTATAAACATTGGGGTACAAGTGCCCCTATGCATCAGCACTCCTGTATCCTTGGGTAAATTCCTAGCAGTGCTATTGCTGGGTCATAGGGTAGATCTATTTTTAATTTTTTGAGGAACCTCCACACTGCTTTCCAGAGCGGCTGCACCAATTTGCATTCCCACCAACAGTGCAAGAGGGTTCCCGTTTCTCCACATCCTCTCCAGCATCTATAGTCTCCTGACTTGTTCATTGTGGCCACTCTGACTGGCGTGAGGTGATATCTGAGTGTGGTTTTGATTTGTATTTCCCTGATGAGGAGCGATGTTGAGCATCTTTTCATGTGCCTGTTGGCCATCTGGATGTCTTCTTTAGAGAAGTGTCTATTCATGTTTTCTGCCCATTTCTTCACTGGATTATTTGTTTTTCAGTTGTGGAGTTTGGTGAGCTCTTTATAGACTTTGGATACTAGCCCTTTGTCCGATATGTCATTTACAAATCTCTTTTCCCATTGGTTTCCTTTTAGATAGTCTCTCTTAATCCTCTGTCTGCTTTTCCCAGACTATGCACCTGTCTTCAGAAATGAAAATATTGAATATTGTCACCCTTAGCTCATGTACGATGACTTTATCCACCACTGGAATTTTGAATCCACCTTTTTCCCCCAAATCTTTATAAGAGTGTATATATACTTATATATGTATATATGTATATGTGTGTGTGTGTGTGTGTGTGTGTATATATATATATATATATATATATATATATATATATAGTTTAATTCTCCCCTCCACACACATCCTTCTACCACATATGGAATTGCTCAACTGGATGAGACATTCAGACAGAAAGGAAATGAGGACCAAGCACTAAGCCATGGGGTGCTCTCCTTTAGTGCATGACAAAAACGGGATAAAGAGCTTATGAAATTGTCCCAGAAGACAGACAGTGAATATTAGGAAAGAAGGAAGCTTCCCCTTAATCTTTGTTGGTGGAGGCAAGGCAGTCTGCAGAAAAGTGGCTTTAGTCCCCATGTGTGGGCCACTAACTTGATCCCTGTTGAGAAAGTCTGGGGAAGTTCTATGGTATTCCTCCTACACAGAACTCTCTTGTCCCCAAAGACCAGGCTGTAGAAAGTTTGGGGGAAGGAAGGCCTTTATCCCAGTGTGTAGATGTTCTCTTGAGAATACTGCTTACTGTGTAATATAATTCTGAGAAGATAATAAGGCAATTCCTGTTGACAAACTTCTGGGACACGGTTTATTTCTTACAGTTCTAAATCCCTAACTCCCTATAAAAGAAAACAGTTACTTAATTTGTGGTTATTTAAAAAGGGAATATTTCTGCTGGATTTTGCCCAAGAATTCCCCTAACTCCAGTAGGTACCTGATGACTTTTCTGTTCCTGCTTCTAGTCCTCTGTGAGGCCCAAGGACACCACCTGCTGTTGATGTTCCTAAACTATTTTAAAAGTCTAAGAAAGCCTCTTTAAAAAAAACAAAACAAAACAAAAAACTTAGGTTACTTGAATTAGCGTTCTGTTGCTGGCCTTCAAAGGATCCTAACTAAGACAAGGAAAAAAGTTTCTGATTATGACAGATGATGAAATTTGTTGTAAGACTGCTCTCTACCTGGCTCCTACTTCCAGATTCCAGTCTTCATCTTTCGAACTATCCCTAAATCCACCACTTAAGTGACACCACACTATGTGAAATAGAAATCACATATCTGGATATCGTCTTCTAATTTCCTTTTGCAAGGGCACATATTTAGCTCAAATGGCTACCTTTAAGCCTTCTTTAGTGTTCTAAACTTGGTTATTAAATGTGGAGAACCTTTTAAAAAAACACCAAAGCTTTGGATTTGTTTTCTACTTGTAACAATACAATTTTAATAGGCCATAGTCACAATGCAATATCTGGCAAAAGTTCTATTACATGATTGAAACTCAATTTCAAGGGTTTTAAAACTATTTAAAATAATTGCTACATTTCCTAAATATAGGAAAACTTTAATAATTCAGATTACTTAAAGTATCCTTTTGTGTTATACAAAAGGCTTTTTATTTGTTTTAAATACAGTGTTGTTACAAAATAGCACAGACTAAAATCAATAGTGTTCATAAATAGAAGTAGTAGCTGGAACTACTTTAATGAACTCATTTATTTGTTCAATGTAGCTTTTCAGTGACCACTCTGTGCAAACTGCTGAGCTAGAACTAAGATTACATTAATTATAACTACCTTAGATTTTCTGCTATTTAGTAATTGAATATAGCTTGCTATAGATTATACCTTTCCCTTAAATCTTGTTTATAATTTTCAAGAATCTGCTATTGAATGTAGTACTAATACAGCTCATTAATTTAGTAACCAATAAAATAGTAGAAATTGGAAAGCGTTAGAGATCTAAATGAAGTCTCCCTGGGGTGCAGTTCTGTTTACAAGAGTCTGAACTTTACACTAAATTTTAAATCCTTGATTTCAGGCTGAAAGGAGACTGAGAGGATAATATGAAGAAATTGAATGAGAAAAATTAATGGGCAAGAAAGAGTGTAAGACATGGAATAATGAAAAGTCAAAAAAAAAAAAAAAGGAACCAGATTCACATATAGCAAGCAATGGATTATTATACAAATAAAATGGGAAACTTCAAACTATTCACTGTTCTAAATATTATCAAGATTTATAAGATCGGGGAGTCTGGGTATAGAAACTCCATCATTTTAATATTTTTTTATTATGCTCAATTCTTGCCTGAAAAACAGTTTTGAAATATGAAAATATTGCAGCCAATATCATGTAAACAAAGTGCAACCTGTGTGAGTTTGGTGATACTTGCAAGGTAACATAAAAACAAAATCAATCTCACCCAGTTGGTAACTTTGAATGTTTGAATAAAACAAAAATTCAATAAACAGCCTGAATACAATATTATCACCAGAGTATTCTAAAGGTTTTCTCATTTATAAAGGAATTTTTTTAAGGCAGAGCTAAATTATAAGATCCCAAACCAAACATACAGTCTGAGTTATTCAGTCAAAAAAAAAACTCGTCATCTTATTAGACAGGAAGTTAAAGGCAAGGATCTCTCTGTCCTTAGCAACTCCCTAAAAACACATGATATCATTTGTTCTTGAAGTCATACACCCAGTTCCTAGTGATTTCTACCTTATTTTCCAAATGGGATTAAGTGATTTTCAAATCCATTCTGAAATTCTTTAACAAAAAGCTCTTACCATTTCCTAGGATTCTAACTCAATTTTTTTGTTCCACTTAAAAAGTTTGGAAATCATTTATTAATAAGATAGCAATTATATTTCTCTCAGTATTTAAAAGATTATTGATAGTGGTTCCGTATTTCTGTCTATTTATTCTTAATTCCTCCAGATAAGATTTATGTTTCTATGGAGATCCAGTTGTTCCCTTATCTCTTTCTTCATCTTTTTTTTAAGCAGTTTACTGTAAACTTTATGGTTTGAACTGAATACTTGTGACTCCCACTCCCGACCCCCCCCACCACCAAAATTAATATCTTGAAATCCTAAGCCCCAAAATGATAATATTAGAAGGTTGGGTCTTTGGGAGATGATTAGGTTATATGGGTGAAGCTCTCACGAATGGGTTTAGTGCCTTTATAAAGGGATTCCAGAGAGCTCTCTTGCCGTCTTTCCACCAGGGGAGGATACAAGGAGAAGTTGACAGTCTGCAACTCAGAAGACAATCTTCACCAGAACTTGACTGATCTTGACTGATCCCTTGATCTCAAGCTTCCAGCCTCCAGAACTGTGAGGAATACATTTCAGTTGTTTATGAATCACCCGGTTTGTGGGTTTTTTGTTATTGCGGCCCAAAGTAGGAGACTTTTCAGTGTGAAAATCTTTCTTCTACTAAATTAAGGGGGAAGAAAAGAGGTAGCTAGTGCTATCATTTTGGCCTATTAATTATGGTGGGTACTATAAAGCCCTATGAAAAACCCTCTTCAGGACCAAAAGACATTCCCCAGCAGCTGGGAGTGCTGTTAGCTGACAACATTCCCCAGGGATTGCTCTCTGTTGAAAAACACTTCCCCCAATTTTTCTGAGGCAGCCTGCAGCCCATGCCAGGTCAATGAGGGGGTATGAAGACAGCAGCCTCTTTGCCCCAGCTGACACCCCAGCAGACTGCCACCTTAGAGAGTTTCCTGTGAAGTCAGCTCATGCCTTTATTGACATGGAATCCTAAACGAAATTTTCCCTCTGCCCAATCCTGCTTCCTTCCATTCTCCAGCAGGTGTCGAGTTCAAGATTATTCGCTGATTCAAGCTAGTTTTAACTTCCATCTCAGAGACTGCTTTCCCAGGAATCCAGTCAACAACAGTGATTTTTCTAAAGAAGAGTAATCTCTTTCTTGACATGTGCTGGCTGGTGGCTCAGAGCCTGCTTGGGATTCTTTCCCTCTCTCTCTCCTTTCCCTGCTTGTACGCTGTCTCTCTTTCTTAAAATAAAATAAATAAGCTTAAAAAAAAACCTAAAAAAAAAAGAAGTCCTTGAAACAGAAAGAATTATTTAAATAATTCTAGAACATAGAAGAATGCGGAAAATTTCTGTTAGTTATAAATATATCTTATAAAAATATATTTCTATCAAATATAAATAAAATATTAACAAACCAAAGCTAGTATATCAAAAGAAAACTATACCAAGTCCTAATAGGATTTCTCCTAGGAATACAAAAGATGCCTCAACTTTAAGAATCTGTTAACATAAGGGCACCTAGGTGGTTCAGTGGGTTATGCATCTGACTTTGGCTTAGGTCATGATCTCACAGTTCGTGAGTTCAAGCCCCGCATCGGGCTCTGTGCTGACAGCTCGGAGCCTGGAGCCTGCTTCGGATTCTGTCTCCCTCTTTCTCTGCCCCTCCCCTGCTCTCTCTTGCTCTCTCTCTCAAAAATAAATAAAAACATTAAAAAAAAGAATCTGTCAACATAATTTATTACATCTATACATTAAAAGAGGAAAAAAATATCTGTATCATATCAATAGTAACAGAAAGGCATTTACAGAAATACAGCACTCCTAATGGAAATTCTAAGGATAGGGATGCCTGGGTGGCTCAGTTTGTTGAGCGTCTGACTTCAGCTCAGGTCAGGATCTCATAGTTTGTGAGTTCAAACCCCTCATGGGCTCACTGCTGTCAGCATGGAGCCCTCTTCAGATCCCCTGTCCCCAACCCCCCTCCGGCCTCCTGCCCCTTCCCCACTTGCACTCTCTCTCTCAAAAATAAATAAACATTAAAAAAAAAAGAAAAAAGAAATTCTAAAGATAAAAATAAACTATTTAAATATGATAAAGACCACCAAAAAGTAATAATAGATATCAAAATAATAACTAAAACACTGAAGGCTTTTACATTAATATCAGGAACAAAACAAGGATACCCTTGTAAAGCATTATTTTAACAATGATTTTCATTAATAATAAGAATTTTAAAAATCCATACAAGAATTAGAAAGAAAAGGTCATATTATTTTTAATTGAAAATGATAATCTTCTATACCTAGAGCATCTACTACTAAAATCAATAATTTAGTCAATATTCAGTTATAAATGGAAATTGAAAAAAAACCACAGTTACAATTGTGCCAAAGATGTAAAACATTTCAAAATAAATTTAACAGGAATTCTGTCAGATCTCTATGAAGAAAACTATAAACTTTTATTGAATAAATGAGTTGTGCCCTAAATATTTAAGAAAACTTAATATCATAAAAATGTGAATTCTTTCAAATTAACTCATATATTAACGAACGTTCAATCAACATTGAAATTTTTGGACTAACATTAAGTAATTAAATTTCATGTTGAAAAAAAATAAATGCTTGAAAATAGGAAATTATGCACATTTAAAAATATAATTGTGGGGCACACAAAAGTGTGGAAGCACAGATCCCAGGTATAAGCAGGCAATGTCTGTTCTCCACCTAGATACCTTTTTCTCTCAGCTCTGTTATACCCATCCCAGGTTTGGGAGGCTTTGCTGCTAAGACTTCTTTCTATATGTGTGACACTGAGAAAACTGCTTTGGGGACTGGAGCTAACTCATTCTTAACTGAACTAGAGATACTTGGGAGTTATATGTCCCCCATGGGCTTGTGTCCTGGGTTGAGTATAAAGACTTTGCTTCCAGGCATAATTTATACTCCAAAGATTTCTGAGAAAAGAGGGAGTTTGGGACTTCCCCTGAAATTATACTCTTGGCCGGCTTCTTCCCCGTTTCTAGCCCATTATCCCTGTTTCTTAATGGTTCCTCTTGGGAGTAAATCCTTAATAAACCACTTCCACCCGAATAGTTGTCTCAGGATTTGCTTCTGGCAAAATTTGACCTTAAGACACTAGTCTAAATTGGGTTACTTCAGAAAGATAAGGATTGTATCAATTATTCATGCATGCATTGTTGCACTAATAACAATAAATATGCCTTAGTCTTTAGTTAAAACAATGGTAAAACAGGGCACCTAGCTGGCTCAGTCAGTAGAGCATGCAACTCTTGGTCTCGAGTTTGTGAGTTCGGGCCCAGTGTTGAGGGGGGTAGATTGTACTTAAAAATAAATAAGTAAGTAAGTAAATAAATAAATAATAATAAATATAATAAATAATAAATAAAATAAATAAATAATATAAATAAATAAATAAATAAATAAATAAATAAAATATTTGGTATCACTATATATGCTTTATTCGGATAGTTAAGAGAGAATTCTTAGCTGTGCCTTCTTATTCATCACATAGAGAAGTAAATATGTACATACAACCCTATTTCTCAAGTAGCACCCGATGTTATACTGCTGTACTTTTGCTTATGATTTCACATCAGAATAAAGCAAGACATTCCGTACTTGGGTTCATTTGTTCCTGCTTTTAACCACATTGAAGAATCAGAATAAAGTTCAGTTTGCTTCAACTTCCTTAACCACTTTTTAAGACAGCAATTCAAAAACACTTGTATTTTGTCATTTTTCCCATTCTTCAACATCCAATTCCATTTTCCCCCTATTATCATCAACAAATGACTTATAGCAATATCTTCTAAGTGGGAATGTCTAGAGATAGTTGTTTCTAACAAAAATTGTAAAAACTCTCATACATGCACATGCACATCTATTTCCTGATGTTTTTCTTTTGAAAAGGAGTTCAGAGATACTCTTCCTTGCCAAAGAAAACTAGTCCTCTTAGTACATGGCATCAAAATTCAAACTCTATTCAAATATTTATGTGGAAAGGAGGTAGCCTTTTAGGTACATTGCTGTCTCAGAAAAGTAACCTCCTAGATTGTATCGAAGAAAATCCAATCAGAAAATTGTATCTCTTGGTGTTTCCATTCTCTCTTAGGTTCAAACATGAGTAATTCTTTTTTTTTTATCTTGTTTTATTTTTTATTTTTAAAAATTTACATCCAAATTAGTTAGCATATAGTGCAACAATGATTCCAGGAGTAGATTCCTTAGTGTCCCTTACCCATTGAGCCCATCTCCCCTCCCACAACCCCTCCCGTAACCCTCAGTTTGTTCTCCATATTTATGAGTCTCTTCTGTTTTGTCCCCCTCCCTGTTTTTATATTATTTTTGTTTCCCTTCCCTTATGTTCATCTGTTTTCTTAATCCCAATTGTGTACCAGTGGGGCAGGGATAAAGCAAGAGACATCATTGATTTACTTTGTTAACTATCCTTTGTAATGCACAATTCCTAATTAATTACATCCCATATCATCACACTATATTTTATATAACACAACTTTAAGAAAAAAAAATCTACTCTGGTGGATTCTTTTGCTGGAAAGAGAGTTTTTTTCCTGACACAGTATCTACATGGTATTTTCATCCAACTTGAAAAAAATATTCTTATATAGGAGACAATATTTTATTTTATTTTATTTATTTTTTTTTCAACGTTTACTTATTTTTGGGACAGAGAGAGACAGAGCATGAACGAGGGAGGGGCAGAGAGAGAGGGAGACACAGAGTCGGAAACAGGCTCCAGGCTCTGAGCCATCAGCCCAGAGCCCGACGCGGGGCTCGAACTCACGGACCGAGAGATCGTGACCTGGCTGAAGTCGGACGCTTAACCGACTGCGCCACCCAGGCGCCCCAATAGGAGACAATATTTTAAAGGGGGGAAAAAACTGAACAGATATGCTGTATGTTTACAAATCCCCTTCAGGGAAAATGAAAACCAATAAATTGAGCAACTTGCCAGCACATTTATAGACTATTTTGCAAATGAAGGAAAATGTCCTTTAATATTTTTTGCAGCCAAATACATGTACTCTGTCATGATGTTCACTTTTGAACTGATGAGTGCTGTTATTTCGGGCAGAGTCTTAATGCACGAGTCAGTGGAACATAAAGTATTGAGAAATATCTAATAAATGTTGATGTTTGTAGATGGATTCAGTGCTTAGAAAATAATTTCTTTTTAAATAAGGGATTTAGTATCTCAATTTATTTTATTGAGATAATTTACATGCAGTAAAATGCACATAATCTTAGGTGTTTGGTTCAATGAGTTTTGGCAATTGCACGAACCTGTGCAATTAGCAAACCAAAGCAAAATGTAGAACATTGCAGTCACCCCAGGAATTCACCTCATTCCATTTTTCAGTCAATTTCACCTCAACAACTCCATTTTCTGACTTCCATTCCAACAGATAAATTTTGCTTTTTCTTGGCCATTCTATAAAAGGAACCATCCAGGAAGTAATCTTTTGTATCAACCCCTTTTGTTCAAGTCAATGTTTTGAAAACCGTCCCTCCTGCTGTATCAGTAATCCTTTTCATTGTTCTGTAGCACTGTGTTAAATGAATGTACCACAGTGTCCTTGTCCCATCTTCTTTTGATGGACATTTAGACCGTTTTTGGCTATTGTGGATTAAGCTGCTGTGAACATTCATGTACAAGTCTTTAGTAGACATATATTTTTGTTTCTCTTGGGTAAGCGTTTAGAAGTGGGATTGTTGGGTCATGGGGTATATGTGTGTTTAAATTTTTAAGAGCTGCCACACAATTCTCCAAATAAATCGCCTTATCTTACTACCAGGAATGAGCAGGAGTCTAAGTTAACATTTGTTTATTGTCAATCTTTTTTATTTTAGTTCCTGTGAGGGATTATTTTTTTGGCATATTTCATGGCTTTTCTAGTAAAGGTGCTTGTTGCAGTCTACCACAGAGGCCATGGGAATTGGGGCAGAAGTTTGAACCTGCAGAGGGGATTGGAAGTGTTTGCCAGATACTAGTTCTCTCTGATGTTCTTGAGGACTTGTGTGTTCCCTTATCATTAAAAAAAAATGTTTATTCATTTATGTTGAGAGAGAGAGAGATGGAATGTGAGCAGGGGAAGGGCAGAGAGAAAGAGAGAGAGAGGGAGACGGAGGGTCCAGAGCAGGCTCTGCCCTGACAGCAGGGAGCCTGACGTGGGGCTCGGCCTCACTAACGGTGAGATCGTGACCTGATGCTTAACAGACTGAGCCACCCAGGCACTCCTCATTTTATTTTATCTTCACTTTCCATTCATCCCGTGACACATGGCTGCTGTCTTCAGGGCTCACGGTACAGAAAAGCATCCTGCTCTGCTTGACTGCCTCCTAGCAGTGTTTTAATCCCTAGCGTTCACACTGCATCTGCGGGGCTGTGATCCCCTGGTCAGCATTCAGACCCACCTTGGAGAAGATGCCCATCAGTTTCCTTTTTGCTCATCCACGGCTCCACGTCATGTCCAGTCTGTCATGTACTTCCCCAGGAGGACCTCGTGATGAGGTCTACCTCCAGCTTCACCCATTCGGATGGTCCTGGGGCAGGATTTTGTTCTCTGCCATGTTGGTCACTCTCCCCTGAGCAGACACATCCACCAGAAGGACAACGACACCCCAGAGTGAGAGGCAACACAGAGCCAGGCAGCAGAGGGAAGCTAGCCTGTGTAGAATTGCCTCCTGGATCCAGAGTGCAGACCCACAAGCAAGTTGAAGGCCACTGGTAGCCTCCTGTCCTTGCCTAGGCGGTAGGCATGGGGGAGTAGGGATGGCCCATAAGCCTCCGATGGGGCTTGGCTCAGACCCTGTCATCCCTTTTCCCAGAAGAAGCCAGTGAGTGGCTGAGGGCCAGGGCCTATGGTTGTTGCCTCACTGCCGATGGGGAGGGGCAACACCACCATGTTCCTCTAGCTAGGAGCGATAACCCGAATGGCTTTTTAAGGCAAAATGAAAAAAAAATAAAAAACAATCAACAATCTAGGGAAGTGTTTGCCACCATTATGACCTGCCTAGCATTTTTCAGATGTAAAACACACCATACTAAAAGGAAAATACTAGGATCTTATTGTTCCATTGCTAATGTGCAGAGATTATAAGCAATACTTCATAAAAGACGTCACAAATTGCTTAAAAGCACATGACAATTGACTAATATAGTAATTAAAACCATTATTTCCTTATTAATTAATCTCATTATTGAATCTCAAATAATTGAATCTCAAATAATCTCAAAATTATTCAGTGTTGTCTGTGTAGAATGAAATAGGCTCTCTCATCTATTACAGTCTTTTAGAAAACAATTTGTAAATAAACATCAGACAACTTAAGAATATATAGCCTCTGTTTTACACATTTAGGACTTTTATACAGAATAATCAGAAAGACATGCAAAAATGTGTGCATAAAACGCTAATTAAAAAAAAAAATTGTTGCGGTACCCGCTGGCCTAGTCGGTTGGGTGTCCCACTCTTGATTTTGGCTGGAGTCATGATCTCATGGTTGTGGGATTAAACACCATGACAGGCTCCGTGCTCGGCATGGAGCCTTCTTGGGATTCTCTCTCTCCCTTTCTCTGACCCTCTTCCCACCCCCTCTCAAAAACAAATAAATAAACATTAAGAAAATTGTTCTACCACTTATATCTAAAAATATCTCAAATATTCAACATTCAGGAGACTAATTTTGCATGGTCCTTCATGGAGCATTATACCACTGTAGGGGCCATGGACAAGGTGCCCTAAATGGGCCATTTTGGCACAACATTAATTTGATCCGAAGGCAATCAAGACCACAGGGCTGAAGAGAAAACATTTGTCCCTCCCTTAACTACATAGAAGAATCGAAATCTGAGAGTGTTTGCAGAATAAAGGTTATTATCAGAGATGAATGGAATTGGAGTTTCCAGTCTATATCACTGGACAGACCTCTCCTTACCAAACATATACTCTTTTCATCTTCTTGTGACTTGCATTCCTGCCCTTTGGAGTCCCAGATCCCTGCTTCTTCTCCTTAGTTCAGAGTGACATATAGTACCTCCTTTTGCCTGACTATCCTTGGAATTTCCATGTCTGTGTGGATTCCCTGATCATTTGCTGTTTGATTTCTCCTATTAATTGTCACATTTTGATTCTTAGTACAGCTAGAAGGACCATTGAGGGAAAAGGGATTCTTGCTCCTCAACACCACCATTAAGATTATATTTACAAAAATATAATGGAAAATGTCTATAAGTAAAAAAGGAATGATATAACATTTTGATCAATGATGTGATCTCAATTATTTAAATGTTTCTTTAAGTACTGGAAAATATATGCCAAATGTTAACTGCATTTTTTTTTCTGGTTAATAGCATCATAGATAATATTTTTGTTCTTTTAAAATATTTTTTGTGCTTTCCAAATTGTCTTTTATCATCACAAAAGGAAATTATGTATATAATACATACATATTTAAAATCTAAATGATGAGAAAAGCCCAAATTTGAATATTAATTTATCTTTAGTAAAAATATTCAGTACTGAGCTAGAAAGTTGACAGTGAAACTAGATATGAGCAAAAAGCCTAAAATTTCACCTGAGAACATTTGAAGATAAAAAGTTAAAATGTCAAAGTAAAAACATTTCATATAAGAAAAAAAATCAGTAAATTTACTAAGAACAGAAGAGAACTAAGTCTTTACAAATTTTTTTTAAGTTTATTTATTTATCTCTTAGAACCCAACGTGGGCTTGAACTCACTGCCCTGACACCAAGGGTCACATGCTCCTCTAACTGAGCCATCCAGGTGCCCCAAGAACTGAGTCTTAACAGACTCAATAAACAGAAGCCAGCTGTCTTAGAATGCTCAGAATACAGCTCAATTTGAAGTTTCTTCATAAATAATATTAATTTTTAAAATCATTTTTCCTCTGAAAATAGAATTTTTCAAGAAGCAAAATATGCTAAATTTAAAACCCTAAAGGAAGAGTATTTTTATTGCTGTAATTAAATGTAATCAAAAAGTTGGAAATTATGCACTCAGAGGTTGAGGGCTGATTTAATACTCATGAAACAAAGCTCAGGCTGTGATTTATGAATTAAGTAATTTTGTCTAGAGATAATAGTTTCTTTTTTTTTATAATTTTTTTTAAACATTTATTTATTTTGAGACAGAGAGAGAGCATGAACGGGGGAGGTCAGAGAGAGGGAGACACAGAATCCGAAACAGGCTCCAGGCTCCAAGCTGTCAGCACAGAGCCCGACACGGGGCTCGAACTCACAGACTGCGTTGGCCACTTAACGCAGTTGGCCACTTAACCGACTGAGCCACCCAGGCGCCCCAATAATAGTTTCTTAAAAAAAAAAAAAAA
Organism: Lynx canadensis; assembly: GCF_007474595.2. Classification (NCBI taxonomy): domain Eukaryota; kingdom Metazoa; phylum Chordata; class Mammalia; order Carnivora; family Felidae; genus Lynx; species Lynx canadensis. Next base: position 131,740,887 of record NC_044307.1, on the reverse strand, counting down.
AAAAACTAGAGCAGTGAGAGAATTTAAGTGTATGGGAAAAAGAAATTAAAGGGAAGTATAGATAGTGATGATCAGTTTTTCTTCCCCACCAGCACTGTGACTGAGCCCAGTGGATATTACTGTGTGAGTCCTGACTCAGTCACTCAGTAGCTGATTTCCTTGGACCAGGTTCCAAGCATTTCTGAACTTGAGTTTCTTTTAAAATAAGTCTGTCATAAATATTGCCATTCTTTCTTTAGTTCCTTACTTTTAACTACTTTTCAACAATGTAATACAATTCAATCTTGACAATTTTGAAAAGTGGTAGGACTGTATTTCCTTGCCTTCTTGTATCCCGGTGGGGCCACATGACAAGTCTTGGCCAGTCATTTGTGAGAAGCAGAACATCATTACCCATGCAACATACCTCAGAGCTCTCTCTGCCTCTCTCATGGCAAACAGAAACTCACGGTAGCTGTTGCATCAGCCTAGGTCCTGAAACGCAGTCAGACTGGAGCAGAGCCCCTGGCTAACCTACAATGGACATATATCATGACAAGAAATAAATCAACTCTGTTGTTTAAAGCTGCTGCAATTCAGGAGTTGTACCAGGGAAAAACCCAGTCTATCTTAACTGAAATCTAACTAAAATATTGAACACTAGAGCATTGTTTAAATGATTAATGATGTAACATAATTCAGAACACTGTGTAGTCATTAAGAATTTAATGTCGGGGGCGCCTGGGTGGCTTAATCAGCTGAGCATCTGACTCTCCATTTCTGCTCAAGTTAGGATCTCATGGTTCGTGGCTCAAGCCCTGCGCTGGGCTCTGTGCTGACAGTGTGGAACCTGCTTGGAATTCTCTCTCTCCTCTCTCTCTGTCCTCTCCACCAACTCCTGTGCATGCTCTCATCTCTCTATCAAAATAAATAAATAGACATTTTAAAAAGAAAGAATTTTAATGTCAGATTATGCTTGGAAGAGATGGTCAGATTATAATATTTTATTGAAAAAATGTTATATATATATGGTGTGGTCTTATTTAAAAATATTTAATGCAAATTTACGTGCATGCATTTGTATAAACAGGAATCAGAATGTTTAATTTATTTATTTTAAAATTTTTTATGTGTATTTATTTTTGAGAGAGACAGAGACAGCATGAGTGAGGGAGGGGAAGAGAGAGAGGGAGAGCGGGAATCCTAAGCAGACTCCGTGCTGCCAGCACAGAGCCTGATGCAGGCCTCAAACCCAGGAAACCATGAGATCATGACCTGGAACAAACCAAGAGCCAGACATTAACCCACTGAGCCACCCAGGTGCCCTAAGGATTAGAATGTTTTAAACTAATATATAGCAAAATATTATACACCAAACTATTAGCCAGGATAAAAGAGTAGTGCTTCCACAGGTGCTACTTTTCTTTCTCGTATTTCTATACTCTATTGTTTCTACAATGGATATATAAAACATTAATGAAATAATGAAAGTTTTTAAGCAGAGAAGGAAAATGTTGGGAGTGGGCTGCAGTGAGGCAAGTACTTTCTATATAACTGTAATAAAAGACTAATTTTCCCGATGCCCAGGATCCACTAAACTGTAATAGACATACTTCATAAAAAATTTGAAGACCCTTACTCTAGGGTAAAAAAGGCTGTTCCACCGACTGTTACAAACATCATAGCTTGAAATATCTTGTCTTCAGTTGAAAGACAAAGGTTTCAATTACAGAGGAAAATTCAGAACATGTGACTCCTTCCTGTGGTGACAATAAGACTTGACAAGTAGTATTTGCCCCTAGGCATTTCCTGATTTTATTTTTCTCTTTAGAAATGGCTCAAAATGGGTCTTTTAAGGAACCCTTACAGCAGACATCTGACCTCCCTGTGTTGCTCTCAGTCTCCATTATAATAAGAGTTTCTGGGAACTTGTCAAAGAAAATCGCCTCGGGGTGTTCATGTTGGTCACATTTTAAGGCAGCTTTCATTAAGTAATGTTTGGAAACTTCTAGCAACCCTGGGAGAGATCAGTTCAACTTCCTGAATTGTTCCAGGGCTAAGGATCTTTTGAGTTTATTTATACCTCTGTAAACTGGCATAATACCTCTGTGGGACTATTGACAGGGCTAGAATTTGTTTTTTGTTTTTTTTCGTTGTTTGTTTGTTTTTCCTTAGGCCTAAGGGCACATATTTTATAAAACATAACATAACCTTTAACATAACCTTTTAATCTGTTAAGGGCATCCACAAAGAGAATGGCTTAAAGGCTTTCCTTTGATAGTGTGTTTTTTAATTGATATGATAATGATGTTAGTGCACTTTCTCCTCCTTTGCAAATGTCCAAAACCTTTCCAGCAGAGCCAAAAGGCGAAATCTGAGAACTCTTTAAAGATAAATCAGCTCCCGACTTTCAAAGGGTCAACGTAGCGCTCTTTTAGAAATTGGCCTGTAAAAGCACAGACAGAGCCTCTAGTTCTGTAAGTAAATGAGTTAGTTATATGGCTTACTAGTACTCAACAAAGCTTGTTGGAGGGTGTATGTAGTGGTGGGGAGGATCCCACCTAGTTAATAGAGTTGTTTTGTTGTTATTTAATGACCCATATTCTGAGAGATATCTTGAGGTTGTCTTGTTGCAACCACAGAGCTGAACATAACTGTGTTTTTGCACATCTCAGAACATGTCTGGTGGCCCATAGGTGCTGTTCGCATAGTGTCCTCTAGGTGACAAGATGCTGCTTCCAATACCAGGACCTCTCGTGAAGTCTCACCAAATGTCACTGCCTATCTGATTGTGCCTGTGGGCCTGGCCTCCATGCACACGTGAAGCAGATGGAGAGCTGTGTCTGTGCCCCTGTGGCCATCAAAGGCCAGCTGTGGCCAACACAGCCAGAGGTCAATCGGGATCACCAGTTGTGGTGCTAGAGAAAGAATGACGAGATTTACGTGGGAATGGAAAAGAAAACAAAAACTGAGTGGTATTTTAGATTTAGCCTCTGTGACGATTGTTATCTAATAGAATAATGGAGAAGTCAAATCAGATTCCTAAGTTATTTTAGTATAGGTAATTAATGCGAAACTATGAACTGAAGTAATAGTCTAAGAAGTTTTAATTTGAGGGGAAAATGAATTCACTGGGAGAAAATTGAATTTCAGGTCCTTCGAGGATTTCAGGCTGTGGATGGAAAGAGATAGTTTCCATTCCATAGAGTTATAGAGTCAAGATTGTCCTGGCAATTAAGAGGATATAAAAAGCCCTTAGAGGGAAAAATTAGAGAGGACATTAAGGTTGGGTCATAAAGTGGTACTAGTGACAGCAAGAACAGCGATAAGAAAATAAGGAGGTAGTAAAGAGAAAGTACTGAAAAGAGAAAACACCTAATTGGTATAGTAAGATCCTACAGGAGGAGAGATCAAGTATAAGCAGGAGGGTGGAATATAAGTATTGGAAAGAAAGCTAGATTTCAAGGAACATGTTATGCCAGGATATTTTTACTGATCCCTTTCTTGTGTGTGTATGAGTGTGTGTGTGTGTGTGTGTGTGTGTGTGTGTGTGTGTTTGTAAATCTAAAATGTAAGATCTCTTTGCACACCCAATTCGGATGTTTAACGTATACTCAGTATATATCCAATTGAGCAAGTTGACTTACATTCTGGCACCAGGAGCTAATGGCAGCTCAGAGTGCAGGAAGACAGGAAGTGTAGTGGGTCTAACTTTTGATGGCCAGGAAAGAGCAAAGAGAAAACTAAGCACACCATCTAGAGGCAGAGCGAGGCTAAGGAACAAAGGAAGCCGTCCAAAAGACTCCTCTAATTCAAAGAGTACAGCCAAGGGCAAAACTAGGCCTCTGGGTAAAGGTCTGCTGTGGGCTCAGAAAATAGAGTGAATACAATTGGAATTGGATATCTGGTACCCAGCATGGGGTGAACTGTGAGGAGCTTCTGTGTAGGGTCCAGCCCTTCTACAGGGCAGGGCAGTCATGCCAACTGAGATGGAAGTATTAAAGTTGATCTTTAAGGTTTGGAGATGTACAAATACATAGCAAATACCGTTTCTTCAAGAGAGTGCCCAACTGACCATGGGGTTGAATTTTTAAGGCAAGTCAATGTGTCTTTTTTTTTTTTAGTTAAATGGAAAATGATCACTAGGATACATTTATTTGCCCTTTTATTTCGTACAAGCATACAATATATAGCAAGTGCAAAGTAGTTTATAATTCCTTTAAAATTTATTTTCCAAGTCAAACTTTAATTTTATAAGACAGCCAACTCTGTTTCATTAGATAGAGTACCTCTCTTTAAATTCCCAAATACAAATTTACTTTTGACCTGCTGGAGTTGGATTTTTATGGCTCTGATTAACAAATAGCAGAAGTCAAAAATGCCACCTCTTTAGAAGTGTGAAACTGATTAAAGATGAACCAATGCTTATTCATTGCATATCCTAAGTAATTGATCTTTCCATGAAAGATTGATGGACAAATTGCTTTCCTTAGTTAGACAGTCTTAGGAAGGCTGATTTAACATAAACCGGTTCAAGCAGGTTCCAGCCTGACTTTCTTTTCACATAAGCCATTTTGCAGAGTAAGGAGGTCTGACAAATAGCAAACTCTAACTTTTATGTCTTTCTAAATCACCTTCCTGCTTTGTCAGTATATAATCTCTCCTTTACATATTAATGATCAATGCCTAAAAGTTGAGACCCTTTCCATGTAATCCTGCCCCAGGCACATATTTTGTATATAATCTCCCTTTTACATATTAATCATCAGTGCCTAAAAGTTGAGACCCCTTCCCATGTAATCCTGCCCCAGGCACATATTTTGTAGGTATCAAAAACTTGCCATTTTCAATGTCTTTCTATGATATCAAAACTAGGTTTCTGCTCTTTGTTTTTGTTTTTCCTTTGTTTTTAATTATTCCTTGTTCATCACCTGCGCTGTTTTCAATTTCGCGTCTTGGGAAATGATACCTTCTAGGCACACATCTCAGTTTGCTCACTTACTGCAGTCTGAGAGTGGGGCATCTCAGTGGCCCCCACTGGGGCAGAGAGAAAAGGAAAATGGGAGCCTGTGTCCATTCATCTGTGGTCTTGGAAGCCAGAGGAAAATGCAAATGCCAAGTTAGAAGAAAGAACAGAGAGGAAGAGTGGAATCTAAGTGAAGGATCTGTTACAGGGAAAAGACAAGACCAGAAGCAGGCTGGGTGGTCTGGAACAAGAGCTGAGATATAGCACTAATGCCTGCATTGACCTGTACAGTGTCTCAGGGCTAACTGTGCTCTTCTGCAGGGGCAAGGGGCCTGGCTCTGAGCTCTAAGGAGAAAAAGAATTAAGGGGTCATTATACAGCTTAAGAATGATGCCCTTGATAGCAGCTTTACCCAAAATGTATGGGTCTTACCCATGAAACCATTTAAAATAATGGTTCTTTTTGAAATGGAGGGCCAGTGTTAAATATTCTCATAGAAGCATTTCATTTATTAGTTCTTAATAAAAATGAGAACCTACTATTAAAGTTCTCTGAAGGGCTTTCTACCAGACAGTAAAGTTATATCATCATAGTTTGCAGTTTTCTGGGGATTCATTCTATAATGAATGTAGAAATAGAGCTCGGGAATAAAATTCTGGATTTCCTCCCTACCACTTACTTGAACTGCTCTCACTGAGATTACCATGACTATCCTGTTGCAAAGTTGTTTGGAAACCTCCAGGCCTAACCTTATTTCGCCTTTTAGCAATAGTTGATATGTCTTCCTATGTGAAATACTTCCTGAATGCTAACCGTTATATTTAACATGCACGATGCTAAGAACTTTAGCTGCATTTAACTTTCCAACCCTATTATCAACCTTATTTACAGTTGAGGAAACTGTGAAGTTTAAGCAGCTAGATGAAATCTGTGTGACTGGTAGAATTCAAACTTTGTGTGTCCAATTCCAAAGCTGGAGCTCTTAACCAGTATGGTGTTCTGTCTACCACCTTCCTATATGTTCTTCTCTCCTCCCTTCCCTTCTTCCAGTTTATCTTATTTGGTGCAACGATAGAGTTTAGACTCAGGAGTAGTCCCTTAGCCCAGACCAATGTCACCTGCTAGATGCAGATGCCTGGGCCTTGCCTCAGATCAGTGACCCAGAACCCTTAGGGATGGGCCTGCCTGATACCTGTAGGTTAAGAAGTTCTCCAGGTGACTCTAATGGCAGAAAGAGTTGAGAACAATGGAAAATCTAGAATAGAAGTTCCAAAACAGGATTTGTTATTAGAATTAACTGAGAATTTTATTTTTTCATTAAAAAAATTTTTTTTAACGTTTATTTATTTTTGAGACAGAGAGAGACAGAGCATGAATGGGGGAGGGTCAGAGAGAGAGGGAGACACAGAATCTGAAACAGGCTCCAAGCTGTCAGCACAGAGCCCAACGCGGGGCTCCAACTCACAGACTGCAAGATCATGACCTGAGCCAAAGTCGGACACTTAACCGACAGAGCCACCCAGGCACCACGAGAATTTTAAAACCCTATCTGGGGTGGGCAGGGAATCTGTGTTTTTTCGAGAACTCACAGGTGATTCTGATTATCAATCAGATTCAGTAAACAAGTCAAGTTACCCTCTCAGTTAAACCGCCATAGAAACAAAACTTCACACAGGAGTTTTGTGGTGTAAATATTCGGTGTGGTTTTAAATATCAAACCACTACAAACAGCAAATGAGGATTTTGAAACAAAAGTAGAGACAATTGTTTTCAAGCTCCTTCATGTGGCTGACAAGGGTGTCCGTGGAGGACACCTGCTAGTTCTGTGTCTCTTACTACTTCCTCCTTAAAACCCCATTGAACAGAAGCACTCCCAGAGCTGAATGCAGTTCCTGCCTTTATGTCTTTCGTTCTTTCCTTACCAAGAATTCCTACTTTGACTTCTAGGGCTGACTAATTCTGTCCTTGGAACCACTCAGGTCTTTCCACATTCAAGTAAGCCTCCCCTCAGTGGGTTGGGGTTCAGTGGCATAGCCAGGTCATTCCCAGCACCCTGTGTGTTTCTGTCATTGCGTTTATCACATTATATTGGACTGCTCTGCCCCTGTGTCTGCTCCCCCACCAGCTTGTTAGTTCCGTGAGGATGGGGACTGTGTGCCACCCATCTCGGTATTCCCAGGCTCTAGCAAAGTTCCTGGCAACTGACACTGTTTCATAAATGTTTGCCAAATGAATGTTAAAATGAACTGATGTAGTTGCAGGTAATGCTTCGCCAAGTAAAAGAGTAACTTTGGGAAGAAAAGAAATTGAAGTACATCAGATGATTAAATATAAAAACTGTTCTTATACAATTGTAAAAATAAAATGTCTATTGAAGAAACCTTACAAATAAATCATAGCTAGAAAAAGAAAAGTCCCCATAACTCTAGAGATAACCCCTTTTTTAAAATTCTTTTTTTATTTTATTTTTATTTTTTCAATATATGAAATTTATTGTCAAATTGGTTTCCATACAACACCCAGTGCTCATCCCAAAAGGTGCCCTCCTCAATACCCATCACCCATCCTCCCCTCCCTCCCACCCCCCATCAACCCTCAGTTTGTTCTCAGTTTTAAGAGTCCTCTTATACTTTGGCTCTCTCCCACTCTAACCTCTTTTTTTTCCCTCCCCCTCCCCATGGGTTCCTGTTAAGTTTCTCAGAATCCACATAAGAGTGAAAACATATGGTATCTGTGTTTCTCTGTATAACTTATTTCACTTAGCATCACACTCTCCAGTTCCATCCATGTTGCTACAAAGGGCCATATTTCATTCTTTCCCATTGCCACGTAGTACTCCATTGTGTATATAACCACAATTTCTTTATCCATTCATCAGGTGATGGACATTTAGGCTCTTTCCATAATTTGGCTATTGTTGAGAGTGCTGCTATAAACATTGGGGTACAAGTGCCCCTATGCATCAGTACTCCTGTATCCCTTGGGTAAATTCCTAGCAGTGCTACTACTGGGTCATAAGGTAGGTTTGTTTTTAATTTTCTGAGGAACCTTCACACTGTTTTCCAGAGTGGCTGCACCAGTTTGCATTCCCACCAACAGTGCAAGAGGGTTCCCGTTTCTCCACATCCTCTCCAGCATCTATAGTCTCCTGATTTGTTCGTTTTGGCCACTCTGACTGGCGTGAGGTGACATCTGAGTGTGGTTTTTGATTTGTATTTCCCTGATGAGGAGCGACGTTGAGCATCTTTTCATGTGCCTGTTGGTCATCCGAATGTCTGCTTTAGAGACGTGTCTATTCATGTTTTCTGCCCATTTCTTCACTGGGTTATTTGTTTTTCGGGTGTGGAGTTTGGTGAGCTCTTTATAGATTTTAGATACTAGCCCTTTGTCCGATATGTCATTTGCAAATATCTTTTCCCATTCCTTTGTTTGCCTTTTAGTTTTGTTGGTTGTTTCCTTTGCTGTGCAGAAGCTTTTTATCTTCATAAGGTCCCAGTAATTCATTTTTGCTTTTAATTCCCTTGCCTTTGGGGAGTGTCAAGTAAGAGATTGCTACGGCTGAGGTCAGAGAGGTCTTTTCCTGCTTTCTCCTCTGAGGTTTTGATGGTTTCCCTGTCTCACATTCAGGTCCTTTATCCATTTTGAGTTTATTTTTGTGAATGGTGTGAGAAAGTGGTCTAGTTTCAACCTCTGCATGTTGCTGTCCAGTTCTCCCAGCACCATTTGTTAAAGAGGCTGTCTTTTTTCCATCGGATGCTCTTTCCTGCTTTGTCAAGATGAGTTGGCCATACGTTTGTGGGTCTAGTTCTGGGATTTCTATTCTATTCCATTGGTCTGTGTGTCTGTTTTTGTGCCAATACCATGCTGTCTTGATGATGACAGCTTTGTGGTAGAGGCTAAAGTCTGGGGATTGTGATGCCCCTACTTTGGTCTTCTTCTTCAAATTCCTTTGGCTATTCGGGGCCTTTTTGTGGTTCCATATGAATTTTAGGATTGCTTGTTCTAGTTTCGAGAAGAATGCTGGTGCAATTTTGATTGGGATTGCATTGAATGTGTAGATAGCTTTGGGTAGTATTGACATTTTGACAATATTTATTCTTCCAATCCATGAGCAGGGAATGTCTTTCCATTTCTTTATATCTTCTTCAGTTACCTTCATAAGCTTTCTATAGTTTCAGCGTACAAATCTTTTACATCTTTGGTTAGATTTATTCCTAGGTATTTTATGCTTCTTGGTGCAATTGTGAATGGGATCAGTTTCTTTATTTGTCTTCTGTTGCTTCATTGTTAGTGTATAAGAATGCAACTGATTTCTGTACATTGATTTTGTATCCTGCAACTTTGCTGAATTCATGTATCAGTTCTAGCAGACTTTTGGTGGAGTCTATCGGATTTTCCATGTATAATATCATGTCATCTATCGGGTTTTCCATGTAGAGTATCATGTCATCTGCAAAAAGTGAAAGCTTGACTTCATCTTTGCCAATTTTGATGCCTTTGATTTCCTTTTGTTGTCTGATTGCTGCTGCTAAAACTTCCAACACTGTGTTAAACAACAGCAGTGGGAGTGGGCATCCCTGTCGTGTTCCTGATCTCAGGGAAAAAGCTCTCAGTGTTTCCCCATTGAGGATGATGTTAGCTGTGGGCTTTTCATAAATGGCTTTTATGATGTGTAAGTATGTTCCTTCTATCCCGACTTTCTCAGGGTTTTTAATTAAGAAAGGGGTGCTGAATTTTGTCAAAGGCCTTTTCTGCATCGTTGACAGGATCATATGGTTCTTATCTTTTCTTTTATTAATGTGATGTATCACATTGATTTGCAAATGTTGAACCAGCCCTGCATCCCAGAATGAATCCACTTGATCATGGTGAATAATCTTTTATATGCTGTTGAATTCGATTTGCTAGTATCTTATTGAGAATTTTTGCATCCATATTCATCAGGGATATTGGCCTGTAGTTCTCTTTTTTACTGGGTCTCTGTCTGGTTTAGGAATCAAGTAATACTGGCTTCATAGAATGAGTCTGGAAGTTTTCCTTCCCTTTCTATTTCTTGGAATAGCTTGAGAAGGATAGGTATTATCTCTGCTTTAAACGTCTGGTTGAACTCCCCTGGGAAGCCATCTGGTCCTGGACTCTTATTTGTTGGGAAATTTTTGATAACCGATTCAATTTCTTCGCTGGTTATGGGTCTGTTCAAGCTTTCTATTTCCTCCTGATTGAGTTTGGGAAGAGTGTGGGTGTTCAGGAATGTGTCCATTTCTTCCAGGTTGTCCAATTTGTTGGCATATAATTTTTCATAGTATTCCCTGATAATTGTTTGTATCTCTGAGGGATTGGTTGTAATAATTCCATTTTCATTCATGATTTTATCTATTTGGGTCATCTCCCTTTTCTTTTTGAGAAGCCTGGCTAGAGGTTTGTCAATTTTGTTTATTTTTTCAAAAAACCAACTCTTGGTTTCGTTGATCTGCTCTACAGTTTTTTTAAGATTCTATATTGTTTATTTCTGCTCTGATCTTTATTATTTCTCTTCTTCTGCTGGGTTTAGGCTGCCTTTGCTGTTCTGCTTCTATTTCCTTTAGGTGTGCTGTTAGATTTTGTATTTGGGATTTTTCTTGTGTCTTGAGATAGGCCTGGATTGCAATGTATTTTCCTCTCAGAACTGCCTTCGCTGCATCCCAAAGCGTTTGGATTGTTGTATTTTCATTTTCGTTTGTTTCCATATTTTTTGATTTCTTCTCTAATTGCCTGGTTGACCCACTCATTCGTTAGTCGGGTGTTCTTTAACCTCCATGCTTTTGGAGGTTTTCCAGACTTTTTCCTGTGGTTGATTTCAAGCTTCATAGCATTGTGGTCTGAAAGTATGCATGGTATAATTTCAATTCTTGTATACTTATGAAGGGCTGTTTTGTGACCCAGTATATGATCTATCTTGGAGAATGTTCCATGTGCACTTGAGAAGAAAGTATATTCTGTTGCTTTGGGATGCAGAGTTCTAAGTATATCTGTCAAGTCCATCTGATGCAATGTATCATTCAGGGCCTTTGTTTCTTTATTGACCGTGTGTCTAGATGATCTATCCATTTCTGTAAGTGGAGTGTTTAAGTCCCCTGTAATTACCACATTCTTATCAATGAGGTTGCTTATGTTTGTGAGTAATTGTTTTATATATTTGGGGGCTCCCGTATTCGGTGCATAGACATTCATAATTGTTAGCTCCTCCTGATGGATAGGCCCTGTAATTATTATATAATGCCCTTCTTCATCTCTTGTTACAGCCTTTAATTTAAAGTCTAGTTTGTCTGATATAAGTATGGCTACTCCAGCTTTCTTTTGGCTTCCAGTAGCATGATAAATAGTTCTCCATCCCCTCACTCTCAATCTGAAGGTGTCCTCAGGTCTAAAATGAGTCTCTTGTAGACAGCAAATAGATGGGTCTTGCTTTTTTATCCACTCTGATACCCTATGTCTTTTGGTTGGCACATTTAGTCCATTTACATTCAGTGTTATTATAGAAAGATATGGGTTTAGAGTCATTGTGATGTCTGTATGTTTTATGCTTGTAGTGATGTCTCTGGTACTTTGTCTCACAGGATCCCCCTTAGGATCTCTTGTAGGGCTGGTTTGGTGGTGACAAATTCCTTCGGTTTTTGTTTGTTTGGGAAGACCTTTATCTCTCCTTCTATTCTAAACGACAGACTTGCTGGATAAAGGATTCTCGGCTGCATATTTTTTCTGTTCATCATATTGAAGATCTCCTGCCAATCCTTTCTGGCCTGCCAAGTTTCAGAAGAGAGATCAGTCACGAGTCTTATAGGTCTCCCTTTACATGTTAGGGCACGTTTATCCCTTGCTGCTTTCAGAATTTTCTCTTTATCCTTGTATTTTGCCAGTTTCACTATGACATGTCGTGCAGAAGATCGATTCAAGTTTCGTCTGAAGGGAGTTCTCTGTGCTTCTTGGATTTCAATGCCTTTTTCCTTCCCCAGATCAGAGAAGTTCTCAGCTATTATTTCTTCAAGTACACCTTCAGCACCTTTCCCTGTCTCTTCCTCCTCTGGAAAACCAATTATGTGCAGATTATTCCTGTTAGGTCATCACTTAGTTCTCTAATTTTCCCCTCATACTCCTGGATTTTTTTATCTCTCTTTTCTCAGCTTCCTCTTTTCCATAATTTTATCTTCTAGTTCACCTATTCTCTCCTCCGCCTCTTCAATCTGAGCCGTGGTCATTTCCATTTTATTTTGCATCTTGTTTATAGCATTTTTCAGCTCCTCCTGACTATTCCTTAGTCCCTTGATCTCTGTAGCAAGAGATTCTCTGCTGTCCTCTATACTGTTTTCAAGCCCAGCGATTAATTTTATGACTATTATTCTAAATTCACTTTCTGTTATATTATTTAAATCCTTTTGATCAGCTCATTAGCTGTTGTTATTTCCCGGAGATTCTTTTGAGGGGAATTCTTCCGTTTCATCATTTTGGATAGTCCCTGGAGTGGTGCGGGACTGTGGGGCACTTCCCCTGTGCTGTTGAATAACTTGCATTGGTGGGCAGGGCCACAGTCAGACCTGATGTCTGCCCCCAGCCCACCGCTGGGGCCACAGTCAGACTGGTGTGTGCCTTCTCTTCCCCTTTCCTAGGGCGGGATTCCCTGTGGGGTGGTGTGGCCCGTCTGGGCTACTTGCACACTGCCAGGCTTGTGGTGCTGGGGATCTGGCGTATTAGCTGGGGTGGATCGGCAAGGTGCACAGGGGCAGGGGGGGCAGGCTTAGCTCGCTTCTCCTTAGGTGATCCACTTCAGGAGGGGCCCTGTGGCAGCGGGAGGGAGTCAGACCCACTGCCGGAGGGGTGGATCCACAGAAGCACAGCGTTGGGTGTTTGTGCAGAGCAAGCAATTTCCCTGGCAGAAACTGGTTCCCTTTGGGATTTTGGCTGGGGGATGGGCGAGGGAGATGGCGCTGGCAAGTGCCTTTGTTCCCCGCCAAACTGAGCTCTGTCTCCTGGGGCTCAGCAACTCTCCCTCCTGTTGACCTCCAGCCCTCCCGCTCTCCGAGCAGAGCTTGCAGCTTATAACCTTCCAGATGTCAAGTCCCGCTTGCTGTCGGAACACACTCCATCCGGCCCCTCCGCTTTTGCCAGCCAGACTCAGGGGCTCTGCTTGGCCGGTGGGCCGCCCCTCCGCCCCGGCTCCCTCCCGCCAGTCCGTGGAGCGCGCACCCCTCGCCGCCCTTCCTACCCTCTTCCGTGGGCCTCTCGTCTGCGCTTGGCTCCGGAGAGTCCGTTCTGGTAATCCTCTGGCGGTTTTCTGGGTTATTTAGGCAGGTGTAGGTGGAATCTAAGTGATCAGCAGGACGCGCGGTGAGCCCAGCGTCCTCCTACGTCGCCATCTTCCCTAGAATCCCCCTAAAATTTCTTTTTTTAAATGTTTATTTATTTTGGGAGGAGTGAGAAGAAAGGGAGGGAGGGGCAGAGAGACAGAGAGAGAGAGATCCCAAGCAGGCCCTGTGCTATCAGCATAGAGTCTGGTGCAGGGCTCGATCTTGTGAACCCTGAGATCATGACTTGAGCCCAAAACAAGAGTAGGATGCTTAATGGACTGAGACACCCAGGCAGCCCTAGAGATAACCACTATTGAGGTTTGGATATTTCTCTCCTTTTATGCAGAGAAAATACATAGTGAAGGTATTTTCTCTTTATATATGTGTATGTTTCCTGGTTTCCTGGAGCACAGATCTCGTTTTGAAAGAAGTCCTAACACTGCCAAATTCCCTTCCTCTCCCCACTCTCTGAGAAGCTGAGTCTCTTTGTGCCCCTGAGCCACCATCCATTGTAGCCCTGTCACTCTCCCTACCAAGCCCAGGATCTTTCCCATTTTTTTTTTTTTTTGTATTCAGTTCAATTCCAACGATACTGACTGACTCCTCCACTCAAAGCAGTGACTATGTTAAACATTGTGGGGAACATAAAAATGAGAAAGACACAGATTCTGTCCTTAGGAATCTATTAGCTGGGAGAGTAGAAAAGACACTAAATAAAAGAGAAAAGATGCTAAATATGGGGGTCTGACATAAAAGAAGTTTACTTGGAGGGGAAGTCAAGAACTGATGGAAAGTGGTGAATCTGAGCTGAGCCTCTAGAGTCTGACAGGTAAGGCAGGGCACACCTGGAGAGGCAACAGCAGTTCCAAAATCAGCATGAGGAGTGATAAAGTCTGCCCCGGCTCACCTCAGTTGCTTGTTAAAATGGCAGATTCCTATACCTACTGAATCGAGGAAGGGAGGCAGAGACAGCAGGAATCTGCCATTTTAACAAGCTCTAGAGGTAATCTCATGCAGCTGATACAGACAGGCACTTGAAAAGATTAGAATATGTTCACTTTATAGTCTTGGGTTTATGTCACAGACTACGTGATATGAAACATGGGAACACAGATTTTTGGGTGATAGAGTGGAAGGCAAATGACACCCTGAGCAGTTAATATTTTATTCCTGGGCAGTAGGGAGCCATTGCAGGTTTTTGAGCAAAGGAATGGCATCATCAGAGCTGTTAGTTAGAAAGAAGGAAGTTTAGGGCTTAGTTCTTAATCTTTGGTACCTATCAGAATCTAAATTGAGCTTTTAAAATACAGGCGCCAGGGGGCTCCCATCTGGAATATGGAATCTGTTAGTCAGGATTTTAAGTTCCATGGGTGATCTGGGTGCGGACTGAAAGTCCAGAGGCATTGTGCTGATGGCAGAGACGACTTCATGGGGATTAATCTAAGAATCCTGTGAGATCTTGTTTGCTGATTTGTAGTTTCTGTTTCTCAGAATGAGACAGAAATTATCTTTCAGCTTCAGCACCTTGGAGACTTATAGGGTTCTGTCTTCTCTGGAAGATCTCCCTGAATTAAATCCCTTGGGTCCTGGAAAACTGAGAAACTAGGCTGCTGTTGTAGCTGAACCCCCTTGAAACCGCTACCTGTCATGTCATGTATGCTTAAATGCTCATGAGTGACCGCGTACAGAAAGGCGCTGAATCGAGTGACATAGGCATCTAAGCACAATTGAAATATGAAGGGCCAGATTAATCATGATGCTCATTTTAGAAATGGAGACAATAGAGAAAAAGGGAAATTGTTCAGTGTCAGGTGATAATCAGAGATAATTATGACTAAAACTCTAAGTCATTGCCCTAGAATATGTTATTGTTCCATTCACATTCACAAATGGGTATTATAAACTTTCTAGCATACCTGAAAAGTGGCTGTTATGTAAAAAAATATAACTTATACATGAATGTCTTTAAGAAATAGATGAACACAGTATCAGTTGTGTTTAAATTATAAAAACAAATTTCTCAGACCTAAATTGTTTAATAGAAAGACTATTGTCTGATAAACAATGGATAGTTTTTAGTCCCACGTGATAAGCTTCATATACTTTTACAAATTCTACAAACTTGGAGGTAAGTATAATTAACCAATTAACTTTCTTTTTTTTCAGATATGAAAACTGAGGCTTACCGAGGTAAGTTGTGGAGTCAATACCTGAACCCACGTCTGTTTGAACGTATGATGCTCTGATGTCACTTTGGTTAGGATCCTAGCGATACCTCTCTCAACCTTAATTTTCCTTATCTGTAATACAGGCTTAGATGTATTCTTTAAAATCCCCATGCAGTACTAAGATTCTATAAGCTTGACCCTCACTATCTACTTTCTCAAATAAACTACAAATGTAACTAAAATCAAGTTATTTAGATGCTCCAGATTTCCCAAGCTACATGGGCCATTGTTCAATAATTTCTGTTATAACTTTTAAGATCATACTGCAATTTATATTTTTCATGGTACAAAGTAGAAATTCTGATGTTCTTATTTACTTGAAATAATTTTGCCATTGTGTTCAAAATCCATAGACAAGTCCAGTCAATACTAAGTATTTCCCCCATTTTGAGCTTTTCTGTCTTAGAATTGTTTTAAATTTACATTATATGGAGATTTTAATTTTTTGTCTTTGACTTCTAGCTTAATTGCATTATAGACAATGAATACTTTATAAGAAATTTCTTTGAAATTACTGAGCGCTGCAGAGTGGGATTAGTAGAACTTTCATTCATTTGTTCCATTTTTGCTTAGAAAGACGGTAGCAATTGGATGCTAACCTATATAGCTACATTAAATCAGGCTGTCCAAATTGTTTATATCTTTGCTAATTTTACCTATTAACTTTTTAAATTTTTTACTTATTTTTGAGAGACAGAGAGAGACAGAGTGAGAATGCGGGAGGGGCAGAGACAGAGGGAGACACAGAATTCAAAGCAGACTCCAGGCTCTGAGCTGTCAGCACAGACCCAATCCGGGGCTCGAACCCACGAACCGTGAGATCATGACCTAAGCTGAAGTCAGAAGCTTAACTGACTGACCACCAAGGAGCTCCTAATTTAACCTATTAAAAATAGAGGATTGTTTTGAAATCTCCCACTATGTTGGTAAATTTTTTCAAACCTCTTTTTCTATAACGTGAGGATAATTCAGGTGTATATAAGTTTACAACATTTACATTCTGATCGGTTGAACCTTTTCTCTTTATGCAGTGATTCTCTTCATCCCTAATGACATCCTAATAATGTTTTTCTGTCTTAAAGTCTATTTGTCTGCAACTTAAGCTCTCTTTATTTAGTATTTGCTTGATATCTATATATCAGTATATTTGTTTCTTTATATTCTTAGATATGTTTCTTGTGAAAGGCATGTGCCACCAACTTTTACTGTTTTTATATATCCTACCAGAACTGTTTGAGGTAGAATTTTAAATATAAGTTCTTAATGTTTTTCTATCTTTTTACTCAAAAGCCTTCAAACCATACACAAAGTTCTTGTCTTGCTTTTTTTCATTTAACACTACATCGTGGAGAGCTTTCTATAGTGGCCCATAGAGCACCTCCTTATTGTTATTCACTATCTGAGTCATGTTCCTTTTGAACCAGTGCATTTGGGTTATTACCAATATTTTTCTTACAAGTACTAACCTTGGGTATCATGTCACATGTGAAAATATATCTATAGGATAGATTTTCAGAAGTGCCGATTCCTGACTCAAAGTGTCTATTCTATGTATTTGTAATTTTGAAACATGTTGCCAAATTGGCCTCTGAAGGAGGTTGGACAAATTTGAACTCCTGAGACCCACATACGAGAAGGTTCATAGACTCAAAGGAAGAACATTATCATACTTTCAGATATTTATCGATCTTCTTGGTGAAAATGGAGTTTGAAATTACATTTCTCTTATGATTAACATTAAGAATATTTTCATGAGTTTTTAGGGGCATCTGTAAACTGCCCGTTCTTATCTTTTGCTTATTTTTCTATTGCAATGTTGGTCTTTCTCTGACCTATCACAAGCACTGTAAGTGTTAGATTAGTCCTTCGTTATGAGTTGCAGTTTTCCAGTTTGTCATTTATTTTGACTTTGTTTTCATGCTCTTTCCTTTTTTTTCCCCCATGTACAATGATTTATTTTATGTGGTTAAATTTGTCAAGCTTGTGTGTGTGTGTGTGTGTTTTTATAATTTATAGATTTTTGAATCCTAACCCATCCTTTGGAAAGGAATCTCTCTTGTTCTAGTACTGTTATGATTTCAATTTTTTTATATATAAATCTTTGATCTAGTTG
Source organism: Lynx canadensis (assembly GCF_007474595.2). Lineage (NCBI taxonomy): Eukaryota > Metazoa > Chordata > Mammalia > Carnivora > Felidae > Lynx > Lynx canadensis. Next base: position 131,723,280 of record NC_044307.1, on the reverse strand, counting down.
CAATTTTTCTAGTGAGTAGTGTGAGGTGGGATTCCAACTGCATTATGTTATCTTTTAGAAGCTTATGTCTTTATTTCATTTATTCATTTATTCATTTATGCCGCCTTTATCACATACTAAATTCCCATATATATTTAGATCTATTCGGGGATTCTTCTATACCATGATTCTATTTCTGTTTCATGCAGAAAGACCACATTGTTAATTACTGAGGCATTACAATATGTACTAGTACACGACAGCTCCAGTTCTTCCCTTCAGTGATTTTCGAGTTTTTCTGCCTATGTGGATATGGATTTTTTCCCATATAAATGTAGGGTCAATTTATGCATACCTGAAGCTCGTCACCCACCGTTTGTTTATATATTGGGAGATTATAACCTCCGTAATCTGGGAAGAATTAACCGTTTATAATCTTGAGTTTTACGGGCTGAGAACAGGCCGTTTCCTTTTGTTCAAGGCATCATTGGTTTTTCTCAAGAATGTGACTGAATCTTACTCTCATGAGAATTGCACACTTTTTGAAAAATTTATTCCTGGGGATTTATCTTTTTTACTGCTATTATAAATGGGGACATTTCCCCCCCTTTTTTTAATTGGCATTGTTCAGGATACGAACGCTATTAATTTTTATACATTATTTTGTGCCATAAGCTCTCAGTGAATTATTATTGCTAATTTTCTCATTGATTTTCTTAGTTTTTTAGTTAAGATATTAACATCTGTATGTGATAAAGTAATTTTACCTCCTCCTTTGCAGTTTTTATACATTCAATTTCTTCTGTCTGATTGCATTGATTAGTGTTACCCGTAAAATGCCAAATGATGGTAATAAAAGTAGGCAGGCTTATTTTGTTTCTGACTTAAGTGGGCCTTGTATTTTGAATTAAGCATGATGATGGTTTGGGATACCAGGTAAATATATTTTCTTATGTGGAGAAAAAAGGTCAACTTTCCTTTAATTGAATGTCTGTATAACAAATTGAAGAAAAGAAAAGAATTGAAGACACTTGTCAAATAACACTTCAGTGAAAATAATCATAGGAGTTTTTTTAAGAGCCATTAATATGGTAAATTTATAAATAGATTTACTAATGTTAAACCATCCTTGCTTAACATAAACTCAAGATGTATATTCTCTTAACATTCTGCTAGATGTTTGCCAATATTTTATTTACAAATTTTATATTGATGAGCTTTTCTTTTTATTAGAAAACTTTCTGGGCTTTGAATTCAATATTATAGTCGCATTTAACAAAAGCATTTGAAATTTTCCTCCTTGAGTGTATGTTTAAAAAGAATATTGCAAGCATTGCAAATTCATCTCTCTCTATTTTTTAAAATTCTTCTGTAAAATTATTTGCACTAGGTTCTTTTTCTGGCAATAGTTATTTTACCACATTCACTGTTGATTGTTTTTTAAGTGTTCCATGGTCCCCTTAAGAGAAAATGAACATATTCTTAATTTTATGAATTTAGAATTCATATTATCAATCTGACATGACTTATTAAATATGTTACTGGACCTTTTATGCTTATTAGTTTTCTGCTTACTTAATCATGGACCAAGAGAAATAAATAAGTTTGCTGCAATTAGTCTGTTCCTACTAATTTTTCCTTGTATCTCCTGATTTTTTATTCACGAATCTTTCTGTTATGTTACTTGGCACATAGATATGCAAAAGTATTAGGTCTTCATTTTGAACTATAGTGTTAATATTAGTATCTGTTGTGTGCAATTTAATGCTTCCTGGCTGAAATTTCATCTTTTCTTAAACCTTTTACTTTTATTTGCTATTCTACTGAATCTCTTTATCTTATATATCTTTATAAACATAGTGTTGAATTTCCTTTTTGATATAATCTTAAAATGCTTTTTTAAAATAGGTGACTCTTGGGGTTCCTTGGTGGTTCAGTTGGTTAAGCCTCTGGCTCTTGATTTCAGCTCAGGTCAAGATTTCATGGTTCCTGGGTTCGAGCCCCACCCATGTCAGGCCCTGTGGGGACAGCCAGGAGCGTACTTGAGATCCTCTCTGTACCTCTCTCTTCCTTCCCCGCTTGCACACACACACTCTCTCTCTCTCTCTCTCTCTCTCTCTCTCTCCCCTTCAAAATAAGTAAATAAACTTAAAAAAATAAAATAGGTGATTGTTTTAATCATTGTTCGGGGGGGGGGAACACGTTGTTTTAAGCATGTCGCTTAGAAAAAGAGCATTAGAGGTTTACACAACCGTTGTGAACACTGGGAAAGAAAATCTCAGGGGACTACTTTAAGGAAAACTGGAAGCGCAGGAATCACAGGGGAGCCTCAACCAGAATTCCAGCCATCTAGCACCAAAGTGGGCGTGGCTCTCAGGAGTAACCCCCAAAGAATTCACCACCAATTTTCTAAGTTACCCACATACAGAAAGTGTAATCTCAGATGACTCTCCCCCAGCGGATATTTTCAAGAGGACCCCAAAAGGACCCCTGATGATCCGGTTTGTCTGCCCAAAGCTGCTGCATATGGCTTCCTGCGGCATCTGGTAAAGTTCAGTAGCATGATGTCATCAATGACTTGGGGCTGCAAACTATCGTGGGATAGCAAGGTGATCAGAGAAAACTAAAATATGATTCCATGACCTTTCAGCTCCCTGTATTCCTACCCACCATGGGTTGCTCTACCCTTTGCAGGAGTCTTTGTATTTCAGTTTTCACTTTGCCTTTTAAGTTCTCTTAATCTTTAGCGTTCTACAGTTTTAATATGTTTCTTGGCACAGATTTATTTTTGGTTCATTCTGCTTAGGAGACATTGCGGTTTCAGAACCACAGTGATGCTATGAACATTTGACTCAGAACAATTCAGTCTTTCTTTCTTTTTATTTTTAATGTTTGTTAATTTCTGAGAGACACAGAGAGACACACAGAGAGAGAGAGCGAGAAAGAGTGAGCACAAGCAGGGGAGGGGCAGAGAGAGGGGGAGACACAGAATCTGAAGCAGGTTCCAGGCTCTGAGCTGTCAGCACAGAGCCCAACATGGGGCTTGAACCCACGAACTGTGAGATCATGACCTTAGCCGAAGTCAGACACTTAACTGGCGGAGACACCCAGGTGCCCCATATAACAATTCAGTCTTGCTAATTCAGCAACGAGTTTATTATATCCAGTACATAGTTATATTTCAGTGAGAGAGGACTTCAGAATGCTTCCCATGAAAATATTCAGCTCAGGGGCACCTGGCTGGCTCAGTCGGTGGAGCATGTGACTCTTGATCTTGGGGTTGTAAGTTCAAGCCCCATCTTGGGTATAGAGATTACTTAAAGCTAAAATCTTAAAAAAAGAAAGAAAAATGAAAAGAAAAGAAAAAATAAAAGAAAATATTCAGCCTAGATTATCCACCATAAATTCCATGTTTGAAAGACTTCATTTGTTGAAATAATAGGATGGTGTAAAATGATTTTTAAAGTGATCAAAACACTTGGCATTTTAAAAACAGAAACTCTGTAAGTACATTAAAAGTAAATTCAGAGTTTATAGATATTAAAAGTATTTTCTTCCTTTAATTACTCTCCTGGAGTTGATTCTGAGTCTTCCTGCTTTGCTCCTCAATGATGGAAATGTTCTGAAGGATTTACTTTTGTTTAATATTTATATATTCTAAATTTCATGCTCTTTTCCTGAAGGCAATATATAAATTCATAGTGAATTATTTAGCATCAATCACGGGTTACCTTGATGCTGCTGTTCCCATAGGTATGCAATGAACCATGGTTTTGAGTCTTAAGAAAACAGTGTATTAATAACTTTTGAAAATATTAAGTGAAATGGTTCGTTTCCCACTATTAACATTAATGTAATGAGATTTTTATTTCTGGACTGGCCAATATCCACGGTAGTAAAAATTTTAGTCTCTTTGCCAATTTTCTCAAACTTTATCCAAAAGCTAATGTACTATGGTTTTCTTTTTGAGAACAATAGACAGAATAATCTGCCTTGTATTCAAAATAAGGGTAGGGGGGCTCATCTTCTATAAAGTCAATCATATATTATTAATAAAGGATGCAACCTAAAATTCCTACTATACATTTTATTCCAGTTGCTAAATGCTTCATGAACCACCTTTACCTACACATAATTCTGAAGAAAGCAGATGCCATTATTATGAATTTCCATTTTCAACACAGATCAATTGTCCTATGAAAGGAATTTCGTTGCAAAGCCAGAGTGAGAACCTAAGACTCTCTTTATTTTTATCCAAGAGTTTCTTTTCTAAGACCTCTTAAAATAAAATCAAACTTGAGAAGCAAAAGTAGTCTAAAGACCATATTCTATTTCCTGCCTCTAAGAAATTAAGGATCCATATCACAATCCATGTTTTAGAAACTTGTTGTGGTAATTTCAGGCTGCAGTTTTTCTATATTTTTGGGGGGATTTCAGCGAGTTTCATACCAAGGGTATGGGTTGGTGAAAATAAAAATACACTCAATTCAATTAAATTATTATTATTATTAGTTTTTGCCACTGGAGTCGAGGGAACGGCCAAGCTCATGCAGGGAGCCGTCATGCCAGCAAGTCCTTTCTGTTTATGCTTACTTTTATTTCCACCCTCTACCCTGCTTCCACTTGGGCTTCGCTTCAGCTGCCGCTTGGTGCTGCCTCTGCCCTGCTTCTTCAGACTACAGACCACTGCTTTACTACAGTCTGCTTTAATCTGTCCACACATCCCCATTTCTCCTCTGCCTGGGGTTCTATTCTAGTGGTTTTAGTGATTTCTTGTATCCAGCATTTCATGCAGGACTTATTGTCATTATTATTTCCATCTTGGAGATGAGGAAGCTGAAGCTTAGGGAGATGAAGTCACTGGGCCCAAACCACTCAGCCTGTAAGTAAGAGAACCAGAATTTGGGCCAGTTTGGTTCCACAGGCTCCTTTCTTTACCACTGGCCACTCACATAAATGTGAAGGCTCTTCACCTGAACTTGGTGCACTACTCTGAGAAGCATCACACGGTGTCTTACCCTTGGCTTTGAACTGTTAGTTCCTCCAGGGCGTCTTCCTCCAGAGTGCAGCTATTTTCTCTTCCCCCGGGGGTGTTTGGAACCCAGTGAATGCACACGTGTGAGGGGTGTGGCTGTGTATGTACCTGTCTGACTGCTGTTTATCCTGTTCTTAACAGGATGAAACTAGGCCAAGTCCTTTTTATAAAGCTTTCTCTGAAAGACTTAGAAAGCCTTATGCAGAAGGTATGTCCACAAAAGGCACGTACAAGACTCTATCTAGGACTTTAAAGTACCCAGTAAGTAAAACACCAAAGTGCCCCTCACTTTCACATGATAAGTTACCCATAGACTAGAAACTTCTTTAGGGAAGAATCTAGGTCTAATTGTTGAATATTCTTCATGTATTTTATGTGCCATAAGATGCCTTTCTCTGTAATCTGTACACAATGTAGATATGCCATCCATCTTTTCCCTGCTCCTAGTTTGGCCTTTAGCCCCTCCCACCTCCCCCTTCTTCTCCTTTCCAGGCAGTTTCAGAGAAGCCGGCCAGCTGAGGGCCCAGGAATAAGACTGGTCTGAGAAGTCATTGCATTGTTTTTTTCCTTGAAAAAATGGTCAAAAATGAAATTAGGGGCTCTATTTTTCAAACACTTCCTACAATATCAGGGGCCCAACAGCACGGGGTTGGAGTGAGAAGCCATTGTCCCTGCTGGAGGGCAAGGGTTTTCTGTGTTCCCAACCCTCCCCGTGAAATTCCAATCACTGAGGCCAAGGAGCATTGCCTACCTCGGCCCCACACTGCTGTTTTTGTTACAGCAGAGCTAACAGGCAGGTAGAACAATTCAGACAGTCATTTCTGTAACCAAGTGGGCAAAATAAAAGTGTGTGCTTCAAAAAAAAAAAAAAACATGTGAACATTTTGTTGTAAAGTGAAGACTCTCTCTGTGTTTTATATAAAGAATGTTTGTGATAAAAGAAAAGAACCTGGGATAGTATGAAAAATATACGTTAAAAACCAAAAATATATGGGAAATATGCTTGACTTAAAATGAGAAAAAGAACAATATCTAACATATTTTGCTTTTCAAAGTGCCGCTGCTGCAAAATGCAACTATGATTTAAGCTGTCCAGTTTGCTTTTCAGCTTGCGACTCCCGGTCTAGAATGTGAGATTTTGTGAGCCTGCTTGGGAACTTAATCACTAATTGCTAAATTTCATTACAGTAATAATGCCTGTTGTTGGAAAGAAACTCTTTTAGGAGCTATAGTTCTTGATACCAAGTTGTGTATACAGCCCCTTCCCTCAAGGAACTATCTAAAGGTTGTTACTCATTATTTTTTTTAATTATTTTTTAATGTTTATTTATTTTTGATACAGAGAGAGACAGAGCATGAACAGGGGAGGGGCAGAGAGAGAGGGAGACACAGAATCCGAAACGGGCTCCAGGCTCTGAGCTGTCAGCACAGAGCCTGATGCGGGCTCGAACTCACGGACTGTGAGATCATGACCTGAGCTGAAGTCAGACGCTCAACCGACTGAGCCACCCAGGCGCCCCGTTACTCATTATTTTAACATTTATTGGGCTTCTCTGGGGGTCAAACACTGTGCTGGACTCGTGATGCCAGAAAAATAATAGTGTTCCCTCATGAGAAGTTTATAGGCAAATTGAAGAGGCGCATGACTAAGCAAGCAGGTACAGTGCAGAGTGATCAGTGCGGGGAGAATGTGGGCACAGGGCGCAGTGAGAGCCTAATGTGTCAGACAGGTAAGGGCTGGGTGTGGGGGCGTGATGAAGGTAGTGAGAAACAGAACCAGATGATCTGCTGGGAGATGTTATCCATGGAGTCTCAGGTGTTTCTTGCACACAGAGCCACTGAGTATTTTTACTCTAGACTATCTTTTCAAGGGTGTCTGTATACCTAGTAGGTTTGGAAGACAGAGATACTCCCTCCAGAGGGAAGGGTAGGCATGCTTACTGTCCAGTATAATAAGGACAAGGTCTCCCTCTGCCGACTTCTCATTAAAAAAGATTTGTGTGCCTTAAGTTCAGGGTTCCTCTTCTGTAATGCAATTCACTGAGTATGCAGGTGCCACCTGGGCCCGTCCATTTTGCCCCCGTGGCACTTGAGGACAAAGAGAACTGATACAAATATGCCAGTTCTCCTGCTGCTTGCTGTGCCCTGAGCAATACAGTCTTTTGTCTCTGACCTAGGAACCTCATGCTTCTGCCAGCATCTGTGAAGCTAGCAAACCAACTTGTTAAGCTTGTAAGTAGAATAAAATTTCAGACTCTTCACAGTTCTCAGTGTAGCCTGCTGGCAGAATTTTGTCCTCTACCCTGTTCATCCAAAAGCTTATGTTTGGTGGCATGTAGGTGGGAAGAAGGATGTAAAAAAAATAGAATGGGGGAAAGTGCCTTGAGAAAATATTCTTCTCATCACAGCTCACATTTGCAGGTGCAATGCAGAAAAGGTAGACCCCAAGGACAATCTTGAATGAAATAGAAATCAGGGGAGGGGGCTTCATAAACAGTAGCATGTGGTCTAAGACAGCTGTGGGAGTATGGGAGACACTATGATTGCTTCTCACCATCTAGGACCATCAAGTTAAATATAAACTTCAAACCTCTGTCTGTATGTCGGCCTGCCGAGCTCGCGAGCAGATAGAGAACCGAGAGCGAGAGCAGCGAGAGCGAGAGCAGCTAGAATCTAGAGATCTATAGCTGAGCGATAGCGAAGCGCGAGGGCTATCGAGTGAGCTATCTATCTATCTATCACTCTCTCTCTATCGTCTATCTATCATCTATCTATCTATCTATCATCTATCTATCATCTATCATCTATCTATCTATCTATCTATCAATCATCATCCATCTTGTGTGCCAGTTAGTGGAGTTAGCTGTCTGGTTCCTACAGTCTTCTCTCATCCTTTCGCATCTACAATCTGTCTTCCAGCCAGATTGAAACCCAGCTCCTCATCTGTCGTATGCTCTAAATACAAGGTCGCCTATCCGCCATGCTTACCTCTGGGCTTGGGGGAGCTCTTTTCCTACATTATGTGGTCATGTCCGGGGGCCTCTGAATCTGTTAGCCTCTTTATGGCAAGACATGTTAGCATCCTGAAAAATGTTAAAGAACCAAAAATAGCCACATTTCGTGATAAGTTGTACTCCAATGCTGGTTTAGGTTTTATGTCACTCTGCTCTCTCCTCCTTAAAACCCTAAGCCCTCAGATGTCTCTATTTCTGTCTCAACCTTTTTCTGTTGATAAAAATGTAGTTATTTTGATTGGATTTGCATTTGTTCTCTCTGTCGCACAGAAGCACATCAACATCCCTGAGGTGTGATGCTGGATTCACAGTCAGACACGTCTGTGCTTCCTCCTCTCCCTGGCATTTCATTTCTGTAAGTCGCCAGCCACTGGAATATTAGCATGGTTAGGGTAGCCATACACTTCACAGAAATGTTTTAAAATAAACAAATTAAAATAAGCCAGGAGAAAGTTGTGATAAAGTTAATTAGGAAAAGATCACTTCCTGCACAACATGGGAGAATGTAAGAATCTCATTCTGGGGCTTGGCACGGACAAGCACCATGTAACAGATGACGATGTGAAACCCGGGTGTATTTTTCTCAACCTTCCTGTCGCTGCTCAGATGTGTGTGCATTGTTCAGTCAACAGTCCATAAAACAGGCTTCATTTGGTCCTGCTTGTGCTGTTTTTGGGTGTCTGTGTGGGTGTGTTGGTAGAGGTGGGGGACTGTGTTCATTCAGGAAAGGAGACTGGAGGGGTAGGTGGGTGAAATTTACTGAAAATGGCAAAAGCAAACAAAGTCCCATCTGAAGAGTTTGTGCTTAACTGGTACTAACAGTGACAGAGAGAATGGCCATATCTGCCTCAGACACCATGCCGATCTTAGAAGGACAAGCCCTGCAGGGTGATGTCAGATGTCAGCCCTCTGCGAGACACTCTTTTGAATCTCTTTTTCTCTCTGCTTCTGCAGGACCGGGTATTTTTCTACTCTGGCAGAGCTTTAAAACTCCACTCGACTACAGATCCTTTTCTACTTCTTTTTCCCTTTCCCTGGTTGCTGCATTAACACCAAGCTCACGGGCTCAAAATCTCTTTGCCTAAAGGAAGTCCTCTGTAAGATGACAGTTTATCAGCCCAATTGAAATGCAGTCTTTTAGGATTTGCGCTGTTTCTCTCAAACTCTCGGTGCTAATCCTCCTGTTATCGTCTCTGTCAGATTTGTTGACTACAATCAGTTTGTCACCCGAAGTCATATGTGAAGACAAGTGACTAAGTCTACACCTCAATGCTTTTGTTTGCAAAGGCTAAACCTAATAAAGTTTTAAACTGTGAATCACCTTTTATTAAATAAAGACAAAAGCCACCTGTCACCTTCCATCTCTGTATTTGCCAATTTATATGCATGAGCGATTGCTAACTTCATTAGTTTCATAAGCAAAAGAATGCAAGTCTAGGAGTCCTGCTGGTTTGTTTACTGGTTGGTGCTTCAGACAGGATGGGAATCAAGTGCTCAGTGTGATGCATACAGGCAAAGAGGCTAAGCAGTTGGAAATATCTTTTCCTCAGAGTTCACCCACAGGCACATGTCTACACACACACACACACACACACACTGACTCCACTAATCTTGAATTTGTAACAGAAGCTATCTAAATGAAGAAGATTCTAGTCATTAATGTAACAAGCCAGGGAAAACTGTATTCAATTCCTTCTAGAAAGAGCTGTTTTGGAGAAAACACTTTGAAATAGAAGTAAAGAATTGGATTCTAACGTCTGTTCAACATTCACATGATGTTTTCTCAGTGTGTGCATTAAACAACAAGGGAACTTTGTTATGCTTCTTAGAAGGGGGAGAGAGAAAAGGGTGGAAAAAGAGGGAGATGTCCACCTGTGACATGGTAGATGGCTGTGGTTCGAAGGAAGATAACTTTCCTATGACTCTCAAAGTTTGGTAATTTTAGCCAAACTCAAATTAGTTTGTGTGGACAGAATTTTGTTTTGTTTTTAATTTTTTATGTTTATTTATTATTACTTTTTAATTTACTTGAATTTTGTTGAAAGTGATATGTTTAATTTTTTTTGGCCCAGGCTGATTTATAATAAAGTTTGCTGCTCTCATTGACCTTATAATCAAGAGGGGATAGAGACAAATGTACAAATATATAAACAATATAATTTAATAAAATGATAAGTATTATAGGAAAAATAAGCCAGGGTGTTGAAAAAACATTTGACTGGGGTTGGGATGGCTGCAGATGGATGAAGAAAGGGCTCATAAATGAGATGACATGTTTGCTGAGTGTAAAGGCAAGAAAAACTCATGTTCAGATATTTTGCTACTTGATTGTAGGGATACAACGATGAAAATGAAAGTTCTGATCTGCAAGGAACTTAAGGTCTAAGAGGAGGAATAGGATACAACAAAAGTAAAAAGCATTTAATAAAGTTCCGTACACTCATTCAGAAATAACTCTTTAACATACATCCCACTGGAATTAATCTCTGTGAGAACCAAGAGAATGACCAGCTAGCTCCATGTTGAAGAAATCTTCCTGGACAAATTAAATTCCTGGACAAGGAAGAGTAAACCAGTTAAGTCTTTTCATTGCAAACATCAGAATCTAACTCAGGCTTAGTAAGAATGACTGTGCATTGAGTGTGCATAGAGGGCATCTCAGGAGTGGTAGAAAAATGGAAGACCTGTTTTGGCAAACAAGTTGGAAATAAGATGCTGCCTAATTTTACGCAGTAGCAAAAATCTGGCCAACATGCCATCATGTTATCATTTCTCTATGCCACAGTTGCTGCTGTGGACATTGTCTCCAGAACCCAGGCCTGGCAGAGACACTCATAAACTGCACCACATCAAAGAAATCATGACTGTCTTATGCTCTTGAATCAGTCCTACAGTCCTGCTTCAAGGTCCCAAGCAAGCGCATTCAATCTGCCGAAACAATATATCATTCCCTTTCTAGGTGCAGGGGACAGGGTTCTGTTTGCCTTCTGTAATGAGAGATAAAACTCTGCATTTTACTAAAACTCACACAATAGGGATTCCCTTGAAACAGGAAAGAGAATTGGGTTTTGAACAGGAAAAATGACAATTATCCAATATACTTCACTATTTGTGACTGCCCACTATCCATATACACCTCTATACTTATGCTATTATTCCAAAATAAAAAGCTCTTGAATAATACAATAATATTTGTATTGTCAAAAATTGTACTTATTCTGCTCCAAGACCAGAATATCTCCTGTGTCTTCCATATAAATTAAATTCTCCTGTCTCCAGATTTGTCACAATCCCTCCTCAATCGTGTCCGATGAAGAATCTATACCACTATTCACCATGGACCAACAGCATTATCATCACCTAGAAACTTGTTAGAAATACAAATTCTTGAGCCACAACTCACATCTATTGAATTTGTACCTTTGGCCACAGTGCTCAGCAATACCCTCGGTTGATTGTAAGAGTCACTGGTTTCTAGAACTTTCTGTGATGATAGAAATATTCTATATCAGCACCATTCAATATGGTAGTCACTAGTTAATATGTGGCTATTGAGCAAATGCTAGTATGGTATAGAAGTTCAATTTTTAATTTAACTTAATTTTAATTTTAGTAGCCACATGTAGCTAGTGGTTATCATATTAGTGTAAGGCTATATATTACCACTGCTGACACACAATAGTAGGAAAAAAGGAGAGAAAAGATACAAGGTATTAAAATATACAAATTATACATGACATGACAAGGAAGAAATATTGATGGGAGCTTTAGTTCTGTTTTAAGGGAGCTTTAGCCTTATAACTAACATGTGTAGTCTGCTTACAAGAAGGAGTTATGAGTGTAGCTTATATTATAACTCCCAATTATACTGCCTTTGTTTTCAGCCAGCACCTCCTACTCAGAGCTCTTTAGGTGGTTTGATGACCTGAAGTTTATTCTGGAAGGATCTTGATCTTTATTAGTCCTGCCATTTTTGTGTAACTGGTCATCTCTATTAACATTTACCCCTAGTCAGGGTAGTAGAAGAAAGTACCTCAGGGGCTTCCTCAGTCCCATCAACCCACCCTTCTTGCCTCTTGGTGAAATAGCAACACTTGGCCGTATTAATATGAATATTAATTCATATCCTATAGAACATTATAACTTTATCTTTCACTGTTTTACCAATAGCATGAACTATTGGGAAGCAGACAGACTGTGATGGACTCTGATGCACCACCCTGTTCCCCATCCTCTCTTCTGTTATGTAGGACTTAATACTCTAATTGCTAAGAGGGCTGCTGGAAGGTAGCCCTCAGCTGTCATCCCCTTTTGGGGAGTGCCTCAGCTGGATAGAGCCATCTCACTGAATCCACCATCCTTTGTGGTGACTCATATCCATTGACTGATAGACTCAGGGGTATAAAGAGCTGGTCTTCTTACCCAACGTAAGATGGTTCTAAAAGATCACACATCTTAGCTACCCATAAGGTCCACTGAATATTTTGAGACCATAGCACAAGTTGACTTCACTCTTCATCACGTCCTTCTTCCACATCTCTTCCCTTCCAGGTGTACATCTCTAGAGAGCTCCCTGAAAAAACTGTATGCTACTCTTCATCTCAGAGTCTAATTCCTGAGCAAATCCACCTGAAAAAAATGTTTTATTTCAATTCTGAGGAATGATTGTTCCTACTATGAGAAGCAAATTCTTCTTTGGGCATTAAAACCTCGACAGCCCAGAAATCCAGAGTTGCAGGAATGGAAAGCAAATTTTGTGAGTGGATCTTTTTTTTCCTGAATGCATGTATTCTGACATGAAAGTAGCTACCCTATATAATGTTTGCTGGCTCAGAGCATCTATTACATCCAACGGTTCTGCATAACAGTCTCTCATGCCATTGTCTCTAAGCTGGCAGGAACCATAACTAACTTGCCAATCATCCTTTCTTTTATTTTTCTAAGGCCAGCTGCTTCTGGGTACAGGATCAACCTATTGACTCTCTTTGGGATCATGATGGAAGCAGGGCATTTCTTTCCACCAAATTTATATCAAGAGAGATTCCCTTCAAACAGGAAGGCGGTTTGCATACACACAACTGAAATGTTGACATATTGCTATGGAGACTTTAACCTGGAGGGCAAGAAATTATGTAGGATAGGGTAAATACACTCTAAATGAGAAGAGCAAGAGAAACACGCATGTAGCTGAGTAAGCTCTAGACAGGTTCATGAACTAGAAAGTAGTCTGGTTTATCACAACACTGAAGGCAAATATTCAAACTTAAAAATAAGTTAGGGCACCTGGGTGGCTCAGTCTGTTGAGTGTCTGACTTCAGCTCAGGTCATGATCTCTCACGGTTTGAGGGTTTGAACCCCACATTGGGCTTTGTGCTGACAGTGCGGAGTCTGCTTCAGATTCTCTATCTCCTTCTCTCTCTGCCTCTCCCCCGTTAGTGCGCACACACACACCCTTTCTCTCTCTCTTTTCCAAAATAAATAAACATTAAAAATTTTTTCAAAACTTAAAATAATATTAAATACTGTCAATAATTAACATGTCCATTTAAATACAAATTAATATTTGATACCCCAGTTAATTATGCTCACATGTTTTCAAATGGGGTCTTGGACATTAAAACTCTAGTGAGCATAATTAGAATTAATTTACATGCCCCACGGTAAAAAAAATAATTTCATTTGAAATATTAGATAAGTCTGACTTATAATTGAGATGAATCTTTTCACTATTTAGTCTGACAAGTGAATTTTCTGTACATATTATGTTCCATGAGATATGAGTGGCCATCTGGACCTTATCCAATGTAGGATGATCAGGGTCATTCAAAATTACTTCATCAACTGAATTTTTAAAATGTGCATTGGAATGCAAATGTCAACTTATGTCTGGCAGCTTATTAGAATAATTTGAACTATTTGAACAGCTGAAAACTTCATTTTGAAAACTTTGAAAATTAGCAGCAGTTGGATAAACCAATCTCCCATCCAGACAGAATTTAATTTGCTCTGCTTGTTGACTTGATATGAACTAAAAATATCCTCAAAATTGTCTTACATACATGTGCCTTTCATATCCTCATGCATAAACATACATACAATTGTAAAAGTAGGGTCAAGGAAGTCTTCCCAGAGTACATGATACTTAAGCTTTATTATGAAGAGAAGATTTCTTCACCTGGAGAACATGGTATTAATTACAGTTTATGGAGGTAAGAGAGAGCATCATGTATCATGAAACCATAAGATTTAGGGTGGCTGGAAAATGGCATGTATAGTAGACTGTCCAGAAATAGGGTTAAAAATGAAAAAGGATCAGGTCACAAGAGGCATTGTACGTCCTGCCAACACGTTTAGGTTGCATCCTGCACTTAGCCCCCACAACCTGTACCTTACATCCAAGTTCCTCCCAAATACATCTCCAGTCATTATTCCTCTCATTCTACTAGGGCCAACTGCTTCTGGGAACAAGACAAAAATCTTTTCATACCTATATTTAGCTAAAATAACTAGACACTTCACAGGGTGTAAGTAAGAAGAAAGATTAAAAAATTAATTTTGTACTGAATTATTCACATAGTAAAGTATACAACTAATAAATACACATCACAGGTTGTGAAATGATGGAAAATCTATGCATCGGTCTCTGCCTCTGGTTCCTGGCACAGAACTCTTAAAGCTCATGTAATTTTCCAAGTGATAAGAGTACTAGGAAAACAATAGGTGTATCTTATGTCCTAATAATTGGTCTTTGATTCTGTTTCCAGACGTGAGAACTCCTGAATCCCTTGGAATTTCCTGAGTGATAGGAATGTTTTTTGTTCCAATGAGGCAATTGCTGGTGGGCTCCAGAGAGACCAACTCATGATTAGAAGCTTGGAACTTTCAGCTTCACCCACACTCTCCAGGAAGGGAAGAGGGGCTGGAGATTGAGTTCATAATTGAAACATACTTATGTGATGAAGCCTCCATAAGAATCCCCAAAGTATGAAGCTTGGAGAGCTGTTTTGATTGGCGAGCATATGTCCATGCCAGGAGGGCAGTGTACCCCAGCTCCACAGGTAGATGTTCCTGTATTCAGGACACTTCCAGACCTCACTCCATGTGTCGTTTATTTGGCTGTTCGTTTGTATTTTTACAATATCCTTTGTTATATAATACAGGTAAACATATTTCCTTAATTCTGTGAGCTGTTCTAGCCAATGATTCAATTAAATAGGTCACGGGAATCTCTGATTTGTAGTCAAGTTGGACAGAAGTTGTAGGTCACCTGGGGGCACACCACTTGTGGGCGATGTCTGAAGTAGCAGAGTCTTGTGTGACTGAGCCTTTAACCTGTGGGGTCTGCTGTTAACTCCAGCCGGTTAGCATTAGAATTTTTTAAAATTTTTTTAATGTTTATTTTTGAGAGAGAGAGGGAGAGAGCGCGAGTGGGAGAGGATCAGAAAGAAAGAGACACAGGATCTGAAGCAGGCTCTAGGCTCTGAGCTGTCAGCACAGAGCCCAATGTAGGGCTCGAACTCATGAACCATGAGATCATGACCTGAGCTGAAATCAGATGCTTAACTGACTGAGCCACCCAGGCACCCCAGCCTTAGAATTTCTTGGTGTGGAAAACCTAACATCTGGTGTCAGAAATGTTGTGAGTAGTATAAGAGTGAAGAAAAACACAGTGCATCTTTCCTTTAGACAGGTTAATGAATCATCACAAGCCGAACATACCAGGTAACTATTACTGAGATCAAGAAATAAAACAATAGATGGGGTACCTGGGTGGCTCAGTCAGCTAAGTGTCTGACTTTGGCTCAGGTCATGATCTCACGGTTCATGGGTTCGAGCCCCACATTGGACTCTGTGCTGACATCTCGGAGCCTGGAGCCTGCTTCAGATTCTGAGTTTCCCTGTCTCTGCCCCTCCTCAACTCATGCTGTGTCTGTCTCTCAGAAATGAATAAACTTTTTTTTTAAAAAAAAAAGAATAGAACAATAGAACTTTAAAGAATCTTAGATGTCTTCCTTATGCCCCCCCAAGGGTAATGGTTTCTAACAGCATAGGCTAAATTTGCTTGTTTTAAACTTTGTATAAATGGGGTCATACAATGTGTATTCTTTGTGTCTAATTTTTTTTTTCCCTAATAGCGTGTGAGAGTGGGGTGGGGGAAAATGGAGAGAAGATTCATTAATCTTGTGTGTATGGAAGTATTTTGTCTATTTTCACTGCTGAACAGTATCAATTTTGTTAATAGGTACAATAATTTATTTATTCTTCAATAATTAATCATTCTACAGTAGATAAACTTCTGAATTACTCCCATTTTACAGTGATGGTGACCAGTGCTGTTATTAGCATTTTTGCACACTTTTGCGACTTTTGTTGCGTGTAGATACACATGTCTGTTGTATATACACCTAGGAGTCAAACTGCTAGTTCATTGTATAAGTATGCTTAGCTTTTGTAAACTTCAGCCTAACAGTTTTCCAAAGTGATTTATAGCAGTTTACATTTCTATAGCAGTGTTTGTCAATTCTAGCTGCCCTACATCCTTGCCAACACTTGACATTATTAGAATTTTGAAATTTTAACCGTTTCACTAAATGTTCTGTTCAGTCCCACATTAAGCATCTACTTTGTGCTGGAATTTCCAGTCTTTCCTAAGATGCAAATATGAATTCGGCATGATTCATCATACTCCAAGACCTTCTTGACATGCATTTGAAATCATTTCATAACTTAATTATTCCTTTCCCTCCAAGTCAACTATACTTATACAAACAGTTATCTGAGAAAGACAATTCCAGGGCTCTTTAAAATCCCAGGAAGTTATGGGGCCCCTGGGTGGCTCAGTCGGTTAAGCGTCTGACTTCAGTTCAGGTCATGATCTCACAGTTTGTGGTTTTGGGCCCCACATCGGGGTCTGTGTTGAGAGCTCAGAACCTGGAGCCTGCTTTGGATTCTGTGTCTCCCTTTCTCTCTGTCCTTACCCCACTCGCACGCTGTCTCTCCCTCTTTCAAAAAATAAATAGACATTAAAAAAAAAATCCCAGAAAGTTACTTTGAAATACTAGATCCATAAATAGGTGAGAAATTTATTCCAAAATTTTTGTGTGATTAACTTAATTACTCTGAGGAAAAGCCTAGAGGCAGTTCACATTTTCACCTATAGCAATTAGTAAAGAATTTCACCATAAGTAGAAGTAAAATTTCAAACATAAGATTATTGTTTGAGTAAGTGCTTCAGGTTGGGTGCTGTTGGAAGTTACATTGGAGGGCAAAATTATAAAGTAATTATAATGGGATATCTTTTAGGAGATAAAACAGAGGTCTAAATAATTAATTATTTCAAGTCACTTGTCAAAATGAATAACTTACTCAATAAGAAAGGGAAAAAAATGAGCAATCTTTTGTAGAGCTTTTATACCCAACTTGAGGAACGAGGTCTTTCTTTCTTTCTTTCTTTCCCCCTTTCTCTCTTTCTTTGTTTCTTTTATGTTTGTTTTTGAGAGAGAGAGAGAGCACAGGGAGGGGCAGAGAGAGACAGAGAGGGAGACAGAGAATCACAAGCATATTCTGTGCTGACAGCACAGAGCCTGACCTGGGGCTCGAACTCACAAACCACGAGATCGTGACCTGAGCTGAAATCAAGAGTCAGACACCTAATCAACTGAGCCACTCAGGCACCCCTGAGGTAGTTTTCATTCTTACGACTTAGTAAATATGACATCAGAAACACCAATTAGCCTCCTTTTGGGGGCAAGACAAAGAAAGATGAAAAGAAAGAAAGCAAAGATAAGTTTTAGGTAACCAAAGAATCATTGCAATGACTCCAGCCAATTCCGCTGGCTCAGGAATCCAAGCTCAGAAGTCAGTGGGAAGGGATAGCAATCTTTTTTGTGTCCCAGATCATATGCTGCTTCTCCGTGGTAAACTTCCACAGCACCTAGTTAGGGGCACTTTTGTATCCATGATTGAAGAGAGCACAGGCAGAGGTGGAATCCTTCAGAAACAGACTTCCCATATTGCTGAGCGTGTCCATTATGTTCATTTGTATAACAAGCTTTGAATGAGGGTGCACATGCTGCAAAAGTTGATGGCTACATCATGGTGAGATGACAGACACAGGCCACATGCCTAATATGTCATTACTGAGCCCTGGCCACTGCCCCCTCCCAACTTGCCCAGTCAACTCCTGGAAAGCCATTATTTCCCCAGAAATGCTATCTTACCTGCTAAACCATAAAGTCCAGAATACTACACGTTATTAAAGTTCTCCTTTATGGAAACCATTTTTGCCCATGCTCCTTTAAGAGTCTGAAAATATTCCTGGAAGATTAACTGCTTTATCCCATAACAAAGGAGACTGGAATTGTATGTGTGCTTAAGGCAAAGAGGAATAAGAGAAATATGTCCTTTTCTAAAAAAATATTTATTTAAATTCAAGTTAGTTAACATATAGTGTAGTATTGGTTTCAGGAGTAGAACCCAGTGATTAAATCTACCCCAGGCACATGGATTCTCATTAGGCTTTAAATAGTTTCTTTAGGACCTGGGGATCATGGGCTAGTGGTTATTTTCATGAGTGCTGTATGCCAACAATTACATTATTTTTCCCTGGATTTTGCCTTGGTTTTCAGATAATGTTCTCAGGAATCTGAAATGGATACTGAAATATGCTGGGCTAACATGATTATTACATCTGTTGCTATAATTGATTACCATAGTTATTCTCACAGAAAACATAGTATTCTTAACAATCAAAATAACAGGAGAGGAAAGTAATAAAAAAAATCACTATTTACAAATACTGGCTGTTCCCAAAGAATGTGTCTCAAGTGAGTGTGAATATATAGCTACTCACCAGGCAAGTTTGATCTGTAAGATGTGTTGTGAAGGGTAAATTAAGAAAATGACATCTTTAATGAGAGAAGATCTTGTGAAAATATTCCCTGACCTTAGACTTTTCATTGGGAAGTTTTTACTAGTAACACTTTCATTGATGTTGCTTATATGACTTAACCAGGTCGAATTTGATGATATTCACATCCTTAACAGTTTAGAGTGATTGCTCTGTCATTGGGTCTTGAGTTATTATTAGGCAATGATAGAAAATGCAGAGAAGGCTTGATGTAATCATAAATTTTCCATGTCCCTCTCCTCTCTGTTGGGGTATAGAACTGAAAACCATTTTCCTTGCATAATTTAATTAACCTGTCACTTTATTTTGGAGGCTTGCTAATTCATGATCCAAAAGGACTGATTTATGGAACATTACGAGGACAAAAGCTAGATGCTGAATAGAATTAAGAAGCATAAGTATAATGTAAGAGTAGAATTATTTTTGAATTAACATCAATTATAAAATGAGTTAAAAAAATAAAATGAGCTCAAAAGATTATTTACTGCTTAAGCTGAAAAGTCTGCAGTTTATTGATCTGATTTTCTTTTTCCGGTGAGTAGAGTTTCCTGTTATTTCTTATTGAAGAATGAAAACAATATTGAGGGATAGTAACAACAACTTTTAATAGTTCTGGTTATTTAATAGATAATATGCTAGTTTCGATTGATATATACAATTTCTGTTCTCACAGGAAGTTGCTAGGTAAAAATTATTCTTAATGATTATCAGACCATGCTCATGGAATGTTATTCTAATTTAGTTTACAAAACTTATTGTGATGTCAAAAGAAAATTAAAGTGTATGAAAAATGGGAAAATAGCCACAGTTGAATTTGGAAGACTCTATTACTCAAAAAAATTTTAAGTATTAAGAATCAATTGAAAAAAGTCTCCTAAACATATTGTTTCCTGAACTGAACAATATCTAAGATATTCTCTTTTAGAAGATCAGGAAGACATCTTGGAAAATACAAAAGCATGTATCCTTTAATAGCTGGGAGCATTTATAAATAAAAGGAGGAGACTAAGGTATACAAGAACGGTTAGCTAGAAGGGAAGAAAGACATAATTCTCTTGGCCTTTAAATGTTAGTCCTTTCCTTGTTAGGGGCTTAGCATGGGGCTATGTAGAGTGGAAGCTTAGCATGTACACAGTAGGTCAGAGAGGGTCTTAACTGAAGGGTGTGAGTCGGATGGGGTCCTTTGACATACTCTGCAGAGTTCCAGTTATTCTTCTGCATTCTTCCCAGATATGGGTCATTATGGGTGGAGCCAGGGAGTGAGCTACAGATAGGTGGCCTATATTGTATGTGAAGCGAGTTATTGGGATGGATAGCCTCTACTTATAGCAGCTGTTCCTACCCTTAGACCTAGGTAACAAGGACCCCCACCCTCGCCTTCACCCCCACCCCCAATTTAGAGGGCCCCTCTTGACCCTTTTCTGGCTGTGCCTCACCCCTGGAGTTGGAGTTCTTGGGACTAAGGCAAAAAGGCCACCAAGCCCCTCTCCTTCTAACCATGTGTGGGTACCTGGGGTCTCAGAATTCCCTGCCCAATGGCCCTGGGCCTGCATCCAGGGCTCTATGAGATGCTTTCAGCATCTGATTCTTCTGAGAATGGGCCACATCACACATGTGATCACTTTTATACTTAAGACATAGTCAAAGGGAAGCTATTTTCAGGCATGTAGGACAGAATGTATGTATGGACAGGCATGTAGGACACGTATGTATGCAGGGCACATCCTGATGTGGGATGAAGCCAAAGATGGCAAAAGATGTGACTCAGCTAGGGATTAAGTGCTGGGGCATGTTTTGCTCACCTTTTGTTCCAGCACAGAATTTCAAGGAGCCCGAGAATTCTAATTAAGATCCTATCCTTCCAGAGCATTATGAAAGTATATTTGTCAGGAACATATTTTTTAAAAGGCTGTGAGCTTGACTTATAACATTTAAACATTCAGACAACAGCAGGTGGATTTCCATTTGTCCTTCCGGTCCAGGCAGGACCTGCTGATGTTAAGGCCCTGTGGATGTTGGGCATACTGAATATTCTAGATAAAATTGTGTAAGTTCACATTGTCCAAGAACACAGACTCTTTCATCCTTAGCACCTAGCACAATGCCTGATGTATAGTAAGTACTCAAATAGTTGTGGAACAAAGAACTAAATTTGAGTTACTCTTGGAAGCTGAGTCATGAAAATTCATATCTCTCCAGCAGACGCTCCTAACGTGGGAGGAAAGAGCCAATATTTTCTACAACAGAGAATATTTTACTTGTGTATCACCTGGCAATATTTCTGTCACTTTGTAGGTCCACAGTAAATGTTACCTACCATTATTATTATAGTCTATGAATTGTGAATTCCAGAGATTTTTGTCGGTTGAGGTTCAGGAAGTGTGGTTTGTGTAGGCGCTTTAAAATGTGTGATCAATTTTTTCACATCATCAAAGTTTCCATGAAATGATTTCTTGCCACGTGAATAATTTAGCATCTACCCTAATTGGTAGGTTCCAACACTTGTCAAACTATTTACTTGATTAACTCTACAGCTATGACAACCTCAGAGTAGATATAAATTTTATTTCAAGCTATCTTTTAAGTAGGAGAATTGTGTTGCCCTCAAACACTAATCTGCCTGTTAGTTTGAAAATTTCACATTTGATGTTTTTCACAGGATTCATGGCCCATACCCAGCCTTTAATTTCAAAAACACCCCTGTAGGTTTCTCGAGCATAGTGCATGCTGGAACCTGCAGAGGGTTTAAGTTAGAAGAGGAAATACTGTATATATTTGATAAATGACTGAGGGAATTAATCTCATTTCTTAAAAGAATCTGTCCAAAGGATACAGCATCTATATCCATTAGTTTGCCCACTTTTGCCTTAGTTCATCCCTAGAAGTGGCTGAGCCATAATTATTTCAGGCCTCCTTCTACAAAAACAGACAAAAATACCTTGACTGGGTTAGATTCATATATTTTACCTTTGAGAAACTTCAATACCACATTTGCCTATTTGAACAGTGTTTCTCTAATAAAACAAGGATTATCATGGCCCTTCTAAGTTTAGTTTCAGATAAACCCTTGCATTTCTAGAAAAAAATTGTATGGCAGTGGTGAGGGAGTAGTTTGTTGGAGTATTAGACTCTGTAACATGAACTCAGTCTCTTTCTTTTGAAGCTGACAAAATTCGATCCAATCCAGTTCTAAAGAAGAGTGATTAGCTCATTGTAGGAGACAAGTAAAACCTGCTTACATAATTTTTCTTCCTTTAAAAAATTTTTTTTAAAGTTTATTATTTTTGAGAGTGAGAGAGCATGAGTGGGAGAGGGGCAGTGAGAGCAAAGGAGACACAGAATCTGAAACAAGCTCCAGGCTCTGAGCTGTCAGCACAGACAGCTCCAACTGGGGCTCTAACTCAGGAATTGTGAGATCATGACCTGAGTTGAAGTTAGATGCTTAACCGACTGAGCCACATAGGTGCCCCCATATTTCTTTGTTACATGGGTTCTATTTCATTTTTATTTTTAATTCTTTCTCCCCCCCCCCTTTTTTTTTTTTCTTTAATTGCAATTGTGTCTACTACTCAAAATCCTTTTGGGAATAAGCTGGGTATAAATGCTATATGCTCCATAGTATAAACTCTTAGAAATCAGGCTTGTTGTACATTTTCAGTACCTGTCTCAATGCCTGCATCCAGTATACTTATGAATGTAGCTAGTAGATGAATTAGAGCAGGCAGAACCTTTGAATATTTCAGAGAGATCCAAAATTCTAATAACGGGTTTCAAAATTCACATGAAGCTATAATTTTTCAGGAAGAAATTTTATCCTGGGCAAGAGAAACCAAATTTCAGTCTCTTATCCTCATGCCATCTAATAGCATTACTGATGAATCAACCCGGTTACTGGCAGAGCCTGTTGCCTGGGCACAAGTGCTGGGGAGCGCAGTAAGGAGATCGTCTTCTAAAAATAATTTGTTCTATACATTCTCTACCCCTCTTCATCAGTGACATATTTAGACACGTAAGCAATTCAGCTTAGGTTTATCGCAATGAAGACTTAAGCTATGTGGGAAAAGCACATTTGTCTCCATCTGCCAGATGTTGTTCCCTACCATTCCTAGAAAAACATCCATTTTCTCCGTACATGCTTGCCTATTGTTCACACTGAGGAATTGCATTTTTGCTGCTCTGTTGAGGCATGCTACCTCACTGAATGTGAGCTTGGCGTCAGTACAGTTGGAAGAGTTGATTGTGGGCAATTGTACCATGATCGGCAAGGACAATAGACCAACATGTTGTCCACTAGGCATTGTGGCCCCATGAGACTCTGACAATGGACCAACAATCCTTCCAGATTTAGGAATGTATGTGGCTAGAAGAATGATGGCAATTGTAGCAATCCATAAATAAAATGCTGTATTTATAGCTATACATATGTATTTATGTATGATATATATGTGTGATACTGTATATATGTATAATACTGTATTTATAGCTTTCACATTATCTGATTTGATTCTTATGATTTCTCTGTGAGTTAAAGAGAATTATTATTAGTATACTCATTTCAGAGTTGAGAAAACCGATGCTCAGAAAGACTGAGGAGCTGGTTCAAGCTCATGTTGCTCACACTGTCACTAAGACAGAAATGGGGCTGTAGGCCATGCTGGCACTCTGGTTCTATCTTAGAGGACAAAATTGAAATAAAAATTAGCCACCAGGGAGGAAAGGAAGAGTGGGGCTTAGTATGCTAAAAAGGGATGTTTTCCTCTAGATTCTGAAAGAATGAAAAAGGAGAGCCAATTTAAGTAAAGTCCTTAGGAAAATAGTTTAAATAGTAGCCAAGGCTTTCTTCAATCGCTCAGTGTTGGAATTTGAAAACTTACCTCAAAATGGATTCAATACGTGTGCTATATTGAGCAAGTACTGCCATAGATTAAATGAGTATTTTCATCTTCAAAAAGTGACACCATTTCAAAAGTAAAACTAATCACTTCTTTCCCTCCAAAAATGTGATGTTCTCATTTAAGTAATAAATGGCTAAGCTAAGCATATTTACTCCATGTTAGGTAGTCTTCTAAGTAACTTTATATATTTTAACTCATTGAATAAAAGGCCCTAGGGATTCATTCTAATAATTATGCCCATTTTACAGATGAAGAAATTGAGGCATAAATTGGTTAATAAATTTCCTGAGGTCACACAGCTTAAAACCAGAGGAGGCAGACTTTGAATCTGTATCACAAATTTTACTTTTAACACTAGGTTCTAGTGTCTCAAATGAACAGCAAACCTATGTTTCTCTGGTAGATCATCATAAGCAATACAATTTCTTTTGAAATGTTTATTTATTTTTATTTTTGAGGGAGACAGAGACAGAATGCGAGTGAATTAGGGGCAGAGAGAGAGGGAGACACAGAATCTGAAGCAGGCTCCAGCTTCAGCACAGAGCCTGACACGGGGCTTGAACTCATGAGCTATGAGATCATGACCTGAGTCAAAATCGGATGCTCAACCGACTGAGCCACCCAGGCACCCCTTAAGCAATAAAATTTCTTAGTGAAGAGCTTTCTCTCACAAAAATTACTGCTCAGTATAAAATACAACTTTTTTTTTTTTTGCATGCTTCTGACTCCACAATAAGAAACGTGATACCGTGGCCATTGTGATTTCAGGATCAAATGAAATAGAGCAACACCAAAGGGTCTTCTCTCATTTGAACTTCTTGGCACTCCAGATGCTAATGCTTATCGTGCTCGCGTATAGTTTTTGAAGGAAATCTCTAGAAGGAGACAATACAATGATGAAACCATAGTGACCACCTGTGGATCAGGTGTAGTGTGACATGGTTTGTTAAATCCCTTGAAAATAGAAATTAAGTTTCTCAGGATCCACATAAGAGAAAACATATGGTATCTTTCTCTGTATGACTCATTTCACTTAGCATCACACTCCCCAGTTCCATCTACGTTGCTACAAAAGGCATATTTCATTCTTTCTCATTGCCAACTAGTATTCCATTGTGTATATAAACCACAACTTCTTTATCCATTCATCAGTTGATGGACATTTAGGCTCTTTCCATAATTTGGCTCTTGTTGCAAGTGCTGCTATAAACATTGGGGTACAAGTGCCCCTATGCATCAGCACTCCTGTATCCCTTGGGTAAATTCCTATTGCTGGGTCATAGGGTAGGTCTATTTTTAATTTTTTGAGGCACCTCCACACTGTTTTCCAGAGTGGCTGCACCAGTTTGCATTCCCACCAACAGTGCAAGAAGGGAAGAAAAAAAAAGTTAGAGAGGGAGGCAGCCAAACCATAAGAGACTCTTAAAAACTGAGAGCAAACTGAGGGCTGATGGGGGTGGGAGGGAGAGGAAAGTGGGTGATGGGCATTGAGGAGGGCACTTGTTGGGATGAGCACTGGGTGTTAGATGGAAACCATTTTGACAATAAATTTCAGTTAAAAAAAGAAAATAGAAATTAAATTACTTCCATAGAAAGTCACCACTGTCATCCCAAGACTATCCCTCAGAACTGTTCCTTGGGAAAACACACACAGAAGCAGTATGATCCTAATTGTAAAAATGAAAGTTCTAAAAAGAAATATACCAACAGAAGACAGTAGTTACCTCTACATAGCAGACTCATTATGGATTTTTAATAGTTATGTTGTTCATAAATGTTCTAGGATAAATGTAGGTTGCTTTTATTTTTTTTTATTATTTTTTTATATATATGAAATTTATTGACAAATTGGTTTCCATACAACACCCAGTGTTCATCCCAAAAGGTGCCCTCCTCAATACCCATCACCCACCCTCCCCTCCCTCCCACCCCCCATCAACCCTCAGTTTGTTCTCAGTTTTTTTTTTTATGAAATTTATTGACAAATTGGTTTCCATACAACACCCAGTGCTCATCCCAAAAGGTGCCCTCCTCAATACCCATCACCCACCCTCCCCTCCCTCCACCCCCCATCAACCCTCAGTTTGTTCTCAGTTTTTAAGAGTCTCTTATGCTTTGGCTCTCTCCCACTCTAACCTCTTTTTTTTTTTTCCCCTCCCCCATGGGTTCCTGTTAAGTTTCTCAGGATCCACATAAGAGTGAAACCATATGGTATCTGTCTTTCTCTGTATGGCTTATTTCACTTAGCATTACACTCTCCAGTTCCATCCACATTGCTACAAAAGGCCATAGTTCATTTTTTCTCATTGCCACGTAGTATTCCATTGTGTATATATACCACAATTTCTTTATCCATTCATCAGTTGATGGACATTTAGGCTCTTTCCATAATTTGGCTATTGTTGAGAGTGCTGCTATGAACATTGGGGTACAAGTGCCCCTATGCATCAGTACTCCTGTATCCCTTGGATAAATTCCTAGCAGTGCTATTGCTGGGTCATAGGGTAGGTCTATTTTTAATTTTCTGAGGAACCTCCACACTGCTTTCCAGAGCGGCTGCACCAATTTGCATTCCCACCAACAGTGCAAGAGGGTTCCCGTTTCTCCACATCCTCTCCAGCATCTATAGTCTCCTGATTTATTCATTTTGGCCACTCTGACTGGCGTGAGGTGATACCTGAGTGTGGTTTTGATTTGTATTCCCTGATAAGGAGCGATGTTGAGCATCTTTTCAGTGCCTGTTGGCCATCTGGATGTCTTCTTTAGAGAAGTGTCTATTCATGTTTTCTGCCCATTTCTTCACTGGGTTATTTGTTTTTCGGGTGTGGAGTTTGGTGAGCTCTTTATAGATTTTAGATACTAGCCCTTTGTCCGATATGTCATTTGCAAATATCTTTTCCCATTCCGTTGGTTGCCTTTTAGTTTTCTTGGTTGTTTCCTTTGCTGTGCAGAAGCTTTTTATCTTCATAAGGTCCCAGTAATTCACTTTTGCTTTTAATTCCCTTGCCTTTGGGGATGTGTCGAGTAAGAGATTGCTACGGCTAAGGTCAGAGAGGTCTTTTCCTGCTTTCTCCTCTAAGGTTTTGATGGTTTCCTGTCTCACATTTAGGTCCTTTATCCATTTTGAGTTTATTTTTGTAAATGGTGTGAGAAAGTGGTCTAGTTTCAACCTTCTGCATGTTGCTGTCCAGTTCTCCCAGCACCATTTGTTAAAGAGGCTGTCTTTTTTCCATTGGATGTTCTTTCCTGCTTTGTCAAAGATGAGTTGGCCATACGTTTGTGGGTCTAGTTCTGGGATTTCTATTCTATTCCATTGGTCTGTGTGTCTGTGTTTTGTGCCAATACCATGCTGTCTGATGACAGCTTTGTAGTAGAGGCTAAAGTCTGGGATTGTGATGCCTCCTGCTTTTGTCTTCTTCTTCAAAATTCCTTTGGCTATCGGGGCCTTTTGTGGTTTCCATATGAATTTTAGGATTGCTTGTTCTAGTTTTCGGAGAAGAATGCTGGTGCAATTTTGATTGGGATTGCATGGAAGTGTAGATAGCTTTGGGTAGTATTGACATTTTGACAATATTATTTTTCCAATCCATGAGCAGGGAATGTCTTTCCATTTCTTTAAATCTTCTTCAATTACATTCATAAGCTTTCTATAGTTTTCAGCATATAGATCCTTACATCGTTGGTTAGATTATTCACTAGGTATTTTATGCTTCTTGGTGCAATTGTGAAATGGGATCAGTTTCTTTATTTGTCTTTCTGTTGCTTCATGTTTAGTGTATAAGAATGCAACTGAATTCTGGACATTATTTTGTATCCTGCAACTTTGCTGAATTCATGTATCAGTTCTAGCAGACTTTTGGTGGAGTCTATCGGATTTTCCGTGTAGTAATTCATGTCATCTGCAAAAAGCGAAAGCTTGACTTCATCTTTGGCCCATTTTGATGCCTTTGATTCCTTTTGTTGTCTGATTGTTGATGCTAGATACTTCCAGCACTATGTTAAACAACAAGGCGGTGAGAGTGGCATCCCTGTCGTGTTCCTCATCTCAGGGAAAAAGGCTCTCAGTTTTTCCCCGTGAGATGATGTTAGCTGTGGCTTTCATAAATGGCTTTTATGAGGTGTAAGTATGTTCCTTCTATCCAGACTTTCTCAAGGGTTTTTTATTAAGAAGGGTGCTGAATTTTGTCAAAGGCTTTTCTGCATCGTGACAGGATCATATGGTTCTTCTCTTTTTTTTTTGTTTAATGCGATGTATCCGTTGATTGATTGCGAATGTTGAACCAGCCCTGCATCTCATGAATGAATCCCACTTGATCATGGTGAATAATTCTTTTTATATGCTGTTGAATTCGATTTGCTAGTATTTATTGAGAATTTTTGCATCCATATTCATCAGGATATTGGCCTGTAGTTCTCTTTTTTACTGGGTCCTGTCTGGTTTAGGAATCAAAGTAAATACTGGCTTCATAAGAATGAGTCTGGAAGTTTTCCTTCCCTATTTCTTGGAATAGCTTGAGACGGATAGGTATTATCTCTGCTTTAAACGTCTGGTAGAACTCCCCTGGGAAGCCATCTGGTCCTGGACTCTTATTGTTGGGAGATTTTTGATAACCGATTCAATTCTTCGCTGGTTATGGGTCCTGTTCAAGCTTTCTCTTTCCTCCTGATTGAGTTTTGGAAGAGTGTGGGTGTTCAGGAATTTGTCCATTTCTTCCAGGTTGTCCAATTTGTTGGCATATAATTTTTTCATAGTATTCCTGATAATTGCTTGTATCTCTGAGGGATTGGTTGTAATAATTCCATTTTCATTCATGATTTTATCTATTTGGGTCATCTCCCTTTTCTTTTTGAGAAGCCTGGCTAGAGGTTTTGTCAATTTTGTTTATTTTTTTCAAAAAAACCACTCTTGGTTTCATTGATGTGCTCTACTATTTTCCTTTAGACTCCATATTGTTTATTTCTGCTCTGATCTTTATTATTTTTCTTCTTCTGCTCGCTTTGGGGTGTCTTTGCTGTTCTGCTTCTATTTCCTTTAGGTGTGCTGTTAGATTTGTATTGGGATTTTTCTTGTTTCTTGAGATAGGCCTGGATTGCATGTATTTTCCTCTCAGGACTGCCTTCGCTGCGTCCCAAAGCGTTGGATTGTTGTATTTTCATTTTCGTTTGTTTCCATATATTTTTTGATTTCTTCTCTAATTGCCTGGTTGACCCACTCATTCCGTTAGTCGGGTGTTCTTAACCTCCATGCTTTTGGAGGTTTTCTAGACTTTTTCCTGTGGTTGATTTCAAGCTTCATAGCATTGTGGTCTGAAAGTATGCATGGTATAATTTCAATTCTTGTATACTTATGAAGGGCTGTTTTGTGACCCAGTATATGATCTATCTTGGAGAATGTTCCATGTGCACTCGAGAAGAAAGTATATTCTGTTGCTTTGGGATGCAGAGTTCTAAATATATCTGTCAAGTCCATCTGATCCAGTGGTCTCATTCAGGGCCCTTGTTTGTTTATTGACCATTGTGTATAGATGATCTATCCATTTCTGTAAGTGGGGTGTTAAAGTCCCCCAGCATTTACCAAATTCTTTTCAATAAGGTTGCTTATGTTTATGAGTAATTGTTTATATATTTGGGGGCTCCGGTATTCGGCGTATAGACATTTATAATTGTTAGCTCTTCCTGATGGATAGACCCTGTAACTATTATATAATGTCCTTCTTCATCTCTTTGTTACAGCCTTATAATTTAAAGTCTAGTTTGTCTGATATAAGTATGGCTACTCCAGCTTTCTTTTGGCTTCCAGTAGCATGATAAATAGTTCTCCATCCACCTCACTCTCAATCTAAAGGTGTCCTCAGGTCTAAAATGAGTCTCTTGTAGACAGCAAATAGATGGGTCTTGTTTTTTTATCCATTCTGATACTCTATGTCTTTTGGTTGGGCGCATTTAATCCATTTACATTCAGTGTTATTATAGAAAAGACGGGTTGAGAGTCATTGTGATGTCTGTATGTTTTATGCTTGTAGTGATGTCTCTGGTACTTTGTCTCACAGGGTCCCCCTTAGGATCTCTGTAGGGCTGGTTTAGTGGTGACAAATTCCTTCAGTTTTGTTTGTTTGGGAAGACCTTTATCTCTCCTTCTATTCTAAATGACAGACTTGCTGGATAAGGATTCTCGGCTGCATATTTTTGCTGTCTAGCACACTGAAAATCTCGTGCCAATTCTTTCTGGCCTGCCACGTTTCAAAAGAGAGATCATTCATGAGTCTTATAGGTCTCCCTTTATATGTGAGGGCACGTTTACCCCTTGCTGCTTTCAGAATTTTCTCTTTATCCTTGTATTTGTGCCAGTTCACTATGATATGTCGTGCAGATCGATTCAAGTTACGTCTGAAGGGGGTTCTCTGTGCCTCTGGATTCAATGCCTGTTTTCCTTCCCCAGTTCAGGGAAGTTCTCAGCTATTATTTCTTCAGTACCCCTTCAGCACCTTTCTCTCTCTCTTCCTCCTCTGGGATACCAATTATGCGTATATTATTTCTTTTAGTGTATCACTTAGTTCTCTAATTTTCCCCTCATACTCCTGGATTTTTTTATCTCTCTTTTCTCAGCTTCCTCTTTTCCATAACTTATCTTCTAGTTCACCTATTCTCTCCTCTGCCTCTTCCATCCGAGCTGTGGGGGTTTGCATTTTGTTTTGCATTTCCTTTAAAGCGTTTTTCAGCTCCTCGTGACTGTTCCTTAGTCCCTTGATCTCTGTAGCAAGAGATTCTCTGCTGTCCTGTATACTGTTTTCCAGCCCAGCGATTAATTTTATGACTATTATTCTAAATTCACTTTCTGTTATATTATTTAAATCCTTTTTGATCAGCTCATTAGCTGTTGTTATTCCTGGAGATTCTTCTGAGGGAATTCTTCCGCTTGGGTCATTTTGGATAGTCCCTGGTGTGGTGAGGACCTGCAGGGCACTTCCCCTGTGCTGTGGTGTATACTGGAGTTGGTGGGCGGGGCCGCAGTCAGTCCTGATGTCTGCCCCCAGCCCACCGCTGGGGCCACAGTCAGACTGGTGTGTGCCTTCTTCTTCCCCTCTCCTAGGGGCGGGATTCACTGTGGGGTGGCGTGGACCATCTGGGCTACTTGCACACTGCCAGGCTTGTGATGCTGGGGATCTGGCGTATTAGCTGGGGTGGGTAGGCAAGGTGCACAGGTGGCAGGGGGGGCAGGCTTAGCTTGCATCTCCTTAGTGATCCACTTCAGGAGGGGCCCTGTGGCAGCCAGAGGGAGTCAGATCCTCTGCGGAGGTTTGGCTCCGCAGAAGCACAGAGTTGGGTGTTTGCGCGGAGCAAAGCAATTTCCCTGGGCCGGGAACCGGTTCCCTTTGGGATTTTGGCTGGGGGATGGGCAGGTGAGATGGCGCTGGCAAGCGCCTTTGTTTCCCCGCCAAACTGAGCTCTGTCGTCCGGGGGGGCTCTGCAGCTCTCCCTCCCTTTGTCCTCCAGCCTTCCTGCTTTCCGAGCAGAGCTGTTAACTTATGACCTCCCAGGACGCTAAGTCGCGCTTGCTGTCAGAACACAGTCCGTCAGGCCCCTCCGCTTTTGCAAGCCAGACTCAGGGACTCTGTTTGGCTGGTGAGCCGCCCCTCCGCCCCGGCTCCCTCCCGCCAGTCCGTGGAGCACGCACCGCCTCGCCGCCCTTCCTACCCTCTTCCGTGGGCCTCTCGTCTGCGCTTGGGTCTGGCGACTCCATTCTGCTAATCCTCTGGCGGTTTTCTGGGTTATTTAGGCAGGTGTAGGTGGAATCTAAGTGATCAGCAGGACGCGCGGTGAGCCCAGCGTCCTCCTACGCCGCCATCTTCCCCTCGAGAGCCCGTATGTTGCTTTTAAAAATGATATGGAAAGCGGTATGTATTGCTTTAAAATTATAGAAAATACATAAGAAAATGAATTATTAAGATAATTGCAAAGAAAGTAGCTCGTAAATGTTCTTATTATAAAAAAGAAGTGGTGATGTGCCTTGGTGGCTCAGTCAGTTGAGCATCAGACTCTTGATTTGGGCTTAGGTCCTGATCTCACAGTTGTGGGGTTGAGCCCTGCGTCGGGCTCTGTGCTGACAATGCAAGACCTGCTTAAGATTCTCTCTCTCTCTTTGTCTCTGCTCCTTCCCAGCTTGCATGCACATATGTGTGCACTCTCTCACAAAGTTAATAATTGAACATTAAAAAAAAAAGGAAAGAAGTGGTGCTTATGTGACATGATGCTGGTGTTAGCTAACTCCATGGTGGTAATCACTTTGCAATATATAATTATATCGAATCAATGTGTGGTATACTTTAAACTTACACAATGGTGTGTATCAATTATATTTCAGTGACACTGGAAAAAATAAATATAAATTAATCAATATACTGAAACCTGTCACAAAGTGGATAGTTTAAAAACATAAATTACAATATTATGATTTGAGTTTGATTACTAATTGATGACATACGTAGAGAATTGACTGTTATAAACTTTGATAACAGGGGTCAGCAGACTTTCTCTGCAAATGGCCACATAATAAATATCTTAGGTTTTGCAGGTCAAGAGATCTCCATCACAGCCACTCAAATCAGACGATGTAGCATATAAGTGGCCAAAGACAAAATGGAAGCAAATGAGCCTGGCTATATTCCCATAAAACTTTGTTTACAAAACAGTTAGTAGGCTAAATTTGGCCTGCAGACCATAATTTGTTGATCCCTGTATAAAAATATTATGTGCCAAGTTATAGAGTTAAAGAATATTAAAGCCAAGGGAAAGAAAATGATTATCTAAGCTAAACTTTCTCAATTTGTAGATGTTTCCTGAAGAGACAGAAGCAATATTGGACAGTGGTGATAAATAAGAACTTAAGTTTTAAGTAGACTGTGATTTGAGTTCCAAATTACTGAACCTCTCTAAGCTTTAATTTCCTCATCCATAAAGTGGAGATAATAATAACACTTCATAAAGTTACAGAACACTTAAGTAACAATTTAAGTTAAAAGCTTAGCTCAAATTCTGGCATATAAAATTTACTCATTAAATGTTGCCTAGTATTAATATCTGTGGTCACATGTTGACTGGTGGAAAAGTCAAGCACCTACTTCAATGTTGCTGGAGCCTCCTGACATGGCTTTAACTGAACCATAACTACCAAATTCAGCACTGGGAAAAGTGGTGAACAAAGCAGATGAGGTCTCTGCTCTCACTGCTCTGACTTCATAGCAAGTGGAAGGGAGACAGAATATAACCATATAAATAAATATGATAATTTCAGATAGTAAAAAGTTCTCTGAGTAAAATGAAACAGTGCAATGAGATTTATAGCTACTGGGTGGGGTACAGGTAGAAGTGGGGTTTACTCTAGATTTGTGCCCACCAATAAGGTAGCTATTGGCTAATAGAAAGATAGCAATGAAGTTGGGCAGGTAGAGAGAGAGAGAGAAAGAGAAAGAAAGAGAGACAGAGAGGAAGGAAGGAAGGAAGGAAGGAAGGAAGGAGAAAGAAGAAAAAAAGAAAGAAGAAAAGAAAGGAAGGAAGGAAGGGAAAGAAAGGAAGGAAAAAAGAAAACAGGCACATAGAGATAGAAATGATAGAGACAAAGATATACATAGTGATGGCCTCTCTGAGGAGGTGATTTTTGATCGGAATAATGAAAAGATGCGAACATGAAAATCTCAAGGTGAGATTCCAGGGGAGGGAAGAATAAATATGAAGGCTGAGACTGGAACAGACTTAATGTGCTGGAGGGACAGCCATAATGAGGGATGGGAAGGGCTGGGGAGATAGGGAGCAGGTCATATAAGTTCTTATAAAGATTTGGTGTTTAAGCTAACAGCAAAGGAAGTCACTGGGGATATGTTAAGTAAGGGAGATATTTATCTGATTTACATATTTAGAGATAAATATGATACCTATGTGGAGAATGGACTGTTAGGTGGCACAACAGAAGTATGGGATCTTATAGACCATTGTAGGTAAGAGATAATGGTGGCTATGGATGGAGGTGGAAAGACAAGAAAACATTTAGATTATATTTTGAAGGTAATATTGACTAGATATGCTGTTGAATTGGATGACTAGAGGAGAAAAAAGAATATTAGGGATTATAGTTGATTTTTTGAATGGAAGTGGTAATTATGATATAGAAGTTAGAGCAGAGTTGGGGGGAGAAAATCAAGAGTCTGATAGACATATAGTTAGTTTCTTGTGGCTGCTGTGACAATGCACTACAAATGTGGTGACCTAAAACAACAGAATGTATTCTCTCACAGTTCTGGAGGGCAGAAGTCCAAACTCAGTTCCAATGGGCTGAATCCAGCTATCAGCAGGCTCACATGTCCTTTGGAGGCTCAATCCCATTTTCCTACCTTCCAGCTTTCAATGGTTTTCTGGCAATTACTTGGTTCCATGGTCACATTGCCTTCTTCTCTACTGCGTGTCTTTCTGTTCTGCCTATGTATATTTTTTCCTGTCTCTTCTTATAGGACACATGCATTTTAAGTTCCACCCAGATAATTCAGGATAATTTTCTCATCTCAAGATCCTTAGCTTAGTGACATCAGCAAAGACTTGTCTTTCTCCAAATAAGGTCATATTCTTAGGTTCTGGGGATTAGGTGGGGCATCTTTTGGGGGAGGGGGGCATTTTTTTCAGGTATTACCACAATACCTGAGAGGAAGGACTAGCTGAATACATGCACCCAAAACTGGAAAAGTTTTTAGGAGGTAAAGAGTCATCAGTTCAGTATGAATTGAAGAGTTGTCAGTGCATGGATGGCTTGTGAGTGTCTTGGGACAGGTACGATCACTTAGAATGGAAGAGGAGGCCTGAGCACTGGCCCCTGGAACATTCCCAAACTTGGCAGTCTGACAAACTTGGCAGTCTTGTAGTCTGACAGCTACAGAATGGCAGTCTGACAGTCAGACAGCCTGCAAAAAAAAAGAGGAGAAGGATAGGGGAAGAAACTGGAAGACATGGGGCCGTCAGAATCAAAGTAGAAAAATATTTTAAGGGATAAGTCACCCAATGCATCAAATGCAAATAAGAGATCAATTAAGATGGGATGGAGAATCAACACATTGCCTTTGGTAAAGAGTAGTTAGTGAGTGGAGAACATAAAATTCTAGTAAATTGGTGAAAAGGAATGGGAGTTCTATTTTCTGGCAGTATGGTGTTTCTCAATAATCTGACAACCTCACAGTTTAAAAAAAGAACTTGAAATGTTTGATAAAATATAGCAAACATCCTCTTCCACTATATGGCAGAACTCACAAAAAAATCATAGAAGTCCTCTAGATCCAAAGCAAAGAGGAAGCTGAAAGCAGAGGGTGAAACCATCTACAGAAGTTCTGCTGGTCTGGAAGTATTTGTCATCTGAGATGCAGTCTTTAATGGCACTGGGTTTTGGTGTTTGAGACACATACCTAAACCTGCTTTGAATGTGATTTATGGCAATACTTGCCTTCCAGAAAGAAAGATGACCATAGAAATTTTCCAACTTGATTTAGGATCTGGATTTAAAAAAATATCCTGGACAACTTTAACCACAGTCCTATTCACAAGTGTTGGGTTTTGAATTTATAATATTGTCCAGGGCAGTACATGCCAAGCCAAGAAATTAATAGAAGTGGTCCTGGAACAACTCAGGTTAGTGGAACAAGACTAAGAAACTGGACAGTAATGGTATGCCTTCAACCCAGAAAATATAGAATTTCTAATCCTAAATACAAGATTAGAATCCCAAGAGAAACAAGCCACCATGCTGAACTGCAGAGGGAAAATCAAGAACAAAGTTGGACTCCTCAGACTTTCAGATAATGAAAGCTGATTTCATACTTTATTTCTTTGATTATTTAGCTTTAAAGAAATAGTACTAAAAAGCATAAAGAAATAAAATGCTGAGTCAAATGCATGAGAAAACCCAATGCTAATCAAAAAGTACAGATTTGAACAAAGCACCAAACAAATTTAGAAACTAATATATAATAATTGAATTTAAAAATTCTGTGGATGAGCTAAAGAACATGTTAAACCTAGCAGAAAAAACAAATAACTAAATTAGAAACAGAACTGAAGAAGTCACCCCTAAGGAAACAGACACAAAGGACAAAAACTCTGAAAGAGAGATTAGGAGATGTAGAAGAGTGAATGATGTATCAGTTATCTACTGCTGCATAACAAGCCACCTGAAAACATAGCAGTTTATGACAACAACTAGCTTATTTCTCATTTTGTGAGTTGGATGGGCAGTCCTGTCGCTAGTTCCCGCCTGGACTCATACTCACCTGGGAATATCTTAAGTACTGATTAGGCTCAGCCTGGAAAATTGGGATAGCTGAACCTCTCTCCTCATAAAATCGTCATCCCCAAGATGTCTAGATAAGTTTCCTCACATGGTAGTGGAGTGTTCCAAGGACCAAACTGTCATACTCAGTGCATTATCAAGCCCTCTTATGTCATATTTGATAATATCTCATTAGGCAAAGGAAGTAACAAGGACACACCCAGAGTCCAATATGGAAGAGAATAATCTTGGAATATTGAGAATCATGTCAGTAACATTTATTTCAACTGAGAAAGCCTAACATGCATCTCAATGGAGTTCTAGAAAGATTGGAAAGGATTGACAAGAGAATGGAGAAGGGCAACATTCTAAGAGTTAGTGGTTAAGACTTCCCAGAATTGACTATAATATATATATATACAGACTTGGAATATTCAACTAATCCAAAATAATCTCCATCTTAACCCACAATATAAGGTGTTAGAGAAGCCAAGTGAATATCTTGAAATCAGCTACAAACAAACAAACAAACAAACAAAAACAGCTACAGAATGAAGATTATCCACAAAGGAATAACAATTGGATTAATAGTTAACTTCTCAACTCTAATGATGATGTCAGAAAGTAAGATAGTATTTCAAAAGCTGAGCCAAAATAACTGTCAACATAGAAACCTATATACCCAATAAACCATCTTTCAGAATAAAACTAAATAGAGATTTTCAGAAAGTTGAAAACTGGCAGAGTTTGCACATAAGTGACTATCAATAAAGGAAGATTTGAAGAATATATTTAGGAAAAAGGAAGTGACTCCAGAAAGAAATCTGAGATTCAGAATCAATGACAAGAGAAGAAATTGAGAAACACAGGCACATCTAAACTCACATTGGCTATAGAAAACAATAATAATGAGGCCTAGTCTGGAGGGTACAAATACAAGTAAAACGGTAAGTTGAGACATGAGACATTAAAGCATACAGATGTTCTTGTGTTTATCAGAAGAAGAACAAAAATGCTGATATAGTTTTAGTATTTGTTAGGTGTAAGCATTTACCATTTAGAAATAACCACTAGTAAACTAGAAAAAGAAACTAAACAAGGGTATATAATATTTCACATGAAAAAGGCAAAGGCTGAAAGGAGGCAGGAGAAGAAAAAAAATCACAGAAGAGGCAAGGTAAATATGAAAGGTAAAATGTGTATGTATCAGTAATTTAGAGATATATAAAGTTTCATTCAATACAGTGATAAAGGGAAAAGAAGGAAGGGAGGGAGGAAAGGAGGGGCAAAAAGAAAGAAGGCAGGCAGGCTTTACCTATATGTTATTTAACATAGACACTCCTAAATATAAGGATGCAGAAATATTAAAAATAAAGGTATGAAAAGGTATAAGCCAGAAAATATTAACAAACATAGCAGTTTTAATACCAGCTTTGATAGGTTTGTTTTTAAAGGTCTTATCCTTAGGGACAGAGAGGGAAATTTCAGAGTAAGTGACAAAATTCATAAAGAAAACAAAAGAAATTCCAGTCTGGGGACATGTGGAGGTGCTGGGGCAATGGCTTGCAGAGTGGACCAGAAGGCTCGTACCCTTTCCCACGAATCTCCCCCTGCGTATCTTCATCTGGTTGTTCATCTGCTCCACTATAAGCTTTGCCATCACTCATAGGAAGAAAAGATTTGAAACTCTGTAGCACCATATACAAGGAAGTCTCTTCTTAAATCTTCCAGCCTTTCGGCTATTTAGAGTGAACATTGTATACCTAGAGATGAAAATGCAGATATAGGGAGTGACTTCAGCAAAATGGCAGTATGAGAATTTCTAGCACCCATCTCCTAGCAGGAATGTAAATTTGAACAGCAATCCATGGACAAAAATAACTTCATAAGATCTAGATTCTTGATGAGGAATGACAGAATCTGAGTGAAGCATAGAAGAAAAGATGCAGTGATAACATAAAAAAGAAAGATTCATACTATCTTCCTCCCCCGTTCCCCCAAACCAAGGCAGTGCAGCACAGAGACTCCCTCCCTGTGGAGGAGAGTGATGTGAGGTCCCAACTTCACCACAGGCCCCTTTGCTGGCCCACCCCAGTATTAGGCCATGTCCTACAGCCCCAGGTGGCTTCCATAGCATCAGGCTCCCAAGGGGCTTCCACGAACCCAGGCCTCTGGTCTACCTTTGTGCTTAAAGGCTTCCATGGCCCAGGTGGCTTCTGGGACACCAGGAACCTCCTGTGGCCCCAAGCTCCTAACTGGCTCCCATGAACCCATGCTTTTGACATATCCCAATGCTGTCTGATTCCAGAGGCCCTGGGTAGTTCCTGTGACCCCAGGATCCCAATCAGCCCCCATGAACTCAGCCTCCTGGTGAGCCCCCAGAGCCCAGGCTCCCAGCCATCCCCAGCATCAGGCTGATTACCATGGACCCAGGCTTTTGACCCCCTCTTGCACCAGGCTGACTCCTGCAGCCCCAGGTTCCCAGCCCACCTCAGTGTCAGGCCAGCACCTATGGACCATGACTCTAAACCAGCTCTTAAGGATCCAGGCTCTTGACCTGTGCCAGTGTTAGATCAGCCCCTGCAGACCTAACTTCAAGGCCGGCCTCCAAAGCCACTAGTTACAGGCCAACCCCTGTAGCCCAGGCTCCAGTCTAATCTTAGTACCAGGTGGGCCTTCATGGCCCAAGTCTCTAGGCTGTCTCCTGCAAAAGTAGCCTCCCAACCAGTCATAGTATTGGACTGGCTTTTGTGGATCCAGATGCTGGGCACATCCCAGTGGTCCTTGGCACCTGTTTGTCCCCATTAAACCCAAGGTTGAGGCTGATCCTTGTGTACCCAAGCACCAGGCCTGCCCATTTGCTGACCCAGGAACCAGACTAGTCTGTTGTAGGACTCCTGCAGCAAGCCTGGTAGCATAAACCATCAGATGGTTCACCGAGAATCTCCAAACGGGCTGACTGGTGCAGAGGACTTGAATAGACATTTTTGCAAAGATGTACAAGTTGCCAACAGATACATTAAAAGATGCTCAACATCACTAATCATCAGGGAAATGCAAATTAAAACCACAAAGAGATATTACCTCACAGTGGTTAGAATGGCCATCATCAAAATAGATAAGAGATAGTGTTGGGGAGAGGGAGAAAAGATAATCCTTGTACACTGTTGGTTAGACTGTAAACCACTATGGGAAATGGTATGAAGGTTCTTCAAAAATTAAAAATAAAGCCACCATATGATCCAGCAATCCCACCTCCACATATATTCATAGGGAATGAAGTCCTGTCTCAAAGAGATATCTGTACTTCCATGGTCATCACAGCATTATTCACAATCGCCAAGACATGGGATCAATTTTAGTGTCCATCAACAAATGACTGGATAAAGAAGATGTGATGTATATATTGTATGTACAATGGA
This sequence comes from Lynx canadensis, assembly GCF_007474595.2. Classification (NCBI taxonomy): domain Eukaryota; kingdom Metazoa; phylum Chordata; class Mammalia; order Carnivora; family Felidae; genus Lynx; species Lynx canadensis. The sequence goes on along the minus strand of NC_044307.1, from coordinate 131,683,725 downwards.
ATATTGTTCAGCCATAAAAAAAGAAGGAAATCCTGCCATTTGTCACAATATGGATAGACTGTGAAGGCATATACTAAGTGAATAAGTCAGACAGAGAAAGACAATACCAGATGTTTTTACCTATATACGGAATCTAAAAGAGCCAAACTTAAAGAAATAGAGAGTACGATGATACTTATCAGGGGCTGGGGGAAATAGACAATGGGGAGATATTGGTCAGACTTGATGATCTAAGATGTTGGTACAAACTTCCAGCTATAAGATGGATAAGTTCTGGAGGTATAATGTACATCATGGTGGCTAAAATGAACAATTCTGCATTACATAATTAAAAGTTGCTAAGAGACTCTCAACAATAGCCAAATTATGGAAAGAGCCTAAATGTCCATCAACTGATGAATGGATAAAGAAATTGTGGTTTATATACGCAATGGAATACTACATGGCAACGAGAAAGAACGAAATATGGCCCTTTGTAGCAACGTGGATGGAACTGGAGAGTGAAATGCTAAGTGAAATAAGCCATACAGAGAAAGACAGATACCGTATGTTTTCACTCTTATGTGGATCCTGAGAAACTTAACAGAAACCCATGGGGGAGGGGAAGGAAGGAAGAAAAGGAGGTTAGAGTGGGAGAGAGCCAAAGCATAAGAGACTCTTAAAAACTGAGAACAAACTGAGTGTTGATGGGGGGTGGGAGGGAGGGGAGGGTGGGTGATGGGTATTGAGGAGGGCACCTTTTGGGATGAGCACTGGGTGTTGTATGGAAACCAATTTGACAATAAACTTCATATATTGAATAAATAAATAAATAAATAAACATATTGAGAATTGATTCACTGACCAAAAAAATAAATAAATAAAATAAAAGTTGCTAAGAGAGTAGGTAGTTTTTAAACAATTTGCATTTATTTTTATGTGGATTTTTATTTTATTTACTTTTAATAATTTATTGTCAAGTTAGCTAACATACAGTGTATACAATGTAGTCTTGGCTTCAGGAGTAGATTCCGGTGATTCTTCACTTACATACACCACATCCAGTGCTCATCCCAACAAGTGCCCTCCTCAATGCCCATCACCCATTTTCCCTGACCTCCAACCCCCAACTCCCATCAACCCTCAGTTTTTTCTCTATATTTAAGAGTAAGGGAGTAGATCTTAAATGTTATCACCACACACACAAAAAGGGTAATTCTGTGAGGGGATGGTGATGTTAATAACCTTATTGTAATAATCATTTTGTAATATATATGTGTATAGAATCATCACATGTACACTTCAAATTTTTGTAAGTTATATGTCAATAATATTGCAAAAAGGCTGGACAAACCACAATAATTTAAAATGTGTAATCAGCAGTTAACATCACTTCAAATATATATTCATAGAATTAAAGGGAGAAATTAACAAATAAACTATAATTTTGGAAATTTTTATACTATTCTCTGTAATGGACAGATAAAGCAGAAGAAAAGTTGGTAATGTATATAAGATTTAATGAGCTTGTCCTATGGATATAGAGGATCTCAGGTTAGAGATTACACATTCTTTTCAAGCACATTTGAAACATTTAGGGAAAAGATGACCACAGATTTTATAGAATTAGTATCATAACATCCAAATACTCTGATCACAATACAATTAAGAAATATATTTGTTACAAAATTACTGAAACAATAAATATATCTGAAAATTAAAAATTTACTTCTGAATAATTCGTGGGTTAAAAAAATTGTAGGAGAAATGGAAAAACACTGAGAACTTCAATAACAAAATACAATCTAGCAAACCTTTTGAAAAACAGCCCTAGTAGTCATTATAAGAATGTTTTAAAATTAATGCACTATTACAAAAAAGAAAATGAGAATAATCATGAGGAAAGTAGAATGAATAAAGCAATAAAGATAAGTGGAAATAAATGAAATTGAAAACAACATTCACAGAGAAGATGCACAAAATTAAATGCATGTTCTTTCGAAAGGTTGGAGAAGCACTAAACCTTTGAGAAGGCTAATGAAGAGAAAACAGAGAAGCCACAAGCGCATATTTGGAACAAAAAGATGTATATAACCACAAATAGAGGAGAGATTAAAAAGATGATAAAGAATGCTAATTTTTTGCATTTACATATTTGAAAGTTGCCAAGGGCATCCTAAAAAGTTCTCATACCAAAAAAAAAAAAAAAAAAAAGTGCTGTGATAATGTATAGTGAGGGATGTTACCATATGGCTTATTGTGGTGATCATTTTCCAATATATACATAATATTGAATCATAAATTGCTATAATATTATATGTCAATTATCCTCTACATAAATAAATAAATAAATAAATAAATAAGAGGCATCCTCATTGGATGAAAGTTAGTTAAAGGAAGGAAGGAAGGAAGGGACTGAAGAGGAAGAAAGACTGACATTGAGAGAGTTAACATGAATTGTCTTTTATAACAAATAAATTGAAAGAGCAAAGGAAAGACTTTCAACTACGTTATACAGCTCCCGTCAAAGTCCAGAGTTGAGTCTATCTAAAGTAAACAATATGGTCATTTTCCACATTAAAGAGCTTCAGGAAAGTCATTTGAAATATCAAACAAAACAAAACAAAACAAAAACAAAAAAGGGGGCGCCTAGGTGGCTCAGTCGGTTAAGCATCCCACTCTTGATTTCTCTCAGGTCATGATCTCATAGTTCATGGGTTCAAGCCCTGTGTCAGGGTCCGTGCTGATAGTTTGGAAACTGCTTGGGATTCTCTCTCTCTCTCTCTCTCTCTCTGTCCCTCCCCTGCACTCGCTCACCTTCTTTTTCTCTCTAAATAATAAATAAATAACTAAAAGAAAAGAAATAAAAAATGCTAAAAAACTTCAGGACAATAATTTTGGAAACTAAAAGGAAGTAAATTATTTTATAGGAAAATATGACTTGTAAAAGCTAATTCCAAATTAAACTGAAAATCTAAGAAGAATTCTAATCATTAAAGATTTTGAAAAACAATTTAAATCTGCCAATAAAATCACACCACCCTATGACTTTTATTGATGATCCCTAGCAATCATTCAGTTTATAGCTATTTCCAATCTGTACAAACTCTGCCAGGGAATGGAAGAAGACAGAACACTCTGTAACTCATTCTATGAGAATGGTGTATCTAATTTTCTCATGCAAATATGAGAAAAAGGCATGCATGAAGGAAAGGAAAATCACAGGCAATCTCACTTATGATCATAGATAAAGACATTTTAGCAAATAAAATATACAATGTTTATTTTAAAAAGAATTCATTACAGCTGCTATAGACCAAATGTTTGTGTCCTCCCCCAAATTCATCTGTTGAAACTTAAACCCCAGTATGACCGGGGTTGGAGATCAGGTCTTTGGGTGGTATATGAAGGCAAACCCTCATACACAAAACTAGTGTCCTTATGAAAGAGGTTGTGGAAAACTTTTCTGCTCCCTCCACAGGTGAGAACACCATAAGAAGACAGCTATCTATGAACAAGGAAGCGACTCTCTCCAAACACCAAATCTGCCGGCACCTCGATCTTAGATGTCCAGCCTCTAGAACCATGAGAAACAAATTCATTGTTTATAAGCCACCCAGTCTATGGCCTGAAGAGATTAAGACAATGGCAAAATCTGGGTTATTCTGGAAGCTCTACAATAGTTAAACAGAAGAGTAAATAGTGTGAAAAAATATAAAGGACCCATATAATCAGCAGTTGGTAGTAGAAAAAAAAACACACTTCATAATAACAACAGACAACATAATGTCCATTATCAGAAGAATAAATAAATTGTGACATATTTATTTGATAGGATAATGTGCCACAAATGAAAATGGTGGAATTGGAGTCCATGTACCCATACAAGTGAATTTCACAAAGATAATTTTGAGTAACAAGGGAAATTGATAAAATATATAAAGTATAATATAATTGTTGTAAAATCTAAAAAAATTCTATATTCCTTTAGCAATGCATACCTATTATTAAAAGCGAAAATAATGTGTAGGAAATGATTTTCAAAAAACAATTTAAATACTAAAAACATACTCAGTATTATGGTTACTTCAGAGGCCATGAAGGTAGGAATATGATCAAAAGGAGTTTCATATTTTAAAATATGAAAATAAAAGAGACGATAAGTGGACTTTCATTACATTAATCGTTAGTTATCTTTTACATTTGAAATATTATTAGTGTTAAAATAAAATAAAATGGAGACCAGGTTTAAAGATCCTCCAGGCAGACAAAACCAGTTAAGCCGCGTAAGCAAAACTTAGTCTAGCTTCTTTCATGGAGGTAAGCAAAACTTAGGTTATTTCTTGGAAATACCTCTGATATTCATAAACAAAACTGAAGCCATCTTCCTCAAAAAAATGGCATAAGATAATCATTTTAAACAATCCCCTGCTGTCTGGAAATTCCCATTGTAATAACCAATCTTTGTGAAAGTTGAGCGTCTTCCTCACTTACACTTTATAAGCCATCCTGTAACATCATACCTGTGACCTTCATACCAGCTTCAGGTTCGAAGTATCCATGTTTGAGAACAGTTTATTTCTCACTCAATAAAATATTTATATCAAGGAAAGCTCTCGGAATTTTCTTTTGGCATTAGTGTACAAATTCTTTTATGAACGAGGCAAGGTAGGGAATAGTAAGGAGAATAAATTTGATAGTCAATGGACTGTATGCCCTAATAAATTTGAAACCTTGTCAGAATGGAAATACTAGGAAAAAAGGATCTGGAAGGATAAGAGATGGAAGTTAGAAGCCAGATGCTTGAAACTAAGTTTTAGAAATGAACGATTTAGGGTCATAACAAAATCTGTAATGCATCTTAGCACCGGATGGTTGTGATATGGAGACAAAGATCATTGCTGCTGAGGAAATCACAAAACTACAAAAACACTGTTAGATAAATTCTCTCCTTTGGAATATGAAATTGGTCAGAATTATTTTTTTAATGCTTATCTATTTTTGAGAGACAGAGAGAGACAGAGCATGAGTGGGGTAGGGGCAGAGAGAGGGAGACACAGAATCTGAAGCAGGCTCCAGGCTCTGAGCTTGAAATTGGTCAGAATTATTAACACAACCAAGGAGAAGAAGGTGAGGGTCCAGTTTTAATGTATTCCTGGGTAAAGTCTGTACTTCAAGGGAGGCAGTGTCCCTGGGGCGGGGAGGAGGGCACAGCTAAATTCAGTTAGAGCTGATCCTGAAGCAATGTCCAGAAAAGAGACAGAGGCTTGCCAGAGGCAAATGCTGTTGTTACTGTGTTCTACCAAGGGCACAACCCAAGTGTGTGGGAAGGTGAAGGAAGGTGAGGTGGGCTGGAAATCACCAGGGCAGACAGTATATTCAATGGTGTGTATATGGGATATCTAGGAATCTTGAGCATCTAACAGTTACTGTGAGGCATGGTGGGAATATCCCTGGAGGTTTTACAGAAAGGGAGGCAATGGTTTAAGTTAAACAGCAGGGTATTTAGAGGCAGAAGATAAATTTTGACAGCTCAGAATTCAAATTTCTCTCCCTTCGTCAGTCGCCTGTCATCATTTCTCCACATGACGCTCCACTCAGATCAATCCCTCTCCTTTGTGCCCTCTGCTTCAACTATTGCCCTGATACCCCTTTTATTTCTCCATGTAACTGTGATGGTCTTTCAGAGCTTAGTTTTTCTTTTGAATTCCTGACAGCGTCTAGCAAAGTGCTGGATGAACAGTGGATATTCAATAAATATTTGATTGATTGAGCTATAAATTTTATTTGTCTAGGTTATAACCAGTACTCAGACACTTGAGATATAGGTATAAATTGGAAAGCAAAGGATCTGAGCTTTTATTAGAAACTTTTTCATGTTTGAAAGAAAATTGTGGCTTGTAAAGGTTTTGCCATTACCCTTGTTTCCTCCCCAGCTCATTGCAATCTAAGATTTATAAAAACATAAGTAGTTGCCGTGGAGACAATTGCTGGGCACTGGAGAAGCCATTTGGGAATAAAAGCAAGAACTGCTATAATATTCAGCAGTAAGATTTTACATTAATCCTTTTGCTTTCAATAGTAAAACAGAAAATAAAATACTGAAAAAAAAATATGGAGTACTGCGAACTTGCTCTCCTTGTTACAAAGCTGATCATCATCTGATAGATACCAACAGACACTATGCTCTATTCAGATGTTGAAATAATCCCGCATTGGTTGGAAAAGAGCCACTGCTCTTTGCAGTCTACTGAATGCTACCACATGTCCTCAGGACCCTGTCCCTGTCCCAATGTCCTCTGCAGCTCCTCACGACCCAGCAACTAAAGCCTGACAATAGAGCAGGAGCTCAGCACTACGGCTGTAGCTGGAATACTGGACGTCAAACATGGTGAATCTACCCGCTATAAGATATAGTAAATACCATTTTTTACCATATTTATCAGAGTTATAAGTTGGTATCCTACAGACCTGATTTGTGTGCCCCTCCCAGGGTTTTACATTCTTCTAAAACTATTAAGTGGCTTTTAAAACTTCAGTGGTTTTGGGGCGCCTGGGTGGTTCAGTCGGTTGAGCGTCCGACTTCGGCTCAGGTTATAATCTCACAGTTTGTGAGTTCGAGCCCCGCGTCGGGCTCTGTGCTGACAGCTCAGAACCTGGAACCTGCTTCGGATTCTGTGTCTCCTTCTCTCTCTGCCCCTCCCCCACTTGTGCTCTGCCTCTCTCTATCAAAAAAATAAATCTAAAAAAAATTTTTTTAAACTTCAGTGGTTTCATGTAATAACCCATAGTTTTAGCTCCTCTTGAAAAATTGGAAGTACTAGTGATGACAGGCTTTCATTCCAAAAATATCAGGGGAGTAGAGCAGTGATTGTCCCCTTTAAACACTGTATACATTCTCGATCCTCAGGCTCCACCACGTCTCCCTGTTGACCCAGTGGATAGCACCTTTTTTTTTTTAATGTAGGCTTCATGTCCAGTGTGGAGCCTAACGTGGGGCCTGAACTCACAACCCTGAGATGAAGACCTGAGCTATGAGATCAAGAGTCAGGTCCTTAGCAGACTGAGCCACCCAGGCACCCCTGGACTGTACTTTTCTATGTTACCAGTTCCATGCCCTGTTCTACAATAACCCCAAGTCACACTGTGTTTGGTTCTCGACTTGGGGGTCATTTGATGTGACACCAGCTCAGTTCAGTGTGTCCATCTCTTGCATGCGCCTTTGTTCCTTGTAGTTATATTCTAGAACTCAACTCCCTTCAATTCTAACTCAAGATGGTGTGATGCAAACTTTGCAGACAAGATAACCTTGTCTATGGTGCCTAGATTCCTAAATTTTCACAGAAAAAGATCTAGATTTGGGGAACATCATGGACATTAGTCTTGGTATTTACCCACAAGAAAAGATGGGAACGAAATGTTGAGACCTCTGCCATGTATCTTTGCTCGGTAAGTGAAAAATTAAATCTTCTACAGGAAAACTTCTGCTAGCAATTATGCTGCTATTTCTGGGAAGAAAGTGCTCCAGCAGGGACAGCCCCAAGGTTCATATCTGCTCACCTGCTATTTCCTCCCTTACCTGTGACTACTACCTGCCAGTTTGTGAATTCACAGATATACCTATAAAAAACAAGAGGGGATGTTCTAACACCACATTTAATCAGAATCCTTGCCTCGGTTTTCTGTTGCTGCATAACATACCATCCAAAACTTAGATGCTTTAAATAAGTGCTGTTGACTTGCTCATGCTTCTGTGGTTCAGCAACTTGGGCTGGTCTGGCCAGGACCAATATTCATGCCATCTCAGTCACCTAGCAGCTCAACTATGGTCTAAGATGGCCCCTTGCACATCTTTGGAAATTGCTGGGGAATGTGGGAGGGGGCACTGGCTTCTCTTCCACGTGCCTGGGCCAGGCTTCTTGACCTAGTGAGCTCAGAGCAACATTCCAGGAGGGTGAGAACAGAGGCTTCAGAATTCTCAAAATGTCACTTCTGCCACATTCTACTGGCCAAACCAAGTCACAAGGCTACCCAGACTTAAAGGGTGCAGAAGTAGACTTCAACTCTTGATGGCAGGAGCTGTGAAGTCATGGGTATGTGTTCAGGAGTGAGAATAGTTATTACCACCCTCTGTGCAAATACTCTACCACTTTCCACATTATAACAGAAGGAGGAATTATAGCAGAAAGACCTCAGGAATTTGTTAGAATCATGTAACACACATTAGAAGTCTCTAGTGAGATAGAAAATGTAAAGATAAGGGGGACTGGAGAGGAGTTCTAGTTTGGAATTCATCAGACAATCATGAGAGTGGAAAGGGAGAAAGAAGGGAGAAAGGTGGGGACAGAGAGTGGAGGAGGGGATGGTGGAGGTGGGAGGGTCTGAGAAGGAGAAGCCCCATGCAAAGAACCGCTTTCTGGAGAGAGCCATCCACTAGCTGCCACAGCTCAGCCCAATCTAACTCTCTCCCTCATTCAGTGCTTAAATCCCAGGCTGTGTTTTCTAATCCATCCATCCCCTCCAGTCTTATTCCAAGTGTAGGATCTCCTCATCTCAGATCAGATTACTACGATATTTTCCAAACAACTCCTCCAGGGTTTCCTCTTCCGGTACATCCTGTACATCACATCTCCTTGGCTTGGCTATTTTAATATATTTTTATTTCTTTCTGAATAAGTAAAGTATGCTCATGTTACAAAATTCAAACACTACCAAAGTTGCACAGACAGAAATCAGAAACTTGGAGAAGTTAGATGACTGTCTTGTAATGAGTAGAGAGCCTGGACTTGACACAGGCTGACTGTAAGCCCATGATCTTGACCATGGCACTGTTGGCCTCTAGCGTCAGGGCTCCTCATCTGCTCTGCCCACAGAAAAGCTAGAAATTACATTTTCTCAGGGCGCCTGGGTGGCTAAGTCAGTTAAGTGTTCGACCTTGGCTCAGGTCATGATTTCAGGGTTCATGGGTTCAAGCCCCACATTGGGCTCTGTGCTGACAGCTCAGAGCGTGGAGCCTGCTTCGGATTCTGTGTCTCCCTCTCTCTCCCCCCACCCCCATGCTCTGTCTGTCTGTCTGTCTGTCTCTCTCTCTCTCCGAAAGGTGAATAAACATTAAATTTTTAAAAAGAAATTACAACTGATGAATGGATAAAGAAATTGTGGTTTATATACACAATGGAGTACTACATGGCAATGAGAAAGAATGAAATAGGCCCCTTTGTAGGAACATGGATGGAACTGGAGAGTGTTATGCTAAGTGAAATAAGCCACACAGAGAAAGACAGATACCATATGTTTTCACTCGTATGTGGATCCTGAGAAACTTAAAAGAAACCCATGGGGGAGGGGAAGGAAAAAAAAAGAAAAAAAAAAAAGGTTAGAGTGGGAGAGAGAGCCAAAACATAAGAGACTCTTAAAAACTGAGAACAAACTGAGGGTTGATGGGGGGTGGGAGGGAGGGGAGGGTAGGTGATGGGCATTGAAGAAGGTGTCTTTTGGGATGAGCACTGGGTGTTGTATGGAAACCAATTTGACAATAAATTTCATATAATAAAAAAAAAGAAATTACATTTTCTCTCAACTAGCAAAACCAGTAAGTCGACCCTGATTAGCAAGTGAGAAGTGTAGACCTGTACCTCTTGTCTAAAAAAATGCAGTATGTAGAAGCAGTCAGCACTGTCCCTGTCACAGAAATAAGAAGTTATGGGAAACAGATACCAAACACGACTCCTTCTAAGACAGAGTCATACTTGTATACCTTGTCATGCCAGTGAAGTCACTGAAATTGAAAACAGAATTGAAAACTGGACGTGACCTGCATCAATCAGCATCCCAGGAGTCAGTATGGAAGGTGGGCAAGGAGAGGAGGAAGATTAGCACCCAGGGAGAAAGGAAGGTTCCCTGGCTTCTGTCCCCATGTCTAGCCTCCTTGCTTGAAAAGTTGCCTTGGATGAGAGAACTCTTCCATTCGTGTTCCATCAACTCTGTTGAGAAAAGAGACATAGGAAGAAGTATAACCATTTCATTTCAAAATCTCAAACCCACAGCCTTTGGGTAATGCATCTTGACATATTCATGCTACAGACAGCACATGGAGGGTGTATGTTTGTGTTTGCTCACACAGCATTTGCTGGAGTGTGCACGTTGCACACAGAACATTTACCAGCTCCCCTTTCCGCAGTGTCCACCTGCAAGAGACTGTTGAGTTTTAAACACTGGAGCTGTGACAATATGAGAAAGAGGAAGGTCATCCTGCCCAGTGGACTGTTCAGAGCCCATTACAAAGCCAGACAGACTTATCTGAAGCTGGGCTTTCCAGCTGTTCTCCACTCTGCTAAACCTCCGTAACTCTTTTCTATTTACCACACAACATCTTGCGTAAAATGTTGCTTGCGTATTTTTCGCAGTTTGGAGCTCTTCTGTAGTAAGAGATACTTGTACCCGGAAGGATACATTTTACCCACTTTCTGAAAAACTCATTAGGGTAATTTCTGACCCTGGCTTTTAATCAGTCACCTGAGCCACCGAGGCTAGTGGGAGGTGGATGGATGTTCCTGGGGCTTGATGCAGAGAATTTCCTCTAGCCATTACAGCCAATATAACATTAATTCTTAAAGCTAAAGTTGGAGTCCGTTTCCTCTTGTCAGAAGAAAATCTTTTATCTTCTCCTTATCCTTGAATTTCATAAATAGACCTCTCTGGAAGCAAGTCCTCCAAGAACACTTAGGTGAAGTTAATTGGACGAGAGGAGAAACGTGGGAATGCTTTTTCTCACACATCACTCAAAATCCTTCTGATTCAACCACAAAAATTACTTACCTGAACACTGAAGTCTTTCCCCATTAATGTGGGTAAAAGGAAGGACATAAAAGTCAATGAGATTGCATTTTGCTCAGAAGAGGCTGTCCTCGCAAGTCTCAAAAACACCAGACCATGCATCTTCATAAGTCGTCCTTCCTGTATATGATCTAATTTTTCAGAAAACAAGTTTGCACAAGAATTGTAAAACATGGTTTGAATTGTTAGGTATACAATGTAATACAAATTATCTGCTATTTTATATATTATGCCTAAAAAGTAAAATTTTACACTCTCTTCTTCACTGTGTGTGTGTGTGTGTGAGAGAGAGAGAGAGAGAGAGAGAGAGAGAGAGAATGTGTGTAAGGGTGAAGGGCTAAGTTTTTTGTACAGAATTTACTTTCTGTGTCTTTAGCAATTACAGTGTGACTGTGGAAAGCAAAATCATGACACCCCAGGTCCCTGCTCCAGCAGTGAGACCACAAGGCAAAGGCAGGCCTGTCCTAGAGCCAGGTTCCTCAAAACCAAGGACTCGTATCAAACTCCAGGTAAAGAAATATAAATTAGACCTTTCTTTGTTCTATGTTGCAACATTATAGCAACCTTTGCCTTATGTTATACGTTTGGCTTATAATGACTGGACAGTAAGCACACTTCTCAAACAAAATATCATTTGAATGAGGGAAGGAAGGAATGAGAAAGCCCCCCAAGCCCAGTTCTTGACTCACACATTCCTCTGTCACAAACCTGTGTCTGAGGCAGCTGACAGAGATGAACACTGTCCTGATGAGTCATTCCCCTGGGCAGCCCCACAGAGAGTAGACCCATTTGTAACCAAATCCCTGCAGTCACTGGGAATCAGGTGTAGTCTCTTACAGACTAGCGAGGCAGTAATGGCGAGACAGCAATAATGACCCTGCTCTGTTCATTCCTTCGAGTGAGACCCCTGTGATTGCTTTCAAGAAAGTCTCTGTCTCTGCCACTGAAGAAGCAGGAGTACAAACAAAGAGATTGCTGTGAACATGTCATTAATCAGTATCAATACCCGTCACTCAAACCTCCCAGGTAATTCCTGCCCCATTTGTCAAAAATGTATATATTATTTTCTCTGATATCGTCAGCTCATGTATCAGGCCTGAAAGCACTCAGACAAGCAGATAAATGATGTTCTGCTGAAATTGGGAGACGCACCCTGTTAGTCTCTGTGACTTCCGTGCAGAATTGTCTCCCACCCAGTCCTCTGGGCACAGCTCCTTTCTGGAACAACAGCCTGGATTCCTTGTCAAAGGTCAATGCCCACTTGACAGGAGAGATGCTGTTTTTAAGATTTATTCTGGAATCCAGATGGCAAGTACACATTTAAAACAAGGCTTGTTATTTCCACAGCACGTTTTCCCAAGGGGGGCTTCTAGGTTTTTTGTAGGAATGACAAACTGAACACGTACCTGACTCATTTCTCTGGCTGTGGTTTATTATGGGGGAAAGTTGGTGGCTTGACCAAATCAGCAATGCTGTGAGGTCTGTCAAGAGATGTTTATGGATTATCTAATATAAGTAAGGCTGTGGAAAGTCTGCATGGGTTTCCAAGCTTCACTTAGATTCTGAGTAAAACAGAGAATTTGAAAATGGAACTATCCAGAAAAATCTGGGTTCTGTGATCTTTGCAAGCCCACACTGCATGTCAGGAAATGTTATTAAAACCTGTTGTTGGGGCAACCGGGTGGCTCAGTCGGTTGTGTCCAACTCTTGGTTTCTGCTGGAGTTGTGATCCCAGGCTTGTGGGATTGAGCCCTGTGTTGGGCTCCACACCGAGCAAGTAAAGGAATGAAGAAAAAAAAAATTGGTGCAAAATGTTTGCAACACCATTGTCAATCAAATAAGTGTTTTCTTTAAAAAGTAAGTAATATAAGGGTGCCTGGGTGGCTCATTGGTTAAGTGTCAGACTTCACCTCAGGTCATGATTTCATGACTTGTGAGTTCGAGCCCCACATCGGGCTCTACACTGACAGGTCGGAGCCTGGAACTTGCTTTGGATTCTGTGTCTCCCTCTCTCTTTGCCCCTCCCCTGCTCACACTCTGTCTCTCTCTCTCTCTCAAAAATAAATAAACATTTAAAAAAATGTTTAAAGTAAATGATATAAAATACTTACTAAGAGTCCCAACTTGGCCACCAACACACCAAACAAGTTGGGTGAATGCCCCTCCATCTCTGAGTTTTGGTTTCCTCGTCTGTAAAGTCAGGCTGCTGGAACAGAATGATCCCATTACATCTATTGCAGTAGGAACATCTATGATTTTGTGATTCTACCTGAGACACTCTTCCATTAACACTTAATTTCTTTTAACAGAAAACAGATAATAAGCATCAAAACAGCAAAACACATGTTTTGTCTTTCATCGTTAACATACATCTCTGAACACTTAAATCCACAGTATGCCAAACTGCATTACATAATTACCATGCAGCATCTACTGGTATTGACTACAAGTGCTATCTTTTGCCAAGAGTCAGTTTCCAAGAATAATTAAAAATTCTGACCATTGAGGGGCGCCTGGGTGGCGCAGTCGGTTAAGCGTCCGACTTCAGCCAGGTCACGATCTCGCGGTCCGGGAGTTCGAGCCCCGCGTCAGGCTCTGGGCTGATGGCTCAGAGCCTGGAGCCTGTTTCCGATTCTGTGTCTCCCTCTCTCTCTACCCCTCCCCCGTTCATGCTCTGTCTCTCTCTATCCCAAAAATAAATAAACGTTGAAAAAAAAAAAATTTAAAAAAAAATTCTGACCATTGAAATCTTTACAAAGTGCACGCATCAACCACTAATACTCATTCTTATTTTGCTGGGATTAACTTACCTCTCGTCTTATTATCATAATTGGTAGTAATTCCCTTGTTCTTCCCTAGCTGAATAATTCAATGAACCTTTGGGGGAACATTAAAGGAACTGGTATTTTCATAATGTAAGTAGAGGCTGAGATACAGCTGTTAATTACTTTCTGGAATATGAAGCAACAGATGATGACCAGCTATTTTTCATTTCCACAAAGAACAAAGAAGGAGTAAAGCAGCAACAAGAAAGTTTGTGATAGTAAAAGAAGACGTTCTGATCATTGTTATTTTGTAGAGGTTGAAACCAAGAAAATTGGCAAACTTATTGTTCTGGATATATTTGAAAATATGGCAGATCTATTTTGGGTAGTTGAATTGAACAACTTCTTGAAAATGAGACAGATTAACTTTTCTTCTAGTCCTATTTGAGAAATGGTAGGAAGAACGCTACCTGTTCTGCCTTAGGTCTTCCAGGATCACTTCTCCGTAATTCCAGATCTTGGTATCTTCAATAGGCAACCAACAACATCTTTCTATTTACTTCTATAAATATTGACTCTATTTCTGAATTTGTATCCTAAATAACAGTGCTAAACATAGTTTCCATTAAACTATGTATAAGCTCAGCCACATCAAACACCCACGTATATCCCCAAGGAAATTTGGAACAGACTATCTTGCTTCAGCATTTCCAAGGAAATTTGGAACAGACCTATCTTGCTTTGGCATTTCCATGGAAAAGGTTTCTGAAGCATTTTGGCACTCCTTTGGGGTTTCATAAGCAAAAGAGGAATGGTAGGATTGTTATCTATTGCCAGATTCTCTGCAAGTGGGGGAATGGAAGAATGGGCTAAAACAGGACTTGGCAATAATTAAGCAATAAATTAATATTAATAATTGTTATTTATGTATTCTTTCCTACAGTCCTCACAACAAACCCAAAGCCATACTCTCAGAAATGTTCTCACCTAGGATTGCACAACTAGTAAATAGATGAGTAAGGACTTGAATCCAGATAAATGTCTGTATTTCAAAAGTGTTAATGAGAGGAACAATCATGGGCAACATTTTCAGACAGATGATTTCTGGTTTGGGTCTTTATGTATACATTTCAACTGCATTCATTTATCTCACCCTATTAATTGAAGATGAATAGTTATTAGAATTTCAAAGTGGTGAAGAAAAAGTGGATTCATTAAAAAATGATATTGGAAAGCCATCTAGGAAAAAACAAAACTAAGTTGGATCCTTTCCTGTTGCATTCAAATTGTTCAAAGATTTTAATATAAGTAAGAAACGAAACCATGAAAGTAATTGAAGAAACAGGAAGGGGAAATTTAATAATCTCAAAGTAGGGAAGGTCTTTCGAAGAATAATACAAAACTCAGAAGAAATAATAAAAAAGTATGATAAATTAGACTTTGCTAAAAATAAATTAAACATGGCAAAACCATGATAAGCAATATCAAAAGAATGCCAACACCTGGAAAAAATTGCAATTTGTATCATAATCAAAATTTTCTAAAATATGAATAATGTCTACAAATCAACATAGAAAAACATGCCATGACAGGATGTTGATAATGGGGGAGGCTGTGTTTAGGGGGGTTAGGCTAGAGGGCATATGGAAATCTCTGTATCTTTCACTTAATTGTTTTTCTTTCTGCTCAATTTTGCTCTGAACTCCAAACTGCTGCAAAAAATAAAGTCTCTTTAAAAAAAGCAAAGCCTACAACCATCCAGTAGAAAAATGGACACAGGATATAAAAAGATAGCTGACATGAAAAAATTTAAAATACCTCTTGAATATAAGAAAAGATATTTACTCTAACTTATAATAAAAGAGGAAAAAAACACCATAAAGACACCACATTTTGTTTATTAGGTTGGCAAACATTAAAAGGTCTTATTCATACATCATGTTGAAAAATGTGAAGAAAAGGATGTTATAACAATCCCTCACACATTTCTGAGTGGATTGGTACACCGTCCATATAGGGCAACTTGATAATGTCTCACAAAAATTTTAAATGCACACACTCCTTTTCTCCAGGAATTCATCATTCTGATATAAACCCATATGTGTGAAATTTTATATGTACAGTGTTATTCATTTTCAAATATTCATATTCATTACTTTTTGTGTAACAGCAAAGGATTGAAGATTCATATTCATTACATTTTGTGATAGGAACAGTTTGGAAGCATCTTTGGTGTCTGTCAATAGGAGACTAGTTAAATCAATTACCGTTCATTCCTAATGTTTGGTTTGTGGGGGGATGTTACTGCCATGCTTTTTTGACTTTCATCAAAAGGAGTTGTTCCTAAACATTCTTAATTTCTTGCTCCATTACTTGCCGAAGTGAGTTGCCTAATTAGTGAGTCTGAGTGAGAAATCGGGCCAGTGTAAGTGAGCCCGTCCATCTTTCCTTTCGGGATGTGGCTGCTTCACCAGGTCATGAGCCTTTTAGGGAGGGAGCTGTGTAGGGAGGCTTGAGGCTCTCTGAGCTGTTTATGACTGGATGGTAAGTCTGTCTAAGTTGGGGTTTCAGTATTAGGAAATTGTTGTGCATCTGGGCTACATTCTCTAGTATCAGTTTATCAGTAATACATATATTTTGCTGTCCATCTTCTTTGAACTTTGTCTTATTTTCTCAGTGAACTCAAAACTTGGGTAGGAAAGGGACAGCTGCCATTTACTGTGTCTCTCTTATACAGTGCATACCTTTGAATCCCATCCTTTCACCCAAATGAGAAATCTTTTCTGCGGAAGGTAGGAGATCATCTCCAAGTCAAATCGAGGGAGAAAACGCAAGGTGGAGAACACCATGTGCAGAATGTTATCATCTGGGTAAAAAGAGTGGAGGAGAGAATATATGTACGTCCACATCTACATGACATACCTCCAAAATGGTACACTGGAAACTGATAGCGTTGGCTGTGTCTACACAGTGGGAGAGGGAGGCTAGGGACAGAGAAGGGAGGAGATTTTCTGTGGTGTTGACTTCTGTACCTTTTGGAGTTTGAATACATGAGGGTATATGAGCATATGAGCTCATTTCTTCTGCACTACATGTTTTCAGAATTATCTTTCTCATCCCCGCTCTTTCTTACTCCCCCTACAAAATTCTATTTCTTGAGTACGGGTGTTAATAAAACAATATAATGACCATTCTTGTGCTTTCCTCTCCCCTGAAAACTAAGAAGTCCTCTTCCTGACCTTCTTTCCCCAAGAAAGACTCTTTCCACAAGGTTACTGGGACTTGGCGATTAAGAATCAGGAGACAGGGAGGGGCTGGTAACAAGTTCAATTGGAAAGGAGGCTGGCGGGGAGCTGACATTGTTTGAAAGAGATTGGTACAGATGAACTGGGATGTATGAGGAAAATAGGTAGGAGAGAAGTATGGACTTCTGGAGGTATCTCTGAGAACCTGTATCAATTCCATGCTTTTTGGGTTCTAAAAGGACCGTGTGGGTCACAGCTTCAATGGACTTAACAAATATTATGGCTTGGAGCTGAAAACAGCCATGATGGTCTTGCTGCCTTGGATGGCCCCAATATCACCATCCTGCAGACACATAAATCAGCTTATGAGGATTAAAACCCTCCCATAGATAGACTTCTACCAATTCATTTATAGAAAGGCATAGCCTATTACCTAAGCCACTAAGGAGTCATCAAACCACATATCTATTTTCTTTTCTTCCTAAAGAATATAATAGGGGTACCAATAGCCTTAGGGTATTGGTAGTTCCCAATGACCAGTTTTCTTCACCACCAAATACCAAATATTATTTGATATCTTGGGCAGCCACTCTGGACACAGCTAGTTTAACCAAAACCCCCATGCCCTAAGGCTCTGTTGGAGGATCCCCTCCCACAATGAGAGCTCACCTTAGACCCTTTTCCAAACCCACTGACCCTACAGTCCACATCTTTCCCACCCTGACTACTTTTCTCTCCCCCAGTTTAATCTCCAAAATGCTCAATTTGGCTATTCATATAAGACTTACATTTTCATTGATGGGACTGGCTTGCCATTTATATGTAAAATATAATACTCCACAATTCTTATGCAGATCATTAAGAAGCATTACATTGTCTTTGTTACAAAGACATGAAATCCTGTTCACATATTTTCAGTTTTCACAGTTTGTTGCTCACATAGCTCATAACTTGGAAATACACACACACAGGGAACCTTGGGCTTAAGTGAGATTTAGTAACACTGGTCCTCACTGCTAAGATCTGTTAGGGAGTTTGTCAGAGTCCTTGGGTTTCCAGCATTATCATTTGTTTCTATGACGATGGTGGTGATGGGAAATAATCACCAGCAAGGACTCTTATCCTCTAGACAGAGAGGTTTGAGGTATGAAGACAGAGCGGCGTGGAAATTTAATTTATAACTCTAGGGAAAAAATTTTGCCACAATAAATGTTGACTGTCATTCAGATACCTAAGCAGAAACAGAATTCCCTACGGAATAGAGACTGCTGTGAAATATAACAATAAGGAATCTTTTCTTAGACTTTTTATTATTATCTAGGAGAGCAGGAAGAACAAAGACAGCTTAAAAAATGATATGCTTTGGATGTCTTTCAAAGCTCTGATTTTATTTTTGGCTATCTCCCCTACTCATGGAAGTCAAATCATCCTAGCTAGACACTGTTTTCATTTGGAAGTGCTGCTTACAACAGGAAGATAGCATCAAATTTCTATTATACATGTACTTTTGAAACCTTATTGCAGTTTTCCTATATTTCGAAATCCACAGTCTTTCTTGCTCAAAGGAATCACTAATCCATTGAATCACTTATGGATTAATGAATTTGAGTCTCTTCATCTGCTACACAGAACTGTGTTCCACTTAATGAAATGTCACAGGTGAACTATCCTGTCTTCCCTAAATTTCAGAGAATTAGGGTGAATGATGGCAAATGAACACTTCTTCCCTTCTGTTCAAGGAAAGCTGCTGACACCAGGCCACACATCAGGCAATGCATATCAGTGCTCCCTCCTCTGATGCAAGGAAGGATAGGGAGCCTTCACCCGGAGAGAGAGTCCTGCAGCTGGGAAAGCTCAGAGTCCCTGCCAGTGGAGCGATCGGTCAGATAACCTAGAACAACAGTAACATTCCAGACTTGTAGCCAGAAAGGCAACTTGGGACAAGGAATTCTGCCTCTCTGAGCTATTGCCATCAAATACTCTTTTGCCCAGATTCTACCTAAAACCTCCAATGTCTTCTTGTTTTTCTTCCTTGGGATAATCCCTGCGTTTCCCGTTTCTTTGCAGCCCTCACATTTCAGATCGTGACTTCAACTTGGAACCCTGATAAGCTCGGCATTTAAAGGGCTAGGCAACATGTGGTCTTATTGCAAGTATGACACAGACAAAGGAAGGGGATATGTGCTAGCGGTAAATATTATAAGGAGATGACAGTCATAATCATGCTTTGTTCTATTTTCTGTTGTGATGAAAAATTAGACCTACTAAAATCATGACTCATCTTCTCAATTTATCCATCTGATTACAGAATGTTTGATGGTTCTTTCACATTCCCCACTGTGATGCATTCTGTTGTCCTCTTTGAGATTCGGGCATTAGATTGTGGGGAAAGGACAGGCTACAGGCACCTTCTTATGCCACTGGTATGGTTAAGAGTTTGAGTATGCTTAAGTGCTATTTTGTTGCTATAAACTCACATGCATGAATGATCCAGCAATGAAGTCTTGAAGGATGAGCAAATGCTACATCTTGGTTAGAAGACAGCAGCTGTAATCAGTCTCTGCTCAATTTGGCTGCAAATGACTAATGATTAGAGCAAGGTTATATTACTCCAAATGCAGGTCACTTCTTAAAGTTATGGCCTTGATTAATAGAAAGCTGCCTTGCCACTGTACTTTAAAGAACAAGATTGCAGTCCTACTAATTAAGGTGATGGTAGAAATACTCTGTGATTTAGCAATTCAGCTTATAAGCAAAGTGAGTTTGTAAGGGAATCCACACAGCCTCTTGGCTCATCTGCCTTTATACAAGTCAAGACACCAGGGCAGCTTTTAGGCATCCCTTGAGAGTCTGGAAATAAATTTGCCTCTGACAGTTTGAAAATCCACATATGGGATCGATTACCTGTGGGAGCAAATTCTAAGGGATTATCAATAGGTGACTGCAAAACTTCAAAAGTTGTGATCAGGCAGTAACTTCAGAATGATTAATCAGCCTATCTCAGGATGGCAAGAAGCAAAGACCCACTCGGGTTGCCTCAAATAAGGGGCAACTATTGTAAAGAATCACAGGGAAGTGAAGGATACCGGAGACCTTCTCAAGAGCCTCACAGAGATTGTAGACCCTGTAAATCTGCTCAGGAGTCAAGAGCCAACAGAACCTCTCTTATCAGAACCAGATGTCACTGCTCCTCTCCACGCTTTGCCATTGCAATGAGTTTACAATTCCATGTTTCTGCTTCATCTTCTAAATTGATTCTGTTCTCTCCTTATGCGGTGGTTTCTGCTTATGTGGAGGCTTTACTGCCTCGTGGCTTGCTGCCCCTCTTCATTGCTTCCACTGCCTTTTTGAAAAGTACCTTTTGCTTCCACTGACCCAGTGGCCAGCGTCCTCTGTGGGTGTCCTTCGGGTGCACCGCTCCTCAAGTGAGAGGATTTAAATAGGTTGGCCAAATTACTGGTGCACAGCATCTTGCCAGACAGGAGTCTCATATCAAGCTGCCTGGCAGGCCTCCAGCTACGTGGAAGCCTCTGCCTTTGGGTCACTCAGCCTTGTCCTCATCAGCTGTAGCCAAGGGAGCAGGAACATATGGTATAAAGATGACTCACAATGTGTAGGGGACATTTCAGAAAGGTGTAGCAGGTACTCTGAGGACAACTAGAAGACCTCTTTCTATGGCTGACCCGGTACCTCAGGAAAGCAGGGCAGGACTATAACTCAGGAAATGGAAGCCTGGCCAATTGTGTTGTGCTGCGTGAATAGACATATTTCCAGAGGATGAAAAGCAAAATTCCAGATCACAGTGGTAGTTTAATCCCTGTCCAGCAGGGGGCATACCCAGACAGGCAAGCTCAGGGGTCACCCAAAAACTCCATCTGTAGTAGAGATAACGCTGTTTCCTTTGAAGCCATATATTAACCTTCCTTGTTCTGAGCCCAGACATACCAAGCAGTCTTTAGATAAAGCCATCTTTATGCAGTCCGCATGCAGGACAAGTGTGAAGAGCTTTGCCAACATGAGTATGCTGGTATATCTAACCGTCAGTTTTATTTCTCATTATAAACAGGCATTCTGGGGTTGTGTGTGAGTGTGTATGGACATGTGTGTGTGGATATATTTCTATACGATGTGTATCTTTCTAGAAAATATAGACAGATTTATACAACATATACTATATAATATTTTATATTATATATAATATATAGTCTATCAATATATTCTCATATATGATAGAAATACATATATTATATATGATAGAAATATATAAATAGATGTAAACAGAATTATATAATTGTTATATGTTTCTATAATATATATCATATATTCTATTACATACATTCTATTTATATATACCTATCTTTAAAAATCTTTTTTTTTAAGTTTATTTTTTTATTTTGAGAGAGACAGAGACAGAGGGAGTGAGGGAGGGGCAGAGAAAGAGGGAGAATCTCAAGCAGGTTCTGCACTAACAGCGCAGAGCCTATGCAGGGCTCAAACTCATGAAATCATGAGCCAAAATCAAGAGTCAGACACCTAACCAACTGAGCTACCAAGGTAGCATATATTTTTAAATATATATTTAAATATATGCATATATTTTTAAATATATTTATATGCATGTATTTTTAAATAACATTTGCTGATGTGAATGTATCCCCAAGAGATAGGAAAACTCACCGAAATTAAGATTCTGGGCCTGTAAAGTTGAGGACCAGCCACGAAATATGATAAATGCCTCCAAGGTGAATTTCATCTTCTGGGGCTCTAGTTCAGATTCAATAAACCTTCCTTGTACTCTATACCTCTGCCCCACCACGAACAATAAACTTGCTATTTGGAACTTTAATACAAAGTACTTCTTTCCCAAGAGAATCCCATTAGTATCTATTTAATCATTAATAAGCATGATTTTGATTTAAGCAGACTGTTGGCTATTAACACTACCGGGTTCACAAAGTAAGGTTTTCAAACTGAGTTGAAGAATGTAATTGAGTGGAAGAAAAAAAAATGCTTAAAGATGTACTTAAGAACAATCTGAAATCGAGATAAATATATTATTATTGAGGATTATGGGCTCAAACTTGGCCGTTACCATCACAGTCTTCAACCTCTACTCCTGCCTCCTGTTCACAGGCACAGTGCACTTCCGTCACTGATAACTCACGCACACACAAACCGAACTTTGCCAGGGTGGCATGTGGGTGAGGACCGCTCCTCTCACACCTCATTGAGGATGTCAAGGCCACTGGTCCCTTGCAGTGTAAGTGAGCACAGTCTGGAACTGCACCATGTACAGCCTGCATGACTTCATGCATTGGTACCACATCTGCAGGTGATAATGTGAACTCTTAAATAGACTTGTGAGAGTGGGCGGAGAACAAAAGACAAGAAAATGATGGAGGTAATTCGAGGGGCAGTAGCTACCTTTGATATAGAAAAATACTCTTCTGAAATGTGACCATTGTTAGCTAGCTGATAATTAAGTTGTTAAAATAATTGAATAATTATCTTAAATTCCCTTGCCAAATGTTGTTGAGCAAAGGCTCTTTCATGTGAAGAATAACGTAAGCATTACTGAATAGAGTAATTTGAGTATTAAGACAGACGACAAAAAAAAAAATTATGCTTTGAGAACCTTACCATTAAGTTGTTTAGAAGGAAAAGATCAATTCTGGGGAAGAATGTGAGGGTATTCACATTATTCCAATAAACCTCATAGCATGTATTTTTGCTTTCAAGTGGGTGAGAAGGGGTAATATTGATGGATTCAGACTTGGGTGGAATTGAATATTTAAGTATTTTAGCAATTTCTAAATTACTGAGTCTGTAATTTAGAAATTGTTAATTTCCTTTGTTTTTCTTTACTAACTTCTGTAAGTAACCCAGAGCTATCACATACCTGTTTATAAAACACTTTACCATTTTGCTTTCTTTTTATTTGATTTATATAGGGTCTCAGCTTAAAGTACCAGTGTCTCTTCACTTTTTCTTTTGAGTTCTTAGAAAGCATAAAAGAAATATAATTATAGACAATTAGGGAACAAAAGACTCCACCGTACACACATTTACTAAAAGCAATCAGTGATGAAATGTTTAATGCTCAAGCTCAGAAAAAACCACAGTTGCTGACAGCATTCTTTAAGGTTCTGAAAGAAGTAAACTTCATAAGGAGGAAATATTGCTTTGTGCCTGGGGCCGTCTTGAGAGATGAACGGTAAATATAAGAACTCGCTCAGGGTGGGTTTACCTTTGGTCGGTAATTCCAGAAAGCACACTATATATCTTCATTCTCTGGAAATTGGCTTCTGTGAATTTCCAGTGTGTGTGTGTGCGTGTGTGTGTGTGCGCGTGTCTGTGTGTGTCAGAGAGGGAGACAGAGAAGGTGGGGATGGGGAGAGAGAAGGAGGGAGAGAGGGAGGCTAGTTACATGCAAGAATGTCTCACTTCTTTCAATCAGAAAAATCATTTTGAATATAAATTGTTTGATTGTGGGGGTGGTTAAGAGATCTTTTCTGCTTAAAAGTAGCAATTCTCCACCCCATTAATTCCTTATTCAAAGTTCTTTGTTTAAACACTGATGTTTGTCTCCTGCTCAGAGCTGCTGTTTTGGAAAGAATCCTGCCACGTTCATTAACCATTGAAGCATCCAGGGTTCTTGTTGCATTATCTTATTAAATGAGCGGTTATTTTTATGATGCATTATAAAAAAGCACAAGATCTACTTCCTGTCATGAAAGAAACCATACTGATTAAAAAACAAATCCGGCAGAATGGCCTCAAAATTTGATTTTGCCAAATTGGCAATGACTGTGAAAACTGTTAAGATTTCTGCAAAATAGCTTTAAGATGAAACCCCACCAATAACTATTATTGCAAGGTAGAACAGCACTAAAATAACCAGTGTGAGGAGAAGAATCTGGCAAGGCAGAATGGTCTGCATCATATGCTAAAAATGCTTAGAAGCATTTAAGGTGAGCATGAATCAGAGGACTAAGGAACATGATGTGAGCAAATTGAGCACATCTCCTCTCAACTGCCTTGTTCCACTCCCCCTTCCTCAACTATCTCCCTTCCAGTACAATCTCCATGAGGCCATAGAAATGTTTCTTCTTAGATTTTAGCCAGTTAAAACTCCTAGATGTTCCCTTCCTATTTACAGATGAAGTTGAAGCTTGTTGGCACCGTAAACAGGGCCCTCTGAGTTCTGATTTCTCTGTCTCTCCAGGTGATGGCCCGCCCCTAACCCCATGGGTCCCCCAACCCCTGCAAGTACTCTCCCCATCTCTGAATTTTATGCTGAAGTTCCTTCCTACCTTGTCTGCATTTCTTTCTTGGTCAGATTCAAGTTCAGAGATAATTTCTACAGGGATTCCTCCTGCAAGCGTATTGTTGCATTATCTTGTAATGGGGGGGGGTCATTTGGGAAGGTATCTGCTGGATGTGGGCATTTGGGATTGGGGTTATTGCCTTTAAGTTGTAGCTGCTGAAGCAAGTACACTGACTCTATAGGTTGGATGCTCATTTGGGTGACTTAAGGATGCTGATGGAAATTTTATGGTAGAGGGCGGTGAAGTCCTCTAGGTCCATCTGGACAGCAGTAACTTGCATAGCATTTGTATACATTTTTTTTCTTTAGTTTATTTATTTATTTTGAGAGAGGGAGCATGGGGGAGGGACAGAGAGAGAGAGAGAGAGAGAGAGAGAGAATTCCAAGCAGGCTCCACTCTGTCGGCATAGAGCCCAACGTGAGGCTCGAACTTACAAACCGTGAGATCATGACCTTTGTCGAAACCAAGAGTCTGACACTAACCCAGCTGAGCCACCCAGGAACCCCATTTTTATACGCCTTCTATTTAAGCTTGCATTTGAACCTCTTCGGGGCAGTAACTTTCTCATTTCTGTGTCCCACTGGCTATAGTGTCAGGCAGGAAATTTACTGAAGTACTCAGGAAATGCTGAACTGGATATTTTAGTTAATCAGAATAAGCATGTTTTGAATGTTTCACTCTTAATGAACAAAGACTAACTTTCCTGAGAAAATGATAGTGATTAATAAGTGAATCAGTTTTTAACATTCGCAAGGAACTTGATACATGCTTCATTTAACCCTCATGAATAACTTCAAGAACACAAATCATGGTATAACTGAAGCCACCATCAGAGGGACACAAGAGACTATTAGTTTTTGCCTAGCTCCCTCTCCCTGAGTCTGGTGTCATCCTTCACCTCTCTCCTTCCGTGCTGCCATCAGGCAAATGCTATGTCACGACCAAGACAGGTTGCATGGCTGGAAGCCAAGATATCTCACAAAGTGACTTTTACTACAGTAAATTCCCCCATGGTCCAAGGCTTGGCCCTTAGTCATAACAGTTAGAAATTCGGTTATAAAGGCTTTGTCAGAATCCTAATATTCCCCCTCAAAGAAACTTTCCCTGAATTCAAAAACACGGATTAGACATTCTTTCTAAATAGTCCCATAGGATTCCACATTTACCTCTGTCCAAGCTCTTAACTCTCTATATTGTTAATACCCATATCTGTCTCCCTTATCAGACTATCGATTTCTTGAAGTCAGGACTGGTCCTCTCTCCTTATCTATATCTCCCTGTAAGTAGGATGCCAATACATGTTTGATAAATAATGAATGAATGTGTGTATTCAGTTTGAAGATGCTTACTCTTTTGAGCAAATGTCACAAGATTCTGAAGTTTAAAACTATATTGTCGATTTAATAGTTCTCAGAAATATAGCTACTAAAGTGTGGCGACCTTCACTTCTTTGATCACAAGGTATGTGGCATTTGATCTGCCCATTTCCGAGATGACTGACTCTGTCAGGGCCACATTTTAGTCCTGTGACTCTTTAGTTTGTGCTCTCATAGCTGACCAAACTTCTATTCTCCTTGGCGCACTCGTTTCTAGATACATGTATACTTCCAGTCAAATTTCTATTGATTCTCAACAGCCTGGGAGTCATTCTAGTTCCTCAGGATGGCCTTGCATATTTCTTCCTGATCCACTACATGAAGGGGGTAAGATTTGGACTAAAATTGATGTCTTTTGCTTCCTAGTCCATACTGCATCTTTCATTTTAAAAAACATTTTGTTAGGGGTGCCTGGGTGGCTCAGTCAGTTAAGCGTCTGACTCTCGGTTTCAGCTCAGGTCATGATCTCATGGTTCATGGTATAGAGCCCCACGTCAGGCTCTGTGCTGACAGTGTGGAGCCTGGCTGAAATTTTCTCTCTCTCTCTCTCTGCCCCTCCCCTGCTTGTGCTCTCTCTCTCAAAATAAATAAATAAACTTAAAAAAAAACACATTTTGTTGAGGTATAATGCACATGAGAAAACTGTACACCTCAATGAATTTCTGTAAATTGGACAAAACTCTATAACCATCAACCAGACCAAACATCATCATATTCTCAGCAACCTGAAAATGCACTCACTCTCCCTTGCAGTCACTATACCACCCCACTTGAGGGGCATCCACTGCCTCCAGTTCTGAGCATAGATTGGTTTTCTCTAATTTTATGCTTTATATAAATGGGATTATATAGTATGCATACTTTTTGCATCTGTCTTATTTTACTTAACATTATGTTTATGACATTTACCCATATTGTTGTACTCATTTTCATGGCTATCTGGTATTATTCTATTTTATGAAAAGATCACTATTTGTTTATCCATTTGCTCTTGACGGGTGTTTGGATTGTTGTCAGTTTGGAATTAGTATGAATAGGGATGTTGGGTATTCCCTTCCCTTAAAATTCTGATCATATATCTCAAATTTTAGAGACAGAAACACAAATTCATTCCAGAATGAATCAAGCCAGTTATTTTTAAAATGTTGGTTTTACCTTAGAATGTCAAGGGTGGCATAATATTAAAAATTGTTGAATATAATTGGCAACATTGAAAGTCTAAATGAGAGAGGAGTATGATTCTCTGAAGAGATACAACTTGTTTTCAATAAAATTCACTATTGATTTTCTTTTTTAAAAAATTTTTAATGTTTATTTATTATTTTGAGAGAGAGAGAGAGAAGTGAGTGGGGGAAGAGCAGAGAGAGAGGGAGACACAGAATCTGAAGCAGGCTCCAGACTCTGAGCTTTTAGCACAGAGCCTGATGCAGGGCTTGAACTCATGGATCACAAGATCATGACCTGAGCAGAAGTCTGATGCTTAACTGACTGAGCCACCCAGGTGTCCTAAAATTCACTATTGATTTTCAATAAAAAACTGTTAGTAAACTAAGAAAAATGGGAAATTTTCTTACCACATTAAAGGGCTAGAAAAATCCTATAGCAAACATCATACTTGTTTGAAGTGGGAAAAAACATTGTCTTTAAGATCTGGAAAAAGACAAATATGATTTTTCTCACTACTATTCATTATGCTGAAGGCACTAGTAAACACAATCAGATGTGAAAAATAAAGTTGTCAGATTAATGAAGGATGTGTTATTATTCATAGATTATATAACAAAAAAATAAAAAACGACACCCAAAATATTAGAAATAATGGATGTGGAGAAAAGGGGACCCTTGTACATTTATTGGTAGGAATGTAAACTGGTACAACGACTGTGGAAAACAGTATGGAGGTTCCTCAAAAGACTAAAAATAGAACTATCCTATAGTTTAGAATATCTATTTCTAGGTATTTATCTGAAGCAAACATAAACACTAACCCAAGAAGATAATATGCACCCTCATGTTCATTGCAGCATTGTTTATAACAGGATACAGCCAGGATACAGAAATGACCTAAATTTCCATCAGTGGATGAATGAATAAAGAAACTGTGGAATGGAGTATTTTTCAACCATAAAAAAAGAGTGAAATATTGCTATTGTGACAACATGAATGGACCTTGAGGGCATTATGCCAAGTGAAATAAGTCAGACAGAGAAAAAGAATATTGTATCTTTCTGAAATGTGGAGTCTAAACAAACAAACAAACAAACAAACAAACATAAACTCACAAATACACAGAACAGATTGGTGGTTGCCAGAGGTAGGGATAGGGGTGAAAGAAATGGGTGAACTGTTGTTGGCTTTTTTTTTTAGTTTAATAAATGGAATATAAATTTTAAAAATAAAATAAGTAATAAAAATAAATAAGAATTTAGCAAGTTTGCTGGTTGTAATATAGATTTAAAAAATTGAATTTCAATAGATGAACAAAAGCAGGTAGAATATATAATTTTATTAAAAATATAGAATTTAAGTAGCATTAAAAATAAATCATCTAAAAGTAAATCTAAGAAAAGAACTCTTACAAAAGTAAATTTAAGAAAAGAACTCTTACATATCAATAAGAAAATGGCATGAAAATATTGACAAAAGCCTTGAGAAGGCATTTCATTGAGGAATTCTCTGTAGTATAGAAATACACACACGAAAACATGTTCAGTCTCATGAGTAAGCAAGGAAACGCATAGAAATTCACCAGAATCCATTCTTTTTCTGGCACATTCGCAAAAATTGTGTTGTCATGGATATGGAACAACTAGTAAACTTATGCACTGCTGGTAGTATATATATCATTTCAGAAAACAATTTAGCATTATCTAGTAAAGGTGATTTCGTGCAGTGAATGTAGCTCAACTATTCCACTCCTGGATACATACCTTAGAGAAAAACTTTGATGTATATAAATGTCTATCTACAGTAGAATGGAAAAAGAATTAGAATCATCATATGAGAGATTACTATATATCAGGGGAAATAAACACATTTCAGCTGCCTGCAAAAATGTAGATAAATATCAAGAACATAATATTGAACAAAAAAGCAAAGTTGAAGATGAATATATACCATATGATTCCATTTATATAAAGTTTAAAAACAGAAACAACTAAGCAGTCTATTCTGAAGTCATTGGTGCATATTTGGTGAGTTTATAAAGTAAAAATTTTTTAAAGTTTATTTATTTATTTTGAGAGAGACAGAGACAGTGTGAGCGGGAAGGTACAGAGAAAGAGGGAGAGAGAGAATCCCAAGCAGGCTCTGTGCTGTCAGTGCAGAGCCCAACACGGGGCTTGATCCCATGAACTGTGAGATCATGACCTGAGCCGAAGCCAAGAGTCATATGCTTAACCAAATGAGCCACCGAGGTGCCCCAAGTTTATAAAGTAAAGCAACGAAATGGCAAACACAAAAAATAGGATAATTATCACTGATTAAGGAGGAAAGAATGGGATGAGTTAAGAAAGGTACACAGAGAATCTGAAAGGTCACAAACAACAATGGACTTTACTTTCTTCATCTGCATGCTGGGTTCCTTGACAGGGCTGATATGCAGCTGGTACAAACGGGTAAAGCTGGACTAACACATCCTTACTAGTCCTAAAGAGTTGCTTCAAGGAGGCCTCTGAGTGTCCCGTCCAAGCACTTGCATTGCTCCGCCCTCTTAATTCATTTGCATGCAATTTAATTATTGAGATTTTGAGTGTAGACTGACTATGTTACTATTTGTTTTCTCTTTGTCTCACCTGTTTTATGCTCCTTTGTTCCTCTCTTTCTGCCTTCTTTTGGTAGTTTGTATTATTATCCCATTTTCTATTTTCTTTTATCGTTTAGGTTGGCATTCTTGTATATTTTCATTAGCGGCTATTCTAGAGATCAAAACACGCGTCAACTCATCACAATCTAACTCATACTAATACCTTACCACCCTTGCAGAGATGCTGAGAACAGTTTAACTCCTTTTGCCACACTCTCAACGTTATACTATAGCAATATATAATACTTACGCAACGTTATAATAGCAATAATATGTATTGCTATTACATATTTTGCTTCTACGTAAATTGCAAGCTCCATAAGACATTGTTGTCATTGTTGTTTTAAAGTTACCATTTTTAATTACCTGAATTTTTATCCATTCTTATGCTCCTCATTCTTCCTGTAGTCTTCTGTGTCTGTCCAGAATCCCTTTTCCCTCAGCGTGGAAAAGGTCCTTCAGTACTTCTTGTAGTGCGGGTCTTCTGATGATGAATTATCTCAGCTTTTGTCTGCTGAAAAGTATTTCTTTTATGGTAATTTTTAAAGGAAAATTTTCTGGGCAGAGGACCTGAATAGACATTTTTCCAAATAAGACATCCAAATGGCCAACAGACACATAAAAAGATACTCAACATCATTAATCATCAGGGAAATGTGAGTCAAAACCACAATGAGATAGCACCTCAGACCCATCAGAATGACCAGTATCAAAAAAGCAAGAAGTAACCAGTGTTGGCAAGGACGTAGAGAAAGGGGAACCCTCATACAATGTTAATGGGAAGGCAAACTGGTGCAGCCACTAAGGAAAACAGTACAGAGAGTCTTCAAAAACTTAAAAATAGAACTACCATGTAACCCAGTAATTCCACTTCTGAGTATCTAGCTGGGATAATTCAAAAAGACATATGCACCCTTATGTTTTTTGCAGCATTATTTATAATAGGCAAATTATTAAAGCAACCTAAATGTCCATCAATCTAAATAAATGTATAAAGTAGATGTTATATACATTACTTAGCTGTGAAATAGAAAGAAATCTTGCCATTTGCAATAACATGGTATGCTAAGTGGAATAAGTTAGACAAACAAAGACAAACACCATATTATTCTAATTTTATGTAGAATCTAAAAAACAAAACAAACAAACAACAAAGAGAAATAGACTCATACATACACAGAAAAAACTAGTGGTTGCTAGAGGGGAGGAGGGGAGATGGGCAAAATAGGGGATGAAGAGGTCCAAACTTCAAGTTATAAAATAAATAAGTCATGGAGATGAAAAGTACAGCATGGGAATATAGTCAATAATATTGTATTAACATTACATAGTTGTTAATAAATTGTGGTGACAGATGGTACCTACACTTAAGGTGGTGAGCATTTTGTAATATATATAATTGTCCAATCACTATGTTTTACACCTGAAATATAATGTTATATGTCAATTATAACTCAATTAAAAATAAATAAACAGGGGCACCTGGCTGGCTCCATTGGTTAACCCTCCAACTCTTGATATCGGCCCAGGGCATGATCTCGCAGTTGTAACATGGAGCCCTGC
Organism: Lynx canadensis; assembly: GCF_007474595.2. NCBI lineage: Eukaryota > Metazoa > Chordata > Mammalia > Carnivora > Felidae > Lynx > Lynx canadensis. Next base: position 131,652,828 of record NC_044307.1, on the reverse strand, counting down.
ACTGCACTCCTCCCTGAGTAGGAAACCTGCTTGGGTTTCTCTCTCCCTCTCTCTCTGCCCATCCCCTACTTTTGTGCTCTCTATCTCAAAATAAATGAATAAAAATAAAAAAAATAAACAAATTTTTTCACTTGTCATAGAATTCTAGGTAGGAAGCTTTTCTTTCAGCCTTTAAAGATGTCATTCTATTGCCTCCTGTTTCCATAATATCTGTGCAAAACTCAGATAAAACTTATTACTGATCCTTTGAACTTAATGTGTCTCTTTTGTTCGTTGCTTTTAATATTTTTATCAGTTATTATGTTTTTCAGTTGTATAATTTCTGTTTATTTTTTACAGACGTCAACTCTCTGGTGAAAATTTCCAAACTTCAGTAATTTTTGTTCCCAATTTCAATCTTTTTTTTTTCCAATAAATTACTTGCAGTTTATGTGCTGTAATGTTCTCTGGTTAAAATATTTAAGTACACGGTTTTGGAGAAAATTAGCAATCTTTTATGAAATCTGGAGGTAAAGCTCCTCATGGCTTCTTTCTCACTTACTCCAAATCTGTTTTAAGATTCTTGTTTCCTAAAAATTCTTTAAGTTTTGATTTATCTGGATGGGGGGAGGTTTCTTCACAGAAGGGAAACCCAAAGTATCCCCTTAATTGCTTAGACTGATGATATTACTTCAATATCATATGTATGTGACAGACATAACCTTCCCCGGTTCTCTTTACAACGTTATTCCTGACGTCTTTAACTTCAGATTTATCTTCCTAGCCTGCTGCTGAGATTATAATTTGATGGCAAACTACAATGTTAAACATATTATGGTTGAATCAAAACTCAGCAAAGGCAGCTTGATACTTTGTGAAAGGTGTGTTCTCTGGGAAAATGTGAACAAATGCTATAGATCAAATGTTTCATAAGGGCATGTCCCACTGGTCTGGCAAGCTGATGGATTCCTTGAGAGCAAGGTCAAGGCTCTAAATTCTCTTCAGCTCTTTTGACACTACGTAATATAGATCTTAGTATATATGAGAGGAGTTCAATAGATGTCTGTTGTAACTATTCAAAATTTGATGTGACAGGAAGAAGGTATTTCTACACCACTTCAGAATTTAAGACCAAGAAGTAACTGATTATCTACGAATTTAAATTGGTAAAAATATCTCAAGAATGAGATTACACCACATGTACTTTTAGAGAGAAACATTTCCAATGGCATCAGGTAAAGTTGTTGACAATAATTAAGCAGCCTCCTACTATATAGCACCTATCCTTGTACCCTTCTATAAGAAGACGCCAAGAAAGTGTGGTTTGGACCAATCATTCACTAAATATAGTTTTAAGAACAGTCAGCACAGAAGAGTTTAAGTTTTTAAAACACATTATATTGTAAATACCTGGTAGGAGAAGGAGTGTGTACAAAGTAATTGCAACTAGCAGATGTAACAGGCAAGCTGAAATGGCAGAGACTTTAGCATAATAAACATTTTGTTCTCAGTCAGTCAAAACCCAGTGCAGAGTTGGTGGCTAACTCCATCATAGGCTGTGCAGCCTAGAACATGTGACCTCAAGGTTACCAGGGCACAGCAGACAGGGATAGAGAAACTGGGAAATAACTTTAAGCATTGGAATTACTTTACACATTTTCCATTGGCCCAAACCCAGATATGAAACCTAAGCAACTACAAAGGAGGCCAAGAAATGTTAAGGACAATGAGTATTTGGTGACTTAACAGTCTCCTCCACAGGAAAGATAGGAGAGAATATCAATACAATGTCAAATTAATTGTTTGGCCTGGATGTTTAACTCTTCTATTATTCAAATAGTATATATGGGTATAGAAACAGAAATCTGACTGTGATAATAACAGGGGTTGCTGGGTTTTTAAAAGCAGACATTTCCCTTTATTCATTCAATAAGCATTTATTATTGGATGACTCTAAGCACAGAACCCTGTGTGACACAGTGAAGTAGAAATGAAGATAAATTGGTCAAAACATTTTCCTCAAGGAACACAGAGTCTAAGAGTGAAGATAAAGACAAGTCAGAGAATGTGTACTCTATTGTCATTTCTTTTTTTTAATACATTTTTTAAACGTTTATTTATTTTTGAGACAGAGAGAGACAGAGCATGAATGGTGGAGGGTCAGAGAGAGGGAGACACAGAATCTGAAACAGGCTCTGAGCTGTCAGCACAGAGCCTGACGCGGGGCTCGAACTCACAGACAGTGAGATCATGACCTGAGCCGAAGTCGGACGCTTAACCGACCAAGCCACCCAGGCACCCCTCTATTGTCATTTCTTTTGTCTGTCTTCACAAACTGCTGTGTTTTGCATTTGTTCAAAAAAGGAAGCTCAACTCCACTTCCAGGTTATATACCTCAGAGAAATGGAAACAGGATATCCAAAAGGTATCTGCATTCCCTTATTTGTTACATCATTATTCACAACAGTCAAGATATGGAAACAACGTAAGTGCCCATTGATGGATGAATGGATAAAGATGTCGTGCATATACACAATGGAGTATTATTCAGCCATGAGAAAGAAGGACATCCTGTCATTTGCCACATCATGAATGGATCTTAGGAACATACTAAATGAGATCAGTCAGACAGAAAAGGATAAATACTGCATGATCTCACTTATACGTGGAGTCTAAAAAAGCCAAACTCATAAAAACAGAGAGCAAAATGGTGGTTACAGGGTCTGGGAAGTAGGGGGATAGGAGAGATGTTGTTTAAGGGCGCAAATTTGCAACAAGTAGTAAATAAGTTCTGCAGATCTAACGTACAGTAGAGTGAAAAAGACAACAATGTTGGATTAGAATCATCAGACTTGCTAAGAGACTAGATCTTAATTATTCCAACTCCTAAAAAGAAATGATAATTATGTGGTATGATATAGGTGCTAATTATCCCTACAATGGCAATTATAATATATAAATATATCAAATCAACAGGTTGTGCACCTTAAATTTACACAATGTTATATGTCAAATGTATTTCAATTAAAAACCCACTTAAATGCTATTTCAAGTGCTTCATTTTTTTTAAAGCGGGAATTGTATTCTTATCGGCTTCTGCAGGCTAATGGTCAGCTGTTAAATTAGTATTAAAAACCATGAATATAGATAGCTGTAATAACTTTGTTTTCACGTGGTGGGAAAAGATTCTTCCAGTCACCTGGGCTCCAGTTTTCCTCCTGCCACTTACTAGCCCTATGACCTTCAGGAAGCCAGTCACCTCTAAGGCCTTTGGTTTCCCTACATTCAAAGATGTTCTCTAAGGTCGCTTCCTAGCATGGATTCCAAATTTGCTTTTCCTTTTAGGTTTGACTTCATTGTTTCTCCCATTCCTCTTCTCTTCCTACTCAAATGCCTTCCCCCACTTGTGCCTGAGCACCTTATTCTGGTGCCCCAGATGAGCTTGACATCCCCCAAAGAGGCTCAGTCTCTACACTCTGGACCTTCCTGACTCTACTGTAATATGCTCTTGTCCTATGGTCCATTCTCTTAGGCCCTATTTTTGGTTCTAAGGACTTAGCTAATCACCTAAACTAACAAGTATCTATGTGTTCATAAAGCTGTTGCTTTGTTCCAATCTCAAGTAACAGAAATGCTGGACAAGTGTAGTTTTGTGGAGAAACTTTCTTCCCACAAAGAGAACTGCTATGAGGGTAACTATGAGGTTGTTTGGTTGGTGGGATAACAAGAAAAACCTTGCATCTCTTGGCCAATCAATTGTCTGTGCCTATGACCAATGAGAGAAAGAAAGAAAGAAAGAAAGAAAGAAAGAAAGAAAGAAAAGGAAGGAAGAGAAAGAAAGAAAGAAAGAAAGAGAGAAGAGAAGAGAGGAAGGAGGGAAAGAAGGAAGGAAGGAAAGAGGGGGAGGAAAGGGAAGAAGGGAAGGTGGGAAGAAGAAAGGAAGTAGGGAAGGAGGGGAGGAGAAAGGGAAGAAGGGAGGAAGGAAGGGAGGAAGGAAGGGAGGAAGGAAGAAAGGAAGAAAAGAAGGAAGGAAGACATGTCTCTGAACTATTTTGCTATTGATAATTTCACAAGAGAATACTTCCTATGATATCCCCTCTTAAATAGCAACTCTCCATTTAGACAAATTAAAAACCCTCCTCAAATTACACTGGTTATATAACAGTGTGTAATAAAAAGGTACTGAATTTTATCAACTACTTTTTCATGTGCAATGAGCTGATCTTCTGGTTTCCTCCTTTATTTCATAACTGTGATGCATTATGTCAACTGATTTCTGAAAGTTAAGCCAAACTTGCATTCTGGGAACAAACCCAATTTTTTATATGTTCCTGTTTTTACATATTCCTAAATTTGATTTGCTAATATTTAGATTAAGATTTTTGCATTTATAATTTTCTTTCTTACAAGGTCTTTGTAGGTTTTGGTATCAAGGTTATGCTGTACTCATAAATAAAATTGGGAAATATTTCTTCCTTTTCTCTCCTTTAGAAGAGTTCATGTATATTTAGTGTTACTTCCTAATGAAAACTTTATAGAATTCATTGCTAAAGCCAGCTGAACCTGGAACTTTAATTTATTGCATGGTTTTCAATTACATATTTATTTTTATTATATATCTGAGTAGCAAGATTTTATATTCTTTGAATCTGTGGTAATAAGCTATATTTTTTCAAGGAATTTCTTTTTATTTCATTTAAATTTTTAAATTGATTAGCATAAGTTGGTTATATTTTTATTATTCTTTTAATGGATAAAATATCTGTAGTGTTTCCATTTTCATCCCTGGTGTATGCAATTCACATCATTCTTTTTCTCTTGATTAGTTTTCCCAAGAGTGTTTCATTTTTGTTACATTTTTCAAAGATGTAATTTTGGCTATGCTGATTTTCTTTGTTGCATGGTTGTGTTTTTTTATTTTATTGAGTTTAATATGTTTTTTTATTTTTCTGATTTATTTACATGAATACTTAGGGCATTGATTTTCAACCCTTCTTTCTTTTTTTCCTGACACACGCATTTAGAAAGAGAAATTTCTAAGCATGGCTTTAGTGGCATTGTGGATGCTGATATATCATATTTTCAGCATCATTTAATTAAACATATGTTCTATTTCCCATTTTAAAGTCTTACTTGATCTGTAACATGCAGAAAAGAGTTAACACACCAAACCTAACTGCTATCTATTGAAAGGACTGCTTGCAAGGTTGGCCGTTGACTGACATCTGGAAACTTGGATTTTGGAAGCTCTTATCATCTCCCCATCCCAGCTGACACGAGTGGTTCCCTCTGCCTAAAGTACACAAACAACATAGTTTATGCTGAACTATAGTCTATACTTTCCTCCTGGGAGTCTGGGATTTTGGTACACACCAGGCAGAGGCTGCCTTCTTGACCAGTGTCCAGTAAAACTCTAGTCACAATGTCTCTATGATTCATGGTTGGCAGCAGTTCACACATGTTGCCACAAGTTGCAGTTGAGGAAATTAAGGCATCCTGTGTGACTACACTGGGAAAAGATTCTGGAAACTTCCACCTGATTTCCCCCCATCCCCCCCCCTTTCCCTTTGCCAATTCTGCTCTGTATCCTTTCATGTAATACATCATAGCTGTTAGCGTGACTATATGCTGACTCCTCTGACTACTCACAGTGAGTCATTGACCCTGAGAATGGACCTAGCGATTTTCAATATGCAAGGGTTCAAGCATTTGGGAATTTCTCTCCTTTTTGTGCATTCGGTTCGCGTAATTGCACGGTTGCCAGAAAACATATGTTGAATGATTTCAATTTTTTGAAATTTGTGGAAACTGGCTGTATGAAAAGTTAACTCTGTAAATTGTCCACATGTGCTTGTAGAAAATATGTATTTTGAAGTTGCTGTGTGCAGTATTTATATATGTCCATTAGGTCAAGTTGATTTATTTCATTTTTCAAATATTTTAAATATTTACTTGTTTTCTTTGCTTGTTCTATCAGTTACTGCAAGAAATGCATGAAAAAGATATACTATGGTGGTAAATTTGTGTATTTTTCTTGCTAGTTGCATCTATTTTTGCTTTATATATTTTAAAGCTATGTTAGTACTTCCTTCAAATTTAGAATTGATATATCTTCCTGGTAGATTGACTATTATTTATAATGGCATATCTCTTCTTATCACTAACAATATATCTTGCTTTAAAGTCTACTTTACTAAGTAACCCAAGACATTACCTTGTTTTGTGTGTGTGTGTGTGTGTGTGTGTGTGTTACTGTTTTGCTTAGTGTTTTGCTTTTCACAGTATATATAGTTTCCTTTCTGTGACTTTTAATCTTTTTATGTCTTTATATTTAGGTATGTCTCTTATAAACAATATATACTGAAGTTTTGTTATTTTTATCCAGTCTGACAATACATTCATTGTAAATACTAATATTTTAAAATTTAAACTACTGTCATGCTCTTTGGATTACATTTGTCCCACTTCTTCTGGGAAATAACTATAATGCCATTATATAAAAGTATAGATATTCAAAACCACACTGTCAGAAAAGAGATTAGTTGGGTCCTCAAGGGAGGATGTGGCAAACTTTCTCTTAAAGAGCCAGATAGTAAACATTTTAGGCTTGCAGTTCATATGATGCCAGTAGTCAATTCTGCTAAAGTGGCCTCCAAACAGTCATAAATAATATGTAAATAAGCAGGCATGACTATATTCCCATAAACTGTATATACAAAAACAGGTAGCTGACTTGTAACCTATAGTTTGCCAACTCTTGTTCTAGAATCAATTACTTGGATATTTATTGGTATCCCATATGGTTCTTACATCCCTTTACATATTTTTGCTTTTTGTTCTCTTTGTCTTCAGTCTTAATATGTTTTATTGATTTGCTTGCTAATTCACTAATCTTCTCTTCTATGTGTCTAATCTATCGTTAAGCCATCTATTGTGTTCTTAATTTCAACTATTCTATATTTTGCTTATACATTTTACATTTGATGTTTTTACAGATTCCCATTCTCTGGTAAGGTTATACATCTTCTCATCTATTTCCTTTGACAAATTAATCATAGTTATATTAAAATTCAAGTCCATTTTTTTTCTTCCAAGATTTTATTTAAATTCAAAGTAGTTAACACAGAGTGTAGTATTGGCTTTGGGAGTAGAATTTAGTGATTCATCACTTACATATAACACCCAGAGCTCATCTGAGCAAGTGTCCTCCTTAATGCCCATCATCCATTCATCCCTTATCCCCTGCCCCCGCTACACATCCCTTCCAGCAACCCTCAGTTTGTTCTCTATAGTTAAGAGTCTCTTATGGTTTGCCTCCCTCTCTTTTATCTTATTTTTCCTTCCCTTCTCCTATATTCATCTGTTTTGTTCCTTAAATTCCACATATGAGGGAAATCATATGGCATTTGTCTTTCTCTGACTGACTTACTTTGCTTAGCATAATATACCTTAGTTCCATCCTTGTCATTGCAAGTGGCAAAATTTCATCCTTTTTGATGGCTGACTGATATTCCATTGTATATATACCACATCTTCTTTATCCATTCATCAGTTGATGGACATTTGGGCTCTGGCTCTTATTGATAGTGCTGTTATAAACATTGGGGTGCATGTACCCCTTTGAATCATCATTTTTGTATCATTTGAATAAATACCTGGTAGTGTAACTGCTGAGTCATAGGGTAGCTTTATCTTTAACTTTGTGAGGAAGCTCCACACTATTTTCCAGAGTGCCTGCACCAGTTTGCATTCCCATCAATAATGTAAGAGGTTTCCCTTTCTTTGCATCCTTGCCAAGATCTGTTATTTCCTAAGGTAGCCATTCTGACATGTGTCACACATGTTGCCACTGACATGTTAGCCATTCTGACATGTGTGAGCCATGTTAGCCATTCTGACATGTGTGAGATGATATCTCATTGTGATTTTGATTTGTATTTTCCTGATGATGAGTGACGGTGAGCATTTTTTCATGTGTCTGTTAGCCATTTGTATGTTAAAGTCCAAGCCCCTTAACACCAATATCTAAATTCTTGTAGTTCTATTTTTATTATCTTTTTTTTTTTGGCTTTTAGTCATTTGTTACCATCTTTTAGCCTGACTAATAGACTAATGATTGCATATGAACAGTTACAGAAAGAATTTAAAGCTCTTGCTAATGTTATCTTTTTTCCAGATAGAATTGACTTTTTTGTTTTGTTGCAGACATTCAGATTAGGACATGATATTTAATCCAAACTGAGACATAACTAGTTTGAAGATAAGTTTCAATATTTTCTGTACTCTGATTAATTTCTTTTTTTTCTTTGAAAAAATTTTTTTAATGTTTATTTATTTTTGACAGAGAGAGAGAGAGAGACAGAGCATGAGTGGGGGAGGGGCAGAGTGAGAGGGAGACACAGAATCGGAAGCAGGCTCCAGTCTCTGAGCTGTCAGCGCAGAGCCCCACGCGGGGCTCGAACCCATGGACCGTGAGATCATGACCTGAGCTGAGGTCGGGTGTTTAACCGACTGAGCCACCCAGGCGCCCCTGATTAATTTCTTTTTTTATCTTAATCTTAGAGTGTGCAGATCTTGTAGGATTCTGACTAGAAGTCCAGATGCCTCTTCTGCTTACAGGCTTTGACTCCAAGTGTGGTGTTCTCACCTTTGTGAAACTATTGAGAACTCAGCTCAGTACCCCAACCTCTTAGTCAAATCTTTCTGCTCTGCTCTGTAGCCCTTTAGTTCTGCCCTGTTCATGAACGGGCAAATACCTCAAGACGAAAAGCAGTACAGACTATTGGGACCACTGCAGTGTGTTTTTCCTTTTTCCAAGATCTTCATTTCTCAAGTCTTGACTGCTATAATAGCTCTGCTTTAGAGTCTTAATGAGACTACTGAAAGCTTAACCCAGGACCCCAATCCCTTATCTTCCACTGATTCTCAGCTTCTTAGACTTTTGCTAAAACATTACAAGAGGAAAATTTCTATAGAAATCCAGACCTATATTGATTCATTTTCCTTGTTTCTGGGATTCTGGTACCTCAAATCATGACTACCTAAAGAGCCTTCTAATGCCTTCAAACATGTATGTTCTTGCACACACATACATGCTGCATTCTTCTTGTTAATTCTTTTTATTTTGAGGTTAGTCTGTAAGAAGATACACCACCTAAAGTAGGCAACTTTAATATATTCTTTATAAATCTGAGATTCTACATGCAACCACTTCAAGCTACAATGTGAACCTCATTTCCAGTGATTAGAATTCTTTTTTGTGTGAAGACTACATTTATATTCTTTTGAAAGACTTACCGCTCTGCCTTCTTACATTGACTTTACAGTCATATAAAACTCCTAGATATTTTTCATACGAGCAGTTATTAAGCAATGCTTTTACTAGTGTAATTTATTTAACTTAAATGCAAGGTTTTACTTTGAAATGGTATCTTGTTAATTTAAATCATTCTTTTTATAGTAAAAAAAAGTAAGAATTGAAAAGTTATCTTTTCTCACTGTTTATATTTACATTATATCACTGATAAAACCATGATGAAGCCATGAGCTCTTCTACCTTTTTTGTTGTTGTTGTTTGCTTTTAAAAAAGATTTAAAACTACATGTAATTCCCTTAGCAACTGATTGAAAATTCATTGAGAGCTAAGAGCGTGACTGACTCAGTCTTAAATCCTTTTGTACATAAGGAAAATGCCCTTTATGTAGTAGATCTCCTGTATTTTTGGAAAGCTCTTTTGATTCTGGGTGTTTGGCTTTTTCTAATGCCATTTATGTAGCTCCGTGACACTCTTCTATAATAATTACTGGTTATATAACTTTTCCCCATTATTGTAAGTGTCCTTTAAAAGTGCAAATATTTTTTAGAGCCACTATAAATGGTTGTCTCTTTTCTTCTTACTAGGATTATTTGTGCCTAGCTTGCAAACTTTTCTTTTTGAAAGCTTTTCATCATTCTTGAGCTAATTCCTTCTTCCATTTTGGTTACTGGGTTGGTTTTTCCTGAACTTGTAGAAATCTGCTTGTCTGCGATTTTTAAAAAATTGTTTTTATTTATTTTGAGAGAGAGAGAGAGAGAGCAGGGGAGGGGCAGAGAGAGAGGTAGAGAGAGAATCCCTAACAAGCTCCACACTAGTAGCTCGACATGGGATTTGATCTCAGGAACCATGAGATCATGACCTGAGCTGAAATCAAGAGTCAGATGCTTGACCAACTGAGCCACCCAGGAACCTCTGCTTGTCTATGCTTTAGTTCATATGTCTATCTAGGCTCATCATTCCCTCCCTTGGATATAAAAACGTTAAGATGGTGAATACTTTCTTTTGCATCTTATCTTACCTTGACAGCACCAAAAAAGACATACTTCTTGATTAGATTTAAGTACAAAATAGTAGTTCTCGTTGTTTCCCCTTTCTTAAGAGAAAACTGTCAAAAAAGTGAGTCAAGAATTTATCAGATGTGCTGCTTTTAGCAAAAAGAGATTTCAGCAGATGTACAGCTTGTTGAATTACACACAGTCCTTACTAAATCTTGCTTCTCTGATGGTTTTGTGATTTATATTAGACCACAAAGTCTCAGTCCATGAAACAAACATAAGGAGAAAATGCCAAAGTAGAAAAATCAGAAAAGGAAAAAAAAAGAAATGAAAAATAATTTTACATACAAATCAGTAAATGGAGGAAAAACATAAACATATGTAAGTTCTAATTAGATGTTGGTTTCTTTCTAAATTGCAAATATATGATCTCTTATTTATATGGAAACCTGAAAATACTTAATACAAAACACATTTAAAGAACACGGAATTGGATTTCAAATAGAAGTTGACTTTGACTTCAGCACAAAGGTTGCCAAGTCTGGAGGGAAAGAAGGAGAAACGCCTGGAAGCTTAGCCAACCAACTTCTTCCAAAAGGTGTACCAAATGCCGGTATATAAGTGCTTCCTCCAGGCCAGTGGTATCTGTACCTGCAGTTAGCCAACAACAAGAAACAAAGGGAACAATTGTGGTGGAGCTGTTGCATCCAGGAGTTGGCGAGCTACCTTCAAGACACATTCAGAGGGAACTTAGACATTAATGGAATTGGAAGTTAGTGTAGAATTTTCAAATGGATCTTCCAGTTTTAGCTTGAACTCCAAGGGCCAGATCTTCTAAAGTGGCTGCAAGCTGTGGCCCCTTCCATTTGCCTCAGGATACAATTGAACAAGCCATCCTGAAGCTGGCCAGATCCTCCACTCTAGGCCCCTACAGACTTATTTTCATTCTTTTTTTCCAAGCAAGGAACCAGGATGAAATTCAATGTCAAACAGAGATGGTTAGTTTTTCTGACTTAACAAGCATTTTTTACATACGATTCTGTGTGGCAGTGATAGTTAGCTGTTCCCCAACCTCTTGTGCTCCCCTTCCACAAAGTGGATGTGGCTTGGAATGAGCCGCCCCATCCGTGATTCTGTTCCCAGCACCACTACTTACTGCTAAGTAGTGCCATGGGACTGGTTCTCTCCAACAGAACATAAGCAGGATGGTGTCACTTCTAACCTGAGGTGGCTATAAAGCACATCCACATATTCTAGCCTCTCTGTTCTCCCATATGTTGCCTGAATTTTGTTGCCCAGGGAAACTTCAGAAGCTACTTCTTTAATCTCCTCAGGGAGGGTTTCTAAACAGGTGCAAAAAAAGAATGTGTTCTCTCCATATCAGGCAAGAATACAAATACTAGACTTTTACAGAGCAAAGAAAAATACCTATTGTGCTAAATTGTTAAGTTTATTTTGAAGATCTTTTGGTTTCAATAGCTGGTATTATACTAACCCACAGTGCCCTTATGTTAGTCATATTCATGTGTCTTCACACATGCCACACACGTATACACGCGCACAGAAACATCAGCACTCTTAGGTCATTTACTGCTAAAGTCTCACAGACTAGCTGTATCAATCAAGGTTCAATAGAAGTGCCACTACTACACACACACACACACACACACACACACACCTATTTATATAGGCGTGGGATGTGCATTTGTATGTGCATGTGTGTAACTGCATTTGCTACAAAAATTTCATCTTACAAGTTGTGACAGTTAAGCAGACTCAGTATGGCTATTGTCCTCAAATCTGATCTTGTAGCTTCAAGTCCACGGGCAGGCTGTCCAAAGGCAAAATGGCTGGGGAGTGAGGAAAGCAGGAGCAAGCTGGAACCCACAAGGACAAGTGGAACGAGTTCTCAATGCTTCCAATTGTCAATGCTTCCAATCTTGAAAATATAAGGGCTCCACAGGACCCACTGGCACCCTTCGTAATGGTGCTGACCACATATGTGACCTACAAGTTGGAAAAAATCCAAGAGGATGTGGGGGCAGGTGAAGGAGGTTCAGACTTGGCTGCTATCCCATGCTGAGGAGGTGAATCAGCAAATAGTCAACAGCATTTGTGAGTTACAAAACATCTGATGAACTTGCTTCAACCTTTGAGCATTAAAAAATAAGATGGTTGCTGCATCACTTCCGCCTTCCAAATCTTATGCAAAAAGCCTCATCATCTTAAAAGAAAATTTTCAGGAAAAAGAAATCTTGTAAACATTTCACCCTAGCCAAGTCAACACATTGCAAAGCCCCAAATGCCAGTCCACTGATGGAATTACCAGCCAATTTTTGTTCTTTAAAAAGTTACTGCTCTGTTATTCAACAAATGTACATTGAGGGCCACCTATTTTCCAGGATTTGGGAAATACTGGAGATAACAATATGAGTAATATATACTCCAAACTTCTAAGAAATCACTTCTAGTCGAAGAAGCAAAGCTATAAACAAAATCATAATAATGTTGTCATTGTGTGGTATTATTCATAGGATATTGTACGAACTCAGAGAAGCAGCAATGTAGGATATTGATTACACTAGACAACCTTGCCCATACCTACAATTACAAATATCTTGGGAAACATCACACTGTCCCAATACCAGCAACTTCCAATCTGCTTTTTGTAATCAGTTACATCCCCTACTGTCTTTCCAAGCCATTAGATTGATAATCACAAGTGTAGAAAGAACAATGAACCTCATATCAACTTCAGAAGCCAGAGTTGAGGCTAAAAGCAATCACCAGTCGAATGATGTCAACTGCTTTATTTTAAATTGAACACAGTATCCAAATAAATAAATAAACTTTAAAAGAAAAGAAAAATAAGTAAATAAATTGAACACAGTAGATAGGAGAAATTAACAGAGTGAACAAAGATTTGGAGACATGTGTTAAGTCATTTTTCATATGCTAATCACTTAACCAGTAGTATGATTTAGTGATATAACAAACATACAACTGATAAGAAATAAGAATCCATTTTTATTCCAACACTGCACAGTATATTCTATATAGGTCCATCATCAAGGCACAGACCATACAACATGGTTCTCAAATTATTCAAGGCATTTCACTGGCATTCCCTAATTAACCAACAAACATCAACAAAATTAAAATCTAATTATTATGGTCTTCACTTGCCAAATGGGACAACTGAGGACAAAGATTTATTCAAGGTCAGGAAGGATTTGTGACAAAGTGAGAAAGAAAAGCCAAATCTCTAACTCTTCCAGAATCCATGCTGATAGCCTCCATTCCCTGGCAGTAATGGAATGGACTGTAGGGTTCAGAATATTCCTCCTGCCACTTCTCAACCAACTTGCCATTTTCTTCCCTCTCCTCCTTGCTCCCTGATCCCAGAGGTATGACTGATGGTGTTCAGTCTGATTTTAAAAAGCTAGAGCATTCTTTTTTTTTCCTTTTTTTTTTTAATGTTTATTTATTTCTGAGACAGAGAGAGACAGAGCATGAGTGGGGAAGGGCAGAGAGAGAGGGAGACACAGAATCAGAAGCAGGCTCCAGGCTCTGAGCTGTCAGCACAGAGCTCAGAGCAGAACTCAAACTGTGAAATCATGACCTGAGCCGAAGTCGGTTGAAAATGACTGAGCCACCCAGGCACCCCCAGAGCATTATTTTCTAAGGAGAGTGACCAGAAAAGAGAGGTGTAAATTTGTGAGTTCCAGAGTAAATTAAGCCCAAAGTAATCAAACTCCTGGAATCTTGACCCTTCAATTTACTGCATTGTTGTAGGGATTTTGACTGTGATACTAGCAACAACTTTTTTAATCAAAAATATTGAACACAAGTGGTGAAATTTTATTTGTTTTTTCCTAAGTGCTTAATAGGGTACAAGTAAGTAGAGTAACCATAATATAACATCCAAACAGGGATATTGTGAAAGTGAAAGGGGCCTATTATTATATCCAGAAAGTAAGCAGAAACAAGAACTGCTCGAACAGACCGAGACTCACTGGACCAACCTATGTGGTAATATGTCTTTTGTTAATGGATGTATAGAAATCTTCACCGTTGGTGAATGCCTATAGCATGCATTATTGGTTTGCTGTGTATACTCGCTAGCTCACTGCCTTTCACTCTGAAGATCTAAGTTTAGATCATGCATTAGTTTCCTGGGATGCTCGAACAAAATACAACAAACTGGGTGGCTTTAAACAATAGACACTTGTTCTTTCTTCCAAGTTCTGGAGACAAGAAGTCTGAAATAAGGGGCATTCTCTCTCTCTGAAGACCCTGTGAGAGAATCTTTCAGTGCTTTGCTCTTAGCTTCTGGTGTTGCTGGCAATTTTTGGCATTCCTTAGCTTGTGGTGCATCACCCCGATCTCTTCAGCCACCACCTCCTGGTTCTGTCTTTGTGTCTGAAGCCTCTTCCTTTTCTTATAAAGACACCAGTCATACTGAATCAGGGCCCATTCCAGGGACCTTATTTTAACTGGATTACATCTGCTAAGACTATTTTCTTTCTTTTTTTTAATTTTAATTTTTTATTTTTCCAATATATGAAATTTATTGTCAAATTGGTTTCCATACAACACCCAAGGCTCATCCCAAAAGGTGCCCTCCTCAATAACCATCACCCACCCACCCCTCCCTCCCACCCCCCATCAACCCTCAGTTTGTTCTCAGTTTTTAAGAGTCTCTCATGCTTTGGCTCTCTCCCACTCTAACCTCTTTTTTTTTCTTTCCCTCCCCCATGGGTTTCTGTTAAGTTTCTCAGGCTCCACATAAGAGTGAAAACATATGGTATCTGTCTTTCTCTGTATTGCTTATTTCACTTAGCATCACACTCTCCAGTTCCATCCACGTTTCTACAAAGGGCCATATTTCATTCTTCCTCATTGCCACGTAGTACTCCACTGTGTATATAAACCACAATTTCTTTATCCATTCATCAGTTGATGGACATTTAGGCTCTTTCCATAATTTGGCTATTGTTGAGAGTGCTGCTATAAACATTGGGGTACAAGTGCCCCTATGCATCAGTACTCCTGTCTCCCTTGGGTAAATTCCTAACAATGCTACTGCTGGGTCATAGGGTAGGTTTATTTTTAATTTTTTGAGGAACCTCCACACTGCTTTCCAGAGTGGCTGCACCAGTTTGCATTCCCACCAACAGTGCAAGAGGGTTCCCGTTTCTCCACATCCTCTCCAGCATCTATAGTCTCCTGATTTGTTCATTTTGGCCACTCTGACTGGCGTGAGGTGATATCTGAGTGTGGTTTTGATTTGTATTTCCCTGATGAGGAGCGACGTTGAGCATCTTTTCATGTGCCTGTTGGCCATCCAGATGTCTTCTTTAGGGAAGTGTCTATTCATGTTTTCTGCCCATTTCTTTGCTGGGTTATCTGTTTTTCGGGTGTGGAGTTTGGTGAGCTCTTTATAGATTTTGGATACTAGCCCTTTGTCCGATATGTCATTTGCAAATATCTTTTCCCATTCCGTTGGTTGCCTTTTAGTTTGTTGGTTGTTTCCTTTGCTGTGCAGAAGCTTTTTATCTTAAGGTCCCAGTAGTTCATTTTTGCTTTTAATTCCCTTGTCTTTGGGGATGTGTCAAGTAAGAGATTGCTACGGCTGAGGTCAGAGAGGTCTTTTCCTGCTTTCTCCTCTAGGGTTTTGATGGTTTCCTGTCTCACATTCAGGTCCTTTATCCATTTTGAGTTTATTTTTGTGAATGGTGTGAGAAAGTGGTTTAGTTTCAACCTTCTGCATGTTGCTGTCCAGTTCTCCCAGCACCATTTGTTAAAGAGGCTGTCTTTTTTCCATTGGATGTTCTTTCCTGCTTTGTCAACAATTAGTTGACCATACGTTTGTGGGTCTAGTTCTGGGGTTTGTATTCTATTCCATTGGTCTATGTGTCTGTTTTTGTGCCAATACCATGCTGTCTTGATGATGACAGCTTTGTGGTAGAGGCTAAAGTCTGGGATTGTGATGCCTCCTGCTTTGGTCTTCTTCTTCAAAATTACTTTGGCTATTCAGGGCCTTTTGTGGTTCCATATGAATTTTAGGATTGCTTGTTCTAGCTTCGAGAAGAATGCTGGTGCAATTTTGATTGGGATGGCATTGAATGTGTAGATAGCTTTGGGTAGTATTGACATTTTGACAATATTTATTCTTCCAATCCATGAGCAGGGAATGTCTTTCCATTTCTTTATATCTTCTTCAATTACCTTCATAAGCTTTCTATAGTTTTTAGCATACAGATCTTTTACATCTTTGGTTAGATTTATCCTTAGGTATTTTATGCTTCTTGGTGTAATTGTGAATGGGATCAGTTTCTTTATTTGTCTTTCTGTTGCTTCATTATTAGTGTATAAGAATGCAACTGATTTCTGTACATTGATTTTGTATCCTGCAACTTTGCTAAGTTCATGTATCAGTTCTAGCAGACTTTTGGTGGAGTCTACCGGATTTTCCATGTATAGTATCATGTCATCTGCAAAAAGTGAAAACTTGACTTTATCTTTGCCAATTTTGATGCCTTTGATTTCCTTTTGTTGTCTGATTGCTGATGCTAGAACTTCCAACACTATGTTAAACAACAGCGGGGAGAGTGGGTGACAGTGGGAGGGTGGGTGATGGTTATTGAGGAGGACACCTTTTGGGATGAGCACTGGGTGTTGTATGGAAACCAATTTGACAATAAATTTCATATATTGAAAAAAAACTGAATAAAAATTAAAAAATAAATAAATAAATAAAGTCTAGTGTGTGATATAAGTATGTCTACTCCATCTTCCTTTTGACTTCCAGTGGCATGATAAATAGTTCTCCATCCCCTCACTCTCAATCTGAAGGTGTCCTCAGGTCTAAAATGAGTCTCTTGTAGACAGCAAATAGATGGGTCTTGTTTTTTTTATCCATTCTGATACCCTATGTCTTTTGGTTGGTGCATTTAGTCCATTTACATTCAGTGTTATTATAGAAAGATATGGGTTTAGAGTCATTGTGATGTCCGTAGGTTTCATGCTTGTAGCGATGTCTCTGGTACTTTGTTTCACAGGACCCCCCTTAGGATCTTTTGTAGGGCTGGTTTAGTGGTGACGAATTCCTTCAGTTTTTGTTTGTTTGGGAAGACCTTTATCTCTCCTTCTATTCTAAATGACAGACTTGCTGGATAAAGGATTCTCGGCTGCATATTTTTTCTGTTCATCACATTGAAGATCTGCCATTCCTTTCTGGCCTGCCAAGTTTCAGTAGAGAGATCAGTCACAAGTCTTATAGGTGTCCCTTTATATGTAGAGCACATTTATCCCTAGCTGCTTTCAGAATTTTCTCTTTATCCTTGTATTTTGCCAGTTTCACTATGATATGTCATGCAAATCGATTCAAGTTACGTCTGAAGGGAGTTCTCTGTGCCTCTTGGATTTCAATGCCTTTTTCCTTCCCCAGTTCAGGGAAGTTCTCAACTATTATTTCTTCAAGTACACCTTCAGCACCTTTCCCTGTCTCTTCCTCCCCTGAATACCAATTACACGTAGATTATTTCTCTTTAGTGCATCACTTAGTTCTCTAATTTTCCTCTCATACTCCTGGATTTTTTTATATCTCTTTTTCTCAGCTTCTTCTTTTTCCATAATTTTATCTTCTAGTTCACCTATTCTCTCCTCTGCCTCTTCAATCAGAACTTGGTTATTTTGCAGATCATTAATAGCATTTTTTAGCTCCTCCTGGCTGCTCCTTAGTTCCTTGATCTCTGTAGCAATAGATTCTCTGCTGTCCTTTATACTGTTTTCAAGCCCAGCGATTAATTTTATGACTATTATTCTAAATTCACTTTCTGTTATATTGTTTAAATCGTTTTTGATCAGTTCATTAGCTGTCGTTATTTCCAGGACGTTTTTTTGAGGGGAATTCTTCCGTTTTGTCATCTTGGATAGTCCCTGGAGTGGTGCAGGACTGCGGGGCACTTCCCCTGTGCTGTCTTGAATAACTTGCATTGGTGGGCGGGCCACAGTCAGACCTGATGTCTGCCCCCAGCCCACCGCTGGGGCCACAGTCAGACTGGTGTGTACCTTCTCTTCCCCTCTCCTAGGGGCAGGATTCACTGTGGGGTGGCGTGGCCCATCTGGGCTATTTGCGCACTGCCAGGCTTGTCGTGCTGGGGATCTGGTGTATTAGCTGGGGTGGATCGGCGGAGATCCACTTTGGGAGGGGCCCTGTGGCACCGGGAAGGAGTCCTCTTTTTTTTTTTTTAATGTTAATGTTTATTTATTTTTGAGACAGAGAGAGACAGAGCATGAATGGGGGAGGGTCAGAGAGAGAGGGAGACACAGAATCTGAAGCAGGCCCCAGGCTCTGAGCTGTCAGCACAGAGCCCGACGTGGGGCTTGAACTCACAGACCATGAGATCATGACCTGAGCCAAAGTCAGAAGCTCAACCAACTGAGCCACCCAAGTGCCCCTAAGACTATTTTCAAATAAGGTCATGTTCACAGGTACCTGGGTTCAGGACTTTAACATATCTTTTTGCGGGACACAACAACTTAACCCTTAGCAGATGATGATGCATCAAAAAGCATATATTACATTTCAAATGAAAAAGTAACAATGGCCCAGCTGTCTCTTGAGTATGTTTTGTAGTCTACTAGTCTTGTGGTTTCTTGAACAAAGAAACTTGTAGAGAGGCCAGAAGCAGGTTATTAAAGAGGACACAGGGGAATTGCAGAGCACAGAAGAAGTCATTTCACAACAAGGTTCAAATCCATCATGGATCCGATAGTCTTTAGAAATACAATATGCCATCTTTATGACATATTCCTTTGTTGAAGAGATTTCCCCCTTAGATCAAGTCTCTTAATTCAGACAACACACCTTTTAAATATTTCTTGGTTATTGTGCTAGAAAAAAAAAATTGCATGTCTGTTTTAAAATACTCTTGGAAAGGTTAGTGACCCAACACATGTTGTTGTGAGCTGAAGTGATACAAGAGAAACATGTGGCCCAGGCGTTCACCTTCATGGTACATAGCTAAATATATTCACTGACATTTTTGATAAATTATTCATGTTATTTCTTCCTAAAAGCAACACTGCCATTATCTTTATTGCTTATCAGATCCACTTCCTCTTTACCATATTCTTGCTTTATCTTCAGACACCTGAGAGAAATCATTGTCATGTCTTCCTAAGGTAGTGTTAGCAGTTCCATGCTGTCATTTCACAGGTTACATTACCCAGAAATAAGTTAATTATTAGCCAGAGTGATATAAAATCTGAGATGAAATGTTATCTAGAAAAGCAAAAATAAAGGAGGGAGAAAATATTCATGCCTTCAGGCATTGCGTTTCTGTTTATAGAGTATTTCACATTTTATTGTTCAAGCTTATTCCACTAAAGATGCTTTAGGTTTTTGTTCCTATAATTCATGGAGGAATGCATTTCAAGACCATTTGTTTATTCACTGAGAGTGACATATAGACCCCTCTGTCTCAAATGCTAGAATCAAAATACCAGTGTATGAGATCATTGTAAATTCATCATAATTTATTGGGAGAAATAAGTTACTATAAGCTGAATGGTACATATCACTATTATTCCATAGTGTTTTCAAACCTAATTAAATTTTTTTAAATGTTTATTTACTTTTGAGAGAGAGAGACAGAGACAGAGACAGAGAGAGTGTGAGCAGGGGAAGGGCAGAGAGAGGGAGATATAGAACTCATAGCAGGGTCCACGCTCTGTGCTGTCAGCGGAGTCCTAGGCGGGGTTTGAATTCACAAACTGTGAGAACATGACCTGAGCCAATGTCCATCTCTTTAACCATTGAGCCACCCAGGCACCCCTTCCCAGACCTAATTCAAATGGAATCCTCTTTCTTTTGTCCAGAAGACTTGCATTGCATTGATAAAGGATTTGTTTACTTAATGCAAATGTATACACATACTGTTCCATAACCTTTAAATTATGCGTGCCTCCAATGATAGTGGTCATTTTGTGCTCTCTGTGTTGAGGAGATTATATTTTATCTTGCATTTTCATGTATCCCTGTGCAGACAGCCAAGAGACAGATTAAGAGTTTTGAATTAAGGATTGGGAGGGTGCATTTTAATCATTTTAGGTTTGAAAAGGGAGGTTTGAAGGGAATCTGATCAATAACAGAGATAAGGATGTGGTTTCTGGTATTGCCATGATAGGTAAAGGTGACAGTATTGACCTTATACTGGGATGGAATGCTTAAAATTGTAAGAAGACATCAATCTTGAAACACTACCAAATGTCACCAACTGTACTTAATCCATATTACAGCTCCTTTACCGTAAATATCTTGGCAACTGTGGTAAAGTGTACATTTTCCATTTATAGACATTTTGACTCATTTCCTTTCACAATGTTTTTGTTTTAATATAGACCAATGTGTGACAACTGGCTGACTGGTCAGAGTGTCGAGTATGTGTATGTAGTATTACATATTCGTATTGATTCGCGACCATGTTTTTATTCTCCCCAAAGTCTCTCTAACTTTTAGAAACCTTTGTGCCAAATAAGACCGCCTTTGGAGTATTCATCTAGAACACATGAATTGTTCATTTGCTTGTGTAGCAAGCCAATGCTCGGAAATTGTTCCTAATGAAGCCACTAAAAAGCAAACTTTTGCACACTTTACTATTTCTTTTGAACTAATACTTTGTTGTGACCTCTGTTGGGGGGCTTGGTCCCTTGAGCTATTATTGCATTGAGAATGATAGGGAAGATGAGGGAAGGAGTGTGCGAGGTCTGCATAATGTGACAAAGTCATGGGGCTTGGTAGGGTGGTGCTATGGACTGAATATTTGTGCCTCCCCATTCATATGTTGAAACCCTACCTCCCACCCATGTGGTGGTATGAGAGGGTAATGCTTTTGAAAGTAATTATGATTAATGAGGTCATAAGGGTAGAGCCCTTGTGAATGGGATTAGTACCCTTTTAAGAGTCACAAGAGAGCTTACTTTCTCTCTCTCTGTTCTCTGCCATATGAAGATGTAATGTTAAGTCAGGCCTTTGAAATGTGAAAGAAGGTTTTTACCAAAATCCGGCCATATTGGCCTCTGATCTCAGACTGTGAGAAATAAATTTCTGTTGCTTATTAGCCACCTAATTTATAGTATTTTGTTGTAGCAAATCTGGTTAAGACAGGTCGTTATAACCAGGCTTATATTTATCTACCCTCTGTAACTTTATGGAAAAGATTTCATGTGTACATTCTTTATAATTTTTTGCAGATGATTTTAAGATTCATCATATCTTTCTTTTGGTTAAAGCTCTCATTGCCTGAACTAAAGGATGGTTGCTCTGTACGATGGTGACCCACTCCCCCAAAGGGAAAAAAAAAAAAAAAAGAAACAGATCCCAGTGAAACCTGGCTAGAATACCTATCATGAACTCAGTGGGTTGCATGTGAATATTATTATTATTATTATTAAGTGCCAATAACTATTGGCTGCTAATAATAATAATAACCTAATAGTTCAGGTACTATCCTAAGAATATTACATGTATTATTTCACCTGATTCTTATAAGAATGCCCTGAGAGTGGTATTATAATTGCTCCTATTTTAGAGATGAGTGAACTGAACCATAAGAGGATAAAATCTAGTAAGTAGCAAAACCATAATTTGCACCCAGGAAGTCTGCTTCTAAAATGTGTCATATTAAAGCTATTCTGAACTGGGTTAAGATTAAAAGAGAAGCAAAGAGGAACAGGGTCAGTGAAAACAAAGGTACTAGCCACTCAGAGGGTTTTGCAGTATCATGGCTGAACCTCTTGGACCACAGAATAGTCCTTGAAGCTGATGTCTATACCTGATACATTTGTCTGACTCATTTCTAGCCACCACATGTGTCACAAGTCTTAACCCCACAGTCATTATTATGTGTTTCTTTAACCCAAAGGCACACAAAGCAAGAATGGTTGCCAAGGATAGGGAATTTGAAGAATTGTAAAAATACAGATAAGAAGCTAGAATAGGTGGTAAAATGAATTAATGTTGGTTTCAACTCAACTTTAAGCTAGAAAATGCTCCTGCAGTGTAAGAAAAATTTAGATTTTAGATTTTCTTTAGTATGAAGCCTACAGAGAAGCTCTTGTTCCATCCAAGGTGCAGTTAGCATCTCCCATGGCAGATGGACATTCTTTAATCTTGAGGGCCTTACACGATGTCTACTGGGAAATTAAAGAATACCTTGCTAACTGTGCACAATCCAAAGATGTTCCCAAGAAACATAATTTGGTCCAATGTAGTCCCTGAGTTAATCCTTGACACTGATGTCATCATTTGGAAGTCACTGAGAATGAGTACAACCCAAACCCTTGCCCCAACCCTGTGAGCTACTTACTTTACAAAACTCCCCAACAAACAAAAAAAAGGAGGACAAGAAATGATACCAGGAATGATCCACATGTGACCTCTGCAAAGGAAAAAATGGAAAAGAAAAAGAACTGCAATAAGGGTCAAAACATGAAATGCATTTAAGGAAAGATGGTTCTTCTCTTGAGTATTGCCAGGATGAAAGAAAAGAGAGATGAGGAGGAGGACGGTATTGATGCCATTTACCATTTGTTGAATGTTTAAAGTGCTAAGTACTGCAATAGACATTGACGCCACACAGTTAGGGATTATTTTCCCCATTAAAAAAAATTCATTTAGTAAAAAAAAATTTATTTATTTTTGAGAGAGACAGAGTGAAAGAGGGGTAGGGGCAGAGAGCAGGAGAGAGAATCTGAAGCAGGGTCCAGGCTCTGAGCTTTCAACACAGTGCCCGACGTGGGGCCCGAACTCATGAACTGTGAGATCATGACCTGAGCTGAAGTCAGATGATTAACCAACTGAGCCACCCAGGCACCCACCACCTCATTTTTTTTAGATAAGAAAACCAAAGCTTAGATAAGCAAAGCATTTTTGTCTGAAGTCCCACAGCCATTCTTCCCATGGCAAGATTCAAATCCATTTTTTTTTTTATCATTTCAAAACCTGTGTTCTTCACTGCTTAGTTATATTACCTTTACACAGATGATAAGGATCCAAGTTTATGTTTCAGATTGTTGTAGACAGAATGCCTCCAGAATGCTGCCTTTGCTACTTGACTAGAATGATTTAAGAATGCACTAACGAGCTATCGAGGAGAACCATGCGGGCAATGTCCTTCTGCAGACCATCCAAAGTCCACTGATCTCTTGTGTCCCTATCCATGAGCTTCCATAGATGTCTGCTTATGCTGTGTATTTATGAGCACATAAGCCAAAGGGATTCAGGAAACTTTTACCCAAAGCTACTGAAAATGCTTTTTAGTTTGTCTTTCTTCCAAAATTAATTCAGTCCCTGCTGAGCTGAAAATAAAGAATAAAGACAAATACCACAGCATCTGAGAAACTGAAACATTTATTAGAACTGGAATAACCATTTTAAATAAATCAAGTTTGATCTTCAGTTCCTTTGGAAAACAAGCAGCAAATCAAGAATTGGGTTTCTCTTCTAAAACTTTTTGCGGGCTATTGAAACTAGTCCTTCTACATATTATGAAGTGGTAGGCTGAATGACTTTGGAAAGTGGATTCCTGGGAGTTCTGTGCATGGAGTCTGTTGTTTGCTGACAGACCTGTCAGCAGAATCTCCAGGTACTTCCTCAAAGGATTGATACATTGTTAGAGTTACCCTTTCACCACTCTTTTTACCTCCATTATTTCTCTCTTCTTATTTGTGCTGATAAAAACCTAGACCTTAGTCCAGGAATCCATTAACCAGAAATGATCACGTCTGCTGGCTTTCCAAATGCCCTTGGTCCACAGATTTGTTGATAAGGAGTCTTAGAAGAGAGCATTATTTCTAAGCATAGGCAATATGAGGAATAACCGCGTCACCTTGGTTGGGTCTGCGTCAGGCCTGTGTGTCTTCACCTGCAAGAGACGTAATAGAAAAGCTCTAGCAGCATGGAGAGGCACTGCCCAGACATGCCTCCACGAGAGCCCTTTCCTCATAGTCCCAGAGTGTGTTCAGTGAACAGCCACCAGGTGTCTGCTTCTTCATAGTCTCTTCCAACTGTAGAGCGCTACCTCACACAAGGCCATAAACTTCCCTGAGGCAGCCTATATCTGCTGATTGGCAGGCAGGGGTCAATAAAACAAAGTCTGTCAGGCAGTATTCCCTTGAAAACTCATCATTGCCAGAAGTTGGTCTTCTTCCTCTGTCAAACTCTGACTCCTGCTTCCTTGCATAGGTGTTGATCTTCAATAAATAAATTTGAGCCAAATTCTATCTTAGCATCTTGGACAAACACTTCACATTTTTTGAGCACTCACCCTGTGCAAGAAACCCTCTAAGATTTATATGCATTATCTTATTTCCTTGTATCAACAATCTTACAAATTAAGTACTGTTATTACTCCTTCTGTAAGTGAAGGAACAAACTTGAAGTCACAGATTTGGGATTTGGGCTCAGGCTGCCTAAATTCAAAACTCGGATATTTAGCCACTCATTTTATTACTTATGTTTGAGGCATATTTGGTGTTTTCAGGTAACTTGGTATACGGAGCATAGTCAGAGGGCTGCGGATATTAAGAAAGTTGATGAGAAAGAAAGGTTTGAAACTCAAGAAAAAATTAATCTGGAGGAGGGTGTAAAGGTTAAATTCACAAAAGGACCGGTATGAAGAAAATGATCTACTGGTGGCCTGTGGGGGGAAAGCAGGGTTGTGGGGATTTCTGGGTTGAGAAAACAGAAGGATAAAACCACCAGCTCTGAGTCTCAAGAAGTTGCTTGAGACAGGAGTTGAAGTCGAAACTATTTGAGACCAAAGGAGTTTCTAGCAGATATGGACGTGAAATTGGTTGGAACTAAAAAAAAATAAAAAGCTTCCTGAAGATGGAATTCTGCAATCATGTTGTGCAGGGTCAATTATTGCCTCCCTATGTCCATTTTGTAAGCTCCAGAATTTCCCCCACACTTTGTGGCCATCAGCGGGATAAGCTGGCATTCTGCTAAGAATCAGAGAAAGGAACTCAGCACTTGCCACTGAAATGCAAGAGCAGGATAGTTAAAGTCCACAGTCTAAGATCAAGGAAATCAATCCATAACTTGGAGAGTAATCATGAACGAAGCCAGTTTACCACAGAGGAACACTAGGACAGAGATTCTTGGAATGAAACCTGCAAACAGAAATTGAAATCAGGAATAGAATCAGATGAGCCAAACCAAAGGCAGAGCACAGAAGATGGAGTTACAAGAGTCAGTCAGCTGGACCAGCTGTTCTGCAACCCTGACTGCACATGAGAATCACCGGGCGAGCTTTCAGAGAAAAACATGGATGCCTGGGCTTCACCTCCAGTCAGGATGGGACAAGGCATTGGTTTTTTAGGTGAGTCTCAGGCATTATGATGGTTATGTTCTATTGAGCTGGAGACACAAAATGTCAAGAAGTCACCAGGATTCATACATAGGCTACAAGAGAATTGCCAGGAAAGGTCATTCCCAAGTTGTGCCCAATCAAGGTAGAGTCTCAGGTCTACCTTGACTCTGCAAAATCATCTAGACAGCCTGCTTCACAGCACAGAGCATGAACAAGTGGAAAACAGATCATGCCAGCATTCTCCTCATTATGGCCTCAAGGCAGCTCAGAGAGCAGAAGTTCACCACCTATAGATTCATCATAGTCACCATAAATCCACATATTTTAAAAATAATTGAAAGTAGATTATATAAATTCACACAAGACAGCTAATTTTTAGTAGAAAATCAGATAAAAATAGTATAGAAATTGATTCAGAATAAAGTTACCACATAAAGAAATGCAAAATAAATTTGTATGTAATAAGCAAAGGCAATTTTGGTCCTAAACCACTGTCTTTTGCCTATCCAACAACATGCTTCCTCCTTATCAGCAAAGCTTGGGGCAGGACAAAGACAGAAGTCTTTGATTTTTGGAAAGTTTGTTCCTCCCCAGGCTTCCATACAGGAGGAGTCAGAGGAAGTCAGCTGGGTTGACTCAGAAATTTTTTTTTCTATTTAGCTAAGAAGACAGAACCTCATGAAAGGAAAGACTTTTGCCCTATTTTTCCCTTCTCGTCTGGAGTGGCAGA
This sequence comes from Lynx canadensis, assembly GCF_007474595.2. Lineage (NCBI taxonomy): Eukaryota > Metazoa > Chordata > Mammalia > Carnivora > Felidae > Lynx > Lynx canadensis. The sequence goes on along the minus strand of NC_044307.1, from coordinate 131,626,425 downwards.
CACTAGAGTTCTCAAGCTTTGGATTGTATTAGAGTCACCTGAGGAACTTGGTGACCATGGGCCTGGGCTCTATTCTTCAAGGAGCATGTACCTCTGCTTTATCCACTCTCTATGTGATTTCAATGCACACAAAAGTTTGAGAACTATCGCTAGAACCTCAGCAGCTATCCTGTGTCTGATAGGAAATGCAAAGAGATGGGTTCCCAGATGAGATGCTGAACCAATCCCAACACTTATCTTCAGCCTTCTTACTATGTAAGAAGAAAGGAAAAAACCTACTTAAGTTATTGTAAGTAATTGTAGCTAAAAGCATTCTCAGTTGATACACAGCCAAAGCAAAAGCAAAGAATCACAACCAATTATAATATCCCCAAGCCCATAAAATCAAAATGTTCCAGTTGCTCAGAAATAAGTCAATTTAAGCCCTAAGGCCAAAGAAAAATTCTTCCCTAGGTCTCCATAAAGGAGACACTGCCTGCCATGATGAGTAACACTTTCAGTAATATTCCTACAGGAGATAAAAAGAACATTTCACACAATCTCTCCACACTGTCTCAATGCAAACTACCAAAGCATAGTCCAGTAAAGGTAATTCACAAAAAAGATGTAGATTGCAGAGAATCTGACTCAATCCAGGAATGCTATTTGAGCTATCTGGATGACTAGTTGTTGCATAATATGAAAAGATAAAAATCATAAAGGAAAGCTAAGAATTGATTGATTGATTAGCATGGGCTTCTCATAATTTGGTTTGACAATCTTTTCTGACTTCAGATATAAACATGAATTTTAAATTATTCATAATTACCCACTACTTACCAAATAGTCCGTACTAGCTCTATTTTCCTCAGCTTTATCATTGAAGTATAAACAAAATTTCAAACTCTGCTTGGTCCAGTTGTATTTTGGGTTTGTTTTTCAGCTCTAGGAGTCTTCTTGGGCTGGACCCTCACCCATCCCAACAGCTTCTAAAAGGAGTTCAAACATTACTGAAAAGAGCAACCATGGTCAGGACTGCTTATGAAAAATCAAGTGACAGCAGCCAGGAATGGAAAAACACTGGGCCCTTTGATGCACATGCAGGCACGGGAAGGTAGCTGTGGTGCTGGCCTACAATACCTCCAAGCCACAGATCTGGACCTGGTCATTAGGTCTCACTGAATAGCAGAATTATTGCCTTATATAATTATAGAAATTACTGCTTTGTGCTGACTTGGATTAATTATAATCCATAGCAGACACACGGTTCTGCAAGCCAATAGCTCCTTCTTCCTAGGCTAGAGATGACCAAATACTGGATGCATTTCCATAAGATTCATGGGGACAACCTCTTTTGTTATCTTCCTCTTCATCTCAGATTTTTCTCTGGATCAGTACCCATACTTTCCTCCTTTAGTCCCATCTCAGAGGGAGAATTACTTTATCTTTTTGTAGAATATGTATTCCACTTGTTATCTTGATGCCTTTTGTCCTTCTATTCTCTCAGCCCATCAATCATCCTTGTTCTTCATCTTTAACTCTTCAGTTTCCTCTATTTTTGCCCTTCCAATTACAAACATGTCTCTACATTCCTGATCCTGAAACAAATCCCTCCCCTGGTCCTCCCTGTGCATAAGCGACTGTCTGATCTCTTCTCTTTAATAGGGAACTTCTAAAAATAGCAGACTGTGCTCAAAGACTTCACTTAGAACATCCTCTGCGCACCCCCCCACCCCGAGCTTCAGTTTACTTTCCAATGCTTTGAAAAATAAGATCATTGTCTAAAACTCCACTATATCTTGCTTTTTAGAATAACTTCAATAAATTAATTATCCAAGTCTATTGCTTTTTTACATTCTTATCTTGTTTTCCTCACCACCTGACATTGCTAATCACTCTGCTTTCAAAATTTTCTTCACCCTTGGTGTCAATGGCGACACTCTTCTGGTTCTTCCTGAAACTTATTTTTTTTTTTTAATTTTCAAAATGTTTATTTATTTTTGAGGTAGAGAGTGTGAATGGGGGAGGGGCAGAGAGAGAGGGACAAAGATATCCAAACAGACTTCATACTGATGGCAGCAAACCCTATTGGGACTCAAACTCACCAATTGTGAGATCATGACCTGAGCCGGAATTGGATGCTCAACTTACTGAGCCACCCAGGTACCCCTACTGTAACTTTTACTTCTTTAGTAAATTATTTTTCCCCCACCTTCTTATACACACAGACACACAAATAGACACATTTATACACACATGCACACAAAAGATTTCCATGGAAGAATGATACCATGTCTACTCTCACTCTCCACTGAAAATGACTAGTCACCAAGTGGCAGCTGAATTCGGGCAGTAAGGCAGGGTGAGTGGGAGATGGAGATTTAACTCTCTTAGAATATAGGCAACTTCAATACCCCAATTCCGTTCCTAGGCCATTTATCATCTCAATGTGGCAATTAAATTAATCATTTTTACCCAAATGACACCCACATTTATTCACATTTAGCCCTGATTTTTTTTTTAAGTAGGCTTTATGCCCAGCACAGACCCCAATGCGTGGCCAGAACCCAGGATCATGAAATCAAGACCTGAGCTGAGATGAAGTCAGACACTCAGCCAACTGAACAACCCAGGTGGCCCTAGTCCCAATTTGTCTATCCAGATTCAGACCAGAATAGCCATTTTCCTGCCTGTTCTGTACGACTATTCTGACAACCTTTCCAATGCTTCATGTCCAAAGTCAAGCCTCTAGGCTTACCCACAACACACTGTACCTAGCACAATACCTTGTAAAACAAATGTCTAATTTTTATATTTTAAGAGTTTAAGCAATTATATACTATTTTAATAAAACCAGGTTTTAAAGCATATTTGTGCATAAAAGTTGTGACCAATTTTTAAAGTCATGAGAAGGTTTTACCACTGAGCTACATTGAATGGCAAGAGCCTAAGGCACGTCTGGTTCTTTCCATTATTTCTCAAATATACAATTTTCAGACCCCTTAACAGTGCATTTGTCCCTCTCTGGTCAATATCTGTCTTGTTAATATTCCTTTTAAAAATATGACTGGGGCGCCTAGGTGGCTCAGTCGGTTGAGCGTCCGACTCCGGCTCAGGTCGTGATCTCGCGGTCTGTGAGTTTGAGTGTCGTATCCGGCCCCGTGCCGACAGCTCAGAGCCTGGACCCTGTTTCGGATTCTGTGTCTCCCTCTCTCTCTGCTCCTCCCCCGCTCATGCTCTGTCTCTCTCTGTCTCAAAAAAATAAACGTTAAAAAAAATTAAAAATATGACTCCTGAAATTGACAAAATGAGTTCAGCACTACTGCATTACTCTGTAAGTTTTATAGACACAGCTAAGCCTAATAACCATTTCAACCTGCTATGTGGCTACTGGCTTCAATTTCAAGTAATAACTAGAGCAGCATGGGCCTTTTGTGTGTGTGTATGTGTGTGTGTGTAAGAGAAAATGGTAGAAGAACAAAGGGTGGAATTTGCTTTTTGTGTGTAACTTACTTCACAGTGCCCTTCCATCATCAAATACAGCATCTGAAAATGGACCCATCGTTTTGTGAAAATAGTTTGGGGAGTAGAAATAGGTCTTTAAGCTGCATGGATGTTCTGCTGTGATCCAATGATTAGACAACAGATGGACAAACACATAAACACTAAATAAAAAATATGTGCCAAATTCATGTCCCAGGATTTATTCATGAGCCTATGAAAACTTGAAGACTTATGTGCAGATATGCATATTTATGAAGCTGAAAACAATGGCATATTATTATTTTCTAACCTACAGGCCTCTTGATTTTATGTGTGCATAAAATGACTAATTTTGAGATGCAATTTTTTTTACCTGCATCTGTCTTTTTACATGATGGGTGAAAGAGAAATCCCCACAGTCATATAGATTGATTTAAAGTCATAAAGTTAAAATTGAATTCAAGATCTCATCTGACTATTGGATATTGCCCAAGTCTTTGCTGTTTGCTTTATTAAAGAGTTTAATGATTTTGAGTGATCTAAGATCTCACTAAAAGCAACTGAAGCCTATATTAGCCACATAAAGAGCCGAGTCCAAGTTTATGCAGCAAAAATTTAGACTTGTATTATTCCACAGTTATTTAGTTAGGTGAGAAAAAAGCGGAATTAATTTCTCTTGTTGAACATCTGAATGGAAAAAACAAGAGTAATGAACATTTTTGAGTGTTCCTATGGGCCAGGCACTGTTAAAAGCACTTTTCATTTTAATCTCATGATAACCCATCAAAATGGGTAATGCTAACACTCCCATTGCACAGATAAGGAAATTTGGACCCAGAGCAGTCCCACTGCTAGTTAATAATGGAGTCAGATTTCAATTTAGGGGGAAAATCTCCAGAGTCAATATTTAACTTTTGTGTTATGTTAACTATTTCCCAAATAAATATGAGTAGCATTTTAATTTTGTCGTAATGCTATATGTATTTAATTCTCGATTAATTCATTCAATTATCTTCATAATTCTGGCTAAAATTTCAGCAACTTAACATTCACTATGTGAAAAGTCGAAAGTACAACATACCAACATCTTGGGTTTTCCCAATACTCCCCCAACCCACAAAACTTTTCAAGGAAAATACCTCAAATTCGGGGGAACCTGACCCATGTGTGCCAATCCATAGATCTGAAACCAGAGTAGTAATTTTGCAGGATGACCTAGTGACCCCAGCCACAGTCCATTCCTGGGATAGGTACTTGACTTAGACTGAGTCAAATGATCCCTTCCTTGGGAACTTGGGGACAGAAACTCTCCCTGTCATATATCTCAGTTATGATATATAAAATATGAAATTTATTGTCAAATTGGTCTCCATACAACACCCAGTGCTCATCCAAAAAAAAAAAAAAAGAAAAGAAATGTAATTAGTAATTATCAGGGCATGGTTCTTCAAACTGAATTGGGGAAGGGATTTCACTTTGAGTTCTGTGAAAAAAGTATAAATACTGTGCTTTGATTATGAATAAAAATAATTTTTCCAGTTGTAAAGATAAAAAAATAAAATAAATATGAACACTTTTTGAAAGTTATGCTGCACCACTATGTAGACTTGGGGGCAGCACAAAAGAGAAAAATATACATTCATGGGAAAAAGTCAGATAAAAGACAAAGGAGTGTTCCAAGTTTTCCATAAGAGTTCCATTCTTGTGGCCCATTTCTGAAGCCCACTGGACTTCACATCTTCTGGTTCCGTAATACATTTTGGTATACATTGTGGCTTTGGGATATCTTTCTAATATCCTTTCTCTTTTGCTTCAACTGGTTCTAGTTGTGTTTCTATTACTTGCAAACAAAAGAATACTAATGAGTTTCAACAAAACAAAACATTGTATTTAGAAAAGGTATGTATGTTATATATATTCATTATATTTAATTAAATCTATAATAGGAAAGCACTTTAAACATTTTTGCTGAAACATTTTTCAAACATTTTTTACCAGCTGCACCAATCTCTGAAGTTTCACCCTTTGAAGGGGTAGATGAGAAAAAAAATAATTGAGTTTTACTAGGCTGGGCTTATCAACAAAACTAGTCATTTATAGTTCTACTTGCCTGAGGACACGTAGTTGTTTTTTTTTGTTGTTGTTTGTTTTTTTATGTTTTATCATCTAGGGTCGTGAAATAAAGTTTCCAGCATTTCAACAGAGTGCTGAAAACACCGTGTTTCTTTTGACCTCTATTTGCAGCTCTTGGGTCAAAATGTTACCTGTCTTGGGCAACATTCCAGCGGGGTTGTGGGTCTTTTAGCAGCCAAGGTTCTGGGACACTGGATGTGAGCCAGGCTCCATGTGGGCAGAATAATGATACATTGAAGACAAATGAAAGGCTCCATCCGGTTTTAAAAATTTCCCTCAGACACTGCCCCGGTGAGAATGCTTTAGTGAGGAAAAGGGGAAACAAAACCTTAAAATCATTCTACCATTGTCCAACTATTTTAGTCAAATGTCAAGTGAGAAGTCGGGACAGGCACAGAATTAAAATGCCATCACTAAAATGAGCTGTGGCTAACATGGTACATTGACTAGGTAGTAAAAAATTCAATCAGAGCCAAAGCTGTGGCATTAGTACAGTCTGTATTTTATTTAACTGGACTGTTCTCATGTTAGGTGGTGCTTTATTATCAGGAGTCAGGTGGCTGGGATGTAATACTGATGTTTCATTTAGTGAGAGTATTTACCCTGTAATAGCTAATGAGTGCTCAGTGTTTGGGAGAAAAAAAAAGAATAGGAAAAATTATCACAGGTAATCTGAGTTAATGTTCAAAAGAGATCATTGCTGTTATAGTTTGACTGAACAGTAAATGGTTCTCTCAAATATTTGAGAAAAATAATTTGCTACTGAATTTTATAGGTCCTTCTTGTTTTTTTTGTTTTTTTTTTTAGGGCTCCTGATAGTCACTTCTATAGGTGGCTGTAGATACAGATTCAGCAAATACTTATTGAGCACTGACTTTGCATTTACAGGAAAAGTATGATGGAAAGATCTTTGGAATTAGTGATCTTTGTCACAAATCACAGCTCAGTCCCAGTCTGGGCCATGAGGATAACAAATTAAAATTTATTTTCTCACCACTACTCTAACACTGCCCTTGTTTCTTTACCCCTAACACCTTTGGTCATGGAGTTAGAGGGTGTTCCTGTAGGTTCAGCATGCCGGTGCAAGGGATGTTCAAGGGTTGCTGTGAATCAGAAGGAGAGAAAGACTTTCCGATGTCAGAGAGTGCCATTATCGGTCTATTTATAATGACCACAAAAGGGGCAGAGGAATAAGAGCAGCCAAAACCTGGAAGCGAAGGCCAGATTACTGGAGCTGAAGAATATGTGCCAGAATACAGATGTATTCCCATGGTCCAAGGACCTGCAGGACAGAGTGTCCAGGGGTGTTCCAAAAGCCCTAAAAAATGTCCCCAAGAGAATCAGCTGCCCGCTGGTCCCAAGGGCCCAAGTCTGTCTGGAACAAGTTTAAGCAACACTTTTCTTGTATATTTACTGCTCCAAGTATCAGAAAGTGGGTGGCAGGCAGGGGAAGGAAGACAATAGCGATGTAGAAAAATAAGAAAATGTACAATCATAATGACATCTTCCATTGCCTCCTTCCAGCAGCAAGGGCTGGGGAGAACCTGAAGGTAAGAACTGTGGTCATGATCTGAAAGTAGCAACCTAATTTCCGAATGAGAATATAATGCTTTTTGAAGTAACCCAGGACTCAGTTACCTAAAAGTGAACAGAAAAGCCACAAGGACTGTGAGAAATTTCAGCTCGAGACTGGTGATGAATACATTTGATGAAGGGTCAATGGGAGACAGAACCAAAACATTTATTTTAATTACATCCTGAGTTTTTCTTGTTCATTAACTTGGTAGAATAACGGAGCCATTATTATTTTCCAAACACTATACTAAGTGCTTTTTGTGCATTATCTCATTTCAACTCTCACATCAAATACACAGATTAGATATAATTGTCTCTATTTTGAAAATGAGAAAAAAGGAGCTTGGACGAGTTCAGCATTTTGCCCAAGGTCATATGTGAACTAAGTGGAAGAACTGAGATAATAGCTAGGTCTGTCTGATTCATGAGTCCATGTTCCTAATGACTACGCTTTTAACCCCTAACATGTACTGTTGGCACAAAGGAACTAGTCATAATTCAGTAAAAAGGTTTGAGAGAAAGATCTTTCATGGAACAGCATGTAAGACATCCCAGTTTTGTAGGTATATGTATATATATATTTCTATATAATACATTTATTTCTATATATATTTCTATATATATTTTCTTCTCTATATATTTCTATATGTGTTTATATGAACGTGTGTGATTATGTGTGAAATATTTTTAAAGTCTAGATAAAGACCATGCCTTTTCTTCAGCTGGCTGTGGCTTTTTCCTTCTATTTGCTTACCTTTGTTTCTGATTTTTCTACTATTATTGCTTTTGTACAAGGTTGAATAATCTTTTATTTTTTATTAATTAAAACTATATAGCCCTTCTGTGTCTTATATTTTATATTCTTGGGTTTAATTATGTGACTGATGTTTCCTTAAATTTATTTCAACATTTCTATCCCCAGATTTGATTTAAATCAGGAAACTCCCCTCCTGAGCAGTTCAGCTTCTCTTGGTCCACATGTATACCAAGGGCCAAGGCTCTCCCAAGCGCTCCATGGTGGGTAGGGAGGACAGCTCAGTTTCTTTTTCAGAAAAGATAGTTGATCACGTCACACCTTCTAGCACAATATACGCACATTCATTACTTTCTATCAGCATATTACTATTAAGAACACAATGAAACTGCAAGACTCCAACTGTATGACATTCAGGAAAAGAAAAATGAGAATAGAAAACAGATCAGACCCCCAGGGTCTGGGGGTGGGGAGGTGTTGGCTACAGATAAGCATGGAGTAATTTGAAGGGTAATATTGTTCTATAAGGTACAGTTGCTCACTGTATATGTTTGTCAAAACTTGCAGAACCGAACATTAAAAATGGGGAATTTTGGGGGTGCCTAGGTGGCTCAGTCAGTTGAGTGTCAGGTCATGAGTTCGAGCCCCACATCAGGCTCTGTGCTAACAGCTCAGAGCCTGAAGCCTGCTTTGGATTCTGTGTCTCCCTCTGTCTCTGCCCCTCCCTCGCTTGCACTCAGTCTGTCTCTATCTCTCTCAAAAATAAACAAACATTAAAAAAATTAAAAAAAAAAAAAGAAATTTTCCAGTAGGTATATTGTACCTAAGTAAAAAAAGGGGGGTGGGCGGAGAAGAAATACAATATAAATCTTGACATGTCTTTCTCAGTTTTGCTTTTTAGTCATATGAGAAAAATAATATTCAATACAAGATCTTATTGCTCAAAGCGTCCTCTTATCAACACCACTAAACTTAATTGTTCTTCTCCTTGAGGTCTCCTTTCTCTTCTCACTGTTAGCAAGTTCAGTAAAGAACACCATTGTGGCCACATATAAATGAAGGCATTGTCTCTCTCTCCCCAGCCTCCATGTATCTTGGACCAATGATTAATTTATTTTAATTCTATTTTTTAAATAATTAACTTTATCTTTAAATTTCATTTGAGGAAAAACAATTTTTTCTTAAGAAATGTTTAAGATCATTATTTATTTACTTATTCTGGAAAACATCTAGAACAGTGGTTTTTGACCATGGCTGTACAATGGAATTACTCTGGGAGCTTTATAAAAATTACTGGACCTGCAGTTCAACTTATAGGGATTCAGACATATGGTTTGAGTGTAGACTGGGGACAAGGATTTCAGAATCTTCCCAAATTATTCTAATGTGTCTAATTATTATCAAAGTTGAGACAATAGAAAGTTTTTAGAATAACCTTTTCTTCCCAATATAAACTTCTTTCATAGCTATTCTTAAAGAAGGAAATGTTTATTTTTAGCATATATGTGCACCTGTACAGTGATTGCCTTACACTGCTGAAGTGATTTGTGCGTGTGTTCATGACTAATGATGATTCATTGTATTTCTTATATTTCCTTTCCAAGTGACACTTGTGGCTGCACAAAGGTCTCAGCAGTACCTTACCTTGGCAGGCAGGCTGGAAGTAGAGATGACAGGTGTAGAAGAATCAGATAATCTAGATTTTCAAATTGTACTTGGTTAGTAGCTACCTAATCCATCTGTGCGTAAGGAGTAACATTATGCCAAGTGAATACAACTGCAAGATCTCTCATAAAAGAGAAAAGAGAATCAAGCCACAGGTGGGAATGAAAATGAAATGTGAACAGTCAAGACAGCTCAGATTCACAAGATAAGGGGAAAGGATATCTGATTGCATTTTATTTAGGAAAATACATTTTGTTGGTGGTGTCCAGTCCAGAATCATGTGTGGACTTCCCTGACCAAACTCCCTGAGGGTACACTAGGTGCACAACTGAAACAGACGGAGATCTTTCTGGGGAAGTGAAGCAGGTGAGAATGTTTTTTATACTTTCAATATTTACTGATTGTAGGTCTCTACTAGAAATGGTATCATTCTGGGCTGGACATCAAAAGGCCTATGTAATGCTCCTACTCCAGCTTCCTGGCTGAAATCAATGATTAAACCATCCTTACTCTCAGTTTTCACATCTATTAAATGACTGTAAGTACAACCTACCTAGATAAGTATTGTTTGGATGAAAGGGTATTATATCAGTGCTGTAAAGTCAAGGCATTATCATCTAAATAATAACCTCTATATTAATTCATAAATATTATAATAAAGTTTAGGGTCTAATGCATAACTGTATGGACTTCCTGTCTCCTTGCCCAGAAGTTCCATTCCCATCACTGGTGCTACTTAGGTTGGACCAGTTTGTTCTAATCAGACAAGACATCAGACAAGGAGCCTGGACCAGTGATTCACTATAAAACTAGACTTTTAGATTCTGCTATGCCCTAAACCTCAGCTCTCTAACTAATCTCTGGCCTTCTCTCCCCATCCCTTAGCCCCTGTTCTCATATCTTGAACTCTGAACTAATTCCTTTCAAATGTCTATACTATTTTTCTCTTGCCAATTCTCCTGGCTTCTAAAGTCTTACTCTTGAAACTGTGTGACCCAATATCCTTGATTTATGTCTGTCCTAGAGCCTCCCAGTTTCCTAAGCAAGGCTTCCTTAACTCTGGGCTAACCTGCCAAGACTTCCCATCTTACCTCACAGACACTGAGAACACACACAGATCATTGAGATTTTCTATGGGCCAAGATCTTTGCCAAGCACTTCGGAAGAGACATATTACTTGTCATTGTTATTTTATATCTGAGGAAACTGGGGCTTGGAAACCAATATTTGTATATGACAATGGTGTATTGGATGAATGTAACTCAGAGGAGTCCATGAGTTTTGTGATATTTGTAACCCAACCCAGTACAACAAAATAAATCATTAAATATGAAATGCAGAATGTAAGTCCCTCTGTCAAAGTGAAGTCAGTCTTTCTATTAGTCACATAAAATGATCAGTCAGAATTAAAGAAATTTTGGGGTTATCACAGGATTGTCATCCAACCTCTCTAAATTATTTCTGAAGAAGAAATAATCAAACAAAGCTTAAAAACTCCTGGCACTGGGGCGCCTGGGTGGCGCAGTCGGTTAAGCGTCTGACTTCAGCCAGGTCACGATCTCGCGGTCCGTGAGTTCGAGCCCCGCATCGGGCTCTGGGCTGATGGCTCAGAGCCTGGAGCCTGTTTCCGAGTCTGTGTCTCCCTCTCTCTCTGCCCCTCCCCCATTCATGCTCTGTCTCTCTCTGTCCCAAAAATAAATGAACGTTGAAAAAAAAAATTAAAAAAAAAAAAAAAAAACTCCTGGCACTAACTCAGTATTTTAAAAAGTATCTTTATGGATTTAATTTTTTTCTCTTAAAATGGCCTTCCATTTTGACTGAGTTACAATCATACCTAGGACCAATGAATCAGCCTTAATCTTTCTATGTTCCCATGGCCCATTCAATTATTCATTTATTTAGTATGTATTTATGGAGTGCCTACAATGCATCATGAACTGTGTTGTGGTTGGGGGTAGGCAATCATGAGGGAAAAAGACATGATTATGACCCTCATGGCTCTTAAATCTAGTAAAGGAAAAATACAAAAAATAAAATAATTTTGGATAAAGGAAAAATGCCTATTAAAAAATAAGGTGTCAGGATGCCTGGCTGGCTCAGTCAGTAGAGTGTGAGACTCTTGATCTCAGGGTCATGAGTTCAAGCCCCATACTGAGCGTGGAGTCTACTTTTAAAAAATACAAATAAAATAAACAAGGTGCTTTATTAGAAACACTGGGTTAGAAGTGTTGTCCTTTAAATAGGACATTAAATTAAATAATTTATTTTTTTTATTTAAAAAAAATTTTTTTTAATGTTTTATTTATTTTTGAGACAGGGAGACACAGAGCATGAACAGGGGAGGGTCAGAGAGAGGGAGACACGGACTCTGAAACAGGCTCCAGGCTCTGAGCTGTCAGCACAGAGCCCGACGTGGGGCTTGAACTCACAAACTGTGAGATCATGACCTGAGCTGAGGTCGGCCGCTTAACCGACTGAGCCACCCAGGCGCCCCTAAATTAAATAATTTAAATAAATTATCCAAGGAGGCATCTCCAAAGCAGAGGCATTTAAACTGAGACCAGAAAAGCAGGAAATATCCAGTTGAGCCATATGAAATATGTAGGTGCTGGAAGAGTGACCCTGGCGTGAGAGATCACCAAACATAAAAATAATACAGTGGCAGGATGCTGGGTGGCTCAGTTGGTTAAGCATTCAACTCTTGGTTTCAGCTCAGGTCATGATCTCACGATTCGTGAGTTTGAGCCCCTCATTGGACTCTGCACTGACAGCACGGAGCCTGCTTGAGATTCTTTCTCTCCTTCTTTTTCTGCCCCTTCCCCAATTGTGCTCTCTCTCTCAAAATAAATAAACTTGAAAAAAAAAAAAAGAAAATTCCATCAGCCTCTTAAAAAAAGATAATACAGCAGCAAAGAGATTGACATGTTTTGGCCAGGGACAGATGGCCCTGTAACTGGAATAGAATGAACAAGTGGAAATTAGTCCTGAGATGAGGCTGGAGAGTGAAAAGGGCCAGGTCATGTGGTACCTTGAAGGTCACAGAAAGGAGTTTGGATTTCATTTTGTTTTTATTTTTTTATTTTTTTTATTTATTTTTTTTATTTTTATTTTTTAATGTTTCTATTTTATTTTTTATTTTTTTTTATTTTTTTTTAATATATATATATGAAATTTATTGACAAATTGGTTTCCATACAACACCCAGTGCTCATCCCAAAAGGTGCCCTTCTCAATACCCATCACCCACCCTCCCCTCCCTCCCACCCCCCATCAACCCTCAGTTTGTTCTCAGTTTTTAACAGTCTCTTATGCTTTGGCTCTCTCCCACTCTAACCTCTTTTTTTTTTTTTTTTTTCCTTCCCCTCCCCCATGGGTTCCTATTGAGTTTCTCAGGATCCACATAAGAGTGAAACCATATGGTATCTGTCTTTCTCTGTATGGCTTATTTCACTTAGCATTACACTCTCCAGTTCCATCCACGTTGCTACAAAAGGCCATATTTCATTTTTTCTCATTGCCATGTAGTATTCCATTGTGTATATAAACCACAATTTCTTTATCCATTCATCAGTTGATGGACATTTAGGCTCTTTCCATAATTTGGCTATTGTTGAAAGTGCTGCTATGAACATTGGGGTACAAGTGCCCCTATGCATCAGTACTCCTGTCTCCCTTGGGTAAATTCCTAGCAATGCTATTGCTGGGTCATAGGGTAGGTCTATTTTTAATTTTCTGAGGAACCTCCACACTGCTTTCCAGAGCGGCTGCACCAATTTGCATTCCCACCAACAGTGCAAGAGGGTTCCCATTTCTCCACATCCTCTCCAGCATCTATAGTCTCCTGATTTGTTCATTTTGGCCACTCTGACTGGCGTGAGGTGATACCTGAGTGTGGTTTTGATTTGTATTTCCCTGATAAGGAGCGACGCTGAACATCTTTTCATGTGCCTGTTGGCCATCTGGATGTCTTCTTTAGAGAAGTGTCTATTCATGTTTTCTGCCCATTTCTTCACTGGGTTATTTGTTTTTCGGGTGTGGAGTTTGGTGAGCTCTTTATAGATTTTAGATACTAGCCCTTTGTCCGATATGTCATTTGCAAATATCTTTTCCCATTCCGTTGGTTGCCTTTTAGTTTTGTTGGTTGTTTGCTGTGCAGAAGCTTTTTATCTTCATAAGGTCCCAGTAATTCACTTTTGCTTTTAATTCCCTTGCCTTTGGGGATGTGTCGAGTAAGAGATTGCTACGGCTAAGGTCAGAGAGGTCTTTTCCTGCTTTCTCCTCTAAGGTTTTGATGGTTTCCTGTCTCACATTTAGGTCCTTTATCCATTTTGAGTTTATTTTTGTAAATGGTGTGAGAAAGTGGTCTAGTTTCAACCTTCTGCATGTTGCTGTCCAGTTCTCCCAGCACCATTTGTTAAAGAGACTGTCTTTTTTCCATTGGATGTTCTTTCCTGCTTTGTCAAAGATGAGTTGGCCATACGTTTGTGGGTCTAGTTCTGGGGTTTCTATTCTATTCCATTGGTCTGTGTGTCTGTTTTTGTGCCAATACCATGCTGTCTTGATGACTACAGCTTTGTAGTAGAGGCTAAAGTCTGGGATTGTGATGCCTCCTGCTTTGGTCTTCTTCTTCAAAATTCCTTTGGCTATTCGGGGCCTTTTGTGGTTCCATATGAATTTTAGGATTGCTTGTTCTAGTTTTGAGAAGAATGCTGGTGCAATTTTGATTGGGATTGCATTGAATGTGTAGATAGCTTTGGGTAGTATTGACATTTTGACAATATTTATTTTTCCAATCCATGAGCAGGGAATGTCTTTCCATTTCTTTAAATCTTCTTCAATTACCTTCATAAGCTTTCTATAGTTTTCAGCATATAGATCCTTTACATCTTTGGTTAGATTTATTCCTAGGTATTTTATGCTTCTTGGTGCAATTGTGAATGGGATCAGTTTCTTTATTTGTCTTTCTGTTGCTTCATTGTTAGTGTATAAGAATGCAACTGATTTCTGGACATTGATTTTGTATCCTGCAACTTTGCTGAATTCATGTATCAGTTCTAGCAGACTTTTGGTGGAGTCTATCGGATTTTCCATGTATAATATCATGTCATCTGCAAAAAGCGAAAGCTTGACTTCATCTTTGCCAATTTGGATGCCTTTGATTTCCTTTTGTTGTCTGATTGCTGATGCTAGAACTTCCAGCACTATGTTAAACAACAGCGGTGAGAGTGGGCATCCCTGTCGTGTTCCTGATCTCAGGGGAAAAGCTCTCAGTTTTTCCCCGTTGAGGATGATGTTAGCTGTGGGCTTTTCATAAATGGCTTTTATGATCTTTAAGTATGTTCCTTCTATCCTGACTTTCTCAAGGGTTTTTATTAAGAAAGGGTGCTGGATTTTGTCAAAGGCCTTTTCTGCATCGATTGACAGGATCATATGGTTCTTCTCTTTTTTTTTGTTAATGTGATGTATCACGTTGATTGATTTGCGAATGTTGAACCAGCCCTGCAGCCCAGGAATGAATCCCACTTGATCATGGTGAATAATTCTTTTTATATGCTGTTGAATTCGATTTGCTAGTATCTTATTGAGAATTTTTGCATCCATATTCATCAGGGATATTGGCCTGTAGTTCTCTTTTTTTACTGGGTCTCTGTCTGGTTTAGGAATCAAAGTAATACTGGCTTCATAGAATGAGTCTGGAAGTTTTCCTTCCCTTTCTATTTCTTGGAATAGCTTGAGAAGGATAGGTATTATCTCTGCTTTAAATGTCTGGTAGAACTCCCCTGGGAAGCCATCTGGTCCTGGACTCTTATTTGTTGGGAGATTTTTGATAACCGATTCAATTTCTTCGCTGGTTATGGGTCTGTTCAAGCTTTCTATTTCCTCCTGATTGAGTTTGGGAAGAGTGTGGGTGTTCAGGAATTTGTCCATTTCTTCCAGGTTGTCCAATTTGTTGGCATATAATTTTTCATAGTATTCCCTGATAATTGTTTGTATCTCTGAGGGATTGGTTGTAATCATTCCATTTTCATTCATGATTTTATCTATTTGGGTCATCTCCCTTTTCTTTTTGAGAAGCCTGGCTAGAGGTTTGTCAATTTTGTTTATTTTTTCAAAAAACCAACTCTTGGTTTCGTTGATCTGCTCTACAGTTTTTTTAGATTCTATATTGTTTATTTCTGCTCTGATCTTTATTATTTCTCTTCTTCTGCTGGGTTTAGGCTGCCTTTGCTGTTCTGCTTCTATTTCCTTTAGGTGTGCTGTTAGATTTTGTATTTGGGATTTTTCTTGTTTCTTGAGATAGGCCTGGATTGCAATGTATTTTCCTCTCAGGACTGCCTTCGCTGCGTCCCAAAGCGTTTGGATTGTTGTATTTTCATTTTCGTTTGTTTCCATATATTTTTTGATTTCTTCTCTAATTGCCTGGTTGACCCACTCATTCGTTAGTAGGGTGTTCTTTAACCTCCATGCTTTTGGAGGTTTTCCAGACTTTTTCCTGTGGTTGATTTCAAGCTTCATAGCATTGTGGTCTGAAAGTATGCATGGTATAATTTCAATTCTTGTATACTTATGAAGGGCTGTTTTGTGACCCAGTATATGATCTATCTTGGAGAATGTTCCATGTGCACTCGAGAAGAAAGTATATTCTGTTGCTTTGGGATGCAGAGTTCTAAATATATCTGTCAAGTCCATCTGATGCAATGTCTCATTCAGGGCCCTTGTTTCTTTATTGACCGTGTGTCTAGATGATCTATCCATTTCTGTAAGTGGGGTGTTAAAGTCCGCAGCAATTACCACATTCTTATCAATAAGGTTGCTTCTGTTTATGAGTAATTGTTTTATATACTTGGGGGCTCCGGTATTCGGCGCATAGACATTTATAATTGTTAGCTCTTCCTGATGGATAGACCCTGTAACTATTATATAATGTCCTTCTTCATCTCTTGTCACAGCCTTTAATTTAAAGTCTAGTTTGTCTGATATAAGTATGGCTACTCCAGCTTTCTTTTGGCTTCCAGTAGCATGATAAATAGTTCTCCATCCCCTCACTCTCAATCTGAAGGTGTCCTCAGGTCTAAAATGAGTCTCTTGTAGACAGCAAATAGATGGGTCTTGTTTTTTTATCCATTCTGATACCCTATGTCTTTTGGTTGGCGCATTTAATCCATTTACATTCAGTGTTATTATAGAAAGATACGGGTTTAGAGTCATTGTGGTGTCTGTATGTTTTATGCTTGTAGTGATGTCTCTGGTACTTTGTCTCACAGGGTCCCCCTTAGGATCTCTTGTAGGGCTGGTTTAGTGGTGACAAATTCCTTCAGTTTTTGTTTGTTTGGGAAGACCTTTATCTCTCCTTCTATTCTAAATGACAGACTTGCTGGATAAAGGATTCTCGGCTGCATATTTTTGCTGTCTAGCACCCTGAAAATCTCGTGCCAAGTCTTTCTGGCCTGCCAAGTTTCAAAAGAGAGATCAGTCACGAGTCTTATAGGTCTCCCTTTATATGTGAGGGCACGTTTACCCCTTGCTGCTTTCAGAATTTTCTCTTTATCCTTGTATTTTGCCAGTTTCACTATGATATGTCGTGCAGAAGATCGATTCAAGTTACGTCTGAAGGGAGTTCTCTGTGCCTCTTGGATTTCAATGCCTTTTTCCTTCCCCAGATCTGGGAAGTTCTCAGCTATGATTTCTTCAAGTACCCCTTCAGCACCTTTCCCTCTCTCTTCCTCCTCTGGGATACCAATTATGCGTATATTATTTCTTTTTAGTGTATCACTTAGTTCTCTAATTTTCCCCTCATACTCCTGGATTTTTTTATCTCTCTTTTTCTCAGCTTCCTCTTTTTCCATAACTTTATCTTCTAGTTCACCTATTCTCTCCTCTGCCTCTTCCATCCGAGCCGTGGTGGTTTGCATTTTGTTTTGCATTTCCTTTAAAGCGTTTTTCAGCTCCTCGTGACTGTTCCTTAGTCCCTTGATCTCTGTAGCAAGAGATTCTCTGCTGTCCTGTATACTGTTTTCAAGCCCAGCGATTAATTTTATGACTATTATTCTAAATTCACTTTCTGTTATATTATTTAAATCCTTTTTGATCAGCTCATTAGCTGTTGTTATTTCCTGGAGATTCTTCTGAGGGGAATTCTTCTGCTTGGTCATTTTGGATAGTCTCTGGTGTGGTGAGGGCCTGCAGGGCACTTCCCCTGTGCTGTGGTGTATAACTGGAGTTGGTGGGCGGGGCCGCTGTCCGACCTGATGTCTGCCCCCAGCCCACCGCTGGGGCCACAGTCAGACTGGTGTGTGCCTTCTCTTCCCCTCTCCTAGGGGCGGGATTCACTGTGGGGTGGTGTGGCCCGTCTGGGCTACTTGCACACTGCCAGGCTTGTGATGCTGGGGATCTGGCGTATTAGCTGGGGTGGGAAGGCAAGGTGCACGGCGGCGGGGGGGGGGGGCAGGCTTAGCTCGCTTCTCCTTAGGTGATCCACTTCAGGAGGGGCCCTGTGGCAGCCGGAGGGAGTCAGATCCGCTGCCGGAGGTTTGGCTCCGCAGAAGCACAGAGTTGGGTGTTTGCGCGGAGCGAGCAATTTCCCTGGCCGGAACCGGTTCCCTTTGGGATTTTGGCTGGGGGATGGGCGGGGGAGATGGTGCTGACGAACACCTTTGTTCCCCACCAAACTGAGCTCTGTCGTCCGGGGGCTCAGCAGCTCTCCCTCCCTTTGTCCTCCAGCCTTCCCGCTTTCCGAGCAGAGCTGTTAACTTATGACCTCCCAGACGCTAAGTCGCGCTTGCTGTCGGAACACAGTCCGTCAGGCCCCTCCGCTTTTGCCAGCCACACTCGGGGGCTCTGCTTGGCCGGCGAGCCCCCCTCCGCCCCGGCTCCCTCCCGCCAGTCCGTGGAGCGCGCACCGCCTCGCCGCCCTTCCTACCCTCTTCCGTGGGCCTCTCATCTGCGCTTGGGTCCGGCGACTCCGTTCTGCTACTCTTCTGGCTGTTTTCTGGGTTATTTAGGCAGGTGTAGGTGGAATCTAAGTGATCAGCAGGACGCGCGGTGAGCCCAGCGTCCTCCTACGCCGCCATCTTCCCTCCCCCTCCCTGTTTTTATTTTTTTAATGTTTATTTATTTATTTTTGTGTGAGAGAGAGAGAAAGCACAAGCAAGGGAGGGGCAGAGAGAGGGGGACACAGAATCCAAACCGAGCTCCAGTCTCTGAACTGTCAGCAAAGAAACTGATGTGGGGCTCAAACTCATGCACCATGAGATTAGACACTCAACCAACTGAGTCACCCAGGGGCCTGGATTTCATTTGAAACGTGCTGGGAATCCGGGAATGCATTTGTGATGGCTAATTTTAGGTGTCAACTTGAGTGGGACAGATATTTGGTCAGACATTATTTTGAGCATTTCAGGGAGGGTTTCCTGGATGGGATTTACATTTAAATAAGTACTGTGAACAAAGCAGATTGCCTTCCCTGATGTGGGTGGGACTCATCCAATCACTTGAAGGTCTGAATAGACCCCAAAGTCAGAGATGACTTCCTGCTTGACTGCCTTCACACTAGAACACTGGGTTTTTTCCTGCCTTCAGGCTTGAACTGAAACCTCTGCTCGGCTCTTCCTGGGTTTTGAGATAACTGCCATTTGGAGAGGAACTATACCTGCAACTCTTCTGGGTCTCCAACTTGCTGACTCACCCTGCAGATCTTGGGACTTGCCAGCCTCCATAATCATGTCAGCCAGTTCCTTATAATAAATCTCCTTTACACACACACACACACACACACACACATCCTATTAATTCTGTTTCTCTGAAGAACAGTGACAACAGAGCAGTGAACACTTTTCTTAAGCAGGGGATTGATATAATCCAATCTGGTTTTAACTCCACTGACTGCAGTGTGGAGAGTAGATTGAAGGGAGAGGTGTTAAATACATTTTTGTTTCTAAATGTTCTTTGGTTCTCCCTGTAAAAAGATATACCTCCTTCCCCTGGGAATCAGTGTTGACCCTATTACTTTCTTTGGCCAATAAAGTCTGAGCAGAATAATTGATGACACATCATAGCATAAGTTCTAAGAGCCACATGCAGTTTTGCCATTGTTCTTTTCCCTTGGCCACGAGAGCAGCATGTCCCAAATAGGGGCTTCTTCTTCAGCCTAGACCTCCAGTAAAGAAGACACATGGAGCAGAGCCATAGCCAACATGTAATGTGAGCCAGAAACAAACCCTTACCAATGTAAGCTACTGAAATTGGGAGTTGCCTGGTACTATAGCATAAAGTGGTGTAAATTTACCAATAGAGAGAAGTTAGAAGGCTGTTGCATTTGTCCAGGTGAGGGAAGCCGCAGGCTTAAATAAAAATAGTAGCCGCAAAGGTAAAGATGAGTGGAGGGGCTTGAGATAGTTTGCATATTGTGAAGGTTAATTCTATGTGTCAAGTTGGTTGGGCTACAGTACCGGGTTGTTTGGTCCAGGATATTTGTGAATGTGGTTAACATCTATAATCACTTGACTTTAAGTAAAGCAATTAACCTTCAAGATGTGGGTGGGCCTCATGCATCGGAAGGCCTTAAGAGCAAATATGTGAGGTGTCTCAGAGAATTCAGGGAATTCTGCCATGAGGCTGTAACCAAAATTCTGCCTTACTTTCCAGCTTGCTGATTTACCCAGTGGGTTTCAGACTTGCCAGCTTCCACAATCACGTGAGCCAATTCCTTAAAATAGATCAGTCTCCCTCTCTCTGTCCTTCTCTTCCCCTTTCTGTCCTTTTCTCCCTCTCCTTCTCCCCCTCTCACCCTCTCTCTGTCTCTCTCTGTCTCTATGTGTATATATGGAGAACCCATAGCAGATAAATGACTAATAGAGATCCAGAGTAAAAGGACTTGCTTGTGATTGGATACGTGGAGCTATGTTTCTTAGGGCCTTGCCCGTACACCTTGGTGGATGGGTGCATAACACACGATCTATGTCTCTGAATGATGGTTACATTCAGTAGTAGAAAAATTGAATCTCTAATTCAAAAAATACCTCAAGCATTTCTGAAAAGCTTGGAAAGCCATTGGAATTTCATTGATAAAAATTTTAAAAGGCACCAAAGTATTATTGGTTTTACTGGCTTTATGGAAAAAAAGAAAATCTGCACCAGAACTGTGAGCAGCCATCAAGAAAGTCCTATGAAATAAAACAGTCCCTGAAACGGGATATTGATTTTCCACATTGTTTAGTAATGCACATCAAGAGCTATTCACTCGTATCCTAGTCACCTTAAAATGCAACTCTGGGGGCGCCTGGGTGGCGCAGTCGGTTAAGCGTCCGACTTCAGCCAGGTCACGATCTCGCGGTCCGTGAGTTCGAGCCCCGCGTCAGGCTCTGGGCTGATGGCTCGGAGCCTGGAGCCTGTTTCCGATTCTGTGTCTCCCTCTCTCTCTGCCCCTCCCCCGTTCATGCTCTGTCTCTCTCTGTCCCAAAAATAAATAAAAACGTTGAAAAATTAAAAAAAAAATGCAACTCTGAAAATAGTGAAGGTGGAAGGAAGCTCCTAAGATGTGCTGAGCTTCAGAAATTGAATGCAAAACAGTTACTTCCCCCTTCCTATGCACCGCCCCCCATCAGCCAGCCGGGCCACAGGCAGAGAAAGCCAGGACCTGCAAATATGATTTACAGACCCTTGGTGGCTACAGGAATAAAATATTAATTCCTCACAGTTCTCCCACTGGGGTGATCCTTCATTACAAACACAGACGGGATAAACAGCAGTGCTCACACAACTAGAGTGTGCATTATACACACTTGGTCTGGTCACAAGGCCAGACCAAGAGAGCACCTGGAGGTCGTAATGGAGAATCATGGGGCTCACATAGTATCTCCGCCCCTGCAATCTTAGCTAGGAATCACATATCTGCTACGCTGAAGACAGAAGTCCACATGTACTATCAAGTTGGGTAGTTAGCTCATTACAGTCTAGTGATCACGGGCAAAGGAACCAACATATATATATATTTTTTCAATATATGAAATTTATTGTCAAATTGGTTTCCATACAACACCCAGTGCTCATCCCAAAAGGTGCCCTCCTCAATACCCATCACCCATCAACCTCCCTCCCACCCCCCATCAACCCTCAGTTTGTTCTCAGTTTTTAACAGTCTCTTATGCTTTGGCTCTCTCCCACTCTAACCTCTTTTTTTTTTTTTTCCTTCCCCTCCCCCATGGGTTTCTGTTCCAACACATATTTTTTTCTTGAAAGGCCTTCTTATATTCACAATTATAAATATATGTGATAGTGATAATTAGAGCCTAATTTTTCAAATTCACTCCAGGGTCTCCTGCTAATTTCTCCTTTTTGTTTGTTACCTTAAATCATTTTAAAAGGTAAGTTCCCTATTGTATCCACCTGATCTTTTCTCTCTTTCTTTCTTTCCTTTTTTTTTTCTTGACTGAGCTTCAGTTATATGTTCTTGTTTTGACTGTTCAGTAGTTACCAGGAACCTTATCAGTAGAAAAGTATTAGAATTTTTTTTTCTCAGACATGTACTCACTTCTGCTGGTGAAAAAAGTTATTTATTATTTTAATGAGCAGAGATTTCATTCTTGACTTTAAAAAAAAAAAAGGAATGTCCAAGGATTCTAGGCTTATTGAAAAAAAAGACACTTTTTATAGTGGGAATTAGATACAGGTTTTGCCATGGCCCTTTCTTGAGTGCCAACTATTCTTTTTTCCCCATTCCAGTTTTGTATTCTCTCTTTTCCCTCTTGCTGGGAGCTTCAGATCTCATCTAGCAGGACTGGCGTTGTGCTGTGGACAGTCTCAGAATGCTGAGGCATGGATGGAACAATGATGGCAAGGACAAACCAAAAGAGCACCCGATTTATCTTTTTCCTTTCCCACACTTTCAAGATTCAATGGAGAACACATATTTAATCTAGCAGTTAAGCACCCCCCGACCACCACCTTAACAGCTTAAATAACTCTAGCAGTCCCAAAGTAGAAGCTGAGAATCATTGAGGAAGGACCATATCTAGGTCCATGGGATGGATGCCATGGGTGCTGAGGATGCCACTTTCCTCACCTCTGCTGGACCCAGATCCTTCCAGTGATCTCTCTTACATTCTGGAAGATCAGACTCAGGCAAAACAGCAATCAGAGGGTCACATTTATGCAATGATGTTCATGCCCCACAAAATCTTTGAATATTGTCAATAGCCGGAAAAAAGTAGAATCTTCAAAACTTCGAAACCCTCTTTTCCCAGTGCTTCATTCACTGTCTCCCATTGCACACCCACCAGACCTCCAACACTTATTGAGCTAAGAAGTCCTACTTCTCTCAGGTGCAGCATCCCCATCTGCCACCTGGTGGAAAAGCAAAATGGTGCATATGTGGAAAGAGAACTTTATTCTTCTGCTCCACTGCTCTCATTACCTTCCATTACCCCATGGAAGGTCTTAAGTTTTTCCTGATGATTCCTCCACTGAGGGGGAGTTACATGTTGGGGAAAATGTTTTTTAAACAGTTCTTGTGCCTAACATCATAGGATTGAAGCCCACCCCAGTAGTTTGGGGGGTGGGTTCAGTTTATATTCCCACCATGTTAGTCACCCATCCATATTCTACAGAGAAGGTGCCAACAGGAATAGACCCTTTCTCTGTGTTGTCTTTTGGTCCAAGATAGGCATGCATTTTGAGAATAAATTTGAAGCTGGCAGCTCAGCCATCATGAACTTAAGGTTTCAACCCGTTTTTGTATTCTAGAGGAAATATTCAATTGATATGTAAAATGTTCAATTGTGACCAGGGCGAGTGGGAAGAGACTTGAGCAGCAATTTCCTTCCAATTTTGCCATCCATCTTCAAATATGTTGTCTCGTTAACATAAACACTGTCCTGTAGGGGCACCTGGGTGGCTCAGTCGGTGAAGTGTCCAACTCTTGATTTCAGCTCAGGTCATGATCTCACATTTTGTGGGATCAAGCCCTGCAATGACCGCACAGAGCCTGCTTGGGACTCTCTCCTTCTCTTCCTGCCCCTCTCCGACTCGTGCACGCACCCATGTGCATTCTTTCTCTCTCTCTTTCTCTCTCTCTCTCTCTCAAAATAAATAAATAAACATTAAAACTGTCAAACTGTCCTGTAAATTGAGTATTACTATTGCATTTTTGTATTAGAGTAAATTTAGGCTGAATGGTTAAGTAACTTGCCTAAATTTACTCAATGTCTTGTGAGTAATAAGTTTAACTCCTACATGTTTATTATTTCAGAGTGAACACATTATCTTTCAAAAACAAGGCAAAGAAAGATGGGAAATATATAAAAGTCAGGGAAATTAAGTCATTTTATCAGTAAAGGAGGCAACTCTGCAACTAATTTCATTGGCTCTGGCAATACCCAGGTGACAAAATCCCTCCACGTTGATATAATCTCTTTAGCTTAAAAATCATTCCTGTTAAAGAATTAATACAAAAAGAAAAGAATGCAGTGGAACGTTTCTTTAACATTTATACTTTTAATGAAGGAACTTTCAATCTTTTGGGAAAGAAGAGCTACTTTTCATTTCTTCCAAAATACCAGAAACCTGGAACAATTGGAACTCTTCTGCTAGAATTGTATTCAAGGCTAATTTATTGACCACATAAGGATATGTTTCCTTGCACATATTCACCGTTTTTAACCCAACTTATTTGTTTACTTTTTATTGGGCTCTAAACAGCTTTTAGCTTATCGCTACAGAAGATAGTCCAAGAAATGTATATCAGATCCTAAAGACAATTCCAGAAATATTTTGAGCAAATGCAGAGAAACTGAAGTAAGTCTCTGACTTCCAAGGAGTTCATTTCTGAAGGGGCTCAAACTGTTCTCAAGGCAAAGGTTAGGATATGTTATCATTTTCATTACATTCAGGGTAGCATTTCCTTCCTGTTGCATAAGGATTAAATAAGTTTTTAAAACCCTCTTCTTTCTTATATTTAGGAATCCAGGCAGAGCACTGTTTATGAACCTGTGTAATTCACAGAAGTACTTGCAAACATTACTTTTCTGCATTAGGAGTATGATCTTGTGTCAGTGTGAAACTGATGTAAGATAAATGAATATATATACTCACAGGAATCTTGATAGAATAGGGGAGAACTCTGCATAATGTGTAAAAAAAAAATCCAAGGATAAAGCAATCAGATGTTGCTAGAAACTCCACCTCCTGAAAAGCACAGTTTGGCTCATCAGTTGCAGTAGGCATTGGTGACAAATAAAAACTGGAGTTGGAATGTTCAGCCAAGTAGCATGGGACTAAGAAAGAGGAAAGGTAGAAATAAAGAAAAATTAGATTGTATAAATGTGGCACCTGTTGGAAAAACTGTTCATAGTATTAAAGATAAAACACAGGACCAAGAGACTGATATCTCTGCACCAGGACTGATTTTTAAAAGAAGGAGAGGGAGGGGGAGGAAGAGGAGAAGGAAGGGGAGGAGGAAAAGAAAGAAAAGTAGAGTTATTGTGTGATAAGAGAACTCTGTGGAAATTGACAGGCAAACTGATAAGTATTTATCTCTTAGACTATTAATATGAATAATTGGAGCATATTTGTGGAGAACTACAGGAGCAAGTCTGTATTGGGAGACAATTCTCAACGAGTTTCTCAGTGAAAGGAACCGACAGCCTTTTGTTCTAGACTATTTTTTCAAGGATGCTTGTAAAGCAAACAACATTGGAAATAGAGTGTCTCCCTTTGAGGCAGATAGCAGATTTTTTTTTTTTTTTTGCTGTCCAGGATAATAAGGATAACGTCTTCGATGAGGCAATGGTTGAGCATTGTTTGTTGGCAGCTTCTTTAAAAGACTGTTTCCTCAACTCAGGTTCATCACCTGGGACACAAAACCACTGTGTGTGTAGCATCCACTTGGGCTGTTCTGCATTGCCTGCCTTGGGACTAGGGGGGCAAAGGAAATCGAGGTGAACATGAAGCCGTAAAGCCTGTTGTGCCATGAATAATAAAGTCCCTTGTCTTTGATACAAGAGTCTCATGTCTTCTGCTAGAATCCAGAAGATTATGACAGCCTAACCTTTTTAGTTTGCAAGCAGGGTAAAATTTCAGGCCTTTCACAGTTCTGAACAGTTTTCAACTTCCAAAGAAAGAATTACATAGGATCTTTTAATAATCTATCAAACAACAACTTTTTATTTTTTAGGAAAAAAATTAAAGCAGACATACATGTCAGTGAGAAAAAGACAGGTACAAGCAGGAAGAGAATAAAAACTACCCCGCACAGAAGCAAACCATATTTTAAATGACTTGTAAATAAAGATAGATGGGTAGATAGATACATAGATAGATGAGATAGATAGATCATGGATAGACTGAGGAAAACAAAGACAGAGACACAGAGAGGCAGAAAGAATAGAGTGTATATTTGGGGGTGTGAATGTGTATGTGTGTGTGTTTTTCATGTGTGAGTATGGCTATTGAGTTTTGCATTAACATACAAGTTAAGAGCGTATGTACATAAAAATAAAAAGTGGACTTCAAAATTTGTAGTTCAGAATTTGTATTTTAAGAAGTGTCCCTCAGGCAAAAATATTAAGTCTTTCTTCCAAGAGATGAGTTGAAGACAAAATAAGTTGGTTTTCTCTTTGATTTCTATCTTTGGTGAACCTTCAAGTGAAATGATACTGTATGAAAATTAGCTCTAAAATTGGCTCATTCATTTCAATTTTATTGCTTGTTCCCTAAAAGAAAAATGGAAGAGCAATAAATGATCTCTCTCCTCAGCATTATCAATTTGTGTTCACTGTGCTTTATATCTTGCATTCAGACATGGCTGTGTCCTGACCTTCCTTTTAATTTAGTCCCAACGTATTTTTAGCATTTTATCTCATGGTCAGTCTCAAAAACTTCTGGAGCATTTCAAAGCTTTCTGAGGTTACATTTCATGAAGATCTCAACCACTTAGCTTATTTTTCCCCAGAACCCAAACACATTGAAAGCTTTTGTTTCAGAGGCCTCAGAGAGTCTTAGTATATTTTTCACTGGCTTTGTTTCTTCAGGAAATTTGGCATATCAGCACCAAGCTGGATAAGGGAAATTGAGGCAAAATGTAAGATTTATCTAATCACTGGAAGCCATTTTAGCAGTATGCACTAAGAAAACCTTAATCTCACTTAGTCCCTTGACTGCTTAAAAGAGACTTCATTGGAGGGGTCTACATGAGATCAGAGCCTCAGAGGTGAGCTTCCCAAGACATAGTCCCCCAAAACCTCCAAAATCTTATGTCATGCTCATTTGGGTTTCTGACACAAGTCCTTTCACTTTCTTTTATTCATTTTTCCCCTATTAACATTGAGTCTAGCAGCAGGTCAAGGGATGGGAAATCTTTATCCCCAAGAGTGAGGGCCTGATAGCTCCTATCACTTTTTATTTTAATCTTTAGGCTTTAGGAACACTAACCTATTTACATTTGTCCCTGTACACCCTCCCCCCCCTACAATAACTTACTTTACTAATGTAACTTTAATTTTTAAATTATTTTTTTTTTACCTTGCCTCCATTTCAAATGAATACTTAATCTCTTTCCTAATGTTGAGATCTCTTCAAAAAAGATTTCTCTGTCACTTTTGCCTTCATTACTTTTTATGTAACTTTGGGTGTAGTTCCACTTTCCAGTAGAATACATATTTCTATAAAAGTGGTTGAAAGAAGAACTATTTTGTTGACTTTCTCAATAAGAAATGAAGTTGAAATAAAAATTGAGCACAACGAAGTCCCTCGGGAAGAAGGGTTTATTACCCCTGCTGGTCCTGACTCTCTCCCAAGAGTCCATTATTTTTGTTCCTTATACTTATCAGCTTTGGAAGCAAAACAAAACCACAGTGTCATTTCCAGACTTCACTAAGATCTAGGCAAGTGCCACCAACATCATAGCTCCTCTTTGAAAGTTTCCAGTTCTTTCTATCCTTTGCTTTAAACCTGTCTCTTCCTACTTTGGCATCTCTGCTTCTATTCCTAATCCTTGGGGTTCATTTCTGTTTTCAGCACATTTGTGGAGTAGGTGCATATAAAGGCCCCTGATTTTCCTAAATGACAAAACCTTTCCTTGATCCATTTGCCAGCTTTGTCACCTTTCTGAGCTTCTCTTTGATGACATATCCCTAAAGTATGTGAACTTCTTGGGATCTGTCATTGCAATTTTGTGTAGCAGAACTATTTTAAACACACATTAAGAGCAAGCTTTTGGTTCTTTCTGAGTGCCCACCACCAAAATGTTTTCTTCAGTCATTCATAAACTATATTGAGTATCTACCATGCGCTGGATAAGTTGCTAGGCACCAGCAACAGGGGGTTTCATTAGACATGGTTCCTGCTTTCTTTGAATTTACAACATCTCAGAAATATTAACAGGTGTTTTCTTTTGCTGCTCATAATCGATTCTTAATACTCAAGTTCTGAAATGTCAAATGCACTCATTTGTTTGAATTTCTTCTCAACTCTATACTGCACCTTTCACTGGGTAATTTACGTAAAATATAAAACTCTACATGGCTAGAACTTAAAAAAAAAAGCCTAAATGGAAAGATATAGACTTTTAACATAGATTTCACACAATGAGCTAGTTACAAAAGAATTATCTTAAAGTGGAAATGCAAGAGCTCTGAAGCATCATTGAGAATATCTGGACACTGTCACAAAAAAAAAGCTACATGGCTTCAGAAAAGCCACTTAACTTTTTGAATTTCAGTGCCATCATCTGTGATGGGTGAGAGTAAATGTTCTCTTAGCTTTCGGATCTAAAATTCAGTGATTCTAAATGTGGAAGTATTTCAGGTATGAAATACTATTGTAAACACAATTTTTATGGGCATTCAGTGAAATGTAAAACCTCAGCCAGCAGACGGAAGAGTATACTGGATAGAGAGGCTGGAAGTTCCCACCACGCATAGCTTAGGATGGCCAGGCCTACCCATGGGTGGGGAATGCGCAGTCTCCGTCTGCTATTTGTCTCAACCTCCTCTCTCAGCAAGGTCAGGCTCAGTGCCAGCAAACATTATCAGTCAGCTATGGCTTTTCTTCTGTACATGTGATGATCTTTCCAAAGTTTTCAGCAAAATTAGACTAAAAAAAACACTATTTGCTATGGATATGCATGACTATCAGGTCTGGTAGTCAGATCGAGACAAAGAGGCACCCATCTAATTCTGTACATGTGATGAAAATGGATCTTTCCTGTATCCTGTAGGATCTGCCATTCCCAAAGCTGTAATCTACAGAGAATGAGAAAATAAAATGTGGATTATAAAATCAGGAGAGCAACTGCAATGTTGATGACTGCAACGGTGCCTCTCCCAAGGACAACAAAATAGGGAAAACAGCAGACATTTTCTTCATAAATTTAAAATATGTATGGACTTTAATAAAAACTGTGTATGCATAAAATTTATCTTCATGCAAAATAGTCTTGGGGATGAATATCCATGGCTCACTTAATGATTCACTGAAACACATTTTAGATATTGGTATTGAGTAAAACATGTCGTTTTTCTTACCCTTTACATAATCACTAAAAACATTAAATAATCCTCTCTGTTTCTGCTATGGTTTTTGTCAGACATGTATTTTTAAGACAAGGTCTGTGGTACCATGTCTGCACAGCATGAAGCTGACATTTGGCTTATTTCTCACCTCATAGTGGATAATGTCATAATCTTTTTTTTTTAAATTTTTTTTTTCAACGTTTATTTATTTTTGGGACAGAGAGAGACAGAGCATGAACGGGGGAGGGGCAGAGAGAGAGGGAGACACAGAATCAGAAACAGGCTCCAGGCTCTGAGCCATCAGCCCAGAGCCCGACGCGGGGCTCGAACTCACGGACCGCAAGATCGTGACCTGGCTGAAGTCGGACGCTTAACCGACTGCGCCACCCAGGCGCCCCGATAATGTCATAATCTTGATGGAAGTCTTAGTCTCTACTGACTCAGAGACGAAATCGATGACAGATCTCCAGTTTTCTATTTTCACCAAGAACATGATGACTTCAAAACCAATAAGTGTGCCTTCATTAGAATCTGATCAAATGTGAAATCACATAGCAAATTATCCATAGAGATGTAAATATTATCTTAAAACAATGCCTCAGAAGCAAGGATCACACTCATTTTCTACATTTTCCATGTATTTTAGAAAAATGTACTATTCATCACTAGAGAAACATGATTTGACTCGTAGCATCCTAAAATCTGAGCTACCAGAAGGGGATTTCCAATGGCTTTAATTAAAAAAAAAAAGGGGCGCCTGGGTGGCGCAGTCGGTTAAGCGTCCGACTTCAGCAGGTCACGATCTCGCGGTCCGTGAGTTCGAGCCCCGCGTCGGGCTCTGGGCTGATGGCTCAGAGCCTGGAGCCTGTTTCCGATTCTGTGTCTCCCTCTCTCTCTGCCCCTCCCCCGTTCATGCTCTGTCTCTCTCTGTCCCAAAAATAAATAAACGTTGAAAAAAAAAAATTAAAAAAAAAAAATATATATATATATATATAAACACTACTTTGTATTCAATATATATATTATCACATTCTATTATTATTTCAGCCTCTCAGGGACAGCTCTTAATACTTTAAAATGGCTAGAGATGTAAAACTCCATGCATATTCAATAACAACAGCCATTTTCCTAGACACTGTACAAACCAAATTAAAGAGAATATTGGATAGAAACAAATCATTTTTTTTCTTTTACTGTTCTAATCTAAAAAGTGGTATCAGATAATGGTTATTGCCGTCTTGAAACTTAGTGTGTCATAGTAAAGTGATCTAGAAAGTTGATAAATATTTATTAGTGTGTGGGTTAAATGGATGTGTTTGCGTGTTTCCAAATTTTATGTATTATGCAAAATACCCATAATATTGCTTTAGAGTCACTAAAAGTTATCTTAAAATTTTATCTGTGATTTTTTTTCAAAGCTATCATTTCCTACTCCAAATCTCACCTTCCCATGAATGCTCTACTGGAAATTGCTGTGTGCTCACATAACTCATCTTGTGGATTGAGGCCATAAGTATTAACAAATTAGCTGCAATCGAATTTGGCACTTTCCAGTTGTATTTATCCTCTTCAGAGCTTGCTGAGTCAGAGCCTACCAAGTGATAAAGTTCAGATCAGGAGATACGAACTAAGTTGTACTTTTCAGATTAAGGGAGAAACATTTATGAATTTGCAATGTATGCTTGAAGTCAGTAGCTTCTGAGATGTACATTTTTCACTTCCACCCATCTCCTCCATCAAAAATGGGGGTATAGTAACCAGCATGTGTCCCTCTTTTAGAAATCAAGCAAAATAGGAACTAATTGGGAACTTTCTGATTGATTTTCTGATAGTGTGGACAGGGTTTCAAGGCAGAAAGTGTATCTTGTGGTATCATGTGTGTTATTGAATTATCTTGGAATACAGCAGGTGGGATCAACCTGGAAGAAAAAGTCACCTTTCTCTAAAAGAAGGAAAGACCGCTGAAGTGGGCGGGGGGGGGGGGGGGGGAGGGAAGGGTGAGCAAGATTTAGACTAGATAGTCCTGTTTGAAAATATTCTCTTACTAATCTTTATCCTCCTATGACCTCAAATGCACCGTTCTTTTCTTCCTCACAGAAAGTTTGGTGAATTTAAGACTTTTTAATTTTGTTATATGTGCCGAATGAAATAATCAATTCATTAAAAAACAAGCAAAAAAGATGTCAGTCTTAATTTTCTGAATCATTTAATTGAAAGAAAAGTTTTGTTTAAATGGAGAATGCAGGACACCTGTGTTGATACAAATTATGTGAATTACATAAAATTTCTTAATGGAGAAAACTGAAGAAATGATAAGAGTATTATCATTAAACTTTAAAAAATGGAATTATGGGGAATTAAAGATTAGATGAAAAGAAGCCACAAACGGCACTTTGTATGTTTACGACAAAAGCGGACATGTAAGAAATATGATAATCCAGATTCCTCAGCATTTTTAGCCAACGGTGTGAGGGAAATTCTGCTAAGTTTTGCACCATAAAAATTTTTAGTAACATCACATAAATTAATCCTTATAATTTTATGTTTCCACTATCCATAATATTTTAGTGATTTTTCCTTAAGTACCTTATTTCAAGTAATTTGACGTATGTCAGTAATGTACCTAAATTAATATTTCCACTAAAAAGTAATCACCCCAATGACAGAAGTTCTCAGATGTGAACAATATAAATTTAACCATAATGCTGAAATGATAGATTTTTAAACAATTTCAATCATCTTTTATCTATTCTCCTTTATGCCTAAAACCTTGACATGTATGGGAATTACATTTGTTTCCATATTTCTCAGGAGCTATGCTCGATGTGTACATTTTCTAGTAGTGATTTTTTTTTCATAAAAAGCGACATTTAAATTATTCTCCACTAGAGTAACAGACAACAAGGGAAATGGGAAGTCAAGTGGGAATGAACTTCTGTTTCACTCCCACTGGAGATGTCTACATATGAAGATATAATACACAACCGTGTCATTTGAGGGGAGGCAAAGCATGATTCAAATTTACCTTTGGAATCAACATTCTGATTATAAGGAGACTTCTTAGTTCTGGAAAATTATGAACAGGATTATTATGCTCTTTTTTAAAAAAATTAAGACTTAAATTAGTGGTTATTTCATTCATAGGATATCCATCCTTTCAAAGAAATAACAAACTTCAAATCATGCTGAACTTGGGTAAAATTAAACTGGGAATTTTGAATTCATGTAATCAGTAGTTAGAGTACAGTTTTTGAATAAAGCCAGCTAAAGGGATTTTAACCCAATTGTAGTTGGTGCCTATGGGCCTGTGTTTTAGATTCCCTTTTAGGCGAGAATAAGTGCAAAATTATGAAAGACAGAAATTTAGTGTAAGTGGGTTGCTGGGAAGAGGAAAGATCTCTCTGAGAGAAATATATAGGTGTCCAGAACCAAGGAAAGAGTTGAAAAGGACTGCAAAGAAGAAACTCCATGGGTTTTTTTTTTTTTTTTATTTTTTTTCAACGTTTATTTATTTTTGGGACAGAGAGAGACAGAGCATGAATGGGGGAGGGGCAGAGAGAGAGGGAGACACAGAATCGGAAACAGGCTCAGCCCAGAGCCTGACGCGGGGCTCGAACTCACGGACAGCGAGATCGTGACCTGGCTGAAGTCGGACGCCTAACCGACTGCGCCACCCAGGCGCCCCTCCATGGGTTTTAATTCAAACATCCAATTGTCTGTTCAGTTAGGAGCACAGACATTTATTCTTCTGTGTGGGAATTGATCAGCATCTTAAGCCCTTAATGGTTGAAATTTTCATTTTACTCAAACAGAATGATTTTTCTCTATACGCACCTCTCCAACTGGACAACGAAAGTCAGTGGAAAATAGAATTCTCTTTTTTAAAAAATCATTTCTTGTGTCTAGTTTGCAATTCAAGTGATATGGAAATTAAGGCCTGTGTCAAGGGTTTTCATCAGGCTTGGGCTGATGCAGGACAGAGTGTCTTCCCACTGCACTGCTTCCTTGAAAACTGCAGCGTTAAGATAAAGATGGAATGTTGTACCGGCTCTGTTGTATTTACGCCTGATCTGTAGAACTACACTTGGGCTGTGAAGCTGAAAGCTGGCAGGACTTGGACCGATGTGACTAGAAGAGCATAAAAGACATGCGGGGGACTTGGCTCCTGTCTGCAGCAGCTGCATATGTCCCGAGTGAGGGAGGAGGAAAAGGGACCTGTATACTTGAGTCACTGCTGGGCCCCCATGAGATGATGCTGTACTTGTTAAAGCACTTGCCTGTAACCTTCTATAAAGCTAAGGAAATGTAGCCTTCAAGTTTATTTGTGCCTTGTGTATCTAATTGCCAATTTGGACATCTATCTATGACCATGTTGGTGCGGTATCACACCAGACTTTTCTTCCAAGCTTAATCACCCTTCCACTCTGCTGTCCAATCCTGCAAATGTGGGGAATACCAATACATAACACAAAATGCGGTGTGACTCCAATGAATATTTATTGGCTGCCCGCTATTTGGGAGGAGGACTGGGATTTTCAGCAGAATCTCTGGAGAAAGCTATTTCTCTTCATAAAAAAAAAATGCACACACAGCTGCATTTTCACAGACATACACACAGCCTGTGTGTCATCTCTTTGCACTCGGGCATAGTAACGTATGGGAGGAAAAGTCGTCTATTACTACAGGCTGTGACAATCACTGAGAGAATTTACTGCAGAAGATTAGCCAACAGTATTTTAGCACAGGTCCAGAAATTATCTATCAAAGATTCAGAGACTTGAGGCAACATTTCACCTCATTTATTCAAATGCCTTGGCCAAATAAAATTATGATAAAGCACCCAGCAGCCTGTGTCCTGTACATTTTGACAAGCTTACTGCTAATTGATTGTTTGGGTCCAGCTCATGCTCCAAGGGAAATAGATTACTATTAATTTTAGTTGACATTTTATATAAGGGCATATATTTTATTTTTATTTATTTTTGTGAAACTGAAATCTGATTCTGTAACTCTTCTGGAGGAAATGGAGGTGTCATCACTTGGCTCCATCCTGTGGCCTTTAAATGCAAGCAACAAAGTGGCCATCCAATGAGCAATACTATGAATAAATAATTGGTCAAGCATTGTAAAGCATGAATGTTAATACTACACCATTGAAGCAAACCAATCAGACTTGGCATGGGAAGGATGTTATACAAACAAGAATACAAACAGATTCCCAGATGTGTTCTTCAAGCTTAGTCACATTAATTTAACCATCCCACCCTCACCAGTCTCTTAACCCTTCTTGGTTCCAGTTGAACTTGAATATATTTTAGGAGATGTTACATCCATATTAGCAAAGGTTTACAAAAGCTCCCTGCTTGGAATCTGGTTTTAATGCATGGATAGAGCTTTAATCTAGACAATATAAGTATGTCAACATAAATAACCAACCAGTTGTTGGGTTCACCAAGTATTTATTGAAGATCCATGTTACCCCTTCTGCTAGGCCACATGCAGACAACTCTTAATAAGAAGCAAAATCCTCCTGAAGTAGTTCAAGTCTACTGGAGAAAGATAGCTAAAGAGATAACATTAATGAAATATGGTGAGGGTGATAATAAAAGTATGCATAGGCTATTTGGGAGTCCATAAAAGATAAGTTAAGCAAGTCTTCTCAGAGCAGATTTCCTAAATGAGGTGACAGGACAACAGTGTCACTGACCTGTGGAGCAACAGAACAGAAAGTGAATTTGGAGGTCTTCTGGCTCTAATCCATGAGTGTCAAGGTCAAACTAGGAGTGGGTGGAGCTGTGTGAGCAGGTGTGCACTGTGAGAAAGTACATAATGGGCTTTCTTAAGCTAGAGAACAGGAGTGGGATTGCACTCAAACTAGAAAAGCAAAGAACCTAACCAGAAGGTGTGCTATCTATGAAGCCACTTGTGAGCTATGGACCAGAAGCTGGGAAGCACTGATCTGGCTGTTGGTTTTATGGATAGCACTGGAGCCAAAGAAGAATGAATGCCCTGTCTGAAGCCATTTTCAGTGAAATTCGCCAAGATCCTGTTACATGAAAGGTGGTGTTTTAAGAATAGAATTAAAATATGTGGTAAATTCTATTCTGTCCAAAGACAAGGAGAGGAAAAAATGCTTTATAAAATTTTTTTAAGTTTATTTTATTATGAGAGAGACAGAGACAGTGCAAATGGGGGAGGGGCAGAGAAAGAGAGAGAGAGAGAGAGAGAGAGAGAATCCCAAGCAGGCACCACACTGCCAATGCAAAACTGTGAGATCATGACCTGAGCCAAAACAAAGAATTGGACACGTACCCAACCGAGCCACCCAGGCACCCCCAAAATGCTTTCCTTTTAAAAGGAATTTACTGTGGGTGAAAATATGGAAAATTAGAGAAAGGGAAAGAAAGGTAGGACAGAAAAAGTTGATCAGGTCATTATGGGCAAAGTCAAAGAAAAGGGAATATGATATGGTGTCCCAGTTGCACAAGGGAATGTATACTCCAGTCATGTGTTATTGTGCAAGGCAGGCAAGGCAGGCCTGGTGACAATCACTGCAGAAACCCACCTGAGACCCAAAGGAGTGACTCGTTCACATCCTCTACCCAGTCGAGGCCTGAGGGCCACCAACTGATTTTCTGTGTCATCACTTACCTCTGCATATTTTGAGCTCACTTTTCACTGAAGAGTCTCCATCCCATTTAGCATTTATTCTAATAAGAAATTTTTACCTAGCTTCTTGAAAAAAAAAGGCAAACACTTTAACATTGTGAAACACATCACATTTTCCTTGTAAATGTTTTGTAATAAATGAGAAACTGTACAGCAGTTAGTTCAATATTACCCATGCAGGATGAATCCTCTGAGCAATTACCTTGTTTCCATGGCAACAGCATATCTGCCCATGCTTCAGTGTGATACTAGGAAACCACCAAATTGGGTCTGCTCAGTAAAGCTCAGGAACACTTAGTGAAGTAAGGGAGAGGGGGACTGTAAGTTTGATACTAACTAGGTTAACAACCTGCTATTTATATGATTTAAGTGGTTCTTTTAAGCAGCTTAAGACAATCTGTAAGGGGAAAACTACATGTTGGAAAATGAAAAGCAAAATTTGTTAAAAAAAAAAAAAGACAGAAGGAAGGGAGAAAATGACAGATTTTCTAAGATCCTTGCCCACACTCAATCCCTTAGGAGAAGGCCTCTGAAGAATCTAAGGCCCCTGAGTGCAGAATGGAAACAAATCTCCAATAGACATTTATTTACCTCCTGACATCTGCCTGGACCTCACACTCCACCCAGAGTTTACCTGAGCCATAGTCTAAACTTTTTCTTTTTAAGCAAATCCTGGAAAAGGTGGCCAGGAACTGCTCCTCTGACATCCATGAGAAACCATACTATCGTTTGGCTGTTACACTCTAAGGAACTGCAGGAAAAAATAAAGCAGAAAAATTGTATCATAGACAATAATGCAAACACAGAAGCAGAAGAAGCTCCTTCAGAGCAAGACTTCCAGGTCAATTGTAGCTTCCTTTTTGAGACAGGTTTCAACAGAGATTTAAAATTGGAAATTAAAGATATGTTCCTCAGGGAAAATGGACATTATAACAATGTTGTGCCCCTGTTATC
Source organism: Lynx canadensis (assembly GCF_007474595.2). Classification (NCBI taxonomy): domain Eukaryota; kingdom Metazoa; phylum Chordata; class Mammalia; order Carnivora; family Felidae; genus Lynx; species Lynx canadensis. The sequence goes on along the minus strand of NC_044307.1, from coordinate 131,589,708 downwards.
ACATTTGATTTCAGGCTCTTGGGGGAGCCGGTTCCCAGACAGTTTTAGAAATAGGATGTAATTTAGATACATTTTCTTGGTGGGGATCGTAAGGGAGGCTCTAAAGAGGGAGGTGGGGAGATAACGTGGGAAATGTGCAAGGTGGATAGTAACAGAATTGGAACCTGATATGCCACCATTTGATTCATATGACATGTAATTACATCTAATTACAGGCATCTCTTGGAACCTGGACCATGGGGTTGAAGATAAATTTAAATACCTTGGAGAAATACCCTGACTGATATAATAAAGGTCTTTCTTCTAGTTAGAGGAATAAACTTATTAATGCAGCATCTCTAAATCAAATTACTATACATCTGAGAAACTGGCTTATTGAAAGGAAAAAAAAGAAATATTACTTTGGGACACTGGGGGATAAAGTAACCAAAAAGTGGAACATAAAAATATTCAAGGGATTATTCAACTTTATAAATTCCTCTGCTTTTAAAGTGCTTACGTTAAAAAAATTAAAGGAAAGTTAAACATAAAGATTAAAAAAAATGCTATTTGGAAAGTGAAAGAACAGACATGCCCTTAAAAATAGAATTTTGAAATAACAACTATAATATGGCCCATAAACTCTGCTGATCTCTTTTCTACATGGAGACTTGGAACAAATCATTTGTATTTTATAGATTATATATTTGCATTGCCCTATCAAAATGCCTCAATACTCTTAGCAAAAGTACCTATGAAAATAATTCTCAAAGAAAAAGATTTGAAAATACTATTTCTCTTCTATCTAAAAAAGCATATACCTTATCATCTCTAACAATTGAAAATCTCATTGACTAATTTAGTGTATAGCACAAAAAATCAAAATATATTTAGATAACCTATGTTAATTTAAATGTTATAACATTAACGTAGAAAACACAATGTAAGATCTATGCTTCAACTCACAATTACACCTGGATCAAACAATATAATATTCAGTCTGTGCAAGATTAAGGTACTTATTCCAGATATTTTACCAACATCTAGCCTAAGATATAACATTGTCAGTAGTTAATATTAAATAAATGTTTGTTGAATTAATTACTTAATGGGGAGCTCAAAAAATCAGCTTGTTTTAATTCACCAGTGAATTCACTGCATAGTTTGGGATTATAGGCATAACCAGGGGTACGTCTAAAGTATCCATCATTATATAAAGGATCTTTTCTCCCTACTTTAACAGCATTCTCTCCTCTTTACCCAAGTTCCCTCTGCAAGTTTCCTTAAATTCCCTGCTCATAAAATCCATTTTCCTTTTCCTTTTTGTTACCCGAAACCTCTGCGGCTTGGCCAGTCAAGATTTCCTTTGCTTCACTAGCTTATAATTACACAAACCCAACAGACTTATTGGACATCGCCTCTGTGTCCAATACTACTCATGACTATGAGGTTTGGGAGAAGAGACACACACATAAAAATGAATCCACAGTGAATTATTGGATAAGAGAAAATCGGTGGTGAGAACCAAATCCTATGAAAAGGCAATGGAATGGAATGGATAGAAATTCAATAGGGGGAGAGATACAGGGAAACTAACATTTATTGAGTAGCTGTTTTTCATCAGGCCCCATGCAAGGGGATTTCACATACAGTTTTTCATTTATTTCTTACATCAAAATGTTGAGATACACCTTTCCATAATTTTACAAGATATGAGGCCCAGCAGGGTTTCAATACCTACCCAGGATTCTATTGCTTTAGGTCTCTGAGCAGACATTCTAATTCAAGTTGATGCTATTTCCATCCCAGGCAGGAGGAACACCAAGGCACTAAGGTAACATTATGCACAGGTGTGTTGGACAGCTACTGATGGTGACAATCTTCTAGAGCAGAGCATCTAGTGAGGAAGGCATTAGCTTGGAAATAACAGGTCTCAAGACCCTCAAGCTATTTCTGGCATTTCTTTTTGGTTGCTTCTTAGGATTTCTAATAGATAATTGTTGAAATAATCGAAGAATTAGTGGATGGGTGCCCTTCTTTTTCTCAATTCTTACATTGCCCATCTATTCTTGCATGCTGTCTACTTTATTCATGAGAGCCCGTAGCATCTTAACCATAGTTATTTAAAATTCCTGGTCTGATAATCCAACATCCCTGCCACATCTAGTTCTGATGCTTGTCCTGTCTCTTCAATTTTTGTTTTTGGCTTTTGGGTGTTTATTTTGTTTGTTTGTTTGTTTGTCTTTGTTTTTGCTTTTGTTTTTGCCTTTTGGTATTCATTGTAATTTTTCCTTGGTAGTCAGACATGATATACTGGGTAAAAGGAACTGCTGTAAAAGGTCTTCAGTAAGGTGGTCATGATGAGTGGAGGAAAAGGAAGCATTCTACAGTCCTGTGATTAGATATCAGTCTTTTAGTGAGCCCACGCCTCTGGACTATGAACTTCATAAGTGCTTCTCAGTTTTTTTCTATCCCCATCGATGGGACAAGATGGCTGGTATGGGCTGGAGTTGGAGATTTCTCTTCCCCAGGTCACTTAGGCTCTCATTATACTCCAGCAGGTTAGGCTCTGGTTACACTTAAATGCCTTAACTTGGCCTACAAGGTCCTGTGTGGTCAGATCTGGTACATCCATCCTCATCTGCTCCTTTGCTCACCTCCACACTCCAGCCACACTGACTTCCTTTTGGTTGCCCCAGGAAGCAAGTTGTTTCTAGCCATCAGGCCAAAAGACTCTTACCCCAGCCTGTTGCCTGGCTGGCCCTTATATTGCATTAGGTCTCAGCTGAAACATTGCCACTTCAGTGAGGTCTTCCCTAAACACCAGAAGGTGGTTTTCCCCACTGCATTCTCTCCAACTTTATTATTATGTTTCAGAGATGCATGTTCTTTCTTCATTGCACTTATCATAATCCTAATTTTTGTATTTATTTGATTGTTTCCTTGCATACTATCAGTTTCCTGGCTATGCTGGTGTACCTTGGAAACATTAACCATGCCAATTTTGTTCATGACAGTTTCACCTCAGCCAAGGACTATGCCTGGAATATAAAAGTCAGGGAATGGATAACTATTGAATTAATTAAAGAAGTAATGAATGAATCCCTCTTTTTTTTTCACTTTTAGTCTTAGCATGACTCAAACTGAAATAATGTCCACTGCTATTGCTTAATATTTGTTGCTAAACAAGTGGTGAATTTGTGACAAGTCTATTTGAGAGTGACAGGTGTTCACGCCCAGAGGGTGACAACATATGGCTGTTGATAAAACAGTAACTGTAACATGCTGAGAAATCACAGTATAATGAAACAAAGTATTTTGGAAGTTAGATGTTGTTGCTGAAATCCTTATTAGCTGAGCAAGTAGTTAGTTGAGCTACCATTGTTATTTGTGGATATCACCAACCTTAGGTCTTGGAGTTTTGAAACAAATAAAGAAAAATGCATATTTCTGTGTCTGCTGCCGGATCTGATACCAAGAGAGGGTCTCACTTTTTGTCTTTGTTTGGGGCTCTTGTTCAGCTCTCGACCCAACTTAAACCCGTCTCCTTTCCTTGCTGATCTTTTTTTTAAAATTTTTTTGAATGTTTATTTTTGACAGAGACAGAGAGACAGAGCATGAGCAGGGGAGGGGCAGAGAGAGAGGGAGACACAGAATCCCAAGCAGGCTCCAGGCCCTAAGCTGTCAGCACAGAGCCCAACGCGGGGCTGGAACTCACAGACCGTGAGATCATGACCTGAGCCGAAGTCGGATGCTCAACCGACTGAGCCACCCAGGCGCCCCAACTTGCTGATCTTCTAATCTGCACTTTCTCAGTGCCTATTGTCCTTGCATTAAGGAGCAGATTTAACATCTGGGGCGCCACCATCACTAACAACTCCTAACAGTGTATTCCTAAAAAAGGGGCTCTCAGGAGAAAAATATATACATCAATAATGGTTGTATTTGGAGGGTGGGGTTACAAGAAATTTTTATATGTTCTTTCCATTCTCTGTTTTTTAATTGGAAAAATTAAGTAAAATGGCTTTGTAATTAAAAAATAGTAATAAAGCAGCATGATCCTTGAGCTCACTTATTGAGAAAATGAGCCACCTGAAGGCCAATTTCCTCACTATGAAGACTGATAATAGTGGTAAGTGAAAAGAATAGACTTCACATATAGTTCCCCTGATAATGCTTAACCAACTATACCACTAGAAATGATAGAGGGGATTGTCAATATTACATTGTAATATTTAGTGAGCAATTGTTATGTCAGGCATTATATCAAGTACTTTACATAATATTATCTCATTTAATCCTCACCAAAAAAAATCATATAAGGTGATTACTATCATTATCCCCATTCTACAATGAGAATAACTAAAAGACGTGAAAAGATTATACTGGCCCAGTATTCAGTTTGACTTTGAGATATCCATTCCATGTTTTAGTCTAAACTATTCTTTCATACATTTATTCAGCAACACTATTAAGCATAAACTATGTGCCCAGCCCTGACCTAGTAATTACATATACATAAGTAGGTAAAAGAAACTTTACTCAAATCTAGGGGGAGAGACAGTTATGTAAACAGACAATGCTTAATAAAATGTGTTAAGATAATAAGGGGTAGGTTCAGGGTTCCAGGGGAGATCAGGAATGGATCCCCTAAACTAGACGTGAGCAAAAAAAGATGTATTTGAGAAAGTGTCTTGGAGGTGGTGACATCTTATCTAAATCTTAAAAAAAAACAAGGAGCACTTGACATTTACTTGGTGGTTTGGTAACTGGGAAATGATAAGTGAGAAAGCCTTTGATACAGGAGAGTCTGAGCAAAGGCCTGGGACAAGAAACATTGTGATGTCAAAGAAGAGCAGTGTCGTGAGGAAAGGAGGGGTAAGACATGAGTCAGAGAGGCAGCAGGAGTCACACTGCTGGATCAGTGTCACACTTACATTACAGAAACATGACCTTAGCATACATTGAACAACAGAGAGAGCCAAGATTGGAGAGGCTGGAGGGCTTGTAGGAGGCTGCTGAAACATGACAGGCAAGCGAGAGAAAGTCCCAGCTGGGGAGGTGGTGGCAGGGATGCAGTGAAAAGGGAAGATTTGTGAACTATTAAGGTGGATTTGCAATGAAGATGAGATACAGCCAGAAGCTAAGATAACTGTAAAATTTGGGAGTTGGTAGAGAGATTTGAGCAAGACAGAGATTTGAGGGTCTTTATCATATTAGCAGTAGGTGAACCCAAGAAGTTTGGCAAGATATCACACAGGGAGCGGGTGGAGAGAGAGAAGTTTGCACACAAAATGCAGGACTGGAATTTTGAAGGGTAGAAGAAGCAGAAGGATTACACGGGCAGTGGCAGTGGTGGCAGTGACAAAGTCTGAGGGACAGGGACATTTTAAACCCATACTGGTCAGGATTGATATTGGAAGTTTACAGAGAACCAGTGGTTCTATGGAAGGCAAGATGAAGGATTATTTTCAGGAATTAGGGAAGAGTCAACAACAACAGAGACAGATGAGTGGTTCAATTAGATAAAATTCAGGAAAATAATCCATTTTGTTTGGAAATTGTGTCATCATTGGTGATGTGGTGAAATTAGTAAATTGGTGGGGGCAGAAGTCAAGCTACAATTGTTAGCTTAGTGAACAGGAGGGAAAGAAGCCAGAACATTAGATGGAGTTACTTTCTCAAGTTTTGATAAGAGGTGGGAGGGGGAAAGATTGGTGAATTCCTAGATGATTCAGGGTCAAAAGTTTCAGAAGAGATTGTGTTTTTTCTTTTTGGTAGGGAGGAAATTACTTATATCTGAGCAGATTTATGGTTTAATGTGTGGAAACCAGTTGAAAGGAAATGAGAAATAACTGGAGTAGTAAAATTACAAACTAGAGATGTTTGCCGTGGTTGGAGTTAAGGGTACAGAGGAATGGGTTGACCTTAAGATGAAAGTGGAGCCCCTAGTCCACTAAGACTGTTGGAAATATGGGAAGAATGAATGGTTGTAGATAAATTTGTTAACAGAAACAGTAGTTGAATGAAAAACATTATGTCCAATGACTTCAATTTTCTCAAGAAGGTAGAAAGGTCATCCAATAAGTGTCTCATAAACCTATTAGGGAATAACAGTCCAGTGGGAAAGTTTGATTAATGTGGAAAAAAAAACTTGCTAGTTCTAGCACCCTTTTTCCAAAGCACTTGGGCCTTTCAAGAAACTTAATAGAATCCAAGGGCTCAGGGCACCTGGGTGGCTCAGTCAGCTAAGTGTCCGACTTCAGCTCAGGTCATGATCTCACAGTTCATGGTTCAAGCCCCACAGTGGGCTCTGTGCTGACAGCTCAGAGCCTGGAGCCTGCTTCAGATTCTGTGTCTCCCTCTCTGTCTGCCCCTCCTCCACTTTCTCTCTCTCTCTCTCAAAAATAAATAAACATTAAAAGAAAGAATCTGAGGGCTCATCTGCCATATAGAATTTTATATTGATGCCATGAGTCTGAAGCACCATTAGAACTTGGGCATGCATTCCCATAAGTGACCATTCCAAACAAATTCATACAAGAAAGAGACAGGCACTTTCCTCTATCTTATCACAGAGCTTTTTGCACCTGCCTCAAACTACATTCCATTGCAAGAGCCTTGTAAATTCTGTCTCATAAAGTCTTAGCATCAGGTGGCACTTAATTCAACACCATAGCACTTACGTCCATCTCTTATGCCCAGCATTAGTAGGTGAGATGCACAGTGAAATTACAGAGATGTGCAGATATACACTTATGGAAGAAACTTTCTTCACCAGAATTCCTCTTAGTGGGAGTACTGCATTGTTCAAAAAAATACTTGAGTGTGCCATTGTGTATGGAGAGTGATATCACAGAATACACAAAAATGTTCACCAAAAAGTGATTGCAGGTACATACATGTACTTATAAAAGAGAGGAACGTATTATGTATTTTATTCTTAGGAAGAAAGTGGGGAAAGAGTTCAGTGAAGAAAAGGGGATGAAACAGAAGAGGGAGACATAAAGAGGAAGGAAGAGTGACCTTTCTCGAGGCTACCGCACCATTGATAAACTCATCCAAATGCAAGAAATACTCTGTGGCATTGCTTGAGAGAGACTGTAAAGGGTGTGAGTGAGTTTGTTGCCTATACTGAGAAAATGAGAATAAAGTGAAGAGTGGAAACAAAAATATCACACAAACATACAGAAGGAAGAGTGAAACCCTGAGAATGAAGGGTGCCCCCTTCTCCCGAATATCATGAAAAATCAAGGCAAGGGAGGTTGGGACTTTTCACAGACTGTAGAAATGAGGATCCAATGAAATCTGCCCTACTGTCCTGGGACAATACTAGCTCCCCACCCCAGTCCCCAAGCTACATCTGCAATACACAAATCTTCTCTAGGGAAAAGTTTAGGGAAAATATTCAGGGGGAGCTGTTTGGTAGATAAACAGCAGGATGACGGAGACTGTAACATTATTCAATCTGGGAATACAATAGGAAGAAATATTAACCAGAACAATCTGGCTTCAAACATATGACAATTAAGCAGAGTCCAAAATATACTCCAATATGAACAGATTGCTCCTAGAAAAGAAATACAAATGTCTCATAAACATATGAAGAGATGGTCAACATTTACAATCAGAGAAATGTAAATTAAAACTCCAGTGAGATGCCATTTTCACTTAGTGGAGAAACAGGTCCCCTCAAAGGTAATGGCTGGCAGAAGTGTAAATCGGTCCAACTTTTGTGGATGGTGTTTGGGTATTATTTATCTACATTTAAGATGCTTTTCAAAATTGCAAACGTCCATGCACTTTAAATCAGCAATTCCACTTCCAGGAACATTCTAGGATTACTATAACTAGTACTTGTGAGAAATGACACATACAGAAAGTTTTTCATGGCAGAATTGTCTATGACAGCAAAATGCTAGAACGTCCTAAATGTCCATCAGTTTGACAGTGACCAAACAGAGGGGGGTGTGAGCAGCAAAGGAATGTTATACAGCCATTACAGTAAGGAGGCAGATCCACACGACTGATGTGCAAGAACCTCCAAATTATAGTGTGAAATGGAAAGATGCAAGGTAGCGTCTATAACATTCCACCACGTGTACACACAAACATACACATACTTACATGCTTATGACTTGAATTTATAGGCACACATACAAATGTTTTTACTTGTAGTTTACTTTTTTAAATTTTTTAAATGTTTTTATTCATTTTTGAGACAGAGAGAGACAGAGCATGAGCAGGGGAGGGGCGGAGAGAAGGGGAGACACAGAATCCGAAGCAGGCTCCAGGCTCCGAGCCGTCAGCACAGAGCCTGACGCGGGGCTTGAACCCAAGGAGTGTGAGATCATCACCTGAGCTGAAGTTGGACGCTCAACCGACTGAGCCACCTGGGCGCCCCTTTACTTGTATTTTAAAGTATGTCTCTAGACAGATATATAAGAAATTCAAGACATGATGGTCTTCTGAAAGGGGAACTGGGTATTAATGGGACGCTTTTATAGGAAATTTCCTTTTCACCTTTTTTAACCTTCTTTTCTTTTTTGAGAGAGAGAGAGAGAGAGAGCACGTGCACAAGTGGGGGAGGGGGAGAGAGAGAGGGAAAGAGAGAATCCCAAGCAGGCTCCGTACTGTCAGTGTGGAACCTGACTCAGGGCTCCATCCCATGCCTCTGGGATCATGACCTGAGCTGAAACCAAGAGTCTGATACTCAACTGACTGAGTCACCCAAAAGCCCCTTAACCTTTTGAATTCTGATGTTGTGCATGTATTGACTACTTGAAAAGAAGTTAACTTTCTAAAAATTGAATTAATTACATATAGCAGAGTGGCCTCCCTGTTTTGGTTGAAGGCCACCCTCAGCCATGTAGAATGGCAGTTGAAGGGAAGGAAAACAAGAATGAAAAAAAGGAGAAATAAAAGATCAATGGGCAGGTTTAATGGTGCACTTAAGTTGTGGGACCACAAATCTGGAAGGGTGTCAAGGCATGTTTAGTTATGCATTTCTGTTTTTCAGCAACACTGAGGAATCCTGCCAGTAATTTTGAAGAGAGTAGATTTTAAGCATTTAACATAGGACTGGAATTTTGAAGAACAGATCAGCAGAAGGATTAAGTGTCAGTAAATTGATAATGAAAGTATAAAAAGAACTCAGATGATTAAGTTTGCATCTGGACTAAACAGACCTTTCAGAAAGACACTCCAGAGGAACAGGTGGAACAAGAGAGGTGGCAGCATCAACAGCCGGGAGGTCTAGAAATTTCCACAGACAGTTCCAGTGAAGATGAGACTGGAAAGGTGGTAAGTAAAGGTCTCATAGGGCAGTTTCCAAGTGATGTAATGGTCCAGGTTGACAGTGGATGATTGGAGAAGAGGTAAAGGTCGCCTGAGGCCAGGGGACCTGGAATTGTCTGCTGTATCATTGGATGCTTGTCTACATGGGTGTTGAAAACATCTAGAACTAAGGTTCAAAAAGTGGGAAAGAGAAGCAGACAATGAACTGGGCCCCAAAGTGTTCTTTGATGGAGAAGAGGAGACTGATGGTGAGGGTAACCTGTGATAGGGTGAGGATAGGGAGTCATACACTCAAACTGCATGAACTCCACAGCCACTGTAAGTTCCAGCTTTACTTACTTCTGACATCACTCTTACATTCCCTCCTGGTATCACACTCTTCCAGCCACACAGGTCTGGAACATCTCCAAGAGAACTTTACCTCACAGTCTTGGCACTGGCCATTCCTCCGCCTGGAAAGCTCTTCCCTCACATGCTACAAGTTTCCCTCAGGTCTTTGCTCAAATGTCTCCCTTCAACGAGGCCCATCTGGACCATCCGTATACAAAGTAGTAATCTTTCGTCTATATTTCATCTCTGCTTTCCTTTTACTCATAGCATTTAACACCTTCATGAATCTTTTTCATTAACTGTTTTCATCCACTTCTATTCATCTTTTATTTTAAGAAACTCCTTGACGGCAGGAAATTTACCTATTTTTTAACTGTTTATTCCCAGTGCCTAGAATCATGACTGGCAATAATAGATACCCCATAAATATTTGTTGAATGAGTGAGATTAGCTTTTACATCAGGTAAATGAGTAGAAGGTTCAAATCGGATTATTTTCCTGGATGTGTGTATTTAAACATAAGTGCTTTGAATGTCTTTCAGATAATCACCCAATGTTAAATGTTCATTATCCGGGTGCTAAGCCCTGTGCTGGTACAGCAGATGGAGAAAGGATCACACAATGCTCCTGCCCTCAAGGATTTCATCATCTGGAGGGGAATATGAAGACAGCAAAACTCCTCGTTACCACTCAAGGCAACCAAAGTGCTGCAGGAATCCAGAAAAATAATCAATTCCCTTTGTTGGTTTCCAAATGGTATGGAAAGTGCTCACTGCCGGGTGGGTGCGAGCCTGATGGCACGAGGAGGGGATCGTGAGCAACATTGTGAAAGATGACAATGATGACGATGTGCTCTGTGCTAGGCACGTCTCTCATGTCCTCTGGTGTTGAACTTGATAACCCCGCAAGGGAGGTTCCATCATTACTTGTTCCACGGAGGTGGAAATCAAGACTCAGTGTAACTCACTCAAGGTCACCAAGTCTGGGCAGAACTGGCTCTTGAACCCAGGCAGCGTGCCTCCAGAGCTCCTACTCTTAACACCTGCACTCTGTGGTCTTTCTTGTTTATCTTCTGAAGAGGGACCATGAGTAGCTTAAATGTGGCTGGAGCAGAGTTTGTGTGGAGGGAGGTGGTGGAAGAGAAGTCTGGAAGTAGTAGCTGGAGCAAAGTTGTAGGGGGTCTTGAACCCTTTGCTGGAGGGTTAGGACTTCACTCTGCACAGCGGACAGCTGTTTTGGGGTTTTAGGAAATGACCTAATCTATCTTGTGTTTCAAAATGAGAGTTGATAACACTGTGAAGAAGAAGGAGAAGGGAGGTGATGGGCATGTAAAGCTAGCCAAAGAAAATGGAAAGGAGAAGCAGGGCTGGGATATATTTCAGAGGCATAACTGGCAGAATTAGACAAGGGCATGGAGCTTGTGACCTGAGCAGTCTGTTAACTGAGACAGAACACGGAGGAGATAAACACAAAGAATTCTTAGAGCTACTTATGTTTTTATATTCACTAAGTCTTAGATTCACTATATTCAAATAATACTTATTATCCATCCATAAAGATAAGTATTCTGTTTAAATAGTTTCCTGAGCAGATATGGAAATTAGATATTCCTCCTTCCAGTCTAATCGAGATTTTACCACCTCCTGGTAAACTCAATTTATCAAGTCAATTAAAATATCTGTAGTAAAGTGCGTACCTATGTTTCCCTGCAACTGCTTTCGCAGGATTTAGAGTATTATGGGAATCCTGAGTCTAGAATTATAAATTAAAATTTTCACTTACATTTGCCCCCTAGAAGGAAAAAAAAAAGAAACTACCTTCCTGGTAAATTATTTTTAATTTTAACTTATATAAAATATATACTATTCTGATTGTGGCTCACTTTTCCTTGGAGTCTTCAAAGCTCAAATTCAGCAACTGAGAACAAGCATCCATCCTTCTCGATAAAAGTCAGCAGGGTTCTGACAGAGGTAGTGTGGTGAACCCCACCCTGGAAGGCAGGAGACATGTTCTCACTTACTTCTGTAGCAAGAAAATCTCGAAGACACCACCACACTCCCCTGAGCCTGCTTCCTCAATATTCTCTGGTGGCCATTCATTTTTTTTTTTTTTTGCTCTATCATGCATATATTCAACAAGTATATATTGAGTGTCCACTATATGCATGTCTGTATCTCTCTTACAGAGAATTAGCCAGTTCCCATCCTCAAAGAGTTTTCAGCACAAGTATTGCAAGGTAAACAATTGTGATTTTAAAAAATTAATAAAATGGGGCACCTGGGTGGCTCAGTCGGTTGAGCGACCAACTTCGGCTCAGGTCATGATCTCACAGCTCATGAGTTCGAGCCCCGCGTCGGGCTCTGTGCTGACGGCTCAGAGCCTGGAGCCTGCTCAGGGTTCTGTGTCCCTCTCTCTCTCTGCTCCTCCCCTGCTCATGCTCTGTCTCTCTCTCAAGAATACATAAAACATTAACAAAATTTTTTTAATTAACGCAATATTGAAAAACCACAATGCTATCTCAAGGAAATGATCTATGTTTTGAAGACAAAGTAACCAATCCACTTAAACATACGTAAAATGTTCAATATTCATTACCTGAGTAATAACTTACTTTTTAGACTTTGTGAAAATGGATAGACTCAGGAAACTAAGAAAGAAAAAAACAATCAGACGGAATCAAGAGTCCCTTTTTTGTCTTTGGTGTCATTGTACCACATATTTGTAAAAAGAGATCTGAATCCAATGCAGAGCTACCAGAAGAGTCCCGATTCCCTCTGGCCCTGACTTTTATAATAATAACAATAATAACAATAATAATAAAAAAATTATTTGTCATCAGGTAAACTATGGTGCAGCCTCTGTAATGTCAGAAATATATGTGCTTCTGACCACCAAGCCCTCCATAATCCATGGGCTGCAGACAGAGCAAGGGCGGGCCTCCTGTGGGGCATATGGGATGTGTTTTCTAGAAAGCAATGCAGGAGGGCTGCTCTGGGGCAGGCTTTGACAGCCTGTCTCATATGCGTTTGTCTTCACTGGCAAGGCACCGTTTCTAGAAGGAGTGTGTCTGGGGTCCTGTTTCCAAGCACAGGGTGACTATGGGAAGCCTGGTTGCTTCTAACAAGAAAGTGCCCACTGTCCCGACTGGGCCTGCGGGACTGCAGCTGTCAGCTCGGCTCAGACAGAAGTGCCTTCCGCTCTGAGCTTCAGGGATCTGTGCAGAACACGATTTCCACAGGATAACACAACAAACTGGCTCTACTGTGCTCTGTTTTGTTTATGCAGAAAGAACCAATATTTTCCTCAAGCTGTCATCTGAATATGAATGACAGCAGAGAAGCCAAGAGATTCTGGGCTCCTGATTCATTGAAAGCTGAGACCTGCCTCTTAGTAACAGCTAGCCCACGGCCTGGGTAATGGCGGAAGCTCAATAGATATTTGTTGAATTTATTAATTCGTGATTTAACAAGATAAATTTATTAATTTATAGACCTAGGCCTAGTGTAGTATCTGGCACATGGCAAGTGTCACTGAATATTTGATGAGTGGTTGAACCAACTGCAAAGTCTGCAATGCAGTTCGAGTTCCAGCACCAGACCCGAGGTGACTTCATGAAGCAGATGAAGTTGTCCCACCTCTTCCGTCCTCACTTGCAGCCCTTGCGCACGCTTACCATGCTCACCCCAGACAACCTGTCTACATGCAGTGTGGTCCCCAGCCCAAGAGCCTCAGTATCACCTGGATATGTGCTAGAGATGCTAATTCCCAGGCCCCACCCCAGACCTACTGAACCCGAAGCTCTGAGCATGGGGGCTAGCAGTCTGCTAGGGCAAGTTCTCCAGGTGGCTTTGATACTCACTAAAGTTTGAGAACCGCTGCTTGGGTTTTGTTTTTGAGAATCACCCAGGAGTGCTTGCCGAGCAGGCATTCCAGTCGCTCCTCTAGATCTCAACAATTCCAATCTCTAGGGCCGCAGCCGGGGCATCTGCATTTTGAAGAAGTGATTTTTTTTTTTTAACACAGTAGAACCACTCCCCCAAAGCTTTGCTCTCTTCTCATCAGTTTCTGCAGAAGCTACTACTAGATTAGATTTATTCTATTACCTCAATAAGTTAATAACCAGAGATATTTTAATGTTTAACAGGGAACTAAAGGTCCCCTGTCCTAAAAGAATAATGTGTCACCAACAAGGGAAATTCAGATCCTGCCTTAGGCAAGAGAGGATGAATGGCCTGATTTCTGACACAAGAGAGGAGCAAGGGCAAAGTCAATCCCATCTTGGCTACTGTGTCTTTAGAATTCAGCTATTTAAATAAGATGAGGCCCACAAAGTTCAACCTGCAGATGTGTGGGATTTTTTTGGCAATTAAATATGCTTTATAAATAGAAAGCTAGTATATAAAAATCTGAATTGCTAGCATTTCTTGAAACATTGAAACCTTTGGCACACTGAGCATAGATTCCTACATGGTAACAATCAACTAGACCTGGGTAGCTGTGCTCCTTCTAAGTTACCAGTCCCCACCGTTCCCAAGTCCAAACCTTAATCTTACTGTGGCCCACTTCACTGTCTTATGTTGAGTTCCTGCTCTCTGTGGACTTTGGAGTTTGTGACTTCTGCCATTACGTGGACTTGCCACCATCCCCTCAGAGGGAAGCATCTGGAGAAGAAGATGGGTCTTGTTATGTCCAAGAGAAGGGAGGTACAACGTGCATACCCAAGCCAGTCCAGTTCCCTTTATATCACTTAAAATAATGATGATGCTATTGCTACCATCTGACCCTTGTTGTTCAGGTGTGTGTCCATGTAAAATTTTGTAACCGTAAGAATTTTAATGGGTTTTTCTTGTCTCCTCAGTTCAGGTCAGGAGGATTTGCTAGCTTCCCATTCCATGGAGGGTTCTTGACATACTGACTTTCTTTTCAGAATTCTGCATAGCATTTTAATGCATTTGTCAAGTTGCAATATTTTCCCACCAAAATTAAATAAGTATTTTATTAAAAATATTTTTCACGTTTTAAAATTGAATCAGCATTCACTTCACCTAGTATTTATTTGATTATGAGAATGGCCATTTTTAACCAAGCATGTAATAAGACAAAACAAATTATAGCTGCCCACTTAATAGCATTTCCCCCACGTACCTTTCAGAAGTATTATACTGCTTATACTATTATTATATTATGCATATGCATTAATAACTAACCTTATAAATTTATGTTATCTGTTCCCATATAATAATTCCTCCTGCCAAATATTTCTGGAAGCCTCAAAGCATAAAGCATATGAATTAAACAAGTAAATGTAGCATCTGCTATTACCCTTCTTTTCCTGCTCTAGTACCTGTTCATTGCTTTATATTTATTTCATTAGAAATCTGGGAGTGAGGAGATTTAAATTCATGAGCCCTAATAGCCACTCTGAAGTGGAGGATAAGTAATAAGTCTTTCTCATGATAGAGTAGGTAGGTTGAAAGACATAGCGCTTTCCCACTGCTGACTTTTACAGTTCTGAAGTAAGGTAACCTTTATTTTCACAGTCCTCCTCCAATGGGCCTCCTTTATCTGAAACAGAAGGGCGTCATTGAGCAACAAGAATACAAAGACCTGAAATCATCCACACACATACTGATCACTGTCCACTTTTGGCAGGACTAACCACTTGACGCTCTTCATCAACAGGATTTTTCTATTCCAGGAAACTCTTGCCCATGAAGATAAAAGTTGCAGAAAACATCATTGTTCATTTTGGAAATTTCTCCAAAATCTTATTTCACCTAATACCAGACTGACCAGCTTTTCAATAGATAGCATCAAATGACAGTTTACTCTCTGAGATTCTTGGAAACCTCACCATAAACCCCTTTTTGTGCCGTACCGTCAATTTTATTTTTTATTTCTGTTTTACTGATGTATAGTTGACAAATTAAATGGTCAGATATTTAAAGTGTACCTGTGATGATTTGATATACATATACATTGTAGAAGGATTTCCATCATCTAGTTAATTAACCCACCCACCTCTTCACATATTTACCCTTTTTCTTTTCTTTGGTGAGAACATTCAGGTTCTACTCTCTTAAAAAATTTTAGTATACAATACAGTGTTATCAACCACAGTCACTATGTCACACATTAGGTCCTCAGACCTTATTCATCCTAGAACTGAAAGTTTGTAGCTTTTTAAAAAAATTAGAAAAATTTTTAAAATTTATTGTTGAAAGATAGAGTGTGAGCAGGGGAGGGACAGAGACGGAGGGAGACACAGGATCCGAAGCAGGCTCCAGGTTCTGAGTTGTCAGCAACGAGCCTGACACGGGGCTCAAACTCATGAACCATGAGATCACGACCTGAGCAACTGAGCCACCCAGGCGCCCCTGAAAGTTTGTAGCATTTTACCAACCTCTCCCTATTTCTCTCCTCACCCTCCACAATCCATGGCAACTACTTTTCTACTCTGTGTCTCTATGAGCTGACTCTGCCTGGCTTATTTCACTTAATTCCCTCAAAGTCCATCCACGTTGTCACAAAGAGCAGGATTTCCTACTTTTTAAAGGCTAAATAATATTCCATTCTACAAATATACCACATTTTCTTGATCCATTTATCTAATGACAGACAATTAAGCTGTTTCCATACCTTAGGTATCTGTGTTCTTATGTTCATAGAAAGCATTGTTTGTTATTGTATCATGATCCTTACCCAGTCTTAACCCTAAATCAGACTATAAAGCCCCCCAAAAATCCTAACTCTGCCCTCCCTTCTCCTTGACCTTGTGAATAATGAGCTCAGAATTCCCTGATTATCAGAGCTTTTTAGTGATACTTCAAGAGTGCTTGCATTCAACACTCTGGAAGACCAGACTCGTAACCAGCCTCTTGGTTGGTATGTTTACTGACAAACTTTATCCCAACTCACCCTTCACAAAAGCTTCTTATCCTATTTCAATTCACTTGGTTTTGCCCTGCTGAGATAGGAAATTGTTCAGCATTGGATTCCACTCTGAAGCTGCCTATGCCTGCTCAGCTCTTGGTCAATGATGCTGTCACCTCCCTGCTCAACAGCATTTCATTTTCCTTAGCTTTGAACTTCTGATGGAAGAAGAATTAGCTTAGTTAGTCACAGAGTAAGCCTAACTGTGACCTTATCGCATAAATACATACTTTAGACACACATTACTCACTGTTTTTATTTTCAGGATATAATTGCAAATATGAAGGAATGCACCCCTAGGCCCTTGACAGAATCCAATGTTGTGATATGCTGGGCCAGACTGGTAGGTTTACCCCAAAAGCCAATTCCCTTCAGAGGGAGTGATCCCTCTCCATATGCAAAGGTGAAATGCTTTAAATACCTTAAAGGTGATTGTAAGAGTCATAACTCATTAATTCAATGTGGTGTTCTGTTTTTATTTTTGTTTTTGTTTTTGTTTAGCAAGTATGGTATACATATCAGGGAGGTCTTGTGTTCAGTCTTGGGTGTGCAGAGGGAACAGAATCAATGCAGTGTCTCCATCATGGAGTTTGGTCTAATAATGACAACCATGAGAAAAATGTTTGCAAAAGTTCTGCCTACACTTCAACTGTACAAAGTTCTATGGGGGAAATAGGGCTGCAAAGGTAATAGAGGGGGACCTAGCTAAGTCTGGCAACTTGGGGAAACTTGTTCTAAGAAAGGGATCTTTAAAAACTATTTGATCCTATCTGCCTTCACTGGGAATCTTGAATGTTATGGCATTAACTGAAAAATGATATATGTTATTTATTTTTGGTTGGTTGGTTTAGATATGCATTATGATAAAATTTTACAGGCTATCAAAAAAAAAAGAAAAGATTTGACACATTGTAAGTTTTCAGGTAAGGCTCTTATATAGGTTTCTGTGGTTGAATGTGCTAGTTATTACTGATGAGTGTTTTTTGGTTTTTGTTTGCTTGTTTGTCAATTTAGATATCCCTTTGTACATGAGAGAAATGTCATGATAATCCTCAAATTTCAAGTCCAAGTTTTCTATTCCATCTTCTGACATATTATAAAATTAAGTTTAGGAACTAAAACATCACTTAATAATTCCTTCTAATTTTCATTTAGATATCCTTTAGATATTCAATTCTGTTTTATTTGTACTATTTTTACCTTTCATGTACTATTTTTTTCCTATTTATACTGGACAGAAAATGTCACAAAATGACAGGGCTCTGGAACATCCCGGGGAGGTTAGACAGATTGCATTATATCTGTTTAGAAAGCACAAATGAGGACTTCATGAATATAAATTAGTGTTTTATTTTTTCTAGTGTCACATATGATAAATCAGTTTCCTGGCAAGTGACAGTGATATGAACAGTAAAACATCTCCTCATCTCTATGCAAAATAAAGGACTTAATAAGATAAATAAAAGGAGAACCTGAGAATGAAAAGAAAAGCATTCTTGTCTTAGATGAATATGAGGGATGGGTAGCAGAGGAGGCAGAGGGTTTCATAATCAGTTGATTCCCACCTCACCATAGAAATCAGGCAACAAGATTGGTTTGACCACTGAAGGCTTCACTAATATTTTGAAAGATAAAATATTAAAATAATTTATTTTCTCAGTTAATTCTCATAATTTTCACCAACATCTAGAAAGCAATATGATAAAAAGAAAGAATGAAAGAAGGAAGGAATGAGGAAGGAAGGGAGAGAGAGATAGAGGGGCCTTGTCTCCTTAGCCACCTAGACACTCAGACTTAGTATTTCATTTTAATAAAGCAAATTACCCAAAGTTTACATTTCAGAGGAGCCGATTCCTATCTAAGGAAAGTGAGGATTTTATTTACAAGTGTATTCTAAAAAAATCATTTGGGGGAATAACTGGAAAGCCAGTATGTAAATATATGGACATTCAAATTCATATAAGCTGGGGATTATTTGGTCTTTAGGATAGAATTCATAAAGAAAAAGACTGAGGAATTTGTGCCTATATAAGTTTATATGAGTTAGGTAATTAGCAGTCTTTATGTTATTAAATTATTTCCAACTCGTCCATTTCCTTTTCCCTGTCTACTCGGTACACCTCCGTCTTCTCTAGAGCTATCCCATGAGATCGGAAGGTACATTATACTAATTCCAGATTCAGCTACCTTTCATTAAAACTTTTCTCTGCAAGGATTTCTTGACAACCACAGAAACATATGGAACTCAGAAACCCTAACATCTTAAAGTTGAATCAAACTGATTGAAGTTCTTCATAAAGTAACTCCTTTTTGAGGCATAAGGAAATATTTCCTCCAGGCTTTATGATGGATATGCTCCCTGGGTCAATAACATGTTTCTGCTTAACTGCTCTCTCTTTCTTTGTTTTCTTTGGATTTCCAGTTCAGGAGCAAGATAATCTCCCAATCAGACATATTACCTCAACTTTGACATCTTCTATTTTTAAAGTCTGGATAATATTTTGCACATGAATGCTAATGAAGCAATTTATCTAAAGAAAACAGTAAATTGGACTCTGAGAAATTAAAAGAGACAATTTGAAAATGGGAAGATAATACCTTAATCTATCTTTTACTGGTGCAGTAGCTTCAAATGAGAGCCAAGAAGTTTTATCAAGTGGCTGAGCTACTCATCAGGAAAGGCTAGGTTCTTGGCTTCTCCAGGATCTCACCTGGCTTCTGAAAACATGGCTAAATACACTTTAAACATTTTCACCTTTGTCAGGTTTCCCATAACACTTGAAGTATGCTTGAAGCTAGAAAAATGAAGATGTCAGTCTTCAACAACACATAAATGATGATGGACCTCACTCATTTTGCCCTAGAATTATTTGGTTAAGCTCCCATATCCGCTTCATCACCTTTTCTTTTTTTTAACCCTTAAGAGCGTATAAAGTTCTTATCATAACAAATGAATTCAATTTGATTATTTGTTCCTGAGGTTTTAAATGTTGTTCTATCACACACTCCTTTATGTTAACAGATTGGAGTAGATCTGGGCTGTCCAATCCAGTAACCACTAATTACGTCGCTATTTAAATTTAAATGAAAATTAATTAAAATTAAATAAAATTAGAAATTCAGTTGTTCCGCCACATCAGCTGCATTTCAAGTGCTCAGTAATCCTATGTGGGTATTGGCTATTGAATTGGCCAGTGCAGAAATAAAACTTTTCCATTTTCACAGAAAATTACATTAGACACTACTAGATTAAATGATTAAAGAAATTAATTAATTCTTCAATTCAACTGGGATCAGATATTTTCAGTATATTTTTAAACTTCTCAACTTTTTTATAATATAGCCATGCTTCTTACAAGCATATAGCTAGGCTAATGTCCAACGTAAGAGATGAATTCAGTGTCCATAGAAGAGTCTATCGGTCTGCATGAGCAGACATAGAAAGAAGATGCCATGCCAAAAAAAAATTGGACTGTCTGGAAGATGAAGGACATCAGGTCAATGAAGTTCTTTTTTTGTGAAGCTGAAATCATGGTGCAAGTCAGTGGGAAGAACAACAGAGCCAGATGGATCATGAGGAAGGTTAAATAATCAAGTTGCTGATAATCAAGGTAAGGTGAATTCATTTTGCATTGGGATGTACCCTAATCCAAAGACTAATGTTCCTGTAAGATAAGGCAAATGTGAACACAGACACACATGCAGGAAACTATCAAGTGATGATGGAGGCGGAGATCGGATGTGGCTACAAGCCCAAGGAACAGCAATGATTGTCGGCAATACCAGAAGCTAGGAAGAATCTAAGGAAAGATCCTCCCCTAGAGGCTTCAGAAACAAGCCCTGCCAAAAACTTGATTTCGGATTTCTAGCCTCCAGAACTCTGAGATGGTAAATCCATTTTACTCTAACCTACCTCGTTTGTGGTCGTTTGTTACAGCAGCACTAGGAAACTAATACACCCAAGTATGTGTCATACCTCATTCCTACTGTAGAAAGTGCCTCAAGGGAGACCAAGATTGCACCACTTTACTGAGTTACCAGCCCAGTGTTGAGGCACCTGCTCTATTCAAGGCAGACTGCCCTTCAGCAGACAAGGTATATATTAGAATGGCAAGACCAACTGAGCTTTCATGATCTGATATGGCAGCAATAGAGTGAAAAACAGAATAACCAGGCCTGACTCTTTGGACTGACTTGGGCTTACAAAGCATCCCTGAAGTTGTTGCAGTTATTACAAGAGAGAGATCCCAGACAGAGAAGAGAGATACTCTTATAACAGGTGGGGTATGGGGTCAGCATCATCTGGTTTGAATATGAAAAAAATATGATCTTCTTTGGTAACCCAGGGTAATAAAGCAGGATATAATTCTTTCCTACTTGTCAAACTATACACCCAGTTCTTAAAGAATCAGACCCAAGGGGGCACTGGGGTGGCTCAGCCGGCTAAGCATCCAACTCTTAATCTCAGCTCAGGTCAGGATCTCAGAGTTCATGGGTTCACGTCCCGCATCAGACTCCATGCTGACATCATGGAACCTGCTTGGGATTCTCTCTCTCTCTCTCTCTCTCTCTCTCTTTCTCTCTCTCTCTCAAAATAAATACATACACATTAAAAAAATCCAACCCCAGGACACTGGGGAAAGAAAACATTCTTTACTCTTCTTTAGGATCAAAAGGAATAAGAACAAAAAGCCCATATAAAGATAATATTGTAACAGGCTAATTTTAATATTTCACTTTTTTAACATTTAATTTTTATGGAAAGGTATATAACTTAATTTGTAATATATTCAAATCATTCTCTAAGCCATATCAAAACTGTAGTTCTCAGGTAGCTACAATCTGGACCTAGATACCTATACTAATAATATCTGCCACTCAGTCTCTGGGCCACTAGAATGCAGGCCTTTGGTATATCAGGAGGTCCTGTAAATGAGCAACATGTCTCTGGAAATACTCTTGGAAATTCAGAAAGAAAGTTTATTCTGTGGGCATCAGGCCAGATCTCTCCAACTACCCACTTCATATAAGAATGAGCCTCAATGGTCCTTCTACTAAGACCCTTGCTTTTCTTCTTTCTTTCTTTCAGACAGGAAGTAAGGTTTATTGGTGGGCATGAATAGGGAAGGGCAGTGCCAAGGTTTTCATGAGTGCAGAACCTGCCGTTTGTCCAAGGGGCCATCATTAAGGATGTATTTGATCCCACAGCCATCTGGGATAAGCCACTTTTCAGCCACCATGTCTTCAAATTCGTCTACATTAAACTTAGTAAAGCCCCACTTCTTGGAAATATGGATCTTCTAGCAGCCAGGGAACTGGCCCTACGTAGAGCCTGAGTCACATGCTCCTTGTTCTGCAAGTTGGTACAGATGGTCATGATGCTTGGCCAATGTGGACCCTGATCACTGTGCCCTATGGCTTTCCAAAGGCACCCTGCATACCTGTCTGGAGCCTAGATTGGAGATAGCATGAGGTCAAACATCAATGTCCATTGGAAAGGGCCATCTCCAAGGTTCCTTAGGGCAACCCATACATTCAACAGGCTGCATACACTACCAAGGAGGCTATTGTTTGCAGCCATTGCACACCAGGCTCCCATGGGGAAAGATTACAGTCGACTTAATTGGCTGCAGAAGACCCTTGATTTTCTGTGGCTTTCTAGCTCTCTACAGGGTTAGTGGCTATCCCTGAGGGTTCAGCTGGCCGGCTTGGGGAGCTGAGGCCTTCAGTCTTTCTTCTTCCTCCCCATCTCTACCAGATATATTCCCACAGTTCTTGGTATCAGCTTCCACCATCCTTCCAACTAAGAACCTGGCAACCTCCACTTGACCCGAGAAGACCTCTTCCCCCAAAGGGCTGTGGACAACACTTATCTCATAGAGCTGTGACGCCTGGGCAGGGCTTCCAGGTTGTCACATACTCATTGATCTGGTCTCCTGTTCCCTTCCCAAGAGGAAAGAAAGAAGCAAGCAGCCTTACTGTCTTAGGCTTCCCCCATCTCACCTCAGTCCATGGTCTGGTCCTGCTTTGTTCATTTCTGTCTTGGAGGATGATTTATAAGGCAGCACAGCTGCAGCCCCATCACTGATACAAATGGCAGGGATCTATTTTATATATGGGAATTATTGTTTAAATTATGCTGTGTGTTTTGAAGCTATTTTATTACTCTTGATGTTTCTTTAATGTTTTCGGAATTGAAGTGGAAAAAGTATGCATGATTAAGCATGTTAATCCACCAATGGAATTATGGACCACCAAACAGTTCATCGTTTCTTCTAGTTAATGTGCTGGAATCTTAGGAAAAGAAAACAGACACACAAAGTTTTTGGCCAGTGACTGAATGTGCCATTCAAACTACAGTGATCCCAAGAAAGGTTTGCTTTTGCCTTGGTTCATTGACAGGAAATTATTGGAACATGCATGAGCAATTTTTAGTTTTATATTATCTTTTCTTTTGTGATGTTGTATCAACTTTCTCCAGCCAAGTGCCCCAATTCCAGGATATACCAATGGAAGATACGTGCAAAGATGTGCTGTATTTTAAATCACCAAAAAGATTTGTAACTAAGTATTAGAGGAAACTTCTATAAAAAGTCAGTCAGTTTTATGCTTAAACATTGAGGTACAATATTGTATCCTTTTCTTTTATTTTACCCTACTATTTTACTTATTCTTTATCTTTTCATCTCCTCCCCTCCTAGTTTTCAATACCTGGAATGTTTTGCTGTTAATGTGGTAGTATAAGGTAACTTTTATTCTAAAATATACTGCTGGCCACCATCATGATGAAGTATCCCAAAAGTGAATTTTCCTCACTGAATTCTACTCCTGAAACCAATATTGCACTACATGTTAACTAACTAAAATTTAAATTAAAAAAATAAATAAGTCAGAAATTGATGGAACTATAAAGAGAAATAGAAAAAAATTACAATGCTTCAAAATATCCTCCTAAAAATTGAGAATTACATCTTTCTTCATGAAGTTGACTTGTTTTGCTTTCTTTAGAAATACCAATGATATGAAAAATGTTTTAAAATAAATTTCTTAGTATTAAAAAAGTGAAATTTCCTGTTGCACAGAGACAGATTATTTTTGGCAGAATCAGCAAAAATTTTGGTTACACTAATCACATTTTTCTGCACAACAAAATCAGAAGCAATATTTTTGGATCCCTGTCGATTGTGCCTCCATTTATATTGGCAGCAACAATTGACAAAAGTTACCATCATAGTACTTCTCAGAAGCAATGGCCAGAGTACAGGGAATCACTGATTTTTTATAAGGGCCACTCTCAGAATCAAGGGAGAGGGTTAAAAAGTATCTTTCAGAAACTGAACCTAACAAAAAGAAAATAAAATAGATTCTGGTCTCCTGTGGAATTCTTTGCAGAAAAAATCATATTCTAATAGATATTTCATCAAAAAGTGTTGCTGATGAGAACACAGTGTTTTGTAAACGCTGTATGTTCCGACCTCCATCGAAAATGCAATAAACACAAGGAAAGCTAGATTTGATTATTTTTTAAAAAATGTTTAAAGTTTATTTATTTTGAGAGAGAGAGAGAGCAGGGGAGGGGCAGAAAGAGAGGGAGAGAGAGAATCCCAAACAGGCTCCATACTGTCAGCACGGAGCCTGATGCAGGGCTGGAACTCATGAACCTTGAGATCATGACCTGAGCCGAAACCAAGTGGCTCAACTGGCTGAGCCACACAAGATCAGCTTAAAAGTTGACAATTTTAAACTTTATTATCATTAGGTAACATTGCACTCATAAAGCCGTTTGCTTAAAATGTTAAAAAGAAGGGAAATGGCTTTTTTAAAAACCTGCTAAGTGTTTCTTGGCATCATTCAAGAAAATTTCTGAATCATTTGAGCACCAGAGTATCCTGGTCACCAGTACTTAAGATCAAATTTATTTTACTGTCTTTCTTGGTCAAATAAGAACTTTTCGTAGTGAGATCATGCTCCTCAAAAGTTGCCTTATGTTCCCTTTAGAAAGACAAGAACTTAGCAGAGGGGATAAACATCAATAAAGGATGTTGTAACTGATGAGGAAGAAAGCTCTTTTGTTTGAGAAAAGAGTAATTTTGGGAGTTTGCACCCAAAATGAAATGGAAAAAGATAAATAAAGAGGAATGAGAAAGGAGGAGGAAGAGTAATGAAATCTCCAGATGAGATAATTATCCATTATACTTATTTTTTCTCATGCTATTATGTGAACCTATCCTCTTGCTCATTTCCAAAAATCACTAGTGAAGTCTACCAGGGTCATGATCACTTTATTTGAGAGTGTGTTGGGGGGTGGGTAGGTGTATTTTAAACTTGAAGAATGGACTGGATTTCATATCTTGGCCATTGTGGTATGTAACAGAGGTATCGAAAAATAAAAGAAAAAGAAGGAAAGAAAGAAAAGGGATGGAAGGAAAAAAGAAAAAAATATGTCGTTGAAAATACAAAAATATTCTGAGAAATCTTGGCGTGTGACTTCTATAGGTTGAGAAATTGGGAGAGGGTGCAGTACCAATGCTATTTAGATCCAACATACAAGTGGTCCCAACTGATACCTTACTGGCGCTAGGAAGAGATGCTCCTTATGAAGTTGGGGCACTTTCCAAAATTCCCCTCGAGCCTCATTACTATCCAATGTCTTTTATGCTGATGCTAAGAAACTCTGCCTTGCCTCCCTGATTTGATCTTTGACAGTTGACCAAAGTTAGCTGTACAATTGGCGGGAAAGATAACAACCTTGCTTTCATCACACAGAAGGAATTGGATCAAATGTTAGGGCTTAGATTGGATGCACCAGGGACTCTCCTCCAATGATGATGATGGTGGTGATGATGATGATGATAGATGGTTCACTGCACAGAATTCCATCTAGAACTGTCCTGGTTACCCGCCTTATTTTGCCATTCTTCTTCTATCACTTGGACCAGACATTGAAATCAGTGCCATGTGATCAAAGACCTGATTTAATGTCTTGACAATTCTGTACTTTGGGGTGAAGAATACTGCAGTCCAGGGTTTTCTAAAATGGAAAGGATCTACTCATACTGCTACAGTCCAACCGCCAAATTAAGACTCCTGATAATACACCTACCTTAACTCATACCTGACAGCTGCTTCTCTTGGGACCCTGAGTATTGGAACATCTGTAATTGCTGGGGCCAGCTTTAGCAGGCTACGATTCTCCCCACCATGTCCCTTTGAGCTGAGTATTCTAGAGTCAAACTAGCCTTATTCCATAACATCATCTCCATTTCCCAAAAGAAACTGCGACTCAGAGCTGTTAAGATGCTGCTCAAGGTCATCTAGCTAAACTGGGTTCTCAGAAACAGCTTTGTCTGTTTCTGAATCTAGACCATCTGTTCTCTCCATATTTTCACCCACCCTCCCATTATTTGTATTTTGAATCATTCCATGAAGGATTTGAGGTTTTAAAATTAATAACTGAATTTTGGTTTATAAATCAGCACCCTGTACAATTGGATAGAATGAATAAATTCCAGTGCAATTTCTCCTTATGATAAACTAGCCTTCAGTGCCACAGATCCAGCAATTGGACCAATGGTGAATTTGCTAGAATGACACTCCATAAAGCCACCTGAAACAACCCCCGATCTTTTGCAGGTATTGGAACTACAATGGAAACATTTTGGTCTCCATGAGTGTCCACAACACTGTGGATAATGTCACTTAAGAGCCTATTTAGCAGAGACTTGAGATCCAGTTGTGATTATCTTCAGCTCTCAACAAGTCACCTTAACAGCAAATTGAGTTCAATGCTTAAACCTTATCTTTAAACTCAGAATAGCTGCAGCAGGGAGTAGAATGAGTCAGTCCTTCTAACACATTCTCCCCTTAACCTATCACATTGTGGCACCACCCACCTGCTCACAAAGAGACTCCCCCATAATTCTCCTCAGTTCTTTCAGCCGGATCTTGATTTTGGAAGCACAATGGGTATTTGATGTGCTTCACTGAATCATTTGGCCCCACTTCCTATTTTCAAAGTGATTCTCACTGGATCTCCTTTAAATAGAACTTTGAAGCTTTCTTCCTTCTTGGTGGGCCTGTTTTATTGGCTCTCTACCCAAAGAGTTATCTCTAGCAATCTAATATCAGGAGTGCTCTTAACATTCTGTTAGCTCTCTCAGTATCTAGGCCTCAAAAGTCAATTTTTCAACTTCACTAAAAGGAAATGAGCTTTTTCTCAAAGTGGCAAGACATTTCTTTCCTTGGCCTACTCTTTGGTAGCACAGTGGTTAAGAACAAAATCTCTGGATTCACAGCTAAGTATAAATGCCAGCACCAGAATTTACCAGCTGTGTGGTCTTGGGCATGTGCCTTAATCTGTCTAAATCTCAGTTTCCATTTCTATCGAATAAGGCTAACTATCTGCCTTCATATACATTGAAAAAATGGATATAAGGCACTTAGAATAGTCGTAAATAAGTACTTAGAAAATATGAGCTGTTATTCATTAAAATAATTGTCTTAAATTAAAAAGTAATGAATAGCCCTAAAAAATGAGAAAAAAAATGCAAATCATTGCTTGTGAGGTGGAGTTGAGGAAAGCATTTGTATATCTAATGGATTTGTGTCCACGGATTAGCGTTCTACTTACAGTTTAACAGTTCTCCTTTCAACTTTTCCCCTATATGATTAATGTATTTGGCAGAGGACTGACAGAGTAATCTCTCTAAAACCTGCCACTAATCTGATTACATTCTGTTCAAAAGATTTCAATGGATTGTCATTGTCAAATAATTCAAACACACACTCTTTATCTTGACACCCTCCCTCCCTACTGAAAGGGCCTCAAAATGTTAACTATGAAGAATCTATCAGAAGGCTTGGGGTAATTGTCACACATTAAGTCTTGCTTTGCCTTCTTTCCCTTGAATATTATTGCCCAACTTAACTACAACTCCCTCCGTGCTTCTGTGGGTAGGGACATCTCAGTGTCTCTTGCAAAATTCCCAATGTCCCATCTGCCTCTACTTACCCAATTTGTCAACCCTCCTTTTCCTTCACAAGCCCAGCTCAAATTGTTAACCCATCTGTAATCCTTTGCCTAGTCTTCTCATTTAAGGGAGCTCTGTGGCTTTTTTAAACAACATTCTACTCCTGTGTATTTTATTACACTTTCCAGGGACTCGACGAGTTTCATATCACTTTCGAAATGCCAAGGATTTTAAATTTTGCCAAAGGCAGTGTTACCTGAGAAATGACCTATAAGGAACCTCATACCCCTCCAAGCTGAGGACTGACTGAGGCTCAAGTATGTGAAAGAAAGAGCATGGGGTTTGAAGTCTAGCAGAGTTTGAATCTCATCTCTGGGATTTAACAATTAGTTGGACATGGGCAATTACTTAACCTCTATGAGAATTGGTTTCCTCTAATAGGACTGCTAATGACCACTTTTGAGTTTTTGTTCTGCAGACTTGAGATAATATATAAAAATCTCAGTGCCTAGCAAAAAAAGTATGTGCTAAGAAAATGCCAAATATAATTACTGTTTAGTTAACTGGCAAAATTATTGACTCTAGTGAGTCAATTATTCAAGCCTGGTCCATACACAAGCTTCATAAATTCATTTAGTTTTTCCAGGACTTAGGTGAGATGTGTCAGTCAAGGCTCAGCTCAACAGCTCAAGCTGAACAGCTCAGCTATGGCTGACTGCAAACCCAAGTGATGCCTTGCTTTGAGAGACCCAGTCAAATTCTCCGTGAAGAATATGAATCATTTTTATAAATATAACCACAAAGGAAGTTATTTTGGCTCAGTATTATATCCACATTTCTCTTTGAGAAAACAGTACCACTGGAAAATGAACTAATCTTACATTAAAAAAATTTTTTTTTAACATTTATTCATTTTTGAGAGACAGAGCGTGAGTGTGGGAGGGACAAAGAGAGAGGGGGAGACAGAATCCAAAGCAGGCTCTAGGCTTTGAGCTGTCAGCACAGAGTCTAAGGCGGGGCTTGAACTCACAGACCTCGAGATCATGAGCTGAGCCAAAGTTGGACACTCAACTGACTGAGCCACCCAGGTGCCCCAAACTGATCCTACATTTTAAAATTTAGGTATCAGGGGCACCTGGGTGGCTTGGTCGGTTAAGCGTCCGACTTCGGCTCAGGGCATGATCTCACGGTCCGTGGGTTCGAGCCCCGCGTTGGGCTCTGTGCTGACAGCTCCGAACCTGGAGCCTGTTTCAGATTCTGTGTCTCCCTCTCTCTCTGCCCCTCCCCTGTTCATGCTCTGTCTCTCTCTGTCTCAAAAATAAATAAACGTTAAAAAAAAAGAGTTTAAAAAAAAATAAATAAAATTTAGGTATCAGTTGTATTACAACCCCATGTTGTAACAGAAACATGAGGTCCATCCATGGGAGTGTTTGTCCAACACCTCAAACCCAGTTAATGACCGAACTAGGTCAGGTTGTCTGACTCCCAGCATACTCAATAGGTATTAATTTTATTTCCCTTTGCTTTTCTTTTCACCTATTCCAAGCCAAACTTCTATTAATTACAACAGCTCCAAGCTTATTTCATTTGGGAACTTGTTTTGATTTTGAACAGAAGAAGAAGGGGTCCAAAATGATGGCAATAGAATCCTTTTCCTCATGGTAAAAATTGTGTATTGTTCATGCAATGAAATCAATTTGGCTAAAGAATTCAAACTTTAAAAGAAAATCTCTTCACAGTGGGTAAGAAACAGGCATTGCTTTTCTGAGTGTCAAGAAAATTGAAGTGCAAATAGATGAAAGCTATGTCTAAAAGATATCAAAACCTTTTTCATTTCGCATCTGGATGTTTTTGACATTATGTAGAGTCAAAGTAAATTTCTGCAAGTCTTAGAAAATCAGAGTAGAAGAATAAAGAACGAAATCCAGATTTTCTAGGTCCCCCTTTCATCATGCTTCATTCATTTGCAGCAACGCTTCTGTGCTCCTCATTGTTTCTAAAATGTATCTATGTTTTTTTTTTCAAAAATCACAGTTGGTTTTGAAAATGTTTCTCCTTCTTTTTAAAGTAAATGAATTACTTCACAATTCATTGACTGAAAAATTAATTCTTTTTTGAGACAAACTAAGAAATCATGTTAGATTAAAATTCCTCATTGATGAACATCCCAGGATGCTATTTATCAAGTACCCATATACTTGTTTAAAAAAAAAAGTAATATTGCATAATTGGTGTTTCGTGCAGTTTTTTGATGAATTGGCATTTTGAGTAGGCACAATTCAGACATATATTTAAAAGCCATAAGTAGGGTAACCTAACCCATGTGTTTCTTTGAAAAAAGGAAATCCTTTTCTTTAATGTTTTACAAGTCAAGATTAGGAGAACTTGAAGAAATACAATCTTTATTTTTGATGGAGAGAGACCTCAGCCATTCCACACCTCAGGAGACCAATTCTTTCACTTTTTCTTCAAAGTTTACACCAAAGAAAACCAGAAGTTACTGTAGATATGGTTGAATTATTCTCTAGGTCTATAAAGATTCAAAACCTAATTAGGTTAAAGTTTTGTATACAGATACAATGTCTTCAGTAGTTGACAGCCAGTCAAGGAAAGCCTTCCATTGATTGCAGGGAAGAGAGCCTGTAGCTGATACTTTGTTACCATTACGTATCCATTTCCCTTTTTTCTTACCATCAGAACCCGTTTATTGCTGTGATATTGTCTCCTGATCAAGAAAGAGGAAAGGAAAGGAAAGGAGAGGAAAGGAGTCGAAAAGAGAGGAAAGGAAAAGAAGAAAGAAAGGAAGAAAAGAAGAAATTCCCAGTCTTCCTTGCAGGCAGGCACGGCCAGTGACATTCTTCTAGCTTATGAAATGTGAGCAAAGTTACTATGTGTGGCTTCTCAGAAAGCTCTTTAAAAGCAGGTTGAACACAAATAATCCAGTGAAGAAATGGGCAGAAAACATGAATAGACACTTCTCGAAAGAAGACATCCAGATGGGCAATAGGCACATGAAAAGATGCTCAACATCGCTCCTCATCAGGGAAATACAAATCAAAACCACACTCAGATATCACCTCATGCCAGTCAGAGTGGCCAAAATGAACAAATCAGGAGACTATAAATGCTGGAGAGGATGTCAAGAAACGGGAACCCTCTTGCACTGTTGGTAGGAATGCAAACTGGTGCAGCCACTCTGGAAAACAGTGTGGAGGTTCCTCAGAAAATTAAAAATAGACCTACCCTATGACCCAGCAATAGCACTGCTAGGAATTTACCCAAGGGATACAGGAGTACTGACGCATAGGGGCACTTGTACCCCAATGTTTATAGCAGCACTCTCAACAATAGCTAAATTGTGGAAAAAGCCTAAGTGTCCATCAACTGATGAATGGATAAAGAAATTGTGGTTTATATACACAATGGAGTACTATGTGGCAATGAGAAAGAATGAAGTATGGTCCTTTGTAGCAACGTGGATGGAACTGAAGAGTGTTATGCTAAGTGAAATAAGCCATACAGAGAAAGACAGATAACATATGTTTTCACTCTTATGTGGATCCTGAGAAACTTAACAGAAACCCATGGGGGAGGGGAAGGGAAAAAAAAAGAGGTTAGAGTGGGAGAAAGCCAAAGCATAAGAGACTCTTAAAAACTGAGAACAAACTGAGGGTTGATGGGGGGGTGGGAGGGAGGGGTGGGTAGGTGATGGGCATTGAAGAGGGCATCTTTTGGGATGAGCACTGGGTGTTTTATGGAAACTAATTTGACAATAAATTTCATATATTGATAAATAAATAAATAAATAAATAAATAAAATAAAAGCAGGTGAACAAATGCCACTGACTCCTTGCTCTTAATATTCTTACTGCGTGAAAAAAAATAAGCAGAAACAAAAAACATTCTTCCTTCATGGAACACTGATGTGATGCAAGAGATGTCGCAGCCACTTTTTTTTTTTTTTTTTTTTACCCTAAAAAGACATTCATGAAGAATCGAATTGCAGGCTGAGCAAAAAGAAAAAGCCAGGGTCTCTAATGGCATCATGGAATTAATTCACCAGTCCTGGACTTCCTATTTCATTGCTTCCTATTTAGGAGACAAACAAAAACAAAAAACAATTTAAAGAGCTCTAATTGGATAAGTCACAATAAATTGACTTAAAATAAATTTCTCCTTATTTGTGCTTTGACGAGTAAGGTTGAAAATTAACATCATTTCTTCTTTGTGGAGTCATTTTGTAATAGAACAGACATTTTATCAGCAGCATAAAGATTGATCATTCTTCACCATTCAAGATGTCTCTTGATCGTTGTCATTGATCCTTCTCATCTTGAAAGTGTCAATAACACAAATTATTATAAAACTGCTTAACCCATATCAGATTCAGCAACAAGACAGATTAAATCAGCAAGGAAACTGGGAGGACATATTTTACATGTACCGAAAGCACTCTCTCTTCACTATTTTGCCCACCACTACTTCTACTCCACTATTATTATTAACATGATATTAACAGTGCTTAGAAACACTGGAAGACACTGAAATGGTAAGCATGAAAGTTCTCACTTCAGAGATGAATGACCCAACCAGCTTTTCCAACTTAACATCTTAGTAATCATGGAACCTTTTAAAGTAGATATTTTGAAAAAAAATGTGTAATTTGTGTGATAAAATGCATCAATCTCAAATTTTCAGTTCGATGACTTTTGTCAGTTTTATTCACCCATTTACTATCAATTCTTAATCTTAGCAATACTAGTGCTATCTTATTATATAGTTCAAAATTGCCTAATAATGAGGTTGAAAATCTTTTCATTTATGTATCTTTGGTTTTGAAATTTTTTCAAATCTTTTGTTATTTTTTTTTACAGAGTTGTTTTACTTGTCTTCTTACTGAGCAGTGAGAATTCTTTCTATATTCTGAATAAAAGGCATTTAGGGAATGTGTGTCTTGTACATATTTTCTCCCAGACTCTGGTTTTCCTTTCCATTATTGTAACAGTTTCCCAAAGAGTCAAATTTTTAAATTTGGTAAAATCCAATTTATTAAGTTTTTATTCTTGCTTTTTGGTTTTAGGTCCTATTAAAAAAAATCTTTGCCCAATCTAAGGTCACTAAGGGAAAAACATTTTTCCCTATGTTTTCTTCTAGATGTATTGTAGGTTGAGTTCTAACTTAGGTCTATGATCAATTCAGGTTTGTAATCCAAAGCACTTGTATATCAAAGTGAATTTCCCCATAAGAAATAATGGAAACTCAGATGCTTCGTTCCACAACCCAAAGATATTCATATAAAAATGACTACAAAACTGTAATATAATACAAAATAATAAAGGAAATAAAAAATATAAAGAAAAATAAACAAATTACCTGTACTTACCTTTGCAAACCTTTGTGACTGGTGTGCAGGAGACAAGAGAGAGCAGGGTTATTGTGTAGGACAACTTTCACTTTCACTAACAGAATCACTGCTGTCTATTGGCTCAATGGACTCTTTTTCTGCATGGGCCATTGTATATGCTTGCACAGATGTTGACTACAGTACAGTATTAATAGACTCTTGTCATATACTCTATTTAATGTAACTGGCGATAAGGCAGCAGAAGAAAAGGTCTATATCTGCAGGCAGCCTGACCTAGAATGAAGCAAAGCATTCCTAAGCTTACTCTTGAATGGGAAGCAAAGGACTGTCCATAGGTACTCTGAAGTGACAAAAATACACTAGTGCCAGTTATGGGAACCTTCCAATGTTCTAAAAAATCACTGATTTCTGCCAAACACCACAGTCTGAGACTGAAGCCAAGCATGGGAAACAATCACCCATAATCCCTCAGAGAGAGAGAGAGAGAGAGAGAGAGAGAGAAGAGAGAACCATTGTCTCAGTTATAATCATGTGACATTCAGCATCACACGCTATTCATATTGCAAGACCTCACTCATTTGTCAAATTAAAATTTATTAGAAATGTTTATTCATCTTGCAGAACAGTCACAGAACAAGTTACTCACAATTCAAGGTTTTACTATATATATATACAGTATATATATATATATATATACTGTATATATATACTGTATGTGTATATATATATAGTGTATGTGTGTGTATAAATATATATATAGTTTTCTGGTTGTTTCCACATCATTTATTGTAAAGATCTTTTCCCCCTTTGAATTACCTTGCCAAATTTGTTGAAAATGAATTGGCACTTTTTTTGGAAATCAATTAGATCTATACAGACTCCTCATTCTGTTCCATTGATGTATATGTCTGTTTTTATCCAAACACCATACTGTCTAGATTACTAAAGCTCTAGGGTTAAATCTGGAAATCGGGTAGTATAAGTCCTCTGACTTTGTGTTTCTTTTTTTGGATTGTTTTAGCTATTCACTGTCATGTGCTTTCCCATGTAAAGTTTAGAAATTGCTTGTCATTTCTTACCTAAAAAGTCGGTTGGGATTTTGATTGAGATGTGCTGAATATATATAGATCAATGTGGGGAAATTGACAACTTAGTATACTTTAGTCTTCTGATGTGGGAAGCTAATATAACTCTCTATTTACTCCATTAATTTCTTTCAAAACTATTTTGTAGCTTTAGGATACAGGGCATTCTCCTACATACTTTGTCAAATTTATTCCTAAGTATTTTATATGGCATTGTTTTTATATTTTTATTTATTTTATTTTTATTTAATTATTATTTTTTTTTATTTTATAGAGAGGGAGAACAAGTGGGGGAGAGGGGCAGAGAGAGAGAGAGAGAGAGAGAGAGAAAGAGAGAGAGAGAATCCCAAGCAGTCTCCACACTCAGCATGGAGACCAAGGTGGGGCTCAATACCACAACCCTGGGATCATGACCTGAGCTGAAATCAAGTCAGACACTCAACTGACTGAACCACCCAGGCACTCCTATGTGTCATTGTTTGAAAATATCAATGTCCATTTTTTTGTGTGAAATAGAAATACATTGATTCTAGTATGTTGATTGTGTATCCTGCAAATTGGTTAAACTCACTTAGCTCTCTTTTCTGTAGCTCTCTTTTTCTCTAATATTTTGTAGATATAAAATTTTCTTTGTAAGAAAATAAATAGATAATAAATAAATAAACAAATAAATAAATAAAATTTTCTTTATAACTTGCCATGTTGCTCATAAATAAAAACATTAATTCTTTCTTTAGAGTCTGTATGTGTTTTTCCTTTGCTTCTTTAATCACATTGGCTAGGAAATATAATACAATGTTGAATAGAAATTTTGAGAGTGGACATTTTGACCTCATTCCCTGACTTATGGGGAGAAACATTCAAATTTTCACCATGAAGTATGATGTTACCTTTAGGTTTTTGTTAGGTGTCTTTTGTCAAGTTGAAGAAGCCTCATTCTCTTCCTAGATTTGCTGAGAGACTTTTCTCTGAATGGGTGTTGAATTTTGTCAAATGATTTTTCTGCATCTATTGAGATAGTCATATGGTTTCCATTTTTTAAGCTGTTAACATGGTGAATTACAACAATTGATTTTCAAATGTTGAACTAATCTTGTATTACTGGGCTAAATCCCATTTGGTGGTGATTAATCCTCTTTATATACATATATTGCTGAATTCGGCTTGCTAAGCATTTGTAAAGAATTTTTTTGCATCTATGTTTATGAGAAATAATGATAAGTAGTTCCCTTTTCATTGTGTTATCTTTGGCTTTGGTATTAGGGTAATGTTAGCTTCATAGAGTGATTTGGGAAAAGTCTTCCATTTTCAAGAAGAGATGGTATCATGTAGTATAGCATAGGTATAATATAGTATAGAATTGATATTATTTCTCCTTTACATGTTTGTTAAGATTCACTAGTAACTTTTGTGATTTGTACCTTCCAGGAAATTTGTCTATTTCAAATAAGTTGAAAATTTATTGCCATAAACTTGCTCATTTTATTCCTTTGTTATCCTTTTAATGTTTGCATCATCTGTAGTGATATCTTTTGCCTGAGTCCTGTTATTAATAATTATATCTTCCCTTTTTACCTCAACAGTCTAACTGTAGATTTTTCAATTTTACTGATCTTTCAAACAACTAGAATTTTGATTCACTAATATTCTTTTTTTTCAAATATATATATTTATTTTTGAGAGAGACAGAGAGACAGAGCACCATTGGGGGAGGGGCAGATAGAGAGAGAGACAGAATCTGAAGCAGGCTCCAGGCTCGGAGCAGTCAGCACAGAGCCCAGAGCCTGATGCGGGGCGGGAACTCACGAACCTTGAGATCATGACCAGAGCCACTGTCAGGACGCTCAACCGACTGAGCCACCCAGGCACCCCTGATTCACTGATATTCTATGTTGTTTTTATACTTTTTTTCATTGAATACTTCTCATATTTATTATTTCCTCCTTTTTGTTTACTTTGAAATTAATTTTCTCTTTTTTTTATAGGTTTCTGGGTATAAATTTATGTCAATGATTTTGAAATCTTACAAATATAAACATTTATTGCTATGAATTTTCATTTAACCACTATTTTAACTGCATCTCATAAGTTTCATTATGTGGCATTTTAATTTTCACGTAGTTCAAAGTATCTCCCATTTCTTCCATGCAAACTTTTTCTTTTACCCATGTTTTATTTAGGAAAGTGATTTTTAATTTGCAAATGTCTGGGGAGTTTCCAGGTGTGTTTCTGAGGTTGATTTTTTTTAATTTAATTATATTGTAGTCAAAGAACATACTTTTTAAGGTTCCAAATATCTTAAATTTCTTGGGACTTGTTTTATGTTCTAGAAAATAGTCTAACTTGGAAAGTGTTTCATGTGCACTTGAAAAGAACGTGCATTCTGTTGTTCTGGGTGAAATATTCTCTAAATGTCAATTTGATTAAAGGTTGATAGTGTCATTCAGGACTAGTGTAGTCTTACTGATTTTCTTTCTTTTACTTCTATTAATTATTGAATGTAAGGGGTTAGTAGACCCAAATATAATCATGGATTTGTCTTTATTGTCTATTCTATTCATTTTTGTTTCCTACACTTTGAAGCTTGATACTAAGTGTATATACATTTAAGCTTGATAGGTCTTGATAACTTAATATCTTTATTAGTATGAAATGAACTTCTTTATCCCTGGTAATGTTCCTTGTTTCAAGGTCTACTTTGTTTGATAGTAACATAAACACTCTAGCTTTCTTTTGATCAGTAATTTATGGGATATAATTTTCCATCTTTTTACCATTAAATTACCTGTTTCAATATAGTTAAACTGGACTTTTTTAGGTAGCATATAATTGGGTCTTGCTTTTGTATCAACTTGACAATCTCTGCCTCTTAATTATACCATTAACTTTTAATGCAATTGATAGACTAGAGCTTAAAATTACCCTCTGGCTATTTTCTATTTATTCTTCCTAATCTTTGTTTCTCTTTTACTATTTTCCTGCCATTTTGATATTAATTGAGTGTTTTTTCCTATCTGCATTGTTGGCTTATTAACTAAAACTCGTTTGGCTTTTTTATGGTAATTCTATAATATCTACATTCAAATAATATACAAGTTCATATATAGTATAAGAACTTTACAACAGTGTAGTTCCATTTTTCTGCTTCTGGCTTTTGTGCTATTTTGTCATGAGTTTACTTTTACATATGTTGTGTACTCCAAAATATAGTTATTTTTGCTTCTGAAAGTCTATTATCTTTTAAATTTCTTCAAAATATATGTTTACTTCTTCAACTGCTTTTCATTCCTTTGTGTAGATCGAACTTCTAGTAATATTTTCCTTCCTCCTGAAAGATTTACTTTAACACTTTTTGCAGTGAGGGTCTGTAGCAATAGATTCTCTTAGCCTTTTTATGTCTGAAAAAGTCTTTATTTTTATTTTATTTTAAAAATATATGTTGGCTGGATATAGAATCCTACACTGATTTCCTTTTCCCTTTCAGTACTTTAAAGATGTTGCATTATTTTCTTCTGGCTTGAGTGGATTCTGATGACAAGTCTGCTGGCATTCCTCTATACTTCACATTGTTTGTTTGTTTGTTTGTTTGGTTTTTCTTGCCTGGCTTATTTTAACATTATCTCTTTAGCACTGACTTAAGCAATTTTGTTATGCTGTATCCTATGGCATTTTCTTCATTTTTATTCTGCTTGGGGTAAATTGGGGGCTAATCTGGACCACTACTGGGACAATAACTCCTTTTTAAAATTTTAATTTTTTTTTATTTTTTTTAATTTTTAAAATATTTTTATTTATTTTTGAGAGAGAGAGACAGACTGCAAGCAGGGGAGGAACAGAGAGAGAGGGAGACAGAATCTGAAGCAGGCTTCAGGCTCTGAGCCGTCAGCACAGAGCCCGACGTGGGGCTCGAACCCACGAACCGTGAGATCATGACCTGAGCTGATGTCAGATGCTGAGCAGACTGAGCCACCCAGGTGCCCATGAGACAATAACTCCTTAAGAAATCTACTCAGTGCTGTGTGTTTGAAGACATTTTTCCACTCTGGCTGTTGGAAACAGCAACTCTCCCTCACCCTATCTGTCCCTCATCCTATGTGAGCTCTAGGGATTGTTCTGCCTGCTCTTTTCTATGACTTTTTTCTCCCTTGACTCCTGTAGTCTCTTACATACAAACCAAGATCAGAATTCTACCAAACCTCTACTAAAAAGAGAACCCTTTTGCAGACCTGCCTCACAGTCTGGCTTCCTTGGGTTGTCAGACTCAGCTTTTTTTTTTTTTTCTTCAGTGAGACCACTGGGTTCTAGGCACATTTTAAAAAATATAGGTTAAAGTTTACCTTTGTCAGTTTCCTAATTTATTTTTCCATTTCTCTGACATTTCCAAGTCCTTCTTTGAGGACTCTGGGCCAACAGAGCTCCAATACCCTTCCTTTATGTCTTCAGTGCAGTGTACGATTTTTTAAAATATACATATATCTGGCATTACAGTGTGATGGAATATAGTGGAGTTACAACCTTGACATGCCAGGAATCAAGTGTTCCTTATTCCAAAATTACCCATCTCTCCTTTCTCCAATCAAGATTATCCTTCTTTCTGTGGTAATTGGAAAAAAACAAATCTGGTCCAAATTCAAGATGCAATAAAGATTGTTGGTGAAGAGGATGGGCTTTGGAGTCAGACTCCCTATGTCCAAATCCTGACTGCTCCTTGCAGAGGTGTGGCCAGGGCAAGTTACTTAATCACTTTGAGCCTCAGTCTCCATTTGTAAAGTAGAAATAATTATAGGTACTGTTATAAGGCAATGTTAGGATTGAATAACATAACCCATGTAAAGAATTTAGGAACATACCTAGTATAAGTGTTACAATGGTATTGTTAGTATTAATGCTCGTGTGGTATGTAACTGATGAACCCCTTGGCAATTTTAGAAGACACTTTTACACTTTTATTTTTTTTTTTTTTTTTTTTTAAATTTTTTTTTCAACGTTTATTTATTTTTGGGACAGACAGAGACAGAGCATGAACGGGGGAGGGGCAGAGAGAGAGGGAGACACAGAATCGGAAACAGGCTCCAGGCTCCGAGCCATCAGCCCAGAGCCTGACGCGGGGCTCGAACTCACGGACCGCGAGATCGTGACCTGGCTGAAGTCGGACGCTTAACCGACTGCGCCACCCAGGCGCCCCTTTTTTTTTTTTTTTAAATTTTTTTTTCAACGTTTATTTATTTTTGGGACAGACAGAGACAGAGCATGAACGGGGGAGGGGCAGAGAGAGAGGGAGACACAGAATCGGAAACAGACTTTTACACTTTTAAAGGATGTTTATTAATACAGATAAAACTCAGGTTGGTCTATTATATGCCTCTTTTTCCTTTGTACTATTCCACTTTCAAGCATCATGAATAGGGACTCTTACATGGCAGTTCAATCCTTCCTGAACGTTTATTTCTGTGTGTCACTGTGTGGGGGTGGTCTTCAAGACCACCCTCAGATTTGATGATTTGCTAGGAGGACCAATAGTCCTACTTGTGGCTGTCACTTATTATAGTGAAAGGATACATTAAAAAATCAGCACAGGGAAGAGACAGGCAAAGTCCAGATGAAACTAGGTGTAAGCTTCCATCGCTGGAATCACACAGAATACTCTTAGTCACCCCCTCTCCACCCCCCGCCCCCTCTTTGAAACTGACAACATGTTGTCTACCAGGGAAGCTTGTTAGAAGAGACTCAGTGCTCCAAGTTTTCATTGGAGTCTGGTAACATAGGTACTCTCTGTCTACCGTGTACCAAAATTCCAAATTTCTGAAGGAAAGCAGGCATTCAACATAAATCATTGCTTGCACAAATAGTTTCAGTGAGGCACTGTTTTCACAGTAGGGAAAATTTTATATCAGTATAGAGAACTATTTACCAGTCAAGTTACCAAATACCAGTCAAAGTTTGACCTTGCAAGCAGACCTTTCTAAGAATAGCAGTATCAGACTTACTATATTAATTCTTTTCTGCATTGTCACCTTCTCCAAGCTCGTAAGCCAACATTTTAAGCTTCCTGCCTTGCCAAAGATCCTCCAAAGTTCCCAACACCTGCAGTGCCAGCAAGTTTCCTAAAGCAAGCAGTCAAAAGGGAGGGGCAGATGAAGTATCCAGGATTATCAACATTTTTTCATTATAATTCCAACCTAGTACAACATGTTTATGAATCCTAAATTGCTGCAGATGTTTCTCTTCATGTGTCACTGTGTTAGAGGCAAACTTTTAAGAAAGATAGGGCTACTGCAATAGCATTACACTAGGTATTCAAAAAATACTTTTGCTTGGGCAACCTCTTCCTATCTCAATCATATCATCAGAACTTGTCTGTTTTTATAATTGCTATTAGAGGGGCACCTGGGTGGCTCAGTCAGTTGAGCATCCAACTTCGGCTCAGGTCATGATCTCGCGGTCCATGAGTTCAAGCCCCGCATTGGGCTCTGTGCTGACAGTTCAGAGCCTGCAGCCTGTTTCAGATTCTGTGTCTCCCTCTCTCTGCTCACGCTCTGTCTCTGTCTCTGAGAAATGAATAAACCTTAAAAAAAAATTTATAATTGCTATTAGAAATAAAAAATGGTAGGGCGCCATTTTTTAGAGTGAGAGGTCCGATTCTTGATTTCGACCCAGGTCATCATCTTAGGGTTCATGACATGGAGCCCTGCATCGGGCTCTGTGCTGACAGTGAGGAGCCTGCTTGGGATTCTCTCTCCCTCTCTCTTTGCCCCTTCCCTGCTCATGCTGCTCTCTCTCAAAATAAATAAACTGAAAACATTTATTTTGAAAAGAAATAAAAAATGGTATTGTACTGATCAACCGAGGTTGAATATTTACGCAAAAAATAATACTTTCATTCATTTATTTGTGAATATCAACTACTTAGGAGATAAGTTTTTTCTTTGTCTATTGACATACAAAGAAGACAGATATTTACATGATACATATCTATAGGATTGCATCTTCATCATAATAACCCTGATAACAATACATCTTTTTCTGATCCCTAAGTGAAAACACTCTAAGGAGTCATTTCATGCATCACACGAACATCTATGGCTTAATGATGTGCTCTTTTGTCTGGTAACTGATTCCATGAAAATGTGTGTGTGTGTGTGTGTGTGTGTGTGTGTGTGTATATATTAACATGTATATAATATGTGTATTAACATGTGATACATACATATTAATATATGTATATACATACATATATATATATTCTTAGATACAGCTGGAATCATATTATGATGGATTACCATGGGGCACCAACTTTGGCCTGGATGTAGAAATCCATAACAACTACAAACCTTATTTTTAAATTTCATATGTCTGGAAGTTTAAAACCTACATGTTTGAACAATTCATAGGTTAATTCAAAGGCCAAATAATCAATAATTCACATGTTTAAATAATTCATAAGTCAAAAATATACACACATGTACATGCAAGTTTTTTTTTAATTGCTAAAAACATTATTAATTGATATAGTATTCTTATTCTGCTGCATTTGGAGTCTACTTTCAGTAGTCTATATTTCAATTACTTCCTTCCTTCCACTTTAGTTTTTAAGCTTGCTGCTTTTTTAATGCATATCTGAAGGCTCTAAATTTTCCTCTCAATGCGATTTTAACTACTTCCCACCAGTTTCAATGTGTGGCATTTTCATGAAAGTTTGGTTTTGTCAGTTTTTATGTTTCTTATGATTTCTTCTTTCACCTATGAACTACTTAAACATCTGGATTTTTGGGGTGTCTAGGTGGCTCAGTTGGTTAAGCGTCTGACTTCAGCTCAGGTCATGATCTCATGGTCCGTGAGTTCAAGCCCCACATCGGGCTCTGTGCTGACAACTCAGAGCCTGGAGCCTGCTTCAGATTCTGTGTCTCCCTCTCTCTCTGCCCCTCCCCTGCCCACAGTCTGTCTACCTCTCTCAAAAATAAACATTAAAAAATTTTTAAAAAATAAAATAAACATCTGGGTTTTAAATTTCCAGACATAAGCAGTTGTAAAATAACTTACTGGTTTCTAAGTGAATCTCTGGGTCACCTGGGTAGTTCAGTCGGTTAAGTGTCTAACTTCGACCCAGGTCATGACCCCAGGGTATGTGGGTTTGAACCCCTGCATCGGGCTCTGTGCTGACAGCTTCTGATTCTGTGCCTCCCTCTCTATCTGCCCCTCCCCCACCTGTGTTCTGTCTCTCTGCCCCTCTAAAATGAATAAACATTAGAAAAAAATTTAATGAGTGACTCTCATTGTGATCAGAAAGCATTGTCCAAATTAGACTAATTCTCTGAAATTTACCACCTGCTTTCTTAAAATGTTTTTAACGCTTATTTATTTTTTGAGAGAGAGACACACAGGGGTGAGTGGGGGAGGGGCAGAGAGAGAGGGAGACACAGAATCCGAAGCAGGCTCCAGCCTCTGAGCTGTCAGCACAGAGCCCAACACAGGGCTCGAATTCAGGAACCGCCAGATCATGACCTGAGCCGAAGTCAGACGTTTAACCGACTGAGCCACCCAGGCACTCCTGCCACCTGCTTTATATCTGAATAGGTGGTCAATTCCATCCCCAAATTGTACTTTTCAGAAATACTGACCTACTTGCTATGCCCTCAAAGTGCCAAGTTTTCCCACCTGGAATTCTCATTCCTTTGCTTGGAATCTAAGACCTCTTCCTGGATTCAGTCTTTTGTTTCTTTACTCCTAAAAAGCCTCCCTAAATCTTCCTAAGTTAAAAACCCCTTCCATCCCTTATCATTTGTGTTTACCATTTCTATAATATCCATCCCTCACATCAACTTTTCTTCTGCTGTGTTCTATCACTTGTATCAGGACCACCTGAACTGATTTTGAACTATACAGGTTTGTGGTTTTATCCCAAACCTATTCAACTAGAATCTTGGAGAGTAAGGAAGCTTCAGTTTCATCAAATTGATGTGAAAGCTGATTCTGTGGATATTAAAGTTGATGAACCACTGAGGTTTATTATAAGCATTTGTTGTTTGTCTATCTTCCCCTAATGTTTGCTTTTTATAACTATGTCCCCAAACCTAAAACAGACTCATTATGTTGATAAATAAAAGAAACAACAAATGCAATATAAATTTTAAATAATAAACCAGGCAGCCGCCCATGTGGTATGATTTCAGGGAATGCTATTTTTTCAGGTTGGTGTTGAAGTCTGGGCAATTCTAACAGCTTTTAGTGCTCTGAGTAAAATGCTAACACTTCTTGGATTTAACTGGTCAAACCAATTTAAATAATTCATTCATGACTTCATAGAGTCTCAGAATTATAAACAACCATTTAGTATAAACAGGTCAATCTGTGTCATTATACAGACATGTAATCTGAGAATGAAAAGTACATTTGCTTGCCTGAGATGTTTAGCAAGAAGATGGAACTAGATCTTTCACTATTTATTCATGAACGAAGGAGACGAATAATAAAGAAGCCTTGAGAAGAAAGGGAAAATAGTGTGAGGAAACACCAATATAAAATTTACCTGATTTTGATTTGTTAGGATGTTAAACAGACAACCTGCAAAACTCAGATGAGAGTTTAAGGGAAAAAAAAAAAAAGCCCAAATGAAGCTAATATACCAAGGAGATCAAACATTGATACACAGAGTCAAAAATTAAGAACATTTAAGATAAAAATCATTTAGTTTCCTTTTTTCTGACTTTCACCTCCATGTTTAAGCAACCAATTGGGAATTACAATCAGAAGTATTGTCACACAGTTGGGATAGTAAATTAACAACCAGAAGAAGAGATAAAATTGAATACCACTCTTTCTTTGGTTTCAATTAATTTAGGTTTAATGTGGGTCTGAATTAATTTTACACAGCTCCAGTTAACAAGTATACTGCTTCAATGGAGCAATTTTACCTGGTTACACATTTTTATGTTTTAACTATTCTAGTTGCTATTTCTCTTTCCTCTAAAATGTTCCACCAGATGGCAGTAAATGCACCACCTATTCTTTTAAAAATGGAAACCACATGCTGAATTAAACCAAATTTATCTCCAAGTGTTTTGTAGAGTTAAAATTTCATTGAGGGGGGGTATGATGGCAGGAAAAAAATAGATTGAATATTTTATATGTTAAATGAAATATACAGTCACAAGGCCAATGTCAAAGAAAAAA
The DNA here is from genome assembly GCF_007474595.2 of Lynx canadensis. Classification (NCBI taxonomy): domain Eukaryota; kingdom Metazoa; phylum Chordata; class Mammalia; order Carnivora; family Felidae; genus Lynx; species Lynx canadensis. The sequence continues at coordinate 131,545,579 of NC_044307.1, read as the reverse complement.
TTGGGGCACCTAAGTGGCTCAGTCAGTTGAGTGTCCGACTTCGGCTCAGGTCATGATCTCACAGTTCGTGGGTTCGAGCCCTGCGTTGGGCTCTGTGCTGACAGCTTGGAGCCTGGGGCCTGCTTCGAATTCTGTGTCTCCCTCTCTCTCTCTGCCCCTCCCCTGCTCATGCTCTGTCGCTGTCTCTCAAAAATAAATAAACATTAAAAATTTTTAAAAAAAGAAAAAATTTAAAAGTATCAAAATAGAAAGTATAAAACACTGATGTTTATTAAAAAAATCTATAAATTGAGCCAGTAAAAGTGAAAAGGCCAAATCAGCCACATGTTGAATACCTTTTAGTGAAGTGTTGCCTTTTTATACTTGGTAAATTATGGGGTCTGAATTAATTTCACAGATTTCACTTGTGAATATTTTCATTTCTCCTTAGCCCAACCAAAATACTTCAGATAGATAATAGAAATCACCAAGTCTTCCAAAAACCAATGCAATTAACATATACTTTCAATCTCTTTTAATTGACCAAAATCAGTCAACAGAATTAAACTTCAATTCTACCCAGCATTACAGGAGCACATAAAAGAGCTTTCTTTGACCAATCTTAATCTGAGTCAACAGATTCCAGAATTGTCCAAGTGGACCAGTACAATCATAGATTGCTAATTAGCAGAGGAATAGCATTTAGAGCAAAAGAGGGGATAGTGCAGTCTATTTACTTACATTGGTTGAAACACACCTGAGGCATTACTCTGGATCTGCAAGTTTACGGTAAATTGAAAAAGTAAAAAGCATTTAAAGAACACGGACCACAGTCTGTATATACTGAGTAATTGTGAATGTTAAATCCATGGAAAGGATGAAGAGTTACATAACTATCTGCAAATATATGAAGGACTATGGTCTGGAAAAGGATTAAGACCTATTGGGTGACACCAGAAGATAGCAAAAAAAAAAACCAACAGGTGGAAAGAAAAGTCTCTATGGGACAGAAATGAAAAAGAATGCAAACTCAGATGGGATTAAGATAGTAGGAGGAAGAAGACTTTATCAGACCCAGAAATTGTCCCTAATGATCAATGGCTTTAACACTGACAGAAGGATGGAATTTAAGATTTTGGAGTCCAGGGAGGAGTGGAGAGTTGGAACAGAAACCCATGCAGAAAGCAGAAACTTGGAAGGATATGCCCTGATAAAAAGGTGGTTGGAGAAAACTGCCTACCAATTCAGAGAGAAGTTTGTCTCTGCACTGGTGGAAGGAAACTTCCAGAGCTCAGGCTAACGAGACTTTCTACTGTAAGAGAGAATATTCTCCCAGCTGATGCTTCCCAGAAATGGGATTTACTGTCTCAGGAGTTGGTGAGATCCTAGCCATTTGTGTCATGGAAATGATCAAGAAAACACCGACTTGGACAGAACCCTAAAACTCTAGTCAGTATCTGGCAAAGAGGCTATTTAGGTGGGATCCTTGAAACACATTCATAAATAACACATTTTAGCTTTTGTTAAATGACATATTCCATAATATACAGAAGTTTCTCAAACTACATTGAACCTATGCCATTGTCAGAGTCAAGCCTCACTTCTGAAGAGAAAGAAACAGGGCACCTGGGTGGCTCAGTTGGTTAAGCATCGGCTTTGGCTCAGGTGATGATCTCATGGTCTGTGAGATCAAGCCTTGTGTTGGGCCCTGTACTGACAGCTCAGAGCCTGGAGCCTGTTTCAGATTCTGTGTCTTCCTCTCTCTCTGCCCCTCCCCTGCTTGTACTCTTACTTTCTCTCTCTCAAAAATAAATAAACATAAAAAAAATTTTTTTTTAAAAATTAAAAAAAATAAAGAGAAGGAAACAAAGCCTCAAGTCAACTGGAACATTCGATTGCCTTCTCTTTTGAGCTGCAGGTGTTGCCCCTTGTAAAAGGAGGGTGAAGGAAAATGGCTTTTAGGAAGCCCATGTGCTTTTAACTAAAAAATTCTTTGAAGTTATATTGAATAAATTATCCTCTTCAGCTATATTTATTTAATTTTAACAAACTTGTGAAAATAATAATAGCTCCCAGGTATTGTGTAAGAACTAAGTATGTGCCATGAGACATACTATATATTTTACTTTTATTTTTTTTTATTTTTTCTCTTTTTATTTTTTATTTATTTAATTTTTTATGTTATACATTCTTTAGCAATTCTTTTTTTTTATTGTTAAGTATAATTTATTGTCAGATTGGTTTCCATGTAACACCCAGTGCTCATCCCAACAGGTGCCCTCCTCAATGCCCATCACCCACTTTCCCCTCTCCCCCAGCCCCCGTCAATCCAGACTCTTAAATACTGTATTTTACTTTTAAAAAATTATCCTCAGAAAAACACTATGAGGAAGATTTTATTAAGTAGATGAAGAAGTCAAAGTTTAGGAAGTTTAAAAAGTTTGTCGAAGGCCACAGAGCAGGTAACAGGCAACATGGGTCTTAGGTCTGCTGCAAAGCCCCAGTTCCTAACTCTATTCCATTGCCCACAATATTTAGAGACAGGTAAAATGACCTATGAGGGAAGGGTCTTGCAGACTTGATGTCAGTGACAGAATGGCTGAAGAGAAGATACCTAGAAACTTGTTAGACATACAGATCCCAGGTCCCCATACTAGAGATTCTGACTCTGAGATGGGGCTCAAATATCTTATTTTATGGACTATAACCCTTGGTGATTCTGATATATGGCCAGTTTTGATAACATCTATTACAGGTAATATGAATTCATATTTCCCATAATGAGTTGACATAGATTTATTGTCTCCTTTCAACTTGAGATCATCTTAATTACTTGAGAAATTATTAAGAACTCTTAAGCCCAGAGAAGCTGGCCATCCAAACTGAGGATGAGCTGATAGACGCAAGCTGCTTGTGCAAAAGAGGATTTCAGGTTTAAACATGCTTTAAAATACTGTATTTTACACCCCATCTGGGGAATGACAATTTATTGTGGTATATTGAAGACTGACAGGTCCTGTGATAAAGAAACCTGTCTAATTTTATTCAACCCAAGATTTCTCCTAGACAGTTTACCACTAACTTCTCTCTTATAGTACCTCTTAATTTCACAACACTTACCAAGGTTCAAGCACATACATTCAGGGAGCTATAGGAGTAACCACTGTCAGGGAGTTCTAACTTTCTACTGTTTAAATCCTTTGCTTCCTAGACCTTCTCTTCTACTAGGCTTATACTTTTCTGTCCTTGCCCAGCTACCTGATTTCACAATGACGATTCAGGTCTGCCACACTCTTGCCCTCCACATTGGTCTCAACTTATTATAAACTGGATTGGAAACCTCTAAGGTATTTAAACCTTCTCAGCCAGCATTTCTGAATAGCTAGTCCAAATATTGGAAAAATCTAAATGGAGACAATAATAGGCCAGGAGCTTGATTCCACCTTATAGTGTCTTCAAATATTTACGAAATGGTTCTCTCTTCAAATATTTAAGAAACAGTTCTGAGAAAAAAGGAAGATTTGTCCTCTGTTTTTGAAAAAGCCATAACCAGTACATTTGTGAGGGGACTTTGTACTAACCACCATTAGAATGGAATGCCCCATAAACTAGTAGTGAGTCACCCAATTCTTGACATAATCAAGTGGTGGATGGATGACCATCCTTTAAAGTTACCTTAAAAGGGATGCTTGAAGAAGGTTGGGCTAGACGATCTAATTCTAGAAGTCTGGTCTTTTTAAAGAAATTGTTACATTCTTTATAGAACATTTGCTGTGGGTGAACTGATTAAATCATGCCTCCAGTGGCTTTAAGGTAATTAGTGTGGCCTAGCAAATAACTGAAGCAATGACATAAGCAGTATGACTGTTTAAATATTCAAAGCCAGACTCAGTGAGGACCCCTGAGGATGGGGAAATTGTGTGCTCCACTTAAACATATGCCCATACTAAAATGAGTTTGCAAATTTCAAAAGTTTAGCCATTTGACTAATATATTTGAAAGGCATTATGGGAGAAATACATGAACAAGCTTGTACATAGAAAAAGGTAAATATTTTAAATTGTCTATTTAAAAATAAACTAAACTAAACTAAAATAAAATAAAATGCTTGTTAATAGATTATATATACTGTGGTGGGAGAGGGATTGTCATAACTTTGTCTTTCTTTCTGGGAGCATATTCCTGTATATGACAATGGGAATAGGTAATTTGCTATAGGAAGCATTACATAAAAATCAGATCTATCCCCTAATATGAAAATGAGATCAGATGTTGACATATTTTTGCCCACTATTTACTAATTAGTGATTGATTAGATTTTTGCAAAGTGGATTTTTTTGTATCAAGCAATTTGAAGGAAAATGAAAGGCACCCTACTGGGATAAACTTAGTTATGATACTTTGTTCAAAATCTCAAAATTTTATGGCTGATCTTAATTTTGGCAAATCCTCAAACAGCTCTTATTAATAGAATTTTGAAGTAGAAAACATTGATGAGATTATACAAAGAATTAGTAGCAGAATAAGGAAAAAAAATAGGATTCTAAACCTTGTTTCTGGAGAAAAACTGTCTATCATATCCTTGAAAAGTGATGTTACACCTTTGTGAAAGAAATCTGATTAATTCACTAGTTAACTTCCAGTCCAAAAATTACAAAGAAGGCAACAAAGTGTCACAAGCAAGAGTTACAAGTCATTGTGATGAAAACAAAAGAAAATTAACAGCTTGAGTCTGTGCTAACTGGGATCCTCCCACTGTACTGGGTCACTATCCCTGGAATGGCCTGGATAGGGAGAGTTGACAAAGGTTAATGAGCTCCTTTATTACAAGGGTGGGTCTTACGCAAGTTCATATTTTCCTAACTTAGGGAACCGGTAAGCACTAGATAAATGCTTGTTGAATTAATTGGTGGATGATTTATTACACTATAAAGTTTAAATATAGAGAGGTGCCTGGGTGGCTCTGTCAGTTAAGCAGCCGACTTCAGCTCAGGTCATGGTTTTGCAATCTATGAGTTGGAGCCCCGAGTTGGGCTCTGTGCTGACAGCTCAGAGCCTGGAGCCTGCTTCAGATTCTGTCTCCCTCTCCCTCAGTCCCTCCCCCACTCAGGCTCTGTCTCTCTAAAAAATAAATTAACATTAAAAAAATTTTTTAAGTTTAAATATAGAAATAAGATATCTGACAATATGCTTAGCTAACAGAATAATTCAAGATAGAGTAGAAAGTGAAGGGAAACAGTTTAAAACCTGAATGAGCATTTTTCACCATCATGAGATCTTGTGAGAGAAAGAGGATCCATGGTATGGGAGGAGAGGAAAAAATAAATCAATTTCCTTATTTTGGGGGGCTATTTTAAATGTTAGTTCAAAGTTATCACTCTTCTTTCCACTCAAATTAGAATACTCTTAAAAGAATTCAGTTATCTTTGAAGTACCTCAAGTCTGTAAATCTTACTACATTAAGGTTTGCTCAATTAAAATACAGTTCCATTTTCAAATCATTTTCAGAAAACTATGAATTCAGATTCTTTAATTAAAAGTCTGGTGGTTATTTTGTTTTGTTTTAAAATAATGATGTCTACCAATTTAAAATGAGTCAGATAAAACAGATGTGAATAAAATTCAAAAAAGAAGTTTACTAAAATTTGATAGATGATAAAAAGTTTGCATCACTTCTAGCTTGTTTTTTTCCTTAAATATCCATTCTAATCATTAGGGTTTTTTAAATATAGTATTATATCTTATCTACACGCCATACAGCCAGTAAGTAAAATGGAGTCTTTTTATAGATTTTCTTTACTTTTTCTTTGTGCCATTATCTAATGCCAATGCTACACTGTGCCAGACCATTCCAGAAATTAGTGATGATTCAGAAATGAGAAGTGTAACTACTCCAGGGACTGGGGTTAGGAGAGTTTAGAATCAGGCAGTGTTACCCAAATTTAAGTATCAGTTTAGGAAGTAGTTAAAGCTAATCTAAATGGAAGTTTAATGAACCAAACATATTTTTAATATTCACCTATAAAACTTGATCTAAGATGGGCAGCATGCTTTCTATTTGGAATAGGTCATGTATCTAAAGTTAACACCCTGGCAAGTTAGAAATGGACCAATGAGCTGACCTGGAGGCTGACTCACTCTCTGTGTCCTCTGATCAAAGTAGTTCATACAAACTCACGTCTACATCCTATCCAGTATAACCTGCAAATATCACCCTTCTTTATTTTTATTACAAAATGGGGTTTTTTTCCTGTTTCTTCAAGTTCTGTTTGATTTGGGAAAAAATAGTTTTTCTTTATCGGTAGTACTTACTCTATGCCAGACACTGTGCTAAATACATTAAATTCATTACCTCATTGAATCCTCCCTCTAGCACTACTAATAGTTATTATCCCTGTTTTACAGAGGAAATTGAGGCCTGATGAGATTGTTATTTGGTCAAGTTATTGGCCAACAGCTGTTTACCCCTAAAATAAGTTTTTGGGATTGGTTTGAATCTTGGGAAATGTTCTGTATCTTTAAAGGAGAATTGATGTAGTTACAACAGGATCTCCAGTTGTTTTTTTTTTTTTTTTTTTTAGTATTTATTTTTTGGGAGAGTGAGAAAAAACACAAGTGGGGGAGAGGCAAGAGAGAGGGGGCAGAGGACCCAAAGCAGACTCCATGCTGACAGAAGACAGCCCGATGTGGGGCTCAAACTCACAAACGGTGAGATCATGACTTGAGCCAAAGTCAGCCCCTTAACTGACTGAGCCACCCAGACCCCCCAGGATTTCCATTCTTACCACTATATATGTCAACTATTGGACTTCAATCTAGAAGTTTGGCCCTCACTTTGCTGGACCACCCTAGTTCATCAAGTCAAACATAAATGTATTATAACAACCAGAATTTAAGATATTTAGACAGAATATTAAAAGTCTGATTCTGGATGTCACAGCATATTTCCTACTGGATGAAAACAAAAAAGAGATTCCAGGGCACCTGGGTGGCTCAGTTGGTTAAGCATCCTGATTTTGGCTCAGGTCATAATTTCATGGGGTTCGTGAGTTCGAGCCCCAAACTGTCAGTGAAGAACCCACTTGGGATCTCTCTCCCTCTCTCTGCTCCTCCCCTGCTCCCCCTTCTCATGCTCTCTCTCTCTCTCTCAAAATAAGTAAATAAACTTAAAAAAAGAGAGAGAGAGATTCTAGTATTCCCTTCCATCTTAAAACTCACAAACATATCTGAGATGATCACAGAAGGAGGCAGATGTCAGAGAAGCAACATAAGCTAAACCAACCTCTTTAGTTAGGGTGGAGGTAAAAACAGAATGGAAATAATGAGCACTGTACAATCCTATTGTAATATTTTGTTCATGTGGAAATATACCATGGGTTCTAGGTTATTGTTCTCTTATAATTGGAAACATTTCATATTTACCCAATGTGCTTGCATGTAGAGTTTAAGAAGACCATGTTATAATGACCATGCAGGATGAGCAAAGGGGTGACTGACAGTTCAGGTCCAATTTGGGGTTAAGCCAGGTCTGTGACCAAGTAGCTGGGGAGATTTTGAGCAGGTCCCATACTATCTATGGACCTTGCTTTTCCATAAATCAGAATGCATTACATCAACTTTAAAGTCTTTTCCAGCTTTGTGATTTTAGAACTCTGTGTTTTTTTTTTTTCAGTTTTTTTATTGTTGATTTATTTTTGAGAGAGAGAGAGAGACAGAGTGTGAGCTAGAGAGAGGCAGAAGACAGAGAGAGAGGGCAACACAGAATCTGAAGCAGGCTCCAGGCTCTGAGCTGTCAGCACAGAGCCCGATGTGGGGCTCAAACTCATGAACTGTGAGATCATGACCTGAGCTGAAGTCGTACACTCAACTGACTGAGCCACTCAGACACCCTAACGGTGTTTTTTTTTTTTTAAATTAAGCTTTCTTTTTCTGTTATTAGTTCATCCTCTCCATGCTTATATGACATATGTTTCTATCCATACCTCTCATGCTGCTAGTTTAGAAATGATCATATATATAATACTCACAGACCCTAAACACATACTCATATAAAATACTGAATTCTGCCACCTATAAATGTGACAAAATTAGACCATATGGATGCATAAATTGGTAGTAGGCTAACAATTATTAACTTTGGAATATTCGTTGGTTCATAAACCACATCTGATGATTTCTATAATCCTGTAGAGTACACATTATCCCACTACCTAAATGAAGAAATGAGACACAGGGAGATTAAGCATGCCAAGATTACTCAGTCAATGAATCACTATTCTATTAGTTGGCCCATATTCGTCTAACTTAACAAATTAATTTCCTGTCACCATATCATGTTTTCAGTGGCACAAACATATAGCACTTGTTGCAATTTAGATTCAAGAGTGAAAGACAGAAGAAGGGGTCACGAAAGTTACATTTCCAGCTTATATGAAGCCAGAAATGCTGTCTGCAGCCAGTGATCAGTGAAGGAAGGCAATGGGATTACGTGGTCGTCAACGGGGTTTCCAGAAAACGTCTTCTGAAATAACATACAACCACTACCGGAGAAATTTAGGCTTATTTCCAGCAGGATCTAAATGATAGACATTTCTTCTTTTCCCTGCTAAGATCCCTAAGCAGATAGTGACAAATAGAAGATCTAAAGCCTGTAATGTTAATGACACATTTATTAAAACCTCTTGAACTTCATCATGTCAGTGAGGTGGCATGAAGAGGAAGCAGAGCCTCCATGAAGAGTCAACCAGATGAGAGAGATACTGACTGCTTGACAATAGAAAAACATCTGGTGCCCAGGGAAAAAGCACCTGCCGGGAGATGAAAAATCCTCATTGCCACACCAAGCACTCTTTCTCCCATTAAAGACACAAACCAGCCCAGCAAATTTAAACCATTTACTATGGTTGTGTTTGCTTTCTCCTGTTAATGGTTATAAAGAAAAGTGTATTGCCGATCTTTCTTTAGAACTTTCTTTAAGGGCTACAAAATTTAAAGAGAAAGAGTATCCCTGTGAAATCTCTTCTTTGATCATAGGATGGTTTGAAGCTGTCCTGGAAAGCCTGGTAAAATAATCCTCAAAAAGGACACCCAAAATAAAGGTGGCCTGACAACAGCAAACATGTCCATTGGTATCAGCTCAGCACAACCACACTCTTTTTTTCTCACTGTTTCAGATAGAATTTTGGCCAGAAGATTTTATTCCCCCCACTCCCCAGAATAGGCAGAATGACAACAAGCCGAGTTAAGATGATGCAAGAAAAGCCCTTAATGAGCCTCATTTATACTAAATGGGTCCTAAGGAAGAAAATGTTGCTTTAAAAGCCTTACATAGAGCCTCATACCCCCAGGCAGGCTTGTGGATGGAGATAATCACCTCCAGCTGACCTATAATTACCTAGTTTGGACTAAGTCCACTCTGATTATGTACCACCAAAAGGATTGAACTGAAATTCAGATTTTCTAAAAATAAAACAGCTAATGACCCAGAGCAAGTAATAGTCTCTAGATGATTCATCATAAAGACCAAACTTAGCTAGATTACCATGTCTGCTTACCAGAGCAATTGCTGTCTTGTTTTCATGGATATGAAATTTCATCTTCCTCTATAATGCTTGAAAATCAGCCATTCTGTTGAAAACCACATGTATCTGAGAGACCGAAAGATGATTTTCTGATCAAACACTGGCCCTCTAGCCACAGGCTACTGCCATGATTATAGCAAGCAGTGCAGATAGCAGATGGGGTCGCTCAGCCACACTACACTGAAAAGGAAAATCACCATTGCACTAATGCACAAAATTGTATTACCCATCAGACAGATGACGGCTCTTACTGACTTACCACTGTGTGCAGACTCTATAGGCTGGGAAGGAAGGTAACACTATTAAAGACACAGCCCTTGCCCTGAGGGAGCGCCCATGGTAATTAAAGGGACAAAGAAGTTGGAGCAAAGGAGGCTCTCCACTCCAATTTAATTGCTGGGTGAATTAGAATATCAGTAAAAAGAGAATAGTATTAGAATAATATCATTATTCTTTTTAAAAATTTTGTGGAGACATAATTGACATATAACATTATGTTAGTATCAGGTGTACAACATAATGATTCAATGTTTGCGTATGTTGCAAAATGATCATCACAATAAGTCTAGTTAACATTCGACACCAGACATAGTTACGATTTTTTTTCTTGTGATGAGAACTTTTAATAATAATATCCTATTTAAGATGTATTTTAAAATCAATATTTAATACAAATATTAGTTTCCACTTACCCGAAAAGATGACAAATGTTTACTGGGGGCCTTAAGTCTCTTGTGTTTGAATTCCTTTTTACCTCTTTCTTCTTCCCCAATTCCCTTTGTTGGCTCTTAAGACCTCAGCCCACACAGGGCAGAAGCATCGATCAAGGTACTTGGCAGAGTGTAGTTACTGAAATAATGTTCACTCTAAAGCTAAGTGATAGAAATCTTAAGGCAACAACATTTTAAAACACTGTCACTAACAGGAGTATTCTTCAAAAACACATACTGGTGTTCTTTTGTTTCTGGTCCTGTGTGTGAACCACCAAAGTATGGAGAAATGAGCAGATGTAATGAGCAGGTGGCTTGAACCAGAGATGAAAAGAGAAGGATCTCAGTTTGGTATGCTGCCAATCCAGTAATTCAACATGGTACACCCTACCTACACTCACTGACCCAGATCCTTCTTCCAAGGATGGTCTTCCATGAAAATGTTCTGCTTTGCTGTTAAACCAATGTTGAGATTGGCCCATCTAAATGTCACAAGAAATGAGGTGACATCTTCAAAACTAGGGTGAAAAAAAAATCTCTCAAAGATTTATGAGATCAAGGCCCCTTCCCATGTAATGGGAAGAACAAAATAAATGTTTTCTGAGTTTGTTGATGAACACACAAGGAATATTTATATATTATCATTTCATTGTCAATTTCTACATGTGACTGATGATAGGTATCATTTCAAAAATTTATTGCAATGGCTTTCCAAAGGAAGAAGCCATCTCCTACTTGGCTTAGGTTGTCCATGTCTGGGAAGATAGGTTCTGAATCAAAGACAATTTTCTTCCATTGTAGACATATTGTTGTGTTCTAGATCCTATATAATCATGTCTTTACAAAATAAGATTTTGAATCTGATCATTTATAAAGTAGTAGAAACCTAACTTAGTGGGAAACCATAAAGCTAGAAATCAAATTGTATTTTCAGCTCTGTCAATGATTCTATGACTAACAAATATTTATTGAGCCAACAAATAAACCCACAGATAACTTTGAGCAAGACAATCTTTCTGAGCCTCAGTTGCCACATCTGTATAAAGGGGACAGTAATATTTGCTCCATCATTTTACCTCTTAGGGCTCTTTTGAAGACAGGGAAATATTTGAGAACATAATGTCCTTCAGAATAAATGTTCATCCCAAGTTTTTCATATTTTTAGTAATGAAAATATTTGCTGCTTATCACAGGTAAAGGAGGCACCTTAGCCCATCCTAGCCTGATTTTTCCAATCTGACACGCATCTAATGTCGTTTTGGGGGTGGGGTGATGCAGTTAAAAAATACTAAACTCTTCTCTGAGAGCTCTGAATAATAAACCAAAGGCTATATGACCTTTCAGCCCTCATAACAGCATGAGGAACAGCCATTTTATAACACAGAGGAAACACAGTGTCACAAGTTTGTGAGTAATGATAGAATCCAAGGACATTTTATTTTCATTGGCTCTCTATGCTCTCTCTGCTTTAGCAAAGGGCTACCACTTATCACTCTAATAGAGTAAGTGAATTATTCCCCAAAATGGAACTTCACTTTGACATTTCCAGGAGGCTACAAAATGCACAAGATAGTAAAACAATGATCCTACCATCTGAGATGCTATGTCAACATAATTTATTGTAGGACTTACACTTGCACCGTTACCTTGACAATAATCATGATACAGACCTATGTGTCAACCTTCTGTAGCTACCATGTTCCCTGCTCTGTTTGAAAATGCCCAGAACAGTGCTGGAACATAACAGTTTTTTAATTAAAACTCATTGATACTGAATCTACTATCTTTCCCTTCCTCATTAACACTCTTCTTGTGTTGAAAGTCCATTCTGAAAGATCAAATTTAATTGCTCATTCAAAGAAATTTTCATACACAGGAAATCTTTTGAGGATTTAATATGTACAAAGGGCATGACATTGATAGATGGAACATAGACACAATCTGTGTTATGGGAAGGAGAGCTGCAAAGTAGATGCCCTTAATCACTCTTATATTTCAACCTCACATGGAAGAACCCACACGGAAGAACTCCTCCCATGGGTCTGTCTAAACGAATGGTGAGGAAACAGCACAGCAGCTGTCCCTTCTCAGAGCCCAGAGGTCACACTCCCTGACCACCCAATGGTCAGTGATGACTGAGGACCTGTTGAGATGACAGCTCAACAGTGGAGGAGGCAGGTGCCTCTGGGCTGGAGGTAAAGGTCCTATTTCTCCTTTAACTATCTTCTTCCCAACAGATGCTCAAGCCTTCCATTTGGTTTAAAACATCAGAGTTTTAAATGTGGAATGATTATATTTTGAGGCTTCATTATTTTGTTTAGTTGTATTTGAATTTGGCAACTTCTCTGATATTGATTATTTATTAAATGTCCATCCCTGTTTATACCAGTGCCTTCTTTTTTATTGGCATATAAGGATTTCATTATTTTGAGTGTTGAGACACAAATAAACATCAAAAGTAGATTTGCATTAAAAAAATCCGATGAAAACCTCAAGTTGTTGATCTTGATGTAAACAGAGGAGAATGATCCCCCCAGATCCATCGTGTCTTGATGGATTGTGTAGGGTGAAATATGAGAGAACAATTCCAAACTTATGATAAATAAGGCACTAAAATGCCAAGGCACTGCAGTCAGGATTCATTTGCAATACACCATGGGCTGAGCTGACATTAGATGACCTTTCTGAACTGACCATCTACAACCCATGAACGTTTCTCAAGGTGTCAAATGCAGATTAATAAAAATCACCGAGAAAACAAGAAACACAACTCTCTAACATTTCTCAGTGCTTACTAGCCCAAATAAATAAAACAATGACACAGAGGACAATTTTAGTGGTTACTTCATGTGAATCAGGGTGAGTAGTGACACTGAAATTATAGTTTTCATACACATGTGGGTTAAGATGGGAATATTTGAACCAATTACCATCAGTGTTTGACAGGGAAGGGAAGAGGGGTTTGGTTTACAAACTCGTTTAAGAAAAGACCATCCCCAGCATACTTACTAACACGGAATACTTTTATCCTCTATTTGCAGTTTAGATCTTGATGGACTTTTAAATAAATAGCAGAAGAGCCCCTCTATAGGAGATATGAGAAGTAGGGGGACAGGTGGCTCACAGATACTTCACAGTTTTAACCTGAAGGTCTGACCAGCTCTCTGTGCTCCACCTTTTTTGTTCTTTCCACTTTTCCTCCTTTGTTTTCCTGCTCATCTTCTTGACCCGCTTTTTTAATATACTGCTCTTGCAGGCTCTTTGTCCCTTCCTCCCTTTTGACTAGATGTTTACTAAACACCTACTCTGTGTGAGCCCCATATTAGATGCCGGGGCATAGAAAGATACAGAAGATAAATTTCTTGCACTCAGGGCGGCACTGTCCAGGGTGAACATTACCCCCTTGAATTCTCACAAAACCCTGCAAGGTACATACTATCTTCCTATTTACAAATGAAGAAATTTGAAGTCAGAAAGGTTAGGGACTGTGCCCAGAGTAATACAGCCAGGGTGAGGCACAGAGGAGAGTGAACCAAGGCACAGGGCCTTAGTTTTCCACCAGGACTCGGCCTCCTGGATCCCCCTTCTCACTCTGCCCTCATTCCTCACTTACTACTTGCCCCGTTGTTCTTCAAGACCATTCTACCTCCTAAGCATTTCCCTTCACGTTTCCCTTTGGAGAAGTCAAACAATTATTTTTAATTAATAAAAGTCAATTAATTTTTAATCCAGTTGTTGAAAGCCCTATGAAAATAACAAGAATTGGTGTTGGGCCAGCCTTCCACTGATGGTCGTGAAAAATCAGATCTTAAAGGAACTTAGAGAAAATTATGCCCATTTTGTAAAAGACGCCTGCCTGATTTCCTTTGTCCTGTTTGATCTTTTTAACATTTAGGGGTATGGGGATTGGACCCTGATTCCTAATTCAATGTCTTCTGGTACCTTCTTCGGCTCCATTTTTAAAATATGAAATATGTTTTCCTGAAGCAGATAATAGGCCACAAAAAGGGGGAAAAAAGAAAACAGGAAAGAAAAGGAGAGAGAAAGAGAAAGGGAAGGAGAGAAGGCAGCTAGACTACGTTCTCCACAGAAAGAATAGAACACTTTCATTCACCTGTCATGCAAGTGTGTTAACCAACCACAGGGTATGCCCATTAAAATAACTTTCTACAAGAAAGCAGAGGGGAAAAGGGAAGACTGATTTCTTTGCTAGCAAGTTAATGAAGCAAATAAATGGATATAAATAAAGAAGTAAAATAAGATCAAAACATCATTCCAGAGGAAGGAGGGGGGAAATAAATCAATCTCTTTGAATCAAACTGCATAGGAAAACAATCCCTTTGGAAACAAACAGGCCTATTACAGACATTGATCACTTGGGAAACAGGATGAGGGAAAAGAACAGAAACCAACAGAGCTTACAAAGTAATGAAACTCAAGTGTAGGGTTAACATTTACCTAATCAATACCCAACACCTCAGATTAATGAGGACCTGGAAAGAGAATAACTTTTCCATATCACAAACACCCAATTGGGAAGGATGTGAGCATCAGTCAAAAAAAAAGATAACAGAAAAGAATCAAACTGCATCTGCTTCTTAGTATTAAATAAAAGTAGTTTACAGAAAACACTGCTGGCTGCCCACTCCTTTCCTCAGCAAGAAAAAAAACAAAGGCATTAATAAGAGTTCATCTGTGAAAACTTCCTGTCAGCAATCACGAATCACACTATAAACAAGATTTTCCACCAGGACAGGAGTCTAGAGGTGGATTAAAAACAAATAACAACAAAGCCTTATCTCAGATTCAATCTGCAACTAAATAAATGATAAAAATAGAATGCTTTTAATAGCAGATTGCAAAGTTTCCCCCCTAATGCATAGCTTTTAAAAAATCATTACTTTTCTGGCAAGCATTCTAATCTGATTATATGTCTTTTACCTTACTTCTATCTGGATTTACCCCAATTACATACACAAACAAATAAAAATCAATCCATATCATAGCCATAAATAATTAAACTATTTAAGACCTATGCAGAATTTTTAATAATTTTGGTTCTGAAATATATATTTGGTTAACAGAATTTGCAGCAAATTATGTGTAGAGAGGAAGAAAGTACTTTATCTCCATCATATAATAGAAGCACATCCATTTGTTATTTTTTAAATGGTGACAGCAAAATCAATTCTAAGGGGGGAAAAGGAAAATGAGATTCTGAATTTCTCACCATACCTTCTAGTTCTTCTTGACACACTAATTAGTTTCCCACCCTCTTTTCTTATGCCTTACAGGACATTTGCCTGGAGGAAAAATGAAACAGGCAAAACAGAAGAGTAGCAGTGACTAATGAAAAGGACAAGAGAGAAGTGACAATTCCTTTGAATGGAGCCATTATGTACTTGTGGTTTCCAGGGCTCCAGGCCTCAATGTTCTAGCATTTTCAATTGTTTACAGAAATTCCTATGGAGAGCTACTGTAGGCTCAGCATTTGGTATTTGTACAATTAAGGCTGGTGTGTGATTTCTGTACAGCTTCTCAGGACTGTAATTACTCATCTCTGAGATTCAAGGGAAGAGAAATAAAGGATACTGCCTCCTTACTGCCATCATCTTGTGGAGTTGAGAAGAGAATATTTTTAAAAGTTTTGACAGCCAAACTCCCTGATGGCTTTGAAAAATAGTTATCTGTGCAGTTTGTGGCCAAAATTTGAAAGTTTTAAAACAATGTAAGGTGAGATTTTAAACCACGGGGAACTATTTAAACACGTTTTTAGGGGTCCCTGACACAGCACAGAATTAGAATTGGGATTTCACTAGAAATTACCCAACTCAGGAAAGCATGCGACTGAACCCAATGTCATCAAGAACTGGTAAAGTACTAACACATAAGAAATGTCTCCATTATCATATCGAGGAAAAATAAAGCAGGTTTAAAATTAAATACACACACACACACACACACACACACACACATAAAACAAAAAGCAAAGAACTATCTTCCAACTATTTATTTTATCTTTAGCTACATCTTCCAAAATTGACCAAAGAAGTAATCTTTTTTGATTTCCCATTACAGTGAGGTATGGAGTTATTTATGCCTGTTAGAATTTTGAAGAGTTATAAATGGAATTATAATTTAGGATACAAGCATTAAATTGACATTTAGGGCCCAAACTCAGGAGGAAAAACTGAGTGGTGTGGAAACAAGTGTAGATGCATAACCTTAAACTTCTCTGTATCTAAGGGCTGATTCTGACTTGAGGTTAATTTCCTAGACACACACACACACACACACACACACGCACACCACTGATCTTGAGGATGCAAAGTACCACCTTTACCAAATAAACATCCAATACACTAGAATATTATGAGAAATATTATGAAATATTATAAGAAGATGAGGATGTTTGGTCTGGAGTTAGTTTTCTAATTTGGGCTACCATTTCTTCACAAACGTCTTTCCCAGAGGACTACATGTTGTAAGATAATTTGTTTCTGTAATTTTCTTTTTTTGTCATTTGATTTCTTTCCAATATATTCTCTATCCATTTTATTTTACACTTCCTTTACACATACCAATATATTCATGCAATCTTTTAAAAACTGTTGTATCTTGGTTATCTAAAACAAATGTTATTCATGTTTTGATCAAATAATAATCTAAAGAAAACAATTACTGCACTTGACAGACAGGCATCAATAAATACACATTGAAAGGATGAACAAATGAATGAGTAAATGAATTGTTTGGTAAAGATTTGTATTTTTCTAAATCATCAATTTAGAGTCATTAAATATATTTACCTAACCTATTACAATATGAATACTTAACCTGTTTTAGCCTAAAAACAATTCTCTATTGAAATAAAATAGTTTCTTTAAATTTTTATATTATGAAACATCACATGAATAAAAGTCTAAAAATGGGAATTTAAAGAAAAATAATAAAATGAATACAAATGAACTCAGCAGCAAGATTAATACATAGAGAATATTGCCAATATCTTTGAAACCGTGGTGTGGCTCTCCTCACTTTAGCCTGTCCCTTTCAGGTGACCACAATTCCAAATATTATTTATCATTTCATTATTCTTCATGATTCTACTATCCCAAACAATATATTGTCATTTATTTTCATTCTTGAACTCTAAGTAAATGGAATCACATTATACATAATACACTCTGACCAGCCTTATTTACTCAAATTACATTTCTGAGATCCATCCACATTGATATGTATGAATTTAATTTATTTATTTTGTATGTATTCTATCGTATGGAGAGAAAAGCCAACACTATTTAACCATTCTTAAGTCAATGAACATTTGAATCATTTCCAAATTTTCACTCTTACACACATTACTGCTGTGAAGATTTTGTACAGGTATCAAGGTGTTCACAGGCAAGAATTTCTTTAAAAAAGACTTTAATGTCTTTTTCTAACTTTATACTACCTGTAATTGGTGAGAATCTAACTGCTCCATATCCTCTCTCCATAAACCTGGAATTACCAACTTTTCAATTTTGTCTAATATGATGTTATTGAAATTTTATCTCAATATGGGCTTATTTCAATTTCTCTTATTAATGAGGCATCTTTTTGTATGTTTATAGGTTGTTGGTGTTTCCCCCTTGAAGGAAATATCTATTTGTTTTAGTTTACTAATATTGTTATAGCAAATTATGCAAGGATAGTAGCTTAAAACAGCATAAATTTATTATCTTAGAATTCTTGGGGTCGCAAGTTTGAAATGAGCTTTGTGGGGCAGGTGTCAGTAGGTTTGTGTTCCTTTTGAAGTCTCTAGGGGAGAATCTATTTTCTGGCCTCTTGAAAAGAAGTTTTTAGATTAGATGTATAAAACATGGAATTCTTGTATCTTTCCATAACAATTTTATTTTTATGTACTATACTGACTTTCTCTTTTTATTACTATCTGTACTGAGCATTTGCTTTGAAGTCTATTTTGTCTGATATTAATATAGTTCTACCACCTTACTATGGTTAGTATTTGCTTAATATCTTTTTCCAAGTTTTACTGCCAAACCGCCTAGTTTCTAGTGTTTTAGATGAATATATTTTAAATATATGTTGTTGGGTGTTTTTTTTATAGCTACTTGACATTATCATTGTAACTGGAAAGGTTAGACCATTTGTATTTATTGTGATTACTATATGTTTTGCTTTGTTTCTATCACTTAATCTTTCAGTACTGATTAGTTTTTATCTTCTCTGTGTGTGTGTGTGTGTGCAAGTGCACGTGCACGCATGCATATATGTGTGTATATATATATATATATATATATATATATATACATGTGTTATGTTCCTTTCATGATTTCTTCTGGATCATTTGAGGTTTTTTCCCATTTTTCAATCCATTTTTTCCCTCTACTTATTTGGATGTGCTGTGTTATTTGCTATTTTTTGTAGTTACACCAGATATTCTTTTAAATGAAGTTTTAATTTTGGAATAATTTTAGATTTACAAAGAAGTTGCAGAGGTAGTACAGAAAGTTCCTCACCCAATTTCTCCTATTGTTAACATTTTACATTACCATAGTACTTTTATCAAACTAAAAAATCAACATTGGCATATTACTATTAAATAAACTCCAGATTTTATTTTGATTTTACTAATACCCTTTTTATATTGTTCTAGTATCCAATGAAGGTTCCACATGGTATTTGGATCCTGGCATTTTTAACACGTATACTTAACAAGGTTTAAATTTTATCAATATCCAAATTCACCTCTCAAATTATCTAAATGAATTTGATTATTTTAACTGCTATCACTCTCATTTCCACTTAAATGTCATTGCAGTCCCATATTTTAGTTCTAGCCTTTATTATGCCTATAAATTAATCATTATTATCATAACTAGTATATACATTTAATGTTTGTTTAGATTTACCCACACATTCGCCAATATATTTGTTCACCTTTCATACATTCATAGTGAACACTCCACCCAGATACCTTTACCCTCTTCTTGAAGGTATCCTTTAGAATTTCCTGAACTTTTGGTGACAAATTAATCACTCTTTGTTTATCTCTCAATGTCTTTATTTTATCCACATTAATGAAAGATAGTTTTCCTGGGTATAAATACTAAGTCAGCAGTGATTTTTTTTTTTCTTAACATGTTGAAGATATTATTCTGCTGTCTTCTGGCATCCATTGATGATTTTGAGAAGTTAGAAATTAGTGCAATTTCTGTTGTTCTGTAGGTGGTCTATTGTTTTCTCTGTCTTCTTTATATGTTTTTTCTTTGATATTCAGCTACTTTATGATAATTTGTCTATGTGGGGATTTTTTCTGTTAGCAATTCATTGAGTTTCCTATATCTGAGGATTTATGGCTTTCAACAATTCTGCTAAATTCCCTTTCACTATTCTTTGAAAGGTGAACAAATATATTGGCGAATGCGTGGGTAAATCTAAACAAACATTAAATGTATATACTAGTTATGATAATAATGATTAATTTATAGGCATAATAAAGGCTAGAACTAAAATATGGCACCATAATAACATTTAATGGAAATAATTCTCAGATTATATATATATATATAATATATGTAATATATGTAGTATATGTAATATATTACATATATTAATTATATATATATCTTATCAGTCCTTTCCTTCATAAGCATAGGAGTTAATCTGCCTTTCATAATTTACCTCACCTTGTCTTTTTAGATCTGTATCTTGGATTATTCAGGTCTATCTTCCAGTTTACTAAGTTTATCTTCAGCTATGTCTCATCTGTTTAATCTCCACATAATTTTAAATTTGTTTTGTATATTTTTAGTTTCTAGAAGTTTTATTTGATTCTTCTTCCAATTTGTTAAGCTCATAGTCTTCATAGTCTTGTCTGCTTCAATTGTTAAGCTCATTTTCAATTTATTTAGATATATTCCATAGTCATTTTACATTCAATTTATGATTATACCAGAAGTCCTGTGGTTCTTTTCTAATATCTCTTGTCTCATCAATTCTCATGGAACCTTGTGTCTTTTACAATTTTTGACTGGGAGCTCCTACTTTCCTCAGAATTCTTTCTGTGAGAATACTTTGAAGACAGGGTATTAAGTTTTTTCAGAGGTAATTTATATTTGTTTGTGTTACTAGCTTGGGGTCACTTCTAAACATAGGCCACTTTAAATCTGTGGCTTGAGATTTGTCCAATCATATAGATAGAATAAATCAAACTCACACATTTTTTAAAATCTTATTTATTTATTTTGAGAGAGAGACAGCTAATAGGAGAGAGGCAGAGAGAGAGGGTGAGAGAGAATCTCAAGCAGGCTCAAGGCTATCAGTATTGAGCCTAATGTGGGGCTCGATCTCATGAGCCATGAGATCGTGACCTGAGCCGAGATCAAGAGCCTTATGCTCAATGCATTGAGCCACCCCGGTGCCCCCAAAATGACACATCTTAATGAGGGCCAAATTCAGTTACAATTCACAGATGAGATTATTTTTGCCTTTACCTCACATCAAGGTAAAGAGAATTAACTTTTCTTTCCTTCTCCTTCTTCACACATTGAACATTCTTTCTTATGCTAAAACTGTAAATAATGTAATTCTGTAGGGTTGTAATTTTATTAGTAAATCTTGTTACATTCTCCACCTGCCATAGTTCTGAGACCTTGTATCCATCCTCTTTGCTTGTGGACTTCAAATGGAAAGCTTCAAATTCTCAAATTCTCATAATTTCAGAATGAAAGCTAACATCAATACTTGCTTGCCTTCCTGCATTCTTGTCTAATTTTGGTTTTGCCTCAGCATATTGTTTTCTTATTATCAATGTAAGAAAGATTTTCAAAATATATCTTATCCAGAATTTTACTTGGTTTTAGTCATAAAAATTATTAAAGTTATCTAGTTTACTATATTGACAGAAACAGAAATCCCTAGGGAACAAAAAAAGCTTTAGATTTACTTTCAGACTCTGTTTTCACTTCATAAGGAAGTTCCAAAAGCTTTGTTATGCAATTTGGAATAATACAATTTATGAATGTTCCTGCTCCGGTTTAATTTGTATTGGATAATGTATATTAATTATTGATGCTTGATAAACAATAACACACAAAGGGAAATATAGCCAACCTAAAACTTTTCTAGAAACCCTGAATTTAGTTTAGACAATTGGGGGAAACTGTGTCACTGATTCATCAATCATTGTGTAAGATCAGGGCCAAAACTGATTCTATGCACATCAGTTTTTGTCAGTCACAAATTCGTGTACAAAGTCCCACAGTACTGACTGGCACAAAATGATCTGAGTAGAGTAAGGGACAGAAACTGAAAGTCAGGCAATGCTGAATAGAAAGCTATCAATAGTGTGTTTATTTACTTTGGTTTATATTTTATCCTTATACCTTTGGACATTTTATTTATTTATTTTTTTTTAAGAAGCCTTCACACCCAGCACAGAGCCCAATGTGGGGCTTGAACTCATGACCTTGAGATCAAAACCTGAGCAGAGATCACGGGTCTGATGCCTAACTGATTGAGCTACCCAGGCACCCAATACATTTATTTTTTATTATTATTTGTGAAATCACCTAAATAAATTCTTTTAATTTCATAGTTTTTTATGAATAATCAGTTTGAACTACAAAAATTTAACCTTAAAATTTTATTTAAAAAAATTTTTTTAACATTTATTTATTTTTGAGAGACAGACAGAGTGTGAGCAGGGGAGGGACAGAGAGAGAGAAACACACAGAATCTGAAGCAGGCTCCAGGCTCTGAGCTCTCAGCACAGAGCCCAATGCCAGGCTTAAACCCACGAACTCTGAGATCATGACCTGAGCCAAAATTGAACACTTAAGCAGCTGAGCCACCCAGGAGCCCCTAACTCTAAAATTTTCTAAATCTATTTCTGAATATCACGAGTTAAGAAGATTCTGCTTCTTGTCAGATCTATCCTTTTTTCATTTTTTAAAGGCTATTTATTTATTTTGAGAGAGAGAGAGAGAGAATGAGCACAAGTCAGGGAGGGGCAGAGAGGGGTAGAGAGAATCCCAAGCAGGCTCTACTCTATTAACACTATCCTTTTTCATTCTTTAATGCAAACTTTACTTTGATCAGTTGTTAACAATTATTAAAAGCTTTCTTTCAAATGTAAAGACAGTAAACTAAAATAAAAAATGCTGTTGTTCTTTTACCTCACAGAAAAAATTAACACTCTCTTGATGGCCTACTTATAAATCTGCTCATAACTTTTGGATGCATCAGTAGCCCTAGAGCTGTGTGGGCTATGTTAAAAGTCATGAACGTAAAATTCTGGTCTGTTGACCACAAATTTTATCATCTACACAAACCACTAACAACATTCCAATATCTGCTCTCCACAAGCTTTATTTTGCCTCAAAAATCAGTTACCAAATGACATTGGACATCTGGATTCCTTTTAGAAATTAATCAATAGCTTATGTGAGTGACCACAGACTTCCCACACAGAACCTTAAAACATCAAACAGTTCCAAAAATAAGCCTATTTATTGGGTGTTACAGGCAAAAAAGAAAAACACAGAAGTGACAACAATCACCAAGCCCTCATTCACATACTCTTGGTCCAAGACATTTTGCTCTTGTGGTATTCTTCTACAAATTGGATGTAACTGTCAACAGATTTGATGCTGACAACTCCTACTAAACTAGGGTTTGGTAACTGTTGGACAATTTTTCTCAAGCATGGTTGGTCTTAGACCAAACAAGATATGCCATCCTTGAGTTAACTCTTTATCCAAAGCAGGCCTGGTCATCTTACCTAAGCTGTCAAAAAGGAATTATTTCTCATTGATTTATATTTTTCTAAGACCTGTTCAGAGAATTTAGAGTCTATTAATTGTTTTAATTGTTTAACAAGAGTTAATAAAAATACATATATTCTTCCAGCTAAGTATTCTGACCAGAAATATATAATGTAATCATATAATCAAATATTATATTTGATTTATTATTCTTTTAACCCAAGATAGACTCAACATTTACTCTTAAGTCGGTCTAAATTTTATGACTTTTTTTCTATAATTTTAACATTATTCTGTAAAATTCTCTCCTACTAATTAAGAAAATCACTAACAGAATTTTTAAAAATCTATTCAGAAGGTTTGACAAGTAATCAAAAATAACTTGGAGATTTGGGGATCAAATGATAAGGAGACCAAGGGAAACCATTAGTAGAAATCAAGAAGTCAAGAGAAGAAAGTGAGCCTAGAGAGAAGGGGAAGAAGAGAAATTATTTTTTTGACATACTGATTTTAAATTCAAAATGCCAAAGTGAAAGGAATCAGAGATCTAAAATTATAAATGAAATGAGTACTGGTAAATGACATAGGTAATTCAAGATCCAGGAGCAACTTAAAATATTAGTAAATCTGACAATATAACCATGAAAACTTTTGAATGACAAGAAACACCATAAGCAACATCTGAAGACAAATGACACATTGGATATAGTATTTTTGGCAACTTATAGTAAAGAGTCAATACCCTTAACAAATGAAGGATTCCTAAAAATTGAGAATAAAAAAAAAAAAACAGCAACACAAGAAAAATAAGAAAAATTATGAATCGGTAGGTCACAGAAAAATTAATTCAACTGGCCTTTAAACACACAAAACGATGATCAGCCTCACTCACAATAAGAATTACAAATTTGGGGTGCCTGAGTGGCTCAGTCAGTTAAGTATTGGACTCTTGATTTCAGCTTAGGTCATGATCTCACAGTTCGTGGGATCAGGCCCCATGTCAGGCTCTGCACTGACAGCATGGAGCCTGCTTGGGATTCTCTCTCTCCTTCTCTCTCTCTGCCCCTCCCCTGCTCTCTCTCTCAAAACAGATAAACTTTAGAAAAGAAAGAGAGACAGATCCAAATTTAACTCACTAAGAAACCACATTCCACCTGTGAGACTGGCAAAATGCATAGTCCCTTTTGACAAAACTGTGGGGAAACAAATACTGTAATGTATTGTTGGTGGAAATTACATAACCCACATGGAGCAAAATTTGACAAAAGACCCCCAAATTATATGCATATTAATTTTCCATTGACCTAGCAATCCCACTCCTAGGTGTCTATGTCAAAGATACAGTGGGAAAACATGATATGAGGAATATATCCTGCATATACAATATATGGAAATATTTATACTAATACTTCCTACATCAGATATGAAATATTAATAATGATATTAATATGACATGCTATACACAAAATCACAATATTTAAGATAAAATATTAATATAATAGTCTAAAATGAAGCAATTATGCATGTACACTTATAGTTCTCCCTTTGTTATGCAAAAGTTAGCAGGCTTTTAATGCTGTGCTGCACTTGCAGGGACTGTGGAAAGAATTAAAAATTTTTTCACCTCTTTGCTTCATCTAGTTTTTTTCCGAGGCAGGCTGCATTTCCCCCAACACATTCCAGTTATACAATGTTTTTTACCCATCCTCCCAAGAATAAAATCCAGGCTTCTTATTGCTGAAACCTATGAGAAAAATTAATTCCCGACATCTTGTCACATATAATACATCTGGAAAAGCAAGTTACTCATGGCCTCAACGAAATTTTGGCAGGATTTTTACTACCACACCATTAATGCCTGCAAGTACGGAGAACATGTGTATTAATAATTAGAGAAATCTCATATGGGATGATATCATCTACATCTGAGCTGAAGTGTATACCCTATAAAATAAAACCAAATATTTTCTTGGCAGCAGTCTCACTCATTAAGAATCCTAAATCACTACGCCTGAAAACCTGAAAAAAAAAATTCCAAAAAGTTGGCTTACGGACCAGCTTCATTAGTTCTCACCTTACTCACATCCTCTGTGACAATATACAGTATGGTAATATTTTCATATGCTACAAAGGAGCCTGAGTGCCCAACAATGTGATTTGTCTATATTTTGCATTGTTTAGTGGATTAAGTTTGAGGTGTTTGGTCAGCTGGTAAAGGTGGAGAAAGTCCTACTGATAAAGTATATTTTGGTGATAATAATGAACTCAGATAGCTGTTCTATGGTAGATATTAGACAGAACTAAGTTGGTACAATAGAGTGAAATATTTGAATGTTACCAGTTTTCCCAAGTGGTGGTCATATCCCAGAATTTGGGGTACCATCCACCTTCAAGCCAGGTAAAAAGGGGATATACTTAGGCCATACTAGTTTCTCAGCAAAAATTTAATTACTTGGTCTAGCCCCTCACTCAATCAGCAAGCAACCAGAGATGCTTGTGTTCCCATGTAGGTGTGGCTAAATCATGTGAGAACACTGAAATTGGCCAAATAATCATCCTGGACCTATCACTTACTAGCTAAATGACCTTGAACAAGTTAGTGAACTTCTCCAGACACCTTTTCCTCCTGCTATAAAATAGGAAAAATAATAACTATCTTGCAGGATGAAATTAGTAAATATATGCAACATTTTCCTCTATCCTAAACCTGCTCTTGACCAGAATATAAAGCTTGAAAATACTTGTTTTCCCACCAAGAAGTTGACTTTTCTGGGTTTTATTTTCTTTCCATGGAATAGCTAATTAACTTGGAAATAATTTTTAAGCTACATTTCATATTTTATTAACTCATCCAACTTCTGACAGATGCTTAAAAGTTGGTTCTAACTCTAAAAAGGACCTTATTCTTCCTTTACTTTTTACACACTAAAAAATAATTTTTATAGTTCTTTTATGATGGTTTACTCACGACTCTTTTAGAGTATTTGAGATTTAATTAGATCTGCGTGGGGCTTAAGCCTACACAATGGAATAACAGTAGGAATATAATAGGTCAATGTGTAAATGATATGAGGACAGACATATCTTTCTAACGACCACAAAATAATTTTATCAAAGTTATAGCTGAAAAAGCCACTGAGTATGAAAGGCATGGATGCCTAGCTAGCATCTCAAAAGAAAGTTCTCCACAGGGAAGCATTCTTTAGCACTGTTCAATAGAAATTTCTGGATGATAGATGCTTCAGATCTGCACTATCTAATACCATAATCATCAACCGCATCATGACTATGGAACATCTGAAATGTGCCTAGTGTTACTGAACAACCCAATTTTTAATTTAACTTTAATTAATTTTAATTCAAACATCTACATGTGGCTACTGGCTACTGTATTGGACAACACAGTTCTATTTCCTTCCTAGAAATTGGAACCCCTCCAACCTTCACAAGTTGTCTTCTTCTGTCTCCTACATTTATTCAGTCAACAAGTCCTACTGATTTTTTTTCTTATGTATATCTGGTAGTCATCTTTCTTTTTCTATTTCCACTGTCACCAGCTTGTCTAGACCCTCTTCAGTCTATGCCAGAGAAACTCAACTGCCTCCAAACAATCCTTTTGCTTCTAAACTTTCCCCCTTTTCAATTCAGCTGCCAAAGTATCATTATAAATTGTTAAATTCACTATTTCTTAAAATCCTCTTTTGCCAAAAGGATGAAAATCCATGTCCTTAGCCTGGCCATCAAGACTTTGGAATAATCTAACTTTAAAGTCTAATTATATCTTCGCTTGAGAGTTCACTTCCAAGCTGATGAGTCTTGATTAGTCTCCCAAGAAAATGTCATGTTTGGTATCCTTCTATCTCCTGTTTATTCTGTTCATCTATAATCTGTCCTTCCATTTTTCACATATGACTGTATTCCAGTTTCCTCTATGATAGTGGCTTTTAAACTATCATTTTTAGTATAACCTAGAAAAAAATTATTTAACATGATTCTAAAAGATACACATGGATATTTTCTATGCTACTGTACCTTATTCTATTTTACTTCTTTTATACTTCCAGGATTAAATCATTAAATTGATTTTATAATGATGCCTTTTATAGGATGAATTGTGCACACCTAAAATTTGTATGTTGAAGTCCTAACCCTTAGTACCTCAAAATGTGACTGTTTTTCATGAGATAATTAAGGTTAAATGAGGTCTTTGCAGCGGGCCCTATTCCAATATTACTGCTGTTCCCATAAGAAGAGGAAATTAGAACACAGCCACACATAGAGTGAAGATCATGTAATGACACCAAAGGAAGATAACCGCCTTTAAGCCAAAGAGAGAGGCTTCATGACAACACAACCTGATAACACCTTGATCTTGGACTTTAACTTCCAGAACTGTGAGAAAATAAATTTCTGGTGTTTCAGACACCCACCTGCTGTTCTTTGTTATGGCAGCCTACCAAGTGAATACAATGCCTTAATGGGTTGAGATTCATGGTTCAAAAAACACTGCTCTATGAGCCTTTTCTCAACTCCTGCAGCACATTTTAATTACCACATTTTGTAGCATTTCCTTTCTCTACTACTTAGGCATGCAATTATATACTACTATTTAGTTTTGTGTGTATATCTTACTTCTTTATCTTTATTATAAGTTCCTTTATAGTATAATACCATTTTCTGTTTTGTTTCATAGTTATTTAACATATTTTTGCTCAATGAATGAAACTGTTCTGGGTTTTTTTAAAGCAACTGAGAAAAATCTAACCACTAAACACTGTCATCTTCCTTTAAAATCATTTTTCACTAACCCGTCTTTCAACATCTCCATGTAAGTCAAGGATAGCAATATGCCATTAAACAGCCTCATAGTCCTCAGCACTGCCTTTCAGGCATCCATGATGCCCTGCTTGGTCTAAGCAAAGAAACCAACAACGGAGTTAGACTTACTGGGGTAAAGATGCAAGTATATTCTACATTCTCTAGTGTCTAAAAATTATTTAAATTAAAATGAAACCATCTTGCAGCATCTTGCTCCCTTCAGTTTCAGCCCCTGCATAGTCAAACCTGCTAAAGAATTACATAGACGTGCTGTCTACACTTTCTCACCTCCCATTCTCTCACCAACCCACACCAATCTGGCCTTTTTCCCACAACCCACTCAAAAGACTTTTGCCAAGATCACCAATACTCTCCAGGAAACCAAGTCTTATACATGGAGTCCTGACCTCATCTCTCTTACCTCCCAGCATTACTTGTCTCTTGAAGTCTATGATCCCTCTGTTTCCAGTTTTCCTTATACCAATATCAGCTATTTCATCAGTATTATTTCCCAGCTTCTCATTTGCATGACTTCTAATTGCTATTGTCACTAGGGACTTATTTCTGGGTCCTCTTCACTCTCTCTTTAATGGCATGTATGTCAGATATATATGTGTATGTGTATGTGTATGTGTATGTGTATGTGTATGTGTGTGTGTGTGTGTATACACACACACACACACACACATATACATACACACATATACATAGTTTTTATGATAACATATATTGAAATGAACAGTTTCACAAAATAATAGTTTAGGAACCTATATGATTCTTTCTGATATTTTCTTTTTTAAAAAATTTTAAGTGTATTTATTTACTTTTGAGATAGAGAGAGACAGAGACAGAGCATGAGTGGGGGAGGGGCAAAGAGACAGGGAGACACAGAATCTGAAGCAGGCTCCAGGCTCTGAGCTGTCAGCACAGAACCCGATGTGGGGCTCAAACTTGGGAACTGCGAGATCATGACCTGAACCAAAGTCAGGTGCCCAGTCGACTGAGCCACCATCCTATTATATTTCATTTCATTTTGCAAAAAAAAATGTTGGTCTTAACACACTAAACTGATGTAATACACTAATGAACTGTGACTCACAGTTCTAAAAACACTGCTTTCCCCATGACTTTAAATACCATCTATATGCAAAAGATTCCTAAATTTATCTCTCTCCTCTCACTTCCAGGTTTGTAAATCCAACTGCCTACCTGCCATATCCATTTGCCCATCTGGTAAGAAAATCAAACATAACCTCGTGAAAACTGCGGCCTTTACTTTTCTCACAAATTTTTACTTTTCCCAATTAGCAAATGACACTATTTTGAACCCAGTTGATCAAGCTTGAAAACTCTGGGTTGACCTTGTTTTCCTCTCTCTTTAATTCTGCCCACTGACACACAGAACAAAATCTCTGATCAGGTCTGGTCAGTTCTACAGTCTGAGACCATAATCAGGATCATTGTGGCAACTGAGATCTGATGTCAAACTACGATTTTTCACCTGGCGTTACTCAAAGCCACTCTCACTTCACTGTGTTGGGACAGCATTTCACACCAGCCTGTCACCTCCAGCCAACTCCTTCACGGGTCAGGACCAGACAATTTTCTCTCTCCATGAGCCCCTGAGTCTGCTTCTGTCCACATTGTCTCTGGGTGGATGAAGCAGCTCAGCTAAGGACGTGCTGACATGCAGTTATCCAAGCCTGTGCATTTCACCCATTCCTTCCTTCCAGTTCCAAAGCTGTCCTGTCCAAAGACTGTCTTCCCTTAGAATCTGCAGCCAGTGAATAACTCACTGAAAGACAACACACTGAAAGATCAATTTATCAAATGATTTACTTTCCACATTTACGTATTGATCAAAAATAGATTTTTAAAAATCATTTATAATGCCTATAAGACTTAATATCAGCAGGATTGGCAGGGTCTATGAGGGTTGTGGGAAGCAAGGCTCCAGGGTTCTGGAGCCTTCATGCTCTCCCTGCCTCGGTGTCTTCCTCTGCCCTCAGTCTCTGCCTTTCCCGGGACTGGCAGCCTCCATGTTTCTTCCACTAACAGGAAGTTCTTTTTGTTGCCCAGCCTTCAGCAGCCAAGGCAGTAGGGATTAGGAACGGATGCAAATTACACATTCTTTGTTTGTTTGTTTGGGTTTGTGTTGTTTTGTTTTGCATATTTTTAAAAAAGCTATATGAAAAGACAAAAGTAATCTATGGTGATAGAGGTCATAATAGAGGTCAAAGAGGTCTGGAGGGTCATGAACTGGAGAGAGGGTGCAGGTAGAGGGCTTTCTGGATGCTGGAAATATTCTATGTCTTGACCCAGTTACACAGCCATATGCATATATTAAAATTCATTAAGCTATATATCCTTAGCATTTATGCATTTTGCTATGTCCTTGTTATATCTCAATGCAGAGTAAAAACACCAAAATCCATGAATATCCAGGCCACACTAATTGTTATAAACTTTCTACATAGTTAAAAGAATTATCTTTTGTTAATTTGGTAAATTTAGTCATTATTCACACAGCAAAGCCTAAACTCTAAAAGTGCCATAATGTTTATAAGACAGGAAGTGACTTTAAAAGGATTGGCAAAAAAGAATAGGTTGAAATTTACAAATTCAAAATGAAATGCTGAAACTCAGGAAGTATCCATAAGAATAATGTATTTAATATATTCAAATATGTATTGGAAAACAGTTTAGAGATTCCACAAAAAAATTAAAAATAGAACCACCATATGAACCAGCAATCCCACTTCTGGGTATATGTCCAAAGGAAATGAAAAACAGATATTGAAGAGATATCTGCACTTCCATGTACATTGCAACATTATCCACAATAGCCAATATATGGGAACAACTTATGTGTCTATCTGCAGATGAATGGACAAAGAAGATGTGTGTGTGTGTGTGTGTGTGTGTGTGTGTGTGTGCGTGAGTGCATGTATGCATATATATATATGCATATATAATATATAATATCACAAAATGGAAAATCATTCAGCCATGAGAAAGAAAGAAATCCTGCCATTTGTGATTACATAAATGGATCTTGAGAGCATTACCCTAGTAAAATAAGACAGACAGAGAAAGGCAAATACTGCATGGTATCACTTATATGTGGAATCTAAAACAAGGGGGAAACGTCAAACTCATAGAAACAGGAGAAAATTAGTTGCTGGGGGCTGGAGGTGGGAAAGTATGAAGAGGTTGGTAAAGAGTACAAACTTTAAGCTATAAGATAAATAAGGCCTGAGGATCTAATGTATAGCATGGTGACTATAGTTGATAACACTGTGTTATATAATTGAAGTTTGCTAACAGAGTAGAACTTAAATGATCTCACCCTCCCCCGAAAAAGGTAAATACATGAGGTGATGGATGTGTTAATTAATAGATGGTGAAACCCTTTCACAATGTATGCACAATGTATATCAAATCACCACAATGTACACTTTATCTTACAATTTTTTGTAAAGTATATCTCAATAAAGCCGAATTAAATTCTTAAAAAATTATATATATAAAAATATTTAAAAATATATACCCACAAGAAAGTTAAATTATCCTTACTTTTTAAAAAATTTTTTAAAAATGTTTATTTATTTTTTTGAGACAGAGAGAGGCA
The DNA here is from genome assembly GCF_007474595.2 of Lynx canadensis. NCBI lineage: Eukaryota > Metazoa > Chordata > Mammalia > Carnivora > Felidae > Lynx > Lynx canadensis. The sequence goes on along the minus strand of NC_044307.1, from coordinate 131,514,084 downwards.
GAGCATGAATGGGGGAGGGTCACAGAGAGAGGGAGACACAGAATCGAAAGCAGGCTCCAGGCTCTGAGCTGTCAGCACAGAGCCCGACATGGGCCCGAACTCATGGACCATGAGATCATGACCTGAGCTGAAGTCAGACGCTTAACCGACTGAGCCACCCAGGCGCCCCAAATTATCCTTACTTTTATCAAATTAAACATTCCTTAAATTTATATTCCTTAAAATTTAGCTAAATAGAATGCATTCTTGTAATATTTTCACTGACTATATTCAAGAAGAATACAGTTGGTAACCTATTCAGAAGAAGAATATATTCTCATCATTATATACATTCAAGAAATTTTTTTCTTTTAAAGATTTTATATAAACCTTGGGGTGCCTGACTGGCTCAGTTGGTGGCACATGCAACTCTTGATCTCAGGGTTGTGAGTTCGAGGCCCACGTTGAGTATAGAGACTACTTTTTTTTTTATAAACAAAGATTTTGTATAAACTGTTTATTTATATTTTGTCCATTCAAAGAATTATCATTGAACAAACTGTTCTTTCAACAAATTGACTTTTGGTGAACTGTCTTAAAATATTGGCCAGCTTTTGGTTGAAACTTAAGACTGATTTTTAAAGCTGTTGAAATTACTTTCTAGTCCCTAGATGGAGTCACTCCTGCCCTGGTACCATGTCAGCAAATCAAAATTTAAGTAACTTTGGTGTCCCTGTAGCTGTTCTGCTTGACCAGAAACACACTATATCCAGTCAGCCAATCCCCAAATGACACGGCAGCTCTGGGCTCTACACTTACTTCTTTGTTCTTCATCATTTTCTATTTTTCTCTTCCTTGTCCTTCGTTCTTTATCCTAAAAAGCAGTTCTTAGGGCCTTTGGGAATGGAGACTGCCTGCTTCATGAAGTGTTAAATAAAGTTCGTGTCACCTAAATTGTCTTCTTCAATCATTTTTAGCAAAGTCAGAAACTTCTGTAGTTAAGCAAAATTAAAAGTCAACTTAGATTAAGCTAAGCCACAACAGGTAACAGCAAAACCAATGGGCATCCTCCTGGAAGGAAATGAAATGTTTTGGAAACAGAGAGGTTGCAGGGAAAGACTGCAATAAGAATAATAAGGAACTATGTGATCGATTGGGGTGGGGGAAGGGTTGCAAGCAACCAGTAAATTTACCTAGAAGTGGGTCCTAGACCAATGGTAGCCTTGATGGAGCACTGTTCAAAGTCAGCTTTGATTGTTAATATAAAGTCTTTCCCCTCCCCTCTGCAACAGGGCTTCAGGTTCTAACAAATATCTTTTGTCAGCAGGGTAACTCCCACTGCATCCAGGCACCTACTTGTTCCTACTGTCGAGGGCCCAGGGCTTGGTCTGTGTTCTTCCCCTCAGAAAAGAGTAAGGAGGGGCGCCTGGGTGGCCCAGTCGGTTAAGCGTCCGACTTCAGCCAGGTCACGATCTCGCGGTCCGTGAGTTCGAGCCCCGCGTCAGGCTCTGGGCTGATGGCTCAGAGCCTGGAGCCTGTTTCCGATTCTGTGTCTCCCTCTCTCTGCCCCTCCCCCGTTCATGCTCTGTCTCTCTCTGTCCCAAAAATAAAAAACCGTTGAAAAAAAAAAAAAAGAAAAAAAAAAAAAAAGAAAGAAAAGAGTAAGGAGCCAGTGGTGCCCATGATTGGAGTCCTTTCTGTGTCCTTCCCTGCACATGCTCTGTTCAATTTCCATTTGTTTTGGCAACCCCTTGACTTATTTTGTAGTTCTGGGTTTCATCTGGAGTTTGTGTTCCTGTTCTATGTTCTCCTTATTTGTTTGTTTGTTTGTTTTCTTTAATTTAAATCTAAGTTAGTTAACATATGATGTAATAATGATTTCAAGTATAGAATTTAGTAATTCATCACTTACATATAACATCCAGTATTCATCCCAACAAGTGCCCTCCTTAATGCCCATTGTGCATTTAGCCCATCCCCCCACCTAACACCCCACCAGCAACTGTTTGTTCTCTATATCTAACAGTCTCTTATATTTTGTTTCCCTCTCTGTTTTTATATTATTTTTGCTTCCCTTCCCTTATATTCTTCTGTTTTGTATCTTAAATTCCACATGTCAGCGAAATCATGTGATATTTTCTTTCTCTGGCTAATTTCACTTAGCATAATATACTCTAGTTTCATCTACCTTGTTGCAAATGGAAAGATTTCATTCTTCTTGATTGCCAAGTAAATAACATCTTCTTTATCCATTAATCTGTTGATGGACAGTTGGGATCTTTCCATAGTTTGACTATTGTCAATAGTACTGCTATAAACATTGTGGTGCCTGTGACCCTTCAAAACAGCACTCCTGTATCCTTTGGATAAATACCTAGTAGTGCAATTGCTGGATCGTAGGGTAGTTCTAGTTTTAATTTTTGGGGGAATCTTCATACTGTTTTCCAGAGTGGCTGCACCAGTTTGCATTCCCACCAGCAGTACAAAATGTTCATCTTTTCCTCATCCTTGCCAACATCTGTTGTTACTGAGTTGTTAATTTTAGCCATTCTGACTGATGTGAAGTAATATCTCATTGTGATTTTGATTTGTATTTCCCTGATGATGAGGGATGCTAAGTATTTTTTCCTGTGTCTGTTAGTCAGTCATCAGGGTGTCTTCTTCGGAAAAGTGTCTATTCATGTCTTTTGCCCATTTCTTCACTGGATTGTTTTTTGGGTGTTGAGTTTGATAAGTTCTTTATAGATTTTGGATACTAACTCTTTATCTGATATGTCGTTTGCAAATAACTTCTCCCATTCTGTCAGTTGCCGCTTAATTTTGCTGATAGTTTCCTATTGGGACCTTCTCTTGATGAGGTCCCAATAGTTCATTTTGCTTTTGTTTCCTTTGCCTCCGGAGACATGTCAAGTAAGAAGTTACTGCAGCTGAGGTCAAAGAGGTTGTTGTCTGGTTTCTCTTCTAGGATTTTGATGGCTTCCTGTATTACGTTTTGATCTTTCATCCATTTAGAGTTTATGTTTGTGTATGGTGTAAGAAAGGTCCAGGTTCATTCTTCTGTGTGTTGCTATCCAGTTTCTCCAACGTCATTTGCTGAAAGGACTGTCTTTTTTCCATTGGATATTCCTTCCTGCTTTGTCAAAGATTAGTTGGCCATATATTTGTGGATCCATTTCTGGGTTCTCTATTCTGTTTCATTGATCTATGTGTCTGTTTTTGTGCCAGTACCATACTGTCTTGATGATTGCAGCTTTGTAATACAGATTGAAGTCTGGAATTGTGATGCCTTCAGCTTTGGTTTTCTTTTTCAGGATTGCTTTGGCTATTCGTGGTATTTTCTGGTTCCACACTAATTTTAGGATTGTTTGTTCTAGCTCTGTGAAGAATGCTGGTTTTAACTTGATAGGGATTACATTGAATATATAGATTGCATTGGGTAGTATCAACATTTTTACAATATTTTTTCTTCCAATCCATGAGCATGAAATGTTTTTCCATTTTTTTTGTATCTTCTTCAATTTCTTTCATAAACTTTCTGTAGTTTTCAGTGTATAGATTTTTCACCTCTTTGGTTAGGTTTTATTCCTAGGTATTTTATGGTTTTGGTGCAATTATTAATGGGATTGATTCCTTGATTTCTCTTTCTGCTGCTTCATTATTGGTGTATAGAAATGTAACTGATTTATGTGCATTGATTTTATATCCTGCAACTTTGATGAATTCATGGATTGGTTCTAGCAGTTTTTCGGTGGTCTTTTGCATTTTCCACATAAAGTATCATGTCGTCTATGAAGGGTGAAAATGTGACTTCCTCCTCGCTGATTTGGATGCCTTTTATTTCTTTGTGTTGTCTGATTGCTGAGTGTAGGACTTCCAACACTATGTTGAATAACAGTGGTGAGAGTGGACATCCTTGTCACGTTCTTGACCATAGGGGGAAAGCTCTCAGTTTTTCCTCTTTGAGGATGACATTAGCAATGGGCCTTCTATATATGGCTCTTGTGATCTTGAGGTCTGACACTTCTATCCCTTCTTTCTTGAGGGTTTTATCAAGAAAGGATGCTGTATTTTGTCAAATGCTTTCCCTGCATCTATTGAGAGTATGGTGTGGTTCTTATTCTTTATTTTATTGATGTGATGTATCACATTGATTGATTTGTGGATATTGAACCAGCTCTGCATCCAGGTATAAATCCCACTTGATCATAGTGAGTAATTCTTTTAATGTATTCTTGGATCCAATTGGCTAGTATCTTGTTGAGAATTTTTGCATCCATGTTCATTAGGGAAATTGGTCTGTAGTTCTCCTTTTTAGTGGAGTCTTTGTCTGATTTTGGAATCAAGATAATGCTGGCCTTGTAGAATGAGTTTAGAAGTTTTCCTTCCATTTCTATTTTTTGGAACAGTTTCAAAAGAATAGGTGTTAATTCTTCTTTAAATGTTTGGTAGAATTCCCCTCGAAAGCCATCTGGCCCTGGACTCTTGTTTGTTGGGAGATTTTTTCACAACTCTTTCCATTTCTTTAATGGTTATGGGTCTGTTAAAATTTTCTTTCTTCCTGTTTCAGTTTTAGTATTTTATATATTTCTAGGAATTTTTCCATTTCTTCCAGATTACCCAATTTGTTGGCATATTATTGCTCATAATATTCTCTTATTTTTGTTTGTATTTCTGTGGTGTTGGTTGTGATTTCTCCTCTTGCATTCATGGTTTTATTTATTTGGGTCCTTTCCTTTTTCATTTTGATCAGTCTGGCTAGGGGGTTATCAATTTTGTTAATTGTTTCAAAGAACCATCTTCCGGTTTCATTGATCTGTTTACTGTTTGTTTTTGTTTTGTTTTGTTTTGTTTTGTTTTTCCCGATATCATTGATTTCTGCTCTAATCTTTATTATATCCCTTCTTCTGCTGGTTTGGGGCTATATTTGCTGTTCTTTTTCCAGCTCTTTTAGGTAAAAGGTTAGATTGTGTATATGAGACCATTCTTCCTTCTTTGGGAAGTCCTGGATTGCTGTGTACTTCCATCTTCTGACCACCTTTGCTGCATCCCAGAGGTTTTGATCTGTCATGTTTTTATTTTCATTGGCTTCCATGTATGTACTTTTGAATTTCCTCTTTAACTTCTTGGTTACCCCATTCATTCTTTAGTAGGATGTTCTTAAATCTCCAAGTATTCATGGACTTTCCAAACTTTTTCTTGTGATTGATTTTGATTTTCATAGAGTTGTAGTCTGAAAATATGTAAGGTATGATCTCAATCTTTTTGTACTTGTTGAGGGATGATTTATTTCCCAGTATGTGATCTATTCTGGAGAATATTCCATGTGCACTCGAGAAGAATATGCATTCTGTTCCTCAGGATGAAATGTTCTGGATATATCTGTTAAGTACATCTGGTCCAGTATGTCATTCAAAGCCATTGTTTCCTTGTTGATTTTCTGCTTATACAATCTGTCCATTGTTGTAAGTGGGGGTATTGAAGTCCCCTACTATTTTGGTATTATTAAATGAGTTTCTTTGTGTTTGTGATTAATTGATTCATATATTTGGTTTCTTGCATGTTGGGGACATAAATATTTATAATTGTTAGATCGTTAGGTGGATAGACTCCTTAATTATGGCATACTGCCCTTCTTCATCTCTTGTTACAGTCTTTATTTTAAAATTTAGTTTGTCTGATATAAGTATGGCTATCCAGGCTTTCTTTTGATGACCATTAACATGATAGATGGTTCTCCATCCCCTTACTTTCAGTCTGCAGGTGTCTTTAGGTCTAAAATGGGTCTCTTGTAAGCAGCATATAGATGGGTCTTATTTTCTTACCATTCTGATAGCCTATGTCTTTTGATTGGAGTGTTTAGTCCATTGACATTTAGAGTGAGTACTGAAAGATATGAATTTAGTGCCATTGTGTTGCCTGTTCTGGTCTTTTCTCATTCTTTATTGCTTTTGGTCTTTTTGTTTTGTTTATCTTTTTCTCCTCTTAAAGAGTCTCCCTTCTGGTTTAGTGGTCATGAACTCTTTTAGTTTTCATTTGTATGGGAAACTATCTCTCCTTCTATTTAGAATGACAGCCTTGCTGGATAAAGAATTCTTGGCTGCATGTTTTCCCAATTCAGCACGTTGAATATATCCTGCCACTAACTTATGACTTGCCAAGTTTCTGTGGATAGGTATGCTGCAAACCTGATCCATCTTTCCTTACACATTAAGGACTTTTTTCCTTGTTTCGTTCATAATTCTTTCCTTGTCTGTGTATTTTGTGAATTTGACTATGATATGCCTTGGTGATGGTTAGTTTTTGTTGAATCTAATGGGAATACTCTGTGCTTCTTGGATTTTAGTGTCTATGTCCTTCCTCAGATGAAGAAAGTTTTCCAATGTAATTTGCTCACATAAGCCTTCTGTCCCCTTTTATCTCTCTTCATCTCCTGGGACTCCTATGATTTGGATATTTTTCCTTTTTAAAAAGTCATTGAGTTCTCTAAGTCTTGTATCATGCTCTTTTGCCTAGTCTCCCTCTTTTTTTCTGCCCCATTGTTCTACATGAGTTTGTCTTCTATATCACTGATTCGCTGCTCTGCTTTGTCCATCCTTGCACTGTGGCATCCATTTGAGATCTCATGTCATTATAACATTTTAACATTTTGTCCTGATTAGAATTACTTCTTTTATCTCAGGAGAAAGGGATTGTATGTTTTTTCAACCCTAGCTAGTATTCTTTTTATCATGATTGTAAATTCTAGTTCAGACATTTTGCTTATATCTCTGTTGATTAAGTCCCTGCCTGTCATTTCTCCCTGTTCTTTCTTTTGGGGTGAAAATTTCTTTTATTTTGTCATTTTGGAGGAAGAAAAAAATTAGTAAATAAAAAATTAAAATAAAAAAATGAAAAAATAACAAAAAATAAAGTAAGGAAGCTAGATCCTAGGCGTGTTTTGGTCTGCTTGTCGAAAGAAGCTTGATAAAATAGAGAAAAAAATGGAAAGAAATGAAAGGAAAAAAAGTTAAGAAAAAATTTAAAAATTAAAAAACTTATAGGATAAGATGAAATAAAGAAAAATTAAATAGATAAAAAATTTAAAAAATAAAAAAATAATTTATTTTTTTAAATAACAAAATTTTTTTAATTTAAAAAAGAAAATAAAAAGAAATTTTCTCTTTCTGTATCCAAGAAAAAGGAGAGAAAGGAAAAAAAACGAAAAAAAAATTAAACAAAACAGAAGCAAAAAAAACGAACTAATTGAATGATACAGCAAACAGAATGAAACCAGAATGAAGTTACATTCAGTTCCCTAGAGCTGAAACATGAAGCACTCTATAGTCCATATACTAAGCAAGTGGAGGGACATGTGCTGGTCTTCTAAGGGATGTGCTTGGAGGACGCTGCTAGGCAGGGCTTGGTGTAATGCCTCTGTTCTCAACCAGGTGGTGCTGCTTAGCTTACTGGGATGGATGAGTGTGGTGTGCATGCCTGTGCATGGGAGAGATGGAAACAGCTTCACCCAGCTGTCTGGTCTATGGCACAGGAACTTCATGCTCTCACCAACCCATGATCAAGCACCCTTCCTTTATCTCAGGCCCTCTGTCCACTCCTAACCTCTACCCTGTCTGTATCCAAGTCATCTGCCTACAGGCGGGTACCACCTTCCAGAGTTTTATCTCAGATGAGGTTGTGTTTCAAAACCCCACACTTTAGAGACACCCCCCGCCCCTGGCCGCTTGGCTTGGACCTGCACAAACTCTCTCCCACCCAGAAATGGCAGGTGCTGTCTTGCTCCAGAAAACATTCGTGTGATCACGCCATGGCAGAGGTTCAGAGATTATGGCAAATCACAACACACAGCCGGCTCTAGGTTTCTCCACACTCTGGCGTCTTTGTCCCAATACCAGCAAAGGTGGCTGCTCTCTGGGGTCAGCTGGGACCTTTGCCTTTGGGGAGGCCATATGGCCTCTACCAAATGCTATAGCAGGGGAGCCACTTCTCCTTGTGTGGTACACGAACCCCTCAGACCCTGCTGCCTATTCCTGGGGATTCACCCTACTTCCTTACCAGAGCACAACCAGGCACTGGGCGTCGGAACTTCAGACTCTGCACTCCACCGTTTATAGAATCCTGGTGGTATAGAAACTCTCTCCTTTCTTCCTGCCAGTGGTTTTGGGGAACAGATTTCTTGTTCAGTCCCCTGCAAATGTTTTCACTCTTTCTCTATCTTTCTCTCCAGCTACTTTAAGGGGAGTGTTTTTTCCTGCACTCTCCTAGTGCCCCACACTCTCCCTCTTTCTCTGTCTTTTCTCCACAAAAATAGCTCCCTACCCTCTGCAGCTTTTCCTTTCCCCCATTTCACCTTTCTGCACCATGTACCTGCCGAGTTCTGTGGCTCAAGTTATGCAGATACTGTGTTAATCCTCAGATCAATTTCCTAGGTGTGCAAATTGGTTTCATGCTGATCTAGCTGTGTTCAGGGAGGAGACAAGCTGAGGGTCTCCATGCTGCTCTGCCATGTTAATTCCTCCTCCTTTATGTTCTCCTTGTAATGTTGATGTAAGCTTCAAGAAAAACAAGGGGAAAAATGATGGCTCTCAATCATTTACACACAAGTCATGGCCAACAGTTTGGTGAATGTTAATGATAGCATAAAGATCAAGGGAATTATTTTTATCTAAAACATTTCTTGATTGTAATAAAATGGAATTCTGTGAAGGAAATGCATCCTGTTTCAAAGTACTCAAACAAACAAAAAGTCTTTTAAAGTTAGAGAAAACGGGCAGGTGATAAATTTCTGGATGAAAGTCAAAGTCCCACCAAAGGGGGGTCTCTCACTTATATTTGCCCTTCCAACATCAAACCGGGCCTCAGGAGAGCATATCATACACACACACACACACACACACACACACCTCCCCCCACCTTAAAATTCTGCTTCTAACTTTCCTTCTCTTTTTTCAACCTAAAAAATTTTAAAGTGTAAAAGAAGCCCAGGGGAGGAAAGGGTGTGTCATTGACTAAGATTAATATCCATGGAAGAATAAACCTGAGGTGGCTATGCTAAGAAAGAGTCCTGTGAGTGAGAACAAGAGGGAAGAGGAGACCACAGAATGTGGACTCTCTGTGCTATGCCAGTGATTCAACACAAAGTAACTGGACTCATTCAGTCTGCTGTTGGGATAAATAGGCTAGAGAAGAGAAGGTTGATGGGTTCAAGTACTCCAAAGTTGTGCCCTGGAAAATTGTCAAAGACCTTTTATGAATTCATACCAGGTGTGGACTGAGAAAGCTGATATATCATCCCTAAAAGGACACTGTCCTGTGTTTTCAGTGGAAGTTAGGAGGGCCGAAAGCTTGCCAACCTGGAAGGAAATCTCACTCTGGGAACACATGTGGTCCTTTGCAATCCCACAGCCCAGTTCCTCAAGAGTGAGCAACTTTCATTTTCAACCACTCTTTGCTGTGTCCCTTTTAAAGTTGTGAAGCCCAGCAATACATCAACTGATCAATCAAACAATAAAATAGTTTGCAAGTCAACAAATCAATATGTTATCTTCTTATTTCTCTTAGCACACTTGAGACAAAAATTCTTCCCATGGGAATTTTAATTTAAAAATGAAAGGACATGGGGTGTCTGGGTGGCTTAATCGGTTAGGATTCTGACATCAGCCTAGGTCATGATCTCGCTGTTGCTGAGTTCGAGCCCCACGTTGGGCTCTGTGCTGACAGCTCAGAGCCTGGAGCCTGTCTCAGATTCTGTGTCTCCCTCTCTCTGCCCCTCCCCGCTTATGCTTTGTCTCTCTCTCTCTCAAAATAAATAAACATTAAAATTAAAAAAAAAAGAAAAAAATAAAAATGGAAGGACCCACACATAAATTAAATGTACAAACTGCCCCCCCAAAAAATATAAAACACCATGCTTTTCAGAGTGCAATTTTTTAGTCCTGCAGTAGTAAATGTCTGTTAAAAATGATTTAAAAAGACAATTTAGGTGATACAAACAAACTTTATCAACACTTCATGAAGCAGGCAGTCTCCATTTCCAAAGGTCCAGAGGACTACAAAATGGGGTAGGAGGCAGGAAGCTTTCTTAGGATCAAGAATAAGGAACAAGGAAAAGAAAATTTGAAAATGAATAAGGAGCAAGTAAGCAAGTATAGAACCAAGAGTTAGTGTAGTGTTTGGGGGTTGACTAACCGGACACAGTCAAATGGAGCTGCTATAGGGACACCAAAGATATTAAATTTGCTGATGTGGGAACCTGGAGAGGAGTGGATCCATCTTGGGTCTAGAAACATATTTCAATAAGAAGCAAGATTGAAATGAGGTTTCAAGGTAGACAAACAGGACAAGGGATGTCCACGAAGAGGCAACAGCATGTCTGTCCAAAGGACAAATGCCTGGGTGTGATTTGTTTGGGGATATTTATACATTTTTCCCCCTTTTCCCCTTGCTGAACTTAAAATGCAAGACTCAGAAAAGAGGCTGGGAGCTCGAGAGGAGGAGCAAGGTCATGAGAAAATGGGTCAAACAATAAGAGGTGAATTAGATAATGGACTTGAAAGAATCAGCAGCGGGTGAGTTGGTGACTTTGTCAAGGATGAGGGCCATGTTTCATTAATCTCCATATCCCTAAAACTGAACATGGTTTCTGGAATATAGATGCTCAATAAATATGTATTGAGACGTGGGTTCTATCCCTGGCTCTATTAAGCAATTCATTTAATTACTGTGTACTTTTAGCTTCTTCTTGTGAAAAATGTAGGTGAGAATGGCCTGTTTGCATCCTCAACATCAAAGGAGTTAATAAGAGAACACTTCACAAACTAAAAGGATAGCAAACAGTATTTCTTCTTATGAGCTGAGTCAGAATTCTTTGGTTGCAAAAAGCAATAGAACTGGAGGTTGTTTCCAGAAAATATGAAGAGAATTATTTTGTGTTTCTCTTATTTACACTCAGTTCTCAAAGGCTTTCCTTGCTTTTTTTGGAAAGCAGTTTTAAAAATCCCTGGGCAAGATGGAGGACAAGAGGGAGAGCAATTTCCTAGCCCCCAGAATCCTTTGATCAAATTCTCATCCTTCATGTCCTGTGCTGTACAGTTAGTGTCCTTCTTAAAATGATTCTGCTGACACAGGAGGTGATCCAGCACATTGTGGCAGGTGTTGTGGATGCTCTGCCCCTGTCTCCCCACTCACTGCCCCCAAGTACACTCACAGCTTCTTAAGGATTTTGTCTAGCTATAGGAGTGTGCTCAGCCTGGGTGAAACTCAGGCCCAAATTTCCCTGGTGCAAATACCCTTGGCAGTAGCCCTCAACCAATGATGGAGCAGATATTGGTGGATGGACACCCCAGCTTCCTCACCTTTTTGAAAGGAGAACTCTGTACCATGATTTTTACAAAGTAGGTTAGCAACCTCCTGAGGGAAAGAGCTGTAGATACCCTGAGCGGTCTCTGCTCATTACACATCTGTATTGGCTTCCTTCCCATCCCTGTTTTCTCTCCCCATGCTTTTGTCACTGATCCTGGGATCCCATGGCAAAGAAATGATTTGTAATGATTTGTACCCAAACCCTTGTCTCTGGCTCTGCCCCCAGAAACCCCAGTGTAAAATAACCCACCCTCCACTAAGTACTTCTTACATTTTAATAAAATATATGAATGATATATATTTATTGAATTATAACTATAAGTAAAATATAAAATATACAAAATAGGGCCACCTGGGTGGCTCAGCCGGTTAAGTGTCTGACTTTGGCTCAGGTCACAATGTTGCAGTTCATGAGTTTAAGCCCCTGGCAATAAGGAGCCTTCTTAGTATTCTCTCTCTCTCCCTCTCTCTCTGCCCCTCCCTCACTTGCACACACAGTCTCTCTCTCTCTCTCAAAATGATAAATAAACTTTAATAAAATATATATAATAAGCATACACAAAATAAAACATATCAAAAAAATAATATAACATTAAGTTATTACTGACTCCTGCACAGATACGTTTCATATTCATAAAGATTCTTTAGTGCAAAGATGTTTTACCAAAAGAACCAATGTGCATAACACCCTACTCCAGATGCTGTCCATCATAGGAGATGGTTTCAAAAGCATCCTTCCTCTACTTCCAGGGGGGCCATTGGGTATTAGGTCACTGTGGTGCTCCCTGGGAAGGTGTGGGATGGTGGGGGGGTCCAGGCTCATATCTTCGAGAGGGTGCCAGTCCTTCTGACTCAAGCATGAGATTTATCACAAATGACACAGGTACTTACACTCTCAGCACTAGAACCTCAATCTGTCTCTTTCTTGGAGTTGCCTTTCAGTCACTGGGAAGCAAAGTACCAGTCCCTTGTCTTTCTCATTCTCCCAACTTGAAATGGCTGATTAAATGGAGAGAGACTATCTTTTATCAACATTGTGACAGCCATGGCAGGATAGTTCCTCAAACTTTATTACTGTTTGATTTCTAGCTTCTTCCCCCATATTGTCTTCCACATTTCAGAGAATAAATTAGATACAATTTTCACTGTGGCTTGCATATATTCTGTGGATGTCAGAGTGAAAGCTTGCCTCCTTACCAGTAAAGCAGGCCCCAGAGAAATGAAAGACAACCACAGAAATAATTTAGCCACAAAACCATGGCAAAAAGATGAAAAATACCATCAAGGGTATATTAGAAATTCAAAAAATTGTGCTCACTTCAGCAAAGGGAATTAAATCTTTTATGCACATGAAATCCCTCAAGTTATGGAAGATTGTTAATAACAAAGAAAATTTGAGAGTGAGGTTGAGAGGGAAAATACATGTAAACTTGGGCTGAACATATGTGTGTGTCCCAGCCATTTTAGCCACTTTCTGAATCAGTACTAACAGCAGAGTAATTTACACTGATTGTTAAACAGTGGAAGTGATTGTGTCACCTGCTGTGTAACAGTCCAGGCAGTTGGGGTGAGAGTGCATTTGCTCTGTGTAAGGACCATTGGAGGCCTTTCAGAAATCCTAGCTAAATTTGAAAATAGGCATGGGAACAATATCATGTGTGGCAAACCAATTCAATAAGTGACCCTAGGTGAAGAAATTAGAAGGGAGCTTATTTTGGAAATTGAACATTTTCAAATTAGAGGGTTGATTTTCTCATATCATACTTATTTGGGGTTCTTTTCCATTTGTGAATCATTTATTTTACTGTATGTTTCTTTTTTTAAGTTCATTTATTTTTGAGAAAGAAGGCGGGGAGTAAAAGAGGGAGAGACAGAATCCCAAGCAGGCTCCACACTGCCAGCACGGAGTCCAAAGCAGGGCTTGGACCTACAAACCGAGAGATCATGACCTGAGCTGAAACCAAGAATCAGATGCTTAACTAACTGAGCCACCTCAGCTCTCCTTACTGTATGTTTCTGCATCATTAATATAGTCCTAGTAAATCGTCTACCAGGCATTTTACTTATCATATGTTCATTCTATAAATATTACTGAGGACATACTAGGCTTAAGGCACTACCTAAAATTTACCTAAATGGAGAATAGAATTACTGAGAACATGGATTATGTCATATAAGGTCATAGTAAGCAATGTCCTAAGTGATGAATAGACCAGAAGGATCCAATAAACTGAGCATATATCACATAAGCTTGTGTTCTCTCTCTCTCTCATCTCCCTCTCCCCCCCCCTCTCTCTCATTCTCTCTCTCTCTCTCTCTCTCTCTCACACACACACACACACACTTTCAGATATTTAGGTCAACATGTAAGTAGCAAAACAGTAGAAAAATACCTCCATGATTTCTAGGACCTGAGGGGCTAATCCTGATTCTACCAGTGAATTTCCATTTGACCTGCAGCACATAAATTCACCTCTCCCACCTCAATTTCCTATGAAGGTGGAAATTTTCTCTGTTACTTTACCATTTTATCCTCACTTCCTAGAATAGAACTTAGCACTGGCAGAGCTCAATAAATATCTCTTGAATGAATGGATGAAACGATTTGGTTTCAAATGGCTAGGGTCTGGGCTAGGCCACAGATGAACTGGAAAGATTTATTGACTGTCTCTGGCCTGTGGCCTTCACTAAAAGCAGGCTTAGTGACCTCCATGACCCCTCCCTTCAGACCCAAAAGCAAATCAAAGAGCTAGGTATGTTGTCACCCCAGTGTTAAGGATTGGTGAGCCCAAGAGAAAGGAAACACATGCAGAGATTTACCCAATGCCTTGCACACAACCGGATCCAGATGGGTGTATGGAGGGTGGAGTGGGGTGGGTGTGGGAAGATGGTTTTGGTGGTGACAGAAAAAAATATGAGCTCAGGTCAGTCTGTTGGTTAGGACGTCAAAGGAAAAAAGAAACACTGGGGTGCCTGGGTGGCTCAGTGGGTTAAGTGTCCGACTTTGGCTCAGGTCATTATCTCGTGGTCTGTGAGTTTGAGCCCTGCATTGGGCTCTATGCTGACAGCTCAGAGCCTGGAGCCTGCTTCGGATTCTGTGTCTCCCTCTTTCTCTGCCCCTCCCCTGTTTGCACTTTGTGTGTCTCTCTCTTTCAAAAATAAATAAACATTTGAAAAATTAAAAAAAAAAAAGAAGCACCGAGTCAAAAAAATCTAGTGACATCTTTTCTGATTACTTTGGACAGACTTAAGTGTTAATTTCTCTGTAAATGTATTGCATCTTGTATATGCCTCTTTCATGGCCACTATTGTAGTTCATTGTCAGTATCTGTGTACATGCTTCCTTCAAAGTTATCTGTTCACAGGCACTAAAATGCTTAGCACACAGCAGATGCTTAATAAATGTTTGTTGGTAGAATACACTGTCCTTCTTGGCACGAACATTCACAAATATCATGTTACTGCCTCCTTCTGTGAACATTGAAAAGTTCAGTTTTATCTTTGATAACTCTTGCCAACTATTTTAACGCAGATTTTTTCAAAAGGAGAGGAAAGAAAGGTATTTCCGCACGCTCCCGAGACAGTTCTCAAGTGACTCCTCTTTAGGGAAAGGACTAATGGATTACCCGCGACCGCAACAGTTGGTTCGATGGTCACCCAAAACACACTGCACAACGGGGGGGGGGGGGGGGGAGGGTGGAGGGGGGAAAAGGTGGGGGGGGACGGGAGGGAGGGGGGAGACAGAGAGAGACAGAGCATGAACGGGGGAGGGTCAGAGAGAGAGGGAGACACAGATTCTGAAACAGGCTCCAGGCTCTGAGCTGTCAGCACAGAGCCCGACGCGGGGCTCGAACTCACGGACCACGAGATCGTGACCTGAGCCGAAGTCGGCCGCTTAACCGACTGCGCCACCCAGGCGCCCCACAACTTTTAAAAACCCAAATTCAGGGGCGCCTGGGTGGCGCAGTCGGTTAAGCGTCCGACTTCAGCCAGGTCACGATCTCGCGGTCCGTGAGTTCGAGCCCCGCGTCGGGCTCTGGGCTGATGGCTCAGAGCCTGGAGCCTGTTTCCGATTCTGTGTCTCCCTCTCTCTCTGACCCTCCCCCGTTCATGCTCTGTCTCTCTCTGTCCCAAAAATAAATAAAAACGTGGAAAAAAAAATTAAAAAAAAAAAAAAAAACAATTCAGACTTACCACAAAGGTAACTTGGATAGCGTTTCTTTTCTGTTGTGACGATACTGTATTTGCAATAAATAAAATCACAAGAAGGAAAGATGTTGTTTTCATTACAGAGAATGATTTCCCCCACAGCCAGGAAGTAATTATCAAACAAGTTCATCAGGAATTGTGGCGGAACAAAATGAATTGTAGGCGAGGGAACAGATCTGTAAAGCATTGTTACAATTGGCCATCTGCCAGTTATTACAGAAATAGCCTCCTTGTCCAGTACTTAAACTCATTGAAAATAAGTTTTATTTAAATACATTTTAATATGTTACATGGCATTATAAGTAGGGAATAGAGCACCAAATCAACCTGTTTGTTGATTTATTTAGCAGTGGGCACTATTGGCAGCTAAAAATTGGCTCCAAAGTTATAAAATTTGATACATTATCAGAATTTGATTTCCTAGATGGAAAATTTTCCTAGATGGACCTGGGTGAGAAGGTGAAGGCTCTGCTTCCTTGCCAAGGGGTTAGGTCTCCTAACCGTCTAGTCTACTTCGGGTCGCTAGGGATTCTCTGACCTAATTCTGTACCTGAGTTCTCTTGACTGGTTCCATTGGAAACTGCTGACTCCTCTGTCTTCACTCCCTAGCATCACAGACAGTAGCTCAATAGACAAGTTCTCTTCCATGAGCAGTGACCTCTGCAGAAGGAGTGCAGGGAGTCTTTGGTCCTAGGGCTTTGAACTTGACTAAAACAACAACACATGAGCTGTCTTTCAGACTGGGCATTGCCAGACGACCAACTCTCTATTTTATTTATGTAAATCAATTTAGGCCTAGAATGAATGTCTCATTTCACCTTTTTATATGAGTGGGATTGGTCAGCTTAATATAAACAGCCAGATGTTCCAAATCTTAGATTTTTAAAACTCTAATGAGAGGCAGAAATGATTTTGTTTATTGTAAAATTATGTTCTATTTATTGTAACATTTTTATTAGCAAACTTAGTAAAGAAATATTAAAATATTGGCAAACGATTCTAATCATTCAACAAATTTGTACTGAAGGGCTTTCATGTGTGTTGGGTTCTTTAAATGCAAAGACTTTGGGGCGCCTGGGTGGCGCAGTCGGTTAAGCGTCCGACTTCAGCCAGGTCACGATCTCGCGGTCCGTGAGTTCGAGCCACGCGTCAGGCTCTGGGCTGATGGCTCGGAGCCTGGAGCTTGTTTCCGATTCTGTGTCTCCCTCTCTCTCTGCCCCTCCCCCGTTCATGCTCTGTCTCTCTCTGTCCCAAAAATAAATAAACGTTGAAAAAAAAATAAAAAAAATAAAATAAATGCAAAGACTTTGCCCTGGAAGAAGTCACCATTTATTGAAGCTGTTATAAGCCAAAAAAAAAAAAAAGTGTTATAGAGTAATAACTACTATAATAGGGGAAAAGTGGGAACACTGAGAAGGGATCTTAATTCAATTTCACCTGAGTTTCTATATTGTGTCACTTCTCTTGTATATTTATATATATTCCCTCACTTTTAAAGAGTGAAGTAATATATTAAAGAATTGTTGAGGATAATAGTAGCTATTTTTAAACGCTGAGGCATTAAAAAAACATTTTCATGCACTCATATGGAATATGCATAAGCAATTTAGTGTTGGGTGATCTTTGTCTAAATGATGAAGGTGGGTAGAGGGAGAGAGAGAGAGAGAGAGCTGGAGACAAGGAATGTGAGAAAAGAGTTGCTGATAACTCTGGGTAATGTAAAAGCTGGAGCATTCTCAGTTCTGGGAAGAGTATGTGTGCCCCCCAAATAATAACATTTATTTAAAAAAAAAAAAAGAACAGGAAACTCCTGTGTGGTTCAGTCAGTGAAGCGTCTGGCCTCAATTTCCACTCAGGTCATGATCTCACAGTTCATAGGTTCAAGCCCTGCATTGAGTTCTGTGCTGACAGTGCAGAGCCTGCTAGGAATTCTCTCTCCTTCTCTCTACCCCTACTTGTGCGCTCCCTCTCTCTCTCTCTCAAAAATAAATAAACTTAAAAAAATTTTTTTTTAGAAAATAAAAAAATAAATAAAAAGAAAGATACCAGGCCAAGAAGAGATTAGTTAGAAAGAAAAAAACAAGGTCTGGCACAATCTACTATTTATTGAATGCCAACTCTGTGTGAGCCACTAAGCTAGATGCACTGGGAACATCAACTGAGTTCCACAACACTTGGACCAACCACACATTATTAACCACTCTTACGGAGGAAGATGTTGTGCCTCTGAGCACCATAGGGTTTGTCTAAACTGACACTCTGTGGCCGAGAGGGAGTATGAACCCAGGTTGTCTGACTCCACTGCCTGTGATTTCCCTCCTAATTTAGCAATAGACAGTGGGTATAAAACAAGTTGCTAAAGCCAAGATGATACAGGAAAAAACAATTAGGGATGCTCTTGGAAAACAAAATCAGAAGAAAAAATTCACCTGCATCAGAGATGAGATGGACAATAATCCCAAAATAGTTCCATCTCGGCTGCCTTGCTTTTGTGCGCTCATTTCTCGGTGTATATTTGGTGTTATAAAAACCATTGGTGCTCTAATATAGAATTAATGAGATTGAAATGATGAAGCATGTAAACAAAAAGTGATGGGTTTCATTTTAACACTAGCATGTGAAAAAATCTATAAAAGATAAAACAAAGTGGCAGGTTTTTTAAGACCGAGCTTCTACAATAAGCGAAAGAAAAAATTAATTTCATGTTCTATTGATTGTAGTTCATCCTTTATGAGCAATCATGTAAATGTAAAATTCTCCCCATTTTCTCCTTCTGCTTCCTATCTTATGATCTCTTAGATTGATTTTATGATCACTTTCTAATTGCTGGTTTTCTTTAATTGACTAATGAAAAAACTAGTTCAACTCGGGCTTGCAGTGAATTTGTGAATTTCTTTAAAATTAGAACTCTCTTCCTTTGGCAATGACACTGTGTCAATTCAGACTCCTGAATTTTTCAGTTGTTGGCCAAGTAAGTATTTGCTTTGTAATCTTTGTCAATAGCAGAGCTCTTAACTTTCGATTAAAAAAAAAAAATCTCTGACATGTTCCAAAGCATTTCCATAGAACAATTATTTGCTTGTGGGATATTTCCAAGACCCCTGTGTGGTATACCACATTTGCCTTCTATTGTATTTTCTCATTTTCCATTCAAAATATAATTCCCAAGCGAAAATCTTGATCTTCACCATTATAAGAACTTGAAGCTACAGTTTGACTGATTGTGCTTTTACAGTATCTGAAGAGAAAAAAACCAGAAATAGAAATTTGGCTTCCTATTTCCCAGACCAGGGATTTCCATACTTCAAGAAAACCCTTTTACTTATTTGCTAGAATAGCTGACCAGCACTTCGGAAAGTATAAATTATCAAAAATACTTCTAGGACAAGGTCTTGCAGCCTAAATCAAACCTCTCTATCCCCTTTTGGCTGGATTGAATTTAAGAGGTCTCTCCTCCCCAATGTTCTTGGGAATACTGAATACAGACTTGGCTAGATATATGCCCTTCAGAGAGTATTCAGACCTCAGCTTAAACTGAGATATACTATGTGTTGTTACTGCTCTCTGAAAGTCTTAGGTAATAAAAGCAATGGTCTCTTAGTGCCTGATATGTGGAGACAGGGTGGGGCTGGGGGCAAGCAAGACCTCACATCTTCCAAACAATGAGGGTGGAGATCTTTGGGGATCACCACACCTGGGAAGAAAATATACTAACTCTGTGGTTGCAGTTCAGATACAGAGAATGGCTGAACTCACCCACAAGCCGGAAGAGCAATGCAGCTCCAAAGGGGATGTGATGTAGGCAAAGAGTTGGCACACCCTGAACTAAACTTCAGGGTACATAGAGGTTGTTGAATAGTGAACATTTTGGTCATCTTTCTGATGTGAGTGTTTCTTTTTTTTTTTAAAGTTTATTTATTTATTTTTGAGAGAGAGAGAGAGAGAACAAGCAGGGAAGGGGCAGAGAGGCAGAGGGAGACAGAGAAGCAGAGGAGGCTCCAAGCTATGCACTGTTAGCACAAGCCCAACGCAGGGCTTGAACTCACAAACTGTGGGATCATGACCTGAGCCAAAGGCAGACGCTTAACCGACTGAGCCACCCAGGCACCCCCAATGTGAATGTTTCTTAAATCAGTATCTTACTATGAGAGCACCAGATGCTACTCTTGTGTTGAGGTAGATGCCTTGTTTCTAAGCGCTCTGTGAGGACAACTACCAAGGGTTCACAGTGTGATCAACTACCAGTGACTCTGCTGGAGGCCGTCATGGTGGCCATGACCACACCTGTAAGGGCAATGCCCAGAACGAAGAGATCTTCCATTCAAAATTGGAAAGATGATTCATCAAGGACTTTGCAATTGCTATAAAAATTCAGGGCCTTTATATGTATCAGGAATTCACTGAGACAGGAATTTGTTCATAAGACACTGGGGTCTTTTACAAATTTCCTAACCACATGCTTTTATAACATAAAGACTATGCACTAAGCAAAGAAGAGTAAAAGATAAAGAACCTAATTCAAGGTCAGTATTAAGGATAGCAGTTGTTGGAAATAAAGGTGACACTTAGCTCTAATTCTCCTGGGAATTAGAAGAAAAAAAAAAAGATACATATAGGGTGTCACAAGATTTATGTTAACCACAAAGTAAGGATGATAACAAAGAAAGTGTAACAGTTTAGTAAGCATGCATGTTTCTCTAACACTTAATTCCAGGTGTACTTTAGTGCATGGCAAATAAGGAGCTTTGACTTTCATAAATGGCTTTCTAAGATATGAGAGAAACAACTAATTTTTGAGAAGCTGTATCTGCTGGGAACAGAGGGATTAAGAGTTATCTGGTTGAAAATTGGAGGACAGACTACATGCCCTTTATCTAATTTCCAGCTAGTTAACTTTGCAATTCTGATAACAAAATACAATCGGTATATTTTATGGCATAATCATAAGATTATTTTATTCTGATTAATCAAATAGTATGTCAATCAGAGGTCTAAGTTTTAATAATTCAGAGTTCATGATTTCTGTATGAGTATTTTCTTTTTTTTTTTTTTAACCTTTATTTATTTTTGCAAGAGACAGAGATGGGATGCAAGTGGGTTAGGGGCAGAGAGAGAGAGGAGACACAGAATCCGAAGCAGGTTCCAGGCTCTGAGCTGTCAGCACAGAGCCCGACGCGGGGCTCGAACTCACAAACCGCGAGATCATGACCTGAACCCAAGTCGGCCGCTTAACCCACTGAGCCAGCCATCCAGGTGCCCTGTATGAGTATTTTTCAATAAATCATATGAATGTCACTAGCCCAAACTTAATTTTATATATTTTGATGCTGGTATGTGTATATGTTTATACTGGCATGAATCTTGAAAGACGGATAAATGAAGTTTTCAAAAGGCAGATAGGTATAGATGAAAAAAAGAAGTGATTGAATGAAATAACACTGCACAATGGCCTACTTTAACTTCTGATGCTAGTAAATAAAATATATTGAAATATCTGGGAAATGAGCCAGATGAAAATATTGAATATATTTTCAAGTAGTTTTTCCTTTTTTTAAAGGTTAGCTTAAGGCTTATAACCAAACATCCCGACAGAATAGAAAAAATCAATCAATCATACGGATGCTGTGTCTCCAGAATGCAAAGCATCTGGTCATGGCTAAATGACCAATTTCCACATTTCCTCTCTCCCTAAACATGTTACTCAATATCTGAAATCATGCAGATAGGGCTGGAGTGATAAATTCCATAGGACTGAAACATAATCACAAGAGAGAAGAGATAATGTCTGCGAAAACATTTTTGTTTTGTTTTGTTTTGTTTTATTATTTTTTGAAAGAGAAAGAGAGAGAAAGGGGGTGTAGGGGCAGAGAGAGAGAGGGAGACAGAGGCTCTGTGCTGGCAGCAGTGAGCCCATGCGGAGCTCAAACTCACCAACCGTGAGATCATGACTCGAGCTGAAGTGGACGCTCAACTGACTGGGCTACCCAGGCGCCACTGTGAAACATTTTGTAAATTGTGAACGACCACATAGGTAAAGATTAACGATGCTCTTTGCATTAACTATGAACGGGAATAGAAGATAGACAGAGTTTTATTGGCAGCTTTCTAATAGATTCCATTCCTCTGTTCGGTCCTTACCAGCTGGCCCCATGAAAACAAGAACAAAGAAAAAAGCTGAAGGCAAGATTGTGAGGCTCTTCCTGCCTTATAGGACCCCTGAATTTCTATAACGGCAACTTTGGAAACACATTTCCTTTATGCGATGCTTATCGAACAATTTTTGAGCACAGGGGTTCAAAGCCTGAGGTTTGGAGTCAAGCAGAACGGAATTTGTGTCTCATCAAAAGTGAGACCTAGGACAGGCTACTTAACCTCTCCAAGCCTTGCCTCTGCAGCTATAAAATGTGGGGGCTCAGTGTTACTGTGTATTCTCCTCAGGGTGCTGGGCTAGTGCTTCCAGCTGTGAATGCTACTCTTCAGTAGTGAAGTGCAGCTCTAGGAGGCCCTTAGCACCTCGGCAGCACAGGAGATCCTGTTATCCCACAATAACGATTACATTGTTTGCAAAACTAGGGGCAATAACTCTATTCAATGCATTTGTTGTGCCTTAAAATATAGCAAATCAAGCAGTAGATGATCAATTTTATATTCAAGGAAATAAAATATTCAAGGAAAATATTCCTGTTCTGCTTTAAAGCCCATATCTCCAACCTGTCAGAGCAAATCACAGCAGAGTATAAGGAGTTTTGAAGGGAGCAAATCTACACGTCTAGTCCCTTGAAAGTGTCCCCCTACAAGAGAGCAAATCCTCCGTGTTCTGGGAATTCCCTCATTCTGTCAGTGTGGCTGTGCGTTCCTCTGCCAGCCGTCTTTTCTGTTCCTCAGCGCTCAGGCTCTTGACCGCTCCTACTGACATCACTCAGTGTTCCCGCCACATACACCTCGACTGCAACACAAACCACACACCACCCATGAGTATGGTTACTCTTGGGGTAGCCCTGATGCATGTTCTTGGTCCCTGCCGCGCTCCTGAAGGCTTCCGGTGGGAGAGGGAGAAGGCTTCCGGTGGGAGAGGGAGAAGGCTTCCCGGTGGGGACAAATCTCTACTTTGTCCTTTGTGGACTTCATACGAGGTAAGAAATACTTAATGATACTTGAAGGAATTGCGTTTGGATTACTTCACTCATATCCCAGCTTCCCGAACACTGCTAAGTGACTATTCTCTCCATACTCATATGACTCGGAGTGATTCTGGGCCTCTTCTAAAGAAAGTAGGCATCCTCCAAGATAACTTGCAGTCTTGAATGTGCACCTAGCTTTTCCCTCAATTTTAATGCAAGTGTTTCAGGGAAGGTGACAGGTAGATAGCAAGGCAAATAGAGTGCATAAATATAGACCTAGATCTAGAGCTGTACAGTTGTGGATTATGGCTATTGATTCTAACCGCAGTTATGGCTAAAGAAAGAGCTTAGATTGTTTGCCGTCTTGCCAGTTACAGGCTAGGTCAGGGTGAAGAAGGCTGCTGTGTAGATCAAGTGAGGGCCTTAGTGGCCTCCTCAACATGGTGCTGATGTCATTCTCTAAATGTCAGCACAGAAAGTTAATTTTTGTAGCCAAAGCAGTTCTCTAGACTGACAATAAACTGGGTTTACTGTGTGCAATGTTGACCTATTACTCTAACCAGATAAACCTTGGAAATAAGATGGATTGGCCACATGTAGAGGGCAAATGAGTGATACATGAAGCTGCATGGTGAGGAAATCACTAAAATATTTGCCACAAAAATGTTTGTATTTAGCCAGTATAGCCTGTGTAATTTACCCTTGTGCTCTAAGGATATTTGTATCTCAAGGACATGTTGGCTCAGCATGGGACAATTCTGATGGGCCATTTTAGCTCCAGGACACTTCGTGCAGTGGGTATCACAGCTCAACATTTCCTCTGCTTCATCTGGCTCTTGAGTAAACTAGGAGCTGCCCGCTCTATATCCCATTGGGTTTTCATATATACCTGTCTTTGTTGCTGTAGTCAATATGTCTCCATCTTTTTTCCCTTTACGTTAACATTTTGTTCACTTTGAAAACATCTCTTAAAACACAAAACATCCACACTCATCACTCAAAGCTGTGGCTTTCACCACAGCTTTCATCATGGAGTTTAAGAATGGATTATGATTGCACTAGTTATCCTGATTAGTGGAACTATTTCCATTTTAAATAGACTTGGAGCCTCTTAACTTGGTGTGCAAATCTGAGGAAAAACATTTGTGTATTTTTCCATTTTCATTGGGAAATGAGAGCATGTTGGAAATAGGCCCATGGCAATGGCTACCTATAAAGAATCAATCAATCGAGTCAATCCAATTATCGATGGAATAAAAGGATTCTGAAAACAAAAGGAAGCAGAGATATTTACTTAAGGTCAGGAAGGCACATTTGTTGTAGAGGTGAGAATAGAATACTACCTAACTCACTGGCCAGAGTCCTATATAATACATCTGTCTGGTCAATATTCTTATCTTGCCACGAAGGGCAGTAGACAAACCTCTTAAATGTAACAAATGTGAGTCCTGGTGCCTTGATTGTTTACTTGAATTACTCCCATCCTTAAAATCTCCTTGTCAATCCATTCTCAGGAGTACTGCAGTCTTAAGGTTTTTGTTATTTAAAAATATATATATCTATAAATGTATGGAGTTTAATGAAATAAAGACAGACAGACTTCATTTTACAAATAGTGACATGTATAAAATGTTATGCAATTTCTGTCTTACTTCCAAGGCACATTTCAAATACTGAGCAATTCTCATTACTTTTTCTTCAAAATACCCAAATTAATTATTCTGTCTTCCATAATCCCATAATTCTTATTTTTATTTAAATTATCTGTGTATTTATCAAGTTTCTTTGAATGTGGGTAATTTTTCTTATTCATATTTAAATTCCTAGTTCTTATTAGTTTCTTGGTATAAGTATGACTTTAAATTTTTTTTAATGTTTATTTATTTTTGACAGAGAGAGAGAGAGAGTGAGCATGAGCGGGGGAGAGGCAGAGAGGAGGGAGACACAGAATCCAAAGCAGGCTCCAGGCTCTGAACTGACAGCACAGAGCCCGACGTGGGGCTGGAACTCACAGACCCGAGATCATGACCTGAGCCGAAGTCAGACGCTCAACCAACTGAGCCACCCAGGCACCCCTAGTATGACTTTAATAAAAGCTAAGGGAAACAATGCTTACATACACTTTGAATTTTTATTCTAGCTTCTATTATATTTCCAAGAAGCATCATAGCCAAAAGAAATGGAAACTCAGTGATACAGTGCATAAAGAATAGCACACTGGGGACTTTTCCAGTATTCCCTTCATATGGCATTTGCTATTGTAATTGTATATCAGGGAAGGAAAATCCCTTGGCCCTTCCAGTGGTAGGGTACAAGGAGGTGGGGAGGAGGAAAAGGATAGAGAGAGAAGCCTCTATGCTTTCATTATTTCTTAATATTAGTCTTTTATTCATTTGCTCCTCATTGTTTGTTTTCCTGGGAATACAAAAAGTATTATAGGGTTCAGAGGAAAAGATGAAATTGAGGGAGAGCAGGGAGCCTGGATGGCTCAGTCAGTTAAGCGTCTGCCCTCAGCTCAGATCATAATCTCGCAGTTTATGAGTTCTAGCCCCACATCGGGGTCTGCACTGATGGTGCAGAGCCTGCTTGGGATTTTCTCTCTCTGCCCTTCTCTCTCTTTCTCTCTCTCCCCCCCCACACTCTCTCTCTTTTTCTCAAAATAAATAAATAAACTTAAAAAAAAAAAAAGAAATGGAGGGAGTGGAAAGGGCTTCACATGGTTACTAAACCATGCATTGAGAGATGGTTACTAAAATTTCAGGATTGAGACTCACCAGTAGGATTAACGTTTGCTTAACTCACTTCCAAGATTTGCAGGGCAAATCCAGACCACATGGACACCCTGGCTGGTTCCTGGTGCTTCTGCAGGGTTGAGAGGGCTGTTAACGTGGAGATAAATTGTGACTCATGTCTGATGAGTGAGCTGGAATAGGTAGTCAGTATCTAGCAGCAGATCTGAGGGGTGAAATCAGAGCTGAGGCAGGGGACAAACCAAGAGGTTAAAAGCAGATTGCCAGCCTGAGTTACAAAGAAGAGAATAATTTGGAGCAAAGGAACCTGAAAGTGCATAAAGTGGGAAGAATACTTTATTAAAAATGCATGGGGAGAGGCAGGCTTTACATATATGTGATTAATGTGTATAGATATGTACATGTGAGTGTATATGTTAGGGCATGTTAAAAATGATTAAAGAGACAATTTTAAGTTTAATAAAAAGGAAATTTTTACTTAATTCTTCAGGAAGTGGGCAGGCTCCATTCCCAAGGGTTCAGGTAACTGTAGAATGGGGTGGGGGGCCAAAAGCTTTTATGGGATAAGGAATAAGGATCAGAAGAGAAAAATAGAAAATGAGGAACAGAAGTGAGTAAAAAGCTGGAGTTGGCTTGGCATTTGGGGATTCACTGACTGGCTGGCTGTCCCATGTTTCTGGTCCCATGTTTCTGTCCCATGTTTTGGTGTCTACAGGGACACCAAAGTTGCCTGAGTTTCTGTTTGCTGCTGTGCCACTTCCGGCAGGAGTGGCTCCATCATGAGCCTCGAAAGTTATTTCAACCCTTCTTTGTGAAGGCTTTCCTGACTCCCCAGGCAATCCTTTGCTCCTTAGCAGTGCTCCTATTATGCTCTGCCTAAACCACATGAAAATCATTTTCTTACTGTTTTCTTGCCTCTCTCTTACCCTGTGAGGTTTTGTTTTGTTTGTTTTTTGGGTTTGTTTTTTTTTTTAATTTTTTTTTTCAACGTTTATTTATTTTTGGGACAGAGAGAGACAGAGCATGAACGGGGGAGGGGCAGAGAGAGAGGGAGACACAGAATCGGAAACAGGCTCCAGGCTCTGAGCCATCAGCCCAGAGCCCGATGCGGGGCTCGAACCCACGGACCGTGAGATCGTGACCTGGCTGAAGTCGGACGCTTAACCGACTGCGCCACCCAGGCGCCCCTGTTTTTTTTTTTTTTTTGAGGAAAAACTTGTGCATTTCATCTCTGCATCCACAGTCTTAGCATAATTCCTAGTATGTGGTAAATGCAGGAAAACATGTCATACAGTATCAACTGTCAACAGAGGTTGACAGTTTCAGAGCACAGTTGAAGGGTCTTTTTTTTCCTGTATTCAAAATTATAATTCACATAGTTGGGGCATTTAGGAGATCTTACAGGTTCAGAAAATGGTTGTTCCAAAATCTGAGGCTGTGGAGAAGAATGAGTAGTCCCAGCTACCACGTGTGCATATCTGTGACCCCAGAGCAACATCCCCATGCTCTTTGTACTTTATAAGGAATCAAGAATTATAGATTACAGTGCTGGCTCTGTCACTAGGTAATGAAACCTAGGTAATGAAATTTGATCGGTCATGAAACCTTAATCTCAAAGGTTTTCCCCAGCTCTGAAGTTATTTGCTGAGGCAATTTGTGCTTCTGCTATGTCAGAATATGTGATTCAGGCCAGCTTTCCCACTGAGGAGATCTATGAAGACTGAATAAGCCTTAAAAAAAAATAGCTGTTTGAAAAAAAAAAGGACAATAACAAAGTCAGTTAGGATGTGAGGGTATAAGATCCTGAAAAGAAGGAAGGCACATTGATTTGCCTGATATCCTCCACCACTTTCCCTTCCTAGGTGTTTGCTGCTTCACGAGCAGTACAACAGTCAGACTGAGCAGAAACCAGTCATTTTGGGCATTAAGCTTTTGGCAGCCATAAGTTCGGGGGTTAAAGAAAGCAGTCAGGACTTGAGAGAAGGTCCTCAAGAAAAGATAACCTCAAAGAAGTGAACTTGACATTTTGCAGTACATTTTTCCTCAAGGTATTTGCTTCATTTTGAGCTGCAAGGGACAAGAGTGGATAATTAGATAATACAACTGAATAATAGTAAAAAATATGACATATCATCATTTATATGATGCAGCTAAAGCTATACTTCGAGGAAAATTTATGTCCTTAAATGTGTATATTAGAAAAGAGAAATATCTGAAAATTATGTAACTGTTCATCTCAAGCAGTTAGGAAAAGAATATCAAATTAAATGTGAAGAAAGTAAAAGAAAATGATACAGATAAAAATAGAATTAACTGAAAGAGAAACGAGTATGTAACTGGAAAAAAAAGATCAAACCCAGAGATGGTCCTTGAAAAGAATAATAAAATGAGTAAGCCCCAGTAAAACAGGTTCAGAAAAAATGAGAGAGTAGGAACAAATTATAAATATCAGTAATAAAAGTAGCATAATTATAAATCTTATGTACACTAAAGTATTAGATTATACTATTATATATGGCAATAGATTTGAAATTTAGTTTCTTGAAAAACATAAATATCAAAACTGACACAAGAAATTATATAATAGTATACAGTATATATATGTATATAATATATGCATACATATATATATATGCATACAGTATATATATGTCACATACACATGAAGTCCCTAATCTAAAACCTTCCAACAACAAGAAAAAGTTCCTGGTCCAGATAGCATCTGTAGCAAATTATTTATCACACAGACAAATAAACAGAATTTACCAGAATAGAGAACCACATATGGTAACTTATGACAACAGTGACAGTCAAGTGCAATGGGGATAAAATAGTCTTTTCAATAAATAGTACAGGGTTAACTGAATATCCATATTGTAAAATTACAATCTTGATCTCTACCTCATATCACACAAATATCATTTCCCAGTGGCTTAAAGAACAAAATGTAAACAGTAAAGCAGTAAAATTTCTAGAAGAAAAAAAGAACACCTTGATTTTGAGATAAGCAAATTTTCTTAGAGCACAGTAAGCACAAAGTCTAAAGAAAAAGATTGATAAATTTAATGTTCTTAAAATCAAGTTCATCTGTTCATCAAAAGACATAATTAAGAGGATGAAATGGCAACTTATAGAATGGGAGAAGGTATTTGTAATAGGTACACCCTAAAAAGGCTCTGTGTCTGAAATATAAAAGAAGTTATAGATCAATAAGAAAAAAATAGACAATTTCAAAAGAGATTTTAGACTTCTCACATACCTGATGGTGTGAATATTGGCATAGTTACTTTGGGAAATTATTGCCATCTATTAAATTATATACATATTTACATATATAATATAAATATATATGTATAAAATTATATTATATATACACATAGATAGATAGATATAGATATAGATATAGATATAGATATAGATATAACCTATGACTCTGCAACTCCACTCCTTGTGCAATGTGCTCCAAAAAACCAGAGACATGAGCAAGCAGGCTCATAGTTGCATTAGTTGTATTCACCAACGTCTAGAAACAACTCCATTTCCATCAAAAGCAAAAGAAGTAAAGTGTAAAATATTCAAATAATGGAATATTCTACAGCAATGATAATGAATAAATTACTGCTGTATAAGCAACGTTTAAATCTCCCTAACATAACATCAAGCAAAAGAAGACACCAAAAAGACACTATAATTCCAATTATTACATTCAAAAACAGGCAAAACTAATCCACGTATAAAAGTCAACAGTAATGGTTTCCTTTGGTGGGGAAGGGATTACTGGGGCAGATGATGATGGAGGCTGGAGGCTGGAAGCAGTCAGCGATGCTTCATTTATTGATTTATTGTACTTATTCACGGATTTAGTAAGCTTATGATTGGGCATGTTTTTCTATATAAATGTTATATTTCACTTTTAAAAAATTATATTAAAGAATGATTTCATATTGTTTTCAAACTCAAGAAGTTCAGAACAGAAGGATGAGGGAAGCAAATTGGTATTCAGCTTCTGAAAGCAGCAGAAGGCTCTAGGCCTGATCAAGTGGAAGTCCAGGCTTTGCACAGTTTATGCCAACGTGAATTTGAGCAAGTGGAGAGACAGCAGTCAGGCAGGCCACACAGATGGGTATCCAGTATAGAGGGAGTATAAGGCTATATTTTGAGGTCATGAGAGTTCACCCCTTCCACCCCAGTAAATCTTACTTCCTAACAACCAGTTACAATCCCTAAAAGTTCATACCAGAAGTCAAGATAGCAGTTATAAAATGTGGGGTCTGAGGATTCAACTATGGAGAACTAATGGTTACCAGACTGGTGGTGGGGGGGGGCGGTAGGTGGGGGAATGGGTTAAGTAGGCAATGGGGATTAAGGAGGACACTTGCAGTGATGAGCACTGGGTGATGTATGAAAGTATTGAATCACTATATTGCACAGCCAAAAACTAATATTATACTGTATTTTAACTAACTGCAATTTAAGTAAAAACTTTTTAAAAATGTGGGTCTAAGGTTTCCAGTAGAATTTTCTAATTTTGTTTGTTCTTTTATTTGCATGAATATTTGAAGGCTCTGCCATTCTAAAGACTATGCTTCTCGGGGCGCCTGGGTGGCGCCTCGGTTAAGCGTCCGACTTCAGCCAGGTCACGATCTCGCGGTCCGTGAGTTCGAGCCCCGCATCAGGCTCTGGGCTGATGGCTCGGAGCCTGGAGCCTGTTTCCGATTCTGTGTCTCCCTCTCTCTCTGCCCCTCCCCCGTTCATGCTCTGTCTCTCTCTGTCCCAAAAATAAATAAACGTTGAAAGAAAAAAAAATTAAAAAAAAAATAAAGACTATGCTTCTCTTTTGCAAGGATAATCCACAAGTAAAAAAAAAAAATACTTTTCAGAGAGTAAGACTTAATAATTTCTTAAACTAGTGTTTCTTGGCTCTTGAGATCCAGGTACATATTCTCCAAGAACCAGAAGGAAAATTTTCACCTATGAAATGATTGTCTCCAGAAGGCTACAGCTAACATAAAAGTAAGCTACCCAAATACTATTCTCTTAACTGTTATAACTCTTCCTTCCTATTATCATGTTAGCCTAGGTGAAGGGTCAGCAAAATGTTGTCCCAGGAATAAATCCCGGCCAGCATCAGTTTTTGTAAATAAAGCTTTATTGAACAACAGCCATGCCTATTTGTTTACATGTCATCTGCGGTACTTTTAAGGTACAAGTGGCAGAATTGAATACTTGAGACAGAGACCATTTTAAGGCCACATCCATTTTGGATGCCAAAAAAGGACTTTTCCCACTGTCCTTCAAAGCAATCTGTACATGTTGGTGTGTCCACCTGTAGAAGAGAAACGTGTTCACCCGCCTTTTGGATGCCAATCATTCTGTTAGAGGAGGTCCCACTGCCCAGGTAACTCAGACCTCCCCCAAATTGTTACTATATTTATCTGGTCCTCTACAGAACAGATTTGCCAACCACTGACTTAGACTTATGGATTCGCTTTTTATTGCAGGAGAACACAATAGTCCCATGAGAATAAAACTCAAAATATAAAGTTTTTGTTAATGCCAGCATCAATTAAGTTGAGATGGAGAGCTATCAGAAAAGTCTAGACCAAGAAAACAGCACAGCAACAGGCTCTGTGCGTGTGCAGAGCAAGCAAATCAAGCAACCATTCTTGATTTGGGAAGAATGGTGGTTCCTCCATAGATTGGGAAAAAAAAAGTACTCTTGGAAAGAAGTGTTTCATAGAGTATGGGTTTCTTCTTGCCCTAAATGTTGTATTGAACATGACAACTAAATGCAATGTATGAGCCTTAACTGAATATTGGATTTAAAAATAATAATAAAAAAGGTAAAGAATGTTATTGAGGTTAATGTGGAAATGTTGATATGGGCTATAAACTACATAATAATATGAAATCAATGTTAAATTTACCAAGTTGATCACTGTTCTGCAGTTTGATAGGAGAAAGGCCTTGTTCTTAGAGGATATGTGTTGACATATAGAGGGCACCAGGGTGGTTCAGTAGGTTAAGCATCTGATTCTTAATTTTGGCTCAGGTCATGATCTCATGGTTCATGAGACTGAGCCCCGAGTAGGGCTTGGGATTCTCTCTCTCCCTCTCTCTTTGCCCCTCCCTCCTCTCTCTCTCAAAATAAATAAATAAAATTAAAAAATAAGAAATATAGAGGACTTAAGGTTCATGATGATCTGCAGCTGACATCAAAATGGATCATCAAATAATCAGAGTGAGACAGAGAAAATGAATGTGACAAAATGCTAACAATTAGTGAATCCAAGTAAATGACATATGGGTGTTGATTGTACTATTCTTGCAAATTTTCTGTAGGTTTGACATTTTTCAAAATAGATTGTCAGAGGAAAATCTAAAAACAGATATTGAAAGATAACGCCAATATTTGGGAAAAGAGGGAAGGAGAGAATACAAAAAAAAACCCTATTTTTTTTTTACTGAGAAGCTAAATTTGTCACTAACAAATTTATTTAGGTACTCACGTGTGATTATATTTATCTTTCTCTCTTTTTTTTTTTTTTGCCCTGTTTTATCTCAGGCCTCAGTGTATCCCCAATTGCTTCATTTGATTTCTTGAACACAAGAAAAAATTACATTAAATATTTTCCCCAGGAAAACATTCTACATGTCGCACATGAATCTACCTAAAGTACACATTATAAGCATATCCTTCAGATAAACATTTCTTCTAGTTAAAATCCTGTTTTAAAATCTTTCGAGGTATGTGTCACATTATATGACACACAAAAAAGATATACACACCAGGTCCAAAGGAATCTTCAACACGTGTCCCTCATTGCTTCTCAGAAATATAGTGCCATGTAACCTTGGGAGAGTGACACATTTACAGATGACAGTAGAGAATTACCAAGGGGAATACAGCTACGTCTGGCATCATAATATATGTTGTTGCCAACTGCTGACAGATATTCCACATGGGGTTTAGATACTGTGACTTTGGCATGAATCTTAAAGTGTATTTGAAAGCCTATAGCTCTGAGGAAAAAAAGGACTTTTCCCACTGTCCAAAGCAATCAGTACATGTTGGTGTGTCCACCTGTAGAAGAGAAACGTGTTCAGCTGCCTCTTGGATGCCAATCATTCTGTTAGAGGAAGTCCACTGCCCGGGTAACTCAGACCTCACCCAAGTTGTTAAAGATAAAACAGTGCTGGTCTCTGGTTGCCAAACTTCCACCTGATTTAAAAAGCTCAGCAGCTCCATCTAGGTTCTGAAATTGAATTCGGTTCTCCTTTGCAGAAGGCAGTTGGCTTGACTGACTTGGAAAATGGATCTTCCTATACTCGAGTTCTAACTTTCACTTTTTAACAAATTCCAGGGCTTTTCAGAAGACACCACTTTTCCTTAGAGTTAACGGTTGGAGCAGGGCTACCCAATAGCATTTATATAGGAGGTCAGGATGAATTGTTATTGGAGGAAGAGGACTGAGGGCAGAGGAGTTTTAAGCAGAACTGAGTGTGTAGTAAAAGCTCTGTGCATACCTAATAAGGCTACAATTGATAGGTTACTTAAACAAGGGAGGCAATATATCAGAAAGACAAATTCTGCCCTGTCCCGTGGTATGATCACAGCATGGGCAAATGGAGCCATGGAGTCATAACATTAAACTATCACCATGGTAAAAAAAAATCAATGGTGTTGTGTTACTCTGCAATTCCTGTTCATGCTCTAAATGTGAATGAACAATAATCCTAATGACAAACATTATTTGATGAAGGGGTGAGCAATGTGTATCCTTTCTGAGTTAAAATAATAAGAACATTTCAAGAAAATTTACTTCTTTTTAGGACAAAGGAAATAATATTTTATCTTAAATATGAAGTTTGTGGCTTTGTTTTAAACCTCTTGAAATTATCTAAGGTCCCAAATGCTTGTAGATAGAACAATAATAAAAGATGTCATCTAAACTCCTACTCACTTGCCAGTTCCACTGTGGGAAGAATAAAGCATAACATTTTGCGGGGTGGAGGGTGGGCACTCAGAGCTAATTCAAATGAGCCAAAAAATTATGTGGCTTCTTCAAAGTCAACATAGATGTCAGAATAACAGAATACCACTCTTGTTGAAGACTCAGTAAGTCAGGTCATGGGCACTAATTAGGAGAAAGTCATAGAATATCATCATTTAAGTTTTCTTCCCATCTTCTTCAGTCATAATGTCTAAGATCAAACACTCCTTACCTCCCTATGCCCCTTCTTTTTTTAAAGAGCTTTCAAATTGTAGATACTGTTTTTGACTTATAAGGATAAGCAAGGAGATTAGGAAATTAGTCTGATAGTCTTGGGAAAGCACAAAAAGTAAGATATAAGTGAAGTCATTGTTTGTTCTTCCAAAATGAATCCTTGAGAACAATTATCACCTCATTCAAAGAAATAAATTTGAAATTGTAAAACCTCCATTAGAATCCATCTATATCTGGATGGCAGACTTTGTCAGTATCCAGTGAAAGAATATACAGACCAAAGTGTATTTAGAATGGCTTGCCCTGGATAAATCTCTACCCCAAGTTAATTGTCCTCATAATTGGAGAGGAAATGAGAACTACAAAAAAAGCAAGACTCCTGGGGTGGGCTGAGTGGCCAACTTCCTTAACAAAATAGTCTCTATTTTGTTTAAAATTCTAGCTCAAGGCAATGGCTTGATTTTGATGATTTACCACATCAATAGCCTTGACCACAAAATTCACCTCATTCACGAGGTTCACACCCCATTCACAGAACCCTGTCCAGTCTAGCCTCTACAGAGCCTTGTAGAGTAGGCACTGTACCCGTGGCATGTTCAGAGAAATTATGGAAGGTCAGAAGGAGGCAGTGGATGTGTGACTGCATAAGGAAATAAATGCTGAGTTGATGTGTAATACAATGACTTATGATAAGAATCTGTGGACTGTATAGACATTTGTAAGGGGGATCAATTGCATGTGGTATATAAAAAATACATATATTGTGTCTAGACTTCAGAAAAAAACAAGCTTAGAAAGCTGTGTCTATCATTGCTGTCAGCTCAGAGAATGCCTGGAGCAGAACTGAATAAGAATTTTCATGAACTCCCATCATGAAAATTTGGTTTGCATGACTAACTTGTCTCACTAGGTCAGATCACTGCTCTTTGAAAGGGCAGGCCTACACCGGCCGACTCCATCTTGTTCTGTGTCCTTCACCTTGACCACGCCTCCTCCCCTTGAGTAACCTCCCGCTCACCTGCCTAACTGGACTCGCACCCTTCCCCAGCCAATCGGCTGAGGCCACAGCCATTACCTCACCAACTGCCCCTAGGCCCCAATAAAACCTTTGTCCTTTTGAAACTCGCTCTCTCTCCCGGCATCTCACCGCTGCGTTGGTGCAGGTAGGGGATTGAGCTCAAGCTAGCTCAAATAAAGGCTCTTTTGCTTTTACATCGGACTCGGCTCCCTGGCGGTCTTTGGGGATCATGAATTCTGGGCATAACATTTGACTTCTGAAGGAGGTGCCATATGCACCAAGCTCCAAATGGGGGATAGGGAGTGATGAGGTTTTGGGGTGATAGTGGGGTTTGCAGGGTCTGGAGCCCGATGGCCTAGAAAGAATTCTTCAAGACATATTTGGTACAAAAAGGTGATTTTATTAAAGCACAGGGACAGGACCCATGGGCAGGAAGAGCTGCCCCCGGGAACATGAGGGAAGACTGGTTATACTATGGGAGGTAAAGTCCAGGAGAAGTTTCCACAGAGATTTTCATATGCTAAAGAAGACTCACCGGATACTAGAGGCCTAGCTATTGTCAAGCTAAGGTAGTTTTTCCCTCTAGCAAAGCATTAGCCTCAAGACAGTAGGGGGTTCCTGGAGAAACCTTTTACTCTGCCAGCCTCAAGTATTTGTCAATGAGCTGCAGGTTATAAGGAAATTCAATTCTCTCTGCAATTTCCTTCTGCCTTTGTTTCCCACATCAGGGAGGCTACCAAAATCAGAGAATGACCAAACACCCTCCCCTACATTCCCATTCACATCTGTGTTTTGGGGTGATTTCCTTTGTTGTTTGTCTCTTTTACAGAGCTTTTTACTCTTTGGGTAGGCTGCTTTCTCATCAGACATGGTGCTGGTATTTTCGTCCAAAGTATTTTATAATAGTCTTCCATAATACTTCTGTGTAGCAATTTGCATTTTTAAGCCAGAGAGTTGTCTGATTTATTTTTCTTTGCTTGGTGTTTTGGGTTTCTTTTGTTTTATTGTCAAACAGCACCTGCACAATATGGTAAGTCTCTTTAGAAAAGCCACAGAATCATCATTTTCTTTTAGAGAACATATAGGTGATTGATCGAATATGGTTTTCTATACAGTTGGGAGCAGCACTGAGAAGATTGAGGAATCCATACCTGAAGCTGCCACCTAATAGCTTTTGGCTGTGACTGATGACTTAACACTCTGAATCTCCTTCACTCTAAATGGTTGTAAATGGTTGGGGGAGAGGAGGAGAGAGACGGCGGCGAGTGAAGAGAAGGTGGCAATTCGTTTCCTGCCTTACTCATTTTCAGGGACTATTGCGGGAATCAAAGAAACTGTGAACGGATTTTGAAAACAAGGGAAGATCCCCAGTCTCACTGCTGGTGCCTACTCCTGCCCTTCCTTTTGATTCTTGGCCTGTCATATAGATAGCTGAAATTCCTCCCAAATTCACAGTGTCAGGCAGAAGGTCTGCAGTTTCTGAGCTGGTCTATGTTCTATTTGGGGGACTGAAGTGGGACTGGGGGGAGGTGACCTACCTTGGGGCACTTTAGGTAGCTCTTGACTGAGGGTGGTGGGCAGAAACTCACCTGGATGTTTAGGTCACACTTTTTTGGTAGCAGAAAGACTTTCCTTCAAGGATGCTCTAGACTTAGGTAGGACCAAGTGACTTATTTCCTGTCTAAGTACAAGTACTTATACTTGTACTCATAAATGCTCATAAATGTCCACAGCCATGTCCCCACTGCATGGAGATATCATTCTGAGAGAAAGGAGCTGACTGCAGAGAGAGTGAATGGGCCAGACTGAGAGAAAGAGTGTCCTGAGAGCAGCATTACCCCTGCTGTTTCAGTTGTTTCACTCTTAAAAAAAAAAACAACAGATTGACTCAGTTACAGCAGGATGGCCACCCTGTTTGAAGGCCCTGGCAACCACCACACTGTTAATCAAGGAAGCAGACAAACTCATGTTGGGGCAAAAATCTAAATGTTAAGGTTCCCCATTTAGTTATTACCCTGATGGATGCCAGAGGGCAACACTGGTTAACTCGTGTTCGGATGACCCAATATCAGGGACTACTATGTGAAAACCCACAAGTAAGATTGGAAGCCAAAAAACCCTAGGTATTCAATGGAACTTACACGCAGCCTACTGGCGCGAGTTCAGAGAAAGTGGGACGTATGAACTGGACCCTTAAATCAGCCATGGCAAAACTGTATCAGGAAACTAAATTGCCCTGACCAGATATACTACCCCTAGCTTTGTCCGAGTACGATGCACACCCCAGACAAAAACAGGAGTCTCCCCATTCAAGATCTTACATGGAATGTCCCTTACACTAGTCAAATTCAAGGGGTACCTGACAGAGCTAGGGAATTTAGAAATACAAAAACAACTATAAGGGCTAGGGAGAACTATTTGAGATACACAGATGGGTGACAGACAGGATACCCATTTCCCTAGGAATAACTATACACCCTCACAAACATGGGGATCAGGTTTGGATAAAAGATTGGAAACAGGAACCACTGAAACCTACCTGGAAGAGATCCTATTTAGTTGTGCCGACCATGCCCACGGCCCTCAAGTTTGCAGAATTAACTGCCTGGATCCACCATTCTTGAGTAAAGGCAGCCCATCTGTCATCTGACAACCACTTGAAGTGGAAAGTAACTGCTAACCAGAATAATCCTCTACAGATCACCCTTAAGAAAACAATGGATGATAAGCAGCCTGCAGCCAACACCTGAGACCTCTCTGTAACCAGAAGCTTGAGGAAATAACCAAGTGACTTAAATGAACTACAACAAATCATTCTCTCTCAAATTTCATTGTCATCTCCTACCTTTATCTTCTCTACTTGTTATACTCTTTACTGTAGGGCTTACCCAAGTTACTCCCTCAGATTGGCACCTTAGTCACAAACTCTTGTTAGCTTCTCTCTACTTATTAGTGTCAGGATGTATTATTCTCTTTGGATGTATATGATCTGAGTCGTGATTGATGTCCTTCTCTGCATGTTTGTTCTCTACCTTCTCCTACCCCAGGATGGAATCATTCCCTCCGATGCTGAATCAGCTTTGTCTCCTATCCCTGTTGTGAATATACCTGTTCCTAACATGCTCAAAAGGGATCTTCTCCTCTTACCAACCATCTACTTTTTCCACTTACCACCACCCCTCTTGGAGGAAGGTTCCAGAACGAGTTGCCAAATCTCTGGTGGTTTTACAGGATCGAGTAGACTCCTTAGTTGCTGTAGTCTTATAAAACAGGAGAGGCCCAGACCTGCTAACTGCTGAAAGAGGAGGACTGTGTCTCTTCTAAATGAGGAATGCTGCTTCCATGTTAACCAATCAAGGATAGTTAGAGACATGGCCCAACAACTAAGGGACCAGATCATTGAATGGAGGCAAGAATTAGCAGACTCATGGAACTTTTGGAGCAACATATGGAATTGGGCATCCTGGCTCCTCCTTCAGCTGGTCCTCTCCTAATGCTTTTCAAAGCCCTCCTGTTTGGTCCTTCTATTATTAATATGCTAACCAGGTTTGTTTCCTCTCACCTAGAAGCTATAAAATTCCAGATGATGCTCCTGTTGGACCATTCTAGCTGTTGCTACTGTCGTTTGGATGGTGAAGAACGCTAGCTGTCACACCCCGCCCTTTGACATCCCTGTCAAGCAGGAAGAAGCCGTAACGGCCTTTGCTCCTCTTCCCATGACAGCAAGGGGTTCCCCAGTCCCCACAAACTGATTTTCTCTAAGGCTGCTACAGTAGCTTGAGAATCAAGAGGGGGAAACGAGAAGGGAAGCCAGCAAGAGCAGATAAAGGAGGCCAGCCAGATGTCCAAGGCCAGGTACTGCCCTTGCATGCTTTTGGCTTCTGTAATCTTGCTTGCTTCTTGCATCAGCTGACTGCCCTTGTAGCACAACTGATAGTGCCCCACCTCTGTGCAGCCAATAGAATGTTTCCAAGTACCCAGAAGCAGCCGGGTATAAAAGAAGGCCAGCGCCAGGGCTCGGGGCTCAGGGCTGAGTCTTTGGGCCAGCACCAGTGAGAAATAAACAGTCTTTTCTGATTCCCTAGGTGCGTGTCACCTGTCTCTTCCTGGGTACTGACTATTTGCTGTAACAACCTGAGCCAAAAATCAAGAGTCAGATGCTTACCT
Source organism: Lynx canadensis (assembly GCF_007474595.2). Lineage (NCBI taxonomy): Eukaryota > Metazoa > Chordata > Mammalia > Carnivora > Felidae > Lynx > Lynx canadensis. Next base: position 131,475,254 of record NC_044307.1, on the reverse strand, counting down.
GACTGAGCCACCCAGGTGCTCCTAGAGTGATCTTTCTAAGCTAGTCACTTCTCCAATCAAAATGTACCAATGACTTCTCGTCTCACTCAGAATAAAATCCAAAGTCCTTATCATGACCTCTGAGGCTCTCCATAATTTAGCTTCTGATCCTTCCGACCTCATCTCCAATACGTTGCCCCTTACCTACTGCCCTTTATCCATATCAGCCTCTCTGATGTTCCTAGAACACACCAAGCCCCCTCCCACGTTAGGGCTTAAGTTAGCTCCTCCAGGTAGGCTCTTCTCCCAGAGAGCTGCATACATTCCTCCCACTTTCCACTTAGGTCTCTGCTCAAATGCCAGCTTCTCAGAGAGTCCTTCACTGCCCGTCCCAACGAAAACAGCATAATTCCAATATCCTGTGCCACCATTTCAACCTCTATCCTCCTTACATTGTTTTATAAGTCTATCCTCCTTACATTGTTTTATTCCATCTACCACATGAAGCATGGACTTGTTTATTGTCTTTCTTCCACTGAAAAATCTGTGAGGGCAGGAACCTCAGCCATTTTGCTCGCTGCTGTGTCATCAGCACATAAAACAGCTCCAGGCACCTAGGAAAACTCTGTGAATGTATTGCATCATGCATATATCACATGGATGAGAAAATCCCTGTCCTCACTTCAGAGGGAAGTCAAACTAAAGGTAACACATCAGTTGTAACACAGTCCTTGGGAGGTAGCTCTTGGAGTGGGTAGCATGTGTGATACTAGTCTCAGGACACTCTCTCTCTCTCTCTCTCCAATGCAGACAGTGGCAGTAAGTCTGCCAGCCTACCCAAGTGACAGCAGTAACTGTAATAACAACAATCGTAATAGCCAATATCACTGATTGAACACTCATTTTATGCCAGGCACTTTTCAAGTGCTTTGTTTTTGTTAACTTATTTTAATGGCCACAACAACCCTGTGAGAAAGGCCCTGTCATTTTACCTATTTACGATTAGGAAATTAAGTCACAAGTGGGCTAAGCAACTTGCCTGAAGTCACAAAACTACTTAGTTGCATAGCTGGGGTTTGAACTATTACAGGCTGGCTCACAAATCTAGATTATTAACCACATTGCCACTGGAGTGCAAATGTTCTTTATCATGACTTATGCTTTGAAACGTAGTTCTGATTCCTCTTAGTACACACACACACACATACACACACACGCATGCACACACACACAGAGTATATAATTAAAGCAAAATCTTCACAAAACAATACATGTGCTCTAATGGATTGTGATCAGCAACACAAAAAATACTGCAACAGACCCTGTTTGAAGACCTCTCCATTCCTCATTACAACTACTTCCACCTCTAATCCTGCATTCAAACAAGTCCCAGGGGTGAATTATACCTAAACCCCTATGGGCTCAGACAGAAGGGCCTATTTAGACATCTCAGACTGTAAGGAAAAGGACAAGTCTGGGAGGACCTGCCTAGAGAGAGGAGGAGGAAATATGGAAAAAAAAAAAAAAAAAGAAGAAAAAAAAAGAAAAACAAGGTAGAGAAATTAATTCATCAGCCTACACAATTTGCCTAAGGCCAGCCCCACCCTGCCAGCCGGAGAGGTTCTGTTCACTCTCGCAGAACCAGAAGTCAGCATGTTGTAATAGAAAGGTATTCTAGGGGCCATGGGGCTCAGTCTGTGAAGCGGCCGACTCTGGCTCAGGTCATGATCTCATGGTCCGTGAGTTTGAGCCCCACGTTGGGCTCTGTGCTGACAGCCTGGGGCCTGGAGCCTGCTTCTGTTTCTATGTCTCCCAATCTCTCTGCCCTCTCCCATTCGTACTCTGTCTCTCTCTCTCTGCCTTTCAAAAATGAATAAATGGTAAAAAAGAAAAAAAAGGTTACTTCTATTGTATTTTTGTTGTATTTTTTCTTTTTTTTTTTTAATTTTTTTTTCAACGTTTTTTATTTATTTTTGGGACAGAGAGAGACAGAGCATGAACGGGGGAGGGGCAGAGAGAGAGGAGACACAGAATCAGAAACAGGCTCCAGGCTCTGAGCCATCAGCCCAGAGCCCGACGCGGGGCTCGAACTCACGGACCGCGAGACCGTGACCTGGCTGAAGTCGGACGCTTTAACCGACTGCGCCACCCAGGCGCCCCTGTTGTATTTTTTCTAATAAGGTTTATTACCATCCTGCCGGCTCTATTTCAGCCCTGCCTCTTTCTGCCATTCAGAGGGCAATGTCTGTACAAACCCAGGTATCCTTCTGGGACAGGAAGTTCAGCTATTATTTTTAAAGTCAGTTATCTAATTGTGGTTTTATCCTGCTGTTCTTACTTAGCATGACTACTAGATCTTTCAAATATCTTAACTAATTGTCTTTTTAATCTCTCATATTTGTGCCTTAAAATAGTTTATAGATGAACACCTTTAAGATAACTAATAACAAGTGATGGACCCTGAAGAGAGTAACTTTTATAAAACCACCCTTGGTTTTCACTTGTGCCGTCATTGCGTTCTCTAACATAGTTTAAAAGTTCTTTTGGGGTGTTCCAGAAAAGAAAAGATTATTCTAGGGTATTTCTTTATTTTGAAATTACACTTTATTTGAATGGCAGCCATAAATAAAAATATTGGGATACACTAGCAGGCTTTATAACTCACCATCTTAAAGCCTAACGCCCAAAATCAAATATGGTTGAATCTACTTGGAAAAGTTTTATCTGGTTGTATTTATGGCTTTTGACCTATTTTTACCTAATTGCATTAAAGTGGTATAGGGCTTCCAGAGACCCCCGATCCTGATTCTAGGTACTATACACAAGTGTCTTTTGTGTTGTCTCATCTTTTTCTCTTTTCCTAACACTTCACCACCCACTTTTAAATTCTCAGGGGACTTCTGAAGAAAACTAGTCCAGCCTGATGCCCAACTCACAGCTTGCCTCGCAGTTATAAGCCCCAGTTATTAGCACCCTGGGAACCTAGTCCCTAATTGAATGTAATTTCCTCTGTGAATATGTAGAGTCCCTTGGAAAGTTTCTCTGGAAGCCCTAGAATTGGCTCTTAGATTATTCCTCTTCCAAAATAGATCTTAGAGCGCACCAGGAAAACTTTAAACATCTGGGTTGCACTCAATTGAGCAAAAAAAAAAAATGTGTGGTCTTAGAAAATAGCTTGTAACATTAGAAGATCAGAGTTCGTATCCCAGAGCTGCTGCTTATGAGCCATGTGAGCCACAGTAAGTTCTTTCTCCTCTAGAAAATGGAAGGCAAAAATACCTGCTTCACTACTGGGGCGGGTTTTAGCAATATCGCTGTCAGACACATGGCACATGCAGTACAATAGCTGATAGGGTGCAATACAGCCTGCTGGCTAAGAGCACAGGTTCTGGAGCAAGTCCCAGTTGAACACTCTGTCCACTGCTCAATGGTGGTGGAGACTTAAGTTATTTAACCTCCATTTCTTTGGCTGTAAAATGAAGATTAAAACAATACAAATATCTATGTCACAGAATCTTTGTTAGGAGGATTCAAAACATTTTTAAACATCCAAAACTTTTAAAACAAATTGTGTCACGTAGTAAATATTAAATAAATTCTTTAGCTATTAGATCCTAATAATTAATAATACATATCCCTTGATGTGCTGCAGGGATAACTTCCGGGATTTCAAAATATAGAATTATATATTTTTTTCTCCCCAAATAGGCATTAAAAAGGAAAACACTGAAGGAAAAATTCCTCTGCATCTTGTTTATGTGTTTGTTTCCTGAACATAAGGACATTAAAATCATTTAAGCTTATAGAATGTTAAAATATATATTAGGCTGAGGGAAATGCTGATGCTAAAATCATTTGCTTCCTTTATGTTGCTGGTTAAATAAAAGGAGCGTTTCCCTTGGCCGGTGAAATATGCTTCCTCAGAGAACTTAGGCAAGATTTATTACCCAAATGCCCCCGAATGTTGCCTCTGCATAAATCCAATGTATCCTAGGGGCATAAGTGACAGCAGAAAAAAAAAAAAATTTTAGCAAAAGCTGAACTTAACATGTGCTCTACCGGTGATGAATAATTTAACTAGTCTCCCAATTTTTGAGAAACACGAGAGGAAAAGTTTCTTTGTGGGTATGACAAGATGTAGTTACGCATGAGTGAAAGCCAAAAATATTTTCCCCTTTTGGCAATGATGGAAATGTCCTAGGTTAACTGGTTTAGAACAACCAAGGAAAAGTTTCTGGGTTTGTGTACTAATTGAGCTTTCTTCCATCTCTGTAGTATACATTTAGGACCTAACACAATATGTTGTCCTCTGGTATGTTGTTGAGGAGCAATAAATAGAAGAATCAAGTCAAGCCAAGAAGGAAAAACTAATCTCATTAAAAGCTGAGAAACTAATCTCATTAAAAGTATAATTTAAACTATTATCTTATGTGTTTTCAAATTACATGCTTAATGTTATCAGAGCGTTATTACCATAAGTTGAAATAATTAGAAGCAATGTTATAAGCCAATATGAGTTGTTTCACTGCTGTGTAGGTTTGACATTGCATTTGTTTAATACGATCTAGAGCCTGGGGAATGGATTGCATGATTCTGCTAGGTCCCTATCTGGCTTCAGCACCCACGGCTATTTTACAATGAACCAAGGTTAGAACACAAAGGAAGATCTTTATATGGATGTTGGCCACTGAACTATGGAGTACCAACTGTATCCTAAGCCCCACTTATCCTTAGAAATCTTTCCTTATTTCCTACTGGTGTTTCTACTCTGCTGTCAGAGAACCCTGCCACTTCATCAAGTAACTAGCAGAAGCTCTAGACCAGACCTTGTACACCTAATGGTATAGCCGATGCAAGGCTGAAACATTTGGGTAAGATGTTCCCTATTTCAGTCATAAAAAAAAAGAGAGAGAAAAAAAATTCCTAGAGAAACATAATTGGAGATACTTCTACTTAACAGATACCAATTGCTCTCTGGGGCTCACAGTAACTAACTCATCCTCTTTCTGGGTCGGTCTTCACATAGTAGGTACCATCACACCCTCCAAATCTCCCAGGAACATAGATCTAGACATTTATACTCTCTGTTTAGAACAAAGAGAACAAGACTCAGAAAGACAAAGATAATGTTCTCTCCCCTCTACCTAAGACTTAACCTTCAGAGCCTTCTTCTTCTTCTTCCTTTTTTTCATGTGAGAACTACCTCCTGCCCTTATAATGGACATCAGGAGTGACCATTCCCTTAAGACAGACAACAGTCTACAAAGGGGAATAAACTTTATCCTTATAACCTAAACTGAACAACCATATCTCAATACATCATAACTCCTGCACAAGAACAAGCACACCTATTTTATTTCATCCTTACGCTGCCCACTTTATTTGAATAACTGGCCTCTTCTAACTCTTCAATTTTACCTTCTAGATGGTAAAGGCTTCTCCACTTTGGAAGAACCGAAAAAGTTCAGTGATACTAGCCTGGGAAATGAATTTCAAAAGCAACTTGCCATCAGGTAAAACTTTGTGCCTGTTACAATTTGTTTGTTATTAAGTCACAGCATGTGTAGAACATTTAGGGTAAGTTAAAAAAAAATCAGTAGAAAAATAAACTTATTTTGCCAAGCACATGACAGCTTTGCATTCTGGGAGAATACTGGTGTTCTGGGTGGGAAATACCAAACTTTGACTTTGCTTGTCTCTTTAATGCTTATAAGTAGACCATATAATGCAATATTGAAGCACTAAAATATTCAAAGCCTCAGTATCTGTAATCTAGGTTCCTATAATATTCAGATCTTAAGGACAAGTTAAAATAATGTATATAGAAGTAAATTATTTATAACTTACAAATTATGGCATGGTATATTATTTTAATTTGTGGCATTTTTGAATTTTATTCTTATATTTCGCTATATATTACCCATCATTAAAATATTTAGGGGTTAAGCCCTAGCAGTTAGAGAAACATGACTCAGAGAGATACACTTAAGACTAGTTCATGAAACTTTGCACTTTATTTTTTTAGGCTAGGTAAGTTTCTACTCCAGGTCTTGGCTGGGATGAAATGAGATTACACTATAAATGCCATTATATGATTATTTATACTACAGGGGAAATTGGAGACAATTCATAAGAGAGAAAGAGAAAAAAGAAATTAAATTAATGTATAAAGTTTCTAGATGTACTTTATAATTGAGGTATATTATAAACTAAATTGTAGTTTGCCATTGTTCCTTGTTATGGTTTCTGATTCATTTACTTCTGGTTCATTTGCTTGTCATAAATTCTAGAGCCCCAGAGTTACTGCAAATGCATTGCTGAATTGCTTTTTGCCACAGTAACCTTTTATCTCACTGCTTAAGGCATATATTTTTATGATGCTGGTTTATCTGGGGGAAAACACCAAGTAATTCAGACATAATGCAGGCTCAATGGTAGCCAATGAACTTTGTAGAATTCAGACAACTCTGTACTCCTTTAGCCCCACTTCCTCCCTAAACCTACCATCTCTGCCTTCTTTTTACTGCCCTCACTCATCCTTCTGTATCACCAACACTTCCGTATTCATCCTTCTGTATCACAACACATCCTGATGCTCTTTGGAGACAATGAAACTTTATATAAAATATTCAGCCAGAGAGAGAATCCTTTCTTCCTTCCTTCACTCTTTCCTTCCCCCTTCCTTCCTTTCTTCTTTCCTTCTTTATGCAATAAATATGGAAAACAAACGCTGTGACAGATACTATGCTGTATCTAACGAGTACAGATATAACTGTGACCCAGTCTCTACCATAAAAGATTTTACAGTCTGAGGGAGAAGACTGACCTTCCAACCTATTATTACATCAAAGTGGGAAGATGTGTGAATACATTGCTGTGGGAGCAGACACAGGCCCATAGCTCTGCTTGGAGACAAGGGGGACTGTTTCCCAGGGTGTGGGACATTTGAGCCTGTAAGAGGTAGAGCTGAAAAGGTTGACAGGGGCAGGACCACGGGAGATCACCGGTAGCAAAGAGAGTGACATTCATCCCATGCACTGGAGGTGGGCAAACATGGCCCTCCAGCCAAATCACTGTCCTGCGAGCTATTTTTTACACAGTTCGGTTAGAACCCAGCCATACCCATTTGTTCAGTATTGTCTGAACAAATGTGACTGCTCTCATGCTACATTGCAAAGTTTGGTTGAGACGGAGACCATATGTCCCCCAAAGCCTAATTATTAGCTAGCTAGCCTTTTAAAGAAAAAGTTTGATGACCTCTGCAATAGAACAATGCTTTCAACTCTTTCTCCCCACATCATGGTGTACAAGGAACACGCTAATGCTGGAATAGCAAGTTAGATTAAACAGAGATACTGCCCCCAGTCAGAGGCAACCAGTCCAGGGCCTTGAGCTACTCAGATTCCTCTGCGAACTGTTTTGGAGGGATGGTCAGTATTTCAGCATGCTGGCACCTATTCTTAGCCATGGGTTGGGAAAAACTGACCTTTGGAAGGAGGAGTCGCTAGAGAATATTCTAAGCAAGAATTTACACATGTAATATTAAACCAGAAAAAAAAAGATATTGGAAAATTCAAAAGTAACTTCCTTAGGGAAACCAGAGGTTCAAGGGTTTATGGTTCTTACCAGCAAGATGAAATCCATGAAGTGAAAAAAGTGTTTATTTAACAATTTTTATCTACATGATATTTTACCAGGCTCCAGTGGAAAACAAAGACATAGGCCTGACATCACTGAACTTGAGTTAACTTGGTAGATCAGATTATTGTGGAGAAGAGAGGCGACTGGACACACAGGGTGATATCTGCAAAGGGACAAACTATGGCTGGGCCATCTTAGCCCGTGCTTCCCTTCTAGAACTGGAAAAAGAGGCAACCTGTTTACACAGGAGAAGAGAAGAGGTAGCTTCCAGCTTTGGCAGCCTTCTGTGACTTGATGTTCCTGATGGAGACAAAACCCAGAACTCTGAGAAATGCCAGGAGTTGCCTTCTCCTTACACACAATCAGAAAAGGGCATGACTTCATCACTAGTAGGCAAGGTTAACCATTGCCAGAAATTCTATCATTAGAGATTTTAGCTTTAAGAATCATTTATTAATTGTAAACACTCCTGGGGCTCCTGGGTGGCTCAGTTGGTTAAGCGTCTGACTCTTGATTTGGCTCAGGCCATGATCTCAGATTTGTGTGATCAAGCCCTGGATGGGGTTCTGCACTGACAGCACAGAGCCTGCTTGGAATTCTCTCTCTCCCTCTCTCTGCCCCTCCTCTCTCCCTCAAAACAAATAAATAAACTTAAAAAAAAAATGTAAACACTCCCAAACCCAGAAGTGGTTGAACCACTTTTATCTAATTCTTATTGAAGCTTCATTCACTCATGAAAGATTTATTGGGCATCTTCACTATTCCAGGTGATGTGCTAAACTCTGGGGACAGATAAATCCAGTGGCTCCAACTTAGTTGAGAAATAGCTAAATAAGCCTCTATAGGAATAAGACCCAGTATAGCTGCAAGAGACGTGTGTGTGTGTGTGTGTGTGTGTGTACACGCAAGCATGCCCACACATCTGCCTGCCCATGCCCCTGGGGGGGATGGTAAGGACTTTAGACAAGGGGCAGAAACAGGTGCAGAAAGCATGTGTTCCAGTGGCAACTTTCTGCCACTTCATACTTTTGCCTCAAGCTGTCCCTGTAACGTGACAAGAAGCAGTATCACTGTGTCTCACATGCCTGAATGACATATTTACATATTTCCTTGACTTTTGTTCTCTGCTGCTCACTTACTAATTTTCCATTTCAAAGATCTGCTTATTATGACAGCAACCCAGGAAAGCAACAGAAATGAGAAAGATTCTTATCAGAACCAAATGAAACACAAAGTCAGACTGGCATTTTGATCAATAGCAGCTGCACTCCTTGGTGACAAAATGGCCTTGGAAGTGCCATTCTGAATCTCGATGACCTTCGTCATTCCTTCCTCCCTTTATAGCTGCCCTGCTCCTGGTTTTCAGAAGATGAAAATGAACTGGCCAAAAACTGAGTTCTCAAAGGGTAATATTTCAGTAGCTTTTGAACAACCATTTCAGTGACTTCAAAAATAATGTATCCTAAAAGCCAGGGTGCACTTTACTTACAGGTCTTTCCAACTTTATTCATTTGCATTCTATCTTCATTGCCCTGAGACACATTAGATGCATTCTGATTCCCAGCCCATTTCTTTGTTGGGAGTAAATCTGGTGTCACATTCCTCGCAGGTGTGGACCATTAAGGCTAGATTGTTTTTGAGATTATTTACCTGATAAATGACTTCCATCATAGCCCAGCAATATAACCAATCCTTTATATAATTGCATGGTTAAAAAGGGAGCAATTTAAAGTCTTTGCCAGCATAGGTGATCATCCAGTTCAATGACTAAATTTATTCTATTAATAAGGCATAGAGTGAAGCTTGGAAATGTCTTCTGGTCTTGAACCTTAGAAGATATCATCATCACATCTGATTGATTTGATGTGGTGCCTTGTCCTATACTCAAAAGATAGAAAACTGTGGTGGTATTTACCTTTTTCTTGCAAATTGCTCTTGAGGTATTGCTACTCCCCAGGGCCACCTCAGGAAACACTTGTTTCTCTGAACTTGCTTTTATAACATTCAAGTCAATTCAGCCAACACACTTGGGGAATCTACTGCAGTATATGCGAGGTATTGGGCTAGGCAATAGGAACCCAGCAGTGTACAAAATGTTGCCAGTTCCTACTCTCAGGAAGTCTGGCAGGAAAGAATGGTAAGTCTGATGGCATTCCTATACATGCCTTACCAAATATTGTACTGTTTGTGCCCCACCCCCACACTCAGATCCTCTCTCCACCTTTCTCAATCTTCTGTAGTTCCAAAGGCTGACCTAAATGGGTACGGTGATTGTATGTATCCACTTGAGTTGACCCATTGTTTGTTCAGATACTAGATGTCTAGATGTTGCTGTGGAGATTTTTTTTAGAGATGATTAACATTTAGATTTGTAGACTTTGAGCAAAAGAGATTACCCTCTGTAATGTTGCTGGGCCTCATGCAGTCAGTTGAAGTCCTATGAGGAAAGACTGAGGTCTTCTGAGAAGGAAGAAATTCTACCTTCAGACTGCCTTCAGACTCCAAACTGCAGTGTCAACTCTTCCCTGGTCTGCAGCCTGCCAGGCTGCTCTATAGATTTTGGACTTGCAGCCTCTACAATCAATCATGTGAACAACTCTTTAAAATACATTTCTCTCTCCCTCCCCCTCCTTCTCTCTTCCCCTCTTCCCTCCTTCTTTCCCTCCCCACCTCCCTCTCTCTAGATATACAGTCTAACAAATACATTAATGGGCTCCTTATTCTCAGGCTTCAGATTTGATTCGGTCAATAAGAGTCATAGACAGGAGATCAGAGGCAAGAAGGAAAGTGAGGTGTTCATTCCCTGACTCCCTTCCTATAGGGCCACAGATTGGCAAGAACTATATCCTTCCTGCTTAAGGTTGTGGCTCCTGTCTGATGGGCCTTTCCTATCTTAATGTCCTAGGTCTTTGTCTGGGTCCTGGTATCCATTCTGTTCTTTTACCCCTTCAGGCCTAGGGGAAGTGATAGTTCCTACTGTTGTTTATTTGGGGTATTCACTATACCTTGTTAGGTAGTTCAATCCAATTCATATACATAAATAGTTATTTCACTTAAATTCTCTTAAATGTGTTAATTTGAGTGTACCAGCTATTTTCTACTGAGACTATGACTCTGATTCATAAATATTCAATAAAACATTCTCTCTTCTCCTATATAAAAAATAGTTTTTAGAACATATAGTATGCTGGGATCCAACGAGTGGATCACTATTTACTGGTGTCTATGAATTTTTAGGGATAAATTCTCTTTGGCGTGAATCTATTTATAACCAAAGAATTTTTCGCAAGAAGCTTTAGAGCTGGAAGGAAATTGACTAATTATCCAGTATAATCCTTATTCCACCCAATTGCCACATTGAGAAAATTAAGTGTAGAGAGATGAAAAACTGTACAAAATTACAGTCAATGTGAGAACTAAAACCCAGGTTAAACATAAAATTGTTAAGATAAATTCTGCCTTAAAATCCATGATTTCAAAAGACTTAGGCAAGGAGACTTATTCTGAAGTCTTCTTTTTTTAAGTTTATTTACTTATTTTGAAAGAGAGAGAGAGAGAAAGAGCAGGGGAGGGGCAGAGAGAGGAAGGCACATGATCCAAAGCAGGCTCTGTGCTGACAGCAGTGAGCTGATATGGGCTCAAACCCACCAATCGTGAGATCATGACCTGAGCTGAAATGAGATGCTCAACTGACTTCAGCCACCCAGGAGCCCCTTGAAGCCTTATTTAAAGTCATTCTGCAGATAAAAGTCTCACTGAAGAACTCCTGCTCATTAGATGAGCCAACATGGTATGTTACTCTGTTTTCTCTAGGTATTAAGTATTTAATCCCCAAAGTATTGGCAGCACATCCTCTTAGCAGAAGTTCGTATTTATCTGCACAAAGACCCATGACTCTGGCCAAATGCAGAGGTCTGTACCTGCTGTGAAAAGTACAATCAACAGATAACAACATCCATGCCTTGGGTGGCAGTCAGACTTGATGAGTCAAGAAAACTACACAACTATTTCCATCTGAGTAAAGGTCTGTGCCATTAATCTTGTTTATCAGTATCAGAAGCTAACCTAACATTTATAATGCCCTGTTTCCAATAATTTGGATAATCCTATCTATTATGAAAGGAATGTTTGTGCTCCACCCCTGATTCATATATTGAAATCTTAATGCCCCCCCCCCCCCACCTTCCATGCCAGGTGATGGCATTAGGACCTGGGGCCTTTGGAAGGAGACTATGGCTTGAGGGTGGAGGTCTCAAGAATGGGATTAGTGCCCTTTAATGGGCTGAAATTCCTTTGAGGGCAGAGTTCAAATCTACCAGTGCCTTGATCTTGGACTTGCCAGCCCCCAGAACTGTGAGAAATAAATGTTATTTAAGCCACCCAGGCTATGGTAGTTTTACTATATAGCAGTTTGAATGGATACCTATCTAAAATAAAAATTGTTTCTAAATATGGGTCTCACTATACCTATAATAGTTTACATTTGGGCAAATCTCCCTTGTCCATGTTTTCAGGAATTAGGAGTAATCACATATGAAACTTTAGCATAGTCAAGAACTGAAGTAGGCTTTTCTGGAGGCCTATGAAATTTTTGTCCAGAAGAACACAGTGCTACCCACACTTTATTCTCATAAGCCACCGAGCAGCTGACAGACATCCTGAAATACTCCTAACTCTCTTGCCTGGATCAAAACCACTGAAGGTAAAGCTGCTGTGCTATGCTGGCTAATCCCCTGAACCAGGCCACCCTCTCTTACTGTAAGAAGAGGTCTTTTCTGGCTTCCCACAGGCTTGAGGGAAAAAGAGTTCATTTAGATTTAGATAAGGTTGAGAATCCACCTGCGCCCCAAACGCCACAGGAGGCTCTCCCGGCCAAGGCTGAGGAGCCTACATTTCAGTGCCCTTAGGAAATGGGGTGGAAACTCCAGCCAAGCTGGTAATATTGTGCCTCTCCTTTCCTTTCTCCTCCAGGGCCCTGCCATTGCTGCCTCATACTGCTTCAGTGTACATTAAATACTTGTAATTCTATTTTCAGTTAAAATGTATTTTGTAAGCTCCAGTGTGTTTCCTCCCAGACACCAGTGTGGAGGTGAGTTTGTGATTTATCATCAGGTTAGCAGAAACAAGAGTTTCTGAAGTTGACCCTTTTAAGCACAGTGCTTTCATGTGTTTTCTGGGAAGAAATGCATCATCACTTAATATAGAGGAAATATCCATTACCCTTTGCTTCTTTATCCCCGGGCTGCACAGGAAATTTACCACTATAGAAACATGATACCTACATTGTGTGAAGCACAACACATGTTGCAAGAAGACAAGACCACACCTATGCAGTTTCAAATGCTCTAATCAGGAGGGAGGGAGGGAGGGAGGGAGGGAAGGAAGGAAGGAAGGAAGGAAGGAAGGAAGGAAGGAAGGAAGGAGGGAGGGAGGGAGGGAAGTGTTGGGGGGTGGAAAGAGGGAATGAAGGAGCTCATATTTTGATACAATGTCTTCATCTGACCTTTATAAAAATAAACGACTACTAGGATAGGGACAAGTCAATGTGATTGTCCTATTCCATCTTCTTGAAAGAGAAGGAGGCTAACATGCAGGGAGGTCTTGTTATATGCTGAATGCTTCATATATTATCTAATAAAAATATTGGCTTACATTTATTAAACAATTATGTCAGGTATTATGGAAAGCATTTTGCATACATTCTCTCATTTGATGCTTACAACACTCCAGGTACTATTTTTATGCCCATTTTAAGAGAAAAAAACTGAGGCTACCCTACAACTTGAGTAATGGTCTGAGCTGAAATTTGAATACCCAGCACTACAAAATCAATCATCTTTAATTTTTAAAACTACTCAGTGTCATAAGAATATGTAGTTCTGTTTTTAGAACAGAACTAAATAACAAAATAGAGATTGGATGTTTCATATATGTATATTCCACTACTCATTCTAAATCGAGCTTCTATTTAGTGGCGGGAACAAGATGTGAACCCAGTTCTGCACGATGCCCAAAGCCCAAGTTCTGTCTGCTGCACCACCTTACCTCTTGAATTCAGGCTGAAATTGACACGTTTATGTCATCTAAACAGCTCTAGATGGATGAAGCCTTGAATTGCAGTGTTCTCTGGCTAGCCATGCTCCTACCCCACTGGCTCCTACCCTCACCCGCATACAACAAGTCCTGCAAGAAGTTGAATTTTGCCCTCACCTACACAGTTCCCTCATTGCCAGTGTTCTCACTATCAGCTCCAAGAGCATAATGCCCAGGATCCAAGGAAGGAAAGTTCCCACAGGTGGTCAGCATTTTTGCCCTTTGGTAGAACTCCAGATGCATAGCAATCTTCACACTCTTCATGCATTCATTCCAGAGACATTTATTGCTATTCCAGTATAAACTGTGAAAGGTCCTAAGAAACAGAAAGGTGAATAATGTGGTAAGACTTCTTACCTACAAAAAACTCAATGTCCAGTGTAGAAATAGACGTGTCAAGCGAAGATGTGGGAGTAAATGTCCTAGGAGCTTTAAGTAAGTCTAGATGCTGTAAGTTAGACCTAGATGGAAATAGACTGAAACGAACTGCCTAACCTTTCTTAGTGGAGTCCCAGAGGAGTTAGCAACCGACCTGAATCTGGATGGAAAAATAGAAGTTTACCAGGCCTGAAAGCAGGTTCATCAGGCATAGGCCCCCTAGCATGTGCGAAAGCTAAGAAGCAAAGAGAGAGTAACAAATTCTGAAAACTACTCTAGTTCCATAACAGGGGGCAGGGTAAAAGGAGAATGTGAGGACCTTTTTCTGTAAAAGTTTTTGACCGTATTGTTTTTTCATTCTTTTTGATCACTGAGTAGTGTGGTGTGGTGTGTGTGTGTGCATGTGTGTACATCTTCTTTACTCATTCATCAGTTGATGGACATTTGGGCTCTTTCCTAATTTGGCTGTTGTTGATAGTGCTGATATAGACATTGGGATGCACATGCCCCTTCAAATCAGCATTTTTGTATCCTTTGGATAAATACCTAGTAGTGCAATTTCTGGGTCATAGGGTAGTTCCATTTTTAACTTTTTGAGGAACTTAGGTACTGTTTTGCAGAGTGGCTGCATCATCTTGCATTCCCCCAACAGTGCAAAAGAGTTCCCCTTTTTCCACATCCTCACCACAGAGTCAATGAAACTAAGAATCCAAACTCTTAGCTGCAGCTCTAGTAGACTGATGGATCACTAGCTCTGCTTGAGAGCCTGATGTTGGCTCTAGGAGATCGAGTTGCTGGATCTACTTTATCTCCCGCAGACCTAACCTCCATGCAATGGGACCAGATTTTCCATGGCCTCTCATCCTTCCTATTTGCCTGATCTCTGAGCCCAAGTACTCCTCCGCCACACAGCTTTACTGGCTAGGCTCTCCTTCCTCTCCCCTCCTCCCAGCAATGCTTGGAACTTAAAATAAAACCACCTCTGCCCACAGTGAATAATTACAATAATAATGGTATTTCTAAGAGCTTTTTGTCTCTTTCCCCGCTACTGTCCTGTGGAGGCCCCAGGGGATTGATAAACTTAGCAAATGCTACATGATGTGAAAACCAAATCGTATATCCCAAAGCTGCCTAATGAGGTTACTTTGGAAAAGAACACTACAGAAAACAGAAACCAAAATGCCAAGAGGCAGAGAAAGGAACGTTTCAGTAGTTGCGTTACTGGTACCCAAAGGCAAAATCCAGAAGGACAAGAGGTACTTAAGGTTATCAAAAATCATAATAGTTACTTAAGGCAGATCATCCCACAGGTGAGAATATGAATACAAATAGCCCGTTACAAATGCAGCACAACATTGAACTTTTTCTAAATATTTTCATAAATATCTTCTCAGTTGAGGCTCACAATAGTCCTGTAGAGAAGCATGCTCAAAGAAGCCAGGGCTCAAGTGGTAGAATAGTTGCCCACAGTCATGTAACTCATGAGTGCTAAAGCCTGGAGAGACACAGACCCTTTGCCTCATGATCAGCATTCACATGATGAATTGAGTTTCATTCCCCCCATCCCCTCAAAGGAGCTTCTATTACTTCACAAACATATGTTAGTGCTGATTCTGTCAATATTCTAAGTGTATAGAGATGTTGACTCACTTAACCCTGATAATAATTTTGGAGGCACAAAGAGACTCAGTAACTTCCCCAAGTTGCCACAGCTGAGCAAATAGCAGAGCTAGGATTTGAACCCACACAGTCTGATTCCAGAGGCAGCGCTTTTAACCATTGCATTATGCTGCTTCTCTGAGTCCCTCGATACACCCTGTTCATAATCATGTTTTTTAAACCAAGAAAATCTAATCTATCGTGTACTTTCTAAAGACTGATTGACTTTTTAGCGGTTACATCTTTGAAGTTCTTCAAAGTCAGTGCCTTTTAACGTCTTACACCAGAGGTCCTCAAAGCCTTTCCATGGGATGTGTGAGGTTAAACCATTTTTGTAATTTCAAAATATTAATTGCCCTTTTCACTCCCATTCTGTAGCCAAGGGTACAGTGGAGTTTTCCAGAGGTTACCTAATGAGTGATCCCGCAATGACTGAATGAAGAGGCAAATACGATAATATAACTCTCATCCATTAAGCTAGGCATTAAAGTAATTTGCAAACATGTAAGCCAATGCCACTCTTCTCTGTTTTATTTAGAAGAGAAAATATGAGAAACTAATTTTTCATAAGAAACTACATTAACATGTAATAGGTTTATTGCAATTTTCAAATAAATTTATTACAATTTTTTTGTTTTTAATTTCTAATAAGATACATATCAAAAGGCATCACTCACACAAACTAAAGTTATTTGGGGTCTTTAATGATGTAAAAATTCTGAATGGCTCCTGAGAACAAGAAGTGAGAACTCCTGTCCTATACTGTTTAAAATCTCTCATCATAGAACTTAGTAATGATGAGCTTTAGGAGAGAGTTCAAGAGAGCCTAAGTTTTCTAATATTTTTGCAAGTGACATCTTCAATGTCATATCCATGCCTACTATTAGTAAGTAAGGAAACCAAGGCCTAAGTTGATTAAGAGCTTGTACATTTAGTACAAAACTGGTTCGCAAACTCCTATTTTCATCATAAATTAAACTGCCTTCCTTTCAAAGTTTTGTTGAATAATAAACTGGAAGGCAGAATGGAAAATTAGAAAAGAATACCAGGTAAAATGAAGCGCATGAATAGTGTTAGGAGTTTTCAAAGTGCTTTCATGCTGACGTCCTCCAGCAAATCTCACAGTGTGATTGCCGGGCAGAGCAGATATCCTCATTTTCTTGTTGGTTTTTAATTTAATTTTTATTTTTGTGAAATCAATGTGTGCATTTAGCTTTAGAGTGAAATACCATAAGGCTTACAACTAAGACAGTGGTTCCCAGTCCCTGCTCCTACCCTTTATTTTTATTCTCTAGAAGCAACTAGTTTTGTCTCTTTGGGTTGTTTCTTCTTATATTTACCATCATGTTTCTAAACTATATGTTTATACTTCTGTTTCTTGGCTTCTTTGCTTTATACTCTGTTCTTTGACTTCCAACTATGAAAAATAGGGATTTAGCACTTGTTTGGCTCACCTATTTCTTTATAAAAATCTACTCCAAACATAAAAGCTTAAAACGACTATCAGTTATAATCACTTCTCACAGCTCTTTGATTCTGCTAGACTCAGGTGGGCTCGTCCAACTGTCTCATGGTCCTTCATGTGGCTGCAGTCAGATGGCAGCTGAGGCTGGAGTCATCTTGAAGATGACTTGTAGCAGACATATCTTCTACATTACATATCTAATTTTTGCTGCAATGGCTTAGATGACTGGAGGCTGCTCCTACTAAGACTTGTGGGCCTCTACGTGGTCTCTATCTCTCTACATGGTCTCTCTAGCATTGCAGTCTCAGAATAAGCAGACTTCTACGCAGCAGATAAAGGTGCTAAAGGCAGGAATTCCAAGAAAACCAGATGTAAGTTACATGACCTTTCCTGAGCCAGTTTCTGGCATCATCTACCTTCCCTTGACTGCATTCTGTTGGCAACAACTAGGTCATAAGGCCAGAGGGGAATTAGACTCCATTTCTAGATAGGAGATTGGCAAGATCAGAGCATGTGGATGGGAAGCACTGATAGGGACATCTTGGAAAAATAAATCTGCCACAGCACTATTGCAATCTGCCCATCCCTTCTCTATCTTCTCAATATTCAGTGTTTACACTGTTACATATTATTACCATGTGTTTTCCATGTTGAACCACACAGTATACTATGTCACTTTTTCTTTTACATAATTTTATTTTTCTAGAAGTTAATTAACTAATGATCATACCTTCTGCTTCTCCCCCTCCCCCTTTTTTTCTCTTAATTTCTGCTTTCCTATCACTATTTTTTTCCCAAATTTTCAACAGAACTGGGAAAATCACAATTCAGTATAGTCATTCATATCAGGGAATTTAACAGATCCATTTTTTTTCCCCTTTTTGAGATTACTCCTAAAGCTTGGTCCTTCTGATCCAATGTGTGCCAACATGGTCTTTCTCTCTCTCTCTCTCATGTTCCGTTGTCCTACACAGGGACTTCTGTTCATCATTAGCCTGTGTCCTGTCTCTTTGGTTGAAACCTCTGTTTATGGATGATATGTCTTCTTCTTGTTGACTATGTATTGCGTATTTCATTACCTTGACCAGAAAGACTTTGTGAGAGGTAAAAGTTTTTGAGACCTGCCTATATGAAAATGAGCTTTTATACATTTATACGAGGTTATCTGGATACAGAATTCCAAGTCAGAAAGAATTTTCCCTTGGTGTTCTTAATGTCATCGTTCCATTATCTTCTAGCTTCCAATATATTATTGAAAGTTCAGTGTCAATCTGATTTATAATCCTTTGTGTGAAACTACATTCCTCCTTTCTCCTCATCTGTGTTCAAAAGTTGCCTGTGGTGGAAGACTTTTCCTATTCATTGTGCTGGACGTTGCAATGTGAAATCATATCTGTACTGCTTCTTTGACAACCACTCCCAACCAACACCACATTTTACTTACAATTTATTTTTAAATTTTCTACTAATCAGGGGCTCCTGGGTGGTTCAGTCAGTTGAATGTCCAACTCTTGGTTTCGGCTCAGGTCATGATCTCATGGTTTGTGAGATCAAGTCCTGCATCAGGCTTTGCACAGAGAGCATGGTGCCTGCTTGGGATCTCTCTCTCCCTCTCACTCTGCCCCTCTCCCACTTGCACTGCTCTCTCTCTCAAAATAAATAAATAAAATTCCAAAAAATAAATAAATGAAATTTCTACTAATCAGATATTATGCCTTCTTGAATGCTCCTCTAACTTGTTCTTTCTCCTACTTTCCATCTCTCATATTTTAGCCCCACTTCTGGGAGACTTGATCAACTTTTGCTTTCATTCTTCTATGGATCTCTTTGAAATTATATCATAGTATTTTTTTTTCTAAGAGCCCTTTCTACCTTCCATTACTTTTTGACAGTGTCCTCTTCCCAATTAATGAACATATCTTCTCTGAAGAACATTATGTTTTTTTTTTTAATTTTTTTTTCAACGTTTTTATTTATTTTGGGACAGAGAGGAGACAGAGCATGAACGGGGGAGGGGCAGAGAGAGGGAGACACAGAATCGGAAACAGGCTCCAGGCTCTGAGCCATCAGCCCAGAGCCGACGCGGGGCTCGAACTCACGGACCACGAGATCGTGACCTGGCTGAAGTCGGACGCTTAACCGACTGCGCCACCCAGGCGCCCCATGTATTTATGTTTTTAAGTGACATTAGTTTCCTGGTGTTTTCTTATTTTTTTTTCTCTTTCTTTCATTTTAGTTTCATGTTGAAAGCTTTCCTGATATCTCCAGTACACTGGTCGTTCATTCATATTTGCGTGGGGCACTGCAAGCTTAATAACTCCTTCTCTGCTCCATGATTGTGAGGGAATCAGGATTTGGGCAGGGAAGTGCTACCCAAATGACATTTTTTTGTCTTTTTCTCTTGGATCATCAAGAAAAGCTGAAGTCATAACCTGGTTGGCAGCACTTTGGGAACAAAGTGGAGAAAAAAGGATGGGGTAGAGAGATTAACACCTATTTTACAGGCTTTATCTCATTCCTAGTTTTTTAAGCATTTACTCTTGCTCTTTAGTTTTCCAGGTGCTACAGGCTACTGTCTCTTTCATTTAGTTTGGAATCCTTTTTCCCCTTTGTTTTTATTTGTTTGGTTTTTATTTTGATTTATTTTTTTTAGATCAAATACATAGCTTGTTTTTTTATTGCAACTGGAAAAAAGTTTTAAGTTATGCCAGTTCACTGCACAGCAGTATTGTGTTGGTTGAATGGACAAGCCACTGATTTTCACCTGAGTGATACTTGATAAGCAATGATGATAGGTAGTCAACTATGAGAAAAACGTCTCTTTTGGAAAAGGGTGACTGTTGCTTTTGACTATGATAAATGCCACTCAGGAGGAGGTGGATGATAGAATATAAAAGGCTTTTGATGATACTAGTTTTAAGGGATGGAAAATACTGTGGTTACAAAGATTTTCCCAACCAAGACTAGCAACAATCCAGTGGCAGAGCTGTAGTTAGAGAACCAATTAACTTTTGGGCTCTAATTAATTATGTCTGATAATACAATGTGTTTATTCACTAAGCTGAAAGTAGTTGAGAAGTGAGGAAAAAAAGAAAGTTTCAATCAAGTATGGTTTTCTCCTCTGAATAGTGACTTTATTATGTTTTGAAAAATTGCTTTATTGAGGTATAATATACAATAAAGCCCACTAATTGCAATGTACCGCTCAATGAGCTTTTCATATATATATATATATATATATACACACACACACACACATACACATATATATGTATACATATATGTATATATGTATATATGTGTATATACATATGTATGTATGTGTGTGTGTGGTGTGTGTGTATATATTATATATATATATATATTATATATATATATATATATGCAATCACCATCAAGCTAGAGAACTTTCCCAGAACACCGGATTTTGTCATGTGTCCCTTCCCAGTCAATACCTCACTCAGAGGTAGTCACTATTCTGACTTCTAAATCTATAGCTAAGTTTTGCTTGTTCTTAAACTTCATAAAAATATAATCATACAGTGTTATACTCCTTTGTTTCTGGCTTCTTTCACTCTTATTAATTATATTTATGAAATTAATCTATGCCATCACGTGTATCTGAAGTTTCTTCTTCTTGATTTTTCTCCTTCTATTTGGTATTCTATTATGTGAATATTCCACCATGTATTATTTACCATTTTTATTGGTAGATATTTTTGTTATTATTTTCCAGCTGGGTTGTTATTAATAAAACTGCTCTGAACCTTGCTGCACATGTATTTTTGTGGGTGCATGCATTCATTCTCTTGGATATATATCGAGGAGTAGAATTGCTGGGTCAGAGGTAGGTATATGTTAAGTTAAAGTCAATGCTGCCAAGTCATTTTCAAAAGTGATTACCAGGTTCTTCACTCTCACCAGCAATGTGAGAGAGTTTCAGTTACTCCACTTCTTCTCCAATATCTTCAAAAATAGCTATCTATTCATATGTTCCAAATTATTCCATCAACTAATTTTGTTCCATCAAATTTAAATTAAGACCAGTTGACTGAAGTGTCCCAATTTGAATGATTTGTATAGGACAACTTTACATAAATGAACCATCTACTTTCTGATAGCTAAAGTCACTTTTAATGCTTCTTACGTGACTTTTTGTATTTTATCTGGGTTAGACATTTTATCTCCCTCTAAAACCATTTCAAGTCTACTGTTAATTCCCTGAAGTATCCTTGAACACTTTCAATTTATGCTTCTCACAGAAGAAACTTTTTGAGACTAAATCACAATCATCAAATCTGAATCACCATTTCCCAACAAGCTCCTTATTTACTTGGTTACCAAGTCAATATTTCATGTTGATTCAATACTTGAAAGAATATGGAAGAAATTGTGATATATGACCAAAGGAGAGATTGTAGCTCAGGTACAAAGAGTCCTGTAACATTTGATAAGATTGTTTAAATATTAAAGGGGAGTCATTTCTATAAAAAAGAATTCTGCAAAATGAAGATCTGTCCTATTATCTGAGAGGGATTATCGATTCCTATCCAAATTGACTTTTTATTTTCATTGCTCCTCTTCCCCACTTTATATGTAAAGCTGTAAACCTGAACTTAACTCCAATAAGAGTCTTATTCTTTCATTTTAAATTTAGGTGGGATGGGCCTCATGAAGAGGGAGCAGCTACTCGGATCAAACTGAAACTTCAAAGCATAATGTAGAAAAAACTACTGTTAAAGATGAACTGCTTGCTCTATCTTTTTAAAAAGCACATTTATTGGTATATTCAACATGACCAAAAAGGGTCACACAACTAATTCTTGTATGAATAACCGTAAATATTGAAAGGAAAATCTCATGGCAATATCAAAGTGTCACCGAGAAATGGGCTTGGTTGTATCTTCACAAGAGGTCAACTAACTCAAAGAAAAATACAACAAGACCCAGTCTGTAATCCTAGCTTTTAAATTTAGCAACTTGATTTTGTCAGCGCACAGAGAATAAATCCATCTCGTAGGACTAATTCATAATAAAGCAAGCTCACAAAAGACTTGTGCATAAACCAGAATTATAATATGTGAATTAAAAATGAGAAGCATAACTGTTTTAATGCCTGGAACACATCAGCATTTTCAGTGCATTTTCCCCCAGTAGACACAAATGATAATCGTGAAGCTGTCTCATGAGTGGGAGTGAGTTAAATGTTTCAATGGCATCAATGCATACACTTCCATGGGGAGAAGAGTGAAGGATACTTTGTCCAGGGCATCCCCTCTCTAGCTGAAAATAAAGAGCCTACTCTAGCTAGCGTAAGCAGAAGAACTATTTATTAAAGGGCATTAATTAGTTATTGAATCTTCAAAAGGCCAGAGGCTTAGGGACTACAAGCCAAGGGCAATACCAATCGCACCATGGGAAAGGATGACATCCTTGCTCCTGCCCCTGCTGGGCACAGACACTGCTGCCCACATTGCTAATGCTGAGCACAAGAACCTCTGCCACTGATTCCAGAGAAAACAATACAACTCCACTGCCTTTCACGCCAGAAAAATTGGAATCTGCTCAGCCATTTGCTTCCTCAAGTTACATTTTCTAATGCAAGGTTTCATGCATAAGCCGAGGTCCCATGACTGTCCCTTAACTACAAGAAAAGCTGGGAAAGTGAATTCTCTGTTTATACCTTGGGAAGATGGTAATCATAATATGAGAAGTTTCCCAAACATTGAAAGTCAGGTAGCCACAGTACGTGACAAGTGCTGTTGGAGAAGACATTGCCACTGTTTGGTTAATCCTCTGACTCTTTGTTTCTATGTATCCATACTGTGTATTTCATTCTCTTCTGGTAAGAACTATTTTTAACTCATTTTTATTTAAAAATTAACTAATGCTATTGCATAAAATTTGAAAAACACAATATAAGTGGCAATAAGAATCTAAAAAGTGCTGTCTGAATATAACTTTATTTCTTCTCCCTTCTGCCTATTTAGGTTAATCTCTGTGGCTGCTTCCCCCTCACTCCTCTGGTGAAATTTAAGGTTTTATGATATTTATTATCATTCTTTAAAATTTTTTTGAATGTTTATTTATTTTTGAGAGATAGAGAGGCAGAGTGCAAGTGGGAGACGGACAGAGAGAGGGAGAGACACACAATCTGAAGCAGGCTCCAGGCTCTGAGCTGTCAGCACAAAGTCTGATACAGGGCTCGAACCTGTGAAACACGAGATCATGACCTGAGCCACTGTCTGACACTTAACAACGGAGCTACCCAGGCACCCCTATTATCATTCTTAAATAGTAAAAATTGGGCCCTTGTCATGGTGAGTCACAATAATCACCTCACTTGCAGTAATTTAAGTACGTACGTCTGAATATAATCAAAATCTTAAGCTTTGTAAATATATAGAGATACCCTCCTCTGCTTATAGTAGTGATGGGAAAAGGCAGTTGATTTCTCTCTTTTGCTTCCAGCCCTCAAATCCTCTCTCTCCATTGGTTATCTAAGAAGTCTGGCACCTCTAAAATCAGAGAGGCAAAAGGTGAGAGAAGAGTCTGGAAAAGGCTGCCCTGTGATCCCAGTGGAATTGGTGATAGTTTCTTCCAGGTTTGGTGGGTGAGGAAAGCTGACCCTTTTTCTTCAGCGGTACTCTCATGGATTCCTTGGAGACCTCACTAGGATCATTAGAGTGTGCTTTTTATAATACAGGTAAGATGTTTTCCTTAAGCTGGCCACTAACCTTTCCTCTCCTACCTCTTGAGAATCCAGCAGTCTCCTCTTCCAGCTAGGTTCTCTAGACACTCTTCTAGCAGAAGATACAATCACTACCAATGCCCCCAGGGTAGCCCACAAAGCATCCTTGCCCCACCATTAGTGTTCATGAACCCAATTCTCAGTGCAACTTTGTCCCCATCCCACCCCTACTCTGTCATCTTGGGCCACAGCTTCTCATCTTTAGGTTCCTTCAACTTGTGTCCAACACTGGACAACTGTGACACACATGAGGCTTTTCAAGTGTCCTTTGTTAGTCTTCTATTCTGAAGTTTGGAGAAAATCACTCCTCTGCTGCAGGTGGAGATTATCTCTCCCCCATCAAATTCTCTGGCGTATTTCCAACATTCCAAGGTACTTCATCTTCAATATCTTAATAGCCAAAATGCAAGCTATCAACAGCCTGAATCAACCTGTACTTACATTTGGGGTCCTTTTATTAAAACTGAAGTGGAATCTCATTTTAATGTCCTTTTCATGAACAATCCTATCTATAGTACTACCATTGGAATAAACCACAGTCAGTTATTTCCTGTATTTCTTTCTAATCTCTTACTCTGTATAGCTGAATTTTTTAAATTGATACAAACTTCATTAGATGTGTATTTCCAGGTTTTTTAAATTAGCACTTTAACATTTTTATGTCATTACTTTCAAAAATATTATTTGAAAAAAAAGATTCGCAATAACTACACACTGGAAACAACTCAAATATCCCTCAATAGGATGGATTAACAAATTTTAAAATATTCATAAAATGAAACAGTATGCATCAGTGAAAATGAATAAACTATAATTACATTCAGCATCATAAAAAGCAGGCACAAAAGAGTGTGTAATGTGCAATTCCCTTTACATAAGTTAGAGAACAGACAAATTGTAATCAAAGTTGATAAAAATAAAATGGCAGCTACCATTGGGGAGTGATATTGAATAGGAGGTAATATGAGGAGACCTCTGATGTGCCAGAAATGCACTCTCAATCAGTATGGTAGTTACGGATGTATATGAAATTTATTAATTTTGGATTTAAGATTGGTGTACTTCCTATATGTTATAGTTCAATTTAAAAATTATAAATGATGAGCAGGAAAGTATGCTTTTAAATTTTTTTAAGTTTATTTACTTATTTTTGAGAGTGAGAGAGACAGCACAAGCAGGGAAGGGGCAGAGAGAGAGAAAGAGGGAGACACAGAATCCAAAGCAGGATCCAAACTCTGAGCTGTCAATGCAGAGCCCGACATGGGGCTTGAACTCATGAACCTGAGATCATGACCTGAGCGGAAGTCTAATGCTCAACCAACAAGCCACCCAGGCTCCTCAAGTATGTTTTAATTTTTAAGGTCTGGATGTCATTTCCTCATGACCTTGCTTCATTATTCCTCATTAAATGTTTAATGTTTGTTTTTCCACATTTTTTACTTTAATATGAGGAAAATAAGCCCTTGTGAATCTTTGGGTGCATATCTTATTCCATGGGGAACATTGTTAGAAGTGAAATTACTGGGTGACATATGATGAACATTTTTAACTAGCTTAAAGTATATTTTCTGCTCACCAGAATATTTGCACCAGTATGCATGCTCACGTCCAGTACATAGCTGTGTTTCTTTCATCACCTATCATCAGCTTTAAGAGTTACCATCTATCCTATCTTCATAAATATCCATTGACCAAAATGCATTTTTTGACCTTTAAAGGTGGGGGGGGGGAGGCTGGCCCCTCCGGAGGGGAGGCTATGACCACGGTCCCACGTAATATGGAGGAATGAACCCCTGTAGAACATTTAATAGGGTTCCTAGAAAAGGTTATCATCAACAGAGGGCTGCGAAATCAATTCAGGTGATGCTTTATTTTAACTTAATATTATATTGGGGTGAAAATCAAACAATTTTGTTGAAAAACCCTTCAAACTGATATTTATCTCAAGGTTCTGACACTTTCACTTGATGCTCTATAAAAAGATTCAATTAATGTGGGGCCTGTCAGGAAGAGACCCTCTTCTTATTTTTAAGACAAAAATAACAATTCCTAAAACACCTATCCTTACAGATAAATTCTTCCTGAAAACTTTAGAATCATTTGCTAAGTTTAAAAAAGCAAAGTTACAGAGAGGGAGGGAGGCAAACCATAAGTGACTCTTGGATACTGAAAACAAACTGAGGTTTGATGGGGGTGGGGATGAGGGGAAAGTAGGTGATGGGCATTGAGGAGGGCAATTGTTGAGATGAGCAGTGGGTGTTGTATGGAAGCCAATTTGACAATAATTATACTAAAATAAATGAAAATAAATAAAAAGCTTTTCAAATTTAAATTGTAGTAGTGTTATAATATTAATTTAAGAAGAATTTATACCTTTACAATTGTGACTCTTTCCATCTCGCTAAGAGGTACTCCCAATGTTCTTTTATAGTTTCCTTAAGCTTTTGTAATTTTCTTCATATAGGATCTACACATCTCTTTTTGTATTGGTTCATAATTAGTTAATGGGTTTGGGGTGCTCTTGTAAATGGGATTATTTTTTCCATTATGTTTGCTTACCAGTTGTTGCTGGTATAGAGATGTATTGATTTTTGTACATTGCTCTTGATGTAGGTGGCTTTGAACTGTCATTAATTTAGGATCTTTTCGTTGCCTTCACTTGGATTTCTAAGATGATTTTAGGTATATTGACACTGAAGGTGAGTCATTTTCTTGCTGTAATATGACTTGACCTCTGTTCCAAATCATTCCACGCTCATTTTTACAACAGTCTTGTTTCAGAGCTGGTTGGCCCTTGCTGTGCCCACCCCACATTCAATACACATGTGCATTTATCCATACACATAATCATGCCAAAACAATACCTAAGAGATTTATAATATGGCAGTGTCAGGAATATTCTCCATCCCTAGAGGGGCCAGCTTTAGGGTGGCCAGTGGTGATCCAGGAGCCTGACACTGTGAACAAGAGCCTAGTGTCTCCATCTCTGCACTCTGCCATTGTCTGTTTTACCCCAGCCCACCCATGACCCACCCTGAGACATCCACTCCATCCTCCAAGAGCTCCAAGTTTTCTTCCTGTGGAAGCCAAGGCCAAAAGCAAAGCAAATCAGAATAAACACAACGAGCGACAATAAAAGTCACAGTGTCAGTTCTGTACCTTACTTCTTTACATTATCCAAAGAAGAGAGAAAGAGAAGCTTCTTTCTTTCTTGTAGAAATTTCTCCTTAGTGGCTTCCCCAGTAAACGTCTCACATTGAGTTCTGTCCACTGGTATTACATGGACTATCCCTGATCCAGTCACTTGACTGAAGGAAAAAGCCACATTGATAGATTCAAGACAGTCAAGACCCATTGCTGGAGATGGCAGGGAGGTCAAAACCACACCCTCGATGGCTGAGAATGAGGTGGTGACCAAAAGAAATTTAGGAGGGGGCAGTGAATGCTAGACAGCAAAACAACAGATCTTCACCTCAGACAGTAGGTGCTAGCTAGAGTTTCGTTTGGTTCCTATCCCCTAAAAACGGATATTACCCAGTCCATGCTGCCTTAAGGCAGAGTCTCTTGCAAGAATTTAAGTCCCCAAATTACTGCTCAACCAGTATTAATTATGATGTGCTTATTACTCCAATTCCTGTCTCCTTTCTTTCAAGGAACTGAAGGCAGAAAGCTTCATAACAATGAAGCCTTTGAATTTTCTCTACATTGAATTCTCTGATTGAAGTACTATCCATAGTATGCTATAGTTCTCAAAGAACCACCTCAATGCAAAGCCATTTCCTACTACTGAAAACCCACCTCCCAAATAGAATCACCCTCTCCTACTCCCATAGGAATGCCTCTCATTATAAAGAATACATTGCTTTTTACATAAGAATGCCAGCTTTCTCATACTCGTACTCAATTTCTATCTTTACGCTGAAAGATGCCACCAATTCTTTCCAGATACTACTATTCCCAGATACTACACAGCATGCCACTCTTCCGGACTCCGGCATCTTGCGTTTAGATATAATCCTTTCCCGCCAGGTTGTGCAGCTGCTTCTGAACAGATCTTATCTCGGGATCCATATCTGATCTGTCTGTGTAGCTTCCATAATGCTTTGACAATGTCATAAACATTCTAGGTACCCAATAAATATTTGTAATGACTTGAGAATTTTATCCCCTTGGAAGAATGATATACCCCTTGAAGAGGAGCAAAGCAAGCTGAGACCTTATATGTTATTCCACAGACTATACCCTCTATTAGTCGTTTCTTAGATTTTTAATATGCAACTTCATAAAACCACATGTGTCTTTAAATATGTTTTCCTGTTCATTACTTGTAAAGAAAAAAATTTATACTTATGTCATTAAAACTCAGTGCAACATTATTAACAACATGAGGTGCATATAAAGTCTTAAATTACATTTAAAATACAGCATCATGGGGTGCCTGTGTGGCTCAGTCAGTTAAATGCCTGACTCTTGGTTTCTGCTCAGGTCATGATCTCACAGTTCATGAGTTTGAGCCCCATGTCAGACTCTGTTGGCAGCATGGAGCCTGCTTGGAATTCTCTCTCCCTCTCCCTCTCTCTCTGCCACTCCCCCACTCATGCTGTCTCTGTCTCTCTCAAAATAAATAAATAAACTTAATACAAATAAAATAAATAAAATAAAATAAAATAAAATAAATAAAATAAAACAAAACAAAACACAGTACCACATGGAATTTATGTGATGCTGTTGCTAAGAGTAGATCCTAAGAAAGGACCATGGAACAAGGAGTCATGCAGATGAGATAATGAACATGCTAGAATATAGTAGTGATATGACAAAGAATCCTGGTTAAAAAGGTTTCTTCTTTTCTTTCTTTATTTTTTTAAGTAGACTTCACACCCAGTGTGGAGCCCAGTGCAGGGCTTGCACTCATAACCCTGAGATCAAGACCTGAGCTGAGATCAAGAGTCAGATGCTGAACTGACTGAGCCACCCAGGTTCTCCTTTTCTTCTTTTTAAATAAGCAAAACTGTCTACTTGTTTTAAAGTGTTTTTGCAATCCTAAAGCCTCCATCAACTCCCGGAAGATTGTTCACAGTCTCCTGTTCAGCCTTTAGAGCAGCCTCAGAAATGTGATGCCTCTTTATCAGTTCCTCTGAGTCTGCTATTTACCTAAAATTGCCCTTTTGTGTTCCACATTCCCTCATTGTGTCATTTCCTCATGACCCTTGCTTCATTTATTCCTCGTTAAATGTTTAATGTTCATTCTTCCACATTTTTTCTTTAATATGTCTGTGTTCAGCACAAGTGTACCTACCATCTGTCCCCATACATCACTTTATAATATGAAATGGTTAAACTTCTAACTTCTTAACATAGTAGTTACTTATAACTAGATATTTTACTGGGGGTTTAACTACATTTTAGGAAATTTGTTGGTTGGTTTGTGTTGACATGCAATAGATTATAATCATTCTTTAAAATAATGAGCAATAGGATTTGGTTAGCATTTGCATGCAAAATGTCTGATTTCTCAGGAATAAATTCTTGTAATTATCATTTCAGCATGTTAGATGGGACAAAACCATTTTTAAGTCTTTTTGAAGTTCTCACTGCACTCAAAGACAGGGCTAAGCGATATGGAGAAGTCCAAGTGATTATTATGTGGTTCCCCCACTCTCAAACAACCCCAGAATAGTAGGGGAGATAAACATTCATTCAGCAAACCACAATACAGGTCTAATAACACAGGTGGTAAGGGATAAAATTGGAGCAGAAACAAAGCTTTTTATGACCAGAGGGGTGCAATAATTCTGTTTGGAACCGAAGGTAGGGGTTTGATGATGAAGCCTAAAATTACCAAGTTAAAAAAGAAAGTTTGCAAGCATTAGCAAATGTGTTTGTGTGTGTCAATCACAGAATCAGAGCTTTAAAGAGAACTACAAATATGTCAAATTCTCACCCCAGTGGTAGTGACGATGAGGTGCAATTTTGCATTGTTGGTGAAAAGCAAAGCCTGTTAGGAAACAAATAGGGTGAGTATGAATATGAATGAGACATCTACTTCCTAAGCAAATAAAGTGCTTGGATTATTTTAAAATTATACATTAGTCATATGATCTGGATCAAGAACCTAACTTCTGTTGGCTTCATTTCCTCACCTGCAAACTGGGGCTTGAATTAAATGATTTCTCAATGTCTCATAAGGTCAAAAATGCTATGATAATATTATTTGCATACAATTCAGCAAATTTTTTTGAGCGTCTGCCACGTATACAATGCTATGTGCCCTGGAAAATGAAACTAACATAATGCACAGCCTCTGACCTCAATAAGCTTATAATCTTTATGGAGAAGTCCATCAGTGTCAGGCTGTACGTGCCTAAGTGCCAAAATGCAGGGTCCAAATAATAAGTAGTTTGGGAATTGAGAGAACAGAGGGTCCAGGAGCCAAAGAAATATCCTGGAAACAAAAATCTTAAAATACGCCTCAAAGGATGCTCAGGTAGGAAATAAGAGGGAAAAGGCACCCAACACCTCCATCCACCTCCTACTCCTGACCCAAAGCAGCCCCAAAGGGAGTGTACAGGAATCATTACAGCTCCAGATCATTGTTTGAAAAATACTACCCTATCAGTTCAGCAGTTCACCACTAAATGTAAATATCTATGCATTACAGAGGTTAGTAAGGACTGGCTTCTGGAATACATTAACTCACATTTTGTTATTTCTGTGGGTGTTGTTCTTAGTTTTATGTGGTCATCAATTCAAAATTTGAAAATAAATCTACAGTCAGAGCAGTAGCAGTAATGGTAAAAAACCTTAATACCTTATTCTCAGTGCTTATTATTAATGACAATAGTGTCTGTCCAATGATTCATATACCTTCCTCCCTCAGTGCTCATGGTTGCAATTAGCTCATTGTCACAGGCATTGTCACTGGGCATAGTATTCTGTGAAGTGTAATGGTCTTCTGATTATTATATTGTGGTGTCTGAATAATGTACTCCACCATTTCATGGACTGTCCTTTGTGAGAATATGTTACTATCACTTTGATTAGATTTCTTAGGAAACAAGAATGAAGTTTTAATATCAGAAATGTTTTTAGTTCAACACAGTGACTCATTCATAAACAATAATCATACATGTTCATTGTAAATGGTAAGTTGAGAAAACTGGGAAAAATATATAATTACCTACAAAAAATATTTTTTTATAAATGTGCATTTTAAAACATTCACCAAAAATGAAACCAAATTATGCAAAGGTTCTGTAGGCTTTATTCACAGTGACATAGATCATCTATTTTATAACACACATACCCAATGCTGTATTTCTTTTACTCACTGTCCACATGGTCGGACCCTTTGTCCCCACTCCCCATGTGTTCTGTGCGCTTTTGACTGATTACTTCCTATCAGTTCTGTCTTTTCCTCTAACTTTGTAAATCGCCATCATTATAAACACCTCTGGAGATCGTAAAATAAGGTAGGTTTTTTACCAATTGAAAAGGGGCCTGGGAGCACTCACTAGTTCATATAAATATACTACTAGGTACTGTGTAGATCTAGTGGAGCTGATCAAATTCTACCCTGAGGAAATCACCATGAGGACAGGTCTGGCTAGTGGCTGGATCACACTAAATACTATGACAGAGTCCGTTCAAGCTCTAAATGTATTTCAAGACTCGATCCTAATTTTCAATTTCTGAACCACAAATCCACCTTAGAAAAGTTAAGTGGAAACTGAAGACCAATATTTCAAAGGCAGAGATATTTAAAACCCCCCATACATCAAGTCTTTAACCTAATCCTTGGTCATCATATCTAAGGAATCTGTGTCTCATAATTTCCAATTTTATAGAAAGCACCAAAACCCCTTTCTCTGGATAAAAGGGAAAATCTTGAGGATCATAAAGAAACTTGGGAACATGGTGCCATTTATCTGAATTGTAGAAGCATTGTCAATTAATGTATAGCTTTACTGAGATGTAAGGTGGAGGGATGCCTAAAAAAAATGAGAATCATGTACTTTTATACATTAAAAAGGCCAGGTTTTTTATTTCATAAAAAGTGTGACAAACATTTGTTAAATGGAGGAATACACATTTCTTACATAAACTAGACTTGGTAGACTATTGAAAGAAAAAAATAATTCTCATGGTCATCATAATGTTTGTGTCAAAAACTTCAGGAGCAAATGAGACCACAGATCTGTTATTGGGCAGAGGTAGAACAAGAGTTAAAGAAACTTCCATCACCTCAACCCCGTATTCCCTCATATAAGAAGACTACCTTCAGGTATAAGACAGGACTTGTTAGAGCAGGTGAAGCTCCCTGACATCCAGCCAAGATACCCCAGGAATGGACTAAAAAGGCACATAGGACTGAGCAAGGTCTTGGATCAGTT
The DNA here is from genome assembly GCF_007474595.2 of Lynx canadensis. Classification (NCBI taxonomy): domain Eukaryota; kingdom Metazoa; phylum Chordata; class Mammalia; order Carnivora; family Felidae; genus Lynx; species Lynx canadensis. The sequence continues at coordinate 131,442,895 of NC_044307.1, read as the reverse complement.
CTGTGTGTCCAGAGGGAGAATGTGGAGACACTGAGTAGCAGACAGTTAAAGAGAGTTGTATGGGGAGGGTTACAATATAATAAGAATTGTCAACAAGGAACCTCACATTATGGAAGGAAGGAACATTTAACTGAGCCACTTTCTGAAGGAAGGCTTACCAAGGGAGCCCTTAGTTATACCAGAACTTACTTCCAAATACTCTCTGGTCTGGTTCCAGACACTTATGAAGAAAGAGTGAAAGAGCAGTTAAAAGTCCCTTTGAAGACTAGTGTGTATTCAGTTGAGGAAAATGGGCAAGGAGGTAACTCTCTGCTTCACCGACATCTGGAGGACATTGGCCAACTCCAAGAAGTGTGACAACCTATATTCATCTACATAGTCCGGAGGAGTTTCTGCCTGACTCTTCAACCCTAGGAACCATCCATCAGGCTCAAGAGCCCTCATGTAGAGCACAAATTTCAGTCTATTTGGGAGTATTTAAGCAAATCTTAAAACAATCATGTCTTAAGATGTTTTGGAATAAATTCACATGTGATAGAAGTTTGAACTGGATAACTGCTTTGTTTGAGCAGTTGTTATAGGATAACTGTCCTATAATCTTATTGGATAAATTCAGAGTTCTTTTCAGGAGCTCTCTCATTTTGTGTAGGCATGAAGAAGGAGAAATTATGGGAGGATAGGGCTGAGGGAGGAGGGCACAGACCACATCTGAGTACTTTAGCCTTAAAAATCCCAATGTTCCAGTGCTTACTTCGGCAGCACATATACTAAAATTGGAATGATACAGGGAAGATTAGCATGGCCTCTGCACAAGGATGACACACACATTCGTGAAGGCTTTCATGTTTTTGTTCATATTTATTTTTTAAAAAACCCTCAAAAAAGTCCCAATGTTCCAAAGTCTATAAAAAAATAAGCTTTTGCCCTTCTCTAGGTAAGATGGTACTCTTACCTAGAAGGATAAAAAGACAGCCAGGAAAGTTCCACTGAGACTTTATTTCCTATCAAATGTAAAACCAATTAATATCCAAAATTAACTTCCACTGCTTCCCTCTGCCTGAAGATTGGATTCTTTAACTGTCAAACCATCTTGAGCCCACCCATATAGGGAATTTTCCAATGAACTTCTTGACACCAGGGATAGTAACACTGCCAGAAACATTTTCTAAGGCCAACACATCCTTTCCAAACTGGCTTGCATGGCTTGGAGGGGGTGGTGATGTGTTTTTTCTTCCCCCCATGCCTCCCTTGTCTAAGGTCCTGGACATTGATGAGTCAGTTAAAAAAAAAAAAAAAAAAAAAAAAGGAAAAGGTCTTATTCATCTAGTTCCATAAAAGAGGACACTTCAAAACAAATGAAACAAGAATATCAGAAGAAAGACTAGAAACAAGAAAAAAAAAAGAATAAATCAAAAAGGGGGAACATCACAAAAAGAGGAAAAAAAGAAAAGAAAAAGGAAAAGCATTCTTCCACTGCTAATACTTCTGAGATCTTGAAAAACTAATGGAACCTTAGGCTTAAGCCATTAAATTTTAAATTTTGGTTTTGAATATTATTTGACTTTCCTTGCAATTTTCTGTATAATTATGCTTTGCGGAACACCTTTGTGGCTCAGTGGGTTAAGTGTCCGACTCTTGGTTTCAGCTTAGGTCATGATTTCACAGTTGTGAGATGGAGCCCCCATGTTGGGCTCTGCACTGACAGCTCAGAGTCTTCTTGGGATTTTCTCTCCCTCTCTCTCTGCCTTCCCTACTCACGCTTTCTTTCTCTCTCAAAATAAATAAATAAACATTTTTAAAAAGTATGCTTTTCAATAAATCATAGCCTTTTACATATAGAATGAATGAATGAATGTGTAGAATGCCACGTCTGGGTGCTGGTAAGTTTCAAAATAATGAAAAACAATAAAGAATGGAATTTGTCTAAAAGGTAAATAGCACTGTCAGCCAGCTTCCTGGGGGTCACTATCATCTAGCATTAATGAATTAAACACAAGTTTTTACACTGAAGTCTCCATGCAATTTTCCTATGCTGCCTCCCTTTAGTGTCATGGTTAAGAATTTGATAGAATCCTCAACCTATCTAGAGAAAAAAAAGAACAAATGCACAAGTAACCAATACTTCAGAGGGTTTCTGGGCTCCCTGAAGCCTATACACTTATTCCCTAAGGTTCATGGACATTTAGTTACTAACACCTATGCAACCATATTGCTTCTGGAGATGCTTACACCTTTAAGGTTTCTGCAACTGGTGACATGAATAATTATTAGCTCTGACTCATTCAAAAAGCCTCAGTCACTTACCTTGGTACAAATGTGTCTGTGAGATGAGGAGATGACATTCTCCTAGGGAATGGAGAGAAATCACCCTTAACGCCACTAACCAGACTTTAAGTATTACATATAGTATCACAATAGATTGAGTGACAGAACTGCAAAAGGATGCATGTCACAGATACTAGAGAATATATTCCAATAAAGTCTATTTCCAAATTATGGACAGAGAGTTTCCATATACCTGACATCATTGGAATTCTCAAGAATTACAAATATTTGTCATACTTTACACACTGTAAATCTGTGTTCATTACATAGCCAAGATAAAGTCTTAAAGTTTTTTACTTTACCACCACATCTCATCTTATAGTAAAAACATGCTTCTCCGCCCCCATGACAGGGTTTTAACTATAATTATGTATTATATTGACACTAAGCAATTAAGTCAATAACATAATACCCTAAGACACCAAGAGCAAGGGTACACACCATCGATAGGAAAAACAACAATAGGTAGTTAAGACCAGAAAAAAACATCAGAGACAGAGAAACATGGGATTCTAGCCCTTTGGACCCTAGAAAACTACAGAAAGTAAGATATGAAGCAAGATTTAATATCTAGGCTTACATAAACTAAAAGAAACGTTGTCTAAAAAGAGAGAGCATGGATTTATTCCAAAGCCAGGAAGCTATGGTATATATAAGGAAAACACCAGCTAAATCCCCCAAACAAACTCAAAATCATTATAAAACACTTGGAAGAATTTTTTGGAAGAATCAATTTAACTTGTACTTTAAGGTGAAGTTTAGAATTGAAGAAAAGCTGACAACCAAAATTGTTTCTGCATGTTGGTATCAGATTCCATATTTCTCTAATGAAGAAAACCATCTGGCTTTCTTTACTTATGTATGCAGTCTTTTCTGATGTGGCACGATTTACTTCTGCTTAACTTTATAATATTCTTTTCTCCCTTTACAGCTTTCTTTTCAAGAATGCCTTAGAGAACAACATTCTCTAGAATATTGCTGAATTGCATGACTTCTGAGGTTCTCAGGGAAACATTTTGTTGTTCTTGCTTTGAGAAGATCTTTGAGGAGAACTATTAGCATAGTACATTAAAAACAATAAATATTTATTGACCCAAGTGAGTAGGAAGCCAGTCTGGATTTTTCCTAATGTTTTATATGAGCATCTATGGCTCTAACATCTGGGCTTGTGGAGCTTACAAGTCAGCTGTCAGAACAAAACATATGAGATTTTGGGCAATAGCTGATCATTGTCAAGTAAGTGGTACATATAAGTGTGCAGAGAAAGCAGGAGATCACATAGAGTTAAGTGCTCATGAAAAGTTTCAAGGACCATGTAGAAATTTGCTGCTTTATGCATGGATATCTGAACAAGATGGAGCTAGATGAAATATACTGGTTATGATAATGACAGAGACCTTCAACCTTGTTTCTTACTCATCTCCCTAGCCAAACCAACTCACACTCTTGGTGGCAGTTCTATGCATCCACCCAGAGACCCAAATTCTAATCAAATTTTGGGAATTGAGAAATAAAATTTAGATTAAAAGCTATCTTACATTTCCTCACTCACTTGGTATAATAAGTATAATACGAGGAAAAATAAAAAGGCAGTGGGAAAATTTGTGAAGTATGTATTTATTTAATTGTAATCCATTAGTCATTTTCTCCTTCTCAGGTGATGCTAACTAACTCTGGTGATACAAGATTGTAGTGACTTAGGATTTTTGCTTACAAGTTCAATAAATTTGTGACTCATTAGCATGCTCTCTTACTACTAGTGTACTAATACTTTGAGACTCAATGAAAACATAATGGTTTCACCACTTGCTTTATGATAATGATGTTAGCGTTTTAATGCCAGTTTTTCTCACACAACTGTAGACTATCTAATAAAGGAGTAAATAAATAGACATGGCTTTGGATAGAGGAGTTTTCAGAAAACCCAACAATATCCATGAAGACTTAAAGAAGATGGGGAAATAAATACACATTTTCTGTGCTCTGCTACTGCCTTTTAGAGTTTAATTTCAGTCTGGTGATTTTTGGTTTTGACCCAGATTGAAAATAGCTAATCTACTGATTTGGAGAAAATGGATTCAGGCGACTCAGCAAGTCAGAAAGATATATGTAGTTTCCATGTACTGGCTGTATATTCTGGTTAATTTCTAATAGGAAAGTGTTCAGAAAACAAACTTAGTTAAAAGACCATGTGACTATGTAATTAAAATGTTTGGCCCAGAGAGGTGTTTTACCAATCATCAAGTAAAATCTACCATGTTTCAAAGGAATGCATGGATAAACTAGAAGCAAGAGTGCAAAGTAAAACTCTAACTCGTGCTTCCTGCTCCACTTCTTTCCTGGCTTCCCATGTTCTACCATCTGAGCAGTGTCAACCTCAGCTAACCCTATAAACTATAAACTGCCTGCAGCTGAGGCAACAAGTTTCCAGGTTCCTGGAATCCATAGGCACTGAACTCTACAATCTCCATTCTTAAAACCTGAGGCAGACTAGTTCTTTTCTCCAAACCACATCAGTCTGGGAAAAGAAAACCAAATAACCCCAGTGGCTGACATCCCATGTCAATGGGGTTCACAGGATACTATTTTCAGGTGGTTAGGGTTTAGGGCAACTCCAGGGTAGGGGTGGGGTGGTGGGAACTTCCAACAAGTTCCCAGGTGATGGTATCACTGGTGGAGGTAGTCCTCACTGTGAAAACCACTGGTCTGTCAATAAACGCCTTTCTTTCCGTCATGGCTGCCTGCCTGGCCATTTCTAGGCATCCTGAATTCAAGCACAACACTACTGCACCCTGTCCACAAGAACAGACTTTTGCACGGTGGCACGTCTAAAACATTTTTCCATATTTATTTTGATAATGGTACAATATTATTCTTCAAATATCACTGATATTTTTCTCTATGATGCTTAATTTTTGAAATTAGAAGTGGCAAACTCATCAGATTCTAATTATAAACTTATCCTTACTAAATAATGCTAGTATGATTTTACTCTTGTTCTCTCTGCCCCTCACCCCCAAACTTGCCTTTCTGTAAAGTGTCTCAGTGGGAAGAATGAAGTACCTTTTCCATTCTCATGAACTTCTCCTTGATCCAAAGACATCTGAATGAAAGAAAAACAAAGTGAGTGGTAATTCTGTCCTACCTCTACTTCACCTGTAGGCCAACAGTTCATATGGAATTGGAGTATTCTTAATAGGGTGCTGTCTCACTAAGACAAATTTCAATTCATTCCCATTCTGTGCATCTAAAACATTTGCTCAGATTCTGAATCTTTATATTAATTCAAAAAACATATATAAAAGCTGCTTGGAAAGCTTAAGGTACTATATAATTGTTCTATGAAGATTCTTGGTTGCAAAGAGAGTAACCGCCTCAAGGTAACTCAGAGCAGTTTGTTTGTTTGTACATATTTGAAGATTCAGGAGAAGTAGGTCTCTGATTCAGAGGAATGTCAGGAAGGTACGCTGGGCTTTAATGAACTAGAGCTGGGAAGTAGAAAGTAGGCAGGTCAGGGACTCTCTTCAATTCTCTCTCTCTCTCTCTCTCTCTCTCTCTGTCTCCATAAATGATGCATTTCTCCCTCCATTTATCCTCTAACCTTGCCCCCTACTCCAACCAAACACACACTCTACACAACCTACCCCCTTGGCTCCACATAGCTTAATTGTCCCAGTTTTTCAAAATCCAAACTTTACAGGAGAAAAGAAATATGGCTCCAGTAATTTCAGCCATCCACCCCCAGTCTAGATTTTCTTTCCCAGCTGTGTGGATTGCCACTCCTAGCAAAAATGTTAGGGTAGGCCAGTGTTGCACAGACAGTGGGAGCAACACCAATGGAGGACAGAAAGCTGATTGTGCAGAGAGAGAAATCAAACTTCATTCAAGGCTACCAGCAGCCTGCCAGCTCATGGTAACAGTCCAGAGTTGATCCAAGTTGGGGCAAGATCCAGGGCCGTATGCCCCCACACTGACAGTCACTGAATACAGGCTGCACCCAGAAAGAGGGGTGACCTTGGGTAAGTCAGTTTCCTTTGGCTGAAACAACTCTCAAACAGGGCTGACAGCTGGTGGCATCTCTCAGCAGCCTTCGCGGCAGCTGGACGCTAACTCCTTCATTCCTGGAAGGCGGTGGGGTAGCACATCACACACTCCACCAAAGCCTGCTCTTGGCACCATTTGAATTTACTTCTTCCTATAGGTTCTGGGGACAGCTCCTTCAGGATTTCTGCAGAACTTCCTCTCTTCCCCCAGGAAACTCTCTTCCTGGAGCTCTCTCCCAGGAGCTTGGAAGAGGAAGGCTAGTGAGGAGAACCGAGCCTCCTCTGCTAGAGTTGGTCTCAATGCCACAACAGATGCACTTTGTCTCCCTTCTCTACTACCCAGTCTAGATTCCTCTCAGCCTCAACCAGCACTCTGTCTGGTCTCCATAATTTTCATGGTGATGTCACTTAGATCCTTATCCCTGAGATCTTACCACTATGCCCTTCTCTGATTGTAATTACTGCACTTCTCTATCTACAGTCAATGTAGGGCAAAAGATTACCAAGAAGTACCCAAGTGAATCATTCAGATCAAAGATGTATTCCTTCATATTACCATGTGTAACAGCAGCGCCACTTCCTCCTCCTGATCAACATCATTATTTCTACCAAAATTGAAATCCATCTTTTTGTCTGCTGTTCTCTGACACGAGGAGCGCCAAATGCTGAGATGACAGCTTTAGCTTAATGTTTCAAGGGGACTTTTGGCTGTGTCCTTTGATGGAAATGCTTCCCTTTTGAGAACAAGAATCTCTAAATGGGCAGGATAGGAAGCACACATTACCCAAATGGATCAATGGGAGTGATGGCTAATGGGGTCATTCCTGTTTCCTCCACACTTGGTTCCTAAACTATGTATTTTGCCAGTAGGAATATAACACCATTAAAAGATCTTTGATTCAAGGTATGTTGTCCCAGAGGGTGAAGCCCCTACTGGTAAAGTATTATTTTTGAGCTATGTCTTCAGCTGAGCCTTCAACAGTCTGCCTCTCTATTCTCTCAGGCTGGCAACTCCTGGGTAACATAGCATGCATTATAAGCAGCGAATTCTATGCTCATGGGCCCCTCCTTTGCTATAAAGTATGTCTGTTGGTATGATACAGAACAATCCTTGCTTGGGAATCAGACATTCTATAGGCTCCCAATAGTTGTGCTGGCCAAAACCCTGCAGGAAAAACACTCCTATTTGGAATATGTGTCTATTCCTATAAAAATGAATCAGCTCTTCCATGATAGAAGGGCTCAAATGTAGTCAGATCGCCACCAAGTAGATATTTGTTTTCCCAATGGATGGTACTGTATTTGTAGCTCAGCTTTGGTCTCTGCTACCTGCAGTTGTCACTTCTTTTTTTTTTTAATTTTTTTTTTTAACGTTTATTTATTTTTGAGACACAGAGAGACAGAGCATGAACGGGGGAGGGGCAGAGAGAGAGGGAGACACAGAATCGGAAGCAGGCTCCAGGCTCTGAGCCATCAGCCCAGAGCCTGACGCGGGGCTCGAACTCACGGGCTGTGAGATCGTGACCTGAGCCGAAGTCGGACGCTTAGCCAACTGAGCCACCCAGGCGCCCCAGTTGTCACTTCTTAAAGTCACTTCTTAAAGTATAACTTGCATCCCTGCAATCGGTGCTACTCATTTCATGCATCCATGTGTAGCACTGGGATGAACAAGAACAGAAGCTGGCTGATTTCAACAATTGTTTGGTTGTTCAGTGCCTCTTCCATGGTAGATACTCCATGGTGGGACTAATATGCAATACAAAGATCTTCACACTTTGTGTTCACACCATGTATTCATTCATGTGCTTGCACTCCAGAGTTCCTTGTTCCCAGTCTTCTAATATTTCTCCTTCCAGGACCCAGACAAGACAACCAAGCCATTCACAACTGCTCATGTGTTTGTATATGTTTCATACATTAAACCACAAAGTAGGAGACCAGATGTACTGCCTGAAACTCTACCCATTGAGAGTATCACCACCCTCTTTCGAAAACATGTCTGAATAGTATGTTCTATACTGTTTGGTGCTATAGACAACCACTGTATATTTTCAGCTGAATCTCCTTTAAACTATACAGAGGGCTTTTTCGAATGAGAGCTGCTGGGTAAATATAGGTAGAGAAAGTGGGTATCTGGCCTACATGTTCATCCATATTGTGCCCTTGGTCCTGTTTAGGTTTGATCCAGGTGAACATCACCCATTCTCTATCATCTAGGTTAGTTGTTAGATGTGCTCTACCTTATGATATAGTGGGTCTGATGAAATTCAGCTTATAACAGACGGTTCTGTCCAAATGAACATTTGGTGCCCCATGGAAAGATATTCTGTCTCTACCAGGGCCTAGTGATATACAAGGAGCTGTTTTTCAAAACATGTATAATTCTCTGCTTTGAACGACAGATTCTTGCCCCCAAATCCTGTGGACATTTGAGACTTAGCATAAACTCCACATGATATATTTCTCTACCACTGATATCTAATACCACAGATCCTGCCAGGTCATATAGCTCAAGTGGCAGAGCACTCACACTTCAGCCTGAATCTGTTGCAGGACTCTTTCTTGCCCAGGGCCTAACTCAAAGTTGGCAGCCTTTTGTGTCACCCCATATATAGGTCAGAACTGTGTTCTTAGATGTGGAAAATGCTGTATTTACAACTTGAAAAGATCTACAAAGGTTTTCTTCTTTATGGTAGAAATTCAAAAGTAAATAATTTGTTATTTACTTTGGAGGAAGTGTATGATGTGTAGGATGCAAAGAGTCCCTGAGTGTTTATTGGTTTTATTCTCCGTTCTCTAGAGTACATGAGTCCTTACCAAGTTCTCCAAACTGCTAGCCATTTCTTGCTATTTATTCTGTTTAGTATGATATAAAAATACTTTGGGCCAGCATAATGATAAGATGTTCATCTAGTCTATATTATGACAGCTGAAGGAAGAGTCGACAGAACAGTGGAACAAAATGGTAAATACTACTGTCCAGTCAAATGAATACAAACTGTTTCTGTTCCTCTTTTTGGATAGAAATGAAAAATAATGCATCTGTCTGATCAATGGCCAAATACGATGTACTTGAAGTGAGGTTAATCCATTCTGGTAAAGATGCCACTTCAAGTACAGTGGCGGCAACTGATCTATTACTTGGCTGAGTTTGCAGTGATCCATTGTCATCCTGTAGGACTCATCTGGTATTTGCAACGTCCAGAATGGTAAAGTAAATGGAAATACCGTGAGATTTACACAACTCAATTCTTTAGGGTTTTAAGAATGGCACTAATTTCTGCCATATGCCTCAAGATACGAGGTTTTTGTTCATACTTACTATTTTAATAATAAGATGTGAAGGATCAGGGAAAGTTTTAGGAGCTTTCACTTGGCTATGGCTAGCTACCACAATAGTTTTTACCTCATAGGCCAAGAATCCAAAATGGTCCTTGAGCAGGGAGTGGCTTGGGTATGGTAGGGAGACATGCCAATTACCAAGTGTATCGATTCCAGTTATACATTTTGGCACCAAGGAAATGAACAACAGGTTGTTTCAAGGACCCATGGGAACCACTAGTTTAAACTAGACCAGATCCCCATAAAGTGCCCACTCTAACAGAGAAGGAGGTGTGATTATGCTTCTAGGGTCCAGGAATCAATGCAGATCTTTGTCCAGCAGGCCTCAAAATGTTTAGGCACCCCCTTTCCTCCATACACAGTTCCTTCACAGATGGGCATTACGTGCCATTGGGAGCATCCTGGGAAAATTATTGCTAGGTACATTTGGCCAGTATTGCACACCATGTCCTAGAGAACTAGCCTTTCTTTCAGTCGATGAGTTCTGGATCTAAGCACTGTCTCCAGTCCAGAAACCAGGTAAGAAATTGTGACATTTGATTGAATTAGCTACTGACAGTCTTCTGATCATCCAACCTGATTTCCTTTGCACCTATCGCAAAGAACACTTGTTGACTGCCCATCTATTTTTACTCCTAGGTATGCTATTTTCTCTAAACTATCTTGATAACTCTCTGCGAGTTAGGCTCCCTTGGTCATCAACCTCACTACTAATTATGATAACAGAGTCCACCTGACTTAAGATGGTTGAGTGTTGCTATCTGGCTTCAATTCATTTTATCTATCTATCTATCTATCTATCTATCTATCTATCTATCTATCTGGCTTCAATTCATTTTATTTGTTTGTTTGTTTGTTTGTTTGTTTATTCATTCATTCATTTATTTATTTATTTATTTTTAGGATTCTATGATTCCCAGTGATATTATGGAGCCTAGATCTGCCTGTCGTCAGCCTTGGCCTTCTCAGTAATGCTGCCTCTAATTCTCATCAGCGCATTCTTTATTGCTATGGCAAGTGGCATATCACTCAGGCCCTCCCGTGAAATATAGTCATCTAGTAGAATTTCCAGAATTACATTGTATATCCTAACAACTCCACTTTTGTGAACTTTTAATTCCATTTTTCACTGTTGGCCAAGACAATTCTGGCATTTCTACCTCATTTGGTAGCTTTTTCCATGTTTCTAGCAGCCATCTTGGCAGAACATTCATAGCATGTCCATGGTGCTTGCAGAGTGCTAAATTATGTATCCTGGAAGAGTGTTCTCATTAATAAATTCTCCTAATCCAAATTTATGTTCTGCCACCTCTTGGTCTATTACCTTTACTACACAGACCCACGTGTACTCCTTCGGCTGCTGCTGCTAGTATATATTGTCATATCCTACAGTTCCTTCAGGGGATGTAGTCCCTTTCCATCCCTAGAAGGTCTTGTATGCTCCCAGCTTTGACTTTAGTTGTTGGCTTAGTGGTTGAGAGGGGCAGATTCTGAGGGGCATATGTTGTCTGGCAAGAGAGAGGCCTCTGAATGCTCTTCAAACAGAGGGGGAGTGCTACCTTCTCTCTTCTGTAGGCTCAGAGAAACCTGGAAATGCAGTTTGGAAGTCACATTCACCTCAGATGTTTCCATTCTATATTCTGAGTCTCATTCTCTTCCATCCAGGGCTCTTACCTTTGTATGGCAGACAAGCCTTCATTTGGAGTTTACCCTTTTTGAATCTCAGTCCCTCTTTGACTAAATCCTGGAATCAGCCTTCTTCCTCTGCCTTTCCACTGAAGGAAATGAGAGCCTCTTTACACACTACCAAGGAGTCCCCTGGCTGTCACACTTGGCTTTTATTGCCAATTAATCACTCTCAGATTTCCATTATCATTTTTCAGAGTGTAATCTTATCAATACCTACCCCATTGTACTGTCCTTACAGTTACTATTTCTCAAATGCCTGATACATGGCACCAACTAATGGTACAATTCCCTTTCATAGGTATATCATTCCAGTTCACTGCCAGTGAATGTTTAAATAATTGCACTGTTAGTGCCAAGGTCTATCTGTATTCCACATACCAACAGTTCCACATTCCAACTGGATGGTAGGTGATCTGGCTTCAAACTTCCATCTTGGCATCTGCCATCTTTGATCTTGCACCCAAATTTGCACTTTGATACCTCTGGAAAGTAGATTTTGACATGAAGGTTAGAATGCAGGATGTTTATTACAGAAGGGTGTTGGTTTCAACATCTGTGCAAGGGAAGAGAAGGAAACAGGATTGACCCAATGAGAGGTTGAGCTCTGATGCACTCCCAATGAAAGCATTTAGCTCACCTCAAGGGGAGATCTACAGTTTGGATGGTCCTTTAGAGTTGTTCCAGGTTGAGGCAACAGGATCAACTCTTTATACCACTGTATTAATTAGTCATTTGATATGAACAGTCCCTGGAAAAGAGGTATGATATTAAGTAAGATGTGATCTCAACTGAAAAAATTCCCAGAGAAGTGTGACAACTGAGGGTCATCTTCTGTCAGCCCTTCCAGAAGATAGAAATAACTGCTATAGCCTGGGGAAGGATTCTGGGCAGAACCATAAAACATATGCACTACACACAAATTAAGTATTCTAAGAGTTGTTATGATTATTATTACTATTTTTAATAAAATAATACGGCTTTGGGATACTCAGTCATGAAGTATTTTGAAAAATTATATTTTTCCTCCCAACATCTCTGGGGTTTTCATGTTGGTGGTTATTATCTTTAATTTATAGATTTAAAAATTCTGAGGCTCAGAGAATTTAAACTAATTCCTTTATTAGCAAAACTATTACCTACTTCATTTTGATGTTTTCACAAATATCAAACATTTGACATTAGTATAATTATAAAATGATAAAAAAAATTACATGATCTGAAGTCAAGGGTGCTTTCCACTCTCCCACTGAGGGTTTTTATATGATAAATAAGAACAGATTCAATATAAGAGTATAACATCAAATTTCCCCTCTATGACATGTGAGTGAATTTTTTAAGCTTTTTGTTACAGCTCTGATTTTTACACCAAGGAATAATTATAAGAATTGACACTCAAGAAACAGGTCAATCAGTGAATAAGAAAAGGGATTATTTTTAAACTAAGAGTTCTTGACAGTTCTTGTGGGTTGGAGGGAGGCATCTCTTCAAACTCTGAAATAAAATAAATATCTTCTCTGAGAGTTAAAATAAAATCAATGCTTAAAGGATTAGAAAAGAATTAAGCAAATTCATCTGTTAAAGAAAGGCTTGTACTTAGGCCCACAAACTTTCACTATAATCAGACTGAAAATACAATTGTATCTAAAGAAAAATAGTATGCCATATTAAAGAAGTTTAGTTAACCATGGAAGAAGAGAGCAAGCAGCTTCAGTAGCAACAATGGCATTATCAAGCCAACTTTGTCCCTAATAGAGTGTGTCCAGCCCAAGAACTGACTGCCCAGGCCCAGCAGAAGGCATCCTCAAAAGATGAAGATAGATGCATTAGGCCATCTTCTCTTGAAATTATCAAACATCTTTACAAAAATAAACCCTATGCTAATGTTGGTGATGATGGGTTAAAATTCTACTACTAGTAATATTCTACTAGTAAAATTCTACTAACTGAGCTATTTGTGCTTCCCCTGACTCCCTTCCCCAAATTATCAAGACAACATGCCTTTTTTTCCTGGCAGCCAAAATATTTGGTAAAACTCCCAGCCACTGAAAATTTTAGACTCCCAGTTTTTACACTCAGTTTGTTCTTGGCACCTAGAGAGGAGGAGCAATAACTATCATGAGACCCATATGGCAAGAGAAAGCCATTTGCTTTGCATGGACTGATGGATGGGCTTATTCCAGAAAGCTTCAATTTCCAGGAGGAATGACAAGCCAAAATCTGTCATTCTCTTTTGAGGTAGCCAGAATTGGTTTTCATAATGTCCAACCATCACAAGAATTCTATGGTAGGAAGATCATGGGTTCATCACTGGAGTAGACCTAGGAAAAATCTGCAGAAAATCTCCCTCCAAAAGTTCTCCTTTCATTGCAGCCCCCTCAATGATTCTCTTAACTAGAATCATAACTACCATATCCTAACTGTACAGCCCTTCATCCAGCTTAGGCTCCAGTCACAGACAATGCTCTTTTATCAGCCAAGCCCCAGGAAGGCATACCCTACACAAGCTATTTCAGCATCATGTTGCCATCGACATCTTAGTGGCTAGAGTGTATTTTACTGCTTTGTAGCTATAGGCTAAGCAGTATCAGTGGCTGTGCAACAGAGGCAGCAGCTCCATTGGATGATTACTGGATGCCATACACAATTTTTGGCTTTCTCAGCTACAACTTAACATAAGTCTCCTGAGGAATTCACCAGAATCCTCAGGCTACTCCAACATTCTTCACCAAAAGTGAAAAAGAGTGATACAATAAAATAAACCAATCAGAAAAGGAAATATTTATTACTTTCCTTTTGCTGCCTCCTCTACACCTTTTAGTTTATCATTCTGTTGTTTTGTTCCTATAAAATCGTACATTTAATATTGTCTCTTCCCATTAGGTCGTGAGCTCCTCAAGGAGCTATGGAAATAAAGACAAACAAATGAAAATAAGCAAAGGTTATTCATTCAGAGCTTGCTATAACAAAGGAGTCAGCAACCATCACTTATATTTGGTAGAAACTCAAATGCAGGCAAAGAAAGTGGGAAAGCTTTATAATGCCAAAAATGTAAAGCTCTGATTAAAGGTTGTTGAAGCAGGAGGTGAGCTAACTAGAAGTGGTGCATCTCATGTCATTGGTTTCTGGAGCATATTTGGCTTTCTGTTTGGTCTTGAGTTGGAAACAGAGGGGAAAAAATAGGGAAAGTGGGAAGTCATTTACCATGTTTTGGCCATTCTAGACCAATTGTTGTAGAGATTGCAGGTCAAAATTCTATTATCATAAGTGGACAGATCATTGTCATTTTTACACCAGCCTCTCAGTCTCCTGGTTTTATCATCATCTCTCGTGCAGAAAGTTGGCCAGTTCAGTACAGGGTAGATGTCAAGATCTTCACTGAAGGGGATTGTTTCATTGTCTCCATACTCAATAGTATCACAAAATCTTCTTGACCTTTTGTTGTTATATCATCATGACAATCATTGGAGTAGGTCGTGCAGAAACATGTAAGACTAGATAAAATACAACAAACCTGTATCATAATAACTATCACAAAAACAAGAATAACAAATAGTCCTTGAAAGATGATTCAGAACCAGGAACTCCACTTGCCTAAGCAAGGTCAAACAAATAAATCCTATATTCTAGTAAGATCAGCCTTAGAGAGTCAAGTAGATTTTTCCATAACAATTTTCCTTAATCTTGTTCTACCTTCCTTATATCCATTTCATTGATCCAAATACAATAAGAAGTATAAGCAATGTCACAGATGCCTCAAGAACTAGCCAACAAGAAACAGAAATACAAATGTGCATCACTACTCAAGCCAAACACTTGAAACTGATCTGTTTTCCATCTAAGATGGTATTGTTAATAACTTGTTTTTAAGAAATAGTTATATATTTATTTTGAGAGAGAGAGAGAGAGTGCACAAGCAAGCAGGGGAGGTGCAGAGAGAGGAAGACAGAGAGAATCCCAAGCAGGCTCCATGCTGTCAGTGCAGAACCCGATGTGGGGGTCAAAATCACGAACCGTGAGATCATGACCTGAGCCAAAACCAAGAGTCAGTGGCTTAACTGACTGAGCCACCCAGGTCCCCCATTAATAACTTCTGATAAAGTAAGTTTCTTAGAGTCTTTTCTGTTTGTCTGATTTCCATCACTGTGAATACTGCTCTGTTTGCGCAAACAGTAATTCTTCCAGATAGAGTGATTGATTATGGGTGCCCTCATTTAGGAACTCACGTCTGATTTATAAAATTATTAATGATATAAAATTTCATTTTTATAAAATTATTACAAAAAGACTTGTCTTCAGCCTTAATGACTTATATAATTAAGTTCTCTTTGTACAGAGAGTTCTCAGTTTACTATTCCTAAGGTAAATGAGGTGTTGGTGTGATACAAACAGGATTAGGGTCTTGGCTACAAAGAAAGTAGTATCCTGTAGGGACACGTGGAGATCCAAGGAAAAAGAAGTCATTTATGACACAAAGTTGGAACCAAGGCATTACATCAGCTGGGTTATATATTTGCATCTCTATTAGTCTTTTTCAGATGACAAGTATTTGGCCCATTGCCCTTCAAATGTTGCTGAATTAAAAGTTAGAATTACCTCGGATCTGATTAAGAGATTATAATAATTGGTTCTTTTTCTGGAAGAGAGGACATTAGCAATGTCACAGGTTGATTTTTTTTCTTAAGGTCATCCATTCATGTAGGTGTAAGTGAAAATGTGGCCAGCTATAATTCCCCGTGGTCTTATTTGATGAGACAAGAATTGCCCAGAGGTTTTGATCATAGGACTCTGGTGATAGATGGCATAACTAGCAGTTAGTAAGATTGAGGGGAGTGGATAGCATTTGGAATAATTTAAGAATGGCATTAGAGTATGCTGTAACAACTATCATTAGTAAGGAATAAATAAAAGGACCACAGGTAATCAAAAACCAGTGACCTTTAGAAAATGAGAGAAATAGTGAATATATACAAACACATCAAAAACAAAGAAATAAGTAGACAGAAATTTTGGTCCAATGTCTTGGGCAGAAACTGTCCACTATCTGAGGTCATCTTCTTGTTCCAAATTTGTTGGGCTAGAGTCTTCTGAAGATAGGCTGTTGTAGAGAATCTTTGAGAATTCTTAGGTCAAGGTCCCCTATTCATGTCCTATGCTTATAATGTTTCCAATTGTGTGGAATTCTGAATCACCTCTTTAGTTGTAAAATGTGAGCCCAAATATTGACTCCCTGGAGTTGCACTGCTGTATTTGCTGTTAACACTTCCTGATAAAGTTACTTTCAAGAAGGTTCAAAAGCAGTTTTTCTTTGATGTGTCTTCCAATATATGAAACTTCCCGGTTGAATACCATAAAGAGGCTACCTAGGAAGATGTTGTTGGCAATAGAGAATATGTATAGCACATGAGTTCCTTGCAATACTTTGTCTTATCAGCATGCAGCAAGGAGGAATTTAGTACTGAAGATGAAATCACTGAGTGCATGGGTCTTAACAGTTATCAATGTGTCCCTGAGGGAATGGATCATGTGAAGAACTAGTGAGAATACTTTTAGCCAAGGGTGTTCAAAGGTTTCTGAAGATTCTTCTAATTTTAATTTAAAGAAACCTTTGGTTTTTTTCAACCCTTCCAGAAGATTGAAGGTGATAAAGACAGTATAGGTTTTGAGAAAGAGGTAACATCTTACAGAGTTCTTTTATTTTGTTTCCCATATAGTGTGTTCCTCTGTCACTGACATAAAAGTTGACATGTAACAGGTTGAAAAAAAAATCAAGCAGCTTTTTAACAACTACTGCAGTTTTCCAGCAAGGACATGCTCCAACCCAACCTGAAAATAGATATGCAGCAACTAAAACATATTCAAATCCCATGGAGGTAGAAACTGGATAAAATGCTTTTGAGGGTAATCAAAAGGCCCTTGAGGCTTCTGGCCATGTCCTACCTTGATAATTTTTCCAGGATTATATTATTGACAGTTGGTACAGGACCCAAAAATAACCTCAGCAATTTTTTAAAACATTTCCCCACCAATGCTAATTTAGATAGTAACCAGTTTGTACTATGATGAATGGTGTCAGGCAATTTTAGGAGCACTAAAGATTATCTGAGTGAAGAATGCAACCAGATTTTTCTCATTTTTCCCTTACAAAATAGGGGTTAGATATTAGTCTTTTATAATGGTCTCTTTGAACTCCTCCATAGATTAATCTCTTCCGGGATTAGATAGGACCATAACCTTGGGTATGGCTGCTTGTTTGACATGATGATATGCTACAGCATTTTCTTTTATCTTCCACATTATGTCTTTTTGCATAGGCTGCATCCCTTATAACAGCCACCTCTCAAGGAAGTAGGAGTGCATCTAAAATTTCCTCACTTTGTTGTTTTTTTTTTTATTTTTGATGGGGATTCTTGCCAAAGTGAGAGTATCTTTTTGTTTTCAAAGCATCCCAAAGTCACGTAGTACTCCCAAAGCATATCTTCTATCGGTATATATGTTTACTCTCTGGTCTTTCATTAGTTGACAAGATCTAGGAAGTGGTGTAAGCTCTTCATTTCAGCTGATTTTACCTATAGTAGAGAACTATATATACCTATGGTAGAAGAGTAGTTTAGGAGTAGTATAAAGGAAAACTTAAATTAGGGGTAGCATACTGTATTGTTTTATAATTTTCAGTTTCAATTTTGAGGTATGACCTATCAGTAATTAGGTCAGAGTTCTCAATGGGAGTTTCCACAAATCTATTAGGGGACAGGGAGGTAAGACAATCATGATTTTTCTGGTAGGAGTAAAAGAGTGATAGGATTCAGGGTGTTACAATGGAGAATAATAATGTGAAAGGGAGAGAGCAAAAGGTTGGCTGGCTGGAAAGTGTTGTGTGTTCTCAGCCAGCACTGGTGTCTGTACTGTACAAGGAACCATGAGGTCAAGCAGGGAGCCCAGCCGGCAGAGGCACTGACAAGATTGGCAGCAGAGCTCATGTCAAGAGTGAGGTTAGGATAAGCAATGGATTTTGGTGATTCCCATGAAGTTGAGTTACAACTCCAAAAGCTTGTCAAGATTGCTCATGCACAAATAGACAAAAGGGCTTTTTGTAGTTAATGATGCCTAAGTACAACTGTTGAAGAGCCCTCTTCAGGTTACAGAAGGCCCATTAATGTTTGAGCTCCCTGAAGAGAATCTCTTAAGGCAGACTTAGTCAATTGCTAAAGAGATGTTGCAATTTCAATGAAATTTAGCACCCATTATCTACAATATCCAGCCAAATGTAGAAATTCTCTCCATCGTTATTTTTTGAAGCATCTAGGATAAGATTAGGTTGTCTTTAGTCTATAAAGAGAGTGCTTTTTCTCTCATTATATAGATTATACTTTAAATAATGAACTGCACTTTAGAAAAAATTGTAATTTGTCTTTTGAAATTTTATGTCCTTTTTCTGCTAAGGCTGAGAAAAAGTAAACTGAATCCTTTTTTACAGGCTTCCTTGTTCCAGAGAACTAAGTAGGAGATCATCCACATATTTTATCAGAAGTGAATCACAAGGGAAACCTAAGTGTTGATTTGAGGAAAAACCATTGGGTATGACTGTCCAGGTATATTGTTGTCCTCCTTAGGTAAAGGCAAAAAGGTACTGACAATTCTAGTGTAAAGGCACACTGAAAAATGTTTAGTAAAGCTCCAAACCAGTACAGCAAGTGGCCTCAGGTGGAATTGATGACAGGATAGTATTCACATTACGTTCAACCAGGAAGTAAAGGATAAACAATTTTGTTGATGGCCCTGAGGTCTGAAGAAATTGATATCCTCATCTGTTTTTTTATTGACAGGACAGGAAATATACAGCATGTATGCAGGCTAGTATGTAGTATAAGAACTTTAGGTATAAGGCTTTCATCTACAAATTTGATTACTTCCTTTGCTTTTGGCTTCAAGACATATTGGGGAAATTTTGGTAATTGAGATCTACTGGGAATTTAGTAGGTTCTTCTCCTTTTATTTTTTATATATGGCAGCTGAAATTTTAGCTCACAGAGTCAGGTATTATATGAAAATCTTTTTATGGGCTATGTATCAAATATAATGGAGAAGGCAAAAAATATCCAGAAAAGACACGACTTGATTATGAATAGAGGCATCCTCCAAAACTTCAAGAAATAGTCCCTCTAGTGTGCGTTTAATATTACCATCTCATTTGCTAAGTAAGTCTCATCCCTATTAAGTTTGCCGGGGTGCTATCACAGGACAGGAAGGAATGTTTTTCAATCAAGGGCCCAAGGGTTACATTTAAAGGCTGGGAAATAGGGAACATCTGTAGCTATTTGAAATACCTACCATCTGAGTGGTATGGTTACTCTCAGAGGGAGGTTGAGCAAACACAGCAAAGTTTAATGTAGAAGGAGTAATATCTACTATCTACCAGTAGTTGATGACATTGGCCATGTATATTTATATTTAGATCACCTTGAGTGTTTTAAAGGTAAGGCAGGATATTGGGCTCTTTTTCCTTCATGAGCCATCCTTCAATCGTCTAAATTAAAGGATTTTTCTTTACCTTGTTTTATTTTGTTTCTGTTTTGTAAGATGGAACTGCCTTCTTTTCCAGTGTCATTTTTGTTTATATGTATCTATAAGTGTCCTTGTCAGTAGGTGGCTACTTAGGAAGTGGGCCACCTACTTGATCTGTAAAAACTTAAGATTTGGGTTCCATCTCATTTTTGTTCCAAAGCCCTTTGAAAGTGTTGTCAAGTATAATTCAGGTAAAGGGACTACTTCCCATTCCAATTTCTGTTTTTGAATTAGATCTCCAATTTCTTGTTGAACTCCATTGTCAAAATGAGATGAAAGAACTGCCCCCTTCTTAAATTCCAAAATATTTTTAGAAGATATTTTCTAATATTTTGAAAAATCTCCTATGGTTTTATCTCTTTTCTGTTTGTATAATTAAATTATAGTTCAATCAAATTTTCAAATTAAAAAATATTTTAATTGTGGCAAAAAATACACAACATAAAACTTAACCATCTTAATCATTGTTTAATGTATGGTTCAACAATGTTAACTGATTCATATTGTTATGCAACAGATCTTTAATTGATTCTTATTAGAAATATTCTGGGTTTTAGAATACTTTACCCTATGGAGACGGGGGAGATTATTCTCAAATGTACTGTAGAAGAAGGGTCCTTTTCCCTTTATGTTAGTCCAATCACCTTTTGCCAACTGGAATTTAGTATCTGAGTTTCCAACCACATGTGTACAATTTAATATAGATCATGTAGTCCTGGGTCTTATGCCCCAAAATAATTTTCAATTCTTCTATGAATCTTTGCTGATCTTATCCAAGTTTAGGTAAATCCTCAGTTATAGCTCTTGACTTAGTTTGGTCCCAAGATTTAAATTCTACAGTGGCCTACATACTTGACTCAGGGAGGGATGGATGTTTAGAGGAAACTGGCATTTGGACACTTAAGAGAATCAGTGGGGGAAGGTAGGTGAGCTGGACAAGAGGAAGAGAAGAGAAGAGTCAACAGAGGTACAGAAGGAGAGATCAGAAAGGTAAAAGAGAAAAGGAACAGTTGGATATTGAGAGGCAACTAGAGGACAAAGATGGGGAGAATTTACATGGGAAATGAGTCTAATTTTTCAATGCATGAATTTTATCAAATTGTTCATTAGTTTTGGCCAAAAGTACCTTCTCATTAAGCAAGTTTTGATGAGAATTTTATTTGGAGGCTTCTGTCACAAATGAAACACTGCTGCCCACTGAGCCTGAGAAATACTACTCTCTTTCTTTCTAAGGCATCTCTCAAATGAACAATTGTGTGCCAGTCAAATGTTCCCCAGGTGGCTATTGAAAGCCAAATCATCCGCAGTGAAGTTATGTCATTAGGGAGAGAGGAACAAGAAGTAAGAGAGCATACATAAAAAGCAGGAATTTTTCCAAGAAAAAGAGATCATTTAGACTTAGACAACCCCATGAGAGCTAGCAATGGTCGCTCAAAAGCTATGATTGTGTACCTCATGACTTGAGCCCCAATTAATGTTTGGCTGCCTCTAAACACAGACCTAACAGTCTTCACTCCTCAACAGACAGAAAACTCTCAAACTCTCAAGTCAAGCACTCAGATCAAAAATTAAAGATCGAAGGATTACCTTATCTGGTTGTATTTGACACACAAAAATATTTTCCCAAATGAATGCTGGCAGGGTGAGAAAACCTATACTCACCATCAGTGAAGCTAGCTTTGGAACAATAGGCTTACAGGGTCTATTCCTATGTTTAGTGTTTCTCATTCTGATTACAGACAACACTTGTAGACACATACCACAAAATAGAAGCACAAAAGAATACAAAAAGGATAAAATTAATGGCCTAATTCCACCAAGGATGCCAAAAAAAGTGGGAACCAAGAACAAAATCCAGGAACGAAAGTGGGAATAAATAGCCAAGTAACTCAGTGTAAAAAGACCCCAGTTCACACCTGGGCTGACTTAACCACAGTGGCATAGGTTCAATAAGCCTCAAGCAGCATAGCACAGGGACCTCCATAAGATCACACCTGGTCAAAATCTGGGTCCACAACTGATGGGCAGTGCAAAGTGGATCTCAGTAGAACTTTCAGGAAAGCTGTGGATATAAACAAAGACGATCCAAATGAGAGCAAACAGGCTGCTTATTCAAAGATTACTACAGCAAAGTAGTCAGTCACCATCACTTGTGCTTGGCAGAGACTCAAAGGCAGGAAAGGAGTGGAAAATTTTGTAATGCAAAAAAGGAAGGCTTCAGGTATACTCTGATTGGAGGTTTATTGATGAGGGAAGGAGGAGTAGGCTAACTAAAAGCAAGGTGTCTTATGCAATTCGTTTGGGGAGTATAGTTGACATTCTCTTATTGGTTCTGAGTTAGAAGTAAGGACAAAAAATAGGGAAGCTGTCATTCATTGACCAAGTCCTGACCATTCTTGGCTCTCATTGCTGCAGAGGTCGTGGTTTGACTTTCTGGGCCAGTTGCTGTAGAGATTTGCAGGTCAGAGTCTTATTATCATATATGGTCTTTCCATTGCCTGTTTGCATATTTAGTCTCTTAGGGAAAATCCTATGTCTTGTTTTAATTTTTCTCACTGGGTTCTAGCCCCAATCCTGGGAAAAAACAGGAGCTGAATAAATACTTAAGAAGAAAGGGACTAAGGGGGTGGGGGGAATAAAAGGCCCAAACAACAGTGAACCCTGACTAGGTATGGTTAGCTAAGAGAGGTGTCCATGTAAGAAGAAATGCAATGAAGTCTCTCTACAAGGTCTTAGGAATCATGTCTTCCAGGAACATCGCTTAGCTGTGGCTCATGGAAACAGCAGCAGGAAAACATCAGTATGGTGTACAGGAGTCCGAAAAATGTTATTTGTAGCAAAGAGACCTGGCACCATGTAAAAATGAAAAGAATCACAATCACTGGAAAAAAATATTACCCTCCAAGGCAAAAGGGGTGGTCTTGAAGGTGGTGTCTTGTGAGACTACCTGTGATAGTGTCTTTTTAATCACTTACTCCTGAAGAGTGAGCACTGTCAGAAACTTGTAAAATTTAGTGATAGAGAAAAGTGACCGTTTACTTCCAGATGAAACCTTACATTGCTCTTGTATGTACCAGAAATAGGCACAATGTTACAAGGCATTAGTCCAATTTTTGAGCCTTGCACATAGACCTGCATACATATGCAACCCCCAACACACATACATACAAGAGACAGAGAATTTTAAAAGGTTTCAACATTACCTGAAGAAAAATAGTAATGGACTCTTTAAAAAGGAATTAAATCAATGCCTAAGGTATTTGTAAGAAGCCAAGTTAAGAAGTTGGAAGTTAGCCAAGACAGGTTAGCAAAGAAATAAATTGTATGTTAATTTCAAATTAGCATTACACCAGTTCCAGGCTTCAAAGGGCAAGGATCTGAGAAAAAGGAAGTAGTCAGAAGAGGAAATTATTCATACTAATTGAAAAAGGACAGTCTTGAGGGATTCACACTAGCACAGCAGATTCTTGGGATTGTCGTAATCTGTCCCCTGTTTTTAGCTGAGCTGTGTGGAGCAAAAAGCCATTTATTTCTCCTGGGCAAAAAACGGAGAAGCTGGGGAGCACTTCAAAACAAGTGATGATCAAGGGCATTGAAAGATATTAGGTTTCATTCAGAGCCAAAGGAAAACCAAGGAAGTTTTAATACCTACATAGCCAAGAGCTATCTCAAGGTGTTGGAACTATAAAGATAACTATGAAAGTCTTAAAAGACATGTGGAGTAAGAGAGGAAAAAAGAGAGAGACTCCTGTAATAAAAGAGATTAACAAGAGAAAAGCAAACAAGTTTATTGACCTGTACACCTCATGTACATGTGGGAGACACCCAGGGAAAACTGAGTAACTCAAAGTAATGGCTCAAAACTCCAGCTTACAGAACATCTTCAACAAAGAATAATAAATTTGTAGAGAAATGACACGACAAAGGAAGGCAGTTTTTGGCTTCGAATGGAAAAGTAAATATATGAAAGGAAACCAATGGTAGATGAAGACTAGTTAGTAAAGTTTGTTATATAGACTTTTCTCCTATTTCCAATTTGATAGGGTTTAAAATTGTTTCCAGTAATTGACTTTTGCCTTTCCTGGTAGAGAGAAGTAGAGAGATACATCTAATGCCTGCAAAATTTATTCAGGTGAATGTTGGGGGACAGGGAGCTTTCCTTACATCTGCTTCTTTTCAATTGCACTCAGCTCAAAATAGTTCTTATGCCAAAAGTGGCATATTTGGGGGTGGTATATTCTGCTACCCTTCTTAAGTAAACTATTCTTTTTTTTTTAAATATTTATCTTGAGAGAGAGAGAGGGAGAGAGAGAAAGAGAGCACCCGTGTGCATGTATGAGCAGGGTAGGGTCAGAGAGAGAGAGAGAGAGAGGGAGAGAGAGAATCCCAAGCAGCCTCCATACTGTCAGCATGGAGCCTGATGCAGAGCTCCATGAACTTGTGAGATCATGATCTGAGCCGAAATCAAGAGTTAGATGCTTAACAGACTGAGCCACCCAGGCACCCAGTATAGGATTATTTATGCTGGGTGAAATGGTAACCCCCCAAATTCATATCTACCCAGGACATTTGAATATGACCTTATATAGAAATAGGTTCTTTGAAGATATAATCAAGTTAAGATGAGGTCATACTGGATAAGGGTGGGTCTTAATCCAATGATTGGTATTCTTTAAGAAGAGGAAATTTGACACATGAGGTGAAGTCCACATAAAGACAGAGGCAGATATTTTAGTGATGTAAGCCAAGGAATATCAAGGATTGCCAGCAAGCACCAGAAGCCAGGAAGATAAAAGGAGGGGCTCTCCTCTGGAGCCCTCTGAAAAAGTATGGCTCTGTCAACACCTTGATTTCAAACATTTAGTCTCAAGGGCTATGAGAATATAAATTTCTGTTGTTTCCTGTTGTTTTAAGCCACCCAGTTTGTGGTAACTTACTACAGCAGCCCTAGGAAACTAATACAGGCCTGAGAAGAAAATTAAATAAAAATTCAAAAATGGATAGCAAGTCAATTCAATAGCTATTTACTTACTATGCCCTAAATTAGGGCTGCAGAAAATACAAAGATACTTATGACCAGATCCTGGTTTTCAGAAGCTTAGAATTGAGTAGGTTCATAAGATAGATTTAAAATAAAATCATTTTATGATAATGAATAGCCATTTTTCACCCATCAGGTTGGGGAAAACTTTACTGATAATATACAGTATGGATGAGTACCCGTGGCAATGGGTAAAAGCAGCAGGAATGTAAATTGGTACAGCTGATTTTAAGAACTTGGCAATAGCTTTTAAAATTTTTAATCTACCTCCAGAACTTTTTCCTACTGACAGTACTTATATGAGTGGACAAAGATACTTTCATTCATTGGCCATGTGGTTCTCATTGTGCTTGGCATACTAGGATGACGATAATAATAATTAAAAAAGATAAATATTTGTCTAACATCACAGCACTTATACACTAATAGGAAAGATGAACAAAAAACAAATGAACAAATATTAAACAAAGGGATAAAAGATAAATTCAAAGCTTTATTTGTACCCATGAAGATTTAGAGACAACACGAACAGTCCTAGAAGAATAATTGTATAAACTATGTGTATTCATATACGAAATAGTGCTAAAAAAGAATGAGGTACACTTCCTGTTGTGGGTTGAATTATATCCTCCAAAAAGATTTATTGAGGTCCTAACCCCTAGTATTTGGGAATGTGAACTGTTTTGGAAATAATATCTTTGAGGATGTAATTAAGATAGAAGTTAAGGTAAGGTCATATTGGAGTAGGGTGGGCCCTTAATCCAATACGACTATTGTCCTTATAAGTAGAGGAGAAGAGATTCAGAGGCAGACACAGGCAGAGATGAGAGCACTTCGGAAAGACACACACACACACACACACACACACACAAGTCCACTATGTGGCCATGTGAGGGTGGAAGCACATATGTCAGCGAAACAGCTATAAGCCAAGGAAGGCTAAGGAAGGCTGGCAGCCTCCAGAAGCCAGGAGAGAGCGTGGTCTGCCAACACCTCCAATTTGGACTTGTACTCTCCAGAACTGTGAGAGACAATAAGAATGCACTTCACTGCATTCTTAGCAGCCTTAGCAAACTACCCCTCTAATAAACTGCTTCAGTGCCTGGCCAGCCTCGTACATACATAGGAACAGAACCGACACTAGAATCCCACTCAAACTATATTCTTTTTTAAATTTTTTTTTCAACGTTTATTTATTTTTGGGACAGAGAGAGACAGAGCATGAATGGGCGAGGGGCAGAGAGAGAGGGAGACACAGAATCGGAAACAGGCTCCAGGCTCTGAACCATCAGCCCAGAGCCCGACGCAGGGCTCGAACTCCCGGACCGCGAGATCGTGACCTGGCTGAAGTCGGACGCTTAACCGACTGCGCCACCCAGGCGCCCCTCAAACTATATTCTTAAGCCATCTCCCCTGCCTCCACTGGCATTAAGAATTAGTCTTTCCATTAACATGAATGATGTGTTTTAGTAAATATCAAGGCATTTATATAGAAAACAATTGACTGGAATTTGTTCTATGATAAAAACACAGATTCAGCCCTTGACATGAAGGGGCGATGGGGGCCAGGAAAGAAGTTGATTGTTCAGACCTCAGAACTGCAGTCTAGTCTCCCCTGTTCACTTGAGTTCAGTTTCCTCAAATGTGGGCACAGTGCTGCCCACTGCAGAAATGAGTCCACCACAAGTCTGTGAAATGCCATTTAAATATTTTGTGGCTCATGCCTCTGATTCACCTCCACTTGCCACTGGTCAGACACTGGTGTTACCTATAAGTTGGGAGCGTTTTGGGTCGGGGGAGACTTCTTCCAGGTCCTTCTTATCCACTATCACCAGCAAGTTGGCACTGTAAGCAGGGCAGAGAGGCTAAAGTCAAAGGCGGTGAGCTGTGTAATGAGCACGCAGAAAAGCCCTTGCTCACATGAGCACACTTCAGTGAGCTGACTACCACAGACTCAAATGCTCTCATGTCCACACAACCCTGTCAGGTTACAGCATAGGTCACAGAATGACACTAGAGGACAGACGTGGGCACTGGGCAGTGGGCTGTTTTATGAAATGACATATAAACCATTGCAGGAAAAAAAGACGACTTCGGGACAAAAAAGTACAGTGTAAATCAGCTGGTTTCTTGAGTGGCTCTGTAGAGAAAAGTAAAATTTCTGAACTACTTTTTCTCCCCCTTCCCTCAGGATTCCTTTCTCTTTGGTAATTAAGAAGTCAACGTGAAGCAGCAGGAAGGAAAATGGTTGGTGGGGAGGTAATGACTAACAGCATCTTCAGTGCTGACACTTGCTGGAACATATCCTCTGGCACTTTTACCTGTAACAAACCATCGACAGCCTTTCTTGCTAGTCTTGCAAACACTAGGAAAATAATTATGGTAATGGAAGCATTTAACAACCATTTCGTGAATGAAAAAGGAATGACTCTTCTTTCGCCCAATACCTTCCCAAATTAGTTTATCCCCTGGGGATGGAAATTGACTTCCAGTTTCTTCAAAATAATCAAATGAGAACAATTTCATCTGGTTTTAGCCCTTGAAATGTATATATTTTTTAAATGTATAAAGCCTGGAACTGACTGTTCCTGAGGTTAATTCCTCATGCGGCTTCCACATCCTTGTGTGGAGCTCTCTTCCCAACATGGTGTGGGTTTGGGATATGTTAAAGAAAAATTGCTCCAGATGGAGATAAATAGGCAAGGAAGGCTTTATTCAAGATTACCACAACAGGGTTCAAGACAGGGGAGAGAGATTCAATGCCATCCTGAATAAAACCAGGGGCAGATGGGGAGTTCTAGCCAAGGGGCAGAGTAAGGGAGTGAGTAGAAAATGATTAAGAGGAATTTGGTTTGGTTTTAAGGGTAGAGAGAGTCCTGCTAAACTGGCTTGGCAAGATTCTTCCTGAACTGGGCCTAGTCAAAAAGAGGGCTCATGGGAGCTTGACTAAAGTTTGATCAAGGAGTGAGAGCCCTTGTCAGATCATACACCCAGGTAGCCTTCACACTAACAGGTGTGTTAGCCCAAGGTCTGATAAATGAACCAGATTTTCCCATGTTTGTTTGTATTTGTTTTATTTACTTTTGGTTTATTTGCCCACTGTTCAAAAGGGCATCATTTAGGAATCATCCAAATTATTTTTATTAATTAGCATTTGTGAGTTTCTAGAAAGATTACACTTGAAATAACTGATATGCTCATATCAATAAAAACAAAACCATTAACAATAGCTTCATAGTAAGGTTGCTTTGTTTCCTGTTATTCAATGGTTGTGATACCTAAAGGAGGAAAGGAAGACAGAGCAGACATGAATCACGAACAGGCTGTAACCAGTGCATACACCTGGTGCCTGGTAAACACTGCCTCCTGGAGGCCTCCCAACTCCCTTCATCAGGAAAGCCTCAGACTCCTCATCTGACTTGCTCAAGGTCAAGTGTAGAAGTCAGGATTTGAAGCCAGATCTGTCTGACTCCAAAACAAGATTCTTTCCATTACACCAGCACTTCCCAAACGCCAGCCTTTGGACGTGGGCCAGTTCAAAATTAAGTTATAAGCTGTCAGAGACAGAGTGAAAAAATACAAGGACAACGTAGTGAATTTTTTATAAAACAAAATGAATTCACTTTAAAGCAATGTTGTTGTTGTTTTCCCTCAGATTATGGCCCACTTCTGTTGTTAAAAATGTTCTTTTATTACAAAATGAGAGTGGTTATAGGGGTAATTATTTGTTTTTGGTTTCTTTGTATCGTTACTGGATAAAATTTAAAATACTTGGCCAGGCTGCACTGGTATCTGAATGTTTCAACATTTTGGTCCCTTATGGAATTCCAGAGCCTGGGAACCAGGACAGCAGGAAAGGTGATTTCCCATGGAGGGCACAGGAAGAGGACAGCTTTGCATCTTCACTCAGTTAACCCCCAACTAATTCCATATTCACATCAACCTCTGAATTTTGGAAAGAAGTCACTCCAAGTTAAAGAAAAGTTAACATCTCTAATTGTGACCATGCCATCAAGGAATCAAAAATAGACACCAAAAGAATCTGTCTTAAAGGAGTGAAGAATCAATACTAAGAAGTAGAAGAAAAACAACTATTGGAAAGTCCTATGGCAGGAAGAGAAGCCACAGGAATTTGTTCAGACTGAGAAGAATTTTGTACACTACAGCTCCTTCAGAAAAGACAAGGAGAACCCTTGTCCTCTGTGGGGTCCATCTTGTTTTATACCCTCCAGCATTTTCCCCATTGAATGGATGTTTGCTTTCACCTGTGAAGGTGCACCTTCTTTAGTGAACGGGCAGCAGAAATGCAGCCAGATTAGCATTTCTGTATGTGTAGAAAGGTCTTACTTCTCGGGTTTCTCATGGGCCGTTTCTAAAGGGTACCAGACCTCTCTGACATAACAGGAAGTGCTGTTTTTCACTTTTGCCCACATGCTTACCTGAAATAATAGGGCAGGGAGGGGGGAGTTGGTGAAAAGGTCCTGTTTCCTATATAACCAAAAGGAGGCAGTATGATGTCATGTTTAAGAGCATTACAGTCAAGAAAATCGGGTGTGTAATGGCCCACATTCAGGAGTAGCTCGGGGCAGCTCTCTAAACCCCTGGCGTCTCTGTTTCCTCTCTTGCAAAATGTGAGTAGTAATGCTCCCCACTTAAAAGAGCTGCTCTGTGGATTGTGTTCAGTACCACATGGATCTCTGCATACACACATCAGCTATTATTGTGTGCATCATATTTACTGCAAAATAGCTGAGTATGTCTCAACTCAGAATTAATAACAAGAACATATCACTAAAGAGAACCTATTGAGTAAACTTGAAGTAAAAAGTGAGAAAATTAGTGTTCACTTATATCAGCAACATATTAAGGGCCTAAGTATTGTTTCTAGCTGTTGCTATGACTCTCCCAGTGACTGGCAACTACATAGGACTAGAAATGACTCCCAACCTCCCCCATTCCTCCTTGCTTCAGAGACTCAACATCTACCACAGGCCCTCGGGTTTCCACATCAGAGTAGGGGGCAGTGTATGCTGTTGGCAGTCTGCCTCATGAGCTCCAAAGATGTTGGTCAACTCTAGGCAGTGAAAAGCACTGTCCCAAGGTCAGTAACCCTGTGTTTAGATTTGTTCAGACTCTGAGAGAGGGAATATTATAACACAATGAGGGCAGGGGCATAGGTATTGTTACTGAGGCTGGTCAGCTACTTTAATTCTTGTCCTAAGTTTTAGCTGGATTTTTTTTGAGGGGATCCATTTTCTAAAGTCCTGTCAAATTGTGGATAGCTCTTGCATGTTTATGCCTAGTTATCCTTTCTCATAGCTTCTGGAATATCTCATATATAACCTTTATTTCTTTTTAAGACATGATCTGAGTTATTTTCAGCCAAGTTTTCTTATTAAATTTATTCTTTCATTATAAAGTTGATAATCCTATTTGTGTTAAGAGCTTTCTGAAACAGAGTTGGATTACTACTGGAGGTCATCTAAAGCCAGATTCCTGAAGTCAGAGGTGAGCAAAGTATGGCCAGCTGGCCAAATGGGCCTGCAGTCTGATTTTGTAAATATACATTTATTGGAACAATCACACCATTCATTTACATATTGTCTGGAGCTGGATTCACACTACAAGGGCAGAATTAAATAGTTGGGATAGAGAATGTATTGCTTCCAAAGTTTAAATATTTACTACTTGACCTTTCAGAGAAAAACTTGCTGTTTCCCTACCTTTTGGAGTCAGGCCACTATGAGAAAAGTTGGTCATCTCTGAAAAAAAAAGTTACTTGGCTACCATCATGATAATTAAACAGTTTTGTCTAAAATCTTCCACCAAGATAACAACATGTCTAAAGGGGATCTGACACTTGAAAACATTTTCTATTTTAATGGTTCAAAATGAGACCAAAATTACTATCTTCCAATGGGAATCACCCAAAATCTTCTACATTAAGCATCTGCTCCAAGAAACGACCTCCAGTTAATTAGAGTTGAACACGTGAAAAGCCATATTGGGGGTAATTTTGGTGGGAAAATAAGATATGACATTCATAAGTCTAGATTAAATTTAGTGCCTGGAATAAAAAAATTCCAAATTTGAAAATCTTTGGGAGAAAATTTAAAGAATAATCTAGTTTAAAATAAGTAAATAAGGCTCCTATCCCTTTTCTCCTCACAAGTAGTCCGTTGTACATTAAGTGGATTCAACAGCAATAATTCTTTTTTTAATGTTTATTTATTTATTTTGAGAGAGAGAGCACATGAGCTAGGGAGGGGCAGAGAGAGAGAGAGAGAGAGAGAGAGAGAGAGAGAGAGACTCCCAAGCAGACTCCATTCTCAGTGCATGACCACAAGATCGTGACCTAAGCCAAAACTGAGAGTCAGACACTTAACTGACTCAGCCATCCAGGCACCCCTCAACAGCAATATTTCTAAGCCAAATCTGAAACCAAATAATAGGGACTTGGTATTAATTTACAGTAATAAAAGAAAGAAATTCTTGATGACTTGCTCCATTTGCTGAATAAGAGGCAAAGTTTGGGAAAATGAGAACACAAGATAGAATGCCAGAGAAGCTACTTCTGGCTTCTCATGCAAACACATTTTTTAAAAATTTTAGAGTAAATAAGATATACTTCATTTAAAGAATCAGAGAATATGATGTTTTATTAAGGGGCACCTGGGTGGCTCAGTTGGTTATGCATCTGACTTCGGCTCGGGTCATGATCTCATGGTTGGTGAGTTCGAACCTCATGCTGGGCTCTGTGCTAACAGCATTGAGCCTGGAGCCTGTGTCAGATTCTGTGTATCCCTCTCTCTTTGCCCCTCCCCCGCTTGTGCTCTGTCTCTCTGTGTCTATCAAAACTAAATAAATGTAAAAAAAAATTTTAAAGAAATCATGTTTTATTAAAAACATATTTCTATTATATAATTTTTACTGGTTTCATACCCTCTGGCCACATGTTCCATGCATTTTCCCTTTCTGTGTGTGGGTGTGTATAGTCTGGCCACATACGTTCTAAATGATGTTTAGCTTTCACTGACTTCCCTTAATTTAGCCATCAATAAAATTTGCCACCCAGTTAAAATTGTCACATCCCTTGCGGAAAGCAATTTGGACAAACATTTTATGAGACACAGAATGTTCACAGCCTTTGACCCAGTTATTCCACTGCTGGGAATATATCTTAAGGAAATAATTCAGAAGAAGGAAAAAAACCTCTTATTAACTAAAGAATTATTTATAACGACAAAAACCCCTTTACATCCAAAATAAGAGAATAATTAAATGAATTATGATACATCAACTAGAGTAACTATTATATAGTCATTAAAATAATTATGCAAGCTATGTAACAACACAGAAAGTGTTTATGGTATAATGTTAAGGCAGAAAAGTGCGGTGAAGTTATATCTGCATTGTCATTACAATGTGAAAACCAAGGTCTGCATATGATCTAGAATTTTTAGAAACACAAAAATGATTTTTTTTATGAATTGATATATAGGATTATTTAGGATGGTGAGATGGAGATTGTATTTTTTCTTTAATAAATGTTTATTTTTATTGTGTGGTTTATAAGCTTAAAAATGGAGGAGAACATTTCATTTTCCCCCATTTCCTTTACCACTTTAAATAATTTAGGAACTTACCAGTCATGGTCCAGTTGCAAGGAAGAGAAACCATTCCAACCAAATTAAGCAGAATGGCATTTATTACAGGATCAAGGCATGGTTAAAGAAATAGACTAGGCTGTTTCCAGGGGTAATTCTCAAGGCTATACCATAGGACTGGGGTCCTTAAAGAGCTGCTTCTCCTGCCACGACCAGGAAGCAGTTTGCAAAACTGGAAAGCTCTGCTTACATCTGTTAGCTCCAGGACAACATTGCCTTTATATGACCTATCCCAGTGAGATGGAGCTTCATGCCTTTTTCTCTCACTGTGTAAGCCAGGTCTGAATTTCAGTCTTGGTTAAGTGTATCTGATTGATAGTACCTGAATCATATGCAAAATGCTTTATAGCTTCCATCGTATAGTGAGACACTAGAACAAGGCTGAACTGAAGAGTGAATAAGCCAGTTTCTAGTATCTGCCACATAGGATTCTCAGATAAAATATAAGACACACAGTTAAATTAGAATTTCAGATAAATAATAAATAATTCTTAATATAAGTATTTCTCAAATATTATAAGGTACATACTGATACTAAAATTATTTTTCATTGTTTACCTAAAATTCAGACATAAATGGGCATCCCATATTTTTAATTGCTAAATATGACAACTCTACTGCCATGGAAACCAATAGAAATTGAAGTTATTCCCAATTCATACAAAGCTTTGTTGATATTTATTCTCAGGCAAGGATTTCCACAACAGAGGGACCCCAAATACTTAATGAAAACATTTTCTTTTTTAAAACAATAAACATCCTCTGGATCCTTTATCATTTCTCCACAAATAGGAAGCAGGCAGGTGTATGTCAGTTAGATTCTTGTTACCAATCAAAAGGTATCAGTGCTGGTTGAAACCCTGGAGAGAAGATATTCCTCAGAGATATTTTTTTTTACCTCTTTTATTTAACAGACAAAAAGTCAAGTTAGAACAGAGTCAGAGTTAGGATCCAGGGCTCCCAGATATGACCCTTTCCAGTTACAAGCCTCCAAAAAGATTTTAGCTGTGATTTAGATTCAAACTTAAGTTGCTACCACAAAAACACGGAGTTCTGATTAACCTCTCATGATCCTGAGTGCCAGAGAAAGTATGAATTATCCCTCAACAACCGTGGTATAAAAATCTCTGGGCCAGGGATGTCCTGGATTTTAACCCTCAAGGTGTCACTACTCTATTTGGTAAACTTAGGCATGCATGTGATAATTCCTCTGAATCACTGTTCCCTTATCCCTAAACTGAAGTAATTAGTACATTTCCTGTTTCCTGTACCAATTTGCCATCAAATAATCTCACATCTGAAAATTTTTCTGAAATATAAGAAATGCTTCATAAGAAGCTTTGCACAGTCTTATGATGGAAAATTTCTAAAGTTTAAAATATTCAGTATTATAACCATTGTCCATCTCTGGGGGCTTGTCACATGCAATATTTTCAATTCTTGCTTATTTTACTTTTGAGCAAAGTAGATTTCAGCAGTGACAGAAGCCTTCAAGTAGAAATGGGTTTAAGAAGATAAATATTTATTTCTTGTTCAAGCAAATGAAGTTAGTGGTCCATGGGATTCAATTGTCCTTAGGGACTCTAGTTTCTTCTTTTTGGTCCTCTGTTATTACCATTGTAAAGTTCCCACCTCATTGCTCAAAATGGCTGGTCAACCTTCAGCCACCACATCACTTCAGCCATTACAGAGGGCATAAACCTTTCCTTTGAGTTGAACAGGCTTCCTGGAATGTAAACATCATTCTCACTTATACCCTGTTGCCATAACTCCATCAAGTGGCTTCGTCTAATTATAAAATTAGAGAAATCAAGTTGTAATTTAAGATAGCCACGTGCTCATCTATCATACAATACCTCTATTGCTAGGGCAGTCAACATTCTCTGCCACAGCAGGTAAAAAACAAATATTTTCCCACATGAATTAGAAGGAGTCTTGGTTTGGGCTGCTATAACAAAGTACTATAGACTGGGTTGCATATGAAAACCAGAAATTTATTCCTTACATTTCTGGAAGCTGGAAGTCCCAGGTCAGGCTGCCATCTGGCCAGGTTCTGGTAAGAGTCTTCTTTTAGGTTGCATATTGCCTTCTTCTTGTTGTAGTCTCCCATGGTAGAAAGATATTGAAAAAGCTCTCTGGGGTCCCTTTTATAAAGGCACTAATTCCATTAATGAGGGCTCCACCCTCATTATCTAATGACTTTTCAAAGGCCCCACCTCCTAACAGTATCACATTGAAGGTTAAGATTTCTGCATCTGAGAGGGCACATTGGTGGCTCAGTCAGTTAAGCATCTGCTTCTTGATTTTGGCTCAGATCATGATCTCATGGTTTTGAGATCAAGCCCTATGTTGGGCTCTGCACTGACAGCATGAAGCTGCCTGGGATTCTCTCTCTCTGCTCCTTTCCTGCTCTCACACATGCACATGCTCTCTCTCTCAAAACGGATAAACATTAAAAAGAAAAGAAGTTTTCTGCATCTGAATTTTGAAGGGGACACAAACATTCAGTCCATTGCAGAGAGTAATTCTGTTAAAAATTAGAATCTTTCCTAAAAATGCAGACGGAAAAGTCAAATTAAAGTTTCTTTAATCATATAATTAAATCAGTCTCGCTAGATTATAAGGTCTGTAATAATAATACACTAATAAGACAATAATACAACAATAGCACAGTGCCTGTCACATATCTGATTATTTATAAATATCTGAAGAATGAATGAAAAAAAGACAGTTGTTAGAGGGTAGGCGAGACGAATCACAGATTTTATCTCTACAGAATCAAGGCTACCAACAATAAAGTTATTTTGATATTGAAAACTGAAACAGAAAAAAAAAGCAACTTGCAGACCTATCTTCTGACTCACGGAGCAGGTTAAACTATACCAAGCCATGACATGCAAGCAAATTCTCTAAACTCAAATTTCCCACCTTATTCAGACCCATATGTTCCAAGATAAAGCCACAGATAAACTGATCGAACTTTGCCTGGATTCATAAGACTTCTGACTGTTTGAAAACTTGCCCCTTTACAAATACTAACCTGTTCTTGAGAAGTCCAGCCTGTGATCAACTCCAGCCTGCAAGTAGCTTTCCTTAACTCACTTTTTTTTTTGGAAACACTACAGCTATCTTGGTATGTATCAATAATAACACTAAAAAATTTAACTTTGTTTGATACAGGTGTGTTACTAGTGTTCTTTGATCTGTAGCAATAGATCATGTTACAGTAAATGTCATTGTGTACTGTTAATGTCTGCTTTCACAGATTTTTCTTGAGTAGTAGACATGTCTTCATGTTGTATATTAGACAACTCAAATCCTTTCTGGAACAAGATAATATATAAATATGGGTAATCAGTATGAGAATTAGAATAGTTTTTTTTCCTAACAGAAATTATGTTATATGTTCTTTAAGTTTTCCCTAACAAAAGAGAAAAGAAATGAGCTGAGACATGATGTCTGTTCAAACAGACAAGGTCAAGAGAGAGAGTAGATACAAGGAAAAAGTATTTTGAAATCACTAAACTAGTCAATAAATATCAGTACTGAAAAACAGAAGTCAGGTAAATTTTATCTCATTGAAAAGTATTGCACTTCAGTGCATTTGGTATTTCTATAAGGCTTAAGGTCTTATAACTAGACAGCAATTGGCACCAGGTTTGGATTCAGAAAATATTAGGGGACAATTGAATTCTGCTTCTTATAATACATGACTCAGGGCATATACTATCTGAGTTTTAATTATCTCATTTGTAAAGTAAAGATATATTGCATTTAACTTTGGATATTCAACCATATGGCTCTCTTTTGCATAATTTAAAAATACCGTAAAGTTATAATTTATATCTGTGCACTTTATTATATATAATCATACTTCATACATTGTGTACTGGTGATATTCATATTACCATGCATGATTGTATACACAAAATCATGTTTATTATACTTTATGAGCAATTCAAACAATTTTTCTCATATAGTTGTGACTACATACAGTATTCGCTTGATGTGCTGATTCTAGAAATGAATCATCAAGCAATTTTTTTTATTTCACTGCAATACCTGCAACACAGATGGGTTGTTAGAAACAGTAAAAGAAAAAAATGGCAACATTATTTTGCCAGAGCTAGTTCTCCATTTTGTTGACCAAACCTGAATTTTTATTTCTGAAACCTAAGACAGGCAAATTTTAACGATCCAAACACTAATAGAGAAATCTGTATAGCAATGAAAGTGATAATATTAAGGACAGTCCCCTAACTATGCTGAAGGCCACCAGAAGATGGTAGTCTCAGTTCTTTGGGACACAATGACTCTAAGACAAATGGCTAGGACTCAAGATGACAGGTAGCGTGGAAGATGAAATTGTTCAGGTCACTGCTGTCGGCATATTCTTTCCCCAGGTAAGGCCAATGAACTCTTTTTGCAGGAAGTGCCAGAAACTGAAATGCCTGATTTTCAATGCTATGGATTTTGCCACAAAAGATTATGTAAGAAGAGTAAGAAAGAGTTCACAATTCATCTGAAACTTCTTCACCACTGGCTTTTTTCTCATGTTTCTTGGCACATTCCTCTTTCATGCTGCGTCAGCATATGTGAGGGCTAAGATAAAACCTAGGACATTCCTCTTCTGGGTTTTTTTTCCCCTAGACTCATTGACTTAAACAGAAAATACTTACTATGGTCAAGAGGTGACACTGAGGCCAACTATCCAGTCATGTCCCTGTTTTTTAAAGAAAGTACCCCACCCTGAAATACATGCAAATCCAAAAAATATATGTTGCTAAACCTCCTTCCCAGCCCTGAGGAGTTGGGCTATAAAGCAGCAGATTGGGCCTTCATGCTGTGCGTCTTTTAAAGCCCTCTCATATTGATTTTTGTGCCTTTCAGATGCACCATCAAGAGCAGTAAGCTGAGCACAAAGAATTCAAAAATTCTAAATTGAAGTTCTATAATAGTTACCCTGCTCTTTTATTTCCTGTCTTTTTGATAAGCTGCTTCTCCCCAACCTATGCATATAGAACAGAAACAATTTGGTTTGCCCTTGAAGAATCCCTCCCC
Source organism: Lynx canadensis (assembly GCF_007474595.2). Classification (NCBI taxonomy): domain Eukaryota; kingdom Metazoa; phylum Chordata; class Mammalia; order Carnivora; family Felidae; genus Lynx; species Lynx canadensis. The sequence goes on along the minus strand of NC_044307.1, from coordinate 131,405,165 downwards.
CACCAAAAAAGAACACTGGCATTATCCACATTTTCCCAATGTGGATTCATGTAATGCCATTTTGTTTCAGTTCCATTTTAAAAGCTTAGAGAGTGGTGAAAGGTCACATTAATAAGCATAACCATTTAATTTCCAAAATTAATGAGTGGAGCTCAACATATTGAGTGCATTGTATCAGAATATCTGGTTCCTTTGGAATTACTCTGAAACTCAGAGGGTTTGATGACCAAATGGTGCTAAACTAATGGTATTTTCGTATTAGGCTATGAAAAGAGAGAAACAAATATTGCAGCATGCAGAGACAATATTGTTTCAATTTGTTGATGACAAAACACATTTCATCTCAATTAGCAAGTAGACTTTGTTATGAAGTGCTAGCCAGATTGCTAATAATTAAAAACTTAATGTGTCTTCAGTCATTACAATAGGACAGTGATGAGAGGTTGTGAGAAGTATGTAGATTCTGTTTGCTATATTTATTTGGGGAAAGGAAAATTCCCTATCTTCATAATGATGAATTTAAAAACAGTGCATATGATTACTCTGGGTCTTCTGGGAATGCTCAGATGTGATTTCTCAGGGTTAGCCAATGATGATACCCCAACACAGAAACGGTCCCCAGAGGATCCCAGGCCAATTCAGATACCCCTCCCCAAACCAGTAACTCCCTAGCACTTCTTCCAGTTTCCTGTCTCCCCACAATCTTTTTTTTTTCAACGTTTTTTTTTTTATTTTATTTTTTTGGGGACAGAGAGAGACAGAGCATGAACGGGGGAGGGGCAGAGAGAGAGGGAGACAGAATCGGAAACAGGCTCCAGGCTCCGAGCCATCAGCCCAGAGCCCGACGCGGGGCTCGAACTCACGGACCGCGAGATTGTGACCTGGCTGAAGTCGGACGCTTAACCCACTGCACCACCCAGGCGCCCCTCCCCACAGTCTTTATAATAAACTCACTTTAAAAAAAATTAGTAACTGAGAGCTTCCTTATACAGTATATGTGTGCTTTACCCTACTTGTTATACCCTAGGTAACTGGCCTAAAGGGCCGCTTTTAGTCTTTGTTTTGATTTGAGCTATCTAATTGCCTTGGCATCCTGTGTTGAGACTACTTTTGCCATCCATTTCTTCCTTCTTTTCCTTCAGTCTAGGCATGTGCGAATGATTTCATGCATTCAAATGATCACCAGCGTCATTTTTTTTTTAACCCAAATCAGTTTATGGTCTGAAGATGTCTGTTTCCAATAGATTTTATGCTGAAGCCAATTGCTAATGATCGTTAGTACATATTGAGAACGTTCTTCACCTGAAGATTTTGAAATGATGAATTCCTGCCCTCTAGCAATATTTGCCTCTTCAAAGTCCATGTTGTGGTGTGACTGCTTCACATCTTTGAATGGGCTTTTACTCACCACATCACTGCAGCACAGAGAATGGACCAGACCTACACATGGTGCCCACCATGCCAGGTATCATGCATAAAAAGTTAAAAGATGTGCTCTTTGGTCCCTTGAGGGCTTTCTTTTTGAGATTAATTAGATTTCAAGCAGGATTACGATATTCATCCATTCATCCCTGGCTGAAAAATGCAGACTGGATTTTCTGGCACAAATTCGTCTTCAACTTACTTCGTTTTATGCTAATCCGGAGCTCATCCTTTTACCAAAAAAAATGAAGAGATCAGCAAATGTTAAGGATATTTTTTATCAGAGGTAGACAGCCATTGTATTTAATTTTCTTTTACATTATACACACTGCATTATCCATGTAATCCCAGACACACAGAAGATTTGCCAATGAGTGATTCTAGCTGACAAGTATGGTAAGACTGCGTTTTCTATACTTATGCTGCTATTGAATACATTTGGGTGAGGAACAAATGCAGATCATAAAATTTAAAACTCTAATAACCATCACAGTTCAATTCATATAGAGTTTCATTTAAAGGGTCATAAGTATTTTTGTACATTCCAGTTTATTTATTTTCTCCAGTCCTCTAGAATGTAGATAGGAAAATGCAACTAATTCTGATTTCCATTTTTCTGACTGGCCTTGCATGGTGCAATTTAGTTTAGTTGACCTGCTATGGTCACTCATTCACAATATAATATTCAGTCAACATGTATTGAGTACTTACTTCATACCAGGGACTGTGTGACGTGCTGGGGATAGAACACTCAACAAAGCAGACACTGTTCCTACAGCTGAGGGGCTTTCAGATGCTTTTGTAGTCAACTGGAAATAAACTCTAGAGGTTCAATTTCTTAATTTCCTCATCATTTCTTTATCCAGTAAGATATGATTACCTAATAGATTTAATTATTGAATTAACTTTAATTATCTGATATTTCCTCAACTCTCAGGATGTTTTGGCAGAATACTTTCAGACATCACTAATTCAGAAGCAAAAATGCTACGAACTGTGATCTTCTTGTGAAAGTACAGTGCATATATTGGTTACAGAGTTTTGTTGTTGTTGTTTTTTTTTTATGGGAACTTAACAAATAAAAATAAGGACATTTTAATTTTTGTTTTCTCACAGGAAAGTTAAAATATCCTTGGCTCAAAACCTCTGTCTTTTTTTCTTTTTTAACATGCAGATGTCTTTTAAGAAAATACTTTGCACATTATAGCCACTTAGTAAATTACTTTTTTTTTTTTTTTCAACGTTTATTTATTTTTGGGACAGAGAGAGACAGAGCATGAATGGGGGAGGGGCAGAGAGAGAGGGAGACACAGAATCGGAAACAGGCTCCAGGCTCTGAGCCATCAGCCCAGAGCCTGACGCGGGGCTCGAACTCACAGACTGCGAGATCGTGACCTGGCTGAAGTCGGACGCTTAACCGACTGCGCCACCCAGGCGCCCCAGTAAATTACTTTTTGAAAGAATGTAGGATCTATGGCAACAGAGATTTTGGCATGTTCATTCACTTCTCTATTTGCAGCACATAAAATAGTGCCTGGAATATAGTAGGCATTTGACACCTACTATGTGCTGGATATAGAGAAGTGAATTTATTCATATTTAATTAATGAATATGACCTTATTGACAGCAAAGGCCAACTCTTACAGTTTAACTGGGGGAAAAAATTGCATAAAATTCCTCAGTGAAGAAAATTCTTGTGATAGATTTTTAGTCTACTAATTTTTTTTAATTTTTTTTAACTTTTATTTATTTTTTTGAGACAGAGAGAGACAGAGCGTGAACGGGGGAGGGGCAGAGAGAGAGAGGGAGACACAGAATCGGAAGCAGGCTCCAGGCTCTGAGCCATCAGCCCAGAGCCCAACGCGGGGCTTGAACTCATGGACCGCGAGATCGTGACCTGAGCTGAAGTTGGCCGCTTAACCGACTGAGCCACCCAGGCGCGCCCCTACTAATTTTATTATAAATACTGGCTTATTTAGATTTATCCCAGTCAGTTTATTTGAGCTCTCTATTCTGTTTTTATGTTCTAAGCATTTCCCCCTGTTTTCTCTTACTGTTGAGAAATCCGCTGTCAGTTAAAAACAGGCTTCATTGTAAGTAATCTGTCTTTTCTTTCTGTCTGCTTTTAAGGTCTTTGGTGTTGTATAGTTTCATTACAATGTGTTTATGTGGGGATTTCTTAAAAAGGAATGTATCCTGTTTAGGACTATTTTTACAGTTGACCCTTGAATACAATGGATTTGATCTGGGCAGGTCCACTTTTACGTGGACTTTTCTATCAGTACAGCACAGTACTAAAAATGTATTTTCTCTTCCCTTTGATGTTTTAACAACATTTTCTTTTCTCTACCTTACTTTATTGTAAGAATACAGTGTGTAATACATTTAACATGCAAAATATGTGTTAATTGACTATGTTATTTGTAAGGATTCCAGTCAACAAGGCTAATGTAGTAAAGATGTACAGTCAAGAGTTATATGTGGATTCTTAAAAAAAAATTTTTTTTAATGTTTTATTTCTGATAGAGAGAGACAGAACATGAGCAGGGGAGGGGCAGAGAGAGAGGGGGATACCCAGAATCCGAAGCAGGCTCCAGGCTCTGAGCTGTCAGCACAGAAGCTGACGTGGGGCTAGAACCCACAAACTATGAGATCACGACCTGAGCTGAAGTTGGATGCTTAAAAGACTGAGCCATCCCCGCGCCTTGATATGTGGATTTTTGACCATACAGGGTGTCAGCGCCCCTCACCCAAGCACTGTTCAAAGGTCAACTGTATTTTGTGGATTCACCTGTCTTTTCAATTCTGGAAAATTCTCATTTGTTACCTCTTTGAATGTTGCCTTAATTTTTTTAATTTTGTTTTTCTGGGTTCTACTTAAATGTATGTGGCAGCTTCTCATTCTGCTCTCCATCTTTTAATGTACCTTTCAGGTTTATATTTTTACCTCTTTTTCTGTATTCTGATTAATGTCATTATGCCTAACTTTTAGTTCATAAATTCTCTCTTTAATCTATTCTTTAACTTATCTATGAAATGATTCATTGCAGTTATTTTTTTTCATTTCCAGAAATTGTATTTTGGTTCTTTTCTAAACCTTCCTGCTTTGTTCTAATATCTTATTAATTGATCATAGATTTATTTCATCTTTTCTTTTTAGAACTATTTGTATTACACTTTTAAAGAAAGTAAGATGAATCTTAGTTTTCCATTTGAAGTTCTTGGGAGACCTAAATTTCCTTTTTGTCACTTCTAATGACACCTGCTCATGGCCTGTGTAGAGAGCATGGCCCTATTGAGAGGATTTGCATTTTCTTCAGCTATGTTCCCTGGGGACTATGCTACTATGCATGGTCACCTCCAGTGTCCTCAACAGGTAAACATTATCTTTTCCAAACACTGAATGAAATGAGGCCAGGCCCAGGGCTACAAATTCTTAGAGAGGACTTTTTTTTTTTCTTCCACCATCACCAAAGCCAACACAGGTAGTTTTTCTTTGTCCATCTTTGCTGGTAAGTATATATATTTTTTTTCTTAGCTCATCCTTTCACCAAGTGTGAGGATACTGGCTTTACATGGAAATGTTCATTGATTCCCCATCTTTTGGAGTGCAAATCTTGGTCTCCCACCCCAAAGGGCAACTAAAATCTGGTCACTACATCCAGCAAATGCACCCTGAGACAGCTCAGTTCCTTGATTTTCACCTTCCTCTTATAGGGATTTTCCTTCTCTATCTTTAAACTCAGCCATGAGTTTAACAGTGTCTTGTTAAATTTTGCCTAGCAAAATTTTGGGGGGAAGGGGAAAGTAATAGAATACTAATGGTGGGTCATATGGCTAAAAATAAAAGACTTGCAAGCTATTTTTAACTCTCCTTTGGCATTTTGCTTCTGGTCCTGACTCACATTAATTGAAAGCTTACATCTGCATCTGAGTTGAAGGTAAAGAAAAGATGGTATAGGTCAAATTATCCCAGGCACTGGGCAGGTCATCTGTACTGCTGCCAGAAAAGACTGCAACTTCCGGATTCTCCCCCCACAATGGAGCTGCTGAGTGCATTGTAGGGCATGACTGAAGTCTCTGCACAAGATCCCATCCATTCTGGGTAGAACAGAAACACACTCACTACAGGACCATAGCCACTGAGGAGGAGGACAGACTCCAAAGTGTTTCAAAGAGAGACAATACATTCTTCTTTTTAAGCACCTATTTTTCCCCTAGCCAATTTCCAGCTAAAGGGCATGTTTTTTGTTGTTTAAATGGAAGCTATGTGCTTTAAAGATAGAAATAGCAATGAAAATTAGGGGGAAAAAGCACCCCTAAAAACATCTTTCTGAATGGAAGGCTGTTGCAGCATTCAGAAGTCAGTCAGTGATCCTGACAAGTGAAAACCAGTGGCCTAATTATTTTTGCAGAGGAAAGAGAAAAAGGTGGCTTAGAAAGAATATGAAGAATGTTTCAAGAAATCTGCATATTTATCTTATTCTTAAACCTAACTCTTTTCCATTCCTGCTCTCATCATATTTATGGACAAAAGAAAGGGTGAGAAGAGAATTGAAAGTCCACGATGATGCACAGGCTGATTAAAAGTGAAAGCCAGATCTGCTGACAATTGACAAAAGATCAGGGAGTCGTTTATTTAATTGGACTCCGAGTGACAAGAAGGTGAGATGATTATCGGAGAGATGAGTCCTTTGTTCCAGCCTCCCAGTTTAAGTCATTTCAAATAGAAAGGGAACTTTTCCAATTTCTCTAGGACACCAACCTGAAGAGGTTTTCAATATTAATCCAGGTAATCAGGATCAAAAATACTATTTGCTTGCCTCACAGAAAGAAGAGATTATGGGCCACGGAAATGGAAGGGCTGGGAATGCTTGAAGGTATTAACTCTGCTGCATGTCAATGTGATATAGAGAAATGAATACTCAGTCTGTGCAGTTGGATCTTCCAGTTTTGTTCATTGATGTAAAAATATGGTTCAGGAGAGATACCCCCAACTGCCTCCCCATTATCAGTATAACCTGCAGAAGAATTCAATATATGCCTTGAAATGGTCAGAATTCTGGCCCAGGAGCATTAGGGTTCTGGTAGAGAAAAATTGGATGCTGAAATCAAGCATAAACATGTATTTTCCTTTTCCTTACATTAGATATATGGAAGAAAAAAAAAGAATTAAATGTGACTATCTAATATGTGCCACGTGATGTGCAAGGCATATTACATATATGATTACATTCTCACAAAAACTTTGTTGTAAGAAGAAAATATCCCAACTCTTTATGGTGCTAAAACATTTTGAAGACTTTATTATTCATGTCTCCAATAGTTGTGTGTTCAATTTAAAGATAGAGAAATAGTTTACTTCAAGTCAGAATGACGCAATGGTCTCTGCTTTACAGCTCAAATATTGCCCGCTCTAAACAAAAACGGCTGCTCTCAAGAGAATGTTAACGTCTTCGAGGTAGGTTGCATCACTAGCAATTCCTAGCAGCTAAGGGACACTTTCAAGGAAGGGGGAAGCAGTGACCCATAACGTCCCTCTTGTGATAGGTGACACTTCTCCGTCATGCTTGGCAAATTCATTTCCACAGTGTAGGGCTGGAATACAACTGGATAGGCTAGATTCAAGATAGGAGCAAATAGAGATTTTGAAGCATGCTGCTACAGTCAAATTGAATTTTAGTTATAAGTAATACAAGAATCCAGGTCACTCTGAAAAGGTGGGTGAGGATACCATCCTCAGGTCTTGGCAGATGAGAATGGCATTGCACAGGCTGAATGGAAGTGGCTAGTGTCTGGAAGCCTCTCTGCCACTCACTAACTTCCCTGTTCCAAATGAGCACAGGTCTGAGAAGATGTAGGACCTACAAGGTAACCCCAGGAGATTTGTATCACCAGGAGAATTACCAGATGGTGGCCACATTGAGCAAAAGCACAAAGGAACCCCCTTCCCTCTTCTTTAGGAGTTGCCTATTGGACCATCTGCAGAAGGGGAAGGCCAGATGAACCCTCACCACAGGTCTGTACCCCTGTCACTTCAGAAGATATCATATTTTGACCTGGAAAGTAAAAATACCCAACTGGACAGGGACAAGGGCTCTGAGCATGAATTGACCAGATGATAGACAGCTTCTCTTGATCTTAAAATGTTTCTTGCTATGCAGTGTATTGATATAGGATTGCTGGGTGTCAGGGGTAATACCAGCAAACTACTTTCAAGAAAAAAGTAGCAAGGGTGGTATAAGGATTTTTCAGGAGAGAAGGTCTCAGCAGGATGAGCCTTGAAGAACATAGGCAACAGCTCAGCAAGAAGAGGGCAGGAAGTTGATTGATCATTTTTCAATTCCTTCACAGGGTGCAGAGGTCTTTGAAGTCCAAAAGGCTGGAAGCACAACCCATTTGATCAGTTCATGTCCCAGTGCTTTCCTGAGGCCATTTTTGAGTTAGACTCAGAGTTAGTTCAGCTAACTCTTGCGAATTGCCGAACAAGACTGCAGAATTGGTGATCTGTCACTTAATATGTCCCACCTGCTGACAGAGTAAGCAAACATTTTCCTAACTATACCCCTTGGAGAGTGTGTGTGTATATACATTACTAGAGATTACATGTTAAATACACATGTGTTCTGAGAAATCCAGCAGTAAGGGAATCAGAGTAAGTTTATTTGTCAATGATTACCAAACTTATGCAGTGATGGCACTTTTTAAACCACAAATAATAAAATATCTTGAAACTTCATTGCTTATAATTTAATAAACTATAGTCAAGTGGATAAGAACATCATTTATATTCTCTAGAACAACTAGAAACTCAACTTTGTCTCATTGTCTTATGAGTTTTGCATACCCACTCATTTGTCAAATTTTTATTGACAGCAAAGTATATGTCCACATAATAATAGTTGCTGGATAATACATAGGTAAATAAAGAATATATGGGTCCTGTAATTTGGGAATAAAAAACAGGCAATAAAAAATATGAAATGGTTACTAATATTATCAAGTGCTATGATGAAAATAAGCAGGATATAGAAAAAACAGATAGAGAAAGGTGGACTATTCTTGAAGAATGCAATGGAGCCCACCATCAGAAAGCTAGGAGCAAAGACTTAGAGCAAAACAACTAAAGCCAGATGAGCCCGAGTGGGGTGCTATTTTTATTTTCTACACTGAAATCACAAAACTGTATTTTTGTCTTTTGCAAGGGACTTTCACCAATGAAAGAAACTTCCAAATTCAAGAAATTATCATCTTGTTATACTGCAATCCTGGAAGTAAAAAGTAGGTTATTACCTTTAATATAAGTTTCCTACATTATCTTGTGCTTCTTGTCAAATAAGTCATCAAGTGTATTACTCATCCCATATCCATCTACCTTGATAGAATCTGTGTTAAAAGAGTGTAAAGATATCCCTGTCTTATCCATATCTGTCTTATCCACTACCCTACTATATAATAGATGTTTAAAAATCATCATTTGTTAGATAATTAAAATAATTTATTTTTACAAATAAAAGTCTTGGTCTTCAAGAGAAAATCTAGGAAAAACACTATAGCATCTACTATAAATATCTTCCATTTGGTTGATGTAATCTTTGCATCCAGCATATTTGCTTTACTTCATTTTTTAACTATGAAACTTTTATGTGTCATTGATGTGGGACACATAGTTAAAATAGATAAAACATGATTATTAAATTATTCAATATCTAACAATATTCTTAAAATCTGAGTTGGTAAAGCCTATGGGTACATTCTTTTCTTTAATTAGAAAACTATTTAAGGTGATTAATGTACATCAACAATGTGTAGTGTAGGATTATAGTTACATTTATGAGCTGGGTCCTCTATAAATAAGAATATACAATTTTTCAAAGAAGGACCAAAGATAAAAGTCACCTATATTTCAGAGTGAAAAGATGGATGACTGTAAAAATAATGTAACTCTGGCTGATTTTTAAATTACTATTTTGAGGGAATTAAGACAAAGACAAAGAACAATAAAGGAGGAAATGTAATAATGATAGCAGACAATTTAACCTAAGAAAATTACAAATGGACCACTAGTCTCTTTTTTGTACAATGGCTCCCTGTCAGAATGCATGCTTCTGAGCCATGGTCAGACTATGCTGCTCAACTCTCCAACAAGCCATTTTTTAAAGACTCATTTGCTTGACCCACACTTCATAGAGAGTAGCCCTCTCAGATCCTCTAGATAAAAGAAACCTGAAAAAGTCTTTTTGACTCCTTTGAACAGACTGACATCCCTCTAGAATGGCATTTTGTAATACAGCTGTCCCCTCAAAGTCTTCAACAGCCTTCTGAATGAGGGCTTTGGGAAAATGAGGCAAATAAGCAAGGTATTTTTTTTTCAATATATGAAGTTTATTGTCAAATTGGTTTCCATACAACACCCAGTGCTCATCCCAAAAGGTACCCTCCTCAATACCCATCACCCACCCTCCCCTCCCTCCCACCCCCCCATCAACCCTCAGTTTGTTCTCAGTTTTTAATAGTCTCTTAATAAGCAATGTATTTAAAGATGGCCCCGACTGGGCTGTGAGGAGGAGAGGCTGAGGAGGCTTGATACATTCAGTGTTTTGTCATGTGGCCTTCTCTCTAGATTTCAACACAATTCACTGTAATTCACAGGGTAGGAGAGCAAACAGGGATTTGGGGCCATGAATAAAGTGTATGCAAACTACTATACCTAGGCATGAGCAGATGGCAGGATGAGACACACACACAGACAAGGCGAGGGAAACATTGACAGTGTTCATGTTGCCTTAAAAATGAAGCTGAGAAATCCACAGCCAATTATTGTGACATTTCTCCTCAGCCAAGTAACCAAGTGAGTAATAAGAGAATGAATGAACACTTAGGGGAAAAGATGTCTAATAATTAATAAGCCACTCTGCCATATTAGAAGTAAACTATACCAACTGATTAAAAATGCTGTCATTTTGTAAAATCAAACAAAAGTAAAGCAAGTGTATTTGGCATTTTCAAAATTGCCATAAAATAAACAGAAATAATTCTGACAAATATCCTAGATCTGGAACTTTTTTGATGATCTAAGTGTGTGCCTGCATGTATGTACATATTTATGCATAATTTATATATGTGATGTGTGTGTGTGTGTGTGTGTGTTTTATAATCTGTCAGACTGTATTGTGGTATTCCACCTAGCTGGACAAACTTGTGGTCTATTTACACTTTTGCTATCACTTTACCCCTTAATGTGATCAGATGCATGGTGTTAGAACTCAGATGTGGAGGTGCAAATTCACTCACATCCTGGGAAGCTAGAAATGCCTGAGTTCTTCCTTAACAATCATCTGTCCTTCTCACATAATTCTTTAGAGAGGTGTCTACAAGAAACTAAATGTGACTCAGAGTATGACTCATCCATTCTAGCAGTTGAGATAATAACTTCCAGTAGTTGAATAATACCCCCCATGGCAAGGCTGCCTGCTTAAAAACCGTGTTGAGCACAAAGCTCAGCCCTTGAGGATAAAATGTGATCTTTTGCTAACTCCCCCAAACCTAACTCTTAAAGCTGCCAAGTTCATTTATTTCTACAAAGGGAGAAAGAGAAAGAAGGTGAACCTGGCTCTGACTAATCCTCTAACCTTTTAAGGAGAGGACGCAGGAGGTGCAGGCCCTGGATAGAACTAGAAAACTTTCATATATTTTTGAACACATAATCACTCTGATCATGCATTGGAAGATGGCTTGGAAAGCTGGCCTTCTGGACATTTAAACACTTTTTTCCATTAGAAAAGCTGGTAGAATGTAGATGATTACACATAAAAAGGACAGGAAAGATTTACAAATAAAATAAGAAAAGTGGCTTTCTTTTGGTGGTGAGATCATATTTACATTCTGTATTTTTTGTGTTCTTCTATATTCTCCCTAGTGGTTCTATATAATTTTTATAATCAGAGGGAAAAAAACATTTTAAAATTTCAGCTTTTTCACATTGGTTTTGACTTTTAGCTTATGGTCGTGTTAAAATGATATTCTAGGAATCTTAGGAAAGACGTTATGGCTTTTTAATTAGAGTTTTACTTTTTATCAGGCAAGGAAATGGAGATTGATGTATTCTTTGGTTTAATATTATTAATATAAATCTTTCATAAGGAAAGGAGTTCTAGGAGTTCAAATCCTGACTTAGTCACTGTATAGTTGCATTGCCTGCAAGCTTCTTAATCTTGTCTATAAAACAGGGATAATGATTCTTTACCCTCAAAATTATGGTAATAATTACAATGCATTATCAGTTGCTTAGTGATTATGTGGGGTCAAAATAGGTGTCCTCAATATGTCTCCTGCTCAAAACTGTAAAAGGTCTTCATTATCAGCTCCAATCCAGATTCTTCCCTGGTGTTTAAAGTTTTGTACAGCTGTACTAAATTTGTCACTTAGACCTTCCACAGTCTCAGCAGAAATTCTTGCTTTGCAGACTCATTCTTTACCATCCCGGGTGCACACCTCACACACTCCAGAGTAGCCCAAATGTAAATAGAGCTACTCATCCATCTCTACTCACAGCCAGGCCCACCTCGAGGTCAGACTCTTTGTCCAATCTCCTTTATCAGATCAGGATCCTCAAGGGCTGGCAATTTGTCATTGTGTCCCCACCCTTGTACTATGTCCTTCATGAAAGAGGCATTTGATGACTGAAATCTTGTATTAACTTTGGTTTCCAATGTGTCTTTTTACTGATGAGCTACTAAGTAGATAATCAATAAGTAATTGCTCAATGAAAGAAAGAAGAAAGGAGTTCTGGCTTTTCAGTCTTGTCAGTAGTTTCTGGTTATGTTAACCAAAAATAGTCTACTTAAAAAAATATATATTTTCCTGGCAAGAAGGAAAATAATTCAAAATTTATTTTTTCATTTATTTCATCACTGAATTCATTTGTTGACTACTGTAGTTTACACAGAAATGTGTCTATAAAAATGAGCAAACTATAGTTCCTGACATCAAGGAGTTCACAATCTAGTGGGTAGCATTAATAAATTTATAATCATGAACAATTATATACATGCACAATACACATTTATACACATGCATTGTCTGTACATGTGTACATATAGACACACACATATACACAGACATACACACACATATGTAAGGTTAGGGACAAACTAAAAACAAAAAACAAAACTCTTTCCAGAAGAGATGATGTTTAAGCTGAGTCTTGAAGAGGGAGTATTAACTTGACATTCTAGAAGGGAGTAGAGAAAAAGGATATGTCCAGTAAAAATAACAGTATTTGCCAAGCTATCAAGCTGTGAAATACTTTGGGGCATTCAGGAAATTTCCACTAATTCACAATGGTTGATATATGGAACATATGTGAGTGTGAGAGAAGATAAGCCTGGGATAAGGTCACAAAGATTTTATATATCCATTTTAAAGAGATTTAATTTAACTCTTTGGACAATGGGAAGCCATTAAACACTTAAACTTTAAAATCTCAAAGTCACTTTAAACTCAGTGTATCCAAACTCATTACATCTAGTTGCCCTCCAAAACTAGCTCTCATTTGGTGTTCCTTTTCCAGTGAATGTCACCATCATCTTTGCTATTTCATAAGCCAGAAACATAAGCGGCATCCTTGATATTAAATTGTCTTCATCCCCATATTCATCTTGTCCCAGATCACTACTAAAATGTCTCTCTAATCCATAAATTATCTCCTCTCTCACTGGTCCAAGTTACCATTATCTCTCATCTGGACTATGGTGGTAAAGAACTGTCCAGACTCCCCAAATGCCCTGATTCTCCTCCCATCTGATACTCACATCAAAGCCAGATCTGTTTAAAATGTAAATCTAATCCCATCTTGACCATGTTTAAAAGCTATTACTTTGCAATGCTCTTGTGATGAAAACCAAAGACCCTAAAAGGGCTCATAAGAACCTGCATATTTGGCCTTTGCTACCTGTCCCAACTCTTATCATCTTGCTCTCTGGTCTTCTCTCAACAATTCAAACATATCATGCCCCCCACCCCACCACTCCTTTTTGTACATGATGTTCCCTCTGTCTCGATTAACCTCTCTTTCCCCCTCATTGCTTCTCACCCCTCTTCCATTATCAGTCTGCACTTTCCTGACACCTCTGTGTAGGTCAGGTTTTTGTTGTTGTTGTTACATATCCATATGTTTTTTTCAGTGTGAATACTAAATTGTATGTCTTTCCCATTGGACTCTTTTAATCACTATTTTTTTTCGGGCATCAAATACAGTGTCTGAAAAATAGTTAGTGTTCAATCAATGTTCATGAATAAATGAGGGAATAACATTAACAATTTATGCTCTAAAAAGTCTATGCCTGTAGTAATATGAGAAAACAAATTTGCATGAACAAGATGAAAGGTAAGGAGAGGGTTAAGAAATAAGTATCATAATCAGGCCAGAGATGACAGCTGTTTGAGCTGCACATGGCAGTGAAATGGAGGAGAGAGAGAAGATCTGAATCCTACCAAGTAGTTAGAATCATCTTATGGGGGTAAGATTTCATTCTGAAACCAAGAAATAACTTATAAGTTTAAAGGAATTGCTAGATGGCCATCACAGAAATATTTAGATGATTCCAGGCCTTTGGATCAGGAATTTTCCCTCAAAGCAGAAAGTCTGACTTCTTTTTAATGTATAAGCTCCTTTTAACAACTACAAAAAAGTATCCCAAAGTAAATTTAAGTTGGTCGTATTCTGCCAAGTATTGATATAACCCCTACTTCTGCCTCTGCGTGCCTTATTGGTCCCCAATCTAAGCAATTTGGCTTGACTCCACTGGGGATGAGAGATGACTATTACCAGGATGCCACCCACAGCTTCAAAATTGTGTTAACTCTGAGGAACTTTTTAGAGCTTTTTATGTTGTAAGCAGCTCACCCTAGATAAATAAAATAATATTGTGTCCCACAAATGTGTCCAATGTCTAGCAAAAGACAAAATCACCATATTGTGGTCTTTGGCCACAATAAATTCCTGAGAGAACATGGCAGTACAGGAATCTATTTCAAAGGACTCGGAACAGGAAAGTTATCTTTCTAATTTTCAAGAAAGAATTCGATGGCTTGATTGACAAGTTCATGTTCTCACTCTCCACCATCCACACACATAGATTCAGCTTTTACATATACATCTCCAGGAATTTTCAGTGTGCTTTGTAACCCATGAATGTGCCTATTTGCAGAAATTTCTCTTTCATTTAGTGTACTTCTCTGTGAATGGGCTCATCTTCTTAAATGTGGAAAAACATTAAGGCCATTCAAAATGCTCTGCAAGATGTCTATTAGGGATGCAAATGTGCAGGATATGGACAGAACCAGTAGCTCTACTTGTGAAACATTTGAGTTAGGGGAATTGAACTTAGAAGCACTGCTACTTTCCACTTGAGAAAGATTCTTAATTTTTCATATCTGCATATTCTCTGGCTCCATTTCCTTTCTTATCCCCAGATGTGGTGATGCATTCAGTCCTTGGCAGTCTAACTTTCTTGTTCTACACTGTGTACCTCAGAGCTCTTATTAACTTTTTGGCTTCACTATCAACTCTTTCTTATTGACTTCAAATTTGCATCTGCTGCTCTGAGAATGAGTCCAAAATCTCTGACTGCATACTATTCAATTCAAACTAAAGACGCCATCTATCAAGCTCATTATCTTTTACCCACCTCCACTCACAGAAGCATTTTTTATTGGTGGCAATAAACTTACTGTAGCCTTCACTGAGCACTTTCTAGGTAGCCTCATTCGTTGGGTAATCAAGTACTATTGACTCTCCTATGCACCCTACTTCTCCTCAAACCTACCCTTATTCACCAGCATTTCCTTAACCTGACCCACCAACTACTTTCTCTGCTGACATCCCTTATGATCTCCTGCTCTCTATCTTCACACACTGTCCCCAAACAGCTCATCATTCTTTGTGACCCCTCACACTCACCAGGCTATCTACCACAAGCTCCTTAACTTCCCATAGCTTCACTCTATCTGTAAGCAGCTAGGACTTTCTATCTCCAAATAAGCATTTTACATTTTCCCCAATGTGTTTATTTGCCTCTGTCCTGAACCAACTTTTTGCTCTTTTCTCTTTTCTCCAGCATTTTATTCCATCATTTATCCTCTGTAGTTTCTTTTTCATTCATGAAATAACCATTGGTATTTTTCCCTTTGTCTACAAATATTTTTAGATTTTACTTTTCCCAAAACAAAACAAAAAGTTGCATATCTTACCCTGTCTAGCTGTTTGTCTTTCATTTCTGAATTTCTATAATCACATTATCTCTGCATACTTTTAACTTCAATTTTTCTTCATCTACTTAACCATTTGGCAATGGGTGATGAGCCATCGTACTACTAATAAAGCCACACTTTCAAGATCATCAATAACCTCCTAATCACCAAATTCAGTAATCTTTTTCAGTCATTCTTTTCATGACTACATGTATTACTTAGCATTTAACTATTTTTTCCTTTTTTCTCTATTTTACCTGGTTTCCATGATATTGCCCCCAATGCTAAGCAGATCTCTTCCCTACCATTATGACTAATCTTTCTAATCCTTTATTTGATTTCTCTCTAGTCTGTCTCTGTGGGTCCTCAAGTTTTCCTCCATGATCTTTTATTGGTCTTCAGCTTCTACATGTTTACTTTTCTCTATTGTTATTGCTTCTACTTCGGGATTTATTTCTATGAATACAGATCTCAAGTTTTCTGTTTCTAGTTCCAATGCTCTTCCCTACTTTGACTAAATGATTCATTACCATCTTATTTTCCTAAATTCTAAATGTCTAAAATCAAACTCATTATCTCCACCCAAATGTCTCCACCTCTTGCATTCCTTTCTTTGGAGCAGCCCCAGAATTTTCCAGTTCCCCATTTATTAAGAGTCTTCATTCAACAAACATTTATTAAGTTCATAGTTTCAGGTTCTAAACAGAAAACCAGAAAGCACTCAAAATGCTTTAAACAGAGGGAACTTAGGACAGGAAATTGGTTATGCAGGTGATGGAAGGTCTGAGAAGCCAAACAAGAGATGGTGAGGCAACACATAGATTAACACTAGCTAACCTTAGCTAGAAGAATGAAGAGAGGAAGTTTTGATAGAAAGCTCAAATTTAAGGTCACTGGAGGAAAGCTGCAGCCAAGGCAGAAGCTTCAGGAACAGAGAAGATGGAGCTGTTGCCAGAGATCCTGCTCAAGGCAGGAAGACAGAGTAAGAAATACCCTTGATTCTCATTTCTTCTTGCTCTTCAACCTGCTAGTGCCTCCTACTGGTCAAACCAATCCAGAAGCCAGTAGCTATATATACAACCTGGAAAATGCATTCCTCAGAAGTCACTCCTCCCAATACAGCCACAGGGTGGATTACACAGAGCGGAGTCAGAAGAGAGAGAAGAATGGATCTGAGAGCAAAACAGGCCAAAGATGGACCACTCGGCATCCATTCTTGACTTCCATCATATTCTAATGTCATATAGTACTATCAAGCTTCTACCTAATGTGTTGCAACTATTCTTGGTAGACAGTCATTCTCATGCTCTTCTCAAAGAAAGGAGACGTAAGTCCATCAGTCATTATATTGTCTCAAAAATTCAGGAACTCCAGGTGATATGCAGTCATCCACATCTATTTCTGATATGGCTTCTTACTGTCTGTCTAGAGACTTATAAACTAAATTGTGAAGTTAATCACCCCAGCCTTCCTTTACAAAAAAGCAGAGAAAGGGAAACGGGGTGGGGGGGTGATAGAATATCCAGAGCTACTAAAGTCTTCATTTCTGTAACTGGTACCAAGACCATAGCTGATGTTTTTTAAGATAGCAGTTTTATTGAGATATAATTCAGTATTATACAATTCACTCATTAGAAATATATAATTCAATGATTTTTTGTATATTCACAGGGATGTGAATCTGTCAGCACAATTTTAGAACATTTTCATTACCCCCAAAATAAGCTCTGTATGCATTAACAGTTACTCCCCACTTCTTCCTACCCCTTGCTGAAGGTTCCCTCATTTCTATGAAGATCAATTCAAGTCCAACCACCCCAGCTTTCAGGCACTCCTCCGGATTCTGAAATTGGAAACATTTACTGTCTGGACTACTCATTTGGATTCCCCATAGTGCTATTCATGTTTTTATGTATATGCTCTGTCTCCCTAATTAGATTATAAGCCTCTTAAAAACAAGCCCCTTGTCTTGATTGAAGAGATGGAAAACATAGTTAGAAATGTAGCTGCCTCATTGAATTTAATCCTCTTTTATTTGTACTTTGATTAACTCAAGTTACTGAGAACTTTTCCCCTAGCAGAGATTTTTTTCCCCTTAATCATTCACCCCAAGAAAATAATTCAGAACTGATGGGATAGATGTAACCAGTAAATTTAAAGAGTTTGTTAAATACAAAAAATGGGACAGATAAGGAAAAAACACATCAGAATTTATTTATACTTCTCAAATATTGCCAATATGCATTTAAGATGTGCTGGAAATGCTAATGTTTCTTCCACACCAACATTACAACAGTGTCTTTTCACTGTGGTATATAACAAAAGGTGATATTAAGCAATAGAGGGAACAAACATATTCATTTCTTCTAATAAGTGTTAAATCCACAAGTTAAACATGATATTATATCTAGTACACCTGTTAATGAACTCTTTTAAAATGTAGAAATATTTAAATGTGGTTTTAAATATATGTAAAGATAATTTAAATCTGTTTCATGAAATAGAACTTGACTCATTAATCCTTTTTAATTTTTTTCTTATTTTGAAATAAATATCAGAACTGTGGATAAGTAAACTTTCCTATCTCTGTCTTTTCCTTCTCCACCCTTCCCTTCCTTTCTTCTTTGCTCATTTTTTTTCCTTCTTCTGTTCTTACTTTTCTCTTATTCCTTCCAGTTCTCTTAGGAAGACACTGGTACAATGTCTTATGTTTGTTGGAAATAATCTTGAAAACCTAAGAGAATTAAAATAACTAGAGAAGTGGAAAAAAGTCTATATGAAATTAACATCATGTTTTCCCCATTTCTGTATCTTACAGTCACCATTAAAATAATAACAGATAATATACCCTGCTTTATATTAAATTCTGAAATAAAACCTTACATCGAACACTATTTTGAAATATAAAAGAATGTTCAAACTAGACAACATCAGGTAAAATTTCTATAGTACTTACTTTGTATCTAGAATTGCATAAATATTGGAGATATTTCATAATCTTGTAGAGAAAGATATATAAATGAAATAATTACAAGGCAGTGAAAAAATTATTGTACAAAGTTCCACAGGAGCACTGAGCATGGTCATTTATGTCAAAGGTGTTTCTGAACGCCATGTTTGTGCCAGGTATTATTCTAGGTGCTAGGGATAAAAATAAAGTGTTTTCCCTTAAGCAACTCATGGTTAATACAAGATTCCCCTACAGTTTAATAACCAATTGTCAAGTTAAATGTCAATGCAGGATGTTATAGAAAATGGAGGATGGACCTAGAACAGAAAGGGAGGTTTCAGAAGTGGCACGAAAACTTTTAGAAATAATTCCTTCCAGAGTGCCATCTTAAATGATGAGTAGAATATACTTGATCTCATGAGACAGGTGAGTGTGTGGAGAAAGGAAAGGTAAGAGAAGAGCATGGCAGGCAGAAGGGACTATGCATGATCTTTACAGGGAAGTAAACAGTTGGTGTCTTAAAAGACTAAAAACGGACATCTCTAAATATCAAGGTGCTTCTGATGAATTTGAAGGATAAACTTTGTACTTTGATTAACTCAAGCCACTGAGTTAGACTGCAAGCAAAACTAAGAAGCAAGCAAGAACCAGGTATGGAAACCTTCTGTGCCATGCTGAGGACCTCAGATTTTATCCTGAAGTTGGTAGAGAGGTGTTGAAGAAATAAAAGAGGAGTATCACGATCTGTTTTGGGTTTTAGAAGAATCATTGTATTTCTGCAGTAGAGACAGGTGGTTTGAGGGTTAGGGGAAAGGTAAGGGGATAGAGGGAGATGCATGAAGAATCTTTGTTGCAGTTCCCTAGGGAAGTGATGATGAGTGCCTGAATCAAGACAGTGGCAATGGGAATGGAGAAGAGGGTAAGAAGGCTACAGGCAGTTAGCCTAGAAACAACAGTGTTTGTTCTAATTGTGTAGACAGAGGAGAGAAGACAGGAAACTTAGGATGGTTCTCATATGTCTGGCTTGTGCAACTTGTAAAGAATTGGGCAGATGAATCCTTATGGGGGAAAGAAATTAAATTTTGAGCACACTATGCTTTACATTTTAAAAGAACATTAAGAAAAAGTTTGGTGCTGGGTGTGTCGGGGGGAACCAATGGTAAGATCTGGGTGAGATCACTAGAGAGAAGATACAGACTATGGGAACAGGAGACTTGAACCAAAATAGAGTCCCAAGGATTAGCAATATTTAAGCCTCCTGCAGAGGAGGATATAGCTGGTGAAGGGCAGATAAGCAGTGAGAGGAAAACTAGAAGGAGTGCTAAATCCACATGAGTAGTTTCAAAAAGGCATAGTTGATCATATCAAATGCCACAGGGAGACATGTAAATTTGTTCCTTTATACTTTGTCTGTTTTCTATGGTTTTTCTACTCCCAGTTTGTATTTTAATAAATAAAAACTCTAGTACATAATCACCATCACTCCATCTTTATCCTATCCTGAGAATTATTTTATTGGAAAAAAATCTATTTTGAAAGCCATGTGGGATGACAAAATTTGTATTTTAGAAGGTCATTCTGACTGAAAGCAGTTTGGAGGCTCTAGTAATAGTCCCAGAGCTGATAGAGAGGAGGGAATGGATTCAGCAAATATGTTGCTAATTGAATTGATAGAATTTTATATTCAAATTAGAAGGAAAGGGTAAACAAGATTAAAGGGTCACAGATATGTAGAGGGATCAGATTTGAGTATATGGAAAAGTGAGATTTGAAAAACAACGTAGGCACTAGGGTGGGGAAGGAAAAAGTAGAAGGTAATAAAAGGCAATACAGTACATTCTCCTAAATATTCTCCCTTCTTTTCACTCTAGGCAGACTCTGGTAGTGATTGGTGCTACTCGTCCAATATTTCTGGCTCTCCACCTCCCTGGCCTCTGGCAGAATTGCACTTCTTGCCCATATTTATGGATAATGCACCTCGTGACAAGTTTTACCCGATAAAGTATAAGCAGAAAGAAATTTGGATCACTTGCAGGCCAGAGCACTTCCTTGCTTATGTAAGACTTTCTAGAGCTCTTTTCCCTCTTGTCTACATTTGAGTTGGCAATTCTTCAGGAAGCCTGAGTTCTTGAATGATAGCAATGAGCAGAACTCCTCTACAGACCCACCATAAATACCAACATGAGTGAAAACCTAATATTTTGTTGCTGAAAGTCACTAAGTCTTTGGGATGCTACCTCAGCCTATCCTGAAGATATGCACTTCCTGGGTCATTTCATGGACTCCCATATCTTCAGCTGCCATGCATGCACTAAGGAATCCAGATCCACAACCCCAGCTCTCACTCCTGAAATCCAGATCCTTATTTCTAGCTGTCACAAGCATTTCAAATTGACAAATCGAAAACTGAACTCATTAATAATGAATGCATTTTTTCCAAGCACTTGCTCTGTTCCAAGTGATTGCCATACTTTTTATATAAATTATATCACTTCACTCACACAATAATCTCAAGAGCAAGACACTATTTGAATCACTGGCTTAGACCAGTGATTTCCCAAGGCAAATAGGACGTTTTTGTTAAAGGAGTTGGAGAAGGTGCAGTTAGAGAGGTAGAAGGAGAACCGAAGGGAAAAGGGGAGTGATAAGCAATATTGAATACTACAGAGAAGTCAAAGGAGGTAGAAATAAAATGATTCCAATGCTTTGCAATTAGGAAATTACTAGTGACTTTTAGAGGAACATCCATACTGCAGTGAGGTATGAAGTAAAGGAGACATGGGGTGGAGAGAGTGAATATGGAAAACTCAAGAACTTTGATGATAGCCACAAGAGAAGGAAGGAGATAAATTATTAGCTGCAAGAGGGCTCAAGGTCGAATGATTTAATTTGAGAATTGTTTTCAAAGAGACATAAGCATGTATCTAGGCTAAGATGAGACTTTAAACATTTGAGAGAGAGAATGAGAGAATAGTTGGTGGTGCAAACTTGAGGAAGCACTAGACAGAAATGGCACCAGGAGTTGGGTAAAAGGTTCAATGTTAGGCAGGAAGCAGAAGTTCTAGTCTTCTGAAGTTAGATAAGAAAGTGCAGCAGTACAGGCAGATCTGGAAGGAAGTTGGGATTTAAAACAGCTCATGCTGATGGTCCCCAAATCCTTGTTAACATGGCAAGGCCATCTGCCATATTTCAAATAAATACTTACTTGAACTTTAGAAAAATGAGGTTAAAAAGTAAAATATTAAGGATGCAAATTGGAAAATACTGTTTTAGAAAATATTAAATCCCATAATGAGTGCAGAGTGCTGATTCTTGGACATAACCACCTTCTATTTAATCATTCATGAAGCTAGGCAGAGCGGGATGATTGGAGCTTACAAGTAATCTTGAACTTTATTGTTGTCAATAGTTTTAATTTCCTCTAGGAATAAGCCTTTTTTTAGAGCTGCTGATTAGTCCCTGATGTGTGATTTACATGGCTTCTGAAATTGGGAAGAAAACCAGTCAGGTAGACCACTGAACAGAGAATTAGCAGGTGTTGGCCGTAAACCTAGTTCTACCACCAGCATTGTCATCTCCTGAAAATCACCTCAATTCTCCATCTATGTAATTATCTGTAAGTCCATTCCAGTTCTAACTACTTCTATTTCCCACCACCTCACCTACTTATCTCCGTGTATAGCAAAAGGCTTCCTGACCTTTTAATAGAGATAAGACTCAAGAGAGCCAAGCATTTTGAGTTCATTCCAAACTTCAACATAAGTCCTTGCCAATCAAGAACTTGGTCTCTTAACTGTAAATATGCCCTCAGTAGTCCCCAGAGGTCATGGATCTGGGGACCTTCTGGTACATGTGCTGGCAGATACATGCATTGAAGTCAGACAGAATCCCAATGGAGTATAAGAAAGTGTGTATAATTTATTTGTGTGTGTGCACCTGTGAGTAGTATGTGGTGTGTGTGTGTGTGTGTGTGTGTGTGTGTGTGTGTTTGTGGTACATATATATATGAGGAGTGCATTAATATGACACAAAACACTACAATAAATAAATCCTACAACTTAACACAAAAGTTGTTTCCTCTCTCTCATGTAACAACCCAATGCAGGTGTTCCTCGTTAGTGAATGCTTTCACCTTGTGTTCATGGACCCTCACTCCTGCAATTCCTTGAGGTCTCAGAGTTCACTACATCCAAGCAGAAGGGGGAAGAGAAAGTAGAGAAGGCAGAGATTCTTAAACCATAAATTATACACAAGACTTCCTTTCACATATTCTTGGTGAGTACTCATCATACGACCTCACCATGAAGCAAGTGAGGTTGGTAACAGTGACCCTTGACAGGACACCATTTCCCAGCAGCATGATAGAAAGTGAACCATAAATATTCATGGGCAGTAAGCCACCTCTGCACAGCCTGACCCTCTGGTGCACCCTCTCCCCACACATGAAAAACACTTACTGCCTCCCCAAATTAGTCAACCCAAAGTCCCATCCAGGCACTGTGTCTTGGACCAAGCCCAGGCTCCCCTTGGTGGCATATGGCATTCACCATCAGAGATAGGTGTGCCCCCTCATGTCCAGTGACCCATAGTTCAATCAAAATTTCCTTGTGTAAAGGGAAGAATGGGAGACTCTACAGCAAAAAAGAAACTCTTCCAGGAAGAGATAAGAAAGATCCTCTGCCTTAGCCATGGAAGAAGTTCTGCACTTTGAATCTGCTTCTGTTTTTTGAGGAACTTTCTTGTCCATAGCTCTCTACAGCCCCTGGTTCTGTTTTCTGGAAGTTTCTTTTGGTATATTATACTCCACTGTCACCTCCAAACTGGGCATTGGGAAGTGTTCCCTCTTTGGGAGCTACACAGTTTTTGTAGCCCATATCCTATTGGTGTAATTTGGTCATCTTCAAGCTGAATTATAATCACAAGCTTTTTTTTTTTTTTTTGGTCCAGGGTTGTGATGACTTTGACAGTACAATTCCATCAAAAACTTACTGGTTTTCTGATCCACTTGTTTCTGTTCAGCTCCATGTGCCAAGAACCTGTGACATATATTCAATACTGCTTAATTTCCTGGCTTTCTTGCCACTATGTCTCTCTTTCAGCTTGATGGCGGTTTCTTTGAAGTCACCTAAAAAAGGAGATGTCCTTAATAAGTTTCTTGTTGCAAGAGTAAAGTTTCTGCTTTACCAAAAAAAAAAAAAAATTCCCAATTCAAACTTCTTTTTCTTATCATTACTCAGTGTTTAGAGTCCAAAAGCACTAGATGTTCCAATCCAGGAAGTTCCCACATTTTGAGCATCTTTCCTGTTGTTTCTGTTCAAAGTCTCCAACTCTTGCCCACACTCGTCTTCCAGCTCCTGTGGCATTCCTTGGCTTGTGGCCAGATGTATCATTCCAATCCCTGTTTCTGTGGCCACACTGCCTCTTCCTCATGGGTGTGTGGGTGTGCCTGTGTGTAAAATTCCTCCAAGACTCCCTTCAATATTTCTTTTGGTTCCATCATGGCTAATATTTGTTCACAAAACCCCACCCAATCTTGATTTGGCCACAACTGAAACTCACAACTTGAAATAACCAAATGCAGAGCATACTCAGGGCTTCCAGCTATGAGGCTATCAGTCCCAGAATCCTTATTAGTTAAATACAGTTTCCTATTTTCTTCTGCTGCAGGAGGGGTCTTTCTACCCCTCCATGCCTCAAGGCCTCCTTGAAGACTTTGGGAATTTGTCAGATAAAATTGCTCTCCCTGGGCTCCCACTCAAAAGTAAGAGGTGGTTTAGGGACAGAACTCTGAGCTGTGTCCTTGAGTGAAACAGAGAATGTCATTCCAACCCTGTGTAAGCACAGGAGTGGGTTGAAACTCTGGGAGGAGGGGGAATGGGAAGAACACCTGCTTCTTGTTCTGTTGTCTCTACTTTGGCAAGGCAAACAAAAGCCCAAGATTTTCATATACATGAAGTTGCCTTTGTTGTAATATCTTGTCAAATAAACTGAATCTTTAATGTGCAGTATGTTTCCCGCCCCCTCCCAAACTTTCACTATCAAGAAGACACAGTATCAAAGGACTGTACACACTCAATTTCACGCACCAATAAACACAGCTTTTGCATTAATTACCATTTTCAGCTCCTTGGAAAGGAGTGACAAGAGTTATCAGGAAGATGTTCATTATTGTCAGGCTTTATCTGATGCAAATGGAAGTCCTGCTAGTCACAAACTGAAGACTCCCAAATGAGGACTAGCTACCAATTGAGAGAACAGGGCTGGCTGCTGCTGCCTGTTGGGGCCTCACATTTTTATTAGCAAGAACAGGCTACAAAGAAAACTTCTCTTTTGTGCAGCTTTCTGTCAGCTGCCTAGCTCAACAGGATGCCAGTATTTCTAGTTCTGACCCTGATACTCAGTTCAGATGTCTGTTGCTCATGATCATACCCTGTGACCCATGCCCTGGGTCATCACTGAAGGATTTAGGCAACAGCTCAATCTTGCCTAATGGTGAGACCCAGGGACTGACAATCACTGCAGCTGTGTTGAGGTCACGGCAACAGGAGAAGATAGAAAGGGCATTAATTTCTGCTTCTCAGACCCCAGTGCTATGTTAGGACCTTCCCTTTCAAACTCTCAGCTGTTCAACCCTTCCTTTAATTTTGTGAGCTTCCCTAACATCTTTCCAGTGAAGTCCTTTTTTTTTAAGCTAGAAATGATTTTTTTTCTGTTTCTTGCAACCTAAAGAAATCAAATTAATATTTCCTTTGGGATGTAGCTTAAAAACCACCAAGCTAATTATATTTTCAGCATATTTCTGAAAACGAGTCTTAAATCCTCCTGGAGAAGGGCCTTAGCATTTTCAGTGTATGTATATTACCTTCCTCATTTCTCCTCACTTCTGACTCAAAAACAACTCCCCCCCCCCCCCGAGGGACTTGAAATTTATTAGATCTTCCCTGAAACTTGACCTGTTTCATACCAGAGTGCCATTGGAGTTGGGAACACCCAGCAGAAGTTAGAATGCTAACTAGAGAACAAGGTTGGAGAGACTCCTGGATTCTGGATGCTTATCCAGAAACTTCTGACACATCCCTTCCCACCCACTGCTCAAGGCAGCTTCACAAAAAATTCCACTGGCACTTCAGTAAAGTTTCAGCAAGAGCTACAAGCATGGCACCACAGTGACTTCTGTGCCATTCACTGGGCCAAGGCCATGCTCTCTCCAATGAGGTCTGGATCTCAGTTTGGAAGGTCCGTTCTCTGGGGGGTCTATCTCAGCCCTAGGGATAAGTTCCTTACTTTCACTCTTTTTAAACTGTTTAGGACTTCCTTCCTTCTTACTAGCCAATCCCTCATTATAGTAATCCTCTATTATAGTTTACAGTTTTTTATACTAAACTTCTTTAATAATTCCTATGTAGTTTCTGTATTCTAGTTGGACCCCGACTAACAGACATAATTAGTATCGTATATCAATATGATGGTTAATATTATATGTCAACATGATTGAGCCATGAGATGCTCTGATATCTGATTGAATATTGTTTGTGGGATGTCTATAAGGGTATTTCTGGAATAGATTGCATTTAAATGAGATGATCATCCCCAGTGGGAGTGGGCATCATCCAATCTGTTGAGAGCATGAATAGAACAAAAAGGCAGAAGAAGGTTGAATTCACTCTCTACCTGACTACCCTGACTACTTGGACTGGGACATCAATCTTCTTTTCTTTTTGGTGCTCCTGGTTCTCAGACCTTGAGATTTGGGCTGGAATCTATACGATTGACTCTTTCTCTCAGACCTTCTAACTACACCATTGGCTTCCTGGGACTCTAGCTTGCAGATGACTGATCATAGCTCCATAATCATGTTAAGCCAATCCCTTATAATAAATCTCATTACACATATTATAATAATATAGAAAAGCCATCATTTACCATTATTTATCATAAATAAATCATCAATAATTTAAAATAAATAATATAAAAATCTATCCTATTGGTTCTATATCTCTGGAGAACACTGACTAATATATCCCATTTTATTTTAGAGATGAAGAAACTAAAGTTCAAATAAGGTAAGACCCATAGAATGACAGTTTCCCCTTAAATTTCTTTTTTAACATGTTTAAAAGAAAAAAAATGCACAATACATATATCTCTGTCTTCTTAATTAAAAGGTATAAAATATAATGTTACCTTTGTTGGGGGGAAGAATCAAGGAACAAAAAGTTTATGTCCCTATATTCAGTGGAATGGGTTGGATTGTTTTCGTTTTAAAAAAAATGTCTTTTATGTTTAGATTTAGAATATTTTGCCACTTTTCTTCCTGTCAGGCTCTACTTTTTTTTTTTAAATTATAATTGGTGCCTTTGCTTTTTCAACTGCAAGTTGTTTATCCACTATTGTTCATGTCTTTTCCATTGATAAAAGCTAATAACACAAATAACCAAACACATTAGAATTGTGTCTAGAATAAGAGTAAATAGATTTTGAATAAAAATATGAATCACTCTTTAAGAACTTTAGGTCTTTGACATATATTACTTGACCTTTTATTTGAAAAAGCATAACACTCCTTTTCAGAGATTATAAAAATAACTTATTTTCATTACAGGAAGTTGAAAAAATCCGAAAAGAAAATTTAAATGATCATAACGCCATTTCCTGGAGATAATTTGATTTCTATGTCCCAAAGAAGCTGAGGTAGATTTCTGGCAGTATCGTCATCCTATGTCTGTCTGACACTTGAGACATGTCTTAAGAAGACTCACTGATTTTTCAGGACATGTGATGCTTCATTCCTGCAGTCTGCAACTCGAGATCTTTAGAAAAACCCCCACTCATCAGTCAGCCTCTTGCAGCCCCAGAGAATCCAGGTTTACAAGGGATGATCACAAGGCAGAGAAGTACACCCTTACATGTGCTGCTCCCACACTAATTTGTTGTTCTTCAAATTGTGGCACTTTCAAAAGCACAAAGTCAGCTTTCATTTAGATAAATGTATTATATCTTCATGAAAAGAAATGCTTTTACTTTCACTGTTAAGAAATCAGTTGGATTATAGCTACCCCTTTATCAGTCGTTCCTGCACAAATACAACTATTAAGAAAAAAAAAGTTCAACCTTGGTGAAAATTAAGAGAAAATGTTGTGCCCAGTGGTATCTGATAAGCCTTGGAAAGAAACATCCTGCTGACATACATCTATTATAGTTGTGTGCGGGAAAGATAAAGGATAGAAGGTGAGAAAATGGTAACATTTCTCAAAAACAGGATCACAGTGAACAAAGGGCACTGATAAAAGACGATTCCAGTGAATAAAAGGTCTCTCAAGTTATACGTCTACAGGGTTCTGTCTCGTTATCTCCTCTGAGAACCAGCAGTGCATTTCCTAAGATATTTAACTGTTAACCATGAAGTTTCTGTTTAAACTCTCAGGAATATAACCTTCAACCACAAAGCATATAAAGTTCACAAAAAGCTCATACAAATTTTTGATTTATGAAATAAAATTCATTCCCACATTTTATCAAAGAACACTCTACGCCTTACCCTTGACGAACCTTTTTATTTAAACATCATTGACTATCTCTGTTAAACAAAGAACCTTACACTTCTGCTTCTAGTTTTCCCCTTGAAGAAGTATGAAGTAAAAGGTGTCTGCAGATTCTAATCTAAATGCACAAACAGAAGCCCACTTTCCTCCGTATTCCTAAATACTGGTCTGCAAACAAAGATTCACTGGAGATTCTCTGCAGAGGTCTGAGGAAAAGAAGGAAATGGCACGTTCATTCAACAAATAATAATCCAGCACCTACTTTGTTCCAGGTAAACAGCTCTCTTTCCTCAACACTAAATTGTTTAATTTTATAGACTCCTCTATTCCGATACTATGTTCTTCCTACTGCTTTGAAGTTAAAATGTGGTGATGCCAAATGAAATTGCCTCTTTTAAGCATCCTTACTCAGCAAAGTAAAATGTTGGCAACCTAGCTCCAATCTCCAAATTTGTATTTACAATGTTATTGCCCCATGAAATCCAAAATGGCGACAGCCACTGATTGTCCCCTCTACCCCAGCTATGTCTATTCATCACTCTATTTCCAGTATCTAATCTGTGACTCCTAGTTTATGTTTATTGAATAAGTGATTACTGGATGGATGGTTGGATGGATGCATGTGTCCATCTTTTTAAGCCAGACAATTTACTGATTAGAAAGACCAGGAGTTGGACTAAATCAGGAAACGAAGATGTGCCACATGTACCTAAATGGATCACAACATCATCAACATCATCATCATCGTTATCATCATTATGATTGATTGTGTGGCATATGCTGTCACTGCTCTACCTACTTCATGGATACTAACATATTTATTCCTCAAAATGAATCGCTAAAGAAAATAGCTTCATAACCCTATTTTACAAAGAGGAAATGGACTCAACAGAGAAGAGAAGAAACATGCTTAAATGCAGGAGTCCCAGATTCCATTCTTAATGACTTCATCATGCTGCCTCCCTTTGATAAGAATTATAAGAAAATACCCCAGGAAGGATATAGAAAATTCAGCTGTGACTTCCAGGGCTCACACACCAACCTGTCTCATGTGGCATGAGCTGCAACTTCTAACTCATAGCAGTGCTGCTCTATATTAATCATAAAACCAAATAACATTTTATTTATTTCATAATGTTATGCTATTAATCATAACATCGAGCCACATTTATTTTATTTCCAAATTTCCTTCTGCATTTTTAGGCACATGCCTCAGAATCCATTCTATCCTCGGCAGAGGTAGCATTGTGCCCTGTTCACAGCAGGCACTAAAAAATATATTTAAAAAAATTCAATTAAATTATTTCAGAGTTGCTAAGATTCAGATCTCACAAATGCATTCTATAAACCCACACAACTGAGTGAATTGAGCATGAGGTTAAAGCACAAAGAGGCAAGGGGACAATTTCTGACATAATGGAACTTCTTGAGGGATTAAAATAAACATGTATAGAAATCACCTGAGGCTCTGAAAATGTGATCAATTATGTCAGAAAAACCAAGGAAATATAGCAGTTCCGACAAAGCATTGAGCAAAATCCTCATTATGCAGTACTTTCTTGGTGCATTGAAAGCACACCATTAACAGTACTTAACCAATGGCTGTTCAAAGTTATGTAAATTATTGCCATGACAACTATTTCTTCAGCAATAAAATTATGAAAACCACAGTTTCCCTGGCAGATAGAAGAACTTTATCATTTGCTGTTCAGAATGAGTTTAACATTCATTCCTCAGCAGTTATCACAGATGAGACACCTGTGTAGCAAGGCAGCCAGTCCCCAACTTAGAAACGGGGTGCTCCAGAAAAGCACAGGAAGTAGGCTGTTTGAATTTCAGGAGGCTTTGTTTCCTGAGGGCAAACACACAAAAGATGGTTGGAGTTCCATGTATGTCGACAGATGCCTAAATTACCCATAATTGGGCTAAAATGCCCCACATCTGAACGGGAAAGGGGAGAAAATATTGTGTTTTATTTGTAACTAAACAGCAGAAAAAGCAATAAAGCTGAAATAAGAAAGCCGGCCTGAAAAAGAACCTCTGGACGGCATCAGAGCTTCAAGGCTGACCGCACCGCTTTGTTATTTTACTGTTAATGAACTTCACCTCCAGCCACTCTCTCTCTAGCCCTCCCTGCTCCTGTCTCCAGACTTTCTCTCTTCCTCGATCTTTGCAGGCTCCTCTGAGCTCAGGATCTCCAGACATGCTGCTGCTTCTGTCCTTAAGGCTTCCCTCCTCCACCCATCCTCCCCATATCACATAGCTGCTCATCTTCAGATCTCAAACTAGAGTTCCATCCACATGACACTGGGCCCTTCTAATGTAGCATTGCATCCTGGGCTGGGTATTCGTGCATTTATCTCAGTCATAATTATTAGTATTTGGTATAGTTATTTGTTTGGAGTATTTCTTTAATCCTATCTCCCCAGCTAGACAACAAACTCCATAATGTCAGGGACGCTGTCTGTCCTGGTCACCTCTGTGACCCCATTACATAGCATAGCCTGTGCTCAATATGTATTTTTAAAGCAACCTTCCCTTTTTTTGATAAAAATATAATATTTACTTGATTCCTACACCATGGCATAGTTTGAGGATATTGCCTCAGAAATGCAACTTTTGAGGAGGAAAAGGATCTTCCTTACATGCCTGAAAAGAAGGAACATTAGATTTTCCACAGTGGAATAAGCATTGGGAAAACACCGTTAAAAGAAATGGGCGAACACATGCTCTGCACTCTCATTTCAAACGGAGGAAGCAACTGGTAGGGAAGAAACCATTGACTTAACACAATTCCTAGAACTGACCAGAAGGAAACAGAGAGCCTAAGGCTGTGTCAGCTTGGGAGGGGAAGAGGGATTACAGGGTAGAATGAAGCTAAAACATATCTGCCATTTAGTTTGTTTAGTACAAACACAAATTAGAGGCTTGTAGCTCAAGAAATGGTTTTTCAGGGAAGTATTCCTTTCACTTGACAAATACTGTTTAGCTTATCTTATTTTTTACATCTTTTCTTTACTCACTGAATAACTTTTTTGCCCATGAACTGCCATGTTACCAGGTCCTGAGCTAGGTCTCCAAGACATAAGATTAACAAGATAAACACTGTGGGAAAACTCCTAATGAGAAAACAGGACAAATAATTACAAGACAATGTCAAAGTCCTGTGTCGAAATTGAATCAATACATAAGTCATTGCCTGAGCTTGCCAGAGGGCAAGAGAAAATGTGAACGGGGTCAAGGGAGCCACCGTTGAGTAGACATCGCTTTTAAGCCGGAAATGGGAGAAAAAGGAGTTTGTCTCTCAGACAGGGCAGGACGGCACTCCTGGATTCCGGAGGGAAGTGTGTGTGAGTTGTGGAAGCTGCGAGCACTTGGGATGTTTGAAAAAGAGAAGAAGTGGGCCCCCGTGGTGGGAATAGAGGATGCATATCTTGGACAAGCAATAAGCGAGCTTGGGCTGGATCTTACAAAGGAACCTTACAAATCATGAATTTAAAACTCCATGAAGACTAATGATATGAAACACAGACACGTTCTTTCAGAAAATCCTAGGCCAAAGTTCAACATATCAAGTAGAAAATGACACGGCTGCTCCGGGCTGAGTGGCCACCTGACCCCTCACCTCCAACCTCCACATCCGGTCCTTCTTTAAAGTCCAAGATCTTTGAAAACAACACCAGTGGATGGCACAGAATTGTTTGGGCAGAGCAGGTGCCCAATGAATAAATCAGTGACAGTCACATGATCAAGTGAGGTCTTCACTTTTTGCTTTCATTTTTGCTTTTGCAGCGGAGGATGAACAGGAGATGGGGGCTGGCACACTAACTGCTTAGCAATCTGAGCTGAGCATGACAGAACTCTACCTGGAGGTAGAATTTTTGTTTTGGTCTCAGTTTCCCCCACTCTCCCTGGCATTGTCCCTCTCTATTGGGCTTCAGGACTCCAGCGGAGAAATAGGTAATTGCTCCCAAAGCAGAAGTCACCTTCTGACCTTCCCAGCTAAAGTGTAAACCACAACTTGGTTCCACTCAAGAAGGGACAGGAGCCTACAGAGGGAGAATGAAGAAACCTTCACACTGGAATAAAGCCTACAGTGAGAGGGACAGATCCAGGGTTTCATGGATATGAAGCGTACACAATTTAACAAGTCTTTAAAGGTAAAAAGTTATGAATATAAAATAAGATTTAAAAATAAATTTAGGAGGAGAGATCACAACAGATTACAGATTTTAAAGGCATTTAAAAACAGAAAACAGGGGCACCTGAGTGGATGAGTCGATTAAGTGACTCTTGGTTTCGGCCCAGGTCATGATCTCGCGGTTCATGAGTTCGAGCCCTGCATCAGGCTCTGCACTGACAGCTGACAGTGCGGAGCCTACTTGGGATTTCTCTCTCCGTCTCCCTCTGTCCCTTCCTGGCTTAGGTGCTCTCTCTCTCTCTCTCTCTCTCTGCATCTCTCTCGCTCTCTCAAAAAGTAAGTGAATAAACATAAAAAATAAAAACAGAAAACATCACAAATCCATAAATACAGTAGTTTTACTTGTAAAACTACTTTTCTTAAAAGAATTGTCTGGCACACCTATGTGATGCTACTTTTGTTTACCCTTTTCAGCTGCATCCTCTTCAATGATTATTATCTTTATTTAAGTTTAGTAAAAATTTTTTCAGCTTTACAACTCCTTTTGGTAATATCATGTAAATCTTTTGAATTGTCAAATTTGGGAACCTCTACCAAGTCCATAGTTTATATATGGGCTGGAAGACTTCAGGTCATTTCAAGTTTCCCTTTGTGGTCACCAATTTCAAATACTCTTCCGATGGTGATGCCCACTGACCCATTTGCCATACCAATGTCTTCACTGCAGGCTTGTATTATGCATTTACAATATAGTCACTGAAGTCACTATTTTATGTCAAAACACCAAGAAATTTAAATCATTTTCCAATGTGTTCATATGAGTCACTCCTCTTCACAAATTGGATTATCCAGCAATCCAAGGTCATATTCCTTACCTCTGTTTATCACTTCCTCTCACACAGAATTTTTGGCTGGCAAAAGAATTAAAAGTTATTCATAATGTTTCACTGAGAACAGTAGCATACAGTCAGGGTCAACTAGTCACATTTGGTGTAGATTCAACAATAAAGTAGTTATATTTGGTAACTTGTTTACCTATTTAACATTTAATTTCTATACATTTTCCCATCCTTCTGATAAAGGATCTAGGATAATTGAGTCACATTTACTTTTCATTTTGACATTTTTCAATGTGCTCGTTACAAAAGTGAATCAAATATGGTGATTCATTCAAAAATTTTAATGATTTTAGTAATTATCATTATTTAAGGAACATCATTTTTCATTCTACCCTCTGAAGGGCAAATCTTATTCACTTAAAAATGTAACAGGCATAACTATTCTTTCAAATGCTTAAAAATAATACAACACATTATCAATAAAACTGAGTGTTCTTTCTTCCCTGATCTTCAAGGTGTTCATCTGGTGCATTTGTATTTGATTGATGTGTCATTCAAGTACCTTCTTGTCTGGAGAGTCCTCCTGACTTTCAGGAAGTTATGTCTGACTTATTGAAATACTTTATAAATTATACAATACACACGTTGTATCTTGGACTCACTACCTGGGATCTTATAGCAGTTTGAACATTGTTCTTTTTGTTTTTGCTGCTGTTGCTGTTTATATCTACTTGAAAAATATTTATACTGTCTGTTGTACATTCTCTTTAATTTCCTGTAAATATAACTAGCATTGTGATTTTGGGGAAGAAACAATTGCTTTTTCATTAAACAGTGCTCAAGTAAATTTACACAAACAAGCCTGGTACTTACCAAAGTCAATGAAATTTCCCCATAAAGTTGTTATTGAAATCCCTGGGGGCTTTGATGACCACACAAACCTTTAGTTTTGGTTTCAATAAGAGGGCTTTTGATATGCCAAATCTTTGTCTTTTTGTATCAAATTGTCTTTTGCTAGAATTGTTTCTTACATTTTTGGCTTCCACTAGAATATTCTCTTCCCATGGTATCTGAATTTATATATAATTAATAATTCTGGATAGCAATGTATGAATTAATCTGAAACTATGGCATATAAAAAATTTATTTCCAGTCATGCTATAGTGAGCTATATAGTTATATAATATTTCTCTTATTTATATAATTATATAGATGAAAATATTAAGTATGTTGATAATACTAGCATTAAATGTTATGGTATTAGTATAGTGATATATAATTAATACTAGTAATGTATCAATGAATCCGTGTAGGAGTTCTGCCACTGGATCACTTCTTGAGGATTCTTGTGTTGGTGGTAATTTTACATGCCAATTCTCCTGAAACAACCCGGTTACTTCGGGACAATATACCTCAGATACATTAAGATGTGAGCTAATATTTTGGGATGTATAAAACATGATTTTACACAGAGAAATACTTAGTATTTAAAATACTGCTATAGGCAGTGCTATCGACAATAGTCAAATTATGGAAAGAGCCCAAATGCCTATCAACTGATGAATGGATAAAGCAGATGTGGTTTATATATACAATGGAATACTACCTGGCAATGAGAAAGAATGAAATCTTGCCATTTACAATAATGTGGATGGAACTGGAGGGTTTTACACTAAGTGAAATAAATCAGTCAGAAAAATACAGATCATATGTTTTCACTCATATGTGAAATTTGAGAAACTTTACAGAAGACCATGGGGAAAGGGATGGGGAAAAAAGTAGTTTCAAACAGAGAGGGAGGCAAACCGTAAGAGACTCTTAAATACAGAGAACAAACTAAGGGTTGATGGGAGAGGTGGGGGAGAGGGGAAAATGGGTGATGGGCATTAAGGGGGCACTTGCTGGGATGAGCACTGGGTGTTGTATGTAAGTGATGAATCATGGGAATCTACTCCTGAAGCCAAGAGCACACTGTATACACTGTACGTTAGTAAACTTAACAATAAATTATATTTAAAAAAATAAAATACTGCTATAAGTTTATGCTTTACAAATACAAAAATTCTGATGCTTTTCATGATTTTCATTGTAAAAAGAAAAATGTATCTTACCTTTTTTTTTTTTTACATTTTTTTTTAATGTTTATTTATTTTTGAGACAGAGAGAGCAGAGCATGAATGGGGGAGGGGCAGAGAGAGAGGGAGACACAGGATTAGAAGCAGGCTCCAGGCTCCGAGCCATCAGCCCAGAGCCCGATGCGGGGCTCAAACTCACAGACTGCGAGATCGTGACCTGAGCTGAAGTCGGACCCTTAATCAACTGAGCCACCCAGGCGCCCTGTATGTTACCTTTATAATTATATAATGCATCAACGAGTATTTTCCTTTTAGAGAATGCCTTCCCTAGGCATCAGTAGGAATTGCTTCAACATTAAACATCTGATGACTGGGAGAATTTCCCATAGATTAACTTCTGGCTCCAAACTTTTCAAATATTATTTTTCCTCCAATACCAAAATATTTCCAGTGCCTTAAAATATGTTTATAGATCACAACCAACTTCTGGTCCCATACCATTGTTTTGCAATATAGAAGGAATCCTGGAAGCTATTCTTATGCTATACCTACAGCGATCAATAACATAATCATAAACATAAGGCATTGAACATGAGCTAAACAAACTAAACATTTCCTCAATTCCATGTAATATGACTTCCAAAACGCCAGTAAACACCAAAGATATTTAATATGAGAAGAAATTAGAATGGAGAGAGTGGTCTTCACTGATGTTGGTTAAAATATTTCACATTTGAAAATTTTACAAAATATATGATCAAGTGAACATATTGTCAGGGCTTTGGTCATTGGAATGACCCTAAAAGGACCACTAGAAGCCAGTTTTAATTAGCTTTATAGTAAACCCACCACCTGTCAATATAAAAACATCAAGGTCAGAAAGCAAAACAACTATGCCTTTCCCAATGAGCACTTCAAGGAGAAGGACTAATAGGTATGTGTGATGAAGCTGAATTCTTGGCATCAAAAAATTTCACTTGCCAAAATGAGGCATGGAAGCCACGTAGACACTGACTTTTAAGGACCTCAAAAGCTGAGAGTGTTGCATTCTTACAGCAAATTAGAGGGGCCACCTTGAAGTTACGGGGTGGTGTTGTTATCATTCTTATCATTGTGATTACCATTGTTGTTTTCTCATAAACTGGAAACTTCCTAGTCACCAACAATGACCAGCTTCTCACCAATCTGATAAGATGGGGACTCAAGATAGACATTATTTTACAATAAAGAAATATAACACAACTTGCATGCTCAGGTTGAGACTGTGGTTGCAAATCCACGCCCATTATTATCTCAACATTCCATGTGAGATACTTATTATTTCTAAATGTCACCCCAATAATCAGAGAGGTTAATAACAAACCTATGTCATTATAGACAGAGGTACGACTCTAGCTAAAGAAAATATAAAGGGCATTATTTTCATTGACAATAATTTCAAAGACAATTTGTGACACCTAATGATATTTATTCACATTCTCCTTTTCAGAAACAGTGCAGAAAGTGACTGGCTTTCAATTCTGTCATCCATTTTATATTTTTCATTATTTAGACCACAAATGAAGGTAGAATCATCTCATTGAAAAAGAATAATATTCCGCCTTGCACTTCGGTTGTTTTGTTTTTTTTCAGAGCCCCATGCTGCACAGTCATCAGACCCTAATTGGTCTTGTACCTACACAGAAATTTCTAGATAGAATCACCATGTTTACAAAATTTCCCCAGTTTCCAACCAGCACTTAGAGAACAGGGAGCATTGCATTCAAGACTTCTGCAAAGACCACTATAAACTACTATCATAGAACCTGATGCCTGGTAAACAATCAGTTCCCTGAGAATGATCTCACTGAGTTGAGTTTGTAGCACTGAATAAAACAGGGGTGATATGTTGGCTGGCCAATCTGAAACATGAAAAATGTTGAACTGTTCCAGCACATGTGAAATCATCTCCATCTGTGACCAGTATGATGCTATGAGTAAGACGGGTGAGGACTCGGGGAAGGAATAAAGGGGATAACATGCGCTGCCACCCTTACTTCCTGGAGGAAAAACAAATTGTAACTGTCTGAATCAAAATAAACTGTTCCTAAAACAGGATGTCAGAGATGTTTACTTAGAAATCTAAGTCTCAGTTCCATTCTGCCACAGGGTAAAACTATATTGATTTTTCATTCAGATGAAAAGGAAAACTATGAGGGTTGTGTGATAACTCAAAAGATGATGACATTGTAACCTTTTCATTTCCCAGGGACACCCACCTTTAGCACTTTCTAAGAAGCCCATGTCCTTGCAAATGTTTTGGCCCCTCGGCCTGTAGTACATTATGCTGCCTAAACTGGCACCTAGGATTCACGGCAGATCCTGAGCAGCGGAAGTAATGGATGGCGTGTGGTCATTCACTCCGCGCTCCCGTTCACCTGCCATCCCAGATGCCTCGGGCTGGTACCTGAAAGGGTGTGGCTCAACTGAGAACTGTTTTTCTCAAAAAAGTAGCACTGTTCAGTTCTGTGTGGACTTGCTGATCTGAGGTCAGGCGCCTCCACCACGAAGGTAGGAGCATGCGCAGCCGGAGTTGTGTCATGTCAGAGCAACGATGCTATTCCATTGCTCAGAGCACGCCGTTTGTCATGGGGCAGAGCAGGCAAGAACACCTTAATCCAAGATCCAACCTGAGCTCACACCTGAGCTCTGTTACTTTGGGACTTTGTGCAAATGGCTTGTCCTTCTGAGTCTCAAATTCTTTGTTTTATAGAAATAGTGCTAGTTCTTTCCTTTTATTTTATTTTTATTTTTAAAAAATATTTATTTATTTATTTCTGAGAGAGAGAGAGAGAGAGAGAGAGAGAGAGAGAGAGAGACAGGGCATGAGCAGGGGAGGAACAGAGAGAGAGGGAGACACAGAATCCGAAGCAGACTCCAGGCTCTGAGCTGTCGGCACAGAGCCCCACACGGGACCCAAACCCACAAACCGTGAGACCATGACCCGAACTGAAGTCAGACCCTCAATCCACTGAGCCATCCAGATGCCCTAGTTCTTTCCTTTTATATTAGACAGAATGACATATGTAAAATGTCTGGCTCATTAAAAAAACTCAAAAATGGGGCTAATATTATTTTCCAATTCCAGATAAGAGTTAGATATGAGTTTCAGCTCTGAGTCATCCTTTCAGCCATTATAAATAAGGGCTACAACTTTTTATAAAATATTCATGGTGCACCAACTCTGTGCCAGGTGCAATACCGGGCACCGGGGATACAGCAATGGGCAAGACACGGTCCCTTCTTACTGCCCTGCCATAAAGAGCCAACTCAAGGCGCGTCCGAGGAGGACAAGCTCTTACGTGGTGTGTGTTCCTCTTCCAGTGACAGAGACATCCTCACAGAGAGCTAGACACAGTCAGCAGAAACAAAGCATCCCCTTAAAATTATTTAGAACAAAATAAAGCAAACAGCTTTCTAGATTTTTTTAACACTGAAGGCTACAATTTAAATAAATACAGAAATTCAGCTTTTCAGTCTTGAGGCATCTCTTCAGGAGTCCGCATGAAAAGGGGAAGGTTTCTGCCTCCACATACACTTCTCCCGTGCACTTCAGAAACCCTGCTAACATGCATCACACCTTGATGCCATTAAACACCCGATTCATCAAAATATCGCCGGATTTTGAATCCATGTTCCTCGCTGTCATTGACTTTCCCATGAGGCTTAACTGCAGGTAGAAAACCCCCTCCTCACATAGACCTGAATGCCACAGCCAGCATGATCAAGTCAGATTTCTTATCACAAATTAATAAATTACCATTTTGTTCCTTAAATGTGGACAGGAGTCCCTCATTCGGCAAATTTTGCTGAGTTCCTACAATGTATCAGGGGATATTCTGAGTGTGGGAGACATGAAAGAGAGAGTAAAGAAGCTACCTGTTAAGTCCTCTAGGAGCTTATGTTTTGATCATCAGAGACAGTAGTTTGTCCATTCTTCAAGGCACTGACTATGGGAATCACACCATGGTATGAAAAATTCCACACAGGAACATTGAATTATCCTACTTCATCAATTCTAAGATACACATTTTTTCACCTTTTAACTTCTCTGAAATCAAGGCATATTTTAGTCAATAGATTCTTACAGTCACTATCATTAAGTGACATAGTTTGCGAGGGAAAGAAACCCTTGATTATTCTGGTAAGATTAAGAAGGCACTAGCACACCAACACTAACTAATCACGGGTAAGCCTCAAATTTCAGCAACTCAAGATAATACAAGTTTGTGCCTCTTTAAGTCCAATGCCAGTGTTCCATTTTGAGTAGCTCTCCTACAAGCTCTAATTTAGGGACTGACTTACAATGAAAGCCCTCCAGTCTAGGACTCTCAGTGTTTCCCTGTGGGTCTTTTCCATTCTGGCCAGGCAGAAGGGCAAGAGTATGGGAGATCAGGGTGGGAGATGGTATGGGCAAGACAGTGACCTACATCACATCTGCCAGAATTCCACTGGCCAGCACCCAGTCACACAGCTGCACCTACCTGCAAGAGAGGCTGGAAAATAAAATTTAGCGGCAAGTACAGGAGGAAGAGGAGATGAGTTTGTCGACCAGCAGCTGGTCTCTTCCACTGGCTTTCTGGATGATTCTCCATGCTTCCACGGTTCTGATGTTTTCAGGAGCATGAAGGGGTTGGTGAAGTGTTTGTTGATATGTTCCCTTTATAAGGAGTGGGGGGTCTTTATAGCAATATAGTTGCAGGGATCTTTTCAGCATTAGGGGACAGTCCCACCATGTGATCTAACAAATTAAAAAAATGCAAGTTTTTTTTCCTCAAAACTTTACCTATTTAAGTCTGCAACTCAATCATTCAACTAATAACAATTATCTAGTACGAGTTCAATTTATCTTAGATTCTCTCAAAGATACTGAAGAGGTGAAGAATCAATCAGTGATATGGAGGAGCTGATAATATCATCACAATTTAAAAACTGACCTTCATGAAACAATCAGAGAACAATTCATTAAACTGTGCAGTGTTGCCTCTAAGTAAAAATGGCATTTAAAGAAGGCTGTAACACTGACATATCACCTCACACCAGTCAGAGTGGCTAAAATGAACAAATCAAGAGACTATAGATGCCAGAGAGGATGTGGAGAAATGGGAACCCTCTTGCCCTGTAGATGGGAATGCAAACTGGTTGCAGCCTCTCTGGAAAACAGTGTGGAGATTCCTCAAAAAATTAAAAATAGATCTACCCTATGACCCACAGTAGCACTGCTAGGAATTTACCCAAGGGATACAGGAGTGCTGATGCATAGGGGCACTTGTACCCCAATGTTTATAGCAGCACTTGCAACAAGAGCCAAATTATGGAAAGAGCCTAAATGTCCATCAACTGACAAATGGATAAAGAAGTTGTGGTTTATATATACAATGGGATACTACTTGGCAACGAGAAAGAATGAAATATGGCCTTTTGTAGCAATGTGGATGGAACTGGAGAGTGTTATGCTAAGTGAAATAAGTCATACAGAGAAAGACAGATACCATATGTTTTCACTCTTATATAGATACTGAGAAACTAAACAAAAGACCATGGGGGAGGGGAAGGGGGAAAAAAGTTACAGAGAGGGAGGGAGCCAAACCATAAGAGACTCTTAAAAACTGAGAATAAACTGAGGGGTGATGGGAGGTGAGAGGGAGGGGAAAGTGGGTGATGGGTGTTGAGGAGAGCACATGTTGGGATGAGCACTGGGTGTTGTATGGAAACCAATTTGACAATAAATTTCATATTTAAAAAAGGGGAACTCTCATGGATATGTCAGATTGTGACTATTTCTTCATAATTTGATGCATCTAAATAAAAATCAGATCATTAAGTTGCAAAAAAAATAATAAAGAAGGGTGTAATTAGTTTGGAATGAAAGAATTGGTCACCCTTTCATAATTTCAAGTGTGAGAATGCTTAAGGTCATCTAATCAGTGGGCTCAGAATCAGCTCTATAAACAACCCTCACTCTCCTTTCTCCTTTCCCTTTTCCTCTCTCTCCCAACCTTGGCACACCTAAGCAGGTGAATTTCAAGATCTAGATCTGCAGAAGGAAACAGAATTCCAGCCTAGAGCTAATCCAGCCATTGGTCAGAGCTCCGCATTGTAGCATCATTGGTTTCCCAAACTGATAAAAGTATGCTTCATTTCCTACTTACTGTTTTTGTACCTAAACTTAAGTAGTCAGAATCTTAGATAGCACCCCCAAACCCCTAAACATGCTAATAGAAGTTTTCTTTCAAAAGATGTGATTTCAGGCTGGACTTCAGCTAAGAACGTGAACTTAGGAAGCAGGAGTGAGTGTGGTCTACATAGGATGTAGTGGAGAGCCTTGACAGGGTGAAACAAAAAGTGCATTGTCCGTCCCACTGGGCCAGCTGGACCCCTGAGAGAAAAGGCAGCAACTGCACTGTTATCAAGAATTAGGCTCAGCCATGGGAAGTGTACAAATCCTTGATCTTGCTTACCCCATGCAGAAGTATTGAAAAAAAGCAAGCTCATCTAATACATTACACTTACTTAGTTTATTGGGTTGTTAAAATGCTCTTTCATGTTTGCACTCTCATTTACTCCTCAAAATAACATTCTAAGATGGGCATTTTTAGGCAAATAAGAAATGGAGACACTACAGGATTAGTTATTTGCTTGATTCTACATGGCTTGTAAATAGGGTGACAATATAATTTACTTTCTTTTTTTTTAATGTTTATTTATTTTTGAGAGAGCACAAAGCAGAGAGGGGCAGAGAAAGGGGGGCAGAGAATCCAAAGCAGGCTTTGCACTGACAGCAGCGAGCCCATTGTGGGGTTTGAACTCATTAACCATGAGATCATGACCTGAGTCAAAGTGGGACATTCAACCAACTGAGCCCTGGTGCCCCCATATCATTTACTTTCTAAACCAAGACACTTCTGAGAATGAAAAGGGGTACTCTTACAGTATGGAGTTTCCTCAAAAAAAGAAAAATAGAACTACCCTATGACCCAGCAATTGCATTGCTAGGTATTTATCCAAGGGATACAGGAGTGCTGATTCGAAGGGGCACATGCCTCCCAATGCATCCCAATGTTGATGGCATCACTATCAACAGTAGCCAAAGTATGGATAGAGCCCAAATGTCCACCGATTGATGAATAAAGAAAATGTGGTATTTATATACAATGGAATATTACTTGGTGATCAAAAAGAATGAAATCTTGCCATTTGCAACAACATAGATGGAACTAGAATGTTTTATGCTAAGCAAGATAAGAGAAAAACAAATATCATATGCTTTCACTCATGTGGAATTTAAGATACAAAACAGATGAACATAAGGAAAGGGAAGCAAAAGTAATGTAAAAACAGAGTGGAAGACAAACCATAAGAGATGCTTAAGTACAGAGAAAAAACTGAGGGTTATTGGTGAATTGTTGGGTGGAGATATGAGCTAAATGGGTGAGGGGCATTGGTAGGACACTTGTTGGGATGAGCACTGGGTGTTATATGTAAGTAATGAATCACTAAATTCTATTCCTGAAATCATTATTACACTATATGTTAACTAACTTGGATTTAAATTTAAAAAATTAGGGGCGCCTGGGTGGCTCAGTCGGTTAAGCGTCCGACTTCGGCTCAGGCCACGATCTCACGGTCCGTGAGTTCGAGCCCCGCGTCAGGCTCTGTGCTGACTGCTCAGAGCCTGGAGCCTGTTTCAGATTCTGTGTCTCCCTTTCTCTCTGACCCTCCCCCGTTCATGCTCTGTCTCTCTCTGTCTCAAAAATAAATAAACATTAAA
Source organism: Lynx canadensis (assembly GCF_007474595.2). Taxonomy (NCBI): domain Eukaryota; kingdom Metazoa; phylum Chordata; class Mammalia; order Carnivora; family Felidae; genus Lynx; species Lynx canadensis. Next base: position 131,362,132 of record NC_044307.1, on the reverse strand, counting down.
AAAAATATTTAAAAAAAAATAAAAAATTAAAGTAAAATAAAATAACAAAAAAAATAAATCACATTGGGAAAAAAAAGGAAAAGAAAAGGGTACTCTTAATAGCTACGCTGAAAAGCATGTATAAATTAGAACACTCTTGGGAAAACTGTCAGGTACTGTCCCTCTCCATACAGAGGACTTAAACATACATAGAGCTCCAGACCCCAAGTTCCTTCCTCTACACTGTACCTGCCCTTTCAATCTAGTTGAAATTAAGGAATTCCTTTGGAAAACAGTACTTAGTCCATCCTCAGAGTAGCTGTGTTTAAATTAAGCCTTTAATAATTACAAATGCTATGTTGGCAAAATTTAAACCAAACCCAAATGATTTTCCACAAAAATCACAGGTGTTTAATTCATACAAATGAAACAAACTAAGCTTTGATTGTAGGTAATTTGGTCTTATAGTGAAAAACCAAGGGGAATATAGATTTAATGGATTCCATTTTATACATGATGGAAGAAATTGGACATGGGATTCTGTGTGGTGGCCAGAGATTCATGTGCATAAAGGGAATCTGTACTAAGTGCATATGTGTAAGTAGGGAACTTGAACTTGTGTCCTAGACTTGTGAGTAGAGTGATCATATAATTTATCATCCAAACTGTAACACTTCTGAGAGTGAAAAGGTGTTCCTATAATAAATATATCAGGAGAGCAGATATAAAGGTGGAATATTTCTAGAGCAAACTGGGATATATACTCACCCCTCACAAGAGGAGGAGGAACATTTTCTCCCACACCCAGCCTGTAGGACTCTAAACAGGAGGAAAACCAAGATTCTAAAGAGGAGGAAAACCAAGGTTCATGCCTACTTCACCAGTCCACCTTTCTTTTTAGAAGAAAGTTACAGTTAATGAGGGTTTTCCCAGAGTATGCAATATTTCCTTTTAAGTTAATATATTGCCAAGAAATCTGATTTCTGTAATTGTAGGAAGAACTCTGGATGGTAAAGCAATTATAATTCCTGGAAGTGTTTTTGATTGCAGATAATACAAATGTTTAATTTATACATTATTTAATATTTATTTACTTATATTATTAATAATATATCTGCACTAGACCATAACAATGTTACATAACAACTACTATTTCATTCGATATACTGCTAAATGATTCTTAGGAAATAAGCTACCAAATATTGAGGGAAATGACCAACTGTTGCATTGAACAAGCAGACTATTTAACCAAAGATTAATTCAAACAATTTGCATATAACAGTACCCAAATAACTACCAATTTTCTCAGTTTTTCAGGTCTTATAAAAGTGAAATTTAACCAAGAAACCATTCTGTAAAATATCAAGAGGAAGCTATAGAAAAAAAAAGACAATTTTGATATTGATACAATAGTAGAAACTGGGCAGCCTTTGCACATTTTTTTTTTCAATATGCAGCTCACTTTGGTTATGACATCTTGGAAGTATGGAAATAGAAATCCCCTGCCCCCAGAACAATTTTCAACCACAGCTTACCTGGGTCTGACCATCCCAGGAACTGGAGCAAGCATCTCACCAATTGCATTCCCGGTGGCCTCTGGGAGCAACCAGAGACGTGAGCCATTTGACTCTATATTTGATTTGGGCCAGGGTATAATCATTGCCTGTGCCTCATGTTGCCATTGGGCATATAATACTGCTCTGAATGCTTGCTGTCACTGTGCACCCCAAACAGGCAAAGACTCAAAAGTAAATAGAGTAAGAAGATATAGAAATAGTCCCCATATACTACATACCCAAAATACTGAAAGACTGAAATGTAATTAAATAAGAAGATATGGAAATAGCCCCAAATCAACACTGCAGGGAAAATAGATGACTAATATCATTATTAGAGGGATTATAATAACTGTCCTTATTCCTTGGTTGTGCTTCTTCTATCAACTTTAACTTGAAATGTTAGGCCACTTGGAGGTTGATAAGGGGTCTCACTCACAGAACCTCCCCTGTTCCAAGAGCCAAGAACCCAGGCAACTCTTGCCTCTCAATGCACACAACAATACGATCATGGTCTTTCACATGCCAGATGCGCTGTAATGTTTATGCTTGCAGAGTTCTTTAGTATGTGTTCTAGTTAACTTTGTAGTGAAACAAACCATTGTTAAGTTAGTAACATATCACAGTGGCCATTTTACCATGCTCAAAGATTCTGTAGGTCAAGAATTATGAAAGCCCAGTTGGGAGAGCTTTTCTCTACCCCAGAATATCTGGGCACTGAGCTGGAAAGATTTATGTGGCTGGAACAAGGCATATCTGGAAGGAGAGGAGCCACTTATAAGATGGCTTCTTCACTCATCTGTCTGTCGAGATGAGATGCCTTGGTTCAACTAGCACTCATGAACAGAGCATCTACCTGTTGTTCTCCATGAGGCTTGAGCACCTCACAGCAAGGAGACCGGGTTCTGTGTGGGAGTGTCCTGGAGAGTACCAAGACAACCTGGTAGGCGCTGCACAGCCCTTTCTGACCTGGACTCAAAGATAACCGTCTAGCCTGTAACTGTAGTTACAGAAAAGACATAAACCCCCACCTTTGTATTTTGAGGTCATGTTTTAAAACTGCCATGGAGATATTAGCAAGCATGTCCCTTTTCCTTCATCCTTGTCATCAGACATGGATTTGGGTCTAGCCATTAAACCACCACAATAACAGCTATAATAAGCTTTCTCTTTAAACATCAAGCAAGCTGAGAGATGACTTGTGTAACAGAAAGGAAATTGTTGCCAGTAGTTTTGCCACCTTGAAGGTGGTAAGTGGGGCCGATAGTACAAGGAGTCCAAACCATATTGAATCCAAATCACCAACTCAGCACAGCAGTGGAACAGACCCACCCAGGACCTGCCATTGTTGACAGACTGTTTTCCCACTTTCTCCTTTCCACTTCCACCACCAGCAGAGCTTCTGACAGTTGCAGACCAGCCTGCTGAGACATTACTCTACACCCAGGGACAGACACCACTGTCACTTCTTAATTAACCCCTATCTTTAGTCTGACAGCCAGTAGTCATTTGCCTCTGCTTCTCTCAGGCTAGTTTTGGGGTAAAGATAACATTCTAGGAAGACAAATAGTTAAGTGGTTCCAGGAGCTTTAGGTGAAGGAACTATTATTATAGTCTCCATTCTTGGAGTCAGGACTCTGGAATTTGACAATCTTTGGTTATTCATAATACTTTGTCCTTCTTGGTGGTATTTGACCCTTGGGTTTTAATGGTGGTAGAAATAGTTGAGCTGACCCCACTTTTCATCCTGCTCATAGATAAGAATTCCAGAGGACTGAGAACAAGTCTCCCCCCACACCACTCTTGTTTTTCTATCCCATCTAACCAGTCAAACCCAACCCTATTCTTCTTGGTCCCAATATAGGGGCAGCTGATGGAGAAAATCATACAACTGCATATATTCATGATTCAAAGGTTTGTGGTTTCTATCAATTCCAGCTCTGCCCATATCTATCTGTATTATTTTGTGCAACTACATTGACCAATTTCCCTATATGAAATATGGCAAGAAAAAATAATATCTGTTTTATATGGCCATGGTGAAGTTTAAGTGAAATTATGCATGTAAAATGTTTAGCATATTATAAATATGCAGTGAATCAGTAAATGTTAACTGTTCTGAGCTATTATGATTCTAGTCCCAGCTGGAGTTGAGGATTTTAACTTTTCCCTCTCCCCTTCTGCATAATCACAATATTGAAACTTCATTTCTCTCCTAAATCTTTAACATTTCCATGCTTACTCTCAGCTGATTGCTTCTGAATATACAGAGAAAAACTTTTTTTCTCCTAAGAGAACCCAGACGTTCCCAAAGCTCCAGATTGCCTTAGAGTTTAGAGTCCTGGGTGGTTAGGATACAACTTCCCAACATGTGCCTTTTTCTCTGCTGCATCTTCCCCCCCACACATGTACAAAACACGGAGTGTGGCAAACAGACACAGAAGTTGGCCTGGCCTTCATCAAGAGCTGCCACTCCCCTGCCAAGGAAAGGAAAACTTGGACTAGAGACACTTTCTCAGTGATTCATACCACCAGGAATCTGGGGACCAGCCCAGAAATTAATGGGCTGATAGAGTCTCCTATACAAACCATGACACATCAGAGTCCACACTTACCAGGAACAATGGATCAGATCCGTTCCAGCTCTGATTTCCCATCATTGTAATGTTTTAATCCCTCTGAGCTGTGGTCCTGGTGTTCTGGAGCCCACTTATGCTGACTTACAAGAGCTGACTAATAACTTTTCAGGAATCTTGTGAGCCAGTTGTTAAACAAAGCCATTATTAAAAATTACGTTATGCAAGCTTACATATTAAATAAATCACATTAAAAATAAACATAAAAATACTCCAAACTCATCACATCCTGATTATTGTGCTACATTTTTCTATTATTTATGCCTTTGAGGTCATTACATGTATTCTATTTTTATGATGGGAAGAATCTATGAAGATGTGCTACTGTGCATCTCTTCCCGGCTCTGCAATCAGTAATATGTCGGTAACTTTAAATTGATCATGGTGGCTACCAATCAGAGCCTGATTTATTCCTTTTTTGATTGTCTAGTTGTGAGTAGTAATGGAGAAAATGTTGATAATGCAGATTAAACTTGTGTCTGTTGCCTTTACAATGTGAGTAGCACAAAAAAATTGACTATTCTCCCAGGATGTGAAGCAGAAAGTTGCTGACATCATTGACACACTAATGAAGTTTTGAATAAATCATTGTCTCTGTCTCTTTCATCTTAATCTCTAATGAAATAAAAATATTAACCAACATTCATTTCAGAACTACGCTCATTCATCAGTTGCAACCATGGGTTGGCTACATAAAATAGAGGAGCAAAATCCAACCACATCGATCTGTGAGAATCAATTGGCTATACGGAATTTACAATGAAGAGTATTATATATGTTATTATTATTTGTCGATTGTGTGCCACACATCCTTTATATCAGTAAATTTTATAATATACTTATGTACATTTATATGTGCATAATTTTTTTCTGAACACTAACACACCACTGCTGCTGTGACTATTTCTACTACTTCCTTATAGAAGACTCAGACAGAGCTCAGAGAATCTGGATCTATTTTAAAATGCCATATGTAAGGGATTCCAGAATTCCCAAGGTAGTCATCTTTACTTTTTCAAATATTTGTGATGGCATCTTTGCCTCATTCACAGCATGACTATGATATAATGAGGCTGAAGTGATAACAAACAAACCAGAGCCCTTGACTTACCTAAGAAAGAAGCCCTGCAGTTAGGATAAAACTAAAGCTCTCGGAAGAACCAGCTCCTCAGCACCTGGCTTTCTGCTTGGTTATTGGTGACACATTAGGAAAAGGTTCCCTGCAGGATGCCATGGGAGAGAAAGCATTGGCTCTTCTCCTCTCTGGCCCAATCTCCCACTGCTTCCTTAAGTCAAACCCAGTGACACAAGAGACTCTTTCTACCCTTGTCCCACTGTGAGGACAGCACAGAACCTAGTAGATTCCATCTAATCTGAGATGGTGTCTGATTTAAGCCCTAGGCATAAGAAGAGACACAGGCTAGGACTTTGCACAAAGGACCTCGTGTGCACCTCAGCTCCCAACAACTTGGCCAACATGTAGAGTAACAACCCTGTGGAGATGCAAGGGAGGAGAATCCAAAATGACTCAGCCATCAGACAGGATGACATATGAAGGGCCTAAGAGAGCTAAATTTACATAGTTGAAAAGAGAAGACTCAGAGGGACATAGTTACAGCCTATAAATTCTTTCAAGGTAACAATAAAAATATAAGGCAAAAATTGTTGGTAGCATGAATTGGTGTGAAGAAATGAAGACAGTATAGTTCAAAGGAAGAAAGGCTTTGCCTTTGATTACAGAAAATATTTTGGAGAAAAGCAAGTCTATAATTCGTCTCCTAAAGTGAATGATTTTTCTTTTTAATAGGTATTAAATAATGCATTAAATGATTGGTTAACACTAAGAAAATTATAATAAAAAACTTTCAAGGTAAATGATGTTTTCACATGTTTATTATTATTTTATGCCAATAGATTATATAAATATGTAGGCTAATATTGAAACTATAACTTTCTTATAGTTACATTCATTGCATTCATTGAATCTGTCATCACATTTTTCCTACGGAGTTTGTTTGCATAACAATAATAGAAAGTTGCATTTTTCTGCTTTGTATTTCTCAAGATAATAAGCTTGTCATGTATGGTTTCATTGAGTCACTCAACTGGGTGCACAGATTAGATTTCAATATGATTATTTGAGTTACAAGGTATGGGATTTTTTACCTACCAACCATACAGTTTAATAGGAATACCCTATTTAATGACATGGGCATTTGCAATTTCTAAAAAGGGTGGGTTCCAGGAGAATTTCTGAAAGGGTATGCCTATTTCCACACTTTTTGCAAATAGGCACCTTGTTCCCATATAGACATGCATAAAACATTTAATGATTTTTTAAATAGTTGGTTATAGGGGTGCCTGGGTGGCTCAGTAGGTTGAGCGCCTGACTTTGGCTCAGGTCATGATCTCGTAGTTTGTGAGTTCAAGCCCCGCATCGGGCTCTGTGCTGACAGCTCAGAGCCTGGAGCCTGCTTCCGATTCTGTGTCTCCCTGTCTCTCTGCCCCTCCCCTGCTCATGCTCTGTCTCTCTCTCTCTGTCAAAAATAAATAAACGTTAAAAAAAAGTTTAAAAAAAATAGTTGGTTATAAACAAGACTCGGGATCTTAATTTTGAATGTCCAGGTTATGAATTTTGTTTAGGAAGAGCAGTTCAGTTTGAAAACATTTAAGCTAGGTTCTAGTGCAATATTTGATGCTCTGGAAGGCAACATAAAAGGAGGCCAGCTTTCACAGACCTCCCTATACCCCGAACTGAAATGTTTGTGAAATATGGGAACATGGGGAATGCAGTTAAGGGTATTGCAACTTCTAGAGCTCAATCACTTGCCCTCAGTGGCACAGATCTCAACATCAAAACCCAGGAACTGCGTTTGCTTATAACTGGTCCAAGGGAGTCCACACTCCCTCTTAGCAATCCTTCTTTAATTTTTTTCTTATTGTGTATAATCTAAATCTTAGATGTTGTATTTTATACTTTGCTCTTTGGATATACTTTAACAGTATGGGATATGAAAAGAACGAAGAAACTAATTACCCTTCCATACACATTTCTTCCTGTATTTGGAGATTACTAATCTAATCTCTTCTGGAGAGAAAATGCATCCAATCCTTGGCAATCACATGGGGTGGGTCTAACATTCTCAGTGTATGCACATTCTCTGTTTCATGACATTTCCATTGCTTTCACAGAAGCCCTAAGATTTCCCTGCTTGGGGGGTTAATTTATTGCATACGGGCCTAGTATGCATTATGGCACGCTAGAGGTTAGAGTTCAAACCATCTCAGAACAGCCCCCAAAGAGTAAATCTAAAAATTATTATATAAATAGAAGAAATGGGATATCTATCCCCAAGAAATTATTCAGCTCACCACAGTAAAATATCCTCTAAGCCCATGTGAATTAACTATACCCGGGCACATGGCCAGGACAAAGTTAGCTAGACTAAGAACATTATACATTATCTAAGATAATACTTGAAATAAATAGTTCTTCTGTATTCCTATTCAAAGGAAGATAATGAACTTCTTCACAATACCCAACAATGTGTTGTGTTATATAAAGTAAGATTTTAGCAAGGACCAAGGCTATGAGCCATTATCTGAATTGCTACAAGTACTGTCTAACCGAAAGGAGCTCATAAGCATCTTAAGCATGTGCTAGAAAAGCTTTGTAGAGGCTATTCAAATCTTCATTATTCAAATCAGCAAAAATTCCTTCTCACCCAAGTCATTCAGAATTTCTTTTGTTTATGTAAGGTTAATGAATTATGAGGTTTATGTAAGGTTATGAATAATGAATTAAATAAATTGATGTAAAGTTTTTGCCAAAAATTTCACAGAACATGTAACTAATTTATTGAAAAAGTTGGGCATAGTTGTGTATGAAGAAAAGGAAATCTTTATTCTTTCTCACATTTGTCTTTTCTTCATTCTCTCTGGGCAATTTCTTAGATTTCATTGCATCTCTGGTGATCGGGAAATAATAAACGTTATCATCTTTAGGTATGTTTTAAAAAGCTAGTCCTATCTTATATCAAGTTTCAGTCTCTCAAATGATACAAAGTTTTTTTCTGGATTCTCTTACCTGAGCACAACTCAGGTTCAAAAACTCAGACTGTGAGGAAGAGGCTCTGCCTGGTCCCCATTTCCTCGGCTTCCCCATTCACTGCCCCTGCCATTCACTGTGCTGTCCTTGTGTCTGTTGGGGGGAGGAGCGGTGGCAGAAGGGCAGAAGAATAAGGAGTAAAAAGGCTCCCATGACCATGACAGTGATAATCAGGCCTCATTCTCTATGGCCTTAGTGGGTCTATTTGCTTTCCATTGTCCATCCCTTACAGGCATTCACTCGACATCCGTATTCTTGCTGCATGGTGCACCTTCATCCACTATTCCCTGAGCTTGCAAATAATGCCTTTGACTACCAGTCACACTCTTTTGTGGCTACTGGAAATATCATGAGTCATACCTGCCCTGTAGCACACCCACAAATCTGAAACAAGGGGCTCATTACTCTTAGCTTGAAACCAGGGCTTCTTTCTTTGAAAATCTGGAAATATGTCCCAGGGATGATTAGGCTGTTGGCAAAAGTGAAAAGACCAATTTCTGGCACAGAGAGTGGTTGTCATAATATATGTAATAAGCATTTACCAGGGGAAATTCCACCTTCTGCAAGTGTGTATTAAATATAGGAGAGACAGAAAGAGAAGAGAGGGAGAGAGCACACAAAATATGGTGGAGAGGGGGGAATTGCACAAACGTGAAATGAGATTTTTGGAGGGAGGCAAAGTGAAGAAGAAGTGTTTTGTTGGTGGTATTGTTTAACTCGTCAGTCTTTAGGCTGGACCAGAAAAGCTGAGCGAGAAAGGAGGGGAAGTGAACATCTCCCCAAGCAAGACACTGCTTAGAAAATAATAAGCCAGAATTTTTTTTCTGCCAGAAATGGAACTCCTCAAAAATAAAGGAAGGGGTGCCTGGGTGGTTCAGCCAGTTAGGCATCCAACTCAGGATTTTGGCTCAGATCATGATCTCACGATTTGTGAGATCCAGCCCCACATTGGGCTCTATGCTGACAGCATGAAGCCTTCTTGGTACTCTCTCTCTCCTTCCCTCTCTACCCCATCTCTACCCTATCTCTCTCTCTCTCTCTCTCTTAAATACATACATACATACATACATACATACATACATAAATATTTTTGAGATCCCTTCATTTTGGCAGACACATTAACTTTCACAGAATTTTATTTTTTAAAAAAAAAACAATCTCAACAGAACAGAATTGGCTGGTGGGGAATTGATCTGGCATGTGTATTATTGGCAAAGTTCAGACTTCTGGGATGATTTTACTTAAACGTTCTCAAAGTCATGGAATTCTAAAAGACTGCCTTGAGTTCCTACTATGTGTAAGGCACAGGGTCAGTGAAGGGGATAATTAAGTAGAACATAAATGCTATAAACATTAACTCTGGGGAATCTGTAAAGAAGTTATGACAAAGAATATTTAACCTTTCTCTTATTGTCTTCAGAAATTTCCACTTTATCAGTGTAAGAGACAAAACTTTACATCTTGGATCATTATAAATCAAGAGCTTTTGGATATATTTAACACTTTAAAAAAAAGAGGGAGCTGGAAAGGAAATGAAGTAAATATAGAAAATGAGACCAACAAATAGATTCAATAATTTACCATCAGAAGTTTCCTCAGAGCTGCCAGTAAATCTCTTGCAAAATATACAATTAATATTTATGAATGAGACATTGTAGAACATACATCTGCCATTGCTTGGTAATTCACTTAATTTCTCTAAGGTTCCATTTTCTTAGCACTGTGGCTGAATCAGTTAAACCCACTCCCTTGGGAAAGAGGAACTAGGTTTGGTGTGGAGGAAGAAAGGGTTTGAAATTTTTAAAATTAATCAGAAGTGGTTTATCTTTCTTCGATGGCAAAAATAAACAGATCTGTACCTAGTAGGGGTTTTGGTAACTTGATCCAAGTCCAGAAAAGAGTCTAAGGCCCTTACAATAATGCTAGAGTTTATTGTTCTCAAGGGGTAAGATGACTATTCTTCCTGCATATGATATTTGACTATATTATCTCAGAGAAAGGAATTTTAGCTGTGACATTGTGAGCCAGCATCCCAGGTGAACTTGTGAGGAGAGTTGCCTGGCTATTTCTGGTGGGGAGACGACAGTGGATTTGGAGATCCTCTGACCATTATAACTTGCAGGACTATGGCCCATAGTCTCCCCTCTGAATAATGAATAACTGAAAAGACAAGAGCTTCTTGAATTAATAATTGGGCTAAGGTTTAGGAAGGTAGAAAGGGTGATGCGATCATCTCTATGTGGGGAGTGATGGAAATTCTCAAGGAAAGGTATGGAAGACCAGACAAATACATTGAGGGGAAAGGCAGCATGGAAAGGAGAGGGGCAGAGATAAATAAGATCAGGAGAGAGAGTTTTCCATGGTTCACTCTTCTTAGAGAGTCCTGAGAGAGAGATGTCTCCTTTGAAATCTGATCCTTTAGAAAAATGCTTCTTGAACATCCATTCACAGTTAGGTGTGTGATGGGTTGGAGAAAACTGGCACATTGGTGACAAGAAGTATGGTGACACCCAGGGGACAAACCATCACCTGCCCCCCACATTCTCAGAGCCTTTATCAAAAATGGAGCTGGGAAAGAACACCTCCATCCCCATCCCATCCCATCCCATCCCATCCCATCCCATCCCATCCCATCCCATTCTTCAGGTTTTCTAGACAGCATTATCCCTGACCCACAGAGTGAAGAGTCCCACAGAACTACAGCAGCACAGAAGACCCCACTTACCCACGTGGCTGCTTGCCATGGTTTACACAGGAGCAGACTTCAAGACCAAAATAATAAATCTTCAAAGGTATACTGTGAGCACGAAGTGAGACCATTTAAATGTAAATGCTTTTCACTCTATAAAGTGCTGTACAAATAAGATCTTATTTTTTAATGATGTACTATTAATTCAGTTACATATATCTTAATACAAAATTATTGGTCTCGCCTTCTACTTCTAATACCAAAGTAGTTTTCTTAAATGACTTGAAAGCCATCTTGGATTAGGTATATATTTTCTATCGACCCAATTGGCTTGTTCCCAAGGAAGGCTAGAACAGAGTGTGAATGGACAGCTGAAGCCCAGAGTATAAAAAAGAAAGCAGTATGTTCATTTATTTACTGATCTGTTTTGGAGCACCTACTTTGTCCCAGACCTTGTCAGACCTACCAGACACAAAAAAATAAAATAAAATAAAATAAAATAAAATAAAATAAAATAAAATAAAATAAAATAAAATAAAATAAAATAAAATAAAATAAAATAAAACAATTAGTGCTGTCAGGAGTTCTCAGTCTAGGGGAGGAGACAGACTACAATTTAGTTGAGTCTAGGACAGGATGTGCTGTTATAGAGGATCACTCTTCTTAGGAGCAGGTCAGAGTGAAGCATTATATTCCAAGGAGTTTTCCTGCTGTGTGCACAGCAGAATCAACAAAAAACTTCTGACTATATGTCCATGAAAAGAAAGCTAAAATTAATTGCTTAGTGATTGAAACGGCAGGTCTGTTGTTGCCAAGAATTGGATTACTTAGGAACTCTGGGTTGCAAGGAACATAAACCCATTGGAGAATATGACACACAGGAGGTAAGCAGTAAAATAATAATAAACACAGGAAGAAGGAAAACAAATCTCAAACATACAGAGGTGGTATTGTATGGTTGGCTTGAGCATGGGCTCTAGATCATACCGCCTACATTTGAATTCCAAGTTCTCTTGCCTGTTTAACCATTACGTGACCTTGGGCAACTGATTTAACCTTTCTTGCCTTGGTGTTTTAAAGTGGGATTAGTGAAAGTACCTACTTCACATAATTGTTCTGAAGTTAAAGGGAAAATCCTTGAAAGACTCTTAAAACAGTTCTGGCGAAAACTGAGGGCTCAGTAGATGTTATTCATGAGGAGTGATATGTTTCTAGTCTCCCAGAAAAGCTAAATGGCAAGATTTCTTGGAGGGAAAATGCCATTTCAGTCTGGCAGGCCTCATGAAGTTTGGAATATCTTGAATGACAAGTCACTGAGAACCTGAGTGGTGCAAAGGACCAAGTTGTTTTGGTTCTACCCCTGACCCAACCCCAGCTCAGCTACAAATCTGTTTGTCTTCACCCAGCCTTCACCACTAATATGACTCAGCTCTTCTCCTTGATTCTCTGCTCTTAGACTCTATCCTTGAGCTCATTGCTCTGCTCTTCCAGCTTCTGCTTACTCATGATGTCCCCATGCTGCTTTTTCTCTGTGTGGCACTTAACTTCTGCCCCCATGCCTACCCTCAGTTTCCTCTCTATTTTACATTCACATTTACTAAGCGAGAGTCTAATTAGTCACTAATATCCTTGTCAGACAAAATAATCCTATCAGTCATTTACTAGGTGTTTGGCAAGTCAAGTGGGCTCCCTGGAGTTGGGCACTTGCTCCTGGTGCATTCAGCAGTGGCTAGGATGAGGGTATCAGATGGAACAGAGTATGGCCACCTAGATATAAGGATCCACCTGGGTCTGCTTCTCTTTTAAGGGCTTAGACCAGAAACTTCTAGAAGTGGTCAGGGGTTACCTGAAGAAGTATGAGGTTTGAACTCTTACTCACCAATATACCTCCAACCACCACCCATCAGGAAAAGTTAACCAAACATTTTTCTAAGTGCACAAAACCCACAATAATATATCAATATCTTCTGATAAATTTCAAACACAGCAATTAACATGGTTGAAGCCATTCTTAACCATCAAATCTGAATCTTAACCATCACATCTGAAAACACAGCATCTGTGTTTTCTTTCCTCAAAGAATCTATAAAGCTGTAAATTTTTGTCAATCCCTGATCTAATTTTCTTCTAGTAAAATGAAATGATTGCACTATATTGATCTTGATGATTGCGAGTTCTGACATTCTATAATCTATGACTCTCTGTAACGTGTCCTGTGTTGCAGCCTACATCTGTCATTTGTGGGATCCAGAACAAGAGTGCAAATGGAATTCTATAACATAGCATAATAACACAGCACAAAAGTTATACAAACCAAGGAAACAAATAGCTAAATGAAATATGTTTGATAACCTACTTTTCAAAGTGGGAGACTAGATTTAAATTTAGAATTCTTGGGTTCCTTAGAGTTCTAGAATATGACAGTCCCTCTGTACCCAGGCCCCTTACCCTATAGCCTATTCCCTCTTCACTTCTCATCCCAGGCTCTATCCTTCATGATGAGGGGCCTCATGCACACTCATGTAGGTACCCTAATCCACACATGTGGCTCCATTTATACCCCCCACCCCATGCCCCCACTCCCCAAACCATTGTTCCTTGGCCATGTCTGAGACCCAGGAGTATGCACACTGTCAGTGGTCTGCTTAAAGACAGACTTTGAGGGGTTTAAGCAGGGAATTTGGGGGTCCTAGGTACTTCTTGTGTAGACTAGAAAGGGGGCAGGCACTTAGCTGCCCGGACTCCTCATTTGATGGGAAGAAGCTTGGCCAAACGAAGGCCGGAGCAGGACCCTCTAAAGTCCTACATGGCTTCCCAAGCAGGGGCCCCTCTTTTCTATGTCTAAGAGGGGTACCTTGCTGCCCATGACTCCTGAGCCTACAACTATCAAATTAAGACAAATAAGTTACCAAATAACTGTTTTGTCCCTAATTTATTTTGCTGGCCTTGAAATTCTGCACACCTAACCTAATAAAAGAACAAATAGAAAAATTTAGAAAACAATAGGTTTATTTGGTAAACCCTTGTTTGCATTCTATTGTGTTCAAAGCTGCCAGAAAAAAACAAAACAAAAAACTTGCTTTGTCTCTACAGTGGTAAGGATTCTTCAGGTTCCCAATGCAATTCTACAGTCTGACTCTACAGTCTGACTATAGAGATCTCATGAGGTGGGGGAAAAGATGGCTTAATTGATGAGATTTGACTTTTCCTTACATCTACAGGGCAGTGTATTTTAAGATTATGGATTGTTTGTGTATTATTTTTTTTTAAAGAAATCTTCCTGCCAGGGGCGTCTGGGTGGCGCCTCGGTTAAGCGTCCGACTTCAGCCAGGTCACGATCTCGCGGTCCGTGAGTTCGAGCCCCGCGTCAGGCTCTGGGCTGATGGCTCAGAGCCTGGAGCCTGTTTCCGATTCTGTGTCTCCCTCTCTCTCTGCCCCTCCCCCGTTCATGCTCTGTCTCTCTCTGTCCCAAAAATAAATAAACGTTAAAAAAAAAATAAATAAATAAATAAATAAATAAATAAATATTTTATGTGCATTATCTCATCTAACCTTATATGAATTAAATGAGGTAAATGCTATGATCCTCATTTATACATTTCTGAATTATGAATTCCACAAATACAGAAAAGAGGTTACATGGTTTGACCACAGTAATTTGGAAGTGGTCACACGGGATTCAAGCCAACTCTGAGCAAGTCCAAAGTCAAGATCTGTAACTACTCTCAATGCCTATGAGATGAAATACATTCAAACCATCCCTGGCCACATTTCACTTTACTGCCAAAAGCCAAGCCATCTGAACACAGTTTGGTTGTGCTTATTTGTTTAAAGTAACATGTTTTACACACAACTGAATTCCTGTGTCGTGCATGAATGCAACGTGAAAGGAAGTGTGTCTTTAAATCAATGGAGTAAATCAATCAAATCAATGGAGACTGCTGCAGAATGAAAAATCCATTTATTATTATAGAGTGCAATAAAAGTTAGGAGAGCCAAGAGGACAAATAAAGCCTGCTGTATTCATGTTAAAATATTTCACCATAACTTTCTTTCTTAAAGATTTTATTTATTTATTTATTTATTTTTAAATTTTTTTTTAACATTTATTTATTTTTGAGACAGAGAGAGACAGAGCATGAATGGGGGAGGGTCAGAGAGAGAGAGACACAGAATCTGAAACAGGCTCCAGGCTCCGAGCTGTCAGCACAGAGCCCGACGCGGGGCTTGAACTCACGGACTGCGAGATCATGACCTGAGCCGAAGTCGGCCGCCCAACCGACTGAACCACCCAGGTGCCCCATAAAGATTTTATTTTTAAATAATCTCTACACCCAAAGTGGGTCTTGAACTCACACCCCTGAGATCAAGAGACACACGCTCTACCAACTGAGCCAAACAGGTGCCCCAAAACATTTCAGTACCTTAAAATTTGAGTGAGTCCAACTATTCATAACACATACAAACAGAGTACTATGCTCCCTTACAGTACAGGCTGTTGTTAAATTTCTACTCTCCAAACTAAATAATGGAAGTTCTACTTCCTTAAAAAAAAAAAAAATGAGAGTATAAGAAACTGACCCTTAAAAGAAAAAATTTTATATCCACAAATGCTACCCTAGATAAAGGAAAACTGTTTTTTCCCTAACTTTCAGAATTACTGCCTGAATGCTGAAATCCCAGAGTTCTGCAAATGGCACGTTTGCTTTGTTTTCTGGGTTAAATTACAATTAGCTCTGTGCTCACCCTGCAGTGAGCTCACCGGCCTCAGCAGGCCTTAGATCCCCTTGCCAGTGAGCTTGCTTTCCTCTGTAGGGAATGCCTGCCGTCTCCTTTAAAAACCAGTCATTTAAACCCTTAATATTTGGATTACTGAGAGCAATTTGTTAAAATGTATTTGATCAATGTTCATTGCATGCCTACCTTGCGATAAGCACTATTCTGGCTCTGAGAGTAAAGGAGGCAATGAAATAGACAAAGATCTTACCCCGTGGAGCTTCCATTCTAGTGACAGGACACAGAGATGGGACAGGACAGGATAGGACAAACAGGACATAGGATGGGTAGGACATACACGTGGTAGGTGGGGAGAAATGCGGCGCAGAGAGTACAGCAGGGAAAAGGCGTAGGAAGTACCAGGACAGGCAGGTTTCACTTCTGTGTAGGGTGCCCAGAAAGGCCTCACTGAGCAGGTATTTGTGTAAAAGCGTACCTGAAGCTAGCAAGAAAATGAGACCAGTGTGTACTTGTTCAAAGAGTGTTCTTGGCAGAGAGAACAAGTTCAAATGCCCTGGTGTGACTGTGTATTCATTTGCTAGGGCTGCCATAACAAAATACCACAGTCTGGGTAGTTAAACAGCAGAAACTAATGCTCTCACAGTTCTGGAGCCTGGATGGCTGAGATCAAGGTATCCACAGGGTTGGTTTCTTCTGAGGCTACCCTTCTTGGCTTGTATATTGTCACCTTCCTACTCCCTCTTCACATGGCTGTCCCTCGGTACATGCATGCCCCTGGTGTCCCTCTGTATCTTAATATTCTCTTCCTATAAAGACAACAGTCCAATTGGATTGGGACTCATTCTAGTGGCCTCAGTTTAACTCAGTCAGCTCTTCAAAGGTTCTGTTTCCAAATACAGTCACATTCTAGGGTGCTGGAGGTTAGGACTTCCACACAATAATTTAGGAGAAGGGGGGAGACACGGTTCAGTCCATAACAGTGTGTAACTGGTGTTTTCAAGGAACAGTAGAGGCCAGTGTGATTGGAGTTGTATTAGCTAGGAACAGAGTATTAGAGTGGATCAGAAAGATAAGTGGGAGGAAAGTCAGATTGTACAGGCCCTGAAGGTCACTGTAAAGATATTTCCTTTTACTCCGAATGATATAGGAAGTCACTGGAGTGTTTTGAGCAGAGGAGTAAAATAATACATTTTAATACATTTTAATTTAAAAATACATTTTAATTTTCAATTATAGGAAATGGGCATGTCTCTTGAGAGAAGTAGAAAGCTCATCCAAATTAGAATGCCTAGTGGTCCCTAAGGAGATCTGGGGCAAAACCTGTGTTGATTTGTACCTGATTTATTTTTGCTTCAGAACCTGAAAATTTTGTTTTCACTAGGTGAACCCCTTCTCAGAAGCTCTGCTGATGGATTCCTCCTCCTCCTCCTCCTCCTCCTCCTCCTTTTTCTCTTCCTTCTACCTCCCCTCCTTCTCCTCCTTCTTCTCCTCTTTCTCCTTCTCCTTCTTCTTCTAGCTTTGTCAAATTTTGCTTTATTTATCTTGAGGCTATGTTGTGGGTGAATACAAATTTAGAATTGTTATGGCTTTGAGTGAATTGAGTTATTTTATCGTTGTGAAGGGATTCCTTATCTCTAGTAATGCTTTGGCCTCAACGTTGTTTTATTTGATGCTAATATGGCTACAGTAGCCTTCTTTGGGTAAAATTTGCCTGATGTGGTGGTCGTTTCCCTGGTTTGCCAAATGTTTCTGTTCTCCTCCCTTTTGGGCACAGATTAGGACTGCACTTTCCAGACTCCTTGCAGTTGGGTTACGGGACAAATTCTAACAAATGATTTATAGATGGAAACAAAACACCTTACCTTCAAGAAGGAGCAAAAATTGATGGTGCTAGACCCTCCTGCTACTACTATGATTACCCCAGTTCAGGGGAATGGCTGTTCGTCATCCTGGGCTTTGAAGGGAGGAGACATGGAGCAGAGCCCCAAGTGACTGGCAATGGACATGAGTGAAAACTACATGTTTTTGTTTTAAGCCACTGGGATTCTGGGGTTTGATGTCACAACAAGCCTATCATGACTGATTTATCTGAACATCTTCAATTCTTTTACTTTTAATCTTTCTCTATTTCAGAATTTCTAAACCCTGGCACTATTGATATTTTGGCCTGGATAATTCTTTGTTATAAGGGTCTGTCCTATAGCAATTCTGACTTCTGCTCACTAGATACCAGTAGCATCCCCCTTCCCCCACATGTGACATTCAAATAATCTCCAGATGTTGCCCAGACCACCCCTCGTTGAAAACCATTGCTCTAGCCTTATAATTGAGGGATTAACTATAAATTATTTTATAAATTTACTTTATAATACTTTATAAATTCATAAAAATTATAAATTACTTTTAAAGTAATTATTGTTTTCATTTTCTCACTCTCCTCTGTCCTCTATATTAGTTTGCAAATTACACACTCCATATCCTAGGCATTGTAACATGCATTCTTGCTGCATTTAAGGTCAAGCTTTTCTCATTTCCTAAAGAATATAAGGCTCTTTAACAATGTAACTCTAGTCATCCCCTTCTAATTCATATTTTAGTTTTGTCTAATATTTTACTTTCATCTTGTTTTTTAACACCACAAATTAGAGGTCATTATTATTTTATGAAGTTATAGTGTGTTAGATGCACCCCACATTTACCAGTTTTTCCTCTTACCATTCATGTATGGATTTCAGGCCTTTAATCTGGGATTATTTTCTTTCTACATAAAGTACATCCTTTAGAATTTCCCTTTGTGAGTGTCTAGTGTGATAAACTCTTTCAATTTTTAATTTGACTGAAAATGTCTGTATCATGCTTTCGTTATTGAAAAGTACTTTCTTCCAGTGTAGAGTTCCAATTCTAAGAATTCTGAATTCAGGGTTTGGGTTTTTTTCCCCCTCAGCATATTGAAGATAATATTCCAGTAATTTTTCACTTTTTTATTGTCATTGAGCCGTTAACCCTCTGTCCAACTGCATTTCCATGAAGGTGACCAACTTTTTCTCTCCACATGTATTTCAGATCTAATCTTTGCCACCACACTCTGCATTATCACGTGGCTGTTTATTTGCCTTGCTGGTAAATACGAATTTGAGATTTGATGTTTTTAAACAATTTTTAAAATTCTCAGCTATCATCTCTTCAAATATTTCTTTTCCCCCCATCTTTCTATATTATCTCCTTCTGGGATGAGATACATATGGGAAGTTATCACTCTATGTTCCAAGCTGATTAACCGCTTTTTCTTTCTGGATTGAACTACAGAAAATTTCTTCAAAGCCATATTCAATTTTCTTGATTCTTTCTTCAGATGTTCCTACACTTCTGCTTAGATCTAACAGTTCTTTCACATTAATTATAATGTTTTTTACTCCTATAAATTCCCATTGTTTCTTTGACAGAACTTGTTTGCCATTTTCATGGTCTCTTGATCTTTATACATATTTGGATGAATATCTTTTGAATCACAAATCATGCTAAATACAGTTATTTTATATTCTCAGTCGGATAATTTCAATATCTGAAGTTTTGCCGATCTGATTCTGGTTGTCTTTATTCTCACTCATGGTGCCTTAGTTCCTTGTATATTTTGTGATTGATTGATTGATTGATTGATGATTGATTGGTTTTTATTTAGCCTGAGGGTCAAATCTGAGACCGCTTTAAACAAAATTTTCAGTTTGAGGTTTTCAAACCCACCTGTGGACAGGTTTGTGATTATCAATTCTCAGGAGAGGTTTATATGTTTCCTTCACCCACAACCTTAGCTAAGCTAAGTCATTTTCCTTAGCTGCTTCACTCCTGACTGTGCTCAAACATCTAATTATTTTTATGCGATATATGAAGAGTATCATAGGAAGAGTATAAAATTTGGAGTCAAAGAGACACGTTCCCTACTGATCACCTAAACTATGGCAATAACCTTAACTCCTATGAAATGTGGATAATAACATTTACTTCACAAGTCTACCATAAAGGCTAAATGAAGTACAGGTATATATAGTATCAGGCACATAGTAGGCCCACAGTGTTAGTTTCCTTATTTACGGAATGCTCATGTTTTACACAGGTTACCATTTTTGCACATGTCACCTATAAACAAATCTTCCTTCGCCAGTTAGGAAACAGGGGAAACCATCTTGGCCTACCTTCTCTTTTTTAATCTTTATTCACGCAATTGCCTTCTGCTTGCAATGCCCTAGTTACCAGCTACAACAGGACAGTTCTATCTTTCTAGAAGTACAATTTCTACACTGGCATAGAGAGTCAACTGAAGTAAGGCATGAATACATAAAAGTTATTCCTCTGTAGGGAGATGTTTGGATGAAAGAATCACACATGCAGAGACACACACAAATCTAGTTATAACTTGCCTCCCAAACTCTGTAAAAACTCTTCATTCCTAGACGTCAAAAAGTTAGGTTAATATGGTTTGAGGGTTTTACTCCCCTAAGTTTAGACCAAACAAATCTCATCTCTGTGTAATACTACAGGAGCCATAGTTAAAGATCTATTAATTATTACATCTCTTAAATTTATGAAATGATTTTCCTCAAATTCTATGACTTACTCCATTGGAATTTTCTTGGCATTTAAATTCAGAGGGAAGAAACAAATTAAAACAAAATAAACTCATATTAGTCATTAAGTTTATAGAAATAAAAATTTCAGATTATGTCTTTGGGCCAATAAACATGTATCCCAGTCTTTCACAGTTTTTATATTTGCAGTAATAATTCTAGAAAAAAATATTCATAGCATAGTCACATGGGAAATACCCCAATGTTCAAGGAAAAGTGGATCATTTTCATAGCATAGAATTTACTACATAAGGAGAACACACATGTTCATATTAGAAAGATCTCTACCTAGTGTCAATACATTAATAAACACTAATATATATTTATAAGTACATATAATACCATAATCTGTATCATGTCTCTTCATTCACACTCAAGTCTTAGAAGAGCTCATCACAAATATTGTCAAGATCCTGAATTCTAAGATGAAAAGAAAGTTCTCTCCCTCTTCACAAAGAGGAGTCTCGAATCTCTGAGATCTTCTTCAGGAGTTGGAAGAGTACTGCCTTTATTGAATTTAAGAACAGAAGCTCTCCTCCTCAGAACTCCAAAAGGCTTAGCAACCATAGCACTAGGAATGAGCCTAACTAAATTAACCTTGCCACAAGCGTTCTTCAGCTTTCAGGAGGAGTAGCCTAAACCTACTGTGAGAAAGCGGTACCCTTTGGACATTCACCTTTCACACTCAGTTGTGGACACAAACAACTCTGTTTTTGGAGTATTCTGATGTTCAGCCTTTGTATTGTCTGAGAAACATAGCAGGCCACATCCAAGATCATTCAGAGGAAGAAAAGTGAATTCATAAAGAACTCTGCCAACTATAATACTTTGATGGATGAGGCAAGAGGAAAACATCTTTCAACTTACCCTGAAATGGTGATTGGTTTACTCTCTGAAGCATGAGGACTGAATTTTTCTTGCAATTTTATTTTTGCTAGAGTTCTGTTGTTGCCTTTTTACATTAAAAACAAATCCCCTTTGTTAAGCTAATATTTGCCTTTAAAGAATCTTCCAGCAATGCAGTTTCATCATACAACAATCTCGGCATGAGACTAAAATGGCTAAGCTCATGGTTACAGATCATTCAGTCATCAGAAACTATTTCTTGTCCACCTCATTTGTGCCAGACCCTAAGCAAGAAACTGCAGTTAGACCAGTGTCTGGGAGAGAGACAACTCCTAACCTCACAGAGTCTGCAGTCCAATAAGGAAGAAAACAGCTGAATAATTTCATAAAAATGTACAAGGTGCAATAATAAAATCACAGGCACCCTACCTTTGGAGATGTCAGGCAAGGAGTTTCCTCTCAAAGTGATGTTTAACCTGAGACCTGAAAAAAAGAGAAGAAATTATTCATGTAAGTATAGGAGGAGGGGTGTGTCAGGGAAAGAATCTCCAGAAAGAAAGATGAGCAGCTTGTGCAATTCAAGGAACATTGAGAAGGTCACTGTGCCTGGAGCACTGTGAGCAAAGTGTGGTGGCAGAAAACAAAGCTGGTGGATACAAGTGAGACTCTGTATGACCTTAGAGATTCTTTTAAAATGTTGAACATTATTTTAAGAGCACTGGGAAGCTTTGAAGGTTTTAAGCAGGAGACTTAAGTGGCCAGATTTTAATAATTTAGAAGACTGTAGTGCTCTGAAGTTTGTCCTCAATGCTTGGAAAGAACAAACAAGTCTCCTCTCTGGGCATAAAATTCAGGCTAAATGCCAGCCTGCAAGGATAGGTTGGGCAAATATGGTTTCTTATCACAGGGCAACCCAGCCTCACTCTTAAGAAAACAACTTCTAAACGTATGACGCCCTAATACCACACAGAGTCATAGCCTGGCACAGCTGTTTCTCACAAGAACAGAAATCTTACTTGCCCTTCACTGACATTGACCAGCATTGTGGATATAATAAAAATCCTCCTTGTAAGTTTTAATGGTCTGTTCTATAACTCAGGTCATAGCCCATCTTGCAAATAACTTTCTTTCAAAAATCAGGCACTAATACATCATCAAAGAGACCATATTCCTCTGCTTTAATATTTGGGCCAAGAAATGCCACTGATCCTTGGTTCATATCCCAATCTGGGAGTGCTGATTTCTTCCAACTTCAGAGGCTGGTGTTTGGTTCTAGCATTAATTAGAATGTATGCTTTAGAAAATCCGACTGGGCTCTTTAATATACTGTTTGAGGAAGGAGGTGATGTTCTCTTCCTTTCACTGACCTCCAATGTCCTCTCTCATCCTTACCTCTGAATCCAGTAGGTTACAAAAGTTTTTTTAATAGACTTTATTTTTTAGAGTAATTAAAGGTTTACAGAAAAACTGAGCAAAATATACAGAGTTCCCATAGGTTCCCTGTTCCCCCACCCAAGTTTCCCCTATTATTAACATCTTGCATTAGTTACTGTTGATGAACCAAATTCCTAAATTACTATTAAGTCCATCAATAATATCAAGATCCACTCTCTGTGTTGTACGGTTCTATGGGTTTTGGCAAATACATGTCATGTATATACCATTACAGTATCATATAGAATAGATTTACTGTTGTGAAAATCCCTTGTTCTCCACTTATTCATCACCCCATCTTCATTCTGGTAACCACTGATCTTTTTCATTGTCTCTGTAGTTTTGTCTTTTCCAGAATGTCATATAGATGGAGTCTTATGTGTGTAGCTTCTTCGGACAGGCTTCTTTCACTTAGCAATATGCCTCTAAGTTTCCTCCATGTCTTTTTATGGTCTGATAGCTCTACTTTATTGCTGCATAATATCCCATTGTGTGGATGTATCAAAATTTGTTTATCCATTCACCTATTGAAGAATATCTTGGTTGCTTCCAAGTTTGGCTATTATGAATAAATCCTCTATAAATATTCATGTGCAGGTTTGTGTGGATGTAAATTTCAACTCATTTGGGTAGATACTTAAGATCATAAACACTGGATCATATGGAAAGACTATGTTTAGCTTTGCACAAAACTGCCAAATTGTCTTCCAAAGAGGCCATGCCATTTGTAACTGCCACAATGCAGGCACCATCAATTTTACCCTAGAGATCCTCTGTGTGGGGGCTGGCATCCTGGGAAAAAATACAGTATTTGGAAAACACAGTACCTTATTCTATTCCCTAGAAAAGTGCATTCTCTGGCTCCCTAGGCGAGTCAGGCACACTGTTTTTCATTTCTTTCTTTTTAATATGCAAAGACCTTTGCTCTCTCTGCAGTCAATTTCCTTTATATCTCATTCCCCTAGAAAATGCATCCCTCCAATCATGCCTACTTTTAAAAAAGTCTCTTCTAAAAGTAAAAAGGCTGGTTTTTTTTCCAGCTAGACATAGAGACATAGAGTTTATACTCAGTGAAGCTCTGACAAGATAGGAGGACTTTCTCCCATGTGCTGGGTCACAGAACACTCTCCCTGGTGAACTTAATCTAGTCCAGTCCACCGAGGCCCCTAAACTGGCCAGTCAGTTGTCATCACTAATTAAAGAGAACATTTTAATGTCACTTCATGAATGATTCACAGACATATCACAGTGTCCTTTGTATTTGCAATGGCATTGTATCACACAACTGAATGTACTTGAAGAATGTCCCAAAGCTCACCAGGAACTACTTCAATCAATATTTCCTTTTTTTTTTTCCTTTTTGTTTGTCCTTGGCCCTCTTAGGTCACCTTATCCTTGAATTATGGAAGATTTTTGTCCCATTTTACACTAATTTACTCCCAACTATATCATCCTTTTACCATTTTTCCCTAAATCTCATGATTTCTACCTACTTCTATATTCTTGGATTCTATGATACATCATTCCAAACCATTTACCTAAGATTATCATATTATAATTGACCATCACTAAAGCCTTTTGCAATAATCTCCAAAAATACTTTAAAACCCCCATATCCAACTCTAAGGTCAACAAATCAAGCCCATGAGGTGTTTTTAGGCAACTGAAGAGACATTCCCCAAAATCATCACCAACTAGGGTCTCACAAATTTTTCATAGCCAAAATCCAGGAGGCAAAACAATTACTGTTCTTGGCACCAAGACTGACAGTTTTATTACTCTGCTTTTTCCCAAGGATTATCTCAAGATTTTATTCTGTTTATTTCTAATGCTAGAAGTTAGTAGCAGTTAAAAAGAACGTTTCTTTGCTTACTTAGAAATCCATGACTCCCAACAGGCAGCTTTACAGTCTAACTAAGGAAGAGTGTCATCAACTCTTTTTATGATATTTTTTCTTAACTCATCTCTGCCTGGATGGACAGATGAGATCAGTGCTTGGGCTACCCCTTCCACTCGCCTGGTTTTCCCTTCTACTAGGAAGAAATGACACAGGACTTTGGTATATCCTGACTGTACTTTAAATAAAGGGAAACATTTGCTTCACAAATGGAGTTTTATTTGCCCCTTGATATGTGCAGGAGATGGCAGGGTCACGTACAGAAGAAAGCATGCAAGGGAAACTCAGATGTTTTGCAAAGCAGCCTTTCTTCATCCACATTATTTGTGTCATGGCTATAGAATGTGTGTCTCTTGACAGTTTTCAAAGGTATGGTGGGACAAACACAAAAGGAATAAATCAATGGAAGGGACTTTACCTTCAAAAGGTTATTTTATTAGTATGTGTACAATACATAAACTATCTTGAATTATCAATATGCAAGCCAAGTAGCCAACATTCATTCATTAGATTATATTTATGTCAAATCTACAACGTCAGTAAAACAAAATACAATGATAACAAATGGCTTCTTTCCTTGAGTGGCCATGGATTTTTCTGTCCCAGAATTAGATCTCCAGAATTCTGGAACTTTGGGCCATGACTTTATCAACCAGACCAAATGAACTTTCCAAGTTCTAAAGGAGGAGCAGGTAGAAAATAAGCCTGCATGACAGGCTAATGGTTTGTGAAAAATAAGCACCATATAAAATAGCCGGGTTAAAGGAGGACAGCCACCACAGAGAGAAGAAATAGAGGAAAACAAGTGAGGATTGTAAGAAATTTAAAGAGGACGATTTCTTCTACATCACTGAGCCCAGAAGACACTTCAAGTGTATAAAAAGAAATCAATGGCTCCCATCCACAAATTTCACATCTTTTGGTTTTCAGCTGACCTTTCCATGAGGCCTTGCCCACCACTGTGATCAGGTTCTTTCTCTTGCACCCTAACTACTTCACATGGAACTGCAGACCAGCAGCAATTTCTTTATGCTGTGCCATTATTATTTTAGGGATTACTATGCCCATGCATCCAGTTAAAAAACAAATCTTTAGGGTCAGAGTCAATCATACTTATTGTGCTCCCTCTAAACCCTAAAGGGTATTTAAAGGAATTTATCAATTGGTTCAAGATCCCACAGATTCTAGGTGGCAGGGTGAGATTTAAGAACAGCTCTAGGTGGTGGCAAGTGTCAACTGTAGCACCATGTCTAATGTAAAGGGTGGTCAGCCAATATCATTCGGTAGATTGAGTGATAAGAGAGTGAATGAAGTAAAAACAAATTACATCTAAAACACTAGCAATTTGAGAAGAATATTTCTATAACACCTTAATTTCATTTCCTGGTTTACTTAAAAAAGACATGGGAAGGGATCCAGGGCTGGATATAAGGGAAACAAGCATTCTTTTTCTTATTCGCCCAAAATGTAGAAACCTCCTCTGGCAAGTCATTGAAACTCACATGCCTTTGCCTTTGTTTTCTGGAAAAAAAAAAAAAATGAAGATACAACACTGAACACCAGGTTGTGTTTTCCAGTTAGAAGAAGCTTAGATGGCCTGCTCTGTGCCAAACCTTAAAGTGTTGACTGGGATTGTAGAACATTCCAAAATTCCAAAATTCTCGATTATTTATTTTTTAAATAGATACATAAGGAGCATCTGGGTGGCTCTGTCGGGTTAAGCATCCAACGTCGGCTCAGGTCATGATCTCACAGTTTGCGGGCTCAAGCCCCACGTCGGGTTTGTGCTGACAGCTCAGAGTCTGGAGTCTGCTTCAGATTCCGTGTCTCCCTCCCTCCCCTGCTCACAATCTATCTCTCTCTCAAAAATGAATAAACATTTAAGAAATAAATAAAATAAATAAATAGGAGAAACAATGATGGGGTATGACCTTTTCCACTTGAAATGACTGAGTGCTCACTGAAGGCCTCGGTAGAGTGAGCCAAAGAAAGATCTGGAAATCCATCTGCAACCTGGCTGCAAGTGATGAAATTAGACCTATTTAAGTATGGGCTGTCAGTCATGACCCCCACACAGAGCCTAGAAGAATGTGACTGATAAGAGGAAGAAGTGTGCTATCTAGACACAGAGCAATTTATTGCTATTAGTCAGTTATATAGAAGAAATATTGGGGCGCCTGGGTGGCGCAGTCGGTTAAGCGTCCGACTTCAGCCAGGTCGCGATCTTGCAGTCCGTGAGTTCGAGCCCCACGTCAGGCTCTGGGCTGATGGCTCAGAGCCTGGAGCCTGTTTCCGATTCTGTGTCTCCCTCTCTCTTTGCCCCTCCCCCGTTCATGCTCTGTCTCTCTCTGTCCCCCAAAAAATAAATAAACGTTGAAAAAAAAATTAAAAAAAAAGAAGAAATATTGATAAGTTCCTATTATGTGCCAGGCATTATGCTCTATGTTGTGTATACAATGCATACAAGACCAGGCTCTGCCCCTAAGAACCTTACAGAAAACCCGACTGAATCCCAGGTGACATAATAGTTTCTTGATAGAAGCGAGTGAACGTATAAGTAAGGGAGGAAACAGTCCTACTAAAGAAGAGAAAGTTGTGGGACTTGAAGGGTGAGAAGCAAGTAGGGAAAGGTATAGAAACAGTGGGGATAGTGTGCACAAATAGAAACATGAAACACAAAGTAGATTTAAATAAGAACAAATAGTTGAGTGAAGATAAAAAGAGTTCAGCTGTATTGGGAAGGTAAAGAGCAAGGATTATGTCCAGGGAGGTAGGGAATAGTGTCTAAGAGAGAGGCAGAGACTATATCATGAAAGACCTTATAAACCTGATAAGAAATTTAGGCTTTAACTTGAAAGCTGTGAAGATTAAAGACATTTAAGCAAGACAGTGCTTTTAAAAATATTTAGCCAGGCAGAGTTGTAGAAACAGAGTGTAGTAATTCCCCATTCAGGCTTTGCCTGAATTGCCCACTCAGTCTAAACTGAGACTTTAACAGAAGTTAAGCAGTATAGGCTAGGGACACCTGGGTGGCTCAGTCGGGGAGTCCAACTTCCTCTCAAGTCATGAGCTTGTGGTTTGTGGGTTCAAGCCCTACATTGGGCTCTGTGCTGACAGCTCAGACCCTAGAGCCTGCTTTGGATTCTATGTCTCCTCTCTCTGCTCCTCCCCCACTCACGCTCTGTCTCTCTCTCTCTTTCTCTCTCTCAAAAAATAAATAAACAAATTAAAATGAAGAAATTTAAAAAATTAAAATGAAGAAATATAGGCTAAATATCAAGGTGACAAAAATCTATATGATTTGAAAATTGATTGAATATGAGTAGATAGAAAATAATTAAATTACATTGCTAAGAATTCATCTCAGGTGAATGGTTTGGATAGTAAAATGATAGATAGCCATTCACGGATATAGACCAGGCACATGCACCAGGATGAGACAATAAGATGAGTGTTAGATACACTGTAGTGCCTGGGGAATGGAAATCCAAGCAAAGAAGTCCAAGCCCTTGAATACACAGAGATCCAGTCCAGAGACCCAGGTTATAAGTCCAGTTAAAACTTTGAGATCAGATGCTGATGCCATCATTTGGGGAGAAAATACAGAGTAAGAGTAAAACTTTGGGGACAGAACTCTTAAATAAAGGGATGGACAGAAGAAATGAAGCATCAGGGATGAAGAAAGATAACCAGGGGATACTATGAGAAAATAGTATATTATTTGTCAAATACAAACTGTTAACATCTATTTCTAGGAGCAGAGTTAAGGACTTTGAAAAAGTACTGGCAGAAAATAGAGACCTCTTTTGAATATGCTTGGTTGTAAAAGGGTACCCTGATGTAGGACTTTATGTGAAGGAATATAAGGGTCTGACAGAGGGATTAATTTCAAAGTGAGAACACCTTTAGCATGTTCAGAAGATGCTGAGAAGCCAGTGAAGAGGATAAATTTAAAAATACAGAATAGGGGTAAATATAGAAGATATGGGAGAGGATGAATGAGCTCAAGAACAGCTGTAAACAGAAGCTTCTATCATTAAGGCTAGAGGTGAAGAAGCAAAGATGTGAATGAGCATGAAGTCTTTCCTCTTTTTATCCCACTTCAACTTCAATTACCTTTGGAAGGTAGATAGCAGCTTCACTAGCTGAAAGAGGAAAAGGCCAGTGTAAAATAAGAAACTTGAACAGTGTGGTTAAAATATGTGATAATCATGAGCTAAATGGGAAAGGAAACCCACCAGAGGTAGACAAAGCTTTGATGAGGAGTGTAAATGGCCCATCTGAGACTGGAGACCACTAAATAACCCTGGCACCAAGAACTCCTGTGTGTGATTTTCTCTAAAGGTTAGAGTGATTCAAGATTTGTGTATGGAAAAACAGAGGTAATCATTAAACACATAGGAAGAGTTTGGTTGAAGTAACAAATTCTGAGGACTTCTCTGAATAGATAAGAATGTTAAATCTTAAGAAGAATGAACAGGGAGGAAAAAAATGAAAGGATTGATGGTCTATAAATCTCAATTATGGCAAAGAACAAGCAAGTGTACCATATATGTAATACACAGGAAGGACGGGATGAATTTATAAAAGGAACATTATTTTTGGCTCCCATTTACCCTTTAAACCTGTGAGGTAGGAGCAAGGGGTAGAATGTCCTCTACTCCTGGATAAGCAAGATTGCAACTCTTCCAGCCCCTCTCAGGTGGGGAATAGATCTTTAAATCACAAACAAGCCAGTAATCAAAACTGTCCAGTTCTATATCAATCCACAATTCGATCCCCAATAAAAGATGAGGCTTGGAGCAGCTGGGTGGTTCAGTCAGCTGAACATCTGACTCTTGATTTCAGCTCAGGTCATGATCTCGCCATCTTGGGATCAAGCCCCCCATTGGGCTCTGCACTGAGTGTAGAGGCTGCTTGGGATTCTCTCTCTCCCTTGCTCTCTGTCCCTCCCCCACTCATGCTCTCTCTGTATCTCAAAATAAACAAATAAACATTAAAAAAAAAAAGATGAGGCTTATCTCCCTCCTCATCTTGAGTCAAAGTTATAGGTGGGCTGCCTACCACTTGGGAAGGGCTGTGGTTGGCTTCTTCTCTCTTTCTCCCCACCGACTAACTGCTTTTGCAACCCTTGCCAGAATGAAAGCAGAGACAGGTGGAAGGAGGAGTTAAGGGGGATTGGAAATTTCTGATTTGACTATTCCTGTTTAAAGTTGGCTTTATGCTCTCTGAATCTGGCAAGTAATTTAAAGTTTATTCTTTTCTGAAGGAATCTTTTGTGCCTTCTTCACAGATCCCCCTTCTGGACCCCTCTGACTGCAGTTGTCATCATGCACCCAGTCTTGTGCTCTAACTACTCCTGATCCCCCCTGATTTTCTTTCCTGGCTTTTCACTGCTTGGCCCCTCAACTGGCAGGTCAACATCTTCACAGAATGAACTCACACACACACACACACACACACACACACACACACATACACCAACACACAGCCTTATATATACTCATATATTCATTTCATTTCCTCTTGTGAATTTGAGTCACTGTCTGATGTCATTTTCTTTCAGCTGAAGGAGTTCCTTTAGTATTTCTAGCACAACATGTCTGTCGACAACAAATTCCCCAGATTTTATCTGAGAGTAGCTTTCTTTGACTTTTGAAAGAAAGTTTCATTTGATATAAACTTCTTAATAGACACATTTTTTCTTTAAACATTTTAAGTATATCATTTCCTGCCTTCTGGACTCCATTGTTTTGGATAAGAAGTCAACCATTCATTGTATTGATATCCCCTCTTATGCAATGAGTCAATTTTTCCTTGCTGCTTTCAGTATTTTTGGCTTCCATCAGTTGCGCCATGACAGTCTAGAAGTGGGTCTTTTGTGTTTATCTTACTTGATGTCTGTTAAGCAACTTAGATATGTAAATTATGGTTTTCACCAAATTTGGGACGTTTTCAGCCATTATTTGTTCAAATATTGTTTTCTCTTTCCTTTCCTTCTGGGAGGCCCATCACAAGTATATTGGTACACTGACATTATCCCACCAAACTCTGAGAATCTGTTCATTTTTCTTTCATCATTTTTTCTATTCCTAAGATTTATCCAACTCAAGTTTAGTAATAATTTCTTTTGCCATATTAAATCTGCTTTTAAATCCATCTAGTGAATTCCTCATTTCAGTTTTCGGAATTTTTAATTCTAGAATTTTATTTGATTCTTTCCCCAGAGTCTCTATTCTCAAGTTTTCTGTTTGCTGAGTCATTGTCATAGTATTTTTCTCTAGTTCTCTGAGAATATTTATAACAGCTTCTTTGAAATCTTTGTCTACAAAAGCCCATTTCTATGCCTACTAAGGGTCAGATTCTATTGCTTTTCCCTTGAGCATTTTCCTGTTTCTCTACCTGTCTCATAATTCATGAGTTGCTTTTATTTGCCTGGGTATAAATTGCAATGCTTGTCTCCCCAAAATGTGCACCTACTGATGACTCTGTTCAGTTTCTCATTCTTATTGTTATAGTTTAGCCTGGATTCTTATGGGTCATACTTGTGGCTGCATAGCTTGGGTTGTCCAGTAGTTTGGGTTGGGGCCTTCTGCCTATTGATCTGCATATGGACGGATAAGCACACTCCAAGTTTCAGCAAGTTCTAAGGTCTCCCTTGATTTATACTTTCTACTGCAATAAAGCTGGAAAAAATAGTTTTCTAGTAAACCAAGGATGTATGGAGAGCTTATTTCATTCCTTCAATAGAGCTCTCTTTTCCAGAACTTCCTCAGCTGGTCCACTGCTCACCCTAACCAGGACCACAAAGTTGGGCAAATAAAGCTACAGGTTTTCTCTATTTATTTTCTACCACATTTTTCACTTTTATCTGACATAGCTATTGATTTTTGCCACCTTCCCCAAATTGATTCTGCTCCCTCTGACAATAAAGCTGCTAGGTTTTGTGACCAACTCCTAGCTGGTAAAACAACATTGCTTGCCAACTGTGCTGAGGTGGGAGAGAGAGAATGAAAGTAACCCAAGCAACAATGCCATAGACTTCTGTTCTTACCCAAAGCACTCCAATTTTTTAAGAATACATGCTTTGCAAATTGTGGTCTACATAATCTGGGCCCTGCAGTCCAGAGCCCTATTTTTTTTTTTTTTTTTTTTTTTTAGAATTTTGTCTAGCTTGTCTGAGAGGATTCACCAGCTTTTTCATACTACCATAATTGGAAGTCTTTTTAAAGCCTCCTTTTAAATGACCTCAAGCTGACATCACCTGTGTGATTCACACATTTGGTCCCTAGGATTCACGCCCTCTGATCTGCAGTTGGAAGGCAGGCAGTGCTTTTCCAGACATAGCCCACTCCCATGCCACCAGTTGTGTTAACTTTCTCAAGCATGAATCAAGCCTCATGTATGTGTGTGCTATGCCTACAGAGATGCCATACCAAGCCGTCAATGTGTTCTCATTGGAGTTATTCTTACTAGACTTGGGATTTGGAAGCATTGCCTCCAATACACACATATTTCCCTCTTTTGGTAGGGCAGACCAAAATATCTCCAAAGAGACTTCTCTTTAGAGAAATCCACCAAAGAAATCCTCTTTGATTCTCTTTATACTCAATAACTGAACAATTATTAGAACTTCAGTGTGGCTTAAGAATGAATGCAACTATGGTGGTTTGACTTACAATTCATGTTTGAAGGAGGCACATACTGTCTTTGGCCTCACTTGACACTGAGATAGGAAGAGTCTCCTTTTGACATCGTGTTGCAAGAGAGTCTGATGAAAGGTTTACAAATTCATAGGTATAGTGAGGTGGCAAAATATACTATAACATGGGGGCTGGTATATTTGGGGCTTACTTAGCCCAAAAGGAAAGCGAGTCTTTTTCTAATTTAGGCACGCCCAGTTTCATCTGTCCTTAGAAATGAATTGACATTCTCCTTTCTTTGTGGAAGGAGGCAACTATTTTCATGTGCTGCTCATGTAGACAGATAATTAAATGAAAAAAAAAATGACCACAAACATGGAAAGTTTCATTAAGAGGCCCCTGTGGATGCTCCAGTAATTATGCTTGTCAAGGGAAGATACTGTAGGAAGGATATTATGTTTAAAGAGATCACAGTGTTATTAGTATCTTGTTTTGGCAGTCTGAGAAATGATAGCATCCATTAATGTATCACCATCCTTAAGAAGATCAAAGAAGAAACCTCTCTGCCTCCCTTTTTCAGAAGTTAAAAGAGATTTAATAATGAAAGAACTTGGTTGTAATACAGTAAATTAAACAACAGATTACGAGAACCTAACAATTCCTGTCTTTACTTTTATTTTACTCGCTTACTAATTAATTAATTAAGCAAAAGACTAGAATCGTATCTCTAGAAAGCAGTGTTTCAATACTGCCAATGTTGGTCAAGAAAGATTTGTTGAACAAATGCCATCTCTAGCTTCTCTAGGGATATCTTCTATCAAAAAGAAATACTTCAAGTGAGCAATCATCTGTATGACCTGTATGTAGGTTATGGGGAGATACTGGGGGAGACCCCATGCATATTCATAACAAGCACATTTATTTTACTTGGGAATAGTACTAGAATCAACTATGCGCTAGGATAGTTTCAGCACCCACTGAAAACATTGAGCACCATTAGACTAATTTTGGGGGCCTCAGTTTTTCCATCTGAACAATGAGGAGCTATAATTAAAATCACAGATGGGAAAAGAAGTTTGCCCACTAAAACCGAATGGCAATGGCTATGTTAGTATCACAAAGAAAAGGATTTCAAGCTATACAAGGGCTTAGTGGGAAAGTGTACTCCAATAGATAAGCAATGTTTTCCGTGGTCAAAGGGTAAGGGCATAGTGATTTAAGTTGCAATTTTGCCATTCTTGGACATATATCTAAGGATCATTTTACTTTAACATTCTATGATTCTATAACTATGTTATAGTCTGTATTATATCTTCTAGAACAGGGCAGTCTAGTATGTAACGAAAATTATATCCATTCCATAGAGAATTGAGGGTGAAACTGGTTTCAGATGTAAATAGCTCAGTCACTCATTTACATGAAGAGATTTAGTTAAGGAGAGTGGACAGAGTTCTCTTGCACCATTAATTCTAGACAGATTTTTCATGGGTCAAATATTTGTAATCTCCGGTTTATGTGCAATCATCCCAAGGAAGCTAACTCACCACACCAAAATGTAATTGAATATTAATGAACCCATGCATTTTTATTGAAATTTCACTTTATAAAATGCTTTCACATTCATTTTTCTCCTGTCTTGTTATTTCACAGTAACCCTGTAAGGCAAATATCCTTATTCTTATTCTGGGAAGGAGTCTGATGCTTAGTGAGGTAAGTGAATTGGTTGCCCAAGGCTCCCTGGCTATAGATAGTAAGGATTAAAGATGGCACCTGAACACAGCATATTTAACATCCAGTCCAGAGATTTTACATCCCACCACGGCTAATCCTTTTCACAAATTAGTTTTCAGTAAGAAGATAAGAAATGACATAAGAGCATTAAATACTGGACAAGGCAGGACAGGAGGCTGGTGGTGATGGTCAGATGTCCAGGGAAGAAAAGTCAAAGCTTGAGTCACACAACTGATTCCCATTACAATATCTCAACATTGTTTACCTTGATTTTAAGACTCATATAATCAACATCTCCGTGAAAACACTTGATTTTTCAGCCCACTCTTCCATCTACTCTTCCCATAGTAGTTTATCAGCCCACTGGGGCTACCATAACAGAATACCACATTGGGTGGTTTAGCCAACAGAAATTTAT
Organism: Lynx canadensis; assembly: GCF_007474595.2. Taxonomy (NCBI): domain Eukaryota; kingdom Metazoa; phylum Chordata; class Mammalia; order Carnivora; family Felidae; genus Lynx; species Lynx canadensis. The sequence continues at coordinate 131,327,836 of NC_044307.1, read as the reverse complement.
AATCTCACAGTTCTTCTGGAGGCCAGAAGTTAAGAACAAGGTGCCATCAGGGTTGGTTCTGGTGAGAGCTCTCTTTTTGGCTTGCAGATGGCTACCTTTTCTGTGTCCTTATCTGGCCTGTCCTCTGTGTGGGCACAGAGAAAGGGATCTCTAGTGAACACCAGCCCTATTTGATTAGGGACCTACACTTACAACCTCTTTTAACCTCAATTACCACCAAAAAGGCACTATCTCTAAATACAGTCACACTGGGAATTAGTAGTTAAACATACAAATTTTAGGGAAACACAATTCAGTTTATAACACATAGCATAACTTTTAACCTAGTTGTTCAGGCCAAAATACTAGTAGTTACCTTTGATTCTTCTTTTTCCTTCATATTATGCATCTAACCCATATACCTTAAAACGTATCTCTACATCACTTCCAGAGGTCCGGCTAAATACCAAGGCAACCGATCTTCCTCCTGGACCACTATAATAGCCTCTCTGCCAAAACTGGTCTCCTTGCCCAAGGAGTTCTTGAAACTTGTAAATCAGATCACTCCTCTTTTGAAAACCATTAATGGCTTTCCATATCACTTAGAATTCAATACAAACCCCTTCCTGGAGTTGAGAAGGTCCTGAACAATCTGAATCTAGACTACAACTCCAAAGCAATTTCTCCCTCACTCACTAGACTCCTGAGCCATCCTGGTTATCTTGCTGGTCACTCACTGCACACTCAAAATCATCCCCATTCCATTGGCCCATCCCCATTGGTCCTTTCTCTTCCTCTTGCCTGGAATGCTCTTTTCCAGAAGTTCCCATGGCTAACTCTTCATATAATTCAAGTCTCCACTCAGATGTCATCAACTAAAGAGGCCTTCTGTGGCCACCCAAACTGAAATACTTCCTAGCCCTCAAATGATCTCAACCACACAGCTCACTATTTTCAGGAACAGGACTTCACCATCTTGGGAAACTCTTGCCCAGAATATTAATTTGTAGATCATTTTATTGCTTATTTTGAGAACTTCCCATTATCCATTTATCCAAGCAATACTAGAATCCATTCAAGTAACTTCCTTCTCAGGGAAATAGGTTGCTCAGCTGAACTCATCAAATACAGTTCCCTTTTCAAAGCTCTCTTCCAAACCCAAGCTTCTCTGTGTTTACCATTTTCAATCAGCCCTGACAGTGAAAAACCTGCCTTAAACCAGACTACCAAAACCCACCCTCAATATCCCACCTTTCCCCTGCACATTGGAGACGCTTCTAACATTGACAAGGTAGTGTTCTCCCTTTCAGCACTGAAATCACAGAGGTAATTACTCAGCTTTGTTTTATCAGTAGGTTATTTTGATGACTGGGGGAAGAAATTGGCACAGGACCTTGCCCACCTTCTTTCTACCTACCGTTTAATTTTTATTCACATAATTCATTACCAACAGTACATATGTAGTCATTTATTTGTGGCTCATTTATCTTTCTCCCAGAGTAGAATATAAAGTCAAAACTGGCAGGCATCTTTTCTGTATTATTCTCAGCAAAATCCATAGCAACTACAACAATGCCTGGCACGCAGTAAATTTTCATTAAAATTGTTAATAATGGAGGCACCTGGGTGGCTCAGCTGGTTGGGCATCTGACTTTAGCTCAGGTTGTGATCTCATGGTTCATGGGTTCCAGCCCTGTGTCAGGCTCTGTGCTGACAGCTCAGAGCCTAGAGCCTGCTTTGGATTCTGTGTCTCCCTCTCCCTCTTCCCCCACTCACATCCTGTCTCTCTCAAAAATAACTAAACATTTAAAAATAAAAATTATAAAATAAAATTGTTAAGAATGGGTGAGCTTTGTAGGTTTATTAAGCCAGGATCAGGAAACAAGGCAGGTACAGAATCCTAACTAAATTCAGTGAGATGAGCAGTATTTCTGAGTCCCTGGAAGGATTACAGAGGCCATAAAATCTCTCTTGGAATCATGTACAACACTGAACCACTAAGCACAGATGCCATGGGTACCACAGGGCTGCTGTCCCAGAGATTCCCTCCACTCTGGTATCCCTGCCCCACCTGGACAAATGCAAACCTCCCCAGCCATCTGCTTAGACAGGGAAGCCTCTCTTGCCTTCATCTGACTCATTCCTCCCACCCAAGGAAAGAAGGACATGACAGAGGATATCTAGAAACATTTCTGGTTCTGCTAACCCTTCTTCCTGAAGTTTCTGCCCTATATCAAACCTGGCCAGCATGAGGCTGTGTAAGAGACACTCCCACATAGAGAAGAGCATGTATGCTACAGCTGTGGGATAAAATATAGGATATCAGCTTAATTTTTTATTTTATGCAATCAATCTTTTTAGAATAATAGGACAAATACTGCATATAACATACGTATATTAAAAGTTAATTTGTGGGGCGCCTGGGTGGCGCAGTCGGTTAAGCGTCCGACTTCAGCCAGGTCACGATCTCGCGGTCCGGGAGTTCAAGCCCCGCGTCAGGCTCTGGGCTGATGGCTCGGAGCCTGGAGCCTGTTTCCGATTCTGTGTCTCCCTCTCTCTCTGCCCCTCTCCCGTTCATGCTCTGTCTCTCTCTGTCCCCAAAATAAAAAAAAAAAAAAGTTAATTTGTTGTTTATCTGAAATTCACATTTAACTGGGAGTCTTATATTTTTGTTTGCTAACTCTGGTCAACTTAAGCTATACATGTATGAACAGGCACCTATAAAAAAATACATGCAGATAATTGAATGCATGTCCCCATATATTAAGGATGATTGGGGCTCTTGTCAGTTTTTAAGAATATATAAATACCTATGAAACAGTGGTTTCCCATTAGGATAACCTGAAAGGACCAGCCCTGCAAGAAATTTTAAGGGGAATTCTCTGAGGGGAAAAAAAGACAAAACAAATGAAAAAGACCAAAAGCAACAAAGACTAGAAAGAACCAGAGGACACCACCAGAAACTCCAACTCTATAAGCAACACAATGGCAATAAGTTCATATCTTTTAGTACTCATTCTAAATCTCAGTGAACTAAATGCTCCAACCCAAAGACATGGAGTAACAGAATAGATGAGAAAACAAGATCCATCTATATGCTGTTTACAAGAGACCCATTTTAGACCTAACGGCACCTTCAGATTGAAAGTAAGGGGATGGAAAACCATCTAGTATGCTAATCGTTGCCAAAAGAAAACCTGAGTAGCCATACTTTTATCAGACAATCTAAGTTTTTTTTTTTTTTTTTTTTTTTTTTTTTTTTTTTTTTTTTTTTTTTTTTTGTTTTCAACGTTTATTTCTTTTTGGGACAGAGAGAGACAGAGCATGAACGGGCGAGGGGCAGAGAGAGAGGGAGACACAGAATCGGAAACAGGCTCCAGGCTCTGAGCCATCAGCCCAGAGCCCGACGCGGGGCTCGAACTCACGGACCGCGAGATCGTGACCTGGCTGAAGTCGGACGCTTAACCGACTGCGCCACCCAGGCGCCCCAGACAATCTAAGTTTTAAATAAAGACTGTAACAAGAGATGCAGAAGGGCATTATATCATAATTAAGGGGTATACCCACCAAGAAAATCTAACAACTGTAAACATGTATACCCCCAATGTGTAAGAAACCCAAATATATAAATCAATTAAACACAAACATAAAGAAACTCATTGACATTAATACCAAAATAGTAGGGGGCTTCAACACTTCACTTACAGCAATGGACAGGTCATCTAAGCAGAAAATCAACAAGGAAACAATGGCTTTAAATGACACACAGGACCAGATGGACTAAACAGATATATTCAAAACATTTCATCCTAAAGCAGCGGAATATACATTCTTCTTGAGTGCACATGGAACATTCTCCAGAATAGATCACGTACTGGGACACAAATCAGTCCTCAACAAGTACAAAAAGAATCGAGATCATATCATGCATATTTTCAGACCACAATGTTATGAAACTCGAAATCAACCACAAGAAAAAATTTGGAAAGACAACAAATACTTGGAGACTAAAGAACATCCTACTAAAGAATGAATGGGTTAACCAAGAAGTTAAAGAGGGAATTAAAAAGTACATGGAAACCAATGAAAACACCACAGCCCCAAACCTCTGGGATGCAACAAAGGCAGTCATAAGAGGGAAGTATATAGCAATCCAGGCCTTCCTAAAGAAGGAAGAAAGGTCTGAAATACACAACCTAACCTTACACTTTAAAGAGCTGGAAAAAGAACAGCAAATAAAACCCAAAACCAGAAGATGAGAAATAATAAAGATTAGAGCAGAAATCAATGCTATTGAAAACAAAACAAAACAAAAAACAAAAAAAACAAGTAGAATGAATCAATGGAGATGAAACCTGGAGATGGTTCTTTGAAAGAATTAACAAAATTGACAACCTGTAGCCAATTTGACCAAAAAGAAAAAGGAAAGGACCCAAATAAACCAAGAATAAACGAGGAGAGATCACAACCAACACTGCAGAAATATGTACAATAAGAAAATATTATGAGCAACCATATGCCAATCAATTGTGCAATATGGAAGAAATGGACAAATTCTTAAAAACATATAAACTACCAAAACAAACAGGAAGGAATAGAAAATTTGAACAAGTAAAGAAATTGAATCGGTAATAAAAAAATCTCCCCCAAAACAAGAGTTCAGGGCTGGACGGCTTTCCAGGGGAATTCTACCAAACATTTAAAGAAGAGTTAACACCTATTCTTTAGAAGCTGTTCCAAAAAAATAGAAATAGAAGGAAAACTTCCAAACTCATTCCAGGAAGATTTACCTTGATTCCCAAACCAAAGACCCCACTAAAAAGGAGAACTACAGACCAATTTCCCTGATGAACATGGATGCAAAAATTCTCAACAAGATACTAGCCAACCAGATCCAACAATACATTAAAAGAATTATTCACCACTATTAAGTGGAATTTATACCTGGGATGCAATATGAAATAATAAAGAAATATAAAATAATAAAAAAAGGACAAGAACCATATGATCCTCTCAATAGATGCAGAGAAAAGCATTCGACAAAATACAGCATCTTTCTTGATAAAAACCCTCAAAAAAGTAGGGATGGAAGGATCATACCTCGAGATCACAAAAGCCATATACGAATGACCTAACGCTAATATCATCCTCAATGGGGAAAAACTGAGAGCTTTCCCCCTAAGGTCAGGAACATGACAGGGATGTCCACCCTCAGCACTGTTATTCAACATAGTATTGAAAGTCCTAGCCTCAGCAATCAGACAACACAAGGATTAAAAGGCATCTAAATTGGCCAGGAGAAAGTCAAACTTTCACTCTTTGCAGACGACATGATATTCTATATGGAAAACCCAAAAGATTCCATGAAAAAACTGCTAGACCTGATCCAGGAATTCAATAAAGTCGAGGCATATAAAATCAATGCACAGAAATCGGTTGCATTTCTATACACCAATAATGAAGCAACAGAAAGAGAAATCAAAGAATCAATCCCATTTACAACTGCACCAACCCCCATAAAATACCTAGGAATACTCCTAACCAAGGAGGTGAAAAATCTACGCACTGCAAACTATAGAAAGCTTATGAAAGAAATCAAAGAAGTCACAAAAAAAAAAAAAAAAAAAGGAAAAACATTCCATGCTCATGGATTGGAAGAAGAAATATTGATAAAATGTTGATACTACCCAAAGCCATCTACATACTTAATGAAATCCTTATCAAAATAACACCATCAATCTTCACAAAGCTAGAAAAAACAATCCTAAAATTTGTACAGAACCAGAAAAGACCCTGAATAGCCAAAGCAACCCAAAGAAAACCAAAGTTGTAAGCATCACAATCCCAGACTTCAAGATGTATTTCAAAGCTGTGATCATCAAGACAGTATGGTACTGCACAAAAACAGACACTTAGATCAATGAAACAGAATAGAGAACCCAGAAATGGACCCACAAATGTATGGCCAACTAATCTTTGACAAAGCAGGGAAGAATATCCAATGGAAAAAAGACAGTCTTTTCAGCAAGTGGTGCTGGGAAAACTGGACAGCGACATGCAGAAGAATTAACCTGGACCACTTTCTTACACCATACACAAAAATAAACTCAAAATGAATAAAAGAGCTAAACATAAGACAGGAAGCCATCAAAATCCTAGAAGAGAAAGCAGGCAGAAACCTCTTCGACCTCCGCTGGAGCAACTTCTTCCTTAACATGTCTTCAGAGGCAAGGGAAACAAAAGCAAAAATAAACTATTGGGACCTCATCAAAATAAAAAGCTTCTTCACAGCAAAGGAAACAATCAGCAAAACTAAAAGGCAACTAATGGAATGGGAGAAGATATTTGCAAATGACATATCAGATAAAGGGTTAGTATCCAAAATCTATAAAGAACTTATCAAACTCAACACCTGAAAAACAAATAATTCAGTGAAGAAATGGGCAAAAGACATGAATAGACACTTTTCCAAAGAAGACATCCAAATGGCTAACAGACACATGAAAAAATGCTCAACATCACTCATCATCAGGGAAATACAAATCAAAACTACAATGAGATATTACCTCGCACCAGCCAGAATGGCTAAAATTAACAACTCAGGCAACAACAGATGTTGGTGAGTAATGCGGAGAAAGGGGAACTCTTTTGCACTGCTGGTGTGAATGCAAACTGGGACAGCCACTCCAGAAAACAGTATGGAGGTTCCTAAAAAAATTTTTAAAAATAGAACTACCCTATGACCCAGCAATTTCACTACTAGGTATTTATCCAAAGGAGACAGGTGTGCTGTTTTGAAGGGATGAAAGGACACATGCACTTTAATGTTTATAGCACCACTATCAACAATAGCCAAAGTATGGGAAGAGCCCAAATGTCCATCTACAGATGAATGGATAAAGAAGATGTGGTATACACATACAATGGAATATTACTTAGCAATCAAAAAGAATGGAGTCTTGCCATTTGCAAAAATGTGGACGGAACTAGATGGTATTATGCTAAGTGAAATTGGTCAGAGAACGACAAATATCATATTACTTCACGGATATGTGGAATTTAAGATACAAAACAGATGAACAGAGGGAAAGGGGAACAAAAATAATATAAAACAGGGAGGGGACAAACCATGAGACTCTTAAATATAGGGAACAAACTGAGACTTGCTAGAGGGGTTGGGGTGGGGAGATGGCTAAATGGACAAGGGGCATTGAAAAAGACACTTGTTGGGATGAGCACTGGGTGTTATACGCAGGGGATGAATCACTGGATCCTGCTCCTGAAATCATTATTGCACTCTATGCTAACGAACTTGGATGCAAGTTAAAAAATGAAAATAAATTATTAAAAAAAACTGTCTTCATAACAATAAAAAAAAAAAGAAAGTACAGCAGTAAGGGCTACATGCCAAACCAATTAAGGGCATGGTCGTCTCTAACTCTCCACATTTCCTTTGGTACATAATGAATGAAAACACATCAAATCAATGCTATGTGAAAATAAACAAAGACCACACAGATGAGAACAAGGAAAGGCTGTTTACTCAGAGTTGCTTTAGCAAGGAAGTCAACCACCATCACTGGAATTTTGGCAGAAACCCAAAGGCAGGCAGAAGAATGGGAAAGCTGTATAGTGGAAGAAAGAGATGGCTTCAGGTGTGCCTGGATTGGAGGCTGTCAGCATGAGGAAGCCACAGGTAGGTAACTAGAAGTGAAGCATCCTACGTGATCGGTTAGGGGTACATATTTGGCTCTTTCTGGCCGGTCCTAAGTTGGAAACAGGGGAAGAAATTAGTGAAGCTTTCAGTTATTAATCAAGTCTTGAACATTTGGGGCTGAATGCTACTCTGGCGATTCATTGGTTGCCTGGCTGTTATTACACGCAGTGGGCTGGCTTCCCCCGAGTCTGACATCTAGCAGGTTGGCCTTGTGGGCTGATTATCATAGATAATGGGGTTGGTTTCCTTGGTGGCTCGCTGCAGGTTGTGGGTAAAGGTTCTACTTTTATTTGTGGTAAGATCATTATCTGTAGACTCAGTTCCTCTGTATGAGGCTGCACTATCCAATATGGTAGCCACATATGGCTATTTAAGTTTAAATTAATTAAAATTAAATAAAATTGAAAATTCAGCTACTCAGTCACATTAGCTCCATTCCAGGCATTCAGTAGCCACACATGATTAACGGACTGCTGAATTGGGTAGCTGGGGTAAAGAACATTTCCATCCCTGCAGAAAATTCAACTGAACAGTATGTGAGAGATGACAAACCCTTTCACAATTTTGTTCGTTAGACTTCCAAACACCTCTAAGAAAATGCAAGCACCATTATCACCTTCCTGGAAAATTTCCACCTTCTCCATTCTCCCTCTGAGTCTCATTTATTCTGTTTTCCCACGACTTTACATTCTCTGTTCTTTTTCTTAATTACTAGACTGTGCCTTTGCCCTCTCTTCTGCTTTCCCAGTTTGCTGGGTTGATGTTCTCCTTTTTCACAAATTGTTTTGAAAAGTCACTCTAGTGAGCACTTACTGAGTTATCTGACTCACTCTCCTTTTCTAGAAATTACCTCCTTCCCTGCTCTCCACAAGGTCATCCCAGACACTAACGCATTTGTACAACGTGTCACCCCATCCCCACACCCTGTTGTCTCATTGATTGGGTACCTGACACAGCTGAGCAATCAGCCTCTTCCCTGGGAATTGGAAAGCAATTCCTTAGCCTGAGCGAGCAAGAGATCTGTCTCCTAGTGGGTCACCCGTCTGCAATAAGTAACTGTTACTTAGGAGAAGGAGGCACCAGCCATTTTCTACCAGGCCATGCAGCTAATAAGAAAGTGGTAATGCGACAGTAATGAAACAGATGTCCAGAGAGAGACAGAAATGAGAGATGGAAAAAGGGCTCTCGGGTTCCCTGCAGCACTGCAATCTTTAGTTTTATTCCTAAGATTCAGCTGCTTCATTGCCCTCAAATTCAATGACATAGTCCATTATCCCTCCAGTAAATTTTCCTTTTTGCTTAGAGTAGTTTGAATTGATTTTCTGTTATTTGCAAGCAAAAGAGTTGTAATCAATATAAACTGTAATCAAGGGAATTTGGAACTTGTCTATTTAGACCCTTCTCCTTCTCAAAGCACACCATGATCATCAAGCCCTTCTCACTGCTAGCTGATACAAGATACGTTATGACTAAGGGCTAATCTCCTGAAAAGAAATGAAGAAATGCAAGACATAATGTACACAGTGAGATTAACTTGTTTTGAGAATAAAGTTAGCTCAATTAATAATGCTTACTCCACAAGTCCTATCAGTAAAAAGATGGAAAAGGAAAGGGAGGATACACATTTTCAATAATATTGTTTAAATCATTAAAGTGCTATGATCACTTTTGGAAAATAGACCAAATTAAATTCTTACATTTGTATTTATTTATTATTTACTTATTCAGCCCCTTATATGTTTTGGGTCCCAGGAAGACACTGTGATTTCTCAAGAATAATTTCCAGATCAAAAATTCTGACTTTATATAAGTACAAAGTGAATACATGTCAAAGATTTTTTTAATTTATTAATGAGGGAACTGTTGACAAGAAATCGTCCTATACTACTCCATATTCCTACATGGTGCAGGCCTCCTGAGCACTGAAGTTGCTATGCTACAATAATAAGGAAAATCTCCTTTTTTCTGCCAGCAGCATTTTCTTTCACGTTTAAGGATATTCCTCATGAATTTGTTTACGTCCTTACAGTAGATATCTGCACCCATTCAGATTAATAAAATCATTCTTATCTTTCCCCACCACCAAATGTACTCTGCAGGGTGGAGATCTTCCCTTCCTCCACCAGAGGATATGTTTACCTTCTGAGTAAAAAATAATATCTCTTACTCTAGGAGGAAGAGGGTAGTTGTTCCAGGTCATATATAAGCTCTGATAAAAATCATTTTGGAGTTTCTGTCCTGTGGTATAACCTCCTGTGTGTACCAGTGAGCACTCAGTGGCTCTCATCATATCACCCAGCAAGGTGTTGAGCATGAGGCCCCAGTACCTCTCTGCCATTACTATAATAACAAAGGCGTGACATCCTATTCAGAGTCTGGTGTTTCTGCAAGTAAGAGAACATCTCAGATCCTTCACAGTTTTCTGACTTAATAAGAAGTGGTAAAATGTTAAAAACGTTTCAAAGAAGAATATGTTATATATATATATATACACACACACACACATGTGAGTCAGATAGCTTTAGCTTTCTGTTATATATATATATATAATATATATATATTATAGTTATATATATAATTGTTATATATATATAAAATTGAGAATTCTGTAATTAATTGACTAATAGATGCATAACTAGTCAATATCCTATAAGGCAATAAAATGTAATATTTGGGGGTATCATCTTTTCAATAGGGGCATAAGCTACCACAAATTTTTTGCATTCCTATGGACAAGAATAATTTGCATAGTTATCAGTTTTCTGTAACTTCTATACATACAGAGCTCTAAAATGGCTTATTTGGTAGAAAGATAATCAAGATGCAAACATTTAGAGAGTCAGATCATGTTGCAGAGTCCACTAGAAAAAGAAAGGACATCCAGTAACCTCTTTTACCATTTTCAAGTCTTAGACAATATTTTCTGAGAAGAGAAAAAATTGGGTCCTGACCTTCTGGAGCTAACAGTCTTGTGAAAGAGATTGATATTCATCAATTAATCATAAAATAGTTAAATAATGGCCGATTGATGAATAATTTAAAGATACAGTACAGAGTGACATGAGAACATATCATGCGAACCCTGATACAATTAAGAGTCAGAAAATAGCCCTTAATAAAAACTTACTGTCATAGACCAAGTTTTTACATAAAAAATTGTTTTGTTTTATTTTGTTTTTTTAAAGAGAGAGTGAGCATGCAAGCAGGGGAGAGGGGCAGAAATAGAAGGGGAGAGAGAATCCTAAGCGGGCTCCATGCTCAGCACAGAGACCAAAGCAGGGCTCAATCCCATGACCCTGGGATCATGACCTGAGCTAAAATCAAGAGTCTGATGCTCAACCGACTGAGCTACCCAGGCACTGCACGTAAAATACTTTCTAATTGTGATTAAATGTAGATGAGACAAATTCCAAATATACCTTGATGTAAGACCAAAAGTCATTCTTCCTTCCACTCCTAAACCCCAGTCACCCTGGCCCTCTCCTGAAAGGACTAATGTCAACAATTTCTGGTATATTCTTTCTGGTTTGTTATGCTCTGGACACATGCATATACATATATGCATACAAGTATACATGTATACAATTTACACAAATAGCACACTAAAAACTATATGCAAAACACTGTTCTGCCTTGTTCCCATTAACAATGAAATATGTCAGTACATATAGAGTGCCTTATTCTTTTTAAGACTGTAAAGCTGTCCATGGAAAGGATGTATCATAATTGATTGAAGCAGTTGGATTAATTTTCAAATGAAGAAAGATATTTATAAGTATGATAACTTTAACTAAAATCTATGTAAGGTTACTCATTTCACATGTAAGACTCATTTTGCGCAGGTTGTAAATACCCATCATGTCTGTGAAAAGAGTACCAGACTCCTTTGAAAAATACTGGCCCTAATCTTGGCTCTGTTACTTACTAGGTGCAAGATTTTGCATGAGTTGTGTGAATTCAGTTAGCTGGAAAATTTGAATGAAAAATACCTGCCCAACCTGGTGTGAAGGACTGAGGTAAAAATACATGTCAGTGACTTTGAAGTTGGATCCGCCGATCTCTAGGAGGCAAGCCCTTAGGACCTTAGGACTCTAAAGACATACCTTTGTTCCCACCTTCCCACACACACATGTTCGCCAGAGGCACGTAACCCTTTAATCTGCTTATTTATTTTAAGCTTCTAAGGAAGATTTTATTTGAAAGGCAGAAGGGAAAAAATATTTTTTCAACTTGAAAAAAAACCTGGAACATTATAAACTACAAAACAATGCAAAAATATAAGGCATTGCTGTTATTCTATTAGGACAGAAACGGAATCATAAAGAAAAAAAGCAATGCAATTAGGATACCAGCAAAAACCACGGATGCTGGAGGTAAAGAGCATGTAGCACAGCAAAACTACATCCCTTGTGTATCTCTCCCGAGATTGAGTCAGTTTGTAAAAGGCAATCTTCTAATCAGAAGCCACTAGAAGGAGATCATTTAGTGGAGAAAGCAGGAATAGAAAACTCAATCCTGGTTTGATTACTTCAAAACAAAAGCCTGAGAGGTAAAGTCTCCAAATGAATGACTCAATATGCAATTCACAATCAAGTGTTAAGAACCTACACAGAATCCTTGAAAGGGTGTATTTTCAGCAGCCTATGGGTTTGACCTTATTTTGAAGTACCACCCTACTCAGCCTTTTCTTGGAAAAGTACATTTCATCACGAACGCAAACTCAGTGTCCTTGGCTTAAAGCTTCTGCAGACCAGTCTCTTTTGACAAAGTGCTATAAGATATCTTATTTTAAGGTACGGCATCACTAGGCCATATGCAGGTTATATCAGCCCTCTACATGTGTGCAGCATGACACAAAACACATTCAAGCCATTGCATCAGGTGACCAAGCACATAAAAAAATGTATTAAAAAAAATCTTGCGCCAGCCGTTAAAGAAAGCTATGCTGGGGATTCTGGGAAGATGGCGGCGTAGGAGGACGCTGGGCTCACCGCGCGTCCTGCTGATCACTTAGATTCCACCTACACCTGCCTAAATAACCCAGAAAACCGCCAGAGGATTAGCAGAACAGAGTCACCGGACCCAAGTGCAGACGAGAGGCCCACGGAAGAGGGTAGGAAGGGCGGCGAGGCGGTGCGCGCTCCACGGACTGGCGGGAGGGAGCCGGGGCGGAGGGGTGGCTCGCCGGCCAAGCAGAGCCCCCGAGTCCGGCTTGCAAAGCGGAGGGGCCTGACGGACTGTGTTCCGACAGCAAGCGCGACTTAGCGTCTGGGAGGTCATAAGTTAACAGCTCTGCTCGGAAAGCGGGAAGGCTGGAGGACAAAGGGAGGGTGAGCTGCGGAGCCCCCGGACGACAGAGCTCAGTTTGGCGGGGAACAAAGGCGCTAGCCAGCGCCATCTCCCCCGCCCATCCCCCAGCCAAAATCCCAAAGGGAACCGGCTCCGGCCAGGGAAATTGCTCGCTCCGCGCGAACACCCAACTCTGTGTTTCTGCGGAGCCAAACCTCCGGCAGCGATCTGACTCCCTCCGGCTGCCACAGGGCCCCTCCTGAAGTGGATCACCTAAGGAGAAGCGAGCTAAGCCTGCCCCCCCTGCCGCTGTGCACCTTGCCTTCCCACCCCAGCTAATACGCCAGATCCCCAGCATCACAAGCCTGGCAGTGTGCAAGTAGCCCAGACGGGCCACGCCACCCCACAGTGAATCCCGCCCCTAGGAGAGGGGAAGAGAAGGCACACACCAGTCTGACTGTGGCCCCAGCGGTGGGCTGGGGGCAGACATCAGGTCGGACTGCGGCCCCGCCCACCAACTCCAGTTATACACCACAGCACAGGGGAAGTGCCCTGCAGGCCCTCACCACACCAGGGACTATCCAAAATGACCAAGCAGAAGAATTCCCCTCAGAAGAATCTCCAGGAAATAACAACAGCTAATGAGCTGATCAAAAAGGATTTAAATAATATAACAGAAAGTGAATTTAGAATAATAGTCATAAAATTAATCGCTGGGCTGGAAAACAGCATACAGGACAGCAGAGAATCTCTTGCTACAGACATCAGGGGACTAAGGAACAGTCACGAGGAGCTGAAAAACGCTTTAAAGGAAATGGAAAACAAAATGCAAACCACCACGGCTCGGATGGAAGAGGCAGAGGAGAGAATAGGTGAACTAGAAGATAAAGTTATGGAAAAAGAGGAAGCTGAGAAAAAGAGAGATAAAAAAATCCAGGAGTATGAGGGGAAAATTAGAGAACTAAGTGATACACTAAAAAGAAATAATATACGCATAATTGGTATCCCAGAGGAGGAAGAGAGAGGGAAAGGTGCTGAAGGGGTACTTGAAGAAATAATAGCTGAGAACTTCCCTGAACTGGGGAAGGAAAAAGGCATTGAAATCCAAGAGGCACAGAGAACTCCCTTCAGACGTAACTTGAATCGATCTTCTGCACGATATCATAGTGAAACTGGCAAAATACAAGGATAAAGAGAAAATTCTGAAAGCAGCAAGGGGTAAACGTGCCCTCACATATAAAGGGAGACCTATAAGACTCGTGACTGATCTCTCTTTTGAAACTTGGCAGGCCAGAAAGAATTGGCACGAGATTTTCAGGGTGCTAGACAGCAAAAATATGCAGCCGAGAATCCTTTATCCAGCAAGTCTGTCATTTAGAATAGAAGGAGAGATAAAGGTCTTCCCAAACAAACAAAAACTGAAGGAATTTGTCACCACTAAACCAGCCCTACAAGAGATCCTAAGGGGGACCCTGTGAGACAAAGTACCAGAGACATCACTACAAGCATAAAACATACAGACATCACAATGACTCTAAACCCGTATCTTTCTATAATAACACTGAATGTAAATGGATTAAATGCGCCAACCAAAAGACATAGGGTATCAGAATGGATAAAAAAACAAGACCCATCTATTTGCTGTCTACAAGAGACTCATTTTAGACCTGAGGACACCTTTAGATTCAGAGTGAGGGGATGGAGAACTATTTATCACGCTACTGGAAGCCAAAAGAAAGCTGGAGTAGCCATACTTATATCAGACAAACTAGACTTTAAATTAAAGGCTGTAACAAGAGATGAAGAAGGACAATATAATAGTTACAGGGTCTATCCATCAGGAAGAGCTAACAATTATAAATGTCTATGCGCCGAATACCGGAGCCCCCAAATATATAAAACAATTACTCATAAACAGAAGCAACCTTATTGATAAGAATGTGGTAATTGCTGGGGACTTTAACACCCCACTTACAGAAATGGATAGATCATCTAGACACACGGTCAATAAAGAAACAAGGGCCCTGAATGAGACACTGGATCAGATGGACTTGACAGATATATTTAGAACTCTGCATCCCAAAGCAACAGAATATACTTTCTTCTCGAGTGCACATGGAACATTCTCCAAGATAGATCATATACTGGGTCACAAAACAGCCCTTCATAAGTTTACAAGAATTGAAATTATACCATGCATACTTTCAGACCACAATGCTATGAAGCTTGAAATCAACCACAGGAAAAAGTCTGGAAAACCTCCAAAAGCATGGAGGTTAAAGAACACCCTACTAACGAATGAGTGGGTCAACCAGGCAATTAGAGAAGAAATCAAAAAATATATGGAAACAAACGAAAATGAAAATACAACAATCCAAACGCTTTGGGACGCAGCGAAGGCAGTCCGGAGAGGAAAATACAGTGCAATCCAGGGCCTATCTCAAGAAACAAGAAAAATCCCAAAATACAAAATCTAACAGCACACCTAAAGGAAATAGAAGCAGAACAGCAAAGGCAGCCTAAACCCAGCAGAAGAGAAAATAATAAGATCAGAGCAGAAATAAACAATATAGAATCTAAAAAAACTGTAGAGCAGATCAACGAAACCAAAAGTTGGGTTTTTTGAAAAAATAAACAAAATTGACAAACCTCTAGCCAGGCTTCTCAAAAGAAAGGGAGAGTGACCCAAATAGATAAAATCATGAATGAAAATGGAATTATTACAAACAATCCCTCAGAGATACAAACAATTATCAGGGGAATACTATGAAAAATTATATGCCAACAAATTGGACAACCTGGAAGAAATGGACAAATTCCTAAACACCCACACTCTTCCAAACTCAATCAGGAGGAATAGAAAGCTTGAACAGACCCATAACCAGCGAAGAAATTGAATCGGTTATCAAAATCTCCCAACAATAAGAGTCCAGGACCAGATGGCTTCCCAAGGGGAGTTTCTACCAGACGTTTAAAGCAGAGATACTACCTATCCTTCTCAAGCTATTCCAAGAAATAGAAAGGGAAGGAAAACTTCCAGACTCATTCTATGAAGCCAGTATTACTTGATTCCTAAACCAGACAGAGACCCAGTAAAAAAAGAGAACTACAGGCCAATATCCCTGATGAATATGGATGCAAAAATTCTCAATAAGATACTAGCAATCGAATTCAACCAGCATATAAAAAGAATTATTCACCATGATCAAGTGGGATTCATTCCTGGGATGCAGGGCTGGTTCAACATTCGCAAATCAATCAACGTGATACATCACATTAACAAAAAAAAAAGAGAAGAACATATGATCCTGTCATCGATGCAGAAAAGGCCTTTGACAAAATCCAGCACCCTTCTTAATAAAACCCTTGAGAAAGTGGGATAGAAGGAACATACTTAAAGATCATAAAAGCCATTTATGAAAAGCCCACAGCTAACATCATCCTCAACGGGAAAAAACTGAGAGCTTTTTCCCTGAGATCAGGAACACGACAGGGATGCCCACTCTCACCGTTGTTGTTTAACATAGTGCTGGAAGTTCTAGCATCAGCAATCAGACAACAAAAGGAAATCAAAGGCATCAAAATTGGCAAAGATGAAGTCAAGCTTTCGCTTTTTGCAGATGACATGATTATACATGGAAAATCCGATAGACTCCACCAAAAGTCTGCTAGAACTGATACATGAATTCAGCAAAGTTGCAGGATACAAAATCAATGTACAGAAATCAGTTGCATTCTTATACACTAACAATGAAGCAACAGAAAGACAAATAAAGAAACTGATCCCGTTCACAATTGCACCAAGAAGCATAAAATACCTAGGAATAAATCTAACCAAAGATGTAAAGGATCTGTATGCTGAAAACTATAGAAAGCTTATGAAGGCAATTGAAGAAGATTTAAAGAAATGGAAAGACATTCCCTGCTCATGGATTGGAAAAATAAATATTGTCAAAATGTCAATACTACCCAAAGCTATCTACACATTCAATGCAATCCCAATCAAAATTGCACCAGCATTCTTCTCGAAACTAGAACAAGCAATCCTAAAATTCATATGGAACCACAAAAGGCCCCGAATAGCCAAAGGAATTTTGAAGAAGAAGCCAAAGCAGGAGGCATCACAATCCCAGACTTCAGCCTCTACTACAAAGCTGTCATCATCAAGACAGCATGGTATTGGCACAAAAACAGACACATAGACCAATGGAATAGAATAGAAACCCCAGAACTAGACCCACAAACATATGGCCAACTCATCTTTGACAAAGCAGGAAAGAACATCCGATGGAAAAAAGACAGCCTCTTTAACAAATGGTGCTGGGAGAACTGGACAGCAACATGCAGAAGGTTGAAACTAGACCACTTTCTCACACCATTTACAAAAATAAACTCAAAATGGATAAAGGACCTAAATGTGAGACAGGAAACCATCAGAACCTTAGAGGATAAAGCAGGAAAAGACCTCTCTGACCTCAGCCGTAGCAATCTCTTACTCGACACATCCCCAAAGGCAAGGGAATTAAAAGCAAAAGTGAATTACTGGGACCTTATGAAGATAAAAAGCTTCTGCACAGCAAAGGAAACAACCAACAAAACTAAAAGGCAACCAACGGAATGGGAAAAGATATTTGCAAATGACATATCGGACAAAGGGCTAGTATCTAAAATCTATAAAGAGCTCACCAAACTCCACACACGAAAAACAAATAACCCAGTGAAGAAATGGGCAGAAAACATGAATAGACACTTCTCTAAAGAAGACATCCAGATGGCCAACAGACACATGAAAAGATGTTCAGCGTCGCTCCTTATCAGGGAAATACAAATCAAACCACACTCAGGTATCACCTCACGCCAGTCAGAGTGGCCAAAATGAACAAATCAGGAGACTATAGATGCTGGAGAGGATGTGGAGAAACGGGAACCCTATTGCACTGTTGGTGGGAATGCAAATTGGTGCAGCCGCTCTGGAAAGCAGTGTGGAGGTTCCTCAGAAAATTAAAAATAGACCTACCCTATGACCCAGCAATAGCACTGCTAGGAATCTACCCAAGGGATACAGGAGTACTGATGCATAGGGGCACTTGTACCCCAATGTTCATAGCAGCACTCTCAACAATAGCCAAATTATGGAAAGAGCCTAAATGTCCATCAACTGATGAATGGATAAAGAAATTGTGGTTTATATACACAATGGAATACTACGTGGCAATGAGAAAAAATGAAATATGGCCTTTTGTAGCAACGTGGATGGAACTGGAGAGTGTGATGCTAAGTGAAATAAGCCATACAGAGAAAGACAGATACCATATGGTTTCACTCTTATGTAGATCCTGAGAAGCTTGACAGGAACCCATGGGGGAGGGGAAGGAAAAAAAAAAAAAAAAGGACGTTGGAGTGGGAGAGAGCCAAAGCATAAGAGACTGTTAAAAACTGAGAGCAGACTGAGGGTTGATGGGGGGTGGGAGGGAGGGGCGGGTGGGTGATGGGTATTGAGGAGGGCACCTTTTGGGATGAGCACTGGGTGTTGTATGGAAACCAATTTGTCAATAAACTTCATATAAAAAAAAAAAGCAAATGGTGATAGTACAGAAGCAAAATATAAGACATGGAAAAAAAAAAAAAAAAAAAAAAAAAAGAAAGCTATGCTGTGCTCACCCCTATGTGCCAAACACTGTCAGGCACTAAAGACACAGAGGTGAATTAAGACACAGTCAGACCCTCCAGGAGCTCAGTCTTTGACACAGTAACAAGCAAATGCCTAAGAAGGGAAACCAGCCATTGGTGAGAATTACTGGGATTAACAGGACAAAAAACAGGAGTCTAGAGCCCAGACTAACAGTAGAACATGTCATTGAAAATGTACAGTGTTTGACTCAGTTTTCTTCTGTTTCCACTGCTTTCCTGAAGTTCATCTTTCTAAACCTTTAGCCAAGCCATACTTCTGACTAGCTCTTGAAAAGGATTTCCACATTTTTTATAGTTTTAAAACTGGTGTTACATTTCCTACTGTGTTCTTTCATTTGTTATGGATGGTGTCATGAAACATTACTGAATCTCGTATTGTCGAGCTCTTTTTAACCCAAAGAGTTTGCCCACTTATTCTCTTAATTTGTTTCTTAAGAGATCCTAATATTTTCAAGCAATGAGCTTGAGTTTTACCTTTGGCTTTCTGATCGTCATACCTTTCCTCTTATTTCTTTTCTTATTAAAAGGACCAGGACTTACACCCTCAGGGTAAACAAGGGTAGGTATGGCAGGCATTGTGTCTTATTCCTGAATTTAATGGGAATACATTCTAATAGTTGACCATTAAACATCATGTTTACTTTTGATATTTTATATCTTTTACCAGGTTAGGACAATTTCGTCTTGCTCTTGGCTTGCTAAGACTTTTTTATTGCTACCAGATTTATCATTAGTTGATGTTGAATTTCATAAAATGCTTTATTTTCTGCAAATGGTTCTTCATTAATCTCCAGGTAATGTGGAGCATTATATTGACAGATATTCTAATGTTGAACTACCATTTCATTCTGCAACAGACCAACTTGGTTATGATGATTATTTGTAATACACTGTTAGATTCAATTTCCTGGCCTACAATTTTATGTTCTTATACTTTTTTTCCCAGTTTTTATGTCAAGGTAATAAAAATGAGTCAGATAGCTTTAGCTTTTTTATATTTTTAGGTACATTTTTTATAAGATATGGTTTAACTACTCATTGAAAATTTACAAAAATTTGCCAATAAACTTGGCTTGGTATATTTTTTGGGTGGGTGAGTAGGTAGGGGAATAATTTGTATTAAAGTTTGATTTCTCTAATGGTAATTAGTCTATGTAGTTTTTCTTTCAGGTCATTTATGCTAATTTTTTACTCTTTTTAAAAAATGTTTATTTCATCCGTTTTCCATTTTTTCCATAAACATCTCTTTCTCTTGATCAGAATAAATATGACCCAAGGGGCGCCTTGGGTGTCTCAGTCAGTTGGGCGTCGACTTCGGCTCAGGTCATGATCTCATGGCTCTTGAGTTCCAGCCTGCTGACAGCTCAGAACCTGGAGCCTGCTTTGGATTTGGGGTCTCTCTCTCTCTCTCTCTCTCTCTCCTCTCTCCCCCCTCCCCCGCTCGCACTGTCTCTGTCTTTCAAAAATAAACATTTAAAAAAATTTTTTTATATAATTTATTGTCAAATTGTTTCCATACAATACCCAGTGCTCATCCAAACAGGGTGCCCTCCCAATGCCCATCACCCACTTTCCCCTATCCCCAGCCCCCATGAATCCTCAGTTTGTTCTCAGTAGTTAAGAGTCTCATAAAAAAAAAAAAAAATGACCTTTGTGCTAATGTTTTGCTCTCAGGCTCTTATCAGATAATAAACTCTTGGCAACTGACCAGTTTAGTTATCTCCCTTGTATAGGCCCAGTATGAACTAGCCTGTGTTTAGTGCCCCCTACAGGTGCTAGCAAACACTGGCTCCTTCCAAAGCTACCAGTGAATGTTGTTTTAACCCAACTGTTTTCCTGTGATTTGTGACTGTTAGATACAGAGCTTCTTTAAGGAGATTTTTAGTCTCCATCTAGAAGGAGAAGCAATGTGGCCTCAGCCCAGGGAGAAAATTGTTTCTTCCCACCTGTGAGTTTTGCATTTGCAATGGCTTATTGATTCTTGTGAGTCAGGTCAAAAGTAAATTCACACATTTTACCAGTAGTATGCAGATATGCAGCTAAACTATGCTTTATTGCGCTACATTTTGAATTTTAGTTTGAATATTACAAGAACAGGGAGCTCCTCAGTACTGATGGGGAGCTATGTGGGAGCCTGAAAAAGGCTCTCCTGTGTATGACACGGTTAAACAGAATAGTGACCCTAAAGGAAATGTAATCAACAAGAAGACAGTAATGAAAGTTCTAAACGGGACCCAGGGAGATGCATTTCAGTTAGGATTTTAATCCATGGAAGCACTCACTGAGAACAAACATTAAATACAAGCCTGATGTTGTCGGGCCACAGTTCCTTTCTTCTTCTGGGAAACAAAGAAAACAAAACAAAATATGCCACCTGCTGTCTTGAACTGCTTATTCCTCAACTTCAAACCCCCTGATCACTGCTATTTGCTTCAAATGTGCTCCTTAATCTTTCCTTCCTACTCACCAGTGACTGCAGGGGCTCGTGTAGCGGCCTCGTTCTCCACCACACCTCCTGCTTAGCTTGTGATCTCAACAAACGCTGTGGCCACTTAGGTTCTCCGATGTAGTTAGCTCCAATTCTTCTCTCAACCCCACCTCAGCCATGCAACTCATGACCACAGCTTATCAACAAAAGACTGTACCATTTCTAATGTATCAGGTCCTTACTTCTCTCTTTCTCTCAACTTCTTATTCCAGGGTACTCTGGTAACTACTCCCGTAATGTGCTGACCTCCAATAATGCCACATTCTCACTGAATTATACGACACTCATGTCCTCACTTCTCCCTGCAGCTTTTGGTGTTCCGTGTGGAGCAAATGCTGCTAATGTCTTTGCATCGCTCTCCCTCTGAACTCCCCAGCACACCAGTTCTCGCGGCGAGTGCGCGCCCGCTTACTGCTCACCTGCAACCAGTCCGCTGGATGAGCCTGGAGAAATTCACACAGCGGTTTCAATGAACTCACTTTCTTTCTTTCTTTTTTTTTTTTTTCTTGTAACCACAAATCTCAACCGGACAATTAATTTGGCAAAATAGTGCTACCATAGACCCATCATAAAGTTTATCTCGCTCACTGCAAAATGATTACGTTCCATCTCTCCTTCTCCCCAACAAAGCCTCTCTTCTGACCAAATTTTAGTCAGGCTCTTCCAGACCTTTTCCTCAAAAAGCCCTGCTTGGCCCAGCGTTAGCAAGCACCCTGCTAAGTCACTGTAGTGAGAATCTCTCATCTTTGATATTAGATCTCCCTGAATATCTGATCAAATTCCTCATCCTCCGTCACTTCCCCCCGCCCCCACCCCAGTGATCTTCGTTCACACTAACCTGCCTTCAGCAGAAATCCTAGTTGACCAATCAGTGAGAACTCTCCCCACCCTTGATGTCTCCTCGGTAGTTCCTATCCGCCGACCTCCACCACTGCCCCCAAGCCTGCTTCTTGGCTTATAAATCCACTTATTCTTGTCGATTGAAATTGAGTCCAGCTCTATAAAGACATCTCTTTCCCCCTATTGCAATATTTTCCTGATTAAAATCTGTTTTTAAAACCACTTTAACCACTGTGTGGCTTTGGATTTCCACTCCTATCAAAGTTACACCCAGGGGCGCCTGGGTGGCTCAGTAGGTTAAGCGCCCCACTTCAAGCTCAGGTCATCTCGCGGTCTGTGAGTTTCAGCCCCACGGCGGTCTCTGTGCTGACAGCTCAGAGCCTGGAGGCTGCTTCAGATTCTGTGTCTCCCTCTCCTCTCTGCTCCTTCCCTGCTTGTGCTCTGTCTCTCTCTGTCTCACATTTAAAAAAAAAAAAAAAAAAATTAACATCCCAGCCCCACGTTCTCCATGCTCTCAAATGATGGAGGCCCTGGTTTACACCTAATAGAAAATAGTCGCAGTCAGTGTAGGAACAGACATCTGCAAATTATGGCCCACAGCTCAAGTCTGGTCCCCAGCTTCCTTTCCCTACAACCTATGAGCGAAAAAATGTGTTTCACATTTTATAATGACTGGGAAAAAAGAAAAAAGAAAAATTATTTTATGACATGAAAATTCAACTTAAGTGTCCATAAAGTACTTTTCTTGGAACACAATCCCACTCATTTGCTTATGTTGTGTCTGTGATTGATTTCCTGAGGCGGTGGCAGAGCTGAGTAGCGGCAGCAGAGACGGCAAGGCGGGAAAGTCTCCAGTATTTACCATCTTGCCCTTACAGAGAAACTTTGCCAACTCTTAGCCTAGCACAAATCCATTCCCTCCCAAACCTCCCTGTGCTGGACTCATTCTTTGATTGCTTTACTATTACAGTGAGAGAAATACCCTTCTCCAGCTAACACTCCCCCCTCTGCTTACTGCCGACAGTCTCTTCCTCAAGGTTGTCACTTGTACAATGAACTGCCTTTTCCCTCTATTGTTCATCTTCTCTAATGGATTATTCCAACAGACATAAAAGCACAGCGTTACTATCACCTATGAAAAAAAGAAATCCTCCATGGCTCATGTCCCCCTTCAGCCACAATTTATCTCTCTGCTTCTCTTCATGGCAAAATTTCTCCCAAGGATTTCTGGCGTCACTGTTTCCAACTCCTCCCATCCTTTTTCTGTCTTCCATCCACTCCATTAAAGGCTTGATATTTGCCACTCTCCTAGAGCAGCGCTTCTTAAAGTCCGCAGTGACCTACATCTTTCCAAAGCCAAGGCAATGTCTGCACTTTGCTCTCACTGATGTGTCATGTCAATCCATTAACACATACATTTTTTGTTTTTTTGCAGTTGATTATGTTCTGTAGCCAGTTGTGGGCTTGCCATAGCAACATTGCTTCATCCATATTTATATCTGATATTTATATGTGAAATATTTATATTATTTTATATTTATTATATTTATTTTATGTATTTTAAATATTATATTATATTTCAAATATAAATATGTCCATATTTCCATATTTATATTTGAAATATAAATTAGGGAATGCCTTTAATGTTCTTTATTAACACTGGCATATGGAATAGCACAATATTCCTTGAGTATGATGATAATTTTGTATTATGTCACAGGATGTTCTTTTTCCTAGGAGATACATGCAAAAGTATTTAGAAACTGCTTTAAAATAGTTCACTGAAATACACTATGTGTTTTTTCGGAAGAAAAATATCTTCTTCCTCTACCCATCTACCCTGTACGGGGTTCTCTGGCCCCGTAATTAGGCCAACAAAAGACAGATTAACAAGAGAAAAGCAAATAGAAGTTTATTAACATGTGCACTGTATGTAGTACGCGAGCACTCAGCAATGAAAAACTCAAAAGGGTGTGATTTAAACTTGGGCTTAGATAGTATCTTAACAAAGAATAATAAGTTTTTACAGAAGTGCAAGACAAAGGAAAAGCACTTTCAACTTCTGGCAAAGCAGACTGTGGGAAGGCAATAATATGGGGAAACTAGCAGTAGTTTTAACAAGGTTTATGTAGGTTCCTCTGGTGCTGTCTCTGATAAGGGTTTAGAGTGGTCTCCAGTGATTAACCTCTGGCCTTCCTGACAGAGGAGAAGAGACACCGTTAAAAATTTATGTCCTGCTTTGGGCAAAAGGAGGGAGAGCAAATAGCCTTCTTCTGTCTGCTTCTTCTCAATTACCTTCAGTTCAATTCAAAATAATCCTTATGCCAAGTAGCATATTTTGAGATGACATGTTTTGCTTCTTGGTCGTGTGTGTGTGTGTGTGTGGTGTGTGTGTGTGTGCACGTGCATGCAAGAAGAGACAGACATATCAAATATGGCAAAAAGTTAACAATATGGATGAAAGATATATAGTTGCTCACTAAACTGTCTTTTAAAAGTTTCAAAATAAAAGTTAAGAGGGAAATCATGTCATAATCATTTGGATTCATCAAATGATATAAAAATATAAAATATTAAAATAAAAGTATAGTTCAACCTTCATAAAACTATAAATATAGTTCAACCTTCATAACACTATCAATGTTGTGAGAAACAAGCCCACCCAGCAAATCAAAGGAGAGACGTGGAGACCCGAGCACCAGTGAAGGAGGCTTCAATCAACCTTCTTGAAAGAGCAGGTGTCTGATGGACTGGCATACTTGGGGCAATTAGAGCAGACAATTTCTCTCCTAGCGTGAAGTCCCTCCCCTGGTTCCTCACTGGCTGAGTACTACAGAGGTCACAGCCTTTCCCAGCATTGCCTATGCCCACGTAAGGCAAAAGGTAGTCTGATTGGAACAAACATACATTTCTTGAGTGACGCAGAGACTTCAGCCCCTCCTCCCTTATTCTGTGGCAAATGTTCATGCAAAGCTCATGAAACTAGTCCAGGAAGATAAGCTGTGAAAATAAGCCCTCAAAAATAAGCCTGCAAAACAGAGAGGGGAAGAAGAAGAAGACCAGGAAGTGACGTGTCTAAAGGTTTAGGACTCCATTGTGGGGGCAGGGGAGGTTGTACATATTTCTAGTAGGTTGCAAACCTACTATTAACTGGACAGCACAGTTTCTATTTAATATTTCTGAAATGATCAACTCCCAAGAAAAAATAATGATTTAACATACCCATTTATGATTTAAAAAAAAAAACTTTTAAGATATTGGGATTAAAATTTTCCTTCACATGATTAAATAAATCTACCAAAAATCTATAGCCCTCATCATTCTGAATGGTGAAATTACCATTAAGTTCAAGACTGAAAGTCCTGGGGAAACCTGGGTGCTCAGTCAATTAAATGCCTGACTTGATTTTGGCTCAGGCTATGATCTCACAGTTCATGAGTTTGAGCCCCGTGTCAGGCTCTGCGCTGATGGCATAGAGCTGATTGGGATTCTCTCTCTCTCTCTCTCTGTCTCTCTTTCTCAAAATAAAGTCTTGCAACATTGAACCACGAGAAAAAACAAATTACATATTCTTGAAAGGAAAAAATAAAATCACTATCTGATACAGAAAATATGATTATCTACATAGAAAACCCAATAGACCTCATCAGTTCTGACAATGCAGAGTGCTACCAGTAACTGGATATACTGTCTTCTTTAAAAAAACACTAGAAATTCTAGAAAATATAACAAAAATCTCTCAAACCATAAATTACCAAGGCCAAAACAGAGAGGAGACTATAACCAAGCATCAAGCAGAAGCCAATGTTGTAGCTGTACAAAGTGGAAGTACCTTTCCCAGTTATCAAGGGACTTGAGCTCTAAGAGTCATGCAGGGAAAAGATTTGAGGCCTGGAGCTCATATGAGGCAAGGGGTTAGAACTATGACCTACTTGTGAAGCCAAAAGTCTTAATGGGTTATACCCTTCAGACAGGTGTGGATTAGAAATACATCATCCATCAGCCCAGGTTGATGACAATATCTCTTATTTGCCTAGCTAGCATCTAGGTGAGAAAAGAGGGCTCAGGCCTCTGTTCACACAAATTTCAAATTTTAATTTACATTTCTGCGCTAAGAACCCCTTGAGTGAGAAATCAACATAAGGATTTTCCCAAGATGGTGATAGTCCTTACATAAGGAAAGGTCCATATTCTGTGGGAAAAAATTACCTTCTTCAAGACAACACAGGGTCCCACACTTTGTGCCCACCAAACATGAGCTTACACACAAGGAGGGAATTCTTCACAAGCAGAGGACAGAAGGCACACCCGAAAAGAAACTTAATACCCTAAAATAACTTGAGATAATAGAATTATCCAACATAGTTTTAAAAATTAAAAGATTAAATACTTATAGAGGAATTTAAATTGACATAATTTAAAATCTCAGTTGATAAGCTAAATAGAAATGAGGCACTGCTAAAGAGATCATTAATAAGGTGGACAAATGAGCTCTAGAAATTAACCCAAATTCATCAAAGAATTGAATAGTTAGAAAATATGAAAAAGAAGTGAAATATGAAAAATATGAAAAAATATGAGAGAGACAAGATAGAATGAAAATAAATATACATCTCTTCATTTTAAACATTGTTTCAGAAGGGGAGATTGGGAAGAGCTGAGAATTTTTCCAGAATTGATAAAAGATATGAATTATCAGAATAAAGAAGTTTTGGATTTGTTGATCCAAGACAAGATAAATAAAAAGAAATTCACAACTAGCAGAATGAAGATATAGAATACCAAAAACCTTTTTTAAAAGAAAATACTGTTTGTTAACATAGAATGAATTAGACTAAATATAGATATATCAATGCTCTGTAACTGAAAGAAGAAAGAATTGAATAATATCTTCAGATCATTGAAAGAAAATAAACTGTGTGTCAAGATCGTATACAGACCAACAAAGAATGAAGGTGAGCAAAAAGCCATTCAGATGCTCTAAGTAAATTTACTTTGATACTCCAGGAAAAAAAGAAAGTGGACCCAGGAACAAAACCTAATACAACCTATTCTAAGGCTACCCACCCTTGCAGCTCTCTTTGTGAACATTCGTAAGAATTTGTTCAGGTTATATACCAAAAGTAGGATTGCTGGTCACCAGATTGTGTTCATTTTCTATTTTATTACATACTAATAAAGAAATTATGAGCAAAATCTCAGACAACTGTGGATAAATCTACATAAGGATTAACTACATAAACTATAGTATTAATCATTTTTTTAATGATAAACACCAACATGAGAACGGATAAATAAATAAATAAATAAATGGAACTATACAATGGAGTACTATAGCGACATTAAAACAGAATGAAATGGATACATAACACATCAACACGAACAGAAACACTATGTTGCATAAAAAATCAGAATAAAGATCAACAGATATCAGATTATGCCACTTACGCAAATTAAACAAGTATGCACAAATACATATTATATTTGGAAATATATAACGTAGCAGTTGGTTGTGTGGGATATAAGGGGAGGGATGACAATGGAGAAGGGCCATTAAAAAGACTTAACTATATCTGCAATGCTCTTTTACTGTTTTGTCTTTTTTAAGGAAAGAAATATAAGCATATGCTAACCATTATTAATTCAACACAGCAGGAATATGGGTTCTTATATTGTTTTCACCATTCTAATTTTTTAATTTCTTAAATTTCTTAATATATATATTTATTATTTAAATATATATATTTCTTATATATATATTTAATAAATTGTATATATATAACATATGTGTATTATATATATTGAAATACACACACACACACACACACACACACACACACACACACATATATATACAGCAGCAATGAAGAATCTCAATAAACTCTCATGAGAATCTCCTACAGTTGGGCTGACAATGTGTCATAAAATTTTAGGAAGTGCAATGTTTGAATTTTCATTTACTTAAGTACACATTCCAAATTATATAAGAAATTCTAAAGAAATTGCAAAGGAAACATTATTACTTTGTGTGTTCCTAGTTCA
Organism: Lynx canadensis; assembly: GCF_007474595.2. Classification (NCBI taxonomy): domain Eukaryota; kingdom Metazoa; phylum Chordata; class Mammalia; order Carnivora; family Felidae; genus Lynx; species Lynx canadensis. The sequence continues at coordinate 131,299,790 of NC_044307.1, read as the reverse complement.
GCTTTAAAATTGTTATAAGTATTAGTGTTTGAAATTTTCAAATTTACTTCATTGTTTCTGGCAAAATACAACTGTTAGTCCCAGAAAAATCACTGGTAAATTATGAAAGTGAAGCAACCTTTTTATTCAGATGCTGCTAGAAATAAGTGTGCTTTTTTTCTAGGAAGGAAAATAGTATCTCTTTGTTTTCAGGCATACTTGTAAGATAACTGGAAATGAACCATTGACAAAAGCCAGAAGCTAATATACTGTCAATTGGAAAAATAGGAAGAAAAGTGCATTTTTTTTTTTAATAGGGGCTCCAAATCTCATACTGCAAGTGATTTTCAGACAGACACAATTTGTTCTCTGTACCTGGAATGCCTGCTTTCAATCCAAGACTATTGAAAATATTTTAAGCTATACCTTACTGTTCCCACATCATATTTCAAGTAAATAGGCAAAGGGTAATAACAAGACCTTATTAGCCCTTAGAATAGCTACATGACTGTAGGTTCATATAGAGGTTTATCTAACCTTTATATCAACAAAAGGCACATTTTGGATGTTAAATACAATTTAGTGAGTGTGATTACTGACCTCAGCATTTTACAATTTGAATATAGCCATGTGACTAATACACAGACTATCCATGCTGAAGCTGAAATCTGTGTTTTACTATAATGAATTTCTGTGTTTTTCTACTAAGTCATATTGTCATTGCTAAAGGGAATGGAGCCTTAGAGGAGCGTTTGGGATCCGAACAGGATGCCAGTCTCTGGAGGCTTAAAGGAAGCTGTGCTAAGTGTGAGAATCCCTGTATGTGAAGATCCCAACAGTGCTTCGGCCGTAGAAGCAAGTAGTGGTATCTGTCCAGTGGGGAACCGCTGCTGAGAGACGCATGATGAACATCTCTCCACAGAATGCAAAATAGGAGAGAAACAAGAGTTCTGTGGTTTTGCTGCTTTTCCAAAAATTGCTAATATTAATATGATGTCGTGGATAGAACGAGACTTCTGAGTACATCTGATAGGAATTTAATTCTAGTTCTGTTTATGGGGGCGCCTGGTGGCTCAGTCGGTTAAGTGGCCGACTTTGGCTCAGGTCATGATCTTGCGGTCCATGAGTTTAAGCCCCGTGTCGGGCTCTGTGCTGACAGCTCAGAGCCTGGAGCCTGTTTCAGATTCTGTGTCTCCCTCTCTCTGACCCTCCCCCATTCATGCTCTGTCTCTCTCTGTCTCAAAAATAAATAAATGTTAAAAAAAAAATTTAAATTCTAGTTCTGTTTGTCACATAGTACGGGACTTTAGAAGGACTTTGTCTCACCGTGTATTAGTTCCTGACTCAGTAACATGGCAATTAGACTCTCTTCCTTTTAGCATGATTATGAAGACTAGCAGTATTACATATAAGGTAACTAGCACATATGAAGCATATGATATATGGTGGATGTGATAATAAATCTTTGTTGAAAATGTCCTTCCAATCCCTCTGAAATTGTAGTTCTTCTTTATTCTGACCTTAATGTGCTAAATCAGGTTATATATGGTGCTCCATAAACAGATACATAAACTATTAGTAGGAGAAATATGATGATGGCCATTGATGGTTTCCTGTTGGTGATGGTGGTACTTCTTAGAAAACTTGGAGCCAAAACCTACTCCGTGCAGACAAGTGGGATGGAAATCAAATATATTGTCAAGAAAACAAATGTAAGAGTAAGAGATATTTGGAGTGCTTGGGTGGCTCAGTCAGTTAAGCTTCTGACTTCAGCTCAGGTCATGATCCCATGGTTTGTGGGTTCAAGCCCAAGCCAGGCTCTTGTGCTGACAGCTCGGAGCCTGGAGCCTGCTTTGGATTCTGTCTCCCTCTTTCTCTGCCCCTCCCCCACTTGTGATCTCTCTCTCTCTCTCTCTCTCTCTCTCTCTCTCTCAAAATAATAAACATTAAGAGTAAGAGATGTTCATTCTATCCTACCTTTTCAAGACTTAGACCCCTCAGACAGGTCATTGATTTTGGATTTGTTCCAGAAATTGTTTAGTCTAAACAATGTCTACTTCCTGCTTTAAATCTCTGGTGTCATGGTGACAGATCTTTTGATTTATCAATCAATTTCAGAGTCAAGTTACCATTTGGAGACATGTATATTAAGGTAATCAGTTAAAAAGGTGAAACCAAACTATCATTTGGGCCCTAAATGAGGAAAAGTAACAGGTGAAATCTGACTGTGGACATAATGGAGAAATGAATCCCAAAAGTCTTCCCCCAACAAATTAAAACTGGATAGTGTATATCAAATAATTACCTTCAGGCACTAGACAACAAGCACCAAAGGACTGTAATCCCTCAGAAAGGGAATCAACACAATAAGCATTATAATTGCTCTGGATTTCTGCTTAGAAGCACTTTCTTGACTAAAGCTCAGAAAGGGGAAAACAAGGTAGTCTTGCTGCTTTGAGAAGAATCAGTGCTTTAGAAAAAAATCTCAGTGACTTGAAAACAGCAATAGATACTATGCAAACTGAAGTACAGAGAGAAAAAAAGACAAATATCTGAAAAGAAATCCTCTGTAGTGAGCTCTGAGACAATATTCTAGTCTGATAGATTGTAATTGAAGTTCCAGAGGAAGGGAATAGGCACAGAAAAACATTTGATTGAAATAACAGACAAAAAGTTCCCAAATGTAATAGAAAGTATCAATATGCAAGTCCAAGAAAATTAACAAACTAGAAGCAGAAGAGACAAAGACAAACATATCAAGGCACATCATAATAAAACCACTGAAAACCAGTGTTTCTGACAGAAATACTGCCAATATAGAATTCTATATCCAGCAAAAATATCTTTCAAAAGTGAAGGCAAATCATGTGTGATTTATCCCAGGAACGCAAGAGTAACTCAAAATACAAACATCAATCAATCTAATACACTACATTAATAGAATGATGTGGGAAATCAAATAGCTATGTCCTGGGCTATGAGATTATAGGGAATGCATTGCATAACAGAAAACTGCTTTCTGGCCTTGCTGAAAGCAGCAGCCATGCTTCTTTGCTTATCTAGTTAATGTGTATCTAGGGATTAGCTTCTGCCTATGCTCATAAATTCCTCAGACCATGTTATCACATGGAACATCTCATCCTGTCTTAACTTGTTTCTCTGCACACTTTCTATATGTTCTTACTGGCATGAAGCCCACTGACATATTGTGCAATGTTTCCCTAAATATATGCTAAATAAATATGGGAGCTTGAGAGCAGGTCAGGGAGACTTCCCTTATTTTTCCTCTCACGTCTCTTGACTTGCATGGAATCTTGAGTAATACTTGGCTTTGCTGGACAAAGTCGAAAACCAAACCCACAGAATAAAGGGGAAAACATAGGATACTTCAGTTGATACACAACAAACATTTGACAAAACGTATTTGATTGAAACACTAAACAAACTGAGAACAGAAGAGAATTTCCTCAGGGTGCCTGGCTGGCTCAGTTGGTTAAGCTTCTGGCTTTGGCTCAGGTGATGATCTCATGGTTCGTGGGTTTGAGCCCCTCATCAGGCTCTGTGCTGACAGCTCACAGCTCAGAGCCTAGAACCTGCTTCAGATTCTGTGTCTCCCTCTCTCCGTTCTCCTCCCCCAATCACGCTCTGTCTCTCTCTGTCTCTCAAAAATGAATAAACATTTAAAAAAACTTAAAAAAAGAGAATTTCCCCAAATTATAAAGAACACCTGTGAAAACTGATTGCTAACATCACACTAAATGGTAAAAGACAGAAAGCTTGCCTCCTAAGATCAGAAATAAGACAAAGACACTCCCTCTCACCACTTCTTTTCAACATTGTACTAGAAATTCTACAAAACTATACAACACTGTTGAAAGAAATTAAGGAATATGTAAATATAAATGGAAAGACATCTTGTCTGCCCGGATTGAAATACTTAAATATTAGGATGGCAATACTCCCCAAAGTGATCTACATATTCTATGCAATCCCTATCAAAATGTCAAGGGCCTTTTTTTAGCCATTAGGAAAATGCAAATCAAAAACACAGTAAGATACCACTTCACATATACTAGGATGGTTGCAATAATAATTTTTTTAAAAAGAAAAGTAACAAGTATTGGCAAGGATATGGAAAAAGTGGAACCCTCGTAATATAGCAAGTGGAAATGTAAAATGGCACAGCCACTGTGGAAAACAGTTTGGTGGTTCATCGAAAAGTCAAACATAGTAGTGTTGTATGACCCAATAACTCAATCCTTGGTATATACTCTAAAGAATTGAAAACAGGGACTCAAACCAGTGTACATGAATGTTTATGTTTATTACACAGATTATTTATTGCAGCCAAAAGATAGAAACAACCCAAGTGTCCATCAATAGATGAATGAATAAACAAACTGTAGGATGTCCATATAATGGAGTATCATTCAACTATAAAAAAAGAATATAGTACTGTTATATGCCACAACATGGATCAGCTTAGAAACATTATACAAAATGAGAGAAGTGCAACCTTAAGGTCACGTATTGTGTGATTCCATTTGTATGAAATATCCAGAACAGATAAGTCCATACTGTTAGTGTTGCCAGAGGCTAGGGGCAGGAGGAATGAGGAGATACTGCTTAATGAGCACAGGGTCTCCTTTAGGGGGTGGTGAAAATATTTTGAAACTAAATACAAGTGATGGTGGATAATATTGTGAATATACTAAATGCTACTCAATTATACAGTTAAAATGCTTAATTTTATGTTATATGAGTTTACCTCAATAAGAACAGACAAAGGAATTTTCCCCAATTGGGAGAAGAAAGAATTTTATCAAATAAAACCTGAGATAATTCATATTACAAAAACTCTTAGTAAACTTGTTCCACCTGGTTGTGTGCATATGTGTGTGTGCGTGTGTGTGTGTGTGTGTGTGCATGAAACCCTGCAGCTGGCTTTATACCTAGAAAAAGCCTAAACTCTTTTCACCTCAAATCAAGAATGATTTTACTTTCATGATTTCTAATTCAACATAGTTCTGAAGGGCCTAGTCAGTGCAATAAGGTAAGAAAAACAAATAAAAACATAGATTGGAAAGCAAGAAATAAAACATCTCTTTTTACAGATACATAATCATGTGAGTAAACAATCCTAAAGAAACCACAAGTACTAAGAATTAATAAGTGAATTTGGAAAGGCCCTAGCATACAGAATGAAAATTATATTTCTAAATACTATCAAAAAACAAGTGGGAAATGAAATTTTTTAAAACTACCAAAGTTCATTTCATAAAAGCATCAGTAACATGAAATAGTTGGGGATAAATTTAACGAAATATGTGCAATCTCCCAAGAATGAATGAGTATTTAATAAAAATGGAGGGGCAGAATATTTTTTCCTTGATGTGCTTGTCATTTCAGGGAACCCAGAGCACATTTTTTTTTCCTGGCAGACAAACAGGAGCAAGAGGGAAGGAGGCTTTCCTTGTCATAAAGCCTTATGTCACCTGATTGCCAGCTACCTCATCAGTGAGGAGGAACTTTCAAGAAATCCCCAAGAACAGAGATCAAAGTCAAATCCAAGAGAAGTTTTAAATTCATCATGAAAAAAATCCTCAGAAAATCAGTCTGGGCTGTGAACAAGAGTGCATAGGGCCTTAAATCATGCTTTTACTCAGACACACTCAGAGTATCTTTCTTGAACATTAATAAAAAAGTGTGGCAATTCAGGAAGAAAAACCTCTGAGTCACCTGTGGAAATAAGAGATCGTGACCACAATGGGCTTTGACCTTCACCTAGTCTGGGAAACCTCAATGACTAAGCCCCAAGCTGCTTAGAGCACCCCAATGGGAAATAGAATTATAATTATATAAGGATGAAAATAGATTCCTCTCCTATTCTTCTTAAAGGAGGTGAGGGATTTTTGTCACCAGAAAAAGAAGCAATTATCCTACTTCCAACTGAGAAATTAGCTGATGTAATAGATTTAGGGCTAATGGGGTTACTTATTTAGAATATGTGTTTTAAAGATATGAAGAGAGACTCGAGGATTCTAAGCGTAGGTGTTATTGATTCCAACTGATTCACATCATTGATTGAGAGCTACGTGGGTAAAGAAGGCAGGGCTGGACCTGACCCAAAGGTCAGAATCATGGCTCTGTCATGTGTTGGACCATGGGGAAGTTGCTGGATCTCCTTTGTTTCATTTTTCTCATCTGCAAAGCAACCCTTACTGGAGTGGGCTCAGTGGAGAGGGAACCAGAAGCTGCAGCCCCAGACAGTACGTAGGAGGGTTGGGTCTGTGGAGCCTGAGATCGCGGGTGAAAGATGGGGCTGCAGATCTAGAGGGATGAAGTACGAGGTATGGCTCATAAATGAGGTTGATTGCCAGGTAATTTCCATAGACAGCCCTGTGGGTAATCTGTTGGTGGGTTGGCCTGGCTTACAGGATCTGACCAGGTAGACGATTAATGCTACCACTCAGGATCATGGTGAGGCTCAAACAAAAGTATAAGGGCCTATCTCAGTGGCTGTCACCAAAGAACATTCAGGAAAAAACCTTAGGTGATTTTTAAGGACTGAATTTTGACTCACACAGACACACAAACACAAGCCCATATGTTGATAACCTAACCACTAGTACCTCAAAATATGAATGTTTTTGAACATCAGGACCTTAAAGAGGTAATTAAATGAAAATGAGGCTATTAGGGTGGGTCCTTATCCAATCTGACTGGTGTCGTTATAAGAGGAAATTTGGGCACACAGAGATGCTAGGATTCACAAGGGTGAAGGAGAAACCATGTGAGGTCACCAGGAGAAGGCAGCTGTCTGCAAGCCGAGCATAAAGGCCTCAGACGAACCAAACCTGCTGACATCTTGTCTTGGATATCCCAGCCTCCAGACTGTGAGAAATAACCTTCTGTTGTTGAAGCTATCCAGGGCATGGTATTTCCTTATGAGAGCCCTAGCAAGCTGATAGTGTTCAAGCTCATGTTCAAAAGCACAAGCTACATGTTTAAGCAAAGGAGAATATGTATGTATAAGAAATGTAAGGCACCAGAAGAGGCTTTCTCATTGGCATTGTAACAAACATTATTAAAAAGAACATTCGCTAATGGTCTATCAATAATGTACTACAAGCACATAAAATACCATTTTCTTTAGAGTGTTGAAAGTAACTGAAGTTTGCCTTCTGGGGAATTGTCTAAGGCACAAATGACAAGAATGGAGGATGAAATCCAGACATTTTTTTTCATGATATGTTCATGATGTCCTAGGACTCCAGAGGTGTTGGGATGTAAGCATGTCCCCTGAGCCAATCTCCCCTGTCCCAGTGTGCCCCAATGCTATATCCAAGTTTGTCCAGTGGTTCAAAGGCAGATGCTGGATGACACTAGGAATGTGAGTGTCCTCCCCATCTTAATTGTTGGAACGGTGTACACACAGAGAGTTCTGTCTGATAAATCAAGAAGAAAGAGGGAGGCGTCAGAAGAATGCATAGCAGCAAATGTCCTGCTTTTATTTAAACAAAGGAATACAGTAGATTTTGGCACTCAAACGTGGGTACATTTCTTGTTGCTCCCTTGCAACATCCTAGAACAGAATTCTTTCTGCTTTGAATGCCAGGCTTTTAAAAGAGGACAGGAAGAGTAAATGGAACAATTACACCGAGAAAGATCCCGCTGAGAACCGTGGAGAGAAGAGGCAGGCAGCCTCCTTGTTCCAAGGTTGCAACTCTGTCAAGGTTCTCTCAGAGGAGGGTGGGGAGTAGAAAGGACGTCACAGATGGTCCCAGTGCGAGGGCAGTCCTGGGTCGCTTGAGACAGCTCCCTTAGGGGAGAAACGTCTGCTTCTGGTGCTCCTGCTCTGAGTGAGCCCTGGGCTCTCTAATCATGAGCATCACCAGCATAGGCGGAACACTGAAGGCATCTGGCATTTTCCAAACAGAGTGCGGCTTGTGAAAAAGCCACCTATCCATCATCTGTCCAGCCTGAGGGATAACTAATTTCTGTGAACCTAAGGGATGTTTCTTTAGAGGAATGCAGGTGACACAAGAATACAAATGACCTGTTTACAGATGTCAGTGTTGAGCAGAGCAGCCAGCTAGGTGGACAGTGTGAAAACGTTGACAGATTTTAATATCTTGCTGTCTAGCCATGGGAATGTGAACACAGACTCACAGACTCGCCCACGACCTTGGAGGGGCATCGTCTCTGTTCCTTCATCTTCAAAAATAAACTGTAGTCCAACTCTATAGAATAGCACTTATCTGTCATTTCTTCTTTCGTTCTTCCCTTCAAAAGATGTTTTTAGAGAGCCAACTATGTGCCAAGCTCTGGGTTAGGTGCAAAGTATTCAGTCATGTATAATTCCAGGTACTCCCCCCAGGAAGACAAAGAAACAGCCAGGGTATCTCATTAACACAGGGACTTCGAGACAAAGTAGGATCATCTTTCCTTGCCTGGAAGGAAGGGGGGAAGGTTTAATAGATCTGAGACATCCAACTTAATTTATTTATACTTGAGAGAGACAGAGATAGTGCAAGTGGGGAGGGGCAGAGAGAGAGGGAGAGAGAGAATCCCAAGCAGGCTCTGCATTGCCAGCACAGAGCCCAATGCAGGGCTCGAACCATCGAAACTGCAAGATCATGAACAAGCTGAAACCAAGAGTTGGTCACTTAAGTGACTGAGCCATGCAGGTGCCCCTGAGACATCCAATTTTAAAACTTCCAGAAAGGGAGAAATCTTACAATCTTCAACAATGCTGCAAAAGCCAGATCATCTGAGAAGCATAATCCATTTCCTTTTATTCTGTCTCCAGTGGGCCAATCCTCCGACTGGAGAACATCCTATCTTGGGTTGTACCTTGCAACAGGCTTTATATTCCCCTTATTGGTAAGTTAGCTCATCTTTCTTCTCGTGTCACCCACCAGCATAGTTGTTGGGCAAGGGGGAGCCTATAGAGGGTGTTAGAGCTGATATGGAGAGAGTCTCATTTCTCACCCTGCAGGACAGCACAAGGACAGTGGTGAAACAGAACCAATGGCCCTGCTCCAGGCTTTGGCCAAGAGAGCAGAAGGTGGTACAGATTAAACTGAGGGGAATTATGTGGGCCCCCAGGATTTTGTATCGGTTCACATCTGATTCTGGACAGATGCCTGGAGGCTGCCTTCACTTTATGGACAGGTAGCAGAAATCCTCCCCACCCCCACTTTTATTTTATATATGAAATTGTATATATTTAAAGTATACTACGTGTAATGATTTGATATGAATATCCTTTATGAAATGATTACTACATCAAGGTAACACATCTGTCACCTTTTGGGAGGGGTAGGAACACTTAAGATCTACTCTCAGCAAATTTGAAGTATATTATACAGTATTATTAACTATGGTCACTATGCTGTATTCAGTCCCGAGAACTTACTCATCTTGCTGCCCTCCAATGGTTTGGGAAAATAGCTCAGTTGGCCATGAATGGGCCAGCCATAGGCCTGTCTTGGTAAAAACAAGAGAGCAAAACAGGATACAACAGAGACTCAGAAGGCCTATAGGCTCAGAAGGAGCTGAGGGGAGACCAAATAAACCAAGAGCCCCATCCAAGCCAAGGAAGATGCAACCATGCATCTTCCAACTTGAGACCACAAATGGCAGCAGAGACACAGTGCTATAGAGACCAGAGAAGTTAAATATAAGAACCCCTTTGCTCTACCGGCAGGAAGTCACAGGAAGCCTCTTCACACACCCCAATGTCATCCTGGGAAAGAGAAGGGAGGGGAAGAGATCTGAAAGACAAAGCATTCAACCCAGAAGGACTGCTTTAATTATTGAATCAGCGAAAGGATAGTCATCGACATGTTCAGAAGGGCAAAATTTCAAGTGATTTTTACTTTCTTCTCAGTTTTATATACTATTTGGATTTTTTACAGTGAGCTTCAATGATTTATCTAATCAGAAAAATATGCTATATTTATCATACTAAGATTATTGGGGTGGACTAATCAATTCTCTCCCCTCATGCATACGTGTATCTTGTGTCTCCTGCTGTTAGTGTGCAGGGGCTCTAAAAACTATCCGTAAGGGGTGCCTGGGTGGCTCAGTCAGTTGGGCGTCAGACTCGATTATAGCTCAGGTCATGATCTCACAGTCTGTGAGTTTGAGCCCCACACAGGACTCTGCACTAACAGTCAGAGCCTGTTTGGGATTCTCTCTCCCTCTTTCTGCCCCTCTCCCACTCATGCTGTCTCTCTCAAAATAAATGAATAAACTTTATTTTAAAAATGATCAGCAATACAAGAAGAATAAGAGTTACAGTTTCCCTGAAGTCTCACTTTTGGGTGAGTAAACTCATAGGCACCTTCTGCATCCCAACCCTAATAGCCACAGGAGCTCCTATTCCTGAGCTGTTACTTTGTTGACTCTCCACAGCCTTTGTCCCTTTGAGACAAACTGTCCTGTGCTTCTTAGTTTCCCACATCCTGACACATTCTATATCTGGTCCTTATTTATCTTTCCCACCCTTTACAGATTCTCTTTGTTGAGATAAAGATTCATAATTCATAATGTCTTTCAGAGAGAGAGAGAGAGAAGGAGGAAAAGAGGGAGTATGCGCAGCAACTGTTTCCTTTGCTTCTTTTGTAACCTTCACATCAACTCACTCAAAGATATAGTTCCTATTCAACATGCAAGTATCCTTTCACTAAATTGTCCATAACATTCAACAAGCAAAGGGCAGGACTCCAAACAAAGAGGTGGAGCAAATTAAACAAAGAGGGTCTACATAGACTCAATGAGAGTAATAACTCAGCCCTTGTAGGCGAGCAAAATGATCAGGGGAAAGGAACAGAGTTTTAGAAGACCAAAGTGAGTTTTCAAAGTACAAACAAGAAGAAGAAGAAATGGGAAAAAAAGAATAACTTTCCCCCTGGGACAGTGGGGGGGCAGGGGTGGGGAGAGGGGGATACCAGAAACCCACACGGCAGGTGGACCCTGACTCCTCCAGGCGGGACTTTGCAGTCTGTCCATTATCAGGCAATGGCAGTCATCCTTCCGGCTGAGTCCTTCCTCACCAATCCTCTGTGATGCTTCTTTAATCACCTCCCCCGGTTCTCTGGGGCTGGGGTGGCAGAGACCTGTGCCGCAAAGTCTCATGACCACGTTCAGCTAGTTTGGATCAAAGGAGAATGCTTTCTTCCAGGCTTTCATTAAGAATTATTTCTTCTGGGGCGCCTGGGTGGCGCAGTTGGTTAAGCGTCCGACTTCAGCCAGGTCACAATCTCGCGGTCCGTGAGTTCGAGCCCCGCGTCAGGCTCTGGGCTGATGGCTCGGAGCCTGGAGCCTGTTTCCGATTCTGTGTCTCCCTCTCTCTCTGCCCCTCCCCCGTTCATGCTCTGTCTCTCTCTGTCCCAAAAATAAATAAACGTTGAAAAAAAAAAAAAAAGAATTATTTCTTCTACACCCCCAGTTACAACTGGCCCCTTTGCCATTGGTTTTATGCTATTGCGTCTTTTCTCCCCTGAGATCCAAATGCTCTTACCAGTCCTCTCACCCCCAGCCTGTTTCCCCAGCCTAGAGGAAAGCACTTTGGTTTTCCTGTTTCTACTGGATTTGGCTGAGTACCAACCTATTTGCCTCTGTCCTCTCCCTCTAAGTCTTCAAGATCCGTTCAGATCCTGTTTACCCAGGTGCTGGCACCACCTGCTTCATTACCTTCCAGAAAGCATCCCCAAATTGAGCAATACACTCCATTGCAAAACCTCAAAAGTTTTGTAATTGGGGGCAACTTTGCCCCTCAGGCACCATTTGTCTATATCTGGAGACATTTTTGGTTGTTACAACTCAGGGGAGTCGGATGATAGAAGCATCAACTTGGTAGAGACCAGAGATGCTACTGGACATCCTACAATGCTCAGGACAGCCCCACAACAAAGAATTATCCAGACCAGAATGTCAATAGTGCTGAGCCCGATGGACTCTGCTCTAGGGGAAGATTCAGCCCTCAGGGGCCTTGTCAAGATCCCTGCTATGAAGGCTTTCTAGAACCCCTCAGCCAGATATCCCCTTCCCTTTAAAAATAATTATTTATTTATTTTGAGAGAGAGAGAGAGAGAGACAGAGAGCATGTGAGAGAGCACGAGCACAAACAGGGTAGGGGCAGAGAAAGAGGGAGAGAGAGAATCCCAAGCAGACTCTGCATTGTCAGTGCGTGGATCCTGATGTGGGGCTCGAACTCACAAACCATGAAATCATGACCTTAGCTGAAGTCAGATACTCAACCCACTGAACCACCCAGGCTCCCCTCCCCCCTCCCTTTTTAAAAAATAAAATGAAGTTATGGAACTGAAGAATGCAAATGTTGAAATGACCTCATTTTACAGATGAGGAAATTGAGGGCCCAAGGGAAGATGCAGCTCTCCCAAGGTCAAGCACTGAGGCTGTGCTGTCTGGAGCCTAATGTTCTGTTACAGCCACACTTGCCATTAATCTAACTGGCAGGCATTTTATTCTGAAAAAGAAATTAGTTTAGCCTGACAGGACCCACTCTGAACAATTCTGCCCTATGTTTCTCTGTTGCCTTCAAAAGACAATACAATTCCCTTCCAGCAGGTTTCTGAATTATTTGTAAATGATTTGATGTCTATGTATTCCTATGTTTTAAAGAACACTCTACTGTCATTCCTTGTATATCTGGATTGTAGTTCATCTAATTGTTTATTACCTTCCAAGGCAACATGTCCACTGGATTGATTCTCGCACACTAAGACCCTCACACTGTTGCTTTGAGCTTAGACCCTGGAGTGACACAAATTTGGATTCAGCATTTTGGGAGTCATTCTTCTTTTCAGTTGTCGTAATAGAAACTCAGACTCTCTTAAGCCTGAAAGGGAATCACTTGGCTCATTTATTTGGGAAGTCCAAGATTATAACTGGCTTCAGGAATGGCTCAATCTAGGGATTCAAACGATATCATCGGAGTTTACTTTCCCTTTTTCTGTTTTCTTCTGCAGACCTTACTTAAACCAAGACTCTCTCCCCATGCAGCAGGGGTGACTTTCCAAGCCTCAGGAGCTGCAGGCCCTCATGGTCCATACCTGGGGCCTCTTTGTTCCAGCATCAAAATCAGTCTCTGCCAAGGTCTCTATGTAGCCTTACCTGGCAGAGGGGGTGGGCTCTCCCTTGTTTGATGAGAATCACATGGAGCAGGGAAAGGGGAACTTAAGCAAAGGAAGCATTCAGAGGCAGAGCGAATATTAAGAACAACCCACCTAATGTGAGAAGTTTGGGCACAAATATACGCTGTGAAACCATCACTACAATTAAGATATTGAACATATCCTTTTCTTCCAAAAAGGTTTCCTCATGTCCCTTTGTAACCTCCTGCCTCCACACCCCCCCTCTCCAGAGACAACACATAATCAGCTTCCTGTAACTATAAATTAGTTTCCAATTTCTAGATTTTAAAAAAAGTTGAATCATACAGTATGCCTTCTCTTCTTTCTGGCATTTTTCACTCACATAATTATTTTGAAATTCATCCATATTATGGTATGTAACAATACTATTTCTTTTTATTATGAAGTGATAGTCCATTGTAAGAATGTCCTGCAATTTGTTTATCCATCCCATATTGATGGAAATCTGGATTTTTTCCAGTGTGGGCCTGTAGTGGAGAACATTATGGCCTCCCAAAAGATATGCCCAGGTCCTCACCCCCAGTACATGCCAATGTGACCTTATTTGAAAATAGAGGCCTTTGAAGATATAATTAGCTAAGGATTTGAGGCTATAATTCTTGATTGAAAGTGGTTCCTAAATCCAATGACTAGTGTCCTTACAAGAAAAGAGAAAAGAGGAAAGCCATGTGAAGACAGAAGCAGAGAACCAAGCTAAGCAGCCACAAGCCAAGGAATTCTGGGAGCCACCAGAACTTGGAAGAGGCAAGAGAAGCTTCTCCCCTAGAGCTTACAGAGGGAGTATGGTCCCATTGACCCTTGATTTCAGACGACTGGCCTCCAGAACTGACAGAATGTACTTCTGTTGTTTAAACCTCCAAGTTTGTAGTAATTTGTTGTGTCAGCCCTAGGAAACTTATATGCGGATACGACGAATAAAGCTGCTAAAATTCTTGTACAATTTTTATGTGGTTATATATGCTTTCATTCTCTTGGATAAATACTAGGATTGAAATAGCTGGATGATATGGTAAGTGTATACTTATTTTTTTTTTAATGTTTGTTTGTTTAGAGATAGAGAGCTAGCTGGGGAGGGGCAGAGAGAGAGAGAGAGAGAGGGAGACCGAGAAACCCAAGCAGGCTCCGTGTTGTCAGCACAGAGCCCCATACGGGGCTTGAACTCATGAAACCTGAGATCATGCCTTGAGCCAAAACCAAGAGTTGAACGCTTAACTGCAGAGCCACCCAGATGCCCTAATAAGTGTATGTTTAATATGCTAAAAAAATTGCCAAGCTTTTATTCCAAATAGTGTATAAGAGTTTCAGCTGCTCCATATCCATAGGGACAGTTGGTATAGTCAGTGTTTTTTCATTAGGTTTTAATAGTTTTAATAGTTTTGTAATAGTATCTCATTGTGGTTTCAATTTGCATTGTCCTAATGGTTAATGATGTTGAACATCTTTTCATGGACTTGCTCTGTATCCATGTACCATTTCTTTTTGTTTGTTTGTTTTTGGTGAAGTGCTGTTTCAAATCTTTTGCCCACTTTTATTGGATTTTATTTGGATTGTTTTTTTCTTATTACTATGTTCTTAAGGTTCTTTATATATTCTATATACAGGTCCTTTATCACATATGTGTTTGCAAATAGTTTGTTCCATCCTGTGGCTAGTCTTTTTATCCTCTTAACAGTGAGTTTATAAAAGCAGAAAGTCCTGATTTTGATAAAGGTTAAATCATCAATGTTTTCTTTTATGGATTATGTTATGGGTGTCATGTCTGAGAAATCACTGCCTAATTCAATGTCACAAATATTTCTTGTATTCTTTCTTCTAGAGGTTTTCTAGTTTATGGCTTTACATTCACAGCTATATTTCATTATGTGCTCATTTCCTTAAGTTTATTTATTTATTTGGAGAGACAGAGAGAGAAAGAGAAGTGGGGCAGAGAGAGAGAGAGAGAGAGAGAGAGAGAGAGAGAGAATCCTAAGCAAGCTCAATGCTGTCAGCACAGAGCTTGATGCAGGTCTCAAACTCATGAACCATGAGATCATGACCTGAGCCAAAATCAAGAGTCAGACACTTAACTGACCAAGCCACCCAGGCACCCTGTGCTCATTTTTTAATATACTTTTGGTTCATTTTTTTATTCACTATGCATATCCAATTATCCCAGCACCAGTTGTTGAATTTCTCTATTGAATTTTCAATTGACTACATATGTATGAATCTATTTCTGGATTCTATCCAGTTCCCTTGATATATTGATCTATCATTATACAATATCACACTGTCTTGATTATTATACACTTATTATAAGATTTGGAGTAAAAAATAAATCCTCTGTTTTCCTTTTCAAAGTGACTTTGACTTTTCTAGGTATCTTGCATTGCATTTCCACATTAATTTTAGGATTAGCTCATCAAGTCTACAGAAAAACTGTGTTGATCTTGATTAATGTTGCTTTGAATCTACAGATTAACTTGAGGAGAATGGACATCTGAAAAAAAAATCCGTTTTCTGTTTCATGATCATGGTATATATCTCTCCATCTGTTTAGAGCTTCCTTAATTTCACTCAGTGATGTTCTAGAGTTTTCCATGCACAGATCTTGCACAACCTCAGTTAATTTGATCTCTAAGCATTTTATATTTGATATGCAATGTTGAATCGTGTTTTTTTTAATTTTCAATTTCCACTGTTGTTATTTGTTGAGAAACAGCTGATTTTTGTAAATTGATCTTATATCCTGGAACTTTGCTAAACTCACTTTTTATTTCAAGTAGCTTTTTTTTTAATTTTTTTTTCAACGTTTTTATTTATTTTTGGGACAGAGAGAGACAGAGCATGAACGGGGGAGGGGCAGAGAGAGAGGGAGACACAGAATCGGAAACAGGCTCCAGGCTCTGAGCCATCAGCCCAGAGCCTGACGCGGGGCTCGAACCCACGGACCGCGAGATCGTGACCTGGCTGAAGTCGGACGCCCAACCGACTGCGCCACCCAGGCGCCCCTCAAGTAGCTTTTTTTGTAGATTTCATATTTTCTTTATAAAAGATCATGCCATCTATGAATAAAGACAATTCTCATCTAGTGGCTTAGCTGGGGAAGAATTCTCTTCCTAGCACCCTTAGGTTGTTGGAAGAATTCATTTAGAAGTTACCTTCAACTGCAAGAGGTCACCTCTAATTGATTTCTTTCTACATGGGCTTCCTCAACATGGTTGCTTACTTTATCAAACCCACGAGACGAATCTCTCAAGTGAGTCTTGGAAAACAGAAACTTGTAAGATATAACACAACCATAGCAGTGACATCCTGCAAACTTTGTCATTGTCAAGTAGTTAGAAACCAGTTATAGGACCTGCCACACTCAGGGGGAAGGGATTATACAAAGATATGAATGCTTGAAGGTGGGAATCATTGGCGATCACTTAGGATTTGTCTACCACAGTTCTTGGCAGGGGGTAGTAGTACCCTGACTTCTAAGTGTTTTGTGCTTAGGCATAAGAACAGGTGTGCATGTGTGTGTGCGTTTCTTTAATAGAGGGAGAATGATTGGCTCCTCTGGGCTGCAGTCATTTCTGTTTACAATTCTCTTCTGTTTCATCAGTTCCCATATGTGATGGTTAGTTTTACAGGGTCAACTTGACTAGGCTACCACACCCAGTTATTTAATCAAACACTGATCTCAGTGACATAAGGTATTTTGTAGGTGTGGTCAACATCTACAATCAGTTGACTTTAAGTAAATGAGATTACCCTCTGTAATGTGGGTGGACGTCACCCAACCAGTTGAGAGCCTTAAAAGCAAAAATTGAGGTTTCCCAAAGAAGAAATTCTGCCTCAAAACAACAGCGTCAACTCCTGCCTAATTTCTAACCTGCTGGTTTTCCCTACAGATTTCAAACTTGCCAGACCCCACATAAGCCAATTCCTTAAAATAAATATTTTAATATGTACATATATATCCTATTGGTTCTGTTTCTCTGAAGAACCGTGACTAAGACATCATGTATTTATTGAAATTTTCATCCTACTCTTAGCTTCTTTTCCATTCTTTTTACTTTTTGTGGGTTTATAACTCTTTACTAGTGTTTCAGTGGAGGCTTTCAAAGGAAACTATATGCCGCTCTGTGCTCAATCTTAAAGTGGATGTCAAAATAAAGATTACTTACTTAGCTAAGATTTGAACCTCTAATTACACATGTGTTACTCTCATGGTTTCTAAAAAGTATTTCATAGTCTCTTTAGGATTTTCTTAAAATAATGCTATTTATGTGGGAAATGTGAAAGAAAAGGCAAAGGAAAAAATTTATGAACAGATATGACATTCTAATTTCCAAATAAACGTCTTTAATTTTTATATAGGAAAAACAAGAAAGAAAGAAACACAGGTAGTTAATAGGTACCATAATTCATTCAGAATGGCCAGCCTTAATCAGGAAGAAGCAGATGGCTGCTTTACTCTGTTTTGATGTGATGCCCTGAGGAAATTTAATTTTCCTGTTTTTTTTTAATGCAAATCTAAGGGCATGCCAGTTTTTCTAAACATGTAATATACTTATAAGTGAGCATGAAAGTGTTAAAAAGCAAGGAGTACAAAGATGGTGGAAAAGCATGGAAGCTTTTTGTGTGTCTCACATACATAAAATACAGCCAGACCAACGCTGAACCATCCTACACACCTAGAAAACTGATTGGAGGATTAACCCAACACACACAACCGGAACCACAGAATTCAACAGGTACACGGCACGGAGAGCTGAACTTGGGGAGCAAGAAGCCCCAAAAGGTTGGGAACTGCTTTTATGGGCAGAGAGAGGACGGAGACTGGGGAGAGGGGGAGAATATAGGAAAATCACCCCTCCCCTGAAGCAGCTGGAGAGAAAGTGGAAAATTGGAAACAGCCACAGGGACTAAACTAAAAAGGGAGAAAGGAGAAAGGAGAGGGTTTCAATTCCATTAAGACTGTAACAAGGGGAGCGCAAAGGCTGCAACTCCGCAGCTCCATACCTGGTGGTGCTCTGGTGGGAAGGGCGAATCCCCAGGAACAGAGTGGGGTCCGGGAGGTTCTCAGGCCACACGGGGAAAAGCAGCTCCACTGCTGGAAGGACATTTGGTAGAGACTGTTGAAGCCACCTGGTCCCAGCAGACCCCAGAAGGTGGCCACTTTCGATAGTGCTGGGGCAAGGTCGTTAAGGGTGAAGCCTGGTGCCAGATGTGTGTTGTGATTTTCCATAATCCCTGAGATGCTGCTGCTACAGTGTCTTGCAAACATTTTCTGGGATGGGCGGGCACCTGGCCGCAGTCTCAGGTCACCGACAACAACAGGGTCCAGCGGGCATACTTGGGTACAGCCAATATTCAGCCATTGCTCATTCGGCCATTGCTCGGTGAGACCCTCCTGCAGAGGGGTGGAACGGGTCGAAGCCTCAGTCCCTTGGAAGTAGGGGGCCAGGGAAAACGGCCGCATCTGAGACAAGATGCGGGAGAGAGGTGCTGCCTAGGGCCTGGTCACGGAGAGTGAAGAAGAGGGGAGTGGACGAGAGCTGAAGACGGAGGACGGGTGCGCGATTGCTGATCAGGGAGAACAGAGTTGGTAGCTGAGTGGCGCCATGCTACTGCTCCCGCGCATGTGCATAAACACCTATGAGCCCTGCAACAATCCACCCCAGTAGGCTAGCAGCGCCATCTAGTGGAGAGCGGAGCTGTTACACTGAGCCCCACCCAGCTGGGCCAACATCGCTCTTCAAGAACACAAGTCTCGGGGCGCCTGGGTGGCGCAGTCGGCTAAGCGTCCGACTTCAGCCAGGTCACGATCTCGTGGTCCGTGAGTTCGAGCCCCGCGTCAGGCTCTGGGCTGATGGCTCAGAGCCTGGAGCCTGTTTCTGATTCTGTGTCTCCCTCTCTCTCTGCCCCTCCCCCGTTCATGCTCTGTCTCTCTCTGTCCCAAAAATAAATAAACGTTAAAAAAAAAAAAGAACACAAGTCTCACCACCGGCTTAATTTATGGACTATAAAGAGCTACATAGACTGACTTCTATGGGAAAATGAAGCAATTTTAATCCTACTTCAATCTGTTAGCAGGTTCATCTGTTCAATTTTCTTTTTTTTTCTTTTCCCTTTTTCCGTTTTTCTTGATTACAGAAAGAGAAAAAATTCATTGTTATTTTCAATTTTTATTAAAAATATCTTTTTTAATTTTTATTTATAGTTTCTACTTTTGTGTAAATGTTTTGAACTTCTACTTTACTTCCATTATTTTATTTTAGTTTACTTCAGTGTACTCACCTTTTCAAATTCTCAATTTCCTTTTTTTCTTTCTTTTTCTTTTTTTCTCTTTTTTGTTTCTTTTCTTTTTCTTGAATGCAGAAAGAGAAAAACTTCATTTTTATTTTCAATTTCTATTAAAAATATTTTTATTTAATTTTTATTACTATATTTTTTGCTGTTATGTAAATTTTTTCAAATTCTATTTTACTTACATCATTTTATTTTAGTCTACTACAGTGTATTCACTTTTTCAAATTTTCAAACGATTTTTTTCTTTTCTTTTTTATCGTTTTTCATTCCTTTTCTTTTTTAAATACAGAAAATGAAAAAATTCATATTGATTTTTAATTTTTATTAAAAATATTTTTTGTTAATTTTTTTCTACTACATTCTTTACTTTTGTGTATATTTTTTTCAAATTATATTTTACCCCCATCATCTCATTTTAGTCTACTTCAGTGTATTCATTTCTTCAAATTCTCAAACGATTTTCTACCCCCCCCTTTTTTTATTCTCTAATCCATCAAACCACTTTCAAACCCCAACCAAAACACACCTAGGATCTAGCATCATCTATTCGATTTGTGTGTTTAATTTTTAATTTCAATTTTTTTTATATTAATTTTTTTATTTCAATTTTCCTACCTCATTAATTCCTTTTCTCCCTTCAAAATGACAAAATGAAGGAATTCACCCCAAAAGAAAGAGCACGAAGACACGACAGCCAGGGATTTAACCAACACAGATACAAGCAAGATGTCTGAACCAGAATGTAGAATCATGATAATAAGAATACTAGCTGGAGTCGAAAATAGATTAGAATCCCTTTCTGCAGAGATAAAAGAAGTAAAAAATAGCCAGAATGAAATTAAAAATGCCGTAACTGAGCTGCAATCATGGATGGATGCAGTGGTGGCAAGAATGGACAAGGCAGAACAGAGAATCAATGATATAGAGGACAAATTTACAGAGAATAATGAAGCAGAAAAAAAAAGAGGGAGATTAAGGCAAAACAGCACGATTTAAGAATTAGAGAAATCAGTGACTCATCAAAAAGGAACATCAGAATCTTAGGGGTCCCAGAAGAGGAAGAGAGAGAAATAGGGGTAGAAGGATTATGTGAGCAAATCATGGCAGAAAACTTTCCTAACCTGGGGAAAGACACAGACATCAAAATCTAGGAAGCACAGAGGACCCCCATTAGATTCGACAAAAACTGACCATCAACAAGGCATATCATAGTCAAATTCACAAAATACTCAGGCAAGGAGAGAATCATGAAAGCAGCAAAGGAAAAAAAAGTCCCTAACATACAAGGGAAGCCAGATCAGGTTTGCAGCAGACCTATCCACAGAAATTTGGCAGGCCAGAAGGAAGAGGTGGGATAATTTCAGTGTGCTGAATCAGAAAAATATGCAGCTAAGAATTCTTTATCCAGCAAGGTTGTCATTCAAAATAGAAGGAGAGATAAAAAGTTTCCCAAACAAAAATTAAAGGAGTTTGTGACCACTAAACCAGCCCTGCAAGAAATTTTAAAGGGGACTTTCTGAGGGGAGAAGAGATGAAAATATATATATATATATATATATATATATATATATATATATATATACCCAAAGCAACAAAAGATTAGAAAGGACCGGAGAACATCACCAGAAACTCCAACTTCACAAGCATCATAATGGCAATAAATTCATATCTTTCAGTACTCACTCTAAATGTCCATGGATTCAATGCTCCAATCAAAAGACATAGGGTAACAGAATGGATAAGAAAACAAGATCCATCTATATGCTGTTTACAACAGACCCACGGAGAACCATCTATCATGCTAATGGTCAACAAAAGAAAGCCAGAGTGGCCATACTTACATCAGACAATCTAGACTTTAAAATAAAGACTCTATCAAGGGATGCAGAAGGGCATTATATCATACCCAAGGGGTCTATAGGCCAAGAAGATCTAACAATTTTAAACATTTATGCGCCAAATGTGAAAGCATCCAAATGTATAAATCAATTAATCGCAAACATAAACTCATCAATAGTAATACCTTAAATAGTAGGAGACTTCAACACCCCACTCACAGCAATGGACAGATCATCTAATCAAAAAATCAACAAGGAAACAATGGCTTTGAATGACACACTGGACTAGATGGACTTAGCGGATATATTCAGAACATTTCATCCTAAAGCAGCAGAATATACATTCTTCTCCAGTGCACATGGTACGTTCTCCAGAATAGACCATATACTGGGACACAAATCAG
The DNA here is from genome assembly GCF_007474595.2 of Lynx canadensis. Lineage (NCBI taxonomy): Eukaryota > Metazoa > Chordata > Mammalia > Carnivora > Felidae > Lynx > Lynx canadensis. The sequence continues at coordinate 131,278,100 of NC_044307.1, read as the reverse complement.
CCCTAAGTACAAAAAGATCAAGATCATACCATGCATATTTTCAGACCACAATGCTATGAAACTTGAAGTCAACCACAAGAAAAAATTTGGAAAGGTAACAAATATTTGGAGACTGAAGAACATCCTACTAAAGAATGAATGGGCTAACCAAGCAGTTAAAGAGGAAATCAAAAAGTATATGGAAGTCAATGAAAATGATAACACCACAACCCAAAACCTCTGGGACGCAGCAAAGGCGGTCATAAGAGGAAAGCATATAGCAATCCAGGCTTTCCTAAAGAAGGAAGAAAGATCTCAGATACACAACCTAACTTTACGCCTTAAAGAGCTGGAAAAAGAACAGCAAATAAAACCCAAAAACAGCCGAAGACAGGAAATAATAAAGATTAGAACAGAAATTAATGCTATCTAAACCAAAAAAAGCAGAACAGATCAATGAAACTAGAAGCTGGTTCTTTGAAAGAACTAACAAAATTGATAAACCACTAGCCAGTTTGATCAAGAAGAAAAAGGAAAGGACCCAAATAAATAAAATCAAGAATGAAAGAGGAGAGATCACAACCAACACAACAGAAATAAAAACAATAATAAGAGAATATTAAGAGCCATTATATGCCAATAAAATGGGTAATCTGGAAGAAATGGACAAATTCCTAGAAACATATACACTACCAAAACTGAAACAGAAAGATACAGAAAATTTGAACAGACCCATAACCAGGAAGGAAATCGAATTAGTAATCAAAAATCTGCCAAAAAACAGGAGTCCAGGGCCAGATGGCTTTCCAGGGGAATTCTACCAAACATTTAAGGAAAAGTTAACACCTATTCTCTTGAAACTGTTCCAAAAAATAGAAATGGAAGGAAAACTTCCAAATCTTTCTATGAAGCCAGCATTACCTTGATTCCAAAACCAGACAGAGACCACACGAAAAAGGAGAACTATAGACCAATTTCCCTGATGAACATGGATGCAAAAATCCTCAGCAAGATATTAGCCAACTAGATCCAACAATACATTAAAAAAAATTATTCACCATGACCAAGTGGGATTTATACCTGGGATGCAGGGCTGGTTCAATATCTGCAAAACAATTAACGTGATTCATCACATCAATAAAAGAAAGGGCAAGAACCATACAATCCTCTCAATGGATGCAGAGAAAGCATTTGACAAAATACAGCATCTTTTTTTGATAAAAACCCTCAAGAAAGTAGGCATAGAAGGAGCATACCTCGAGATCATAAAAGCCATATATGAACGACCCAACGCTAATACCATCCTCAATGGGGAAAAACTGAGAGCTTTCCCCCTAAGGTCAGGAACAAGACAGGGATGTCCACTCTCGCCACTGTTATTCAACACGTATTGGAAGTCTTAGCCTCTGCAATCAGACAACACAAAGAAATAAAGGCATCCAAATCGGCCAGGAGGAGGTCAAACTTTCACTCTTCACAGATGACATGATACTCTCTCTGTATGGAAAACCCAAAATATTCCACCAAAAAACTGCTAGAACTGATTTATGAATTCAGCAAAGTTGTAAGATATAAAATCAACACACAGAAATCAGTTGCATTCCTATACATCAACAATGAAGTGACAGAAAGAGAAATCAAGGAATTGATCCCATTTACAGTTGCACCAAAACCCATAAAATACCTAGGAATAAATCTAACCAAAGAGGTGAAAAATCTATACACTGAAAACAATAGAAAGCTTATGAAAGAAATTGAAGAAGACACAAAAAATGAAAAAAGATTCCATGCTCCTGGATAGGAAGAACAAATATCGTTAAAATGTCGATACTACCCTAAGCAAACTACATATTCAATGCAATCCCTATCAAAGTAACACCAGCATTCTTCACCGAGCTGGAACAAATAATCCTAAAATTTGTATGGAACCAGAAAAGACCCTGAATAGACAAAACAATCTTGAAAAAGAAAACCAAAGCATGAGGCATCACAATCCGAGACTTCAAGCTATACTACAAAGCTGTAATCAAGACAGTATGGTACTGGCACAAGAACAGACACTCAGATCAATGGAACAAATCTTTGACAAAGCAGGAAAGAATATCCAATGAAATAAAGACAGACTCTTCAGCAAGTGGTGCTGGGAAAACTGGACAGCGACATGCAGAAGAATGAACCTGAACCACTTTCTTACACCATGCACAAAAATAAACTCAAAATGGATGAAAGACCTTAATGTAAGACAGGAAGCCATCAAAATCCTCGAGGAGAGAGCAGGCAAAAATCGCTTTGATCTTGCCTGCAGCAACTTCTTACTCAACACGTCTCCAGAGGCAAGGGAAACAAAAGCAAAAATGAACTACTGGGATCTCATCAAAATAAAAAGCTTCTGCACAGCGAAGGAAACAATCAGCAAAACTAAAGGCAACCCACAGAATGGGAGAAGATATTTGCAAACGACATATCAGATAAAGGGTTAGTATCCAAAATCTATAAAGAACTTATCAAACTCAACACCCAAAAAACAAATAATCCAGTGAAGAAATGGGTGAAAGACATGAATAGACACTTCTCCAAGGAAGACATCCAGATGGCCAACTGACACATGAAAAAATGCTCCACATCACTCATCATCAGGGAAATACAAATCAAAACCACAATGAGATACCACCTGACACCTGTCAGAATGGCTAACTTTAACAACTCAGGCAAAAACAGATGTCGGCGAGGATGCGGAGAGAGAGGATCTCTTTTGCATTGTTGGTGGCAATGCAAGCTGGTGCAGCCACTCTGGAAAACAGTATGGAGGTTCCTCAAAAAACTAAAAATAGAACTATCCTACAACCCAGCAATTGCACTACTAGGCATTTATCCATGGGATACAGGTGTGCTGTTTCGAAGGGACACATGCACCCTCATGTTTATAGCAGCAGTATCAACAATAGCCAAAGTATGGAAGGAGCCCAAATGTCCATCGATGGATGAATGGATAAAGAGGTGGTATATATATATACAATGGAGTATTACTTGGCAATCAAAAAGAATGAAATCTTGCCATTTGCAACTACGTGGATGGAACTGGAGGGTATTATGCCAAGTGAAATTATTCAGTCAGAGAAAGACAAAAATCATATGACTTCACTCATATGAGGACTTTAAGAGACAAAAAAGATGAACATAAGGGAAGGGAAACAAAAATAATATAAAAACAGGGAGGGGGACAAAACAGAAGAGACTCATAAATACGGAGAACAAACTGAGTGTTACTGGAGGGGTTGTGGGAGGGGGTATGGGCTAAATGGGTAAGGGGCATTAAGGAATCTACTCCTGAAATCATTGTTTCACTATATGCTAACTAATTTGGATGTAAATTTTAAAAAATAAAAAAATAGGGGCGCCTGGGTGGCGCAGTCGGTTAAGCGTCCGACTTCAGCCAGGTCACGATCTCGCGGTCCGTGAGTTCGGGCCCCGCGTCGGGCTCTGGGCTGATGGCTCAGAGCCTGGAGCCTGTTTCCGATTCTGTGTCTCCCTCTCTCTCTGCCCCTCCCCTGTTCATGCTCTGTCTCTCTCTGTCCCAAAAATAAATAAACGTTGAAAAAAAAAATTAAAAAAAAAAAATAAATAAAAAATAAAAAAAATAAATAAATAAATTTAAAAAAAAAGAAAGAAAGTGTTAAAAAGCAAAGTGTCCACAAGACTAGGCAATTAGCCCAACAACTGCTGCTAGTGAGCAAGCAAGGATAAGAAAACACTTGATGGTCAACGTTGCAAAGTGAACATTACTGAATAATGGCAAGATGACTTCAGTATTTCAGCCAGGTGTGGTTTTTCTCTACCTGCTGAAAAATAGAAATCACTATGCATAAGCCTTTCATAGCATTAACACGGGGGGGGGGGGAAAGGCTTTTATTACTCCAGATTTTCCCAGGCATCCACAAATGTTGTGACAGGCATGTTTGCAGGCATAGAAGAAAGTCACACATCTGTCTATTCCAGTATTACATGGATAGTTGCAGTAGCCAACAGGAAAAAGAAATAGCTACCTCAGCAATGGGTATATTCAGGAAACATTTAAAGTCTGAAAATTTAGCAATTACCAAGATACAATTTTGTGAAAAACTGATAATATTAACATTTATGAAGTTCTTCCTGTATAGAAGGCACAGTTCTAAATGATTTTCATGTGTTATCATGGTGTCTTCTTATTTCTAATCTCATTTCTTTAGATTGTAGCATAAGTGGTCTCAACACAGTATGCTTATCAGACCATACCAGGTCCCATTTTGTTGGCCCTGTTTCGTTTCTGCTTCAACTCCAGAGACATCATGATATGACTGTCATTTTCCCATTGTGCTTCATTTTATCTTAAATTTCTATTAACTCTACCTGAGTTCACACACACAGACCCACATCTTTAACTCTCCTTTACCCACTCAGCTTCAGTCCTAGCCAGCCTCCATTATAATCCTTTTTGGACTGATCCCTTAACATCAAATTAAGCCTTAGCTTTTTCCACAACAATCACTTTCAATTATCCTGATTGAACTGATTATTATAGTAATCGTCCTTATAATTTGGGTTATGGCAGTTCACAGCCATTCCTTGGACGGTGAACTTGACAAGGATTCCTTGATTGCCTGCTATATGCCCAAAGTATTAATGTTACACAGTATTCATGTGTAAACCCTGTCTCTGTTAATAAGGCAGCCAGGAGAGAAGAGACATAAAGCAATCAGAGAAAGTCATAAAACAATAAAATGTGCCTAGTTTAATATAATTTTCCCCTTTGAAAGTTTCCCACTGCCACCTCCCTGCACACATGCTCCTGAGTTCCCACAGATTCTTTCTCCTTTTGTCCCATCTTCATCTATGCAGATTTCTTTGCAGACACTTCCTTCATCTTGCATTTATTCTGTCCAATTACATGAAATGTGAGATCTTGCCCAGCACAGTAACAGACCCTTAGTAAATATCTTAGAAATGACCAGATGTGGAAATAATGAAGTTGTGCCCTTAGTTCCTCCTTTCTCTTTGGATGTTTCTAGGAAGGAGGGAGGAGAGGGAGACGGAGGAGACGGAGAGAAAGAGAGAGACAGAGAAAGAAAGACAGAGACAGACAGAGTGAAGCTGCCTCTCATTGTCCTAGCTGTGGACAGAATGTAAGTCCATCTGGGTGGTGACTGAGTATTTTACAGGAACAGCATGTATATCAGCCTTTTCAAATTCCTGCATCACTATTCCCTTCTACTCTGCTCCATGGTGGCATTTGAAAGACCAGCGCTTAAATAACAATGAAAATAAAGGACTTAGAGACTTGTCTAATGTCTTTAAATACTCTAATATGGTTTAATACTGCAGTACCCAAAACTCTAATTTAGGTCTAACAAGTAAAATGCAAACATAAATAATTATGGTCCCTAACCTTTTTTGTTTTTCCCTTCTTCTTTTTTTTTTTTTTAATTTTTTTTCAACGTTTTTTATTTATTTTTGAGACAGAGAGAGACAGAGCATGAACGGGGGAGGGGCAGAAAGAGAGGGAGACACAGAATTGGAAACAGGCTCCAGGCTCCGAGCCATCAGCCCAGAGCCCGACGCGGGGCTCGAACTCACGGACCACGAGATCGTGACCTGGCTGAAGTCGGACGCTTAACCGACTGCGCCACCCAGGCGCCCCTTGTTTTTCCCTTCTTATACACTTAGAAAGAGAATGACATTAGGCTTTTATTTCATTTTGATTTGGACCATAATATCCTTTTCTCTTTTGGTGTTACCACACTTAAGAAAGTTTAAATACAGACTTACTCTTGGAGTTTGTAAGAGAGAGGTTGATAACCACATTGACTGTGCCAATGTCCCTGCTCTGCCCCCAGACCCCCACTGAAGAGGAAGAGGCAGTCATTGATGGGACCAGAAATAGACCCCTGCTTGAGGGCAACCTGGCCATAGGTTAGGCAGGTCCAGTGCAGTGTCAAGAACAAAAGGTGCTGCCAGGCAGACCACACAGACTGTCTCTGTATGGAATTTGGTTAGGGCAATAAGAGAGAACAGTCAATGTGTGGGCAGTGAAAAACATAAAAATAAAATATACGAAGATGAGCAGAGACCAAAAGACTAGCACAATCACAAGGGTGAAATAAGATATATTGACCTGGAGCTGCCTGGAATCTTCAGGCACAACTGTCCTGTGTCCCTTAGCCCAGTCACTCATGCCATTGATCTCATTGCATTGTTGGAAGTGGCTGTAAGCTCCAGACCTTCAAATGGCCTAAAGCAATACACATTTCCCTATGCATTCATTGTTGTGCTTGCCTCTCAAGTCTGATAATTACTTAGACTGCAATGCAAGGTCACTACCAGGCATCTTTTCCCACCTGCAGCCTTCTGTCCTGGCAGAAACCTGAGATAGAAATCCTCCAGGAGGTTCTTGAGAAATTTTCTTGCCTACAGCATAAAGCTCCATTGCTTCTGGTTGCTAACATGTCTGAGAAGGAGGTTAACACTGAGGAAAACAGAGAGAGAGAGGGGACAAACGGGGCCCTTGGTGACAGATCTGAACCTTTAAATAAACACGAAGCTAATTCTACTCCTGGACCTGCCATTATTCAAGATAAGGAAGTCTGTTACGTTTAAACTTGTTTGAGTTGAATTCCTATTACATTGTGGAACCTGTAGTCGGAGTTTGACAGTTCTCTCTTCAGTTGAAGATTTCTTACAGTGAAGATGATGGAGAAATTTGGGGAGCCACTGGAGTTTTCCTATGATAGGGGAAGATTTTAAACATGGTATTTCGTACCCAGGCCTGGTTCCCATTGTAGGAAAAAATAAAAGTCAGGTTTATATCTTAACCTCTGGCCTGAGGCTCCAGAGACAAAAGGTTGATGTACAGGGACCTCTCAGAAAGGACCACTGTCCATCCATATCCCTCCTGGTGCTTAGCCATCATTTAGATCTCCCATCCTGGGACTCATGGTAGAGATTATAGTAAATCCAAGTGATATGACAGCCCAGAGGCAGAGAACACTTCCAGGCCTCTTTGTGCAAATGACTTTGAGATTCTTTTTTAAATTGAGTTTTCATATGGAAGAGACCAAACCAGAAGGGAGAAGGAGAAAGAAACAAAGGTCCTGATAAAGAGAATGTGTTAGTTTGCTAGGGCTACCATAAGAAAACACCACACACTGGGTGGCTTAAACATCAGGAATTTACTTTCTTCCAGTTCTTGAGACCAAGACGAAGATGTCTGCAGATTTGGTTCCTTCTGAGGCTTCTCTCCTTGGCTTACAGATGGCTGCCTTCTCCCTATGTGCTCATATGGTCTTTTCTCTGTGTGCACACCCCATTACTCACTTCTTTAAAAGTCCAGTCTCCAAATCCAGTCATATTCTGAGGTCCTCGGGCTTAAAGCTTCAACATATGAATTTTGGGGGACACAATGCAACCCACAACAGGGAAGGAAAGAATTTATTGCCCCACTGGAAAAAAAAATTCTTCCTGGGATCTTTCCCTGCAATATTTAGGAAATTCATACACATTTGGTCTGTGAGAGCCCATGCTCAGCTCCAAGGGCTCTGTTGTTCTTATGGTCTGCACTGTGAGCTCTTATGGTTCCCTGTGAGCTCTGCCTCCCTGATTCTTCCAAAGTGGAGTTGGCTCCTTGGCTGAGAACCACATGGGTTATTTTAAACTGATGATTTTTAACAATAGACACTGACAGGCTTGCTGGATTTCCATAGCTGTTTAAAAGCCACAGGCTCATTCTCTGACTGGCCAGGATGCCGAACTCCATTAAAAATGTCTGACACTGAGGGCTCCCACAGTCAGAGTCAAGCAGGTATTATCTCCACATGCTGGACAGTGCTGTTTCCTTGAATATTTATCAAAGCAGATGAGCCACGTTCAACCACATGTCTCTTCATTTGAAAATCTCTGTCTTTGTCTCAGCTAACAAGCAGGGATTTCTACCAAGGAGTCCTCTGAGCACAGCAGGCTGACCTTGAACTCCATGAGTTTTAGGAAAGCAACGGGTATTTGTTTTGGGCCAACTAAACATTTCCAAAAACTGCCCCTGTCTATCACACAATGAGACTCCTGGTGTTGTCTCATGGCATCTGTATCCGGGAAAACTGGCAATCAGAATTAGTCATATATGAAAACAGTGAAGGAAGAGATCTGTGTTTCTACCAATTATTCTCCAATTTCTGAACACTTAATGTTGTTTCATCCATATTATATTCACCATGCTGTATTTTTCCTCTTGTGTTTCCAATAAACTATTTATTTCCCAACATGATTGGGCTTTGACACAGCCAGAAAATCTTTGTCCTACACATCTCATGTGATAGAGAAGAGGAGACACATTCAAGACCTGCGGTGAGCAGGGCTCAAGGACAGGCAGGAGGGCTTCCTCTACCCTCTCTTCTCTTTCTCCAAGTCTCCCTCACCCAATGCTTTGGTGCCCCCACCCCCACTGAATATTGAAACTGGGAGTCACATACAGCCTCCAGTCTTATCCCCACTCCATCTTTTCTGTCCTCATGAGATGTTTGAAGTCTTGGTGACACATTTACCATGAACCTGGGTTTTCCAAATAACCCACAACTTCATTAGAAAGGAGCCAGTTTAATCCTGAGAAACTTAACAGAAGACCATGGGGAAGGGGAAGGGGGAGGAGTTACAGAGAGGGAAGGAAGCAAACCATAAAAGACTTTTAAATACTGAGAACAAGCTGAGGGCTGATGGGGGGTGGGGAAGAGGGGAAAGTGGGTGATGGGCATTGAGGAGGGCACCTGTTGGGATGAGCACTGGGTGTTGTATGGAAACCAATTTGACAATAAATTACATTTAATATATATAAAAAAAGAAAGGTGCCAGTTTAGAAAGTCTCTTTTTGGCGATCTCCACCTTAACGTCTCCAGGAGTTTCTAACACATATTCCCAGTGCATATGCTAGCAGGAAAGATAAAGCCTGAATGCATCAGTTCACCTCCAGGGAAGCATTCTGTCTTCTGCAACCCCTCTGTTTTTCTGTGAGTGGACACTGTGAGAAGGATGTTCCAGGTGATGGCCATAGAGTGGGAGGAAGAACACCCTTATCCCCATAATGCAAATTCTAATTTCCAATTAAGTAAATTTAGTAAAGAGTGGAGATGAGAATGTATGAGAATGTATGAGACAAGAAGACTCCCTGAGTACCTCTTGTCTACTGAAACTGAATCATAACACTTCCATGGCAATGAACCTGAATTGCTTCATATCCATTTCTGTCACAACGAGCCTTGGGTTTCTGCCTCCAAGGGAACATGTTCATTATAGTGAATAGAAATGTGGAGCAGGGGAGGGGAAATGATATTCTTATTCAACCTCATGTCTTGCTTCATCAGGTTCCCCCCCCCTTTTTTTGCATCTATCTTTTTATAGTAAATTAATAAGGGCTGTAATTACTGTTAGAAAGAAAGAGGTCAGAACCGCTCTTTTGCTTGCAGAGAGGGACTTAGAGGCCAAGGAGAGGCATTTGAATGGAGACACTGCTTTCCACTGTCTCCTCTGTTTAGGGATTAAAAGCTGGTTAGCACCATCCACCAAGAGAAGACACAAAAAAATGAAATTGGCTCCTTACCTGTCAGGAGTCAGAGAGATGCATCCTATCCTGGCTGGTAGCTCAGTGCAAAACTGCCAGGCCCACAGCCTCTCAGGCCTTTCTATTTCTATTTCTCCAAAGTTTAAAATGATACAGCCATTTAAAATGCTACACAGAGGAAGAAGCTGAACACAAGCCTCAGGAAAATTGCTGCCAGCAAAGAAATGCCAGAGGGTAGAAATATCTAGGAAGATGATGCACTATCCCCAAATCACACCAATGGCCGGCCAGCTCCATGTGTCCAAAAATGTGGCATGGTTCCGTGCGGACCATAGCCATGGGGCAGAACGGGGGATTCACTAGCTCAGCATTTAGGAGCCAGTCAGAGTTTCCAAAGTGTATGTGGACCAGCCAACTGATGGTCACTCCTACAACCTGATGTGGCTCTTCTTTGCTCGGCCTCTCCTGGTCTCAAGCTTCCTAGGAAAGCCAGCCAAGAGGGTGGCTGAGCATGAGAGAAGGGTGTTAGGTTGCAGTGAAGATATTTTGGAACACACATTGCTCGAAACTCCACTCAGGGGTTGAAGAAATTCAGGGCCACTTGGCTCTCTCCTTCGATTCATGTGGTTTGAATATCCACCCTGGTGTTTGTAGGGCAGTTCAACTCAAATACTCAGACCTGTATGAACATCGGGCCCTCACACCATTTCTCCTGATTCTTGATGTTTAGGCTGCCTTCTGTATCCACCATGTATCCAAGTGAGCTACCTGTCACTGCCAAGGCAAAAACCTCACCTTCCACCTGCATCCATAACACATGCATTCACATCACACCATGCATGAGGATATTGACTTTACTGGAGATACAGGGGCTCATAGGGAAGAGTGCTATCACATGACAGGCAGCCTTCAGCAAACCCCCTCCCTTTGACCACAATGGCATTCTTCTGTCTCCACCCCCTCAACCCCTTTTCCAGAATAACAAACACATTTCTCCTTTTGCCTTATATAGAACATTTGTATTTCTTCCAGTAGACCATGAAATGTCACTAGCTATCCCCAAGCTCTGACAGGGTATTTTTCCAAACACAGAAACAGTTCTTTTCTAAAGGGAGATTCTGGTATCAGATGTTTATCTAATAATAACATTGGCTACATTTTATATTGGCCATCCCAGAAATGACATTTGTGTTTAGTAATGCTAAAGAAGGGATTGAGAAATGAGGCATCAAAGGCTGGGAGAGAAGTTAGCTAATTCATTGTCTGTTATCCAGCCAGACTTTTCTCATATCTCATGTTTTCCTGTTCTAGGTGTTAGAGAGCAACAAATGGATTTTCTAGAACTTTGTGTGATTCTATTGGGACACATCCTTGGAGGAACTACTGTTAGGTCACTGGGTCTTAAGGGTAACTTCCCTTGTGGCTACTTCTCACTCTGCTGTCACCTGAAGAAGTGCTGGCCGATTTTGTGACTCCTTTTCCAAAGTGCCATCTATCACATATTAAGTAAAATGCAAATCAACTTCGTATTGAGAATATTCCAGGGACTGAGACACATCCAAAGGTTAGGAAACATATGTTTAAAGGTGATCTCTTTGCACCCAAACCATACATTGCTAAGGAATCCTCTGTGTTAGTCCGCTCAGACTGGCATAACAAAATACCACAGAGAGCGTGACTTAAACCACAGAAATTACTTTTCCCACAGCTCTGGAGGTCAGAAGTCTGAGATCAAAGTGCCACCAGGGTTGGTTTCTGGTAAGACTTCTCTTCCTAGCTTATAGATGGCTGCTTGCCCACTCTGTTGCCCCCCCTTCTTATAAGGGCACCAGTACTCTCAGATAAAGGCTTCATCCTTATGACCTGGTTTAACCTTTATTACTTCTTTATAGGCCCTATGTCCAAATATAGTCACTTCTTTATAGGCCCTATGTCCAAATATAGTCACTTCTTTATAGGCCCTATGTCCAAATATAGTTAGGTCTTCAACATAATGGATTTTGGGGGAACACATTTCAGTCATAACAGCTTGGATTCAAAGGTCTCCTATATGGGACAACTTCAAAATATGGCCTTGTCAAAACAGCCCTACCACTATTCATTACACAGATGATTTCTGAGATAAAACCATACATGTGAGCTTTACAGCTTTAAATACTCAAGAGCTTAAATGTTTTATAGCTTAAAAATGTCTTTAGAATCATTGGCTCATTTGGTTCTTGCAACTATGAGACAGAGGCAAGCCAGGTAGCCCATCCTTACTTCGAGATGGAGGAAGACTCATGGAAGATACCTGGTCCTAGAAGTGCCTTTGGCTGGTGAGGGGTGGAGCTGGGATGGAGTCCCCATTCTTGGCTCTAGGGTGTCCCCAGGGTAGGATTATGCTTCACAGTGAGGCCCGACATCCACACATTTGCACAGAAACCACAACAAGCTTTTTTAAGAACATAGAAAATAAGATCGCATCAGACATCAGACACATTAAAATGTTTGCAGGGGGAGGACAGGGTGAGTGAATAATGGTGATAAAAGGGAAATATCAGACAGATAAAAACAGGAGAGGAATCTGACACCAAGCTGAGCCATAGGATGACATGAACCTGAGGCTATGACTAACTCAGCCCTCCACACCTGTGAAACAAAGGAAAGGGGATCCATGCCCAGAATGTCTCCAATATGAGGGAGTTGGGGAAAGCACTGGAAACACTCACCCTGCCTTATCCGAACCATCATCTTGTAATAAGCATAAAGAAAAACCTGGAGTTTTGCTAAAAGTGGTTGTCATCCCAAACCTTACTTCATAATGTCCTTGCCTCCTTGGATTTTTAGCCTATTTTTGTTTTTGTAATGTTTTATTTATTTTTGAGACAGAGAGAGACAGAGCATGAGCAGGGGAGGGGCAGAGAGAGAGGGAAACACAGACTCCAAAGCAGGCTCCAGGCTCTGAGCTATCCGCACAGAGCCCGATGCAGGGCTCAAACTCACAAGCCTTGAGATCATGACCCGAGCTGAAGTCGGACGCTCAACTGACTGAGCCACCCAGGCACCCCCCCCCCCCGCCTTTTTTTTTTTTTTTTGTAATGTTTTATTTAAGTTTTAGCCTGATATTGAATTAACTGTGACAGGCTTGCTCATTTGAGAGGTTGATTTTTGAGGTAAAAACACAACATTGGAGTGAGGCATGTCTAGGCTCAAGGCCCAGGTCCTCTTGAGGAAGCAGCCATGATGAACAGGTTCTCTCATCTGTAAGATGGGAACAAATTACCCACCCTTCAGGGTTTTATGAGGACCAGAGCAATGTGTATAAGCAGTCTAGCATGAGTGTCTGACAATATAAACAATAAAGGCAGGGAGGTTTGTACTTTTCATTTCTAGTGAAGTGTCAGGGAAGAATGGATTGAGCAATTTAGAGGTGATTGTATCTTCCCAAGGCCTGTAGACAATTAAGAAGTGACCAGATTTAGTGACTAGTTTTATATTGGGGAAGTTACATATGAAAGCATGAAGCCTTGAAGCCCTGTGCTTATTAAATATCTGCCATAATTAAAGGTATTTGCAAGAGCTCAGTAGTAACAGCACATGTTCTTTCCTAGCTTTTTCAGAAATTATATTGTTAGAGGAATTATCCCATGATTCCCTGAAGAAAACACTTAGTTCTTGTTAATCACAGAAAAAAATGGTGACCTTAGACCAAGAAATGTTCAAATATGGAAGTTCTGTATTGCTCAGAGACTTACTTTTTTTAAAAAAAAAAAAGATATTTATTTTTAAGTAATCTCTGCACCCAACACAGGGCTCAAACTCACAACCCTGAGGACTTACTAACTTTTAAAGGTGGCTAAGTAGGAAAGACCCCCGTTCAAAGGATCACAGAATACTCTTTGTTGGCAACAGGAAAACTCCTATTTTTACAACAAATTACTTTGTCAGCATTAGAAATCTTTCCCTCCTGTTTTCCTCAAAATTTAATGGTAAATGGGGACCACCTTGGGATGATTACAGTAAATGAGCATTGTAACTTCTACATGGAATTTTTGGCCAATGAAAATATTAAATCAAACTCTCTTTTGCCTTTAAGGTATGTGTGCATGTGTGTGTGTGTGTGTGTGTGTGTGAGAGAGAGAGAGAGAGAGAGAGAGAGACAAAGACAGAGAGAGAGAGACAGAGACAGAGACAGAAACAGAGAGAGTTAGACAGACATTTGCTCCTAGAATGAATATAGGTCAACTCTCTATTAGAGAGAAGATCTGGGTCCTCAAAGTGGAGTTTCAGAGATGTTTACCCCTTTGTTAACTGCAAAGTAAGTAGATACAGAACTTTCTGAAATACCAGGCTTTTCATGGATATTATGGAGATTGATTGAAATAGAATATTAAGATTCCAGATGCAGTCTCTCTTGCTCTGAGTTTAGCCTTTTAAAGTTACATTTCTTAAATGAGTTAAATGAGTTAATACAGATAATTTCCCATGAGCCCCTTCTTCAATTAGTCCCTCACAATCTGCATATACCTTCTACTAAAAAGGTACTCTTAAAGTTTCTAATGATCTCCTAATCAGTTTTCATGTCTTTTCTTGATCTATCAGTTCCTTATATGCTTTGGATATCTACTCTTTCCTATCTACACGTCCTCTTTCAAAAAGTTTGTGTACTCACATATTTCTCAATTGCAAATCCCTAGTCTTTACCTTGTTGTTTTTGCTTTGGTCTCAAATATTCCATTGCATGGATTCAACATCTAGTTATTTCAATCTAATGAGTTATATAAAAATTTTGAATTGTGTTCACTTTATATTTTTCGTGTTATGAGAGACATAATTTTACCTTTTTAAAAAGCATTATAACAATTGTTTTCTAACTCTATGGGCCCTCAGAGATCTCCAAAAACATTTATAAACTACAATTTGTTATTATAACGGAAATTCTCTCAGCCTCCGTTGGCTTTCTGATAGGTTTATTCAGTGCCTATAATCTCTGGGGCCCAAAACATTTGGAAGAAACACAGGGATCTGTGTCTCAGTGCAATTTGATTCTGCCCTACACAAGGGGCTCTCAAACTTGAACCTGTATCAGAACCAGCAAGATTGCTGGACCCAATCAGAGAGTTTTGAGTCAGTAGGTCTGAGGTGGGGCCCAAGAATTTGTAGTTCTAAAAAGTTCCCTGGTGATGTTGATGGTCCAGGGACAACACTTTGAGAAGCACTGTCTGAAAGAAAATAACCCCAAATGTACTGACAATATTGCTTAGAAGGATCATTTTGATGGGGTTTTGGGGTGACAGTGTGGGTTTGGAACCAATGGTCAAGAAAGAATTCTTGAAGGCATCTTTGGTGTAAAAAAGGTGATTTTATTAAAGCATGGGGACAGCATCCAGGGGCAGAAAGAGCTGCACTGGGGTTGTGACAGGTAACTGATTATATGCCTTCAGGTTGGGAGGGTGAGAGGGATAGAGTAAGTCTCTAAGGAATTTTGGAAGCAAGATATCCAGGACCTTGAGGGGCTAGCTGTCATCAGGAAAATGTCACTTATTACTATTTAGTAAAGCCTCAGTCATAAGACCCTTCAGATGTATATCAGGGGGCCATAAACCTGGAGTATGGTTGCCAGCATATATCTTGGGGGAGTTGAGATAAAGGAAGTTTCCAAAGGAATTTTTATGTGTTAAAGTAGATTTATAGGATCCTGGGGGGGTCAGGACGATATTAAGCCAAGATTTCCTTTTGTCCCTAACAAAGTGTCATCATCGAGGCAGCTGAGCTCCTAGAGGAAGTTCACTCTGCCTATTTCAAGGACTTGTCGATGGACTGTAGGCAGTAAGGGAATTTAATTTTTCACCTGCCTTCGTTTCCCACGTCACCATGGCAAGCACTTAAACCCCTTCCCTTTGTTCTTGGGTAGCCAGGAGTGTCCGAGGAACATCACACATATTCCACCTGGGGTGGTGGTGCTAGCTTATATTTTGCCCTCAGCTTGCTTTATGCGCCATCAATCTGATATTGGTCCAAAGATTCTACTTTATCAACAATAGCTCTTTTTTTCCTCATAAATGTGACAACCATTTTCTCATTTGATTAAAGATTACTGGGATTTCTCTTAAATATATTAGGCCACCGCTCCTACGCCTTTCACCCAAATTCTTTATATCCGAAATTAAGTCAAACAAATGTATGCATTATGCTTTTAGTTTGAGTTGGTAAAATAAGACAATCCCCCCACCCGTGGCAAAATAAATTCCCTCTTCTGTTTCCCAACTCATAACATGAGGCTTCCTTAGGTGCAAAACATAAAAATCACAATGTAACTTTGAATAAGTATTTGTATGATGCAGAAGATGAAGGTATAGTGAAGATGTGTTATTTAAACCCTGTAAATTACATGCTCATTGATTAATTTTAATGTCAGTATTGCTAAGTTTGTGGTCTATTTTTATCAATAATATGGCAATTGCATATGCATTCAACTTGTGGTATAACTTAAATGAAGTGTAAAAATATATCTCCAAAATCTGTGCATGCACAACTTACTGCTTATGTTTATGTAATTTTGCTATTAGGAGTCCTCACTAACAAAACTTTAGTGTGTCCCTATCTTTGTCAACATGGTTTTATTATTCCGTGAATCTCTAGCTGCAGAAGATACATGTTGCAAATAACCCCATTTTTTACCCCAGGAGCTTCCCCAAACGTCATTTAAATGAACATCAGCACATTCAACTCTTTAACAGGTAGCATCAAACATCTGTTGACTCCTCACAATTTTTTTAAAAAAATATTTATTTATTTTTGGGAGAGAGCAAGCAGAGGAAGGGTGGATGGAGGGCAACAAAGGATCCCAAGTGCACGCTGCACTGAAAAGCTGACAGCAGTGAGCCCGATGTGCGGCTTGAACTCACAAACCGCGAGATGATGACCTGAGCCAAAATCAGATGCTCAACCGACTGAGCCACTCAGGCGCCCCTACTCCTTATAATTTTTTAAAGCCCTCGACTTAAAATCTTTGCTTTGCTGTATCCACAAATCCCAAACTGTTATATCATGATATTTATTCCATCCTAATCAAACATCTGCACCGAAAGATCTACTATAAACCAGTCTCCAGAATCTCATATACATTCCTACCCGGGACTTCATCAAGCGGTGTTCTCTCTTGAAATAAAATAAATTCAGCTTTGTATTATCAATAGGTTATTTTAGTGTTTGGTTTTGTTTTGTTTTGCTTTGTTTTGTGGTTTTAGGGAGCCAAAATTTGAGAATCTTGGACTTCCTATCCACATCCTACCTAGACTTCCTCACTGTAGCTGTCCCAGGCTCTTGACTAGGGCATTGCTACTCTGAGTCTCCTTGACCTCCTGCTAGACGAACTTGTTAGAAATACAAATTCATTATGGTTTATATATACAATGGAATACTACTTGGCAATGAGAAAGAATGAAATATGGCCTTTTGTAGCAACATGGATGGAACTGGAGAGTGTGATGATAAGTGAAATAAGTCACACAGAGAAAGACAGATACCGTATGTTTTCACTTTTATGTGGATCCTGAGAAACTTAACAGAAGACCATGGGGGAGGGGAAGGGGGGAAAAAGTTACAGAGAGGGAAGGAGGCAAACCATAAGAGACTCTTAAAAACTGAGAATAAACTGAGGGTTGATGGGGGGTGGGAGGGAGGGGAAAGTGGGTGATAGGCATTGAGGGGGGCACCTGTTGGGATGAGCACTGGGTGTTGTATGGAAACCAATTTGACAATAAGTTTCATATTTAAAAAATGATTAAAAAAAAAAGAAATACAAATTCCAAATCCTACCTCACCCACCCCACCCCAGAACCTACTCAATCAAAACTTTTGGTGATGAGCTTCCAAAGTACTGCGTTTAACTTATAGGAAAAAAAGAAATTCATTTTAGGAATGCTTTATTATCTGCTTAGATTTGAAAAAAGAATAGATTTTTTATTTTTGGTCCAACTCCTTGTTTCTATCTGTCTTTGTCACTTTGGTTGCACATTTATAAGAGAAAGTTTATAGAAAAGAGGTCCCAATATATCCCTTCATCAAACTGGCCCTGGGAACTGAGAAGTTCGAAAGGTTTCTTACTGGAACTTATCCTTTGAACAAACTGCCCTGGTCACTTCCCAAACCTAGGAGAACTTTATTCAGTCCTGATTTGCTTTGTCCATAAGAGTCCAGTTCTGGGAAAGATCTCTCTAAGCTTTTCTGTCTTCTGTAATTAATGAAAGATAGCTTGGTCATCAGGCTGGGGGGCTTGAGCCATGAGGTGCACAAACACCCCTTTGACTGACTATTCCCCGACTCCCATGGGTTTATCTCCCTCCACACATGCATCTGTATCCCCTCTGTCTGGGTGTCCTGTCCTCACAGTTTTAAACTCACTCCAAATCATGAGCTTTACTTTCTAAATGACATAATTCAACAAGGATAATTTGGAATTACAGTTGCCACTTTGGGGGAACTTTTGGCATAATCAGAATTGTTCATTTGAGAGGCACATTAGAACCGAAAAGGGAGCAATATTGCAAACATCCACCATCTGCAAACTTTGATTTGTGTGAAGAAATATCTAAAAGAAATCCAGATCCAAAATTGTTTCCTTAAGAAAATTTTCAAGCAAAGCAAAATAAAATGTGAAAAATGTAAAGTTATCTCCATTCTGGATTTCCTCAAATCACAAGATGGACTTAATCACCTTTATCTTCTTTTTCCTTTTCCACTATACTACACACCTTCATTCTCCCCTACTGGATCTCTCCCTCTGGCACTCTCCCCTTCCTGCCTGGTTGGTTGAAAACCCCAAAGTTCAATTAACTCAAAATTAAATCATCCTTAGAACAGAAAAACCTCTTACACTTGGTTTTAAGCCTAGGTCTCGCTCTGGGCTGAGAGCCATTGTCAAATGGTTTCCAAACCCAAAAAAAGATAGAAGGAAATTTGCAAAGGAATGCAGGATAGCTTTAGGAACCAAAAATCCAGGGCTTCCAGATTTATACCAATTAATTAATGCATTAGTGGAAGCTCAGATGCAAGAAATTAGGAGAATAAGGCAGATTTGGGAAGATCTCAAGATAACTGAAATGAATCCTACTTACATAGGAATGTAGAGAGGGTTGGAAAAGGTAGAAGTGCTGCACACAGTCTTCTGAAGGCTAGCCCCAAAGACTTTCCAGTGAGAATAGATTGGGCTATGGTATAGTCTCGGAGGCAAAGCAAGGAGGAGCTCATCTGATACTTCAAGAATAGGCTCTTTGCTACTTTTTGGCAAAATTTAGAAGTAGATTTTGAGGTAGATGTGACTCTACTTTTCTTTTCACTTTTTGTTAATAGTCTTAAGCTAGAAAGAGGGAATTTAATATGAAGGCAAAAATCAGAATGGTTAATAGCCCCATTACCAGACCTCCGATACTTTGCTGAATAATTTGAAAAACACTTAGAACAACACCAGAATAAGAGTACAAATAGGTGACTTTGCAGAAAACAAAAGAAAACAACAACAACAAAAAAAATTAGCTAGATGATTCCCATCCCAGTCATCCCGTGTAGAAAAAGGCTGTGTTTTGTGAAGACATAAACCATACATGAAATATTACTGTAAACAAAAATGCATTGGAGAAAGAATTATCTTGTGTTAGCCCAGAATCTATAGGAACAAAGTATAGTGAATAATCAGTAAAGGTGCTCTGAGAGGGGACTGTGTTAGCCTCAAACTTACAAGGAAAATGTCTCTAAATAGTAAAGGGAAGCCTTGCAAATTTTTTATTGCTACAGGTGTTGCAATATCCACCTGAAATTCTACCAGTTATACAACCTTGCCTTTGGAGCAAACTATTAGAATATATTAAAACAGAACACAGAACAATTAGAATACTCAGGTGGTAGGTGTCTCTAATAATCCTCAGACACTCCCTGTGTCCCAGTCCATAACTGTCGCCCTGGGGTCTCTAACCAAGGAACATGTTTTCCTCCTTAATGAACATGCACACCTGCTAACTTCATAAAGAGCCGTTTGCTGTGCAAATTGAATTGCCAGACTAAATATGTTAATAGTTCTTTTCTTGAAACACCTGAGGGACCCCTATTCATCCTCACGGCATAGTTAATTTGGACAGTGACTTACCAATGTCTGCATATCCAAATCAAGTCCACATTGCAGATCTCAAGGAGACACCAAACTTTTAGTGGGCAAACTATTCTACTCACATCGTACTTATTACGATTACAGGGGCTGGGCCCATCAGGGTTAAGAGTGCCCTGTCTAAATGTCAACTCAAACTTGCACGGTAGCTTCTTACCCAGAGTTAAAGATGGACTACAAACCATAGCCAGAAGTCTAATCAAGGACTCATAATACCTTGTAGCATTCCCTATAACACTCATGACATTCCTGTTAATAACCCAGGGATGGAATATATATTTGTTCAGGCTCTGAGGATAGTTATTCCCTGCTTCCCTGTAGTATCAAACCCAAATACTATTTTCTTTTAGGTGACTCCCGAGGTTTCAGTTGTACACTACTACATCTGTGTTCTACTTCCTCTGGTGTCTTTATAGGTCAAAATAATCGATCACTGTTAGCCTTCTAGAAAAATCCACAATATACCGGACTGCTATGACCAAAAGTACTATGGAAACTCCCTCATACTTTTCACAAGTCTTCAACCACCAACTCTAGGACCTAAATTTCCTTGTGATTCTATTCTTATAGAATACGTGGATGACCATTTTTTGTGTTCTTGAGATGGGGTGAGCTCTAACATTGGTTCTATCCCTCTGCTTACTGCTTTATTTAGCTCACAGGTGACATAAGACTTCCAAAGGGAGGTTACAGTTTTGTCAAAGTTCATCACCTACAACATGATTTCTCCTGAAGAGGTAAATTCCTTTCTCTTAACAGGCTAGGCCTTGCCAAACTTTCCCAGGGTAGGAACTAAGAAATGATAAAGAAGATTCTAGGATTTCACTGGCTACTGGAGTTCCTGGCTGCTCTGAATTTCCAAATTACTATATGACTCAATCAAATCCTTGGTACTCAGCTGCTTCTGGAATCTAAGTACAAACACTTCTTTCTTGAGTTACAATGAACTCTTCTAAAACCTCCCACTCTGGGTCTACCCAATCGTCACAAGGTTGTCTAATTATATATGATATGAGAGATTTGGACAAGGCTTGGGTGTTCGGACTCAACTTTTTGTGAATCATTAGAGACCAATAGAATACTACAGTTCCTCTCTTGACCCGGTGGCAAAAGTCTACTCACCTTGCTAAGGGCACCAGCCACAACAGCTAAACAGCTAAGTGCAGGCTCTGTCCACTTGTTTTTAGCATTTCCTTTAAAGTTGAGTTTAAATGGGACAAATTCTTTGTTGCTCATTGAAAATAAGCAACACCTCTCTGCAAGTAGGCTTACTTTCTATGAAATCCTATTCTTTTCTCCCTCACATATTTCTATACATCATTATAATGCTCTGAATCCTACTACTCCTTTTCCACTATCTTAAAAAGGAGGCATTTATGACTATCTAACATCTGTTTGCAAACTGTGAACCCTTGGGTAAATATGCTAAGAACTACTTTAGAAAATCAAAACTTAGTTTTGTTTGTTTATGGGACATATCTTAAGACTGAAACAGGAAAATAACAGGTGGTTGGTTCAGAATAGAGTTGCCGTGTAGTATGGACCTCTAAAGGGAATGGGTGCTATTTTACAGAAAGAATGTTATGATTACAGCTCTCTAGACCTTTTTGATATCTTAAATATTACTTTAAAAAATCCAGGATGTAAACAAAAAAATTATAAATTTAAACATTTTTGCTAGTAACTCCATATCTGTAGGCTCCTCAGAGGGATGATAGCGTCTACTCTCTGGGTTTAGTTTGGGTACTTATGGTTCCTGGCTGATAAATGGAATACAAACCTTTTCTTGCTGTTTGTCTGGGTTGCACTGTTCAGATCTGTGATCTCCAGAATTTTGCATACTGTGTGTAGCTGCGGTCCCATCTAATGATCCAGTAAATGATCATTTGACAAAAAGAACAGGAAAACCTGACACTCCGTGGCAGTTGAAACAACCACCCTGGAAACATGACACCTGTGACATGTCACCACCCTGGAAACATGTCAACTGTGACACCATAAATTGTGGTGAAGTCGTGGCTTCATCATGTTCCCAGAGATAAATGATCTATCCTCCAGCTCAGGTTGAAGAAGCTGAGAAGGATGAGCACTCAACTTTGTCTACAATGTCATGAGTCTAGAATTCCATTGTCTTCACTAACATAGTTTTTAGTGTTCACTAACATAGTTTAGAGGAACACTAAAGTCATCATTATAACTTTAGTATAACTTCCTTGTTCAAGAAACTTCCTGAAAAACCCAGTTATGTGAACATCAAACTATTCAGTTTTGGGGGCGCCTGGGTGGCTCAGGTGGTTAAGCGTCTGACTTTGGCTCAGGCCATGATCTCACGGCTTGTGAGTTCAAGCCCTGCATTGGGCACTGTGCTGACAGCTCAGAGCCTGGAGCCTGCTTTGGATTCCGTGTCTCCTCTCTCTTTGCCCCTTCCCCACAAACGCACGTGCTCGCTCTCTCTCAAAAATACATATAAACATTAAAAAAAACTGTTCAGTTCTTCAGCAGACAGCATCAAACAACTGTGTTCTACCAAATTCTTCAAAACCTCTGCCTTAAAACGTTCACTTTGCTATGCCTACAAATCCTCAGCTATCGGGTTACCCCTCTTCTGCAATCCTAACCTAGCCCTTTCGCCTCAGAGACACTACAAAAATTCTGTCAAGTAGTGTTCTCCCCTATTACTTTTACCAAAACAAACTCTCCACTTTGTTTTACCCACAGGTTATCTGGGGAGCCAGCAGGCGGATATAACAGATTCTTGAGCGTGGCCTTCATGCAGTAGGCCCAGGAAGGGCCTGATCAGATTCCAGTTGATTCCCTGAGAAATGTGATATAAGGACCACAATTTAATGCTCTAACATCTAGCTGTGTTTATCCTCTCAAAAACATTAAGATTGAGTTAATTAGTCTTTGAGGCGAGGCCAATTGCAGTGGCCTAGACTCTAGTCCCTCTGTTCATAGATTTGGTCCTAAACTGTTTTGATTCAGGAACTCCCCTTAGACAATTTATCCGTGGGAGATAAAACCAAGGAGCAGTGATGCTCGCTACCTAAGTCTCAACGGATTCTGTTCAGATTCACAGGGCACATTTCTAATAACTACCATTTAGGACTTCTCTTCTTAAAATCAATAACGTGGAAAATGAATTTAACAATCAGTACATGTTTGCTTAAAATATACAAATGAATAAACTTAAAGGATAATTCAAACAGGTTGTGATAGGGGCGCCTGGGTGGCGCAGTCGGTTAAGTGTCCGACTTCAGCCAGGTCACGATCTCGCGGTCCGTGAGTTCGAGCCCCGCGTCAGGCTCCGGGCTGATGGCTCGGAGCCTGGAGCCTGTTTCCGATTCTGTGTCTCCCTCTCTCTCTGCCCCTCCCCCATTCATGCTCTGTCTCTCTCTGTCCCAAAAATAAATAAAAACGTTGAAAAAAAATTAAAAAAAAAAAAACCAGGTTGTGATAATGCAGAGCATTGTTCTGCTATATATTAAAAAAATCTTATGAATAGATCTGGGGCGGGGAGGTGGAGGTGAGGATATGAGTGTTTAAACCTGCATGCAAAAGATCCAGGCCTCAAAAGAAAGGGGCAATTAGAGGAGAGAAAATAAATGTTATTTATAACTCAGCTTATTATACGACAACCACATTGTGATTGGATAATGTTTTGGTCAGTTTTAGCAGAACCAGAAATTTTCATTACTAATTAGGTAAAGAAATAAACAAAAAAATGAGGTCTCAGGAGCAGGATTTGGATACCCCAGCCATTCCTAGATCCTGTTGTTTTCATGCCTGGTTTGGTATGTGGATGGCTCATCTAGGAAGACACGGATTTTAGAAACAGAAATCATTTTCCTCTAGAAATATATTTTCTGAGCCCGGGATAGAGCTACGCTGAGGTCAAACTGTCTTGATTCTTAACCATGCTTTAGCGTATCCCTGTAATGACAGGAATATATTGATTGTCATATAAGGTTACTTTCTGTTTTAAAATCTTGAATTAATATTAATCGTTCTACTATTCACTTATCACTTTTCTGGATTGCATGGGATCACCACCCATGTGTATTTGCAAGACTAAAACTTATGACATTAATTCAGCATCTAAAACATACACTGCAGGATGTTGAGAGGTAAGCAGCAAAAAGTTCTGCTGTTAAATGCTTAGAAATGCAGAGCGACACAGGCAGGTTTCTTTCCTTCGGGATTTCTAAAAGCTTTTAATATGTTCATGTGCACTGTGAATCTTTAAAGGGCATTAGAGCATGCAGTGTTTCCTAAATTTCTTAACCAGGGAGTCTTTTTGGGGGGCAATGCTGCTACATCCAGGGCATTTTCGGTGATCATTGTGATGTCTTCTTCGGATTCTAACATCACTAATAAGTACATTGAAGCATCCCAGTGAAGTCACTAGGATATGGTTCTCTATAGGTGAATTTCACATTTTTCCTTGAACTGTATCTGGATACACATCCTGTGGGGTCTAGACTACACTACGTGTTCTTATAGGGACCTATTAATCCTCCTCCCAGGTCCCGTTACTATTATTGTAACCACTTGATTATGATGGGGCTTACCACCAGATTAGGAACTCCCCAAGGCAGGAATTTTTTCTCTCATTCGGTCTTTGGAAGCTTAAGCAGTGCCTCACACATCTCAGGCATATGGATATTTTGTTTTCAGTGCAGTTATAGCCACTAAATTTCAAGTCAAGGCACAATTTTGATCCACGGTTAATTCTAACTTTCCTCTTTACCTTTTTCATTTCATTAACTCATCATAGACATTTTGGGGAGATAGTATCCAGAATGCATTTTGTTTGGTACTAAGCAGCGCCTTATTTTAAGCATCATTGACAATATAAGCCTACTTGGTGGGGGTGGAGGAACAGTGATAGTAAGGGGAGAACAGGGTACAGGAGGATCGTGTGGGATGGGGGTAAATTTTTGAATTTTTTTTAACATTTATTTATATTTGAGAGACAGAGAGAGACAGAGTATGATCATAGGAGGGGCAGAGAGAGAGGGAGACACAGAATCCGAAGCAGGCTCCGGGCTCCGAGCTGTCAGCACAGAGCTTGATGCCGGGCTCCAACTCACAAACTGCGAGATCATGACCTGAGCTGAAGTTGGACGCTTAACCAACTGAGCCACCCAGGCGCCCCTGGGGGTGTGGGGGTGGTGGTTGCGGGAGGCTTTTGAAAGTGTAACTGTAGACATCCCCACTGGAACGTGTGGCTGTCCACAATTTGCCAAGCAATCAACATGGCTCGTGAAATTCACAGGGTAGAATGAATCAGACTGTTCTCAATTTTGATAGGCTCACTTGGGTCAGATTTACACTAGAATGACTCCATTCTTTCCAACAGTTTTATAATGTCATTTTATGTAAATTTAAAAAATAATTGAAGTAAAAATTTAAAAATCAGTATTCTAATATTTTTGAAAAGTGGCCTAAAAAAAGTAATATCAGGAACTAATTGTAATTACATCCCATAGCAGGCTGGGAACTCATCTCATTTAATTATGAATTCAACATTTGTGCTCCCTGGAAGAGAACAGAGCTAGGCTGAGGGAAACTGTCAAATAATTTTCCCTAATTACCCACATATAAAATTCAAAAGAGTCCCCAAAAAATAAGCTGTAAGAGAATATCTGAAGCCGAATATACACTGCAAATATTCTAAAATATGAAACTATGTCACCACTTGGAATATCTTCAAAATTAGACATTAGGGCCAGGTCGGTTAAGTTTATAGAAAGTGCAAATAAACTATGTTTCTAAACAAATGCTTTGGCAGGGGCACAATAGGGCATGTGCCCTACTCATTTGGACAAAGTGAAGAACCTTCTATGTGTTGTGTGTTCTTCCATCTAAAAATTAACAGTTCAGCTTGAACAAACCTTTTGAGCAGTTTAAAACAATATCCCTTTTATTCCATTTTTCATCTAGGTTTTTTCTGTTTTCTTTCTTTTTCCTCCTAAATTTAGTTTCAGTCCTGAGGTCTCCTCCCAGAGAAAGTTGGGCAGAGATATGCTAAGTTTTCCTACACGTGTTTCTTTCTGAAATTGAATTGGTAGCCTAGGGAGGAGGGAATGATCTTCTTGACCTTTGTTTTATAAGAATGCCTTGTATTCACCTGGGTGACTCAATTGGTTATGCCTCCGACTTCGGCTCAGGTCATGATCTCTCTTGAGTTTGAGCTCCACATCGGGCTCTGTGCTGACAGCTCAGGGCCTGGAGCCTGCTTCAGATTCTGTGCCTCCCTCTCTCTCTTCCTCTCCCCAGTTCATACACATGCTTTCTTTCAAAAATGAAGATAATAATAAAAAAAAAGAATGCCTTGTATAGAGTCCACTCGTTTCCCATTCCATTGAGACAGTGGACATAATGCCCAAGGAAATGGACACTGTAATATTTTGGCCTATGTCCCCTGCTTTATCTACCTCGAAGCTCATACAGTGAAATCTTATGGCCCCTCTCTATAGTCACACCCTCAGTAACTCTGCAATTGCTCTTATTAAAGAACTGGGATCTAGTCTCCATACCTAGCCTTGCAATTTGCTTTCACCACCAGAATTTAGTACAAGTGGTGGTGTGCCAGTTCTCAGCAAAGCCCTCCATTTGCACACCCACACTTGGGTCAGTGTATGAGAATATACCCAGTTAGCTCAGTAGTGGGTGAAAGAAGCCGGCTGGGTTGCTGCAACAATCCAGACTGGCCACCCGATGCCACTCAACAACCAGTCAACCCCAGACATATGGGCAAGAGAAGTCCTCCCCCATCAGCTGAATCTCACATCCCAGGGGCTAAAGCCATGCTTGTTATTGAGATTTTATGGCTGCCGCACCGATTAGATAACTAATACCCCAGGGAGTGGACATAGCACAAGTGACACTGGCTCTTGACCTCCATCAAGGGCTCACTCCTATCACTTAATTAACCTCACAAAAACACTAGCTAATATCATATGGAATGAAGTATTTGGATCTTATCTAGAGTGCTGGGTAGTGTGGTGTTAGTGGTGTTTTACTGTGTTCGCATTAAAGTTTCAACTAATGAATTTAGAAACGCCACCGAAATAGTTGGTTGACTGAAACAGTTGAATGGGGGGGAGGCAGGGAGAAAACCAAGGGCAAACTACATTCTTTAAAAATGTACATGGGCACATGGGTGGCTCAGTCGGTTAAGCGTCTGACTCCTGGTTTTGGCTCAGGTCATGATCTCATGGTTCATGAGTTTGAGCCTCACATCAGGCTTTGTGCTGTCAGTGTAAAGCCTGCTTGGGATTCCCTCCCTCCCTCTCAAAATAAATAAATAAGCTTAAAAAAATGTACATATAATCTCAAGGATAGACAGAAATAACAAGCTAAAGGCTTAGTGTAAAAACAATACTTTGTTTTGTGTTCCCACTTCCCTTTCCAATTACCTACTCAACAGGTTACTAGAACTTAACAATTGTTTCCTTAGGAATGCTTTATGTGACTATTACTTTGGGGTAAACAGGATGCTTACAATGCATGTTCCTTAGAATGTATCTGTTTTATTCTAACAAATTACATGTTTGGGGATTTTTTTCTATTTCATAGGTAGCCTTTACTTTTAGAATCAAGCAATACAATTCTCAACACTATTTCCCACAGGATGGCTTCAGGAATGGATTAAACTTACTACCAGAATGGTTAAAACCCAGTGCACATATAAAAAGCACATTATTTAAGGGCATGCGGCTAAGTGGATTTGGAAGAGGAATCAAGTAAATACAATAGCATTCAAGTTATTAAAACAAAAGCCTGATAGGCTTCATGTGTATGTTTTTAACACCCAACATCATTTTTCCCTATCTATAAGCTTTCTACCTGTAAAGGAAACTGAGAATTATATAAATAATAGAGAGGAGAGGGACACACAGAAAGACAGTAGAACAAGAGGAAGAATGCATTCATTGTGTAGGAGAGAAAATAGAAGAAAATAATAGCTTTATCATTATACAGGCTCTTTTCGTAGTTTATTTTCATAAATGTACACTCAGAGCTCAGAGTCTCTCAATGAACACAGCTGAAGAATATCAAAGTCATCTTGTGTTAAAATTACTTTTATTCAGGATGAAAAATACAACATGTAATCAGATTAGATGATAGTCTATGATTAGTTCTTTACCACATATTTCAAAAGAACTACATACTTATTTCCCCTTGTTGTTACTGTGATATATATATATTTTTATTTATTATTACTTAGAAGGTTACAATGTAGTGTTTTATGTAGCTTTTCCTTAATAGCAGATAGAAGACATGTTGCACACAATTACAAGCAGAAAAAAATTAATACGTAACTTTTCAAAGTAAGAACAAGGAAGACACCAAATCTACAACTTGGGTTCAGAGTTCAGGGAAAGTTTTTTTCTTTAAATAGGTGCTTTTCTTGGGTTTGATGTGGCCTGATAAAAGCTCTAGATTTTGCAGACTGCAGCGGCATAAAGCTATTTCCAACACAATGGATGAAGATGCATCTGAGGTAGAAAGGTGGTCATGGCTTTCCTCTTATATAAAACAATTTTCTTCTCAAAATATCTATGCTGCAAATAGACACCCTTGCCCCCCAACCCACCCAACCTATTCTAAAAGAATAGCAATTTCTAACTTTAAGCCTCCTTCTGGCCAAATCCCAGTTCAAGAGAACCCAAAGTTAAAATGTCCTGATGTTTTAAATACACATATGCTTGAATCAAAACACGTGATTTTCTCTTTCTTTCTTTCTTTCTTTCTTTCTTTCTTTCTTTCTTTCTTTCTTTCTTTCTTTCTTTTTTGGTTTCTCTACATTTGGTAATTACATAACACGTTTCAACTGAATCAGTTAAATGTTAAATCAGAAGCCAAACCAAATACCTAACAGCATTGACTCAAAGGCAGGGGTACCATCATCTAGGCATAATTTTATTCCTCTATGGAAGCAGTGACACGGGCTTTTGATAAACATCCTTTCCAAATATACTGATCAAATGAAAAGTAATAAAAGATGTAATCATTCATCCAAAAGGTAAAATGAAACAGGCATTGAATTTGTCTGCTGTCAGGAAGAAAAGAACTGGGAGTTTCAAGAATTACAAATGGCTTGAGTATACATAAACAAAATAAAATTCTCTTCAAAGGGAATTCGAGACAAAGATGTGTTCCGGTAGCACGATTAAGTAAAGGTCTGTTGTGTATTTAATGGTGAAAATCAAGACTTAGCAACTAAGGAAATGTTATCCCATGTTCTCTTTCTGTGTCCAAATGAGAATATACTTAAATGAGCAACCTTTGGTAAAAATGATCTTTGAGATTATTATAATGCTGTTCTAAGTCTCCTCTATCATATATACTGGGACATGAAATAAATAAAGAAATCAAGATCTACTTATTACATGGAGCGGGGAAATAAAATGCTGGAAACAAATCCCAGTAGGAATGCCAGTTAGGCCCACAGGACTTTTACTGTGGTTTTCCAAGTGGTCACTAAGTATGATGTCAAATAAAGTTAAGTGGTATGTAAGAGATGTAGCCTAATTCATATACATAAATATTTAATTGAAATATATGACTTATTAATTTGGCCAAATCATGGAAATGAATACAGGAAATCTATGTGGTCATGTGGCTGGTGAATTATAAATAACCAAAACATAATGGTAAAAGAGCAGAAGAAATAAACGAAGTTATTGTACAAGGTTAATATAAAGGAATGTAAAAATGTAACACTGTTTTCTAATTCTTATGCAATTTTTGTTATGGTTAATAACAAGAAGGTATCATATTAGAAAGCCCCCACCCACTTTCCCAATGCTGTATACAGTATACAAATCAGTGACAAATGTAATACCATTTCCAAATACCACTCTGTTCATTAATTTACAGTTGCATAGAAAGGGAAGAACAAAAAAAACCAATAATATATGATTATTATAAAAACAAAATATCCTTTCTCTTTGGATAGTCAGTGTTTTACTCCTTCAGTAGAACACACAGTCAGCGCTCAACAGCATGTTTCAAGGAGCCATGGAGCTTCTGATTAAATGGAACTCGGAATTGGCATTTGCTGAAAAGGGCAACACTGTTAAGTCAGGAAATGTTGACTGGCTAGATGAATACTTCACATTGCCTGTGGGAAGGGAAACAGTGCTGTCAGAACAACATTTACACAGAACATTACAGGTAGCAGAGACCTGTCAACTCTTCTGAGAAATAAAAGTACTTCTTTCACAACTATTCACAGCCCCTTTGGCTGTGTTCAAAGGGGACCCTTTACTTCCATGTGACTTTTGCTCCCTGGGATGAGGTCTTTCTCTTTCATCCCGAAGGCATCTAGTCTGCTTTTTATCATTGCAGCCAGTGTAGAGGAAGTTTGGAAGACTTTTCTCTTGCCCAGGCTGGAAACCAAGTGAAAATAGAGAGCACTCGGCTTTTTCTTGCTGGAGGTACCAGAGATGAGTGAATTAGGCTGGTGCAAGCACTCCATCACTCCCTGGGGGACTGTGGGAGGTCTGTGGCTGAGGGGGGATCCTCGACAATTCCAACCGATCTCCGACCCACGCTGGGGTCCAGACAAGAGGCACGAAAGACATGAATCACAGTTTAAGGGTGTGCAGTGGTGCCAGTTAATGGACCAGGGCCAGTACACGTAGGCAAGAGAGGATATACATCCAGCTCACACTCAAGGGAGTGGCATCAATGTTTTGAAGGGAAGGTCATACAGTTGGATCCATCATCATTAAAACCCATGCCTGTCAATTCTTCTCTGAACGCATCAATATCTGGATCTCCCCTGAAGACACAGGTTCCTCCACAACCGTCTCACATACGACTGTTTTCTATCTCCCACACTCTTCATGTATTGGATACGTCCTTTCTAGGTCCACGTTGTGTTTTTTCAGGCCCTTTTCTCTCTCTCTCTCCACCCAACTTTGAATCCCATGCCATTAGACTATACCACCCACTCTGTAGTCATCTTCTGGCCCCTTGGGTCATGTTCCCTTACTTCTTGAAGAATGGCTCACTGTCATCGTGTTAAAACTATGTTTAAACCCTAGTGATTTCACTGCCCACATAGATGATTCTTCCAAAAATCTGGCCTCTCAGTTCCTTGAACTCCTCTCCTCCAGAGAATGTGTCCTCCACCCTTGTCAGGCACTCAAAGTTCCAAATGGACCATCACCAATACCTCACCCCTTCCAACACTTCCAATCTCAATCATCCTGCCTCTGACAACCACCTTACTTTCTCACTTACTTCCATTAGGACCCCAACTCCATCCACCCTTTGCTACCACAATCCATTGCTCCCCCCCCCCTTTTTTTTCTGTCTCCTGCACCTAACATATCATCACTTCTTTCCCTACAAGCTTCGATACTTTGTTCAATCATCATCATACCTTTGCCTCTTGCCTTGAATTGTTGTACTCTCTTGGCCAAACCAAAACTTCAACTCTGGTTAAATGCAACACTCAGCCCGACTCTGGTGCCTGTGCTTATGAACCTGAATGTGGCGGCCAGGAGACAACACACAGCCTTTGCAGGCCGGCCGTTCACAAGGAGGCACCGTAAGTCATGTTCAACGTTGCCTTGCAGTCACACTATTTCCCTGTTATTTCCCGATCTCCAAGCAGCTATGGCACATCCTCCAGTCTCTCCTCACACCTCTGACACCTCCTCCTGTCCTCACTCTCTGCTGAAGCCCTGGCTTCTGATTCACCAAGACAACACAAGCAATCGGAAGATGATTCTTCATGGAGATGAAGTCCTTCCATCTCCTGACCTCTCACATCACACCTGCTAATTGGCTTGAGATCTCCTTTTCTTCCCTCCAGGTCCTAAAGACCAACTGTCTGTGCTTCTCCTTAAGACCCCAGCCCCTCTTGCCATCAAGATAATAACACAGTCAGAATATTAAAGATTAATAAACAAGTTCATGAAAGAACATGTTCTCCAAAGATTTACTATGGTCTTGTGGCTCATTAGTACTAAAAGCACCTGATAAGGAAAACACTGAAAGGTATAAAGCCAAAGCTGCCAACATTTCTCAGCAAATTTTCCCCTCCCCAACCTCAGCAAATTTTTAAATGAAGAATCAAAATGTTTTCCCTCTCAAAGTAACAAAACCACATTGTGTACCGTTGCAGTCACTGCTTTAAGTTAATGTTCTGTGATAGCGACCGTAAGTACATATCTGGGAGAACAGTGGTCAGCCAAATCCACCCAGGGTAACTTTGCATAGTGTATTTGCGGCCCTTAAAAAGCTGTTAGAACACAAAGGATCAGGCACTTGGTATTTTGGGCATCTGGAAGAACTGGCGTGGGAAGGGTTCCCTCTCCCCAGACTGACAAACTGTTGTACAGAATTAACATTTAAACGTCAAGCAAGTTTACTAAGTTACATGGGGAATAAAATCTGCACTCAAATCAAAAGCAGCTAATCTGCTTACTCCCCGTTGTAATCGACAACACCTGAGCCAATCAACCCATTAACGCTTACCTGTGGTTTGCTGGGGAGATTGGCTGAAAGAGAAAACAAAAGAAGTCAATTGAAGGCGCTAGGGTTGCTTTGCTGGTTCCCCCTCTCAGGCAAGCAAAAGTGTGGAGTGTATGGCTCCCAGCTGTTAAATGGGTGCTAATAAGAAAATAAGAAACAAGTTTTGGTTCCTTCCTTCCTTCCACTTTCTCTCTCTCTTTCTTTGTTTCTGGCTAGATGCTTTAACAAAGACTAGTTTCTTTTCCCTAGTTTCTCATATCCTATGTCCTAGAAGATATAAAAATTCTACCAAAATATGCAAAACATATGCTGGCTCTCTCAGATAAGTCCATACCGAAGCATTCAGCAAATAACTTGTTTTGAAAAAAAATTCAAAATTTCCTCTTGAAATCACGCCATGTATTTGATTTATGTATCCGAACAGAGCAAGTGTGCATATTTTGCTAACTAGTACAAATTTTGACCAGCAGGTGATTCGGGAAGTGAAGGGGCACGAGTGTTCAGTTTCTGCCCCCCTTGGCTCACGCTCGCCCCAGGGGTCTAGGAAGCTGGTGGCAATGTGCTTGCCTCAAAGGGCTGGCCAAATTCCCACAGTCTTTAGATACTTGGGCTAATCACTGTGCCTTGTTGGGGCCCAGCTGAGAGCACTGGAGAAGTCGTTACATGGGGTCTGATTCGCCCTTGCTGCTGAGCAGCTCGAATTCCTTCCTGGTTACAAAAGTGTGGATGCCCCAGGGGACATTGTGAGGGCGGACACGGGCAGGCGGGTCAGAGGATATTCTGCACCCCCGTTGATGGGGACATCTGGTCAAATAAGAACTGTCCCTCATCATCTAGCATGTTGCATTCCTTCCATCTCTCATCTTTTTGTGCTGAAGGGGAAAAAAAAAAACATCCACGACCACATAGTGGGGGCTTTGTGAGAAAATCAGAGTGAAGGAGAAGGGCAACTTTATGATGCCTGGAGGGAACGAATTAGGCTAAAATCCAGCCAGCCTAGTCCTGCCAGATGCATAGGTCATAGCAGGAAAACATGAGTGGGCATCCTTCCCACTGAGCTACGCTGAGGGAGCGCTCTGTTGCACAAATATCAAGGACACCACACGCACTTACACTTCTCTTATTATACACGCTTCTCTTACTATACTTCTCTTACTCGTAACGCACAGCTAAACCCAAACCAAAACTGAAGCCACGTTGCTCCAAATCAGCATCATGAGCCCTATAGATTCTTATCAAATAAAAGGCTACGGTACTCCCCTGAACAAACTGCACCCATATATTTTTAAAAGGAACCAGGAAATGCTTGCATTTTAGTAGGTTTTGAGTTTGTGATGAATGCCACTCAAGTTTAATAAACACAGGCAACTCACT
This sequence comes from Lynx canadensis, assembly GCF_007474595.2. Taxonomy (NCBI): domain Eukaryota; kingdom Metazoa; phylum Chordata; class Mammalia; order Carnivora; family Felidae; genus Lynx; species Lynx canadensis. The sequence goes on along the minus strand of NC_044307.1, from coordinate 131,244,525 downwards.
GTGAAAATATGCCTGTAGATAAAAAATAATTTTAAAAGCATTTGTTGGTCTATCGGCCCCAAATCCTCTCATATCCTCTATATATGGATGACATAAATGAAAACACGGAGAGGATTTTACATTAAAAAAAAAAAAACCCACTTATAGCAGTTAGTGAAAATTTTAATATGTACATTAGTTAACAGACAACACAAATTCCCTTCATTAACGCCTTGCCAGGAAAAGATGAAAATGCCTCCCTCTCTGCTCTGAAACTTAATGTAAATAATTAAACGAAGACTTTAAAAGGCCATAATTCAAGGATGCTATCAGGAACAACGGGTATATTAATTTGAGACAGAGAAATTCTAAAGTGTTATGCACAACAATCTATAGGTACACACACACAAATGCCATGTTTAAGTAGGCAATTCATGCAATTAGGATTTATGATTATAGTTTCATTTTAATTCCAGGACTGCCCGGAGTGTAAATTCACTTGTGACCATGCTAATTGTTAATCCACAAAGGATCAAAAGTCAAGATTAACATGCAGATCAATTCATTGTATGCTGGTGACAAGCAGTTTTAAAGCTCTCATTAGTAACAGGATTGGGTTGGCATTGGGAGAGTGCCAATCCGATTTGCTTAGAGAAATCCTCCAAGGGTGGTCAGGAAGCTTTGGGAATGCAAAAGTTTATTAAAATATTGCTAGCTGAGCAACTTAAAAGAGGCCAGAAAGCAAATGAACGCTGCAAACCTTCTGTATACTATCTTGGGAAACTTTACCAACTAAACCTTCCTGTTAGAAAATGTATTTATTCATGCATTCATTCAATTCAGAAACATGTACTGGGCACAAAGTCTAAGTCAGGTGCTATATCTTTTCTGCAACAATTTTTAAAAGGTTTAATAACTTTAGACACAATTTTTAAAACTATGTATCAATTTTATAAATAAGCCTTTTTTTTAAGGGAAAGCTGTCCCTATCTTGGAGAGTAAAAAAAAAATTTTTTTTTTAACATTTATTCCCTTTCGAGTGACAGAGACAGAGAGTGAGGGGGGGAGGGACAGAGAAAGAGAAGGAGACACACTCCGAAGCAGCATACTCATTTCTTTTTTTATTCATTTTGCCTTATAATTATGATTATTTACATTTAATTATATTCTCTTCTAAAATATGCCAGATTAGACTTTTATAACATTTACATATAAGAATATACTACGAAAAACATTTAAGAGTAATTGTTTTGTGACAAACTGTTAAAAAAAAAACACCATGAATTTTTAATATAAAAAATTTAGGGGCACTTGGGTGGCTCAATCGGTTAAGCTTCAGACCTTGATTTTGGTTCCCGTCATGATCTCATGGTTCATGAAATCGAGCCCCATGTCAGCTCAGCACTGACAATGTGGAGTCTGCTTGGGATTCTCTCTCCCTCTCTCTCTCTGCTCCTACCCAATTCACTCTGTCTCTCTCAAAATAAGTAAATATTTAAAAAGTTTAATGTGGAAATTATACATCTATAGACACTGTAAAGCATTTGATTAAACATATTTCCCATCCTAACTCACTGCCAACTGACTTTTAAATTGAACATGTCCATCATGACATTTAAATGCAAACTTATAAATAGGCTTTGATTTGCAGAATTTGTTCCTAACTAATTATTAATGTATTTGGATTTAAGCTGAACTAAAAAGTAATTTCATTTAGAAATTTAATCTTGAAATTCTGTCTTTTATAGTGACTAAGATGAGGTTTTATCTAGCCATTAAATAACATACAACTCAGAATAAAAATCCCTAGAAAATTCAACCTTAATATAAAAGATTTGATCTGCTCATCTACTGTGGCTGTTACAGCATCTAGAAAACAGGCAACAATCTGATAGTGTAGGGGCTTCAAGTGACCCTCTGAAGCCTTTGTGAGACTCCAGAAGGCCAAAAAAGTATGTGTGCACGTGTATGTGTGTGCATGTGCACATACACATTTGCACACATGGGCACATGTTTTTTGGGGGAGTGTAGGGACTGACCTATAATAAATACAATTCAAGAAACATTGAGAACTATAATCACAGATAATAACTGGAAAATGACACATTCCCAAATATAAATATATTTATGTGCTTATAGAATTCTGTACTATGTCCTTTAGGAAAATACTTCTGAAAATTCAGGGAAGACTATATTTCAAAGAGCTAGTTCCACTCCCTGCTAATGATGGCATTTTTATAAACTGCAGAATTGTAGAAGTTGAAGCATATTTTTTAATGAAGTCAATATATCTTACTTAACTACCTTCCTGGTGATGCCTTTTTTCATCATTTAGGATGGTATTTGCTGAGGACAGGATGAAAAGCGGAGAGATGAGAAGCAGTTTTATATATGTACTACCATATATAACATATATCTAGTCTCTACAGTGGTATACATACATACTAACATCTTACTTCGATGGCTGCCTAGATTTAAAAATCAACTTGAGTGGAAATCACCCTAAAAGTTATAAATTACATATTCAAATTTCTTTAAAAGATTATTTAGGATAAATTGCGGCATTAAGTAGTTAGCATGCATTCAAAGTGCACAGCTTCCCTTTGAAACCGCCTAAGTGAGAGCTCAGTAGAAACCTTGAGATGACGAGAATGAATCTAAAAAGTTTGGGGGGAAAAATCAATAAATAAGAACATTATGTAATTTCCTCTGGGAGTTGGACTGCTTTCATTTGATTATTTTCTGGCTCTTGGTTGTTCATATGGAAAAGTCACAGGGTCATAATCTGTGAAGCCTTCAATTATTTGGCCTTTATGCAGTGACTGTTTCATTCGATGAGAAGAGAAACCAAAAGAAAGAAAACAAAAGAGAAAAAAATATGTGAAAATAATCCCCTCCCAGAAATGAATCTGATGACCTCAAAGAAAAGAGAGTGGGGGTGCCTGACTGGCTCAGTCAGTGGAGCTTGACTCTTGATCTCGGGGTTGTAGGTTTGGGCCCCATGTTGGGTGCAGGGATTACTTAAAATCTTAAAAAGAGAGAGAGAGCGAATTACATCAGAAAAGACCATTTCCATGCCTTGTTGGGTGCTAAAAGCTCTTTTTTGAAGTAATAACACATGTCGTACTACAGTTTGCATTGAAGAGGGTAACTTCTTCTTACAAAGCAACTTGTTTTGTTTGCCTTCATGTTATCCTTCAGAAGGCACAACAGAAACCTCTCAGAGAGCAGCACCATCACCACAGCCAGTGACGCGATGGTATCTAGGCTGAGCTTCATTGGCTTGGTCGACATACGGAATGTTTGATTTATTTTCAAATCATATTCAATCCTGTTTCTAAGAGCGGCTTTTGTTATCTTACCAAAGAAGACAAAGGGCGCCAAGCAGGGAAGAAGAAATGGAAGGGAAGGTGGAGTGGTAGTGCTGGGGTCTTTCATACTCACGGCAGCAAGATGGAAATGTACTGTTGATCTGCTCCATAAACTCCGTGAGGTCCGTGCTGGTGTCGTGGGGGGGGGCCAGCAGGTCCTCCGCCGCTGGGGCAGCAGAGAAACAAAACAATAGGCGTTCCGAAATGAACATCCAGCTTTCCACCAAAACCCAACATTGGGAGAAAAACCCTAATCCTGGCCTCTAAATATCAACATGAAAATAAGACTCTATGAAAAGGACAATTTTGGGGAATAATATTAAAACCATTTTTGTATCAATTTGCTGGTAATATAATTTCATATAAATAAAATGCATTAGATGTCTCTGTAGGAAGATTCCATGTGCCAAGGGAAAACTTATGAGTGAAAAATAAGTTAATGTGGTCATATTATTTCAATTTGTTAGATGAAATTCCATTAGTTTGCATTCCAAGTGTTTTTTTATATAAAAAATATTCTACCAGTTTCTTTTTCCTTCCTTCTTTCTTCTTGGAGACTTTGGCATGGACTAGCTTATGCTGCTACAAATCTAGAGGTAGTTTTGAAGATACTTTTTACCTTGATTTTTATTCTATAACCAAGAGCAAAATAATTCACTTCTTTAAAACAATTCAGATAATATTAATACCTTAGGTTTCTTTCTGATTAATGCAGCAAAATATATCTTAGAAACAAATTAATTTGGTTAAAATATATGGTCTTCAGTAGAATTTCAGAACTTACATTTCATCAATAACAAAATGCCATTCCTGAATACTCGTTGACAGAGGCTTTCCTAGCAGAGGTGACAAGTCCCCTTTGTGACCAATAATAAGCTAGATGAGACCTTGGCCTCAGACAGGGGCAGGAGGGGTGGCAATGTCTATAGGGATGAGGATGGAAAAAGCAGAATATTCATTCCCAGACCTGGGCAGAGAAAACCACGCTTGGTATATAATATACTTTAGGATTATTTTCTGAATACGTATAAATATAAATTTTAAAGACAGAAAATTTACTTTAAAAAAAGAATCACTCTGAAGGCAAAGCCAAAATTAAATTGTTGCTCATCCCCAAACGAAAAGAGTACTTTTTTCCATCTTTCACCAAAATTCAATCCACTACTACACAGTATATAAGCAAATATATTATAGATTCTTATTCTGGAATGTTTGCTTTTTTGGTCTTGTTAAAATGTCTTTGTACGCAGCTGAGCACGAAGAGAGTATGAAACTCCTTTCTGCTCTAAGGTACCGGGGAGTAAGAACACAGTTGAAAATGAAAAACCAACCAATGGCGAAGCGTAGAGCAGAGCGGGGGAGTTGGCCGGGTCTTAAGGACACCAACCTGCTTGGTGGAACTGTGGGCCAGGGTCTGGATCCAGCGAGTAGGTCAGTGCAGCCTGCTGAGGTGAAGGCCAGGAGGAGACACCGTTGATTCGGGAATCAGATTCCGGCTGCAATCACATGCAGATGTTAAGGCAGAGGAAGAATTCAAATAACACGTTTCTGTTTCTTACTTCCATGGATAACTGAGACATGTAGAGTTCTTTGGTCTCAGACATTCAGAACACATGTTTTCATCAGTCTGGTGGGTTCACTACGATCTCAGCTGAATACTGGGTGGTCTGCTCCCTTCAGTTTGGGCTCCTTGAACAGCTCAGTTGGTTATAATGCAAGATTTATTTTTCAGTGTCAGTTACATCCCTCAATTGTGCTATTATTTTTATGTCAACCAAGTGAATCTAGAAACAGGTTTCATTCATCTGTAAAAAAAAAAACGAGCACTGCTTCTCATACAGTAAATTTATCCAATTTCAAAATCAGCTCATTTGTTTATTTAAATCAATATTTCAATGTGGTATTAGAGACTTAAGAACACAATTTTGGATTCACATGCTTGAATTCAAACTCCACCACTCAGTACCTGCCTGAGCAAATTTTATAACCTTCTATGCCTTGGATTCTTTTCTTTCTTTCCTTCCTTCCTTCCTTCCTTCCTTCCTTCCTTCCTTCCTTCCTTCCTTCCTCCTTCCCTCCCTCCCTCCCTCCCTCCCTCCTTCCTTCCTTCCTTCCTTCCTTCCTTCCTTCCTTCCTTCCTTCCTTCCTTCCTTCCTTCCGAGTGAGCGAGCATGCAAGTTGGAGAGAGGAGCAGAGAGCGAATCCCAAGCAGGCTCTGTGCTCAGTGCAGAGACTGATGTGGGGCTCGATCCCAGGACCCTGGGATTTTGACCTGAGCTGAAATCAAGAGTTGGATGCTCAACTGACTGAGCCACCCAGGCGCTCCTGTGCTGTGGATTCTTTATTTGTAAACTGGGGACAGACAGTGAAACGATTGCCTGTGTTAAAGGATTTTGTGAGGAGGGTGTTCAGTTAGTGTTTCCTCTGAGATCAGAACAGGATCTGACACCTCAAAAACACTTTGTAAATGCACTCTGCACAAAGCTTTGAAATAGTGATGGATAAATTGACAAGTACGTAGTCAAATTAGAAAGCGCGATTCATTTTCCAGGGAGTGCAGAAATTACAATATTCTTGATGGCGGCTTTTCCATTAGATTTATATTAGTTGAAGTCTGGAGGCTCTGCCAGTTTTTACTATCAGGTAAATTTTCCATCTACTTCTGGCATTCATGCTAAGTCATTAAGAAGAGATAAGAGGTCCACAGTCTGGGATACACAAAGCCATTTAGATATCAGCTATCTCTAAAAGCATTACTGTGCAATTCTGGAGGCACATGAGCCATTAGGCAGCTCTGTCTAATGGGGCGGTGAGAGTTAGGGGGAGGGTGTGGAGTGTGCGTATGCAGAAGAGCCGTTAGCTCTCCAATAGGCTCTGGCAAATAAAGATTGTTTCGTTTCTGCAATGATTCCATCGCTGCACTAGGTTAATGATAATACTTCATATTTTAAATCAGAGATTTCAAGAGAAAATTCATCCTTTCCACCACGGGGACAATTCAAATTCACACTGCTAGAGTGTATGTAGCTTTTCCAGTGTATGTGACTGGCAGGGAGGAGGACTCAAACATTCCAAAGGACTCAAAGAAAGCCAGGCTTTGGGGCACTCTAGGGGTACTACTGTTTTCTAATGGGGCACCCTTTGGAGGCCCAAAGTAAGCCTTCCCCAAAACAGTCTAATATAAATTCCAAAACAGTGACACACATACAGAAAACTATATGGTCAAAAGGGGTGATCTGTGGCCTGTTGTGTAGGTAATGCAGAAATTACACTGTTTTGAATGATTCTGACAAGTTAAAAGATACTGACAGCAACTATGACAAGGTGGTTTTCTGAAATTTGAGAAAATCACTGGAGAAAAAGTTGTTTCTGTCTTTGGATAAATCACTTCTGCAGAAAGGCATGCCTAGTCACTGCCTGGGGCCCCACACTCTACAGTCCAGAGAAAAAGGCAAAAGATGACATGAATGTTGGTGTCATAGATTTTTCAAGAAAGAGAAAGTCTAGCCCCATCTGTGGGGATTCTACCCAATATGCACCTGTTACCAAGGCGTCTTCATTGCTAGTTCTGTGGCATGACTCCCATTCTTTAACTGCTAGATGTAATCAAGTACTTAATTCTCTATGGCACTGTATCTCTATGTGCAGTACTATCTTGTTATATTTTGTACTATCTTGTCTTGGTCCCTAAAAAGACTGCAAGCACCAAAACACTCTGTCTGATGCCTCTTTTATATCTCAAAGGACAGTATTTTTCAAAATTGTGGGCTATTACCCACTGATGAGCTATAAAATTGATTTGGTAGGTGCTGACCAGCACAAAGAAAGAGAGAGAGAAAAAAAATGGAAGGGACGTAGAGATAAAGAGAACACAGGAAAGAAGAGAGGAAGAAGGAAGGAAGGAAGGAAGGAAGGAAGGAAGGAAGGAAGGAAGGAAGGAAGGATAGAAGGCAGGCAGGCACAGGGAGTAAGGAAGAAAGGAAGGAAATTTAAAAGTAGAAAATAAGAGACAGCCTTTCTTTATAATAATTATTTTGTATTTGCCATACAGGTGTGCATTCATCATAACGTAAATTCTATTTCTTATCGTCAAGAAAGTATACAAATTGCCATAAAACATGGCCCAGTGTTAGGAAATGATAGCTGCACATTAATAAACATCTGTTACTTAATTTCTTGAAAAGAGCTCACTGGAAGAAAGGCTTTCACTTGAACAGTTCAGATCACTTCCTTCCCCTTAAACTCTACAGAGTTTCCCACATGTATGCAGATGTATGTTACAGGGTCTTTCCTTTTAAAGTACTCAGAGCTGAGACAGATTTCAGCGTTACCAAAGAATGGGAAACTCCACTTTTTGAGCGATTGGAGGGTGTGATACTTCCATCTGAAGAGGGATTCCTAAGCCAGTCTTAATCAGGTGTGGAGGTGACAGTCTGCAAGTGAGCCCCTCTGCTGATGCTGGGACCATGCTCCGGGACAGAGACAGACTGGGAGGGGGCGTGGGAGCCCCACCGCGGTGCACACACTCTACCTGCTCCAGCAGCTGTCGAAGGCGGTGGAGCTGAGACTCCAGCTGCTTATTGTGATCTTCTAAAATCTGCATCCTGGCCTCCAGACGACCTTTGTGCTGCCTGAGGAGTTTTGCTTCTGCTATAAGTTCTGAGTCCTCAGATGTGTGGTGAGGAGACACGACAGAGTCTGGAGGTGACCCGACAGGGAGACCCCTTCTCAGGTGCTGCTCCTTCAGCTGCTCATATTCCACCTGCAGGTTTCTAGTGCAGAAAAGGAACAACTGGAATTACTACTGTGGGCACGGTTTTCTCTCCGAAACTGCCCTCGAGCTTCAGATTGAGCTCAGGAGACTTCTCAGGTAGAAACATTAAACAGTGAGATGAGTAAGCAAGGACAAAGCTATAGCTTTAATCAAGTGTTCCCTGAACCCTCACGTTCATAATCTGCAGCCAGTGCCCCAGTCTGTTAATCCCCAATAAGATTTTGACTCCACCTTGACTTCTTAGAAACCACTTCTGAAAAGAGAATGGGTAGGGATCATACTGAAGTTATTATTAAGGAATCTCCCATTAGAAGTTTGCCCAGGGGGGACAAATCTTCTCCCAGGTTGAACACACCTCTGTTCTTCCTCCAGGTCGGCAATGATCCGCTCCAGTTCTCCGCGTTCTTCCCTTTCTACCGACTTCAGGATCTGAGCTGGGCTCTGGGGCTGGCTGACCGGGGACTCCCCTCCGAGCGTCTGACAGTACTGCTGGATGAGGGCATGCTCGTCCTCCCTAGGGAGACAAATAACACACACATACACACACACACACACTGAGGCTCATGTCTGGATGGAAGCGAAGTAGAAACAATGACGGTCGGGATGGCTGCTGGGCCAAGTTTGATCTAAAGCTCAATGTTCCTCTATGTCTCTTTGAAACTCTAGGAAGATATTTGGGTCACCTAGCTGGCTCAGTCAGAGGAGCATGTGACTCTTGATCTCAGGGTCGTGAGTCCAAGCCCCATGTTGAGTGTGGAGATTACTAAAATAAATAAATAAACCGTATTTAAAAAAAAAAAAAAAACTCTAGGAAGATATTTATCTAAAAGGTAGGTATACTACGCATACCAACATTTCATGCTTTGCCTTAGACTAACACGTACATATCACAAACCTCAGAAGAGATATTCTACTCAGCAGAGGTATCAAATAAAGTACACTACTTAGTTAATATAAGAGATACTTTAGGCAAAATCGATAATCGAATGCCAAAAGAGTAGATTAATAGACTTAATCAAAAATAAACTGCTCTACACTGAATGTATATCCCCGAAATTCATATGTGGAAACTTAAGCCTCAGTGTGATGGTACTTGGAGGCGGGACATTTGGGAGGTAATTGGGCCATGAGGGTGGAGCTTGATGAATGGGATTAGCGCCCTTAAAAAGACCCTCCAGAGAGCTCCCGTCCCTTCTGCCATTTGAGGATACAGTGGGAAGAGGACCATCTATGACCCAGGAAGAAGGCTCTAACAAGACCCCAAATCTGCTAGTACCTTGATCTTGAACTTTCCAGTCTCCAAAACTGTGATAAATAAATGTTGTTTATAAGCTGCCCAGCCTGTATTACTGTGTTATAGCAGCCCAAATGGACTGAGGCCTGAGTTGATTTCACTGTCTTTAGCATTTGGTTGAAAGTCATTTTATAATGCTTTGTAACCCACAGAATGGAAAAATATAATCCTCATATTCTTTTATTTAAATAACATAACAAAAATGATCATTGTAGATACTCATAAAATATCTGCCATATTTTTATTTGATATTACCATCAATCATTTTGCATTAAAACAGGACATACAGTTATTTACATTCTCCTTCTTTTCTAACTACTGGTCTAATGAATTAGACATATCAATCATGTGGTCGAATCTAATGACTGGCAGAAACGGAAGCATTAAAAAAAAAGACAAAATTGATACATTCTTGAGAAGTAAATGCTCAGCATCATGCCTGAAAGGTCTTCCTTTCCTTTATGGGGAGATCCAGTCTGATCTCTCTGTACTCGTGAAAATGACAGACCTCCTGGCTAACACTAGCAGGAGGGTCCAGCTACAGAATGAATACTTTAGCAGATTGTACCCGGTGTGTTTTGATGGTGTTGGTAAACAAATCCTGGAAACTATGGATTTATAGGATAGGGCTTCAGAAAAGCATGTAAGTAGCTCTTAGAGTGTAAAATGGAGCTGTCTCATGACAGAACCAGTGCCTGTCAAAGGGACGTGCCTGCAAATGTCCCTTAGAGACCTCACCTGTTGAACTGGGGCCAGAGCACACCCTAATGCAGTCAGAAGGAGTCTGCTGAGCAGCAGTGGCAGTCTGGGACCTCTTACTTGTGCCCTGCAGCTGACGAGCAGCACTTGATACTAGGTAAGATCTCTGATTCCTCTGAGTCTGATTTGAAAATCCAACCCTGTGTGACCACAGTTTACTGTGGTAAAAAGGGGACTTGAAATTGCATCTGAGAGTTAGCGAACTCATAGAAAAGCTGTGTCCTGAGCACTGAGATCAGAGTGATATGATGAAGCAAATGAAAGAAAAATGAGTGTTAGGCCTGCAGAACAGCCAAAGCCAAGGTTCAGATGAACTACTGATTGATTTTGTTTGCTTCCTTGATTGGTAAATCCCTCCCTCTCTCTAAATTTATATATGGAGATAATATAAACATTGATACCTGACCTTACCATCCTTCTACTGGCAAATTCAGTAGGGTGAGGAGTAGGACCTTTACCACACAGTTAGAAACTGGAAATAAGAAGCATGGATGGGATAAAGACTGAAAGAAGCTATGACATCACCCTTTGATTACCTTTCCTGAGAAAATGTGGTATCGCTGAAAACTAAAGGTGCCTCTAGAAGAATCTCATGCTTGTTCTTAACTTTAGAAGGATGAGGATAAGAGGAGGGACAGGTATGGGACCACTGTAGGGCAGCAGCATTTAAAAGCTCCTGGGCTGCCCAAGTAGCTAAATCAGACAGAAATGTGGCAAGGATGTGTCTGAGGGGTAGGCATCTTCCTCATGGGAAATATATGGCCAATGCTCTAAACCTAACTGTATCATGAAGGGGCAGAAGGGGCAGAAGGGACAGAAGTTGACTTTCAGGCTAACGCATCAACACCGTGTGACACCAAGTAGCTAAGGATGGCAAAACTTAAACACAATGATCCTTATCACCATCAGTGTTTGGAGGCACTTTATCTGGTTCAGAAGAGAGAATCCATAGTGAGGGAGCATATACAGAGAGGAAAAATACAAAGTATAAAGACATAGTGGAGATAAAATAAAGTAATAGCAAAGTAAGAGAGTAACTGAACATTTTGTAAATATTTCTCAGGCTAAAAAGAAAAAAAGAACAAAAAAACTAAAAAGTCTGAGTACCCCAAAAAATAATAACAAAAGAGAAACATGAAATGTCTCTATTTTAAAGAGAAAGCATCACAAGCAATCAACCAAAAATCAAAACAAAAAAGCAGATCTTGCAAACAAAAGCAAAAGGTTTAGCCTCCTACTCTCTGTAATATTCCATGTCGAAAGACTATGGAACTATATCTAGAGTCCTGACCCAGCCATTGATATGACCAGCCAGATAGCACAAATGTGCAGCAAAGCACTTTGTCCATAGAACAGAAGAAAGAAAGCACAAGTAAGGAAAATGCAAAATAGAGAGAACAAAAGCAGATCTTAATCTCAGGGACTGCAATGACAGGTAAACTGATTCTCACATTGGTTAAAAAAAAAATTTTTTTTTTTTAAGAGAGAAACAGAGAGACAGAGTATGAGCGGGGAAGGGGCAGAGAGCGGGGGGAGACACAGAATCTGACACAGGCTCCAGGCTCTGAGCTGTCAGCACAGAATCCGATGCGGAGCTTGAACTCACGAACTGTGAGATCATGACCTTGAGCCGAAGCTGGATGCTTAACCGACTGAGCCACCCAGACGTGCACCCCCCATCCCCGCTGCCCCCCAAAAAACAATTTTATGATTCCTATGTACAAGCACCTAAAAGGAAATGAAGGGCTAAAACTAAAGTTAAAAACATATACAATACGAACAAGAAGTGCTAAAGGAAAACTTGGGTCCCGTAAGCTACCTGGTGGGTCTATGATATGACTAAATCCTAGCACGGAGGTCCTCTCTTGTCGGAAAATACCATCACACCATATATGCCCTTAGAACATTCATGCCAGTAAGCGTCAGACTCAGGGACTATATTTAGTGCTTAATATTAACACAAACTAAATTTTTGCTTTAAGGACTTGGGGACTATCCACAGTGAAACAAATAAACACACAAACAAGTCACAATTAGATCTGAGATATATTTTGTTGTAAACATTGGCCTAGCTTCATTTCTTCTGGGAAGTTGATAGGGTTTAACATATTATTGTAATTATCATCATCACCACTATCATTACATTCTTTTATTAAGGTATCTGAAAAGGGTTTAAGGCAATTTCTTTAAAAAAAATAATTTATATATAACACATAATTTTAGCCTTAAGTGTTTTTCACAGATTATTAGACCTAAAAGTTAAATATAAAAATAAATACATTCAAGCTCTTAATTATATATAGTAAAAACCAAGAGCATACCCTTTAAGTACAGATAGTACGTGAGGTACCAGATTAGGGCCTTTAAATGTCAATAGTGCTAAAATAGAAAAGGTTGCAAAAATATAGATCTGCGCCACTGAAATACCCTCAAATGGACTCTGTTTATACCATATTTAAGTTGTGCATAGTAAATACTATCTGGATTACAAAATTAGTACATATCAGATGACAAAAGAAGTGTGATTCATTCAATGACCTTTTGAAAGAATGCAAGACATAAATAAATAAAAATAACAATAATTTCCCTCCTTTCAAGGGTTATTCCATTCCAGGCTTCAGAGGTGCAAACAGCAATGCCAGTGCGAACCACACCAGCCTCCCAAGTTAGATCTTTCCACATAAAACAGTGTCACTCAAGGGCAGGCAGCAGATGGGGGGAGAGACACCCTGATGGCAATGGCCTTGGGATCTATCCTTCAGTACCTGCCACTGAGATGCCCTAGGACTATCTTAGGTCCTGTTTTCTGTTTGACTCATGGATACTTAACTCCTCCTAAAAATTAATGTCCTCAAAATTAATGTCTTTTTATATTATCCAGAGCCAGATTTTCAGGAGGAAAGGGAGCACTGGGAATTGGGTGTATGTGGGGAAGAGCTGGGAGACTGATTAACATGTAGGCTGGGGAGGCAGAAGTCCAAGATGCATGGGAGTGCAACAACTCATTAACCAGCTTCACAGAAGATGAACGCAGTCGGGAGCCAGGGAATTGGTTCCACAGACCAATTTGAGGGACAGAAAAAGGCTCAAACCACAGGTTAGGATGGCTGCTTTTCAAGACACAAATGACAAAAGGACCTTGGGTAACTTACAATCCCAAATTCAAATCTCAAAATTCACACCTCAAAGCACAGGGATCTCTTTGATCACCTATGGCTGAGACCATCCCAAAGCACCTTTAGGAGATGGGTCTTGGAGGGGCTGAATTACAAACTCTCCTGGTTAGGTCTGGACTGTGAAGCAGAAGCGTGCGTGCAGAATGGGCAGGAGCAGGACAAGGAATGTGATGATCCCCAGGGGGAATGAAGATGCCCTGACCTGCCCCCCACCCCCCACCGCAGTTCTCCCATCTGGGAAACCCTCCCCCACGGCACAGTGAGCTGGTCAGGGGTGGTCGGGAGTGCCTGTGCTGGGAGCCAGGCTGCCTGCATCTGAGCTCCACTACTGACTACGAAACCCTGGGCAAGCTCCTTAAACTCTTAGGGCCTCAGTTTATTCAGCCGTAAAATGGTGGTCACAGAAACACGAGTAGCATCTCAAAAGGTTCTGTGAGGATTAAATAAGTGAAGATGGCAAAGTGCTTAGTGCAGCGTCTGGCTCAATACACTCTGCACGGAGGGAGAGATGGTGGTTGTTTTGTATCATCACTGTTGTTATTCAAAGGAAACCTAGTAATATTTTTATGACCTAGACTGGAATAACAGAAACCTCCACTCAAAAGGTCCTGGAGGAAAGGTAGAGAATTCAAGAATGAGAAACATTCCAAAACGTATTGTAGAAATTTGCTAACTAATACCATCTTTTTTTTTTTTTTTTTTTTTTTTTTTTTTTTTGCTTAAGGCACTCTGAGTTAGCTTTTAGTTTTTCCCAACGATGAAAATTGCTAAGATTCTGATGCTGGCTGCCTCAGGACAGACCTAAGAGCGAAACAGAAGAGCTGCCTTGAGGAGCCACCGAACCCTCATTTAGAAGCTGGCGACACTGTTAGGTGGTGCAGAAAACTGTCATCTATCGTCTCAGGATTGTTTCATGACCCTGTCGATGCTGGACTTCAGGAATTTTCCAGGGAAAGGCCAGGGTTACGGTGTGCTACATACTTCCTGCCACTGTAGGAAGGTCCCGTAAGAAACAAATACACTGGGACCAAAGAAGGAACAGCGTGACGGCACCCTGTTGAGAGCAGCAAACGTTTCTTCCAAATATCCCGTGATCCAAGATGCTACATGATTAGATAGGAAACACAGAAGGGCAGTCAGAGAAGCAAATAGTGGGGCTTGGGTCCTAACCCTTCTGTCACAAATTCTGAGGAGTGCTCTCAGCCCAAAGAAGGTAGGCATCTTCATTGGAAGGCTCTATCCACTGGGAGAAAAGGTATTTATTGTAGCATGTGTAATACTTACTTTGTCAAGCCGATAGTACTGGTTACATGGAAATGCTTAAAGAGGTAAATATTACACATTTAAGTGAGGATGGTGGGCCACCCCATGTCACACCACTGGATTCCAGATCCAGCACAGGACTTCAATGACTCGGTGTCCTTGTTCACAATCTTACTCAAATGGAGGAGTCACTGCCATGGTCGCAGGAAAAGAATCCCAGGATATTCAGTAATTCAAATGGTGAAAGGGCAAAGGCTTCCCGGACTGATCAAAATAAGATTTACTAACATATTCACTAAGAAAATACTAATGCACCAGGAACTGGAAAAAGATTTCACTTTAGTGGCTGATAGATACGTTCTTATAGTGTTAACTTAACTGAATATTACATTTAAGGAACAGTTCGTTTCCTTGCCTTTTCCAGCAACTAGAGGCCACCTGCATTCCTCTACCTTTAAATTTTTTCTTTTCTTTTTTTAAGTTTTATTTTTGTTTTTGCAGAGAGAGAGAGACAGAGACGGAGACAGAGCATGAGTGGGGGAGGGGCAGAGAGAGAGGGACACACAGAATCTGAAACAGGCTCCAGGCTCTGAGCTGTCAGCACAGAGCCCGACACGGGGCTCAAACTCATGGACAGCGAGATCACGACCTGAGCCAAAGTCAGACGCTCAACCGACTGAGCCACCCAGGTGCCCCCATTCCTCTACCTTTAAAGCCAGTGGCGTAGCATCTGGAAATCTCCCTGTATCTGACCTCTTTCTTTCATGGCGATATTCTTCTCTAACTGACCCTCCCCACTTCTTATAAGGACTCATGGGATTATATGGGGTCCACCCAAATCTAGGATAATCTCCCCATCTCAAGATCCTTAACTTTATCACATGTGCAAGTTCCATCTTGCTATATAAAGTGACACCTTCTTAAATTTCAGGGATTAGGATGTAGACTTCTTTTGGGGGTCATTATTCTCTCTACCAAAAATGCCCTTCCCATGCTCTTCCTCTGTAGAAACACTTAATCATCTCTCCTCTAACCCATAAGACTCATGAAGACAGTATTTACATCTATAGACTTTTACAGTACTGGGTATATGGCAGTGGCATGCTGATAAACATTTAACAAGCTTTCCAAAAAATTAATGAATAAAAAGGCACTGAATTGTAGCCTTTGCAATTTCTACGGTTTAAATACTCTCACCAAGGCCAATTTCAAACTAATGACTTTACTGAATGTAGAGTCTGGAAAAGACACGCAGTTGCACACCATCTGACAAATACAATTAATTACCCCAAGAACACAGAAATAGTACAATGAGGTAGACTAAGGCATGATGAGTTTTGAGTATTACCTTCATTTTCATTTGACTCTATTTAATTGTAAGTGTATACAAATTAATTTCTGTAATGGCTCTGTTTAACAAACAGCCTACAAACTTCCTGAAAATGTATCCATCAGATCTCAAAACTGGCCCTAGCACATAACTGCATGGTGGGTATATAAGAAACATTTGTTGGACAGATGGATGAGTTAATATGTCTAATGATGGTATATTAAAATGTATTCAGCTTGTAGTCATCTGATTATTGTTTTTTCTCAGACATCAGTAATAAATTTAAAAAGAGTGTTTATTTTAATTTGAAGATAGGATGTACTAAATTTGAACATTACCTTTACTCTGTTCAGAGGGCATGACAAACACATTTTAAAGAATTTAAATTTGATTTTAATTATTTTGGTCTTTATTACTATTTTTCTATTTCATCTAATTCTTTGGCTATTATGAACCTTGTAGAAATTATGTTGATTTAGGGGATACTCCAGATATCTAACTGCTTTATATAAAATACATACTAGTAGCTAAATATGAAACAAGCATTATAAATATGCTATTATCTTGGTTTGGGAATTGTTTCATATTCATAGTACATGAATAATAATGCACAAATCACAACTGTATTCTTGTAAAGTATTAACATGCTAATGTTTGAAATTTAAAATTGAAAAACCTCATACATTTTTATTTATAAGCTTAATGATAGTAAAACACTTTTAAAAATATTGGTAGGAAGCTATTCTGTATTAGAGTGCTTAAAGTATTTCAATTTGGCTCTCTCCATGGCCTTTTGTAGTATAAGACATCTGAGTATTATGTTCTGTAACTTTCCTGACTACCTACAGCTTCCCACCAGATCCAAACAATGAACCTGCCTAAGTCAAGTAAATGTGACACTACTGAAATCTCTTAGATATCATTCAAAATGAAAAAAATGTTAATTCCGAGGAGAGGGAAGAAAAGGGAAAGGTCCTAAACAATATTACACACAATAATAGGATAATCAGAGATAAAATATTTGCCTAGAAAATTTTTCTGAGAGTATTTTTCTAAAGTCAACGAGGCTTTTCCTGCTTGCTAAGATAATAAAATATTGGCAAGAGAAACAATATTTTTCAATGAAGAGTGGGGACTATATGTCCAAACTTGTGTGGGTCATAGTTGTGAAATGGCAGAGATGATGGAGAAAATGCGAGTCAGCAAAAGAGGATTTTACAGAAGGGCATTATTCTATGGAAATACATCTGTTAATTATCAACAAGAAGTATCTGACAAATGGAATGAATATCTATACTTGTATTTATACATAAAACAATCCGATCTTCCTGAGGCAGATTAGTTGATAAATACAGGATTTTTTCATTAACTTATATGAAACTAAATAAATAAACATATCCAACTTATGTTATCACGGCTTGAGAGCATAAAATCTATGTAGACATTTTTGTAACCACACTTATCAATTTTGATTGGGATCAAAATTCAGAGCCACAATCAGTGAAGATTACTTCCGACAGCCAGGACACAGAAACTAGCCTTCCCAGGCAGTGCTAATTTCATGTTTTACTTACACACTTCCTGTGGTAGAGCTGCTATCAGTGAGGAAAGACCCATTAGTCCTTTCCATCTGGGCCAGGCTGAAGAATGAAAAGAAAGAGGTTAGACAGTGTGGCCACACGGGGCATGGTTAGTTGGAGGTCCATTCTCTGTTTTTCTCAAACTGTCATGATTCTGACAAAATAGGAAAAGGTCCAAATCTCCTAACAAGATTGGAAATTTAAAATAATACCTCATCTTGAGTTACCTTTCTACCACCACTGTCTTTAGACTTGTCGGCCTCCATCTTTTACCATGTTATATAGACTCTCAAGGGACCTAGGCTCCTAACTGATTTCCCAGACCCTCCAGTTTGGTTTTCATTCTCAGAAATCTGATTATGCTCCTCTCCTGCCTAAAGACTCTCCATGACCCCCCTTTAACTAAAGATATAGCCCCACTCCTTAGCAAGTGGGCCTTCTTTATCTGACTTGAGCTTCTATTCCTTTATTCCTCATTCCTTTATTTGCAGTTCTTTAAACAAGCCATGTTCTTTCCCAGCTCAATGCTTTTGAGTACATTTTTCCATTAATCTAAGCCTGCCTTTTCCCAGAAATTCTGTCTGGCTGAGACCCAGTTTGAATGTTACTATTTATATGATGCTTAAACTAACCTCTTTAGGCATAGCTACTTGCTAGCACCAGAGATAGTTACTATACCCTTCGTTTATGAAAGTTTATGCATGCCATCAAGACCAGACGATACTTTATATTGTTTAAGGAGTCTAAAATAAACCTCTATAATAAAGCATTAGCATAAATTTAATTACATATGGTAAGTCACATGTGCACCATCTCCTGAGAACACTTTCAATTCCGACTCTCATTCATTAAACTGGGTTACACTATCTAAATCCTGTTTTGTATGGTGTTTGGATTCTCATGAGCTCAATAATCACATCCCATGGAGATTTACTCTTCACAGAATGTATTGCAGGTATTTGGTAAAGTGCAAACTGCAACATGGAAAGATGAGAGCCCAGATTCCAAATATAATGGAATCACGACTCTCACAAAACATCCCTTAAATCAAGGCATGTTAATGCTACAGGATTCATACAGAAATAGATACGTTCTGGGCGGCAGCGCAGCAGAGGGCTCCCATCAAAGTCTCTTACCGTGTGGCATACTGTTCTATTCTGGAATGGGTGTCATCATGAAACAGCTGAGGAGACTGTGAGGGGCTATAAAAGAAAAAGCAAAGAAACAGTTTTATGTTCCAATATTGACAGATGTTGCCATTAGGAATGTTAGCTTGGTTAAACACTGAATTTGCCATGCAAACAAACCATGAGGATTGTTACCCAGGAGGTAGACTATTCTCTTAGTTCACGAGTTTCATAATCACCCCCCTGCTAATGACACCGATCAGAGTGCCGGCTCCTGCAGACGGAGCTGTGAATACTCACTCATAGTGCTCTGGCCACATGCTGATGAGTGTCACAGGACTGCAGAGGGGGAGAGGGAAACAGAAGTCACAGAACTAGCACTCGAGAGCGATTTCAGACAAGAGCAGTGGGAGGCTGGGGGAGAAGGCATTCTCAACCGCCTTCTACTCTCACGTTTGGTCGCCCCGAGGTGCACCGGGGGGGGAAATCAAAAGTAACACAAAGTCCCTGTTTGTTCTGGAGAAGATGCTGTGTATTCAAGTGCCTGTGGGAGCTTTTCACAAATATTACAGGATATTTGTTACAGGACAGCAAACACATCTTGAAATGGTCTTATTGGAAAAAAAAGAAAAGAAACAAAAATGCTCATGCAATAAGTTTAAACATAATGCTCCATAATATACCAAGGGATGATGCAATCAGATTTTTGTTCTTCCCGGAGAAGAAACTTGGTCAGAAAGATAAAGTTAAATTCCAAAGACTATATGATCCACTGATGGCAGCGTTGCAGTAAAATGAGATTGTTCTGATTCTTTGTCCAGTTTTCAATGTAAAAATCCGAATCCACGTGTACACAGAGTATCACAACTCACAGAGACACTGAAAGAAGATGTTACCTAGATCTTCTCCCCTATACACAGCCCCAAATTTTTACATTATCAATAAGGCTGAAAGCAACTGGATGGTGATACGCTTTCTTCACACAAAATTCTTTCCGGAAGTTGAATCTCTGAAACTGATAATATCAGGAAATGTGTTCGGCTTGAGTCAGGCCTGACTCTGGAGCTTGATCATTCAGTACCACTCCCGACCCTGGGGGACCCTAGGGGAGCTACTGATGAATATGGGAATTTTAAAAGTCTAAAGGAAATGAGTTCTCTATTTAATTAAATAAGTCTCCTGCAAGAGCTCATGTTGATTGAAACAAAGGAGGAAAGTTTAAATCATTCTAGTTCTACTTGATTCTATTTCTATTATACATACAAACTTAAGAAAAAGTTAATGATCTCATTATCTCCTGCTGGAAGCACAAGTTGATGTTTGAATAGCAAAGACTAAGAGAAGAAGGGCATCTTACTGGGATGAAAAACTAAGACTATTTGGACCTCCTTTCAAAAACAGGCATTTATCCAGGCCGTGTCTGTCAGAATATCTGTAAATAGACTTAATCATCCACATGTAAGATAGTTAAAACAACAATGAAACAACACAGTGTTATTCAATAGATACGGATGTTAAATGTTACGTGAATGATTTACTATAAACTTTCCAAAAAATAATAACTCCTCGAGAGAGCATTTCTAAAACTCAAGTGTACTACAACATTTGCAGTGAACTTTTTTTTTTTTTTTAATTTTTTTTTTTTTCAACGTTTATTTATTTTTGGGACAGAGAGAGACAGAGCATGAACGGGGGAGGGGCAGAGAGAGAGGGAGACACAGAATCAGAAACAGGCTCTAGGCTCCGAGCCATCAGCCCAGAGCCCGACGCGGGGCTCGAACTCACGGACCGCGAGATCGTGACCTGGCTGAAGTCGGATGCTTAACCGACTGCGCCACCCAGGCGCCCCTGCAGTGAACTTTAAGCACGAGAGAAATATGTATTTCTGATCTTAATTGAAGCTGGAAAAGCTCTGTGAAACCACATGACTAGTTCTTGTGGAGTTAATGCAGTTAGCACAAAAATGATTCATTGAACTACGATAAGAATGGCAGAGGTAGAAGGCTGAACCAAAGAAGTTCTCAAAAGTAAGTTTTTTATATATTGAGAACATGTCTAAGAAAAGAAATAAAGATTAACAAAGTCAAACTGAAGGCTTCATTGACTTCAAAGTATTTTGATTTGTAGAGAAAGAAAGGTTAAGTGATACATCTTCTCATTTAATTCTGGGAGACAAAAACAAGGCAATATCCTCACTGCGGCATAGTTATAGAGTCTATAATTTAAGAGGGTTCAAAATAAGACCGATCTATGTGTTAGTCCACAGTTAATAATGTAGCCTATCCCTGCTTTCCAGAGTGGTGGCTGAATAGGGTGTTTTGGTTAATCACACACTAATATGCAAAGAATCAGACTCTTTACTAAATATACTTAATATAACATGAAATACGATCCAGACTTTCCTTGAAAAACTTAACGATTCTTTTAATGCCTTAGGCTTCCCGTCTTTTGCCTTCTTTGATCCATTTGCTCCAGAGTAAGTGGGGTCCCAGTGTGCTCTCACATATAAACCCTCAATGGCTCCCTATGTCTTTCACGATAAAACCCAAACACCTTGGCATGATTTACAAGGCCCCTGATTAGGTAGGTCCTGCTTTTCTCTCCTCTCTTATTTCTTGCTACTCTTCCCAGCTTCCTACCCTAGTTTCCAGAATGATCTTGTCTCTGGGCTTTTGAAGATACTTCCCTTGCCTAGAAACTCTCCCTTTCGTCACCCACACCAAACACTGCAAGTCTAGCTCTGTTAATCTTCCAGGTCTCAGGTTAGCTGTCACCTCCTCCAATCCAGTGCTCCACAACCATAGTTACACTTGACTACGAGTTGGTTCTTGCTACAGTAAGAACTCGAAAGAACAATGAAACTCATTTATTCCACTTTAACCAACATCAGGCAGAAGTGTCTATTTTACTTCTTTAATCTTTAAGGAAACCAACTTACCTTTTAGCCAAAAATAATCTCTCAAAATTCTCAAATTATTTTTGTCACTATTTTAGCTTGTTTCTTAGGTTTATGTTCAATGGCAAATTTTTCTAACTTTTTTTAAACCTTTTTTTAAAGTTTATATATTTTGACAGAGACAGAGAGAGCATAAGTGAGGGAGGGGCACAGGGAGAGGGAGACAGAGAATCCCAAGCAGGCTCCTAGGGTCAGTGCACAGAGCCTGACGTGGGGCTTGAACTCACGAAACCATGAGATCATTACCTGAGCCGAAATTGAGAGTCGGACACTTAACCAACTGAGCCAACTAGGTGCCCCTCAATGGTAACTCTTTAATCAAGTTTTACTCATTTATGTTGATTTATTTTTTGAAAATTCTTGCACACATAGTTACAAAATTAACTGAATAAACCTAAGCATGAGTTTGTTTACCTCCTTTTAGTAGTAACTCATTTTTCCCCTAAATACCCTCCATGCACGCATATCTCATTACTGGATAGGATAAGACACTACATTTTGCAGGGATGAAAAAGAAAGAAGCAAGAGAAAATTCCAATCAGCTTCATAAATAACTTTAACACATTTACCACTTGGCTGGTTTTTCTCCAATGTTCTCCCACAAATAGGAGAATAAATGAAATCAAACTTTACTACCCACTCACATAAATTGTTACACCAGAAGATTAAGTGGCCCTGTACTAGAAAGGGCTCAGCAGAAAAATGAACTATACCAACTCCAAAAACACGTTCTATGATTTAAAAAAGAAAACCTGCCCACTCTATCCAGTATCTCATAAATCTTTTTCAAAAAGAATCTTGTGACATCTGATTTAATCTTATACTCTTTCCTTTCTTTCTCTTGTTTTCCTCTCTCTGAAAATGCTGGTAAATTCATGATAGATGAAATGAAGCATTTTCAGAATTACAGCCAAAAATCATAGCACAAAATTATTTGGCATGTTTTTCTGTTCTTTTTTACTTTAACTGAGTCACTCAGAATAGAATGATTGATGTCAGTGATTATTTTGACATTAAAAGAAAAGTTATCAAAAATGCTTAAAAGGAATTTAAAAAAAAAGATGAATCGACCTGCATGATTCATATGAAGGATGTAGATATTGGGACACAAAATACCAATGGTTTATCATAAGAGTGAAAGGCACATCACTGGTTCAAACTTATCAAATTATCCTATAAAAAAAAAAAAACCTATGTGATAATTCTATGCTTCAGGCATTACTGCGAAGGTTAATTAGATCTGATACCAAGGGAAGTAAAATTGTGCCTTTATCATGGGGTGTTCAGCACAGTTAAACTGTGTATTCCATAGTAAAACAAATAAGAATGTAATAACATAAAACCTTTCAAAGAGAAGGACAAATACGTACCCACAAAACAAAGAGAGAACCAAAAATCTACTTTTCCTTATGGATTTTAAGCAGATGAATAGCTCTCTTTAAACTGAGATTGCTTCAACAAAATTTGTTCTAAAATGTACTGTGAAAAAAATAACTGGGAGGCATAATATTTTAATTGTACACAGTTTGATATCAAAGTTGTCAAAAAATTTGAAATATTTTGTATGCTTTAAATGCGTACGTGCTATTTTTGGATCTATCAACATATACAGTTGTGCGCCCATAACAGTACCTACGGAGCGATGAAATATCTACTGTGCTTTGGCTGTGGTCTTTCTTTTGCTTCTTAGAAGTTCCACAAATTAACAAAAAACCCCACAACATACATTTATACAAAAATGCAGCAAAGCCAGTGTTCTACAAAGTTTTATATGGAAAAAAATCCAGGCCAAATAGCCTGTCCTCTACTTTGAAATCTTTGAGACATGGATTGTCCTAATACTAGACTATTACTGCTCTCTGCTTATCTCTCTGATACACAATAAAATGAACAGTGGGTTTTAAAGGTTAAAGAAAGAAAGACTGATTGCACAAAAATTGCACTCAACACACTTTTTAATACTTCTTATTATATATTTTTTTCTACTGTATAATGTAGAAAACTTCACACTTCTGAGTTTCTTTTTTTTTTTCTTAACCATATATTACTTTTATTACTGTATATGTTTTTAAAAAGTTAAAGACACCAAATATCTATACTTATCCAGTCGCTAGAGACATTAATCTTAAATCAACTCTTGTAACAAGTCTGGAAACAATTGATATTTGAGAGTGCATAATGTAAGGATAAGTGAATTAGTCTCTCCTCTAGATCATTGGTTCTCAATCCAGGTAGTTTTACCCCTGCAGAGACATTTGGCACTGCAGACATTTTTGGTTGTCACAACTTGGGGTGCTCTTGGTATCTTCTGAGTTTCTTTTCTATAGGCATTTTGAGAGGGCATCTTTCTGTAACTAGAACATCACTATTTTTATTACTAGGCACTTTACTAATGACTAGCAATAAAAGTTCATTTTTCCCAAGATTGGAGTGTAAGAAAATTGCCACGGAAGTCATGTTTATGCTGATATTTTAAAAAGTGATTCAGGGGCACCTGGGTGGCTCAATCAATTATACAGCAGACCCTTGATTTCAGTTCAGGCATGATCTCGCAGTCATGAGATTGAGCCCCAGGTCAGACTCTGCACTGGGCATGGAGCCTGCTTGGGATTTTCTCTCTCTCTCTCTCTCTCTCGCTCGCTCGCTCTCGTTCTCTCTCGCTCTCTTTCTCTCTCTCCCCCCTGCTCTGCCCCTCCCCTCCACACATGCTCTCTTTCTTAAAATAAAATAAAACAAAATAAAATATGATTCAAAAATTTAAAATCAGACCTATTTTGATCTTGATATATAATTGTTTAGTAATTTAAAATTACTTCTTGCATTTCTTCTGGCTTGTTTTAAAAATTATTTTTCTTTTCATTTCAGGCTATCAATTGCTACTCTTCCTTATAATGCCATAGTAATTTTACTACCTTGAGACTTTGTTTCATTCATGCTTATAAAATTGAATTACATACTTCAAAGAAATTTTGTCTATGTACCGTATACAGCTATCTTGTTTTACTGTCTTCATGCTCAAGAGAAAATAAATTAGAAATGTAAGATTTTGATGTGATTTTAGCACAGGTATATCAAAAGCAAGAGACTCAATATTATTAATATATTTACATTAAAAACATGTAAAATAGGGACACCTGGGTGGCTCAGTTGGTTGAGCATCCAACTTTGGCTCAGGTTGTGATCTCATGGCTCATGAGTTGGAGCCCCATGCTGGGCTCTGTGCTAACAGCTTTGGATTCTGTGTTGCCCTCTCTCTCTGCCCCTCCCCTGCTCACACTCCATTTCTCTCTCTCTCTCTCTCTCTCTCTCTCTCTCATAAAAATAAAACATTAAAAAAATTTTTTTAACATGTAAAATAAGTGCAACACATACTCCATAAAATAGCAAAAATATCCCCAAAGGAGGAAAAATGGGAAATGAGTAAGGTAATGAAACAGAATATACCACAATTGGCTCTAAGTATTTTTAAGAGGAAAAGACATGACCAAGGCAAAGGTTGAACACACAGTAATACGTGTTTTTAAAGTGGAGGAACACATGCAAAATTAAACCTAAAATTTTAGCCATGGTATTATCAAAAGCCAACAGTAAAAATTCATGTTGTGAAGACTGATTCCGAGTTTAGTTTTACCTCTTTTATTTTTTTTTTTTTTTTTTTTTTTTTAAATTTTTTTTTTCAACGTTTATTTATTTTTGGGACAGAGAGAGACAGAGCATGAACGGGGGAGGGGCAGAGAGAGAGGGAGACACAGAATCGGAAACAGGCTCCAGGCTCAGAGCCATCAGCCCAGAGCCTGACGCGGGGCTCGAACTCCCGGACCGCGAGATCATGACCTGGCTGAAGTCGGACGCTTAACCGACTGCGCCACCCAGGCGCCCCATAGTTTTACCTCTTTTAAAATGAAACGCTTTACCAAAACACAAATTCTTTCTGGTATCAGATAATTTCTCTGGGTGTCACTAACATAATAAAAGACAATATCAGATAAAAGAGTACATAGAAGTTTTAATATTAAAGTTGAACTTACGTCTCTAAGTTGTCACCCTCAAGCACTGTCTGGACAGGCAGGTAGCCAAGCCGAGGATGTTTGGCAAAGTATTTCTTTGATCTGAACTTATTCTTCAGCACCTTTGTGAAGTCTCGTACATCTTCCCCAGATGTTGTCTAGGAGGATGAAAAAATTATACTTCTCCCATTAAAATGGAAGGAGATATCTAGCTCCAATAAAATTAGAGCAGATATAAATTCATGCAATGAAATAACAAACAGTTTCAGTGGCTTTATGTATTTTTGGAATAACAAGTCGTGTCATGAAATAACATGGCAATCAGGACTCATCATTAAACACATCCAGCAATCAGTTTATAATTTTTTATTTTCTGTTGAAAATAAACCATCCTTAGCTCACTTCCCCAATATTTAAAAACTTAGGCCATGAAGTAAAATTAGTTTTGGCAATGTTATTGGTTGATTCCTGTTACTGAAAGAGTTGCAATTTGATACTAAATGTTTAGTGATGATGAAGCATTCTGGATATAACATGGTTTCCACTAAGGTGAATAAACAAGTCTAATGACTTCACATGAGCCAGCATATATTGAAGTATGGAACATGAGAAAGCAATAACATAAGAGAAAGAGCAGGCCGCGATATTGTAAGGAATACTACCCATCTGTCATTCCCAAGAATGATATGGACTAAACTTTTATATTTATTTTTTAATATATATTTATTTTCTTATTTTATTTGGGGGGGGGTGGGTATTGCTGAGCATGGAGCCCAATGTGGGGCTTGAACTCTTGACCCCGCAATCAAGACTTGAGCTGAGATCAAGAGTCGGATGCTTAATTGGCTGAGCCACCCAGGCTCCCAAACATGGACTAAATTTTTAATGCAGTATAAAATGTTACTGTTTCCTTAGCCATGTCAAGGTGATTAGTTAATAATCACTTAGGGTGACATGGGCTGAAATCTATCCCAACCCCATTCCCTCTTCCCATCTTATAAACTGTTCCCTAAGCCTCAGTTATCACCAATTCTAGTTTTTATTTGCAATATGTTATACAGATGCCAACTTTAGTCCTTCTGAAGATGTATTTAATAAATTTGCATTACCTGCAGAGGACTCAATTAAAACCTTAGTCGTTGGACTCCCAGTTGGCTTTTGTAAAAAATTTTTTTAATGTTTATTTATTTTTGAGACAGAGAGAGACACAGCATGAGCAGGGAAGGGGCAGAGAGAGAGGGAGACACAGAATGTGAAGCAGGTTCCAGGCTCTGAGCTGTCAGCACAGAGCCTGACGCGGGGCTCGAACTCATGTACTGTGAGATCATGACCTGAGCCGAAGTCGGGCACTTAACTGACTGAGCCACCCAGGCGCCCCTGCTAGTTGGCTTTTAATACAAACCTGGATAAACCTCACTCCAATCACTTCACAAAACAAAACCAGAGGACTTTTCTAGAATAATGGTTTATTATTCTAATACTATGCTAAATACACTGCTTACTTATTGCCTGCCCCCCTCTACTTGCACCCTCCCCAGTCCATCATCTTTTCCTTCATGGCAAGCATCCCCGGGACTCATACCAACTTGTTTTGCAAACAGAAGCTTAAAAAAAATATAATTATTTTTTAAAACAACTAAATTCTGAGTCAGCCCTTATGTAGTTTGTAGCTTTCCATCTGCTCTTATTCTACCTAAATGTGTCTGTTTCTAGTACACAGTTAAGGGAACTTTTGATTCTCTAGGCTTGCAGAGCAGAGAAGAAACATAAATAAGCAACTTATTTATAATTAAAGTTCATCAATTTTTATCTCATTAAAAAAAAGTATAGCAAGGACCACCCACATTGTCCCAAGGCCTTGCCATCAGACCCACAATGTTCAATCTTTTCCTGAATAACACAGAATAAACCATATAATATCTGTAGTTATTTAGGTACTGATCCTTCCAAATATAAAGAAGTATAGAAAATAAGCTATTAATGAAAACGAACCTAAGGCAAAATATTGTTAAGAGAGATGATGGTTTGGGGGCGCTAAGATCTAACCAGATAGAACAGGAGAAATAAGAAAGACATTTGGGAATAAAGAAGGACATTTTTAGAGACGGAATATCTCTGGCTGAGAATAAAGCCAAAAGGACATATCATCTACTGTAAAGGACATTTGGACCTCTAGCAATGGGTATCACAGCTGCAGATCATTGTATTTGTAGATATTTTCCCTGAATGTTTTGGTAAAGCGAAGAAGGGAAGAAGCTTTCTATGACAGAAGTACAAAAAGGTGGCCCCTATGCAAGGATAAGCATTTATGATGCAATTTATTTCCAGGTCTGCTCTTAACACATTGTTAATATATGAGGAAATACCAGCCTCCAGCTTTTTACTTGGTCCACCTTCATCTGGCAGTAAAAAGGATTCACCACTAGAGCCAGTGGTTTTCAAGCCATACCCCGGGTTTTAATTCAGGCAGCCCTGAGTGGGGTGAGTGGGAGAAAAGGAGAGGTGGGCAGGCCCCGGGCCACTTACTCTGTCTGCCTCCACTGGGCAGTGTAGAGTACAGTGCTTTTATATATTCACAGGGTTGTGTGACCATCACCTCAAAAAGAAACTCTGTACCCATTCGCTATCACTACCCACCCCCAACTCTTACCCCCTCCCCTCCCCTCAGCTTCTGGCAAGTACTAATCCACTTCTGTTTCTATGGATTTGCCTATTCTGGATGTTTCTTATAAATGGAATTGTACAGTACGTGGTCTTTTGTGACTGGCTTCTTCCACTTAGCAGAATGTTCTAACTATCTAAATTTAGGTTCTTCCATGAACTTTTTGCTTGGGGAAAGAAATGACACATCATTCAAAAGTACAAGTCTGACTCCACATCAAGCATTCTTGAGCTAAATACATTCAAAACACGGAAGAACAAAGCAAAACCAACCGGCCAACCACCACCAACAAAAACCACCTCCCACAAAACAAAACGAAATGAAAAACAAGTAAAAAGCAACTACCTGCCTCCCCAGAGGGTATAGCAGGGGCTGACGTTAAATTCGAGTTTCTGATCATGTTCAAATTTAACATTTGATAAAACAAGTGCATTCTCATACAGAAAGAGCATACTTTTATTTCCTGATCGATTTTCATATTGAAGAAAAAAACCAATAGTTTTTCTTCTACAATAGTTATAAAGGCACTAAATTCACTAATGCCATAAATTTTATGTAATATTAAAAGAAAAAGTGGAAGATAATTCATCCCACAAGAATGAGGTGTTATTTTCAGTTAGCAGAATGCATTTCTTTAGTTGAAAGAGAGTCAAGAAAATGAATTGTACCTATTTTCTCACCAAAAAAAGTTAAGAGATATTTTTACGTATTTGGTCTAATTTGCTACCTAATGACAGTACCTAATATCTTCTATTTCAAAGTGCAAGAGCAATGGTTTAGTAAAAAGCAAAAAAAAGAGGACCACCCACCTAGCATAATAAATATCATCAAACTCAACTCTATCTTCACGCTAGGTATAATAGTTTGTGCTTTTTCTTTTTTAAGCAAATTACTATTGATACTATGATCTGAGGATGGACTTGAAAGTCACTCATTATTACACAAATTGTCCCACATTGGTAAAGTTATCCATGCATTTCTTGAAAGACTAGGTTTTTATCTATTGCTGTTAAGAAAAGAAAGAAGGAGAACAAAAGATTTTGTAGATCTCGTTGTATGAGACAAGGCATAGAATTGGCATAGAATCCTGCCCCTTATAAATAGATTCCCTTCAGTCTCATTTTCCTATCAAGGGCAGTGAAATTAGCATCACTTTTTTGACCCCTCCAGACAAAGACACTACAGCTTTCCAGGATTCAGACCTAGAAATCAGTAAGGAGAAAGCTGCTCTTACAAACCTGGGTCTTTTCACCATACCAGCACTATGTCACTTCTCCTAGAAAAATGCAACAATCCTAACTTTTGTAAAAGAGAGAACCCATAGCCATTGACTAAAATACCTATTATTACATTAAGACACCCTGTAGGTTGATTTTTACAAAACTTATATTGAAATGTCATTTGATAACCTTTAAATTGCATGTCTGAGACACACTGAGTGTACATAAATTAGGGAAAAAATGCACATGAAAAAGAAAAAAGGAAAACCTTAAAACTGTCTGCTCTTTGACCACCCAGGGATAACCATGCTTAAAATGTTTGTGACTGGACCAACTTATTTTTTTTAATTCTTTTTATTGTATTTATTGTAAAAATAAAACACAGATCTATAAAACTATCTACAACAAATGTATGGCTTAATGAATTATTATTATTTTAAATTTTATTTAAATCCAAGTTAGTTAACATATAGTGTAATTAATAATGGCTTTAGGAGTAGAATTTAGTGATTCATCACTTACATACAACATCCAGTGCTCATCCCGACAAGCGCCCTTCTAAATGCCCATCACCCATTTAGCCCATCCCCCCCACTCAACACCCTTCCAGAAACCCTCAGTTTGTTCTCTGTATTTAAGAGTCTCTTATGGTTTGCCTCCCTGTTTTCATCTTATTTTTCCTTCCCTTCCCTTATGTTCATCTGTTGTGTTTCTCAAATTCCACATATGACTAAAGTCATTTATTTGTCTTTCTCTGACTTCTTTCCTTTAGTATATTACACTCTAGTTCCACCCACATTGTTGCAAATGGCAAGATTTCATTCTTTTTGATTGCCAAGTAATATTCCATTATATATATATACATATATATATGTATATACATATATATACATATACCTATATATGTATATGTGTGTATACACACACACACACACACACACACACACACACACATCTTCTTTATCCATTCGTCAGTCAATGGACATTTGGGCTCTTTCCATAATTTGACTATTGTTGATAGTGCTGCTATAAACATTGGGGTGCATGTGACCCTTTGAATCAGCATTTTTGTATCCTCTGGATAAATACCTAGTACTGCAGTTGCTGGGTCATAGGATAGCTCTATTTTTAATTTTTTGAGGAACCTGCATACTGTTTTTTAGAGTGGTTGCAACAGTTTGCATTCCCACCAGCAGTGTAAAAGGGTTCCCCTTTCTTCACATCCTCACCAACATCTGTTGTTGCCTGAGTTGTTAATGTCAGCCATTCTGACAGGTGTGAGGTGGTATTTCATTGTGGCTTTGATTTGTATTTTCCTGATGATGAGTGATCTTGAGCATCCATTCATGTGTCTGTTAGCCATCTGGATGTCTTCTTTGGAAAAGTGTCTGTTCATGTCTTTTGCCCATTTCTTCACTGGATTATATGTTTTCGGGTGTTGAGTTTGATAAGTTCTTGATAGATTTTGGATACTAACACTTTATCCAATATGTCATTTGCAAATATCTTCTCCCATTCTGTTGGTTGCCTTTTAGTTTTGTTGACTATTTCCTTTGCTGTGCAGAAGCTTTTTATTTGATGAGGTCCCAATAGTTCATTTTTGCTTTTGTTTCCCTTGCCTAGGGATGCACGTCTACTAAGAAGTTGCTGTGGCCATGGTCAAAGAGGTTGCTGCCTGTTTTCTCCTGTAGGGTTTTGATGGTTTCCTGTCTTACATGTAGGTCTTTCATCCATTTTGAGTTTATTTTTGTGTATGGTGTAAGAAAGTGGCCCAGGTTCATTCTTCTGCATGTCGCTGTCCAGTTTTCCCCACCACCTTTTGCTGAAGAGACTATGTAAATGGGCTTAGTGAATTATTATAAGGCAAATATCATCCAGTCAGGAAATTAAACTTTTCCAGACATTCCAGAAGCCCCTTCCATGTTCCTCATCCCAGTCATAGCCCTCCCTTATCTCCATAATAACCATTACCCTCATTTTTATAAGCAATAGCTACCTTGTGTTTAAAAAATACTTTTTTCACCCCAGTGTCTACCCCTAGACACTGTAGTTTAGTCTCACTAGTTTAAAAAAAAATCTGATATATTTTAAGTCACTTTTAATGTGCAGATTTCTCCTCCATACTTGACATTTCCTTATAATTTATCTGTTAGAAAACACAGGCAATTTGACCTCACTCAACTTTGCTGATTGTGTATTTTTGGTGCAGTAGTTCAGCATGTTCCTCAATCCTTTGGGTATCCTGCAAACTAGCGGCTGGCTCCAGAGGAGGCATCAGCCTCAAGTGTGATCTGGCAAGACTATCTACCACTAGTGTTTGGCAGGCACGTGAGGTCTGGTTATCACTCTTCAGTGATCCTAGCAGCCTTCATGCTAAATATCTATATCCATCCAATGGGGACTTAAAAATGGTAATAATCTGATTCTATCATTCATTTTCATCTGTTAGTTTAAATAATTATATAAAAACATGTCCCTTCATCTACTATCTGGTCACTCAGTAATATAGTTCATTCAGGAAAGGCAGGATTACATGTGTGATTTTTCTCTTTCATTGACCTATTTCCCTAGTAATGCACTGGTTTCCTATCATCCTTTGAAGATGACCACTGTTTAAAATTATTTTCACTTATCATTATGAATTCATAGATTTTTAACATATTTGGTGTATTTTGGCTTATTGTAATTATTATCAGTATTGAAGCTCAAATTGTCCTATCTTTGGTCAGTAGGAACCTGTTCTAGTTAGCCCCACATAGTTTAAGCTCTACAGGTAACAATATATTTAATGGTCTCTACCAGTTCTTAGGATGCTGTTTCTCTATTATTTTGGTTGTCTGAAGACTGGTCTCTAATAAATCTTCAAGAAGTGCTCTTAGGTACAATATTACCCAAGTTCCTATATTTTGGTGAGAATTTTCCTGTATCTTTACTAGATAATAGAAGGTTGGCTTTCTCAATATCAAATCCTTGACTCACATTCTTTTTTTCCCTGAGTTTCTTTTTTTTTTTAATTTTTTTTTTCCACGTTTATTTATTTTTGGGACAGAGAGAGACAGAGCATGAACGGGGGAGGGGCAGAGAGAGAGGGAGACACAGAATCGGAAACAGGCTCCAGGCTCTGAGCCATCAGCCCAGAGCCCGACGCGGGGCTCGAACCCACGGACCGTGAGATCGTAACCTGGCTGAAGTCGGACGCTTAACCGACTGCACCACCCAGGCGCCCCAACCTGAGTTTCTTAAATATGTCCCTCCATTATCTTTTGGTATAAAGCTTTGCTGTTGATTATTTAATTTTCTTTCCTTTTTAAGTCATATTGTTCCTTTTGTTTAAATGGCTGGAAGATTTTTTTTTCTTTTACTTTATATGAGATTTAATCTTTTTAAATATAATGTATTGTCAAATTTTTTTAATGTTTGTCCATTTGTTTATTTATTCATTTTTGAGAGAGAGAGAGATAGAGAGAGCACAAGCAGGGAAAGGGCAGAGAGAGAGGGAGACAGAGAATCCTAAGCTTGAACATGGGGCTCGAACTCACAAACTGTGAGATCATGACTTGAGCCAAAATCAAGAGTCGGACACTTAACCACTGAGCCACCCAGGCACCCCTGAGATTTAAACTTGATACTTTGTAGTGCTCAATTTTGTCATTGTTGTGAAATTAACTTTCCTAATTCTGGAAAGCTTCTCTACCTTCACAGAGCTCCCTCTTCTTTTGCTTTTGTGGAGTATTCAAAAATAGGGTACTTGAGTTTGATTTCAGGGTCCTCTTCCCTTGCCCTACTTTAGATTACCCATTTCTTTCTTTTGTCTCTGTTGCTCAGACCTGCTATGTCAGTTTCATTCTTAGCAGTATGTCCAGTGTGAGGCTATTGCTGGAAGGAAGCCCTGGTGGGTCAGGTCTGAGGACTCCAGAAACCCAGCACCCCAGAGACTGCAGACCCTCCCCTCTGGGCTCCTCCCAGTTTCACAGTTCTCCCAAACCAGCCTTTTGAGTTTTCCACTAAAGACCTGTTGTCTATTTTGCGGTTCTCCTGTTCTCAGGCACCTTGCTGCCTTTTTTTCCTCTTAATGATATTCTACAGGTTTGTGGCTGGGTGGTGGCTTGTTTTGGGGGATACCTTACTACCTAGTTTTGGTGTAAATGTTGTCCAGGGGTTAGTTTTACTGTCTAGCTGCTCTCCTTTTACTTAACTAATTTAGAAATGGGAAGAAAATGACAGTCAAAAGATACTGAAAAACTCTAAAGCTACTTCTACCACCATCTCCCCCCAAATCTTCTGGCTTGACTTTTAAAATTTTTTAATTTTATTTTTGAGAAAGAGAGTGAGGGCGAGAGGGGTAGAGGGAGGGACACACAGAATCCAAAGCAGGCTCCAGGCTCTGAGCTGTCAGCACAGAGCCCGACGCGGGGCTCATACTCATGAACTGCAAGATCATGACCTGAGCCAAGGTCGGAGGCTTAACCGACTGAGCCACCCAGGCACCCCCCTTCTGGCTTGCTTCTTAACAAGCACAGAAGAACTTATATATCCAAACGAGGACTGTCTTTCCAAGTGTCATTTCTGGAAAGCTAATGAAGGTGAGTCACTGGGAAAAACATCTTAAAACTAAACTTACACAGACAAGTAGGCACGTGAATACTCAAAATTATACTTCCCTCCACTGTGCTGCTATTAAGTAGCACAGAGATAATGATGAAAACTTATTTGGATAATAAGAAGTAATTAGTTCTCAACTTGCACCCCACCAACTAATACAAATGAATGCATAAAATATAAAAACATGTTGCTTGAATTATAAAAGCTACCCTGGGGTAAGTCTATCCATGTGACTCTACCAAAATGTTAAAAATTCCTGTGTAAGCTGGCATCAGATGATTTTTAACTCTTGAGTTCTATTTTGCCAACCAAAGTTGGGAGTATTTTAAATTTTCCTTCATTTTATTCCTTGACTGAGGACAAATACAGACATCATATAAAGCAAAACTTAGAGCTAATCTTTTACTTGTGTTTGTGTATCTATATATAAAGGCATGTGTATTATTCTACATATCACTGTTCATATTTTAAACTGTATATTCTTATTATAAATGCTGATTCCTATGTATTATTGAACTTCAAAAACATGGATATATGACTGAGAGTCTTTTCCTTCTCATTAATGCGAATTAAAAGGAGCAACAAGGCTGAGGTAGAAAAGAATCTAGAATTTAGAAATGTTAACCCTCATAACATAGTCAAGTAGGTCCTTGAATAAATTGCTTTACTACTTCGGCTCAAAAAACTCCTCCTATTAACACCAAGGATCCAGAAAGCAAAAAATACAAAGGACTATTAACAATGATGTCAAATCAGCTAGAGGCCGCCAAAACATCCAACTTATAATTACTTGGCAATTTAAGCAAAACATCAAAAACGACTGCAAATAAACAAGCAAAACCATATTTATTTAAAATATCCCCCAAATGTCTTTGGCTCATAACTTGGATGGCAATATCTACTCGAACAAATACTCCAAACATCAGAGCTTTAACTGTTCACTGCAAAGGTGAGTAACTTCTGGACCAAGTAAAACAAGGAAGTACAAAGAGGAAAACCAAGGTTCTATAAGAAAACAACACAGCCATTTGGCACATGAGTAGAATAATTAAACATCATTGCTTGGATTGTGCACAAGTGTAAAAATCACTGTTGAACAGCACCATCGTTAGCAAGGTTTACTTCTTAAACACAGAAGTCAATAATCCCAAATGCCACATGCATACTTCTAAGGAGTACATTTCATTATCACAGGACTTATCTTAAAGACATTCCAATAGGGTTTTTTTTTTTCAATTGCAAAAACAACTTCTCAGCATTGATTTAAGTTTAATTGATTTCAACAAGTTGAAATTCAGATACCATGAATTCCACGAATAGGATGGAATTTGTAAGACAAGCTTGGAGCCTTTCAAATTCTAATGGAAAAACATGAAACTAAAAAATTAGCATTAACAGAATCACCATGGGGGTCAAGAATAAGTAGAGTAATAAGGCACCCAAAGGAAAAAGGATGTCGTCCAAACTTCGACTTAAGAGCTAATGACACACTCTAAATGCACTCAACTTCCTGGGAGCACACGGTAAGGGGAGCAAGAACTGAGAAGCCACATCAGGATGCCGAGCTTACAGAAGCGGCAATGATGCTGCACATTTAGCCAACTGGCAAACATCTCACGTCTCATCTGAAGAAACAACACTGCCAAAAACAAACGTCACTAAAGCAATGCACAGCTTTCCTAAGAATGAGCCAGCATTTTCTTGTATTTGATTTTGATAGTCTTACAAATACACTGATGCTGGCAGGTGGAGGGGAGTAGACAGAACAACTAATTCTGGTGTTTCCCGTTGTTCTTGTCTGCTTCTTGCTAACAACATATAGTTGGTTTGTAAAGGAAAAATGTGATTTCACTTTCAACTTTAAAAGAAAACCTTCTCTGTTTTTTTCTCAGTAGAAAATGGGTTTTTCTACAGTTTCTAGAAACACTGAAATACGAAACTTTGGTGTATTTCCCCATATATTAAACAATGTTGGCAAGAATATGCTTGAATCTATTGCTTTAAAAGTAACATGCATTTGCTTAAAAAATGCAATACAAATGTGTTTTAAGTGTCCTTAGTGTAATAAGCTGTTTCCCATAGCAGTATGTTTTTCCTGTCCTCCCCCTCTTCTTATCAAAATCTCAATGAAACATCAGTGCAAACTAGTCCTGTCTAAACCTTGCACATATGCAGAGAATTTTGTAATGATTCTACTCCATCAATTTGAATACTGGAATAGCTGATGTTGCTGACTTTTCTAGCAATAAAATTTTGCAAACATCCCATCTCTTCTCCCTAAGCTAACACGTCTCTCAAACCATCTGCCTATCCCCACTCACGCTTCAGTTCTAATACCTGTATTTGCCAAAGAAAAAGCACCCTCATTATTGCCTTTCTCCATTTCTCCTTTTCTCTATGTGGACTGCACCACAGTCCCTTACCAGATGCTCACAGCCTCTGCCTAGTTACCTTTCTTTCCCTGTTATCATGGACTCTGCATTCTTTGACATATAAACACATTCCCCCACATCTTATTCCTAACAGGAACTGCAACCCATCTCTTCAGTGAATCCTGATGTTCCTGTGATAACAATGTCTCCCCCACCATCCTCTCTCCATGACGGGCTGTATCACCTCTCCCCCACAAAGGCCAAGAATAAAGGTTTACAGCATTTTGCCTTTAGACTCAATCTTCTCACCAACTAAAACCAATGTCCCGATCCACTCCCCTTTGACTGTACTTGGCCAGGCACAGCTACCTGTCACTTCTAGAGACATACTGATGATCTTCTAAATGCCATCTGATCTCAAAACCTTTTATGTTCTACATTAGCCACATATTGGGGTATGTTCACACCTCAGACCTTGTCATGACTCAAAACATTGTTCAGTCCTAAATCTCTAACTTGGAAAAAATAACCACCCTGACCCTTGCCCCTACTTCTTTAATATGAATAAACCTGTTCTTTCCCCCCATGATTTTGATCTTGAGCCTTTCAACCCCATTTGGGGGTTCTTCAGTATGGGGACAGCTCAAAGCATCCCAATATCATTAAGACCTCTGAATCATTCACTCCCTTGGCCTTTGACTACACCTACCATCTTTTTTAATTCCAAAGCGACTGAGCAATGATGGAATCAGTGCAAATCCTTGCCAATTAGTCTCAGCTACACTCCTGTTGCAATGTAGCCATCAATTTGCTCATCCCTTGTTGACTCATGCCTGCCCCCAGCAGCAATTCCAAACATTTTCTATTCTCCTTAATATTTAACCCTATCCGGCTCTCTCTTACTGTCAGCAATTGTATAAGCTCTTATAAATCATATGTGAACTGCATCATCCTCTCTAATTTAAACGACTATCTTTTACATGTCTTAACATACAAAAATGTTTATAATTTGAATTAAATTTTGGTTATTTCCAACAGGAGCACACAATCTTCTTTTAAAAGACACAATCAGGGTAATTTTCACTATGAAATTAAATGATTACAAACTGTTATTCTAATAAAAAAGAAATTTAAAATCTAAACATCTTTAATAGAAAATGTCACTATTTTTTAAGTAAATAGTAATCCCTGAATTCAAACATGTAGTACACAGGTGACAAGAAAAAATTTTGACTATTATCTTAATCCACAAGCTTAGTCATTTTTTAAAAATACATCAACTTAAATTTCTCCACATGGAGGTCTTTTCTTTCCTTAATTACATTTTCACTCTATCTCCAAGTCCACAGCAAAATGCCTATATACTAGAGCACCCAACAAATAAAACACTCCAGCAAGCATACAGAAACCAGTTAGCTAATGCACCTAATTATGTATATTTCTCTAATGGAGTAAAATCACTAAATCCAGGCCACCAACTTTGAACACATCACCTTTTCTATGACTTAGTTTTCTCTTTAAAATGAGAATGAATTAGATGATCTCTTAGATCTTTTTCGGCTTTAAAATTCTGTAATTAGTGTTTATAAGATAAGATATAAGCTCATTTAGCCTTTATGAGCCAGATTTAACTAAGCGTAGTAAGAAAAGTGCAAGATTCATTTCTGTCCTCAAGGAGTTAAAAAGAGAGTTGAGGGGGCCAAAACACCATACAGAAAATAATACAAGATAACATACAATCCAGTATGTTATCAGAGTCTTCCTGAGGGGAAGCCAGAGAAGGTAGGGAAGATTTTACACACGATGTAAAAACTGACACGTTTTTGTGAAGGGGTGGGATTTGGAGGGATGGAGAGACAAGGATTAAACAGAATTTTTGTCATGTTGGCTGTTTTAGATGAATTCTACCTGAGCCTAATCACAAACTTCTTAAATGAACAAAGTTGGGTTATACGGTGGTAGAGGGAAAGACAAGTTTAAAAAAGACATCTGCGAGAGAAAGAAGAACTCCACTTCTGTCTATAAATGGTTTACTAACAATTTCAAAAAATGCCTTCATAAATTATGATAGAGAATTCACACACCATTCGTCTGCTTACATCCAAAGATAAACATTGTCACAGTAAGCTGATATGTTTGAAGAAATATTTCTGGAGCTTTGAGGGTTTAAAATAAGCCTTCAGAAAGCTTTCAACAACAGTCACTTGTTACTGACTAATGAAGTCAGTAATATGACTGAAGCATCATCCCAACCACAAGTGGAGATGCGCTATGAGAAATGCAAACACCAGGATCTGCCAAGAAGGTCTGATCCATTTACACGCAAGCAGTGGTTATCACTGTATTGAAAAATTCACATTTCAGGGCCGCCTGGGTGGTGGCTCAGTCGGTTAAGTGTCTGACTCTTATTTTGGTTCAGGTCATGATCTCATGGTACATGGGATCAAGCCCTGTGTCAGGCTCTGCGCTGACAGCACGAAGCCTGCTTGGGATTCTGTCTCCCTCTCTCTGCCCCTCCCCTGCTCGTGTTCTCTAAATAAAGAAAGAAACATTAAAAAAAAAAAAGAAAAATTCATGTTTCAGTTCATTTTCTTATTTTTTAAAATTTATTTTGAGAGAGAGAGAGAAAGAGAGAGAGCAAAAGAGAGCAGAGGAGGGGCAGAGAGAGAGAGAAAGAGAGAGACAGACAGAATCCTAAACAGGCTCTGTGCTGTCAGTGCAGAGCCCTATGCTGGGGTCAAACCATGAGATCATAACCTGAACCAAAAGAGTCAGAAGCTGAACCAACTGAGCCGCCCAGGTGCCCCTTGAGTTCATTTTCTAACGCAGACATCAAAAGAGTTTAGGGAATGTTGGGTAAAAGATAGATGAAGTATAAAAAAACCTTACTTAAGGGGTGCCTGGGTGGCTCAGTCAGTTAAGCATCCGACTTTGGCTCAGGTCAATGATCTCGCGGTTCATGGGTTTTGAGCCCCACATCGGGTTCTGGGCTGACAGCTTGGAGTCTGAAGCCTGCTTCAGATTCTGTGTCTCCCTCTCTATCTCTGCCCCTCCCCTGCTCATGCTCTGTTTCTTTCTTTCTCTCTCTCAAAAATAAACATTAAAAAAACAACAACAAAAAGCTCACTTAAAAGAGGAGAGCAAAAATCCAAAGAATGTGGATGAAAAGAAAGAAAATTTGGAGAAGAGTTCACGTAGTCATTCATTACTATTAATTCAAGAGTATACTGTTCAAAAATTCAATTTGAATTTGAATTGAAATATATTTTTAGTCATTCTATCAAGGGTTGTGGGGTCAAATACAGAAAATAACCTGTCATAAGATATGATTTATGAGCAGGTTGTTTATTAAGATCACTACACAAACTCCAGAAGAGGGGCAAAGGACCTCCCAAAGCACATTGGCAAAAAGGAAGCCACCCCTTACAAAGCAGGGTAAGCTGTGATCTTAGACATGACAACAATGGCTTTGTAAAATCCAAGTAACAAGAAAAGCTTTGGGTAATATACAGAATTCATTCAAAAATGACAGTTGGAGAGTGAAATACATCAGTGTATCCGTGATTCTCAAGACAAATGACTGCTGTTGAAGAGATGCAGATTTCAAATTGTATGGGTATTTTGCAAAATCTTTAGGAATTGTTGTATTTAAGACCATGAAAAGTAGTAATTTTATATACATCTTTACTTACTTTATACATCTTGAAACATGTAGTCATTTTTATACATTTTTAACGTATATTTACTTTGTGATTTTTCCTATTTTGACATTAACTTTTTATAATCAGTTTCCTAAATGCCTAGATCTAATCATGCAATTATATATATTTTAAGTTTATTAATCTATTCTGAAAGAGAAAGAAAGCATGATTGGGGGAAGGGCAGAGAGAGAGAGAGAGAGAGAGAGAGAGAGAGAGAGAGAGAGAGAGAATGAATCCCAAGCAGGTTCCATACTGTCAGCACAGAGCCAGATGCAGAATTTGAATTCATGAACTGCAAGACGATGATCTAAGCCAAACTTGGATGCTTAACCAACTGAGCCACCGAGGCACCCTATCTAATCAAGCAAATATTAATACTATACTTCTCTCCAATGTCTTACATCGACCAACAGGGTTCAGCACAATCTGATAACCCCCTTTTTCTTTAATCTCAACTCCTACCACTCTCTCTTTTGTGGAGGGAGAAATTCACTCTGACAGATACAGTTGTTTCTTTCTATTCCTGTGTCATTCCCCCCTTCTTTCTTTCCCATCTGCATGAATGTGTGACTTGTGCAGTTGCAGGGGTCCCACACTCACAAGCTCCCTAAGTTTGGCTTAGTGCTCTGCTGTTGCCATGCTGAAAGTTGTAAGACAGTTTGAACAAGGGGTTCCATATCTTCACTGTGTGAATGACATAGCTAGTGTGACCTCTTGTGGAATATACTCCACTTTCTTCTGTGCTCCAATCATGCCAAACTCTTGCCCATTTCCAGACTTCTGTGTCTGCTGTTTCTTCTCTGAAATACCTTTCGACTAGTTCTTTACACAACTGATTCTTTCTCATCCTTCAGTCTCAACTCAAATAATTTCTGAGGCCAACCTTCCCTGATTTCTTTATCTAAAGTGCCTCCTCTAATCTTCTGTCTCATTATCCAGTTATTTCTTTAAAGCCTGCTTACTATAATCTGTAATGATCTCATTTATTTGTTTCTTTGTTCCTTGTCACACATCCCCTCCTCCTAAATGGAAAGTAGCAGGAAAGACTGTAATCTTGTTTATCTTGGTAGTACACTGATGAATTAGAGCTGAGAGCAGCATCTGACACAAGGTAAGTGCTCAATATTTATTTGTTGACTGAATAAATATGTTAATCATAGTAATAAATGGTACTTCATAAATTTTCTTGGGGGATTTTTTTTTCCTAGTTAAAGTTATTATGCACTATGGGTATTTCATCTATTATAATTCCATAGCATTTTCTAGAGGTTTCCTCTCCATATGTGGGGTACCTATTATTTGAGATAAGATACCTAAGACTGTGAGATTTACATGTGTATATTTTGTAAGTATTGCTGCCT
This sequence comes from Lynx canadensis, assembly GCF_007474595.2. Taxonomy (NCBI): domain Eukaryota; kingdom Metazoa; phylum Chordata; class Mammalia; order Carnivora; family Felidae; genus Lynx; species Lynx canadensis. Next base: position 131,202,991 of record NC_044307.1, on the reverse strand, counting down.
TTCTGTCAATTTATAATTCAAAGAAGTAACTCAATTCCCTAAACAAAAGAAAATGTATAGTCTATGAATAAATTTTGGTTTACTATTTGGAAGGAAGCTAAAAAATAGCTGTTGACAGAAAATGAAGATACTTCAGAAAAAAATAGCTTTAAATCAAAGGAACAAGAATCGATATCTAATGCTAGCAAAACTGGAATATTAATAAAATGTGATAATAATGTAAAGTAGTATAAACATCTTTTGGAAATAAGTTGACATGAGGAATTTTGGCCATAAAAATACTCATTTCATTGACCTAGATCATTTACTTCCAGTGTTTTATTCTATGGAAATGTAATTTATGCAATATACAGAAAGAGCTATTTTCACAAAGATATTCTTGAGTGTTGTTTATAATATCAGATAGTTGAAAATAAAGTGTCCAAATACGTTTGAGAAAGTGGTTAAATTTTAGTAATTCACTCAAATATACTGTAACTAGGAAAAATCACACTGTGTGACAATAGGGGGTAACACTACCATACAATGTGTTCAGTGAAAAAAAGATCAAAATAACGTAAATATAAAAATAAATCTGAACAAAATCAGAGATTTGATTTGATTTAGGAGCTAGATTTATCAATTTTTTTACTTTTTTACATTTTCTACTTTTTTGCTAATATAAATACATTTAATTATGAAAAAAAATATATATATATATGTATGTATTTTAAGTGGGCTTCATGCCCAGTGTAGAACTCAGCACAGGGCCTGAACTCAAGACCCTGAGATCAAGACCTAAGCTGAAATCAAGAATCCGACACTTAATCCACTGAGCCACCCAGATGCCCCTGAAAATACATTTTAAATGTGTCTAAAAAAACATGGTTTCTGAACATATAGTATCATTTTCAATGTAGGTCAGTGTGAGCTCTTAAAAAAAGGTCGCTAGCAAAAAGTTAAGTTTGAAAATCAAAACACAGATGTACACAAAATGTAACAAGTAATTTTTCTGAAAAAACTATAATTATTTTGTATTAATGTATTTGTATTTTGTATTAATTATTTTGTATTAATTAATGTATTAATGTATTAACATAGATGTATTTGTTTAAAAGAAAACAAAACCACAAAAAAAAATTAGTTAAGTAACCTTGGAAGTGATTTTTTTCCATAAGAAGTTAAGTCTAAATGAACAGAATAATTTTGACATTAGTTAATTCAAAAGCAATATGTTGTTAAAAAAAAAAAAAACAATAGAAAGTGGCTCGGTACTCACAGGTATACAATATTCCACCATTGGGTAATGTAATTTGTGACCTTTTGCTGTTCGACCAGAAAAAAAGCAACTCTGGCAGACATCATAGTTAAAATGCTTGAGGCTTCTATACCTAGAGAGAAGAAAAGAAAGTTCATTGGCTTGTATGTCTATTATTTAATCCAAATCAATTATTTGTGGTAAGGAATTACTTTCATCCAAATCACCATGGAAATAAAAGGCAGACTGGCCACAAATGTGGAATTTTTCTTAGTACCTTAGCTCCAAATTAGGGCCAGGAGAATCTTGAATTTCACAAGGGAAATTAACAAAACCACCTCCCAAGTGGAAAAAAAAAAAAAAAAAGCAAAATTTGGAATTCAAGTCTCTAAAGCATGTTTCCATGTTTCAACATGATGAGAAGACAAATACCCACGTCAGAAGACTTTCTGTAATGTGTGAATGGGAATGCAAATGGCAGAGAATTAGAATCATGACACATCCAACTTTTATACCATCAGTAAGAAGTGAATCTCAAAATTTCCTGACAAAGCTTCCTCCTGTGAAGGTGAACAGTAGGGTTCATCAACTTCACATTAGAACTGGGCAGAAGTAACAAAGTAATCAGATGACTTCTCACTATTTAAATGATGCTTTCTGGGGGTGCCTGGGTGGCTCAGTCGGTTGAACATCTGACTCTTGATATCAGCTTCTGTCATGATCCCAGGGTCATGGGATCAAGCCCCACGTTGGGCTCTAAGATTCTCTCTCTCTCTCAACCTCTCCCCCATTCCCCTCCAATTTTTCTCTAAAATAAATTTTTAAAAAGTGTTGCTTTCTGCTTACTAAGTTTGATTCCAAAGGCCTTACAACATCACCGAATCCTATCAGAGCCATGTACGTATAATGAGTCATACAATTATCATGCATGAACGTTTCTGGGATCTATATGAATAGAAATTCAGAAAAATCTCTGTTTCTGGGGCAAAGTGGTATAACAATAATAATAATAAAAAGATAAGTTTCATGTAGTGGCTATAAGAAGGAATGACATTTTCAGATAGACAGAATGAATATGCTAAGCATCCCATTTATTGAGGACACAAATCCCCAGAGGGAATCAGTGGGAAGGGATGACGGACATACACTGAAGTCACAACAAAACAACAGAAAATAGTCTTGTGCCACCACTGGAGACAGATCGTCTCACCTGAACCCAACAATTGGACATTCTTTACAGATGTTGCATTTGGCCTGATGTTTTGCGGTTTCGGCCGCTGCCACTCGATGTAAAACCGGTAGCCAAACCATGGACTGTGGCTCCAGACGCATCCAATCTATAAACTCTTTCACACTTATCTCTGGCTTGTTGTTATTCTGGTAAAGAAACAAATATATGGAAAGTGAAGAAAATGTCTTCATTTAAATTGCAGCTGGTGTTGTATTATAATCTTCTGAGAATCTACATGAAGTGAAAGAAAACTTACAAAACTGTTTCCAGGCCAGTTAAATTACAAAACGTTAAAGGCTCTTCATCGGACAGAAAATCTTAGAATTTAAAATTAGAAAAAGCAGAGGTTAGGGGCACCTGGGTGGCTCAGTCGGTTAAGCAGCCGACTTCAGCTCAGCTCGTGATCTCGCAGTCCGTGAGTTCGAGCCCCGCGTCGGGCTCTGTGCTGACAGCTCAGAGCCTGGAGCCTGCTTCAGATTCTGTGTCTCCCTCTCTCTCTGTCCCTCCCCTGCTCATGCATGCTCTCTCTCACTCTCTCTCTCTCTCTTTCTCTCTCTCAAAAATAAATTTTAAAAAAACATTAAAAAAAAGAAAAGGCAGAAATTATACAGGAAGGAGAAAAAAACTCAATACATTAAGAGACTCAGATTAAAAAAAACCCAAAAACCAAATCACACAATTCTAGTACTCTCTTCACATAAACATTTTAATCCTATAAAACTCATTCATTTAATCTTTCTCCTGCTTTTGTGAAGGTCATCTTATGAACCAGTACATGGGAGAATCATATTTAGAATTTTCATTTGGTATTTTTATATCTCTAAAACAAGTAAAAGGGCCATTATAAAATGTAATAACCCATAACATCAGTACTCCTTAAAGAGATGGTGTGAGCATTTTTTTTATCAGCAATAATAAATCACTGGATATGCTTTGGCAAAATATCTGTAGCCTTTTCCTTTACACATACGTATAACATCAGTAGCAACATTTCTAGAATGCTTTTATATACAGCAAGCATTAAAAAGAATTTTGAGATTCGTATGGAAAAAACACACTAACCAATTAGTTCTATAACTCGGTATGTAATCATACTTTCATGAGCATCTTAAGAAATCAGAGCAGATTCAGGTGAATATAGTAAGGACACACAACCTCACCTGAAGGGCTCAGAGAAGGATTTTCAGAGAATGTGAGATTTAAGCAAACATCCAAAAAAAAAGAATAAGGATTAGCAATGAGAATGAAGTTTGTAGGTGAAGGGTAAGGAAGAATATTCTAAACAGAGAGCACATGACCAAAGATGCTAGGGCAGGAATGAAGGATGTAAATAAAACTGCGGGTGGAAAGCAGACAGCAAGAGGATGAGTGGTAAGAGGCGAGTGCCGGGACAACGTCAGGGCCAAATCATAGCACTCTCATAGCACATTTTAAAGATTGAGGGTGTTATCCATTGACAAACAGTAAATCTCCTTGAGGAGGTTGCTGTTCCTTGAACCATGTGCTTGAAGAAATAAACCGCATGCTTAAGGGATGGTACCCAGCGTCTTCTACCATGTGGGTCCAGCCCAAGTTTCCCCTGCCAGTTCTAGGAACATCCTCAGTACCATTCCTGGCACATCCTACGTTCCAGGGATCCCTCGTGTTTACCTGTTGGAAGCAGCTGCGGACACTGGGTTCGATATTACTGCCCCCAAAAGCTGCTACTTCGCCCAGCTGACGAGGGATCTGGATGGCATCATGAAGTAACAGGCCAAGCTGCCTCTGGTCACACATTTCTGTTGGTCCCGCCACTTCCTTAAAGAGATCTGTGAGGAGGAGAGCCAAGAGGGTAACTTCCATCTGCTTATACCGTTCTATGTAAACAATGTCTTTGGTTCTGTCATTTAAATGATGTAGATTAAAAAAAAAAAAATCAAGTGGACATGAATCACGTTAGTTATCTACGGAGAAATTTCAGGTAAAAATGATCCACTTTCTCATAGAAATGAATACCGTTTTTGGAAAGGAATTTCCAAGTTCTGAAAATTCAAAAATCACAAAAATTCGAAATGCTTTCCATGTGAAGTTTTCCAAGAACAGAAAGAAGGGGAGTAAATACTTACTTGATCCCAAAAGCCATTTTCAAACAATATCTGGCAAATGAATATCAGACCAAAATGTATCATTTTTGTTTTTTTGGGGTTTTTTTTACGGGAAATAATGCCAAATCTAACACTGTTAACAGTGAATTTTCAGACAACTGAACCAAGCTCAGTAATACTGACACAGTGATTATAATGAAATGTCACCTTAATTATAAGCATACATACACAGAGAAAGCAAACCTAAGGAAGATAAATTTAATTTCTATTACCATTTGTTTAGTTAGATTTGGTTAGAGTTCTACTTGTTTATTTTTCTTTTATTCTAACTTTTTAAAACATTTGAGTATAGTTGACACACAATGTTACATTAGTTGCAGGTGTGCAATACAGCAATTCAACATCTCTATATATCACACTATGCTCACAAGTGTAGCTACCATCTGTCACCATACAATGCTGTTACAACACCACTGACTATATTCCTTATGGTGGACCTTTTACTCCTGTGATTTACTCATTCTCTAACTAGAAGCCTGTATCTCCCACTCCCCTTCACCCATTTTGTCCAAGCCCCCACCCACCTTTACTTTGTTAAAAATAAGACTATTGGGGCGCCCTTGGGTGGCTGTTGGTTAAGCGTCCGACTTCAGCTCAGGTCATGGTCTTGCAGCTTGTGAGTTCGAGCCCCACGTCGGGCTCTGTGCTGACAGCTCAGAGCCTGGAGGCTGCTTCACATTCTATGTCTCCCTCTCTCTGCCCCTCCCCTGCTCATGCTCCGTCTCTCCCTCAAACATAAATAAACGTTAAAAAAAAATAAGACTGTCACAGTCAGAAAATATTTATGCAGGATTCTTATGATTTGCATTTTAAACCCATTCCTAGGAAGAGACATCCTAAGCAATAATGTTCTACACAGACAAGTACACGTTTCAGTGACATCAATCACGCCTAACTTTCTTCTTTTGGGGAAGACGGTTGTACTACTATGCTACCATGAAGGTAAAACTACACACAAAACACAAACCGTAAGATTCCTTCTCATTTTGACATACTTCTGAATTCTGATATAAGTTCACATTTTGATAGTCTAGTCATAAACAAAAAGGAGTATCAGAATGTGGGGACAGGTCACAATCTAAAACCCAAGTTCCAACAAATCAGCACAGAAGAGACGCAAAAGGTTATTCTAAGAGATCTTTGTAAATGTGGTCCTGATAAAGCAAGAAAGCCACTCAGCTATAAGCAAGGTCAGGCAGTTGCTAGAACCTAATCAAGAGATATCCTCAAGAAGGCATGAAGAGAGAAGGAGGGGTCACCAGGGTGAAGACACTGACATTAGCCATTGCAAAATCAATGTGCAGATGGCTACCACTTGACTCAGAATAACACCTCTGCCATGGAGTTTGGAGAGCTAATTGTCTTCAATATTAATCTAACAAAGGAAATAATAACGAGGAAGTGTTCTGATGTCACTGGGGAAATCAAAACTGGAATCAGAGTTGCTAAGGACTTCAAATTAAAAAACAAAACAAAACCCCAGAACGTTTCCAAAGTCTCAATACTTACAGGAAAGATTTAAGGACTTCAACCCAAGAGATGTCTTATTTAATTAAGTCCTAAAATGGCATACTTCATGGATTAAGGTAAATATCAGAAATTGTCATTGCAGGGCTTCTACTTCCCTTGCCAAGTAAGGGAATCTGAAAATTTAATGTTGAATAATACGGAGTATCACATCTGCCAACATTTGTCAGAAGTGTGTCCACTGTATTACGAGTGTCTGAGTACAGACATGCTGAAATACCATCCTCGGCTGAAAGATTATACATTTCAGAAATATGCTTGAAGGTAGGTGCACAAATAAAAAAAAACCCTTCATATATTGTGTAGAATTTGGTTTTTTCTCTATAACTATAGTCACTGTGTTGTAACTCTTTCTTTTGGTCTGAGGTTACTCTCTGATAATCAACTTGAAAAGGAAAGAGGGAGGGGAAACATTGATCTAGGAAAACAGATCATGCTGACATTTTAAGATTCGTGATCAACTCTGAGGTTGAATTTGTATCTGTTTTGGAGTGAGATGAGAACCATGATGTAAGTGTTACTTTTAAGGAACCCTAAATTCTTTCAGGAACACATGAAAACCCCAAACTACAGAAGAGGAAAAGTCCTTTTCTCATACTGGCACAGTGATGCTTTCCTTAACATTTTCCTTTCCCACTCGTAGAAATAACCTTTTTAGCTTTGAAAATGATTATTTTTGACAATTATGATGCTGAAGACAATTTAAATCCTGAATACATAAGGTGCCACCAAACAAAAACCTTCTGCAAAGCTTTTTTTCTGCATGGTTTACTAGGGTCTGACTCCATCAAGGTACCTCACCTCCTGATCTTACAATCAGTCTTTTGTTTCCTATAAATCCCACATTTCTTTTCACTGACATTCTTGTCAAACTGTTTTAAGAAAAACAAGTCATCTTGATCCAGAGCTGAAATTCGCAGCCAAATCACCTCACAGACATTCCAGAAAATGAAACTGTTGAAAAATGTATGTTCACAGAAGATGCAAAACTCAATTAAATGTACAGGACCTGTGATCAAACATCTCCACATTCCTTCTCCCCAAAATGTACGGATATATTCTGTGAAGAAACATCTAAAGACATGCATGGCAGGATCAAGTCACCCACATTTTATGGACAAAATTAAACCAGAAAAATGTAAAAGTGTGGAGACACAGCAGCAATTGCTACAACTGTGATTTCTAGGTACTTTTCACATATTATCCCTAATTGCTTTCAAAGTGAGAAATGTTAGCTTCATCCTTCAGTTGAAGGAAGTCCATTAAATTTTAGCCTCTTGAAATGTGAAATGGGAGTAATATTGCCTCTTAGCTGGCGGTCTTCAGTGGGATCACGTAACCGGCCCAAAGTCACTTAGCCACTAAGTGGCAAAGCTGAGATTTGAAGGCAGATGTCCCTGGCTCCCCAGTCCATCCCTTTCAAAATGCCAAGATGCCCACCCTTCATGAACTGACAGCTAAAAGGATACCACTTACTTATTTGGTGAATTAAAAAAAAACAGAACAAAATAAAAATATTTTATCACTTTTTATTTTCTCACACTATAAAATATAATTATTTGTCAATGTCTGTAATAGTTCTAGCCCATCTCGATTTTTTTTTGACATTAGAAGTACGCAAAGTTCTCCTATAAATATAGTATAAAGGTTCTAGTCCATCTTAATTTCTTTTCAAGCATTGGAAATATAGAGAAATAGAGAAAACTTGGGCTTTGGAGTCAGAAAAATCTACAATCTAATTCTAGTCCCATAACAGCCTCTTCAGCCACTGACTGGATTTTCAACCCATCTCAGTAGTCATTTTTTTCAGCTGGAAAACAGAAGTCACAGTGCTTACATTCTGAGGTGATAGAATTAAATAAGATGTATATACAGTTGGTTCTCACTTCATCGAGGCACCTCACCTCATTTCACACAACTCCACATCACTTCTTAACTGGCACCCTTTATCTAGCCTGGTACATGTACATAAGGGTTAAAAAGAATGGAAACTCTTATTACAAGCAAACCATATAAAGTAAGCTGCCAACTGATTGTTATTATCATTATTATTACAAAAACACTATCGTATAGGAAAGGTCTTACATACATCTGTATTTTTCTTCTAAGAGACCTTTGGAGAGAGACATCAATCCAATCTTCAGACTCTGCACTCTTATTTTTCCAGTTCGACCCCTGTAATTGCAAAAATCTCAATGTGTTAGATGCATTTAAAGCTATAAACAGTAGGCTAATTATTTCTGAGTATCTATTTTTTGAGGGTAAACTATTAAAAAATAATTGCATATTAGAGATGCAATTTTTCTATTCACTTTTAATAATCAATTTTAAGCCGATACCACAATTTCATGACATATTTTAATAGGATGTTTGACCTAGTCTGGAAGAATATGTAGCCTGAAGTTACTTTACATGTAACACATGAACTAGGAAGGAAAACGAAGGTAAAATAAAAATGATAATCATAAAGCTGAAAAAATATTTTCAGAAATACTATGAATTAGAAAATATCTGTTAATAATTACAAATGCAAGATTTAAAATAGATAGCTAAAGGGGAGCCTAGGTGGCTCAGTCAGTTAAGTGTCTGACCCTTGATTTCAGCTCAGCTCATGATCTCATGGTCATGAGATACAGTTCTGTATTAAGGTCTATGCTGGGCATGGGGCCTGCTTGAGATTCTTGCTCTCCCTCTCCCTGTGCCCCTCCCCTGCTCGCTTGTGCTCTCGCTCTCTCTCTCTCTCAAAGAAATAAAAAAGAAAAATTAACTAGCTAAAGCTATATATAATATGCATGTAGCTTAATAAGGCAAGAAAAGGATAATGATATATCTAAAATCAAATGTAAGAAAACTGGAATAGTATACTGAGAGCTGATAACTGGTTAAATACTTAAAAACTTATTGTCTTCATAGATTTTTATCTCTGCCAACTCAGTTTTTTAAAATTACTATTGCAACTTAATAGTCGGTGATCTTACCTAGGCAGGTGTGAAACCTCTGTTTGAGGAAGTATTAAATTATAATTAAATACAAAATACACTAATTACTCAACACCAGGAAATAGCTTTGTACTATGCCGATGAGGGACTATAAGTTAACTAGAAGAAAAATTTTATCTTTAAAAACACTGTTGAGATTTGTCTCATTCTGTCATTTATCAAAGAATTTCAGAGTTGTCTATCAAATCTCCCAATGTACTTCAGCCTGGGGATGGGGAAAGGCAAATGCAGAAACTACAAAAATTTGTAACATGATCCTTGCTATGGAATAACACACAATCCAGAAAAAAAAAAAAAAAAAACAACAACAACAACCCTCTATTGTTATCTTTATTATTCCATATTCAGGATCTGTTTTCAGTTTAGGTTTTTAATATCAATTTTCTCAAGATATGTTTCCAATACACAAGTACAGTATACCCAAAACCTATGACTAAATGTCTATGTAACTTTATCATTACATAAAATTTAGTAATTCATGCTATCTCAAAAACAGATAAATATTTGTGTCATGTAATTTTAATTTTAGGTGCTCTTATTATCAAACTGTGTTTAAATCTTGTTCTTCTTGATATTCCTCCTATGAATACTAGTTGATATCTTCTATTCTCAAATTATAAATACTAAGGTAAGTTTCTGTATATATACCATAACATATAAAGTATAAAATAAATAAAAAAGGAAAACATGCTGAGAGATCAGTAAAATGTATTTTCAAAGCAGTCGCTCAATAACCTAGAGTTTATAATCTATATTAAATCATATCCAACAAGCTTATCAAACCCTTAATATGCATGTGCACAACATTCTGAAGTGACTTAGGAGATAACTAACACTTAAACTGAAATAAATATAGCATTGTAAGGAGAATCTAAGTTAATATACTCATTGCAGTTTCTTACCATTATAGAAATACTTCCAAATTAACCTTAAACTGAACCATGGTACAAATTGTATTTCTAGTTCACATTTTTAGGTGTTTCCTAATTATCACAGAAAAATAGACTATGTCTGGCTTCTTCCCGCCAAAAATCAGGAAATTTTATTCTCTAGACAGTCAGACAACAGACTTGCAGAAGATAACAAAAGGCTGTGTGGATGGACTGGTACATGGATGTGGCTAAGGGAAAAGCAATCTCTTATGGGAAAAAAGATCCAACTGATGCGTATTAGAGGATGACCTCCGGTCTATGGCGATAACACAAGAAAATGACTACTGAAAACGTCAATCATCCATTCATCACACCATTAATAGTTATGAAGGTGTACTGTGATCCCGGCATTGTTGTGTATCATGAGGACCAGCAGAAAAGTACAAGATAAAATTCCCACCTGTGATAAGGTCACATACTAGCTAGAGAGGAGACAAGAAAACAACAGGAAAAGCACAAGAAAATAGGAGACTAAGCTTTATGTGTGGGAATAATCAAGTACAAGATCATTGTGGTTGACTAGTTATTAATGACTAGTGATTAGTCTGAGTAGTTATTAGTCTCAGTAGTTACAACATATGATAGAAAAGATAAGCCTCAAATCCGACCCTGAAGACATGACATAGCTGGACTGTCCCTAGGAGAAGGTTGATTATCATAGGAAAAGCCTGGGCAAGGGGACAGAGACAGGGATGTGAGCATCGGAGACAAGACTCGTTCAGGGGTAGCAAAGACTTGCATCAAGGCTAAATGGTTGATAAAGTTGTCCAGGTTATATGGAACCAGATGATAGAGGGCTTCGATGTTAAATAAGATATCTGGATTTGAGGGAGAAGAGGGAGACAAAGAAATTTATTAGTGAGTAATATAACCCAATATTTAAGTATTTGGTTCCCTGAAAGTCTTCATAAGTAACTTCTGAAACTAGTTTAACTAGAAAGATATGCACCTTATAAAATTATATCCACCTTGGCATAGTATAAAAATGAGTTAACACTGCAGCAAATGAGGTTAATATTTTCTGTGGGACAAAAATATTTAAACCAAGCATTCCGGACTGTTGCTTCAAATCATGATTTAAACATTTTTGATTTCTATTAAATTTAGAAGGAAGATTATAAAATGAAGGCTTTTTAACCTGGGAAGATGAAGACTGAGTGAGGCTGTGAACTTATAAATGGAATAAATTTTATCTGTATAGTTTGGAAAGCCTTTTCTACATATAGTAGTTCATTTGCCCTTCATAAATATCTTATGTATGGTAAGCACAGTAGATATTTTTATCTCAGTTTTTCAGATGAGATATTGAGATGCCAAAAGTGCAGTGGTTGGCTGCCAAGCAACCAGAACCAAAAATCTGGATTCTCATCATTCACAAGGGAAGAAAGATTTTTTTTTTTAAAAAAATCATAATATTAGGAGTTGGACACATGTTAAAACTTAAAAAAAAATTAATATAACTTATAAAATACTATTTTTCGGGGCGCCTGGGTGGCGCAGTCGGTTAAGCGTCCGACTTCAGCCAGGTCACGATCTCGCGGTCCGTGAGTTCGAGCCCCGCGTCGGGCTCTGGGCTGATGGCTCGGAGCCTGGAGCCTGTTTCCGATTCTGTGTCTCCCTCTCTCTGCCCCTCCCCCGTTCATGCTCTGTCTCTCTCTGTCCCAAAAATAAATAAACGTTGAAAAAAAAAATTAAAAAAAAAAATACTATTTTTCTTCGATATGGTGATACGGCAGAAATAGTCAAGTTATTATCAAAAACCCCGAGAACTAGTTCCCTATCTATCACTAATATATTGCATTGGTGGTTATGGACAAATTGTCTTGTCTCACTGGTTCAGTTTCTTAATCAGTAAAATGAAGAGGGCAGAATGGAAGATCCTCAAAGTACTTCTACTTCCAGAATCCTCTGATCTCCTGGGTGTGTATCACTCATTATTTCAAGAGCCGCCTGAGTATACTTCAAGAGCTGAAAATATCAGTTCTGGCTGTATCACACTACACAAAGTAAGGCAGTTAAAAAATATATGGTTAATGAGTGAATATCAAAATAGCTGAATGAATGGAAAGGTTAGATCGTGGTGCCATTTCCAAAGTTCAGAGACTTATTAGGGTCCAAAATGTCCTAGTGCATTGGATAATGTAGATCATAGTTCCATTGGATTCTCAAAGAAAACTAATGACTTGAAAAGAGTTAATAACTCTTGTTTAGACAAACTGATAAATCACAGTTGTTAGAGAAATTTGGGCAATCAACTCTGGCCATCTGAGACTACCATCATATAATTAACTGTGCTTGTGGGGTTTTCCCCCGCCCTTAGGTTAATTCATGATATTTCTCTCCAAAATAGAAAACCAGACTGAATGCATACACCATTCGGACCCAGCACGATCTTCACTACGTTTCTTTGGCATGGAAGGAAAATAAATCCTAAAAGCGTTTTTTCCTTTAAAATGGAAAATTTCAAGAAACCATCTTTCTAAATAAGAAACAGTACTTTAGTGTAGCATTTTCCATGTGTCCACACTTGATGATGGAAAGTGGAAATATGCCAACATTTGATTCCCTAGAATAGGAATCACAACATTTCACATTCACATTCTACCTTCTCACCTAAGTGGCACTATTCCCTTCGGGCTGTCCAGTGAAAACAGCAGATGTATGTGTTATATGTTATGAGTTATATCCTCCTAAAATTCGTGTGTTGAAGCTCTATCCACCTAATACCTCAGAATGTGACTATATTTGGGAGATACAGTCTTTAGAGAGGTAATTAACTTAAAATGAGGTCATAGGGTAGGCCTCAATCCAGTATGACTGATGTTTTTATAAGATTAGAACACAAACACACACAGAAGAAAGACCATGTGAAGACGCAGAGAGAAGGCAGCCATCTATAAGCCAAGGAGAGAGGCCTCAGAAGAAACCCTGCTGACACCTTGATCTTGGACTTCTAGTCTCCAAAACTGTGAGAAAATACATTTCTTTTATTAAGCTACCTAGTTTGTGGTTCTTTGTTATGGCAGACGTAGCAAACTAATGCAGTGTGTCAGAACTGGAGGAGGGTGATTGAACATTTTCTCCAATTCTTCTTTAAATCATTACTCAAAATATGCACCTCTACCTTGCCACTAGAGAACTTAATGAACTTCTTAATTAAGTACTGTATGAATTTAGCATTCTTCCCAGGCCATCAAATTAAGTTACAGGCTTTGTAGTTAAAACATTTCATTGACCAGCTCTTTGGATGAATTTACTATATAGAAAATATCTCTTTTGGAGGTTTAAAAAATTGAAGATTAGCTAAATAGTGAATTAATGCCAAGAATCATATTTTACCCTAGAAGTATAAAAAAATCACAATAACACAAAATGTATTAAAAGATACCAGACAGGGAGATAGTAAATCCCACGTTCATTATTATAACTGAGATTCATGCTATCTGTTTGTTCTTTGGTGAGTTTCTTAAGAGTCTTAAAGTACACAAAAGCTATTTATTTTTTTAATAAAAAAAAACTTTGTTGTTATATTTATGAATATTGAAAGAGGAAAAAGTTTTCTAAACAAAAGGATAAACAAAATTTTAATCAAATCATCCCTAAAGCTATTGTTGTCACCATTTACTTCTTATACAGAATCAATCAGCTGCTAAACGTGTGGATTTATAAACTATCATCTATCTTCTTCCTCTCTAAATCAAATAAGAGGATGAGAAACACAAATTTTTATGCAGCTAATTAATGGAAAATAACTTTTAGGGTCTGAGAGAAAAACAACAGTTCTCATTTTCTTATTTCATCTTTGCATACTTTAACCCCCTACCAGAAGAATGAATAATTCCTAATGTTTCAGAAATGTCAGCCCACAGCAGGTCTTTCTAGAATTGATTATTTCACAAATGCACTGTCACATTCAAAAAAGCCAAATTAATGGCGAATGAGTTATGCTGGAAGTTGAGAGTGCTCTTTATGTAACAGTGAGTATCTAATTAAATTACAGATATTAGAGTGTCCTATAGCATAAATTACTTAAAATACCATACAAACACATCACCCCTATTGCAATAAATAAAGTTAATACCAAAAGAGAAATTAAATCCCTTTAATTGCCATTCAAATTGCTCTTAGGTTGTCATACAAAAATTGCAGAGTGGATTCTTATGAGCCAGTCAATTATTTTAACTCATAACAAATATAAATTTTTATCTTTCAAAAAAAGACACACCAAAAGACATTCTGGAAGAAGAAAATAGGACTTATTTATATTAGGTTTCCCCTAGCAAATATGATACGACAAAGTTGACACCATTTACAAACTGAAACAAAATCTTGAAATAATGGGTGGACATTCTTTTTCGTTATACTGTTGGTTAAGAGCTCAAATTTTGGAAAGTTATTCTTTTTTTTTTTTAATTTTTTTTTTAATGTTTATTTATTTTTGAGACAGAGAAAGACAGAGAATGAATGGGGGAGGGGCAGACAGAGAGGGAGACACAGAATCGGAAGCAGGTTCCAGGCTCTGAGCCATCAGCCCAGAGCCTGACGCGGGGCTCGAACTCATGAACCGTGAGATCGTGACCTGAGCTGAAGTCGGACGCTCAACCGACTGAGCCACCCAGGCGCCCCGGAAAGTTATTCTTGTACAACAATTAACATGTATATTTCCACTAAGAGAAGTACTTTGGAAGTACCTTTTCAAAAAATTCACTTCAAAATTTACACATTTTGCATTATCAACACATTTCATTTGACGATTATATTTTAGAGAGAAAAAAGGCCAACTTACGTGTCATATACGTTGAGCAACCAGTTTAGACACATATCCACACAGAGAGGAACATTGACCAGATCCTTATGCATTTGTTCAAGGCCATCATAAGTTGTTGTCAGACAGTTGATGACGTCTGGAACACTAAGAAGCTGATCATTCTGGTTCAGTTTGTGCTGTTTGAAAACTTCATTTGTTGTATTCAACTCTAAGAGATCCACTAATCAGATGAGAGAAAGGAATACGCACAGTCATTACATTATACAACCTAACAACATTAGAACAAAAACATTTCTAATCTTAAGTATTTAGCTTCTTCAGTTTAAGAATCTACTCTTTCAAGCTAATCTCAATTTTTAAAGAAATAAATAACATTGATATTCTTATATTTCTAAACTCTTCTTTTATCTGCATCTCTTATTCTCATGCTTTTGTACCTAAACTTTGTTACTTTTCAATCTGATCCCATTTTTTTGCTCTTTGGAATATCAATTCTTCCTACTTTCCTTTTGTGACTTTTCTTTTCTCTTAAGGCTCTTTCTACTTTTATTTTATTTATTTATTTATTTTTTTTTTTTCTTTCTACTTTTAAATATAGGAAGGCACTGGGGTGTCTGGGTGGCTCAGTAGGTTGAGTGCCCAACTTCGGCTCAGGTCACGATCTCGCACGCTGTGAGTTCGAGCCCCGCGTCAGGCTCTGTGCTGACAGTTCGGAGCCTGGAGCCTACTTCAGATTCTGTGTCATCCTCTCCCTCTGCCCCTCCCCCACTCATGCTCTCTCTCTCTCTCTCTGTCAAAAGTAAATAAACGTTAAAAAAATAAAAAAATAATAAATATAGGAAGGCATAAATAAATCTAGTCCAAATAGTAGAACATCTAAAATATGACACTGCTCTTCTAACTCCTGAGACCAACCTGCTCACCCCCTCCCAGTCATCGTTTATATCACTGCCAAACTAATCATTCTGTTTTTAAACATACACATCATGGTTACAAAATTCACTGAAAATGGTCAGTTAAAGAAGTTGTTCTCTACTTCCTGCTGAATCAAACCTGATCTAGGATGCCCTCCCAATCTGATCCTAACCTGGTTTGCTTCCTTTGATGCTTTGGCATATAGGCCACTGTAGCTACATGAGATTTGCAGAGGTCCACAGTACAGGCCCACATCCATGGGTCTCCATGTATTTGCTCCCACTTCTACATTTCATGTGCAGAACATCTATGGTGGGACTGGCCGGTGCTAGAGCAGGGTAGAGCAGGCTAGAGCAGGGCACACAAGAACAAGCTGGAGACCCTGCTCTCAAAGATGGCCAGTCAGAGAAGGAGAGTAAGCATACTACTAAGGAGTGAAAATACAATAGGCGAAGAATACATAGATTTCTATGAGAGCTACTACCATAAGGGAGTAGAAGGAGCCTGGAAAATGCTCCCCTGGGAGGTGGGGATTTGAAATGGGCCTTAAAGGATAAGATGCAAGAGACCATGTAAAGCAAGGAAAGAATTCCAGGAAGACAGAACTTCTTGGGAAAAGACAAGAATTCAAGGAAGTCTGGGGGGGTGGGGCTCTAAAATGACAACAGCAGTGTGGATGGTAAGTGGCTTACACGTGGGTGGCACGTGGTTATGGTGTGGCAGATACGTGGCACTTGAAGGGCTGGCACGTGTGCCCTACGGGAGACGCTCACAGGCCAGGAGGAAGAGTTTTAGACAAAAAAGAAAAAAACTTACCTAATCTTTCTTTTTAATCAACTTCTAGTCATTCCATTAGCTAACCGGGAACAGGGAAACAGGAGATTATCAAATTACCATGTCCTGTACATTTATTGAGTACAGAAATGACTTCTAAATCTGAAGAAATGGGTTTGGAAAATTACAGAATCCACATGAATTTAAGGACTGCTCACTGAAATTCCGGCTTTAAAGAATGTTTTCCCTATCTCCATATTGAACTTTTTAATATTAAAAGAAATCAGCTTAGGGAAACTTTTTATTTTAACATAACCATCTATTTCCTCTTTGCCTGACACAAAACTACTACCTTAAAAAATACAATGACATATTTTGACAGTGAAATAAAATGAATGAATAGCTTCCTTCGTATTTATCTATTTTTAACCATTGGATAACTACTAATTTTGAGTTTTTAAAGACATGAAATGTGTCCACTCTAGCTGCCTAAACACTACATAGAATCATTTATTTTTTTCAGGTTATCTACAATGGAAAGGAACTGCTTTAGAACTAGACAGATTAAAATGATTTCTAAAACAACTCAACAGGGAAAACTTTATAAAAAAAAAGAGAGATAGAACAAATATAAAACTCATAAGTCTGGATAGCAGGTCAATCCATTTGTTTCCAATGTCAAATATATTATTGGTAAAATGTCAACTAATTATAAAAATAACTTATGTAAGCTTTACATGAGTTAGTGAGAGACGGTATCAGAAAGAAGACTAAGAACCATCTAGAATCTTCAATATCATTTTCATCCCACTTTTTGGCAATATACACTATTTTCAATTATAAACTTCCAGAGGGCAGGAGCAAAATTCAAATTCATTCTTCATAGTATCTGACAAAGAGAAGTGCTGAATGACGGCAGCTACAGATCTATAATTTCACACAGATACAAATAAATATATTCAAACACTGCCAAAGTGCTCTGAGTTTTCTCAATTCCAACACTAATTATGCCAGCAACTCAGCACTGCTATTGTATCCACACATGGCAATAAAGTGACACTAGACCAAATTCCAAAAGACCACTTCCTGGATCGTGCTGCCTTTGCATTTCTTCTGGAAAAGCCTCCTTTGTAACACACTTTGTAGCTGTGACAGTAATGTGCCACATCCCACAGACTATCATGTCTTCAATTTTTAGTGATTTACTTTGACACTTTGCCTTAGTGCCTAAGCCAGGCCATACATCTTCCTGAAATGTGTCACACTTAGGTTCCTTTAAAAAACTGACTACATTTAAATCGCACAAAATTATGATTTTCTCTTTTCCAAGGGAGACAAATGACAGCTCAGTCATGTGGCAAATAAAACAAACAGCAGAATCATTTTCTAACCAACTTTCAGACTTTTTTTTTTTTTTAATCTCCCATATGAGGCACAGGGGATCGAATGGAAATGGATCATACTTCTGTTCTTCAAAAACACACAGTTCAGCACCTGACCTTGGGCTTCCGTAACTCTTCCCGTGTTCTTGGAATCTTTGACCATTCCTTCTTTCTTTTTAAGTTTATTTATTTATTCTGAGAGAGAGAGCATGCACAAGCAGGGAAGGGGCAGGGACAGAGAGAAAGAGAGAGACAGAACATGAGAGAGAGACAGAGAATCCCAAGCGCAGAGCCTGATGCACGGTTTGAACTCATTAACATGAGATCATGACCTGAGCTGAAATCAAGACTCAGATGCTTAACTGTCTGAGTCACCCAGGCACCTGACCATTCCTTCTTCGCACCTCTCCTACCCTCTCTTCCTCAGATATCTCAGAAGGACAGGTGGCACTCAAGGACTTGTATCTGCTGCTTCACTCTGTAACCCTGATACCCTCACTTACTTTTCATTACTTCAGTTACTGCCTTCTCTCTGGATGGCTCCACACTCTGGTTTCCATCCTGATCTCCTACCTAAACTCCTGACCCACACGCCTGCTGTTCTGCTCCCAATTAGAGCTATACTATTCTCTTTCGGGGATCTCCATCTCAGTATGTTGCAAATAAAGGTCTTGAGTTCCTGTTACACTGAAATCCAGTAATGGTGTCAGTACCTTCTATAGACCATGACTCTGCAAACCCTGAAATGCCCTGACACCCTCTCCCTTTCACCCTCTGCCAGTTATCAACTAGCAAATCCCCCCAGTCATTAGTTTTCCCTCCTCCTTACAAATCCCTCTTCTCCCTCTTCTCTCTTGCTACCACCACCTGCTGGTTCAGCACCCATGATCTTTTGCCTGAACTATGTACTTGTCCCTGTTCACTTGATCCTTCCTTCTGCCTTAGATGTTATCTAATCTGGGCCTATCTCCCAGGTCCCACAAAACAGAAAATGGTCTGACAGCACCCTACTCTATAAAAAACAAACATTAAATGTAACATTTTGAAAACATGAGGAACAAACAACCAAAGGAATCAGAAAACGTTTCATGAAAAAAAGTGACCTTCCATGTGGACCCAAACTGACTTTAAGGACATTTCCAAATACTGAATGGATAGCTCATAACCTATTCCATTTAGACTCCATTATGTTCCCTAAACTCCATCCACACCTTTGATGCTTATGCATATAAGTCCCTTCCTCCCTACCCCTGATAAATAGCCACGTGCCTAAATCCTGTGTGGCTTCTAAGGCCTGGCTTATATGCTTGCTAGTCAAGGAAGCCTGCCTTGTTCATCATGACAAAGGGTATCTCTCCCTCTTCTGACACCACTTTCCTTTGGCTTCTCTGTTACTGCCTATTACAAAAAAAATTTAACTAAGAATACAAAAGAATATGTATAATACACATGTTTGGCCTAAAGAAGAATAGTAGAACCAATCCCCGTTAATCTGTTACACAGCTAAAGAAAGAGACTGTTACTGGTATCTTGAAAATGCCTTGGAAAATGTCCTTAATTGCCTCCCCTCGTGATCACAGGGAGAACAGCTAATCTTTGCATTTTGCTTTCAGTATATGTATCCCCAAATCATGCAGCATTTATTTTTTCATTATTTCGAACTATAAATAAATAGAATCAAACTGTACTATATTCTTCTCCACTTGTTTTTGTTCATTCAACTTTACAGTCCCAAGGGTCATCACATTGCTGATGTTTGCTGCAATATCGTATCACATTTAGGAATATGCCAAAATTAAACAAATTTTAACAGTAAGAAGTGCTGCCATAAATCCTCTTACACCAGCTTTCTAGTGTACTCTTGTAACTCTTATATTTTTATTATTTTTAAAAGTTTATTTATTTGAGAGAGAGAAACAGCAAGTGCATGGGGGAGGAGCAGAGAGAGAGGGAGAGAGAGAGAACCCGAAGCGGGTTCCACGGTGTCAGTGCAGAGCCTGACTTGGGGCTCAATCCCATGAACCATGAGATCATGACCTGAGCCCAAATCAAGAGTCAGACGCCTAATCAACTGGGCCACCCAGGCACCCCTACTCCTATAACTTTTATACTCAAATCATTCACTCTGTATATCCTAGGAGACTGCTCTGTGCCAGAAGTTGAATGAGGCTGGAGGTGGAGAAGAAAACAGACTCATCCCTCACATGAAAATTTAGCTCATTTAGAGAGACAGGCAGTAAGTAAGTTAATAAATAGAATATCAAGAATTATGACAAGTGCCACACAAGGAAAGAACTGAATCTAAGCAACAGAATATCAGGAGTGACCTACTTTAGAATGAAATAATCATTGAAAGCCCCATTAAAGATAGGCAATAGGCTGGAAGCCAAAGGAAGAGAAGGTACCTGACGTGGGACAAGAATAACATTGAGAGCTAAGACAAGGGGTCTCCAGGCAGGAAGAACAGAATACAGGGCTGGCCATTCCAGTCAACCACTAGAGCTGATGGCAGGAGTCTTCTGTGGTGCATAGTGAATGGAGGGGACAGAATAACAGGCCAAGGTAAAGACCATTCCATTCTGAGGGCAACAAGAATCTGCTGAAAGCGTGTATCCGTATGTAACATGCTATCTCTGAATGTAGGTTCCTCGAGTGTGGGAACCAAGTCTCTTTACATGGTCTTAGCTCCTACACAATTGTGGAGCCCAACAAATGAACGAACAGTGACCGAGCAGTGACAGCACGCCCTCTACATTAGGTCCTTATGCTGGGTGGGGGTTTACACAAAATGGGAGGACCCCTGACCTGAAGCCATAGACAGCAGGGGCGGGACAATCCTCTTAACATTATCTCTTACACAAAGGCAAGCATATGGTGCTTAGGTGAGAAACAGTCCTTATAGGCAATCATAAAGTTCTGGAGAAATTGGAGGCAGGTGGGATTAGCTTGTAAACGTTTCCAAAAGAAGTAAATTTTTAACAGTGTCTGGAGGAATAAAGGGTTGCAGACCACTGCAGAGGAAGGGTCAAGGCATTTCAAGTGAACAGAAAGGACAGGAGAAGGAGGAACAGATTAATCATAAACAGGTGAGCTGACAAGTGGTGTAAAGGCCCCGGGCTGGAGAGCAGTGGGGGCAGAGGCAGTGGGGAAAGTGAGGCCAGGTGGCTCCAAACACATCAGCTCGAATATTTATAATCCAACGCAATCTGGCACTTTTCTAAGTGCACATTTCTAAATGTCATGTAGTTTAGAAGCAGGAGGTATTCCTCTTCTGCTCTTCTCAGATTTGAAGGAATGAACTGTAGGAGGGAGTTTTTTCCTGAGAATTCAAAAGAACCAACAGAGGAAAACACCAAATGTGCTGGTACGTTTATCCAGCCAGAAGTACTACTGAAAACTCGGACCACGTTCATCATGACAAAAAGCAGTCTTTGGTCAACGGAGATTTTGCCCCTGAGTCATTTGTCCTCATTTTATAGCTCATCAGGCCTGAGAAGACCTTCCAGATCCATCAGCTGGATACTGGGCATGCAGCTGAGCCCCTTTCAAAACTGCTGTCACCATGGACTCACTGAGCTCACTGAACGTCCCTTCTGTGTGTTCCTAATTCACTTCCTATTCCCCTCTGGCTCAACATACAGATCACTGGCCAGGGTGTGTTGGCTTTGCTTTTTTTGTACTGGTGATTCTGCACCACTTGCTTCCATTATCTGGGGCTCTGTGGATTATGGGCATCAAAATCACCTCGGGTCTTCTTTCATCCATGAATCTGGAGGTGTGTTTTTAGCCCTTGAGACTTCTTTTCCACACATCACTTAAGTTTTCCTTATTTTATTCATTTAAGTTTTTAAAGTTTATTTATTTTGAGAGAGAGAATTTGCACAGGGAGGGGCAGAGAAAGAGAGAGAGAGAGAGGGGGAGAGAGAGAGAGAGAGAGAGAGAATCCCAAATAGGCTCCATGTTGTCAGCATGGCGCTCAACTCGGGGCTCGATCTCGCAAACCGTGAGATCGTGACCTGAGCCAAATCGAAAGTCAGATGCTTAACTGACTGAGGCACCCAGGTGCCCAAGTTTTCCCTACTTTAAAGCTTTGCATTGCTGTGGGGTTTTTTTTGTGTTCTTTTTTTCTGAATGATTCTATACTTCTCTTTCCTCACCTCTCCTCATGTTACCAGCTCAAAATGTAATTCTAATTTCTACTGACTTTTAAAGAGTTTTTAACTTTCATATCTCATTTTGCAAAGAGTAATATTCAAAGCTTCACTGAACTGCCTAGACAGAAAACAATTATTAACAAAAAGTAGCAAACAAGAATATTTGGAATTATTCAAATTACTCTGCCTTAAAAATATAGACAAAGGTCACTTCTCATTAACTATCTGACAAAGTCTACACGTTCTTTAATGTTTTGTTATTTTGAGACAGACAGAGACAGAGCATGAGCGGGGTAGGGGCAGAGAGAGAGGGAGACATAGAATCCAATGCAGGCTCCAGGCTCTGAGCTGTCAGCACAGAGCCCGACGTGGGGCTTGAACTCACAAACTGTGAGATCATGACCTAAGCCGAAGTCGGACCCTTAACCAACTGAGCCACCCAGGTGCCCTACATGTTCTTTAAATAAACTCAATCATCAAAACTACAACCACAAAGAGAATTTAGATAGATTAAATCTATACTTTATTATTACAAGTACTCATATTTCTATTTAAATTTAGGTTGTTTGGGTATGTGTGTTGGGGGTAGGAATAACCCTTTAGTAAAATGGCTATCACAGAATATTACTCTGAACAAACTCCCTGCAGGAAAAGTTCATGTTGCTAATACTAATTGTCTCAAGACATATTTAAATAGAGAATTTTATCTAATTTTCTAGGTGCCAGTTCAAATTTGGATCAAGAATGTTATTTTTTAGTATTTCTATATTATGTGATTGCATTGAATCAAACTGTTTAAAATCCTATAATTGCAAAAGAAACACTTTTAATTTTTTATTTTTTAGTTTACTTTTTGAGAGAGACACAGAAAGAGAGAGAAAAAAGAGAGAGAGAGAGAGAGAGAGAGAAAGCATGCGTGCACGAGTGGTGGAGGGGCAGAGAGGGAAAGAGAAAGAATCCCAAGCAGGCTTTGCACTGTCAGCGCAGGGCCTGATGCAGGGCTTGAACTCGCAAACAGTGATGTCATGACCTTAGCCTCAATCAAGAGTTGGATGTTTAACCAACTAAGCCCCCAGGCACCCCTCGAATCCTATACTTCCAAATGAATACAAAGTACTAAGAAGGCAATGATCTACTACTTTGATTTGTTGATTTAATCCTTTTAAATTGGGTTGCAGCATAATTTTTGAAAAAGCTTTTTACGTTACTCCCGTATTTTGGCTAATTTTGTTGGCCAACTGAGAATGGCATATGTTCATTTGTTTTACTAGTGCATGCATGCTGATGGGGCAAATAGTAGAGCATTTACAGAAACAGAGCCAATTCCTTGAGTGTGATACACTGAATATCAGATTTACTCTCCAAACACATCCACATCTTCATTTATCTCTGTCTCAAAACAAAAAAAACAAAAAACAAGAAACAAAAAACCCCACAAAAAAACCCACAAAAAACAACAAATGCAATCCAAAGTTCCGAGTGATTAACTTTGGTAGAATAACTCACAACATAGAGCTTTTTGTAGTCTTCGGATTTTGATGGCTGTACGGTAGGCAGAGAAACGTACATTATTCAGGTCAGCTGAAATGGGAAAGAGAACAGATTCAAAAGTATGCTTATTAGTTAACTTACATTGCATGGCAAGAATGTATTTGTTTACTTCAGATGATGGAAAAGTATTATGTCTGTTCTCATTAAAAACTCTTCTCTCAAAATCCACAGCATTTATTTAAGAGAATAATTAAATGTTCATTAGCACCATAGTGAGAGACATTCCAAAGTAGTGCTACATGGCTTTCAAGAAAGCATTATCCAATAGCAAAAGGAGGGAAATTAGGAAAACGAAACATGGCCTGTTAACTTTTGAAGGCTTAAATCCATCACACCGTAGGCTCAGGGCCCTTCCTTCTCTACTGCTGGGAGGGATTCTCCTCCAGAGGCACCTTCCTCAAGGACAATCAGTTTTCTGTCAATAAGGCTGTCCCTCTCACTACTCATAGAGCTAGTCTTATTTCTTCCATCCGGATCTATCTGCTTCTTCTACCCTTTTATAGATATGGTTAAAATTATCCTATAGTCCATATTCAAATCTTTTGAAACAAGAGATTAACTATAGTTAATAATACTGTATTGTATATTTGAAAGTTGCTAAAAGAGGAGATCTTAAGAGTTATCACAAGAATAAAAAATGTAATGATGTGAGGTGATGGATGTTAATTAGACTTACTGTAGTAACAGTTTCACAATACAAATATTGAACCAATATATTGTATACCAGTAACTAAATATCATGTTATTTGTCAATTATATTTCAATTAAAAAAAAACTTAAAGATTTGGTATCAAGTTAAAAGAAGATATTGTAGGGGCGCCTGGGTGGCTCAACGTCTGACTTCAGGTCGGGTCATGATCTTGCAGTTTGTGAGTTCAAGCCCCATGTTGGGCTCTGTGCTGATAGCTCGGAGTCTGGAACCTGCTTTGGATTCTGTGTCTCCCTCTGTCTCTCTGCCCCTCCTCTGCTCATGCTCACTCTCTCTCTCTGTCTCTCAAAAATAAACATTGATTTAAAAAATTAAAAAGGAAAGGTATTGTAATTTCTTTCTGTCTTCTAAAGACACAGTATCTGTATTAGAAACTAGCAGAACTGGAAGAAAACTCAGAAATCATCAAAGTTTGTACCCTCACTTTACAAAGGAAAGAAACCCATGGCTTTTCTCTCTTTTGTTCAACCTTTGTAGCTGCTCTCACTCATCCAAATGAAAGCTCATGAGAGAAACCTAAAGAAATGAAACTAAAGAAATCAAAAAGGGTGCTCCCCATGTTGAAATGAGTTGGTGTGAGAGCCTTAGGGCCTCGTTTTCCCTCTCCAGCACTGCCTCACCTACCCAAAAAGAAAACTCTTTCAAAGAAAGCAGTCTAGAGAATCAGTTCAACATCATATTCTACTAGAAATCTACAAGATCAGGATTCTCATCTCATGTGTTTCCTTACATTTTTTAATTTACTTTTTTGATGTTTTATTTAGTTTTCAGAGAGAGAGACACAGAGCATGAGGTGGGGAGGGACAGAGAGAGAGGGAGACACAGAATCTGAAGCGGGCTCCAGGCTCTGAGCTGTCAGTATACAGCCCGTCGTGTACTCAAATCCACAAACTTTGAGATCATGACCTGAGCTGAAGTTGGATGCTCAACAGACTGAGCCACCCAGGCGCCCCTTCTTACATTTTTATATTAAAATGATTTTAGCTTTTCATGACTACTTTGGCAAAATGCAAGTAGGCAAGCTAATTTAGTACGATTAACTACATTAAATGTGAGTTAAAAGGAAACTTAAAGGGTGAATTCAAGGTGGCTGTGCTGTTATTGTTTTTGTTTTCAAACAAAGCTGAAGTTTAAGATAACTCAATAGGAAGGAGGCTGTGTTCTTCCTTTTAAAATCAACCTCACGCTACTTCAAACCACGTGTTCCCTCAAGAATGGTGAAAAACTGTTTCCTGCATTGCCCTCAGAAATTCAACTGTTTTTCTGTGTCAGTGAAACAATCCTTTAAACGAACCATGCTGTGTAAGAAAAACTGGTGGTTACTTCCCTTTTAAGAATATACAACTATCGGTTGTTTTGGCTAATTAAATAAAATAGCACTCACCAAGGGACTGGAAGAGTTCAGTCATTTTAGGATGATCCCAACAGGTTGTCTGTGTTTGATGGCTGGGGGATAAAAAAAATAATGTATGTCCCATAGAACATATGCAAATGGAATTTTTATTCTAAGTTTTCAAAATCACGCAAAATTATCCCCATGACGGCTCATTCTGAAACCCAATGTCCAATTATTACTTACCATTTGAAACAATAAGATATTTTTATGTGAGCAGTGACGTTGTAAAAATATGAGTAAAGAATTTTGTTTTATCTATTTTGAAAAGAATTACAACTAAAAATTAAACCTAGATATGAAGTGTGTGACCCTGGGGCCGCAGGCTTGATGTAGCTGGCTGGATCAATGCAGTTTCCAGAATAATTCTACTTGTGTTAGGCAGATATAGATCCTCATTCAGAATAAATCCTCGGAGAGCAGAAGTGCTGTAAAGAGTTGCTAAACTTTAGAAGTCCTAATCAAATTTCCAAAGAACAGAGAAATGAAGTGTTTAACTCTGAATAACATGTTCACCTCACAATCAAGTGAGGCGCCCTCCTCTTTAACCTTGAGTCTCTCCTTCCTTGGTGTAAATTAGCCCTTTTCCCCTGTGGGGATTCACTCAGAACCCTAGAGTTGACATAAAGATCATTTTAAGCTAAAGACATCTGAGATTGAACAGATACAGAAAGGAGCCTTTTTGGAGCTTCCTTTATCGGACTGAACGCAGCAACTTCTGGGAAAGAGGGCTACCATAAATCCTCTCTCTGGGGGAGTTTCACGGCTATGAAGAAGACAGAAAAACCACCTGCACCTGCATAAACAAACATCATCACAAACTTTCTTATCACACGTTTTCCCCCCCAAAAGCCCATTTATCTCTCCTAAAGAAACCTATTGGTTCCTCACAAAGGAGCCTTTCTCCCCAATTTCCTTCCACTGCTAAAGTAGGCTATATAAGCCCCAAATTCCAGCCATCCTTTTGAGTTACACATCACTGTACATGCACAGCAGGCATAAACAAATGCTCTTCTCTCGATAATCTGTCTTTTGTCAGTGTAATTCACAGACCCTCTGAAAGGAAACCTAAGAAAGGAAACCTAACAGCACCCTCTTCATGTATATCTGGATTCTCTACGCCCCTAATGTGTGAATCTCTCTTGCCAGTGTGACTTCTTTCTCCTCTCTCAGCCATCAGCCTCCATCAGCTAACCAGTATTTTTCTTATAGGCATTGAACAGTTTTTCTCATGATGCTTCGTCTTCACTTTAGAAGAAAGTTTTATAGTTTTCTTCTTTCTGTAATTCCAAAACTAATTCACAGATTAGATGTTTTTTGGGAATAAGATGAAGGTAGACTAGGTCCACATAATAGGGTTCTTTGTGTACGTGTGTGTGTGTGAGAGAGAGAGAGGTGAACAGCTCTTAACTTCAGTGTCCTTATATTTAAAGATAGTTTACTGTCCCTTTTCTAGGTCAGAATAGAGTAATAACGTTTAATAGTACTCCAAAGACTTCTTAGACAACACTCAGTTCTTACCAAACTGTTTAGTAAGCTAAATGAAATGGCCCAGTACACAAGAGAGAGTGGTATTAAAATATTCATACAATGAAATTGAAGAGAGATTATTTTTTTAATCTATGTAATATATCAAAAAGTGGGATATGTCACTAGGAAAAGGACATAATCACTGTTACACATGCATAAACAGAACCCCTGAGAACTCAGAATTTGCTTTGAGACCATTTAAAGTGTAGATATGGAACTGGGTATGTAAAATGTCCTGGGAATTCCAAAAACTCACACAAAATAAAATACCTAAAATGTGAAGGTCTATCTTAGCAAGAGCTGGAAAGTTGGCTAGTTCCCCTACCTGGTACTTGATACCAAAGCAGAGGTGGAATGTTTCTACTTTGTATTCTGCTACTGAGCACCAAGCAAAACATTCCACCATCTTACTCTCTAAGTTGCTCCAAAGACCACGGAGAGAGTACCGAAGCTGTCTGACCTATAAATTTTACTGTTCACAGTGTGGCCCACAGCTTGAGAGCCATACAAAATCTCAGACCATATATTAAAAAAAAAAAAAAGAAAAAAAGAAAAAGTTTCCTGATCAAAATCTCAGACCCCCATTCCTTCTGTTGAACTAGAATTTTCATCCTAACAAAATCCCTCATGTAGCTGATATGCACATTCATGTATAAGAAGTAACTTAACCTAAGTAACCTAAAGAGCTTCTAATGCATGAATAAAAGTAAAAAAACAAAAAACAAAAAATAAAGACACTTCTACCTCCAAATTTTGTTGATAGAATAACTTCCTTCTTACCATGAACAAGAACTAAAGAAGGATTTGCTGGAAATAGAGTGTAATTCAAAAACAATTCATCAGGAGCTTCCAGGGTTAGCCAGCCTACCAGTATTCCCATAACCCCTGTCTCTACTGAGTAATTTAAATCCCCATGGCAACCCTACTGTCCAGAGGCAGACATCTCATCGTGAAGGACCAAATCAAAGCTCAATAACCAAACTAAAGCTCTGAATAACGCAGAGCCAAACTTCATACTTAACAAATGTAAGTACTCTTTCTCTAGAATCACAAACGCGGAGCTTTGGCAAACAGCTCCTACGGAACCAGGAAGGGAAAATACCATCAGGCAGCGTGGCAGCGGCTGAGAATTCAATGAGAAGACTTGCTTGCTAATGGCTCTTCTTAGTGAAACCACTACTAGGAGCTGAGGGAACACACACATTTGGCAAACAGATGGAGGGAGGGAAACGGCATCTCCCTTTGTGAATTCAGTACCAGTTGATTCATTAGGCAGAACTGCCAACGCTGAAAATAAACACAGCCTCTGGTTACAAAAGTATAACTGCAGCTTACCAAACAACAGTTAAAAAAAAAAAAGTAGTAGATGCAGTTGGCTGTTGGATTTTCTTTTTCTTTCTTTCTTTCTTTCTTTCTTTCTTTCTTTCTTTCTTTCTTTCTTTCTTTCTTTCTTTCTTTCTTTTTTTTTTTTTTTTCAGTGGGGGGAGGGTTTTAAAGCAAAATCCACAATCAACCCAAAGGCTCTAAGTATTTGAACAGCTGCAGATCGCTCAGCTTATCCAGCCCAAATGCTTCCAAGTCCTCCCAGAGTAGGCAACCAAAACAGAATGAAAGTAGCATATTTTGCCTCCAAAACAACAACAGTTTCGATTCTGGCCAACTTCAAATCTGAAAGAGGAGTAGAACCTAACATCGTACAGCTTGATAAACTGTAAACAAATCTAACAAAGCAGCAGTGAACAGGTAAGTCCAAAATCACATGAAGCACGTGCTAGAGAACGTGTGACGTGTCACCTGGGTGCCGAGCCATGCCAGGATTGCTTGTGTGGGGAAAAACTGGGAAGGCCTCTGATGGGGCCAAAAAATCAGTGGGTGTCCTATGAAGCTTAAATTGTCCCTGAACTATTTTAAACTCTGCAAACTGAAGAAAATGATAGCAGTGCAAATGCTCTTGTCCATAGAAATGCAAATTGTGTCCACTGGGATGCAACTGATTATTGTCCTGTGGATATTGACCAGTTTGTCAGCTTTGCACCTATTGGTACACTCATTTTAGCATCCCTTGTTTGACTAAGGATGCAGTTCTTAGTATTCCCCTTGGAACCTGTTATAACTTCTCCCCATTCCCTTATTAGTGAGATAAATGAAATCTTTGACACATGCTCTTTTCATATTTGTATGAGAGTCAAGATTTTACCCATTATTTATTTATTTAAATTGTTGTTTTTATATTTTTAACTGTGATATAACACTGTATAAGTTTCAGGTGTACAACATGTTGGTCTGATACACGTATACACTGCAGTAGGATTACCACAGTTGTGTTAGCTAACACCTCTATCCATAATTATCATGTCTTTTGTGTGGTGACAATATTTAAAATCCAGTTTCCTAGAAACTTTGAAGTTTAAAACTTGAATATTAAAGCAATAATATTGTCTGTAATCACTGTGCTGTGTATTAGATCTCCATTACCTGGTTTTTAAAATCATCCTTTAATGCCCTGGTCAGTTCTAGTTTGTACTTGCTATCCTGTAGACTTTTTAAAAGAGTAACTACCCCTTCCCTCTGAAAGTGTCACAGCTACGATAACATGTGCTCTCTGTATTTTATGGACTTTGAGGAGACAGTAAACCAGTAAGGTTAATAAGTGATATATGTTTATACCCATTATTATTCATAACATGTTCCGATGAGCCACAGAAAGTAAAACACAAATGAGATTGTACACCAATGAAAAGAACACAAAAATGCTGTGAAACGACATGGTCCGACATAGGAGACAATGAACTAACGGCAAAACACATGTAATTTTGATAGACTGATAAGATACTGATTTCCGGGCAATAGACTAATCTGGGGAAGACACTTTTTAAAACCCATTTGTCCTAATTAGAGTGGCCTCATTTCTTCCATAAAACCTTAAAAGATGATGAGAAGGCATCCTGCTTACCCCAAAACTGACGCTTAGCCAAACACCTTTATGTGTTACTTATCTATTCAATTTTATGCTTGAAACTGGATTTTGTGAGTTTTGCCATGTGTCATTTCATTTAAATTGCAATTTTAGAGACATACAAGAGAAAAAAATTAAAGGTGAGTCAGTTAATTAAAAATACAAATGTAAGAAAAAGAACAACCCATATTGTTCAGATAATCACAGAAAGAGAAATAGTTCTTCTTGGCTGTGCATAGTCAAAGATGACACACTAGGTCAGGACACATGACATTAATTACAATAATAGCCTATTATTTGAGTGTCCAGCCTGTTCCAGGTGCTCTTCCAAACTCTTTCTTTGTGTTAACTCAATAAAAATTCTATGAATTAGGTGCCAATAGTATCTCCATTTACAAATGAAGGAAGTAGGGCAGAGAGCATTTAGAGAACTTGCTCAAGGTCTCATGGTAAGTAGTAGAAATGGAATTTGAACCCAGATGGTCGGATTTTAAGCCTGAGTTCTTAATATGGAAGTATACTTGCATGACTGAGATTTTAAAATCTTTCTGATGAATCTGTCTAAATTTGAGTCCAAGGTCCATCATTATAATCATTACAAACAATCTCATCTGCCTTGCTTCCCTCTCACTCCTGGCAAAACCCAAGCACAGATCAGCTCAATTACTTGCCTTCTCTGGACCTGAGCAGCTGTGCATGAATACAGCTGGAGAAAATCATTCAACAGACAGACTAATTTTACTTTAAATATTTAACTTCAGACCTCAAATGTCCAACTGCTGGCAACCACACAACATTCCCTAATAAACTTGCTTCCCAGACCCCAAGACAATTTACTACTGCCTTCTTTCTCCCAAACCTAAGTAAGTTTCCCTCCCTGCCTTATATCATTTAACTCGATCTCACACTTCATTGGAAAACTAGAAACCACCAGATTCGAATTCCTTCATCTTCCCACCACCAAATCAATAAAGGTCCTACCATCTGCCAGATTGTCTTCTTCTCCCTTCCTTACCAAGGAATTCCTCCCTCCTACCAAAGGCAAATTCTTCCCAAAGATTTCTTTAAAAACCCTTATGCTGCATTTAACACTCCCCTGACTCAATAAGACCATTCTCAGAATACAAATGTTGAAGGATCTGCTACCCTTATATACTCTTTCATCCCTACCTTGAATTGACATTTGCTGCTACCTACCATCCTTTTTCTCTTCTTGACAAAATTTTCCAATGAGTAGTGCACAACCTCATCTCCCACTCACTACTGAACCCACTTTCACTCAGTTTCCAAATTCACTCCTCTACCCAACTAGCCCTATCAAAATTACCAGTGAACTGCATGTTGTCCAATGGAGTGGCTGCCTTTCTGTCTTCAACTCACTAGACCTGTCCTCAGGGTGGGGAGAAATCAGGAAGAGAAAAACAATGCCATGAGTACAAAGCGGAGTAGAAGCTAAGAGTTGCTGTTAAAAAATCTCCAGAATGAAGTTGACACAGGCTTTTGCAGGCTCTGCTAATACTTTTTTTACATATGCTTATGGAAGTAATATATAGGAATACTGGAATCAAGCAGGAGCTCCCAAATAATCAATTTGCATTCGGGTGATTCAAGTATACACAGTGAAAACAAATTTCGGCAATCTGATGCAATGTTATTTATCTGAGTTATTTATCTTCTTAAAGATCTAAGAGGTGACATTCTCATTCTGGAAAATATAATTCCCCCAATCTTTGTTTCACTTGAGACCAGAATATATGAAGAATATGGAGTAGTCCTGCCAGTATGCAGATTCTTTTTTTTTTTTAATTTTTTTTTAACGTTTATTTTTGAGACAGAGAGAGACAGAGCATGAACAGGGGAGGGGCAGAGAGAGAGGGAGACACAGAATCTGAAACAGGCTCCAGGCTCTGAGCAGTCAGCACAGAGCCCGACGCGGGGCTCGAACTCACAGACCGTGAGATCATGACCTGGGCCGAAGTCAGACGCTTAACTGACCGAGCCACCCAGGCGCCCCCAGTATGCAGATTCTTACACCAAGTGTGTGCGCTTGTGTGCATGACTGCATTGAGGGGCTAGTGGGGGATGGACTGGGCAGGAAGTGAGGAAGTTGTATGGGGAGGAAACTTATGTGTTCCTCAGGTTTATACAGAGCATCTTAAACCCTTTCAAATACTTTCTGCCATCTTCCAGGCTTTTAAAGGCAGGAAAGCCAGGTTATATTTTTTGAAACATAAGAATAAATCTAAGGGAAAACTTAAAGTTTGAATGTCAACATTTCCAGGAAAAACAACCTTTCTGTTTAAATTCAAAAGAAGATATAGAATTCTACTTGATAATAGATATTGTTAAAGCATAGAGTCTTCCTTAGAAAATGCCACTAGCGGGGCGCCTGGGTGGCGCAGTCGGTTAAGCGTCCGACTTCAGCCAGGTCACGATCTCGCGGTCCGTGAGTTCGAGCCCCGCATCGGGCTCTGGGCTGATGGCTCAGAGCCTGGAGCCTGTTTCCGATTCTGTGTCTCCCTCTCTCTCTGCCCCTCCCCCGTTCATGCTCTGTCTCTCTCTGTCCCAAAAATAAATAAACGTTGAAAAAAAATTTAAAAAAAAAAAAAAAAAAAAAAGAAAATGCCACTAGCTTGTCATGATAATGAAGATGCAAGGCAGGAAGACTAAACTATCAACAATGGATACCTTCAAATCTATTGGCTTCAACTATAAAATACACTTAAAATAATTTCATACTCAGAGGTAGGTTCAAAGACACAGGGGTGTAAAGGGCTATACAGAAACAAAGGCTGCAGCACACTCTAAAATACAAATGTCAATATTCCAGGCATGATTGATAGAACAATTTGTTACAAAAATTCGTCGTACTTGACAAGGTTTGCTTGTATTTGATTTTAAGTAAAGTAGAATTCATGACCAAAACAGATGTGTCTGGGTGTGAGAGGAGCTTCAGATGATACTTGTTTTGAGGACACTGGAAGGTTTTCCAGAAGAATGAGCATGCAACACACTCAGTAAACCCAGGGAAGCCTTATTTTGGTAGTATCTCTGCTTGGGTCCAGAACTCAGACAGAGCCTCACCTCTGACCCAAACTCTACGTTCCTCTAAGCTCTCAAACTGGGAGAATCAGACCATTAATCAACATTAATCAATATTCCTGTGGGTTATCTGTTATTGAGTTGGCCCCGGGAAGTCCTGTATACTCCTGCCTGAGATTTTAACTCCATGATTTAACTCCATGATTTTAACTCCCACTAGAGTTGAATTTATCATTGTATCCTTCTAGTTTTTTTTTTTTTTTTTTTAAGCTGAATGTGTATTATTTGGTTTTGGAAAAAAAATTTACTACTTTATCTTTTTTCATATATATTTTTTAAAGGAGAAATTAACTGTGATTTTTTTCTATATGGTTGTACTGAATCTTACTGTATCATTTTACTTTTTAATCCATACAGAAAAAGATATTCTATTTATTTCACAATTTATTTGATCATTACTTCTGTACTTTTGCTAGTTTCCATGACTATCTTAAAAATTTAATCTTTACAGATCGAAGTACAAATATTTCTTTTTCCTCCCTAATGGCCCTACAGTGACCTCTCTGTGCTGTATGGTAGAATTTTATTAATTGCATCCCTGACCCTAAAGGTTGAACTGTACAGTAAGGCTGATGGTGCTACTATAATACAATGGAGCTGAGTAATCTATAAGATTCCAAGCCGAAATTCCACTCCATGGTAAGAGTAACTCTGGCCCCAGCGATGTATAGATGAATGGCAGGAAAGATAATACCTTTTTAAGTCTTGAACTAGTCAACGTCTTTCTCAGACAATGTCAACTCCACCTGAATTATCTCAGTAACCCAGGGCAGTGGTAAATACACTAGAAGTTGTCTGGTTACAGTTTGCCAACATGAGGCTGCTGCAGGGCAGGCTGTCCGCTGTCAGTTTTCTCATGAGCCAAGGTGTGCCCACTTGTCTGAAGCTGCCCCCACGTGTAGGAGGTTTAGGGATTCCCAAGGTGCTTACATTCTTTCATAAAGCAATTTCTTACCTCCTCACCAGCAGAGCTGGCCCAGTGAGTTTTAAATATTTATTTGCAACACAGATAAAGTCCCAGACTGTTGCTTGGAAAAATCGACTCTCCAGCACATTCTCTCCGGCTCTATTTCATTAATTTCTTCATCATTAAAACCAAAGTGCAAGCTCTACTTTTGGAAAGAGACTCAAAGTGTGCCCCAAGACTTCTTCACTTAAAAAATCTGGCACCGAAAGGATGCCATCTCTCATCTTGATTAAGGCGGAAGAAAGAGATGAAGACAGCTGTAGGAGGCCTTTCGGAGAGAACTGTATTTATCTTCCAGTGTTAGTTACATCTTTGTTATGGATTTATTTGGTTTGGGGAGGAGTTTTGTGCAACCTTCAAAGATAAAATGCTTTATGTTAATTTCTTCTTTGTCTTGTTATACTACGCCTTTGTTAGCTTTGACTTTCTTGTTAGGCTGAATATTTGGATATCCCATAGCTGCCACTCCTCTCTGCTCTTTCTTAAGGAAGAAATATTTCACCTACATCATTTAAACGGGGACCGTGATGCCTCTAAAGATAGAAGCATTAATTCTCTCCTTTAGACTGTACATATATAATGAGACAAGTATATACAGTTTATGCAAATAAACTGCATGACTGCTATAAAGAACAGCTACTCGCTCTCCAAGATTTCATTTACAGCTATAAACTGTTATTTTCCCCGGAAATTGACAGATTAGGGCAGCAGAGAATGCCCTTGGGAGGCAAGAAAGGGGAATTATCCTTAATGGACACAAGAATAGAAAAGGAAACTATATAGGAGATACAATAAATTAAGGAAAATTCTGATTTAGACCTGTTCATCAAGGGGAGTTACAGTAAGCTAGAGTATGCATAGTAGTGGTATTTGAAGGTAAAGATCATATATTCTGATGACTATACACTATAATATTGAGGGATGTCAGTTTTAGAGAATGCAATATATATTATGAATTAAGAAGCCATTACTAAAATGTTCATATTAAAGCTGTGTGTAGGAGAACACCTAGAATCCTATAAAGAATTTAGGTCTGCACCTCAGATTCTCATGGGAAAAATAGAGCCAGAGGACTGTTAAGATGTGAGTGTGAAGCCTTGTCACGAGAGCAGTGTAATCATTTCTACCAAGGCTAAAGCTTACTGAAAAGTCATGCACTCTGGCTTCAGAGATGACATCGTAGAGGGAGAAAGGAAAACCATACTTCCTAACTTCACCTTACTAAAGTCTATGAAAGAGTATGACTTATGAACAGGATGGACATCTATGCTAAAAGCCCTGGGGTGCCTGGGTGGCTCAGTCGGTTGAGCACCTGAGCACTGGAGTTCAGCTCAGGTCATGACCTCACAGCCTGTAAGTTTCAGCCCCATGTCGTTGGGCTCTGTGCTGACAGCTCAGAGCCTGGAGACTTGCCTGTGATTCTGTGTCTCCCTCTCTCTGTCCCTCCCCCCCCTCCCCCACTCACACTCTGTCTCTCTGTCTCTCTCTCTCAAAAATAAACATTAAATTTTTTTTTTTTTAATTTCTGTAGTTAAGCTAAAAGCCCTACGGGACTTATGAGCCAGCTTTGTTGAGCATCCTGCTCATGGATGGAAATCTATCCAATGACAGAAATCTCTGACCATGTAAATGAGGAAAGGTATTGGGGGTCACAGACCTTGTTCCCCTACCTCTGAAATCCTGTCAAGATCCAACTGGCAGGACTGTAGAGAACTACATTTTTCTACCTATAGGAAAGCACCTTTGTCCATTACTGTACCGTGGTGTGACATTTCCTGAAACATATAAAGCATATACTACCTGACAGAAATTAGCCTATGAAAATTAGCTCTGCATTCAATTCCTGGCACATAGTAGGTGCATAATAAATAGCAACCAGTCCATAGTATGAAAAAAAAGGTTTGCTCCTATCTTCTCCACCTGACCACTCCTTCCTAAATATAAGCCTTCATCTACCCAACTTGTCCACATGACTAAAAATTTCTGTTCTCTACCTCAACCAATGCTGTGGTTCACAGTGGTCAAGAGGGCAGGAGCTGGAGTCAGTCCCCGGGTTTGAACACTAGTTTCTCCACGTACTGGCTGTGTGACTCAAGCAAGCTCTGTGTGTGCCTGTTGTCTAAGCCTTGCCTGTAAATGGGGGTAATGACAGTACCTATGCTTCAGTGGAGAGAATCCATGCACAGGATTAGTGCAGTGGCTGGCAAATGAAAATCCAAAAAAATATAATTCATTTCGATAATTGTTATCACCCACTATGACTAATTGTCATTATTATTTCTGGATCAAAATGAGAAGCAATGAGTTTTATATGATTAATGTGACTTATTAGGAAAGTTCAAACCAAAGCTTTTATTATTTTTTTTTTTGAAAGAGAGAGAGTGTGCTCACATGAATACGGGAGGGGCAGATGGAGGGAGAGAGTGAGAGTGAGAGTGAGAGTGAGAGAGAGAGAGAGAGAGAGAGAGAGAGAGAGAGAATCTCAAGCAGGCTCCACACCCAGCATGAGCCTGACTCTGACGAGGGGCTCCAGCTCATGACCATGAGATCATGACCTGAGCCAAAATCAAGAGTCAGATGCTTAACTGACTAAGCCTCCCAGGTGCCCCAACCCAAAGCTTTTACTTGTTCTTCCCTTTATGCCTGAAACTCCTTGGATATTAACTTTTAGCTGAGGAAATGAAAAACGTGTGCAAACCACAAACACATGACTAAAAATTCAGACAGAAAGAAATCTGGCTTTTATGGGTAGATTTTTGCATATTATGAAGGCAGCAAGAGCCATTTCAGGTTTCCTTAAACTGCTAGAACAATGAGCTGTCATTGGATTATATTAGAAAAGAAAAATAACTAGATCAGCTTGGGAAGGCCTACCTTTGAAGCAGCAAATATAATTTAAACTTTTTTTTTAATGTTTTTATTTATTTTTGAGACAGAGAGAGACAGAGACGAGCAGGGGAGGGGCAGAGACAGAGGGAGACACAGAATCCGAAGCAGGCTCCAGGCTCTGAGCTGTCAGCACAGAGCCCGATGCGGGACTTGGACTCAAGAGCCGTGAGATCATGACCTGAGCCGAAGTCGGACGCTTAAACCAACTGAGCCACCCAGGTACCCCACAAACACAGGACTAATAATTCAGACAGAAAGAAATCTGGCTTTTATGGGTAGATTTTTGTATATTATGCAGGCAACAAGAGCCATTTCAGGGTTCCTTAAACCGATAGAACAATGAGCTGTCATTGGATTATATTAGAAAAGAAAAAAATAACTAGATCAGCTTTGGAAGGTCTACCTTTGAAGCAGCAAATATAATTTAAAGATACGAGTTTCAACTTAAGATGTTAACATAGAGGGATTTATGCTACCCAGACTCTTATAGATGAGATCTATATTCTATCCTTTTATAGAAACAAATGAGTCCTAGAACCACTGTGATACACCTCAAAATAAATACCTACAGAGAAAGAAATGCATTGGGAAGCCATCAAAGTATGTTTTAGCTAATCTGTAAAATTAAAACATGAAATAAAGACAGTGTGCTCTTCCCATTCTCCTTTCAACTTTCTTGCTATATTCTGGCATTAGAGTATACAAAACTGTATACTCACATATTGAATATAACTAAATTTCTTCCTGATTCTTACTTTCTTTTTGGCCAAATTAATACATCCTAATATGTTCCAGGAAACTAGTTGCATGACAATCATGCTAAATTTGTTTTTAACATTCTTCCTCTACTTAGTTGTGCAGTCATGCAAACAGAAGTGTATATTAAAAGCGTTTCACTCATTATTTACTTGCTTATTAATTTATTTGAGAATTAAAATTTTTTCATAATAATTCATGTGGAAATACTGGCTCATATAACCCTACCTCCAGAGATCGATGTACTTGTTTATGAAGAAATAAACTGTTAAGTTACACAACAGAGCAGGTAATGGAAGAACCAGGTTAAAAAGTTTTCTAGAAATAGGACAGTTCATCCTATGTACCCTATATATCCGAGCAGATTTCTAAGTACATATTTCGAAGTCCTAAAAGACAGTTAACACTAAAAATATATATATTTAAGAAAATTCAATTTTTCATTAATGGTGTTGAAGATATTTTGGGATGCTACAATCCTACAGGTCACATTAAAAATATTGGCCATCGTTAAATATATACATACACACACACACACACACACACACACACACACATATATATATACACACATATATACACATATATATACATATATAGACATATATATACACACATATATATTGAAGTTTATAAAAAACCCAAATCAGTGAAACTCTGACTTAGACAATGTCTTTTCTAGTCCTAT
Organism: Lynx canadensis; assembly: GCF_007474595.2. Classification (NCBI taxonomy): domain Eukaryota; kingdom Metazoa; phylum Chordata; class Mammalia; order Carnivora; family Felidae; genus Lynx; species Lynx canadensis. The sequence goes on along the minus strand of NC_044307.1, from coordinate 131,164,387 downwards.
ATAACCAACCTGCATACAGAAATTCCTCTTTTAGTAGTAGTGCTAAAATTAAAGATAGATTTTCAAAATGCCAAATCAAACAGATAACCACTTATATAACACAATCAAGCAAGAGAATGAATATTTTCTTTATCCAGTAAAAACAAAAATCCGCCTTGTTGGATCCAATTAACATTTTTAAAAACTCATATAATAAAAATGCCTTGTCAATTGAGTAAAATAACTTAATCTCAAATAATTTCATTGACTTCCCTATTTTGTATAGTACATGTATTCATTTTCTATTGTTGCCTGTAACAAAGGACTCCAAAATCAATGCGTCTCTAAGCTAAAATTGAGGTTTGCAGGTCTGTGTTCCTCCCCAGAGGTTCTAAAAGAATCCCATTTGCTTGCCTTTTTCAGTTTTGAGAGGCTGCAAGCATTCCCTCACTCATGCCCCTTTCTCCATCTTCACGTTAACCTAATATTCACATCCAGGGATCAGGGCGTGGGCATCTTTGTGGGGCCATGATTCTGTCTACTGCAGTACATCAGATTTATGCCTAAACCTGTAATATTCAAGTCAATATTCACCCCACAAATTAAAATTCTCTATGCTGTAACTATTGCTATATATTTATTATTATTATTACTATTATTATTATTGTTGTTATTTTTATAGTAATGGAAATGTAAAAATTTTTCGAATGGTTTAAATTTGGATCAGATGAATAAACCTTCTCTCAATAAAGACACATCAATTTACCCAGCCTCTGACTTCCTCTTCTTTACAATCAGTGCAGTTTGAGAAACATCATTGTGTCAAGAGTTTGACATACTTATTTATTTAAAGATTTTATTTTTAAGTAATCTCTATCCCCAACGTGGGGCTTGAGCTCACAACCCCAAGATCAAGAGTTGCATGCTCTACTGACTGAGCCAGCCAGGCGCCCCAAGAGTCCAACATGTTTAGAAATTTTGTTATTTTCCCCAAATATTTTAATATCTGTTTTAAAAAAATATATATGCTAAACATGCCAACAGCCCTAGCCTTATAAACTGCAAATATTACTCTGATTTTTTAAACGAACGTCATAAACTTATAAACTGCAAATATTACTCTGATTTTTAAGCTAACTTCTTTTAAATATTAAATATATATAGTTTCCTTCAGATAGTAGGATTGAATTCCACTTTCGAAAGTTACAGAGGAAAGCCTCTTAAGTTATCAACATAACTTTACTTTTTGTATCATAAAGGAGAATTAAAATCAACTTACTTGATGTAATAGGGCACTTTATTATGTGAAATGGATCTTTGCCACGGCAGCTGGACCGAAGCTGAAGAAACAAAGGGAGGTTATTGGAAACACTGCTCACCCAAAAAGCCTTATGCCATAATGCAAAACAACTGAACACATTTTACAGCAAATTCACCAAGAACTGCTCTGGTTTTTGAGCTGGATTCCTATAATTGTGAAATCTGCTAAGCTAAACAAAGAGTGGCTTTTTAAAGATTCATTTGAAGCAAGGAAAGAAACAACATAGGTTCATTTTCTAAGACCAACTCTAACTAATTGAACCTGTTGCTAAAAATACTTTTAAAAATCAAGGGTTTTTTTTTTATTTACAACCACCCCAATTTAAAACTTAGTGCTATCTGGAAAATGTGCTCTGTACATATTTTTTGATTAAGCTAAAACCAAAATTAATTTTACCTGGTATATCCAGATTATAAACTAGATTTCTCAAGAATGAATTTTCCAGATCATTAATACCGTGCTTTACTTTGTTTCACAGGAGTAACTATCTAGGACAGATGGCATTTAAACAAACTCATCTGGATGAATTTTAAAAAGGAAAGATTAAGATAAACATAGGCAAAGGATTGTAAAAAAAACAAAGTAATTATCTGGATAGAAGAATCCCAAATACTTACTTTAATCTGAAATACACACAAAATATAGTTTCTTACTTTTACATTAGACATCACTATGATTGTGATTTTATGTTTTGTTTTACTGAGGTACTTACTTTTTATAATTCCTGTTATTCCTTACTTATAAAAACATATTATTCCTACATAAGCCAATTATTTTAAGACTTACTTAAGAAGAGTTATACATGTAAAGCTGGGGCTATTAAGGAATTTTGCTAAATGAACTAATAAACAAGCACATTGCAAAGAAACAAATCTTTGCAATTATCACTAGACTCTCATATAGCCAGTTGTCATCAATGATTTTTTTCTGAATTTCATGTCATATTAATATCTTACAAAAATAAAGCATTCTAACCTCTGCAAAGCATTTTCAAATTTATCTACTGATAAGAAGGCCAACAAATACATATTAGAGCTCCATTTGATAAATATAGAAAAAACAAAATAAAAAATAAATACTTAGAAATGAAATAACTTGCCCATAAATAAATGGCAGAGCTCAGGCATGATTTCAAGATTTCTGACCACTAGTTCGGCCATTTTTCTATTCAATGATTCTTCTCTTTATAACATGTAAGCACTCCCTTCTCCAACTATGTCCATGAAAATCTAAAAGGGTGATGAACATGTGGAACTAAGTATATTAAATCTCTCATTAGAGCCAACCTCATTTCAGTGTTGGCACCAGGCTAATAGGTCAGTTTTTATTTTGTGTCTAACTAAACAGACTCCTTTTATAACCATGGCTAAAGTCCAAGGAATATAATAAAGGCAACAATTCCAAGCAGCAAGAGATAACAATTACTCAATTTATTAATTGGGATTTTGTTTACACTTCTCCATTCATTTTAGTAATTGTTTTGATTTGAATAACTCTGACCTCCTTGGACTATCAGTTCTAGACAATAAAAGGCAATGTGCTTACGTTTCACAAAGTGCATGTGAATTTTACCACGTTTCATTTCCTAAAGAACATGAGTTGGATTTTTATTATGGAAGGCTGGTTGCTAGGTGAAAGTGTAGGGTTTCATCAATACGAAGAGATAACTCAACCTTAGAACTAAAAGGAGAATCACAATTATTTGTTAAATCGCTCTTTAGTTTGGTGGGTTAGCACAGAGCTTTACACTCTATAACATTAAGTTTAGGAAATACGATGTAGTTCATACCTAATGAATATACTGCAAACTTATTTACTTTATCAACACTGATGGCATCCAAACTTTAGAAATGCATCCTGGCACCTAGTATATTCCAATAAGTACTACAATCACTCGAAGACAGGCTATCTAATGGCTCAGGTGTGTGAAACAGAAAACACGTGTGGGTGGGCAGAGGCTGGAAGGGGGACGGGAAGGGGGTGCATGAGCCCTGGAGAGGTATAGGACAGAAAGGGCAGGAAATGACTAATTCAGATTCTTGAAACTGTGAAAAGAGAAAAGCCTGACCTTGAACTGAGGTAATGCAGATTACCAACCATGACAAAAGATTAAGGGAAAATATAAATGTAATCAATTTAGTTGGAAGACATGGTATTACTTCAGTTTTCTCTACTATTATAAAGATACAAAGAAGTTATCATAAGCGGGAAATAAGCTTTGCCTTAAGTTTTAAACTTTCACTTAAACTAAGTTGAACAAACTTTTCTGACATGTTTGCCAGAGAAAATAAAAGGAAAAAAATTAAGTCAGTGAAAGCATTGGTGCCAAGAATTGTGAAAGGTGCCTGTGAAACTCAGTATGCTTTCTCACTTAATTTTCAAGGCGATCAGAAAAAATAAGTATGATTATCATAATTTTAAGACAAAGAAATGAATTTTCAGCAACCTACAGGTCTGATAAAATGCAGAATTAATATTGTCATCTCAATTTCGGTGACTCTAAATCCTACATTCTTTAGTTTTCCAAGTAGGGAGTGAAAAATAAAGTAGGAGCTCAAATTACCTATATAAGATCTCATCAACAATCCATAAAACTAAAAACTTCAGTTGCAGAATATTATGTAAAAATCTATAAATATGGTTTGGCTAAATTGGCAATACTTGACCAGGAGAAAAGCTAACTATGATCACAGTGAACCTAATAAAAATTTCAAAGATTTGTGTGGAGTTTTTTTTTAAATTTATTTCTAAAGCTACAGGTGCATTTTAAATTAATAAATGCTTTTTAAGAAGAAAAATTAGAAATCTTAAAATATAAAAAGATTTCTTTAATGTGACAAAGTTCATGACCTTGACTTATGATACAGCAATGGTAATAAGATAATACATTAGTTATTATAGCAGATAGTACAGGGAAAAACCATAGCTAAGAATGAGTTCAGTTTTGTTCCACTTCAAAGACTTTTCGATCGTGACCAGATTATTACCTTAATAACCAATAACCAATACTGTAATTGATCTTAATACTTCCTTTTATATATTTATCTTACACAAGCAAATATATTTGTAGCAAAGAATATGGCTTGTTGAGGGAAAAGAAAAGAACATGTTCATTCATTCACTTAATGAGAACAGTGAAGTTTATTAGTACTTACTAGAAAGAAAATGCTGAGATGATGGCCCAAAATCTCTATGGGCTTCCTGAAGCTGTTTAAGGCGATCATCCACAGAAACCTGCACATACACATGCAAGAAATGATGTGATTTGAACACAAGGACTTTAATAACATACTTAATTTAAGTATTATCCTAAATGATGCTACAGCCCAAGATATGATTGCTTGTATAGACTCCTCTATCTCCGGAATCAAAGTACTGGGATTAAAACAGACTTCTTCTGGTACCAAATGACAGCAAATAGTGCCAGGAACTCTTCTAAGCAGTTTATACAAATTAACTTTTTTAGCCTTCACAACAGCCGTATTAGGTATTATTTAATATTATCACCATTTTACAGATGAGACACCTGGGACACAAAGAGCTGTCCAAGGACATAAAGTTAGCACCTGACAGCACTGGTATCCACAGCCAGCTCATCTGGTGCCAGGATCTTTTGCTTTCCTGTTCCTCTCTATTGCCTTGAAAGCAGTAAAGCGCTAAGGCATCTAAAGTCAAGATGTGGCCATGGCCAGTGGCTACTCATCTCTCTTTTTTTTTTTTTTTTTCCAACGTTTATTTATTTTTGGGACAGAGAGAGACAGAGCATGAACGGGGGAGGGGCAGAGAGAGAGGGAGACACAGAATCGGAAACAGGCTCCAGGCTCTGAGCCATCAGCCCAGAGCCCGACGCGGGGCTCGAACTCACGGACCGCGAGATCGTGACCTGGCTGAAGTCGGACGCTTAACCGACTGCGCCACCCAGGCGCCCCAGCTCATCTCTCTTTTGTAAGGAAGGTGGTAAAAAGTGTCACAGGGAACAAATGGAAAAGAAGGCTAAAATACTCCAAGGGAGGGGCACCTTCGTGGTTCAGTTGGTTAAGCGTCTCACTCTTGATCTCAGCTCAGGTCATGATCTCATGGTTTGTGAGTTCAAGCCCTGCATCAGGCTCAGCACTAAGAGTGCGAAGCCTGCTTGGGATTCTGTTTCTCCTTCTCTCTGCCCCTTCCCTGCTTGCACTCTCTCTCTCTCTCAAAATAAATAAATAAACTTTAAAAATAATAAAATAAGGGGTGCCTGGGTGGCTCAGTTGGTTAAGCGTCCAACTTCGGCTCAGGTCATGATCTCACAGTTCGTGGGTTCAAGCCCCGCGTCAGGCTCTGTGCTGACAGCTCAGAGCCTGGAGCCTGCTTCGGATTCTGTCTCTCTCTGTCTCTGCCTCTCCCTTACTCACGCTCTGTCTCTGTCTCTCAAAAATAAATAAATGTAAAAAATAAATAAATAATAATAATAATAAAATAAAATACCCCAAGGGAAAAAACAGATGACGACAGACAGACAGAAAGACAGAAAGACAGAAAGACAAAGAGACAGACTTAGATGAGAGATTCACAGACAGGTAGAGATAGATGGAGAGAGAAAGGATATATGAGTAGGGAATGCCTTATTTGCCTCCAACTTTGTGTCCAATCATCTCGATGTGGGGGTATTCAAGTGTATACCAGTCAATTAGCATACTCTCTGGATTTGTCCTCACAGTTAGCTCTCTGTTACGAAAATGCAAAGTTGGTATACTGAGAAACTAAATGCAAATCAATAACAACTGTACACAGCCTACTGACACTTGCATTTTCTTTTCCCTGGTCCTGGTCTATGTAGTGCTAGTCAGCTGTTCCACTTAGATTGTCAATCTTATTTTCGGCGGCCTTTAAATGAAACGTGTATATCTCTGGCTCACTGGGCAGCTCGCGTTTCTCCTGGTTAGCTATTTAAATTACATTAGCAAGTGCTTCGTTCATTAAGGCCAAAAAGCATTCAAACGTCACACTCTATGTTCAGGAGAAGAGAAGACGCTAGTCCTGAAATATAGTGACATTGCTGCCAGCATAGATTCGTTCCCCTTATTCAACCAGCAACATCCGAACTCTAGCAGTTACAAGACTCAGAGATAAGGATAGGAGAATATACATCCTCCTTCAAGCATAATGTACTCCTTGACTTCTAATCATTGAAGATAGTGATAACAGAAGCAGAAGGCCATCAGGATGGACCACAGGAATACCTGCACGAAGGTAATGAATTAGGGAAATGGAGCAGAAGATAAAAGGAGTAAAAGTCAAACGCCTCTGTGTTCCACTCACTAGAAAAGCAGGTACGAGTTTAACAGCTCATGCCTTACTAATCCCAGATTATTAACACTCTTTTCAAACACAGAAACGACTAATACTATGCACTCTTTTCTTACATCTTCAACTTCATGAAGGACATACAAACCACTGGGTATTTCAACATTTGGGTTAATTCAGGAAACCTAGTATGCTGTAAAATAGTATATCTTTAAAATAAAAATGCTTTTGTGTATCACCTCAAATTGCATATTTATCTCATTAAATATTGCATTTTAGGCCCAAAAGATAGAGAGAAATAAGAGTTATTTTTTTCAATGTTCCACTTAAAATTATCCTGCTAGTTTTCAGGGGGGAATAAAGTGATCATCATAACTCCTAGGACCTGGCCCTTGAACAGGACAGAGCTCTGCAAAGGCTGCACACACACACACAAAAATGACTGACCAGCATGTGTAGTGACTTGCAAATGCTGACACCTACTAACACGACAGAGTCCTTCTGGGTGTGGCTCTATTAAATCTGGGATGAGCAAGTACTATCCAGAGTCACTGAAATAACTGCATCAGAGCAGCAAAGACCTAAAAGCCCAAAGTAAACACCACACTAGTACAAATGTGCTAGCTGGAAAAGATGAACAAGATGCCTAAATAGCACACAGTGGAAGAAAGATAGAGATTTCTTAACTTTTCAAAAGAAAAAAACATACACACACACAATTAAAGTAAGAAAAATGAGCCATTATGGAAAATGTTTCTGTAACCTACCACAGGTTTCAATTGCTTTATTTGACCCTTTGCAGTTTTCTACAAATATCACACGAATAGCACCTCATAAAATTACATTAAAACCAATATTCATAAATAAATGAGGCCTTTGGGTTCAAGATATGGAAAGACAAATATCTGATTATATTACATGCTACAAATCCGTTATCAAATACAACCAACAAAGACAGAGAAAACGATAGTGTGTGGTAGAATAATGAGACAGGGTTTGGGGACCTACTGGGGTATAAAGCTGGATTATGAACAGGGATAAACTGATACCTGCAAAAGTTTCCATCGCATATTAAGGTCATCTAGCTGGCGAGACATCTTTAAAGATGGATGTAGGTCAAGTGGCGACAGCTGACTGGATAAATCATTCACTGTTTGAACTTTTAAGTTGATTGGTGCAATTTCTTCTCTAAATGCCTGGAAGAATAAAAACAAAAATGATGTTCTTGGAAAAGAATATAACAGAAGGTAGTATTTTGAACTTTCCTTCAAAGAAAATGGCAAGATCAGCTGCCAATGGCAACCCATTGGCAACAGCTGACAGCTCAGTCCAGGTCTTTAGCAATTGGGACCACCAGGCACAAAGCCATCTTTTATAACCTGGAGAATTTAAATAGGTGCACAAAGAGAAAAACTATAATGCAAAGTATAATGCAAAAAAAAAAAAAAGAAATGATTATGTGTTTCCTGCAAATCTACCATTTCATGTAATTTCATCTGGAAAATGTTTGCCATTATTATCCACTTTCCTAATTTCTAGTCTTGATTCTACTTTCAATTTCATGTTTTCCATCTTCACTTCCATTTAAAATTAAGTGAGATATTGGCCAGTGAGAACAACTTTCCTAACCACAAAACCTACGACTATTATATACTCGAGAGGTAAGTTTTGATCCTTTCAAAATCATTGATGATCACTGTGGTTAGAGGAAGGGCAGGAAGAGAAGGGTACATAAGAAAAGAGGTAAATGAGGCTTAGTGACAAATGCTACCTCTGGCACAGTACAGAGAGATGCCATAGGTGGGAGTGGAGGATGTATGTGAAGAGAGAAAGAAAAAAACAAAAGATATTTTGGGCCAGTGACAGTAATTCGTCCCATAAGAGCAAACAGAATAATGAAAACACAGTTCTCTCCATTCTCCACAGAATTCTGCCTGCCTCTAAGTTCATGTTCCCTTTTTCCAACAAAGTCTTTGCTTAGATCCAATTGATGTTTTAAAAGACTCAACTCAGGTGCCCCACCCATCCATCCTAATTCAGGGAAGATTTCCCTGAGGCTCTTCTCAGCATTCTTGGCTGGAGACCCCTCTACATGTTCTGCGGCGTTCTCTCTGCCTTCCTGAACCCAGTCAGGACTTTAAACCAGCACACATCCAAACACACAGACTCAGTTTTATAAGTGGGAGCCATTCTGTGGTGTCATACAAGGCAGTTGTTACATATTTTAAATATCATATCATTCCTTATCAGAGCTCTTAGTACATCCATATACTTGATGTCCCTCAAGAAGAATAGAAGCTTCTTGAGAATAGACACTCTCTAGTATTCAGTGCAAAGTTTGCAATACAAGAGGGGAGAATTCATTTCTATTGATGAAGGCCCACAAAAATGATATCCATGGCAAGATTAAGCCAATATACAGTTGGGAAAAGAACTGAGATACCAAAAGAGAACAGTATATTGTTATTTCTTTAGTATGTCACAAAATCAGACTTAATTATGTACCAAGTTGAACTTACATGTATTAGGTGTCCTGAACATATAGTTGGTATCAGCCCTCAAGCTGTATCACTTCTATGATCCCACCCCTTAAGAGATAAGCATATGTCTACAAGTCTCCTTTCTTCTCCCGTTTCCCCCATAACAAGTTTAGGTAATGAAATATTATATATCAGAGTGTTCTGAAGACCATGAACTTTTATTGGAATACTGAAGTATTAATTTGATTTCCCCATTATGCTTATAAAAAGAAAGCCTCTTTAACCATGTCCTTTCTCCCTTCTCTCTTCAAAACCTTCTCTCTTCCAAAACTAGTTACCCTATATAATTCCCCCTTATATAACATGTGTAGGCTAAAAATAATCATTACCATTGATAAAACTCAAAATAGTATTATGAATATAACTTTAATAAGGAAATTCATTTTAGGTAAATCAGAGAATATTTTTTAGTGTTTGAAAATTCTCAAACATGCTCAAAAGCCACAAGAAGAAACTCAAGATGGAAAGTCAGAAGAACAGACCCAGAGCTCACAGTCAGTATGAAAGGTACACACGTAGGAGGTAGCAGTGTGTAGAAGACATTTGAAACAGTGAACATGTAAGTCAATGTGTGTAAAGTAAGAAATATTGCCAGAACCCTAGAAAGTATCAACATTTCAAAATCAGGCAGAAGAAAGGAAGCTCACAAAGGCATCTCAGTTGCTGCAAAATGGAAGGAAGAGGCTTTTAGACTTGTGATCAGTTTCCTCCACGGCTGCAGGCATTGGTCTTTTATGGATGACAGATGTGCACACAGACTCACAAATACAGGTCAACGAGAAAAGCAGTTAATATGATAACAGAGGCCTTCTAGGTCTAAAGAATGAACCGCTAACATGGAAGCTTAGAGCAGACACATGTGGGACTAGGGTGGGGAAAGAGGAGGTTTCTGCTGGGACTTGGAAGGGATCTGAGTTCCTTCAGATTCAGTTTAAGAATAATGACAGAACTCAAATCCTTCAAGGTTTCTTCAGTTGTTTTTGAACATTATACCTTAATATTCTCTACCAGACTACTTGGGAGGACTCAAGAATTTTAGTCAGCTTTTAAAATCAATGTCTTTGTATTTTGTAGGTATCAAAGATTAAAAATGAAATGCTAGGGGGGGGCGCCTGGGTGGCTCAGTCAGTTGAGCATCTGACTTTGGCTCAGGTCATGATGATCTCACAGTTCATGGGTTTGAGCTCCGTATTGGGCTCTGTGCTGACAGGTCAGAGGCTGGAGCCTGCTTCTGACTCTGTGTCTCCCTCTCTTTCTGCCCCTTCCTTGTTCACGCTCTGTCTCTGTCTCTCAAAAATAAACATTAAATTTTTTTAAAAGAAAAGCATAATTAAAAAAATGAAATGCTAGAAAGTGTCCTTAGGTTTCTATAACTTCAAATAATAAAAATAACAGCTTTTATGTTTTTGAACAGTCTTTTAGTTCAAAAGATGGGAAAATTTTTCAAAATTAGATTATAACTTCAAGACATTTTAAAAATCTTACAGCGCATCAAGGAGTTTTAATTTTTCCTCTGTAACAATACTGTTTTTTCTCTTAAAAGCCACAGGTGAAAATATTAAAAGACCTTTGACCACCATGATCATTGGGTTTTGTTTTTGTGGTTTAGTGTTTTGTGGAAGTAAGGAACCTTTCTACTAAGGAAGTTTACCTTTCGCTTTTTAAAGAGCTTTCAAATTAAGGGCCTTGAAGTAAAGCAAGTTTTAAAATGGTTGCAGATCTGCTGTGTGTTCTAGTATTAAGAACCAATGTATCATGTTTGCTGCACTTTCCTGTAGGAGAATAAAAGTCTACGTGGTCTTCCTTGCTATCAAAACAGAAACATCTGCTCATATTAAAGGTGCTGCCAGCCTGATGGCAGATGTGGGGGAAAAAAAAGCCTTCTCCTGTTGTAAGGGGTATATTTGGCAAATAAGAATGATTAAGGATAATTTTAGGGCATTAAGGTTATTTGATTACCCCCAAAGATTTTGTTTTCCAGTTGCTTTGACACATTTAATAATATTTAGCAATAATCAGTACTTATTTTCACCTGCCAACAGCTTCAGGGGGATTTGGCGTATACTTTAGCGTACATGTAAAACATCCCAGATTTTGAATCCATTTTGTTTGGTTTAATGAGATGTGGGTTTTATTTTCTTTTTTCCTAATAAGATGTTAAAATATTTTAACCCACAGTTTATTCCTTTCTCTTAACTATTAACTGTATTTCTCCTGGCTTTCCACTTAAGCAGTGAATTGAACAAAAGAATCTAGGTGCAGAAGTGGGTAATTTCTTTAATCAAATGGGATTAACAACTCCCAAACTTTTAGGCCTTTAACAACTTTTAGGCCAGATACAACTTTTCATTTTTTCCTTCAACACTAGTCATCCTGAATTAAAACTTCATACTTTAAATTCAAATGGGTAAATTCTTGTTCTAACCAAGAGGCATGTTTGTAGTCCAAAAAAATATGCTGTTTAGAAACTACTGACTTAAAGATTTCCAGCGTTAAAAAAAAATCATTTACATGGCAAGAAGTGTGTGTGTCACTTCCAAAGAACCTATACTGAAAGGCTTTATTTTCGGTTCATTATTTTAAACTCAGATTCATCCACAGAAATGGCTTTCAGGAGACCAGAGCTGTCAGAGGAAGCTGACTTAACTCACAGAGCTCTGCACATTTATGCATATCTATAATGAAAGGTGGGAGACACCAATGCTTCTTTAGTAGTGAAATTTTTTTAAGTTTCAAGTTCAATCTGTAACTTTCAAAGCACTGAATTCAAAGAGCTGATCAGAGTTGTGCTTAATTACATTAATATGAGTGAGGTTTCTACAGTGAAAGAGAAGAAAGAGCAAGAAAGAAATCATGGAAACTCTACCACTTACTAGCTGTGTGGGCTTAGGCAATATCTATAGTTCTGTCATTTTTTGAAGTTTATTTATTTATTTTGAGAGAGTGAGAAAGAGAACGAGTAGGAGCAGGGGAGGGGCAGAGAGAGAGGGAGAGAAAGAATCCCAGGCAGGCTCTGAGCTGTCAGTGAAGAGCCCAATATGGGGCTCAAACTCACGAACTGTGAGATCATGACCTGAGCCAAAATCAGAGTCGGACCCTTAACTGAGTCACCCAGGTGCCCCTACACTTCTGCCATTTATAAAATGGGCTTAACAACACCTATCTCGTGGGGTTGGTATGTGGATTAAAAGAGGTATTGAGGTACACTGGTTGAGAACAGCTCCTGGCACACAGAAAGCCTCAATTAATGCTAGTCACTATTATCCTATGTCTACATGTACATATATTTACTTATATAATTAGCCTGCATACTCAGTTCATTTCCTAGACCCTTCACTTTCCTATTTAGCCACACGCATAAAACAAAGGGAAAGTGTTATCCAATGTCTGTGCACAAAAGATATGTATCTTTTGCAATAAAAATCACATTCACAATATTGATATTGTCATCTAACAGCTTCTGATGTTTCATGGGTGCATTCTCTGATTTGGTTCATGACTACCTACCATATAGTTTACTAGGCTACCATAAACCCTACTACTGTGTCTCTTATTGCTTAAATTCTATTAACTTTTTTTCTGGATATGTTCTAGAATATGGGAACCAAAGGGGCTCTAGACCACAGATCTATCATCCTTAATTTTGGGCAATTCCTGACCACAAACAAAATTTATAGCTAAACTAATCCTTCCATAATACACTCAGACAGTGAGATAAAGTTTTTACATAAGAGTCCTCAGTAAAACAGCATGTTTTTGATTAAGTCTCGAAATCCAGCTACCAATTTACAGGAACTACAGAGTAGAGAGGAACCTGCCCAGGGTCACCATGTGGATGCCACGCTGCAAAACCCAGGCTGCGAGAAATACTATAAAACAAACAATTCAGTTTCTTAAACAAATACATTGCAAAGGAAACAAAAAAAGGATAGAGGGGAGATCTAGGGATTAAAAGGGACTCTACAATATTTAAAAAAAAAATACATCGGTGTTTAGAGACACAGAGTTGGTTAAAAAAATAAGTATAAAGAAGAATAAGAGTAAATTATTGTGAAAATCTCATTAATTATTATTTTGGTGGGGAGGGGGTTCCCATGGTGAGGGGCATATGGAAAACATCTGCTGTGTGACTGGGAAAGCTCTATATCCTGATTTTGGTGGAGTTGTAATGGGACTGATTTCATAAACTCCCTTAAAACGGGTTTTATATGTGGCTCTCTTTGTATTATACTTAACAATAAAACATTCCTTCAAATCTTTTATCTGAGACAGGGATGCTGACCATGGTTTTTTCAATGTGATCCTGCAGTGAGTCGATGAGTAAGTCGCCCACGGGCTTCCAGCCATTCCGTACGGCCTCCACCTCCTTCATGTCAACGTCTAGGTCATCCATGGCGCCCTGCAGATCTCTGAGCTTCTCCAATGCCTTGTCTACTTGCTTTTGCCAATTGCTAGTGACAGCGTTTAGACTTTCCCACTTCTCTTTGACTTCAGAGGACTGTTTGCGCATGGCCTTGGCAATCTTTTGGGCCCTCTCCTCAGGAGTCAATTCTGTAATTGAAAAAAAAAAAAAAGAAGAAGAAGAATATTTGGAAGCTTGATCAATAGCCAAGTGTGAACACCACCTTTTGAAGGGGTGCTGATAGGTGCATGGAGACACAGTTTACACAAGCCAGGGGAAGAAGAAGTTTCTCCACAGTCCTTCTACTGATTCCCTATTACTTCTCAAAGGAAGAAATAAGTTAGAGTAATGAGTGGTCCGGTAGTTTTGGTGACTTTTGAATTTTAATATATTTACAAACCTTGAAATGTAACAAAATAACTCAAAAAAAAATAAAACAATCTTTCTTTAGCATATATCTAGTTATATAAAATCCAAAGGTAGTATTTCATTTCACTGTCCTAAATAAAAATGGGAAGTATAATTAGGAGAGAAATAGCTTTAAGTTACGCAGAAAGACTCTGAGAAAATAAGATTAATTTATCATGTTCCTTAAAAAAAATAACTGAAGACAAATAATGTATCTTAGATACTGCATCGTCGCTGAATCTGTTTGACAGTTCATCTTTAATACAGGGCACTTTCTGTAGCCCAGACATGTAGCATGTCCACAAGCATGTCAACAGGAAGACAGCAAAATTTCAAGGATCATCCCAAATATTTCAGATACAGCAAGAAAGCTTCCAGAATGTCTGAAATAAAGTCAAACCTTCAGACAGGAAAGGCCCTGCCATAGGACAGGGGCAGGAAGAAAGAGGAAGAGTCTAGAAGACAAGCAAAAGATACAGACAGAAACGAAAGTTAAGTTCAAAGCCAACTGTCAGAAACACAGAGATGAGAAAGCTGACAAGACAAGAGCAGACATCCTTAGATCAGGTTAGATGGATCTCCAGTTAAACACTCCTGGGCCTCAGTTCTCTCATCACTCAAGGGTGTCCCCTTTCTTTTCTTTTCCTTTTTGAAAAAATGTTTAATGTTTATTTATTTTTGATGGGGGGGCAGGGAGGGGGAGGAGACTGAATCTGAAGTAGCTCCAGACTCTGAGCTGTCAGCACAGAGCCTGATGCAAGGCTTGAACTCGTGTACTGTGAGATCACGACCTGAGCCAAAGTCAGATGCTTAACTGACTGAGCCACTCAGGTGCTCCCTCCAGGTGTGTCCCCTTTTTTACCTCTCTGCTTGGAGGATTGTCCTGTTTGTCTACTAAAAACAGAGGCCAGTCAGAAACATACAATCAAGGAAATCAATACAAGGAAACTGTAGACAAATTTTAAGATAGAAATGCTTATTCTTCTTTGCAATAACATCTTATCTTTTGGTATCAGTTGCATTTGCAACTTTACTTCAAAATATTTCAAATTATTTGTAAATATAAATGGAAGTTCATGGAACTTCCTGGTGAGATGAAGTAAAGCAAGCTCTCACAAACACTAACTTTCATATGCAACATATATTTGTCCCTCTTTCTTTAGTATTATTTAAAAGTCAAGTGCAAGGGGATAGAACACATATTTTTATCTATTTAAATTTCCAGAAAATTCTCGACATCAATATTTAGACTTAAAAGCAGCTTAAAAGCACAATGAGATTCTGTGTTATGATAGATAGACCGAACCCACCATCAAGTGATAAATAAGGAAAACAAGTGAATCAAACACCCAGCTTCTAGCAATGCTTGAGCTGTGATACAGTCCAGTCCAACAATACTGGAGGAAAGATACACCATTAGACAAAGCTTATTTAAGTCCTTAAATAGAAAATGAGAAATACATAACACTTATATGTAATATATTTTGTTTATATAAACATAAAATGTTTTATGTTTATACTTTATATACTTATATATAAATAATATAAAATATGTAAAATAAATAAATGCTACTTACGTGAGATGGAAAAAAATCATTTTAATAGCCCCATGAGAAAGGGAGTGGTAATTTTTATGATGGGAACACCTGTGTTTGTCACTTGGGCTTTTTCAAAGATCTATTTTAGGCACTCGTGTTTTACTGGCTTTTGTAAAAGAAAAAGATACAGTACTAATTTCAGAACAGACAACTTAATTGTGATGATTTTTCCCTGAATAAAGTAAAAACTGTTTCTGAGTCAGTCACCGAGTAACCCGGTAGGGAGACACACAGCTTCTTTGTCCTGTGACAAAACACCCAACATGGCTGGGACATTTTTGTCTTCACTTAATGTAAAATCTTTTGATTGAGCAGTCCTTTTGTGGTATTTATTATATAATCCCTACTCAAGCAGCTACTCGGGAGAAGAGAAAAGCTCTATGTTCAATTCCCCATCTGTTTGCCAGAAAGGATACATATTAACTGATCACGAGTCAGAATAAAAGTGCCTCCTATTACAGTACTGATCTCCTTTGAATAACTACTTTAAACGAAGAACAGAGGGAGGAGGTACAAAACCAAACAAAAACCTTCCAGAACCTTTGTGAAACAGGTAATAAGCAGCAACATCTGAAATATTAAGTTATGACAATGTGGGGTAAGAGAATAGAAAAACAATTTAAAACAGCAAAAAAAGAGGCATAAAAGATGAAAATAATAAAGGGATAAAATTACATTTTAAACATCCTCTAGTTATTTGAAAATCAAAGGACAACGTTTCCTTCAAAATTTCTGAAGAGATTTTTTTGCCGTAAATTTTAAGACCCTCATGCAGGAGTAGAGAATTTTCTGGAACCAGTGGTTCAGAATTCAGGGGACATATGAGAACCCCCTCCGAGAGTTTATTTGCTTGCCTGTTTGTGTTTAAATACTGAGCCCAGGGGCCCTACCCCAAAATATTAAAAGATTCAGATTTAGTTGGTCAAGGGTGAAGGGCAGTGTGGATATATTTTAAAAGCTCCCCAGATGATTGTAATGGGTTGCCAGGACGAAGCACCGCCAGCTTCTTGGCTCACAAATTGATTTCTCTGGTCCCTGCTGCTGAAGCTGGAGTATTTCCACTCCGGTGAGTTGGTATGTCATATTCCCACGCAGCGCAGGGCCACTAAATACTGAAGGCCGAGAGCAAATGAAGCTCAAAGATAAGAGGGTAATCTAATTTGCATTTGAAAAGGCAGTAATAGAGGCTAATCGGAGAGACGGAGGAAACAGCAGGATAAAACCAAATAAATTTACTGACAATTTTCAGACCAGAAGCTCTTTTTCTGTCACTTTCCTATTCCCTGTAGAGTGTGTGTGTGTGTGTGTGCATGTACGTGTTTCTCTGTGGATTTCTTTGAGGGGCAGCACTGTTTCTCCGTTCTCTTCCCTTGACAGGCTTTCCCATCTAACTGACCAAATGTTGAGAGTGGAATTATACTTACTTCCTATATATTATATATTTATACATAATATATAATAGGTTATTATATCTATTATATATATAGATTTTTAACCTGTTCTAGGTTATCATATCTATTATAAATAGATCATTTATAAATAAATTATAAATATTGTAAATTTATATTAATAAATATAATTATTATATTAATTTCATGTAGAATTTATGTAATTTAAAATAGTGATTATTATGTCACAACAGATCTTTTAGGAAAAATTGATAACTATTTTTTAGGAAGAAGAAAGAAGAAAAAGAAAAGACAAGAGAAAGCAATGATCAATCTTCAATTTTTCTCTCTTGTCCAATTATCTTTATTCCTCAACTATGCAAATGAATTGGTGGCATTTATACCACACTACTTCTATAGCTTGGAGAGAAAGACTGCCCATGGTACCCTGCAATGCAGGTGGAAAACAAAGCTGGACCAAGGGCAGAGACTAGGATTTGGGACCAGCTCTGCCCCCCATCTTGCCCTTTGCTCCTAGGAGAGCTAAATAACCCCTCTCATCTCACTTGTATCGAGTGGGAACCCTATTTTCTCATGCTGGGAAAATATTTTATACCAAGGGCTTTCAGAGGTCTAAAATTCAATTCTCTAAGAAAGCCAAAGCCACTATATCTCAAAGAAATCTTAATAGTAGAGGGGAAAACAATCTCCTTATGCGTGCTTGTACAAAAACATTTTGCATTAAAAAAAATTAAAGTATATGTTTTTCCTATGAAATAATATAGAACTCTATTAGAATCAGCCCAGTTGTTTTAAATAAAGACTTTCCATATTTATGGTATTTTCTTGCTCAATATGAAACTGACATTTATAATGTCCATTGGGATTTTTTTTAATGTTTATTTTTGAGAGAGAGAGAAACAGAACGTGAGAGGGGAGGGGCAGAGAGAGAGAGAGAGGAGACACAGAATCTGAAGCAGGATCTAGGCTCTCAGCTGTCAGCACAGAGCCCAAAGCGGGACTCGAACCCACGAACCATGAGATCATGACCAGACCCGAAGTCAGATGCTAAACTGACTGAGCCACCAAGGTGCCCCTGCACTGTGACTTTTTATTTGTAGGTTCGAAAGCTTTATGTGATGCATGTTTTATTTCTTTCCATCTTGGTTTAGCAGCACCCAGTCTAGAGACCGGTAAGTCCTCAATATATAATTAGTGAACTGAGTTGGGCTCAATGGAACTTTTAGCTTTACTCCTTACTGAGCATACTCAACTTTATAACTTCAAGTGGAAATCTTTCTATTTATTTTTCTTTCCTCCTCCCCACACCCATATAAAGCATTTACAAAAAGGTTTTTACTGTGAAAGAGAAGGATAAACTTCACAAAGTTATTTCAAGTATGGTAATTCCAAATATCTTACTTGTACATTTTGCTTTTTTTTTTGCATGTATCTACAATCTTGTTGTATTTCACCAAGTGATGAAAATATTAAGACCAGCAAATATAGAAAAGAAACCCTCCAGAGTAGCATTTTCACTTCTGGACTAGTCTAGTACAAGAAAAGATTAGGAGATCATACACCAATTCCAACACTAACAAGTTATGTAATCATAAATATATTCCTTATTTTTTTGAACTTCAGTTAATAACTATAAAGTTACTGGCACATGCCTGGCACACAGGAGGGCCTCAACAAAGGCTAATTTCTTTTATGATTCCTTTTATGATTTTATTACTAAGTCTGGGAGACGTAGACATCTCTAGGGATTTTTCACATAAACAAACCAAGAATTAGCCAATAAAAATTCACAGGAAAAAGCAAAGCATCCTCATATCTCTAGAGACCCGACTTGCTCTTACTCTCTCTTTACCTGCCCTCCATTTCTCTCTCTCTCCCCTTCATGATCAAAAGATGTTTCTGATTAAAATAATGGGAAATATATTCTCTCCTACATTTTCTGATTACATGATTAAGATTAACTTAATCTCTCTGATGATCAGTGTTTAAGAGGACTCCACCCTTTTCCTATTTTGTATGATGATAACAATCATTATGAACTAGATTACAAGTACATCATCAAGGGTCATCAGCTGATTACTGTAATATTTCTAATTATGTTCATTTAATACATTATAAGAGTGACAATAATAAGAGGTTACCCAGACTAGATTAACCTGTTCATGTGTAGCCTAAATCTTTCAGTAAGAACATGATAAAGATGATATGTACCCATCCATGCAGCCAAGGGACTTCTCAAATCCTTAAGGGGAAAAAAAGGACATTGAACAAGTATGTTTAGAGAAAAGCAAGATCTCCAAAGTAAAGAGCTGTGGGAAGTATCTTTCACAAACACCCATATGCAAGGTAGTAAGAGAGGGAAGGAAAATGGAGAGGAAATCAGAAATGCAGCATACTGTGGAGGGAGATAAATGGTACTTTTGATCAGAAGTTAATGGAGGTAGAACCAGAGTCTGGATACTTTTAAGTTTTACCCTTCCTGTAAAATGGGCCAAAGTAAATAAACCCAGCATTGAACTGAGAAAGAAGTAAGGACAGATCATTAAGAAAATTAACCTTGGGGCACCTGGGTGGCTCAGTCAGTTAAGCAACCAACTTCAACTCAGGTCACGATCTCACAGCTCCTGAGTTCGAGCCCCATGTCAGTCTCTGTAGTGACAGCTCAGAGCCTGGAGCCTGCTTAGGATTCTGTCTCTCTCTCTCTCTCTCTGCCCCTCCCCGGCTTGTGCTCTGTCTCTCCCTCTCTCAAAAATAAATAAACGTTCAAAAATTAAAAAAAAAAAAAAAGCCTCCAAGAAAAGAGCAGGAACATCAGAGACACCCTGGAACAGACCTGGCTAAGCAACCTGAGACTCAGCTTTCAATTTTCTGTAACTGAATATTCCCTGAATTTCCTCACACTGATGGCCGCTTTGTAATTTATACATGTCATTTGTGTGTGCTGAACAGCAGCAGACAGGTCACTGGGGGGAAGGGGTGGAACTGAGAAGAAGGGAAGCTGGGAATGTAAACTCCAGGAGGGGTTTTCTTCGCTGTTTTGTATCCTCAGTATCTAAAATACTTAGTCATTCTTGCAAAACAAGTTAGGCAAGTCTTATATTTATGTACTGCCATAGTAAGTGAGGAGTTTAAATGAAGAGAAGACTTTATGTCTTTGCTAGCATTAAACTTTTTTTTAAAAAATGGCAAACCTTGGCACGTCTGGTGGCTCAGTTGGTTAAGCTTTTGACTCCTGATTTTGGCTCGAGTTCATGGGATTGAGCCCTGCATCGGGCTCTGCGCTTGAGGAGTCTGCTTAGGATTCTCAATCTCTCTCTCTCTCTGACCCACCTGCACACACACACTCTCTCTCTCAAAATATATAGATAAACTTTAAAAAAATGGCAAACCCTCTAATTCACTTTTAAAGATTCCAGCTTTTGAGAGGAACAACAAAAATAGCAAAGTAAGTATACTACCCCATTAGAAGAGTTTAGTATCCTCCTATTCTTTATATTTAAGAGAATAACATCCCAGATGTTGATTATAAGAAAATACATACATGTAAAATACTGCCATCTTTTTTATGAGGCAAATGTAATTTACGGATGGTTGTGATAGTGATTAGAGAACCTAACAGATGGTGAACAATTAATTTAAAATGTTGTGCCCATCAAACTAACCTTTGTTATCATTGTTACCATATAATTCTTCATCAAGAATGTTGATTTGTTTATTTAAATTGGATTTCATTACTATGGTATTCATTATCATGCAAAAAAGTTTCTGAAATTTTTACCCAATCAGTAGGCTTATTCAGCCGACTCATATATTTTAGGAAAGCTGAAGACTAGATTGATTACATCCATCCATACATTATAGAACTTTAATTTGGGAAGGATCACATTGCTGCTCTGTAGTTAAGAACACTGGAAAAGAAAGGAACATTCTATTTTTCTGTGTTTTTTCATGCATTACTACATTACTAATCTAATTTGGACTTGAGAAGTTAATTAAATTATTGTCTTGGTCTATAAGCCTGAAAGCTATTATTTATCCTTCAATTTTTTATATGAAAATTAAAAAGACAAAGTCTAATATTGCTTAACCACATTCTCTCTTGATGCTAGGAAATCAGTGAACTGGTATGTCATTCTATTAAGCAGCCTGGTATTTTAGTAAAGAAAAAGCAACAGTAAAGGGAAAAGTAAAGACTTACAGACATATTTCCTATTGTATGAAATTGTATGAAATTGCTTTAAAGTAGAATATAGAAAATTATTTCTACTAAAGTGCTGGAAGCACCTCTGATTACAAGGGTAATGAGAGTATACTATGGTGGTTAATTGCACCAAGCCTAGCGACAAGCCCCACATGTCACTTCAATGCTGTCACGAGTGACAGTGTGCTTCCAAAACTCTCCGAGTCTCCATTTGCTCATCTGTCAAATGGGTGGTGACAGTACTCACACCTCAATGAGTTGTTCTGAGGATTAAAGGAAACAAGACATGTGAGGTGCTTGGCAGCGTGATCAATGTTGCCTTGTGAACATCTATGTTTACTAACATTTCTCTCCCTCCCTTCTTGGGCACTGGTCGTTCTTCCATCTAACATTATATTTACAGCAGGGGTGTGCCAATCCCAGCAGACCCAAAGCTCCACCTAACTCAAGCTGAGTCCGTCAGAACCCTCTCGTGTAATGCGCTGGATCTAAAGAAGGGCTGCCCCTCCTTGGGGCCAGGTCATGAGGTACATGGTTATAGGAAAGCTAAGAAAATCAAAACTGGTAGAGAGAGAAAGAAAGGGTGACATAGAGAAAAGGCTTCTGCGTGGCACTCCAGTCCCTGTGCCAGCTGTGACCTTGCCCTTACCATACTGGGCTACTGGGGCTAATACATTCCCCCATGTACCTACGCTTATGGAAGTTGGGTGTTTGCCATTTACAATAACTAAGATTCTAATCAATAAAGCTGTTATTAGGAAAACAAAAATGCCCTGGGAAAAAAACACCCATTAGTTTTACTAGCCTAATTACTTAGGTTATAATGTGTAATTTGGTCTCATTTTATGAGATGCAAGGAAATAATTACTGCCATCTTTTTAATGTAAACTTAAGTTATACTAGGAATCCATGTAAAAGTAACTTGTACTAAGCTATATGATAATTTCACTTTCACTCATTTAACAATCAGGAAATTTTATTTGCACGTTTGCTAATATTGGCATAAAATGGACTGACATAGTAGACTGAAAATGTCATTTATTGCTTCTATGTTACATCATATGTAAGATTTCACAGAGGAGAAAAATATTCCTAATAATGGACTTTCTAAAATATTATGAAACAGTTAATAATTAAAATAAAACAGTATGCCCAGAATTAAAACCTTAACTCCTAGTAAATATAAACAGCTGTTGAAGACCAAAGATGAAAAATATTAATCCATACATACTTTTTTATCTGAAAAAAATGATTCACCACTAACAAGTACAAGCATACATAATTATATAAAGTACACACACATGCATGCACACACACACACACACACACACACACATATATAAAGTACAGAAAAAGTACAATTAACTAATAGTTGTCTTTTTCCTAGGACTATCATTTAAATGAAACAAAATCAACTGATCAAGTATACCACGCTGAAAAAGAAATAATGTTCAGACAGCCTGGAAGAAAATAATAGTTGTAGCAATAGTAATGCCTTCACTGGAATCATTTTTAAAGAAGACTCATGGGGAAATTGATGAATAAAAATAATGCAATATTTTTTCTCTTCAACATGAAAAGCTGAGAAGAGGAAAAGAGCTTTTCTATACCCACTCATACAATAAACGGTACAACTGTCTAAACACTTTTAGAGCTGAACTGTCCTACAAAAGTTTTACTTAGCGATTGATACCTAACCTCAAATCATATAATATGTATGCATGTGTGTGCATGTGCACCGACATCTCTATGCAGCATGGGGAGAGGGACGTTGATGTGAAAGCTCTCACTCCCCTGTGCAAATGTGACCTTTACCCTGAACTATAGGTGACAAATAGGTGACAAGGCATGTGCATTCCCTGATTATCTCAAGAGGTCTGGGGACTGACGTGGGCTAAGGCTGACTGTGGCTGAGTCTGGTTTCCAAAGGAATTGAAAGCTGGAACTGAGAACAGCAAGGGGTAAGGAGAGGCTGGGAGAATAAGGCAGAAGCCAAAAAACAGCTGTGCAGGGTGAAGAAGCTCTAGACACTGAAAGTGGAGAAGGAGCCAGGTCTGTGGCCAATGAGCAGAGAGAGAGAGGAGATAAAAATGAAGAGATGTGGTCAAAGCCAGCCAAAACACTCACTGCCGGTTAAGAAGGGTCGCAACATAGAAGCTCATGCTGTGTTCCTGATCTACCCTACATTAGCTGGTGACCTTGTTCAGCATCACAGTATTTTCTTGGCCTTTGTGTTTTTTACTGAGAAAGAAAAAGAAAAGAAAGAAAAGAAAGAAAAGAAAGAAAGAAAAGAAAAGAAAAGAAAAGAAAGAAAAAGAAAAAGAACAAAGAAAAAAAAAAAGAAAAGAAAAGAAAAGAAAAGAAAGAAAGAAGAGAGAAAGGAAAAGAAAGAAAGAAAGAGAAAGAGAAAAGAAAAGAAAAGAAAGAAAGAAAGAAAAGAAAAGAAAGAAGGAAAAGGAAAGAAGAAAGAAGAAAGAAGAAAGAAAGAAAAGAAGAAAGAAAGAAAGGAAGAAAGAAAGAAAGAAAGAAAAGAAGAGAAAGAAAGAAAGAAAGAAAGAAAGAAAAAGAAAAGGCATGTTGCTCTATCTGCCTGACTTATTGGGATAGTTAGGAGAATACAAAAGTGGTTTAGAAGTACAAAGAACAATACAAAGGACAACAAGACATTTACTGTCTTATTCTACCTTTTAACAGATATAAACCAGGTGACTAAAATCAAATGAAAAACAATTAGATTGTGTTAAAAGGAAAATTACTGTATTGACACGATACAGATGAAATCAAATTAAACAGTTCCATATTGTTCAAACCAGACAAAGGGATACTGACAATGTTGTGAACTTTGTAAAATTTCTTTAATTATTCAGATGATTCTAGTTCAATTAAAATTATATTTACCTAATAACCATGTATAAGGGGAATGACTTATTCTGGGCAGTCAGTGTTCCAGACAGCTACACTTTACCTCTTCAGCTCTGTATTTTTACGGTTGCCATTTTAAAAGGAAATAAACTAAAACAGAGCATAAATTCCTATGCCTTCTCTTAACTGATTTACATTCTGTCTTCAAAAATAAATAGACCATAATTCATAGCTTCAGTTTTTCTTTTATTGTAAAAAGCCCCAAAGACTACTCTGTTTTGCATTAGTTTAGAAGTGTCATATATCCTTTTTATAATTTCTTTCTCCTCATTGCTGTCACTGCCGGCAATCATTGCTCACGGTCACCCTTTTCCGTGTCCTGTCCTTTCCATTTGCCACATGCCCATGATTCACTGGGAAACAAATGAAACTAGTTACAACAGCGTCTAAAGTAAGAGCTAATACCTCTGAGAGAGCAGCTTTTCCGTGAGTAAAACTACGGATCTTCACTGCATTTGCTATATAATATCTATCTTGGTTGCTCAGATAATTTTGCATAGTCAGATTCTCAGTAAGTGAGAAAGGTCACTAAGTACGGGGAGGGCTGAGCTCCGCACACAGATACCGGTAACACAGTCAGAGAGATCCCGGAGAGACCCTCCAGGGAGGCATGGAAGAGAGCTGGGAGAGAAAAGGACCCCGAAAGACACTGAGCCTTCACTGGCTGGGAGAGGATGAGCAGGGGCTGAGTGGGCAAACAAGGAAGGAGTGAGAATTCAGGTAAGACAGACCCACACACAGAAAACACACACATACACACACACACACACACACAAAACAAAAACAGGACAGTAAGCCACAGGATAAAGACAAGGAAAACCATTGCCTGCAGAACATCACTAGTAGTTTGGTGGCAAATGGACATCAGTTTGGGGGCAGAGAGAGAGATAAGACGCTGCCACACGGGAAAACAGGCCAAATCCCTGTCCAGCCTTGTGGGCCCAGTGAAGGAGCTCAGATGTTATCACAGGCGCTACTGGTGGTTTTTAAACCAGGGAAGCAAATGCCAGTTCTGAGTTTCAGATATATCACTGTAATGTCTATGTTGATGCAGAGATAACAATTAAGAAAGAACTAACAAGAGAGGCCCCTGGGTGGCTCAGGCGGTTGGGCACATGACTTTGGCTCAGGTCATGATCTCACAGTTCGTGAGTTCAAACCCCGAGCTGCAGAGCCCAGCTGGGACTCTCTGCCCTTGTCTCTCTCTGCCCCTCCCCCACATGCACAAGCACTGTCTCTTCCCTCTCTCTCTAAAAAATAAATAAATGTTTAAAAACAAAAAAGAAGTAACAATAGTCCTAACAAAAAATGGCAAGGGCTTAAGGTAAGGCAGTAACATTAACAGTGATCTTTAAATATTTTAAATATACATCCTTGAAAGATGATGAAGAGAGTAGATCTTAAAAGTTCTCATCACAAGGGAATACAATTTGTAACTGTGTGTGGTGATGGATATTAGCTAGACTTATTGTGGTGACTGTTTCACAATATACACATACATCTAATCATTATGTTGTACACCTTAAACTCACAGAATGTTATATGTCACTTATATCCCCAAAAAAACTGGGGAAAGAATGGAAATATCTAGCAGAGCATACCTGATGAGACTCTTTATCAGTAACTTATCATTTAGTTGAAATAATTACTTTGCTTCTTTTTAATAGCATTTATCAATTAATAGGACAGAAGCCTGAGAACAACTCATACCTGTGATACACAGCACTCAAGTAAAACACCACGGGTTACCACACACACACACACACACACACACACACACACACACACACCACTGTAAGATAATTGACAATAGAAAAAAAAAGAACTGGAAGAAGAAAAGGCATTTAGAAAAGAAAAATCATGCAGAGAAGTATTTTCTGAACTAGTTACTGAAAAGTAAAGAAATGGGTCCATTTTGGAGTGTCCCAATGGCACGGTACACACAGCATATTAAATAGAATAAAAAATCTTTCTATCTTCCCTGCTCTACCCCTCCAACAGGGAGTACTTCAGGTAGCATCACACAAGACAACTAATGTTCAAATGCTATTTCTGATAGCAGCTCTATCTAATTCATGGTGAACAACAGAAGTATAAAAGCTATTTTGGATAATTTTCTTTCATTTACTTTTACCAGCAGGTAACATCAGCTAGCACTGCAGAAAACAATAATGGGAAAGAAAGTATAAAAGTTGCTAATCATAAAAAAACAAATCACAAGAAAATCATAAAGTTAAATTGATGACTCTTTCTCTTGCCCCCAGTATAGTATTGGAAATGGGGCTTGGCAACATCCCAAATGTATCAGCAAAATAAGAACTCAAAAAAGCAATATTATCTTATCCTTTAGACTAACTAAGCACTGAGAAGGAAAATTTATAGTAAAGTGAAGCTTTAGTGATATGATAACATTTTTTGATTGCTATGAAGCAGTTTATTACAAAAACATTTCCTCTATTCTCTGGAAAGTGCTAGGGAAGCAAGGACGAGAAAAGCAGGTTTAAGGTGGACTTTAAATTGGAAAAGGTGAGACAAGTGAACTTATTTTTTCTTCCAAGCTTAACAACAATTGTTAATAGTGCCTTTTTTCTTGTTGTGTTAAGTTGAAATGTTCTGTCCGACTTTCCAGGTCCTCTGTAATCTGCACCAGACAACACGGACAAGCTCCCCACTCCTACCAGCTGCCCAGGCAAAGCCACTCTGTTCCTCACTGGGGAACACTGATTGTGACGATCCTGCCCCGGTGGTCCTCCCTCTTCCCTGAACCTCCTCAAGGCCCAAGCATCCCCACAGGTGCATGGCACATGCATGCATGCCTTCATTCAGCAACTGTGCAGTAAGCACCTACTATGTGTGTATGTGCATGTTGTGTGTGTGTGTGTGTGTGTGATACATATACAACAGCGTACTCAGAAGGAATACTTCTTCAAAGTGAGATGTAACAATTATGAGGGATTTGCACACTGAGGGGTTTGTTGGAAGTGGAGGCCCAACAATGGCTTAAGTCCCCAGTAGGCTGACTGGAAAGACAATGATGCTACCAGCAGAAAATAAAAATGAATGTTAGAAGGGGCGCCTGAGTGGCTGTCGGTTGAACGTCCAACTCTTGATTTTGGCTCTAGTCATGATCTCACAGTTGTGGGTTTGAGCCCTGTATGGGGCTCCGTGCTGCCAGCGTGGAGCCTGCTTGAGATTCTCCCTCTCCCTCTCTCCCTCTCCCTCTCTCTCTCTCTCTCTGCCCCTCCCCTGCTTGTGTTCTCTCTCTCTCTCTCAAAAATAAACACTTTTTAAAAATTTTAAAAAATGAATGCTAGAAAATATAGGTATGCTGTGTGTGTGTGTGTGTGTGTGCATGCGTGTGTGTGTGTGTATGTGTGTACACAGACATACATATTTCTCAGACCCTAGTCTGAGAAAGGGTGAGGAGGAAAATGGCTACTTGTCCAAATATCTGATCCAGTTTGGCTACAGTCAAAAAAAGCATTTTCCACCTGTACTTTCCTTACAAGTAATAAATGCTCGTGAATTATGCTGTGGGACACAGCATGAAGAAGTCTTTCAGATCTGCCTGCACTATGTGAAGTGAGGGATGAAAAAATATTCTCAGGGGTGCCTGGGTGGCTCAGGTGGTTGAAAGTTCAACTCTTGATTTTGGTTCAGGTCATGATCCCAGGGTCATGGGATCGAGCCCCATGTCGGGCTCCGGGCTGAGCATGGAGCCTGCTTAAGAGTCTCTCTCTCCCTCTATCCCTCTCCCTCACTTGTGCTCTCCCTCTCTCTAAAATAATTTTTTTTAAATTTTTTAAATAGTCTGAATGGTAGGCTTGTTTTAAAAATGCATCAGAATGCTTTTATTGACAACAGTGAAAAATCATAATGAAGATCTATGTTGGCCCCAAAATTCATCTCTTAAATTTACTGTGTGATTGACTGCTATTTGCTAATGAGTTAGTTACTGTTTCAGCTTTAAGTCAAAGTGCATAAATAGTACATAAATGGGTTGATTTTAATTTAAATAAACTCCATTGTCTGCTTGTAAAAGAAAGGTGCTTTAGTGTCTTATTTTAAAAAGTTATCTGGAAAACTAGAAGTTTAAAAAAATCTTTGTGGGTATTTCAATATTTATATATATTGTATTTTAAATACCACTCTTCCACTTATAATTATCACTTTGCTTAAAGTTATCAATTTGCTTAAATATAAGAAATGTAAATTTTTCTTTCTCCAAGAAATTATTGTTAGTTACAGGATGCCTTTTCCTAAATCCATTCTTCTGCAGTTAATTTCCTTTTAAAATAAGGATATGAATTATACAGCCATTTCATTTTTAATTTAAAAATCTAGATATTTGTTAAATAATGACATATTTGATTAAACTAACACTCAGAGGTAAAATTTTACTATTAGATGCTGAAATACTGTAAGAAAATCTCCTACTTTATTTCAGGTTTTTGTTCTCCTCACAGGTGTTTTATGATGTATGAAAGAAACCAGTCTCACCTGTTTTTGATTGTAGGTTTCTTCTTGGTTCTTCAGGGGCCTCAATTGGCTGATCAGCCAGGAAAACTCGAGCTTGGTCTATTGCGTTCAGGACAGAATACTCTTTCTCCTTTAACTCACGTCTCAGGGCCTTTGCAAAGAGAAGCAAAAGTTGAATTTGTAACTACTGTGTTCACCAAGTAATGGAACATCTCCAATGAAACTACTTCTGATAGTACTTATCAAGGGAATGACAGAATGACTCATAACCATTTAAGCAAAGTTAGAAGTGAAAATACAATTTTTACACGCATTAATGATGAAATATATATAAAAGCAAAAACATGACAGGATTTAAATATGCAAAACAAGAATCTTTACAATATTCACCTAAGAGAAATTGTTACAGTATATTTGAACTTACACAAAATGCACTTTTAGGGTTATCACTACTGTCAGATTGCTAAACTAGAACAGCCTGTTCAAAGATACCTTTTTCTTGTAAGACTGACAAAAAAAATTACATCCAATGGTACTGAAGAAGGCAATTTCACAAGTAGTAATGAGATCCTCAGAAGTGCTTTACATTCTTTAGAATATATTAAAGAAAAAAACTAAGAGATAGAAACAAATTAAAGTACATGAAATCAAAACTAAACCAAAGAGAACACATAAAGGACAGTCTCCAATTATCTTCAAATACGTTCCATCTCTCACACTGAGGCAATTATAATTTTTCCCTTGTGAAGTTTTTCATGCAAATTTATGATTCTCAGAAGTCTGCCTTTAGTACTCTTGTTCTTTTAAGTAGGGTTAAACTTTCACCTCTGCTCCCATAAAATGTTTGGTGATTAAGACTCAAATTGACTAGAGTTTAAAAACAAAGCTCACTCACTGACTATTGCAAGGTAAGAGGAAATGAAGATTTTCTCACGTACCATCTGAATGCTACAGCTAAATCAAAATTGTTTCTAATATTATTGTTATCCTCTTAAAATTATACACAGAAACACCTAGTGGCTCTAATAATATTTTGCTTTTAGTGCAGTTCCCTGACAATGCATTATTAAAACTCTGTTTTCATTTTCTAAAATACTGCATCGTACTACTATTTTAGAATCAGTAAAATTTTGGCTTCTGAACACAACTGATTTTTTTAAATGGCATTTGACATATGTTGGGATGACAGGGTATTTGCAGGCTAAATCCTCATCGTCCACAAGAGATGAAAGAAAAAAAAATCTAGAAACCCAGAATAATCATCTGATGTGAAAAACCAGAGCTAAACACCAGAAAAACACCAGTGATGAGTTTGAAAGAGAACATCACTGGTGGGCAAGGGTGAGGGGAGATGAGTGACAGAATGTTGGATTTTGTGATAAGCACTGTAAATGCTATTAGACTTTTAAACTATTTACAATTATTATCTTGACCAAAAATTTATATGAAAAGGAGAGAGTGAACAACAACAAAAGAGCACCCACCCGCAATTTAGACACAGTAATAACACACAGGATATAGGATGAATTAAAACTTGCCCTAAAACCGTAGATACATTTACACAGCATCCATATAACCAAAGACAGACTGTGAAGCAAGCACAGGTCAATAAATCCCCACATCCGCTAGCATCGAGGGGCATTAAATGACTATGTGACAGAGCTTTCACTGTTTCTATTAAGAAATGCAGCTTGTGAAGGAGTCCCAAGATGTGACATTCAAGACAAACAAGACAATCTTCTGACATTTACAGTTTCTGATATGTGGAAATAAAAGAGACAGAAGAGAAATGGGGGCAAACACATTTTAGTGCAGAAATATCTGTACACATTTCCGGGTTTTTAGCCTATTCTTTAAATTTAGATTACTGTGTTATAGCAAGAAGCTCCAGATAAATGAAAGTACTCCTAGTATCTACTTCCTGAAGCACCTGGAAATATAAAATATGAAATAATGGTATGAAAGAACATGTTGCTGAAAAGATAGCACTGAAAAACAGTGGGTAATGTATCAGATTTATAAAAATTTTAGTGATCAAGAGTATTTATTCCCCAAGCCCCAATCTAACCAGTAAGTTTGGGAGAGGTAAATATTCTTACAATAATGTGCAAGGGCTCTGCTAGGTTTCTTCTTTTGGGAAGTCAAGTCCCAGACATGACCCTATTTAGGGCAAGCTGCTAACGGGGAAGCTGAAGGAGCTGGAACACCTCCTCCTTCCGGTTGAGCAAACAGGATGAGGATTCACAGGCAGTCTTTACAGACGTGGCACTAAAGAGAAACCAGGGAACACCAACTGGCTGATGATGTGGAAGGGAATTAAAACCTGAGAGAGGACAGAACGTAAAGGAATGTGACTCAGAGAACGGAGGACAGAAGCAGACCCGGTCCTCTGGAAACATAAAATGATTAGGGGCACATATTTCACAGAGGGTGAATCCTGATCTCATGGTGGAAAAAGAATGTAATATGATCCACATGACTTAGGTGTGCAGCAGGGCCCAGCTGGGAGTTCTGGATTATTATTAGTCCACAAAATGTGCATTGAGGAGTGTGGTGAGGGGAAATGGCATAGGAGAGATCTGGGTTAGAACTATTTTTAGATTTTCAAACCTCTGAATGGAAATACATGTTTGTCTACAGGAAGGATACTTGGGAAAACGAGCCTGTCAACTTCCTTGATGGCTGGACTTTTATCACTCTAACACAGATGACGTCATGACAGGCAATTTCACTGGCTGGCTGTTTACTCTGCCCAGAAGGCTCTTTCTCCAGGTATCCACACAGCATATTCCTTATCCCAAGAGGCCTTCTCAGTGAGGCCCACCCACCCATGCTATTTAATGTAGAATTCCAACTCTCCCATCTGCTACATTTCCCAACATCTTCTACTATGCAAGGTAGGTATTTAGTTAGTATGACTATTGTCTATTGTCTGTTTCTCTCAGAGAAAGTATAAGCTCCACAAGTCCAAGGACATTTTCTGGGTTTTTGTTTGTTTGGTTGGTTTTTGTTTTTCACTGTGGTAAACAAAGCACCTGCATCAGTGTTTTGGGACCTAGTAGAGCTAGGGGGCTTAGAATTGCTTCCTGGTGGAGGAAAGAGAGACAAGAGAGACAAGAGTACTTTCAAAAGAGGAAACTAAATGCTGGCAGAAGAATAAAGGAGTATGTCAGTGTGTGCACTTAGGGAACTACAAACACTAAGTGCTGAGAGCCCAGCAGGTATCAGGTCACAAAAACCACTGTATGATGTCCTCACTAAGCATCGGAGACAACCAATAATGGGCACTGGGAAGCCAGTGAAGAGCTGGACAAGGTGGTGGTGGTGGTGGGGTAATGACTGTCATATTTACATTTCGGGTTTTTATATCATAGTCAAGTCTCCTAGATTCACGAAACACAAATCTGAGTCTGAGAAAGCCCCCTCCAGAGGTGGAGAATCTATTTTCCTTCCTAACAACATTAAACTTCAGCACTTTTTGAAACACCCTCTCTGCATAGGGCATTGGCAGGGGAATGTCTCGTGAACTCCTTTGACATGCCAAGGTAGGGGAGTAGAAGAGGCAAGTGCGGGCAGGTGGGAATCATGCCAAGTAAGGAAAAATGTGGGGCTCAAGCCCCAATGCCAAGTCACCAACCAAAGACCCTAAAGAGCATACATTTACTAATATCTGTTCACACAATATTTTGCAAATTTAATTTTGCTATTCAATTTGTCCTATTTCAATTATATTTAATTGCATGTCAGAAATGGGTTTAACTTTGGAACAGTATTATACATATAATCATTTCACCACCTTTTACCTCTCACTTAGACATAAAAGAAAACCAGCATTTCCTAACCACCTGGTGAACATTAATGATAAGATAATTAGACTCCAACAGAGTTGTTTTGTATACAGAGCTACAAAGTGGCATTCAGCTGTAGGTTCTAATATCACATAACTTCTATGTGGGCTGCCTTAAGTGAGTATAGCATAATCTGATAGGAATTTTTCTGTCTTAATGACTTTATATTTTCATTCAAAACAATTCTGTTCTCAGGCAATAACAAGGATTGGCAAAGATGTGAAGAGGTTGGAACCCTGACATACTGCTGGTAGAATGATAAAATGGTGCAGCCCCTTTGAAAAACAATTTGGCGGTTCCTTCAAACGTTTAACAAAGGGTTACTATATGACCCAGCAAGTCCACTTCTAGGTATATGCCCAAGAGGACTGAAAGTTTAAGTCTACATAAAAATTCGTACATGGATGTTCACAGCAATATTATTCGTAATAGCCAAAATTGTCAACACAGCCCAAACATCAACTGGCGACCAGATAAACACAATGCTGTATACCCCAAAAATGAAAATCTTCTTCAGCAATAAAGATGAATGATATACTGACACATGCTACAACGTGGATGAACTTTGAAAATGTTACGCTAAGTGAAAGAAGCAAGGCACAGAAGCCCATTACTATGAAATGTCCAAATAGGTAAGCGTATAGAGACAGAAAGTAGAACAGTGGTTGCTTAGTGCTGGACAGTTGGGAGAAGAGTGGGGGAGTGACTGGTCATGGGTATGGGGTGTCTCTTGGGGATAATGTTCTAAATTTAGACAGTGATGATGGTTGTACCATCCTGTGAATACACTAACAGCTACTGAACTGTTCATTTGAATTTTATACTATGTGAATAATATCTCAATAAAGTTATTATTAAAATAATAATTCTGTTCTTTCTCCCACAAAAGTTCCCTAGGTAATGTGTTTATTTCTATCCTCTCTCCCCACCCATCTGCAAAGTAATAGCTCATTGTGTATGTTCAGTATGCTCCCACTCTCAGAGTTTCTGGAGCACTTCCTACCTCTCTAACACAGCTCATGCTGATAT
Source organism: Lynx canadensis (assembly GCF_007474595.2). Taxonomy (NCBI): domain Eukaryota; kingdom Metazoa; phylum Chordata; class Mammalia; order Carnivora; family Felidae; genus Lynx; species Lynx canadensis. The sequence goes on along the minus strand of NC_044307.1, from coordinate 131,130,968 downwards.
ATTGTCACCATGCATCTGTCCCCTCCATTACACTGTCAGTTCTTCTAGGGTAAGGCTCACATCTTAATCATTAGAAATTCTCTTCAGTGCTTGCTTAGACATATATAGGAAGTACTCAATAACTGCTTAGGGAATAAGGAATAAAGGAAGAACTGCTTTCAGATTAAATACCTGGTAGGATTCCACAACATAGAAGAGCAAAATATAACGAAGTCTCCCACATGCGATTATTCTAAATTGGAATAGCTACTGGATTCCATTTCGCTCTGGATTTGACCAAATAATTTTTTGAGGCAAGGTTAGTTTTTGCCTATCGCCTAATTATCAGAAGTACTTTTTTAAAGATTTTATTAAGTAAATGTCTACATCCAACATGAGGCTTGAAATTACAACCTCGATATCAAGAGTCTTATGCTCCACAGATTGAGCCAGCCCTTCCTACCATCTAATTATCAGCTAGTAACTACTAAGTTTTTTACTTTATTGTTGATCATTGTTTAATTAATAGCAAATATTTTCTTTTCTCCCTGGATAAACAAGTAACAGAGTTCAGTGAAAGGGGTGGTATGGGCTCACTCCATCTTCCCTTTTTTGTCCACAACCTGATCCATGAGGTAACTAACTGCATAGGACAAAGTTTCAAAACTACTGCAGTCATTACATCGAAGGTTGAGTCTGTTATTACTAGTGTGTATCAAATCCATCTGAAACGCATTGGCTTAAAACAATGACAACTTATTTTTCATGATTCTTTGGATTGGCAATTTGATCAGGTCTTCTGCTGGTGCCACCAAAGATTACTCCTGTGGCTATAGTCATCTGTGGTTTAACTGGGGTTGTGAGTCCAAGCCGAGCTCATTCACATGTCTGGAAATTATTGTGGGCTACTGGCTGGCATACCTCAGTTTCCCTCTGTGTGGTCCTCTAAACGCACAGTAGGTTGGACAGGGCTCCTCCAAAGCCTGGTAATTAGTGCTCCCAAAGAGCGGAGTGAAAGCTGCAAGATCTCTTAAGACATAGGCTCTAGAGCAGCTCTGCCCTCTAGAACATTTCAGCAATGATAACAATGTTACAAAACCATGCTGTCCAATATGGTAACCACTGGTTGCTTGCAACCATGTGGTACTTGAAATATACCTAATATAATCGAAGAACTGGATTCTAAATTTTATCTCGTTATAATTGATTTAATTTAAATATAAATGGTCACATATAGCTAAGGGTTACCACATAAGACAATGCAGTTCTAGAATTTGCACTTCGGCCACATTCTATTGCTGGAAGCAAGTCTTGAGGACCCGCATAGACTCAAGAGAATGGGGAGATACAATGCATTTCTTCGTGAGGGGAACAGCAATGATCCTCATCAGAGGGGCCAAGATATACAGAATCATGATTCACTGTCGTAACAATCTACCACACAGGATAAAGGGGAAAGGGAGGGTTGGGGTAGGAAGGCATCTCAAAGACAGTGATATTTGAAGAAAGAGCTGAAGGAAGTGAGGAAGCCAGCCATGAGACTATCTGGCAAAAGAGGAGGCAGGGAGAACTGCAAATACAAAAGCCCTGAGGGAAGTGCTTGCCCGGCTTAGCAGGCTGGCACTGTCAAAGCCGGGTACACAAAGGATGAGGGTGATAGCTTCTGGAAAAATGTTTCCTATCATGAAAGTTAGAGGGAAGTAAGTCTTTGTGGTTGACAGGAAAGGCACCTAGTAACTACATATTTCTTATACCGCAGACATCTAGTTACCTTGCTGACTCAAGGTCTGGCCATTAACCTAAGAATGCTCTCTGTGACAGCCTTACCACAAAGCTTATGCGTTTTCCATTCTAAGAGTCCAAAGACCTCAATCCCCACTCTGGGCAAGCGCATGTGAAATCAAGCTCTGGCCTGTAAGCACTAGACCAGATCAGCTGTAAGAAGGAGGAAGATACAAAATCATTTCAACAACTACAACTGAAACTGTATTGTCTTTTATTCATCATTTTTTTTTAAATGTTTACTTATTTTTGGGAAGAGAGAGAGAGAGAGAGAGACAGAGTGTGATGGGGAGGGGCAGAGAGAGAGACACACACAGAATCTGAAGCAGGCTCCAGGCTCTGAGCTGTCAGCACACGGCCTGATGCAGGGCTCGAACCCACGGACCGCAAGATCATGACCCAAGCTGAAGCTGGATGCTCAACCAACCGAGCCACCCGGGTGCCCTTGAAACTGTATTTTAAAAGTTACATGCTCTGAAGTTTTTAATACGAGGACATATGGTCTCAAATACCTCCAAGTCAAAAGTAATGAATGAAGAGCACAATGTCCCATGGCCATAAGAAAATGTTCAACTTCTCTCTCATCGTAAGGTGGCATAAGAGCATATGACAGAGTTTTCCAACAAAGATTTCCACCAACAAAGACAATTTAAAAGATATTAAATTCAGACAATCTGAAAGAAATATGCCAAACACAAGAGTAGACAGCAATTCATACACAATGATCCCAGTCCTTAAGGAACTTACGTCGATGGGAGAGGAGAATGCTGATCACCATGTGTGACGTGCCACAAATCTTTGAGAGAAGTACAAACAGGGCACTGAGGAAAGAGACAGAAGGTGGAGGGAGGTAAAGGAGGCACAAGCAACCTTTCCAAAAATATGTGAACTGTGTGTTGAAAAAGAGACTGGAATTAGATTCAAGGTAATTAAGGGAAAAGCAATTCAAGGAAACAGAATGAACAGGTGAAGTAATCTAGTCTTCCATGGTTTTCCCTGTGAAGCAGCTTCCGAATGCTCGTTTAAGCTAAATGAAATCCTGGAATGTCTGATTGATGAAGACCTGATTCAAATATCAGACTTTAACTACTAAAATCACAGTGTTTTCATTCTCAACAGAATTTCTCCCAGCCCAACATCCTGTTTAGCAGAGCCCACCGTTCCTATCATTTCTGGGCCCCTTTCAAACTCAGCATGCTGTTTGGCCACTTACTGGTATTCTTAGGAGTTTCTGGCAACAGGGTAAATCGCTCCTTATTCAACTTTCAATGTTAGAGAGAGATTCTCAATGATCCTCCTGTAATGTCTAGGAACACTTCTCTCCACTTGCTATAATTGGGAAGGAAAGGAAATTAAGAGATGAGAAGGAACAGATCTTCCTTCACTTATGATGGGGTTATGTCCGGATACTGTAAGTTCAAAACATCGTTAAGTCAAAAAATGCACTGAGGGGCACCCGGGGGGCTCAGTCAGTTAAGCATCCAATTTTCGGCTCAGGTCATGATCTCCCGGTTCATGAGTTTGAGCCCTGTGTCTGGCTCTATGCTGACAGCTCGGGGGCCTGGAGCCTACTTCGGATTCTGTGTGTCTCCCTCTCTCAAAAATAAACAAACATTTAAAAAAATGCATTGAATATACCTAATCTACCAAACATCATACCTTAAATGTGCTCAGAACACCTACAGTAGCCTACAACTGGGCAAAATCATCTAATACAGAGGCTATTTTAGAATAAAGTTGGCTGTCTCATGTAATTTATTAAACATTGTACTGAAAGTGAAAAGCAGAATGGTTGCATGGGAACAGAATGGTTGCCAACAGGATCCGTCCTTGGCCCTTGTGACTGCATGGTGGCCTGGGGGCTTTGGCTACGATTGCCAAGGATCATGGAAGGGGACATCCTGCATAACACTAGCCCAGGAAAAGATCCAAATTCAAAATTCGAAATATAGTTTCTCCTGAATTCCTATGGCTTTTGCACCATCACAAAGTCGAAAAACTGTAAGTCCACCATCGTGATGTCAGGGACTGTCTGCATAAACAGTGACTGGGGTGCCTTAAGTCTGAAAGTCTCTTAAGTCAATCAGCTGCTGTTCATTTTCGTCATGAACATGGCATTGGCTCACTGGAGTGGCTGAGTAACATCAGTTACTTCTGGCAGCACCGACATGGGCAGGATCTGAAAAATCACTTGATATGAAAATAAGGTCTGAGGAACTCTGGAAGAAGGAGAGGAATCCTGACATCCGCTTCTGTTCTAAATTGGTAACTCGTTACTCTGCACTGAGACAAGGGGAGAAAAGACATACCTATGTGGGTGTGAACTAAATCCTGGTATCACCCCTTCCTCTGTAAGGAACAACTGTCTCCTCTCCTTTCTTTTTTATTTTTTAAATAATTTATTTTTTTATTAAAAATAATTTATTGTCAAATTGGTTTATTTATTTTTTTGAGAGAGAATCCTAAGTAGGCTCCATGCTGTGAGCACAATGCATGATGTGGGGCTCAAACTCGCAAACCGTGAGATCATGTGACTTGAGCCAAAATCAAGGGTCAGCTGCTCAAACAACTGAGCTACCTGGGCGCCCCTCTCCTTTCCTTAATCTAAAGCCATAATCCAAACTGTCTCTATAAAAAGTGCCAACGTTCACTGAGATGCACTTTTCCTAAAATTTTCTAGACCATGATACTAAAATTACAGATAAAGCAGATCTTTTGGTTCTCCTGCTGAAAACCCTCCAGTGGCTTCAAATGAATTCTAAACTTCCTACCAAGATCTGGACCCTCCCTGCTCTCCAATCTCAACTACTAAAAATACCCTAATTTCTAGTCTCAAAGTCTTCATTTCTGTTCCTAGAATATGCCAAGTGTTCCCTCCTCATGCCCTTTGCAATCCAGAAAGTTTTTGCTTCAAATCTTCAAAAACTCCTTCTCCTTGTTTAGGTCTCGGCGCTTGGTATATATGTGGGATGAATGAATGAAAAAAGGAGTGAGCGGACTAGAAAGAATCAAGGAAGGCAACTCCCAGGAAATGGGAGTAGTTCATAGGAAGCTGGTCTGCAAAGAAAGCAGCATGGAATGGCTCTGAGCAACTGAGGAGGGAAGGAGTCATCTCCTTTAGCCCTTCAAAGAAAAAGTTATTTCTCGACACACTATCTGTGTGCTTTCTTGGCGCTCTCACTGGCCCTCGTTGGTCAAAGAGATTCCCAAGGGTTGTCCTCCCCGACCCTTTAGCGTCACAGCACCAATACCATCCTCGCTATTAGTATAAACAACACCTGGTTCCCCAGCAGGGCCAGGCCTCTCTCTTCTGAGCCTCTCCAGCTCCAGGCATCTGCTTTGCTGGAGCATTCAGCACACGTGCCTGTCCTGACTTCTTTGCAGACCTGACTCCTACACCGGACTGAGCCCTCTATGAAGGCACACATCTATTCCCTAGAGGGTAAGGCAGGAACTCAATGAATTTATGTATTAAAGAATAAGGAGATATTTAAAAAACCATTCAGCGGTATAGTAAAAGCAGAGATTAGTAGCCAAAAGCCTGTGTGACAATCCAGTGCACGTCATGTAGGCACGCCCTGACCTACGGTGAGCCCTTGGGTTTGTCTTGAAACTTCTCTGCATGTTAATAACAAAACCTCTCATTTTACTAACTTCACAGGTGAGACAGTGAATGTGAACATATCTCAAAACCGGTCAGTGTTGTAGAATAAGTAGTTAACTTTTAAAATGATGCTAACCTAAAGTTTTACCAACATTCTCAGCTCTTCTCTAAGACAGAATTCTTCCCTCAGCTTCAATTCACTGCAATTTGTGAAGGAAAGTTCTAGCTATTTTATCTACAGCTTTGGATGATGGAGATGGGTGCCCAACCTTCCATTAGCAGGAACAAGTGAATTTAACTCTCTTAAGGGAACAATTATTTCATTCTGAGAAAAATGGAATTATGTGACCCTCCAAGATTAGGCAAAAATGTTTGGAAAGTAGGTTCCAAGCTTCTTATGTCCCTTTAGATTTTTAGAAGTGTAATAACTTTTTGTGAACCAATTTGTTCCAGACTAAAGTAGCAAAGTAAAGCTCTGTGATGGCAAAAATAGTTAGCCAAATGATATCACATACGCTAATTTAAATTTTTTAAATGTTTATTATTTTTGAGAGAGACAGACAGAGACAGAGAGCAAGCAGGGGAGGGGCAGAGAGAGAGAGGGAGACACGGAATCAGAAGCAGGTTCCAGGCTCTGAGCTACCAGCACAGAGCCTGATGCAGGGTTCGAATTCACGGACTGTGAGATCATGACCTGAGCTGAAGTCAGCCGCTTAACCGACTGAGTCATCCAGGTGACCCACACATACACTAATTTAATATAAATACGAAATTTCTCCAACTGATTAGTCTAACAATGGACATCTTTTTTCCAATCCTTCAAAGGACAATTAAACCAAACACATCCAACCAATTCTCTTTCTTCTCTTTGAGAGAGAAATGGAGTCAGATACCTGACATCCTAAAACTGCTTTCTAAACTCCCATACTGGCATGGAATACCAGCACTTTAATGCTAATAATACAAGGTCCACAGGAAAGAGGGGGAAAAATGAGAAATCACAGGCAAGGGTGCAGTGAAACTTCACTTTCATACATTGCTAGAGGCGGAAAATTGGTTCAATCACTCAGGAAAGTAGGTTGGCAATATATCAAGAATCATTACTATGTTCATATTGTGTGAAACAAGAATTTCACCTTTGAGAATATATCCTAGGAAAATGATCAAGGAAAAGCTACAAACACAAAGGTTTTCATTATAAAGTTATTTATGATTAAAAAGATTTGAAAGCAAATTAAATGTCTAACACCTGGAAAATATTTAGGCTCACTAGGGTATGGCTACACTAGGGACCATTACATAACCTTGAAAAATTACTGTGATAATGACGGCATAGCAACATGAATAAATAGACATGATATATATACCTAAGCAAAAAAGTCAGGATTAAGACGATATGCCCTAATAGGAAATAGTCACCCAAATGAAGATGGTCGCATTACAGTAGTAAAATTAAGGTCAATTTTTTGTTCTCTATTTTATAAAATCTGTCATGATATTTTCACAACTTAAAATTTAAGAAAGGAATACTAAATGGAATCTAGTTCATTTATCACTGAACAAATTATTACTTTTATTTATTTTTATTTTTTTTACTGAAGTATAATTGACATACAATATCCTATTGGTATCCTGCGTCCATCGTGGTGATTTGATATTTTTATACATTACAAAATGATCCCCATGGTAAGTTTAGTTACCATTTGTCATCATATAGAGCTATTACAATATTATTGACTGTATTCCTTATGCTGTATATTATATATTCACGACACTAAGTTTTTTTAACTCCAAGTTCGTATCTCTTAACACCATTCACCTGTTTCACCCATCTACCAGCCCCTCCCTACCCTGGGAACCAACAGTTTGTTTACTGTATTTATGAGTCTGTTTCCATTTCGTTTATTCATTTGTTTTGCTTTTAGGACTCCACACGTAAGTGACACGATATGGTATTTGTCTTTCTCTGTCTGACCTATTTCACTTAGCATAATATCCTCCACGTCTACCCATGTTGTCACAAATAGCAAGATTTGATTCTTTTTTTAATGGGTGATATTATCTATATATAGCACATCTTCTTCATCTGTTCGTCTATTGACAGACACTTAAGTTACTTCCACATCTTGGATATTGGAAATAAACACACGGGTGCATATATGTCTTCAAACTAATGTCTTCATTTTCTTCAGATAAATGCCCAGAAGTGGAATTGCTGGATCATATGGTAGTTCTATTTTTAATTTTTTGAAAAAATATGGAACGTTTCACGAATTTACATATCATCCTTGCACAGAGGCCATGCCCATCAATCTTCAATAATTCCAATTTTAGTGTAAGTGCTGCCGAAGCAAGCACAAATTACATCTCTTAAAGAATGGCATTATTAGAGCACCTGGGTGGTTCAGTTGGTTAAGCAACCAGGACTCTTGAATTTGGCTCAGGTCATGACCTCACGGTTTGTGAGTTTGAGTCGGGTGTCAGGCTCCATGCTGACAGCACAGAACTTGCTTGGGATTCTCTCTCTCCCTCTCTTTCTCTGCCCCTCCTCAGCTTGCGCGCTCTCTCTCTCTTTCTCAAAATAAATAAATAAATAAATAAATAAATAAATAAATAAACTTAAAAAAAAAAGAAGACAGCATGATGCTTCAACTAAAGGCACAGCTAGAGGCTGGTATGGCTGAAACCAGTGTTTAAGAGAGAAAATAGTAAGAATGAAGTGACCATGGTGTGAGTAGGAGACAGGTCACATCACATAGGGTCTTGTAGACCATTCTGAGGACTGTGGCTTTTATTCTGAATCAAATGGAAAGCCACTGTGGAGTTTTGATTCACTGGAATAGGAACACGCTGGGCACTGTACTGAGAATAAACAGAGACTAATAATTGTAGCTCCTAATAGCAGTAAGAGGTAATCAGATTCCTGTTTTATATTTTGAACATGGAACCAACAGGATTTTCTAACAGATGGAATATGAAAGAAAGACAAGATTGAAGGTGATTATTATTTTTTATGTAAGCAATCAGAATCAAGTTCGTTCCATTGAAATGAGGGAAGATCAGGGAGAATGATTTTGAGCAGCAAGTTCAGGAATTCAGTTTGGACGTACTAAGTTTGAGATGTCTATTAGATACCCAAGTAGACATGACATGTAAATAGATATGAATTTGGTGGTGACTGACATACAGATGGCATATAAAACCAGGAGACCTGATGAGTTCAGGAAGGAATGGCAATAGAGGAGTTGGCATGACCTGGCTCCTGGTACATCCCACTTTTAGGAAGCTGAGAAAAAGAAGGGGTCAGCAGAGGAGATTGAGAAGGAGCTGCCAGTGAGGTAAGAAGAGAATCTGCACAGCGTAGTGTTCTAGAAGTCAAGTAAAGAGAATGAACAGAGGAACCATTAGGGAGTTGACAGGAAAGGAAGGACTGAAAATAGACCTCTGGTCACATCGCAGCAGACACTAACACACAGAGACAGGGTAAGTTACAACGAGGGGTGTGTGAGTGAGAGTGGGAGCTCAGGATGGCTTACTGACTTGAGAAAAAGAACGCGTGAATTAAGTTTTCAGAGGCTTTCATTACTGTAAAAGTGTTGTTTTATGTGTGTCAAAACATAAACATTAATGGTTTTTTTTTTTGATGCCAGCAGGTCTGACTATATAATTCACAGAGCCCCTTGTTCAAATGTTACTAAGAATTTCAAGATGGCAGCACCAGAGCATTAAACCAAGTGCAGGGCCCTGTTAGGAGTGAAGGCTTATGTGACTGTAATTGCATGGGACACACATCCACAAAGCCGGCCCTAGACGCAAGGCATCTCAACTTAATAAATAAAAGTACTGCTGGTACAGCAGGCTTCCACAGTTTCTTGTTTAAAACAAAACAAAACAAAACAAAACACTTAACATTTATTGGAGAATACAAGCAGAAAAAATAAATGATATAAACATAAGGAGAATCTGTTAGAATGTAATTTACTTTTTTTTCCCCCAACTTGCTTTCAAAGCTAAATCAGCATATATGGATCTGAAGTCATTATAGTATGACAGCAAAAAAGGGCAGAGGAGTCATTAAATTTGATAGCACTAATAAAACTACATGAGAAAAGGGAAAGAAAACAGGCTTACTTTTCATTAGTATGCAGACAAAATAAAAAAAAAATCTCCTTCACAGTGCTTTAAAAGTTTTGGTTAACGTCCCTAAATGAACATTTAATATATAAATTCATTTTGGTTCCACCCCATTGACATAAAAAATGATGCCTGAGTCAGAATACTAAGTATAAATGCTAAAACTAAGATAGGAATGCTTCACTTTCTCACAGTAGTAAAAGAGTATTCCTTCCTACACTTTTCAAAATACATGCACATGTAAATGTATTCCTTTATTCGGCTAATATATGCAATATCTACTTTACCAGGTACCATGTAAGGTGCTAAACTTGTACTATTTTTCTCTTTCAGCTTTATTCTAAATATAACTGAAAAGGCCGGTAAGCAACACCTCTTGCTTTATTGTACATTCCAGGTCATGCCATGACTCATTTGGAGGATTTTCCCTCCAGGAGTTTTGGTAACAGTCTTCAGTGAATTTTTACTCCAAAGATCTCTTTTTAGCTCAAAAGCTACTTGCTCTGTGAAGCCTTACCCAATCTTCCCAAGTACAGACAATCATTATTCATCTGTGCCTCCCTGGCCATGTGTTCATGCTCACATTACTATGCCTTTGCTATCCATTATAGTTACTTGTTTTCAAGTCTCTGCTTGTAGATGGTGAGATCTGTGATGGCAAAATTAGTCTTATGAAGTGATAGATGCCCAGTACCTAGCAAAGTACATGGCATATATCAACTGCAACACAGAAGTTTGTTTAACAAATAAAGTATTAGATAAATGATACCAGGGTAAATATATCCAGAGGTGGTTCATTAGAAATGAGCTGTTCTATTAAGGGGGTGGACTGTATATAATTGCTTGGTTTTACATACCTCTATTTCCTGCTCCATTTGTTGTCCACTCTTAATTTCATCGCCAGTGATAGCTATTAAGATGCCTTGCCTCTCCCTCTAAACTTGGATATTCTATGGCCTTTTGGGGTCAAGTTCCAATGATACCTATGAGGCTTAGGAGATAAATCAACTGCAGACAACTAAATGGAGTGTGGCAGGTAGGTGTAGCCTCACTTTGAGAATGGCTGCTTCCAGGAATGAATACAAGTAATAGCTTTACTAACAGTTCTTAGTGGGCTATGCATTTAATAAGGAGGAAGTCAACATAGGTGCCAATGGCTGGAGGGGAACTTGGAAATTAATCAATTTTAGAAAAAGGTCAATCTCCCACATTAGGTAACTTCATCACACAGCAAGACCTTGAAATTACAGATTTGAAGTTAGAGTGTCAGATTACCATATAGAGAGAATAATCCTACACACACGCAGCCTAAATTTAATGGTGGCATGTTGCTGATTGAAAGACACTGTTCGTGGGGCGCCTGGGTGGCTCAGTCAGTTGAGCGTCTGACTCCAGCTCAGGTCATGATCTCGCGGTCCGTGAGTTCGAGCCCCGCGTCGGGCTCTGTGCTGACAGCTCAGAGCCTGGAGCCTGTTTCAGATTCTGTATCTCCCTCTCTCTCTGCCCCTCCCCTGCTCATGCTCTGTCTCTCTCTCTCAAAAATAAATAAACGTTAAAATTAAAAAAAAAAATTAAAAAAAAAAGACACTGTTCGAATTTGTTACTTTAATAAGTAAGTTTGCAAATGTATTTTGACAAGTCAGTTTAAGACCCAAATATCCTAGGGGCACCTGGGTGGCTCAGTTAAGCGTCAGACTTCAGATCATGATCTCACGGTTCATGAGTTCAACCCCTGCGTTGGGCTCTGTACTGACAGCTCAGAGCCTGGAGCCTGCTTTAGATCCTGTGTCTCCCTCTCTCTCTGCCCCTCCCCTGCTCCCACTCTGTCTCTCAAAAATAAACAAACATTAAAAAAAAAGACCCAAATGTCCTGACTCTTATGCAATAAGGATTGAATATAGGAATTTTAAATTGAGTTAAGTAAAGGACAGAGGGGCCCCGAGGGAACAAACTCACTAAAATTATATCGGAATCGTACACTTTCAATTATTTTTAGTGATTTCCTTTTATAAAATCAAACATGCATTCTATCAGTAAAAGGGTGTTACGGCTCTGACCACAGCCTTTACATAACTTAGAATTTACATTGTTCAGAAGATGAAGTGCAAAGTGAACAGCAAAAACGGCACTGGCAATTTTATCCAATGTTAAAGTATGTGACTGAAATAAACCTGTAACATTACAAATGAATGCTATGTGCACTGAAGGTGCTTTCTAAGTAACTTGACTGAATGATAATCTCGCATTCTTGAAAATGAAGCTGCATATAAGCGACCTCAATTTCTATAGAACTTTAAAAATGATATGAAAAACTTAGGTCATTAGGTGGGAAAATTCAACTATATGCATTTATTCTAAAAGTCATTAAAAACACTTTGTTTTAAAGTAGTAATTTATTTTGATATTTGAGGATATTAAATATATACCCACATAAGAAAAAATAATATGACTCTGTGGGGTTTACAGCTGATACTTATAAAGACTGGAAGGTGACTCTAATTTTACAAGTCAATCCTAGATAGTAATGGGGGACTATTTCTGCTGGGCAGTATTAGATGGTAAATAACAGGTATCGTAGGGTTTTTTTAATGTTTATTTATTTTATTTTGAGACAGAAAGCAAGAAGAGGAAGGGCAGAGAGAGGGGGAGAGAGTTTGAGAGACAGAGAATCCCAAGCAAGCTCCACGCTGTCATCATAGAGCCCGATGCAGGGCTCCGTATTCCAAACTGCGAGAACATGATCTGAGCTGAAATCAAGAGTCAGATGCTTAAGACACCCAGGTGCCCCAGTAGAGTTTTATTTAATTAAAACAGCTCATACACTCCAGACAGTTTTAAACAAGACAAAAATGATCAAAACTATCAAGACAAGCTCCCAGCAGTTATGGGAAGAGCTATCAGCAACTACTGACTGTACCTGTACCATATGCTTTACCCTCAGAGCCCTTGACATATTCTTTTTTATTATTATTATTACTTAAGGAGTTTGCCTCTGTGCATATATTGTGAAAGCACTGAACGAAGTTATTTATCATCATTGTTGCTGAAACCTATCAATGCTCTGTCTGAGTCACTCGTTGAAACATCCAAGAAAGTATAAGCATTTAATTAAGGGTCCAAAATACACTGATGTTTTACAATATCAGTTCTTGGGACATTTGTTTGACAGAAGAAAGCATGCCAATCTGTGAGTCATTCGTTTCAAGGTGTCAGAGAGAGATTTTAAGCAGAGACTGTTACGTGCCTTTCTGCTCACTCAACATCCAGGACTGGTACCTTTCCCCAGCAGCATCAACCCTAGTGACTACTTTGCTTTTCTGCTTTGTTTCTCATCTATGGAATGCCTGCCATATTCTGGAGTCCAACTTTGCATGTTTGATTTTCCTTGCTTTTTTTTTTTTACATTTTATTTATAATTGCTAGGTGTTTAAGCAGATGCAGTGATCTGAAGCATGACCTTATAGTACTATTCTAACTAAAAGTCTCAGAGCCATCCCTTCAGCATTTAAATATATAATATTCCATCTGGATACAGCCACAAGCATGGAGCTTTTCAGAATGAAAATTATTAAAATGTGTCACTGAAGTGCAGAGGCTGTGCCTTATTGCCCTTTGTACATTTAACATTGTTTTCAACACATAAAGCAGTCAGTGAATCGTGTGGGTGGGTGGGTGGATAGATGAAGTGATTAGCAATGCCGTTATCAAAGAATGGTTATGAAAAAGTGTCATTAAATCACTGATGCACATATAAAGGACTAGAGTATAGAAATACATGTAGGAACCAGAAGACTTTGAGAGTGAGTTCCCATAAACCAACCTCTAAGTATCCAAGTGACTGCATGCATAAATCTGAGAGTCTCTAACCACGGTTATCTGTGAAAGCAGACTGGATCCAGGATAAGGTCATACAAATGCAAATGTAAGATAATGTATATTGATTTTATTTCTTTACTTATAAGTTATGGTAGCATTCAAATATTGCTTTGAAAGGTAATTAGATTCATGGTTATACATTTATCATTTGCCTATAAATCTTTGATAAGTTAACTAAAGCAGTGCATACAGATGTGTCTTATGAGCTTGGCCTTTCCAGGATAAGCTGTTTTCTTTTATTAAGAACAAAAAATAAGGGGCACCTGGGTGGCTCAGACAGTTGAGCGTCCAACTTTGGCTCACGTCATGATCTCACAGTCCATGGGTTCGAGCCCCACGTTGGGGTCTGTGCTGACAGCTCAGAGCCTGGAGCCTGCTTTGGATTCTGTGTCTACCTCTCTGTCTGCCCCTCCCCTGCAGTCTGTCTCTGTGTCTCTCTCTCTCTCAAAAATAAAGATTTAAAAAAAAATGTAAAAAGAACAAATAAATCATCTTCTAGCCTCTAGACTTATATCCTGTCTAATTCTCAAAAATGTCTCAATGACTTTATCCTATTCCCTTAGTAGTCTAAGTTATCTCTGAAGCCACCAATAGGCTAAAAAAAATATAGTTATGACATCAAAATTTACAGTTGCCCAAACATCATGAATCTTAGGAAAAATAAAAAATGTGGACACAGAACAACTAAAATAAGAAACACACTAGAAAATGTAAGTCCTAGTTTAAAGAACTCAAACAGCCATTGCTTATTGAGCACTTACTAAATGTATTGTTGTAAGTGACCTATTTATACTCATGGTCAGAAACAGGACTGAGGAGGTTGGACAATCAACTCCAGAGCCTAGATCACAGAGCTAGTGAGTGGAGGAGGTGAGAATTGAAACCATGTCTACCTAATCCCATGTGCTAGTTCACTAACTAACTTTGTATAGAAAGGCCAACCATAAAGTCTCTGAGCACTGACTGCGTACAGCCTGCTTGAGATTCTCTCTCCCCCTCTCCCTGCCCCTTCCCCACTCATGCTCTCCTGGTCTCTCACAAAATAAATAAATAAACTTAAAAAAAAAAAAGAAGGGCCCAACATAAGGTACCTTAGAAGAGAGAGTAATACACCACTATCCAAAAAGGAAGAGGAAAGAATATTTTCAATGAACTTGAATACAAAGTGCTGAGGACAGAGGTTAGTCGGATGTCTACTTAGAATTATTTATTCAAATTGTTCACATAACTCTTTGACATCAGCATTTGATATCCCTTGAAGCAGCTTTTAAGTCACTTAGTGGTTTTCTAACATACAGTAACCCCACGTCCACCTAAGGCATTGAGACATAGCTTTTTTACTTTGTATATAATGTCACTGGAAATTTTAATGTAATACTTAAGTGCTGATTTGTGTAATATCAGCACAGGTGGTTTTTAATGCATCTTGTAAAGTGTATTTGTCTTATCCACAACAGAAAGATATATGGTATCACTTTTAAAATTGATCTTTAAAAGACTTGTATACAGTGAAATTCAAGGCTTGCATTTATGAGGTCATACTTCCTGGAAGAGTAAACAAATCAGTGTTAAATTTCTTTGTCCCCCTTTAAAAAATTCCATCTGGTAATCTCTAGACATTCTAATTTAGTATTGAGAGATTAGGTCACATTAGTTTGACATAATACTATGTTGTTCAAAATAAGGTAATTTAGACAGCTAGCTATCTGCAAGGAAGAGTTAGGTTAGAAATCAAATCCAAGGTCCCCCTCTTTCTATGGGGAAATTTTAAGGAACAAAATAACTTGCTTACTATTAGTATCAAGCCACTTAAGGGTTGATTTTGTTTGATTCCAACTATGTATTTTTAATCTATAAAGCAAGAGTTCTTCAAAATTAAAAAGAGTTTTTAAATTGTATTAGGACAACTAAAAACAAAAAATAGCAAGAAATTAGAAAAAACTACAGTTTATAATAACAGACACAACTAAAGGGAAAGGCATCTAAATTTAATGCTAAACATACCTGTGAAAAAAATAGTATAGAGATTATTTTGTTCTGTTTGATTCTACATCATAATGTTATAATTGAAAAGAGTTCTAGAATCCCTTATAAAGAGAAAAGATCAGAAATAAGAGTATACAAGAACTAATAACATGCTTGAATTATCAGCCAGGGACCAAAGCTGGGGGTTGGAGAAATGGATAGTTAGACAGACAATCAGAGATTTGGGACAGCAACGCACAGTCCACAGCTCAACCACAATCCTTGTTGGAAATGATTTCTCATAACACAGGGAAGAAACAGAGACTGTAAGGTTAAGCAGGGCAGGCGTAGGCTCTCCCCTGACTGTAAGCTCCACACAGACAGGGACTGTGTCTGTTTTCTGCATCCATGTTTCTCTGGTGTCCTAGAAATTGCCAGACATGGGGGTAAGTGATAGGAATTTGTTGGGAGTGAGAAAGGAAGGGAGGGGTGAAAAGTCAGATTTCATTAAGACACACCATGGGTCTCATTTTCTTCCACTATCAGTGAGGGGGCTAGACTAAATTATTTCTTGGGCCTCTTACAGTTTTAATAATTGATCATTCTAATTCTAAATAAAGATTGTTCCTGATAAACAGAACCTGAAGGCAGGGGTCAAAGACATCTCCAAGGACGCAGGAAAGAAAAAGCTGACCTGAAACAGAGTAACCATATGTACAACCAAAGGGATTTTAATTTTAAGATCACAGAGAATTATATTTAAGTTAGAACATTGGCAAGGTTGAGGTTCAACTACAATTAGACTATTCAATGATTATGGCTGGCAAAGTTTAGTAAGAAAGGTAAATAATTACAGGTAGGTGTCACGTCTTTAAATATTGACCTAATTGTATTAATGCATAGTGATTTGCCCTCACTGTAATAATTTATAGTGATTAGAAACATTATACTTGACAGCTGGGAAAGAAGGTTACTTTTGATAGAATGTGATTGTGATTGGAAATAAGGTCCTTAAAGATGTACTTAAGTAGGGGCACCTGAGTGGCTCAGTCAGTTGGGTGTCCGACTTTGGCTCGGGCCATGATCTCACGGTTTCTGAGTTTGAGCCCCGCATAGGGCTCTGTGCTGACAGCTCGGAGCCTGGAGCCTGCTTCTGATTTTGTGTCTCCCTATCTGCTTCTCCCCTGTTCATGCTCTGTCTCTCTCTCAAAAAAAAGAAAATAAATATCAAAAAAAAAAAAAAAAAAAAGATGTAGTTAAGTTAAAATGAGGTCATTAGGGTGGGGCCCTGACCCAACATGACTGGCGTCCTTATAAAAGGAAGGTATTTTGAGCAGTTTTAAAAGATACAGATACTCACCAAGAGAAAGCCAGGTGAAGACACAGGGAAGAGACATCCACAAGCCAAGGAGAGAAGCCTCAGAAGAGGCCAACCCCACACCCTGACCTCAAACTTCTAGCCCCCAGAACTGTGAGAAGATTAATTTTTCTTGTTTAAGTTACTCAGTCTATGGTGTTTTGTTATGTGGCCCTTGCAAACTAAATCACACCTCCACAAATCTCTGAAATCTCTTCTATAGTTTATTTCTGGCATAACAGCCTGCTTAGTTCTCAGAGTTATGCATGATGCTTGTGTCAAAACATTTATTAATACATGATATTAAGAAAGCCTGTAGTTTTCCATCATTGATAAACTGGAAGGCAGACTATGACAGATCACAATAAAGTATCATATTCTAGAATTTACAATCAACATGAAACTCCACAAAGGATTATTTCCAGTGAGGGTAAACAATGAGGTGAGAAACAACCCAGCCCTACACTCAGAAACTCAATCAGTACCATATTCATATAAACTTTCTAGTATAAAACTCAAAGTTAAAGAAGTATAGACTATTAAATGGAAAATCCTGATAAGACCTACTTACTGATAAGACCTACGCCTCTCAACAGTAGTCTGGATTATGCACAACATGCTAAGTGATGGCAATTGTGATAAAGACGTAATAGTAACCAGAGAAAAGTCTGGTAGCAGGCACTAAGAAATTTAGAAACCAAGGCTAAACTATATCCAACTTAAACTATTCCTCTTCCCATCCCCAACCAAAGGTATTTTGCACAGTTTTAAGACTCAAAAGATAAAAGGACTGTGAAGCCATCATTTTTCCAACCTATACTAATCCCTAACCATACTGCTATCACTATTCCTTCTCATAATCAACATTTTGAACAAATCAGGCTCTTTCTCCTGGTGATGATGATTTTACTGTGCCTGTAGATGATCCTGCAGCTACCCCAGCCTCTCAGCTTCTTATCCACTTTTCCCCAAGGACCTTGTTCTCCACCCTGCCTGTGCAACTCACTCTCACAAAAGGACACCGGAGATTGTCATTTAACAATAAATGCACGCCACCACAAACTTGATTTCTAGCATCCTTTCTCTGATCACAATCTGTTTTCTTTACAGTTTGTGCCCCTTCCCAGTTCCCCCATTTGGATTAATCCTCAGCTCCTCTGCCATGTCCAATTCATTGACTTCTAACACCACTTTACTATCCCTCATCTCTAATATCCTCATATCTTCCTTTACCCAGCCTTACTTCCACATGCGATCATTACTATAGCTCCCCTGTATTTCTGTAACCCCCTTGCCCCTCTCTTCTTCTATCACATGTGTTTGAGTCAATTCAACTCTCCAACTGACTCCTCGCCTTTGGTGAGACAACTCCACATGGGTAAGGAACAACATTCACAGTGACTGTTCTCACTTCAAATTCATGAGCACTGGCCTCAAGCAGGCCTTTCGTAATGCTCGTAGTCTTGTTGTACATTCCTAGTTTAACTCACCCACTTCTAGACTACATTTTCTACCTCCTCTTTCCCCAAACCTCCACATTGTCTTCCTTCTTCTCATGTTCAGTTGACGACCTTGCTTCTTATTTGTTGAGAAAACAGAGGCAATCAAAAGAGGACATCTAAATGTTCCCACACGCAAATCTACCAACTTACCTTCTTGTTACAATGGACGAATTCTTTGCCCTCCTACCCAAGACCAACTGTTAACACTTGTACACTGGATCCCATCCCATCCCCTACCCAGTAATCTCTCTCCTGCATTATTGACTTTTCCCACTCTACAAGATCATTCCCATCAGCATAGAAATATGTTGAATTAGTCCCCATCTGTGTAAAACCATTACCTGGCCCCACATTCCCCCCTCCAGCTACTGTCCCATTTGCTTTGTCCAAAAACCTTTGATTCCTGCCACTATAAACCCTTCTCTTTCTCCTGTATTCCACATATGCATTCCGTTGGCACATCCTTTTGGTTCTTCCTAAATATATTCAGAAACCAGTTACTTCTCACTATCTCCACCTTTATACCTTTGTCCAAATCATCACGATCCCCCACTTGGATTACTGAAATATGTTCTTCAACTCCTCTATATTTTATTCTTCCTAATTTCACCTGTAAATATTATATAATGTAAGTCAGATCACAGCAGTATAATTACCAAAACCTTCCATACCTTCCACCTCACTTGGAGTAAAAGCTAAAGCCCTTACAAAGGACTTTCAAGGACCTCTGTGATTTGAACCCCTTTTTCCCACTCCTACCCCAACCTCATCTCCTTCTTTTCTATTTGGCTGACTGTTTTTTTTTTTTCAACGTTTATTTATTTTTGGGACAGAGAGAGACAGAGCATGAACGGGCGAGGGGCAGAGAGAGAGGGAGACACAGAATCGGAAACAGGCTCCAGGCTCTGAGCCATCAGCCCAGAGCCCGACGCGGGGCTCGAACTCACGGACCGCGAGATCGTGACCTGGCTGAAGTCGGACGCTTAACCGACTGCGCCACCCAGGCGCCCCTGGCTGACTGTTTTAACAACACTGGTATCCATGCTATTCCTCGAATATGGCCAGAAACTGCAACCTCTGTGGCCAGTGTCTTTTTGTCCCCTTTTGCCTATGATTTCTTCCCCCACAGAGTAGCATCACTTACTGCCTCATGTTTACGTCAGTTGTTTTCTCAAAAACCACCTTACTTATGCCACTTTCCTGATCTCCACAAAAACAGCATCTCTGCTGCCGATACTCTCCCATCCTTCTTTCTCTCCTTGACATTGCTTTACTCTTTTCATGGCACTTATTACTATGGGATGTATTATGTATTTATTGCGTATCTAGTGTTTATCTCTTACTACATGGAATCAGGCAAGAACTTTGGTTTGTTCATTTGACTCTCCAATGCCTAGAATAGTGCCTGGTGCACATTAGGCACTCAGTAAATACCTGCCAAATGAATGAACCAGTATTATCATCAGCATCAGTTATCAGGATCATCTTTATTATCTAAATGCCCAGGCCTAAAGGGTTCATGCACAGCAACTCTAAGACTCTTAGGTGTAACACAACCTAAAACAGGGCAACTCTGCTGGGAGAAGGGTTTGGAAAGAACATAGCCAGCATTTACTGGAAACAATGATGTGCACTTTACTGGCTAAGGCCAGAAGAGGAAAATCATTTCATGCCTCAAGAATTAGGTTTTAATCAAAACTAGCAGAACATGGTCACACGCAGATTCTATTCCTTAACAGAGCACTTCCATTAGAACAGCTTTGTATTATTTTTTCATCACTTAAATCCACAAAAAAGTATATGAATAAGTAATAGAAGGGAAAGCTGAAAAAAAGAGAATGGGATTTTCCTAAATCACTGATTTAAAATCTATCATTGTTGGTTGTTGTTGTTATTTTACATGTTACATTCCAACAACATCTTCTTTTTTCTTAGAACTATTTCTCTATCATAGTCTCTTTTCAAGTAGAAAAAGAAAATTTACCCAAATGGAAATTTGAATAAC
Organism: Lynx canadensis; assembly: GCF_007474595.2. NCBI lineage: Eukaryota > Metazoa > Chordata > Mammalia > Carnivora > Felidae > Lynx > Lynx canadensis. The sequence continues at coordinate 131,110,764 of NC_044307.1, read as the reverse complement.
CTAGTCACAAGGGTTCAAAGTAAAATAAACTTCAAGGTCTTATCATTTTGAAGCAAACTTACTACATAGATGGCATCTTCCTTTCTTCCTTTAGAAGATGCATGTGTTAGTCGTCATTTTTCCAGTGGGAACAGAATTCTAACACCACATTAAAATGTACAGATTTAGAATGAGAACTTGCATTGCATGTAAGGGGAAAAAAATATGTATATATAACAAAGCAAGCTGATGTGTAATATATGAGAAAGTGGGCATGAAGCAGTATTAAATAAATAAAAGGAAAGTTAATAAGGCAAAGAATTTAAATAATACAAGGATCTAAGAATTAATGTGTCAGGTGATAACACTTCAGCATATCTGCTTCTCAGAAGATACATGCAACTTAAATTAAATGCCTAAATACTGACAATTAGAAATGGGGTGTGGGAGTGAAATTCAGTGGTAATTGTTTCAACTCAGATATTTATATAGAATTTTGAGTGTCTACTTTGCCAAAATCAAAATGTATCAAAAAAGGTCCCCACCACATACGGTCAACTTACTTTACAATGATCATACTGGAGCTGTAAGGCTGGAACATCCCCTCCAATCGGCATTTGCTTTTGAAGCTCTTCGTCTTTAATATTCAGCCATTTGATCAATTCTTCTAAAGATGTCAGCAACCTGTTCCATTTCTCAGCACTGGCCTCCAAGTGGGCCCTGTTGAGAGACAGTACTGACCACATTTAGAAGTTGGAATTGCATTTAAAAAATCATACATCTTCCCTTAGACTAATAATCTTGAATGACGAACTAATGTTCACGTCCAATAAAAAGCCTGACTCTTAGTAAAAAAAAAAACAAAAAAAAAACCCTAAACAAGTTATTTTGAAGAAGCTAGAATATGCAGATATGTTGGTAATACCTACCAAAATTGTAAATGGATAACTACACACCACAAAGGCATAAATATGAGGTTTTCAAGAAGAATTTCCATGATATAAAATTATGAAAGCAAGTTTCAGTAGCTTATGTATAGTATACATGCACACTGAACTACAATTTTCTTCTCCTTTCATCCATCTATGTGAAGAAAGTGATAGAGAGGAAAAGAGAGCAACTATATAGATACAAAATGTTTAGAAAGATAGATACTAGATGAGCTTACATCTGAGAACACAGTAAACATGCGATTTTTATATATTTAGGTACTAATTGAGTATGTACAACAGGCCCATATTATTTTTCTTTCTAAAAGAGCTAATTAATTTTTTAGGAAAGGAAATTATTAAAGCCTTAACATTCCTTAAAACCAAATAAATTACTGAAAGTAGAACATCACCAGCATTTACCTCCAAAAGCTGGAAAACAACCAGTCATTGCTTGCATAGAACACTATTTGGCTCAAGGCTGACTGGTGTCCAGTGACAAATGTCTATTGTGAACAGAAAACAATCGGGCAGAAATTGTTGATTGCAGTACTGTGTCCCCTGGTTTAAAGGTGAGGTCTTTGTTTCAATAACAATTTCGGGGTTTAGGACAGAAAAGGACCTTCAGATTCTTAAATTATGAACTTTATAATCAGGAAACCATGTGTCTGAGATACGTTTTTGTGTGATTCAGATTCCAATAAAAGTAAAAGCCCTTGAGGTGGGAATGCAAATTGGTGCAGCCACTCTGGAAAACAGTGTGGAGGTTCCTCAGAAAATTAAAAATAGACCTACCCTATGACCCAGCAATAGCACTGCTAGGAATTTACCCAAGGGATACAGGAGTGCTGATGCATAGGGGCACTTGTACCCCAATGTTTATAGCAGCACTCTCAACAATAGCCAAACTATGGAAAGAGCCTAAATGTCCATCAACTGATGAATGGATAAAGAAATTGTGGTTTATATACACAATGGAGTACTACGCGGCAATGAGAAAGAATGAAACATGGCCTTTTGTAGCAACGTGGATGGAACTGGAGAGTGTGATGCTAAGTGAAATAAGCCATACAGAGAAAGACAGATACCATATGTTTTCACTCTTATGTGGATCCTGAGAAACTTAACAGAAACTCATGGGGGAGGGGAAGGGGGAAAAAAAAAGAGGTTAGAGTGGCAGAAAGCCAAAGCATAAGAGACTCTTAAAAACTGAGAACAAACTGAGGGTTGATGGGGGTGGGAGGGAGGGGTGGGTGGGTGATGGGTATTGAGGAGGGCACCTTTTGGGATGAGCACTGGGTGTTGTATGGAAACCAATTTGACGATAAATTTCATATATTGAAAAAAAAATAAAAATGAATGCAAAATGAAAAAAAAAAAAGTAAAAGCCCTTGAGAATAAAAATACAAATAAAAGCACAAATTTGGGGCCTTGAAGAAAGCCCACTTACTCAGCCTCAATCCTACACTTCATGCGTTGGACTTGAAAAGAGGGATCAGTCAGAAACAACTCCAGGGACTCAGCCCTGCACCACACCAGTGGGCGGATAGTGAATGTGGATGTAAGTATTCAACTGTGTGAAATGGAATTACCTTGACCTTTCAGACTGAAAGGTGAGGGCTGATGGAAATAGACCTCAGCCTTGTTACGCAACAAAGGTCACCCACTTGGGGCAACTTCAGGTGCAAGAAACTTCTGCTGATCAGGTTTCATATCCTCTCATTTAGCTGTCACCTTGACATTAGCATTATGATCCCCACTGCCACAAAACTGCTCCTTCCCTGAGTGATATGAGACCAACCAACCAAATATGGCCTCTACTGTCCTTCAGCTCTATCAGTAATTTCCTTTCTGGACATCGATTTACTAGAGCTTCTGTCCCAAAGCTGATAACTCTTCTATAGTTAATTTAAACAAGTATTTCCCCATTGGTCACATTAGGTGGTACTCCAGTGGTGAATATTCAACAACATCCTAAGTCTTTGTTTAAAAGTTCATAATGTTTTTAGAAGAACAACTATCTGATCTCTAGTTCATCTCTTGTTCATAAAATAATGGCCATGCTCTATCTGCCAATATTCTTGGCTAAAAGAAAAAAAATGGAGTTCCATAGATCTCTAAAATACCATGAACCAACATTCAGTCACATACAAAAGGCCAACTGTCCTGTCATCTATTTATAGTTCCATTGTCAGCTAGCTAATAATATAAAGCAAACTATTCAACCTTTAAAATTCTATATCTTATTCAAAAGAGCTAGGTATGAAATAATAAAAAAATGATTTGTAAATGACAGAAAGAAGTTTGAGGTATTTTATAATTCTTTGAGAACTGTATGATTAACAGGTTCATGTTATTCTCTTGCATTTATAATCTCTTCTATTCATTCTACAGGTGGCATGATTGACCTCACTTTACAAAATTTTGCTTTAATGAGATCCTGATTCTGCTTGAGTGCCAGCTCTCCTGTGTTCATATTGATTAATTTTAGGCCAAATATGTAATTACCTATCCCTGATAAACAGTAATTTTACTTGTCACAGAGCAGAACTAAATAACTTCAATCATATTAACTGAAAACTCTGCCACTTACGGATCATTTTGCCATAAATATATTTGACTGAGGTGTTGCAATTTCTGTCTAGTATTTTTAAATGCAAAAAAAAAAAATGACAGCTAGAAATCAGAGGCCTTTAGTCAATCAAGATGTGTTTCAGTGTCTCTGTGTGCAAAACACTTAAGCACATAGCCTGACCTCTTATTTTAGATAATTTGATCCTGCTTCTTCAATGTCTGTAGTTTAACTCTTTAATCAATAACTAAATCGACATTACATTCCTTTGAAATCCAGTTACATACACGCATTGTATTGAAGAGCATGCAAATGATTTTTTTCCAATGCAATTAACTCTTTTGACCGCACAAAATAATGAAATTGATCACTGAAATCTATTGCATCTAGCACCCGAAGGACTCTTCATAAAGATGAAGGCAATGTTTTTTAATTTTTTTTTTCAATGTTTATTTATTTTTGGGACAGAGAGAGACAGAGCATGAACGGGGGAGGGGCAGAGAGAGAGGGAGACACAGAATCGGAAACAGGCTCCAGGCTCTGAGCCATCAGCCCAGAGCCCGACGCGGGGCTCGAACTCACGGACCGCGAGATCGTGACCTGGCTGAAGTCGGACGCTTAACCGACTGCACCACCCAGGCGCCCCGAAGGCAATGTTTTTTAAAGAGAGATACTGAAGTGACTTTGAAATAGATGAGAATACATTGGTGTACGTATTTCTCTGCATCTTCCTTCTTCCATCATAAAAAGCAAGCTGATTTGGCAGAAACCTTGCCTGGAAAATCTGTTCTGGTTATTCTCCAATAGATTATAACTATGTGTTCAGTGGATTACTACCATATGCCCAAATAAATGCATGCTTCCGTAGTAGCCTTCAGTGTTCTAGTTCCAATTTAATTCTTTCATCTTTCAAGATGAAAGCGTTTTCTTGGGCACTGGATTGAATGTTTTGCAAGTAGAAACCTTAAATTTGTTTTTGGTATACCTGTCCTTTCTCATTTTAACTCTAAAAATTTTAAAGCTTCCCCTTTCCCCACAACTATAGATGACCAGTCATCAATCATATATTCATAACCTTAAAACATTTCTTTTTCTTTTTCTAAGTAGGCTCCATGCCCAGCATGGAGCCCAATGCAGGGCTTGAGCTCATGACCCTGAGATCAAGACCTGAGCTGAGATCAAGAGCTGGACACTTAACTGACTGAGCCATGCAGGCACCCCAAACCATTTCTTTACCTAGCACATATCTGTGAGTACTCACATTCTGGATAACTGACTTGTTATCCTAATTTTCACCTGCTTCAGTTCATTCTTTGGGTACCTCACATGATCAAAACAAGATATACTTTCATTGAATGGATTAGCAACCTGTATATAGAACATGCTTTACATAAGTTAGCTCCTTTTAGATTGAATCATTTATTTTACAACTCTATCAATGTTTTTAAGTCACCAGCTGTTTTTAAAAATATATAATGCAAAAAACTTCTTAGAAGGTAAGGAGCCATTAAAATGGTACCTCATTATTCAAATATGGTAGAAAAGGAATTATGGAAGAAACGTGAATTAATATCTATTTTAAATCACAAAAGCCTTTACTTTCCAATATTTCTTTAAAGAAGTTTTTATTACTTCTCCCAATGTAGAGATATGAAAAAGAGAGCAAACAGTGGGAGTGAGTAAGCAGTGGCATTTATAAAAATAAAATACAGCTTTCCACTTATTCACTACAAACATCCATGGAGCACTCACTCTGGAATCAGGCACTGCCCTATTTCAGAAATAAGTCCTGGGGTCAAGTTGGAAGGAAGGCAGGTAAACCAAATATACTCTGATACAAGAAACCTAACAGCTCTCTGAAGGAACCACAGCTCAGGGAAGAAACTTGCTTGGAAACCCAAGGAGAGAGTTTGGGATCCAAACTAAAATCTAAACTCTTTCCACTGCATTGCTTTCATTATGGGCAGCATTTAAGAGGGCAGAAACTGTTCGGACGTATTTATAGGTAAGTGAAGATACATTTGCAAAGTAGGTCCACCAAAGAATACAATGCCCCAAATTAATATGAGCAAATACATACTGTCTCCTATTGTGCAAGGAATGCACAGAATTAAATGTTCAATTTGGCACATTTACAACAAATGAAATTTATTTTTCATCTACAGTGAAACCCATAGTTTATAAATCGAGTTATAATGAATGAAAATACCTTTACTAGTGCAAGAATAACCAGTTACATTAAAAAGGAGTTATTCTTGTTCCCAGAAAGGCAGTTAAGACAACTAGGAAAGAAAGGAATTCAGTCTGTGTTGAAAAGAACACCAAAGCTGTGCTTCCAATACATACCAACAATATGTAGCTACTTCCATTTAAACTGACGTTAATTAAAATAAATAAAATTTGAAATTCACAGTATCTGTTGCACTAGCCACATTCAAGCACTCAATACTCCCACATGTGGCTAGTGGCTACCACACTGAATAGTACAGATACAGAATACTTCTACCTTCACAGAAAGTTCTATCAGAAAGTGTTGAACCAGAGGGGAAAAAAGAAAGAAGAGAGGAACAGAATCTTCCTCTATTCAACTTAAGAAAAGGAAATTTTAGTAGTTTTACAATATAGTTAGTAAAATCAATTGGCTAAGGCTAAAAGTGGTGTCAGTGACATTGTAAAATGTGATAACATTAGATGTAATCATGATGTTAAAGGTTAATCTTCTCTAAGGGCTCTTAAAAGGGTGCCCTGAATTTTTAAGAGGCTCATAAAAGAAAGGAAAGATAGAATTTTATCTTTGAACTCTGTTTTCATTAGATTTGACAATTTCACTGGCCTTTGAAACCATATGTTAATAAGAATCTATATTTAACATCATTAAGCTGATAAGTGGATATTTAATTAACATAATCCCAAATTAAACAAATTTAACATAAAAACTTAAGCCATGTCATTCATATTACTGAATTTATTTCCAATTCACATTTTCCCCGGGAGTGAAAAATATTTTCAAATTTCCTAACAGTCTATCTTTTAGCTGAAGTTTCAAATCATTAGCTATTGTCTCTTCTATCAATCTAAGTGAAATATATATTTGTATGTGTTGTTTTTAGATTGCAAAAAATATTTTGTACACTGGACTTCAGTATTTAAAAGTATAATCAAGAGGTGTCTGGGTGGCTCAGTTGGTTAAGCATCCGATCCTTGATTTCAGCTCAGATCATGATCTCAGGGTCGTGAGATTGAGTCCTACCTCAGGCTCCATGCTGGGGGTGCAGCCTGCTTAGGATTCTCTCTCCATCTCTTTCTGCCCCTCCCCAACATGCACGCACATCCGTGCTCACTCTCTCTCTCTCTCTCTCTCTCTCAAAAAAAAGTCTACTCAAAGTTATCAAAAAGACTGCAAAATAGTATTAACCCAAGGTAGTGAGCCACATATTATTACATAGTTCCGATGACCACACCATAGTCAAAGGAGGTAATGCCTGTAAAGCACTTAGGATAGGTCTAGCACATGAATATTCAATAAATATTAGCTGTTATAATCTTGGGCAGACATTCTCTTTCTAAAAATGATGATAAATTAGAGTAAATGTTCCCTGCCATGACAACATCAACTTTAGCACAATTTGAGATACTGAATGCACAGAAGGGACACATATCAGATGGCCTCATTCTTAGAAAAGAATGAAAGAAGGTCACATGCAGAGGGAGAGGTTTGTGGAGCTAACAAGGAACAAAAATCTTTACAAAATAGGGATGGTGGTAAATATGACAAAATCATTCAGAATCACAATGCCAATTGTAAGAAGACAGAGTCAAATTATAGTAGAAGAAATGTCATTTTTTACTTTCTTGTACAACACTAGGAAACCCAGAATCAAGAACAGGGGATAGAGAGAGTGTGGTCATCAGAGTGTCAGAGATTTAAAAGGAGAAAACAAGAAATTCAGGGGGAAGAAGAAACACCTGATATTATTGAAATAGCTTATGATGGAATCCAAGCGGAGTAGAAGGGGTTGATGGAGCCTGAAAAGAAGAAGGTTTAAGCAACTAAAGATCAGGAGAAAGGAAGGCAGGTTTGAAAGAACACAGAAAAAAGCTAAGGGTTTCACAACTGGAAATTATTAAAGGATATGCATTTTTAACCAATCTAGTTGGAATACAGTAGATGAATTACATAAACAAGATAAAAATACAAAGTTAGGTAAAAATCTATAGATGGTCCTGGTATATAATAAGCTGATGAAAGACACCCTCCTCACTAGGGCCATAATTTTAATTTGAAGGACAGCTGATTTACCAATGATGTTGCAAATGATTCCTATTTGATACAACAGAGGGCTCTTCTCTAATTAACATGGCAAGACCAGTGGCATTCTGTTGCACATGGCCAGGTGGAATATAGTAAAATAAAATGTGTGCTCTGGAGAATGGTCTGTCCTTGGTCTCCTGCAGATCAATCATCTCAGGCATGCCAAGATAACACGGGACATCAACTGAGTCCCAGGTATGGCCAGGTCTGTGAGACTTAGAAATAGGGACAAAGGCTTTTATAGACAAAGTAAGAAGAAACTTGGAAGTCAAAATAGAAAAAATATCATCAATATGGGTATTGACCCCCAGGATGATAGCTGAGAAAGAGATGAAGAATAAAAGGGAAGTCAGATGCTCAAATCAATGAGGAAAGTAGAGGAGTGTCTTACAGTTCCGGAGGAAGCAGGAATAAGATGGAAGAGGGTAGAATAATAGATGTATTCACTTCTGAGGAGAAGCTGTTGAGATGGAGTGGCAATGCCTAAAATATAACAAGGGGGTGTCAACTTCTTTCTTATCCCTGGGTGTCAGGGCTCCTGTTCAGCCCGTGTGTCTGCACGTGCCATACTGGAAGTTTCCGGCTGGCATTCTGGTTGTTTGGTGTCTCCAGCAGTTATTAAAGATTCAGAATATTCCCACCAGCTGCCAGGTGAGGAAAATGGGAAAATTACCCTCTATCAAAGAGAGTTTTAAGTGAAGTGGGCAATTGAGGGGAAAGCCAACCTTGAAGTATATGGAAAAGTGGTAGAAGAGTTTATAGAAATATTAAAAATACAGCAGAATTTGTTCACAAGAGAAGCCAGTGTAAGGGTAGGCTGTGATTGAAAGGAACAGGAGGGAAGAATAAAGGAGCAGAAATTCACAGTGTGACCCACAGGTATCACCTTCAATAAGGACTTGAAAGAGGCAGGTGGCTGGGATATAGGTCACCTCTCCATATTTGTTAAGGAGAACACTTTCCCACCCAGCCCCACGGGAAGGCACTTTCTCATTGAGCACACTCGTGACCTCTTCTCTGACTCTTGACTCTCTCAGTCCCTGTACAGGTGCAGTGAGGAACCTGATTCACCAATCTGGGGAACAACTGGATGCTGAGCTCTGCCCACCCTTGCCTCTTGAGAACAGGACTGCAGACTGAGCTCCTCCCCACTCTTCCGCGTAGGGTTTCTCCCTTGGGCAGCCACCTTGTCTGGTGACCGCTGGTAACGCTGTCTCATTCTGGGGTTCAGCTAACAGGCTACCTCCACTGAGCCCTCTCTCTAAGGCCACCCCGTCCAACCTGGCCTCTGTATCAGCAATTAACAACACTGTTGTTCTTTCTTGGACATATTTTTGTTTCTTATTTGTTCAGAATCCAGCCAGGACAGACGTATACCATTTGTTGGGGACCTTCTCAGAAACTCCCAATATTAATGACTGAGAAAAAAAATAAAGTAGGGAGAATTTCTATGTTTTTTGAACTAATTAGTACCACACAGAATGGTAATCCATAAAAAAATAATAATAATAGTTAACCATTACTGAGTGCTTACTGTGTTCCACTGTTTTAGGCACCTTACTTAGGCTAATTAAATGATATATTCATGATGAGCCTATAAGGAAAGTACTCTTATTATCCCGATCTGACACACGAGGAAACACATATTGGCTAAGTAACCTGCCCACAGTGGCACAGCTGCTAAGTGGCAAAGCCAGTGACTGAATCGAGACAGGGTAGCTCCATGGTCTAACATGACTAAACGCTATCCTGCTCCATTTCTCTCCGGCGTGTGCTTCCTGTATGAAGGTCTACTACTGAGTATAATAAACTTCTATCTTTTTTAAGAAACTGTTTTATCTTTCTTTTAATTAAGATATAATTAACATATAACACTATATTCCTTTCAGGTGCACGACACAATGATTCAATAAAGGTACATATTGCCAAATGATTACCACAGTACGTCCAGTTGACATTCATCACCACATATAGTTACAGATTTATATATACTTATATGAAGAAATATACATCTTTTGTAAATACCCAAGTAATAATGAATGTGAATATAATTTCTTTTGCCTATTTTTCAAAGTTAAAAATGAAGAATGTATCATTTACTTCTTTAGTGAAGCATATCTGGTCCATATGAAAGCAGAGACTAGTGAATATAGGTGTAGATATAGTCCTTCAGTTATTATATACTTACAAAGCTGTTATGTGTAATAACATAGTTATAGCAGTGTAGTCTCTCTCCCCCTTGCCTTCACAGCAGAGCTGATTGAGAAAATGAGACTGTGCAGACTAGTTCTGTTTCCACTTCTCCACTTCCCATCCTGACCCTTTGTCCTCTTGACATCGACTTTCACCTCAATGGAAACTCTGTCCTAGCAAAGAGTCACCAAAGCTCCTCTCATTCCACCTGCCTCTGCAGCCCTGATCTCCCTCCACTCCCTCAGCTGTCAGCACCACTAACCATGCCCTTCCCTTCAAAACCCCTCCTCCCTTGGCTCCTGACAACACTCCTGATTCTCCTCTCCTCAAGGCCACCCACTTCTCAGGATCCTTTGCTGGCTTTCCTTTCCTTCACCTATCTCTTATATTTAATGGTTTTCTGGGATTCCTTGCTGTGCCATCTCCTAACTTTTCACCCTCTTGCCTGCTCACAATGCTTATATGCCTCCCCTGTCTGGATGCTCCCCATCTCACCATTTCTTTATTTTGCTTATAGCTCTGTTTTGAAGAGACGGCCATCCAATGGTGATTTGTTTCTGGATGTCTCACCAGTCCTTCAACAACATGAACCGAGTACCTATTCAGTCTCCCTTCCCTGTCCTGGATACCGAACAGGTCTGTTAGCGGCTCTCCTTGTCTTCAGAACTACACTAATCTAATAAAGCATCCTCCACAGACATGTGGGAGGGATCTTTCCAAACCTCACATCTAATCATGTCACCTAAAAGTTTTCAAATTCCACTACCAGAGGAATGAGCACGGTGCACACAGCTGTTTCACGTGTGTGTCTCACTTCTCTCTCCATCTGTTTTCTTCTGGCCACAGTCTTTCCCCTCCACACCAACAGCAAATTCTAGTCTTAGCCAGACTGAACGTCTTAACTGCTCCATGGAAACAGTGTTATGTCAAGCCTCCCACTTATATGTCCTTCTCCAGGACTGACCCCTTCCATCCAGGGAATAACTATACACCTTTCAAGGCTCAGTTTAATAACTGCCTCTTTTATGAAGCCTCTGAAGTAAAAGTTAACCATTCCCTTCACTGAACCCACCTTAACCTGGACACACCTGGAAGTCCCTTAGGACTCATATCTTATTTGTGATTTGCAACGCCTTAAACACAGAAGCTTATTCTTATTAAATACTTGAAAAGAAAAGACCTGAATCCCCAGAGGTGGATAATGTGGCTAAAAGTTATTTTAATTCATTATTATATTAATAACACACTTTACTGGAATATATGATCTATCTTGATGCAGAAGTCCACTGGCAAAAGCTTACTCTCCCATCTTCTAAAAATAACATTATTTATTAACTTTATTTAATATTCCAACAGTAGTTTAAGAGCTCTTTCTTTCCCAGTTAGAAAAAAATGTGATTTGATAGGCTTAGGAATAGCATCTATCAAAGGCCAAAGAATTTTTTTTGTCTGTAGCTTTCCATTTGGAATGATCTGTTTATGATGTAGGCCTTCATTAAATTCCTGTGTTTTTTTAAATTTTTAAGTAAGTAAGTAAGTTATTTACTTACTTATTTATTTATTTAGAAGGGAGGAGGGGCAGAAAGAGAGGGGAAGAGAGAGAGAATCCCAAGTAGGCTCAGTACTGTTTGCACACAGCCCAACACAGGGTTTAAACTCACAGACCACGAGATCATGACCTAAGCCAAAACCAAGAGTCAGATGCTTAGCCAACTGAACCACCCAGGTGTCCCTTAAATGTTCCTTCCTAAGGAACCCATCCTCCAAATTCTCAAAATTCCAGCACCACGTGGACAGTCTTCACCAGGACCAGCCCTGTGGCTTTTCACTTGTTAGACTAGATGTTGGTTTTGCTAGAACCTCAGTGAATGTTTTTCATGAGAGTTAACATTTTAAATCATTTTTAAAAATTTTTATTTACAGGGAACATAAAGTTGCAACCCAATGGAATCTGGACAGTAGAAAACTCAATCTTAAATAAACTTAAATATATTCTGTCACTATACAATATTCCCAAATTTTCCTCTTATTGAAAAAAAGTAGTTGGCAGATGCTGACATAATCTCCAAGAGGACCTTTACACACAGGCTGCCATGGTCATGCTAAACTACTCCCTTCTGTAAGAATAAAAAGAAGTGTGAATCTCCCTCTATGAGACCCAGAAGAGTAACAACCTTTCAGGATATCTCTTTAGAAAAAAAAATTTTTTTAAAGCTTATTCACAACAAATCATCACTAAAGATTTCTACTCTCTGTGAACTTGTTCTATGAAATCAGAAACCAGATGAAGCAGAGCCACTGAGCCCCTTTACATAAGTAAAAATCAACTAGATGCTACATTAGACGGGCTTTACCTAGGTTAAGGAACTATCAGAATATCCCATTCAGTCTTCAGAGCAATCATGTGGATTAAATATTTATATTTTGATTTTGTAAATGAGAAAACTAAAGATCAGAGAAATGGAGCAACTTGTCTAAGATCAGTAAGTAAATTGCAAAATCAGAGAGTCAAACTTAAGATCATTTTGTTTAAGGATGTACATTTTTCAAAACATCATACAGTTTCTGAACCTTAAAAGAAACTGACCCAAATGCAAAATCTAGGTCTTTCTACCAAAATTCCTCTTTGGATCTTTGCTCAGTAGCATGTTCTCAGTCCGTTTCCTCTAACCTCATATCCAGTTGGGTACTGTTCACCATCCATTAAATGTAATTCCAGACTCCCAACAGCATTAATAATTGCCACACTACATATTTTCTCAGGGTCCTTTCCTCGTCGGCATCCTAGTCTTCAAATTCATCCTTATTTTACTCTCTACAAAGGCAGACACGAATCATCAGTTTTCTACCTCAGTGTCCATGAGCTATATTTAATTTCTATAAATACATTTTCTAATTGGACATACAACTAGCATAATGAAGCAAAACATTCACGGCCAAGAGTCATAAAGATCTGGATTCAAATCCTAGCTTGGATCAACTGATGAATGGATAAAGAAGTTGTGGTTTATATATACAATGGAATACTACTTGGCAATGAGAAAGAATGAAATACGGCCTTTTGTAGCAACGTGGTTGGAACTGGAGAGTGTTATGCTAAGTGAAATAAGTCATACAGAGAAAGACAGATACCATATGTTTTCACTCTTATGTGGATCCTGAGAAACTTAACAGAAGACTATGGGTGGGGGGAAGGGGAAAATAAAAAGTTAGAGAGGGAGGGAGGCAAACCATAAGAGACTCTTAAAAACTGAGAAAAAACTGAGGGTTGATGGAGGGTGGGAGGAAGGGGAAAGCGGGCAATGGGCATTGAGGAGGGCACCTGTTGGGATGAGCACTGGATGCTGTATGGAAACCAATTTGACAATAAATTTCATGTTAAAAAAAAATCCTGGCTTGGAACTTGTTAGCTCAAAAACTTCTCAAGTTCCATATATTCATTAAGCCTCTGTTTCTTCATGTAAGAAAGAATTTTACTATTCACCTACTGGGATATTTTGAGTACTAAACAATGTTTGTGAAGATGCTAACATAGTACTTGGTCAAGGTAAACACTCAATAACAAGCAAGTATTGGTAACATTATTCCTATTAGTATAATTAAATTTAAAATATGATGTGCAAATTTGTGAATAGTGAAGAACAGTTGGCAGAGGGCCCTGGATATAAATGTAGCTAAAACTGTAACTTAAAAAAAAAAACAAAACTTTTTGCATTTATATCTTTTTTCTATTTTTTTCCAAGATTTTATTTTTAAGTAATCTCTATACCCAACATGGGGCTCAAACTTACAACCCCGAGATCAAGAGTCTTGTGTTCTATCAACTGAGCCAGCCAGGTGCCCCTGCATTTAGATCTTAAACTACTTCTGAGAAAATAGCATGGTGGTAGGGCTTCCTGTTCATTCTCTGATAGACTAAAATCATAAAAATCTCCCTCCCCCATCATTTTTTATTTTGATATTGACTATTCTGACCTGATGCTGGCAGATTTTGCTTTCAAGTCATTCCATCTTTGGTTCATATCATCTAGTCGATGTTGAAGCATTGTAGCCTCTTCAGAATTTCCCAAAGCTTTTACCATCTTCTGCCTGTTTCCATCAATGCTTTTAAATATGTCATTATGTGCATCAATTTCTGCCTGGATGTCCTAAAGAGAAAAGAGCAAAGAGATAATGCAAATGTTAGGTATTAGCGTCAACAGTCCCTTAGGGTTGCTATACAGAACTTTATTTTTTTATATTCAGCAGATGAGTTATTTTTAAGCAAAAGTTAAATTCACTTTAAATGAAAATAACAAATTCAAGTGTTTCTACAATTCTTACACTGAAAACAATAGCCTTTAAATCTTCAATATATTGATCTCCCCAGTTCTTAAAAACACAATGTATTATAATCTAAATTTCATGCGCCAGTTTGTTAGATGTTGGTATTTCAGATTCATAAGAAATTTTTGAAATTTTATATAATTATTATCACCAAATCACTGAACACTACCTAATACCCAGATTCTCTTTCCCCTTTATACACAGGCAAAAATGCCCTCAAAATATGATGTTTTACATAGATGTTACATAATTTTACCTATTTTTCTCTCATTTAGACAAACTTAATAGTTTGTCCTTCCAACTTAATAGTTTATTTCTAAAATTTTAAAAGAATATTTTCATAAAAACGTTCATTCCCATTAAGAAATAAAAATGGCAAAATAATATTTCTGTTAAACAGAAAATTATTTTTCTAAGTTTCAGTATAAAGTAAATAACAATGATTATAAATTAGTAATAAAAACTGGTTCAGACTTTGAAAAAGCATTTTCACAATCTGTATAAAAAGCCTTAAAATTGTTGAAATTACCTATCCTAGGAAGATTTATGTATAAACACATTTACTACGCTAATTATTTTTAAAGTAAAACAGTGGAAGCTATCATAATACATTAATGGTATATAATATTAAGTTTAAAAATAAAGGATACAAAACTATATATTATGATGTTAATTTAATTTTAAAAGTACGTGTTTAAATTAGCATATGTTTTTGTACATCATTGCACACACATACATCAAAAAACTGTAAGAAACATCAAAATAGTATAATCTCTGTACAAGAAACTTAAATGTGATTTTGGTTTTTTCTTTACACTTCTGAGTTTCCATTTTTTTTTTTTTTTACAAAAACAGGGTTTCTTTTGGTAATTAGATAAATATAATAAATTTAAAATTTAAAATACACAGTGTAAGATCACCTGGGTGGTACAGTCAGTTAAGTGTCCAACTCTTGATTTCAGCCCAGGTCATGATCTCACAGTTTGTGGGATCAAGCCCCACAACAGGCTCTGTACTGATAGCACAGAACCTGCTTGAGATTCTCTCTCCCCACGCTCCCTGCCCCTCCCCCACTCACACGTGCATGCATTCTCTCAAAATAAATAAATAAACATTAAAAAAATAAATACACAGGTCTTTATCAATTTTTAATACTCTCCACTATAAAGCTGTCAACACAATTATCTGTATTCATTTGGAATCATCTTTTCTTCCTGAATAAAATGAAAGCAAGCTAGTTGTACCTAACTCTAGTGTGACAGCCACTCCCATCCAACGAATGAGTGTGGACTTAAAAACAGAAAAACAAGAACCTGAGGGGGCCATGAAGGTGTACAGTGAGTCTCCATGGCATTAGCTGGTAATGATTATTAAGGCAACTTACTACAGAAATTAAAAAATTATTTCAGGTCATGAATCTGAATTAGTAAAATGAGAATAAATTCTTAAATTCCATAGTTTTATTACCTTTCTCATCTTCAGTTTTGCTTTATAAGCCTCACTCTTAAGTTTTCCAATTCCAAATGAATATGATGAAAAATTAAATAGAAATTCGTTGAATACTCAGAATGCTTTCACTAATTTAGAACTCACTCCTGATTAGCAATCCATCAAGAACCAACACTTAGAGGTCGGGATCTAAAAGATTGTTTTTTAAACATCTACAGATCTAGACTAACCAGAAGGACACGTGGAAAGGCCTTTTTGCACCTCTGTACTCTAATAAGCATGGTAGGAAGTTATCATTTCTACATGAAGGGCAGAAATGATGTATTATAATTTCTGAGATTTGTGGTGTCTAACATGACATTAATAGGGTCAGATATGAGGAGGGGGAGAGATGAACACAGAGTTTGATGGACAGCTTCTGCAAAACGTATGGTCCAAATTTGCAAGCCTATTGGTCTCTGGGGTTATCTTACCCTAGTGACAAAGCCAAATCAGGTTCACCTGCAAAGCGTGATCTGGGTATGCCCAGAATTGAGGCTCACTACCAAACAAAAACTCGGACATTGTTGGCTCTTGGGCATTTCACAAGCACCTCTATTCCACAGAGTGCAGAGCAGACACCAACAGGGGACCAGGGGACGGAGCCAGATACGGATTCAAGGTGCTCAGGTTGGACAACATCATGCACGTAAAATGGCAATCTCATTATAATTTCAGTCTGGAATGCTTCAAAGAGAAATTCTCGGTGAAACAAGTAAAAGGTAAGGCAAGTTCTATTGAAAGGTTCTTTGGTGTCAACTTCTGAACCTAGTCCTTATCCTTTAGGATGTAACTGTTTTACTTTTGTGTCCTGAAATGCATTTCAAGACATCGAAAGAGATATATTAAAAGATCATGCTCTATATATGCATGATAGCCATCTTTCTCAAGAAGCCAAACGACACAGTGAGCAAGGCATCTCTTTGCTCTCTATGGCCAAAGTGAATCTGGACTCAAATTTGCTGGATCAGTTCCTAAAAACTACTGTCAGTGGACTAGACCTACACACAAATCACAAGGAAAACCACAAGGAAACTTCAAACCACTACTTCCTAAAGTAGCCTGATATATTTGCTTCCTTTCATAGCCAAGAGAAGTAGGAAGACAGAAGTGCATTAAGATCCACATACAGTTTTATTAATTCTTTGAACTTTACATTTTTTTAACATTTATTTATTTTTGGGAGACAGAGAGAGGCAGAGCATGAGCAGGGGAGTGGGAGAGAGAGAGAGACACACACACAGAATCTGAAGCAGGCTCCAGGCTCTGAGCTGTTTGTTAGCACAGAGCTCGATGCGGGGCTCGAACTTACAAACTGCAAGACCATGCCATGAGCCAAAGTAGGACGCTCAACCGACTGAGCCACCCAGGCGCCCCAAGTTTTTTTTTAAGTTTCACAAAAGTATTCAACAAAATCAGCAAATCTGCATACCAAGAACACAAAGCACCTTTGGCTCCTCGTATCCAACCAGGTGATGCCTTTTCCAACCCAGCCACAAAGACAAATGGAGTAAAACAGAACTCCTTCACTGGCCAACGACTGCAGGTATTTTCATCAAGTCCTGGTTAAGAGCACTACCAGTCATCATATATTCATGTTGGAATGCAACTTTCAGTATGTGAAAAACCCTTCCACACCTGAGCTTCCACAAAAATTAGGAAGAAAATCAACAACCAGAAAGCAAAGAAAATGAGCACACATTATTTTGTTTTACTGACATTTGGTGGTATATTTATCTGGCCAAATATATTAAAAGCTCCTAAAACCATAAAAATCACCTTACTATTTCTTCTGTATTCTTCGCAGTCTGTTACACAGCATTAGCCTAACTTAAAATAGACACAGCTAGGTAGACAGACAAATGTATAAATGCATGAATGAAAGCATTAAGTTCACCTTAATTGACTGGCAGATTAGCTACTATAATACCAAGGAAACTCATATAATCAACAGTTGGAAGGGAGTGCAGTAATCATTTTGTTTAATCTCTTCATTTAAAATATTTAACACGGGAACTAAAATTATTTAGAGGCTTGTACTGCAAAGCACTGCCTATTCTTTCATTGGAAATTTAGAATTACCTGCGGTTAATGCATCATGTTCCTTCATAGATGATTGTGCAATGATGCACTGGCTTTAAAATCAAGATGCCAGCATGGGAGGCTGTTAGATCATGACCCTAATGTAGCACCAAATGCTAAAATAAATTGAAATTCCATGAAGGAGGTTTTACTCTCACTGCACAGCTGGGGGACTTGCCCTACTAATGCGTACCTCTGTCACCTACAAGCCATTCTGAACATTAAGCAGCACAAAATAGTTATTGATAATTAGTTATGGGAAGGTAATCCATGTAGAAGCACAAAGCAATGTTCTTCCAGGCATTTAACATAAGCTGGTCATGTGCACAGAGAGGCCAAAAGCAAAGTTTTCAAGCAGCTGAACTCACATTTAAAAACAAGACAGAACAGATCTTTAAGGATTCCCTCGAAACATACTTTCTAACAACGTAAGCATAATGTACAAAGTTAGGGGTTAGACTAAGATGACAACATAGGAAAACATCATCAAAAGCATAAGATGCACACACACTGTCAGCACAGCCTTCCAGAAGACGACAACAAAGTTCAGAGAGATTCACCAATTAGTTTCTTGTACGCAACACCCACTACCCAGGTCAAAATTAACCTCCTAAGTAAAGGAAAGTATTTATTTAGTTGCTAATTTAATAACTGGTATTTTCATACCAATTTTGCCCTTACCTGGACATTTCTCTAATATCTAACCCACAGAGATATTATATGACAACACTTATCACTGTATGTCACATACATTTTACTTCTTTATAATGTACTATAATCCAGTAGTGGCTATAACCATGTCAGCAAAACAGTTTCTTTAGATTTTAATAAACAGAACTGCTTGAACCCTCTGATAGGAAACAGAGATTAAGAATATAGTGCCCCCAGAAAGTCTTCAACAACTGAATTGGTGTTAGAATAGATTCATCCTCTTCAGACCTTGTTGATATAATTTTGGTTTATTTTCATATGGCATATTTACCTAACCCTACATGGCCACAGCAATGTTTTCTCTGAAGGAGTCCTGACCCCTTTCCTGAAGGTGAAGGAGTGAGGTCAGCAACGATCTCCCTACCATATCCCAAGTCTCAGGCTAAATCAACAAGGTTAAGCATTAGGGGAAAAGAAATCCACTGTTCCTTTCAAAAACAAGACTGGAATTCAGAGACAGTTTGGGATTGATTAACAGGAACTCAGTGGGATTGTTGTTGCCACAGCTTTAGGATTTGAAATGAGGAATCATGATTTTTTTTTAACAAGTCAGATATCACCAAGAAATAATATAACAACCAAAAAATATCATCAAATTTACATACATGATATGTAAATATGCTTTGAGGCTTTTGTGAAGCTTCTGGGATAGTAATTGAAATTAATTATTCAACTAATTATTATGATTAATTTCATTAAATTATTCAATGAATTATTTATAGACTACATTTGCTTTCAACAACAAATCTCATAGATTTTAATCACTCTATTAATAATCATGGAATCACATTTGACAGACAATAGAAAGTAGTATTGCCTGGTCTATAGCAGCATTTATAAAGAAATCAATGCCAGTAATGTTCTTATCCCATTATCTATGATTATAAATATGTTAGAACGGAGTAGGAAAAAAGCTGAATAACTTAGTGGAACAAGCCCACAATTAACTGCCCTTCCAAGAGAATTTGAGCAAGTCATTTGCAATGATAAAGAATCAATAAACAATATACATTGTAAATTCAAACAGAGGAAACACTGCTATGAATCAAAATACCTTTCATAGCCCAAAGGTGTTCCAAATCCTTGAATCTATACCAGGTTGTTACTGAAACATATTAAAGTCCTGGTGAATTAAAATACAATGGCCTTCCTCCTGGAGTACACAGTTTGGGTTGACAATACGAACATAAGGTTCTTAGGAGCAGTTGTGAAATGTTTCATGTGGCCAAATTACTGCCCCACCTTAATTCCCCAAGTCAGATGGTATAATCAAAATTGAACAGGTTTGAAAACCTAAAGATTATTGCATGTTAAATGTTTAAAACTATAATCCTGGAGCACCCAAGTCCTCACCTCCTGATCTGTCCTATGGCCCAGAAACCTCTCAATTTCTTCCCCCCATACACATTTCCCTACATTAACTTCAAACCCATCTTTTAAGTCCCAGTTTAAATATAATTTCTCCAGAAAAGACTTCTCTGCCCCTGGAGTAGACTAGGCCTACCTGTTACTCTCATAGCTATCTCCATTTGCTGCATCACACACTGTAGTGAACACTTTCTGTGTTTAAGGTTTGATTTTCCTCCCACTAGGCCATAAGCTCAAGGAGGGCATGTCTAACCTATTCTCCACTCCATCCATGAACTCAGCCCAGTGCCTGGTACGTACCACACACTTAATAACTATTTACTAACTGTTGAACACATGACTAGACCTTGAAAGTGGAAGTTTGCTGTGTCTTCAAGAACACATTTGTTTTACAACTAAACATTGTGGTGGCGCCTGGGTGGCTCAGTCGGTAAGTGCCCGACTGCAGCTCAGGTCATGATCTCAGAGTTCATGGGTTCGAGACTCGTGTTGGGCTCTGCGCTGACAGCTTGGAGCCTGCTTGGGGCTGCTCCTTCATCACTTGGTTAGATGACAAGGTCCTGCTTTCTGGCAGGCATATCCTGCCACAAGGTCATCCTCCCTTGGAAAGAAGTTCCAGTCTCCACCTCCTCTTAAGGACCACTATGGGGTACACATGGTTTCCATCGGCTGGGATCTCCCGATCCCTCGTGAGCTGTCACCTTGAGGGAACAACAGAGAATACCTCCTGCCTTCTGGATTCCCAGGGATGCTCCGCATTGCCTTTTCTGGTTCTAGGAGATTAGGAATGAGTACCAAGTACCAAGTGTAATCTGCCTGTCCTGCCTATGCTAGAAAATCAATCCTGGCATCACCCATTTTGGGACTAGATAACCATATTACAGAACTCAATCATGTGCCAAACACTTGTGTATGAACAGATATACAATATAAATCAAAAAACCACTGAATTTCTCTAAAATTCAAAAACATCAACCAGAATACCTCCTTTCAATTTCACAAACTGACTGCTGCCTTTGAAGTTACAGGGAAGGTCTGCAGTCATTTGGAAATTTCAATTACCTGATCAGTCTACAAGTTTTTGGATTAACCATCATTGAAAGACCCACCACATCGCATCTTTGGACCCTGGGGTTCTTAAAGCCTGAAAGGGCTTCAGGAGCATAGCAAAGTTACCTTTTTCCTATGACAACCTAAACCCCAGACTGAAGCATTTCAACTACTGACATGAGAAGCGTGACATCACCACCGAGGTACATATCCTCTCAAGAAGCAGATCCCTAAAACCGAGAAGAAGACAGGACTGGGGGAATGGAGAGTAAAAGAACTATAGAAAGACTGTTATTCTTGTATCGTGTGGCTTTTGCATTACAGCAGTAGGCCTTGATCATTCCCTAAAAATGGCATCATTGCTTTCCAAGCTGGGGGAAGGTAGGTAGTTGTACTTGAGAGGTGTGAGGTAGTGGTACCTTTCCAAAACACCCGTTTTCCTGGCAACGAGTCAACACAGCACAGGCTATATATGAGACAGCTTTTGTGAAAATACACAAAGGATTTTTTTAAATACTTGACTTGGAGAAAAATATACTCACGCATGGCAACTTCCTACAAACGAAATATGGCAAAGAGATTAACTCTCACGTTGGTTTTCATAAAAGCGTTTAACCCAAAAATAAACATATCCGGAGAACTTCAGATTGTGAATGGCGGCAGGATTGTTTCTTTGAATTTGCCTTTGTCTCAAAAAAAAAAAAAAAAAAAAAAAAAAAAAA
Source organism: Lynx canadensis (assembly GCF_007474595.2). Taxonomy (NCBI): domain Eukaryota; kingdom Metazoa; phylum Chordata; class Mammalia; order Carnivora; family Felidae; genus Lynx; species Lynx canadensis. The sequence goes on along the minus strand of NC_044307.1, from coordinate 131,089,032 downwards.
ATCCCAAATCAAGGCTTTGATAGGAATAAGCCAGCAGACTTCTTTTACTGTCAACTCAGCTACTAAAATAAGAATAAGAACTAGGCAGATAATAAGGTTTGGGAGTTAAAAGAGGAAATATACTAATATAACCAGAACTTGTAACCTTGCCAATAAAATGGCCAGAAGGCTAAGGCAGGTTCCTAACCTCTGGAATCTGACCTAGGCTTTTTAAGACTAATGGCAGCAATTACAATACAAAAGTCCAGCCATTGCCCACAATTACTGCCTCACAGGGGGGTCTAAGTAATGAATTATTCATGCAACATATGCCCTATACCTTTTTAGGAAGAAACAGAGAAATCTATACAAACCAAGCTAACAGACCTCTTTATGGTCATAAAGTTTGTCACCTGCTGTTACCAGCTGCCATAAAAAAGATATTCCCTCCCTCCTCTTCCCCTTTTAAATGGTGAGCAAGTTGACTGGGAACCATCCTTACTCTCAGGAATTTAGGTGCTTAACAACATATTAAAGCAAGAGGTCAAAGTGCGTCCTGTGTTACAATCCTTAGTGCTACAGTCGGGGTGCAGGAGACATGGGGCAGGGGGAGCATCCAACCAGAAGAAGCTAAATTCTTCTTTCTCCACACTCTTCCCACCACACTGTTTCTATCACCAGGAGGGAAGCAATGACTGCAATTGTTCTGGAAAAGCTTCTAAATTTTTCAAATGACGTGGTTTTATGCCATTTTCCTCTGGCAATTGTAGTTTAGTAAGAAAAAGCCCATTATTCCTTTAATGACTCGATACAGTCTTGCTTATATTTGTACTCATAAGGAACCATAGGGTATTCGGGGTGAAAGACACTGAGCACATCTTTAACAACTGATAAATAATTGACTTAAGCACATAGTGAAATTACTTCACTTCTTTCTTTTTCTTTAAAGACTGGAAGTTGAAAGAAGATAAGTGCTTGGCATCCAAAGGCTAAGGAAGGGCAGGAGCCCATGAGCAGCACGTTGAGGTTCTCTGTTTTGTTTAACTATAAATGTAAGGTAGCTTTGGCAGCCTGGGCTCAATCCTAGAGTGTGCCAAGAACTTTCCTATGGAAAAAAGAACTGAGTACAAAATTAATGATCCAAGTGTGAAAGCCCCACAGTGCATGCAAGAGCTCCCCATATAAAACAGACACTCGAAATAAAAAAGGAAAAGTTTAAGATCGGATGGGCCCTTGTCACTGGGAGGCATCTTCTCCCAACTCTCAGAACTGAATCTTCAGAAAGCAGGCTGGGAAAGGCAGTGCTCAGCCAACTGCAAGGAGAGAAACCTGAGGGGTATGGAAAACAGAACCCATGCCTGATGAAGTCAGACTTTGGCATGAAAACCCAGTGTTGTTGCTGGTTTTCTTTTTTTCTTTCCAAAATAACTTTCAATTAAATTACCAGTCGACTTCAGTACAAAGGACCTCTTCTGATGTGGAATTCTAAAATTGACAGGCATCGTGAGAAGCTCTCCTGACCAAAGGAAAGAATTGCTAATTTGCTCTTTAGTTGGAAAACCGTGTAAAAGAGGATATGTCAAATCAAATATGCCTTAGAAATTACATTAAATAATCAAAGAGTCAACAGAATATCTGTCATCTAAATGCAGAGTTTAAGAAAAAAAACAGACAAGGAAGAAAAAAAGCACATTCATGAAGTCCCCTTTCTGCATACCTTTTCAAATTTTGTCAGCAATTCCCGTAAACTGAAGTTCAAACCAATCATCGTCCAGTAGCCCTTGAAGCCTACATCTTTCCGGCAAACTTCCTTCAGACAACAGCTTTTAACTTCTAAAATCCGTATCTTTTCTGGCTATACTTTAAAATCCTTTGTAAAATCCTTTACAAGCCTTGCCTTTGAGCTATGGTCCATAAGCAGCAGCAGCCTGTGCCGGGACATTTTAGCCACCCCACCGTGGGTCCGTCTTTTCATGGACTTCGGAGTTCGCAAGGAATAGACCTGCCTCTATAATTTCTGGTAGCTGTGTTCCACGAGGCTGGCATGGTCTCCTTTTTCTCTGGGAAGCCCAGGATTCCCTTCTGCTCACCTCACTAATGACCTGCAGCCCACAACTGTTCTCTCCTGGGCCCCAAGCTTAGAGTTTGGTCTCAATTACACACAGCAAAAAAGAAGCTATATCCTGGAAACTTGCATGAGAGAAGGCAAAAAAAAAAAAAAAAAAAAAAAAAAAAAAAAAAAAAAAAGCCAAGTATTACCAACTTCCTCCATTCAGACTGGTTTCAGAAAGAAAAAGAAAAAAAAAAAAATCCTGGGTAAAGAGCCAGTTTTCAAAGAGCATGACTTATGTAGAGTTCAAACAGCAAGGAGTGTACTCTTGTCTGAAGAAACACCCAAAGAGGGGACAAGAGGCCACCGGCTTGCACTCTCCCAGACACCGCAGCCTGCGTTGCTATGGCAACCACCAAGCTAGTTTCAGTCCATTTCCCTAGGTCAGGCTATGCCTAAGGGATGCTGTCAGTGCAACAGAACTAAGTTGTTTGAAAAGTTGTTCTATCTGTCCGGAGAAAAGTTCCAGCAGCAGATGGAAAGGCCCCCTTCTGCAGACTTTGCGGCAGGGGAGGGCAGCGTCCGAGGGCTTCCCCGCTCCCCTCACCGATCTGACAGCAGTGTGGTAATCCACTTCTCTTTCCAGCAGTTGTTTATTATTTTAATCAGCATCCTCCCTTCCACCACCCCTCACACAGTTTGAAGAGAAGCTCACTCCCACTTCCTGGAGGCCTCCCTTCCCCAAACTGCAGTGCAGTATCTCTCAAGTTGTCTCCGTCCAGAATAGATCGTGGGATCCATATTCCACTTTGGAACCCACCCATGAAAATAAAAGGGGGCGGGCGCAGGAAACCGACACAAACCACCAAACAAAATACGTGTGATCAGTTGTATTGTTTCTAAAAAGGTTTTAACAATAAAGTGATGGGGAAAATACTTTCAGAGGAGCGTTTATCTCACTGACACTACCAAAAGTCACTCAGGCTCTTTTCATGTGGAGAATTGGCTTATGTCTGAAATAAAACTGAAGTGAAACTACCCAAAATGGGAGTAAATAACCAGTTACTTTCAATGTTGAATTTTGAGGTTAAATTATTAGTGGCACTCACAGAAACACTTCTGCAAAGTTTTCAGTGTAATTGCTTTAAAGGAAAAGTTCCAAATGATATAGTCTCTGCACAGATATTATGGACATCATTCCAAGGCAAAAATGTGGTTTTGCTTTTGCATTACATACCTATGTAGTATACCAATAAAAGTCTGACAGATATGTCCAGATGAAGCATATTTCTCTGGCTATGCACAGAATTTCATCATAAATATATAATGCTTTTAAAGATGACACAATCACACATGGAATGATGTTAATCTTAATATAACTAAGTTTACATTTTGCATCAGGGCACAGAGCAAAGAAAAAAAACCCCTGAAATTGGAATATGTTATCTCCTAAAAGCCTATTTGAGTTACTTAAACATCAAAATTGTTAGTAGTCAATCATATGGAGAAAGTGATTCCATTAACAACAGAAAAAAACATCTATCAGGGAACAATATACAATATGGTTATTCTTTTTTGGATTTGCAAACCACTTTTATTTCCATTTCGTTCCCAGCTTATTTTCATATCAGTATTTCAATAGCATATGTTTTACATATGCGGATCTATACAAAATTTAACAAGCTTTTAAAATATTTTCATCATTTATTCATAAAACCAACATGTCTCCAGGGGAAAAATGGCTTTATGAGATTTCTAGCAGAATGCATTTCACCTCAAGGTGCCCAATTCAGATTTATACACACACACTATTAATTTCAGAAACAAGTGTGGTAAACTAATGATTATTCAGAAGTTTATAAGTAAAATTAATCTGAGCATTTTGTATCCAAAAAAAAAAAAAAAAAAAGAAAAGAAAAGAAAAGCATTGACATCAGCATGAAGACTAATCATCAAAATGTAGCAGAAAAACTTACACAGAAACTGACCAGGCTGACCCTGATCTGTGAGGGCTCTGAGGCCACATGCTGAGATCTTTCAGCAGCAACAAATAAACTTTTTACATAAATACAAGACAAAAGGAACCACCAGCACCACCACCACCACAAAAAATAAATAAATAAAGGAGTGAGCAAAAAAGAACAATCTTTCTCAGCTGGGCAAACTTCCAACTACCACCCAGGGTGCTGGATGCTTGTGATCAGAGACACGTGCAAACATGCAAACCCCCATGCACGTATCAGAAGAATGAATTAAATAAAAACTCTGCGGAACAACAGAAAATACCATAGTCTTTCTCTCAAGTAGAGTCTTACATTTAATGGGTTCTTACACCAGAGCAAGAATGATATGTTATTATTAGAACTCCAAATATCCTCTAGCCTTAGACAAGGCTAATCTTTATGAGGGAAAAGAAACATCACCCTGCATATTAGGGAGTTTTCCCCAAAGCATAACAGGTACCTATGTGCTAGAAGAGATGGAGCCAGGATAAAGAAAGAGGGGAAGAGGAGGTTCCCACCTGGAATTCTAAGGTGGAATTTCCATCAGTCAAGAGTCTCTGTACCAAAGACTAGCTTCCCTGATGGTCCCTACAAATGCCTGACACCCAGTCTCAGAACTAACATCCTCTGCTTGCTTAAATAAGGCTCCTAAAGTATAATTATAAAATCTCAAAAACTAAGATATTGATGAACTTAGCTATGATAACACCCTCTTTAGGAGAAAAAGGGGAAAAATACTCAGTGGGTCCATATGGAACCACTCAAAAGAAAAAAATTGTTAGTTCTTACCGAATTTTAATAATAGGGTAACTATAGTCTCATGCAAACACTGAAAGGCAACTAAAATATTTTTATTGCCATGTAATTGACATTAAAAATGTAAAGTTTTAAAGACAAATTGATCATTTATGTAAAAATCCAAAAATATTCTATAAAATTCAAATAGCTAAACTGTAATATATTATTCAAAAGTACTATTCTCTTTGATAACCGAGTGACACATCAGAAGTGAGACTTGTAAAATATAAAAGTTAATTGCTTTTATAACTGTAAACACACTTTACTATGTATTTGATATCTATAAATAAAAATACTTTCTCAGTTTAAACTCTGTATACAAAATATCATCTTGGTAATACACCTTACATCTCCACGGCCATTTCTATTTTTACCAAGCACCTCTTTGATACATTGTGTCTTATAATCCTTCAATCATTAAAACAAAAAAACAGAGGCCTCCAATGAAAGCAGTACATCACCAGAGAGACTTAATAAATTGGATAATGAAATTTGAAGTAGTCGACATCTTGCCAGTCTAAACGAGTGTGCAAATAAATTGTGCACTAATCCTCAAGAGGTGGGAGGAACATAATACTGCCAATGCCTGTAACAACCAACACTGAAAATGCTAAGATTCTCCCACTGAATAAGCCACGTCTCAAACATGGACAGGCAGTTCCACGAGGAAGCAAAGGTTACAGAACCAGAGAGAAGCACAGGAAAACTCAATAATGGAATCAATAAAATCTAAATCTAAATTACTTAATAAAAACCACATTCCATTGCCAAAGTGAAAAGAGCTACATGTATATATGATTTTGGCCAAAACGTTCAAAGGCTAGGATAATTAAGAAACTTTTTATGTTTAGAAACTGTATTTCATTTAATTTATTAAAAGATGACTGACTTATTTAGCAATTTCATCAAGGCAATAAGACATTCTTTAGGCTTCGGTCAAAGATAAGCAAAAAGAGCAGTCTAAATGCTTTGCTGAAAAGCAACTTATACCTTACCCATATAGTAGATCTTAAAGTACCCTTCCTGCTAAACATAGAGTTCAGATTTTTAAAAACTGTAAACTTCTATAAAGCATATTTTCTATGCAAAACCTAACATGTTTCTTTTTACATCGGTCAATATAAAGAACAAAAAGAAAAGGAAAGAAAAGAAAGAAAAAAAAAACCGCTTCTTGGGAACCTCCAAAGTGAAGCATATGGAGGTCAGTAGGTGATTACAAATAAATCAGTACATCATGGCTTCATTCAAAACAAAGAGCTTCGGGCATGGATAGAAAAACGTACTTATTATAAGCCCCTTCGGACTTGGAGAAAGATCCAGATTATACCACCTTTGAAAAGAATATACACAATTCTCCTTTTCCCAACCCTTCTAACTCAGGGCTTAAAATTCAAAAATAAGATAGCTTCAAGACCCTAATCATGATCTGAGATTTCAAGTCATTCATTGTCTGCTGCTGCTGTCGCTCTATTAAGAGGAGTCCTCAATGCGTTACAGCTCTCTAGTTAACATCAGCCAACAACCAACTCTGTCAGCTGGGAGCCATTTAAAGTAATATACAGCCCCAAAGGGCAGAAGGTTCAATCTAAAATGGAGGCCTGAGCCCCCCTGATGAAAGGCGGAACTTTCCTTTTATCCCAGAAAGTTCAGGCAATATGCTTTGTACACAAAGAATTGTTTTTAACCTTCATCTCTTCAGTAATGTCATCTATTGTGATAATTATACAGGGGGCAGTCGGGAAATAAAAATTATACTTCATAAGAAAAAGATCCAGTACTTTTCCCCCCATAACCTACAGCCAGAAGAGTCTACAAGACGTTTTAAAAGGCACAAAGAGCTTTTTCTGTTTAAGAGGAGTGGATGGGTAGGATAGGGGTTGAGGAAGAGAAATGGCAGCTGATCTGCTTCCGAATTAGCCAACCAGGTGCAGGGGTCAGCCTGTAGCAACCTTCTAAATATTTAATGATTCAGAGAGCACTTTATTAGGTGACTAAAAATAATGCCAAGACAAGTTAATGTTTCAAAACCATATCCTTCCTAAAATACACGCAGCATCAGACAAGAGTGAAACCATCCCAGGCAACCACGCCTCCTAATTCCAGATGTCAATTGACAGCCTGTGGGACATGAAGCTAAATCACAAAGGGCTTTGGAGAAAGTTCTTATAGGTTTTCTAAAGGCTTTTCTAATTTTCTTCAGCTATCCGGATTTAGAAAATTAAAGCCAAAAATAAAATACAGATTTTAATAATAACAATGAACATGTTAAGATAAATCAAAACTGTAGGTACTGTTTGTACTCACAAGTAAAAAACTGATACTTCTCTCAGGAGGGCATTGTTCCTATAATGTGGATATGTACTGAAGGAACCCAGAGGAAGTTCAAACTGCCCTAGCGAGACCAGCTATGCTTCTGTGTATAACACTAAGCATCAGAGAAGCCTGCAGGCCAGTCCATTCAGAGCACAGTTCTGCTTCAACTCTGGCCCATGCTCCTGCCATCTTCCTTTGTAGCATCCATTTTGGAATTCTCTGCAAAATGACACTGCGAACTTTGACTCACTCATCATGATTCACGTTCAGTAGTCTCACCAATAACCAGTCAACAGCCACTCCTATACTTACAAGTATGGCTCTTCCAAAAGACAGAGACAACCATCCTCTTTGTTGTCCCGAATATCTTTAGTTATATTTACTTTTGATACCTTTATCTCTCTTCCTTCATATGTTTACTCTGAACAATGAGTTTCTACACTGGTTAAGTTTTCTTTTTTTTTTTTTTTTTTTAATTTTTTTTTTCAACGTTTATTTATTTTTGGGACAGAGAGAGACAGAGCATGAATGGGGGAGGGGCAGAGAGAGAGGGAGACACAGAATCGGAAACAGGCTCCAGGCTCTGAGCCATCAGCCCAGAGCCCGACGCGGGGCTCGAACCCACGGACCGCGAGATCGTGACCTGGCTGAAGTCGGACGCTTAACCGACTGCGCCACCCAGGCGCCCCATCCCCCACAAGTTTTCAATAAAGCACTGTGTAGACGGCGAGCCCAGAGACAGGGAGCCCAGACAATGTATTATGCAGCTCATAATGAAATCAATAGGCAGATCACAGAATGAAGAATTCCTATGTTTGATAGAATTAAGCTTAAGCCATTACATTTCCTGGAGATTATTGGAAGCAGCAGAAGTGACTTTTAAAAATCTGCCAAATGGGGGGTGGGGGATAAGTTAGCAATATTCACCAAACATTAAAATGTATATAACTTCTGAATCAGAAATTCGGCCCTTAGGAATCTAATTTGTAAACAGGCATACAGACATATGTACAGGGATGCTCAGTAAGTCCTGAGATAGCAAAAAGCTGAAAACAATCTAAATGTCCATCAATAGACAACTGTGTAAATAAATTTTGGCAGATTTCTCACAATGTAATGCTGTGCCACAGTGGAAAAGAGGGAGATGGTTCTATGTGCTGATAATAAATAATCTCTATTGTATATGTATGTATACAGGCTACGTATGTATATGCCAAAAGGGGGGGGATTGACACGGTTATGCAAAGGTACAATATATGAAATACAGATATTTCTGGACAGACATATATTAAGATACCAATGACAGTTACCTCTGAGAGAGAGGCTGGAGATCTAAGTGCCTTTTACAGTGTGTGAAAATTTTACCAGAAGCACATGATACTTTTTCCACCCAAGATTAAATCAATAAATAGATGGGAAATTCCCAACTAAAACACATTTGTCTTTCTGGGTGGATATGTATTATTTTTCATGGTGGCATAATTAGATTTGAAGGTAAATGCCACCACAGACCATCATTTTTGCCTTTGAAAGTTTCAGAAGTTTTGAGGGACCAGATGGTCTGACATTCTAGCAAATCGGCCCTCAATAGAAATAAGCCTTCAACAGCAGTGGGCTGGTCAATGGTAAACTATTCTAAAGGAGAGACAAAGCCTTTTTGTTCTCGTAAGTTACTCAATAACTTGTAACTCCAGCTCACTTAAATAATAACTGTGTTTCTAAATAGGAGGTATGTAATTCAAATGGTTCTCTTTCCAAGGAAACCAGTATCTATCTCTATTATCTAATACCTGCTCTTTTATGGTATATAGTTTTTTGGAATGTTTATAAAGTCAGTTGATATGTACCCACAAAAGAATATCTAGCCTGTTTTGTTCAAGGCAACTGAAGCATCATTTCATCTTTCAAGTTGAGCTAGGGAATCCAACGGAGGGGACTGGCGGAGTGAGAGCCAGGTTTACCACTGGCTAAGGAGACGGTGCAGTACAATTAGCAATTTTGTTCATGGAGCTCAGTGACAGTAGCTAGAGAGAAAATACTATGAACCCAGCCCAGCTTCTCATGTCTGGAGAAGGTATGTTTGATGTGTTATGAAGGTTACTCTGACAAAATACTGAAGGAAATGTACCACTCCAGGTGAAAGACACGGTCAGCCATCACACACTGAGGTCTGGCACAATCTTGTTTAGGACTAGATCAGGGCGGGGGGGGGGGGCGGTATATTCTCCAGCTCTATTTTAAATTTGCCAAACCAAGGAATTTAAAGCAATTTAAATACAGAATTTGATCTGGCTGGTGTTTTATCTTTAAACTAAAAATACAGGATGATTATAATGTAACAGAGCCTTTAAAAGAACAACACAAAATCTATTTATGCTTTTAGGATGAGTACTGACATCAAAATTGTAACCTTGGGAAGCTAAACAAATACCCAAGTGATGTTGCTATTGCGCAAATATTTTAAAATATTACTTCAGATACGCCTTTATAATTAATGAGATCCATACAATAAAATCAACATCATTTTTCAATTAGACTTCTTCTTTTACCAAACTTATAACACCCATCTTGATCATCAGACTTACTGATCACTAGAAAGACTGTTGGTAATGTGCAAAAACCAAGTATACATTCACAAGTTTCAAGTCTACCATTAATTAGTAGATTCAAACATGATGTTATTAAGGATGTTACGAAGATGACATAACGCTGTTAAATATCTTGTTGCTACAGGATATTTTTAGGGATTTCAATATTCTTGGACTCATCATACCCCCTCTCTGTGCCTACTCCCAGAGACATTGGTTGCTCCTTTTTAGCTGTGGCATAATTTTTTAATTTTAGAGAGAGCGAGTGCATGAGTGGGGGGGGGGGGAGAGAGAGAGAGAGAGGGAATGATAATATGAAACTACATTGTAGCCTAAGGAGATTTGCACTTTTTGGTCTTTCTCTTTGCAATGACCTGAGCCTCCAACCTTCTCTCTTGTCTCCAGCCCTCAGGCACACACGTTCATACTTCATCTCCCTGGACATTGAAAGAGAGAGAGAGAGGGAGAGAATCTCAAGCTGGCACCATGTTCAGTGCACAGCAGGATGTGGGGCTCAATCCCATGACCCTAGCATCATGACCTGAGCCGAAATCAAGAGTTAGATGCTCAAAGGACTCAGCAACCCAGGTGGCCCTGGATGTTGCATATTTTTTTATATGCCTCTTAACTACCTTTCAGTCAACACTATGTACTCTTACAGAAATGATTATGGCTAAAATGACAAGAACTTATATCATTAGAACATAATTTTCTCATTAGAAATTATGAATTAGATCATACTATTATTATAATAGTCTGAAAAGCAATATGGAACCATTTTAATAATATGAGAAAGTAATAATGTTGCATATGAACTAGATTACTTATTTGTATTATTACATCCCAGCCCTAATATATCTTTCATGGCATACATAAGAAACAATAACACTCTTAGAGTCAAGGCACCTGGGTTGTGATTTGATCTGTAACTATCTAGCTGCTTGATCCAGAAAAAGACATTTGAACCCTTGTCTGGACTTTGATTTTTCTCTGTAAAATGATCCTCTGACACCTCAGCAAACACTCAAATACTCTTATCAACAAAGATATTCACTAGTACTATACAGTTGGCTGGTCATTAGTTTCAACAAAAATTCATTCATAGCTGGATCATTTTAATTACAGCACAATTGAGACTAATATAATTCTATGCATTACCAGGAATATTTTCACATATCCCCCCCAAATTAATAAAAATTCTGAAAAATATATTACAATGGATTATTTTGAGAAGCATATGTATGCCCTCTTAGTATTCCTGTATATATGTCACCAAAATGTTCAAAGTAATAAAATATCCATCACATTAGTGAAGTGGTTCCTGAAATAGCAATACTTCTTCCATTTTGCTCACTGACGTATCCCCAGATGTAGCCCTATGTCCCTGACACATAGTAGACAATCAAAGAGTAGTTGTTGGATTCCTGAATCAATACCATATGATCTCTACATAAACTCGTAAAATGTTGAAACTTCACACAATATGGAATCACCAATACACTTCAGTGATAACTGTTTATCAAAATGTCTTAATATTGTTTGATACCCTCTTCCTACAGTTCTCTCACTCACCTCCCAACAGAAGTGATTCGAGCCACCCCTCCTGATGCTCCTTCTCCTCAATTCTCTCTTGTTTCCAATTAGCATGACAAACCAAACTAAATTCTCTTTTTTTTTTTTTTTTTAATTTTTTTTTTCAACGTTTTATTTATTTTTTTGGGGACAGAGAGAGACAGAGCATGAACGGGGGAGGGGCAGAGAGAGAGGGAGACACAGAATCGGAAACAGGCTCCAGGCTCTGAGCCATCAGCCCAGAGCCTGACGCGGGGCTCGAACTCACGGACGGCGAGATCGTGACCTGGCTGAAGTCGGACGCTTAACCGACTGCGCCACCCAGGCGCCCCAACTAAATTCTCTTTAAAACCTACTGTAATCACAAGGTCACTTATTTTGTCTCACTCTCCACTGCTTCAGCTATAAACTAGTACAACAACAGCTGATTTCAAATGTAAATTAGCTATGACTTTTTAGAACATTTATACAATACCTGTCAAACTGTGTTTGGTCCACTGAAAGCATGCAATAATAATAAATAAAAAGTTCACTCCCTGCTTACAGCCTTAAAAATCCCAAAGTTCTTGATAACTACCATATTAGCCTACTACCTTTCTTTTCTTTTTTTTTTTTTAACATTTATTTTTGAGAGAGAGAGAGAGGGAGAGACAGAGTGCAAGCGGGGTAGGGTCAGAGAGACATAGAGAGAGGGAGGCACAGAATCCGAAGCAGGCTCCAGGCTCCGAGCTGTCAGCACAGGGCCCGATGTGGGGCTTGAACTCACGAACTGTGAGATCATGACCTGAGCCAAAGTCAGACGCCCAACTGACTGAGCCACCCAGGTGCCCCCCTACTACCTTTCTTTAATGTTCCCCACATCCCAAGCCAAAACTATCTAAACTGTAATATAGTGCTGTCTAATAGAACTTTCTGTGATGAGGGAAATGTTCTCTATCTTTGATGCCCAATAAAGTAGCATGGCTATTGAATACTTGAAATGTGGCTAATGCGACTGAGGAACTAATTTTTGATTTTGTTTCATTTTAACTAATTTTCATTTAAATGTAGACAGTCACATATGACTAGTGGCCTTGCTATACAATCCACGCATGGTTTCTTCACAATATTCTCAAGAATATGCTTTTCTAACTTTCTCCAATATACACTCTACTTTTTCTCCACTAATAGGATTCTCTTCTCTTAAACAATAGCCTCCCTTTTTCTACTCATTGAAATTTTATCCATCCATCGAGGTCTAATTCAATTTCCACCTTCTACTCAAAGACTTGCACCATAGCTTTAATTGAACAATTTCCTATCCAATATTGTTCATCTTTATCATGCTGTACTGTTATCCTGTACTTTTCTTACATATTGCCTTGCTTTGCTTCCAGGTTGTTTTGTCAATTTGTTTTATCTTCCCTCTAACCCCAATAAGGTATAAGTTCTTTGCTAGAAAGAGAAAACAAGTTAAATTTATTTATCCCTCAAATAACGTATAGAATGCTAAACATACAATCATTGTTCAACAGTTTGTAATTAACAGGAATAAAACAATTAGAATGAATTTAAATTTTTACATTCTTATTGTGATTTTACAACTGAAGAGAAAGCCATGATCTTGGCAGACACATAGATTTACAAAGTTACCAAAGTAGTTAATCTAATTCAATTTTCAAGTAAAAAATTCTAGGGGTTATTTTAATCTTTCCATTTTCTGAAAGGATCCCAAGTTACTCTAAAGATTTTGCACTTTTCATACTCATAAATTTCTCCACAGAGAGGTTTCAGTCCTTCTTTTGTAAACCACTCAAGCTTAACTTCTTGACAAAAAGTTAATGTGACTGTATTTTTTAAAAGTCATACTTTAAATTTTAAAAGAGAGTGCTGCCCTCTTGTGAAATGAGGTAGAAGGTTTATCTTTTCATGGACAGTTGAGTAAATTTTGCAAAGGTATTAAAGGTTAAATTTTAACATCGAAACAAAAGAGTGTATCTCAAAGTTGTATCGATTTCCCGAGGTCTCTCCCTTCTCGTCTTGGTTAATTTTCCACCCAAATGAGGGATGGAACATCAGGTTGAACTGCTCGCAAGTGTACTATAACTAAAAAATAATGAATGACTGGAATATCTTCACTGTAACAGGAATGAAAGAGTGCAGTTTGTAAATATTGTGTTACTGAGGAGGCAGTGGAAGAGCCAGTGACAGAGAAGATGAGTCAATGACAACTTGGAAGGTTCTGAGTCAACTCGTTAACCCTGGGCAAGAGTTTAATCTGTCTTCAATTTACTTATTTACATATAAAGTATTTTAATAATACCGCAAACTGTATAGATCTGTGTTGAGATTAAGTGAAATAGTAGAGGTAAAATAATTAGCATAGTCCTTGTCATATGATAAATGCTTATTAAAGACTGTTGAACCGACAGTAATAATATTACCAAAAAATTACATTCATAACAGGCATTTAAACAATAAAGCCTCTCAGAGAGTCTAACAATTGCAATATATGCCATCTTTTATTTGGGAAGTTATGATATGGCTCAAGTACTAGGTGCCATAAAAAGACATAAAAGTATTACTCCAAAGGAGCTCACATTCTGAGCTATCCATGAAATACCTGGAAAACCATTCCCTAATTTCATGAAGAACAAGTATGAGTAGATTCACAAATTCATAGAAATGATGGCTCTAAAACCTACGGGCTTTAAGGATCCAGTTAAACACGTCAGTCTACTTGAACGACACATAATAGATCATCTCAATTCTAAAGTACCAAGAACTAGAAGAGGAGAAAGAAAAATTGCTGTCAATTCCACAGGGTTTCCTTTTTTCTATAGAATGAGCTTCTTAGAATGAGATTTTGCTTCCTCTCCTATCCTCTCCTCTGGGCCTGGGATAGAAAGATTGTAAGAGGTTAGCTGGACAGAGTATAGTAAGAGTAGACTAAACCATCTTGACTCTTTCTCCAACATTAGCAAACATGAATAACTCACAAACCAGTTTCCATTTACCCACCACATTGGGACACACATGAAAATAGTTACCATTTACATAGCAATATTAGGAACAGGTGTGCCCATAAAAGAACACGTTTAAAATTTAGAGCATTCTTTGAATTGATGGTCAGCACTCTAAGGGAGCTGTATATTTAAAGTAATCTTCAGGAAATTCTTTTGTAATGTAGATCTTTTGTCAAATTAAAAGCCATCCCCTGATATATCTGTGTTAGCAGTTTGAATTTTTATGCATGAGAGGTTTTCTTAACTTGGGAAAACATTCCATTTCTTGATTGGTATTAGGACAGAGAATAAAGGAGTGTCTGGATAATGAGGTGAAAAAGTGCCTTAAGGAAGAGTATGGGTCTAATATTTACTAATATAATACATTTTTGGTACAGCTTCCTTAAAAAAATCCCTTTTTAAAACAGCCTATAAAAAATAAAGAAATGACAATTATTCTGTTCTATTATTCTAATTAGTTGCATCTCTGTTCAAATAGCATTCAGCCACAGAGGAACCTTGTAACATTTTGGTGAGCTAATTGAGAAAATCTCCAATTAAATGTTAAGGAAAGAACATTAACATGCACATGATTTATAACATTTTAAATTAAATAATGCTTTGATTGTTTATAAGGCTGGACTTTCAGCAAAGGAAATGGTGATTCATCATATACCTAAGGGATAATGCTTCTAAGAAGCAAATAAACGTTAAAAAGGCAGGGAAATATATGCATCAATAACTTTTCAAACCGAATAGAATTACATGACATTGTAACCAACTAATTTTCTTAATCTCGTAGAAAGGGGAGAAGTTTGACAAAGTGAACTATCAAGTAGGTCCAGGAAAATAGAAGTCAACCTAAGTCTTGTTCCCATTTACTTAATCAGGTAAAACAGAATCTGTTCAGTGACCCCTATCAGAGATCAACAAGAAAAGGTTTTCAAGTTCAAAGAATAAGAGAACTGTGGCCCCGCAGTGTGTGCTAAATAATAAGTTTTCAATAAAGGTGTGCTGATTCAATGTGATGGGCCACTGAACACCATTTTGACATAAATTTTTTTAAAGAGGGGCTTCCTCCCGGTACCCCTCACTAGCAGTAAGTGCTACTCTGCTATCTCCCACTTTCTGCCAGTCAGAACCATGCTCTGAGTACCTCTAAACACTCACATCGCCAACACAGCTTTCAACCTTTTTTCCCCCCCGATACTGTTAAGCCGCCACAACCCCTCTGTTCTGCACAGATTTCTTGATCTCCAACATTAAGGCTGCTTTCTCTGGATCATTTTATCTTTTTCAGATGCTTCTATCTTTCCTCTAACCCTTAAGATTCTATCTCCCATTATAAATCAAAGAGCTAAGGCCATATTAACTTGTTGTCTTGAACCAAACTACCTTGTTCATATTGCAAAGCACCATTCTATTACAGGGATCAGATTTCCATCATTTATCTCAATTCTTGGGTTTTCTCTGTTCTTTTCAAATTGAATTAGCAGCAACACCCAAAGACAAATACAAAAGTTGTCTCTGGAGCCATTAAACTTAAATACATGTTCACAACAAAATACTTTATAACTAAACAGTATCTAAGTTCTAGGACTATTTTTAAAAGGGTAAACTACAATTCTATTACACTAAAAAATACAAAAGTATGCATAGTAATTAGGATAGGCAAAAATAATTCTTTGAACTATAGTATTCTCAAGAAAAAAAATTACATGAGAAAAATTCAACTTAATAACTGGCACGGACATATTTCCAGGCCTTTAGAGAATTCTATGCCAACTAGATTCAAATTCATTAGCACTATATACTGAAATAAAGATCAAGTTAGTTTCTCTGATAAACTAAGAATTATGAAATGATAGTTATAATTACTTTTTTAAATAAGACACTACGGAAAAGATAAAACTAAAAAAACTGCTGGGGAAAAAAATATAAATTAGGCCTCTAAAATTATAAATGTATGACGAATGTGTAACCAAACACATACTTAAACATATACCTAGCTATCATAATTTTCTATTCATTTCTAAAGCCTCTTGGATTATTATTAGAATATTAACAATTTGTAAAACTAAATAATATCCCATGTTATAAAATATTTTCTTAAATTCTCAATCACTGAGATGAGAGATCATTAATTTTGAATACTCTGGTATTTTATACCTAAAGCCTAATTCAGTTTAGAGCCTGATTATACCTCTATGAAACTCTGTATTTTGGATCTTTGGATCCAAAATGACCTATAAATACCAGCCATTTCAACCAGTCAAAGTTTTTCAATACTAATTTTAGAGCTCATTTAAAATGGCATAAAAGGATGATAAAGGTAATTTGTATATATTGGGACTCACCAAATGGAGGCCACCCCAGTGGCCCAGCCCCTATCACAAAACTAAGCCAACGTCAGCCTGCACTTAATGGGAAACGCCCTACTGTCAAGGACACGGAGCGCACAGCCTTCACCATCCTCCAACTCAGCTCCAGCTGGCTTGCCTTACCCTAGAAAATAGGACCTTCCAGCCCTATAAGGAAATCTCCCCACCTCCCAGCCCATCACCCTATTTCTACCTTGCTTCTTCTAATGCTCCAGAAAACCCACTCTTTCCCTAAATCCCTCCAGAACAGTGCACTCACTGTTTGTGAGGCACTGCATTGCCCAGTCCATGGACTATATTCCCTTGAACAAAGGACGTCAAATTCTTTACTAAATTGTTTGTTTTTGTCATTTAACAAGGATGAAGATTAGGAAAACTTAATAACCATGGAGTTTTGCATATAGTTCTGTAGGGTTTTGCTTTTCCTACCCATGTGTCAATTTGCTTGAGCAACTGTGCAACCGTGCCTTTATATATATCTCTCCTTTGCAAATGTAAATTAAAGAGATATGCGACACGGTATTATGAAGAAAAATTCCCCACTGATCTTGCCCTTTTTAGGAAGATGATGAAAATAATTAAATAAACAATAAATATGGCAAGCCGTAGATACCATGGACTCAACTACACATGTAAAACATAATTTTAGCAAGTGTGGAGTGCATGTATATAGAAGTATACAATAGGATTTTTGAGCCACAACACAGAACCACTTTAGCCAAATTAACACAAATTTTTAACAAAACCCAATTGTTTACAAAATAAACAAAACTTTGCATATTTACATAAAAACTATCCAATCCAACCTACTCCCTCACTAGACAAAGTTAAACTCATTTCCTTCCTATTTTACGAACATGCAATATTCTGAAGCTTAACCTAGACTTTGGGTATTTGTAGTTCCCTTGAAATACATTATTTTCTTGTCCCCTCTGATAAAACAAAAATTTAAACTTCCACCTTTTTTTTAATGTTTATTTATTTGGGGAGGGGGGCATGCACACAGCCAGGGAGGGGCAAAGAGAGGGGGACAGAAGATCTGAAGCAGGCTGCATTAAAGGCAGTGAGCCTGATGTGGGGCTCACACTCCAGAACCATGAGATGTGACCTGAGCTGAAGTCAGACATTCAACTGACTGAGCCACCCAGGTGCTCCTTAAACTTCCTTTAAATCTTCAACTCTTGTTCTTCATTGAGATCTGCTCTAACTCTAAACTGGTGATCACTCATGTACTTTATGTTCTAGACCCCGTCAATCTCTGATGGAGACAAAAGCCCTTGATGACACAGTACCTTTAACTTTGCCTCATACTTCTCTCCCAAGCATCAATAAATTTTCAGGACAATCCACTATTATTTTCCCTAAAACTATATATGATGATGTTGAATGAAAGGGGGCATGAAACAGAGTGCTGTGGGTTCTAATAGACTCCATGAGAAAAATAAAAGTTTGTCTGTATCAACCAAGGAGCAAGAAAAGTATTAAATCAGGTTCAGGGTCAAAATTTTCCAGATTACGTAACATCTACTCAAGAAGCATATCCCATAATACATAGCACATAATCTACATAAGTATAATCTACTCAGGGAAATCCATATAATAAAGTCATGCCAATATTTATTCCCCTAATTCTAATACTCAGAATGAAGCAACTGGCCTGTGGGAAAAACATCTTCTTGTTCCTGGGCTGAGCAAATTGTATCACTGTTGTTGCCTTTTTTTTGTTTTTAATTCCAAAACAACGCATTTCCAGTTAAAAAGAAAATACGGAGTTATAGGGTCTCTTGACAGGATGGAGGAGGTAAGTAAATTTGTGACATGTTATCTCTAAACTGACCTTGTGTCACTGGTGCATAAAATGCTCGGAATTGGGGCGCCTGGGTGGCTCAGTCGGTTAAGCGTCCGACTTCAGCTCAGGTCACGATCTCGCGGTCCGTGAGTTCGAGCCCCGCGTCGGGCTCTGGGCTGATGCCTCAGAGCCTGGAGCCTGCTTCCGATTCTGTGTCTCCCTCTCTCTCTGCCCCTCCCCCATTCATGTTCTGTCTCTCTCTGTCTCAAAAATAAATAAACGTTAAAAAAAAATTAAAATTAAAATGCTCGGAATTGAGCAGTAAGTAGTGTGGCTTATCTGAGAGGGAGGAAAGCAAACACAGAACCCAGAAATTAAGGAACTTCCCTCCCCAGTCTCTCAAAGTACATCAATTTTGTCTCTTGGGATTAGGGTTAAAACAACAAAAGATTGTCCCCAAACAAGAAATTGATTACAGTGTCAAGGATGTCAGATTAGCAGGTAGTTACAGAGAAATGACTGGAAAGAAGACCTAAATATGACAAGGGCAAATAAAAAAAGAAACTGCAGCTTTTACACAATGTATGCAACCTCTATGGATAATACTAGAAATTAAATCCACACCTGTAAAATTACCTGGCTCATACTATAGGGTATTTGTACAAGTAGTATAAGTTAAAAAAAAAAAAAAAATTAGCCATAATAATTAAAAAAAAAAAGTTCAGACCATGCTTTTGCAGCTTTGTAACAGAGTCAAAACTGGCTAATGCACACATAGTAATTAAGAAAATTACATCATCTTTTCAAAAAGGGACCTACACTCTCTGCCTTGTTTGAGATCTCATTAACTTGAAATAAGTTCCAGTCAAAGACAAACAGGTTTTACATACCATACTAGATTTTAATTATAGCTAAATATACTTGCTAATTTTATATTCATGTAAACACCTGCATTGCCTGTGTCAAGATTCCTGAGCAGTAAAGATTTCGGTGAACCTAAAGCATAAAATCAACCAATCACAAATTAATTACCTTATTCATGGAAATATTATTCAAATCTTCAGGATGTTTTCTTTAATAACTGAGTTGTGCTCAGCTGAGTTGATTAAAAGCATAAGACAAACTCACACTCTAAAATTAGCATTTTGTTATATCACTTAATATAAGCATGGTATCCAAAGTCTATAATTATCTTAGGGCCAAGGAATAATTTCAATAATGGGTTATTACCATTGGTGAGAATGAGTTAGGATCACTAAGATACTAACATCTAAGTGCAAAGCTTTTATTTCTTCCTCAGTCCCAGAAAAAAAAAAAAAAAGTTCTCTTATTTCATCTTATTTAGTTATTAGTCTGAAATAGATATACTTTGTCCAAGAACTTCTTGTCTTTAAATAAAGAGGGAAAAAAAACTGGCAATGGAAACTATTTCAACTGCATTAAATGAAAATAACTCAAGTACATTTTGAATTTCAAAACAACAAAGATCACAGTTGAGAAGCAGCTCTTTTCAAAACATTTTGATCTATGATGTAAATATTGGGACCACGCTGGCAGACTTTCATACAAACCCCTAATAACAACAGTTGTTAAACTAAGTATTTATATAGCAATTTTCCTGAGACCAGAGCTTCACACAAATAAATATAAACTGTACTCTTGATTATATATCTCCCTGACTCAAATCTGTACGTTGCAAGATGCTCTTTAAGGGATATAAAAACTCAGTGAGACATTTTTTTCTGGCAATTTCTCAAGAAATTGTAAGCTAATAATCTTAGTAGAGAAAAAAATTATAAATTTTATTCACAATACTTGTTAAGAAAATAGATACAAAAGAGTTTAAATTTTTTCTATTCAGTAGTATATTCTTGCAAATATTTTTGTTAATAAACCATAAAATTTTTGAATTTCTTTAACATTATAACTAAAAGATACTGTCAACATATTATGTTTGTAGTAGACTTTAGAGGTCCTCTAGAGTTTACTTTTGTATAATATTTCAATTAATATGACTTCATATCATTATTATGATATATTATGATAATCAATATAATGATTCCATCTATAGTATAATCAATAAGTATTTTCGAAATTCTATGTGAACATCTGACACAATGGAGAACTGCTTTTCAATGCATCAGGTTCCAAAATCACATTTTATATTAAATCAGAAAAAGTCTCCTCTATGTCTTATTTTCCCCTCTGCTTATATCATAGGAAAAAAACCTCACATTTTCAGAAGATAATCCTTCCTCTATTTAAATGTAATTATCATGACTCTCTTAGTTTTCTCTCTGTGTTGTTGTTGTTGTTTGTTGTTGTTTTACCCTAAACTATTTTCTTTCATGACGCCATTTTCCCCCTGTTCCTTTGTGGTGTTAGACTTTATAGTTTTACCTTAATGTTGCCTGACACATGCTAGATCCTTTCCTGGAAATGACCCCTCTCTCCTCCTGCTGATAATGCTTCATGCCTCTTTGGCCAGGATAATGGCAACATATTCTTTAGAACTCTTTGCAGATGATCACCGCTAGAAATTCTACTTTGATATCTCAAAACTTGATAACTATCCCCCTATCTGTTCCATACAGAAACTCCCATTGCAGCATCTTGCAAACAACCCTAATACGATGCCTGCCACCTTGTCTGTTTACATGGCTTCATGATTCAAGCAACACTGACAGTAAAAGCAATAAGACAAGAAAAAAAAACCTATTAAGAATCAATAGGACTTGGTACCTTGTCCTACTGAGTGACTGGATATGGGGAGTGATTGAAAGTATTCCAGAATAGAACCTATATTTCTGGCTTGGGTAACTGGGCAAGATTAACCAAACAAAGTAATAGAGTAAGAGAAAGGGATTTGAATTTTAATGGGTCTGTGAAATCACCAACTTGACTTGAGAGTCATGAGCAAATACAAAAGTTACAGAAGCCAGGAAAGAATGCATCAAGTGAAAATGAAAGATGTTTGAGGACAGGAATCTGGAAAACTACTCAAGTACTGAACAAAGGAAAGAAAGCCAACAAAGAATAAAGGGAAGGAATCGCCAACTGCAGCAATAAAATTAAGAGTATGTGATATGCCAAGAGATGAGAACACATGAAGGAGAGTGTTGTCATTGTAAAAGTGGTACAGAAAGATAAAATCAGGTGAGACCAGGGAAGAGGTAAGATGTAAAGTCATCGATGGTCCTGGTAATGGCAACATGCACCTGAAGCAAAAGCTAGACTGCATTATATTGAGGATAAATAGGAAGTGGCTGATGTCAAAACAAAGTAAGTAGAAACTGTTTCAAAAAGTTTGGCTGTGAAAGCAATAATGATTTAATGAATGTTACAGAAAGCTTATCCTGACCCATCCCTAAGACACTAAAAAATAAAGTTGGCTGAGATAACCACTAACAACTGCAATCATGTAAGAATAATAATTCTAGTCCTAGCTCTTTTAGTTGAATTCCTACAATCCCACAACTAAAGTTACCTGATAATGACCTACTGACCAGTTCACCTCATTGCCCTCTGAAAAGATCACAACCAAGAGCCATAATTTAATGCATGGGCATTCTATCATACAAAAAGTGACAACAACCACACACACATCTTCCAAAATTAATTTTTAAATACCACTGATAATCAAGAACACTAATTAGTAGTTCTGAACTGAAAATCCATTTTAATCTAATTTTCCCAACAGATACATTCTAGACCTAATCTCCTTGCTAAGAAAATGGATACTGTACTAGTAGGAAATTCTATAAACAATGGCAAACAAGGATAGGCTTATGCTAAGTGACTTCTTTCACTGTTGAACAAAAATCCTAGTGATTTACCATCTGTGAATCCATGTTTAAGAGAAGCACCTAGTGTTTAGAGATAAGCAGTCCCAAGGGTAATAAAATCAGTATTTACCACATTCAAAATAAAACACTGCAGCCTGAAAGAACAACAACAACAACAAAAACACACATGAAATATATTTTCTATTTAAATACAGTGCCAAAGAATAAAAACAGTGCAGTGACTTCAACAAAGATGACGACAGATGCAGAAGAGCTTATCTTAAGGCTGAAATGGTCACTGCCTTTAAAAAAATACTCTTTACTTCAAAAATGTTTACATGGTTCAACTAGAAAAATGACTAGTGTTTTTTTTTTCCTTTTTAAAATAGTTTTCTCATTAGATAAAAAGCTTTCCTGAGTTTGTGAACTATATTAACCCTTTGGAGTACTTCAGTTACCAACGATTATGTTGAAAAGCAATTTCTTAAATATCACCTTGATAATTAGAACTTCCAAAGTACTAAAATTATACAGAGCAGCATGTAACAATATCTGGTGCATAAGGTCAAATATTTCTCTCCTATTAATCATAATTGTTCAATTCTCCTATTCACTAAAATTGTTTAAATGGCTGTCATAAAGAAGGCATAATAAAATGAAAGAAGTTTTTTTTTTTCAAAGAGAGAAGACAAATTAAACCAGAAAACTGGGGCTATAGTAGGCAAGTATTTGAGCACAGAGCTCCTAGCAATTGTAAATGAGTTCAGAGCTCTGGGGCTGCCAAAGCAAACAGAAAAGCAGAAATTAGTTACACTGCTATCCAATGTCAATTACAGATGGGGGTGGGGAGGAAGCAGGATGTTGAAACATATATAATATATAAAATAACACCATTAATTTAAAAAAAAATGTATGTGAATATAAGTGCTTGCACACATATGGAAATTTCCAGGAAAGCTATATAGGAAACTGGTTGTTCCAAGTTACGGTACTTGGGAGGTAGAGAATCACAGTGTGGGAAATATTTCACTTTATATATTTATATACTACTATATATGGATGCTTTTCTCACAAGAAACATGCAGTATTTTATAACTTAAAAAATCCAATATAAATAAATGCTAAATAATAAAGATGGTGGATGGCAGTCTAATCTAAGGACCAAATAGCTGCTTTAGATTCTGAACATGATAATACGATAAAAAAAAAAATGAAGTATGATTTCAACCATATCAACACAAAACAGTTACCATCCAAAAACCCAGTGTTAGTCTATTATAGTCTGGAATTAAATTTAAAGATAGATCAAAGTAGAAATTCAATTATGTTCTTTCACAAAACCAGTGAGAGAAAGAATAAAAGGGAGTGAGAGAGAAAGAATGAATAAAGAAAAAGGAACAAAAGAAGAGTTATTTGCAGAATGACTCACAGAAGCAAATAAAAATCCAAATATATAAAATTCCATGCCGCAAAACACTATAATCTCAAGTTATGGCATTTCCATATGTCTGGAAATACGGAGCAATGAATATTTCTGCTGATGAAGCCTATCTTCATTATCTTCACCTTTAAAGGAAAACGTTCTTGGAGAATTCAGTTAAAAATGACTGATCTCATTATAAACATAATAAACTCACAAATCAAATAATAAGAGTTTGCATTTCAAAGGAAGACAATTGTTTATTAATAACCACATTAATGAATATTAATACTATTTAATATTTAACAATATATCTTATAATTTTCTACTTTTAAAAATACTATCATACATATACTATCATTTTTAAGGTACTGAAAATTAGTACATATAAATTATAAGCAAACATCTGCATATGGTGTCAAAAGTCATCCCATTCCTATAAAAAAAAGTAACAGAATAAGAGGTTACCAGCCACAAAAATTGAGAACTAAGATTAAATATTTTAGTAATGTGGATAGAAAAGAAGGGCTAGCTAATAACAGTGAGAGGTCTATCAACTCAGAAACCATTATTTTATATATATATAAAACATAACATAAAACACATAAACATATACAAAATACATAAATATATAAATATATTACATAAAATATATATAAGAAGCTTCTTATTGCAAACCACAAATAACTATAGATTTTACTACTGATTGCATTTACAAACCATTTTACATGGTTCCTAAATATATACAAAAAATTTGAAACATATTAACAGGCCTGGCATTCTACTCCTAGGTAGAATATTCAAGAGAAATGAAAACACATCCACACAAAAACTTGAGCACAAATGTTTATAGCAGCACTATTCATAATAGCCTAAATGGAAATAACCCAAATATCCATCAACTGATGAATGGATAAATAAAATGTGGTATATCCACACGATGGAATATTATTCAGCAATAAAAATAAAAGAAATATTAATACAAGATATAACATGAATAAATCTTAAAAATATGATGCTAAGTGAAAAAGCCATTTGTAAACGATTGCAAATTTTATGAGTCCAATTCATATGAAATACTCAGAATGGCAAATCTACACAAACAGAAAGTAAATGTGAAGTTGCCAGGGTCTGGGAGAATGTAGGGATTAGGATATCTTGCCAAAGGGATATGAGGTTTCTTTTAGGGGTAATAAAAATAGGGTAATAGTTATACAACTATATGAATATATTTAATGCCACTGAGTTGTACAATTTGGAGGGATAAATTACATGGTATATGAATTATATCTCAACAAAGCTATTCAAAAATTTAAAAAGACCAAACTACCCAAAGCAATCTACAGATTCAATGTAATCCCTATCAAAATTCTAAAGGGATTTTTCATAGAACCTTAACAAACAATTCTGAAATTTGCATGGAATTACAAAAGATCCCAAACAGTGAAAGTACTTTTGGGAAAGAAGAACAAAGCTGAGGGCATCATGCTCCCTCATTTCAAACTACATTGCAAAGCTAAGTAATCAAAATAGTATGGTATTGGCATGAAAAAAAAATACACATAGATCAATGGAGTAGAATAGAGAGTGCAGAAATAAATCATACATATATGGTGAATTAATTTGTGACAGAGAAGCCAAGAATATACAATGGGAAAAGGGCGGTCTCTTCAATAAACGGTACAGGGAAAACTGGACAGGCACATTGAAAATGAATGAAACAGGAATACTATCTTACACCATCCACAAAAATTAACTCAAAAAGGATTACAGACTTGAATGTAAGACCTGAAATAATAAAATTCCTAGGAGAAAACAGGCAGTAATCTCTTTGATATTGGTCTTGGCAATGATTTTTTTGGATCTGACAGCATCAGCAAAGACAACAAAAACACAAATAAACAAGTGAAAATACATCAAACTAAAAAGCTCCTGTATAGAATACTATCAAAGAAATGAAATGCAACCTATTGAACAGGAGAAAATATTTGCAAATCATATATATAATAAAAGGTTAATATCCAAAGTATATAAAGAACTCATACAAGTCAACAAGAAAAAAATAAACAAATCATTTCTTAAAAATGGGACAGAGGATCTGAATAGACATTTCTCCAAAGACCAATACCAATCCAATACAGATTGACCAACATTGCAAATCATCAGGAAAATGCAAATCAAAACCACAATGAACTATCAATTCACACCTGTTAGAATGGCTATTATCAAAACGACAAGAAGTATTGAAGAGGGTATGGAGAAAAGGCAACCCTTATGTACTGTTGTGTTCCATTAGTGGGAATGTAAATTGGTACAGCCAGTGTGGAAAACAGTAAACATAGAAATATCATGTGATTCAACAACTCCATGCCTGGCTATTTATCCAAAGAAAATGAAAATACTACATCAAAAAGATATATGCATCCCTATGTTCATTATAGCATTAGCCACAATAGGCAAAATATGGAAATAGCCTAAATGCCACTGATAAATGAATGAATAAAAAAAAACATGGTGTGTGTGTATATCATCTATATCTATATCTATATCTATATCTATATCTATATCTATATGTACATGTAATGGAATATTATACAACCATAAGGAAGAATGACATCTTGCCATTTGTGACAACATGGATGGACTTTGTGGGTATTATGGTAAATAAGTCAGACAGAGAAAGACAAATACCATATAATCTTATTTATTTGTAGAACCTAAAATAAACAAAACCCATCAAAATCCAATAAATAAATAAATAAATAGATAGATAGATAAACCCAAGCTCATAGATACAGAGAACAGATGGGTGGTTGCCAGAGGCTGGAGGCTAGCAGTGGTAAAATAGGTGAAGGGAATCAAAAGGTACAACCTTCCAGTTATAAAATAAGTCATGGCGAAGTACAACATGGCAACTAGGGTTCATAATACTGACTTGAATATTTGAAATGTGCTAGAGAGTTAATCTTAAAAGTTCTCATCGCAGAAAAGAAATCTGTGACTGTGTATGGTGATGGTTGTGACCCAGATTTAGGGTGGCGATCATTTCGCAATATATACAAATATCTAATTTTACGTAGTACACCTGACACGAATGTAATATGTCAAGCATGCCTCAATAAAAGAATGTTTAAAAGTCATTTTAAAATTAAAAACTAAAAATAAGTAAGTAAGTAACATATTAATAAGTCAAAACTCTTCACTGTCTTTGTTGATCTCAACTTCACAAACCCTCTATCTGAGCCAGCACATCCAGAGGCAGAAAGAATCTCAACGTCCCAGCTGTGCCCCTGTGGGAAATTAGTGTTAAGGTCTTCCTGCTGTCACCCACATGGTTGAGCAGCACACTCCCCCAAAAGACAGTTTCAAAGTGACAGGCACTCGAAGCGCTCCCAACTGATAACAGAGCTTCTGTGCCCAAATTCCAGAATGGAAGATACTTCTTGGTATCCTACCTGTCAGGTTTTTTTTCTAAACCCTGCTTCTCCAGTCTACTTACCCTATTTATAGGCTGTAGGTTCCTGAGTTCTCAACCGCTGGGAAGACTACACCAACAAATCTCATGCCTGTATCTGTCTTCCTTGTGCTCCACCAGCTTGGGCACTGTGCTACCACAGCAAGATCCAACAGTTTGCCTGGCTGGACAGTGGGAATCCTCTGGGCCAACCTGATCTAGTTGCCAGATTGAGCATCTATGCTGAGCTGTGCAGCTGGGCACCAATGGGCAGAGAGAATGCCTATCACAGCTCATCAAACCCCAGAACCTTCTACCTTATTAATATACATTATACTACTAACAACCCTGGAGATTCTGAGACAGTCATGTATTGATGAAATCTTTTCTAAGGAACTGCAAAATAAGATGTTGTCCTTTCTCTCAATTTCCTGAGGTTGAATAAAATCATTTTGAAAGAATGTATCATACTGGAGGGAAGAGAACGAAAGAAAACTATCCTAACAGATCACTGAAAATATCCAGTCGAGTCCTCAAACAAAACCCAACACAATATTCATACAGTATGGCATATTAAATGGTACTGGTTTGCCTTTTGATAATTATTCTGGTGACTGTCTGAAAGAAATTGTGTGTTCTCTGAGTTAATGTTCTCATTATAAAACAATAGATAATTCAATGCCACACTTCTGAGGAAAAAATATTTTTGTGACCAAAATGAAGCAGCAGGTTATAGCTCAAGTTTCTTTACTCCTTAAGAAATACACTGACTAAAAGGCAAAAGAATTACAAATATACACTTCCAACTGATTCTGTTAAATGCCTCGCCACATAGATGCAATGAAGTACTCGCAAAGTACTAAATTATACTATGTTATTAATTGCTTAAAAACCTTAAAAAGGTGAATGTTTAGAACATAAAATGATGTGTATTCTTACAGAACACCTCAAACACTTGTGAAAACTAATCACTGGTATGTTGCCTGTTATCACAGAGTGAAAATAAATGTGTAAGGCTAAATATTAGCAGTCATAAGGGAAGTGGATTTCTGTGGTTTAATACTAAAAACAGCGTTTTACAAAACTGCATATCTTTGCTGTTAAGAAAGACCACTTAAAGGTCTAAGGACATGGGAGCCATGTTTGCTATTGCCTCACTCTTCATATTTCTGGAATTTCCAAGGGAAAAGGCAGTTAAGATAAAAATTCAATCTGTCTGCAAGTTTCTATTACTTCCTACTTATTTGGGGGGGAGACGTCCCCCTCTTTCTGAGAATCTAACTGCAGCCACAAATATTTCTCAATTCTTGATTTCTTTTTCAGTTTCAGAAAAAAAGGTTTAGAAAAGATTTAACTGTTGGATAGAATACAGACTGTGAATAACAAAAAACAAACAAAAAGCAAATGAAAACCTAATTCGTTCATTTTCATATCCTTTAGAGCAGCTAAGATTTAAGTTGTTTTCAAAAGGGGATGAGTTAGGAGGAAACAGTTTTCTCACTACAACTGTCTCTCAAGATATTCTAAAGGCTGAATGATCTCCAGGGAACTTAGCTTATGGAGATACATGTTCTAATACATCTTGCAACATTTTGATGTACCCTGGGGCCTCCTCAGGTCCCTCAGAAGCCAAAGAGTCTGACTTTTTCCTTAACATCTGAACATCGATCCTCTAGGATTACTCGGGAAAGTTCAGGATTACTTCACCATGAAAAATTTAGCTTCTATTTCTTCTAAATTAGTTTCCTTTTTTTTCCCCTTCTTTTCAGACCATTAGTATGCTACAGTGAAACAGAAGACATTATTATCTTCCCAATGCCAACTGAAATATCATTTAAAGTAAAACAAAAAGATTTTATATACAAGGAAAAAAGATAGAGCCCGAAGCCCTCACAAACAAGAAGTGGGAGGGGGGGAAAACTGGAAGAGAACAGATCCACAGGAGAGGAAATGAAAGAAAACAGTCTACACTCCTTTGAAATCATGAAATGCACTGCTCTCAATGTCTTTGATTACCTGCTAAATTACCACAATTTTCCAATACACATGCCAACCTCTCCATTCTGCCTGCTCCTCCTTTCCATCACAAAATCTTTTCTTTCCTTAATTATTCGTCCCCACAAATTACCCCCTCGTTTCTGGAATTTAAAGAATGACGAACCGTGAATACTTTACAAGTTCTGTAAAGTGAAATTTCTTTACAAGCTTCCTTTCTTTGCTCCAACATTTGGCATGCAAGTTTATGGTATGATATCCAAGGACCGGCAGAGCTCGAGTTTGCCAGCTGAAGTGAGGGAATTCCAAATGGGACATTACTCGGGAAAAGTCCCATGACATCTTATAAAACAATCGCACTAAACACACACGTGCTTGTTTTTACTCCTAGTAAAGCAATCCCAGAAACCTGTCCTCCACCCTCAGCAACAGACAAGGACCAAGAAGAGTGTCCACTGCAGCTGGCCGAAACCTTCGTTTCCACCACAGTCAGGAGACATCACTGTCAATACGTCGACATGGACGAAACGAAGAGAGAAGGACCAAAAGAAAACAATAATAAAATGATAATAATAAACTCTATTTTCTGGGTTTTTTTAATGTTTTATTTATTTTGAGAGAGAAAGAGAGAGAGAGAGAGGGCAAGAAGGGGAGAAGTAGAGAAAGAAGGAGAAAGAATCCGAAGCAGGCTCCAGGCTCAGAGCTGTCAGCACACAGCCCGACGTGGGGCCTGAACTCAGGAACCACGAGATCATGACCTGAGCCAAAGTCAGACACTTAACCGATTGAGCCACTGAGGTGCCCCAAACGCCCTTTTCTTCTTTTTTGCCTCACACAAAGCAAAAGAAACCCAAAGTCTTCTTAGGATACTGACTGGGAGTAAGAGACAAAGAAGTATGACAACTATAGCACAGGACATATAGTCTGGCTGATAAATACCGAACTCAAGGCAAATCTTCAAGCTACCAAACAGAGCACAAGATATGAGAGGTGTACAGAATGACTTAAGTATGCATTTGACAGAGTTCAATTCAGTACCATTCCATAAACATTTAGTAATAATCTGCTATGTATCAAGCACTCTGCAAATCATGAAAATTAAAAAGGCTGAGCTCTTTTTTTTGAATATTAATCCTTCTCATATTATATATAAATGCAGCTATTTCCAATCCAAATGCCATTTTTGAATGCTCTAAAATTTTATAATTGTCTTCCATTTTCCGAATCACCATTCTACATTAGCAGGTGTGCAACATGTCTAAGATCACATGAATGTGTTACATTTTAAAGTGCTCTTATAAGTGGAAATGCTTTTCAAAGATCTAAATCATGTCATGGCTAAGGGAGGAGCAAAGTCTCAGCTCAGATGAGGAGAAGCACTGTCATCACATGGAAACATCTGCAGTGTGGTTAAAAAATACAATGAGAAAAAAAAAAAAATACAATGAGCAGGGCGCCTGGGTGGCTCAGTCGGTTAAGTGTCCGACTTCAGCTCAGGTCATGATCTCGCGGTCCGTGAGTTCGATCCCCGCGTCAGGCTCTGTGCTGACCGCTCAGAGCCTGGAGCCTGTTTCGGATTCTGTGCCTCCCTCTCTCTCTGGCCCTCCCCCGTTCATGCTCTGTCTCTCTCTGTCTCAAAAATAAATAAACGCTAAAAAAAAATAAAACACTTTAAAAAAAATACAATGAGCAATACATCAGTGCTTAGAAGACTTGGTCTCTACATTTAGATGCTATATGTAACAAGAACAGTTATCATTCAGTGTCCCTGCATCCTTGCTGGATACAGAGTATGGTTATCACAGCAGTCAGAATTGTGGTTACATCTTAAGAGGAGAGGCTCATACAGACAGCTTCGAAGGACCAGCAATAACTTTTTCCTGATTGCTTTGTTTTTATTATGATTCTTTATACCTTCCACGTATGTTTTATCCACCATTCTGTACGTATGCTGTACCTGACAAAAAAAAAAAAAAAAAAAAAAAGCAATACAGCGAGTATCTCTAGAACACACAAGAAACTAGCAGTAGCAGCTGTCTCATGGGAGAAAATGTTCCATTCACTACACATCCTTTCCACCTTTTTAAACTAAATATACGTAATACCTTTTGAAAAATAAATGATAGCAATAAATAAGTAAATCTGTAAAAACTCTGCCCATACATCACATTAAAATTGAAGATAAGCAATGAAGATTTGTACCTTGTAGTTAAAAGTAAGGATCTTCAAAAATCGGAATAAGTACTACTAGTTCCCATGCTCAGCATAAAAGAAAACTTCAGAAAGAGAGCTACGTATGGAATGACCGGTTCTCCACAGGCACGGCAGTCAAATTTAACAGCTTCAGTCTTGTTCACGCAGTCTACAGATGCATGATGTATTACAGGTAGAATGTCCAACCAAGTTAGCATCCTGATTGGTTAAACCAATCCTTCCCCCAGATCCGCCCATCTCCGAAGGCATGCTGTGCTCCTCTCCAAGGATGGCATCTCTTTGTATCCCAAAGAGATGAAGGTGGTGAATTATCTGATCCATAATATCTCAGAGCACTCAGAGTGGGAACTCAAACATCACTACAGAGTCAGAATCTCCCATCTCAACACCAACCAAAATAAAATCAACTGAACATTTTCATGTCCTCTCTTTAGATGGCTCAGTGTAGATCATAAGTCAGTGAGTCACAAAATCCAGTTCAGACAGCAACTGATAAATGAAGGAGCTTTACCTAAAGCATGTCTACCAGAGAAAAACTCAGGGAAAAGCTAAAAATGTTGGAAGTTCTAAAGAAACATGATTTAAACAGCCCAGCAGAGCTTTAAAGATGAAAGCTTTGTGGAATTCTTGTGGGATAGGAACCAATGTTTTCAGATGGAAGTTTCTAGCACTGGAGTTCTATATCAACCTCCTCCCAGTAGCACAAATAATAAAAGAATGCTATATGCATACAGATTTCACAAGAAATACACATTGGGACAAGAGCTCTGGGAGATGAATAATAGATATGATTAAAAAGTCATATAGGGGCACCTGGGTGGCTCAGTCAGTTGAGTGTCCACCTTGTGATTTCGGTCAGGTCATGATTTCACAAGCCCCACCTCGGGCTCTGTACTGACAGCATGGAGCCTACTTGGGATTCTCTGTCTTCCTCTCTCTCTGCCCCTCCCTTGCTTGTGCTCTCTCTCACACAAAATAAATAAATAAACTGAAAAAAAGTAATCTCTCTCTCTATATATATCCAAAAGAATTGAAAGCAGGGACTTAGATACTGTATACTTACTGTATACCCAAGCTCATGGTAGCAATATTCACAATAGCCAAAAGGCAGAAACAAGCCAAGTGTCCATCAACAGATAAACAAATAAGCAAAAGGTGTTACAGACACACAATGGAATATTATTTACCCTTAAAATGGAAGGAAATTCTGATGCATGGTACAACATGGATGAATCTTGAGGACACTCTAAGCAACATAAGCCAGTTACAAAAATACAAATACTGCATGATTCTACTTATATGAGGTACCTAGAGTATTCAAAATCATAGAGACAGAGAAGAGAATGATTGCCAGGGTCTGGGGGAAAGGGAGAATGAAGGGCTTCTTTGTAATAGGCACTAAGTTTCAGTTGTTTAAGATGAAAAGAATTGTGGAAACAGATGGTGATGATGCTCGCACAACAGCATTAATGTATTTAATATCACTGAAGCACACACTTAAAAATGGTTAAGGGGCACCCGGGTGGCTCAGTGGGTTAAGCATTTGACTTTAGCTCAGGTCATGATCTCACAGTTCATGGGTTTGAGCCCTGCGTCAGGTTCTATGCTGACAGTTCAGAACCTGGAGCCTGCTTCAGATTCTGTCTCCTCTCTCTGACCCTTCCCTGCTTGTGCTCTGTCTCTCTCTGTTTCTCAAAAAAATAAGTGAATGTTTAAAAAAATGTTTTTAAATGGTTAAGATGGTAGATTTTATGTTATCATACCATGCACAATTTTTTAAAAAGAAAGAAAAAGGGGCACGTGGGTGGCTCAATTGGTTAAGTGCCAGACTTTGGCTCAGGTCATGATCTCACAGTTCATGAGTTTGAGCCCCTCATCAGGCTCTGTGCTGTCAGCAAGGAGTCCACCTCAGATCCTCTGTCCCCATCTCTCTCTGTCCCTTCTCCCAACGGTGTGCTCACTCTCTCTCTCTCTCAAAAATAAATAAACATTTTTAAAAGAAAAAAAAGGCCAATATGGAACCAAAAGCTATTAGTTTATATCATACCTAAATATAAGTATATACTTTTATAAATTATACATATAAATTTTATACATAAATTTAAATTTATATATATATATATATCAATATATAAATATATATATATATAAATGCTAAATGAGATAAGCCAGATACAAAAGGACAAACATCATATAACTCCATGTACATGAAGAGACTGAAGTAGTCAAACTCACAGAGATAGATCTAAAAAAGATCACGTTTATAGTCAAACGACCAAACAGAGCTGTGAATTCAAAGACAGAAAGATAAAGGTTAACAATATTATTCAAAATATGGCTTTTCTTGGAAATCATTTGAAGAAACAGAGTTTAAACTGACAAATCATTGTACCAACGATTAGTCTGGACAAATCTCTGGTCTCTACAGTGAGAATGACATCACTCAGATGTAATGCTCTTGTGCCAAGCACATCTGCACCCAACAGCCCTACTTTTGGTGACAAACCAACACCCCACCTCGGTGCATCCCACCCACCCCCACTCTTCCCACTGTGCCACTGAAACTGGTAAAGTGTTTCCTCTGTGTAGATTAAATCGCATTATGATCTACTCAGACGTAAGCTATATATACACCAGAGGCTGCAAACTGAAATGCAGGTACCATATGCACAAAGTGATGTGTAAGAGAAAAACAGCAGCACAAAACTTGATGGTACATAGGAGACAAGCTCAGTGTTGGGAACACCACGAAACTGGTCAGAATCTTGGGGAGCAGCAGCACAGGGGGACATCTGCTCACTTCCAGGCAGCTGCTCTCATGTATAAGTCCGTTGTTACCCAAACTACCAATTTTCCAAGAGAAATTACTTTGAACTAATAGAAACGAAACTTCTCGTGAAATACAATCCTTAAGTTTGCTCTCAAGGGGGAAGAAGAAATGCAAAAAGTGGGGAAAGGGAGCAGATGACATGTTTGGGGTGGAGCCACCCAGCTGGCTACTTACAGAGCCTAGTCCTTAATGGAGAGGGAGATCCAGACTTGGAGGATGTTGGAGAGGTAACATGTGAACAGAAAATCTATAGATGATTCAGAAAGCCATGCTAAGAACAATGGGCATTTATTACTGATGCTGTAATAATAAGGTGTTTTCAGATTTAGTGCAACAATTCTTGCAGTACCATGGAGAACAAATTGAAAAAAATGAGGGATAATAGGGAGACCAGTTTAAAAATGTAAAAATGTAAAATTAGCAAAAAAAATGTAAATTAATTCTTTAAATACACACCCAACACTTAAAATATATTTTAAAGAGCAACTTTCCAAGTTCATATCTGGTTCTGTTTTGTTTTTTTTTTTTTAAAGCTTGAGGCAATGACAACGAACTATTTCCTGGCCACGGTTAGGCCATAATATGTGTGATGCAGCTACAGAAATACTGTCTGAGAAGAAAACTGTTTACTTGGCCCAGTGTCAACAGAAAAATTTTCAGCCAGATACGGATTTATTTTTTCCATTTCAGCTTTAGGACAGGGTTTTATAAAACCTCCAATTTTGTTTATGGTTTCAAAATCATGATACAACATTCAAATGTTGCACCGTCATTTTTGTCATATGTGTATGCATGGAATGAAGGTGAAATATATTTAGGTGATTCAGAGAAAGCAGAAAGAACCTTAGTTAGGTTGTGCATTTAGGTTTTATTCATGCTGCACAAGGTTGATTCTAACAAGTTATAGAAGACTAAAGGGCACTAGGGAACATATTTAGATGAAATCAATTTATCAACATTTTATGATTGCACTTCCTCATAAATTTGGCAGCTTTTCACTGAACAAAGCATACCAATTTCTTTATCTGAATCCTCAAGCTTTGCAACCACCTTCCTTGAAAAGTCCAAATGAATTTTATGCTAGTGATTTTACATTAGGTGTTATTTACAAACCAAAAACACACAAAATGCTTTCTTAGCAAAGTTCAAGCTTTTAATTCTGAAAACTAACAAAGTAAGCAAATCACAGGTAGGCTAAAAAAATGAAATATACAAATAAACACCCCACCAATACATTATCCTATCATATTTCCCCATGGAAAGTATAAACCACAAAAATATAACTCAGAATTGTATAATTACATAGCTTCTCGTATGCCAACTATCCTAGATGGATACCAGAAATATCTGATGAACATGGAAGAGAAGATTTTGTAAGAAATCTACCCAGTATTTATTAATTCATTGCCAACCCAGGATTATGGAAGTTAACTGTGCCTGCTTTGTATTTAAAAGTCAGTTTGTTTATTTGCCCAGGCTCAGTTATATCCACTGGTTTCTTCCCAGGAGGATCTTATCAATTCTTCCATGTATATGGTCTAATGCTACAAATCCTAATACTTTCATTAGGCCTTTATTACCAATTTAGTAATTCAGGTTTAGTAGCCATTTGAGGGTCTTAATTTCAATTTTAACCAATGCCATGGTAACCGAAATGGAATTTCAGAAGCATTACTTTCCTCTCTCCTATCTTTCATCTTGTCCTCTGTACTGGCTCTTTTCCCTCAGGGTGAGAACACGTTCGGCTATCCATCTTACTTTCCTAAAAAGAAATCCCTCAGCCCCCTCAATCCCTCAACCTACACGTGGTATTTGGTTTACTTACACTGCCAAAAACATATCTGTACTCACTGCCTCATCAAGCACTGACTTTTAATCTAAGTTCCCAGGGCTATTTATTCAAATGTTGTCCTAACAGTCTGACTTCCTCTACTAGCTTATTCTATATTGCCAGTCGCCTGCTGGCCATCTCCAGCTGGACAGCTGATGTGATGTGTAGGTCAAAACCTCGATGAATTCAGAACATGAATCCTCATCCCTTCCCACTGCCTCCTCTGCCCATCCCCCAATCAAACTTAGCCTCACTTCACTCCTCTTGGTAATGCTCCTCTCCCGCAGTCCCTTCCCCTCTTCTGAGCTAAGTCTTGGAGGCATCTCTACCGTTTCTGTCTCCCTCTGTCATACAGCCTTGGTAACCAGGTACCAATGACTATTCTCTACTCATTCTAACCACCCAAATCGACTACTGCATATTCATTTTCATTGACATTTCCATTCTCTAGTTGTTTATGGACTCTTGTTTGAAGTATGAATGATGTCATCATACTGGTTCTCCCCCTTCCTTCCATCTATTACCTTTCTGACTATTTTATACACTGTAGCCAGATTCATCTTTCAAAGCACAGTGATGCACTCCCTTGCTCAAAAACCTTTAATAACTTCCTCAAATTTCAAAATAGTCCAGGTCAAGTTCTTTGACCAGATATCCAGGAAATTTGTAATCTGACTTACTTCTACCTTTTTTCCTTATTTTCCCACTGTGCTGTTTTCTAATCTAATTTTCCCACCATGCTCCTTTTGGTAGGTACTACTCAACACTGGCTTCATCCCATTCCTAAGCCACTACTCAAACTGTCCCTCTCTACCCCCCAATGCCCTTTTCTCCCTTTCCACCACCCTCATCCTGAGAAACGTTCACCAGTTGGCCAATTTTCACAACTAGAAGTAATGTCTCCCGGGTCTGAATTACTGTAAGGCTCTGTACTTCTCTTTCGATAATAACTTCATTCTACTTGTCTTCTTTTATTGCCTCAGTGATATAGTTTTATCTCCCCTCCAAAAATTCCAGAGTTTTTTAAAGGCATCATATATCTTTCATCTTTACATCTTTCTTTCCCCTACCAACGCAGGATAATTTCCCCAAGATGTGTGCCATCTAACCTGTTGTTGAGTAAGGGAATAAATTTTATTTTTTCAAAAACACCTTGAAATCTGTAAAACACTGACAAAACAAAGAGCTGGGAATACTGAAGGCAATTACATTTCCTATTTCTATAGCTGCAAGGGCCCTAGGACGGTTTACACAAAGAATTTCAAACAGCTGACTTAGTACTCTACCTCAAAGGGGTCTATCCCTCTTCACTAAATTGTGTGCCATAATGAAATTAAAAGAAACTGTCCCCAGTCCTAACGGGGTTCTGTCTCCATCTATGAATGAAATAGAGTCATAAGTAATTGGAATCATTTAATGCCATTTGCAAAATAGCCTTACATACTAAACCTTACCATCACTGTCATTTACAAATATAACACTGTAGAGATTTTCAAAGGTGCATTTTATGTCTAAGTTCCTTAAATCACTGAAATAATGACTTTATAGGCTCAAACTTTACTGATGTCATGAAGGCTTCTATGGATATTTTTCATATTGATAAAATTTAGTGCCAATTATTTAAGTATTTCCCATCTTACATATGAAGAGACTGAGGCTCAGAGAACATAAATTACTTGCCCCAACTCACACAACTAGGAAAGTTGCAAAATCAAGACCCACACCTGGGCATTCAGTTCTCTGTTCAACAGAGCCACCTCTTCGGGTGATAAAATACAACCAGCAAGACAATCAGTTGATATGGAAGATTCCTTTATAATTTTCTGGAAGAAACCTGGCTAACTGGAGGCACCACCATGGCATTTCTTTACAGAATCTCTCGGATCTGGTTCCAAGCCAAGGCCAGTTACTAGCACCATTGCAACACACTAATATCTATGGCGTTGCTAATACTCTCCTTTTCATATTAATGAGTTTTATCTAATTTTTAAATAGAGGTGATTCAGAGTGAGATGGATATAATCTGCAGCAATCATTAGCCCGATATGAGAGCAAAAGTCACTTTCCAAAGCACATGGGAGTCTCTACAATTCTTTCCTGTTTTCTAGGGCTAAATTTCCTCTTGGAGAGGAAACATATCTAAATGATCCATTTATAAATAAAAGCCTATAAATGCCCATGCGTTATTTCCCTTTGGATTAGATGACATAACATTATAATACAGATGATTTCTAATATGCCTGTAAAGATATCAGAACAAAACATGTATTATTAAGCCATTTAAGAATAATAAACCAGTATATATTTCTCATCAGCCTAGCCCACAGATTTGTATATGGCTATTATTCTTAAATTCAGTGTCATAATAACACTATCTTTTTTTCTTAATTATAGGATACCATCTGCTGCAAGATAAAACACTGATGCAATAACAGATTGGAAGGGAATTACTGCAAGTATACATAAGTAGTCTACAATCAGAAAATATTCAGCTGGTTATTAATTAAAATGTCATGACACTGTGATACAATACTTCACGGAAAGTCTATTTATGCTAAGATTAACTGTATTTCTAAGTGGATGAACAAACTTAAACAAGAGCTTTAAATAAATTAACTGCACCCCCAAAACTGAGATGGGGTAAGAGAAAGGAGAGCACGAGGAGGAGGAAGTGAAGGAGGAGGAGACAGAGGAAGAACAATAAAATAAACATTCCTCTTCCATAACCACCCAGATCAGCTTGCCAGCTCCTTTGAGCACTTCCGAGGATGTGAAGCAGGTATTTATTACACTGTCTAGAAGGGATCTCCTATCCAGGGTGAAAGGCATGGCGGTGGTTCAGGTATTAAGAGAATCCTACCAGTGAACACTAGAAGAATCCTGTATCTTTCCTAATCGACTGTCAACAACATCTACCTGTTTCGTATACACAGACTACATATGTTGAATATTAAAATTATCAGAATCTGCATTTGTCAGCAAGGAGAGAAGACACAAATGTTAAAAACATGATCTACTTTTAATGAAATAAGTGTCATATTAACAATATTAACTAAGTGCCATGGGACCCCCCCCCCCGAGGGAGCCAAATAATTCTGCCCAGAGGTATCAGCAGGAACTCATTAAGAAGATGGCATTTTTTTTTTAATTTTTTTTTCAACGTTTTTTATTTATTTTTGGGACAGAGAGAGACAGAGCATGAACGGGGGAGGGGCAGAGAGAGAGGGAGACACAGAATCGGAAACAGGCTCCAGGCTCCGAGCCATCAGCCCAGAGCCTGATGCGGGGCTCGAACTCACGGACCGCGAGATCGTGACCCGGCTGAAGTCGGACGCTTAACCGACTGCGCCACCCAGGCGCCCCAAGAAGATGGCATTTGAGATGGGCCCTGAAGGATCTGTAAAAGTTTCTAGGAGAAAGACATTGTGTCAAAAGTAGAAGCACAAAATGAGATAAGTGAGTGGTTTCTTTGGAGATCCAATATGGTCTGTTTACATTAGCAATGAGCTATTTCTCTCTAAAATGACTCGAAATCATGTTTTTTAAATCATCCACATTGCTATTCCCACTCCTAATAATTATTAAAAATGAATCTTACAAATAAATAAGCATTTCCTAAGCACTTTTCCTATAGTTGCTCATTTAATCCCCGTGACAACTCTTAAGAAGCCCTACTGACAGTCTCCCCACTTTACAGATGAAGAAACCAAGGCCCAAAGAGGCTAACTAATTTGCCCAAGGTTACACAGTTGGACTTCAGGAGGCCCTTAGAGCCATGTTCTACCCCACGTACTGAAGCTTCACCCCTAATTATACAGCATCACAGCTGCTCCTACTATTCAAGCGTCTCCCCACATCTACCCAACCTAAATATATTCTGGACAAAAAGAAGGGGGATCCCAGAACTCAAGTTCGCCTCCTGCCTCCAGTGAGATTTTTTTTCTACTCTCCTTTTCCTTCTTTCTTTTTACCCTTTCAGACCCTCAAAACTGCCATTCTTCTCTACACTAATCCTTTATTCCCTCCTCCTTCTCATGGTAATGTCACTAACAGGGCAGCAGGATTAAAAGGAAAAAGGGAGTCAGTCTGAGGCAGACAGGTTAATCCCCAGAGCTGTCTTGTCCCCAGATCACCAAGCCCCTACCAGAGAAGGCAGACTTTCATAAAACACAGAAACAGGCAGGCACTGAAGATGGAAAAAAAGTAGATAAAAAAAAAAAAAAAGCATTGTTTTAGATGCAATTTCTCATTCACTACATTTCAGCACATCAACAGCAGAAATTGAACATCTCCCAAATAATATGTTCTAAAGTTTGACGGTTCTTCCTGCCCTTTACAAACTATGCTTTTTTCAAATTGATTTTTAAAATAAGAAAGGCCTCTATGCCTACCCATCAAGCAGAGGGGCCTTTATTAGAACAAGAACAGAAGCTGAAAGGGCGAGAGCACATGCTCCCAGATTAACTTACCAAAGTATAAGAGTTAAAGGAACCGAAACTGGAGCAAAACATATTAGCCAATAAAATTCGAATGGAGAGTTCAGAGCACAGGTGGATACTTAAAAATGATTTAAATGAACTGGCACGTAGTAGTGACATTTTCCATTCTGCAGTCATACCCATCACAATGTGTTATGATCTCATTAAATTCACAAGCTAACCCAAAATAATCCAGGGCTCAATATAAGCAGGAAACTAAAGTAAACCAGTGGTACAAGAGGAATTCAGTATATTACACTACTTGTGCATTCTTAGCAAGCGAGTGAGTGAGTGAGCTAGTGAGGAAGGAGGAAGGAAGGAAGAAGGAAGGAAGAAGGAAGGAAGGAAGGAAGGAAGGAAGGAAGGAAGGCAGAGAGATGCATTTATATAGGCACGAAGGATATCTGGCATAGAGCTCTCTTGAGTGAGCAAGCTAGTGAGGAAGGAAGGAAGGAAGGAAGGAAGGAAGGAAGGAAGGAAGGAAGGAAGATGCATTTATATAGGCACAAAGGATATCTGGCATAGAGCTCTCTTGAGTGACTGAGCTAGTGAGGAAGGAAGGAAGGAAGGAAGGAAGGAAGGAAGGAAGGAAGGAAGGAAGGAAGGAAGGGAGATGCATTTATATAGGCACGAAGGATATCTGGCATAGAGTTCTCTTGAGTGAGCAAGCTAGTGAGGAAGGAAGGAAGGAAGGAAGGAAGGAAGGAAGGAAGGAAGGAAAGAAAGAAAGAAAGAAAGAAAGAAAGGCAGAGAGATGCATTTATATAGGCACAAAGGATATCTGGCATAGAGCTCTCTTGCTCAAGGAAAGCCCGCTCTCATACAAGACATGTGGTGAGCTACCCCAGGTTTAAAGACCTTTGTTTTAGGACACTGAATGGCATTTCTGGGTGGTCCAGTATTTAATAGG
Source organism: Lynx canadensis (assembly GCF_007474595.2). Classification (NCBI taxonomy): domain Eukaryota; kingdom Metazoa; phylum Chordata; class Mammalia; order Carnivora; family Felidae; genus Lynx; species Lynx canadensis. The sequence continues at coordinate 131,047,658 of NC_044307.1, read as the reverse complement.
CCACATGGTTTTCAAATACTTCCTTATTTCTAACTCAAGTGTAATATAAACATCAATTCACAAAATCACATTCTCAGTATTGGGAGAGATCTCAAGAAATCATTTATGTTCTCTTCCCTGTGAAGTCATCCTACCTTTGTCTTCTCCAGATTATATACAACAAGTAGTTCAAGTGAGATACTTTGCATTCTGGATACATTTCAACAAACTCAACCAAATATCAGGCGGGCAACTTTACATAGATTAAAGGAACTCTCCAGAAAGAAATCATGTAGAACAAGAAATGTATTCACCATTGCATACTTCTTGAGAAATTTTACGAGGCATATTAACACTTTTTTCCATGCAGACACCAAACAGTTTTAAAGGTAAACTGGACGTCTCCCATATTCTGGTTGTAAAGTTGTATTCTGCCTCATTAAGTAGTTATTCTACTTCATCCTATAACGAGTTGCATTTCTAGACTAACGAAATTGACAGGCAGAGTTCTCAAGTGATAATGGCATCATTTAAAGTAGAAAGCATTGCTTAAATGCCAAATAATCCTAATGGCTTAAAAAACAGTTGTACTTTACTAATGAATAACGAATCATAGCTATACTTCTACTTATTGATTAAAAAAATAATAACCTAAAAGCTGACAAATCTATTGGCACAAAGTAAAATGTGTATCTTGACTAATTTGATATGAATTTGTTGGGCTTATCTAATCACAAAGTAGCAAATTTATAATATGCTACTAAGATCTTGAGAGAGTCACTTATGATTTCAAACTTCCTAAGATCACAAAGCAATTTTATCTACTGTAACAGGCTATTTGCTAAGTGTCAAAATCATATGACTCAATTTTTAGAGACAAAATAGTTTAATTTTATCAAGAACTGTACATGGTCAATTTAATTTTCAACTCAAAAGTTGTTCTGGAAAGAATATAAATTTTGATGGAACACAAAACTTATTAAATATTGCATCTAAACATGCAATTAAATGCATCTAAACATGCATCTAAACAATTAAATCTTTAAGTATAAACCAAATATAATTTGGCGCATCCTGGCTTTTGGGGCTGTTATTATTGCGGTATTTGGTGACACAGCATCACATTAGTTCTAACTAACAGAACATATAAACACAAAATATTTTAATTTCAAAACATTAAATAATTATAACAGAGGAACAGAACTGAGCACAGGTTTTCATGGTGCCAGGTACCTAACAGGCATAAAAATAAATATTTGTCAAAGGAATGAATAGACATAGAAAATTGAAATGGGGTTTCTTTTTTTTTTTTTTAATTTCATGGTTATTTATGGAGTAGTAAAATTATTTGAAGCATAATGGATTTTGGAAACCAATTCTAAAGTTTTTTTAGTGTACAACTAAAGTACAGTTACTAATTTCCTATGTTTTGTACTTACCTGAGTAATACACAGAGGTATAAATTCACATTTCAAATTAAAGACTGCCTGTCGCAGAGTATTTATATAAATGGAGAAATATTTAGTAAGGAATATCACATACAAGAAGACATCACACCAGCAGTGTCAACAACAAAAAAATAAATATAATTAAAAAATTGGAAGATAAATATTCAAAGAGGTTTCCAAATATTGAACTAGTACAGCCTTACAGAGAAGGGGCAGAACCTCCAACTGATGTCCTAAAGCTTTTCTTTTCCAACATATGACAATGTCATCAAAAATTATGAACCTAATTATAACAGTCAAGTAGTGACAGATGGTTTCTCTGAATGGTCGCTATACCTTTTAATTTAGTTTGCAAAAAAAAGATACATCTCCTGAATTACAATGCAAGTATGTTAACACTCAAGTGAATTCTCTTTTTAAAACACCAAGGTGGAATTTAATCAAAGCAAGCTTTTAGAGAACCAACACGTTGCGGTCAAAGTAAGGGACTTCCCAAAGGTCCACTAAATCCGGAGATAGATTTTGGTTATCTGGAAGAATGGTTGGACTGCTTTGTTCAAACAGTTCTCCCTAAATTCTCAAGCAAGCTCTGAATGATACTGAGTGGGTGGCAATAAATTTGAGATTAGGCGTCCCTGCAAGTACACTCCCCGTAGAACAGTAACTCTATGTAGCTTATTAAATGCAAGTTGATTATATGCTTCAACAACCTGACTGTGCAGAGCAGGGCTGACGGACATGTGCAAGGAGCTAAATAAAAAGAATGAATAAATCCTAAAGAGAAGTTCAACTCAACTCTCCTAAGATGACCTGAAGAAGTGTGGAGGCCAAATTCACTCTCACACAAACCCAAGGGTGATTAAATTCCTACAGTTCATCCACAGAGCATGGCCGCAACGATTTTAGACTGGAAGATGTTCAAAGCAAATATACTCCAACACTCATAGGCTGGGCTCTCAGCAGGCCCAGCTTTAAGAAATGTACCTTACTGGGGTGCCTGGGTGGCTCAGTCGGTTAAGCATCCGACTCTTGGTTTTGGCTCAAGTCATGATCTCACTGCCTGTGAGATCCAGCCCTGCATCAGGCTCTGTGCTGGGCATGAAGCCTCCTTGGAATTCTCCCTCTCCCTCTCTCTCTGCCCCTCCCCTTTGCACGCTCTCTCTCTCTCTTTCTATCTCTCAAAATAAATAAATAAACCTTTTTAAAAAGTTTAAAAACATGTAATTTCCTGATTCTTATAAGAGGAATTAGATGCCAAATGCAAACCTGTGTACCAAATTGAGGCAACTTGCTTTTTCAGACTTCCAATTATACTAATTTAAATGCAAGGGGTATCAAGTAAAATCACAATAATGGTTTTAAAATAATTAACTCATGACAGGGACTGAGTAGCTGGGTCAGTGGATGATTTTAAATATCCTTAGTTTCTATTACTAAACACATCATCTACATACTAGAGGATGCATTTCTTTCTATTATTCTCCAGAATAGGGATATAGTGGATCTAATTCGTCCAAAAATGGAATTAAATCATTAAGAACTTAAAACTTGTGGACAGATGGGAGACAAAACACATTCCTGTCTAATTCCAATGAAAACTGCCCTCTGATTTCTCAAGAGACATTCGTATTGATCCTGAATGTAACCAACAGTGCAACAGTACTATGGCCCTGGTTCTGCTTGAAAATCAATAATGCAGGGTCTGAATTGAATTCATGGTGCTTTACTCAATAGTGGATTTCTGTTCACAGATTCAAAGGCAAAAGAAGAGTCAATAAAAGCCACAAAGAGTCTTCTCCTATGCCTAACAGATTTCTTCACCAGGTGGTAGAGTGCCATGGCGGGTTGGCTGTGCAGAAACCCACCTGCGCCTGGAGTAGAACCTGGCACAAGAAATGCAGGCTTGCGATTTATAACAGACCTGGCATAGATTTCAGGTTGTCTGTCCAATGAGCCAGCGGGCACATGATTTGGGGAGATGAAAGAATTCTTTTCAAACACTGGACAGAGACATTCTGGGTCTTTTTAGAGAATATGAAGGAACTTCAGTGATATAGATGAGAATCGAAATTTAACACCTCAATTTTTAAAATCTAAAAAAAAATTCAATTCAATTCAATTCAATTCAATTCAATTCAAATTAAAAGGCTACCAAAGAAAAACCTGTCAGAGAAAATGCAAACTTCCAAAGCAACCACTGAGCCATGATTGAATAAGAAACAAATATAAGTGATTCATGACTGTGATTAGTATTACAATGCTTGCTGCTGCAAATTATTTTGGCTTGTGGCTTAATCCCCCCCCCCAAAAAAGTTGCTAGTAGTTATTTCTCTCCTCTGTGGGACTCATTCTTATTACTTGAAGCTATCCAATAAATTGTTTTCAAGTTCTACCCCAATCTCTGCTTTATTAAGTAGTTATTAAGCAACAAGGCTAATAATAGTGCTAATAATAGTTAACTGTGAGAATTATTTAAGTGGTAGTTCAGACTCCATAATTTCTTCACTGGTTCAAGACTTCTCCATTATATGCCATATGGTCCTCTGCTTATCTAGTTCAGATAAGTAGAAACTGAATTAAACACAGGATAAAATGGTATATAGCCTTAGGGCCCCATGCTACTACTAACAAGGGGTAGTACATTGAGAGCAGTGAAAACTGTTTCAGGATAAGGGGACAGTGGTACAAAGGTTCTGTGGTAGGAATGAGTTTGAGGTGTACAAGAAAGAGGAAAGGAGTCAGTGTGGCTCAAATGTGGCCAGCCAGGGGGGACAAGAATAATTTTTGAAAAAAAAATAGTAAGGTTGGACAAAGAAATGGAAGCCTGATTATGCAGGGCCTGGTAGGGCAAGTTAAAGGGTCTGAATTTAATCCTAAGTATGATTGGAAGCCTTTAGTGTATTCTCAGCAGAGAATGGACACTACTTGATTTATGTTCTAAAAGATCACTGGGGCTGCTGATTTAACTATAGGGGCACAATTATCAAAGCCAAAAGAACACTCAATCGGCACTACATTTGTCCAGTTAAAACGGTATGGCTTTGACTGATTAACAATGAAGATCGAGAGAAATGGTCTGATTGAGAACACACTTTGCAGGCAGAGACCAAAGTACCTGCTGACATGATATAAACAGGGATGGAGCATAAGGTAGTGAAAAAAAAATGAGCAATCAAGCATTCTTTGGAGGGTTTTGGTTTGAGCTAACAAAATTCAAAGAAACTAACCAGGATGAAGAAGACATGGTGGGAACGAGTACAGGGTGAGCATAAAGAGACTCCAAGGCTAGGTGTCTATGGGGGAAGCAGTTGGGATGAGCTACCCAGAAGTAGCATCTGAACTGGCATATAAAGGAATCAGACATGTGACTCCTAATGAGAACATTCTACCTCGTCAGAGGGAATAATACTTATTAAGGCTCAGAATTAAAAGATTAGCTCCATGTATTTCAGAAACTGAATTAATATATTTTATGGACAAATGGTAAAGAAAACGACTGCTGCAAGTGCACCACCACCAAGTGCGCAATTTTGTAAAACGTGTATACTGACTCACTGAAACCACAGATCTTCCAGTTTGGGACAATCCTTCAGCAAATTATTTCTTAGCAATTACAAGGTTTTCATAATCTAAAACACTTACGGTTGATTTATAACAATATTTTATACAATTTAGTATTATTGTTTTCTGTGTCTTAACTTCTCTATCAAGTATTTTACACCCTTGTAAATAAACACCAGGAAAGAGGGGTCTCTTATTCTTACTACCCATGGTAAAGCCTTTGATAAAAGGAAATAGAGTGCTCTAATCTGAATGCCTTTAGAATGTTCCAGATTTCCTTAAGATTCATATATTGAAAGCCAGAAGTTATATTTAATACCTGAATTGCTTCTAAGCTCCTGTAATTATCATGGAAATAACTTCCCTGGGAGGGGAACAACTTAGGAAAAGTTTATCTTTCTAACCTTATGCAGACTATATAGCCCAAAGTACTGAAAGAAATTTATGCTTTTTCATGTTTCACACTGCTGTACAGAAGCACTTTCACCTATTTCATTTCAAGTTAATTGTTAGGATTCATCCCCACTAATCTACTGGTGGTGACGCAAGCACCACAGACCAAAGGAAGCTGATGAGTAGCCTTCTTTTAATCATTATTCCTTTGTTCATTCCTTCATTTATTTGGCTTGAGGAATATGCAACTGGCATGGAATCCATATTACATATGTGAAAAAATAATATTATTTAGAATTTCTACTTATTTTGGAAGACTAGTTAAGACTAAAATGACATATTTAACTTAATGGTAAGGTTCAAAACTCATTGGAAACCCTCTGAGGATTCTATGCTTTGGGGAACATCCTGAGAAACTTTTGTGTATTTTCATTCACTTTTCTCCTCCACTTGCTTTTCCTAGAAACTGCCGGACACTTCTTTCTAAGCTTTACTACTCTGTTTTAAGATAACATTTGAATTTATGCTCATTTAAATCTCAATTCAACACATTTGAAAACAGCATGTTACGGAAGCAGGCAGAAAGCATTGTATACCAGCATTATACTATATAATACAGTATATAATGTATATAAATATATAAAATATATACCATCTAGTATTATATAGTAAAAAATTACATTATGTATTATATGGGGGTTACTATATTACATAGTATATAATATAGTAGTCCCCCCTTGTCCATAGGGAATACATTCCAAGACCGCCAGTAGATGCTTGAAATCAAGGATAATACTGAACCTTATACATACGCTATAATTTTTCCTATATATATATATACACTTATGATAAAATTTAATTTATAAGTTAGGCCCAGGAAGAAATTAATAGCAATAACCAGTAATAAAATAGAACAATCATAAAAATATATCATAATCAAACTTATGTGAATGTGATCTCTCTCTCTCTACCTAACTGTACTACACTCACCCCTCTTGTGATGATTAGAGACGAAAGAATGCCTGTGGATGAGATGATGTGAGGTGAGTGGTACTGGCCTTGTGACGTAGTATTAGGCTACTACTGACCTTCTGATGCTGTGTCAGGAGGATCATCTGTTTCAGAACCGCATTTGACCATGGGTGATTGAACCCACAGAAAGCAAAGCCACAGGTAAGGGGGATTACTTTATATATTAAAAACATATATATAATACTTCACTTAAAAATTAATGAGCAAAGCACACTGCTGAGAGTACTTCTAGTGCTAAGACATTATTGAAAATTCAGAAAAATAGAAAAAGACTCTGGTTCATAACAAGAGAATCCATTCCTTTCTACAGTAATCAGGTTGGGGGAGAGAAGGAGAAATTAGCGACAATCTGACAGGTATTTTCAGTAGCAACAGTCAGAATAAAGTGTTTAAAAATATTTTATGTACATTTATATGTATATTTTTATGGTATGTATGTATATATTTTATTTGACAAAATATGATTAAATCTTATCACAACTTTTCTACGTTTCTTTCTCAGGTTTCTGCCTCTTATACTCCATCTAGGACCCCAAGTTCATAAGTAATCCACAAGCTCAAGGACACCATCAAATGAAGAATTTACAACATTTGGATGAAAAAAAAAACAGCTTACGAACTTAACCATGGAAAATTCATGTTGTTTTCCTCATCTGCTCATCAAACTTTTTAAAAATGTCATTAACAGAGTTACTCTGTTATATTTTTTACGTAAATTTAGTGCTTTCCATAGAGAACTTTCAATCCGTTTATTGTCCACCAGGGAAAAGGATGGTATATAAAGCAGATGGAAGTCACTCTTGCTACTATTTGGACAATGAAAATGCCATTTCTGGACAATTATTTGAAGACCGCACTCACAGCTTTAAATGAGCTCTCATAAGTTTTTTGGGTTTTTTTTGGTTTGTTTTTTTTTTTGTAAAGTTCCAGGGATACTTTCGTGAAAATTCCGTGCAAGCCTACTTCCTCTATAAAACAGCTGGCCAATAACAATATTCACAATACATGGGAAACTGATGTGGCTCTTGCTCATACGCAGGGTAAAGATATCTCCCAAAGCAGCTGTTGTTATTTTTCCAAACACAATTGAGGGTAACCAGAATTGACTGCTCACAAACTTGTAAGTATGAAAAGTCTGTCCTCCCAGGACTCAGGAATGGGGTTCTCTCCCCATCACAGCCCTTGCCCCAACTCTCCAGCTAGAATGTGAACACCAGGAAGGCAGGGTCTTTTTGGATGAATTTGCCCATTGCTGAATCCTCAGCTCTCAAGTAGTGCCTGCCCCATAGCAGGTACTCCGACTGATGTTTGTGGATGAATCTGGCCACGGATCAATAAATAAATGAATGCAAAGGATGCATCTGCCCCCTGGTGTGGATCAATGCTGAGACACCTTAACAGATTAGGGCTATTTATTAATACTAACTTTTCAAAACTGTGTTTATCTCCTTCCTTGCAAAAATAGTCCAGCCTAACTGCCCTACTGTGTTGTTACAAAACACAAAGCCCTTCACAAAAGTCATGACTAAGGCTGCCCTAGTAGCAAAAGCATTCTTAAATTCTTCTCTCTCGCTTGAAAATATTCATGCATGTGTGTGTCTGCCTGTCTGTTTGTCTGCCTGCCTGTCTCTCTTCCCTGGAGGAGAAGGAACACCAAATTTTGACCTATGAAAATATAATAATGTTCCTCTCCTAGAAATGGTGAGAGAAGAGAAAAAGGATGAGGCCCCAGTGAAAAGGCAGCAGTGGCTTCATGCTCCCTCAATAAGGCCAAAACAGGGGCGCCTGGGTGGCGCAGTCGGTTAAGCGTCCGACTTCAGCCAGGTCACGATCTCGCGGTCCGTGAGTTTGAGCCCCGCGTCGGGCTCTGGGCTGATGGCTCAGAGTCTGGAGCCTGTTTCCGATTCTGTGTCTCCCTCTCTCTCTGCCCCTCCCCCGTTCATGCTCTGTCTCTCTCTGTCCCAAAAATAAATAAATAAACGTTGAAAAAAAAATTCTTAAATAAGGCCAAAACAGAAAAAGTTAAGTATTTTCTCAAAACTTCTCTATTACACTGTGTTCTGTGGACTCCCTTCAATGAAAATGAGAAAAAAATCAATGAGTTTCTTCTATCCTGTAATTCCACACTTCATTTTCTTAAAAGAGTGCAGGAATTTCCTTAAATCTTTGCTCAATTCAATCTCATTGGGATTGAGCAAGATTTAGAATCCTAGCAGACTGTGCTAACTTGAATGTTGGCTTTGGCATGCAATGCAATTGCCCTTTTAAGCTTCATGTCTTTCAGAACCATAATATCTTGGATATTTTGGCTTACTACCTACAAAAAAAAGAGAGATCTTTAAATAAAAAAAATAAAAATAATGAGTTCAATTACAAGATCACTGAGATTCTGACAAAAAAAAATGAGAATAAAAATGATTAAACATCAGAAGAGGCTACAAAACAGAGCTGCAGAATCATTCTCCCTGAACATTGTTTAAGAAAGCAAAATAAAATTTTAATATTTACTGTCCTCTTGCTTTGTAAGACTATGACCTTGTGAGATGTCTCCCAGAGCTAGAGTCTGTAACGTTATTGGGTGTCACAACTGGTAACAATTAAATATCACAAATCCTTCTCTGTAGGCAAAATCTGCTTACTTTCACTGCTATGGGCTTTCAGTATTAAAAAAAAAAAAAAAAAAAAAACAACTAGTACACAGTAGTGACAAAAGAAATACCTCCCAGGATATTGCCCTCAAAAGTAAAATTAATTAAATTTGAACCCTAAGAAGAAGGAAGTGATTCCTGTCCCTTGGGTCTAGTGGAAGTGAGAATAGTTTAATCAAGGTTACCATGTGTCTAGAAAAACGAAGGTCTAAAAAAAAATGGGTGACTAACATAGAAAAACACAGAGCAGAACAAAATGTGGTAACCAATCCTTGACATCGGTATTAATCAGGGTCTCCAGAAATACAAAACCAACAAAGTGTGTGTGTGTGTGTGTGTGTGTGTGTGTGTGTGTGTGTGTAAAAAAGAGAGAGAGAGAGAGAGAGAGAGAGAGAGATGGAGGGACAGGGAGAAGGTGAGGGGATGGGGAAGCGGAAGGGGAAGGGGAAGAAAAAGAGATTTATTTTAAGTAACTAGCTCACATGGTTCAGAGACTTGGCAGGTCCAAAATTTGCAGGGTAGGCTGTTCAGGCTATAGGCCCAGGAAAGAGTTGCAATTCAAGTCTGAAAGTAGTCTGCTGAAAGCATTCTGTCTAGGAAGGTCAGTCTTTCTCTCTTAAGGCCTTCAACTTCCTGGATGAGGCCCACCCACATGATGGAAAGTAATCTGTTTTACTAAAAGTCTACTGACTTAAATGTTCATCTCATCTAAAAAAGTACCTTCAGAGAAATTTCTAGAATAACGTTTGACCAAATATCTGGTCACTACGGCCTGGCCAAATTGACATACACCATTAACCATCACAAATTGTGAGGGGAGAGAAAAATGAAATGTGGGGAACACAAGAAGTCACTGATGATGTGCCATGAGTTACAGGGCAATGGAGTCACCAACCACCCTGGTTGGTCTGGAACTATGAGGGTATCTCAGGATGAGGGGACTTCGGAGTGAAAACTAGGGAAGTCCCAAGTAAAACTGAACAAGGTCAACTGACAGTGACCTTTGTCATCAGTCCTTCTCCCGTGTAAATCTTGCCAATAATCCTCCCAATTTATCTCTGACCTTCCAAGTTATGTTTATATAAATTCATGGGCATCACAATCTTTCAGAAAGACATCCTCCGATATAAATTAATAAACTCATTATGGTTTATACAGCAGTTTTTTGTGAATTTTAACATCATCTGTGTCCATCTCTACGGGTACTAATGAAGTCTAGGAGTCAATCCTGCCATGAAAATGTTGTCAGAAATCATAAAGAGCCAAAAAGCCTGCTACAAGTCACACAAATAACTTTTAGCTAGAGGCCCTTTCTTCAACCTTCAACAGAAATAAATAGCAGTTAAATTTTGGGATGACTGGATCAGGATTTCTTAAACTGGTTTGCATAATAAAAAAGTGGCGCAGGGAAAAAAATGTTTGGCAAACACTGAGATGAGCAAAGTTCAGTCTGTTTCTTTACTGAAAGAGTTTTCACAGCCTTGAATTTATAATATGCATCATAGGGCACCAAAGGAGGACATAATTTGCAGAATTTTCCCAACTAATTGGACCACAAAAAATACTTTCACAGTATACATTTTAGTATCTCCCAGAACAGGGTTTGACAGATACCCAATATGGACGTACAAAATTATAAATGGGGAATATTTCAGCTCATCAAAATATTTCCAGAAACATAATTTCTGACTGTGTTTATTTTCATAAACAATTATGCAGAGTCCCAATTTGTTCTGTATCTTAGTATATGATTCAAACGTTGATTCACTAGTTTTCCCTTTAAAGAGAAAATAGACTACTTTTCTTTTTTCAAGTGGACATACTCCCAAACGAGCAAACAAGTTTACAACAAAGGCTGTACAAAAATTTCAAGGATACCACATGGTAGAGCGGAAGCCTCTCATTTCCTTCTTCTTAGAGGGATTCATCTGAGGCTTGAGGGAAACACACCCATCTACAAGTAAGGAATCACAGGTTGGGAGTCAAGGGGTCACCTGTCAAATTAATCCAACTGACAAGCTTCACTAAATTTTTAACATTGATTTTGACACTTAAACCTCAAATAAGAATTCCAGAATGAAACACCAAGAATGGTAAGAGAATAAGATTTGAGGAAAATGTATGCTTCAGGTTGGGGGGAATTTCTAACTCAGAGAGGATCTAAATCAAGTAGGACCAAAGTCACAGGGATCCAATCCAAGGTGTTGGATAATATATGTCTGTAACAATTTGGAACAATGCTACTCTGACCCATTGGAAACACAAGCTTTAGACCCAGATCAATCTTGAGTGATCTGAAGAACATTTTTAATATAACACAAGGCATTCAAACAAACTCAAAACCACAAATTTATTGGAATGAGAAAATGCAAAACTAGTAAAAATATTGAAAATGTCAGTATATTGTGTGGCACTTAAACTGAGCATTAGCTAATTTTAATGACTGCTTTCTCCTACAATACTGCCAGCAATATTGCCAGCAACAGATGTTGTTACTAAAAATGCTAATTATTATATGCCCTAGACACCATCTAGCTCTCTCTTGCTCTGTCTCTTTATCTTTTTTGGTTTGTATTAGCAATTACATCTGTGCATGTATAAACGGCATATGATTTGAAGTGTTTTCTGTAGGATGATGTCATCACACCGAAATAGCAAAGAGATCAGTTATTTTATTTCCCAATGTTAAACACCATTTTATAAGTAATATTGAATGAAACTAAGTTCATCTATGGTCTCTGATCATTACCACATTGCAGGTTGAGAGGGTACAATCAGAATTTATTTCTATTAGGTTCGAACAAGCAAATACCCTCAATTAAAATGTTAAGACATGAAAAAAAAAACCCACAAAATATATTCCACGTTAGCTTTCCAAGAAAGAATCACTGCAGTGTGAACTTAAATACTACTAAAACAGGAATACAACTTGAAAATCATTCTTTTTAGCAACTCACAAAGGCAAACATTTACAAAGAAAAAAAAAGGAGATCCAAAATGAGAATAGAAAGCTATCTGAAACCTTCAAATGTCTTCTGCTGAATGTCTAAATATCCTAGATATCAGGAAATGCATCTTAACTTATACTTATACTAGTGAGATCTGAAAATGAAGATTTCTTACTTCATACTTAGTATTAAGTTCAAGAGTTAGACATAAAAGATGGAAGGGAAAAACTAGTGCCCATGCTGAAGCCAAAAAAAATTAGGGGATTAGGTGCAAGACATATTGGACTGTAGACTTTTAAAGTAGAGGTGACATGATAAATAGAATATTGATTCATTTCAAAGTAATTTTCTACAAGTAATTGACAGGTTATCTCTTGCCAAACTGATGACAAGGCAAAAGTTATTCAGTGGTAATAAAGGAAGAGTGGGAACAGATCTGAACAGATCAGAGTTTAACAATGAAACTGCAAGGGAAGTTCTATTATCAACGCCTACCCAGCAAACTAATATTCTATCCTAATTCATTTCATCAAATATTTGTGAATATGTATTATGTGCCAAGGTTGGATACCAAGCTTATGATTTTCCATGTATAGCAAACCTTTGACAGATGTGCTACAGAATTTTGAAGCATGGAAAATCTACTTTTGTTACAAACGCTGTATTTTGCTGATTTAACTGCCAGAAACAAATGAGGACTTGAGTAAGTCCTATGAGTTGGTATAAATGAAACACAGTCAGGTCAAAGACCCAAAAGGTAATGTCAAGCCAGTGTCAAAGAGAAATCTTGTGTTCACTGGGAACTTGGAAAGACTTTTTCATGGCGGTAGAATTTTACTCAACAGAAACAGAGGTGTAGGGGAGGCAAGGATAGACTGTAAGGAGTGAATCCTTCCATAAACCTTGTAAGAGGCTAGGCTCATACAAAATGCTTGCAGACGAGTGATTTTATTTTTTGCAGAGGTAGACAATTCATATTCTGGAAATCGTTTAATTAAAACCTATTTATTTAAATCTTATGGGAATATGAATACTGAGATACTACTTGCTATGTCACGAGTGGACTAGACCTTTTCAGAACAAATTGAAAATGTAAAAATGAATTCTCCAGAAAACATTAATTATTCAAATAATGCCGAGACCACCCTTGTAGCTTCTGTCTTCATTTTGGGAACGAATGAATCTGTGAATTGACATTTTTTTTTAAATCATTGTAATGTCTGAATTTTTCTCATAATATGTCAAAAACTTTTTACTGTAGGGACTCAGACTTGCAATTTTGCTCTCAAATACTTTGGGAACTATTTACTTCATGACTTCAGTGACAGAAGTGCTTCCCAAGTAATCTGAATTCCCTAACATCAAATAGATCTCGATCGGGTGTTCAAACATCAAACAGATGTATAGGAGTTCAAAGGAAATTAAAATTTGGCCATAGACAAAGGGCCAGTAAATATCAGAAAAAAATTCTTACAAGTAATTAGTGATGCAGTATAAAACTATCAAATTGACAAATATTTTAAATTTACAAAATTCAAGACTAACAAGAGTATGATAGGACCAATATTCTCATACACTATTAAAGTACACTTTGGAACAGGCCTTCTGGAAAGCCACCTGGCAGCTTATAACCTTTGATCCAGCAGAGTCACTTACACAAATTCATCCTAACAAAAATTAACAATTAATTACAGTCAAAGATGTATACACAAAGAATCTGTGGCAGCACTATAAGGTCAAAATTAGAAAAAAATTATTTGTCCAGTTCACAAAATACAATGGAATACCTAACACTGCCACAAAATATCATGATTTTAATGAGGAGTAAAACGGCAATATCCTTAAAGGCAAAAAGTACTCTTACAAAACAGGATTCCAAATTTGTATGACTATGCGTCATACAAATATATATTCAAAAAGAACGGAAGAGACACACAAAGTAGGAAAAGACAGTAATATTCCCTTCTGAGTAGCAAAATTAATGAGTAAGTTTTATTTTCTTCTGCCTTTTCTTCTGCATTTTACAAAAGGAGTACTTCCTTTTTAATATATCCAGGAATAAAACTGTGAAGTGCTACTTGTAAAACCAATGAAATCTGTTTTAATTTGTCAAACGAAATTAAAAGTGATTTGCTACAGATGCCTGTAAGAGCTATCTGTCATCACACTTCCTTGACAGTATTAATTCATAGATTTTTCTAAAAAACAATTTTTCATACCAATTTCAAGGTGAAACCCCAAAGCTCAGCAAAGATCAGTGAACTACCCATTTCACTCAGTACAGTAAAAGGCATGTCCAGAAAGCAAATCTCTCACTTCCTCTGCAGGGCACCCCTCCACTGCCCCACACTGATTCAGAAGTACCTTAATTCTTTGTTTACCCTCCCAAAAGATTTTTTTCAATGTAAATGGTATCATGGAGAAATATTTAAACGCGTACCTTTCCTCACTTCCTTCCAGCCTAACCAACCAGCCCATTTCCTGACACGCACCTGTCCTAAACTGGTAAATATCCAGAAATGGGCAGGTGGGTCCCTAGTCTTCAAATTCTGGCTTTTATGAAAGGAAACATTCTACTGCTCTCCATGGTGTTTTAAGCCTTGAATGAGGTTTCTTGGAGACTGCAATAAATACTTGCTAATTTTGATTTAATTTAAATAGCAGGGAGGTTAATCAAGAGCAATTAATCAGGAGCACAAACTGCATTATAAACAAATAAATACGTTTTGAAATCTCCCAAACACTCTTTCAGTTACTTATGTCTCATTCCAATTAAATCCAAATATGTCCTTCCAATCCATTCTTGGAAAACAGCATAAAATGTGCTTCATACAATTTTCAGTAAATAAGGAAAACTCCAGGTTTCAGATATTATGGTTTCCATCGTTCTTTCACCAGATGAGAAATTTTAGTTCATTTGGCAAAGTGAAGGTGTTTTGTGTGTATGTATATATATATACCTTATACCTCTCTCTCCCTCCTCTCTCTCTCTCTCTCTCTCTCTCTCTCTCTCTCTCTCTCTATATATATATATATATATATATATGTATGTATGTATTGAGGTAAAAGACAGAAAGCTTAAAAATAACAGCAGGAGTCCTGAAACAACCATACCATATGTGATTAAGTCAAATAATAAAACAGCAGCTTTATGTTGCAACTCGGAAGAAATGAGAAAAGCAAAACAAAAAGATGTCAGTAATAGTGGCTTTTGTAACAACCCATTATGAGTAGATTGTTCCTTTGGCAAAGTTTTTTTGTCTTTCCTAGAGGCAAGGATAGTCCCAGGCTTTAAGGAGTTTAAGAACTGTGTCTTGATAAATTTCTACTAACCTTGACAAATGTGAAAGAGGAAGACATTACATCAACACCCCAAAGGAAAGACATCATAGTCAAGGATCCCTAAGCCTGCCTGGACAAAAGCTGTCAGCTCCAGGCAGGACTTGGAAAATCTTGTTAAATAGGGATACAAACCAAACTTCCTTATCAATATAAAAATTTAACATTAATTTGAAGGACTGAGTGCCTTCATAAAGGCAGTTTTATTTCTGATCTCTACAAGAATGAGTAAACTATACTAAATGAGGGTGTCAATACTACATATTTCATGCTTTGGGAAGTCACACTCTTGTGGTAGGCATGTGCAGCTTTTGTAAAGGAGAAACGAAAATTTTTAAATGACTTGTTCAAATTTAAATGAGCTAAAAGAATGAGAAGTTACCGATTCAGTAAATATTTCTTATCAGCTAAGTCAAGACGCTTTTAAATTATTCTGCACTTGTCAGAGTCTTAAGTTTTAAAAACGTGAACAATATATAAAGGAGGGCAACTCAAATTTCTTTCATAATTCTCAACAGTTAAGTTTGCCGAGCTTCCAGTAATCTCTCCAAACTATTATCATAGAGTTGGTGCTACTTTCGAAACACTTTATCATGGAAATATTCAAGGCTACAGATTAGTTGAAAGACAGTAAAATAATCAGCATTACACTGATAACCAAATTTAGCAACTGTAAGATGTTACCATACATGTTTTATCTAAACAGCTATGTTTTATTCATTTATTTTTAGGACCCATCTCCAAGTAAATCATCTACACCAACTATTTTATTCATTTGGTGTCAACAGTCCATCTCAGATACCTGTAAAATACATTTATATCATATTGTCCCATAAAATCCAAAAATGGAATATATCCTTGTCAGAGCAGTTCAATCATTGCCACTAACCATTAATATGTCCTAAAACAGATCAATTAACCACCCCCCTCCCCGGAAGCCTGTCTTCTCATCTTTAGAAAATAAGGAAATTAAACTTGAAAATATCCAAAGTCATCATCGGTTATTAAGTTCTAGGATTTAAGTACCCACAAGAACAAGGTACACTCACTGCCTTGTTTAATCTGCATATTAAATTCAGAGAAACCTTAAGACACCTAAAAGTGCAAGACACCTGGACAGAGGCAGCCCTCTACCTCAGCTCTCTGTGGTATGGATGCATTTCTAGAAACCACTACAGCTTTTAAAGTAAGGATGACATTTGGCACAAGATAATTACTAAATTATTTAATTGTCATAAAGTACTGATCCTCAACCACATGCGACTTCCTGAGATTCTGGTTTACATTATAATTTCTCAAATCCTTTAGTAGCTTCCTATCAAGCTTTGCTGCTCAGCTTTTAGAAATAAGCATAATAGGTCATTAGACTTCCATTAGATGCAATTACTTCAAAAAGAGCAAATGTTTCCCTTTCTTTACCACCACGCCATGTAAGGATCTTCCATAATGACAGACTATGTAATGAAGCAACCTAGGATTTGCTTCAAGAATTAATGCAAAACAGCGCTCAGTCATTACAGTCATTAATTCAGGTTACTCAGGACCTATCAAAACCTCACTCTCAAAATAAAGATTATGCAAAAATCATCTGAGAATTACCAGAATATTTAATTATCATTGAAATTCAAGAAAGATCTTCCTGAAGCCTTCCCAAGTTTTATACGTGCCCACCAGCATCTGAGACAAATAATATATAGGTTATAAAAATTATGGCTGCCCTAATTTTGGATTGCCTAGAAATTTCAGAATATTTCTTTTGACGAGGTACTGCTTGCCTTGGGGGCCATTAGTCCTTTTCTGAAGACATGGTCCCTTTCACATAGCCTCAGTGTGAATTTAAGTTGTTTGGAAATAGTATGATTTTGCTGGCAGAGAATGTACCTTAATATGGAAGCTGGCTTGGTGCCGTAGGAAAGAAGAAAAATGAAATGACCCTGCACTGCAGAAAGAGGTGGTTGGTATTCACCATTCTGCCGCCTGAGTTGAGATAAATAGAAGCTTTAAGTTAGTATGTTCTTTCACAAATTTCAAAAATTATTCCAGCAGTAAGCCAAGGTAAAAGTACATGTGGGTAAATACTGTCATTGTTTTTGTTGGTTGGCTGGTTTGTAGAAAAAGAAATCATAGAAAATTTAATATTTTAATTTTAGTAATACTCTAGCCCTTATAGCAAATTCATGAACATTAACTTACCAGTCCTATAATATCTTTCTGAATTAAACAGAATGCATATTATCTCCACAGTCTATAGGAAGAAACTGAGGATTTATATATCACTTGAACGTTACAAAAGATCAAACAGCAAGGTCATCAAACCTAGGTCTTGGGATTCTGAATTCAGCATTTTCCCATATCAATATATTTTTACAGTACCCTAAATAATTAATATGAAAACTAAAAAACATATTTTATAGTGCTATAAGGTTTACAAACCATTTAACAAAAGCTATCCTATTATTATTAATAATTAAAACTCAAAAACTATCAAATTCTCTAAGATAAAGTAGTAAATGTATCATGGTAAATTAGGATTATTTTTCCAACCCTTTTAACTAACACCTAAGGTTTCAAACCTACTCCCAGTCTTATGTTAAAAAGAAGGAAAACAGGGGCGCCTGGGTGGCTCAGTCGGTTGAGCGTCCGACTTCAGCTCAGGTCACGATCTCACTGTCCGTGAGTTCGAGCCCCGCATCGGGCTCTGGGCTGATGGCTCAGAGCCTGGAGCCTGCTTCCGATTCTGTGTTTCCTTCTATCTCTGCCCCTCCCCCATTCATGCTCTGTCTCTCTCTGTCTCAAAAATAAATAAAAATGTTAAAAAAAAAAAAAAACAAAAACAAAAAAAAAAAAAAAAAAAGGAAAACAAAACAAAACAAAATAGATCAGCGGTTGCTGAAGGCTGGGAGAGCAGAATGGAGAAAAATGAGGAGAGACTGCTCATGGATTCTTTGGTGTGGGGGGGGTGCGTTCTAAAATTTAACTGTGGTAATGGTTGCACAATTTTGTGAATGTGGTAAAAAATGGTGAAGCGTACACTTTAAAATTATTGTACTGTATATGAATCTCATCTCAATGAAACTCTTTAAAAAGAAAAACATGGAGTCTACTATATTACAACAACAATGTAAATCTAAGAAAAAATTAGAATTTGGGTGATTTATTCATCATTTGAAAATACGTGCTGTGTTCCTAAAACTCTTCTAAAATAAGATATGGTCCCAAATTCAAGAAACTGACAATTCAGAAGGAGAAACAGAAATAAACAGAAAATTATAATACTAGGCAAAGTTAAATATACATTCTATTAAAATAAGCACACATAAAATGTAATGGACATGAGAGTAATCTCCTGGAAACTTAAATATGTAGCCAAGAATCACTTGGCTGTGTGATCTTGGGCAGCATAAAGTAATATAGCAAAGCATATTAAGAGTAAAGACCACATAAATGTTTAGGCTTTGTTTCCTCATACATAAGATGAGGAAACTGGTCAAATAGTTCCAATTTTTATAAACTCTCAAGTTCTACAAATCTGTAATTTAATAGTGGGTAGACTGATTTCCACTGTGAATTATTTTTTATTTTTGCTTGAAATATTGTGTCATTCTCTCATCAACCGAGTTACAATTAAAGGTATAACTGTTTTTGTCACTCTCATATCAAAATGCCTTGTTCCATTTAAAGGAGGCACTCAGAAGAACTACATTATTTCAAAGACATGAATATTATGCACTTTCTCATTTTAGAATTCCCCTTTGGAAATGCTCTCTTTGTCTGAATATCTCCGATATTCACAAATATTTTTCCTTTCACACTGGACTAAATTATGGAAACAATCAAAAGTCAATCTGGCATATGTAGCTGGCAACCAAAAGAATCATTTTTTATGGAGATGAAAATGTCAGTGGGTGAATTTCATAGCCATTTCTGATAAACAAGTACCCTATGTTCTCTGACTACAGTGAGCACACTTTTGTGCCCTGTGTGTTTGCTCATCCACTTGTCTACTCCCAGAATGCTCTACTCTGTTCAATTCCATCTACTCCTCAAGATCCTTATGAGGACTACCTTTTCTGTAAACACTTCCCTGACATTTCCAAATCAGAATTCACTTTTTTCCTTCTGTGTTCAAAAAACTGCTAGCTTTATTAATATGGTATTTGTCACATCCTGTTTTAGACATTACAGTGTTTGGGTTCACAGCCCTGAATCTGGAATTCAGACACCTCTAGAATAGACTAGTTGGTCCCACACTTAGGTAAATCAGTTAACCTCACTAGATTTTAGTTTATATTATACAACATGGCTACATTTTTCATCCAACAATTTCTTTTAATCGATATCGCCTGTTTTCTGAGAGGGTACAGGAAATTAGGCAGTTAAGCTGCTAATGGACATGAAAACAGGTAATATCCCTAAAGAGAAAAATTTGGCAAAATATAAACTAATGTCATTAAATGTTAATTTGGTCCAGTTATTCTATTCTAAAAGTACATCCTGGAAATAATCAGGATGTACTCAATGGTATGTAAGGATGTTCATCACAGAATTAGTTATCATGAGAACACTGGTAATAACCTACTTATCTAATCATTGTTGATCACTTAAATAAATTATCCTGCAGCCATTCAACAGAATTTACAGTATTAAAAAATCACAATATAAAAAATGTTTAATGACATGGAAAAACATTCATCATACGTGAAGCTGAAAAGAAAGGTTATTAAAAAAACAACCCTAATCAGAAACAACACTCCCGTTGAGTCCATATCACAACCATCCTGGCTGAGGGATGCCGATCCTGTGGGAGCTCTTACTCGGTATGTGCACACACACCTTGGTCTTTTCAAAATTCTGAATCTGGAGAACATATAGTGTCAGATAATGTTTTTGAGAAAAAAAAAAGTTTTCTCTTCATTTATGTTTTTAAACTCTTGCAAAGTGTGCCCTGAGAAAAAGTAAAACAACTCATTCTGTATCATTTTTGAGCCAAATATTAAGAGCTTTCCATGAAAGGCTATAATTAATAGTATGCCTATACTAAGAACAGTAATTCAAATGTTTCCAGGGTGAACTTAGATTCAAATGTGATGGCACCATAAACCATAATTCTTAAAAGTGATGAGAACACATTGAAGAGGGTCCGCGTTTCTTTCCATTCTCTTCTAAGCAAATGTGTTGGTTTTTCCTCCTGTGTCGGTCATAGTAAAGATAACTCCTTTGCTCTGTTCAGTTTCTGGTAATGGAACAGAACTTCCTCCAAATGTGATGTTTCACATAAATGATGATTACATCAGTTTTGCTGTGGCTTACCTAGATCCTTAAGTGCTATCAGGAGCCTAATCAACAATCTAGAGGAGCCCCTCCCCTCCTAGACTGAGGAATACTCATCCTACAAGAGCTTCTGTCATAAGCTCAGTGGTCAAGGGAAGCTTTTACTTGCACTTCTTCAAGCTGAGTCTCAAACAGAGAACATAGCAAAATTAAAAAACTTCAAAGACTTTTTTTCTTCCTCCATTGTTAAAAGCAGGGATGGCGGAAGTTGCATCTCAGACCCAGAGGGGCATGAATCTTTAGGAAAAGTTCCCTGAGCCATTGCAATGTGAACCCCCTGTTAAAATCTAAGGGTTCCTTTAGGGATAAAAATAATAAGAATGATGGCAATACTCCCACACCCACGAGACATTAGAGAATCTCTAGGTTGAAGGCCCTATGGTAGGCACATCACATGGGCCATCTCTTTTGATCAACATACAACATACTCACGATAACAGTGATAATAACCCACTCTGTAACAAGAGTAACCAACATATATGCCATTTATTATGTGCCAGGCTCTGTTTAACCATTTTATAAATATTAACTGTTTCAATTCTCACAACAACCCCTTGACAGAGAGGGGAGAAAGGCGGAGAGTGTGAGAGAAACAAATTCCAACACCATTTTCTGAAAGGAAGCTGAGACACAGAGATGTTAAATGATTTGCCCAAGGTCACATCACTGGTAAGTGGTAAGGCCAGGATTATTCAAATACACACAGTCTAACTCTAGACTGGCATGAATAGTATTAACCATTTAAATTCTTCTAAACAAGTTATTTGTACTTCCTTACTTTACATGGAAAATGTAATATTGCATTTTATGCTTATGCCACTTAACATATACCTTGGCACAGGGCAGCCATCCAGTACTGATCTTTGAGTTGAATTGAAAAAAAAAAAACAAACACAACATAAATTTCTTATTAGAAAAGACACAGTCTGGAAAATTAGTTGACTATATTCAATTTATTCTTTTAAGGAGTCGTTATGTGTTTTTAAATATAATGATAAAAACTACATTTGAGTATAGAGAATTAGTTTCAGCGAATACATAATTCAATACTTGTGTATTGAGACTCATACCAAACTAAATTATGAATCAAAAACCAGAACCAACTATTAATTTGCATTAAAATAAACCAATCCATCTTTTTTATAAAACTGTAAAATAAGCCCATTAAAAGAGTATTATCCAATGTATAAGTTTAAACTAAAACAAGATCTTTGTTCTTTTAGAGTTATGTAGCCAGAACTCAAATATCAAAGTAGTTTTGAAAAGAGCATATTTCATTAGGTTTAAACTTCTAGGAGAAAACAAGTATATCTCCACCTCGCAAGACTAGCAGCAATAAAATATCCATTATAGGTGAACTGTCTCATCATCTGTAGAATGAAATAGTTGACTCAGTTTCCAACATCTCTTCACATCTTAAAGGATACTGTAAGCTACATTTCTTTAGAAAACGAAATGCATAGGAAGATAATGTAAAATAAAACAGTATCTACTACTTTGTTAATGTGATTTCTCTTTCTATACCTTCTATAGTGCATTGCTCATTTTAGCCCAGTATAATCCCTAAGACTATCTGCAATTAAGCGTAAAGAGACACTAGATTCAAACAACCTACGTTCAGTTCAGGTCGTGCCACACAGTAGCTGAGCAATTATTGGCAGGTTCCTTGACCTGTCAATTTACAAATCCCACTTCACCATTAGTTAAATGTGAAAAAAATGATTATTTCCTTCCTACCTATCTCTTAAGGATAAATAATAATATAATTATTGATTAATACCATATATATTAATGAAGAAATAGGAGAAAACACACTGTAAACTCAAACACTTTAAAAATGAAAAGAAATGATATCAGTAGTAACAAGACTTTTTTCAGTCATGAAAGCTTGCAGTTATTTTATTGCTGTATTTGACCATTTTCCTTTCAATTTTCTTAAAGCAAAAGCAATAGTCTATTGTGAAAACAGTACAACACCTTCTTCCATTTGATGCTTTTCCAAAATTCTTGCTTAAGCTTTGTCAAGCCATACTTTCATATCAGCCTAGTATTTATTGAGCATTAAAAGGCTCTGTCTGCTTTTATAAGTGAGCTTTGTTATAAATTAATCTTCTACAATTCCATAGAACTGAACTAGAAGAAGAAAAATGAAAAGAAACCCTCTGATGCACTTCATATGCTTTCCAATTTCAATTATTTGGGACTCATTTACCTTTCCCAGGAAAGAATAAACTTTGTGAAACCGAGAAAGCTACCATGGCATGAAATTTTCTATATTCTTCTATCTCTATGGTAAGAGTTCTACTAATTGCTTATTTTAGAGAGCTAAAAATAAACTACCAAATATACCAAGAGAAGCTGGCAGTGATCAGAGTTACTAGTAACAGGGAGTAGATAATGTCTGTAACTTTAAAATCCAGCAGTACATTCAGCTTAGAAATTTCCCCTTGAAATTTAATAAACTTTACCCCTAGGTAAAGGTACATCATCAGCATTTTAGTCACAATTATCAAATGCTACTCTAAAAATAAAGGAGAAGTTTATCCATATCCATAATGCTAGTCCAACTCTGTCAGAATGACTTTATCCTTGATTTATAGATCACAGATCTAGACTTATACAAATAATGAAACCTTGATACCTTAGTTATTAAGGAACTATTTGAAATACAATTTTATAGAGTGGTTCTAATTATATTTTAGTTAATTGACAAAGCATTACATCATACCTAATTATACCATTCCTACCTAAAAGTACTCATTTATACATGAGTTTCTGATTAACAAAATGTTAGATAATGGTATTTTTAAATGATTTTGATATACACCTTGACTTGGGGAGCTATGGCAACACAGAGATCAGAGAATCATCCAAAAATCATGCTGCTGCTTTTGGAAGCCAGAGGAAAATATCTGATGACACACAGAGATGTAAGTATTGTCTCCATAGAGCCACCTCACTTTCATCTATAATCTCAGCCTCCTGAAAGAGTGCATAAATACACAGAGAGTAAGGGAAGTAATCTGCCCAGGGCCCATACAGCTATGAGGCAACATGCCTAATGCATCAACAGTGACAGGTTAGATGTAGGCAAATCCTTCCATGTATGGCATTTCCCCCCACTAAGCTTCAGCCTTCATAAATTTTCTGAAGTAACCAAACCAAGAATTTCTCATTAAACCAAGAAGAGCCAATGCTCATCTGATCAACTAGAGTTTTACCTTCAGGCTAGAAACCATTACTGTGACCTCTTCTATGATCCAAATGATCATGTGTATGATTTGATTATGGAGGCTGAAAGCTGACCTTACAATACCTACATCTCAACATTCAGATCAGGACAGAGTAAGAGCACCATCACCCTAAAACACATGAATATTTGAGTACTCAAGAATAGTAGTTTCCCACCTGGAAAAAGAATAATAAAGGTGGGGAAATGTTTGGGAATAAAAAACATAAAATTTAACTATGTGGGGTGCAAATGATTTGAAAAGACACCATTCCATTCCACATCTTCTTAAAAACACATACTCAATCTTAACTATCTCTAAATAAAGGGAAGCCACATATGTAGATGAAAATGGTATGTAGATGTACTTTGTCAGTGAATCTGAAACTGTTCATAGACTATGCGCCTTTGTGGTCATACATCCTTGCCTGGTGACAGTGTAACCCTCCACATAGTTCCATGTTGTCTACATGCAAACACACATACACAGAGCAAACCTCTGTAGACCTCACTGGTCAATCTAGATTTGTTGGGCAAGATCTTCTGGACTCTAGTTTTCAGAGTACTCATCGAAACCATAGAAGACATGGTTTCTTAGGGAGGACTTGAAGATCAGCACCATCATGAAAGCCTGAGTGCCCCAAAAGGCAAGGCTACGAATAGCCAGTTTCACAAAATCAACAGTCACCAAAATGGTGTGTGTATGAGAGAGAAAAGGACAACCAACTGGGGTGCAAGAAGAGAACAGTGGAAAGTAAGAACAAAATTATGCTCTACTAATATTTAATATGTGATTTTCCCATGGCATATGTGTATAACTTTTTAAATGGATATATATTTATGTATGTGTGTGTATGTGTGTGTGTATATATATATATATATATATATATATATGTGTGTGTGTGTGTGTTTAAAATGTTTTTACTGATAGGACTACATGATCAAAAAGGTTTGCAGATGATTAAAGCCATATAAGCCAAACTGACTTACATACATATGCAGGCAAATAGAACTTATAATACTTAAATCAAAAATTTTTTAATGCTTAAGTCATGAGGAATTCAGTTTATAACACTAATTTTTTTCCTCATTTTTCTATAATGGTTCATATCTCAATCTGCTTTACAAAAAAAAAAAAAAAAAAGCTGATTTCACCATGCCTGCAATTAATAAATATTTTACGAAAGTTGGCAGTAAGAAAGAAAACAGGACTTACAAAATTCCTTTCCAACTCAACATAAATTCAGCTTTAATACAAAGATTTAATAATAAAATTTCCTCAAATAATCAGATAACAAGGAAAACAAATTAAAGTCGATTTTATTTTTTAATCACCTGCATTCAGTTCTATTTTTGCTGTGCTCTATTAATATTTTAAAGGAACTAAGCAATCAAAACCAAATCTGGAAGAATTAGCATCCAACATGAGGTGATTTTAGGTCATCAGGGCAATTTCATTGCTGCTAATTATATCTCCAAATAAACAACACTTCTGTTTCAGTTTCCTGACCAAATTTTATGGGATGTACCATAAGGAAGAAATATTTTCAAAGGCAAAAAGACAAGTGAATGTGTAAATAGGTGGAGAGGAGGAAAAGCACATTTTAACTCCAACAGCCATGAATTCCAGGTGCCTCCTTCTATGATTTCCCCCCCTTCAAAACATACAGGAAAACACATAAAATGAGAATATTCAACACAAATTTCCAAATGTGTAACACATGAACTATTTTCTAACACTCAGAAGAAGTTTGAAAATAAGCAAAGACATGGTATCACAGAGAATAATATAATATGTAAAAAGAGAGATCCTAAAAATGACTAAAAAAGAGGATAAGAATATTAACAGACACTGGATTTCAAACTGCCAATATGAATTTAAAAGAGTCACATCTCCTTTACATTATGCAACATTTTTTTTTCTCATTCACTTTGGTCTGTAAATGTAATTTACAAGAGACCTCTATATTTTTATGAAGAAACGTTGAAAACTTACAGCATTTCCTTTCTAAGAAACTAAATTTAGACAATGTAGGAGGTATAGGGAGAGACAGTCATTATAACATGGACAATTTAAGGGGGAAAGAATTTAAAGTGTCTTAAAGCAAATAAATACCAAACTTGTTTAAACACTGAAGTAATACAGACTACTGATAATTATAATACAATTATGTGTTTTCATTTTCTATAAATAGATACCTACCTATGTCAATATGTGAGATAGCAACTGTTAAATATTTAGTTCTGCAACTAAGACTTTTATTTATACCATGTAAGTTAATACAGCTCAGTAACTAAGATCAATTTTCAAAACATAACCAAGCAAATAAATAATATCTGTTACTATCTGGTTTTTGCATAGCAATTTGGCCATTTCCTATTCTGGACTTCAGTTCCTTAGCCAAAATCTCATATATCACTGCCTTCTATTGACACCTGCTGGAGAGTACTGGAATTGCATATTTCTCATTTCATTATCTGGGCAGTTGTTAATTCTGCATCTGAGGAAAGAAATGTGGAAGATAACATTCCAACTGCAAATAACACAAGTTTTAATTTTCTAAAAGCAAAAGTAGCATTCATTCTCAACATTTAAATTTTAATGTTTCCTTTAGGAAATTATGAGTCTCAAGAAATCTATCCAAAGCATACTTCTCATGGGAATAACTTACCCGATGACTTCAGTAGTTGAATTTGTGCATATTTGGGGTATAATTATGAAACTAAGTAACTTTCTCTAGTATCTGAACTTCTACTGTTTCCTGCCTCAGACTAAATACTTGGATCACATGAATTGAGAAAAGTATTTGATTTTGTGAAAGTGTGCATACAAATGGATCAGAAAAATAACCTAGCTAATACAAAAAGAATGGTTTATATATTCACACTTGTAGTTAAAGAGGTAAAGTAACATGCATTAGTGAATGAGTTTTTATTGTTATCAAAACTGCCTGTCCCTGAAATACATAACGTGTTTATACCAGAATAAACTTATTATCTAAAGTCAACCAAAACACAACACATTGAAATAATTAATTTAAGGGTTGTAGTAACTAAATTATTAAGTTACATTACATTTTAATTAACTTCATGCAAATGAACACATTTGGAAGTATTTCTGTAAAGAATGCCATACTACTCATCTGTCCCCTAAAACTTAAAAAAAAAAAAAAAGTTTCTGGAAAGAAATATGTTTAATTGACCAAACTTCAAAAGGTAAAAATATATGACAAAGTTAATACAATACTACTCCTCCTGCCCCCAATGCACTACTACATAATATGCGGTTTAGGTGCCTGGACATGTCCTATTTTGTAACATCAGAAAATTAATATTGCCCTAGAGACAGTTGTTCCAGTTCCAAATGAGTTTGGGCAGCTAACAGGGCAACAAGATATTCTTGAGAATGGTACTGAGAGCATGATGTGAAGGAAGAATGTGATACTGCGGTGCTATAATAAATTGCTTTACATTCCTGGTAGAATTCCTTCCTTTTGATCAAACTGCTCGAGTTTTTGACAAAAGTAATGAGGCACTATGAACCTGGTATAAATCAAACAAAACGATGATGAAAAATAGAAGAGCTAACTTTTTTTTTAATACAGGAGCTCATTCAATGGTTTATGATTAGGATGACGTAGTATTTGAAATTTGCAACTGTCAAACAAGTTGCCTCCTGAAAGTGTACTTAATCCACCTGTTCAAATAAAATTAAGTTCTTCAAGTTTAACTATAGCATATGAAGATTCAAGAGTATAGGGGATATTTTACGATGAGATTCAGTCTAGGAGTTTCTAAAATGTGCTTTATTTTTTTTTTAATTGAAAAAAACAATTAGCTCTAAAGGGAGAGTTTTTAAGTAATCTACTGAAAGATTATTTTAAACTGCTCTTTTACATTTACTAAAATTTACACAAAATTAATATAGCATGCAATATTAAGACCCTACAAAGTATCACGGAGGTAACAGGTCTTAATGAATGTAGTTTTGCCATATTTTCTCCAAACAGTTTATCAGCCCTTCTCAGAAGATAGGTTTTCGTCAAATGCAAAATAAAATATGCACTGAAACAATACTTGTTTTAGATTCCTAAACAAAATTTAATGAAGCAACTCACTTTAACAGCTCTTACAATCCGTCACTAAGAAAAGGAATCTTTCCTTGCTAAGAACGCTGAAAGGTTAGTTTTTAGAGCCTGAGAAACAGTAGAATTGTCAGACACCCGAGATCCTCATTTTCAATCACTCAGTTACCTTACAGAGCTTCTGATACCGAGGAGAAGAAACTGCCATCCTTTGTAAACGATGTAACAAAACCACAACTTTCTGCAGAGATGTTCTCACCACAGCCATCATTTTAAGTTTACCACACTTCTGGAGACACCTCAGAATTTGCATTATAAATGAAGAGCAATGATCATTTCCTCCCGGTCACTGGACAATGATTTGCCAGTTCTCTGAGCATGCTCGTTTCCAGGAATGCATTTGAAAGATACAGGGGTTTAGATGCTAGGCAAAAGGAGGCTGGTATTCCTTCAACTTCTTCTCAATTTAAAAAACACATACAAACGCCACAAAGAAAGCCCCCCAGCAGATGCTCACAGCCGGTACTTGCTCAGCTCGGCATGGCCAGACAATGAGCAAGTTGTTGAGCCAAACGCTGCCTGCTGCTGGAGAGGAGTGCGCTCTGGCTGTGTAGCCAAAAAGGATATTAAGTGAAACATTAAAGCTGCAGATACATAGCAGACATCTCCTGGGAACGGAGATTCAACACATCACCACGGTGCATGCCTTGAAGCTAGTTTATATTAAGAGATGGAGTGGCATTCATTCACTCACTCTGAGAGATGCGTTCACTCCCCGACTGAATGCAGCTCGGGCCGTGCTCTGTGGGATGACTGAATAGACATTGTTATAAATCTTGAGAAGAGCAGAAACGTACCTGACTCTAATGATAGCAGCCCATACATTAAGTGCTATAAATCACCTCCAGACAGGTCTCAGAACAAGATCATCTAAAACAAAACGAAACAAAAAATGCCTGTGGCGAGGGGGGTATGTGGCTTTACCTACAGCATCCTAAAAGCAGTGTCGTCCGTGGGCTCTCTGATGCTTGCCTAGGAGAAAAGCCACTAGAAACTGAATTTCTAATGTTAGGTTAGGACTTCTCTAATTAAACAGTAAAGTTAATAAAATTTTTAAAAAGTCTGTAACTGACTGCTAACATTCTAAATTACGACGTTTCCCCTTACACAGCATCTTCGTGATCTCATTTTATTTGCCATAAAGCTGTTTTAATTTTATGAGTAAGAAATATAAAACATGATTATACGATATAAAAACGCAGGACAGAATTTGGGGGTTTTATATGTATGTGTATATGGGAGATGTGTTTTCCACTGCAGCTTGGATACTATTACAAATATCAATTGGGGTAAAGTACCCTTAGGAAATGAGCAAAATCACCCAGAATGATTAAATGACTGGGTCAAGGGGCACAGCCAGAAATAGAAGACAGACGTTTCTCATTATCAGTGTCCTGCTCAAACTAATAACCCAGGTAAGGCTGCTATTTCTCTAATGTTGTCACGGTTCTTTGAAAGAAATACAGTGTTGAAAGTATTTGTTTCTCTTCTTTTACTTTGTCTGCTTTCTCAGCCCTTCATGTTATAGCATGATTGAAAGTCCTATATTGGGTCTTACAGAGTTGTTGTGTTTATCAAGCAGTGTTTTTGTGTATTTTTCTGCTTCTGCTTGTATATTTTTTTCCCTGCAGGTCTATACTGAGAACCTCTACTGCCTCCCTCTGGATAGGCTAACAACATCAAAATATCTCTACAAAGCCAGAATCGGAAGAGGCAGTCAATTAATGATGTAATTAAATATATTAAGTTATCATGCAAATATACAGAACCAGAAAGTAGATTTGTGATTATTTAGGGGCAGGGGGTTAGAGGGTTGGTAATGGGGGATTGATAGCTAAGTGGCCTGTGATTTCTTTTTGGGATGAGGAAAATGTTCTGTTTGATTGTAGTGATTGTTACATACCTTTCGCACTTAAAAACAACTGACCTGTACACTTTAAATGGACGGATTGTGTGAAACGTGGAATTATATGTCATAAATCTGCTATCAAAAAAAAATATATGAAGTTGTAATTCCTGTCCCTGAACCAGCAGATAAAGTTTGCACAACAGAGGTATACCACCCCCGCCCCCCCAAACACAATGCTGGCTATGGAGCTGGGTACCAGGGAAGATCGGCAACAATCTAAATCATCAAAGTCTGCACCTAAGGAGTGAGAGGATGAAAATTAGGCTGAAAGAGAACACAGGAGATGAAAATATAATAATCCAAAAACACATCCTGTGCGAGAGCAAGAACAGCCACCTACTTATTGTAAGAACAACCCAGAAAGGCAGCAGGGCAGCAGGATTTTCTCCAGGAAAGAATCAGATTAGCTCTATTAATTGGTTACTGCCAAAATGTAAAGCTTATATTTTGAAATATAATTAAAATGATAATAATATCCTAGAACGTAGACAAGAAAATTGAGAATAAATGCGTTTGAACGAACAGATAAACTGATAGGCAAGCCAATAGTAGGCTTTCATTCCAAAGGGGGGAAAAAAAAGTTTCTGCACTTTAGCCAAATTCCCTCACCTAAATATAGAAACACAGTGACTGCTGCATACTGGGGCATCTCCTCCTGGATGTTACTCACAAACCTTATTTCAACATAATCCAAATGAAACGTAGCATTCCTTCACACTCCACACCAACTTGCACCCTTGCCCTGACTTGCTCTTTCCTTCTATTCCTCATCTCAGGCTCTAATCCCACCTGGCAATCTTCTCCCTCTCTACCACACTATCAAGACATTAGGTCTATTCCCCCTGTGATTGCCTCATTTCTGGTCATAATCACCTCTCACCAGATGGCCGCAAGACTATCTTACCAGACCTCATGCACTGCTATTAATCTTGCCCAGTTCAAACCCATTCCTCGCAATGCCATCAGCTAGAGTCCTATAAAACACAAATCCCCTTGCATCACCCTCTTGCTCAACAACACTCTTCAATGACTTCTCCCTGTTGCCACTGGGTTACGATATAAAAAACTCAGCAAGTCGAACAAGACCCTCTGTGACCTGAACCACTCAGAAACTCGGAGCTTCTCTCTCCAAAGGACTGGGTTTTCTCTTGCCAGCTCTGCTGAGGAGTAAAGCCTTACCGCCTTGCAGTCAGGCAATGAAACACAAATACATAAATCCAAATGGTCATCCATCCTTAACAGAAATGGCATGTATCATAGCATACTCCCAGAAATGAATCTTCATCTTCCATTGTGCTTCTAAACTATCGTTTATCAAAATTCACCCAAAATTACCTTAAGATGAATACAGAATAAGCTTCTTCATCTTCATGAAATACTCCTCTATCTCTGTATCCAGCTGTCATGAGACACGGAGCAAGTACAAACAGCGAGTGTGACATGTAAGCAGTTCTACATACACCCCTTGTGCACAGGGCACACATACGCCAAGGCCCTCATTCCACCTTTTTTAGCACACCCCTAAACCGCCCACCCACCCCCACCACCACCATGCCACCAGAAAATGCATTTTATAATTTCAGGCACTTTTGTTTGTACATTTATTTTCTTCAACAAACATCTTTTCCTTCCCAAAAAAGTTCTCTATTCACTCCCACAAAAGGACGAGTCACCAGCACAAAAAGTCACAGGATAATTTAAGTTCTCTCATCTCAGGAATACTAAGCAAAAGGTACTAAGTCTCTACATGCATCTACTTATAAGGTGCCAAAAATAAAGCCATAGCATTTTTTTAATAAAATAGAGAGGATGTTTTAAAATGAAGATCATTTTGGGGCACCTGGGCGGCTCAGTCGGTTGAGCATCTGACTTCACCTCAGGTCATGATCTCAGGATTTGTGAGTTCGAGCCCTGCATCAGGCTCTAAGCTGATAGCTCAGAGCCTGGAGCCTGCTTCAGATTCTGTCTCTCTCTCTCTCTCTCTCTCTCTCTCTCTCTCTGCCCCTCCTCTATTTGTGCTCTTGCTCTCTCTCTCTCAAAAATAAATAAATACACAGAAGACAATATTTTTAATAAATAAAATAAAATGAAGATCATTTTTAAAAAGAGCAGTGAAAAATCATGCAAATTACTATCATGGGAAATACCCTAAACAAAAACAAATGCATGTGTTTATCCTTAGACAAAGACACTGTAACAGGCTCTTAATAAATGCCCCTCTTTAATACTTCTTAGGAGTCACAACATTAAATTTCAGCAACATTAAATTATTTTCGAGAGACATTTACTATACATGCCATAATTTCAGTCAGCAAGCTTTCCTTCTTGATGCTGGTTGCCAGAAGACAGGCAATCTTAGGCTTAGTTATTTTTATTTGGAAAGATTTTAAGCATCTTCATTTACATGTATTTCCTCAGTTTTGAGTATTCGTTAAGTATTGAGAAGAATTTTGGCTATGGCAAAAATATATCCCAAGATAAAATGTGCTAGAAGACATTATCAACCTTTAAAATAGGTCTGTTTTGCTGATCTTCATCATCAAGGTTCACGTCAAGCCTCCTTCACTCATTGTCTATACACGGTTGCAGCCTCAAATGCACAAGCCTGGTGTCTTTTGAGTTTAACACCATTACGTAAAGTAAGCATCCGTGAGCATTTATAAGTCTGGCTTCCAGTTGTTTAAATCATAAAAAATAATATATTCTAGCATCTGCCTACAGTTAGAGCCCTCTCTAACCCCCTGAAAAAGAGATGATAGCTAAATATTTTATCAAATAACATGTATGGTGTTTTCCTCAGATTCTAGACGGTAAGACAAAAGGACATATTTAACCTCGATAGTTGCTCAGTCACCCTCATTACCAAGTCACAAGTGTATTATGCAATGAATAAAAAATGAGAAGTAATGTAATTAAACATGGATTTTCATTAAATTAATCTTGAGGACTCCACCATTAAAATACCCTAATAGTCTTTACACATGGGAACAAGTTACAAAGAAGTCTATTCCTGAAAGGTCCTTTTAAAAACATAATTTATAACTTTTTAGTGAAAATAATTTAAAATATAGAGAAAATTTGTAAGAATAAGAACAATTATGGGGGGCCTGGGTGGCTCAGTCGGTTAAGCGTCCAACTTCGGCTCAGGTCATGATCTCGCGGTCCGTGGGTTCGAGCCCCGCGTCAGGCTCTGTGCTGACAGCTCAGAGCCTGGAGCCTGTTTCAGATTCTGTGTCTCCCTCTTTCTCTGACCCTCCCTTGTTCATGCTCTCTCTCTCTCTGTCTGTCTCAAAAATAAATAAATGTTAAAAAAAAAAAAAAAAAGAATAAGAACAATTCCCAGAAAGCTACTGTACCCTTTAACCAGATTCGTATATTTGTGAACATTCTGATATTTCAAGGGAAAAGAATTCTAAGAAAAGACTCAAAAAGATCATCACACTGAATTTCATAATGGTGAAGTTAGGGTCCACAGGAAGTGGTCAGTATTTACCTAGAATGTACACGTATGACACTAGGTAGGCAACAATATGGAGTAACATAATGTCTGCCCTTGAGGAGCCAAGTGATCAGCCGGGACAGGACGGACATGCCTCAGATGGCACCGAGCCATGAGTTCACAAGCGTATCAGAAATAATAACTGTCAGAATGACGTGAGACTGACAAGACATAAAGAAACATGCAGATGTGAAACTGGTAGACAAGCAGACTTCTCCATTAAAATAGGTTTTCACACCAAGTCCTAAATGAGAAGGCCTGTGATTGGCCGGATTAGGTCATTCTATACAAAGATGGTAAATTCCAGGGCACTGAAGCAGTTGTACTTGAGGGCAGAGGAAAGATACACATGTGCTATGTGACATTTCTCATAAACTTTTGTAAAGGAGAGATTTTGTGTTAGCATGTTTCGTAGAGGAGAGATAGTTGAACCTCAGACTCCATATACAATCGTAGTATCGAGCTAATGACATAAAAGTAATAATGTTCTTAAGCCTAATGTTCGTAGTTGTAAATTAAGCCACAGAGCCTTTGCAGCTTTTATATTAAGTACTTTATAATAAATGGAGAAAGAAACAACTTCATATTAAAAGGAGGTGCCCTTATAATTTAGGACTCAATAAGGCTAAGTGTAATAGGGCTTAAAATGACAAAAACAGAACAGCTCTGAGTCTGTTAGTCTAAATAAACAATTATTACTCCCATAAAACGGGGTTTTCCTCTATTATTAAGTAAAAGTATTTTTATAGATCTTATTTCCAGAAACCAATTATTCACAGGGGAGCATGGATCTCTTAACAGAATTAGGTAACAACCTCACCTTTTAATGGTAATAAATTTGCATGCAGCTGCATCAAAAGAGCGCAGTAAAAATAAAAGCACTGGGTGCAGTGTCCCGTGCACTTGCCTGCATCTGCTGTGCGAGCTCCCTGGCCAAGCCGCTGTCCTGAAGAGCATTCTCCCGCTGAGAGGCATCTGCAAGCACGTTCACTGTGGTCTCTGCTTCTTGTATCCACTTCAGGAAGTTCTCCAGATCCCTACGAGAGGCCTGCACTGTCCTCAGTTCAGCTTCCAAGGCGCTCTGTCTGTCACCAACGCTGCAAGTAACAACATGACACACACGGTTCCATGGCTTTCGGTGTGACAGTCCGGACCGTGCAACCCCGAAAAACACATTAACAGCTTCCGAGGAACCTTTATTATTTAAGTGCCTAATGTAACTGGGATATTTATTGATCTGTGTATCTTGAATAATTCTGAATGAGAGGAGTGATGTGAATAGTGAGAAGAGGGAGAGAGACATATAAATATGAACAAAATAACACCCATATCATAAAATAATCATGACTCCATTTTACAACTCCTAATTGTATATTAAGTTATTCCCTGATATTTTATTTCAATACCTTAGCATAATGCCTAACACTCAAAGGAAGTATCAATAAATATTCATGCAACAAGTGGCTAAATGAATTCTAGGAAGCAGTAAAATCTGAAGAAATATGATAAAATGAAAATAATTTTAAGGGCTTACTTTACATATTTTAAAACAACTCAAATCAATACAAATTGGTTCTTTAAACTGATTTAATAATATTACATTTGGAAAACATTGGAAAATCAAGCTTCTATAAACCCTTCATTAAACCGAAGTCAAAACTAATACATAGAACTATCATGGAGTTTCAGTCCATGGAATGTATCTGGGGCAACTACATTCCTGGGGCAACTACGTGGCTCAGTTGGTTAAGCATCCGACTCTTGATTTCATCTCAGGTCATGATCTCACGGTTCATGAGACTTAGCCTTGCATCAGGCTCTGCGCTGACAGCGTGGAGCCTGCTTGGAATTCTCTCTTTCTCCCTCTTTCTCTCTGCCCCTCCCTCACTTGTGATCACTCATGCATTCTCTCTCTCTCTCTTTCAAAATAAATAAATTTAAACATTTAAGAGATATACATTCCTGTATATTCAACCTTTAAAACTTTTTATGCCTCAAAGCTCCATAATAAGAAAAAAAAAAAAAACAATGCTAAAAGTGGATACTAACAATTACACCCTAAGTGTTTAAACCCAAGGGAACTGAAGACATATATCTACACTTGCACACAAATTTTCATATAGCATCATTATTTCTGATAGCCAAATGGTAGAATCAACCCAAATGTCTATCAATAGAGAAATGGATAGATAAAATGTAGTATACATGTAGTATATACTCAAGCATAAAAAGGAGTGAAATAGTGATAGACGCTATAACATGTATCAACCTTGAAAGTATGCCAAGTGGAAGAAGCCAGACATAAGAGGCTACATATTGTGTGATTCCATTCATGTTTATATGAAATTTCCAAAAGAGGTAAATCCACACAGAATGAAGAGAGATTAGTTGTTGCCTAGGACTGGAGAAGAAGGCAATGTGGATTGACTGCTAATGGGTATTGTGTTTCTCTTTGGGGTGATAAAATGTTCTGAAATTAAGAGTATTGTTGTGGTTGCACAACATGGTGAATATGCTAAAAATCACTGAGTTGTACACTTTAAAAGAGTTAATTTCATGGTATGTGAACTATATAACAATAAAAAAATCAGTATGTGTAATATAATCGCATTTATATTTATATATATTTTCTACCCCATCCACTCATCTATCCATACATCATGCATCCATCCATCTGTCTTATATACAGGACTGTCTGTACATTTAGATAAAAGGATAAAAGCCTGTAATGTTAATATTAAAACAGTTATTTCTAGGTGCTGGGATTTAAGGTGGTTCACTTTCCTGTTTGTACTTTTCTGTAGTCTTTGATTTTACAATGAACATCAATCTTCACACATCAATAAACAAATTCTTAAATGAATGGGTAAAAGATTTAAACAGGCCATCACAGAAGATACATGGATGGTAAATAAGCACATACTCAACATCAGTACTCATCAGAGAAATGTAAATTCAAGCCACAATGAGACATTAGAATGGCTTTAGAAAATTATTATACCAACTACTGGGGAAAATGTAGAATAACTGCCACACTCATACATTGCAAATGGGAGTGCAAAATGGTACCGCCATCAAAAAACAGTTTGACAGTCTTTTTAATAAAGTTAACCAGGTACTCAAGAACAATCTAGCAATCCTACGCCCAAGTATTTACTCAAAAGAAATGAAAACATATATTCACACAAAATCCATATCCAAATCTTTGAGGCAGCTTTATTCATAATGGTCCTGAACAGGTAACCACCCAAATATCATCAGGTGGTAAATAGATACACTGTGGTGTATGCATACAATGGAATACTACTCAACAATAAACTGATAGATGCAACAACATGGATGGAATCTCAAATGCATTTTGCTAAGTCAAAAAAGCCAGGCACGAAAGCTTTATGTTCCCATTCATAAGCCATTCTAGAAAGTCATCAACCTCATCTGAGCATTTACCTACTAAACAGTCTCCAGTAGTGTTTGGTTGCCTAGAATAAACCCAAATTGCTTTTCCTGAAACTCAATGTCCTCCACAATCTGTCACGAATTCACTTTTCTAACTTATTCCCTAGTTCTCTCCAAAACTCTCTTCAGATCAACATGGTATGCTCCTATTGTTCTAGGATATTCTTAATACTGTGTCCACCCAAAAACTTCATATCCACATAAAAATGTCCTTCTAACCACCTCCACTTATCAAAATCCTGCCAATTCTTTCAGGGGTAAGGACCACCTTCTTCAGAACATCCCAGCCCAATTAGATTTCCTTGCTTTAAGTTCATAAAAGGTCACTGCTCCTCTTTATCCAGAAAGTAATCACATGGGGGCACCTGGGTGGCTCAGTCGGTTGAGTGTCAGCCTCTTGATTTCAACTCAGGTCATGTCCAGGAGTGTGGAACTGAGCTCCATGAACTGTGTGCTGAGTGTGGAGCCTGTTTAAGACATTCTCTCTCTCTCTCTCTCTCTCTCTCTCTCTCTTTCTTCCCTCCCCCTCCCACACCCACCCCTCTCCCCTGCTAATGCAGCTCTCTTGGGGAAAAAAAAAGCTTTAAAAAACATGGATCCTGGAAAAGCCCTTGGATTGTGATCTTGTTACACACTTAAATTAATTTGTATTACATATATTTGTTTTCTGTCCTCCTGTTCTGTAGACTCACTATGGGCAGAAGGAGTCTTGTATATCTCCATATTTCTCAGAGTCCTTATTACAGTATTATAATAAGTATTTATAGGAAAAGGACAATCAAGATTGTAAATCAGGAAAATATATATAAGAAGCAGAAAACAGGGGAGCCAAGAGAGAAGCAAACGGGGGAGAAGCAAACAGGCCTTCATGCTAATGGTGAGAAGAGACCTCAAAAGAGACAGCTGATGAATTGGGTCAGATGAGGGCTAGGTTTTTTTGTTTTAACTAGATGAAACTAACAAAGGATACATTCGGACAAAACAAGGAAATAACCCAAAAGAGAAAAGAAAAACACGCACAAAAAAAAAAAAAAAAAAAAGACAAACCCACATTAGATCCATGAAATAGGGATTCCAAACTAGGAGAAAAGCACAGAAAATCCTCAGGATTATGGCCCAGAAAGTATGTCTGCAGAAGAAATGTCTCTAAGTAAAAATATTAGGAGTAATAGACTGCTTACTATGATCGACTTTGTGAGAAATTATACTGTCAGGTCATTGAAAAATGTGGGAAGAATTAGTAATAGGTACAAAGGAACCTAAGTACATAAAAGCAAAGCAATTATTAATTTCAGATGAAAAAAACAAGAAGCAAAATTATAGTAAACTTCAGTGCTTGGCTGTTGATGATGGTTAGACACACATAACAGTGTCAACACAGAATAACTGTTTATCTAAAACTTCAGCATTAAGGGGCCTTTGGGTGGCTCAGTCTGTTAAGCAACTGACTCTTGGTTTTGGCTCAGGTCACAATCTCACAGTTCATGGGTTCAAGCCCCGCATCGGGATCTGCACTGACAGTGCACGGCCTGCTTGGGATTCTCGCTCCCTCTCTCTCTGCCTCTTCCCCACTTGGGTGTTCTCTCTTTCTCTTTCTCTCTCTCTTAAAATTAATAAATATTTAAAAAATTAAAAAAAAACATTAAGAATAAAAATAAAAATTCAGCAATGAGATGATATAGCCACTGTGGAAAACAGTACGGTGATTCCTCAACAAATTAAAAATAGAAGTAACATATGATCTATCAATTCTGCTTTTGTGGATACACCCAAAAGAATTGAAAGCAGCATCTTGAAAACGTTTGCCCCCCATGTTCACAGCAGCATAATTCACAATAAGTAAAATGTGGAAGCAACCCAAGTGTCCATCAACTGATGTATGGATAAGTAAAATGTGATATATACATACAAGGGAACATTATTAAGCCCTAAAAAGGAAAGAAATTCTGACATATGCTACAACATGGATGAACCTTCAGCACATTATACTAAGCGAAATAAGTTAGTCAAAAAAACACAGATACTGTATAATTTCACTTACATGAGGTACTTAGAGTAGTCAAATCCAAACAGAGAGTAAAATGGTGGTTGCCAGGAATGGGAGAAAGAAAGAATGGGGAGTTATCGTTTAATGAACACAGTTTTCACTCTGCAAGATGAAAAGAGTTATGGGCATGGTCGGTGGTGATGGCTGCACAACGGCATGAATATTTAATACCACTGAACTATAGACTTAAAAATAGTTAAGATGGTAAATTTTATGTTATGCATATTTTACCACAATAAAAATAAAGTGAAAAAAAAATTCAATGATGAGGAAGGGAAGAGAACAGTGGCATGAGAAAGCTATGCCCTATGTATTTACCAGAATAGGATATCAATAGACAATATCTAATATTGATGTATTGGAAGATAATGGTATACTCATTTTATTTAGAATATGGAAATGTATAAATGACATAAGGAGAAGCCAAAAGAAGATAAAGTAGTTGCTCCCGGCGGTTGGGGGGGGGGGGGGGGTGAACCATGGTGAACAGTGAGAGAACCACTATATTTTGTAATACACCTTTAAGTACTTCTAATTTTTTAAAACATATGTATATATTTCTTTACTTTTTATTTAAAAAAATTTTTTTTAATGTTCATTTATTTTTGAGAGAGAGACATTGTAAGCAGGGGAAGGGCAGAGAGAGAGGGAGACACAGAATCCGAAGCAGGCTCCAGGCTCTGAGCCATCAGCACAGAGCCTGATGCGGGCCTTGAACCCACAAGCTGTGAGATCACGACCCGAGCCAAAGTCAGACGCTCAACCGACTGAGCCACCCAGGCGCCCCTATTTCGTTACTTTTTAAATTTTAGAAGTTACCCACTAGAATTTGGGTGGTTGGCAGTACTGGTGTTGTTTAATCTTCCACCCAATTTTTAAAACATCAACAGAAAAACTATTACGAATAACCAAATAAAGGCAGTACCAAAAAGGTACTAAAAAGCAAAAAATTACAGGAGTACACACATGCAATTAGTTGACCATGAGTAGGCACCTCTTAACACTCATGTAAAATTAATGACTATAAAATTTGATGAAGTCAAATGCTTTAATTTTACAGAATCATTATCATTTATTTTGAAGAATATTCACATGTATGTAATAGGTTATGTGGCAAACAGCTAATGTAAAAACAGATCATTATAGATTAGCTCGGTTAAACCTTAAGAATGCCCAGCCTAGAAAAAAAGGATGCAAATGTCTGAGAATCCAATGGGTTTATTTATTTACCTTTAAAAATGAACCAATCACTAATCCTCGGTCCAGAGCTTTAGTGTTTACATTCTTTACCTTAAATATCCTTCATCCCCACCCCCATTCCCGCTCACCTTCCCCTCCCGCCAGAACTTGGTGCAGACACCTGCAATGAAGTGCAGGCACTTTGTCCCACACAATCACATGATGTCCTTTACCCTGGCTGTTAGTGTGCCCTTTCTGCTATGACAAATCTCCACAAACTCAACGGCTTCGAGCCACCTGAGTTTATTACCTCACAGTTCTGTCAGGTAGTTTCTGAAATAGAGCTCCCCAGACTTAAATCAAGTTGTCAGCAAGGCCACATTGCTTGGTGAAGGCCCTAGAGATAGTCCTGTTTCCTTGTCATTTCCAGCTTCTGGCTGGAGATCACCCATATTCCTTGGCTCCTGACCCCTTCCTCCATCTTTACTTTCATGAAGACGCATGTCATAGAACGGGGTCCACTCAGATGATCCAAGATAATCTCCCTACCTGGGAAGACATTCTGCCACCTTATCACATCTCCAATCATGACCAAAAGTGACTATTTTGTTGTCTGTGTGAAGCTTCTGGATCATCAGCGCACCTGGTACCCCCAAGGCCTACACACAGTAGCAATTCCAGTATGCACTGAATACATTAATACAAAAACAGAAATAACGTCTCCCATCCTGTAATAATTTATGGATAAAATGAGGTATATATACATAAATGTGTCAATAAACTAAAAAAAAATAAAGTAAAAGAAATATAAAAATAAAGACTCAATAAATAACATTTTCCCTAATCTTGTATATGAATTTAGTGAAACACTGGGAAATTAATTTGCTTACAGCATGCAAATGTGCAATTTAATCATAAATGTCCCAGAGAATTTTTTCAAGCTCACATATATCTGGGTGTCAGATTTTTTTTTATCATGAATGTAATCAATTATTAAAAATAATGAACATACTAGGAACTAAACTCTATAGCAGTCCAAATTGTCTTCATATTATTATAAAAATGTAATCATAGTGTGCATTAACTTATAGTCTGATTTTTAAATATAATTTCACATGCAATTTAAAATAGAATATAACTCAAAGGTAACATATCACCCATTTTGTTCTTCTTTTAAAATGAGATCCAGTGGTAAGTATGGTATACTGGACACTACAAGAACTTTTTATCCATTTTTAAGGAATTACACATGATTTATCATACTATCATAAGGCCAAAATAATTGCTCAAATGAAAGTCTCAGGAATATGTATGCACACTTCATCACACAAGTTAATAAATTACCTTTAATGCCATTTGTTCATTGCTCTCAGAAAACCAACTAATTCTACCACCTCTGACATTCACTAACTATATGGCTTCGGATAAATCACTTCATATCTCCAATTTTTTTTCTATCCTTTAAAGTAATTTGCCTCAACTAGATGAGGAAAGGACCCATTTCAGAGTCTCCAGAGGTCCTTTTATTTTAATTTGTATTTATTTTGAGAGAGAGGGAGAGAGAGTGCACATGTGCACATGCATGGGGGAGGAACAGAGAGAGGGAGAGAAAGAATCCCAAGCAGGCTATATGCTCAGCACAAAGCCCAATGCAGGGCTCCTTCCTATGACCCTGAGATTGTGACCTGAACTGAAATCAAGAGTTAGACATTTGGGGCACCTGGGTGGCTCAGTCGGTTAAGTGGCCGACTTGGGCTCAGGTCATGATCTCGCGGTCCGTGAGTTTGAGCCCCGCATCGGGCTCTGTGCTGACAGCTCAGAGCCTGGAGCCTGTTTCAGATTCTGTGTCTCCCTCTCTCTGACCCTCCCCTGTTCATGCTCTGTCTCTCTCTGTCTCAAAAATAAATAAAACGTTAAAAAAAAAAAAAGAGTTAGACATTTAACTGACTGAGTCACCCAGGTGCCCGACCAGGGGTCCTTTTAAAACTACATAA
Organism: Lynx canadensis; assembly: GCF_007474595.2. Classification (NCBI taxonomy): domain Eukaryota; kingdom Metazoa; phylum Chordata; class Mammalia; order Carnivora; family Felidae; genus Lynx; species Lynx canadensis. The sequence continues at coordinate 131,005,521 of NC_044307.1, read as the reverse complement.
TCCATCACAGAGATTATAGAAGAGACTCTCCATTCTCGCCCCCATCCCTAGCTTCAAGTCCAGCATCATCAAGAATCACTGCATGTAAATGAAATGTAACTGACGAGGATACATGAGTGTTGTGCAGGCAGCAAAAAGGTTGGAAAGAACTCATGTGCAAGTTCTTAAGAGCACATCGGCACTGAACTGGCATTGGTCTACAATTCTCAGTGAAGAGTGTATATCTGGCAGTTCAGGTTTGCTACATCTTAAGAAAAGATCAGAAGAGCCAGAAGAGGTTCTGAGAAGTGTAATGAGAGAATATAGGGGCAGGAGCACTATTATAGGAGAAAAAAAAAAAAAAAAGGCAGGGGGGATTTCAAGTTTAAGACACTGTGGCTACTAGACAAAGGTAGAGAAAATTTTTTAAAATCTTTATATTTTTTTAAAATAGTTTTTAGCCTATAAAGAATAAAGGATAGCCTGAAAGCCTAAAAGATAACAATATTTGAAGTTTAGAAGGGTAACTTTAGCAGAAACAAGAATTTTAACTTCAAACAGAAGTAGCAGACTATAGAATTTATATAGTTCAGGTTTGCTACATCTTAAGATCAGAAGAGTCAGAAGAGGTTCTGGGAAGTGTAATTAGAGAATATAGGGGCAGGAGCACTATTATAGGAGGAAAAAAAAAGGCAGGGGGATTTCAAGTTTAGGACACTGTGGCTACTAGACAAAGGTAGAGAAGATTTTTTTTAAATCTTAAATTTTTTAAAAATATTTTTTAGCCTATAAAGAATAAAGGATAGGCTGAAAGCCTAAAAGATAACAATATTTGAAGTTTAGAAGGGTAACTTTAGCAGAAACAAGAATTTTTACTTCAAACAGAAGTAACAGACTATAGAATTCTTTGGGACAAGTAATGGTGCAGACTGAACATATAAATAGCTTCTCATAAAAGATTTGAGGAATCCATGGGTAACAGATTTATAATAGTTTATATTTAAGGGAACTGGGATTTTTAAAAGGTAAACTCAGCTTTTGGAAGAGATTTCTGCTATAAAAGCAGCTATATTCTACAAAATAGCTTATGGTTATTTTGCAGCCTAACAAAACATGGCCACCCATATAACTGACTTTTCAAATGTTACTTTAAAGACGTTAAACAATACTTTGATAAGTTAAGCTACAAGACATATTATTTAATCAAGTGAGCATGTGGTTATAATTGGGTCAAAAGAGTGAATACAACTAAACATGTCTCTTTTTTTTTTTTTTACTTTAATGGAAAAGAATACCTTAAGAAACCCACAGATATGTGTTGCTAAGTTTTGCTATACTTAAAAAGTGACCTTTACAGTTACATGAGATTTAAATATATTTATCTCCTTTGAGAGGAAAATAGTGGCATCAGTAGTTTGAGTGGCATGTAGACAACTTACAATGAAACAATTCTTTAAGCTTTTCAATGGATACTTTCATAAGGTAATTTTGTTCTTTGGTAAATAAAATAACATTTCGCTAAAAAATGTATTAAAGCACACTTTGGGGAAATGCAGTTGATTTAATGAAGAATTAGTCTCTACAGACATACCCCACAATCTATTGTCTTTTGGTGACCAGTCTTTGTTACACAGAGATTGGGTCATCATCAAGCATTGAAATATTCACTCCATGGGATTTAAGGAGACTATTCTAAGCTGCTAATGCCACACCAATTGGGAAGCTCAAGAAAGGAGCCCCCACTGGCCCCACCCCCACTCGATGATGCCTGCCATTGACCTTGTACAACCCAAAGGAGTTGCTCTCCCTAGGGCTGCTGCAGCCAGCAAGTAAATAGCTAAGACCACAGAACTATTTCTGTGACAGAATTTATATCACCACATCCTGTTTCCCTTTTAGCTAAATCACTACCAAATATCCAGTCTTCATTACCCAGCCAATATAGGACTTAACTCCAATACTACTCTGCACCTTCCCCAGTCAACCCCAACTCACCCCCAAAACCCTTCTTCTATTATGTCCAGAAATCTCTTCCATGATCAGCAGACCACAGATCAACCCCTTCATCTTAAGGGAAATTGGCTTCCTTAGGAACATCAGTTCCTCTGGAAAATTTTAATGGCATTTTTTTCTTTCTCCTCACAGATCCTATATGCCTCAGGGTGAGTAATTGGAATAAGGGTCCTCTTCCTTGCTTTCCATTGCCACTTCCAGGAAAATACTGTTTCTCTCATCTTCCAGGCAAAACCTTACTCTTTCAAAGCACAAGGCATTTACCCATTATGTTCATATAATGACCTCCAGACCCATGGTCACTGCATACTGGTTAAAAGGGTTGCTCCCTACCTCAACAGGTAAGTAGTGTCTGAAATTCAATTTAAGATCTGCCTGCCGAGCCACAGGCTCTAGTGGGGGCTGTACCACCCAGCAAAAGAGACATCTTACCCGTGATTACGGACTGAGAGCAATCTCCATCTCACTACTTTACAAACCCCACCCTCTCCCCTGCAACCTATGTACCATCTGCATTCCTTCTACTTGCCTCTGAGTACATGAGCAGTGCTAAAGAACACGATAACAGGGCTATCTTCCCTTTACGTTTATTACGACCAACCACAAAGAGGCAGTCATCTCTGCCCAGCAATACTAAAGTTCCCACAGGAAGCTCTCTGCCCCACCCAACCCAGATGCTGACATTACCTGTGGTCCTCTCCAAATCTCTCAGTCCCACCTCCAACCTCACTGATGGCATATTCATGGATCACAAAGAGAGTAGGCTCATTGCACAGAATCTTCCATCTTCCCAGCACATCGTGATTAATGATGTATAAGATGGTCCTTATAGCACAAAAGGATATTGTCTCATTTCCTTTACAATATTTCAACGTAGATCACTAGGTGTGTGTATGGGTATGCATGTAGGCAAGTATATGTGTACATATACATACACATATACATACATATATATATACACATATACATATACATAGGCACTCTAGGGCTAAACACCATTTCAGACCCAAATCAGACATCCACAGTTCAAAAGTTACTATGAGCACATTTCAACTCACACTATAATCTCAACTTACACTAAAAAAAAAAATTTGTTAATTGCCATTAAGAGATATAAGAGGAAAACAATTTCACAGATGAAAAGAGCAGTGATCAATCCATGTCCATTAGTTAAAGACATTAGAAACAGGCCTGTTGTTTGCAGAATCCAACATAGTGGGAGCTAGCTGTGTTTCAGAATTAAGAATTTTCTGTACAATAAAAAATTATTATTATGAATGTATCTGTATGACATATTACCCCCAAGTAGGGTCTGAGGCAGCAAACACATTAATATTTCTGCAGCTAGGAACAAGGCTATTTATACTAAGCAGGACAAATAAAGGCTATAATAAACAGCCTCATGTCAATTCAAAGCTTTCTGTTATCAGAGCATATTGCATTTTGGCATCGTAGATAAGGGACTGAGGCCCTATAACTGTGAATGGCCAAATTACTTAGGCCAATTGCAATTCATACAAAACATTTCCTTTGAAAGCTGATATTAAACCTCACACATTATGCCACAATGACAGTATTCCATGAGCAAGTATAATAACCCCTCACCTCCCTCCCCGAATTTGGCTGACAATGACGCATATACAGAGTATGGCTTCGAGATAAGAGGAGAGCCCTTGTATAAACCCTCTCAGCGACCACTGCAGAGGGCACAATGGCCACATACTGGAGAGTGTTATATTATTCATCAGCAGAGGCCCCTGTATCGTTAATCAGATCTGGTTTCTAAACTCAACACAGATAAGAAACAGTAAGTGGAATCACAGACAGATCCGAGAGGCCGGTACACAGAGCAGTCACAGCAATAGCTGACATTCCTATAACAAAGAAGAAGAACAAAATTATTCTTAAAGAAGGTAAGACTGACTGCACAGTCAAAAAGGTCTGGATACCAGTCTCAGTTCTGCTTTTAAGAGCTGTGTGATTTCGGGTGTTCCTTAACTTTCCTCTGCTTCAGTCTATTCATCGACATGGCATTGATGAAAACGCAGCCTGTCTCCTGTGGCTTGCAGATTAAATAAAATAATGCATGTGAACAGATTAGCACAGATCCTGACAATGGGAAGACACCCAATAAAATTTATACACTAAAAATAAAGCAGAAGATCTTACAAAGTACAGTAGCCTGAATAAATTTACTACCAACTCTTCAGAACTCAGAGCATGAAGAGCATTATCATACCTTAGTATAGAAAATTATCATCTTGGCTCTGCCATGTGACTTTGAACATGTCATTTAACTTCTCAGAGCCTGAGAGCATTACACTGGACCACACATTCTCAGTGGAGGTGAAAAGTGGTTGTTTGGTGGGGCAGGGGCAGGGAGGGGAGTGGAAAAATGTACCCTTTTTATGTATAAAGCACAACTATAAAGTACAGAAAGAGATATACAGTATACCCATGGTATTAAAATTTCATGGGAGTGGGGATCTCACAAGGCTCTCTGAGAGTTGATAATATAAAAACATCGAGAAACACTGGCTTAAATGAACTGTAAGATTGTATATAGCCCTTAAAGTTCTTTAATTCTACCTATCACAGTAAGAACGCCAAGGATTTTTTTTAAATGTTTGTTGTAAGTTTATATATTTTGTTTAAGGCAAGGAAAGATTTGTATATTCTAGAAAGGTCTCCAATTAAAACAGTTAAAAACTGTAAGTATCACTGTTTAGAAGGGAAAATTCTAGAAATACATAGAAACCCCAGCTGTCACTCAGGAAAGGATCCTGTGAGCTACAGTTTTGTTGTATTTTCCCTGCTTTATAGATAGTAATATACCTAAATCGTGTCTAAATATTAATGTTGATGTATTTCCCTCCAAAATGCAGTAAGAAAATACAATAAGGACAATGACTTGTAACTACCATAAAATTGGAACACTGTGCTTGTCTTAGCTCTGATAAATGAAAGATCACCTTGGAATATAATTCATTTTTAATTGCCTCTTCCATCTAATCTAACTACTGCTGTAGGCTGTCTTAAAATATTTACAAAGTAAAAGCAAAAAAAAAAAAAAAGAATTGGAGGTGCTAAATAAAGCAGGCTTCACATTCCTAAGTGATCAGTGTTTTTGGTATCATTTACAACAAAAACAAAGTCATAATTCTTACATATGGATTTTTGGAGACACACAGATAAAGTATGCTTAAGGACTATCTTAGTGTTAAAGCTGGGTTTTTAAGTTGAGATATAATTGACATATCATATTGCGTTAGTTTTAGGAAAGCGCCCTAAGGTATAAAACAGTAATTTGATGCAAGTATATATTGCAAAATGATTAACACAGTAAATTTAATTAACATCTATCACCACACAGGGTTACACATTTTTTTGTTCTTGTGCTGAGAACTCTTAAAACCTACTTGGTAATATTCGAATATACATAACATTTGAATATACATTCGAATAATATTTGAATATACAATACAGTATGGTTAACTATGGATGCCATGCAGTCCCCAGGACTTATTTATCCTATAGTTGTTTTTAATTCACCCTCTTCCCTGCCCTAGTTTTGGGATCCTTACTACATCCAAGTAACCAATTACAACAAAAAACAACAGATGTACTAAAATACTAGAAAGGGCAGCATTATAGCTATCTTCGGCTTTAACTACTCTGAAGTTTTGTATCTGCTATCTTAGTCTTATTTCCTCCAGAATCCTAGGTATGTGTAGCAACTCACACTCATATACTGCCTTTTAATTCTTTACTTTGAGTTTCCTAAAAATCTACTTTGAAGACTCCAAAAATGACATTGTAAAAATGCATAAAACACCTCCACGTCAAACTGTTATTAAATGCTTGGCCATACTTTATGACCAATAATTTGTATCATAAGGTGTTCTAATATCATCCATTTTACTCACTGCAAAATAAAATGTGTTTTGATACAAATTAGCTTTCAGGCAGTTGGTTGTATTTGAATATATAAAGATGTGTGTGAGAGAATAATTTTATTAGACACAGGCATTCCCAGTACCATGCGGGAAGTAAACGCTTTTTCCTGATGATCAATATAAGTATGCTATCTTTTTTTAAAAAAAATTTTTTTTTAATGTTTATTTATTTGGGGACAGAGAGAGACAGAGCATGAATGGGGGAGGGGCAGAGAGAGAGGGAGACACAGAATCGGAAGCAGGCCCCAGGCTCCGAGCCATCAGCCCAGAGCCTGACGCAGGGCTCGAACTCACGGACCGCGAGATCGTGACCTGAGCTGAAGTCGGACGCTTAACCGACTGAGCCACCCAGGCGCCCCAAGTATGCTATCTTAAAGAGACTCTAACCACTGCTTACAGTTCCTCAGACCCTAGGTGTTCAACTGACAGGAAAATCTCTCTTATAAACACATATGCTATTTTAGATTCTTCCAAATATACTGGCTTGACAGAGTAATGGAATGAAAATAGATTAGCTGAAGCCCTAAATATACATAGCATGTTTCAGAAGCCTGGTGTTGGATCCGTGTGTTCTCAGCCTCAACTGAGGATAACCTGGCCAAAGAGTACACTATTTTAATTACAATTAGGGGTGATATTACCCTAATGCATCTGTAAATACCGAACTGGTCCTTACCACCAGAGTACTACAGGATGTATTCCAGGTAATGCTGGGAGGCCGAGGAAAATCAGAGCACATAAAATGATCTATGGCAAGGTTTAGCCTCACTCAAGGAGAACCCCATTGCAGAAATTCAAGTAGATAATGTATAAATATACCTTCTGTACTAAGTGTGAAAATAGTAACTCGGCACAGTACAAAAATTTTTTAAAAGTAATAAGATATACTTCTAGTAGTCCCATATTTGGCATGTTTCCATGAGAAAGCCAAAGCAACTAAATTCTCACCTCTACATGCATTTACCTGCCAGGCCCTTAGTGTTACCTTTGTTTGAGGTTGATCCATGATGTTTTTAAGTACTCGGTGGTTTCCTTCACATTCCTGGTGTCATCACTACCATATTCCTCCAGCAGCTTCTGCAGGACATTATCGAACGCCATTACAATACCATCGCCAGGATCCAGTTCTTGAAGCAATATCTAAGGTGTAATTGTAGGTGTAATGATTAGCCTTGGTCACTCAGTAACTAGTATTACCTAAACACTCATCCTCCCCGTAGGTTTTGACATGTTTTAGACACAAATATCAAAAGAAAAAAGCAAATTATGAGACAAACTCTTGAACATAAGCTTAATTAAAAGTAATTCTGGGGGCGCCTGGGTGGCTCAGTCAGTTAAGCGTCCGACTTCAGCCCAGGTCACGATCTCGCGGTCCGTGAGTTCGAGCCCCGCGTCGGGCTCTGGGCTGATGGCTCAGAGCCTGGAGCCTGCTTCCGGTTCTGTGTCTCCCTCTCTCTCTGTCCCTCCCCCGTTCATGCTCTGTCTCTCTCTGTCTCAAAAATAAATAAACGTTAAAAAAAATTAAAAAAAAAAAAGTAATTCTGGAAGTGAAAAGGCAAGTGTCTAGGAAATGATCAAGTACATAGCAGATGATATTACAAGACTCTCTGTTTTTCTTCTCTGAGATATTTTACTTCCTCAAACCATTTATCTTTTCCATTTGTTCTGCTATATACCTGATCCTTATAGCAACGTGAATCATACAGGAATAAACTTACTATAGAGTTCTTCTACATACTGGCAGAAATGAAAAGGGCCAACAACATGGAAGTCTTCTGTGCCCCTGGATCACTCTGTGTGTTGACAAAGTTAACTGCTTGGGTGGATCAAGGAGTCAAGCGAGGTTTACTGAGAGTTGCTTAAATAACTACACGGATGCAGAGTGTGTCCACATGCACTGGTTTTCCACCTCTCAGAACCCCTGGACCTAGATACTCCCCATGAAATCCAAATGACAAAGGAATGTTCCTATAATGCTTTTTATAGCAACTGGCAAAAAAAATCACCCTAAAGTTTAAGCAGAAAAGAGCCACACTATTGTTTAGAAAGGAATATTTTTAATATCTGCTGATTAAAGCATTGGTATCACTTTTTATTTTATTTCAGTCAGCTTTGCTATTATACTTGAGTCATTTAATTAAAACAATCTGCAGATATCATAAACATAGAAAATCATCCACAAAATCAGGACACCCGGCCACTTGACTTCTAAATTGTAACTGTGGAAAGTCTACAAGTGTGAAGAATAAATACATGTTCTCAGGATTTATATTTTCTTTCCCACATATTCTTTATTATATCTTTATTACATTCTTCACAAATGTACACTGTCATCTTAAGTTACCCGAAGGGCAAAGAAACGTTATACCAAAATATAACCTAACACCTATAACCCCCAATCCAAGAATATTTTCTTTTTTAAAAATGTTTATTTACTTATTTTTGAGAGAGAGAGGGAGTAGGCGTGAGTGGGGGGAGCGGCAGAGAGAGGGAGAGAGAGAATCCCAAGCAGGTTCCAGGCTATCAGTGCAGAGTCTGATGCAGGGCTTGACCTCACAAACAGTGAAATCACGACCTGAACCAAAACCAAGAGGTGGACACTTAACACACTGAGCTACCCAGGTGCCCCAAATATTTTCTATAATTATAGACAGAATACAAAATAGCACTTTAAAAATACCATTAATGTTCGATGTTGTCAACTTTATATTCAAACCAATCACAAAAAGTCACCTATTCTTATGATATAGATGAAACAGTTGGTTATAAAGGTACTAAAAGAAACTACACTTGTTACCTGATTTGGTCACTATGGTAGCCTCAAATGAAGATCTCAGAGAATTTCATAAATAAAAATAACCTTCAGGTAGACATGGAAGGGAGTAAAAGGAGGAGGGCTCCTATCTTTCTAGATGCTGGTTCATGGTTGTGTTCCATTTGCAAAGAATCAGTGAGGGATAAATCTGGCATACAGGTACATTTCTATCTGTTATGCCTTCCAATTTTTTTCAAAAACCTTCCTGGTCAAATTTTTTAATATAAATTTAGATGTATATTCTAAGCACTTGTGAAAACATCATGACAAGGGTCCCCAAAATTACAGTTCATGATGGAACAAAAAAGTACATCCAACAAACTGATAATGCAAAAAAAAAAAAAAATCTATGAGTCTTACTTGATTATCAGAAATTTGCTTGATGAGTGGATCCCTTCGAGCTTGTTGGAGAATGTAGAGTCGAGCCTCATATTTTCTCATGAGCTCCTCGGTTTCTTCTCTGTGATCATCCCACTGAAGACTGTCGATAATCATGTCCTCCAGCTGCTGCTGTCTTAACTCGACACCATGCTGAGTGCTATCCCACTGGTTCTTGACCTTTTCCACTGGAGGAGACATTATAAAAATAACCCCAGAAAGTAACTGTCAGTAAAGGGGAAAAATACCTGATACCAAGTCTATCATAAGTAAGGTTATAAATAGAAAAGAAAAAGAAGGCAAATTGGTACATACATCTTAGGGGAATTTTTTTAAGTTTATTTATTTATTTTTGAGAGAGAGAGAGAGAGAGAGAGTGAGGGAGGGGCAGAGGGGGGGAGAGAGAGAGTGAGAGAGAGAGAGAGAGAGAGAGAGAGAGAGAGAATCCTAAGCAGGATCCACACTGTCAGCACAGAGCCCAATGTAGGGCTCAATCCCATGAACCATGAGATCATGACCTGAACCAATATCAAGAGTCAGACACTTAACCAACTGAGGCACCCAGGTGCCCCTAAATTCTATTTTATTTATTTACTTACTTATTTATTTTTAAATCTTTTTCTAAATTTATTTTGAGAGAGAGAGAGAGAGAAAGACAGCTGGGGAGGGGCAGACAGAGGGAATCCCAAGCAGGCTCCACTCTGTCAGCTCAGAGCCCGATGAAGGGCTCAAACTCACAAACTGTGAGATCATGACCTGAGCCAAAATCAAGAGTTGGACACTTAACCGACTGAGACACCCAGGTGCCCCTCTAAATTCTATTTTAAATGGGGTGCCCGGGTGGCTCAGTTGGTTGAACGTCCAACTTCAGCTCAAGTCATGATCTCATGGCTTGTGAGTTCGAGCCCCACATTGGTCTCTGAGCTGACAGCTCAGAGCCTGGAGCCTGCTTTGGATTCTGCATCTACCTCTCTGCCCCTTCCTTGCTCACGCTCTGTCTCTCTCTCTCTCTCTCTCTCAAGAATAAATAAAAACAGGGGCGTCTGGGTAGCTCAGTCGGTTAAGCGTCCAACTTTGGCTCAGGTCGTGATCTTGTGGTCCATGAGTTCAAGCCCCGCATTGGGGTCTGTGCTGACAGCTCAGAACCTGGAGCCTGCTTCTGATTCTGTGTCTCCCTCTCTCTCTGGCCCTCCCCCCATTCATTCTCTGTTTCTGTCTCAAAAATAAATAAACATTAAAAAATTTTTTTTTAAATAAAAACATTAAAAAAATTTTGTTTAAAAATAAATAAAATAAATAAATTCTATTTTTAATGCACTGAAATAGCTCACAATAAAAATAACAACTATTTTAAATGGATAAACCAAAAATTATAAAGAAAGTAAATTCCTATCTAATTTATATTCACAGAATCTGGTTTAATAAAGGTAGAGTTTAACAATACCCTATGACAGAACTGTAAGACACAGATGTAGTCACTTGTCATCTTCAAAGGAGATGCTCTAAGGCTGTCAGGATTTTGAAAGGAAATAATCTATTTAAGAATACTTTTCATATTTGTTTTACTGTAGCATGAAAGAAAGTATTTTTATATGTTCAAGAAAAACACCAAGAGCAAATTAGATTCAAGTTCTATGTCCCCAGTAGCTCTTTACCATAAAAAAATTGACACTAGATCTTGTCCTCTTTCTTTTTTAATATCTCTTTCTATTTCTTTTTCTCCTCTGTCTGTTCTCCACCCTTTTTCTCCCCTACCCTCTCTCCTCTTCTCATTTTTAACAAGGGACTAAGGAAAGAGAGATCTAATGAAACAAACTTTTGATGAATTACTTTATGGGTAGTTCATGACCTTGAACTGAGGCACTAGTAAACAGTAGCTTCGAATAACTTCAACAACCCATTGATCGTAAGTAGGTAGGACATCAAAAATGTCTAGAAGATGCTTTGGATGTCACACAGAGTGCAGAGCACTCTGGTTAAATACCAGGCCTACAAGAGCTTAACCACAAAATAATATTGCAGTTAAGGCATAATGGGACCTTCTGGTAAAATTTCTTGGGATAACAGGGTTACAGCAAGCCATAAGAGCTATCATTTTTAATAGTGTTCCGAAAACTGGAAATTATACTTACGTTTAATAATTTCTAAAAATTGTTCAATGAAATTATCTGTTTTAAGCTGTCTTCTTTAACAGTTTAAATAAATTGCCTAAGTTTTTTACTTCAAGAGAGAACAAATTCATCATAATGTTCTACTTGTCAGTTAAAAAGTTACATAAAGTACTTATGATCAACTCTATTACTAATAGAATCCTTTAATAGTGAACAAATAACATGAAAGACATCAAGTGACAGCAAATATCACAGGTTTATCATTAAGCAAATTGTTCTATTCTTTGTGAATAAGTGTTAAAAGCAGGTTATTATAGGCAGTACACTCCTACTGAGCTTTTTTTTTTCCATAGAATGAATAATGACAAAGATCATGTAGGCTCTATGCAAATAAAAAAAAGGAGAAAAAAACAAAGAGAGGGAGTTAAATTACAAAGGGAAGCTACTCAGAAAGAGAAAAGTCTTGTCAAACAACCTTAAAAGAAACAGTGGACAAATAGGAGGGGGTGGGGGAAACATAAGATGTGGATAAAGCAAAATGGAGAAGACTTTGTAAATAGTTTGGGGTCACTGAGGCAGAGAAGCTCTCCTGCCACGTGATAGGAAACGAGATCACTCCAGAGTTTCAACAGAGACCCAAGCAATCCATCAATTGGAAAAAAAAAAATGGAGAAAGAAAATGGCTTATGCAGTAAAAATAAACCAACACTGTGACAAAGTTCTCTGCTAACTCCTCTGTTCCAATAATGTTGCTGCAGCCACGTTTATTTTGAAATCAAAACACACTTTTCATGGGAGGAAGCGTTGACTTGCTTTGCCTCAGAAAATATTAGACAAGGTAATAAAGTAACTTTCAGTTTATGTTCTGCCCCAAATATTTATGAAGTCCTTACTTTGTATTGAACACTGTAGGAGGCCCAGGGCCAGAAAGATGAATATTTACTGTCTATGGAAAGGAGAGAGAATTAAAATAATTGTGAGATCTACAAGGACATTATCAGGCAAAAGGCCACAGCAGAAACTAAAGATAGAAAATACAGTTCTCCAGGGACTACTAGAGGGTAGGGAAGACATCACATAGGGGGTGACATTTTAGCTGCTGCACAGAATTTCACTGGGGAAGAAAAGGCCGAGAGGAAAAAAAAAATAATAATAATGTGAATAAAGGCAAGGAGACGAGGAACTTCCAGGATGTTTTAAAGAATATCTACAATATGGAATAGTTACAGTGGGTGGAAGGCGGTATGGGAGAGGGGATGATGAAAGCAGACAGTGACTATCCCTACATGACATTCTTGAGAATTTAGACTGTTTTATATGCTCTACAGATTTCACAGATGCTTATTTTAAGCCAGAAAGCAAATGAAACAGGGATCTTTGCTGTGGTGTTTGTATGTTTATTTTTTGTTTTGTTTTATTTTGCTTTTAACTAAATTATTCCCAAATTAGTATCCGGCCCACAGGTACATGGTAGTTGCTCAATAAATTCTTTTTGGAATGAATTTGAAGAAGAGGAGTTAAAGAGACAAAGCGAGATCTGGTTTTACTAAATAAATTATAATGAAAGCATGGTTTTGCATTCTGATGGTTTTCTCTAACTTTTCTTTTTTGATTCCTTTAAAAGAAATCCTAACTTAAAAGGAACAAAATCCAATGTGCCAGTAATTAAAAGTAATAAGGTTAGGGGTGCCTGGGCAGCTCAGTCGGTTAAGTGTCTGACTCTTGATTTCGGCTCAGGTCATGATCTCACGCTTCATGAGTTCGAGCCCCATGTGGGCTCTGCACTGACAGCACAAAGCCCGCTTGCGATCCTCTCTCTCCCTCTCTCTCTGCCCCTCCCCTGCTCTCTCTCTCTCTCTCTCTCTCAAAATAAATAAACATTAAGAAATAAATTTTTAGAACATTAATAAGGTTAACGCTTTAAGGAATTCATGAGGGAATCATAATAATGTTCACAAAAAATAAAAATGGAAGCAAAACTATAATTATTAATAGATACTATCAAATATCAAATAATATTAATTTCTGGGTAAATAATCTATGAAAATGTGTATGTGTGTGTGTTACCATTTTCAGGGAAAGTGGGTAATATAACATTTAAAAAAAACTTACATTTTTCTGTGATTGCTGTTCTCACATCTGAACTAGAAGCTTTATTTTTCAAATTCTGTGCCAATGTAAAAACACAATCAAGCTGAGGATGGCGTTGCTCTAAGTCATCCTTCGTGATCTGTTAAGAACACATGATTATTAAGATAGGTCATAAGCCGTACCATAAGAGTACTACTAACAAAGCAAAACCAGCGTGCTGACATCAGAATTGTCGTTTTCCTCCTACAGAGAGGCATCAGCAGTCTAGCAGAGAAAGAGAGGTTGGAAGGCAAGGGTCCTGGGTTTCAATCTCAACTCTGCCACTTATCATCTAGGTCGCTTGGCAAAGCACTTAACTCTCTGTCTGTGTTGTAGTTTTCACAAAAAGAAATAATAAAAATCGTACAGCTCAGCTATATGAAGTCTGAGCAGATTCAGTGAAGAAAATCCCTATGAAAAAAATATGGTCTGAAAACATTAGCAGGGACTTCTGCTGATGATACCCTGCATATCTGTCCTACATCAGATATGAATATAAACTAATGTCACCTGCAGGGCTGGGGTGAGACAGTAAAAAAAGGCTATTGGGATAACTGCGAATTAAATGCATGCAGACGTGAAAAATGCTGCTGCAGGGGATTTATCTCAGTACTGATAAATAGGGGCAAAAGGTTTAAAATATGAGGAATGTAGTGTTCCCAACATAGAACTAATAAAAAGCCATAAAGATTAGAAAACACAATTTCCAGTAAGTACAAATAGTGTGGCAAAGATTCTCTCCCAGCTCTTCCTCTTTATAAATTCACTAATTTTTCAGATTTCAATTAGCCTGATAGTGTCAAATATTATCTTGAAATGGATTATGCACAACTTCTAATCCTGAATCCCAGAGAAACATTTCAATGAATGCTGATTATTTCCTTCTAATTGGCCTAAGAACCTCTCAACACAACATATCTGAAACTAAATCAATCAAACCCTCATCCACGTTCCATTTCTTCTTTCCTTATTTCCGTTAATTGCAATAGCATCATCTTAGCCACTCGGAAAGGGCTCTTGTGCTTGCTTTAAGTATCTCTTGCCTCCAATTTATCCTAAGCACTAAGAAGCATCCCAGTCTTCTTACCAAAGCAGCACTCTATTATCATCAGTCCTCAGCCACAATTAAAAAAGAAAAAGAAAAGGGGTAAAAAGAACTGCTCACAGACCAAAAACCCAACGGGCTTTGCACGGTCTGGGAGTTCGCTCCCAAAGTGAACTTGAACCTGCCTTTGCTATCTGACCGCCCACTACACTTCTTTCCTGCACCAATGTTGACCCAATGTCCCTCATGCTCCCCTACCTCATGTCCTTATTCACTCTGTTCCCTGTATCAGGAATGCCATTTACTTTATCTCCAGATGTCAAAATCCCACACAGTACGCTTTCCACCACTGTGAAGTAATCTCCTTCCTCATCCTGGCTCCCCTAACAGGCGGCTTATAGCTATGCTATGGCTTCTATCAGATTCTGCCTTGCTGGAGCAACGTCTCTACTTACGTGTACCCAGTGCCTCCGCCTCACTTTGGACATATTTGTAGTCTGGGGATAAAATCAATACCCACCTCAAAAGACTGTTAAAAAAGTGAAGGAGATGATACATGTGAAATACTTCCTAAACTGCCCAGCACATTTTAAGCACCTAATAAAAGTTAGCAATAGCTATTGTTATTATTTTATGGTACATTGCCAATTTCTACCTGGTATGTCCTTTTCAGTATCCCTATATAACACACAGCCCAGAAGCTAGCACACTATGAATACTGAAAATTTATGTTAGATGGTGCATGCATGGTAACAAATTTCTAGGCATGAGATTCTCACTTCTGAAGTCAGCAATTAAACACAGAAGCTCATTACAAAATATAAAGTAAAAAGGGGCTTTAGGAAAATATCCTACATCACAGTAGGCATTAAATCTAACGCTAGTTTACATTTGTATTGATGTGTCTCCCTTTAAGGTATCAGTTTTAGATTTTAAAATACACTGAGTCTAGGCGTGGCTGGGTGGCTCAGTCAGTTAAGCGTCCAACTCTTGATTTTGGCTCAGATTATGATCTCACAGTTTGTGAGATTGAGCCCCACATGGGGCTCTGGACTGACAGTGCAGAACCTGCTTGGAATTCTCTCTCTTCCTCTCTCTCTCTCTCTGCCCTTTCCCCACATGCTTCCATGAGTACATGTGCACTCTCTCTGTCTCTCCCTTTCAAAATAAATATTAAAAAAAAACTTTAAATACAAATAAAATACACTGAGTCTACACTTCAAGTTGGTAAACCTCATCTTACAAAAACACTAAAAATGCAAGAAACAATTTTCTCTTTGGAGCTAGCCAAACAGCATGGCTCTTCGACAGATAGAGAGTTTTTTAAAGCTCATTCTCCCAGGGTTTAGGACAAACAAAGGAGCTCCAAACAGATCTTGTCTGCTTCTGTGTGTGGTATTTCCATGACAAGCCTTTACATTATGTACTTACTTTCATTCGGGAAACTGTCTTATTGATCTCTTCTACATCCCCGACAGTGACAATGTTGGATTTCAACATCTGGTCGATCAGGACCAGCCAGTCAGCTAGTTCTGTTATGGTTTTATCCAGATCAGCAGGAATTGAAATTTCCGAAGTACGAGGAGACAGAACAGGAATATCGGACGCAGATGATTCTAGCACCACCTTTTGGACATTAGGATGAGCTGAAATTTAAAAATGTGGCAAAGTATTAATACATCAACAGGAGATTCTGACTGTGGTGGCCTAGTGGTGATTTGTGTGTGTGTTTACATAAAATTTAGTTTAAGTAAAAAAAAATTGTAAGATGTTTTTATTTTTTCATCCTAAAAATGACAGTGGTATTTCCTGTCGAATCCATATGTCCGTGGTAGCCATAAAGCCAATTAAACTGTCCCACAATAGTCTAGAGCAGCAGTAAGTTAGAAGGAACTCACACTGACACCAAGAGAAAATAAAATAAAAAGTAAATCGACTATAGGAAAATTAGGACTGCTACTTTATTTTGTCAAGATGTTTGCCTTAATTTGTAAAGTCAATTTATTCTAATTTTCTATTCTTTTCCAATTAACTTTATGAGTATTAGTCATTCTTAATAAAATTGAAAGAAGTCTTTGAGTACTTCCCTTTTTACTTCAAACTTTCTAATTGACTAAGTTCTTCTTTCCAGCTTATCTCTGAACTCAGGCAAAAGACCCTGCAGGCAAAGCATCCCAAGATGGGAACCGAAAGTACCCCTCAAGCAACAAGGAATGCCCTGAGCCAGCAAGACCCCATGTGATGGACTCCAGGACAATGATGGACCTGACCTTCACCGCCCACCTGCACATAATCACTGACCCTTGTCCCACCTTTTCCTTACATAAACCTAGACGTATTTTCAGCACTTTGGAAACTCTTCGAGATACTAGTCCGCTGTCTTCCCAGTATTGGCCTTACTGAAAGAAATTCCTTTCTTTTTTCTCCACCAGTCCTCGCTCTGCCTTTGGATTCTGTCAGTCGCAAGTGGCCAAACCTGGTCTGTCTGGGACCACCAGAACCAGGTGCAAGCACCTCTGGGCCCCAGCTACAAACTCATCATGAATACTTACTCATGTACTGATCTATATAAGTATATATTCTTATGTATGTATATATGTATATAAGAGAAAATATATATACTAAGTACAACACTATGTACTTAGTATATATATTCACTATCTACACAGAATATATTCACTAACTTTTAGTTAACCCTTCTGCAGCTGGATACTTAAATTGCTCCTGAAATTTTACTTTAAAAAAGAACTTGCAAGGGTTATCTTTTTATGTATTTTTGCACATTTTTGATTACCACCTTAGTATAAATTTACCAAAGTAGAATTACGGGATCAGAAAATATGAAAAGAGTTTATGTATCTAAGACTTATTGCCAAATTGTTTTGCTTAAAAGTTAGAAATTTAGGGGCACCTGGGTGGCTCAGTTGGTTAAGTGTCCGAGTTCAGCTCAAGTCATGATCTCACAATTCGTGAGTACAAGTACTACATCATATTCTGTGCTGACAGATCAGAGCCTGGAACCTGCTTTGGATTCTGTGTCTCCCTCTCTCTCTGTCCCTCCCCGGCTCGCACTCTGTCTGTCTCTCTCAAAAATGAATAAACATTAAAAAAAATGGTTAGAAGTTTAGACTTCTAGCAGCAGTGTATGGAACTGACAAAAATCCTACGTCCACACCAACAATATCCTATTTCAATGGATAAATACATCTTTCACCATTGTCTTCATTTAATGCTTCTTTGACTGTCAATGGATGCAAACATTTTTTTATGTTTACTAAAATATGGGATAATTTATAACTGTGTTCTTTATCTGCTTCCTTATCAGTTTAGATGAATTCTTTTTATAGGAAAGATGAACATTTGCCATGTCGCTGAAAGCAATGTTTCTACTTCAGGATTCAATTTTTTTTTATCAAATCCATAAATTTGTCTTGGGGGATTGTTTTCCCAGAACGTTTACAGTTACACTCTTGTCTTTTCCAAAGATTTGATAAATATTTTCTCTATTTTTTGTTTGCTTTTCTGTTTTTGTCTTGCTTTGTTTTTAATTTTTTTTTTTAATGTTTATTCATTTTTGAGAGACAGAGACAGTCAGACCATGAGCGCGGAAGGGGCAGACAGAGGGAGACACAGAATCCAAAGCAGGCTCCAGGCTCTGAGCTGTCAGCACAGAGCCCGATGAGGGGTTCAAACTCACAAACTGCGAGATCATGACCTGAGCCGAAGTCGGACGCTCAACCGACTGAGCCACCCAGGCGTCTCGTCTTGCTTTGTTTTTAATAATGAGAGGTTGGTTATTATTTTTCTTTAGTGTTGATAAAAGAATTAACTATTAGCTCCATCTGAAATCCACTTTAGTATACGGTATATTAGATGAGCTTAAATTTTTTTCTAAAAAAAACATAGTCAATCTATACATTAAGCACAATTCTAATAAAAATCCCAACAAGTCTACATGTAACTTGGCAAAATCATATATTCACAATCAGATTTTCAAATCAATATAGAAAAGGACCACAGTTGGGGTGCCTGGGTGGCTCAGCCAGTTGGGCGGACCAACTTCAGCTCAGGTCATGATCTCGCACTTTGTGGGTTCGAGCCTCCTGTCAGGCTCTGTGTTGACAGCTCAGAGCCTGGAGTCTGTTTCAGATTCTGTGTCTCCCTCTCTCTCTGCCCCTCCCCCACTCATGCTATGTCTCTCTTTTCTTCAAAGATAAACATTAAAAAAATTTTTAATAAAAAAAAGAAAAGAAATAAAAAAAAGAAAAGGACCACAGTCAAAACAGGTGGGGGGTTATGCCCTACCAGATATTTAGTTGTATCACTTAGCTAATAATTAATGAATAACTCAGTATTTTATGGGCCCAGACATCCAAAGAGACCACTGGAAGAGACGAGCCACAGTGCATAGGTGGCAGAGAAACCTGACCTTGGCAGAGACTGCATTAAAGATCAATGAGGAGGAATTTACTGGCCAATAAATGATGCTATGCTGGCAAGAGTGGACACCCATGGCTGGAGCGAAGAGATGATGGGACAGAATTTGACCTCACATGCACCTTGGGGAAATTAGTTCTTGGTGGATTAAGAACCTGAATATGAAAATCAAAACTGTACAACCGTCAGTTGAAAATATAAAAAAAAGAAGCTTTCCGATTTTAGAGTACTAAAAATGCTCTAAAAACACACAAAAAGGGGAAGCTATTGACAGACCATTAATGTTTAAGAATTCTGAAAATAGCACCACTAATAAAAATATTAGAAGCCATAGGGGCACATGGGTGGCTCAGTCAGTTAAGCATCCGACTTCAGCTCAGGTCATGATCTCACAGTTTGTGGGTTTGAGCCCCACGTTGGGCTCTATGCTTACAGCTCAGAGCATGGAGCCTGCTTCGGATTCTGTGTCTCCCTCTCTCTCTGTCCCTCCTCCACTCATGCTCTGTGTCTCTGTCTCTCTAAAATAAATAAACATTAAAAAAAAGCCACAGACTAAGGGACAGGATATTTGCAATGTACACTCTAAACAAGGAATTCGTAACCAAAATAGTTTATTTTGAGAAAGAGTGCACGCATACGCATGCATGCACCATAGGAGCAAGGGAGAAGCAGAGAGAGGAGAGAGAATCCCAAGCAGTGCAGAGCCCCACACAAGGCTCTATCCCACCAACTGTGAGATCATGACCCGAGCCAAAAATCAAGAGTCGGGACTCTTAACCGACTGAGCCACCCAGGCACTCCCAAAATAATTTTTTAAACTCCAAAAATATCAATCAGACAATCTACAAAAGAGGAAGCAAGAAAGAAAGAAACATGAAAAAGGCTCAATCATACAGGCAACTGAAAAAAATGCAAACTGAAATGAAATGCCCTATCTCTATCCGTCACAGGTTCACAACACAACGTCTGGGGAGCTCTGGGTGCCCAGAAACCCTTCCAAATTAGGATTATCATAAGTGATTTGCCTTTTCACACTCATTCCTTCCTGAGCATAGAGGGGTTTTGCACTCAAGACTACATGCGTCACGTGTGGTTCCACAACAAACTAATCGCAGAAGTGGCAATGAGAATCCAGATGTCCTCTCAGATGCCAGAAACGAAGGATTTTCAAAAATGTAAAGCAATGTCACTCTCTAGTTCAATTTGTTTTTGTCTTGGAAAAATCAGTTTATAATATTAATGTTTACAAAAACATGCTGTTTTTGCTAACATAATAGATTCATTATTGCTATTTTAGACAAATTAATAAGTAATGCTTCAAATTTCTGGGTTTTTTTAATTAGGTAAATATTTATAAACATAACTCCCACTTTGAGTGTCTTCAATGATTTTTAAAAGTGTAAAGGAGTCCCGAGAATATAATGCTGAAGTGGCAGTAACATGTAAAACAATGAGAGCCCTCCCGTGGCTGGCGGCAGTGTGAACCGGAACAGGCTGTCTAGACAACATCTAGTGAAGTAGAAGTTGTTCATCTTCTATGACCCAGCAATTCTACCACGACAGACCCTAGAGAATACCTCACGTATCATTCTGCCCAATCCTCACTGTTGCTTTCAAAACACTGAAACAACCTCAATATTCACCCATCGTTTCAAATCACCAAGTACCTCAGAGGGACCTACTACGTGCAAGCACTGTTCTAGATGCTACGAGTATGGGAGTATGTGCGAGACAAAGGTCCTGCCCTCGGGGGGCCTGCACGCTAGTGGAATAGACAGATGTTGTGAAGTAAAACTAATGCAAGAAGATGGGAGAGAGATGGGATGTATTTGAGAAATGGCGGTCAGGGTCAGGAAAGGCCTGAGGTAGCATCTGAGGAAAGAACTGAATGGAGTGTGTGAATCAGGCAGGTATCTGAAAGAAGGGCACTGGAAGAAGAAGGAAAGAAGCAGCAGCAAGCACACGAGCCATAAATGGAAATGTTCTCAGCATGTTAGCAATAGCAAGCAGACCAACGTGTTTGAAATAGAACAAACAAAGGGAAAAGTGGTAAGAAATGCGATTAGAAAGGGGGGCAGCAGGCAGATCACACACAGTCTTCTGGACCAGGTAAGACTTTAGCACTCATTTATGGATGACAAAAGATATAACAAGATTATGAGCCACGAGGGACACAATAAAACCTATGTTTGTAAAGCATGACTTAGCTGCTAGCAGAATAGATTATGGAAGAGTGGTAAGGCAAGAAGAGAATCAGGACAGTGAGTTAGGAGATTATTCCTGTAACACAGATGAAAGATGAGGGTGTTCAAGACCAGGGAAGTAGTTGGGATGAGACGTGGGGATGACACACAGGACCGACGATTTGCTGAATAATTAGATCTTAACTCCACAGAAAAGTCAAGGGTGACTTCAAGTGTATTGGCCTAAGCACTGGCCGGGCTATCCAAAGTTAAAAAGTGGCTAAAGCCATGGGACCAGTGAGCATACTAAAGGAGAGGGTTCTGAGGACTGCAGTGGATCTGTGCATGGAGTACTACATGTTGGTGAAAATGCACTGACCAGAGCTGTATGCATCAAAACGTATGCCAGCGAGAATGGTCCAGTAAAGAAGAGAGAAAGAGGGTAAGTAAAAAGCCAAGAGAAGATGTGATGCAAAGCACAAGGGGAGGACGTGATCTCAGAAAGAAGAGAGATAAACCCTCCAGGGAAGTGGGAAGCACGCACAGTTTGTGAGCACAGATGTAGAGAAACCTACGTACAGGGATTCTCTCTGATGGGAAAAAGAAGATCTTGTTGGGCAAAACGTGTTTCGTCTTTTAAAAATGAGAAGAGGTCATGAGTGGAGAGATGGGCAGCCAGGGGAGCTCAGAAGAAAGTGCAGTAGGATTGTCTGTGAGTGCTGAGTATCCACGAGCGTGGTCAGCAAGGGAAGCTGGCATGGATGAACCACGAAAACAACATGCCAAGTGAAAGAAACACAGTCTGATTCCGTTTATGAGAAATACCCAGAATAGACGATCCATGGAGACACAGCGATTGGTGGTTGCCACTGCCCGGGGGTAGAATGGAATGGGGAGAAACAGCTAAATGAGTAAGAGATTTTACTTTGGAATGATGGAAGTATTTTGGAACCAGACAGAGGTGGTGGTTGCACAATACTGTGAATGTATTCACATGTCAATTCAAATGTCACTGGATTGTTCACATTGAAATGGTTAATTTTATTTTTTGAATATAATAAAAAGAAGAAGAAATGGAGTTAAAAAAAACACCATGTAGGACGAGAGGGACACAGTGAAATAAATTTCAGGTCTCATACCTGTTCCAGGGACGAATGTCTTATTAAGAATGAACTGCCCACCTACTGGAAGGTGTACTTCTGCTATTAGCTCTTCTACTAAATGTGTATTAAAATGTTGTGTATTAAAACTTTCTCTGTTCCTTTGTCACAAGGACATTTAAAAAGGTAAGATAGCCTATTGCCCTTTCCTAAAATGCATCAAGTCTGTTTCCTGTCCTTAAGGGGTTGAGTTTGTATTTGCAAGGCAGCAATACTCAAATGTTAATTCAAGTGTTTTGAATATAATCAACTGCCGGCCGACTAGGCCCCAGGTATTTCTTGTGTAAGGTACTGGGAAATACAAGTAGAACACAACACAAACTGGGCCCTCAACAAGCCTGCGATTTCAAATAAGTTTTCTTAAAAGTCTCACCACTCATACTTTTCCAGAATCCTAAGGAGAAACAGAAGGTGGAGGGGACAGAGGAGAGGAGGGGAGGGGGGAGGAGGGGGAGGAAGAGAAGGAGGATGCGTGAGAGGAGGAGGCAGGGTGGAGGAATACAAAGGAAGGGAAGAAGGCAGGAAGAGAGAGAGGAGGAAAAGGAGGGGAGGGGAGCGGTGGGGGGAGTGGAAGAAGAGGAGGAAGGGGAGAATCAGCAGCACCACCACAGCTGGCACAGAATAAGTGGAAAGTTAGGGTTAATCACACTTGGGGGTTTGCCTGGTGACTCGGAAGAGGCAGAGCAGGGTGAGATGGTTTCAATGAGCCTGCAAGGCAGTGATGAGCAGTGACTGGGGTGGCCTCTGTGCAGTAGCCCACCCTCTACTCTGGACAAGGAGAGAAGGAAATAACCAGTGACCAGACTCTTCTTTCTCCAAATCTCAGTGATCAGCACTTGTCAGTGCATATGTTCACTGGGATGGAGAACTTCTAAATCCCCATCTCCCACCTGGTTCCAAGAATATTCAAACTTTCTGTTTCCAGTCCTGATCAGTGTCTAATTATACGACCCCAGAATATGTTAACACAGCAGGTTGTGGCTCATGTCCTGAAAAGACTGCACGTCTCCAGAAAACTATTCCTCAATTTCCTCACCTTGTTCTCCCCTGGCCTTCAGCGGCCTCTGTGGAGGCCCAGATCCCACTCCAGTCCCAGGAAATAAGTCTCAGCTACCATGGCAAGGAATGCCTTGCACATGCTGGACAGTGAAATATATCTTGTTTTAAAAAAGACATTCTTTTCAAGTAACTGAAAAGTAGAATAATAAGTCACAACTGCACTGTGTTTTTAAGTAAGTTTTTCTAACTCCCATAGGATGCTTGAAACTATAAAATTTTGTTATGCCTATAAAAAATTTTTTTGTTAAGAAATAAACTGTATCTTACCAGCCATTCTTGTCTGAGACACAGAACTGGGTTCCTGGATGCGTTCCTTCAATGTGGTAGGCACTTCTCTGCATATCTACAGCATCAGGCCAAACAAAGAGAAGAATACTATATAAATAAAGATGATTATATTTTTGAAAGAGGAAGTGTTATTCTAAGTGATAGTTCTGCTGCTTTTCTTCCCCCTCAACGCCTGAGCTTCTGTCTCCACCCTCACATCCACTGCAGTCTTGCCAAAGCCCCCACTTTACTGACATTACTGTCAAGAGTACCCTCCAGTCCTTAGCTGTCCTAGTCCTTTGTAACATTTAATGTTGTCCCCTCCCCTCCTCGGAATACCATTAATATTCTGCAATCCTGACTTTACACCTACCTCTCTGATCAATCTTCTAAGCATCCTTCACCACCTCATTCTCCTCTGCCCATCCATCAAATACTGACACTCTATAGGGTAGGTTTTTTTGGTCTTCCTACCCTTGACCCTGGCTTCTCTCCCTGAGTTCTGGTTTCTAATGGTTTCATTTATCATATGGAGTTTTAACAGGCCGACAACTCCGAAAAATGTATCTTCAGTCCAGCTCATTCTGTCAATTGGATATTCAGACATGTCCAAATCTGAATTCATCACCCATTTCCCTGCCATCCCCTTCCCAAGGTGATCTAATGACTCTAACTGATCTTTCCAGATCAGTTATTCTGATCTGGACACTGGTCTTTGCTCAGAGGAGTTACTTGATATCCTGATATTATCCTAAGGCCATCCATTGCTAGGATCATGCCATCCATCTCTAAAGTGAAGCTAGAGTGATTTTTCAAGATGTGACTTTCTCCTGATTAAAACCCATCCACTGCTCTCAAGGCGATGAAGTGTTCTCAAGATGGAGCTCGAATTCCTTGTTGAGGCATGATGAGGCCTCTAGGATCTGGGTCTGCAAGCATCTCTTATTCTTCTCCTGCTGCACACTGAGCTACTTCCAGGACCCAAATGCACTGTGCTCATTCCCTGTCCCCTGTAGACCCTTCCACTTTTTTGATTCTTCTCCCTGTGATGCTCCTTCCCCCATTCTTCATCTACCCATACTTATTCATTCTTTCTAAATTAGCATGGATATGATCTCCACCAAATCTTCCATGATTACTTCCCAAAGCCAGGTAGGTGCACTATCTTCGTGTCCCCATGGATACCTCTATGTTGTAAGTATTTGACTACTTGTCTCACCAACAATAAACTCTTTGGGTTAGAAGCAGTGTCATACTCTTTGCTGTATTCCTAGTTCTTAAAATGGTGCCTGGCATACACCGAGAGTCCAGTCAAAACTACTGAGTGAATAAATACATGAATGAATGAAATGCCCCAGGTTAGTATTTCCCAAAGTACATTTATTGAAATTCTTTCCACAGTAAGTACTGTCTGACCTTGGACACTCATAATTCACCTAAGTAGAGTAAAATCAAGGTGAAGTGATAAAGGAACTTTTGGCTTTGTCTAACACAGTGCTCCCAAATTAACCATTGTGTCCTCTTCCACACAATATCTACTGACATCCTTTGGGTTAAATACATATGTGTGCTCTCATTGAATATGCAAAAGCTGTGCCTGGCATGTTTGACACAGGGCCAACATGTCTGGAGAGTAGTGTAAGGGAGAGAGACGGGAAGATGAAGTCAGAGAGAAAAGAAGAAGCCAGAACATGAGGGGCCTAACAAGTCACAGTAAGGACTTCAGCCTTTATTCCGAGTGAGATGGAAAACCATTAGTGGGCTTTGCTCAGAGGAGTTACTTGATTGGAATTATGTTTAAACAAATACTTCACTGCTTTGTTGAGAAGAGATTGGCAAAGGGCAGAGGAGGAAGCAGGGACTCCAGTGAGGAGTCCGTTGTAGTAAGCAAGACAAGAGATGATGGTGGCTTAGAACTAGTTAGTAGCAATGGGGTTAGGGAAAAGCATTCAAATTTATGACATTCTTCAAACCTAAAAAACAAGTTGAAAAAAAAGTACAGGGAATACCCAGCATGCTACCCAACACCTATAATTGTTATAATTTTGCTACATTTGCTTTATCATGTATCTAGCCATCTAGCTGTCCAGGAAACCATCTATCAAATAGATACGTATTTTGAAGGAGAAACTGATAATGGTGACTCCAAGTTTTGGAGTTTTTAAAATTAAGATGTAACTCATAAGACTGACTCCAAAGATTCTGACCAAACAATAATGAGTAATTACCAGTAAATGAGGTGGGAGAAGTACAGTAAAGCACAGGGAGGAAGTGGAGATCAGGAGCTCAATTTTGTATGTTAGTATGAGATACCCATTGGACAGCCAAGTGAACATACTGAACAGGTCATTGTACATGGAAGCCTAGAGCATAGAGAGAGGTCAAGGCCAGAGATATACATGTGTGAGTTATCAGTAACAGTGACTCATCACGGTATAATTCTCAACTAGAGAATTTAGGTCAATAAAGCACCTGCATCATTAGATATAGAATGATGGGTATCATTTTAAGGGGATCCAGAAGGGTAAAATTGACTGATATGGGATCTATCCAAACCAGGGGCAGAGACACATCCATTCAGTGCCTCAGACAGACCTCACACTCTGATATGGTATGTACCGGGGTAAAATAAATAGAATCTATGACTTTATCTGCCTTTAATTTGTTTTAACTGCAAAAAAAAGTAATGACATGAGGGGAAAGACCTTAGCTTAGTCATTTCTAGTATATACTAGGCTAGCACATACTCTGCCTGGACCCCAGTAAATATATGAATAAAAGAATAAATCATTAAAAATAATTAATGGATTGAATAAAATCATTAAAAATAAACCTACATAGGTGAGAAGTCATGTGCAACATCAGGATGTTATTTTAAGGTCTACAATTTACAACTTTATATGGTATTTTATTTTCTAATTCTAATAAACATTCATTATTTGATGTAGTATATACCCCAAAATCCCTAGACCAAAATATCCCATGTAAAATAAAAAGTATTCTCTGAGAATATATGTTTCTGTCCATGACAGATGAAAAAAAACAGTAATTACAAACATCGGTAAGCATTAGTAAAACGTGCCCATGTTTGGGTATGCTTTTTAAAAGCAGAAGTTATATAATCCCACTTCCTTGACAACAAAATCAATAAACATGAGAAAGGGATCACAGTAATTCTTAATGCACACCTTATTCCACGTTGAATTTACAGTTCTTAAGCTTTCTGAAATTTTTTGTCTTTCATGTGAGCTCAGACTTTTATCTGAAAGCACTTCCAACTCAGTTCTATTCAGCCATTTGAGTTTTTCAGCTTGGACGTCCATCTCCCGGGTTAAGTCCTAAAGCAGTCAGAAGAGAGTTGTCATAAGAAAGTTGTCATACTGAGGAAAGTTCAACTACTGTATCAGAAGTCTCTTTCGGTAATATTCTTAGAAATGTGGATTTCTCGGGGCGCCTGGGTGGCTCAGTCGGTTGAGCGTCCGGCTTCGGCTCAGGTCATGATCTCATGGTCTGTGAGTTCGAGCCCCGCGTTGGGCTCTGTGCTGACAGCTCAGAGCCTGGAGCCTGCTTCGGATTCTGTGTCCCCCTCTCTCTCTCTGCCCCTCCCCCACTCATGCTCTGCCTCTCTCTGTCTCAGAAATAAATAAACATTAAAAAAAAAAGAAATGTGGATTTCTAATTTCTTTTATTTTCTTAGAAAATAAACTTATAAAAGCCTGAACTTATATTAACAAACTGTTTGGTTTTTTGAGTTTATTTTGAGAGGGTGGGGGAGGAGCAGAGAGAAGGAGAGAGAGAGAGAGAGAGAGAGAGAGAGAGAGAGAGAGAGAGAGAGAGTCCTAAGCAGGCTCCACACTGTCAGTGCAGAGTCTGATGCAGGGCTTGAACTCACAAACTGGGAGATCACAACCTGAGCCAAAACTAAGAGTTGGACACTTAACCAACTGAACCACCAGGAGCCTCTGAACTTATATTAACAGACTGTAACCGATATGGGAATGAACACACATTTTCAGGGTGCATTTGTATGCCCTTGTGCTTTGGCCCTCTTTACCCCCATCTCTTAACAGTGTCATATTATATCATATTTACATTGGTAGTTTCACATTCTGTTCTTAGATAATGAAGATAATGTCTTTTCTAATCAAACTCAAAAAAAAAAACAAAAGAAGAAAGAAAGAAACCACAGGAACACCTTATGCATTCATTTCTACCTTATCTCTACCTAACCTAATATACCATTGCACTCTTTGTGACAGCCCCCAAATTGTTCACAAAGTGAAATGTTCCAAGAAAACTATTGAAATTTTTAGGTAAAACAGGAACAATTTTGTTAGATATTTGTCTAACAAGAAGAAAACTCAGTAATTGTTTGCCACATATTTTTCATTATATTAAAAGTTCCTTTCCCAAAATGCCTCAATCATACTCCTTAAGCAAAATGTTTCATCCAATTAGGGGGCATCCTTTTAGGCATACTTAGATGCATGCACATGTGTGTTTCCACATGCACAATTTCCTTTTTAATCTTCTTTTTAATGTTTATTTATTTTTAAGAGAGACAGAGGGCAAGCGGGAGAAGGGCTAAGAGAGAGGGAGACACAGAATCTGAAGCAGCTCCAGGCTCCAAGCTGTCAGCACAGAGCTGACGTGGGGCTTGAACTCACGAACCATGAGATCATGACCTGAGCCGAAGTCGGACATTCACCCGACTGAGCCACCCAGGCGTCCCTAACAATTTTTTTTTTTAATAAAAATATGAGCACATTAATCTTATTGTTCTGCAACAGTATTTTAATTCTTAACACAAAATGTATAAAATGTATAGATATAAAAAAGGTATGGATATTTGGATACATTTATATATTCATCTTTACATATTTTTACATATTGCATACATATATAACTATAAAAAATTCTTGTTAGTTGTGGATCAACAAAGGACATTTGATTAATACAATCATGATGAGAAGCCTATATGGTAAGCTGTGATGAGCTGCTCCTAAGTCATTTAGAATTTTCTTTAAAAACTCAGTTTTAAAGATAGTTATCAGTAACCATCTTCTAAATCTAACAGCAAAGAACTATACTTTACAGTATTATTGTATTCCAAAATGTTGAAGTCTGTTTAAAATACCCTAAAAATCTTTGGTCTAATACTGAGACCACATGATCTGTCACTTTTCTCTGAGTGAAACCTTACCTCTGCAAGAACAAAATTATAGCTGCTCTTAAAAAAAATTCCTCTAAAGTTCACCACATTTACCACAAAGAACAAAGTTTCTTCCCCTTTTCTTCTTCAGTCATGCAACCTCTTATTTTTAGCATAAATGTTCATGCACCAAAAAGCATTGGCAAATATAGAGACAAATAAACCACTTACTGTTAATTCTTGCAGGTTTTCTTCCAGCTCAGTAGTTGATCTCTTTTGCACAGCACTCTCAGTCTTTGATAACCAACAGATAATATCATCTAGTCTTTTTCTATATTCCATCACCTGCTTACTCACTCCTTTTAGCCTAAAAGAATACATTATTGAAAAACATTGACAAAAATTATCCAATTAGAACAGTATATATTTGCTTTGGATATCCTGACTAAATATACCACACACAAAAATGTTCCTAAAAATTAATATATATTTTTAAATGAGTGTCAATAGTGATATGTACATTGTCCAATACCAAAGATTCTTTGATAGTATGATAATAAACATTTTCCCTTCATTAAACTCAAAAACATTGAAACTAAACATTATCTTCTTTCATCATGAAAAATTCTACAGAAATTTAATACAAAAGATTTTTTTAAAGCTAGAGACCACTGTACAACATAATGGAAGTTTAAAAAAAGAAAGAAAAGTGTCTTTACCTCAAAAAATAAGAAAAAAACACATAATTCTCTTTGAGTAGTCCATGGAGATAAAAAGTCATCATTATATGACATAGTATTCACATTAGGTGGCAACTATTACTCTATTCATAGGAAAGAAAGAATAAGAAGGCAAGACACTGAGAATGGAAAGTTTTTACAAGTATTAGGAAAGACAAGAAAAAAATGGAAATTTGGTTAGCTTGTTAAAATAAGTATTATATTTGAATATAGCACCAAGTTATAAAAAGAGAGCTAGAAAAAACAAAGCAAAAGTTTTAAAGGATATAAGGAAACAAATAGTCATATGAATATAAAAAAGGAACTGCCTTAATTAGATCTTTTAAATGTTATAAGAATAACATTTATAAGTATATAAACCATCTGTCAGAAGATGAGAATATGACTAGAACTCATGATGACAAGATTATGTATTTTTCAGAGAGGGTTTGGAAGCTATTTACAGCTTGGTGGTGGTATCATTATTTTTATAGTTGTGGCTATTAGCTGCCAGTTTAAAAGTTAAATGCAATTTTTTAAATGAATTGCATTTTGTTATCCCTAATAAAAATTTACATTTTTATGGCTATGACTTTTTCTTTTTAATCACAAAAAAACTAACATATGATACACTATATAAATATAATCCAATGCTAAATAAGTACTTGCATATTTAACAGAGTCGGTAATATTTGAAAGAGTCTTTTAATGTTTAAAATCTAATGATAATCACTACATAATCACAAGTTTTCATTTTTAAGTATCCATCAGGAAAGAACACTGCTTCGAAATTAAAATAAATAAATCAAACAATAGTATTAATTGTTAAAGACTGACAATACCAAGACAGGTAATTTACCCTCTTTATCAAAGAGTAATTAACTTAAATAACAGCTTTATAAACACTCAACTACTATTATAAACCTTGTATTAAAAGAAAAGACTTAGAAAGCAGCAGAATACACATTCTTTTCGAGTACACATGGAACATTCTCCAGAACAGATCACATACTGGGTCACAAATCAGCTCTCAACAGGTACAAAAAGACTGAGATCATACCATGCATATTTTCAGATCACAATGCTATGAAACTTGAATTCAACCACAAGAAAAATTTGGAAGTCCTCAAAGGCATGGAGGTTAAAGAACATCCCACGAAAGAATGAATGGGTTAACCAGAATATTAAAGAATAAAACAATACATGGAAGAAATGAAAATGAAAACACGACAGTCCAAAACCTTTAGGATGCAGGAAAGGCAGTCCTAAGAGGGAAATATATTGCAATTCAGGCCTATCTCAAGAAGCAAGAAAGGTTGCAAATACATGACCTAACCTTACACATAATGGAGCTAGAAAAGGAACAGCAAAGAAAGCCTAAAGCCAGCAGAAGAAGAGAAATAATAAAGATTAGAGCAAAACTAAACGACATAGAAACAACAACAACAAAAACAAAACAGGAGAACAGATCAACAAAACTAAGAACTGGTTCTGTGAAAGAATTAACAAAAATTGATCAACTCCTTGCCAGACTTCTCAAAAAGAAAAGAGAAAGGACCCAAAGAGATAAAATTACAAATGAAAGAGGAAAGATCACAACCAACACCACGGAAATACAAACAATTATCAAAGAATACTATGAAAGATTATATGCCAACAATCTGGGCAATCTGGAAGAAAAAGACAGATTCCTAGAAACCCACAAACAACCAAAACTGAAATAGGAAGAAATAAAAAATTTCAACAGACCCACAGCCAGCAAGAAATTGAATCAGTAATCAAAAACCTCCCAACAAACAAGAGTCCTGGGCCAGATGGCTTCCCAGAGAAATTCTGCCAGACATTTAAAGAAGAGTTAATACCTATTCCCAAACTGTTCCAAAAGATTAAAAAATGAAAGGAAAACTTCCAAGCTCATTCTATGAAGCCAGCTTTACCATGATTCCAAAACCAGACAAAGACCCCACTAATAAGGAGAATTACAGGCTGATACCCCTGATGAAGATGGATGGAAAAATTCTCAACAAAACACTAGAAAAACGAATTCAACAACATTAAAAGATTATTATTCACCAGGATCAAGTGTGATTTATTCCTGGGCTACAAGGGTAGGCCAATATTCCCAATCAATGAACATGATATATCACATTAATAAAAGAAATGATAAGGAACCATAGATCCTGTCAATAGATGCAGAAAAAGCATTTGACAAAGTACAACATCCATTCTTGATAGAAAGCCTCAACAAAGTCCAGATACAGGGAACACACCTCAATATCATAAAGGCCATATTTGAAAGACCCATAGCTAATATCATCCTCAATGGCGAAAAACTGAGAGCCTTTCCCCTGCCCTCAGGGACAAGACAAGGATGTCCTCTCTCACATTACTATTTAACATAATACTGGAAGTCTCAGCCTCAGCGATTAGACCACAGCATCCAAATCAGCAAGGGGGAAGTCAAGCTTTCACTATTTGCAGACAACATGATATTCTATATAGGAAGCCCAAACAACTCCATCAAAAAATTGCTAGAATTCATACATGATATATTCAGCAAAGTCACAGTATATAAAATCAACATGCAGAAATCTGTTGCATCCCTATACACCAATAACAAAGCAATAGAAAAAGAAATCAAGGAATTGATTCCATTTACAGTTGCACCAAAAACAGTAAGATATCTAGGAGTAAACCAAACCAAAGAGGTAGAAGATCTGTACTTGGAAACTATAAAACATGAAAGAAACCAAAGAGGACACAAAGAAATGGAAACACATTCCATGCTCATGGATTGGAAGAAAAAAACAGTGTTAAAATGTCTATACCACCCAAAGCAATCTACACATTTAATGCAATTCCTATCAAAATACCACCAGCATTTTCTGCAGAACTACAACAAACAATCCCAAAATTTGTATGGAACCACAAAAGACCCTGAATAGCCAAAGCAATCCTGAAAAAGAAAAGCAAAACTACAGGCATCACGATTCCAGACTTCAAGTTACATCACAAAGCTGTAGTCATCAAGACAGTATGGCACCAGCACAAAAACAGACACGTAGATCAGTGGCACAGAACAGAAAACCCAGAAATGGACCCACAACTATACGGTCAGCTAATCTTCAACAAAGTAGAAAAGAATGAAGACAGTCTCTTCAACAAATGGTGTTTGGAAAACTGGAGGCCAAGATGCAGAAGAACGAAACTGGACCACCTTCTTATATGATATGCAAAATAAATTCAAAATGGATGAAAGGTCTAAATGTAAGATAGGAAACTACAA
The DNA here is from genome assembly GCF_007474595.2 of Lynx canadensis. NCBI lineage: Eukaryota > Metazoa > Chordata > Mammalia > Carnivora > Felidae > Lynx > Lynx canadensis. Next base: position 130,972,831 of record NC_044307.1, on the reverse strand, counting down.
AATCCTACAGGAGAAAATAGGCAGCAATCTCTTTGATCTCGGCCAGAGAAACTTCTTATCAGACATGTCACCAGAGGCAAGGGAAACAAAAGCAAAAATGAACACTGGGACTTCATCAAGATAAAAAGCTTCTGCACAGAGAAGGAAACAATGAACAAAATTAAAAGGCAGCCTACACAGTGGGAGAAGATATTTGCTAACAACATATCTGATAAAGGGTTAGTATTAAAAATCTACAAAAAACTTATCAAACTAAACACCCAAAAAGCAAATAATCCAGTTAAGAAATGGGCAGAAGACATGAATAGACACTTTTCCAAAGAAAACATCCAGATGGCTAACAGACACATAAAAAGATGCTCAACATCACTCATCATCAGGGAAATACAAATCAAAACCACAATGAGATACCACACCACCCCTGGAAGAATGGCAAAAATTAACAATACAATAAACAGGTGTTGGCAAAGATGTGGAAAAAGGGGAGCCCTCCTGCACTGTTGGCGGAAATGCAAACTGGTGCACTCTGAAGAACAGTATGGAGGTTCCTCAAAAAACTAAAAACAGATCTACCAATATAATTCAGCATTTGCATATTAGGTATTTACCCAAAGGATACAAAAATACAAATTCAAAGGGTACATGCACCCTGATGTTTATAGCAGCATTATCAACAATAGCAAAGCTGTGGAAAGAGCCCAGATGTCCACCAACTGATGAATGTATAAAGATGATGTCGTGTGTGTGTATGTGTGTGTGTGTATACATGCATGTACATGTACATGGAAAACATTCATGTATATACATACACATACATACACAGACACACACTGAAATATTATTCAGCCATCAAAAAGAATGAAATCTTGCCATTTGCAACAACACAGATGGAGCTAGAATGTATTACACTAAGCAAAATAAGTCAATTAGAAAAAGACAAATATGATATGATCTCACTCGTAGAATTTAAGAAAAAAGATAGATGAAAATATGGGGGGGGGGCGGGGAGAGGAGCAGAAAAAAACAAACTGCAAGAGACTTAACAATGGAGAACAAACTGAGGGTTAACAGAGGGAGGTGGGTAGGAGATGGTCTAGATGGGTGATGGGGATTAAAGAGGGCACTTGTCAAGATGAGCACTGGGTGTTGTATATAAGTGATGAATCACCGAATTCTACTCCTGAAACCAATGTTGCACTATATGCTGGCTAGCTAAAACTAAAAAAAAAAAAAAAGAGAGAGAGAGTTGGAATTTATATTTCCAATGTTTCATAATCATGACTAACTCAGTATTTTGAAAATATATCTATGAAGGATATATTTTCTATGAAGGAAACTAACATCAAGCAATTTCAATAACATATTTGAGTCACAAAATTTTCATCCTCAAACTAGCTAAATATAATCTACCCTTTAAATGTTATCACCAAGAGTAAAAACAAGTTATAGATTTATGTTTAAACAGATAACAATTGCTCATTAAGGAATAACAGCATAAGTTGACAAACTACAAATACGTAACTACAAGCACTCAATACAAAAACAAATTAAACTGTGTGCTATTCCTCAATGACTCTGATACCAGTACACACACAAGCTCCTAAAATTGCAAGGTGGCCCCAATTTAAGATAAGTTACAACCTGGAATGAAGTCAAACATGAATTTATGAAAATAAATATTGCTTTAGTTAAAATATAAGATGTTGCAGAAGAGATTCAATATTCTTATCTCTTCCCCAAAATGAGTAAAATATGTATTAGCTTCACCTTGTTAGTTCCAGGAGGAATAATTACCACATTCCACAGAGATCCATTTGAAAATCTTTAGCAGAATTTCTGCTAGCATTGTTAATACCATGCCAGCAAATACATCTTTTGCCTTAAGAAGGCCTGGGAGCTAGATGATTTGCAAGCTAGAAGGACTCTCCATGAAACCCTATTAGCACGGCACACAAAACCCTATGGGACCTCAGCTTCCAATCCCACCCCCAGTCCCCTGAATCCTCCTTGTCCTGTAACTTTGCAAATCTCTCACCTGGTCATGCTATTTCATGCCTTCCCCCTTTGCCTGTTCAACTTCTTTTCCCTAGAAGCCTCTCCCTCGGATAAATTTATGGGGAGTTGTTACAAATGCTTCAAACCTCAGTTCAAGATACTTCTCCTCTGATGCCTAAATTCCATGTCCCAAAAAGACCCCACTGAAAAAGAGAACTACAGGCCAAAAGAGAACTGATGAACTTAGACACAAAAATTCTCAACAAAATACTAGCAAATCAAATCCAACAGTACATTAAAAGAATCACCCACCATGATCAAGTGGGATTTATTCCTGGGCTGCAAGGTGCTCCAATATTCACAAATCAATCAACATGATACATCACATTAATAAAAGAAAGGATTCTAAGAACTATGTGATCCTGTCAATAGATACAGAAAAAGCATTTGACCAAGTACAACATCCATTCTTGATAAAAAGCCTCAACAAGGTAGGGATAAAGGAAACATATCTCAAAATCATAAAGCCATATACAAAAAACCCACAGCTAATATCATCCTCAATGGGGAGAAACTGAGAGCCTTTCCCCTACCCTCAGGGACAAGACAAGGATGTCCACTCTCACCATTACTATTAACATAGTACCAGAAGTCTTAGCCTCCGCAATCATACAACAAAAGGAAATACAAGGCATCCAAATCAGCAAGGGGGAAGTCAAACTTTCACTATTTGCAGACAATACGATACTCTATATAGAAAACCCAAAAGACTCCACCAAAAAATTGCTAGAACTGACACACGAATTCAGTAAACTCACAGGATATAAAATCAACATACAGAAATCTGTTGCATTCCTATACACCAATAGTGAAGCCGCAGAAAGGGAAATCAAGGATTCAACACCATTTACGGTTGCACCACAAACAAGATACCTAGGAGTAAACCTAACCAAAGAGGTAGAAGATCTGTACTTGGAAAACTATAAAACATTATGAAAGAAACTGAAGAGGACACAAAGAAGTGGAAACACATTCCATTCTCATGGATCAGAAGAGCAAACACTGTTAAAATATCTATACCACCCAAAGCAATCTACACATTTAATGCAATTCCTATCAAAATACCACCAGCATTTTCTGCAGAACTACAACAAACAATCCCAAAATTTGTATGGAACCACAAAAGACCCCGAAAAGCCAGAGCAATCCTGAAAAAGAAAAGAAAAGCTAGAGGCATCACGATTTCAGACTTCAAGTTATATCACAAAGCTGTAGTCATCAAGACAGTATGGCACCATCACAAAAACAGACATGTAGATCAGTGGCACAGAACAGAAAGCCCAGAAATGGACCCACAACAACACAGTCAACTAATCTTCGACAAAGCAGAAAAGAATATCCAATGGAATAAAGACAGTCTCTTCAACAAATGGTGTTTGGAAAACTGGAGGCCAAGATGCAGAAGAATGAAACTGGACCACTTTCTTACACAATACACAAAAGTAAATTCCAAGTGGATGAAAGATCTAAATGTGAGACAGGAAACCACCAAAATACAAGAGGAGAATACAGGAAGCAACCTCTTTGACCCCAGTCAGAAAAATCTTACTAGACACGTCTCCTGAGGCAAGGGAAACAAAAGCAAAAATGAACATTGGGACTTCATCAAGATAAAAAGCTTATGCACAGTGAAGGAAACAATCAACAAAACTAAAAGGCAGCCTACAGAATGGGAGAAGATATTTGCTAATGACATATCTGATAAAGGGTTAGTATTCAAAATCTATAGAAAATTTATCAAACTAAACAAACAACCCAGTTAAGAAACAGGTATTAGATATAATAGACACTTTTCCAAAGAAGACATCCAGATAGCTAATAGACACATGAAAAGATGCTCAACATCACTCATTACCAGGGAAATACAAATAAAACCATGATGAGATATCAAAATGGCTTGACGACACAATAAACAACAGGTGTTGGCAAGGAGTTGGGGGGGGGGGCACGGGGAAGGGAGCCCCCTTGCACTCTTAGTGGGAATGCAAACTGGTATAGCCACTCTGGAGAACAGTATGGAGGTTCCTCAAGAAACCAGAAATAGAACTACCCTACAATCCAGCATTTGCACTATTAGTTATTTACCCAAAAGGATACAAAAACAGATTCAAAGGGGTACAATGCTCCCCAGTGTTTATAGCTGCATTATCAACAGTAGTGAAGCTGTGGAAAGAGCCCAGATGTCCATCAACTGATGAATGGGTAAAGAAGATGTGGTATATAGATATGTACACACACACACACACACACACACACACACACACACACACACAGTGGAATATTACTTAGCCATCAAAAAGAATGAAATCTTTCCATTTGCAAGGACATGGATAGAGCTAGAGAATATTATGCTAAGCAGAATAAGTCAGAGAAAGACAAATACCACATGATTTCACTCATATGTGGAATTTAAGAAATAAAACAGATGAACATAGGGGAAAAAAGAAAAAAGAGAGAAAGACAACCCAAAAAACAGAGTCTTAACTATAGGGAGCAAACTGAGGGTCGTGGAGAGGGTTTGGGGGGGCTAAGTGGGTGATGGGCATTAAGGGGTGCACTTGCTGTGATGAGATCTGGGTGTTGCATGTAAGTGATGAATCAATAGGTTCTACACCTGAAACTGATATTACACAGTATATTAACTGACCGTAATTTAAATAAAAAAAGGAAAAAAAATAATTCCATGCCCCATCACTGCTGCCTCTGTGACAACACAGTATCTCCTTAACAACATGCTTTTCAATCATACCATATCATTTGTCCTTTTGAATATTTTCTTCATCCTAATCTCTGAGTTCCTTAGAGGTTCAAAAGATATTGATCAAACCAACCAATCAATTACTGCCAAAACTCAGCAATAACATGCTTAGAGAATAAGTTTTCATTTCACTTACTATTGTAAAAACCAGATATTTTGAGTGTTTACTATGAACAGTTTGCCATATCCTTTTCACAAACACTGTCTCATTTAATCCTCATAACACTCCTCTGAGAAGTTGTCACAGCTCTTATTTACAGAGGAGGAAACTTGGCCAAAGAGCTGTGGTCTTCTGGGATTTGTTCACACACGGTATGTGAAAGCATAAGTTCGTGCTATCACCAACTTTCTGTGAGACCTGGACAAATTACTTAACCTCTCCCTTCTCAGCCTCTGTTTCAAAAGCTATACAATGAGCCTAAGAGTCCCCTCAGAAGAGAGTTGAGAAGATAAAATGAAACAATGTATGCCAGGTGCCAAACGTGGTCTCTACCACATGGCAATCTCTCAACCCAAAGGCAAAAACCATTATTTGCCTCTGACCGAAACACACAAAACAATAGATGATGTTATTTTATAAAAAGCAGCCATCGGCCAAATAGTCATAGCTCCATATTTTATGTTCTATTTTACACTATAACACTGGACTTGATAAAATATTAGATTGGTCCATAACAAAACAATAGCTTATCACTAATATATCACCTACAAAATTAAAATTAGAAAAAAAAATTGGGGGCTTTTCAATCCAAAACTACCATCAACCTAAAAAGAAGATCATTAATGGGGTGAAATGTATTAAGCAAAGTAGAAATCATCCATTAAATCTTGAGCGTCTCAAAAATAACTTCAAATAATTTTAAAGCAATATATAAAATAATTTGTAATGTTGAGTATTATATTCACTGGTAATCAAGCATTTTTGCAATCCGAAGACACACTAATAAAATCTGGGACATTGTAACATAATCTGACATAAATCAGACAGTAATTCATTGTATTCATTATATTATGCAAATGACGAACTATATTATTTAAAAAGCACCAGCATATGTGGATGTAACACACCCTTAGACATTAAGAACAACCAAGTAAGAGGGATTTCAGAGAAGACCCCAAGGCCCCATCAGGAAGTGGGTGAGTGAAATGTCTGACCCTGAACCCAGATCTTCAGTCTGCAAGTCCAAGGTATTCCTGACCTAGTTCAAGTTCCTTCCACACAGTTGCCATATCATAATAAAATGTCAGAAATGAGAGGAATAAAGATATTTTTCATACATATCACATCTGAGTAGAAATGTGAGACTTTACAGGTAGCCTAAAAATACAGTAAGAGACAACATTCTAAAAATATAGAACATCACTGGGGCGCCTGGGTGGTTCAGTTGGCTGACCATCTGACTCTTGATTTCGGCTCAGGTCATAATCCCAGCATTGTGGGATCAAACCCGCATCGGGTTCCTCAACACTGAGCATGGAGCCTGCTTAGGATTCTCTCTCTTTCTCTCCCCCATCTCTCTCCGTCACTCATGCTCTCTCTCTCTCTCTCTCTCTCTTAAATAAAAATATATATAGAACATCACAGCAGAGGTCTTAAATGTCACTACAACTCGTATCGTGATATCAGATAATAGAGGAATTTTGAACTCATCTAACTGTATCTTAAAAGGCTCTGCCAAAATATCTTTACCCCTGTGCCCTTGAGTTATCACCGCTACATCACCTTGGCCGCCGGTCCTTCACTTCCGCAAAGATCACACTCCAGCGCTGGTTTAAACCTGCCAGCTTGTCTTTCAAGAAGCTTCCATCTGTGGGGGAGAGTTTCTGTACAATCCCATCCCCAGTTCTGTTTAGGGCTGCAAAACTGGGCTGGTGGCTGCTGATTCCCTCTTCGAGTTCCTGTAACAGAGTATAACTCAAGATTAACTCCACAACTGAACTATGCAGTGAATCCACAAAGGTACTATGGCATCAGTTTAAGTGTTAAGAAAAACAAAGTCCTGGAAGAATATTTTATGTTCATGAAAAAGGCATTTTAAAACACTTTACTTACATCTCAATGAACACGTGAAATGAAATCGATTTTGAAATCTAACCCATTCTCATGAGTGCCATCAAGCAAAATATACTGAAAGAGGATAGCCTAATAACATAAAATAAGCAACAGCTGTTTACACTGAAAGCACAAGCATCAGAAATCTGTTGCATTTCTATACACCAATAATGAATTATGTTTGAGTAAAGTAGATGGTTTGTCTTCCTTCAAATATGTGCTTGAAAGCATTTCTAAATACAGTGTGTGTGTGTGTGTGTGTGTGTGTGTGTGTGTGTGTATGTGTGTGTGTGTGTGTGTGTGTACCTCCACATACCCTTATGTCCTACCATACATAAGTAAATGTCAATGTGTATTTCATTGAGACACTGCTTCACGAGTCGGTAAATTTTTAAGCAATTAAAAAAGGATATTTTAAAGCCAAATGTGAGCACTTATCTATAACCCATAAAATAAGAAAAATGCATTAACATGTTTATGAAAGAAAAAGCATTTTCTAACTTCTCATGAGCCTTCTACATAAAGTATATTTTAAAGATTTAATAAAAGAATATATTTTAACAATGGTAAACTGAAATTCTGCTTGCTTTTGACTATTATTTTTAAAGACCCATTATCAACAGAACTGATTTAACTATTGTGTTATATTTCCCAAGACTGCATTCGACTCACATGAGCAGCAGCCCTGACACAGCTCAAGAATAATTTACTTGTACAAAAATTATCAATGATACAAAGAAAAATAAGATGTCTAGTGTTTAAGCACAGAAAACAGAGGTGAGATATGCAGATATCTTTCTGTCCTTAATAAAGCCTTACGTACAAAATTAACAAATGTTTTGAATATAAAATTTTAAAAATAAATTGTGTTTTACATTAACCACTAAAGAGCATCTTTTATTTGAATTTTTAAAGTCCTAATTAAAGACTGTAAATACCAATTTTTCTTAGACCTTTGAAAGTGGAAAGTAGAACTGGGACAAAAATTACAGGTTGACTATGTACTCCTGAAAAGCTAACATGATTTGCCCTTACTTTCCATATCAGTCTTAAATGTCCCATACTGAAAAAAATATGCCACCTTCTGAGCAGACCCGTATCCTCGGATGGAAAGCACTCACCTGCTGGTGCATCCTGGCTTTCTCCAAGTCCAGGCCACCATCGGGAGCAAAGGTTTCAGCCAGTAACTCTTCAGCCTCTGTTAGCCACTGTGTGAGGTCATTAAGGTCACAGTGGAACTGTCTCCATTCTTCCATAACCTTATCAAAATAACTAGAGGACAAGAAACAAAATAGGTTTTCAAACTTTCCAGGACTGTCTAGAAGTAATTTTTCTTTTTTTTTTTTTAATTTTTTTTTTTAATGTTTTTATTTATTTTTGTGACAGAGACAGACAGAGCATGAGCAGGGGAGGGGCAGAGAGAGAGGGAGACACAGAATCAGAAGCAGGCTCCAGGCTCTGAGCTGTCAGCACAGAGCCAGATGCGGGGCTCGAACCCACAGACTGTGAGATCATGACCTGAGCCGAAGTCGGACGCTTAACCGACTGAGCCACCCAGGTGCCCCTAGAAATAATTTTTCTAAAGAGGCAATTGAAATCTCATTTAAATTGAAAGCCTCACAACAAGTGAATTCACAGCTCACCGCTCCCACAAGATCAGTTTTCACAAAGGACTACAGTTAAAGATTTCTCTTAGAGAAACATGCACCATACCAAGAGCAATCCTGCCCCTCTCTCTCTTAACATGTATGCACACATGCACACACACTAGGCAGCTTTTCAACTGAAAAGACAGACTGCTCCAGCTTGGAAAATCAAGGTTGATTAGCTGTAGCCATGCTAACCTACCCAACTTTAAACACTTAACATGTTAAATACCATGAAATGTAAAATATGACAAATCACTCTATTCTCTTAGGAAAAAATATGATGTTTTACTCCCAGAACACTCAGTTCCTAGCTAGAACAAAACCCAAAAGGCCAAAACACTTCAAAATTTCCTTGCACTCCATTATCACTGTGTTATAGACTGCTTGTGTCCCCCCAAATTCATATGCTGAAGTTCTAGTTCCACAACGTGACTATATTTGGAGAAAGAGGGCCCTTAAGGAGGTAATTAAGGTTAAATGAGGTCGTAAGAGCGGAGCTCTAATCCCGTTAAGACTGGTGTCCTAATAGGAAGAGAAATAAGCACCAGAGATTGATCTTTCTCTCCTCTCTCTCTCTCTCCCTCACTCTTTCTCTCTCTCATTTTGCAACAACACAAAAGAAAGGCCATGGAAGGACACTGTGAGAAGCTGACCATCCGCAAGCCAGGAAGAGAGGCCTCATTAAACGCTAACCCAGGGGGCGCCTGGGTGGCGCAGTCGGTTAAGCGTCCGACTTCAGCCAGGTCACGATCTCGCGGTCCGTGAGTTCGAGCCCCGCGTCAGGCTCTGGGCTGATGGCTCGGAGCCTGGAGCCTGTTTCCGATTCTGTGTCTCCCTCTCTCTCTGCCCCTCCCCCGTTCATGCTCTGTCTCTCTCTGTCCCAAAAATAAATAAACGTTGAAAAAAAAAAAAAATTTAATAAAAAAAAAAAAAAAAAAAAAAAAAACGCTAACCCAGCTGGCACCTTGACCTTATACTTTCTGTCTCCAGAACTGAGAGAAATGTGTTTGTTGTTTAAGGCACCCCGTCTGTGGTATCTTATGATGGCAGCCCTAGCCAACTAATACACTCTGGGCAATGACTACTCTGGAGCGTCCCCTTCATTTGAACAGAATGGAAGTGTCTACAAAGCCCAGGTTAGTCAATGAGACACAGGGCTATCGAAATTCCTATTTAAACCTAACTTCTGGGGCACCTGGGTGGCTCAGTTGGTTGAGCGTCCAACTCCTGATTTTGGCTCAGGTCACAATCTCAGGATCGAGTCCCCAGTTGGGCTCTGCACTGAGCATGGAATCTGCTTGAGATTCATTCTCTCTCTCTCTCTCTCTCTCTCTCTCTCTCTCTCTCTCTCTTTCTCACCCCCCTGCCTCTCCCCCTCTGCTCACCCTCTAAAATAATAAATAAGCAAATAGCTTCTTTAAAAGCAAGATAAAGTCACACTCCACTGCTTGTCATATTTGGAACACATAAAATAAGTACAAAAAGGAAAGCTTTGTTGGATTAGGATCCTAAATTTCCTTGTGCCTTTTGTTTTAGAGTAGTAGTGCTAGGAGAGATTTAGAAGATATCCCTAAGATTTTAACAATATTAATAAAATTTTTACTTCGTGTAATAAAAAACTAATATTATTTTCAGAAAATAATAAAATGGTCCCTGGCATCACTAACTCCTAAATAAAGTTTATATTTTCTTTTTCCATGAAAATCATTTTGAAAACTCAGTTAATATCTGTTGAGTGCCCACAGGGAAGGAACATTCTATTAGGCACTACAAAAATAAGAACACTTCAAACAAACACTGTGAGAAGATACAGAGACAATCTTCACTACTTTTCACAAAACTATACAAAAACTAAATAACCAACATAGAATTCCAACTTTTCAGATGCTGCAATAACGAACAGAAAACATTGCTAAAAAGTCTTCCTCAAAGATCTGAACACCTGGAGTATATAAACATTACATTTGGTAAAGATCATTATCACTGCAAAAAGAACATAAATTCAAAATAAATCTAAGCAACATAGCTATGGATTAAATACGAAAAAGTCAAAAGAAAGGGAGATGCATGCTCCGGAAGGTCTTGCAAAGCCATCACCTCCGCTCTAACCCAGCCAGCTCAGATGGAAGACAGCACAGTATTGTGAAAGGCTGTGAACTTCCAGAGAATCAGACTCGAAGTTCCAGCCTTACTGCATGCTTGGTTTAGATCTGAACTATAAACATATGAGTTTGCTAATCTCTAATATTTCAATGGCCTTGCCAACTTCCCCCTAAAAGTTATCTCACCACCAATGTACCCTGTCTCTGCTAATGGTACCACCACCTACCTTAGGTCCTCAAGTCAAAGACTTGAGGCTCATTTTTTACTCCTCCCTCCTCCTACTCCAACATCCCACCAATCGCCACATTTTACTGACTCAACTATTTAATTCTCAAATTTTCCCTTAGTTTCCACTTCCATAGCTACTATCCTAATCAAGCTATCATCCTGTGACCAGCATAGACAGGTCTTCTAGCGCTCAGTCTTGTCCTCTACCAATGCATTCTGCAATCAGCAAACTTTCATTCCCTTGTTTAAATACTGCAATGGCTCCCTATTGTTCTCACAGTAAAATACAAACTACAGCTGACCCTTGAACAACACGGCTGCACTACACAGGTCCACATACACATGGACTTTTCCTATAAATACTGAAATGTGTTTTCTCTTCCCTATAATTTTAATAACATTTTCTTTTTCCTAGCTTACTTTATTATACAAATACAGTATATAATACATTAAACCTACAAAACACATGCTAATAGACCATGTTATCAGTAAGGCTTTTGTCAACAGTAAGCATGTTATCATTAAGGCTCTGCCCAACAGTAAGGATCAGTAGTTAAGTTTTGGGGGAGTCAAAAGTTATATACAGATTTTCAGCTACATGAAGGGGGGGGGGGTCAGTGCTCCTACCTCCATATTGCTCAAGGGTCAACTGTACTTAACGTGATACCCAAGGTCCTTCTAATATAGTCCCTTTTGGACTTTTGGGTTTCATCTCTCTGAGTTCTAACTCTGCTGGACTATTTCCATATCCTTAACAGCACAGCATTCTCTCTTTTTATCTATGACAGTTGCAATGTTGTGTTCGCTCTATTCCTTCACCTAGGTAACTTCACAATCTCCAGGAAGACTTCCCAGATACTTCAGGGTGCCTAGCAAGGCCTCTTGTATTGTCCCCATCACAGCACCATGCACTACTTAACAAGTGCTTGTCTATAGTTTTCTACTATATACATTTGGACCCCAGGAAAGAGACTATATATATTTAGTACATCTGCCTTATAATCTTTTATAACTACTTACACATAGCTGCATGTGCCTTGAATTAGTCAACACTCAATAAATATTGGTCAAACAGATGGTGCATGGATAGATGGATAGACAAGCACATAGAGGTAGGTAGCTGGGTGAAGTCATAAAATTGAATTTCAAAAACTTTTTAGACAATAGAAAAAGAATGATAAAATTAAGAAGGAAAACTGTTCCTTGTAGAAGATGGAATTCTGAGTAAGAATTAGAAACTAGGAAGGAAAAGACAACAAAGTAAATTTTAATCTAGTTTGTGTGAAATGAATGAGGGAACCTTTTTTGAGCAACATAGACAGGGTATAAAAAATTAGGCCATCTGGATAACACTGTTAAAAACCTTCTAAATTCAAGACGAAAGGTCTGAACTTTGTCCTTATACCAGTGAAAGCCACCAAAGGAAATACAGAGGATGAGTACCTGAGAAGACATTCTTAAGAGAGAAGATAACTTAAGGACCCAAAGATCCAAGATGAGAAGGAAGAAATAACTGGTTGACATAAAGGGAAGAAATTCTTCCAGGAAAAGGGAGCTCCATTATTTGTCTACGATGGTTGTAAAATTACTTATTTGGAAAAATATGAAACTAATACCATGCACCAGTGTAAAGTAGGCATAAGGGAGTTCTCAAAGTAAGATGATATATTTTCATGGTTTTTCTCTCACTTTTACTATAGGCCAACAAAATTTGAAAAGTTTGTGGAGTTTTTCCCATAGATTAGTTTTATCTCTATTTTTGTTTAAGCTATTTAAATTTAGTTAGTTAACATACAGTATAATAAATCAGAGAAAGACAACATATGATTCCACTCATACATGGAATTAAAGAAACAAAACAGATAAACATAGGGGAAAGAAAAAAAGAGAGACAGAGGCAAACCATAAAATAGACTCATAACTACAGAGAACAAACTACTGAGGGTTGAGGGGGCATCGGGGGGAGTTGGGCAGGGGGATGGGCTAAATAGGTGATTGGTATTGATGAGGGCACTTGTTGTGATGAGCACCAGTTGTTTATGTAAGTGATGAATCACTCAATTCTACTCCTGAAAAAGTTTGAAAGTTTTATAGACCAAATGGCACAGGGAGCTGGTATAGATTAATGGACTTGGTGGTCACCCTCATGTGATTATAACTGATAACTGAAACCATGAAAGTACAGGATGTTTGCCATTGTCTTGATAGTTTACAAAAAAAAAAAAAAATAGAATAGAAAGAAATTCTCACTTAGTGCTTGTGAAAGGTAGATAAATGTGGATAGAGAAAAATAAGCATTTAGGATAGATGACCAAAGTTGAAAGAGAAAAACAAAAATTAAGAATAAGAGGGGCACCTGGGTGGCTCAGTCGGCTGAGCATCCGACTGTGGCTCAGGTCATGATCTCACGGTTCATGAGTTCAAGCCTTGCGTCAGGTTTGCTGTTGTCAACACAGAGCCCACTTCAGATCTTATGTCCCCCCCTGTCTCTGCCACTCCCCCATGCGCACACACACTCTTTCCCTCAAAATTAAACATTTAAAAATACTAAGAATAAGAACATAATGCATCCAAGTGCTGGGATGAATAATAGAGGTAACCTTTTAGCAAATATAATCAAGTTAACAAAGAAAACAAAATAATAAAAGTTGTGATAGATTACACTCTCCTAGAATAAAAAATATAGTTTGGTGCCTAAACTTTTGAAACTTCCCAATGAATAAACTATTTTCTAAAAGGTAACATTTTTGTAATCAAGAAAATGGCAGAACTTCTGCCATCAGCATTACTAATCAACAATGTGCTTGAAGTTCTACCATATTAGCCAAATGCATATATGCAAACAGGAAACTTTTTTTTAAAAAGAAGAAAAAATGATCATTATATACAATTGATGTGTCAATATACTACAAAGGTCAAGACAATCAAGTTCATACTCACACACATATGCACACAGAGTGCAGAAGAAAGCTACTGCACACAAATTCGAGAATAACAAACAAGAAAAGCATAAGCCTGGATAATGGGAAGCAACCAAGTTGAACAGCACAAAGAAAAAAATAATAATACATTTGATCTTAGCCAAAAGGCTGAGAAGTGATAAAAATAATAAGAATAATAACAATAATAATGAAACTAGTTTAGGGGAACTCTGAAATATCATCAAGTATAATACATTCACTTGATGAATGGGATCCCAAAATTAGAAGACAGCAAGAAGGGGACAGAAAATTATGTGAAGAAATAATAGCTGAAAGCATCCCTAACACTGGAAAGGAAACAGACATCCAGGTCCAGGAAAGCAGAGAGAGTCCCAAACAAGATATACCCACAAAAACAAATGATAAAGAGAGACTCTTAAAAGCTGTAAGAAAAAGCAAACAGTTACATACAAGGGAAATCCATATAGCTATCAACTGATTTTTCCACAGAAACTTTGCTAGCCAGAAGCCAGTGGCATGATATATTCTAAATGCTAAAGGGAGAAAATCTACAATCAAGAATACTCTACCCAGCACAGTTATTATTCAGAATTGAAGGAGAGAGAGAGTTTCTCAAACAAAGTTAAAGGAGTTCCTCATCATTCTCCAGTTGGAAAAAAATGGCCACAACCAGAAAAGTAAGAAAATTATGGGGGAAAAAAAAGTCACTAGTACAAACAAGCATATAGTAAAGACCTAAATGTGAGACCTGAATCCATAAAACTCCCAGAAGTAACATAGGCAGTAACCTCCTAGACACTGGCCTTAGCAACATATTTATTGATATGTCTCTTCAGGCAAGACAAAAAATAAAAAAGCTAAAATATCCTACTGGGACTATACCAAAATAAAAGGTTTTTGCATAGCAAAGAAAACCATCAACAAAACAAAAGAAACAACCCAGTGAATGGGCAAAAATATTTGTAAATGATACATCCAATAAGGGGTTATTATCTAAAATATGTAAAGAACTTATACAACTCAACCCAAAACAACAAATAATCCAATTAAAATGGAGAAGACCTGGGGTACTTGGATGGCTGAGTCAGTTAAGTGTCTGACTTCAGCTCAGGTCATGATCCTCACGGTCCATGGGTTCGAGCCCCACATTGGGCTCTGTGCTGACAGCTCAGAGTTTGGAGCCTGCTTTGGATTCTGTATCTGTCTCTCTGCCCTTCCCCCACTCACGTTCTGTCTCTGTCTGTCTCTCTCAAAAAATAAATAAACATTTTAAAAAATGTGTTTTTAAATGGAGAGGACACGCATAGACATTGTTCCAAAGAAGACATACAGAGGGCCAACAGATACATGAAATATTGTTCTATATCACTAGCAGGAAAATGCAAATCAAAACCACATGAGATATCATCTCATACCTGTCAGAATGCCTAATACCAAAAAGACAAGCTATAACAAGTGTTGGAAAGAATGTGGACAGGAGGAAACCCTCATACACTATTGGTGAGAATGTAAATTGGTGCAGCTATGGAGTATGGAGGTTCCTCAAAACTTAAAAACATAAATACTATAGGATCCAGGAATTCCACTACTGGATATTTACCCGAAAGAAATGAAAACACTAATTTGAAAGATATATGCATGCCTATGTTTGTTGCAGCATGATTTATAATAGCCAAGATATGGTAGCAACATAGATGACCATCAAGAGATGACTAAAGAAGATGTGGTATATGTACTATAGAATATTACTCAGCCTTAAAAAGAAAATGAGATCTTGCCACCTGCAACAACACAAAGGGACCCAGAGGGTATTATGTTAAGTGAAATAGGTCAGGCAGAGAAAGAAAACACCACATGATTTGACATATATGTGGAATCCGAAAAACAAAACAACAGAAACAGATTCATAAATACAGAGAACGAACTAGTGGCTACTGGGGACTGGAGGGGGTAGGAGAAGTGATGGGCAAAATAGGTGAAGGGAATTAAAAAGAATAAACTTCCAGTTATAAAATAAGTAAGTCATGGATATGAAAAGTACAGCATAGGGAACATAGTCAATAATACTGTAATAATGTTCCATGGTGCCAGACGGTGACTATACCTATTGTGGTGAGCATTAAATAAGGTACAGAATTGTCAAATCACTATGTTATACACCTGAAACTGATACAATATTATAGGTCAACCAGACTTCAATAATTAAAAGAAAAACAAGAAAGAAAGTAAAACACTAAACTGCTTAATAACAGTCCTGGGGAGAAAGGTATCAACAAACCTTCAAAACTTTACTGAGGAGATAGAGAACCCAAATCCTGAGAGAAAAAAACATTTCAAATTGATCTTTTTTTTTTTTCAGAAATTGATTGAAATTACTAAAATTTTACCAGACAAAAAATATAGAAAAAAGAAAGATGAATTTAAAGTTAAGAAAAATTAGAGATGGGGCGCCGGGGTGGTTCAGTCGGTTGAGCGTCCAACTTCAGCTCAGGTCATGATCTCACGGTCTGTGAGTTCGAGCCCCGCGTCAGGCTCTGTGCTGACAGCTCAGAGCCTGGAGCCTGCTTCTGATTCTGTGTCTCCCCCTCTCTCTACCCCTCCCCTGCTCATGCTCTGTCTCTCTCTGTGTCAAAAATAAATAAAAACATTTAAAAAAAAATTTTTTTAATTAGAGAAAATACATTTTCTGGATATACTCAATGAAAAAAATTTTCTGGACATACTGGATGAAAAAATTTTCTGGATATACTGGGAATTATTTTTCTGGATGTACTAGATGAAAATATTTTATAATGCTTTATTTTTTAATTTTTTTTAATGTTTGTTTATTTTTGACAGAGAGAGAGAGAGGGGGGCAGGGAGGGGCAAAGAGAGAGGGAGACACAGAATCCAAAGCAGGCTCCAGGCTCTGAACTGTCAGCACAGAGCCCGACTCAGGGCTCGAACTCACAGACCATGAGATCATGACCTGAGCCAAAATCGAACGCTTAACTGACTGAGCCACCCAGGCGCCCCTATAATGTTTTAAAAATGAAAGTATTATGGTATCAGCCTAAAAACTGACAGTGCAACAAAGCAAAATTAGAAAAATTAAATAAGGGTCATCTGGGTGGCTCAGTGAGTTAGGCGTCCAACTCTTGATTCTGACTCAGGTCATGATCTTACTGTTCGTGGGTTTGAGGCCCACATCAAGCTCCACCCCAGCAGAGCAGAGTCTATTTGGGATTCTCTCTCTCCCCCGCTCTCTCTGTCCCTCCCCTGCTCTCTCACTCTCCTTCTCTCTCTCTCTCAAAAATAAATAAATAAACTTTTAATAAAAAGAAAAGTTAAACAAAAATGAGCTGTGGGAATACATTTAAAATTTATGATAAAGGAAGTACCACCAATAATAAGGAAGAGCTAAAATATTCCACAAAAGTGTTGAAAAAAAAAGTTTGTTTAAAAAAATAAAGCAAAATAAAGTAGATTAGTGTTTTTTAAACCAAACTGCACAAGAAAAACAAGGTGAGGAGTGTTTAAAAGCTAGAGATGCATGGGCTCTACTCTTGCTACTGAAGAAACAGGGGACAGAACCACGAATCTGGAGGCTTAACCCAAAATACATACCATAATAAAATTTAGATGGGTTATTCAATGTAAACTTTATCAAATAAAATTGTTTTTAAAATATACATTAATATTTAACTAATCTTACAATTCAAAGGTAACTTATATGCATATAAATATAATGAAATCACAGAGAAAAAGACTTATAAGATATGATTATATAAAATTAGAATTTCCATGTGTCAAAAAACACCATTAAGAAAATTAAAGGGCCCAGGTAAAGCTGTGAATAGTGAAGCAATGAAAAAATATCAATGATTAATATCCTTAACGTGGATAAAAGCTTTTGCAAGTTAATAAGTAAACAGTAACATCATGATAGAAAAACAATCAAAGAACATGACCTAACAATTGACAGAAGAAATAATACTGGGGCCAGTAAATATATCTAAGAATATTGAAATCTCATTGATAACCAAAGAAATGAAGATAGGAAAATAAAATCAAGATGCAATCTATCACTACACAATTATCAAAAGTCTAAAGAACAAGGTGGTTCAGTCAGTTAAACGTCCGATTTTTTATTTCAGTTCAGGTCATAATCTCAGTTTGTGAGTTTGAGCCCACATCAGGCTGCATTGGCAGCAAGGAGCCTGCTTGGGATTCTCTGTCTCCTGTCTCCCTCTCTGTCTCTCTCTCTCTCTCTCTGCCTCTACACCCCCCACACATACTCATGCTCATGCTCTCTCTCTCTCTCTCGCTCTCTCTCTCAAAAAAAAAAAAAAAAAACTTAAAAAGTCTAAAAAACAAAAACGACAGCCTGTCAATATTGACAAGGTTCACTCAGAACCCTTTTACACATACTGTTGACCGGCATATGGCATGGGACAACCAATTTCCTGATGCAATCTAGAGCCTTAAAAAGTTACTGTGTTTTAACAAATTAATCTTCATCTAATAAATCGAATTAGGTAGAAGTATGCATAAGATGCATGTAAAAGAATATTCTCTAAATGTACAGAGATTATTTTAAAAATCCATACAAAGGACTACACCCAAAGCCCGTCAGAAGTGATCTTTTCAAGGACTGTATATTTGCTTGAAATACACCAGCTAAAACAAAGATGAAGAACATAATGCTTAGTTTTTGTGTGAATGTCTTTTTAGTTTTCCAGTACATTTTTCTGGTTAACTTTCCTCTTATGCAGTACTTTACATTGTTCTGTTTCACACTTTATTTGCCTATCCACCACATATGCAGCTACTAATGGTGTCAGTTTTGGGACACCCAGGTGGCTCAGTCAGTTGAGCGTCTGGCTTTGGTTCAGGTCACGACCTCATGGTTCATGGGTTCGAGCCCCGCATTGGACTCTGCCGACAGCTCAGAGCCTGGAGCCTGCTTCGCATTCTGTGTCTCCCTCTCTCTTTGTCCCTCCCCCATTTGTTCTCGTTCTTTCCCTGTCTCTCAAAAGTAAATAAATAAACTTTAAAAAATCTTAAAAAAAAAAAAAAAAAAAAAGACCTGGGTGGCTAAATCGGTTAAGCGTCTGACTTCACCTCAGGTCATGATCTCACAGCTTATGAGTTCGAGCCCCGCATCAGGCTCTGTGCTGATGGCTCAGAGCCTGGAGCCTGCTTCAGATTCTGTGTCTCCCTCTCTCTCTCTGCCCCTCCCCCCACCCCCGGCCCCACTCATGCTTTGTCTCTCTCTCTCTCTCTCTCAAAAATAAATAAATATTTTAAAAATAGCATCAGTTTTTATTTCTACTTATTAATAGTTCTGGCCAAAATCTAGAAAAAAGGAAGCTCATTTATACTATATATGTTTTTTAAAGAAAATGAATGCTATTTAGATACTAAAAATTAAAGGTGCTTCCTTTAATTATTAAGATATTATATTGCAAATCATCATCTACATGTGATCTGACTCCTCTTTCTTTAAGGAACCACACTCATCACAATTTACTAAACAAGGCCTATGACATGGATGTGAAACATATTCTCATTAAGCTTAGTATACATATGACCTTTGTCATGGCCCATGAACTTATAGGTCTTTTTAAGAAAAGTATCAACTTAGGGGCGCTGGGTGGCTCAGTCGGTTGAGCAGCTAACTTTGGCTGAGGTCATGATCTCACGGTTTGTGGGTCCGAGCCCCGCGTCAGGCTCTGTGCTGCCAGCTCAGAGCCTGGAGCCTGCTTTGGATTCTGTCTCCCTCTCTCTCTGCCCCTCCCCTGCTTGCACTCTGTCTCTCTCTAAGATAAATAAACATTAAAAAAATTTTTTTTAGAAAGTATCAACTTAATTTATACATACCCTTTACGATCATTGTACATTCTATTAATTCTGTCCCATTTTGCATTCAACTGAGTAAGTGTATCCCGGATCTGAATGGCTTCAGGTCCAGAGGCTTCAAGAATAACATCTGGTTGTTTTTCATGAATGATGGCAATCTGTTCTCCGAGTTTGTCCAGTTGATCTTTGATATTCTACAAATGCATTGTCACACATTAATAAAATCCAGCAAACAGAAGAACAGAATCACAAAAGACCAAAAATTTATCTTGCATAACACTTATTTAAAGTATGATGAGACATGATAATTGTTGCTCATCAAAGCTGACAACTTTTTAAAAAATAATACCCTGTATTGAACAAAGTGTGAGAAATGCTACATAATATCCTAATGGCAGAAAAGAAATCCTCACAGTTGTTCAAAGCAGCATTTGTACAGGACATATAAAAAGCTTCAATGGTATTCTATAAAGGTAAAGTATTTGAAGCTGGAATTACTTATATTTTTAAATATCTTTAAGTGACTAAAATGAGCTATCAAACATATCAAATCTAATAGCAATTTTATTGCAAAATTATACATAAGTGCAGTCAAATTATATGAAAAAGCCCTGGTGGCATTTAATAGTCTTGTGAACAACTAAAAACTTCCAGATCCCTAATTAACTTATAATCAACATACCTCACACCCCAACAACTGGCCAATCTTAAATCGTTCTAGATGACAAGATAAATGCTGATATTTTGCATCAACTGACAATCAAGTTTATAAGAAAGAGAATACGATTTGTGCATGTGTTTGATTAAAAAAAAGTTTCTGGGGCGCCTGGGTGGCTCAGTCGGTTAAGCATTCGACTCGATTTCGGCTCGGAGCATGATCTCACAGTTTGTGAGCCCACGCCAGTCTCCGTGCTGACAGCACAGAGCCTGCTTGGACTCTCTCTGTCTGCCTCTCTCTCTGCCCCTCACTCACTCATGCTCTCTCTCTCTCTCTCTCTCTCTCTATCAAAATAAATAAATAAAAACTTTAAAAAAATGTTTCTGATGTTGCAAAGTATTAATAACTATGCATACATACTTCTGAAAAATTAAAATTTTGATAGTATTTCATTGGTGAAATGGGCAAGACTGATTATTCATACACATTATTAATTCCTTGGCACAAATTTTAAAAATTATAGACCATCTACAAAGACACAAGGACAGATTCCTTGCTTTCTTTCTAAGTTCATTGTGGCTATTTAAATGAGGTACCTGGAGCTTTACCTTCAAAGAGTCTTCCTGAAAAGAGAAGTCTTCATAGACCACAGTGTTTAGCTCTGGAGCATTAAGTAATAATTCAGTATCATCCATGGAAAGTAAAACTTTGTTAATTTCAACCAGATAATCTGTGGGAGGAGGGGGCGATCGAATTCCAGGAGCAAGCTGACCTGTTCTCCTCTGTTGATTAGGGACTGCCTATAAAAACAATAATAATAAGGCACATCTCTTAAAATATACCCACAATAAACAGCAGCAAACAGAAAAAAACCACAAGACTATTTTCTGCAGCAATGCAATATCATGAACCCAAATTAAAAATTTTCAGTTTTAATTTTTTATATTTTTGCCCTGTATTGCTGTAGAAACCCTTAGCAATGTCTATGCTGATTTTCTTCCAAACCTGCTATTAAACAGCATAAATAGGTTAAAGCTTGAAAGGTTTTTCTTTAAGACTTGGGCCACCTGAACTCATTTAGCAAACAAGAAAACATAACAACTCCTTTCCTGAGCTGTTGAGGAAATAAGAATATGCCACAAATCATAAAGTTCTATGTGAAATAAAACATTTTAATACCGTTATTACTTTACCCATTGAGTAAAATGTCACAATTAGATTAAACACTTCTGGGCCTCACCGTTGAAAATATAAGTAAGTTTAACATGTGTTCATAATGTAAGAAATGCAGTGGTGGTTTTGATAAAATAATAACCCAGGTAACTCAGGGTAACATCTTAACCTTTGAGAACAATATTACAGAACATAACTCTCCTAGATAAGACAACAGGTCCTAACATAAATTCAGACAGACCCTAAGCTGGGTGAACTTATTTGGGTGGACTACTTATTAATACATCCTTTAATCAGAGCTTTCTCAACAAAAACAGTGCTCTCTGGGATGGGCTACCAGTCTTTCAGGAGTTGAAGTCCTTTACTCCAAATGGCTACAATTTATTAAACGCCCATCTACTACTTGCAAATGGCAAAGTACATCTGCTCATGAATTAAGGTGGCTTTCCTGATGCTTTCACTATCTTCCTATATTGAACTTCTAAAAAACGATATTCCTTTGCAAATTCAAAGATGGCAGAGAAAATGATCATAAACACATATTCACTGAGTGATCCTGAAAATGTTTACAGTTATCATTCCTAAATGAAACCAAGACTCAAGACTAAAACCAGTGAGTCAATAACATGGTACTGAACCTAGAGGTCTATATTCATTTGTCTCCTATAACATGATAAACTGCTTTCACCTATTGCTGGACAGTCCCGGATAGTAGGATAGAAGCAAGCCTACATAGATGTCCTGATTTTATCCACAAGATTATTTCTACTTGAAATTAATATTAGTTTTGTTATACTAATGCCATGCATTCAAATTTTAGTCAGAAAGCATTCCAGATATTTATCCATATGTCCAAGAAGACAAATTATATTTTTAAGCAAATATAAAAGAACAAGAAGGTCAGAAGTTATTGTAAATAGAAAGCTCCAAATTAAAAATAAAATCACTTTCATTACAGACTGCCTTTTTCTATTCAGTCTGTAAAGATAGTCTAGGATTTTCTGAGCCTCCATACTCTTGCAGAAGAAGCAGCAAGGCAGTTCAAAATTTAAACATGTGCTTTCTAGATTCCCAAAATAGATTTTATTCCAAGAGAGTGATCAATCAAAATGCCCTAGGAGGGGAAAAAAAAAAAAAAACAGTCCTCAAGATCTGACCCAGACTTTACTTCTGGATACTTTTATTTTTATTCTGCTAGACATAACAATACAAATCTACTGCAAAGTAATGCTAAAATCTTAGTGTTACTTGATGTTGATCATGTCATACACAACCAAAATTTCAGATAGATAGATGAAAAAGTTTATTTTATATGAAAATTTTATTAAAAGTTTCTAAGTTTTGTTTCTATCAAACCATAGGGGAAAACCAGGACTAAACAGAACTGAAGAGTCATCATCTCTGCAAAATAAGGACTTTCTAGATTCCAAACAGGCTGGCAAAAAGAAAAGAAAACACAAAGGGAAAACACAGTCATGTAGGGCTAAACAAAAATTTTAAATGGTTGCATGTTAAAAATAAAATAATTATAAGATAAAAATCAATAAAATAATACTTTTATAGCAAATATGACAAGAGATTAATATATTTATTTTATAAAGAGCTCACACATATTTTAAAAATAGTAATACATACCCTAGTCAACACAAATGGGAAAAGGTCATTTAACACACATTTCAAATAAGAAAATAAGATCTATACACTGATGGCTCTAAATTCTGACTGCACATTAGAATTACCTAGAAAATTGTTTGTTTTTTTTTTTTTTTTTTAAAGAATGTTCACACATAGGCCCAACCTAAGAGATTTTGATTTAACTGGTTTGGGAGTCTGATTTTTTTTTTAAGTTCCTCCAAGGGATTCTGATGTTTACAGACAAGAAAGTTTTAAAAACTTTAGATTTGCAGAAGTATATGGGCTAATAAAATAAGGACAAAAGCATTTCAAACATTTTAAGAACATTTTAGTTACAATAACTAATGTTAGTGAACCCAAAATAAAATACGCCTTTTGTGGTATATATTAGTACTCTTAAAAAATGTATTCATTTGTTAAAAGTCTAAAAATTATTTCTATTTTGGACCAGTAATGATTTATGATTTGGCACCCGAAGATGAAGTTCTAGGGAAGTAAGATACCTGTAAATAACAGTGAAGCAAAGAACTACAATATCATCTGAAAAATGTTAGGAATAAAAATGGAGCCAAGCCTTAAAAGATAATACATTTTTCAGGTAAAATAAGGAGATAAAACCCACACCAGAGAATAATAATAAAATTAGAAAAGACCCTAAAGATGGAAAGGCACTGGTTTCTTTGGGAAAATATACAGAAAAACAGCAAACTCTGCTACCTGGTGACTGCGAGTGAATCGAAGAGGTAGCTGGAGGTCAGATGAAGCATCAGTGTACCATGATCATAATGAACCTTGCACTTAAAGCTTTTTCTGTATTTTGTAAGGTTTTCCTCAACACTTTCTTAGGTAAAGGAATGTCATGACCAGCGACAACTTTGGGATAAGTAATTCTGAGGACAATATGGAGGATGGGCTAGAGTTAAGAAAAACTGGACATAAAACAGACTCAGCTTGAAACACACTGTAGTAGCTAACAGGATAAAATCCTAAAAGTCTGAATTATGGAAAGAATAGTGGGCTAAGAAATTCAGTCATCTCCCCAAGGTCATAAAGCAAGTAATTGGTAGCGCTGTGCCTAACTTCAGGTTCTGCAGCATCTTAGTTCATTCAGAAGTGATGTTTTTAATGCCTACTCGATGTAGTGTGAGGAAAAACCACCCATTCTTAAATTAGAATGGAGAGTTTAAGGAAATAAACTAAGATAAGGAATAACTTAAGAAACACAGGTTAGAAGGGAAGAGAGAGGACAAATTTAGCTTGGTACATGTTATAAGCTTGTGGTACAAACAGATTGAGACATCCAACAGGCAGCAAACTGAGAGACTAGAATCTTCTACTATATTCAACATTGCTAACTAAAAATGGTTCTTAGAAGGATTACCTAAGAACAGACTTTTAGAGAACACCAACACACTTGCAATGCAGCTGGGGAGATGGTCATTGAAAAGAGAGCTGGTAGTGAATCTTTTTCTAGACTACAAATCATCATTTATCAATTCACAAATTTAGTTATTTGTAAACTAAAATTTTTGTTGAGGCGATCAAGACCTCCACATATAAAACACAGAATTGAAACAAGTCACTTCTAAAAAGGATAGATGCCTTTTAGATTTAATACATTATTAACAGTCCAAAAGAGATCCCAATAAGATTTTATGTTTCTATTTTCTTTGAGTCCTGTCCCATCCAAAAATATAGACATATTTAGTAATAAATACTATTCTACCTATTTTTTAAGGTATCCATGAATGCAACATCAAATATCTGAATGGCAAGAGCTAAATAAGTTCTTCAAGTAGAACAGAGACTCTCCCAGGACAATACCTTAGTTTTATTGTACTTTGTACGCAAAAGTAGTAACTGCAAACGGATCTTTTCCTTTTTATTCTCCTCCATAGGTTCATGTAACATTTGTTCTCCTCTTTGTAGAACTTCCTCAACCTGGGCTCTCTCTTCATCCATCTGAATGTTTAATAGGAAAAAAAAAAAGTTACTCAAAAGAAAAATATATAACAGCATCACTTACTAATCAGTTCCCAAGTAGGAGAACTAACCTATGAAGTAGATCAGTCAAAATCTGTTCATCTGAATAAGTAACAAAAATTCAGGTTTTTAAAAAACATTTCATATTTGACTTTATCTCATAAAGAATGTTAATTTAGCAGAAGTTAGAGAACGTCTAAAATAACACTACCTTTAGTCAGAAAGTGTATCTATTTTCTTAAGCACTACATAAATCACTTGGCAAATCTTACAACACTCAGGAGAAAATCACATTTGGGTCTATCCTTTGGCATGATTTGGCAGATTCTTTGGTTAAACATCACTGATGTAAAAATATAATGCACAGAACAGAACGATAAGAACACCATGGTTTTGAAAACCTCCCTGAACCAACCTTTTCATCTTCATCACTGAATTCCATGTGTTTTTCCACAACTTTTAACATATTTTCTATGTCAATTTCTAATTTTTCCAGGTCAGCGAAAAGTACATCAGTTTCATGTGCTTCAGTGGTGACCAGACACTGGTATGATAACGGTTCCTGGCCAATTAGCAACTGCAGAAGAAAAAGTGTTCTTTGAAAAGATACATTTTTTTTTAAGGGTGAGCACAAGGGGGGGGGACGAGCTGAGGGAGGGAGTGAGGGAGGAGTGAGAGACAGAGAGAGAGAATCTTAAGCAGTCTCCATGCCCAGTATGGAGCCCAACATGGGGCTTGATCTCACAACCATGAGATCATGACCTGAGCCAAAATCAAAAGTTGGATGCTTAACCACTGAGCCATCCAGGCGCCCCAAGATCCATTCTTCACCAGACATTCTGGCATTAATCAGAGGGATAGAGTGTCAAGAGTGGAACTAGCACTTATTTGAATTGACTTTAATTTCATTCATCCATATAGCAATGACTTTATCTATTTGGGCTTCTTGGAGTTACCAATTTTCTCCAAACTCCAGTCAGAGATGTGAACTAGTGTGCAAATAACTATGGCTGCCTGGAGTGCAGTGTGGGGGATTCTGAGATCGCACATGAGCATGGTAGGAAAAAAAATAAGTTAGAGAGGGAGGGAGCCAAACCATAAGAGACTTAAAAACTGAGAATAAACTGAGGGTTGATGTGGAGTGGGAGTGAAGGGAAGGTGGGTGATGGGCATTGAGGAGGGCACCTGTTGGGAGGAGCACTGGGTGTTATATGGAAACCAATTTGACAATAAACTTCATATTAAAAAATAAAATAAAATAAAATAAAAATGCCCCAATGAAAAAATAGAAAAAAATAAAAAATAAAGACATGCGTAAAAGGATTTGACAATTCAATATTTATACAAACACACTAAAAGCGGAAAACTGACTTAGAAAAGTATAATAGATCATACAATGGAACACACCACAGCTGTTGAAAACCATGTCAAAGGAGAACATATGAAACAATATAAACAATTGATAATATCACATACATGTAAGAGTAGACATGTATGCCAAAATGTTGACAGAAGTTATTTATGGGGATATAATGATTTTGCTTCTTTGTACTTCCTCTCACTCTATCCTTATGTTTCATGCCTTACTCTTTTATACGAGGAAAATGCTCCCATATATCTATTGAAAGGAACAAATGAGCTTAGGACAGAAGGTAGGGAAGTTAAGGTCAAAGCTAAGGAAGACAAAAGTTAAAGCAAGTTACTTGTTTTCCTTAAGACGTGAATAATCTAAGTATATTCATGAGCTATGAAAGATAGTTTGGCCTTTTATGTCAGACATTTCAAATTAAAGCAAACTTAGATATATTTACTTCTTGCAAAAAACAGGGTCCTTCCTCTAGATAATTTCCATACACGACTCTCAAGAGGTAGAATTAACCAAATATTCAAAAATGCCAATCCAGGGGCCCACCTGGGATCCTGAAAAACTCACAATCCTCTGTCAAAATTAACAGCTGGTTTGAATGACCCCCAAAGCGAGCTATGCGGCTTTTGGTTTTTGCCCTAGCAAACCATCAAAAGGCTTTCATCTTTTCAAGTTAACATTTACTGAGCACCTGCCACACCCCAGGCCTTGAGAACACTGCAATAAAATGTTTCATTTCCTCCTCTCATTAGACAAGGGAAAGAGGAAAGAGAATTTGTAAGACACAGACAGAGGGAAAAAATTATAATATGGTAGAATCAATAAAAACTTTTTAAGAAAATCTGTTATTTATTCTCCTCTTACTTTATTTTTATTTTATCTTAGAGACAAAGCGTGAGTGGGGGAGAGGGGCAAAGGGAGCGAGAGACAGAGAGAATCCCAGGTAGGTTCCATACTCAGTGCGGATCCCACATCCCTGGGATCATAACATGAGCAGAAATTAAGAGTTGGATGCTCGACCAAGCCACCCAGGGGCTCCATCCTCTTATTTAAATTCATAAAGCCCCTTTTCAAATTTATAACAGCAGATAATAGCTTTCTGCATTAGGTCTAAATTGTTAAAGTACTTGTAACTTTCAGATGCAATAACATGTAAAGCACAAAAAATGACTTCACACATGTGCAGTGTGCACAAGTTTATAAAGTAGACTATACAGTAATGGGTTTACTATTCGTCCCTAGCTTGGAAATGAGTCTCATTATTTTATAGCCACTTTTAACTTCTGAATGAGACTCTGACACCTTTTCTCAAATGGGTTATTTTCTTCAAGATTAATTTCTTGTTTTCTCTCCTTCACATGCAAAATCACAAATAAATAAGGACCAATGCTCCATTCAAGGAAAAAGTCATTAAAATAATTTTAATTTAAAATTTTTTGGGGCGCCTGGGTGGCGCAGTCGGTTAAGCGTCCGACTTCAGCCAGGTCACGATCTCGCGGTCCGTGAGTTCGAGCCCCGCGTTGGGCTCTGGGCTGATGGCTCAGAGCCTGGAGCCTGTTTCCGATTCTGTGTCTCCCTCTCTCTCTGCCCCTCCCCCGTTCATGCTCTGTCTCTCTCTGTCCCAAAAATAAATAAACGTTGAAAAAAAAAAAATTTTTAATAAAAAAAAAAAAATTTTTTTGATGTAGGGGTGCCTGGGTGGTTCAGTCAGTTCAGCTTCTGACTCCTGATATTGGTTCAGGTCATGATCCCAGGGTTGTGGGATCAAGCCCCACGTCAGGATCCGAGCTGAGTGTGGAGCTTGCTTAAGATTTTCTCTCTCACTCCCTCTGCCCCTCACCCCTGCTCTCCCTCTCTCTCAATAAATAAATAAGTAAATACATAATAAAATTTTTTGATGTATATACCCAAGAATCACATATCATTGAGACACATGACCACAGGAAAAATACTTTTATATTAAAATATTATTACTCACTTTGGCACTTTTGATATGTTGAGAAACCTTTTCAAAGTTTCTATTCAGTTCAGCTAATTTGGGTTCTACAAGTTCCCTGCTTGCGCCTCCACGTGTATTCATCAAAACAACAGCTTGGTCACGAACATTTTCAACTTGGAGGCTGGCATCATCCAGCTCAGATATTAAACGCTGATTGTAAGAAAACACAAAATTAGCACATGGGAAAAATCAAAGCCAAACATCACTGTGATGCTAACTCAGAATTAGAGGTAGTTTAAATAAATTTCTTGGATCCCTAGAAAATATTTCAGGATAATCAGTGTAATGAAGAGCTGCTCACATGACTCATTCGAAACCTTAGTTTCTCCCACCAAAATAAAAATGAATGAATCAAATGCATGGAAAGAATGAGTGCACAAGTAACTCTGAGCATGAGAGAAAAGACCACACTAAATCTTCCATTCCCAGAAGTAGAAGTACTGATCCTCTGTGCTTGGTACCTTCACAATTTCTTCCCGTTTGCTTGCTGGTTTTTTTTCAATCTCATCCAATAAAGCTTCAGCTTGATAAAGCCAGGTACTTATGTGAGCAACATTTCCATCAAATATTTCCAATTGGTTCTGATGATTCTAGAAAAGAAATTAATGAAACGCTGGTACAATCACACGCAATACTTCAGACATTTATAATCTTAGAAGACATTTAAAAGACCTTCAAAAAGCTAAATGTATGCTGAATTTCAAAAGAGGTTTCCATCTTTCTGCAAAGCTCTTTCCCAGTGAATAAGTCTCATTCCTAAAACTTCATAGCTATGGTTAAATGGTATTTAAATTTATTTGATTTAGACCTCAATACAATATTATTAAAGGTTGAAGAAAGATAAAAGGTGAAACTTTTCTTTTTCAATTTCATTTTGTTTGTATCCCTTATTCTTCATTCTTCTAAGTAATCTCATCTGCCACCCCTTGACCTGTTTTTTTAAAAACTCACTTAAAAAGTAATAATATAAGGGCACCGGAGTGGCTCAGTCAGTTAAGCATCCGACTTTGGCTCAGGTCATGATCTTGCGGTTCATGAGTTTGAGCCCTCCATCGGGCTCTGCATTGTTGGTGCACAGCCTGTTTGAGATTCTCATTCTCTCTCTCTCTCTCTCTCTCACTCTTCTCACTCTCAAAATAAATAAATAAATAAAATTAAAAAAACTTTCAAAAAGCAGTAATATAAAAGAATTATTAAAATATGCACTGAATAAGATTCTGCCTGCTCAATGGACTGTAACTGATTGTAGGATAGGCCTGTGGCTTGTCACCTTCGTGCCACCAGCACTTAATATTATAGCTGGCACAGACCTCACTAACATTTCCTGAAGCAGGACAGAAAATGTGAGTGAGAGAATAAATGTGAAGACAAGAAAAAAACAGTAAAACTAATTAAAACTAAGCAAAATAGCTGAGGCTAAAGCAAGAATTTAGAACCTGATCAAAGAGTGGGGCAGCCCTTACATGAAATTAACAACTTCTAAGAACTGTATTTGATAGGACAAAGGAAACTAGAAAAAAACTGAGAAGTATTTCAAAAACGAGAAAACAAATTGTAAATCCATTAATATGAAAGAATAGTTTAAAAAAAGAAAATGAGAATCAATGAGAAAAGTTTTGGCAGTGATCTGGATTCTAAGAATGGTGAACTGATGAGCACCAGACTTATTTAATGTTAAATGTTCTAATAGGAAAATAAAGGCATTATTTGAAGGAAGAATTTGGAAAGTACAGACTGAAGAATATAGAAGTAAGGGCTGGGAGAATGTGGACGTAAGTTGGTTACAATAAAAATGAATGTATAAAATATTTCATGAACATATTCTATGAGCCAGAAGTTTTACATTTGTTATTTAACATTTAAGAACTCTGTAAGGTATGTTCTCTTATTCCGATTTTATATATAGGGGAATTAAAATGTAGCAAAATTTAAGTAATTTACCCAAGTTTTGTTCTTAATAATCGATTCTGGGTACGGTTCTCACCAATCAAGACATGATCCCATGAACTTCAATGCCCCACACATTATGATTGATTCCAGTAAATGCTCAAACACACAATAATTTATTTTTTTCTATCTCTATTTATTACCCAGTAATTCTATGAATTTGAAAAAAGTCCTATCCCAGATATGTCAAAACAAAATGATAATTTATAAATAAACTCCCTCTAAGGGAAGAAAGAGGGAGGCTGCCATATTCATTGTTAGTATAAGAGGGACAGAAAACCACTGTGAAATTTAACAGGTCACTCTATCCAGGTAATAATTAACAGTGGAATAACTAAAGACTAACAACATAAAACATTTAACAATTATCATAATCAACACCATAATATCAAAAATTGGTTGTTTTAAGTATAGCTATCTAGTTATTTATACATGTTTCTTGTATAATAATAATCCTCACATAATCCTCACAAAAACTGTATGAGGTTGAAATTATAATAATGCCCATTTACATATGAGAAAAATGAGATTTAGAGAGCTTGAAGTGACTTGACCAATGTCACCCAGCTACTAGTCAAAATTTTTACTTAGGCCATGAGATGCTAAAACCTGCGCTCTTAACTAGTATGCCATTATTAGAACATAGTAAGTATTATATATATATGGTTTATGAAAGCATGACAATAAATATAATACCAAATCATTAAAATATAACGAGAGGTACACTTACTAAGATATTAAAGTACATATTTCTATGTATATCACAAATGGTGTATTACTTCACAGAGACATTTTTCACCCTAGAAATTTACTATCTTTTCAAATGAAAAAATAAAATGTAGTTTAATGAAATTAATTCTCTTGAAGCAAAACATTATTGTGACACACAGAAAACAGGATTTAAACTTCCAATCAAAGCTGTATTGGTTTTTCAGCAACTAAAGGAGACAAGATTTCATCCTGAAACATACCATCAGCGTACTGCACCAGTCCTCTGTCCAGGTACGGACGCGGCTCCACCCAGCCCTAAGGACACAAAGCCTCTCTTCTAAAACAGGCTCACTGCCCTCGATCAAGTTCTGGAGGGCAGTACTACTCTCTGTGATGGCACTTAAATCAGCTTTTCTCTTTTCCAGATCCTTCAGAATATTCTAGAAAATAAAAATACCAACACCCACTTGATGTTTCAGAACATTATAAATGTTCATCCAACTTTAATTTTTAAAGAACTTTTCTTCCATATATGCATGGCAGTCCAAGAGTCCCCCAGATAATTTACAATATCTGAAAGGTTTCCAATGTTCCACAACCTATTAAATGTTCAGGGTTCTTCAATTCCTAACAAAAATTAAAACACTGAATTATGCAAATACAAAAAAGTAACAAACTCAGCTGTAAAAAAGCTGAGTTTTGTTCACTTTAAGTACAAATTCCATTTATTACACACAAACACCAAGTGTCTTCATCATAATTTTAGACCTAGAGAATCAATTTTATATTCAGTCACTATAAGATGGCAAAGCTGAACAATTCCAGAACTCGTAAGTCTGAAAGTTTCATAATGAATTTATCTCCTTGACTACTACAGGAAACTAATGATGCATACTACCTTTATTTACAAGGATAACACCCTGCACTGGGTGACTTAATATATAAACTGTTGTGTAAGAATTACAAAAAAATATTTCATCGTAACTAAATCATAAGAGAACCAGCACATCTAAGCTGTAGTTAACAATTGTCATAGGCAAAAATAATACTCTGGATGGTATAATGATAACTTGATTCACACATTCATAAATTTGACCAGGCAAGATGTGTACTCAGCAAGGGGCATTTGGGTGGCTCAGTTGGTTAAGCGACTGACTTTAGCTCAGGTCATGATCTCACAGCTCATAAGTTTGAGCCCCATACCACCAGTGCAGAGCCTGCATGGGATTCTCTCTGTCTCTGTCTCTGTCTCTGTCTCTCTCTCTCTTTCAAAATAAATAAATACTCTTTTCTCTCTCTCAAAATCAATAAATCAATAAATACTTTTTAAAAAAGGACACATACTCAGAGAAATATAGCAAAAATGCTGGATCCCAAAATTAAAACTACAAAGTTGTTTCAATCAAAAGGTAATATAAGTATATCCATCCCACTGCTATTGTACCTTTTTTAACCAACATTTAAACAAATCATTTCAAGGAGCTCATTTATATTTAATCTCACATCACTAAATTTCATTTTGGAAGGCATAAAAATTGCAAATTCCCAAATCAGTCAAGGTTTAAACATTCACTTGGCTATATCAAATACTGGTATACTTATAAAGACACTAAAATATTCTTCTCCAGAAGGGAGAAAAGAAAAAAAAAAACCCACAGCCACTCTCTCTGTAATTAAGCCTTTCTATATACCTTCAGTGGCAATGTACTGATTGACTAGAACTGTCTTTAAGAACTATAAAAATAACTAACAAGAAATTAAATGTAAACAGTATATACAACTATCTGTGCTAATAGACTACTGTAAAGAAAGTGACTACACTGAAAATAATAATATTTAAGCTATCAAATAAAAATAGTATTAAAGTTCAGGAATGAAAATATTATATTTTTACAATGAAAAAATTTTACATAAATTTTAAGTGCAAATACATTAAAATGCTGTGAAATATTAATGTTTCTTAAATCTGAAAACAATATTGAAAAAGTGGGTGATTATGTTACATACTAATGTTCCATTTGATTTACTCGAGTGAAAAAAATGTGCTATGAATTTGTGACTTGTATTTACCATCTTCATTATTTCAAACCTGAAATAAGATTAAATGGGAATTTAAAATTGAATAGTTCCAGAAGAGACAAACATACCATTATTTTAAGTCTTTACCTTAAAAAATTATGAGAATCAACTAACTGAATTGATATGAGTAAAAAATTAACTGAATTGATTTGAGTGCACAAAGATGAATGATTAAAAATTAAATCTGCAAAAATCAGTGTCACCTATGTACAAGCCATAAGTAATTAGTAGTAAAGAAAAAGCATACTTTTTATACACTTACAAAAACAAATAAATATGTAGGAATAAACATCTTTGCACCCATACATAATGTTTTTGAAGGAAAAAACCAAAGCATTATATAGAATGTTAAAACATTGGGGGGAAAAAATGAAACATACCATGTTACTAAAAAGACTTATTATAACAGAGATATTAATTCCCCTGAAAACAAGTCTATAAATTTATGGCAATTCAAACCAAAATTTCTAACGGAATTTTGTTTGAGAGAGAGACAGCATGCATATGCAAGCTCCAACAGGAGAAGAGCAGAGGGAAAGGGGGAGAGAGAGTCTTAAGTATGCTGCAGCCCAGCATGGAACCCAGCACAGAGCCTACAGTGGAGCCCAATGTGGGGCTTGATCTCACCACTGTGAGACTTGAGCTGAAATCAAGAGTCAGACACTTAACCGACTGAGCCACCCAGTCACCCTCTAACAGAATTTTTTAATAATTTCAGATTAATAATTCTAAAATTTATATAAGTATATAAAAAAAAACAGAAGCATAAAGACAGGGAATCCATTCAGCTACATGTTGAAATATATCATGAAACCATATAGTTAAACAGCTGAAGAACAATTCAGAGGGTCAGATCAGTGAAGCAAAGCAACAGGCAAAAAAAAAAAAACAAAAAAAAAAAAACAATTTAGCATGTCAAATCAGTGGGGAAATGATAATTAATAAATAGTGCTGAGATACATGGTTAACTATTCAGAAAAAAAGGTTAGAACCTTACCTCATGATATATACCAAAATAAATTCCACTGGATTAAAACATTAAAGGTAAAAGATGAAACTATAAAAGAGCTAGAAGAAAATATAAGTGAATAGTTACACAACCTTGGAGTAGAGAATAGTGTTGGCTTTTATAAGCACTAAAAGCAGAAACAATGAAGAAAAATATGAATTTATTCTTTAAAAAATACATAATACAGTGGTTTAAAAAAAACATACAGAACAGAAAGGAAAGCGCAATGGCAAAAAAAATAATAATAATAATAAATGAAAAATAAAAAAGATTAAGAAAAGTGGAACAATATACAACACACTAAGTATTTATAATTGCAATAGGTCAAGAGCTCTAAATGAAAAGACCAAAATGGTCAAAACGACAAAAAGGCAATTTTTTAAAAAGAGCTATAAATGGCCTCTAACCTTTGGAAAATGTAGTAAATAACTAAAACATGATATTTGCCTGCTGTTAAGCAAGTAGGAACTCTCACTCACAGCTGGTGGGTACATTTCTGAAGGGCAATTTCATAGTATGTATTAGAATTTTAAATCGATATATCCCTTGGCCAATATTTTTAAGGCTAAGAATTTTTCCTCAAGAAATAATTATAAACGTATGCTATGATTAAGCTTCACAGCATTTTGTACAATAGTGAAAATTGGCACTAATTTATGGAAATAAATGGGAATGGGACAATATAAAGTACACAATAAAATACCATGCCTCTCCAATGTGTGATACAAAAACACTTGCAAGTAGAATATTAAAGATAAAGGTTTTTCAAAACAAGGTCAAAAAACATTAGACACAATATAATTATTTGTAAATGTTTGTGGCCATGCATGTTTGTATGTATGTGCCTATAAAAAACTAAAATGAAAGCAGTATATTCTTGGATTATAAATTATTTTTGCTTCTGTCTTCTTATTTTAAAGTTTATTTATTTATTTTGAGAGACAGAGTGATAGAGCGAGAGAGAGTGGGGGTGGGGCAGGGAGAGAGGGACAGAGAGAGAATCTCAAGCAGGCTCTGCACTGTCAGTGCAGAACCCCACTGGGGGCTCTGTCCCAAGGACTGTGAGATCATGACCTGAGCCGAAATCAAGAGTCAAGACGTTTAACTGACTGAGCCACCCAGGGGCCCTGCTTCTATCTTTTTAAATTACACTATGCATGTGTCATTCAATTAGCCTATAGGACTTCAGTTATTAATAAGAAAGTAATGGCAGGGTGCCTGGGTGGCTCAGTTGGTTGAGTGTCTGACTTGATTTTGCCCCAGGTCATGATCTCAGGTTTCATGGGTTTGAGCCCCACGCGTTGGGCTCCACACTGACAATCCTAAGAAGCCTGCTTAGGATTCTGTCTCTCTCCCTCTTTCTCTGGCCTTCCCACACTCTCGTGTGCACTCACTCTCTCAAATAAATAAATTTTTAAAACATAAGAAAATAACAGCTTTCAAAATGTACAAAGAAGATAATATTTCCTTGAAAAACTTAAATTTAGCAGGGGCGCCTGGATGGCTCAGTCAGTTAAGCATCTGACTTCCGCTCATCACGATCTCATGGTTTCTGAGTTCAAGCCCCACATCGGGTTCTGTGCTGACAGCACAGAGCCTGGAGCCTGCTTCGGATTCTGTGTCTTCCTCTCTCTCTGCCCCTCCCCTTCTCTCTCTCTCTCTCAAAAATAATAAATAAACATTAAAAAAAATTAAAAAAAAAAAAAGAAAAACTTAAATTTAACAAAAAAAAATTGGGGGTGCCTTTGCTTTTGCAATATTAATACATATTATCATCCACGGCACACCCACGAATTCCAGCGTTCTTCCTTTCCTTCCTACATCCCCTCTTCCACAACTTTGTCACCTCACACAGCCCACGCAGAACTATACTTTTCTTGAGCGATTCTACTGCCTCGTATCTGGACTTGCTTTCAAGGGTCCTCTCCACGAAGTATTCAAATTAAGAAGCGGCTGTATCACCCAGGACCTTCTCTTCACTTCCCACAAGCAAACACCTGTAGATGTCAAAACTGATACCTGTGACTTGAAATAAATTTCTGTCACCATATCGAACATTTATACTCAGCATGTATCTCTAGTATACATGCTTCTTGGGAAATAAATTTAGGAAAAGAGAATGTGTTGGTTAAAAATAAAACTACTTTGTGTTCTATTCAATTCTTTGTCCACCTCAAAAGGGAGAATTGGCAAATCTACTCTCTAATCTCTGTGATTTCAAAATTACTACAGAGCTACAGAAAACTCTTAGATCTTTTATTAGTTTTCTTTTTTTTTAATTCTGTTCCTATGCTCTGTATATCAGGTAGTTTGCAGTAGGAAGATTTGTTGCTGGCACAAAAGTTACTATAGAGAATTAATAAATAAATTCAGCACAATCCTTTGTGAAAAATGAATACTCAAAAAGTGTCACCAATTTTGAAGGCAATGATTGTTTTCAAGTACCACATAAGCTCAATGACTATAAAGGCCTTACTGATGAGCCATGAGTTTAATGCTTTTGGAATCAAAGTAGGAATATCTTCTTAAAATTGTTGGTTTTAATGTTCTTTTCTTCTTTCTTAACACACAGAGGTGGAAAAATAATGGGAAACAAGAAAAGGCTATGTTTAATATGAAATGGAGATAAATGACATCCTGAACAAAATGCCACAGGTGACCCTGGCGTAATACTGGCAGGTAACCTGAACTACAACTTACTTTAGCCCAGGAGATTTCTATATCCAAGTCGCCAAGCAAACTTTCTGAAGTGGATTTCTGTACCAACTCAGCTTCAGTGACAGAGAGCCACTCAGAGAGAGAAGCAGCCTCTTTCTTCATTTTCCGGGCCAACTGTGATGCTCTTTCCAGTTCCTGTTTTCCCTCTGTCACCTGAAAAGGGGAGGGATTGAGAGAGAGAGAGAGAGAGAGAGAGAGAGAAATAAACATGATAGGAGTGAATCCAAGTAATAACTAAAGATCCAAACTCTACTCATACTTAAACCCCAAGACATACATAACCCTTCTCTCTCGCACCTAGAATCACTCCATTCTTACATCTCCACAGGAGGACAATATACCATAGAAGTTAAATGTCAGGCAATCTTGGCCTTCCATCTTAGCTCTTCCCACTTCCTTTCTAGGTGACCTTGGCAGAGGCAAAGCCCTCAAAAGTTGTCAACAGAGTATTAAATGACAAAGGACTTGGCCCAGTCCTTGTAACAAAGTTAAGGAATCAGTAAATGGTATCTTTTATTATTTTAAACAGAAGATGCCTTACAGTCCTCTCAAAGAAGTCTGTTTAAAAACACACACAGGACTCCTAGGTGGCTCAGTTGGTTAAGCATCTGACTCTGGGTTTCAGCTTAGGTCATATCTTACAGTTTGTGAGATTGAGCCCTGAATCCGGCTCTATGCTGACAGTGCAGAGCCTGTTTGGGATTCTCTCTCTC
Source organism: Lynx canadensis (assembly GCF_007474595.2). Classification (NCBI taxonomy): domain Eukaryota; kingdom Metazoa; phylum Chordata; class Mammalia; order Carnivora; family Felidae; genus Lynx; species Lynx canadensis. The sequence continues at coordinate 130,935,211 of NC_044307.1, read as the reverse complement.
TCCCTCTCTCTCTGCCCCTCTTACACACTCATTATCTCTCTCTCTCTCTCTCTCTCAAAATAAATAAACTTTAAAACACACACACACACACACACACACACACACACACATACATACTTTGGCCTAGAAATTTGAGGGGGGAATAGCATGATTTTCATAATTATGTTTTGTAATTATCTAACTTAAAATATAATAAATAACTATGCAACATAAACCTCTATTATTAAATTGTTTTTGTGGTTGACAGAAAGCAAAATCAACTGAACTAACATTTACCAGGCTCTTTTTTTAATGTTTATTTATTTTGAGAGAGAGAGAGAGAGAAAAAGGAGAGGGAATCCCAAGCCACCTACACCTTGTCAGCACAGAGGCCAACACAGGGCTCGGTCTTATGAACCATGAGATCATGACCTGAGCCAAAATCAAGTCGGTCACTTAACCAACCCAGGCGCCCCTACCAGGCTCTTAACATAGCTCCCGTGTTACACTGGAGAATCTTATACATGCTATACAATAAAACCCACAACAGCCTCTGTGATAGGCCCTATCCCTTCTACTTTGCAGATCAGGGCGGTGAAGCTTAAGGATGCTAAGGCCATGATCAGGGTGGCATGGCCATTGGTTGAGCCTGGTCTGACCCCTTACATTACATGATGGTACTCTCAAAGTTATCACTCATAATCTAAAGCTGAGATAACATTTTTAAGGGCATCACAACACCATACATAAGTAAAAATGTGTTCTTCTTATGTGCACATAGGTAGATGCAATTTGCAAAAGTAGTAGAGAGATAAGTCATGTATGAGATGAAATTTTCTTGAATGACATAAAGACTAAATTTTCTTAATAAGTAACACGGAATTACATTTCTTTTTTCTGGTCCCCTAGGTTCATTTTTACTCTTTCATACCTCAAGGATTGATCATTATTAAATTCCTTCTTAAGAGTGAAATATTTTTTCCTACAGAGTTTAATTAAAATTCATGACTTTAAATTAATAGCCCCTTAATGCAGACTTTAGGAGACAAATACATGATTTATATTAAAAGATATTAGGTATTCAAAGGATCTTATCTGACTTTGACATGCCCAGGCAGCTATACAATCATCATAAAACTTAATGCTACCAAAGATTTGTATATTCCAAGAAGAAAATAATTTACAGTTCAATTTATAACAATCTGCTCTTCCTAGTCTAATCAATACATTTTAAGACCTAGTGCATACTGAATTAAGCAGTTTCAAGTTGTAAAGCTTTTACCTATGCATTTATCCTTCTCCCTCTTAGATATTCAACCATTCCCTCTCAATAGGATTATTCCCATCAGCTATGAAACATACTCAAGTCTCTGATGTTTTTTAAAAAAAAGCAAAACTCCCTTCCTTGGCTCCAACTCCCCTAAGATCATTCTCTCTCCTATCTTTCCCTCACCAGTCCTCAAAACCATTTTCTTACCTCCCTCACATTTCTTACCTCCTCCCATTCTGGTTTCTGTCCCTATCACTCCACAGAAAAGGCCTCTGCTAAGCTCAATAATGACTCCAAGGGCAACAGATCTAAATGGACATTTTTAAATGGACATCATATTTAGTGTTCAAGAATTCAAAACCAGTGCCTACACTCATTCTCAAAATACCCTTTTTCCCTGGCTTTCCTGTCCCAGAACTCTCCTGGTGTTACCACTTCTTGCTACTGACTGTAGTTTCATAGATGCATATTTCGTTTGTACCATGTGATCATCTTAAGTGAAATGATTACCATAATCAAGCTAATTAATGCATCCATCATCTCCAATAGTTACCTTTTTTTGTAGTGAAAACACGGAACATCTACTCTTTTAGCAGATTTCAAGTATACAATTATGGAAAACAGTATGGTGGTTCTTCAAACATTAAAAATAAAACTACCATATGATCCAGTAATCCTACTTTGGTGTATATATCCACAGGAAACAAAAATCAGTATTTTGAAGAGGTATCTGCACCCCCATCACCCACCCTGCCCTCCCTCCCACTCCCCATCAACCCTCAGTTTATTCTCAGTTTTTAAGAGTCTCTTATGCTTTGGCTCTCTCTCTCTCTCTTTTTTTTTTTCCTTCCCCTCCCCCATGGTCTTCTGTTAAGTTTCTCAGGATCCACATAAGAGTGAAAACATATGGTATCTGTCTTTCTCTGTATGACATATTTCACTTAGCATAACACTCTCCAGTTCCATCCACATTGCTACAAAAGGCCATATTTCATTCTTTCTCATTGCCACGTAGTATTCCATTGTGTATATAAACCACAACTTCTTTATCCATTCATCAGTTGATGGACATTTAGGCTCTTTCCATAATTTGGCTACTGTTGAGAGTGCTGCTACAAAAATTGGGGTACAAGTGCCCCTATGCATCAGCACTCCTGTATCCCTGGGTAAATTCCTAGCAGTGCTACTGCTAGGGTAGATCTATTTTTAATTTTTTGAGGAACCTCCACACTGTTTTCCAGAGCGGCTGCACCAGTTTGCATTCCCACCAACAGTGCAAGAGGGTTCCCGTTTCTCCACATCCTCTCCAGCATCTATAGTCCCCTGATTTGTTCATTTTGGCCACTCTGACTGGCATAAGGTGATATCTGAGTGTGGTTTTGATTTGTATTTCCCTGATGAGGAGCAACGTTGAGCATCTTTTCATGTGCCTATTGGCCATCTGGATGTCTTCTTTAGAGAAGTGTCTATTCATGTTTTCTGCCATTTCTTCACTGGATTATTTGTTTTTCAGGTGTGGAGTTCGGTGAGTTCTTTATAGATTTTGGATACTAGCCCTTTGTCTGATATGTCATTTGCAAATATCTTTTCCCATTCCATTGGTTGCCTTTTCGTTTTGTTGACTGTTTCCTTTGCAGTTGCCTTGGCAATTCTAAATAGTGTGACTGTCAACATGAGGGTGCAGATATCTCTTCAATGTAGTCTTTTTGTTTCTGTCGGATATACACCTAAAAGTGGAATTACCAGATCATTGGGTAGTTCTATTTTTAATTTTTTTAGGAATCTGCATACTGCCTTCCACAGTGGTTGCACCAATTTACATTCCCACCAGTGGTGCACAAGGGTTCTCTTTTCTCCACATTCTCTTGGGAATTATCTCTTTTTGACACTACTCATCTAACAGGTGTAAGGTCATATCTCACTGTGGCTTTGATTTGCATTTCCTTGATGATTAGTCATGTTTGAGCACTTTTTCATGTACTTCTTGATCCACTCTATGTCTTCTTTGGAACAATGCCTATTCAGGTCCTCTGCCCATTTTTTATTGGATTATTTGCTTTTTTGCTATTGAGCTGTATGAATTCTTTATATTTTTTTATATTAACCCATTATCATATATATGACTTGCAAACATTTTTTTTTTCCCATTCTGTAGGCTGGCTTTTCATTTCGTTGATGGTTTCTTTTGCTGTGCAGGAGCTCTTTGGTTTAATGTAGTCCCACTCAATCACTTCTCGGCCTTTTGGCTAAGATCAAGTGTGCTGTAATCCCACTCATTTATTTTTTATTTTGTGGCTCATATAGGCTTTTCTTTCACACTATATCCTGTCCCTAGACAATCTCATCACTGAAAACTTTAATTACCATCTCTATGCAGATGACTCATAAAATTCCTAGCGTCAGCCCAGATATATTCCCCAGACTTGAATAACTTTGTGAGCGTCTGATATATTTAATCCATTCTCACAAAGGCACTTAAAATGTGAACATGCCCAATACATGCTTATAATTTTTCCATGTTTCTGCCTTTCCTTCCAGAGCCTCCTCCCAATTATGGCACCATGATCTCCCACGTAACCAAGCTAGAAACCTAGGGGTCATCCTTCATCTCCCTCTCCCCTGTACTCCCACATCTAACCCATCACCAAGTCCTACTCATTTCACTTCTTAAATATGTCTGAGTCAATCCACCCCCACCATCTCCACCGCTCCACCCTAGTTCACGCCACCACTGTTTCTCAGTAAGAGCGCGACAGGGACTTCCTAACTGCTCTCTTCATATCCATCCCTGCCTTTATCCAATTCATCCACCAAACCGCAGTAAGTGACCTTTTAAAAGCAAATATACGAGCTTGCTCTTGAGATTAAAACCTTTATCACAACTCTAAGACACTAGTGTGCTCGTCTCGCCCCTCACTCCAGCACCATGTTCCCCATCCTTGCTGTCTCTGCATTGGCCACACAAATGTACCATCTGCCTCCTGCCACAGGGCCTTTACACATACCATTCCATCAACCTAGAAGACTCCTCCACTGCTTTCAGGAGGCCATTCCTACTCATCCTTCAGATCTCGGCTTATGCACCACTTCTTCAAGGAAGCTTTCATAACTCCAGACTGGGCCAAATTGCTAAGTACCTGTACTCTTCAAGCACCATACACCTTCCTTCATAACACTTCAGACTGCTAATGTGGCATTACTTTGTATGACTACTTGTTTAATGTTTTCTTCCTTCACTACCCTAAGTTCTAGCAAAGATAATTTATGTTTTTGCTCACCACTGTATCACCACTGCCTCTATGATACCTGACACACAGTAAAGTCTCAACTGTGTTGAATGAGAAAATGACTTAACTCTAAAACCATGGTTACAACTAGAGAACTAATATTAAAACCAGCAACACCACCATTGCCATCCATAAAATGCCTAGTTGATGAATAAATACAATAATATTTGATTTAAAAAAAAACTTCAGGTGTTTAATAACAGAAAGAAGCTCTACACTATGTGCTCCAGATGTGTAGTGTATCAAAATGATACAAACATATCACATCAGCAATTTTATCTTGCAGAAGTGAAGCCAAAAGTTGTCCAGGAAATATACGCACTGCTCATTCTTACTCATCTGAAAATGGTAACAAAGTTTCAGCTAGTGTTCTCGGGGCTGATGTAGAAACTTAGGTAATATTTAATAATCCAAGAAGGACCTAAAATATTATCTAACCCAGCTTTCCAACATTGCCAATAAAGTTTCACTTAAACATGGTGGTCATTGTTTGTTTTGTTTTGTTTTGTTTTCCTAACTTCAGGGCAGAGTTCTCAATAAGAGAAGACATTAAACCTGCTAAATATAGTTACTCAAAATAAATGACCAAAAATTCCCCCACAGATTCACTAAGATGCCCAAATTATAGGTGTTTCTTGAAAGGATTTTAGATCCTGCTAGATTAATGTGAATTTCCTGTCACTTACTATTTATCAGAGTCTTGATAAACTCTCAGTAGAGAGTTGATAAATTTCTCAGTAGACTATTCAATTCAGAAATCCAAAGAACAGTAACTTGAGTTTATAAAGGGGCTATTATTATTGGTAGAGTTCTTGTAGAATAACTTATGAAATGTGACTACCATCGAAAATATAAAAGGGGCGCCTGAGTGGCTCAGTCGGTTAAGCATCTGACTCTTGGTTTCAGTTCAGGTTATGATCTCATGGTTCATGAGTTCGAGCCCCACATCGGGCTCAGCACTGATGGTGTGGAGCTTGCTTGGTATTCTCTCTCTCCCTCTCTCTCTCTCTCTCTCTCTGTGCCCCTCCCCTTCTCATGCTCTCTCTCTCAAAATAAACAAACAAATAAATAAATAATCTTAAAACAAAACAACAAAAAAAGAAAATCTAAAAATGAGTCTGGATTAAATATTAAAAGCAAATTTCTATACAATCATTCATCATTGTAATATTTATTAACATACAGATTTAACGAAATATAATAAAAAATACTGGAATAATTGAAAACACTGTTATTGGGGTACCTGGGTGGCTCAATTGGTTAAGCATCTGACTTGGGCTCAGGTCATGATCTCACAGTCTGTGAGTTCAAGCCCCGTGTCAGGCTCTGTGCTGATGGCTTCAGATTCTATGTCTCCCTCTCTCTGTCTCTCTGCCTCTCTCTCTCTTTCCCCCACCCCCTCAAAAATTAGTAAACATTAAAAAATTTAAAAAAAAGAAAACACTATTATTAGTGCTATAAAATTCAAACATGCCTTCCCCTAAGAGTAAGATTTTAAAATATATAAATGAGAGCGAAACAGGCTAGCACTGCAGCTGCCCTTACCTGGGCACCCAGGTCATTGTAGAGAATCTTCAGCGAAGTCAACTGCTCATCCATCCCCTTGGGGTTGTCAGTTTGTTGCTTCTGGACAATGTGTCTTCCTGTTTTGATTACAGTCTCCACTTCAAGCTTGACTTCACTCAAAGTTTTATAGAGTTTCTTTAAAAGAGAGCAAGGCACATTTTACACAGTGTGGTGAAAAGTTGCTAATTGGAAACATTTCAAAACACAGCTTCCACAGATTGACAGCTACAAAGTAACTATGGAGATCAAAGGGCTTTATCTGCCTCAGATTTGGTTCAAAGGAGGAGAGAAATGAAATCAAGGTTGCATTATCTTTTTAAAATCAGATAAGAAAATAAACTAATAGAGATTATACTTATTTAAAAAACGTCAAACGTGTGTTTTCTAGGTTCATGAAAGTACTGAATAATAAAAACATTTTTCCTGCATAAAATGGAAAAACATTAAGACTAAAACCTGAATGTCTATCATTTCTTAAATTACATTTTTAAAAATCATAAATGCTCTTACTAGAATGAAGCTAACACTGGCCATATTTCTGGCTGTTGACATTTGGAAGTATTAACATTAACTTTTTTTCTTAAAATTCTCTGAAGTACCACCAGTCTACCACAATAAGCATGCATTACTTATATGATGAAAAGATGTATAAAAATTCAATATAGCAAGAGGTATGTAACTTTAAGAAACTGGAGTGATGTAGGTCAAATTCAGAGGCCTCCTCATCCTAGTCACTTGAAACTAAAAACTTTTACCTGGGCAAGTTCTCTTGTTTTTCTCACTCATGATCTTGACCTGAAACATCTCACATGGCATTGTCACATAGTAACAGACCAGTGGACTGAGTTACATAAGGTCAAGGACAAGGCTTGCTCTTTTGCTCTCTATATCTCATTAAACAAATAAATGCTTACATGTATACTCACAACAGACACACACCCGTACTTATACACATACACACACACGCGCGCGCGCGCACACACACACACACACACACATTTATCCTATTTGTTCATCCTTCCACACATTTCAGTTTTCGAGTATGCAAACCTGCAGTGTGCAATACACATGGAGAAAGCAATTTTGAAACGCACCAACTCCCCCAGACTTTTGTCTTAACCGGAGTCATCTTAAGCCTCCTCATGACTCTCCTAAGGAGAAGGCTAATTCTAAGATTGTGTACACTTAGCCACATTAAAAAATTTCTATTCAACTGAGTTATAAAGTTCTAGACTAAAATAGTAATAACGCCTTATAAATAATTTCTTGTCTTACATCTTAGGCTTAAACATCAATTTAAAATTCTACTTTCCTAGAGAATGGTTTTTTTATGTTATAATATTCCTGACATCCATTCTAAGTATAATTTTGTCTTCCATATTTTAGGCTTAAACTTTATAAGTTAAGATTTAAAGTTTGACTTTCCTTAAAAATGATTTTCTTTTACATTGTAATATTCCTAACATCTATTCTAAGTACGGTTCTTCTAGCTGACTCAAATTTATCCTTTAGAATTTAGCTTATTAGTCACATTCTGCCAAAACCTTCCCTAACTTCATACTCTGATTAAGATGTGTTTCCCTTGTTTTTTAAATCATGTTATATGCATGTCTATTCTAGCTTATCTTGTTACATTGTAATAATTGATGTTACTTTCTCCTGTCTGTCTTATCTCTTTTAATTTCCTTGAAGGACAGGACCTTACTTCTTATTTTTAACCTGTTTTTCACCATCACTCTGTATTCTTAGCTCAATATAGACTAGCAGTTATTAATGAACCATGTATGTAAGCACTAGGTGACGCCATAAGAGCAGCTGGGAAACCCAGTGGACACATTATCCACCGATGACCTCACCATACACTTGTCCAGATGGTTCTGTATGACATCAGGATCCACATTCTTCACATCCAGAACATGAAGCTCTGCTTTCACACAATCCAGGATACGCTTGCAATCAAGCATGCGCTGTTCAAAGTTAGCAGGCTTCTGGAAAAGCTGGAACTTTGTGGACACCTCTCGAAGTTTCCTCTGTTTGCATAAATGGACATAATAAGCAATTTGCATCAGAACGGCAATCTGTCTCAGCAGACAGTATTAGCACAACACATACTGCTGAAAAGCTGTAGGAAAAAGCAGCAAGACAAACATTCCTTAAAGGAACTGAGTGAACTCCACAGCCCACTGTCCCGAGTTACTTGACAGTGTAGAGGCTGAAGGTATAATAAAAGGCGAAGCTGGCCTCGCTGGAATTAAAGCTTCACAAATTTTCTCACCTGTTTGAAAACTGTAGTTCAGGAGCCTAAAACTCAGAGTGCCCTTGACCACAAGCTCAGAGTCCCGGTCAATCTCACCTCCGTCACTAATGGACTCTCAGCAGTGCTCCATCGCAGGCTCTCAGCCAGCCCAGTGCACCAGCCACACCAGAACCGACAGAGGCTTGCGTTCATGGAAAAATCTATACAAAGATAACTTCTAAATCTAGCTTGCTCTCTCTTCTCAACTCAACTATAAAATCAGATTCAATATTTTGTTTCTGCTGCCCTTCCGGGGATACAATGCACCTCTAATACGTCACTCCCATGCCACTGTTTACGTCATAAACAAAGAAGACCAAGGGCATCCAAGTAATCAGCTCTTTCCAATTTTTCTTTATGCCCAACACATCAAAAAGCGGAGGGAAGCTGCCTGCCCTCTTCACCTGGAGCACGTCCATCTGACTTCCTCCCCTGGCGTTCCTGCCTTCTGGGGACGTCGGAGGCTGGGAACGTGCATTTTTTCTCAACTCCTCCAGAGTTAACTCATGGGCCGAGATCTCTGCTTGGATTTTCTACAAAGAGATTAGAAAGGGGAGAATTTTTTTTTTTTTTTTTATTAAAAGTTCCATAGAGTCACACAGTACATTAAGAATATGCTGACCCCTATATAGGCTTTAGTAAGTTTAATAGTAACACAGGCCCCCTGAACTGCAGGACTACCGTGGGGGGACACACACTAAGGTCTTCGCATTTGTCACTTCTAGTGTTCACCACTTATTTATAAAGAAGGAATTTTCCAACTTCATAACTATAATTTTACAATGATGATCATGTGCCAGGGTCTCACACAGAGACCAAAAGAACTCCAGAACCCAATCCTGCTCCGTGAGGAAGGTCAGCCTCTCTCACTGACTCGGTCTGGAACGGCAAGGGGGGCCAGTTCTCTCCCAGGTGAGGAGACAGTTACACATGCCTTTTTTATGACTCAAAAGCCCTCAAATCCACAGCAGTACCTGAGCTTCCTGAGGAACCTGGAAGGCATCTATCCTGTCAGTCAAGTACGTTGTGAGCTGTTGGTCCAGCTCCCCTAAGCTCTCTTGCAAGACCTGAAGCATGTGGTCAGTTTCCCGCAGGACCTGGAGTTGCTTTTCCAAGGAAATCTGCTTGCTCTCTGCCTACACAGGGGAAAAATTGAATCATTAGTCACTCAGCACAAAGATAAAGAGCTGAATATAAGGAAACCCTTATGTTCTGGCCACCAAGAATAGAAAGAGACTATGAAAGCACTAGTGTAAAACTCTGGCCTACATTTTAAATAAATAATAACTAGCAATGGTAACGGTGAAAAGATTCTTCTAGTAACTGATCCATCTTACAGTGAATTATTAATTTTTACTTCTTTCTAAATACAATGATAAAGTATAAAAATGCTCTTGAGGGCACTATGCTAAGTGAAATGAGTCAGAGAAAAACAAATAGCACGCGATCCCACTTATATGTGGAATCTAAAACAAACAAAAAACCAGCGCGTAGATACAAGAACAGATTGGTAGTGCTAAGAGCGTAGATCTTAAAAGTTCTCATCACACAAAAAAAATTGGGACTATGTAAGATGAGGGATGTTAGCTACACTTATTGTGGTGATTATGTCACAATGTATATAAATATCAAATCATTATGTTGTGCACCAGAAAGTAATATAATGTTATATTTCAATTATACCTCAATAAAAGAAAGAAAGTAAAGATATCCCACATAACACATTAAACAGAGAACAAAAATGTCACTTATTACAAATTTAGGGCATTTTTAGGAATCCTCAATAAGCCTACCAATAACAGTATAAAATAGAGCAAGAATGTCTATCAGTAGAATGAATATACAAATCTCTTTTTGTCCAAAGTGTCAAGTTCTACAGATTTACATATATGTTGAGCCACTGTCTACTGCACTTTTGGAGTAAGCTTGATGCTATTCATAACCTAAGCATCAATCATTATTATTTAGTATGTGTTCGAAAGCATGTAATATCCATCCAAACCTCCTATAAAGAAACAATCTCTTTTCTCTACTTACTGATATGAACATGGATGTTGTGATACATTCTGGATAGGTGTCTAAGGGATTAGGGCATTTTATAATAGCAAATTATGTCAAACGTGGATGGTCCTAATATTTACTAGTATAATATGAGTTATAATACTTATGGCTATAACATGATCCTTAAAGGAAATTAAATAGTCCGTAAGTAGAAACAATCTCAAAGACAGATTTTTTAATCGTCAAGTTCTGCTTCCCTTGAAGTATTAGGTCTACTCTTCACCACTTGGTATTTCAAAGCCATAAACACTTCTATTAATGTTGGTTATCAACTCTTCCTCTTGGTATACGTTCTTGAGGTGAGCTCTATATCGTAACACCTAATCAACACCCCTGCATGTCCCAATTCTTACCAAGTGACTCAGTTCTTCATATCGACTATTAAAAGCCTCCAGTTTCTCACTGATTATATCATCAAGAATCCCTCCATCAATCAGAGTCTGGCCAAGTTCTCGAATCTGAGTGCGATTATCTGCTGGATGTCGCAAAACAGATTCCAGAGACTAGACGGGAGAAGAAAAAATACATGCATTTACTGAGGCAAAATATACCAAGGATCTTAAAACGTCTACTTTTTTAAACAAGTAATTCCATTCTCTAGAAATCTATGTAAGGGGCAAGATTAAAAATGAGGCAGACGATTACATAAATATCCATCATGGTATTAATAAATATGTAAAGTTGAAAACTCAGTAAGAATGATGATCCATGTTACTATAATTGCATAAAAATAATTTCAGTAATTATTAATTACATGGGTAAAAGTTCATGGTGTGATGCAAAGTTTAAAAGCAGAAGATAATACCATACAAGCAAAATTACCTCAAATTGTTATTGATTATATTACTAAAGCAGGTACTCATTTTTCTACAACATACACAGAAAGCTAGATGCTATTTTATGTACCCACTTTATATACATAAATCTAATTAGTTATATGGGCTAAATATTATTCCCATATTACAATGGGAAAACTGAAGCTCACAGAGGTTAAGCACAAAAACACACAGTAAAAAGACCTAAGGTTCCAATGTTATGACACTATAGGGTTTTATCCATTACTATAATGTACTGCTTTCCAGGGTGGATGGATTTTCAAAAACTAATAATTAGGAAGAAATATGCCAAAATGTTTAAAAATGCCTATCTTGTTTTACATATCTCTCCATTTTCTTTATTTCTAGAATGCAGGTGTTTTAATTCTCATATTGGGAAAATATGTTATATCCTTTAAAGTTTACTTATTTTGAGAGAGAGAGAGTGTGTGCCTGTGCATGCCAGCGGGGCAGGGGCAGACAGAGCGATAGAGAGAGAATCCCAAACAGGCTCCGCAGTGTCCACCCAGAGCCTAATGCGGGGCTTGAACTCGCAAAATCATGAGATCATGACCTGAGCCGAAATCAAGAGTCGGACCCTTAACTGACTGAGCCACTCAGGTGCCCCAGGAAAATCATTTTTAAAGTACGCTTTCATATTTTTTTTTACTCTCTCCATCTCTCCATCTCTCACTCTGCTATTTTATTTGCGAATCAATCTTTTTTTCTCCAGCAAGCAAGCATCTGGCTCTTGGACTTTAGGTACCACATTTGACTTCTTTCTGACCTTCAGTCCAGTCACCCACTCAATTACCACACTGTGTCCCTTCAGTTTTAAAAGGAAAGATACCTTCTTCCTCTTCTTTTATTTTAGGCAAAGCTACCCTCTTCACATTTTAATCCACTGAAGAAATAGTTATTAAGTGATCGTGTGTCACACACTGTGCTGGTAACTTGGGAACAATGAAAAAGCAGGCACATTTCTTGGTCTCATAGAGCTCAAGCCTAGGCCTGGGGACAACCTCCTAGGACAGGATCCCAGGCCTCACATACTGACCCCTCTAACCTGTCCCCAGCTTTTCACGTCTAAAGAGAACAGAGCAAGAGCCACTGAAAACACCGTGGTTGCCACTGTCCAATGAGCAAAAATAACTTCATGAAGAAACAAGAGAACAATTATCCTAATAGCATGCGGCAGAGTTTTATCCGGGGACTGGCAAAAACAAGCTGGAAAATCATTAGGGTATTTACTAAATGCACTAATGTCTAAATGTACTAATTATCAAACTGCTAACCACCCCACGAGGCTGAGTTCATGGCTCACCATAATCTAAATAGACATGATTGTATAAATACTTCAGACGACAGAAGTCACACTGAACGCTACCAAGAAAGCCGATGTGTTTGTCCACAGAAAGAGCCATGTTCCTCATGTGAATGCTCATTTGGCCTCATGGCAACAGAGAGAACCACCACCCACAACACAGGTTCCCACCTCCAGTGCTTCATTGACGGCATCTGTCTTCTCGGGCAGTGCCTCTGTGCTCTTCATCCGCTCCTCCAAAGTGCTCAGCCAAGTGGTCTCCAGATCCAAATAGTGAAGCAGTTCAATCCAGCAAGACCATACCTCCTGCAGTGGGCAGGAAAAAAGTTAAATTGTGTAAGAAGTCATTTAAATATGTGATGTATCTCTAGATACGTCTTTAGGAACTGATGAACATGGAATTTCAAATAAGTGAAAAGAAATAAGATTCTTCAACAAATCGTATTAGGCCAGTTGGGGGGGGGGGGTCGTGGGACAAAGAGAAATGGGTTGCCTCCCTCTGTACGCTAAAAAAAATTCCAAGGATCTGTTCAAATGCCAAAAATAAAACTATATAATTAGTAGAAGAAACCAGGAGGGAAACATTATTAGTTTGGGGTTTTTTTTTGATAGTGAAAAGAAATAAGATTCTTCAACAAATCGTATTAGACCAGTTGGGAGGGGAGGGGGTCATGGGACAAAGAGAAATGGGTTGCCTCCCTCTGTACACTAAAAAAAATTCCAAGGATCTGTTCAAATGCCAAAAATAAAACTATATAATTAGTAGGAGAAACCAGGAGGGAAACATTATTAGTTTGGGGTTTTTTTTAATAGAAAAGTAAGAAGGACTCATAACTGCAACACTTTTTAATAATTATAGAGGAAATTAGAACTCTCTGAGGTCTATGCTGTTCCAACTCAGAGCTAACTGATATAACAATTTGCAGTATACTCTTTCCTATTTTCTCCTAAATTCATATGTATGTGTCTATATATGAAGAGAGTCACATCTGAATCAAATGGAGTTATACTGTCTCACTATATTAGTTACAATCATTTATTCCCCATTCCTATGGGGAATTTGGGGGGCAGGGGGATAAACTTACACTCCATTTTCTAGAAGCAAAATTATGAGAGGAAGTGCCCCTTCATCTATAGGAAGAGCCCATTTAATTGATAAATTTAGGAGAAAGAGTTCCGCAGGGAGCCTCCTGAGTTGATTCTCTTTCAGACCCACTAAGAGAAAGCACATTCCAGCGCGTACTCCCCAGGGGGTGTGTTTACCAAGTCAGGGGACAGCAAGTTTTTCTATAAAAAGCCAGACAGTAAATATTTTAGGTTTCACAGGCCACATTCAGTCTCTGTCACAGACTCTTTTTTGTTTATTGTATGTGTGTTGTTTTGGTTTTTAAACCACCCTTTTAAAAATATATAAACCATTTTTAGTTCACAAGCCATACAGAAAAAGGCCACAAACCAGATTTAATCCCGAGGCTGTAATTTACCAACCCCTGGCTAAGACTATAAAAGGGAAAAGAGGTGTCTAGTCCCCTAATTTTTACAGACAGAAAGCAGACTGAGATCTACTTCGCTGCCAGCAGAACCCTATTTCTGGGGCACCTATTTCTGGGTGGCTCAGTCAGTTAAGCATCCGACTTGGGCTCAGGTCATGATCTCACGGTTCATGGGTTCGAGCCCCGCATAGGGCTCTGTGCTGACAGCTCAGAGCCTGGAGCCTACTTTGGATTCTGTGTCTCTCTCTCTGCCCCTCCCCTGCTTGCTTGCTCTCTCTCTCAAATAAATAAACATTTAAAAATTTTTTTAAAAAGAACCCTATTTCTTATGGGGGGAAAAAAAGATGGCTCCCAGAGAGGCACTCCCAAGAAGCCACTGGGCCCTATTCAAGCAACAGCTCCTGCCCCTGAAGTGGGGCACGGGCTACACACATGTGCCTGGCTGGATTCCAGAATCACTGTTATTAAATTTTGAGTCACCATTACCAGTGACAGTTATTTACCTTCTATTCCCCCAACTTTTTTGAATGGAAGTGCCCACTGAGATTTTTCTGAGCCCATCCTTGCCATTGTATGTTGGGTATATGGGAAGCAGGTAACTTGTCTTTTTCGTGCCTAGGTCACCAGATCCAGAAGCACTGCTCCCACACACCTGCACCTGAAGAAACTGCTCCAAGGAGCCACATCTGCATGTGGACCTGATGTGGATCACAAGACAGTGGATTCTGAGCTTGTGCTGTACTGGATAAGACTTTGGGAGTCCCTGAGAGTCTAAGTGCATTTTGCATTAGCGAAGAATGTAACTAATGTATGTCCAGAGACTAACGATAGACTAATGATAACCATGGCAAACTAATGATAACCACACATTTTTTGCTGCTACTCCCATTAAGTGGTGACATGGTTTTCTCCTCCCCTAGGATGCGGGTTGGCCTTGCAACCTGCTTAGAACAAAAGAATGTTCCACAGGTGATGCTCTACCAAACTGCAGACCTAGCCTCTCACGGGACTAGCAGCTTCTGCTCTCTCCCTCTTAAAAACCAGCTGCCCAGTGCCCAGAAGCCATAAAACAGGCCATGTGGAGAAAGACCTGCAGGAGGAGAGGCCATCGTGAATGCCCCAGCGGAGCTCCCAGTTGAACACAGCTATCCGAGTGAGCTCTCCCTATACCACATAGGTATAGGAGCAGAAGGGCCATTCAGTTGGGCCAAATCAGCCCACAGCATCATAAATAATAAAATAATAAATTGTCATTTTGGGGGGCACCTGGGTGGCTCAGTTGGTTGAGTGTCGGCTTTTGCTCAGGTCATGATCTCGTGACCCATGAGTTCGAGCCCTGCATTGGGCTCTGTGCTGACAGCCTAGAACCTGGAGCCTGCTTCGGATTCTGTGTCTCCCTCTCTCTCCCTTTCCCCCACCTCACTTTGTCTCTCTCTCTCAAAACGAATTAAACATTAAAAACATTAAAATTTTTTTTTTCTGAGTAAATGGTTGTTTTTATAAAGCTCTATATATCAGTGAGGTGTGTTACAGAGCAAGTGATAACATAAGTGTATATATTAAACATATAAACACATGGATGAGAAGAATGTATACTAACTCCGGGATGATGATTACTTAAAGACAGGGATTGAGAGACATGAGATGGGATAGAAAGAAGGAAATATAGTCTGAATGCTAATTTGCTTTATTTTAAAAACAAGATCTGGAAAGATAGGGTAAAATGTTAACATTAATATCTGAAGGATATGTAAATAGGTATTAATAGTATTACCTGTACTTTTCTAGAAGTTTGAAATATCTCATGATTTAAAAAATATGTTAAGGAATCTAAAAATAATCAAGGTAATAATGTTGGACTCTGCCGAAGAAAAGCATTCTTATCCAAACTTCGGAATCTGGGCTATTTCTGCCCAGACCCCTTAGTCATCTTGAACATCATTTTTAGAGCATTTCAATTTTTAAGCTTTATTTCCATCTTTTCATCTTCCCCTTTAAAGATACCAAGGCCTCATCTTTTCTCTCTTATCATTTTTCCTGGCATTTTTCCTTCTCTTCTCTCAAAATAATTCTCTCAAACTAATCCCAAAGTAATTCTCAAAGCAATTCCAAATTCTCAACATACGTATTTTATTCCTCATTCTCAAATTGTCACCTTTGGGTCATAAACACAATGTGAAGAAATGACACAGAATACCTGGTGGTCTTTTGTTAGCTTAGGATAACTTGGGGACTTCACTCATTATTTAAATATATTATGAGTTGTTATTTTGCCTATAAATAAACAGGAAAGCAAAAACATGGACAAAACTACGGTAAAATTCAAGTCCAAGATCATCCACTAGGACTCAAGAATGGGCATACATAACATTACATATTATGTTTACAGAATTTTAAATTTTAAATTCTCAATTGAGTGACCTCAGGTATTTTATGTTAGATAATACAGTTGACCTTTAAACAACACAGGTTTGAACCGCATGAATCAATTTATACATGGATTTCTTACAGCACAGTACTATAAATGTATTTTCTCTTATGATTTTCTTAATAACATTTTCTCTTCTCTAGCTTACTTTATTGTAAGAATATAGTATATGATATATATAACATACAAAACATGTGCTAATCACTGATGTTATCAGTAGGAATTCTGGTCAACAGCAGGCTATTAGTAGTTAAGTTTTGGGGGAGTCAAAAGTATATATAGATATTCAACTGTGTGAGGTTGGGGGGTCAGTGCTCCTAACCCCCACACTCTCCGGGGTCAACCGTGTATTAATATTACAGAGTGAGGTTTTATTTGACTTGAAGTTTTCTTATTAACCATCCTGAATTATACATATTTATCTTAGCACAAAACAGATTCAGAAAAAGCAAGAAGTGAGTGAATTTAGTTTAAATATCACAGCTGTGATTGTTTACCATTTTAGGATTTACTACAATACAATCATTTGTTTTAGGCTTAAGTTAAATTTAATTTCTATAAATCAAAACGCTTACATCTTTTCAGTAAAATGCAAGAAAAGTCACACTGATATAAAAACAAGCAAGCAGGGCGCCTGGGTGGCGCAGTCGGTTAAGCGTCCGACTTCAGCCAGGTCACGATCTCGCGGTCCGTGAGTTCGAGCCCCGCGTCGGGCTCTGGGCTGATGGCTCAGAGCCTGGAGCCTGTTTCTGATTCTGTGTCTCCCTCTCTCTCTGCCCCTCCCCCGTTCATGCTCTGTCTCTCTCTGTCCCAAAAATAAATAAACGTTGAAAAAAAAAATTAAAAACAAGCAAGCAAAACCTTAATTTTATTTAAAAAAAAAATTAATAGAATCATCTTCAACCAATGGCAAGAGCGATAAAATAGTCCAGCAAAATACCAGCACATTCAAGTTCTTCTTTCTGTCAGGTGACTCTCTAACTTCAGACACCCAGTTGAAATGAAATAAAAAAAAAAACCCTCAATTCATCTCTGTGTACTGACCAGGCAAAACAAAACAAAAGAAAGGCTCACAGTACATTGTTCTAGAATGTCAGGAATTGGAACAGACCCTACAGATCATCTGAAATATGAAAACCTTGATTTCACATATAAAAAAAGGAAAGTCTAAATATATGAAATAACTTTCCCAAGAACCTTCTACTAACTGAAGGCAGATCATGGTTTCCTATTTCTTTTTTTTAATCCCAGTTTCCTTTTTATCAACTGTTATCCAGGAATGACTTTTCCTTTATGATCCCGTATTGGAAAAGAAAAATAGAGCTTTTTAGTTTTTTCCAAGATATGGAAATGGTCAGTAAATTACAGAGTTTGATCTCAAAAACATCACTGATTAACATACCTCTAGCGTGTGGCACTTTCCTCGAATTCTGTTACACAGAAGTTGGTAATTCTCCAGCACAACTTTAAGCTCAGATGTCAGTTCCTGGCCACCAGAGGGCACCTTTGCAGCTAGTAACTTGATATTGTCCTTGAGGATCTTCACTCTCACCTCCTTCTGCAACACATCCTCTTTTGCCCTCTGTTCCAAGAAAGGATGAACTTGAAACTGTGTCCCTTTCTCAGTCACCAATTTCTTTCCTTTTTCAAAGATAACTAAACCAAAATTAAAATGCCGACATGATTCTAACGACCTAATTGGAACATTATTTAGGTAATCATCCCAGAGAGTGCTTTTGAAATAAGAAGGCTAACTGTAAGATTTATAAAAAATAAAAATAAAAAGCAATGTTAACACACCTAAGTCACGCTCAGTTATGTTTGCCAACAGGAGGTATTTTCAAAGTCTGGGCCCATGATAAGAATCTAAGTGAGCTCATTTAACACTGGAAGTCTGAGCATACTAAACTGAGTGAGATAAATAAATTTTCACAAAAACTAAGGTGCACCATAGTAGAGGTATCATTTAAAAATAATTTAAACATATTTCTTTTCTCCTGGAACAGAGGTTTATCTATGCTTCTGATAATTAACAGCATTTCAAGAGTGATAGAAGTTATACTAGGAGGATCTAATCTAGAAATAGCTTCTTTCCTGACTCTCTCTCCCTCTAGGCTGGCGATGAAGTCTCACATTTAGGAAAATCAACCTAAAATGTCTTTCACTTCCCCTTTTAGCTTTCTTTACTACTAAATGGTTTTAAATTTCCCTCAGTTGCAAGTAAAGTAATTAATTACATGTAGTGGTTTTAAAATTCTAACAGTTGTTAGAATAAAAATAGATGGAACGTTGCCCAATCAAGGGTTAAAAACTTATTTCTCTAAGCTTTCATCCCTAGTGACTTTGAAATACCACAGAACTGCAATGCCAATAATGTAAAGAAAATAAATAAGACCATTCTTAACCTGGTAGGCTACCTTTAAAATATCTTATATACTGAATATTTAAAAAGCTTTCCAAAAAAAGTACACTAAAAAAGATGCTTCAGTGAAAATAACCACATACAAGAACAAAGTCCCTTATTGTATTTACTTTGATTCATATTCAATAATGCACTCATGAAATATAATCCTTTTTTAAAATATCTGCACAGAGATTTTTGCTTTAGTTATACTTTTAGGCAAGTTAAATTTGGCATAAAACAGTCAATGTGTGGCTTACTCTTATTTTTTTTTTTTTTTTTAAATAGCCTTTAAGACTCTATCTCCTTTGGCGTGATCACTGAAGGACACTTGAAGCAATGTTAGAAATTTGGGAATGATGCCCAGTTCTTTTACTATACAAAAAAAAGAAGAAGAAAGAAAGTGTTCAAGACTAATGACACAGGAATCTAAGTTTACAGGAAATATATCCTGTGGACCAAACTGATATTAAATCCCTCAACAATGCTCCTACTGCTACTCTTACCTGCTCTAACAAAATTTTGATATCCATGTGTTTCCCATGTATTAACCAAAAGAATACATTTGATGAAATGAAGATAAATCACAACCAATTTGGGAAGTCACTCTTGTTCCTAATAAAAAAAAATGATTCTCCCTTAAAACTTTTGGAAAGAGATAGCACTGATATTGCACAACACTGTGAACATAGCTGATAAAACTAAATTTTTGAGTCATCCTCTGTGGCTCCCTGAAGTTCTAATGGAAGAGACTGTCTCAGGGGCCTTCGTGGACTCAACCCATGGGCAAAAGTGAACAAGTGGAGTGTGGCCTTCCTTTCCCTACTAGAGTCATAGTAGCTATCCTTCCTTTTTTTTTTTTTCAAATTGAAATCCAACTATGAAAGATTATATGTACATATCATGTTTTACAGATGATAGATAGATAGATAGATAGATAGATAGATAGATAGACAGACTCATTCATTCATTCATTTATTCATTCATATGTAAGGGAGAAGGGGAGCTACGAAGCCTATTTACACGGGCACTGACCGGCCTAGACTCACCTTCATTTCTTCCACTGCACTCTCCAGCTCTTCTGGTGACTTGTACTCAAAATCCCTCTCGAGGTATTCTTCTTCTGCCTGGGCCATCCATTCCTGCATCTCTGCCAAGTCTTTCTTCAGGTTCACTGCTTTTTCCTGACTTTCAGACAACCTAGTTTTTTGAATAGCAATCTGGAAAGGAAAAGCCATTCACCCAAATAAACAAATGCTGAAACATTAAATGTCAAGTTCTAGTTTCCAATATCTAAGGACACAGTGATAACTTTCCACAAAGAGCCTTGTTTTCACATTCAGATAAAATCCTTTATACATTTTGTGCTGATGTTGTAGAATATAAGCAACAATGAAAACAATAATTATAACAATAATTATAATAATTATAATAATTATAACTCTACACCACATGTTGGATATTAATCTAACCTGGAAATACTTATTATAATTTTAAAAATGTATAACTTTTGACAGAGTAATCTCAAATGAAGGAATCTAACCTGCAACCATAAAAGCATATATTTTAAGGAAATTTACTGTAGCATTGTTTATTATGGAAAAAAAAACCTGGAAGCAACCAAAGAATTGGTTTTCTCCTATAAAACACTGCTGTACAAAATTTTGGTTTTGATAATCTACTATACTTGTATATTGCACAAAGACAGAAAAAGTTACATTAGGAAAACAGGTATGATCTGTATCTCATTCAATAACTTAAATATTTCAGATAACCAAACATTTCATATAAAAATATGTTGAGAGGTCCTCCCTCCAACCACAAACTGACGTCCACAGTGGGAGAAGGTACCATCCCACAGAGATCACCCAGCATTCACTTCATTATTCGATATTCCTCTGACTCAAATCAAACCTCAGAGTCACCTTGCCAGGCTTGCTCAGCTGCAAAGCTGATAGTGAACAAAAGCCAGTGTAGAAACAGGATGGCTCTCATGAGAGAAAGGCAAAATCCTTAGAGGCTTTCCTGTTCCCACTCTCCAAGCAGGATCAGAGCCATAAAAATAGAAAGGGGCCAAACAGGGGCGCCTGGGTGTCTCAGTCGGTTAAGCATCTGACTTTGGCTCAGGTCATGACCTCACAGTTCAGGGGTTCAAGCCCCACATTGGGCTCTGTGCTGACAGCTCGGAACCTGGAGCCTGCTTCAGATTCCGTGTCTCTGTCTCTCTCTCTCTCTCTCTCTCTCTCTCTCTCTCTCTCTCTCTCTGCCCCTCCCCAGCTCACGCTCTCTCATGCTCTCAAAAATAAACAAACTCAAAAGAATTTTTTAAATAAATAAGTGGGGCCAAACAGGAGCTTTGATTTCATTGCCCCACATGGCACTTGAGGAGCTTACTGACAGCCATACACACAGCCCTGGTTCCTAAGTCTTGGTGATTAGCACTTTACACGGGACAGCTGTTTTTAAAAATACATAGAAATACAGATTCCTTGGGTTCCACTTTCAGAAAATTCTCCTTACTAGTAGTTTGCAGACACTGGATAATTATATAGTTCTCACAGATCCAGAGAGAAATGAGAAAAAGAAAGACACTGGAATAAACTTTAAAAAAAAAAAAAAGAAAAGAAAAAAGCTCAAAACTATAATTGATTATCCTGAGGTTATTTACTATCTTTTGGCATTAAAATGTTCCTCATTTATGGGGCGCCTGGGTGGCTCAGTCGGTTGAGCGTCCGACTTCAGCTCAGGTCATGATCTCATGGTTCGTGAGTTTGAGCCCCGCGTCGGCCTCTGGGCTGATGGCTCAGAGCCTGGAGCCTGCTTCGGATTCTGTGTCTCCCTCTCTCTCTGCCCCTCTCCCACTTGTGCTCTGTCTCTCTGTCTCTCAAATATAAATAAATGTAAAAAAAAAAAAAAAATTAAAAATAAATAAATAAATAAAATGTTCCTCGTTTCATGGCATCATGGACATAACAGATGAGACAGACTGTTTTTATTTGTTGGTTGATTTCATATGTCCATCCTTTCTTAGCAAAATAAAAATTTGGCCACATTATATTTGCCCCAAACATCTACACCTTTATACTACTCAATGAAACACAATACTCTGGAACTGCTTTAGATAATTACTCACACAACACATGGTTGCCTCCGTGCTGAGGACACTTAAAAATTCCCCACACATTTACTCTCATACAATGAATCAACAGTAATTCATAATTATTTCTTTGCTGTCCTATCTGTATGTACATATGTATGTATGTAGATAGATGCATAGGTTTAAATATCTATGTCTATACGTATGTATGTACGTATCTAGCTGTTGCTTTCTTTCCTCCTTGCTGGTACTTTCAAACCATTTTCCTTATTTACTTGCCCCCAAATCTCAATAAATGCAAGCACGAACCATCAGATTATAGCACACTTAGAGAAATTTGAACCTGGCCAGAAGAGATGACAGTATGGAATTACTTTCTTAAGTGTGGCAATGGTTTTGTGGTTTTGTAGAAGATTGTCTTTATTCACGAGTGAAGTATTTAGTATTTAGTATTCATGCTAAAGTATTCAGGGAGGAAGTGTCATGATAGTTTCAAATTCCTGTCAAAAGTCCATTTTTAGGGGGAAAAAAACCTGTTTGTGTGTTATGTGTGAAGAGAGTGAGGGAGAGAGAGAAAGCAAATGTGGGAGAAGGTTAACAACCGGCAAATTAAGGAATGGGCCCACAGCTGCTCCCTCTACCACTATCTAAACCTTCCTTGAAGTTTGGACATATTCAGAGTAAGGAATTTGGGGGAAAACAATGAAAACAAAACATTCAAGGATGCAAATATAAGTCTTTCCTACATAAGCATTAACCAAAAAATATCACATGAAGAGATAGGTACCATCTACAGGGTTGTCTGGAACATTTCTGCATTCACACCTTCTCCTCCCACTTCCCCCGTTCTGCACCCACTTCAGCTTTGTGTAACCTCACTAGCAAAGCAGAAGCAATCGTAAAACTACATCGATCTCCTACTGTACCCAGAGTTGCCTTCCTTCCATTTCCATGGAGAAACTATCCAACAGCAATTCTTTCACTGGTAGAGGGGCTCTTGGCCTTCTCACACATGACAGACTTCACTCCAGAAATTATCTTCTCCAAGCAAGGTCCTTCTTTTTGGGCATGCAAATATCCTATAACATCCCTTATTTCTAGAAATTATAGGGGCACCTGCATGGCTCAGTCGGTTAAGCATCCAACTCTTGACTTTGGCTCAAGTCATGATCTCACGGTTCATGGAATCAAGCCCTGCGCAGACAGTGCAGAACCTTCCTGGTATTCTCTCTCTCCCTCTCTCTGCCACTCCCCTGCTCTCTCTCTCACTCTCTCTTTCTCTCTCTTGATAAATAAACTTTAAATAAATAAATAATAAAAATTAAAATTACAAAAATACCTCCTTGGATCCCCAGGTCCCCTCTCCCACCTCATTTCTCTGCTCCCTCGAATAGAAAAATAGCAAAATTCCTCCAAGTTGCTACTACTTGACCCAATCGCTCACTTCCCATTGTCTGCTCAACATTCCCCAATGTGACTTTCTGGCCTGCCATGCCACTGGATCCACTTTTCTCAAGGTCATTTAAAGCCTCCATCTTGTTAGATCGAAAGCCTGACTTTCAGTGCTCCTTGGGCTCAAAAATCCTCAGTACCGGGCACCATGGAAAGCTTTCTCCACCTGGTCCCAAGACCTCACAGGCTCTTGGCATTTCTCCTCTGGCTGACCCTTCCTTCTCGGCACCCTTGGCCTTGCTCTTTCCTCTTTCCAGCAGAAAGAGCTGAACAGCCCCATCTACGTGTCTCAGTCTCACACTTAACCCTGCCAGAATGGAAATCATTGTTTCACCTGCCCTCACAAAAACTTCTTCTCCTCGAGTCTCCACCATTTCAGCCAATAGCAGCACAATCCATACAAAGTGGAAGCTTTGCACAGACCCTCGGCTGTTCCCGACTACTCCCTTTTCAAGATCACACATCTAATCCATTACCAGACTCTTATCTCTGTTCTCAAAATACAGTCTAAACCTAACATTCCTCATGACATCCACCACAATCTCTCTAGTCTGAGGGGCCAAGACAACAATAACCTCTTAAATATCTGTTTTCACTCTTGCTTTCCCAGAGTAAATTATCCACATGGTAATATCACTTCCCTGCTTAAGACCCTCTGCTTTCTGTGTGAAATCATACCTGAAATTAAAGTTTAAAATTTTGCTTCAAAGGCCATATACTATTCATGCCACCTGCATTCTGACCTCAAATCTTACCCACCCGCTAATTCCTCTCTTCATTCTGTTCCAGCTACTCTGCCTTTCTAGGTCTTTGTTGAACACCCAAGCTCATTCCCACCAAGCAGCCAAACCAGAAAATTAGTACACTCCCCTAATGAGAAGAAAAATCCACTTTTTGCCCCAACCTGCTACCATGCTATAGTTATTCTAGACCACTGTTTCTCAAACTGGATGGGCTATAAAATGAATTCAGTCACTGAAGAAAAGCTATCTGGCTCTTAAACACAGATAGCAAGGTTGAAAAACTTACCTCCTTGCTGAATTTCTCCACTTGGGTTTGACAGTCAACTAGTTTTGTCTGTATCCAAGTTTTGATTCCAGCAACTGGAGAGCTTCGAAGGTCGGCCTCTATTTCCTTCATGTCTTTCAGAGATGATTCAATTGTTTCTATTTCATTAACAAAGGCCTGAACACACAAAACAAGCCAGTGTTGAGTTCATTGCTATATAAGTGGATGCCATAACTATAACGTGTCTGCTTGCATTGCTGAAAATACTATAAAAACAGACTACTTGAGAGTCAGGACTTTTAACTACTTAAGCAATACTGCGCCTTGAGATATTCATTTCACCTGTGCACTTCATATAGCCAGCTGCCAAATTAGATTGGAAATATTTGACTCTCGGCAGGGAATGGTCCTCTCAATTAATTCAGAGAAGCCTAATGATTTCACCAAATACAAACTGCATGCAGTATTACTGGTAAATTTCACATGTTAAATATGTTTTTCTTTAAGCCTCACCAGGTGGCACAATAAGAGCAATATAAAATTGGTAATTATGACACTAAAATTGTCATCAGAACATAAAATAGCAGCTCCTAATGAATTAAAATTGCTCTCATTCTCTCTATGCAGAATTCGATAACCCTAGCCAAAACATGGACATATAAATAACCAGTCATTCTTTTAATAACTGTAAAGTTAAAAAAAAAAAGGTCTATGATGAAAGATATTTTATCTAGGTTTGTTGTCATGTCATATTTTTGCAATTTTAATAACAGCAAATAACAAAGAAGAAAATGTTATTTATTACAGCAGAGTCCCTAAATCAGCAAAACTCACAGAGCACTGGTCAAGCTCACGCTGTAGCCCTTCAGCATCTCCTTGGACAGCCTGCTCTTTCATTAAGAAGTCTTTCACACCATCCATCCACTTCTCAATGACTTTCAAATCAGCCTAAATGAAACACAATAACAAAGGGGGATATTACTCAGTGACATTCAACCCGCTGCATCTCAAGACCTATCGCTACTGGAAGAAAGGCAACTTTTCAAAACTTTGATAGCATCATTTTCATTTATTGCATTTCTTTCTTTAAATCTTCCAAATTTGAAAATAATGATCTTCATGATTGACTAGAATCCTCAAGAGATGACAGTTTGGTGATCATTCTAAAGATTTCAAAACACTCTCTAGTGAACCAAGCTACTTTGCTTAAACATGAGTAATATCAATGATTATAAATTCAAAATACAGGAAAAATGCTTTTCTAGGTGTAATTAGCTAAAAAATCTTTTGTTCTCCTATGATTTAGAACAACTTTTCTCTAAAAGCTAGCTACTCAAAGCAGGAAGAAATCAATAGCATGGTGGAGGGAACACAATCGATGGCTCTAGTTCTATGCTGGGCACTGTGTGACTTAGGAACCCAAGACAGTCCACAGGTCAGCTGCATGGCTTTCACCCAATATTTCCTAGGCACCCACTGAGATCCCTACAGTGTATGGTACTGCGGATCAGAAACAAGTGAGAAAGAGAACATGCTGCAGGGAGAAACAGAGGCGGTAACATTGGAACTGGGCCATTAATACAATCAGGTAGGTGCAGTGTGGTCTCCAGTACGAGAGCAAAGTTATGATCATTTCTTCCCATGGCCTCTCATTCTGTCACTGGCCAGGCTCACTTGTTAGCTTTCCTGATGTGGAGCTGAACTTGTTCCCTTATGTCCTGTCAATTCTTTGCTTCTCGTTCAGCCCTAAGGATGGAGATACATTTACATTCCTGTTCAAAGATGACCTTCCGATTTAAAGGCAGCCACTGTATCTTCCCTTAGTCTCCTATTGGTGCTAAGCATTCCAAATTCCTTCAATGATGTCTCTAGAACATGAGATCCAGCTATGGCACTCACCACACTCATCAACATGCTCAGGACACTAAATCAATTTTTTAATGTCCTTGCAACACGCCACACAGAACCAACTACCCTTCCCCTTATAATGCTGGAGTGAATGGTCAAGATAGAACCTGCTGTTTCACGTATGGCTATTCCACTGATAAAATGCCACCTAAAGTTGTTTCAGTTTTACTTTTCTTATTATAGGTTGTGGGGTTTTTTTTCTTTTTTTTATTTGTTTGTTTATAGATATATTAGTCACAATTATTATTTATGGTTAGCTAAAACTCCAAAATTCCCATAACTACCTCTAAATTACATTTCCCCTATCTCATATCGATTGCTTAAATGACTGCTGTAATAAATTCAAGACTGATATTTACAAATATTAAATTTTGCCTAGTTATGCTAACATTTATAGCTAACAATGTAATCATAAAAAGCCAACAAAATGATTTGAAGTTTTAGTCTCTCCACTTTGCTGTCAGCTATTCCCCCTGTCTCTTGTCAGCAAATCTGACAGTAGGGGTGTCCTTTTTCTTTGGGAATTTTTTATTGTTGGGTTTTGGGTTTTTTTTCTGGCGAAAAATAAGGCCAGTAATAGTGCCTACCTGAGCATTTCCTCACGAAGACCCAGGTCATTCATTATTCAACAAAGTTTTGGGTTAGTTTTCAAAATATGGGAATCTATGTAACACTAGCATCTAACTAGCTTGCCACCTCCTTCTTACAGGTTCGGAAGAGATTTCTCAGGTATTTTAGCGATGAAGTCAATACTTGCCAAAAATGAGTTTGTGAGCCATTATTTGAACCAAATGAGCATACATGAAATGTAAGATTATGAATCTATATATCTGATAATCTAGCATCCCTCCTCCAAAAAATAAATAAAGGAAAGCAGTAATTAAAGGAAATCAGTCTGGGCAAGCGTTCTCGGTGGTGTCCATGATGACTCCTGGTGACCACCACATTCCTTCCTAAGCATGTGGAAGATCTCTGGTTTGCCGTTTATCCGCAGCTCTGCCAGGAACGGACACCAAGCTTACTTCAGGTCTTTGCCTTCTAGAAAATAATGTTCCCCCTTAAGTAAGACATGCATCATCTCCATTCTTCTGGTACTTTCTCACAAGATGCACAATATGGCCTTGAGACCATGAGTAAAATCCCCACATTACTTGAGATGTTGATTTAGGCATCTGAAGGATCTGGGTAGTTTTCCCATCTAACTCCTGATCTAGGTGCTAATGCCCCCTCAAGAATGGTCACCTTTCCAATTTGCAGGGCCCTCCTCCGATGAAGACAGGGAGCAGAAAGCACTTGTTGTTTAGGCCTTTCAGCCTCCCCCTCTACTGACACTCTGCACTCCACACATGCTTCCAAGTACGGCTTCTTTGTAAACTCTTTCAGTTACGGTGTGCACTTCCTCAAGCATGCTTTCCCTCTGTTCTTTAGCCTGTCACTAGCCTGTTCTCACAGGCTCATGCACTCTTGCTCTTCCATATTATTTTGATCAATTACCTCTCTCTTCTGCATTTGCTCCACGCCCTAAGATCTTACCATACAGGACTACTTGGTAAGACATGCCCTGGGCAGGGGGAGGCAGGATGCAAAACGATAAAAGTGCAGGGGCGCCTAGGTGGCTCAATCAGTTGAGCCTCTGACTCTTGGTTACACTTCAGGTCACGATCTCACAGTTTGTGGGTTTGGGCCCCACGTTAGGCTCTGCGCTGAGCACACGGAGCCTGCTTGGGGTTCTCTCTCTCTGACCTCTTTCTCTGCCCCTACCCCCACCCGCGCTCTCTTTCTCTCTCTCAAAATAAACTTTTTACAAATATCTAAAAAAGATAAAAGTGAAAAAAGAGAGAAGCTACAAATACATATACAGAGTTCATAAAAGCCTTTCTTTTAACTGTCCATTTAATTTGTTGCCACTTCTTGCACTGTTACTCTCCATTCTAAACTTAAGAATTCAAAGCAGCATTACTGCTGTATAACTGGGCAATTCAGTAACTCCAGTTTTGAATTTAAAAAACTGATAGGGGCGCCTGGGTGGCTCAGTCGATTGAGCGTCTGACTTTGGCTCAGGTCATGATCTTGCGGTTCATGGGTTCGAGCCCCGCGTCAGCCCCTGTGCTGACAGCTGGGAGCCTGGAACCTGCTTCGGATTCTGTGTCTCCCTCTCTCTCTGCCCCTCCCCCACTCGCTCTCTCTCAAAAAGAAATAAACATTAAGAAATTAATAAAAATAAAAAACTGATAGTCTTCTGGGCCAAGGATTTTTGAAATTTACGTGGAAGCGTTCCACTCCATGGAGGTTTTCATCACAACCAGCCTTGACCGAAGAGAGCAGCCTCAGTCCTGCGCTTGTGAGAAGTGGCATCAACCCCCTTCCTTCCTCCCTCTCCCAGATACACACAGACCCACGGGGAGGACACACAATTCACACACACTTGTTCCTTCTCTCTCACACACTTTAACATGAGAAAAAAGAGGAATGAAACAGAGACAGACAAGCCATGAAGACCAATTGATCATCCCAACAGTAACAAAGGAACAGACAGGAATTTGAAAATCTGTTTTCCCTACTAAAAACCCTTCACATAATCCTGGCCACACCGAATTCTAAGAGAAGCATGGGTGTGTGACCCATGATAAGAAGATGAAAGTGAAAATACCAAGGTCGGCCCCTTACCAGCCACAAGGTCTTGAGAAACTCACTTCTTTTCTTTGAGCCTCAGCAGCTCATCTCTAAAATACGAATAATAACAACTACCTTGCCTCTAGAAAAACAGAGACAGTGTTTGGACAGGGCCTGGTACAGAGCAGGCATGCAATAAAGCCTAGCTATTATTACTAAGATCTACAAAACCAAGTGCTTTATTACCAAAATTAAGCCATGAAGAGTTACCACTTCCAAGTTCAGAGAGAGTGCATGCTGGCATGACTCAGCTTAATATTTTTAACTAATGCCAACATTAATCCTTGTTCTCAAAAGTAACTGCTTGAAAGAGCCACTAGATCTCCTGAATTCAGCTCAGCAGAAGGAAACCCAGTAAATGAGGGAAGGCCCGAACTTTAGAAAGGCCTGGCAGCAGCAGCCTCTCGCAGAACCCCCCACCCTGTGGGGGCATTAATGGGTTAGTAAGAGCAATTCTAGCTAGCACTTGCGTGCAGGTAGGTGTGGGAGATGGGGAGCTCTGCTCCGCCCTCCAATACCTCCCCTTTCCCCCGGAAAGAAATTATTGTCTCAGTCTACCTGTGGCAGGTGTTTCCTGCGCTTTGAAAAAGCACCCAGAGTCTGCTCATCTTTAAATCAATCATACAAGAAAAATTCCAAAGAAAGTGCACGAGCTTACATGAAAATTATTTCTCTCCCCATTAAAAAAAAATCACTCAACTTATGCACTTCTGAGTTTCTAATGTACAGTAGTGAGTATTTAATTTTTTTATCCATCTCCATTCACTTACAGAATACACACATATATGTTATATATGATATATATTCTGAATATTATATATGTGTTCACATTGGGTAATTTCTAATGTCCTCACTTCTTCGGGTGACCTCAGCTCTTTTGAAGCAATAGAAAACATTTTAAAACACTAGTAAACTGGGGCGCCTGGGTGGCGTAGTCGGTTAAGCATCCGACTTCAGCCAGGTCACGATCTCGCGGTCTGTGAGTTCGAGCCCCGCGTCAGGCTGTGGGCTGATGGCTCAGAGCCTGGAGCCTGTTTCCGATTCTGTGTCTCCCTCTCTCTCTGCCCCTCCCCTGCTCATGCTCTGTCTCTCTCTGTCCCAAAAATAAATAAACGTTGAAAAAAAATTAAAAAAATAAAATAAAATAAAATACTAGTAAACTTCTAAATTCACTGTCATTATTTCATAGACACAAATAAATAAACTGTAAGTCCTAAACTACATCCTTATTTACACTCACAAAATTCTGAAACAAATAGAAAATGAATAATATGGTAGTTTTGAAAACCAAAGGATCAATATTCGAGTTTGGAAGGGCCAAAATGTCTACACTGACCATCTCTGCTCAAAGGCATTATTTGTATGCATCTGAGATGGATAACACCTGTCGGTGGGTCACAGAAAAGGAGTGCAAGGTCATAAAAACAACTCCTTTAACCAACGAAGCACCCCATCTCCCAGCCTGGCCCCTGAGCTAGGGACGGAGGAAATCTGAAGCTTGGTAACTCTGGATTTCAGACAATAAGACTCCAAAGTACACAACTACCTCCCAGGATTTTGTTGACAGCTACATTCTTGGCATTTTATCTCACTCCTTCCCCATCTGTTGGAATGTCCACAGCTTTTAAGCAATTTCTAGCCCAAGACACAGGCGAGAAGAAGTGTGAAACCAGAATTAAAACAGTAACTGAGGTAATGAGGCTTCTGTTTTGTTTGGTTTTATAATATTCATTAACCTCAAAAACACTCGTTAAAAAGTGCTCTTTCGTTTAGCAGGGAAGACCAACAATGACACTGCTACAGCATTTATCATCTGAAACTAACAAGAGTTCTTAAATGTAAGGTTTAGAATGCACCAATATTCCCTTTAGTAAAGTAAAATGCATTCAAAGTGAGGGGGGAAAAAGACCTTATGAAATCACTGTATCAGGTATATGTTACCCGAAAAAAGTGAGATCGGCCATGTCGCAGGTTACTCTTACAAGGTATTTACCAGTGCGTTTTTACTCTGAAGTGCCTTCCAGAGTAATTTCAAAGCCTGGTTGGTTCTGCATGTCTCAGAGCTCCGGCGCATCCCCTTCCACAGGCTGGGCCAGAGAACAGCGGGCCAGTGTGTGCCTCTGAGTGCTCAGCAACTGAAGGAAGGGGTGTGACTATACAAGGTCCCGTCATTTATGAAAAGCGGGCATTTAGATTTTAGAGACCCAACTTCGTAGAGAAATGTGACTGGTAAGATGCCTGCAGGCACCTACAAACCAATTATTCACACCCACTTGCTTGTTGCTTGCCACACAGGGTTCCTGTAGTCAAAGAGCTCAGTCCTCAGCCGGGGGAGGACAGACACACAGTCAAGCCTTAATAAAAAAAACTGGCCTGAAATGAGGGACTGTGAAGGCATGAACAAGGCGTAGTAGAATCACAGAGGAGGGAATAATCAGCTGGGGGGTATGGTGGTGAGCGAGACGAAAGACTGCTTGTGGAACAAGCTTATTCTTAAAGGATGAGCTCAGAAGAGGAAGATGTGAATTCCTAGCAAGCAAGTAACATTTCCGGAGAAAGGCAATTATCCAATGTGGGGTCTTTGTGATCCACTACACTGTTTTTTTCCTCACCCCACTCAGCTCTGGAAGGAGGGGGGTGGGGACAGGGGGCACAGTGCAGGAGGGGCTTCAGAACAAGGAAGAGGCAGAAGCTAGGATGTTTATGAGTGCACTCTCTATTACCAGGGCAAAGACAACCACATACTTTCCAGAAGTGGAACTCTGACACCACTGTAGAAGATGGATTTGAAAGGGCACGACTAGAAGCTGGAGTCAGATTTAAAGGGCAATGGGATTGTCAGGGCAAGGGACTGAGAGTCTGCACAAAGCAGGAAGAGGCTACAGGAGTGTCTGAAAGGGAGGAGCAGTGGTAAACGTAAGACAGAGTTTTGTGTGGGCCTTGGGGACAGTTGCACGATTTTGCAGGGATACCGCACCACAAAAGAATTTAAATAGGGAAAAAGAAACAATACAAAATACCTGAAGCCCCTGAATCCAAAGACATCATTACTGGCGATAAGAGATACATAAACAGCCTCTTAGGATTTTATATTTAATGCTCATAACTCATAAGAAAATCAAGTAAAATCAATAATGAAAAAACTTTTTCATATATTTTTAAATGTCTAGCTGCCTGGAAGAAGTGGGTTTTAAAAGCACCAATATTTTAATTCTTAAGTACAGGAACTGAGGTCATTATTTTGGCATGGAATAGATAAAAAAAAAAGATTTAAGAACTTACATGAACATGACACTGAATAAGAATACGCAGGCCAAACCTCTACCTGTACAGAGAAACCAGCCATGCAGACAAAGGAAACGTAGGCAGATGAAAAAAGACACTATTTGTCAACAAGTAACAGAAAACTAAAATTTGCACACAAATAACGACACTTTTGCAAGTACTGTAGAACGGGTTCAAAGTTTAAATGCGCTGTGCCAATAAAAGGCATCATCATTATTTTCAGTAGGGGATTCATACTCCAAGTTCATGCATCTGTGTACTACTTAAATGTCCCTCATGGAGCTCCAACATCATTGTTTCTATTAGGGTGAAAAAAATGATTAAAATTAATAACATTCATAAGCTTTCCCTTTTTACTTGGAATATGTTAGCCTCTAGCAAGAACCCTTTTTTTTAACAGTGATTCAACAATTCCATACATCACCCCCATGCTCATCACAAGCGCCCTCCTTAATCCCCATCATCTATTTCACCCAGCCACCAGCCCCCTCCCCTCTGGTAACCATCAGTTTGTTCTCCATAATTAAGAATCTGTTTCTTGGTTTGTATCTTTTTTCCCTTTGCATGTTTGTTTTGTTTCTAAATTCCACATATGAGTGAAATAACATGTTTGTCTTTCTCTGCCTATTTTGCTTAGCATTATACTCTCTAGATCCATCCATGTCGTGGCAAATGGCAAGATTTCATTCTTCTTATGGCTGAGTAATATTCCACGGTATGTATGTACTTAGCTTCTTTACCCATTCATCAGTTAATGCTTCCATATCCTGGCTATTATAAATAATGCTCCTATAAACATAAGAGTACATGTATCCCTTTGAATTAGTGTTTTTTTATTCCTTGGGTAAATACCCATTAATGCCATTGCTGGATCACAGAGCAGTTCTACTTTTAACTTTCTGAGGAACCTCTATCCTGTTTTCCAGAGTGGCTACACCAGTTTGCATTCCCACCAACAGTGCATGAGAGTTCCTTTTTCTCCACATCCTCACCAACACCTGTATTTCTTGTGTTCTTGAGTTTAGCCATTCTGACAGGTGTGAGGTGATTATCTCATTGTAGTTTCGATTTGTATTACCTTGACGGTAAGTGATATTGAACATCTTTTCATGTGTCTTTGGCCATCTGTATGTCTTCTTGGAGAAATGTCTGTTCATGTCTTCTGTCCATTCTTAATTGGATTAGTGATTTGGGGAGTGTTGAGTTTTTATATAAGTTCTTTATGTATTTTGTATACTAACCCTTTATTTGATATGTGATTTGCAAATACCTTCTCCCATTCCGAAGGCTGCCTTTTAGTTTTGTTGATTATCTCCTTTGCTATGCATAAGCTTTTCATTTTGATGTAGCCCCAATAGTTTATTTTTGCTTTTGTTTCCCTGGAGATATCTAGAAAGAAGTTGCTATGGCCAATGTCAAAGAGGTTACTACTGCCTATGTTCTCTTCTAGGTTTTTTTATGGTTTCAAGTCTCACACTTAGGTCTTCAATCCATTTTGAACTTATTTTTGTGTAAGGTATAAGAAAATGGTCCAGTTTCTTTCTTTTGCATGTGGTGGTCCAGTTTTCCCAACACCATTTGTTGAAGAGACTGTCCTTTTCCCATTGGATATTCTTTCCTGCTTTGTTGAAGATGAATTGACCATATAACTGAGGGTTTATTTCTGGGTTTTCTATTCTGTGTCACTGATCTGTGTCTATTTTGTGCCAGTACTATACTGTTTTGATTACTACAGTTTTGTAATACAATTTGGAGTCCAGAATTATGATGCCTCCAGCTTTTTCTTTTTTAAGATTGCTTTGGCTATTCAGGGTCTTTTGTGATTCCATACAAATGTTAGAATTGTTTGTTCTAGTTCTGTGAAAACTGCTGTTAGTATTTTGATATGGACTGCACAAAATATGTAGGCTGCTTTGGCTAGTATAGACATTTTAACTTTGCTCTTCCAATCTATGAGCATGTAATGTCTTTCCATGGGACCCGTTGTTAATATTAATTGTCTTCAGGAAAGGAAATGGTATGGGGTGGGGGAGACTCTAAATGTTCATTCTAAATACTTCTCTATATTCAATTCTTCACAATGAACAGTCTCTATGCATTACTTATATAATTAAAAAATCCATTTTAAAAATAAACAAGCCAACCACTTTTTTCCTAAGAAACACCATCGTAAAATAACAATGAATCAAAAGCCTACTGTGCCTCATGCCTTACAGACAAATAGAATTTAAATGGCCAAAAAGTGTACATCGGGTCATTGAAAAGGGGGAAAAAATGCTAACCTGCAAATGAATATTTATTGTAACTAGCTTTGGGTGAAAAATTAAGTTGTCGTAAATGAACCATAAGTAATTAAGTAACACGCAATGCTGCAAAACAAAGCAAATAAAGGAGTAAAGTGTTCTTTAGAATTAAAAAATATGAGGTGCCTAGGTGGCTCTCAGTTGGTTGGGCAGCCGACTCGGCATGGGTTGTGATCTCACAGCTTGTGAGTTTGAGTCCCACATCAGGCTCTGTGTTGACAGCTCAGAGCCTGGATCTTGCTTCGGATTCTGTGTCGTTCTCTCTCTCTGCCCCGCATGCACGCGTGCTCTCTCTCTCAAAAATAAACATTAAAAAAAATTAAAATACACACACACACACACACACACACACACATATATATATTTCAATAAAGAGGTTGCGCAATTAGGGAATACAAACACTGTCAACAATCTTGTAGTTAAACACAAAAAATAAAGAATAGCTGGACTTTACAAATCTGCTACTGTGAAAACAACTAAAAAGTCTAAATATCTGGGGTATTCGTTATGTAAGTAAATTTGGCACACATTCCAAATGCCAGTGCCTGGACTGGCTACATGAGTAACAACAGTGCAGGAAAGCCTAAAGCTGGATTACTATAACCACAGGACTCTCTTCTGCGTTTTGGAAGACTATTTCTTTCTTTAAACCCGTATTAAAATATTGGCACACATTTAGGTAACCCTAAAATACACTTTTGCAAGTCCAAAGAAAATTAACCTGTTAATTTCCCTAACTGCATCTCAGATTTAAACTTGAAAGCAAAGCAATGCTCTTTAGAAAAGATGAGAAATCTCTAATCCAGCATTGCTCAACCTTCACACTATTGACATTTAGGGCCAGAAAATTCTTTTTTCGTGAGGGAATTCTTGTGCGTTAGCTGTAACCTTGGCCTCTGCACGCTAGGAGCCAAGAGCACACCCCCTCCCACTAAAGTTGTGACAACCGGAAAAATCTCCAAACATTAACAAATGTCCTGGGGGGAGGGGGGCAGGGTGCAAAATCACTTCAGTTGAGCCCCACTGATAATGCAATGCCTGAGCCATAACCAAAATTTTACAATCATGAGTAAGGGTAATTCTGTTTTTTAAAGTTGTGAGAATTGTAACTGAAGGCAGATAAGGGGAAGTGGATCCACTCACAAAGTAAAATGATTCAAAAATACTAAGCTACACATAACACACTCCTCTTCAAAATTAATGCTTTATTCTTTTTTTATTTTATTTATTTTTACATTTATTTATTTTTGAGAGACAGGGTGAGACAGAGTGCAAGTCGGGGAGGGGCGGAGGACAAACAGAATCTGAGGCAGGCTCCAGGCTCTGGACTGTCAGCACAGAGCCTGACGGGGGCTCAAACCCACGCACTTTGAGATCATGACCTGAGCTGAAGTTGGATACTTAACCGACCGAGCCACCCACAGGCCCCAAATTAATGCTTTATTCTAAGGAGAGCTCAGTCTTGGTATAAAACTGAAGTTTACACTGAGAAAAAAAAATTCCTTCCACTACCAACACACACACACACACACACACACACACACACACACACACACAGAGAGAGAGAGGGAGGGAGAGAGAGGGAGAAACCTCACTATCTTTATTCTCCTGGTCACTCATTGGAACTGCCCACTGGGGCAAAGAGCTCCCTCCAAGTTCAGTGGTCACCACTCTTGTCTCATCTTTTCTGGAAACTTCACACTGATCTGTAAAGTCCCCAGCCTCTCTTCTACCACATATTCCCTGATTTTGATTTTTAAAACATCACTTTCATAATTTTGTCTTAATTTTCAATCTTTTCACTTATCACATGCTTCACACAAATTCTCACATCATATGACACATATATTTTATATATATGTAAATCATCTCATTTATATACTCTCTTAGAAACTAAATCCAAATAATGTATATATATACAATATATTATATTATATATTAATATATATCCAAATTTAAATCTATTACTAATTTCATTTCATTCACTGAAACATACTTACTGAGTGCCTCTCTTGCCAGGCACTATATCATAAGTCTATCTTGAGATACAAGAGTGGGAAAACAAAACAAAACACGACAGATCAAAGTAAGGAGATCTCAGGAGGACGGAGAACAGAGTGTGATGGACTTATTCTTCATCCAGACCTTTTCTAATAGAAACCAGGTGATTTGCTGGAGACTACTTCTCCATCTTCCTCCCAGATGAAATGTTAGAATCCTGTCTTACCTGACATTGACTTTTATCACTTTCTCCTTAGGTCCTAACATTGCCCCTTCCTCTGGAACTTCATCGCTGCTTCATCTGTCAACATTTTCAGATGTAGGAAAGGATTCTACTTCTGAATTTTCATGTCCCTCAATTGACCTGCTTTCCCAATATGACACCGTTTATTGACAGCCTAGCTCAGAGTTGTCTCAAGAAGTCTTCAAAAACCGGCTTCAAGCACTCATCTGTCTGGTTACGAGGTGGGCAATTTTACCACTCTAACCAAGTTCCCCTGCAACCTAATCACTGGTCTGAATATCATGCCAGCTCCTCATCCTGAAACATTACTTTGACCAGTTTTAAGCAATTTTCTCTTTCTTTAAGATCCAGTTCACCTCTACCAAGAAGCTCTCTTGCAAAGCAAAAAAAAAAAAAAAAAAAAACACAAAAAAACAAAAACAAAAACAAAAACAAATGTGTTCTCCAGCACAGTAAGAGCAAGTCAGAAATCCCAACTTATATACATAATAAATGTGGGACTAGAAAAAAATGCAAAATATCCAAATAATACATACTAGAGTCTTACATGATAATTACCATTTTACTCTCTGATAAGTCCTAATGGCCTCTGGATTTACCTCAAAGCTCCAAGTTTGGGAGTAATTTTCTTCAAGCAAATGAAGATCTTTGGAAACCTTGACCTTTAGTTTGTTCCACTTTCCCTGAACATCATCAAATTCTTGCTTATACATTGTTTTTACATCTGGAGAACATTTTTCTCCAAAGCCTTTGTTTCTTCTGCAAGTTTATATAATGTAGGTTTTGATTCTCAAGGATTTCATCAAGAGCTGGAAAAAATTTTTAAAGATTAAAAATACACACAATAATTTGTACACATGTAATAATACGGGCTATAACACAGACTAAGGTCACTTTTAAGAGGTATTCAACTAAAAAGAATTGTGTAAAATCATGAAAGAAAAAATAAGCATAACCAAAAAACGTTAAAGCTTTCCCTTCATGAATTGTGCGTGGGCCAGAAATAATATATTCTCCACACTAAAATCCAGTATAACAATACACTCAGTGAGGATCCAGTGTGCAGTGCTCAATGGCTGATCTGTTTTATCTGATGAAATAACGCACAGTCACATATCCTGAATGACCAGAGAAGCATTTTTATTCAACACAGAAAAAAGAACACATCAATTCAAGTAATATTCATTTTATTCAAGACATTTTAGCAGATTATGAACAGGTTGAGAATTCTAGACTAATTGTATAGAAGGACAAAATATGCTTTTATTTTATTAGTCATATTTAATAAGTTTCTTTCAACTGACGTCCTACATTATAGTAACTAACATTCAAATTATAAGGAGTTTTTGATCAATTTTGACCACAAATAGCTAATATTTTTTTAGGTAGCTGAAAATATACTTCAAAATAAGTGATATGTGGTATTAAAAAGGACTCCAGACTTCTAAGACCTACAATATATATTACCTTTTTCTCCTGCAGGGTTTTCTCCACCTTTGTAAGATCATTCAAGACATTCAAAGATGTCTGGCCTTACTTTCTGAATCATTAGTATATCTTCAGTGTTTTCAATGTTTCCAAATATGCATGTCCAGGTTGGCTCTTCAGTTCTGTTATTTAAAAATACTTACTTTTAGAAAATAGTGTTAGAAACCTATTATTATTATCATTATACATACCATTAATCTTCTCTATATA
This sequence comes from Lynx canadensis, assembly GCF_007474595.2. Taxonomy (NCBI): domain Eukaryota; kingdom Metazoa; phylum Chordata; class Mammalia; order Carnivora; family Felidae; genus Lynx; species Lynx canadensis. The sequence goes on along the minus strand of NC_044307.1, from coordinate 130,896,622 downwards.
AGTGAATCCTAATAGCTAATAAGTTAAACTCCGTAATTAAAATTACAAGGGTCTCCGCTAGTTACTAAGCCTAAATCATTCCATTGGCATTTCTCAAAGTCAGATGGTGACTTCAGTCCTGTGGACGTTGATGTTTGAAATATCAACTAACTCACTATCATTTTTTCTTCATTTCATCATGATGAATGTCTCTCTAAAGATGGTACTACCATGTTTCTTTTGTCTCATATAAGGTCCTTTTCCCCAGTAGCTACCCAAAGAATAAAAGAAAACCAGGGTCCCCTCACCCGGTCTTCCTCTGAACTCAAGGGTGTAGACAAATCGCCACCTACAGAATGGTGGGTGTTACACAGACAGGACAGCCAGGTTACCGCAGGTACTCTGAGAATAATGACTGCAAAAGCCAGCCAGAATGATGTCTACCTCAGCCACTGATGTAAAAATCACGAGGACAAGCAACAGGTTGTGTGGGAAAGGAAGGAAGCTCAGTTTGAAGTACAAAGAACAAACCACTAGAAGCAAAAGTTAAGAAACCAGCAGCATTAGTCACAACCGCCAAAGGATGGAAAGCACCCAAATGCCCTTGACAAAGAAGGAGAACAAAATGTGGTATGATACATATAATGGAATATTACTCAGTCCTTAAAAAGCAGGAACTGACACATGCTACCCAATAGATGAACTTCGAGGATATTATACTAAGTGAAATAACCAAGTACAAAAAAACAAATGCTATAGGATTCCACTTATATGGGGTGTCTAGAATATTCAAACTCATAGAAACAGAAAGTAAAGTGGTTGCCAAGGGCTAGAGGGAGGAGGAAAGGAAGAACTGTTGTTTGATGGCTATAGAGTTTCGGTTTTACAAGATAAAAAGGTTCTGGGGAGTGGTTGCATACCAACATGATATATTTAACACTACAAACTCTACACTTTACAATGGTTAAAATGGGGGGGGGGGGGTTTCTGCTGCCTCAGTTTGAGAAGCACACACTCTTGATCTCCAGTCATGATTTCAAGTCCCACATTGGGTGCAGAGATTACTGAAATGAATAAAACTTTAAAAAAATAAATAAAAGAAAATAAAAGCATTAACATGGTAAATTGTATTTTATGCCTATTTTACCACAATTAAAAACAAAAAATAGATTTAGAATTTTTTTTCAGTTTCAGGTCAGGAACTGTGTTGTATTCCGTAATGTTAAACAGATATTTTAACGTACTGCTTTCTCAATTTACTGTTACAAAATATGCTTCTATTTTTGACAAGGATCAATATGAAGGCATGTTTTATACAGGAAATTTTAAAAGCAATACTCTCAAACATTTATTTTACACTGTAGGTTAACTGAATTCAATGAACAAAAAAGCATGGTGTCCAAATGCCTTTCCAGAAGAAAGACAGCATGACACATTTGCTTACCATATACAGATTCCTATTGTATACCAATACAGATTCCTACAAGTCACTGCAAAATATATTTGCCACAAGGCAGGGTATGGTTCAACATACAGCTTTTTAACATTCATTACCCATAACATTACATAATACAACACAATTCCTGACTTACACAATAGCTAAGGAGAAAAAACAGAACATATGAATGATGAGCTCTCAAAACACTTAACAGTTAACGTGCCAAAACCCGGTTTATTCCAAAAGTAAAAACTCTTTATAATTTTTCAGCCTTTGAAAAAGAAACGTGATTTCTTTTCAAAGAAGAGATGGTATTGCTAAAACCTGAACCACTTTGAGCAAAAAGAAGTAAGGGATCGTTCCTTTTAGCGCTACTAGTAATGATGTTAGCTGGCCTCCTTCAAGAAAAGGAAGGAAGAGCACCTTTCAGAACACTCTTTAAGAATCATATATGTAGGGGCACCTGGGTGGCTCAGTCGGTTGACTTCCGACTTGGCTGGGGTCATGATCTCACAGTTGACGAGTTCGAGCCCTAGTCAGGCTCTGTGCCGAGAGCCTGGAGCCTGCTTTGGATTCGGGGTCTCCCTGTCTCTCTGCCTCTCCCCCTCTCATGCTCTGTCTCTGTCCCAAAAATAAAGATAACATTAAAAAAAAAAAAAGAATCATTATATGTAGAGCAAGTCAAAGCTTTTGCACTTTTACAGACAAGTGTGAATCCAGGAAATACTCTGAATATACTTTAAGACCCAGAACAGTAGCAGGCACAGAGGAAAACAGAATGTGGCTAGTGTAACACAAACACGTGTGCTCTTTGTGTGAATATGGGGAGTAATTTTTTAATGTTTTATTTATTTCTGATAGAGAGAACAAGAGTGTGAGTGGGGGAGGGGCAGAGAGAGAGGGACAGAGGATCCGAAGCAGGTTCTGGGCTGACTGCATCACGCCCAAGGAGGGGCTCAAACCCCAAACTGTGAGCTCATGATCTGAGCCAAAGTCAGATACTGAACCAACTGAGGCACCTGGGACTAATTGTTAACATTAAGGCAAACTGAGAGGAAGACAGTGGAGTCATCTACTAAGAAAACCAAGAGAATGGGTTTACCGTTCTCTAGCTGCTGCTGACGATGCTCTAATTCCCTGTTGCACAGCGGGGTAGTGGCCCAGAAAGGTATCAAATCCCTGCTGGACAAAATCCGGGGTGGAGCGCTGAGACTGTCAGGGCTGAGCAACCTGCACGCACCTTTTCAATTTTGGGGTAGAGGCTGAGGAGATCTGTCAGTCCCTCTACGGAAGAGAAAATAGGGTCACAGAAGTCACTGAGAGATGAACATCCTCACAAAAAGTGAATCAGAGCGGCATTAACCTAACGTTCATGATACAAGTAGCATCTTTTTAAATACAGGACTGGACATAGGATTCTTGTCATGTGTCTGGATGGTTATCTCTTTACCTGACAGGAGTCCTTCAAGCTCTGCAAGGACTGCTGGGGAGATTCTGAAAAGGGGGTTGTTTTTACCCACCTCCTCTTTTGTCTTGACGGTCTTTTCAAGATCATCAAGCTGCTTAAAGTAAGCATTTATATCTTCCTGTAGCTGAATCTTTCTTGCCAGATCTTCCAAATGGCTGAGATACATCCTTCCATTCTGAGAATACCTTCTCCAGAACGTTTTTTATTTCTTCAGTAGGAATACCTTCTACGCGGACATAAAAAATAAGCAGACACTTCATACGCTAGTAGAAAATTGTTTTCAATTTGTTATAACATTCTGACCTATTCAAAATAATGAGGCGATGTCACATATAAATGATCATTCTTTTAAGTCCCTTTAACATAACAACAAAATTACAATGATACTGTTAGAAATAACTATGTTTCAGGGTGGCCAGGGTGGCTCAGTTGGCTAAGCATCCAACTCTTAATTTCAGTTCAGGTCATGATATCGTGGTTTGGGAGATCAAGCACCGTGTCAGGCCCTGCGCTCAGATTCTCTCTCTCCCCCGACTCCTCCTGCTTACATTCTCATTCTCTCTCTCTCCTCTCTCTCTCTCAAAATAATAACTTAATTTGTTTCACTCCCTGACCAAAGCAGGAGATGGGAAGCTTGAAATAGCAGTTGGGGAGTGGTATTGCTGTCACAAGAGGCACATCAGTAGAGTTCCAGCCACTGCCTTTTATACAAACTGTGTGCATCCTACCACTCTGCTAGCTGCTACAGTGAACCAGGGAAATACAATGAATTATGTGGACCTGTCAAGTTCTGACATGAGAAAGGTAAACCCTCTGTCATCACAAAAAAGACAACTGGCTAAATAATCGAGGAGGGAGCTCAAGAGTCTGGTTTGACCAAACCATAGTGTCCTAGGAACCGTAGAATGAATGGTGAGAAGCCCTACTGCAGGGAGCAACCTGGGAGTGTAGGAAAATCGGGCCAGCAGCCAGGCCCGAGAGCTTCAGTGGCCTACTGGGCATGCCCCACACAGACCAGCAAAGATCAAAATATCAAAGCAGTGGTACGATGATCTACTTTAACACATCAGAAAAAACACCATTATGTTTATTACTGACATAATTTTAGCCCGTATTTTTGAGTGGTAAAGAATGTCCATAAAAATAATAGTTCTATGTAATAGTAAGTTTTATCACGGCCCTTCCCTTAACATAAAATGCATCAAATCATTGAAAATTACTAGGAAAAAAGATGGGAAATCTGCAAAGGAGTCTTCATCTCCTTAGGAGAGCATGCATGTTGAAAGAATGGGTTTAACATCTTTATTATTTGAGTAGGAGGGGGAAAAAAACAATGGTACTTTGTAAATACACAATCAAAATCCAGGGTAATGAGAGCCCTAAGGAATAAAATGGCATGTAAAACAAAAGGTCACTTACGAGCTACAGAGGATGCAATTTTAAAAATCCTACAATACACTGTACCCACAGAAAATCAGAAATGCAAACGTGACGGGACATAATTTGAATATATCAACCATGTCGGCTGTTAAAGTTCACTGGCCAGGATCACACAGGTAATAGAATATTAGACCCTGGCAAATCATTCACACCACAGTCCAAGTTCATTTGTCTCTATTAACAGGGTTATAAACAAAACAAATCACCATTTTCCTGACAAACTCTCTGAGCAATGGAGAGCCAGGCTCTGCTTCTATGAGGTCATTTCTATTCTAGGGGGGCAAAGTAATAACATCAGCCACTTCATTTTCATGTCAGAGCAGTTTATGCTAAACGAGAAAGGAGATTAAGCTGGTAAAATTTTTGAGATGGAAAATTATCCCTTCTCATCTGAAAACAGGTAGGAGGTAATTATTCACTGACAATATATTACAATTCACTCATTTTGCCCCTTCAAACCATTTCTCAAAATTTAAATCTCCTCTCCTCTAAGCTGGAGATATTGCAGGTTGGACAGATATCAGGTAATAATTAAAGCACAATTTGCACATCAAGCAAAGAAAACTATACATTGCTCTTCAAAAGAATTCTTTTATTTTAAGTTTATTTATTTTGGGAGAGAGAAAAGCATGCACATGAAGGAGGAGGAGGAGCAGAGAGAGAAGGAGAGAGAATCCCAAGCAGGCTCTGAGCTGACAGGCTCAACAGAGGGCTTGAGCTCATGAGCCATGAGATTGTGACCTGAACTGAAACCAAGAGTCAGACACTTGACCGACTGAGCCATCTGGTGTCCCAATAATTGTCTTTTTTAAATGTTTGTTTGTTTGTTTATTTTAAGACAGAGCACACTTGTGTGTGCGTGCACATGAGCAGGAGAGGGGCAGAGACACAGAGAGAGAAACAGAGAGAATCCCAAGCAGGCTCCATGCGAGATCATGACCTGAGCCAATATGAAGAGTTGAATACTTAACTGGTAGAGCCATCCAGGTGCCTCTAAAATAATTATCTTTTAAAATAACTGTTTTGCTCCCAGAGATCCCGATTTATACATTTTCTATTTCTATAGAACATCCAACTCTTAAATGACTATTCAAAAGCCCAAATCAATAGACCATCATTTTACTAGTTACCTAAAAGGAATAAAATATAACATATTCATGGCACTTACTCTTACTTGACTTTACACCTTTCCATCTATCACTATTGGAATCAAGAGAAATTTTACAAAACCTAGGACCACCATCAAATTCCACAGGCTAGTCATAATATGCCATCATAAAGCCATATCATCCAGTGCCCAGCTACTCTATTTTATTTGTTGACAATCTCTAGGAAAAAGATAAGCTGAATCAAGAAAAACAATTATAATAGCCATGAAAGTTAAATAAAATATATTTTCCTTTTTTAAAAACATTTTTATGCTATATAAGGTACCACAAAACATAATTCAAATGCACAAGGCATATAAGTCCCATCAAACTTCACTGTGGTGGGACTTTCGTGGAATTATTTTGAAGGAATCAATGACATGATTATTAGAACATCTGTTTTACCCAGGCTTTTTTCTTTTTTTTTTTTTTTTTCTTTTTTTTCCCCCCCCAAAGACTTGTTTTCTAATGGGCTGAATCATTAATCTGCATGCTTACATAGGCAGACTCTGGTCAAATTACACTCTGTGAAAAACTTCCTCTATGTTAATTATCCATACTCTAGGACTTATTTCAAATTTCTTGGGGAAAAGGGAGGGACAGCAAGAAGCACCCAATTGTGCTTTCATTTCTGCTCAACATTTCTGCTTTATAAGAGCAGTAGAATTAATAGCACTAAAACCACACGGAGAGAAGTAATATATACTATAAAATTAGAATAACAGATAAAATGGTAGATAGTGGGGGAGATTTTGAAAAAATCACTTTTATCTCAGTAACACAACGTACACACTGCTCAAAAAGCAAGAAAGTAAACCCAGAACATAAGTGCCCTATTCAGACCAACACCCCCAGTGCCCAGCTTCCCACCCCATCCTAAATATGTCTTTTGAAATAAATAAAATTAGGATCCTGTAATGAATGCATTTCCAGTCCTACTAAATGCTCCAAAAATAAAATGGTCATGTGAAATATAAAGGGTTTCCCATGAAATTAAACAAGTCCACATTACGTCACAAAATTCATTCCTTTACAAAAGCCACAGATGATATAGCCCCCAATCATCTACTTGATACTTTGCAAGTAGAACTTTGACATGATCTCCGTTTCCAGAGTATATATCTCAGTACATATCTATTCACAGTAAGAGTGCATGTGACAGAAGCTGAACTATGCTAGTGAGTGCCTCACATTCTGGGCAAGAAAGCAAAGAAATAAAAGGGTTACATGAGTCACCCAAGGACACAAAACTAGGAAAGGGCAGGAGACCCAGAGGTCTCCTATTTCCCAATTTACTGTTATTCTCACTGGAACGTAACACCCCTCACCAACTCCTCCCCTAGGCAGTCTTCTCCACCAGCCTTACGAATCCTCACATAGCGCCTAAAAGCTGACGCAGAAATGAGGGCAAATTCAGTACCCAGACTCATGAAAGCACCCCACACTCATACCAGACAAAGTCTGGTTCCCAAACTACAATATTAATGCAGAAGTGAAGAACCTACAATTGTAACAGACATAAATTCAACACACAATTTATTATAATTATTCAATCAGCACCTCAGGGGAAATTACGGTCTCTCTGTATCTGTAGGTTTCTTCAAGTAAATATCTGAAAGAGTAATCTCCACGTGGGGTCCTCTCACCCAGGGTAATTAAGACACTTTTTGAATGAAAACACCATTTTTGAATAAATTTTGCTTTATTTATATTTAAAGAAAAAAATAAATTAAGCTGTACTAATACCTATGGATAGACAGTGTTATATTTGCATAATTTTCTAATAAATGGACATATATTAGACATACAGATAGTTTTGTATATAAATGTGTGTATGTCTACATGTCCCCAGTGTGTATATATATATATATAATTAAGTGACATTTTTTTAATGCAGAGACAAAAATAATCTAAAGTTTTAAAAAATCTGATTTTCAGGGGGTATGGAAAGCTGACTGATTCATAAGGAACATGAGGGAACTTTCTGGAGAGATGGAAATTTTCCACATATTGTTTTATGGGTATAGGCTTTTCAAAACAACCCAGTGAAGTTTCATGTATTTCAAGGTAGGTAAATTTTACTTTAAAAAAACTATAAACAATAACAATAATAACAAGGAGTGAGGAATGGGTAGGGGTATAGATAATTCAAGAATGGCAGAATATCATTAATTACTGAAGCTAGGTAATCAGTATAAGGAGGTTCATCACTCTGCATTGTATATATTTACATTTTCCAGAATAAAAAGTTAAAAACTAAAAAGACTGACAACTACTACACTGAAGATTCTTGTCAAACTAGTATTCCTGATTCTGCTTTGGGCATCTGTGGCTTTTGTCAAAGAGCTCTGATATAATAAATATTCACTGAATGTTGGTCATTATTTAAAAAAAAAAAAAGAACTCTGCAGCAGACCTCCAAAGCATTTACTATCACTAGAATAAGGAATAGGATTTACAGGAGAGGTCTCTCAAAGCTAAACCAAAGGAAGAATCATATGCAAAGTGGATATCAAAACTATTCATCTTTACATTCCCCAGAGTCACTGAGGGCTAATGGCAAAGGAAAAAAAAAGTTTCTAAATACAGGTAAAAATTTCCAAGACAAGCAACTCCTTCTCAAATTTAACTATAAAATGTTACCTGCAATAAATTAACAGATTAATTTAACGTGATCAAAAACCAAATGATCTTAATGAACTGACCTTACTGTAACTTCATTTCCCAAAGATTTCCAACATAAAATTTTCTTTTGCCACCCCCTCTCCAAAAAAAGGTCCCAATATATAATGTCAAAGGAGGAGATTTTAAATTTTTCTACATCAGTGGATTTCAACCATTCTGCTAAGATATCAGAGCTTTAGGTTGTCTGACTCTACAGAAAAGCAGAACAACTTCACTTTTTTTTGTCATCAGCTTCAGCACAGGACTTCATGTGAAAAAAGATTCTGCTGCTTAAAGCTTAAAAAAAATTGAAAACCACTTTTCTAGAAAAAAAAAGTGTTAAATATAAATTTGTCAAACTGTAAATATTATTCAGTGCTACCACCTAAAACACATTTTTAAAAACATCAGGGTCTCACCTTTTCCGATTTGCTCCAAAAGGATTTGTCCAGTTTGGTTTAATTCATTCAGTCTGGGGCTTCTTTCTGTCTGTTCTTTTTCTAATGCCTGGAAATAAAATTCCAATATAAGAATACTGCAAACTTTCTTCTCAATATAATGTGCATGCTATTGTAACTTTCATGTTTCGTGTCCCTCCCACATTCTCTTTCAGTGTTATAGTCAAAGTTGAGGTAGGAGAAATACTATAAGACAAAACTATGTAATTCCAGGCTGCCCCACAGAATTCCAAAGCTGATTTAAATTTCAAAAGGCAAATTCAAACAAATAATATAAACCTTTGGTTGATTTTATAAGAAAAAAGTTGCACATTATAATTATGAGTTCCTATCAAAAGAAAATAATTAAAATTAGTGTTTTAGATCCAGAATATCTATTCACATACATATAACCTCAGTGTCTATGCCACACAATAAAAATAACTGAGTCAAATGAACTGAATATTCTATGACAGAGACACTGAACAAAAATTAATCAACAAAAAAACAGAAATATTTTGAGCCTCACTATGTCTGATCTTATAATAAGTTTAGACTCTAACATAAATTTCAACCACAGCATAATTCATACATAAATTTTAAACTATAACAATATGCTTTGGAACCCAAACTGAAGATTTTGTTCCTCATGTTTGAAGAATGGCTCTTAATTTTAATATTTATGTCTCTATAATTCGATATTCTCAATGCCCCTATATGTCAGAGACAGGGAAGACAAAATCTTTCCAAAACTAGTAAGAAAGATTTGAACAAAATCAGGAAGACACACACACACACACACACACACACACACACACAGGTATATGGATAAACAGTCAGTATTTGAAATTTCTCCCACTCCTCAATTCGCAACTGAGAAAATTAACTACTCAAATAGCGCCCCTAATACACAATCAAAACTTCTAGGCAACCCATATTATTTCAACCAGACAAACCAAAGAAGAGTCCTACTTCTAATTTCTACATATAGGCTCTGTCAAATAAACTATCCTACTTTGCTCTGCACAGCTTTAATGGGACTAAGTAAAACAACCATGTTACAAAGATAAAGAAATAACAAGAGATTCAAAGAAACACCACTTATTTTTATTGAAGTATCAATGCAAAAACTCACCATCATACTGGAGAAGAATTACTACCTGTTCCATACAAATTGATTTTTTGCTACTTTCTATGGTGATGACAGATTGAACTAGGGATTCTCCACCCAGGTATACATCAGTTGGAGCAAGGTATTCCTTTACTCTAACACAATTAAGCTGATCTTCCCCAATTTGCAAGGAAATTAGAGATAAAAGTGATGGTTAAGTTTTCTTCATTTCACATTTTTCAAAACCCTTTTGGCGTCTATAACTACTTGTCTAAAAAAACAAAAAAAAAACTTATTAAAGGAAAATATAGGAGCCGCCAATCATCCCTTATAGTAACAAACAATTTCTATAGTAACGATTTCTAAAAGTGAAATTGTTCCTAGATCGTAGAATGGAAATTAACTTATTAATATTTTCTGGAACTTGGTTCATAAAGATCACTCTCACTTCCAAATTCTCTGCCATTTCAGTGCCCTTGAGAATTGGGTTGTTCAATGCTCCTTAATATCATCTACCGGTCTTTCAGAACTATAAGAAGCATATGAAATGATGGCACACAGCTCTCCTTTCTGGCCCTCCCAACTCCCTGTGTAGAGGGCTCAGATAATGGTGTTTCTAGGGTAACAACCTTCCACATTCCTCTGTCAAAGCAACATGGAAGTCAAAAGATGAATCACTTAACTCTTCCTAATGAGGCTAAAAGAGGCTTACTGGAGTAGAGGGCTTTTCAGCCACACAGCATAAAGGCTTAATAAGGGCCATTCTGCACAAGGAAAACAACACGTGGTGAAGGCAGGGAAGTGAGAAAAGAGCAGGATTCAGGAGTGGGGAGCTCAGGGTGTATGTAGGAGACTGGTAGGAGCTGAGGCTGGACTCATAGGGGAAACAGCACCACCTGGAAGGCCCTTGCATGCTGGGGCGCTAAGGATTTAGATTTTGTCCCCATTGCGACGGGAAGCCATTAGTTAATTGCAAGCATAGGAGCTGCCTGATCAGATGTCTATTTTAGAATGATCACTGGTCACAGAAGCCAAAGGCTGTGAGAATAGAAGAAGGAAGGGTAAATAGCAGCAAACGCTACAGAGGCAGCGGATGAGATAAGAAAACAAATCCATCCTTCGGATTTAGAAACCAACAGTCAATGGTGACCTCTAAATAAGAGCAGTTACAATGCAATGATAAGACAGAAGTCAGTCTTAACTTCTCATCCAAACACAAAATGTCAACCAGGGTCTGACTCCAAACCACCTCCAACCTTAACTCTCTAACTACTTTTACATGCACACTAGCACTAAACAGAACAAAAAAGAAACTATCACAACACAACTTGTCTACCTCCCCACCTCTGCTCAGGGGCGCCCCCTGCCTGCTGCGCCCTTCACGCCCAGCCCAAAGCAAGCTCCTTGTGGTTCTGGCGTTGGTGCTACCTCACCCCTGGACTTCCCCGAGTACACACACAGATGCAATCCTGGCCTCCTCTCAACTCCATGGTACTACCCCCTTCTAGCTTATACCGCTGATATTTATACACGTCTTGTTTTGGAAATGTTCTCCAAACTCTTCACAGACAAACTCCATTGCCAGTGTAGACGGCACTACAGACTTGCTCTAGGTGTTCAACTCCTTCGTGAAAGGCTTTCACACACTTAATGAGCACCAAAGACATAAGTCACTACAATCTCCTGGCACAATTTACAGTCACACAGAAGGAACAAAGTAGCGTAGCTAACATCCCATACATTTTAACGGTATTTATTTCTTTTTAATGTGTCTCTTCTGTAATGAAAATATATCGGAAGGAATTGTGAGATTTGAAATCATCTGTTGCATTCAGCGAGCAAAATATCTTCAGCATACCCAAAGTCAGAGATTATTAGGGACTGAAGTAGATCTAATCGAAGTAAAAAATAATACTAACAACTAGACCACCTTAGAAAATGTTTTTTCCTGCACATCTCAGAGGTTAAGAAAAAGGGGGCAAAAAAATTCCTCCTCCACAAAGGGGTCTGAATGCCAGCCAGCTTGATGGATTGAAAATTTACTACAACGTCCTAAAAGCTACCTTATGGCTACATTTATTTTACAGGAAGCCTCTGGATCCCATCACACTTTTATGTCAACAGCAAATCTAACCTGATGTAATATTTTATTCACTAGGATGTTTTTGTTTAATGTTTTACCTTCAACTTCTTTTTCACTTCTGAAGTCTCTTGCATCTTCTTATACCCTTTTACTCTGCGGCCTGAATGGCAGTCTTTGATTTCAAAATGCAGCTCAACAGCTCAGCACTTACAGCGTCAAACCTGATTTAAGATTCAGATGTTACTATTGGTCATTCCTATCCTTCTATAGTTTCACTTGGCTCAAGACAGAGCAATCAAAAGACCCCTCAGGCATGTGTTTTAAATATTCCTCAAAAAAAAAAAAAAAGGCAACACAGACACCTAGTAACCATACAAAATAAAACCACACACTTATAATTAAAAGTTTGAAGAGAGAAATAATATTGTAAAGTTAATAAATATTTTTTAAATAATTAATGTTTAAGCTTTGTAAAAAACCTAGATTTTTACAAACTCCTGTAGATGATGAAACAGATTTGATTAGAAAATAACAGAAAGAAAAAAAAAAGATACAGATATTCTTAAAGTTAATGCCTTCTTTCATTTAACATAATTATTGAGCCCAGTATATGCCAGGCGCTGGACTGGGCTCTTGCTATGAAGGTAAATCAGACGCAATCCAGCCCTCACAGAGCTTCCAGTCTGGGAGAGGCAATGGAAAGTAGCAGGCAATCACCAGAGAACTTGCCAGATGCTGATTCCAGGAATTCACAGTTATGGCTCCTAATTTAGTCAGGGGAGGTGGCGGGGGGGGGGGGGGGGGTGGATGCCTTCCTGGAGCACAACCCCAGTACTGTGCCTAGTAAATGTTTTCATTGCAAAGGGAGAACAAAGAAAGGGAGGACCACACTGTGCAAACAGCAAGTGATTAGGCGTGACTGGAAAAGTGAGTACTAGGCAGGGAAGGACAAGGGCAGACAACCACACCCACCTGCAGGGTAGATTAAAGGAGTCTGGGCTCAACCAAAGGGCAAGGGAGAGCCCATGAAGGGTTGAAAGCACAGGATTGACATGACTGGATTTACCTTCCAGTGTCCACTGAGGAGAAAGAAGGGGTGGCAAGACCAGAGAAAAACAGGCTGCGGTAGCACCCTGAGCCAGAACTGAGATGTGATGGTGGGAAAGAAAAAGAGTGGACAAAGCTGAAGAGGCCTGTGGGAACCACAGCAAGGAAAAATGAGAGGAGAAACAGTCACTGTCAGCCATGTACCTGGCCCTTTTCAAAGTGTTCTGTGCGTCTTATTAAGTGATCCTCACCACAACCCTGAGACACCTATACTATATTATCCCTTTTAATGATGAAGAAATTGAGGAGGTTTTATTTATTTATTTTTTTGAACGTTTATTTATTTTTGGGACAGAGAGAGACAGAGCATGAACGGGGGAGGGGCAGAGAGAGAGGGAGACACAGAATCGGAAACAGGCTCCAGGCTGTTCCAGACGCGGGGCTCGAACTCACGGACCGCGAGATCGTGACCTGGCCGAAGTCGGACGCTTAACCGACTGCGCCACCCAGGCGCCCCAAAATTGAGGAGGTTTTAAACAACTGCCCCGGCCACAAAGCTACAGCTGGTAGAGCTCTGGTTCAAACCAGATAGTCTGTCCTCCTCACCAGCACTCTACCCACAGAGCTTCTCAAAAGAACTTCTGGGTATTTTTAGGTACTTTAGGGTAAGCACGGGTTGTCTGTTTCTTCTTGGGAAACAGCTTAAAGTGTTTCTGGCGAGTTGTGAATATTTGGTTTTTCATCAAGATCAATTTTCCCTGTAACATGTAAAGGGATTTTGTGACACCGTAGATAAATAACCAATGGTTGAGGTGTCCCTCAAACAGTGGTACTTTCATTCCATCATCTTAACAGCAGGCTTCTATTTAATCTTTCAGAGAAGAAGAACACCATCCCCAAATCGCACATATGAAAGTACCTTGGGGACTTAGACCATTTCTGCCCTTAATATAAACAAGGGTGATGTGAACGCCACAAGGTAGCAATGGTTTCAGGCCATGTCAACAGAGATCTAGATTATAGGAAATGACCACCCCTCCAGACCTTGAGCAGGCTAAACCAGCCAGCCACCAGCAGCACCAAGAAAAAAGAAGAGGAAATAAACTGCCATTTCTGAAGCATGTATTATAAACGATACGAAGCTCCTATCTGCTCAGAGAGCCCATTTTAAGACAAGCGAACAGTGGTTTCTACAGCAGACTGAAGGTATTAAAGGGTCTGGAAACCCTGTCACACTAGGAATGGATTGAAGATCCTCTACACCGAAGGCCAGCAGAAATGAGAATATGAAACTCCCTGCAATACTAAGGAGGTTCCATACTGAAGGCTGGTGCCGCTCTATGGCACCCCAGGCAGCAGAACTAGCAAATACAGGGAGAAGTGGAGGGGGCGGACTTGGGCTGGGCATAAAAATAACCTTTCTAACAATGAGATCTCACTGCCTCCTATCATAATGAACCGGATGTACACAAGCTTCTCTGTGTCCAGGAGTTAACTGAAGGGATTTCTGCACCAATCAAACCACGGACTGGAAGCCTATGGTCCTCACAGCTGGCTGTTCAACTAACAGACATTCCCCTCCCCACACTTGTCTCTGCTGTCCAAGTCCCCCAGAATGCAATGACAGGAGACCAAAATGGCCAGACGGTCTCAACCTCCCATGCACCCATGGCAGGGAAGTGACTGAATCCTGGCCACTGAGACCTCGGGGGACGTTAGCTGATGTCTTCCAGGCAAGGTCTTTCTCCCCGATTTAAAAAAAGAAAAAAAGATAAATGAGGAAAAACTGGCCTTCCCGCATATAAATCGGGTTATACAAGGATGTTATGCCCAGTGCTACAGCAGAATCTTGGGACCAGAGAGGACAAGCCTGATGGTGAAAGCCCTGCTTCTGGACTTCTTGCGAGATAATCAATGACCTCATTGTTTGGGTCACTTTTGGTACAGTATTCTGTTTCCCGCAGCAGAATGCACTCACACAACACGACCATGTTTAAGATTTTATAGTAATGCACCCTTGGTCTTTTATAACCTTTCTTCCTTCCAAATGCACAAAGCCAGCACTGGAGAGGCACAGTGCCAGATCTACCTGGCAGAAACTAGACACTCAGGAAACAAAATCTATGGCACTATTAACATCAGAAGCATCTTCCTCCTGTGCTGCCTCGGCTCCAGAAGCAAAGGTTTCACAGCTGCTGCCTGCACCTTGGAGGCACTCTGGCTCCACAGGGAGATGCTGGTAAGAGGCAGAGAAACACAGCCTTATTACCAAAATGAAAATCATCCGGTAAAACTGGAATCCCACTTCATCTACAGAAGCTATCCCGGGGAAACCATATCATTTTTATTCTGGCCCAAAATAATTGCCCATTTACCCAAGCACTCGGATCCTCCTATAAAAGGGAGAGAATAAAAGGGCTGATTTAAGGATCAGCTGCTATAGGGTATCTGAGGTACATTACCCGGCTGTCACACAGCGCAGCTTAACAGAGTATCTGACATTAGTAAATGCTTGCTACATATTAGCTGCGATTAGTCCTTTTCTAAAATTCCTGAGTTTCCTTTGAATCAGCAAGACAAACAAACAAAAAAAATTATGTCAAAGATGGATCCTTAAGGCAAACATAAAGAATTTGTTAATGAATCTGACAAAGGAATTAACAAAAAAAGAAAGAAAATGTGAAAAAAGAATGAGGGGGGAAAGGAAGAAAAAGGGGACGACAAAGGAATGACTTCCCTGAATGAAGTATTGCTGAATGTGAAGAGGAAGGAGTGGCATAAAGAATAAGGAGATCTATCTAAAGCAAACCTGCCAGGGTTCTCAGAGTGTGGTGAAAGAAAGAATAAATGCAGAATCATGGACAGTCAGATCCTCCCTAGGTAGATGATGGAAAGGAAGAAGGAAGGGTTCTGTCACACAGTTTTCCAGACTACAGGATAAATAAAATCACCAGAGACCATTTAGACGCTTAGCCAGTGGGAAGGAGAACATTGGAAGGCTGGGGGGCAGTGAGTGGTTTAGCAGTTGAATTTCCATCACAATAATTACATCTAAATTTGCATATGATTAGTAATTAGTACAAATACATTATGTGCGGTACTGTGTTTAGAAAATGTCTCTATCTGTTCTCACTTTTTCTTAGCTTCCAAATCCACAGGAATCTGTCTCTTCTTTGGGGGAGGAGGAGGAGGCAGTTCTTGCTTAGACCTTTTTGTAGTTACTTGTTCTCTTACGCGAACAGTCTCCAAAAGATCCTTCTGAGGAATCTGGGACATCCCCAGCTTTGCTACAGCCTGAGTCACCTGAAGTATAAATCAGCCAAATGTTTTAACGTTTTGTCACAGCTTTATTGAGATATAATTCACATGCCATAACATTCTCCTTTGAAAATACACAGTTTGAGTGGTTATCAGTATATTCAGTGTTATGCAGCCATCCCCACTCTGTACTTGCAAAAGAGGTTTATTGGCCCCAAAAGAAACCCTGTACCTATTAATAAATAGTCCATCACTCCCCATCCTCCTCTCCCCGAGGCCCTAGCGACTACTAATCTACTTATTATCTCTCTGGATTTGCCTATTTTTGATAGTTCATATAGATAGAATTACAGTGCATTTAATCTTGTGACTGGCTTCTCGTAGTTAGCACAATGTTTTCAAGGTTCATTCATACTGTCAGTATTTCATGCAATGGACAGAACGCATTTGTTTATCCATCTACCTACTGATGGAACATTTGGGCTGTTTCACTTTTGCACTGTTATAAATAATACCACTATGAACATCCAAGTACAAACCACAGTTGCATTTTCAATGAATTCACTAATATATTTTTAAATTAATAAGATTATTTAAAATTTAAAGATGATTTAATGGATTCGTGTCTAAGTGTTATCAGTTATTAAGAGAAATTACTGGGTATTAGTAAGTTTTTCAACAATCTATCAAAATTGACTTCAGAAAAGGAAAGATTTTTTACATGTCAATTTCTCAGTTTTTCAGTAATCCAGGTATAAGGAACCCACTTTTAGTTTGCAGCTTACCTATTATACTTTATTTCATAAAAACTAAAACTAACCTGAACATTTAACTTCTATTTCATCGTACAACATATAATCCAAAGCAAAAGGTACCTGGTTGGAGGAATCTTCTAGTCTCTGAACCAAAGAATCCCATCTCTGAGTTAGTTCCTCTGAGTCACTGTTGATCTTCTTAGATGCCTTGGGATTATCAAGTAATTGACTCACATCCTGACCAATCTCACTCAGCTGATCCAAGGCCTGACGTTTCATTTCCATGTCTTCTTTCAAAATCTAGTATTTCAAATATTTTATTAGATGACTCCCTCTTAAAAGGACTCTATAGTCCTGCTCCACAAGCAGGAAATGTAAACATATTTTATAGCAAAATTTACCTGCTACACAGTTCACTAATGCTAAAACATAAGATTCCTGGTTCTAGATGATTATATGGCAGCATTCTAGTGTTGGTTAATGACTCATAATCTGTATTCACTAAATTGTATGAACCATTGATAGAAACAATAAAATATCACAGGCTTACAAGACAGATGCTGACATTGACACCACTTACAGCCAGTCGTCGAATGCTGACACTTAGTTCCTTTTGGTCTTTGAAGTTGCTCGTCTGGACTTTATTTAAAGCCTCTTCTTTTTCAGTTAGCCAAGCTTTCAACAAGCACTACATGTAATAACAAAAGTTAGAAATATATTTGGAGAATCATTTGGTCATTCAATTCAATCAAGTTCCCAAATCTCTAACGTTTATGCTGGTAGAGGCTTCACTCTTACTTAGGGTAGGAAGGACTTCAAACACCCAAGCTCAAGGTATGAATGGCCTAATATCTTTCTTTAAGATATTATCCTTCTCAGATTTGCAACAGATCAAGCTGACATTAGCCCCACACATGGGTAATTAAACTAATTCTCAGGGACGTACGTGGAACTAAAAGGCTAAATCCAACTATGCAAATCTCCAAAAGAATCACAGTATAACTCTCCAGAAGCAGGAAGACTCCTGGAATTGTCCTTTCCAAGCCCTTCATTTTAGGAAGGAAAGAGAGATAAGTCATTATGTGTCCAAGATCACTTGGCTAGTTAACAAGGGAATCAAATCAAAGACCCACACCCTAAAACTAATGGTTTTTCCACAGCATCATTCAAGAAAACCATACTAATGTTCCAGGTTCAACAGCAATTGTGATTAAAAGAGAAAGTTTAGCCATAGTCCAAAGCCAACATACAGATATTTAAATCTCATTGGCCAACATGCAGAAGATATTTAGTAATATACATAGATAAACTTGAAAGAGGGGCGGAAAACCATATGGTTGCATTGAGATCATTTTTCGCAAAGTGTAATATCTATTGCAGAAGCTCTTTTCTATATAGTTGAGAGGGAAAAGTCTTGGTTCTGTGTCAGCAGTGGGATCAATTCATTCTCTAACTGCTTTTTTTATCAGTTTATGTAACAACTATTCCCTGCCTCTATATTCCACCAAAAAAAAAAAAAAAGATGAAGATTAAGAAATTAAGTGGCAAATACAGATGCTGTCTTCAATATAGAAAAGATAAAATATGCACATAAACTATGACAAAAGAAAGTGCGGACACCACAAAAGATTATATATATATATATATATGAATGATAGCTTATTTATAATATATAAATACTATAATATATGTATAATATTTATTATTAAATATGTTATATAACATGTCTGCACTATATTTTAATTTGGTAATTAAATACACACACCACACACACACACACACACACACACACACAAAATGTCATGGCAATTGCAAAGAAGAAGAGATGGGTTCCAGGTTGGGGAGAGTGGGGGAAGGAGAGGGAGTTAATAGATTACTTCATTTCAAAAATGAAACAACTGGTAAGAAGACATTCCACAGCAGATACCACACCTTAAACAACAAAAGACAGGCTAGAAAATAAATGAAATACACTCACTCTTTCAAAAACAAAAAAAAAAACCAACACAAACTATGAGGAATCTACAATCTGCAATGCATTGGGAACAGCACCCTGAAGATGAACCAGCACTACTCATGTGGCACTGACATCCTAAGAATGGGCTATGAGCTGAGAACTCAGCATCTGAACCTCGGTACACAGAAGGACAGAGGGAAAATCAAAGTTGGAAAGGTAGGTTGGAACCCCTTACAGAATATCCTACATGCCACACTTGAAATTGGCCTATCCTGGAGAAGTTTGGAATTCTCAGATCCCATTTCTAACTACCTTAAAGCCTCTGCAACCAAGTGAATGATAGTCCCTTGAAAGATTTTTTAATTCAGATTAAGTTTATTTAGTCTCATTCCATGCAAAAGCAAATCATGTATATATTAAGTACCATCATTGGCTCCAATTCTACATCTTAACACGATTCCTCCAACCCTAACACTAGCAGAAAGCCATTCAAAGGTTAGTTTTAAATCTACAGTAATACAAGTGGCCAAAATACTAGTCACTCTCTATTTTTAAAATATTTTTAATTGCCAAATTACTTCCAAATTTTAAATTACTCAGTAGAAGAGTAACACAAAGGTCTTTTCTAATGATCAGTGTCTTCTCCTGTCACTACTGGAGTAAAATGTAACTATTCTATGTGACTCCTTTTCCTGAATACGAGGGTCCAAGTAAATGTAAATATTTATAAAGTGAAATGTAAATATTTCAGAACTCAGAATAAGATCCATCATAGAATTCTTAATAAGAAAATTCTGGCCAAAGATTGGGGGCAGGAGGTAGTGATTAACAATTTACACGGGGACAAATTTTGCAACCTACTTTTTAAGATGTTCTCTCGGCCACCATATTTAGTAAACCACAAAACATCATACACTTGTTTTATTCCTTGAAAAGAATATAGTTGCTTTTTGTGGATGGAAATGAAAAGCATTTAAAAGAATCTAAACAGACACTGAGATGTGGGAATAAAGTATCTGCTTATTTTCGAAAACCACAAATGTTTGACATTTTGGGAGAAAAGTTTTGCTTATTTGTATTCTGTTTTGATTGTTGTTCTTCTGGAAGGATGGAAGGTGGGCCAAGGGCCACCACTCTGACTGAAAACTTAAAGAGGCAGCTTTGTGCCAAAATTTCATTGGCTGCTGGAATCCGTATTGGAAAAAAAATAGTATTAACCCAGTATTAAATGAATGGTATCGCTAAATAATCTTTTCTTGTTAATTTCAGTAGTTATTCTGGTTGAAATCAAGAAAATTGTTGTAATTTAAAATTCACAAAGCAGTGAGTGGATTCATCTATTCATTATTTACTGAGCTAAAATGCTAGGCCTTGTGTTGATACAAGTTCAAACACAATACCCAACAGAAATATAAAGAAAAATCATAATCGTGAACGTAGAATGTCTAAATACTAACATTCTAAATAATGAACATCAAATTAAGTGTTACTACAATAAAGTCATAAGATTTCTATGAATAAGCTAAATGATCAGTTATAAAATACATAGAAATATGATTTTTAATATAATAAAAATTATTTGTGTATTCTCCTTTCAAAGTAAAGTAAACAAGACAAGTTTATTGTAATGCCATAATTAAAGATAGGTTACTTTTCGCCATCTGTCTTGCCCATTATGGATAACAGTTTCATACCTGTTCTTCCAATAATTCCTGCCACAATATATTGATTTCTTGTAACCTATTCCAACGTTCCTCAGTCCAACGGCACACTGCCGTCCAGCGTTCACCAAGTTTCTAGTAAAGGAAGAAACCATCCTTTGTCAACAGAATCTTAAAAGACAGTTATAATGATCCTTAAAGAAATTCATGCCATCCATTGCTCTTTACTACTGGGTAGCAATTTATGAAAAATTTTATAAAAGTTGCTTTAAAATACAGACAAATCCTGTAAGTTTGTAGAGGAGAACAACTAATTTCCATAGAGTTTAACAATTTCACCTTACATAGCTAGAAAGTGGTACAACTAGAACTCTACCTTTTAAATGTTTATTTACTGGGGCACCTGGGTGGCTCAGTCGGTTAAGCGTCCAACTTCCACTCAGGTCATGATCTCACGGCTCTTGAGTCCAAGTCCCGCGTCAGGCTCTGTGCTGCCAGCTCAGAGCCTGGAACCTGCTTCAGATTCTGTGTCTCCCTCTCTCTCTGCCCCTTCCCTGCTCATGCTCTGTCTCTCTCTCTCTCAAAATAAATAAACATGAAAAAATTATTAAAAGATAAAAAATAAAAAAAATAAATATTTATTTATTTTCGAGAGACAGTGCACACGCACGCGCGAGAGAGAGGGAGACAGAGAATCCAAATCAGGCTCCAGGTTCTGAGCTGTCAACGCAGAGTCCAACACCAGGCTCAAACCCAGGAACCCTGAGATCATGACCTGAGCCGAAGTCAGACGCTTGGATGACTGAGCCACCCAGGTGCCCCTAGAACTCTATCTTTTCAACTTATTTTTTTAAAAATTTTTTAAAGTTTCTTTATTTCTGAGAGAGAGAGAGAGAGAGAGCATGAGTGGGGAAGGAGCAGAGGGAGGGAGACACAGAATCCAAAGCAGGCTCCAGGCTCTGAGCTGTCAGCACAAAGCCCGACGCAGGACTCGCACTCCCAAACTGCGAGATCATGACCTGAGCCAAAGTCGGACGCTTAACCAACTGAGCAACCCAGGTGCCCCTATCTTTTAAACTTTTGACTCCAAAATCCTGCTCTTTCCATAGCGCTGCGGTTTTTATACAAGAATTTGACATTTTTACACATATCTTCAAAGTAGAGCATACATGTCTACTTTTGTGCTTCAAATTTTTCAGGCTATAATTATCTTTTCAAAAAATTCATTGCATCAACCACCTTTTATGTGCTAAGAAAATTTTCATATGCAATGCCAAAATCATGAAAAAAAATTTTAACCTTATAAAACCTGTTTTGAGCTCCTAGAAAATAAAAAAAAAAAATGCTTACCTTGATTTGTTCTGTTTATATTACACAAAATCAGGAACATAATCTTATATGAGTATAATAGTGCTAAATAAGTAAATTTGTTTAAAAATCAATATTCATGAGGACTTTCCCAACAATTATTTTAACCACCATTTTATAATGATTGACAATGTTACATTTAATTTCTACATTACTTACATATGCAAAGAATTATTTAATTCATATTATACTATTTCAATATTTAATACCACAGTAAGCTTTGTAGGATGCAAAGGGTAGAGAAGTTAGAGCCAAAGACAGGGTCTCCAATCTTGGCATGAAAATTCAATGCCTACTTAATCTCAGTGGCATCACATGACCTTTCTGAATTTCAGTTTCCTCACTGTGAAACAGGCAAAACATGAATCCTATCTCTCAGGTTACTACAATAACTAAGTAGTACTACACCAGCAGTTCTCAGAACCACTGGCCAACTTTAACTGTTATAAAAGAAAAAGAATTTCAGATGATAAGATTATAGTCTGAGAGTGACTGAAAACCATTTGGCGACATCATATTGGGTAATCCAAACACTGTGTCAAATAAAATACCAATAACCCTCGTAATAAAGACTTGTAAAGATACACTATAACCTCTGTGCTAAAGCACAATTTTGTTAGGGGGTTCCCAAAATTCTTGTTGAAATTCATGCACTGATGTACCAAAGAAGCAGGAATATTAAATTCTAGATGGCTGAAATTCTCAAATTTCAGTATGCACATAAGTGCAGATCCACAGGCCCACCCCCAGGGATTTAGGTCTGCATGGAGACCCGGAAACTACATTTCAACAAAGTCCTCAAGCAATTCTGAACAAGAATCTATAGAGCACTTGTTGAGATTGGTTCCCAAGCTTGTTTCCATTTGCAGGAGAAGCTGGGGACCACAACAGCCCTGCCCATCTACCCAAGGGCTGAAGGGAAGGAAAGATGCTGAGTACTCCGTAAACCCACAAGTTGTAGGACCCCAACGCAGAAGTACAACTTCAAGTTAGTCTACTCCCTTTTTAAAGCTCTTTAATGTTTATTTTTATTTTGAGAGAGAGAGCACAGTAGGGAAAGGGCAAAGAGAGAGGGAGGGAGAGAATCCCAAGCAGGCTCTGCCCCACCGGCAGAGTCCCACTCGGGGCTCGATCCCATGAGCCACAAGATCAGACCTGAACTGGTAGCAAGAATTGGATGCTTAACCAGCTGAGGCCACCCGGGCACCCCAAAGGTGAGTCCTACTCTTCTAATGAACAGTGATACAGGACCTGAAGAACAGGGGTGCCATATAAGGGTTTCAGACACAGGTCCTTATGAGTATCCCGTCTCCAGGGTCCATACCTGTAACTGATCTTCGAGAACAGCCGTAGCGCTCTCACCACTGTTTTCATCAACAATCACGACCATGTGCGTCAGTGAATTTACCTTCCCTGTTCAGCCTCAAGATCATTTTGCAAACGCTAGAGAAAAGAATTAAGATACACCATCATTTCTACTCTTTTCACATATACCTATTTAAAATCCACTC
Organism: Lynx canadensis; assembly: GCF_007474595.2. NCBI lineage: Eukaryota > Metazoa > Chordata > Mammalia > Carnivora > Felidae > Lynx > Lynx canadensis. The sequence goes on along the minus strand of NC_044307.1, from coordinate 130,873,297 downwards.
AGCTGTCATAGTAATTAAGGACACTTAATGAGACAGCATGTTTAAATTTTCAATCATTACCCTAAGTGTTCTACTAGATGAAACAAGTCCCTTATACATCTTCACATTTCATTATGAACCAAAGCAGATTGAAAATGCAGTGTCATAACAGATTGCAAACGGGATATCATCACTTTTAGTCCATGTTCTGCAAAAAAAAAAAAAAAAGGAAAAAGTAGAATAGATGACTGGAATGAATATACTGAAATTAAGAAGTAGAATTTGTAAGACCAAAAAAAAAAACAAAAAACAAACCTTACATATACAGAGTCAGAGATCATTTTAGTGCAATATAATGTAAGCTGAGAGATAAGTAGGATGCTATTTGACAGTCAGAAGCTATTCAGATGAGCTACCAAGAAAGCAATTCAGGATGTACAGACGCCTTCCATTCTCCTCTTCCATGGGAAGAGTAGGCGAGGTCATAAGATGCTTGTATATAGGTATTTATTTAAACACTACCAATAGTGTTGTCAAATGCCTCTTGAATTGTGTTTAATGTATCCCTAAAGTTTTATTTTATCAGTTGTCTAGATATTCCACTGAAAACTAAAAGTTTCAAACAATTTGCGGAGAAGCTATTTTGCTTCTAAAGTTATCTTCTGTGTGACCAAATTAAATTAACCACCAAATTATGATTCCTCATCTAGTGCCTGATATTCTCCTATACCATAGAAGAAACACAGCTTTCATTAAAGGACCAGGTACAGATAATCTGAGGGTTTGCTTCTTTACCCACACACTGCATTAATGCCAATACACCAGGGTCTTTAACCACTTACACATCCAAAACAAAAATTCTTGAGAGCCGTGGGAACACTAAGTACTTTCATACTGAAACGATACATCCTTCCATAAATTGTACCTGGCACTTTCATCCCTCGCTTGAAAAGCCCCCACGAGCTCCACCTTATCAATATGGAATAATCGAGAACACTGAAGAAGTGTCCCATCCCTGCACTAATGATAGAACCATCAGCCCCTAGCATGCCTAAGTGCTGCCTTTTCATATTTGATACGGTCCTAAAAGAAATAGGAGCCAGAGTTACTTTATGATCTTCTAGCAGCTTTGTAGGGATTTTAAATCATCTCCAGGGGGCAGGTTCCATCTTCTGAATGCGTTCCTCCGTGAGTGTCAACCAGGCGGAGAGTCTGCTGCAGCTGTTTCTTCCTGCAATTCCATCAGCCATCGTGCAGCCTGTCCCGGGACAAACACACGTCATCCCCACTCCTTTTCCCCTTTGCAAAGGCAAACACATGCTCCGGCACCAGAAATGGGGCAAGGGATGCAGTCTTGTCTAACCATTTAAAGTAGCAGTTAGTCTTTCAATATAGAAACAGAAAAAAAAAAAACTTTACTTTCTTCCTAAGATGGAGTCCATTAAGTATGGTCAAAGATGCAAATAACAGCACCTCTATTCATATCAGAATCAGTGTTTCTTCAATCAGGAAGTTCCTGCTTATTAAATAGGTGGAAATTGCGATGGAATGCCGCTTGCTCCCTAATACACAATACATGAAATAAAAGAACCATGGGAAAAACACTGCCTTAAAACTGTTACAAGATGGAGTTGTCGATAAAATACTACATAGCCATTCTTTCGTCTCCAGTTAAAAAGTCAGCCGATTTTAATACTGCAAAGAGATAACTATCCCAACGAAATGTCTTCCTCCTTTTTTGCTAATTTCTGTATTCCAACTTCTGCCTTCTCATTTTGGTGAACAATCAAAGAGGAACAAAGATCGCACACAATTCCAGCAACATTACAAAAGGAAAAGTGCAATTTTACAAGGCAAAGTTCTGAAATTATCTTTCTTCACAGACACGACCAGGCTTTTACTAAGCTAAACCACGCATGCAGTCAATGAATAGAGTGTTAATATCTTTGCTTCACTCACCGGGACTGTCTGTCCATACTATCCACCCTAAGTGCCTCCATCTAGCATTCACAAGCCCATTTGTTCCTGAATCCCATATTCCTCTTCATCTGACAGAGTTCCTTGTGTTATCAGCTGGTTTCCTGCCTGCAGGACATTCCCCACACTGCTCTGGTGTGCTGTCAGCTCCATCATAAAATCCTAGAAAGGTACATCATTATGATTTGTGAGCTGCTCATTGAAGAAAAAAAAATCTTAGTAAGTTGTTAATGCCTAATATTAACGCTTCAGGAAAAGAAGTCTCCATGTAGAGTATAAATAAAGTAGACTTTGATCCGATTGTTTAAGCTCTGAAGGTGAAAATACTAGCTGTCCTCAGTAAAAGGGGAACAGATCAAAGAGGACAATGTTACATCTGATAATACCAGCTATTTTTAATAACTGTTGATTATGCTACTGATTGTGACATGGAATTATGAGAAAACAGAATAAATAAACACAATGCTCACCCAAGAGGAACCGCTCAAGGAATATTACCATTTCTATTATTGTCAAATCAAAATAGCAAATAAAAACCTGCCAATTAATATACCCACCCAAAACCTACTTAATCAAAAGAAATCTCCATGTAATCAAATCATTACCCTACAATACAACATATATCCTCAAAATAATAGGAAATTTTCATTATATGAAAATTACACGGGAATGGATATGACATTTGCTTCATCATCCAATCAATAAAATAATCACTTTCTAGGGAACACTCAAAACCTAAAGATCTGGTGCATTGATTAGCCATATGCTGTTTTAACTATTACAATAGAACTATAGCTTCAGAAACAAGCAGTCCTACACACTAACTGTTGTCGGTGGCTCCACAGAACACACAAGTCATGATAAGAATACGATCTGAAATCTACTTCCAAGGCACAGGTAATCACCCAGGCCAATTTATAACAGAGCCTTATTTAACTATCACAAGTCCTGAACTATATCATGACCATTCTGTGGAGCAGAATTCAGTAGGCAACAAACATCAGGGTAGAGCCCCTGAGTAAGGCACAGGCACCACCACGGTGGATGTATTCTGCTCCTCAGCTACAGATTATTTACTTCATGGTAGCAAACTGGCGTTTGACTTCTTCCACATCGTCGGAAATATCATCCTGCTCCTGGAAAGTATCCTCAGCAGAAAGCAACCAGGTCAGCACTTCCTCCAGGGCTATCTGATAGCTGTCCAGACCCATATCCACCTCAGTGACAGTGCTGGGGGTTTCAGCTCGGGGACTCTCGTGCTCTTCCTCCGCGCTGAGCTCTAGAAAAACAAACCCAAGAAATACCCACAAGCATCATGAAGGTGTTCAACAAAGACACACTGTTATGGAGAACCTTAAGGGAGGAGCCACCATGACTCAGGCATTCATCCAATTTTCAGGAGCTGGGCAAGCAAAGCCATGAATCAGGCAGGAAGCATTTATTAAGCATGCTAGAAGACAAGGGGTACAAAAGTGCAATACACTCATGGATTCTATATTCACGGAGATTCAAATATAGTTGGAGAGAGATAAATAACCCACATGAATCACTTCGGAACAAAAATAAAATGGCTATTAGCAGAGTTATAAATTCCATGGATGCAACAAGGGATGCTATTTGAGTTCAACAAGGGCTTAAAATAGGAAAATTTTACAGAGAATTTGGAACATTTGGGGCCTTCAGGATGATATAATTTAAGAAAATAGAAATTGGAACCTCGACTTTGACCCTCAGTTTTACTGAATTGCATTTAGCATTGCATTTTAGGACAATGAAATACAGCCACACATGTAGGCTGTTGTACCGATGGTATTTTTGAGGCAGTTGCCCTCAAGTTTACTTCCTGGCCTTTTTTTAAGGACCCGTGGAATAAATTCATCTTAACTTCTTCCTAGCAATGGAGTATTTTCTCATACACTTTAGAATCTTAGAACCAAATCAACTATCTCACTCATTGTTCCCGTTCAGAGCAAAACTTCATTAAAATTTGTGTACAGCCTTCCTCCACTTTATTACCTCTCATCCACAATTTATACATGTTTCAAACACAAAATATAGAGAGAACAATATATGAAAGCTCACATATTTAGCACTTACAGTTTCTCAACAATCCGTTCACTCCAATTTGGTTTTGGTCCCCACTACTCACCTGAAAAGGCTTTTGTCAATGTCACCAATTACCTTCCCATTGACAAATCCACTTTTTCTAGCACATCTTTAGACTGACCATGTAATTAACCAACAAACTAGAACACTTTGATAATAATGGTGGGTAGGATGACACAAATAAACCAGAACTATTCCAAGCAAACCCAGAGATCTAGTCACCCAATGTTTCTTAAGCTCTCAGTAACATCTGACACGGCTGACCACCCCCCACTATTTTCAGGACTCTCCTCTCCCTGCTTCGGTAACACCACATTGGCTTTCTTCCCGGTTAAATAATATTTGTCAACCTCTAAGTAACAAATCTCCTCAAAATTAAGTCTTGGGCCCCTTTTTCTTTTCTGTTTACTTCGCCTCAGTAGTCTCATCCATTTCCATTGGAATGGCACTTAATTCCTCCAGCTAAAAATCTAGGGGGCCCACCTTCGCTTCTCTTTGACTTTTGCCTCCCACATTTAATGTGTAAGCAATCCCTACCTTCAAAATCTATCCCAAATCCATCAAGACCCTTCCATCTCCACAAAAACTGATGTCATTCTTCAGAGCTACAACTGCCCGCTAACCACTGCCTCCCACACTCCCACCTCTACAATCCACTTCTCACACAGCAGCAGGACGATCTTTGGAAAACATAATCACATCATAAGACTTCGCTGCTTAAAATCTTTCACAGCTTTCCCAATGCTCTTAGTAAACATTATAAAATTCCTAACAGTTTACAAAAATATTGTGGCAGCAAGAAACAGTGGGGGGGGGGGCGTGTGTGTAGGGGTGTGTGTGTAGGGTTTCAATAGGTTTCAATAGTTTAATCAGGGAAGACTTCTCTGAAAAAGTCCCATCGAAACAGAAAAGACGGGGAGCTTGCCATGCAAATAGTAGGTAGATGGATGAGCATTTCATAGACGGGAACCCACATGCACAAAATCTTTGGGAAGGAAAGGGAAATGTCCACCAGGACCACAGGGCGGTGGCCTGAGATGAATTACAGAGGTAGTCTGGGTCTTGTAAACTATAAGAGAAGATGAGGCCTTTGATCAGCATGAAGGCTGCAACGGAAAAAACACACACACCAAAAACATTCTGGTGGAAGAATCAAACGGACCCCATAAACCATTTGCAGGAGTTAAAAAGAAGAATCAGGGAGCACACAGATGAAACACTGGGTAATTAAGACACAGATGGTGCCAACAACAGAGAAGGGAAAATGAGGTAAGTTCTGGGCCTAAAATCCTGAAACTGTGGAGACAAAATAACCCTGGAGATCAAGTGACTACCAAACTTCTATACTCCAATGCGGACACCTGAGAACAAGGACAGTTAGTGACCAGCCAACAGTCACTTAGATAGGCACTAGTATTCATGAGGGGGTGAGGTGGAAGGTATTATTTAACTGCAAATGTTCAGAAGGTATTAAGTGAAACATGAGAGGAGACTTTCAACTGAAAGTTTGATTTATAGAGAAATGCGAATATTTTTGCTGACCAACCTAATGGCTCTACAGCATATGTTTTGTAGGAAGAGCCAGAAAGGAAGACTGGCTCTCAGTGTTCACTGGAAAGTAGCGGGTGGCAAACTCCGTCAAAGGGTAGATGATTAAAACTTGAGCATATTTTATTTCTTCCAATTAACTTATTTCAGCCTCTAAGGCACTAATGAAAGCATGAAATGAAGAGGTTAGTGTTAATACACTGGCTCTTAATCAAAAAGCAAACGGCTTCTGCAATTCTTATCATGTAATCCTGAGCACTAAAGAGAAAATGATTATTTATCCACACATCATGAAAGGCAACTGAAACTTTCTTGCTTTTTAAGAAAGTATGGCCTTAACTACGCAAAGTAAAATATCCCATCTTTGTAACAAGAGGGACTCCGATCCCATCAAGAAGTGATTTTAAAACCAAAAGGCAACCTCAGAAGATTATCTGAGCCACTCAGCAGGGTGCATCATTAATGAAGGATAATAGCTATGCTACTAGAGACAAATGCTTCTCAGCATTTTTTCAGTCAATTATAAAACATTAGGGCTTTTCCTCAATATCATTTGATTTTCAAAACTAATAAAGAGTCCTGGGTTCAGAATTGGACACATCTCTTGCCCTCTTTCCCTCAATAAGTTATTTTCTTTTTTTGTAAATCATGATGTATTCCAAAATGGAGAAAATAAAAGGATTGGTACCTACTACCCAAAGAAAAATCTGAAATAATAAGTAAGCTCTCCGAGCTTTAGAGAATAAAAAAAAAGTGTTATGCTGATTGCAAGACCAATGTCATTATATGAGAATTAACTAACTTTTTTTGGGGGGGGGGGGGGCCGGGGGCGGGTAGAGAGAGGGAGTGAGTGGAGAGGGGCAGAAGGACAGAGAGTGAGAGAGAATCCCAAGCAGGCTCCAGGCTCAGTGTGGATGCAGGGCTCAATCCCACGACCCTGGTATCATGACCTGAGCCAAAATCAAGAGTCAGGCATTCAACCGACTGAGCCACCCAGGTGGCCCATTTTTAAAAAAGGAACTTGTTGAATGAGTGAATGGCAATGCCAAAACAAATTTATAAGTTATAATGATGATAGGTGCTGCTTACTGAGTGCCTCTTAATATTACTGCAGGCACTCTGAATTACCTTTATGAAGTAGGGTGGTTTTATCCAGATTTTGCAGATAAAACTGTGGTTGAAAAGGTAAGTAAGAAACCCAAAACAAACAGTAACAGAGATGAACTTTGAGCTTCACATCCCATGCTTTCTCTCTAAAATGTATTTCTTATCATTCTGAAATCCACGTGTATCCCTTGGTTTCTGGGCTGCTAACATGTTGGACCAAATGACTTTTTAAGGTTTCACCCAACTGTTAAAATTCTCATTTTATGAATTAAAAGAACTGGTTAGACTAAAGCAGAGTAAGAAAACACAGACTGATTTAAGGCAGGATAATTCAGGAAGAAAAATTCATAACTTTATATCTCTCCCCAAAAATACATCTATACCCTGATGAATAAAATCATTTTAAGCCCTTCAATGAAAAACTCACCTAGTAGCCTATTGTCAACTACTCCTCCTAAATGAAAGAGGAACTAAAGCTTATGTTTTGATAGCCCTTGTGAAAATATAATGATAAAAATCTTTTCTTCAGTGGCCAAAAAAAAAAAAAAAAAAAAAAATTAGTACTTAGAGCAAAACTAGGCTAATAGGAGAAAAGCCAACTTCAGCACCTGACGACAAAGATAAAATGAATACTTGATGGGAAAATGTAGGTTCTTAAGCATATCATGCAGCTGCATGCTCCCAGCCCTAGACTCTAACTCCACCCTTATTGTGTGAAATGATGTGTGTTCCTTCTCAATAAAATCAGTTGAGCTACAGCTCTCCATTGCATACATATGACATATGAAAGCATGCTAATTGAAAAACTGAACTTCTTGTGCCTATGTAAGCTGAGAAGCCAAGGTGTTCTCCATCAAGAAAAAAAATCCCCTGAAAGTATTTTTATCTAGTATGTAAGAGAAAACAAATATGGCAAGTCAAACTTTTTATTAAAAATTGACCTGTACCCGTATACTAATTTCTCCTTCTTCGCATTCTTTCTTATATTTCCTTGGGAGTGTCTCTACTTCACGGATGGCATCTATTGTGACTTGCTGAGGAAGCACCTCAAACAAAGATGTTAAATACATAATTATGGATTTCTTGTCAGGAAGCTGAACAGCAACATCTAAAAGGGGAAGAAAATAAGAACCAGCTTAAATTAGATGTCCAAAATATGTGAATCGCTCAATATTAGATATAAAATAACCACCCTTGGTACCCATAAACAATACTAGTACATAATGCTTGCAATACCATAGCTCAGTAAATTTCTATGTCATATAATAATATATGAGACAAAGGCAAACACGATTATTTATTTTGCTCAATATCCCACTTCTTAAAAGTCTCCCCTAAAAGCTTCCCAAAAATGTTCAAAGATAAACTACAATTTAAGATGACACAGAATTTATTGGGGTGCCTAGGTGGCTCAGTTGGTTAAGTGACCAACTTCAGCTCAGGTCATGATCTCACAGTTCATGAGTTCAAGCCCCTGTTGGGCTCTCTGTGCTGACAGCTCAGGGCCTGGAGCCTGCTTCGGATTCTGTGTCTCCCTCTCTCTCTGTCCCTCCCCTGTGCATGATCTGACTCTCTCTCTCAAAAATAAAAATACTCTTAAAAATAAATAAAAACAAAAAGATGACATGGACTTTATTTATAATATGAAAATAAGTCTAGAACTTTGCAATATTTGTAACTAAAGTTTTCACATTATATGCAAGAAGATCATATAAAAATGTATCATTAAATAAGTCAAATACTGAATTGTTTCCCTAATAATTATATTTTCCTAAATCTTTAAATCTTATGCTGCTAGTATCAAGTAACTAATCTCCAATGATATAATTACATTTCCTCCCAACTCATCCTACAAATTAAGTATAACAGTACTAATAACTTGTCTGCAGTGAAATGGCTTGCACCCTATTTCAAAAGAAAAAATACACCACAATTCTCATTATTCTTTCCAAAAAGAAAAAAATTTTAAAAAGGCAAAATCAAGGTTGAAATTAAACAGTGAACAATACCTTCAGGATCTAACAGCTTTTCAATTCCCAAATAAGTTTGAGCCTTGCTGAAGGCATGTTCAAGTCTCTCAATTGGGGACATTTTGACAACTCTATCCCAGTTGAAGAGATCAGGTCTGAAATTACCATGCAAATAAAACTGAGTAAAGATGAAATATATGGACATTGCTGTAACCTAATATATAGTCATTGTTATAATCTAATACACTTCAGGTTTAGATTATTTCACTGTGAGTTTAAATTAAGAAATTTATGTTTTAGGGCATCTGGGTGGCTCAGTCGGTTAAGCATCTGACTTTAGCTCAGTTCATGATCTCGCAGTTCATGAGTTTGAGCCCCACATCCCCACTGTAAACGTGGAGCCTGCTTGGGATTCTTTCTCTCTGCCTCTCGCCCCTCCCCCACTTGCACATGTGTGTGCATTCTCTCTCTCTCTTAAAATAAACAAACATTAAAATAAAAATAAATTTATCTTTTATATCTCAAAGACTTGTCATATTACTTTTTAAAGTAATTTACAATACAAAACAATAGGTAAAAGAGTCTAAATTTTTTGTATCAGTCAAATATGCTGAATAAAACTTATGAAGTAACCACTGAAAGATTAGAAATGGTATATGATATTTCCCAAATAGTAAAGAAAAAAAGGTAAGAGTAACTTATCAATACAAGACAGCAAAGAAAAATATACAAAAAAGGTAAAAGAAATGAAAAGCTTAAAACAAGAGGTAAAATGAACCTAAACACATCAATTATTACAATAAATGTTAATGGACTAAATTGTCCAATTCAAAGACCAAGATTAGCAGAATAGAAAATCCAGCTCTGATCAGCTCATGGGATACTCCTACAACTAGGCCCTGAGAGAACTTTTCACCATCCATCTTCCTCCATACTATCATTGTCTAATATTTCCTTTCTATCTTGATTTTCTTTTAATCCCACAAACTGGACATTGTTATTGCTCTGTCTTACCCAAAAGTTGATCATTTTCTTTGTACTCTATCTTTTCTTACATCTTAGACCCACTTAATTTCTGGGACTTGCCTCCCCTACTCTCAGACCCAGTTCCTTCTCTGACTTCATCTCCTATTTCTCCTCCTACTCATGCCCCTGCACCCACTGACTTCCTGCATGCCAGGTACCTCCTCCCCTCTTGCCCAATATGTTTTTCTTCAGTGCATTTACCATTTCTATATGCTATACAACTTACATTTTCATTTAATTGTCTTCCCCCCCTCTATTTGAACAGAAATTCCAAGAGGACTGAGATTTTTGCCTGTCTTGTTCTCTGCTACACATGCTGTATGTAGTACATAAAAGGCACTCCATATATACTTGCTGAATCAATTAAATAATAGTTGGGTAAAAGTTTGGGCTAAAATTCTAGTTACTTGATAACATTTCTAAACCATCTAGGAACAGAGTCCAACCCTCTTAAACTAATAAAGGAGAAGTGTAGGGTCTATAGACACTTGGGTGTAGGAGTTTGTTAACTAGATAAAAAGTATATTTAAAAAAAAGCTACAGTAAATATTAGTCTTGCGGTAAAACATTGAAACCACACCCTTCACTATGTAGAAAAAAACATTCTGTTCTCTATCACCAATTCAAATCAATATTGTATTGAAGGACAAGGCATAAATGAGGAGGTAAGAGAAAATAAGAGAAGAAACTATTATGATTCAGGGACAGTCTAAAAAAAAATATATACCAGGGCACCTGGGTGGCTCAGTCAGTTAAGCGGCTGACTTTGGCTCAGGTCATGATCTCAAGGTTTATGAGTTCAAGCCCCACATTGGGCTCTGTGCTGACAGCTCAGAGCCTGGAGCCTGCTTCAGATTGTGTATCTCCCTCTCTCTCTGCTTCTCCCCCACTCATGCTCTGTCTCTCAAAAAATGATTAAACATTAAAAAAAAACTTTTTAAAAAACTGAAGAAACATTTTTGTAAGACTTGTAAACATTTTGGTAAAATTTGTGAAAGTTTAACAAGTTTCCAGATCTAAGATTTAGAAAAGTCAATTACATTTTTTATATATCAGCAAAAAACCTATATGAAACAGGACCTGAAACATTAAATAATTTACAATAGCAATAAAACATATAATAAATTTTGCCTCTCACATTTAAATCCTTGATGCATCTGGAATTTTCTTTTGGGTATAGGGAGGTAAAGATCCAATACACTTATTTCCATATGGGTAACCAATTATCCCATACTATTAATCTGCAACATTAGCTCAGGTGTATAGCAGGATGAAGCTATTTCTGAGTTTTTTATCCTGTTAGGCTGAACTATATGAAACTGCCATTCTTATATGTCAAAACAGTCAAATGTTGGCAATTTCACATGGTTCAGCCTATTATTATATTCGTGTACTTATTTATAGACTATATATATAGTCTTAATAAATATAGCTTCATAACTACTTTTATTTCTGTTTCGGAAGTACTTCGGCCTGGTTCTTCTTCAGGAATATACTGGCTCTTCTTGCCCCTTTGGTCTTTTATATAATTACAAGTTTCACACACACACACACACACACACACACACACACACACACACACACACAAATCAGTTATCTATATTTAATTGAAATTGCATTGGATTTATAGAGTTTCCCTTTTGGTATGAGAATGAAAACATAACACAATTCAATATATATACTACTGGTTAGTGCTGAGTGAGTGGGACTGAACTATGTGAATTATTTTACATTTTTTAAACGTGTAAATATGTAGAAGAAACCACGGACATTGCACTGTGGCATTTAAGTCCTATGGAAATAAAGACTCCATGGGTATTTTCTTCCATAATGTTTCTTTTCTTCATGTTTAAATGTGTGAAGAGAGGAGAGCAGTGATTGTGGGCAAAGGGCTTTAGGGAGGAATAGTAAGAGAGAGACAGAGAGGAGATACAAATTTGTAAGGCCCACATCTTGTCAGGTCATATCTCACTTATGTCGGTGGAGCACGGCATTAAAGGCGAGGCCATCTGTCCAGCTGGTGGTGAAATTGAGGACGTTGACCTGGCTGTATGGCCGTGTGGACTGGCGCACCCAGCTCAGTAGGATCTTCTCACTGTTTGTCTGCTGCAGGTCTGACATGACATCTTTCATGACATCTTTTACCTGTTCAAAACAAACAAACAAACAAACAAAAACATGCCTGCCTATAACTCAAAATAGTTGCTGGAATCAAGTCCTTGAGTAAGGAATATTACATTAATTAATCATTATGGATCAGGTAATTGGTATTCATTTTATCTCAAAATTTTCCTTTAAACGCTGAAAAGATAAATGTTTTTAACAGTAATTATTTTATGGTACTAGGATTTACAGGTGATTTTTACCTCACCATCATACACTATGGTATTTTCTGTATCTTAGCAACACTTCTATTAGGTTTGGTCACAGTGAACATTACTTTCATAGCCACAAAGTAATTTTTCATACTATACACTTAACAAACACCTTTTAATAAGAAGAAAACAATTTTATCTTCTACAAAAATGAGAAAGGAAGAACTTTTGATGAACTATGAAATCAAAGAATGAAGTACATTTGATGACGGTAAAAACCATTATAATCTAGAATTGATATTTTAAATTATTCTAAAGTAACACACATATTATAAGAAAGAGCTCAAAGAATGGTGTGGACATAAGAAAAGGACACAAGAGCCAACTTAAGAAGGCATGCAAAATAAATAAAGATAGTGAAAGATTAGTAACCTATCAAGTAAAACTTCATGAGTCTACACTGGTCTATAAACGAATGGATGGATGAATAAATACATAAACAAGTGGCAAGGGGAAGCTCTTCCACACAAGCAGAAAGACAACTAATAAATAAATTTGAAAGTTCAGAACATTTGAACGTGTGAAACTGGAATATCACTGTTTGCCAAGCATCACAATGATAACTGATCAGGGAAGAGCTACGAACGGATCTTGAAACTCATGGAAAAAAGTTTGGTAAGTAGCTGAATATTTACACAGCCTCAAAGTATATCCCCACAGAATACTTTTTAATAATAAAGCACAGTCACAATACAGGGGAAACACCTTAACCCAAATAGTGAAAGTTCACACTGCCAGAAAAAAAAAAAAAAAAAAACTAATCGAAAGCACTTGTTTCCTGATAGGGTATGCTAAGAACTCAACATCACTTCTGTGGCATTCTGTACCAAAAAAATGAATAACCTGAATCTGTTCATGAGAAAATACCAGCCAAACCCACATGGAGGGATATTCTACAAGATAACCGTCCTGTACTTTTCAGAAAGGTCAATATCATGAAATACAAAGAAAGACTCAAAAACTACTCCAGATAAAAGAGGACTAAGGAGATGTGAGAAATACATGTAATGCATGATCTTGTTTTGTTTTTTATCTTTTATAAAGGATATTATTGGGGCAATTGACAAAATCTCCAAAGGATGTGTAGATTACAAAATTGTATTGTTTTGATATTATTTTTCTGATTTTAATAATTACGTATTATTTTTAGCATATATTGTAATTATGCTTAACGATGCTAGTATTATATTGTATATAGCACATTTTATAATATGATATAAACATTATATTCTAGTTATGTAAGAGAATTCCTTACTTTTAGGAAAAAGGTTTGTTTTTACAAATACACAAGTTTTTAGCCAAGGGGGAAGAGAGAGAGAGAACTGTCAGCATTTGAGGGACACGAATGAAAGGTATCCAGGAATTCTTCAAGCTACTTTTGCAACTTTTTTATAAATCTGAAATTACGTCAACTTTTTTAATTTAATATTTAAAGAAAGATACTTTTTTTTCTATGCCAGGAAAATAGAGCTGTTTGTCAGACTCTTTCATTCCAAATTACTAGGAGTTGAATTGTGTCTCCCCACTGCCCAAATTCTTGAAGTCCTAACCCCCACTACCTGGTAATGAGAATATATTTGGAAATAGGGTCTCTAAAGGGATGATTAAGGTAAAATGGGATCTTAAGGGTGGGCTGTAACCCAATCTGACTGGAAGAACAGGAGATCGGGACAAGACACACACAAAGAGGGAATACCATGAGGACACAGGAAGAGTGTAGTGATCCACAAGCCAAAGAAGGACGCCTTGAAAGAAACCGACCACGCTAACACATTGATCTCAAACTTCTAGCCTCCAAAACTGTGAGAAAATAAATTTCTGGTGTTGAGGCCACATAGTTTGGGGTGCTCTGTGATGGCGGCCTTAAGCAACTAACACACACAAATTATACATTTTCAATTTCTATTAAAAAGTGATTGAAAATTGCCCCACCTGCCAGTGCAAAATGATGCTCCAAAGCAACCCCAAAGTCAGTTTGTGATTTCCATCCACAATGTCAGTTCCTCCTATATTCACTAAATCCACCTATTAAAATAAAAAATAATAATACTAATAACTTTTAGGACAATTCTGCCACAGAAACCAAGATTTTTGTTTTAGCACCCTTGGACAGAAATATAAGTGAATGATAAGAGAAATTTCACTTTAGAGAATCAGGTAAACCTAAATCTCAAAAATGTATTATTTATACAATAGATCAACCAAGTAATCAAAAAAAGCGTGACTGTCCCTTCGCTTGCAGAAAAGGTTCAATACTTGTCGTAAGAAAAATGTTTCCAAAAATCAGTCAATGACAATGCACAGAGCACGTGGCCAGCGTGACAATAAATAACCCCAATAGCACCAAAGAACCCCAAAAGTCACACTGCACACTTACATTGTTCTGATGTAAAACCTGCAGCACTCTGTTGACATTATTTAAAGCATGTACCCTTGTGGAGCCACGTTCCTTTGGCTAGAAAACAAAACACGGGATCAAATAAGTCAGCCTCAACATTGCCAACAAACATGGACATTGAGACGTACAGAGAACAGCTCAACACGGAGCCCCTCTGTGCCAGGAGCTCCGCCTGGCTTCTCAGGCCACCATGGAGGCTGGTGGTGACAGAATGCAAGTTACCCCACTTACATCTTGACATAGTAGTTCACTCCCTTGCCTCAACCCTGGCATTCAAAAACTCCCAAACTTATGTCTGACCCTACCCCCAAAGATGATGACTTAATGAATCTGGGATGTAGTATGGGTTTAGAATTTCTAAAACATTCCCCTAGTGATTCTAATGTGCAGACCACTTTGGGAACCAATGCTCCAGGGAGAAAGCCTTCTTTTATCAAAACTGGGCCCAGGGCGCCTGGGTGTCTCAATCAGTTAAGCATCTGACTTCGGCTCAGGTCATGATCTCAAGGTTCATGGGTTCGAGCCCTGCATCAGGCTCTGTGCTGACAGCTCAGAGCCTGGAGCCTGCTTCAGATTCTGTGTCTCCCTCTTTCTCTGCCCCTCCCTTGCTCACACTCTGTCTCTCTTAAAAATAAACATTAAAAACAATTTTTAACTGGGCTGGACACAGAAAGACTGAGAAGTCATGTCACCTTCATACTGCACCAGTCAGCGTGCCCAGAGCAGGGAGGATTCAGAGGCACTATCCCAGGTTCCGGGTAGCATTACAAGGCCCCCCTGGGAAGGCAGGAATTGCCACCTGGAGAAAGGTGATCTGGGAGGCACTTTCTGCCTCACTGGCCAGGGAATCTCATCTGAGAGAGGGATCAGCCTCTGCAACAGGTACCTTACCCACCATCTGGAAGGCAAAAGGCAGAGTATATAACACCCCACACTTTGGCAAGAAAGGAATTCATCTTCAGGAGTGCATTTCTCTATACCTTTTATAGTAATTTTACCTCTAGTGTTAAAGTTTGTACCCATAAAATGCATACTCTTCATTAGCACTGTTATTTCTGTGTGGGTATAAAGTACCTTACGATGTAAAATAATAGAGTTGGGTTTGATGAAGAAATGAAGATAATACTGGAAAACCAAATAAAAATAAATGCATAGCGTTTAACAACTTTTTTTTAATGTTTACTTATTTTTGAGACAGAGAGCACACGTGCAAGCAGGGGAGGAGCAAAGAGAGAGAGGGACAGAGGATCCGAAGTAGGCTCTGTGCTGACATCAGCGAGCCAGACATGGGGATCAAACTCATGAACCATGAGATCATGACCTGAGCCCAAGTCGAATGCTTAACTGACTGAGTCACCCAGGTGCCCCAGCTCTTAGCTTTTTAAGATATTTATTAAGTAACATTTAAGTGTGTTTTCTACTATTCAAAACATTATGCCCTCTTAACATAGCCATCCCTCCTTGTAATTCTGTCCTGGGCTGTCTGGGAGTAATAAATATAATAAATAATTTTATCTTTGATAAAAATAGAGCCCTCAATAAAGCCTAAATATTACTCTATCAAAGATTCATTTAAACACCTTTCTAAAAATGTTCCTATTTTGGGCCTTTACATTGTAAGTACCCGTAAAGGGTCTTCAAGTATCAGTAATGATGAGAGACACTTAGCCTGGTTCTCAAAGATGACCCCTCTTACCAGTGACGTTCCTGTGAGCCCTTCCAGAAGATCCAGGAGCTTCCTTCCATCTTTGAGGTCTGTGAACATATCATTGATGGGTGGTTTTCCACTCTGTAAAAGAAAAAGTAAATTATCAGTTTCTTCAGTAGCAGAAATCATATACATCTGTGGCAAATAAATGAATGGTTTCATTTTTTCCAATTAAAAGTCTGGATGGGCAGCAGACTTTTCAGCTTTGCCTTGTATAGAAAGAAATACAAATACAGAAAACTCTGAAATCCATAACAAATGCTTTAAGATGAATAATATAAATTGCATTATTTCTTACAAAGGGAGCAAATAAAGCTATGGCCAAGGTCCAGATGCCTTGTCTATGGTATATGTTCCCAAGAAGGAATGCTACAGAGAATCACTGAAAATATAAATGGGCATACAGCACCTGTGTGCAGAGGCCAACAAAAGTGTGCAGATTCTCTCGTTCCATCACCTCACGTTACATTCACGGTATGATGCTGTCTTGCAGCATTTCCACTACAGAAGCACGTCATTTTGTCAACAATGTTTGCTCTCCGGTGCTAGACCTATACTTCTAGCTGTAATTTCTGAACAATTAAGACATTTCGGGCTGTGTATCTAAGTCCAGTACCAGTCCAGTATCTCAAACGACAAAGCTTATAGAATTCCCAAACTCTCAACCCTGATTGATGAATAGCATCAACTTCTACCAACCAACATACCCTAGTGTCTGATGCCAGAAAATCCCACCATTGACAGGCAGCTCCTTGCCTGTGTGTGTGTGTGTGTGTGTGTGTGTGTGTGTGTGTGTGTTAGGACGGTTGTAAACAATAGGAGGATTCCTACACAGAAAATCAGGAAGCCTGGGTTTTAATTCCAGTTGGACCGTTAATGAACTGATGAACCTAAGCCCACTCTTAACCTTCCTCTAAATCACAGGCTAAAAATCAAATAAATACTATTCTGTGAAAATGACCAGACAACTACAAAGCACAATGTAATCAAAGTTATGTTGTACTGGGGGCGCCTGGGTGGCTCAGTTGGTTAAGCGTCCAACTTCAGCTCAGTCATGATCTCATGGTTCGTGGGTTCAGGCCCCACGTCGGGCTCTGAGCTGACAGCTCAGAGCCTGGAGCCTGCTTCCGATTCTGTGTCTCCCTCTCTCTCTGCCCCTGCCCTGCTCACACTCTGTCTCTGTCTCTCAAAAAGTGAATAAACATCAAAAAAAAAATTTTTTTAAGTCGTGTTGTATCAAAGTATCCCCCTTTAGTATGAAATCCCCACAGAGATTACAGTCCTGGTGCCTGTCAATAATACAGCTATTTTAGGGGTGCCTGGGTGGCTCGGTCGGTTAAGCGGCCGACTTCGGCTCAGGTTATGACCTCACGGTCCGTGGGTTCAAGCCCCGTGTCAGGCTCTGTGCTGACCTCTCAGAGCCTGGAGCCTGTTTCAGATTCTGTGTCTCCCTCTCTTTCTGCCCCTCCCCTGTTCATGCTCTGTCTCTCTCTGTCTCAAAAATAAATAAACATTAAAAAATTTTTTTTAAATAATAATACAGCTATTTTATAACCAACAACTATTTTATCTTCTTCACTTTTCCCTTAAAAATATATACATTAAGTCATATGAAGCACAATTTTACTCTGAGCCTAAAATGGAGGAGGGGAGGGAGGGAGCCATTCTGAAGTTTCCTAAAATTTAGGATTTTCCATTTTTCCTCCCCTCCTGATTTTTTACATTTTTAATTAAGTATAAAGTATTGTCAACTAATGATGACTAACATGGCTTTTCAATAGGTCCCATACTCGAAATGAGGGGAAGTATGGTAAAGTTTTCACTATAGAATCAGTTAAAAAATAAACTATGGCATATTTGTGTGTGCAACAAAGCTGCTTTTCTAGTCCCAGCTGCCCTTCTGGTGAGCAGCGATAGTGTCAGGGACACGTCGATCATCTCCATCAGTCACCATAACTGATATACACCATGTGGGAGTTACGGCCCAAGGAACCAGAGGCGATACTGCAGGAGGCAGAGCAAGGGAGAGCTCCTTGCACATTTCGACTTCCCACCTGCTATCAGTAAAAGCAAAAGGGAGAAGGGGCCCTCATCATCTGCTACCTCTTTCTTACCTTCCTCCTCTCTGAACCAGCAAAAGTACACTTCAGAGAACTAGCCACCAAACAAACAGATGCTCTTTCAGGGATAGATGCGTAACTCTGATCTTACAGCAAGACACAGGAGTATAGGTGAAACTCATGGGAGTAGCAAAGAGGGATTATCTAGGATAAAAAAAAAAGCTTAAAAACTACCGATAGTTTTCAGCACAAAGATCTTTTACATCTTTGGTCAGGTTTATTCCTAGGTATTTTATGGTTCTTGATGCAAGAAACATATGGTTCTTGTAAATGGGATCGATGTCTTGATTTCTCTTTCTGTTGTTTCATTATTAGTGCCTAGGAATTTATCCAAAGGATACAGGAGTGCTGATGCATGGGGGCACTTGTGCCCCAATGTTTATAGCAGCACTTTCAACAATAGCCAAATTATGGAAAGAGCCTAAATGTCCATCAACTGATGAATGGATACAGAAGATGTGGTTTATACATACACTGGAATACTATTTGGCAATGAGAAAGAATGAAATCCTGCCATTTGTAGCAATGTGGATGGAACTGGAGGGTATTATGCCAAGTGAAATAGGTCAGTCAGAGAAAGACTTATGTTTTCACTCATATGTGGAACCTGAGAAACTTAACAGAAGACCATGGGGGAAGGGAAGGGGAAAAAAATAGTTACAAACAGAGAGGGAGGGAGGCAAACCATAAGAGACTCTTAAATACAGAGAACAAACTGAGGGTTGATGGGGAGCAGGGTGAGTGAGAGGGAAAAATTGCTGATGGGCATTGAGGAGAGCACTTGTTGGGATGAACACTGGGTGTTATATGTAAGCGATGAATCACAGAAAATCTACCCCCAAAACCAAGAGCATCTGTATACACTGTATGTTAGCCAACTTGACAATACATTGTATTTTTAAAAACTTACTGATAACAAGTGCAGTGAAGTAAGGTCTTCTCAAATCCACTATCCATTTTCAAATAAATAAATAAAATAACATAAACCAGCATAATATAAAGTAAATATAAATATATGACAAATAATTATGAATGTCCATCCATCGATGACCTCACTGACAAAAAGCCTTTTACTTAGCCTTTGCACATCTATTTGCTCATCTGTTAAAAACTAAGATGACAGATGTTCAATAAATGGTTGATACTATCATTCATATTAGAAACATCACTTCAGTGTTTCTACTGTCATAAAAGTGCCATAAAGTTTCAACAATATCTAAATGGATGAATAAAACAAATAATTCATTTCCAGGCAGGAATGTAAAAGCAGATTCGGAACCTGAGTACACGTTAGTATCAATTCATAAAGATCTTCTAGTATGATGGCCTGTAAGGTTACATCCCATTCCAAAATAATGAACAAGATATACAAGAGCACGCCACACTGTGCTGTAGGTATGTACCATGAGACAAGCCATAATTCACCAGAAAACTCCCTAGATTCTTCCCTAAGCCCCACTGTTGCTCAATGGCAAAGTAGAAAGCCTAAGAAGTAGCATTAATTTTTCTAGATGAGACGCTCCTTTCCTCTCTCACTTGTCTAGTTCATTCATTTCCTGAGCAACAAACCTTGAGAAAACCTCCCTGTGGAGCATTGTTTTGAAACACACATGATGGAGACACAGCCCTATCTTTCTGGAAGTCAGTCATTCATACAGTAGAACCAATGCCTTCACTTTCTTTAAGAACAAAAACAAACAAAACCCTACAGGAACAGTAACTCGAATTCTTCATTCTATTTCCCAATTTCAGATGAATATTGATAGCGATCAGGAAGAAATATGGTTTTTGCGGTGTCTCTTTCTCCAGTACTCTCCCACCCCAACCCAGTAATGGCATTATCAGTGTATATACCCATTGGATGTCCTCAGAAGGACCACAACTGTAAGATGGCCAAAGAGGGGGAAATACAGCCTATGACTCTCCTCATTGGACAAAGAGTAAAGAAAGGTACCTAGGCTCATACAAATCCAAAACTGTGGTTCAAAACTTACACAGAAAGCACACACCCACACTCACCATACACATGGCCAGTCACCACAAAATACTACACATTCATGACAAATACAACTTGGGAGTGTCTCATAAACAAATGGAAAGAACAAGCCTATGCCAAAGAGCAAGTTCCACTTACACCCTATACATATGTGATTCAGTACTTTGTGCCCTATAAGCAGGGGCCAGAAAATTTCTATTGTAAAGGCCCAGAGAGTACCTAGTTTAGGCAATGCTGGCCAGGTGGTCTCTACCAAAACTACTCAATCCTGTTGTAATATGAAGGCATCCCAGACAATACAGAAACAAATGAGCCAATCATAATGATGACCATCTTCCAACAAAACGTTATTTGTAGACTCTGAAATTTGAATCTCATATAATGTCCACGTGTTGTAAAATATTCTTTATGTTTTGCCACCAGCTAAAAAATGCAAAAACCATTCTTAGCTTGTGGGCCATACAAAAACAGACACTGGAAATATGAAATGTTCTTAGACATAGTTATAGCAACCACTTAGATACATTCTAAGAGATTTATAGAGATTTAGATGTGTTATTTACATGTATTAGTTATTTCTTGATAATAGTATCTTAAAGCAGGAAAACCAAAACAGGGGTGATGTGACAGGTGAGAGGCAGAACCTGGATCTAATTCTACAAAATCTGGTTCCAAATCCACAAGTCTTTGCCAAACTGCCACCAAAATTACAAGGGCACCAGACTTTGACATTTATGGAAGGAAATATTTCATTGATGGGGGCAGAATAGTGGGAGTTGTATTTAATGACTTCCCAAAGAGAGCAACAAAATATATATCATATTTAAATGAACTCCAAATGAAGATGATTTTTTCCCAAGCACACAACTTTAAAGCATATCTGTGCCTTCCTATCACAGGCTCTCATTATGGGGTCCACCCTGGGAAACTGTTTGGAAATGTCAGAAGTCATCATTGAATAAAATTAAAAACTGATTCATCCTGACAGTCAACCTCTTATTTAGATTTTTAATTCTTTGCAAAGACAGATTTGCAGAGACTTCTCTGACAGAAAGAATACAGCTTAATAACTCAATCAGACAAATATTTGGTGAATACGTTCTTTGTGCTTGGCCCTGCAGAAATGCCAAGTTCAGGCCGCTCTCCCCATTCACAAGAGAGGGTTCTCATAGTTTTCCAATAGACACAAAACAGTACAAATGCACAATCTTGAACTTGGGGGGCAGATAAGCCACGGGTCACATTTAGTCTTAAATACTGAAAAGGCAACATGAGTGCAGAAGGTGACGATGTCATAGGTGACCAGTCCTGGCCACCCCCTCCTTCAACCCTTTCACCTTAGACTTCTGTGCATTTTCCGGATGCCAGCTCTAACCCTGCCATTGTGACAAGAGGGACCAGTATTAATATCAGCAGCTGGGACACAAACTCTTCTGGATTTAAAAGTGTCAGAGGATACAAGCAAACTGTCATCACAACGCATGAGGACAAGCCCGGGTCTGTGGGAGAACAGTGGCTACGAATACTGACAGACACTTGTGACGGTACAACGGCATGAAGCAAACCTGATGGGCTCCTTCACACCCGGAGAATCAGCCCAAAGGCTGAAGGCAACAGCTAGAGCTCATTTCCAGCCACCAGTGGCCATGGAGGAATCCCAGCCCATTGTTGGCAGGACTCGGGCTTTTCTTTTTTTTTTTTTTTTTTTTTTTATATATATATGAAATTTATTGACAAATTGGTTTCCATACAACACCCAGTGCTCATCCCAAAAGGTGCCCTCTTCAATACCCATCACCCACCCTCCCCTCCCTCCCACCTCCCATCAACCCTCAGTTTGTTCTCAGTTTTTAACAGTCTCTTATGCTTTGGCTCTCTCCCACTCTAACCTCTTTTTTTTTTTTTCCCTTCCCCTTCCCCATGGGTTCCCGTTAAGTCTCTCAGGATCCACATAAGAGTGAAACCATATGGTATCTGTCTTTCTCTGTATGGCTTATTTCACTTATATTACACTCTCCAGTTCCATCCACGTTGCTACAAAAGGCCATATTTCATTTTTTCTCATTGCCACGTAGTATTCCATTGTGTATATATACCACAATTTCTTTATCCATTCATCAGTGGATGGACATTTAGGCTCTTTCCATAATTTGGCTATTGTTGAGAGTGCTGCTATAACATTGGGGTACAAGTGCCCCTATGCATCAGTACTCCTGTATCCCTTGGATAAATTCCTAGCAGTGCTATTGCTGGGTCATAGGGTAGGTCTATTTTTAATTTTCTGAGGAACCTCCACACTGCTTTCCAGAGAGGCTGCACCAATTTGCATTCCCACCAACAGTGCAAGAGGGTTCCCGTTTCTCCACATCCTCTCCAGCATCTATAGTCTCCTGATTTGTTCATTTTGGCCACTCTGACTGGCGTGAGGTGATACCTGAGTGTGGTTTTGATTTGTATTTCCCTGATAAGGAGCGACGCTGAACATCTTTTCATGTGCCTGTTGGCCATCTGGATGTCTTCTTTAGAGAAGTGTCTATTCATGTTTTCTGCCCATTTCTTCACTGGGTTATTTGTTTTTCGGGTGTGGATTTGGTGAGCTCTTTATAGATTTTAGATACTAGCCCTTTGTCCGATATGTCATTTGCAAATATCTTTTCAGGACTCGGGCTTTTCAAAAGAAACTGGAAATCTGAGTTTACCTGTGTAATCTCCTGTTATTTTTAGTCTCCTAAAACATGGTGCAGATAAACAATTTGTGTCCACAGGCATACCAAGTCATAGGGCGACTGAGTAGCAACCTCTGCATAGGGATAGCCGTGTGCAGGTGAGAGGTAAGTTTAGTCAACAGTGAGTCCTCTGCAGGAGTGATCAAGTCTGTGGAAAGGAGCCACACGCACATTCACACGCACACACACACACACACACACACCACACCACACCACACCACACCACACCATCCAAAGACTAGGGAACATGACTGAATACAAAACACCAGCAGACATTATTCTGGCTCAAACCAAAACACAAAGAAGTCATTTCAGATTCTACTTTTTCCACTCACTCCCCACTTCACCTACTTCCAAACACACGCTCCAAAACCACCTCTCCCTGTCATCACGGCTCCCACTCCGGTTCGTGCCTCTAGGACAAGGCTAACTGATCCCTCTGCCTCTGCATTAGAGACAGAATAACTCTAACTACAGGCAAAGGGCTCCATTATGGGCAAAGACAATCCAGACTCCAAGTAAAAGATCCTCTGTGATTGGGTCCCCACCTTCTCTCTAAGCTGGCACTGGCTTACTCTCCCCCTTCTTCAGTACTCCCAAAACAGTTATTTCCATCATAAAGGTCAAGTTTTTCACCAATAGTAGGAGTGGCAATGGGAAGAAAGATCTGCCAAATATTGAATAAGAAAGTAAACCTTAGAAAGTGTAGTTGGGAGTTCTTATGAGAACAAAGTGCTAATTCTTTATACCGATAGCAAACCAACCAGAGGTAGAATTGGGACTCAGATTTTCCATTTAGAAGGCTGATCAGTGCCTCCTCCCTGGGGTTGCCAGGCTGACACTGACCACCCAACCACCCACGGCTGACAAATGCAGGCCTTGTCTTCAAGGCCTTCAGAACCAAGATGTTAACAAAACCAGTAGCAACACGGCATGTTGAGCACATTAGCAAGAACTCATGAGCTGCCAAATTTGTACCAAGTAACAGATACAGTACACAGACAGAACCTGTCCTATGACTGCCCTAATCTCATTATAAATAATCAAGTTACAACTGAGTATAATAAGGAGATGAGTGAAAACATAAGTTTTTAAATGCTTTCACAACTAACATATCTGATACGGTATCTTACAAATAATAAATTTGAGCCCTTTGACACTGTTTGCCTATTCTGTGATTTATTTATGCTCCCTATTTTCAAATCAGGATTTGAGGCAGCCTATGCGATTCAGTTACTATCTCCACTGGGTACTGCATGTGTGTGCATGCATGTGTGCACCATACACATGGACGCACACACATACACATACGCATCTATAGCATATATACCACAATGTTCTTGCATTCTTCTCTGATTAATCTCAGGTGAATCTGATGTCCCCAACCTCTGATAACATACTGCAAGCTTTAGCATCTCTCTCTTTTATTTTTTTTTTTTTATTGTTTTAGGTTTTTGATTGTTTGGGGCAAGGGGTTGATTATTTTCAAAATTCAATAAGAAATAAGCAATTTAATTTTTCTTTTAACATTTTTTAAATTTTTTACATTTATTTTTGAAGGAGAGAGAGAGAGAGCACGAGCGCACAAGCCAGGGAGGGGCAGAACAAGAGGGAGACACAGAATCTAAAGCAGGCTCTGGGCTCTGAGCTGTCAGCACAGAGCCCGACATGGGGCTCAAACCCATGAACCATGAGATCATGTCCTGAGCCAAAGTCAGACGCCTAGCCGACGGAGCCACCCAGGTGCCCCTCTTTTAATATTTTTAAAACCAGACTCTTTCACTTATGAATTGCAAATGTCAGCACTGATACAAACGTAGCACCCTTTTGGCTCTTGTAATTCTTCATTTTCTTTTTTTTTAGTATTTATTTATTCTGGGGGAGAGCACAAGCAGTGGAGCGGCAGAGAGGGGGGCAGAGGATCTAAAGCAGGTTCTGCACTGATGCTGCCCACAGTGAGCCAGATGTGGAGGCTTGAACCCACGAACCGCAAGACCATGACCTGAGCCAAAGTAGGACGCTCAAGCCACTGAGCCACCCAGGTGCCCCCGATAATTCTTCATTTTCTTAAAGGTCAGTAAGTACATGAGTGAGCCCCAAGAGCAATGCCATTTTGGCTAATTATGTTTACATACAAATATACTTTTTAAAGCATTTTATAACAAAAACGTTATAGTTTTTCTCTTGGCAGTCAAATTAAAAGCAGTTATAGAACCACTGGGTGGCTCAGTCAGTTGAGTGACAAACTTCGGCTCAGGGGGTGATCTCATGGTTCGTGGGTTGGGGGCCCGCGTTGGAGTCTACTCTGGCAGTGCAGGGCCTGCTTGGGATTCTCTCTCTCTACCTCTCTCTCTGCCCTTCCCCCATTTGCACTTTCTCTTTCTCTCAAAATAAATGAAACTTTAAAAAGAAACAAAGGAGTTGAAGAATATTTTCTTTGGATTTCTTCTATCACCTAATTTTTGTGCTATTATGATTTTTGTATTATTATTACTGCATAAGTTAAATAATAGACCAAAACAAAGAATGGGATCTCTACGCAAGATTAAGCAACGTGATAAATATAGGTTCATCACAATTTTAAAGTTATAGCTTCACCAATGAAATGAAGACCATATGATGGTCAATATCAACTTTTTGATTCCACCCCACGGGGAAAGAATGAAAGCACTATTGCTTTGGACTAAAAAGAGTAAGAACAAAATGAGTGCAGTGAAATGCCTAATGAGGTCTTTAAACACCTTGCAAAAGAAAACCAGCCAGACATTCTATGGTCACTTAAAGAATCAGTGAACACATGGCACTTGGCCATTCTTTTGAAGAATTCAAGGTGGTCAGCACAAGTTCTTAAGAACTGAAGAAGATTCCATTTAGAAGCTTGCTTGGAAGGAGGGAGGGAGGGGAGGAAAGGAAGAAGAGTGAGAGACTGGAGAAACATGGCTCAGGTAAACACACAAGGGACACTGTTTCCGATTCTGTGTCTCCCTCTCTCTCTGCCCCTCCCCCGTTCATGCTCTGTCTCTCTCTGTCTCAAAAATAAATAAACGTTAAAAAAAAATTAAAAAAAAAAACACACAAGGGACAATTAACTGCAGAGCAATACTTTCTGCAGTGTTCACATAGGAATCAAAGCAATGAATGTGTGTTTGCCTTAAAAACTACAAAATACTATAAAACACAAGCTAACCTACCTAATATCTTTCAGAGAATCAGAAGTCACACAGCATGTAACAGAATTTTTACCTTGATCTTGGGTAAGCAAGCAAACTGAGGGAGCTGATAAACCGGGATGATAGGGAACCACACGTGAGGCTCACACAGCTGGCAGCCAGGTGCAGGGCCAAGTGCATACTCCATGGACAAACAACCGGGTGAGGTGCAGGCTGAATAAACCCACTCCACGTGCATACCAGGCAAGGTCTGTAACAATACAGTTCATTCCAGATATGCACAACCGGCAAAGCAGGGGAAATGTTTGCAGAATGCAGTTCCTCAAAAGACAGGGTACCATGGGACGAGAGCAAGGCATTAGTTACGGTATTGATAGTGATAATATAAAGGTAAATGAAATGACATTTCCTTTGTGTAATCAAGGAGAGGCAGCTGACCTGCCCTTTCCATCCCCTTAGGGTGTCTCCCTAAAAACACAACCGGACTGGGGCGCCTGGGTGGCTTGGTCGGTTAAGCAGCCGACTTCGGCTCAGGTCATGATCTCACGGTCCATGAGCTCGAGCCCCGCATCAGGCTCTGTGCTGACAGCTCAGAGCCTGGAGCCTGTTTCAGATTCTGTGCCTCCCTCTCTCTCTGCTCCTCCCCTGTTCATGCTCTGTCTCTCTCTGTCTCAAAAATAAATAAACGTTAAAAAAAAAAAAAATTAAAAAAAAAAAAAAAACACAACCGGACCAACTTTTTAGTGAGGAATTAGATAAACAAACCCCCATCTCCAGTTTTCCAATGCAAGATAACAATGACCTCAAAGTAATCGAGTCTCTTAGGAGGCAGACAGAGGCCCAGACAAGGTGCATCCATTTTTCTCTCCAGGAGGTAAGTGTTCATCATTCCTTCTTCAACTTTACTACATAATGTGTGAAATTCTGTCCAGACCTTCCAGTTTTTCACCAACTGCCTACATTCACCAAATCTGATAGAAATACCCAAAAATAAATTCTGTGTGCTCTGTAGTCTATATCGAATAGAGGTCTTTTTGTTGGCAGGATTTTTTTTTTTTAATTTCCCCAACAGATGGTAAAAGCAAAATTAACAGCATCAACTACCCCCACCCAACCCGATCTGCCTCCACTCATAGTTGGCGGGTGGCTACGTGTAGCAACTGGACCTAATGGCTTCCTAAGGCTAGGGACAGCTGAAAATAGGTCCAGTGTCTCCTAGCTGTTTAACAGAAAGAGCTTCTTTCCCCCAAAACCACCATCTCTTCAACAATCCTCTCCTGAGAGCTCTCCAGCCTACACTGGCCCAGGCCTACCACCCCTGCACCAATCAGAGCCCATCTCTGAAGGTGGGGATGGTGGGGTCACACAGGCTGAGTGGAAAAGCACAAGGTATGTGGCTCTGCTCCCCCCTTTCCAGGTAATGGGTGAAAAGGCATTTTCCTGAGCCAATCAATTGCTCATCCATCAAAATTGAACATCAGTTACAGACTCAGCAAATATCATCAAATTTGCTTAACACTTACAAACATTAATAGGCTCAGTCCAAATCATTTATTAAGTACTCAATATGTACAAAACATAAAACACAGCCTACTAAACAACTTTTTTTTTTACTTTAACCACAGTAACCAGGTGAAAATCATGTTGCAAGTATAATGTTTAGAACCAAAACAAACAAAAGGTATCAAATTGAATGAAAGCAAACAACAACAAAACCAAACTTATGTAACATAGCCAAAACACGGCTTGGAACTGTTTAGGAATACAGAGTGCGTTTTATCGTTTGCTTTTTAAAGGTATTGGTGAGTAAATACAAATCAAAACTTCCTAAGGAACAGTTGAATGGTTATGGCACCTAAAACAATTAGTTGACTTGCCATACTCATGGTCAGGAAAATAAATCAACGGTGAACTCAGGGCCTAACTTGCAAAGCTCAGATCTCTACTGTAGGTGCACCGATACGGCACCCAGGAAGCCTGTACCATCTCCTTCACAAGACTGAAAAGAGGACCCAACTTCTGCAGACTGCTTTTATTGCCCCATCTTCTACAAAGCTCCCTACACATCTTTTCCCACTCTCATTTTTGTGACCATCAACTTCCAACATGAAAACAGTAGAAAGCAATGGGACGCTAAAAGCAAAGTCCAACTTTCTCCAAAAGGAACACATTTGAATAGCTCTCCATGTTGAAATCCACAAAAAAAAAAAAAAAAAAAAAAAAACAACGCTTCAGGGACTTCCTCCTTTATGCTCCATCGATTTAAATTTCAAGTTTGGAATTTTGTGATGTATATGAAAACTTTGCACTTCTTTGTCTTCGAAAAGGGAAAGGCAGAAATCTGCCCGAACTGAAGTTCAGCATTTTTAAGTCTGCATATTCTCTGCCTAACCTTTATTTGTTAAACCACGTTTGAGAATCACCTCACCAAACTGATAAAAGAGCTTCTGCAATTTGTACGTCTCAGCTCTGCCAGATGAGCAGCTCTGAAAGTCAGCCAAAGAAAATGCAGGCTGGGCGGCAGAAAAAAGTTCCCAGCGGTGAAGCAATGAGGCCATCGCTGCCTCCCCAGGGAGACCGGGCCCCCTAACAAACCAGAGGCTTTTAAAATTAGAAGGAACAAAACACTCAAGCTTTACCCACCAGACAATGGAATAAAGTGGGTTTAATGAGCCAATGCTTTTTTTCCATTTCTGTTCTAAAATATATGTGTAGCACAGACCAGGGGTACCACAAGTTAGGATTACCTGAGAGGGTCTTAATTTAGCATTCCTAAGTAATTGCAATCTCCTATAATGTTTCACAATAATGCCTCAATATTTCTGCGCAATATGAGGCAAGTAATTATGATCAAGTGTGTTTTATAGCTAAAGGAATAAAAACCAAGTGATCTGGAAAAATTGGCTAATAATTTGCCTGAGGTCATAAATAAATGAGCAGCACATCCAGGAATAAGTGTTAAATTTCCTAACTCTTAGCTCCTTTAGATAATCATTTTCTTGTGAGCCCTTCATAACTTTTTCAAATCCAACAACCGTAAGTTATTCTATGCTATGTGACTTCTCAGGATTCCCAAACTCCAAAGCATATCTCTGTAACATATTAACAAGGATTTTCAGCAAAAAGAATATATATTTATAGTGAATGCTGTCTTAGCTATCATATTTCTTTATATAGTGAAAAAAAAATCACAGGATGGTTTTAGATCCGTATTACGCAATATTCTCAAGCTCTTTACCAAATCCCTTATCAAGGAATGAATTGAGCTGATTTTAGGGTTTAAATCTCATTTTTCATCACCAAATTTAATAGGAGGATTCTATTTGAAGAATCCTATGCAGCAAATGTGAGAATCATACGTATAAATCCAAATGGTGATTTAACAATCTTTCCAGCACAACTCCAAAAAACAGGTAAATAAGGAAATTGCATAGCTAGGTTTGTTTGTCTATTTTTGTGAGTAAATGCAGCAAAATGTATTCATATCCATGAAATAACACAATTTATGCTATTTTGCACTCAATTCTATACTCCTACCTCTTTCCAATATAACCACCTCCAACCAGTTTATGGATATAAAGTATTAGGCATTTTAGTATGTTTCTGCCATTGTTATTCACTAATCTATTAAGTCTATAAATGCTCATTGGATGCTTTTTAAATGCTAGAAGTGGTGCCAGTGAACAAAACAGGCAATCCCTGCACCCACAGAGCAAATCACTATCTCAGAGAGAAGAAGCAAATATTCTCAAATGTAACTATTTAAAATACAATTATGATAAGTGCATCAAAGGATAATGCTTTAAGAGTACAGAGCATATCTACCCTAGTCTGGAAGCTCCGAAAAGGTGTCCCTCGGGAAATGACATTTAAGCTCAGGCAAGAAATAAGAGGAGTTGGCCAGGAAACGATGAAGGAAGGAGCAAGGGTAGAGGCCATGAGAAGGCTCATCGCAATGGCCAGAGCATAAAGAGGAAGCGAGAGTGAAGCGAAATGCAATCAGGAGTAAATTGGAAGGCTCAACGATTTAGGGTCTTAAACACCAAGAACAATGGACAGCCACTGAAAGATTTAGCTGAAGAGAAAAGGGCATTCAGGCTTACACTTGAAGATCACTCCTGCTACTCTGTAGAAAGTAGAAGGAAGGGAATGGATAAGGCGAAGCCTGGCAAGGTAGAACCAGCTGGCAGATTATGACAACATGTTCAGGGATAATTTTCAAAAAACCGTAAAATCATGACTCTCATGCACGTGTAATATCAACACGTGTCAAAGGCTTCAACTCATTAATTAACGAGAGAACCAGTATGGTGTTATAACCAGTGCAAAGGAGAATTCAAAAGACCACATGTTGTTTACATGCAATAAAGGAAAGTGGAAATAAATTTGCAATAGATGCAAAACAGGTCTATTCAAGGGATAGTAATCAATTGCATTCCACCTACTTTGCATTTTTATGGATAAGAATCGTTTGTATTATTATCTGTTTTCTACAACTCTCAGAGTTGCAGAGTAGCTCAAAGATAAGGGAAGGCAATGAGCCAGATGTCTGAGCTGACAGGACTCCTACTAATCTTTCAACCCATCTTAAAGTCTTTCACGTTTTTTCCTAACTCAGATAATAGTGAGTTGGCAAAAAGTGGTGTCAAAAAGATGGAGGGAGGGGCGCCTGGGTGGCTCAGTCGGTTGAGCATCCGACTTCGGCTCAGGTCATGATCTCACGGCTTGTGGGTTCGAGCCCCGCGTCGGGCTCTGTGCTGACAGCTCGGAGTCTGGAGCCTGCTTCGGATTCTGTCTCTCTCTCTCTCTCTCTGTCTCTCTCTCTCTGCCCCTCCCCTGCTCATGCTCTGTCTCTCTCACTCTCAAAAATAAATAAATGTTTAAAAAATTTTTAAAAAAAAAGATGGAGGGAAATAGACATTTTGAATATATGTAGGTAGTAGAATCAACAAGAGTTGGTGTTTGATTGAGATGGGCTGGGGAGAGGACCATGAGGGAAATACCCAGGGATAGAATTCAAAATAAATTCCTAAATGGCAGATGATGCTGTCAAGTGTCTGTTTGCATTTTTCAACACAAGGGCTCTACTGCTCTGGAAAGAGACCCGTGCTGCAGGGAAGCAGCAGACTCAATCAATAATTCTATTTTAAACTTCACAATATACCAAAGGACATGGATAAGAAATAAATGAAATCAAATTCATTCTCTTCAACAGGACTTTTTTTTTTTTCCTCATGCAAGCCTCTGGATTACCTACTGACACAATGCCCAAATAACCACCTTCTCCCAGCACAGTGGAATTAAGCTGTATGGGGAGTCTTTGGAAATCTCCCAGCCTAGAAATTTGCTATTCCCTTTCCTGATCACCAGTGTGGAAGCAATCTGATTTATGGACTTAAGACAGCCAGAGGAAAGAAAAAATGTGGATGAAGTTCAATGCCACTGCCATGAACCCTCTGTCTTTTTATATCCAAATATTCACCATTCCTTTGGTAAGTGTGTTCTAGAACCATCAAATTTTCCTTCTACTTTGATTTTTTACTAGAAGTCATCTGAAAGGAAATGTTCCCAGGGTCAGCTCTCCTTTTGATACTTTTTCTCCAAACAAAATAAGCTTTTAGCTTCTGTGTCAGTTTACATAACTGAAACTGTTGAAATGTTAAAAATGTTAAAAATGATAATAATTACCTGGTCTCTTCACCATCCTGGCAATAATTACAACCTTCCTGGGGCAAATAATTTACATGGGGCTTAAAACCCTCACTTAATATTACAGAATAATATACACATTATAAATGTACAAATTTAAAGATCAAGTTCATTAAGTAAACAATTCTGGTAGTACTCGACTTTGTGTCATTTCAGGTCTTTTTAAAGATGTTAATGACCAGTGATAAACACTGAGCTATTTCTTGAGAAAATTCAGATACATGAGCCAAATGCTCAAAAGACACTGAGAACTGTCCAATGGAGAAAAAGTCAAGGGACAGTAACTGCAGTGAGGAAAGTTTTAAAGTTTAGAGAAGGAGTACTTCGGCCACACGGGGTACGAGGTACAGCTTTGGTGCCAGCCTTGCATCACTGATGGCTCTGGGCCTGGAGATTAAGCAGATCCACTGGGAGATGCTCCCATTCAACAGTCTGTCCCACACTGCCGAGGTGCTATCTTGCCTGAGCCAAATTCGTGGCGATACCCATCAAGTTAAACATGTTCAATTCTTCTTTCTCAATTGTCACCTCTATTCTCCTACCCTCCACCTTTCCATGCCCTATTGCACTGTTTCTCTCCATTCTTGTAACTAGGGGCAAAAGTAATTTGCCCCGTTTCAAATGTCCCCCAAACACAGGTCTATGAAGACTACGATGCTTTCAAACAATCTTTAAAATCAGCTCTACAGTAATTCTTTCCCAATGACTATATTAAGCTGCTAAAAAGCAGGTCTGCTTAACTTGCTCCACCTAGAAATGACCATATCATCCTCAATAACAATCAGGGTAGATGATCTTACGTATCTGGTCACTCATAAAACCAGTGGAATAAAGTATCTCATATCCAGACTCTCTCAGTTGCTGTAACTATGTTACTCAGAACATGGTCACATGTAGATGAATACTTCAAAAGTTTTGAATAATGCCAAATCCAAAGCACCCAGGATGTTACTTACCTATGTCTCTAAACAGAACAAGTTAAAATTTCCCCCTAAATACCTGTGTCTGCTCTGGAATAATCCTACACATAAAACCACCAATTATGCAAGCACTTCTATATTCTTGATCCTTCTGTCAAAGTCAGTTTTCACAACCCCCACGTTCTCAGAGGCAAAATAAAAACATCCCTCAACACAAACTTGCAAAACCAAAGAAAACACTTGCAATCAAATAATCACCCGTAATTATTGGGATGTGGAACAATTTTCAAACCCTGCTGCTGCTAAAAGTAATCTAAAACATTCTCACCTCGCCTCAAAGAAATATCAATGTTTATGGTCCTGACCTCTGCAATCTTCTCAAAGAGAAAAGTTTGAAAATAATAACTCTTAATTAAAGTAGCTTTTGGGGTGCCTAGGTGGCTCAGTCAGTTGAGCATCTGACTCTTTATTTCAGCTCAGATCATGATCTCAGGATTGTGGAATTAAGCCCCGAGCTGGGCTCTGAACTGAGCGTGGAGCCTATTTGGGAGTCTTTCTCCTTCTGCCCCTACCCCACAGGTATGCATTCTCTCTCTCCTCTCTCCTCCTCTCTCTCTCTCTCTCTCTCTCTCTCTCTCTCTCCCTCCCTCCTAAAAATAATAATAATAAAGTAGTTTTCTGACTATTTAAAAGACCATGATTATGTTTCTCCAAGAAACCTTTGTTACCCATCTTTCTATCATGCTGTCCTGAAAATTTTCCTCCCACTTCAAACTTAGAGGACCAAATTCCAATGTCAATAACCAATGGATAATTACAAGTTTGAAAACAGCACTGCCAATTTCTCTTTCAGTTTGCTTTGCCCCTAAAAGGAATATTACTCAAAACACAGATTATGTTCCAAGTGGTTAGAAATGCTGAGAAAGAGTGGATCCCTGGGGAAAGAAGTGAAGAAGTTCACAAAAAAAAAAAAAAAAAAAAGCGGGGGCAGGGGGGACCACAATGCAGATAAACACTATTAGCCACATCCACAGGTATTAAAAATCCCTAAGCATTTCTGCACAGGGTAGAAAAGCTGCCTGAATAATAATTTGATTTTCACTAGGCAAAGTGAAATCATCTTCTGTCTAGCAAAATGAACACAAAATTTGCCCAATGATATATTCATTTCCTAAATGTACCCAGGATTCACAGTATCAAAAGCAGCAAACTATTGGCATATATCTGGAGAATGCCAGGTAAAAATAAAGAGCTGTTTATTACCATGAAGGTGTTTACACCATTAAATCTTAAACATATTGGAGAAGAGAATAAAGAAAGTATAGATAAAGAAAGTATAAATGTATCTGCATACTCAGAAGACTTCTAGAGTTAGGTCACATTTCATGGCAAAATTCACTGTACTTCCAACCAAACTCCATCAATCAGAAAGAGGCATTTAAATCACCATAAAGTGTTTGAAAGTCTCTGTTACCTTTGAAAATCGAGCATTAATCCATTTGGTGAAAGTTTTCTTCTGCACGTCATTGTGTTCATCTGTGGGAGGGAAAAGGAGAGAAGGGAAAAGAATGAAAGTTTGTACCTTTAGAGTACCAAATACAATCATCCCCATCAGGGAGAGTTTAAAATAGCAGTCCTATAGTAGTTCATGAGGCACAATGATCCACAGCTAAGAAAGATGATGGCTGACGGAGTTGGCTAATGCCTGCAGCAGAGGAAGGTTCAGGCACCTTCCCCAGGGAGCTGGCCCTCCCGTCCATCCCTAAGCCTGGGGATATCACCGCCAACCATTAAATCCACATGTGTGGGACAGAACCAGCACTTCACTTTCACCCTGTTATACATAATACTTTCTGTTGCATTTTCTCTAAGCATAATTTCAGCAAGATAAAGACATCAGCATGTCCCAAACAAAAATCGAAGTTATCCACTAAAAACAAAGACACTCACGATCTTCTTCCTCTTCATACAAGGTCCTACACCCTCCAGAACAAAAACTAGTATAAGGTTACTTATTCCACAAGCTGTTTTCCTGTAGTAAGACTGACATGACAAGGTTTTAATGATCTTGATCTATAAATACAACCTCCGTATTTTACAAGTAGAGAAATCAGAGCCGTGTTTTAAATTTTTTTTTTTTTCAACGTTTATTTATTTTTGGGACAGAGAGAGACAGAGCATGAACGGGGGAGGGGCAGAGAGAGGGAGACACAGAATCGGAAGCAGGCTCCAGGCTCTGAGCCATCAGCCCAGAGCCTGACGCGGGGCTCGAACTCACGGACCGCGAGATCGTGACCTGGCTGAAGTCGGAGGCTTAACCGACTGCGCCACCCAGGCGCCCCCAGAGCCGTGTTTTAGAAAATGATCAACTTTAGTTTTGATTACAAATTCATCTTCCAAGCCAGAAGAAATAAAAATTGACCTTAAAAGCTACAGTATCTTGAACTTCTTGAAGATAAGCAGCGTGATTTAGTTAAGTACAAGGAAACCATTTGATACATGGGCTACAGAACAAAATAGGCCTCCGTATCCCAATCCACTTTGCGTGTGACCTTGGGTAAGTCATTACAATGCCTCCTCTCCTCAGAGTTCTCACCTATAAAATAGAGATAATAAATACCACCCAGCTTGCAAGGGCATTGTAAAGATTGGTGAATATGACTGGAGAATACTTAGCAAAGAGCTGGCATTGAGCTCTTTGTTATCATTATTGCTATAATTATTACTACAGAATACATGTAAATATGGCAGATAAATATCCATTTTACCCTTTCAGTTACTCCTAATCATATACTCTTCAACTGCCCACCCCCCCCCCCCACCCCCCGCCCCGTTCTCTATTACAACCAGCAAGTCACTGTTGGCTTAAAGCCTACAGCACAGCACATTAACAATCTCTAACTGGTTCTGAAAGCTGCCTCAGGAGTGTCTGGAACAGCGTAGAAAGCTGCGGTTCTGCCTGTCTGTATAAATACACTGCCTGTCCCAGTTCCATCCATACTGCCAGGCTGCCTCCCACATCATAACAGCAAAATAATAACACAGAGTTCCAAGTATGCTCTGCCCTCTGTGCATCAATTTCAAAGGGCTGCCTTCAACACAGACCTCCCCACTCATCCCTAACAGCGTCATTAGAAGTTCAGCCACTACTTCACCAAGTTTGTTGATATCTCTGGTCCTTACCCTCTTCTGGAAGGAGAGTTTGCAATTAAAAGGTCATTCCTGAAATAAATACCATAGCAGCAGCTCCAGGAACGACTACATTTTTACACATCCATAAAGGTAATTAGAGACTGACTCTGAGACACAAAGGGAGCAACTGGATGAAAAACAAAACTGTTGTCTCAGAACCTTCTTGATGTTAATTGCACTGCGAGGTGGCCTTCCTTCCAGAAAGGACAATGCAGTCAGCATCAGACCTGATTTCAGGCTTTCTACCATCGATCAATGCCACATATAAGCCATTTATTAACCAAGAGGACTTGCTTACACACTCTGAATGCCCCACCTTGCAATCACACCCAAGAGGGACAGAACTGAGATTATACGCAGAATATAAGGTAGCCACATACATCAACCTGCAGTGAGCACCATACTAGCCCCGCCAAGAGGAATATAATGTTAAATATCAGTGTTCAGAGCACTGAGAAAATCTAACTATTTATCCATTAACCTTTGGATTTATTTTTGTAAATTTTAACATACAAATGATTCCACCAGGCTCTAACAAAAATATATATAAAAGTCACAAATATTAAATTCTCCTAATTTCATTACATTTTACAACTTCAAATATTTTTGCCATAAAAATGGGGAAAATTCTAAGGGATTAATATTAATAAATACCATTTTCCCTTATCCTCTTTCCTGAGCACTTAAACCTTCTTATTTTCAAAAACCATATTAAAATATTTAAGACTTCGTAGGTTCCTCTACAGATATACACTGGACAAAGAATGAGTGTCCACACCTTACCAAATGATAAGTAAGATTTTTCAACTTTATCACATAAAAAAATGAAATCAAATTCTAAAAATAGACTCCTGCCATATGGAGATGTTTATAAAATAAGTTAATGTTTCTATAATATATTTGATCTTTTGGTCAAATCAAAGTTTGAATATGAGTCTAAGTAACCAATATGAAACAAAGTATGAGGTTGTAAAGAAAATTATCCAGCATCCAAACATTTCAAAAATACTCCCAAATTTATATAAACACTCATCTGTATTCATTTTCCTGATACAGTTAAAAAGGGAAGGAAAAAGTTCATATATCAATAAGGCTTTTAGTTCACATTTCCCCTTTTTCAATCACACACACACACACACACACACACACACACACGTACACACACACACACCCCTTATTTTCTACTAGAGAGGAATTCAGTAAAAGAACTAGAATTAGCCTGTAGCTTTTAAATTATAAGATTAAAATGTAACAAATCTGGAACACTTACTAGAGAACTGCCCTCTGCACCACAACAATTAAGGTGACAATCCCAGCCCAGGTCCTGCTCTGGGAGTTGAAAATATGCTAGCAAAGTGTAGCAAGACAACTGAAGATCTCAGCCATGCATTTCTGATCGATCATTTTGGCCCTCCTAGAAATGTATACAAAACTTCCAAAGTCTCGAAGTTGTTCAGCTGTCCATTATCAAAGCCAATCCGTCAATTAAATTTCTCCAAAATAAAAACATGCAAATGGACAACACAATCTTACATAGAACAGGATTATTTTATATAAATAAGTTAGTATAATTTACACTCTAAATACATTCATTCCAGTTTCCAAACAAGCATTTTCTTTAGATTTGTATTCAAGAAAACCTTTAGTTTCTGAAAGTCTTTTGGAGCTTAGGCAAATCTTATCCATTAATGACCTTTCTTCCCTTACAGGGACAAACACGGGACTGAATTAGGAGAAGAAAAATGTGTTAAATCCCTTAAGGCTGATTTTCCAAATTCTTCCTCTAAAATATTTTGCTCTTCTTAAAATGCTTTTGACATGCTCACACAGATCCAAGGGCCTTTGCTGCTGCCTAGCCTGGAATTTTATTTCTGTGATGGGTAAGAGAAGTGAAGCAAGAAACATCAACAAAACTGCCTGATAAATCTTCCAGGAAACTGGCTTGCAATATTTTTTTCACTTCACCAGCTCAAATGCGTATCAAAACTTCTTTCAGCAGAATGTAGCAACAAATCTCAATTTAAATCCTAAATTGGAAAGGTGGCGGAAAAATTAGGACTTGTTTCCCTTATGGAAACACACAAGTCCTAGGAACATGTATACCACCATTAAAATTCGACTACTATTAGAGAGAAAGCATTATCCCCCGGTACATCTTTCAAAGCAATTGAAGAGTGGTCCAATTGGCTGGCAATAACGTGAGTTCCATAAAATGCAGCTATTGAGAAAAGGAAGTCCCTAGACTTTAAGCCAAAAGAGAAATGTCTTCCTGGATGATTTAAAACTTGGATTGGCTTTATTAAAGCCTCTCATGAAATGCAACTCGCCCTAGAAAGCCAGTTTCTCATTAGCAGAAGAGATTATTTCGAAAGCAATGAAAGCATTTCAGACCACACTCCCACTTCTACTTTTTCTGGGTAGTGCATTTATTTAATCAAGCCCAAAGAAACCAAGCTCAGCAAGCTCTGTCGTGTCTCACACCCACTTTATCGGCCTCTGGACACGATCAATTCACTTATTGAAACAATATGCATGACAACGGCACATGGAAATATATAAATATTATGAATAATCTGACAAAGATTACAACTGTGTAAACACACAGAGACAAGAGGAGACAGACTGCTCTCAATCAGACTGTGTCAACTCCAAATTTGTTTCAAAATCTGACGCCCTCAGAGGGCCTGAAAAAAACCCTTAATGTGTGCTTTTCAAAATTGTCAGAATTACCTAAGTATATTGAGAAGTTTAGATAATTAACATTTCACATGTTATCTTTGTAAATTTAATCACATTTACACTTTGAAGTATTAAAGCTTTTTAAAACTGCATTTGAAACAGACTTTCGCTTCACTCTATAAAAGCAAAAAAACAAGTCGATGGCCTCTTTAGGAGATGTTGGGATGGGTGAAGTGAGAATAACGGGAAAACAACCCCACGTTTCACATAAGAAGCCTGTGATCCAGGGACAAAGTTCAATGAATTGCCAAGCACCATCCACTTTGTAAGTGACAGGTCACAAATGGAACCAGGTCCCACAAACTCCTGAGTCTGTGTTCAGTCAATGAACTTCAAGTATGCAGAAGTCAGAGTTTCATGGGTGGGAAAAAAAGACATTAAAATATATCTTGGAGGACAGATGAAGTCTGGTTCATGCAAGATTAAGGGGCATTCTTGGGCACCTGGGTGGCTCAGTTGGTTGAGCGTCCAACTTTGGCTCAGGTCATGATCTCGCAGTCTGTGAGTTCAAGCCACATGTCGTGCTCTGTGCTGACAGTCAGAGCTTGGAGCCTGCTTCAGATTCTGTGTCTCCCTCTCTCTGCCACCTCCTCCACTCTGCTCATGCCTCTGTCTCTCCCTCTCTCTCAAAGTAAATAAACGAAGAAGAAGAAGAAGAAGAAGAAGAAGAAGAAGAAGAAGAAGAAGAAGAAGGGCATTCTAGACAGAATAAGAAAAGGCTCAGATTAAATACCTAGCAAAAAAGAGCATATTTAATTAACATAATGCATATCTATGAGAAAACACAGAGGGTTTTCACATACAACGTTAAGGAGTAATTCTAAAATAATCCAAACATTAGAAAGTTTTCAGTCCTGAAACTGTTTATATCCATAAAAAGATGAGTACAGAGTTAGAAATACATGCTCAAAATGTTTTTTTTAAGAAAATCAGATTCTTGGGGCACCTGACTGGCTCAGTTGGTTAAGCATCTGACTCTTGATTCGCTCAGGTCATGATCTCACGGTTCATGAGATCAAGCCCCACTTTGGGCTCCACACTGACAGCACAGAGCCTGTTTGGGATTCTCTCTCTCCTTTCTCTCTGACCCTCTCCCCCTCCCCTGTAGATAAATAAACTTAAGAAAAAAAGGAAATACAGATTCTTTGAAAAGCAACCTCTTTAAGCAAACACATGCTCTGCTAGCATGACCCATTCACTCTGCTCCCCAAATCCATGGCAATTCTGGAAGCCTTTGATTCCCGAAAGTCCACAGCCCCACCCGCACTGTATTTAGGATTTCTGTCATTTTTATGCATTGGAGGAAAATGTTGTTTCAGCAGAGAACACCAACCTAACCCACCCAAACTACCTGTCTTACTATCACAGAATCAGAGCATTTAAGAGCAGGAAAGTACATAAAAGAGCACCTGATCAAACCCCATCCTGAAACTAGACACGTTAGAAGCTTAGCCATCGTCACACACACTTAGGTGGTACCAGAGATCAACTCAGAATTCATGCCCCTTTATCTTGCACTCCTGCTTGCAAACTTTTTTAACATCTTTATTCAGATATAATTCACATACTGTGCAATTCATCCATGTAAAGTCTATAATTCAAAGGTTTTTGGTGTGTACATTAGTAAATTTTTTAGTTGTGGTGAATACATACAAATAAAGTTTGCCACTTTAACCATATTTAAAGTGATACAACCAGTGACATAATTACATTTACAGTGTTGTGTGACCATCACCACTATGTCCAAAACTTTTTCATCTGCCAAATGGAAACTTTATACCATTAAGCAATAATTCTCCCATTCACAGGGGCACCTGGCCGGATGAGTTAGTAGAGCATGTGATTCTTGATCTCTTGGGGTCGTGGGTTCAAGCCCCATGTTTGGCATGGAGCCTACTTTATAATAAATAAAATAAAATAAAATAAAATAAAATAAAATAAATATAAAATAAAATAAATTTATTAATAAATAAATAAAGTGCAATAACTCCCATTCACAGGGGCACCTGTCTGGCTGAGTTAGTAGAACATGTGACTCTTGATCTTGGGTCATGGGTCAAGCCCCACATTGCATGTGGAGCCTACTTTATAATAAATAAAATAAAATAAATAAAATAAATAAAAATAAAATAAAATAAAATAAAATTTATTAATAAATAAAAATAAAGGTTCAATAATCTTCCCATTCCCCCTCTCCCTGGTAACCCCTAATCTTCTTTCTCTCTGAATGCATTTGCCTCTTGCAGATATTTCGTATAAGCAGAATCATACAGTATCTGTCCTTTTGTGTCTGGCTATTTTACGTAGCATAATGTTTTCAAGGATCATCCATGTTGTAGCATGTGTCAGAATCTCATCTCTTTTTATGGCTGAATAATATCCCCTGTATGTATATGCCCACATATGCCATACATCTATGCCACATCCATTCATCTGTTGATAGACAATTGGGTTGTTTCTACCTTCTGGCTATCATGAGTAAAGCCACGATGAAAAGTGGCGTGCAAGTATCTGTCCAAGTCCCTGCTTTCTGTTCCCTTGGGTCCATGCCGAGGATTGGAATTGCTGGGTCATGTGGTGATTCTATTTGGTGACTCTACGTTAGATTTTTGAGAAACTGTCTTCTACGGGAACTGTTTTCCATAGCAGCTGCACAATTTTACACTCCTATCAGCAATGCACAGAGATTTCATCTCTCTACATCCTCACTAACATTTATTTTCCTTTTTTTTAATTAGAGCCATCCTAGGAGGTGTGAAGTGGTATGCCATGATTTGGTTTGCATTTCTCTAATGACTAATGAGGCTGATCAGAAGACTGCATTTTGAAATGCAAAAACTACCAAGCAAAAACCCACAAACTCGGAGATATCCTGAAGACTTTCTGAAGTAGCCCAAATTCAACAGCATGCTACTCCAAAGTCACTGGAGTACAGAGATACCACTTTTGCGTTTCATCCCCAAACTACTGCAAAACAATTAATCTATTCTCCAAAGATTGTATTTTCAAATTAGATATAACCAATAATTCCTGAGCATCTTCTACTTTTAGATTATTTACCTCTTACCTACTTTCTACTTGATGAATTCAAGTTTGTTAAATACAGGAGGAAATGTCTTCCATACTTTCACTTTCTAGAGCTGCTCAAGTCACCCAAAGACTGTCTGTAAGATTTACAGGCATCCAGAATGGGTTTGAAACTCTCTCTCTGGAAATACCTTTTGGCAAAACTCTTCACATCTTAGATATATGTGTTGCAAATGCAAAAAAATAAGCACTCAATTTATGGGGCAGAAATTGTAAGCTTCAAATACAAACACTTCACTTTGGACTTTCATCCCGGCAGTGAAGGAGTTTTATTAAAGTCACTTGAAATGTTCATAGTACAAGGAGAGGTTATTTAGGAAGAGCTGAGTGAGTCATAATGATGATGAGTCACTGTCATGAAAAGTCAATAGAAAACTAATTCTTTTAGTAATTTTAGTGATTAAAAAGCTAGATTTTTTAAAACAAAGTATCCGTGAATTCAATCCCTCACTTTATTCCAGTTAAAGATCTATTATGTTCTACAGTCTACAGAAATCTTCATAAACATATATCTCAAGATATAGGAAAATCCATGCAAATGAGTGTTCGTGAGAATGGGGGAAAAAATTCTGAATGGAAAAAACATTCCAGTGATCTGACTTCAAACTTGGTCATGACAAGTTCTACTCTCTAAAATAGGAGCAAAACCATGTCCTTTCAAGACTGCTAATATTCACATAGTGATTTTCTGACTTTAATTACTCATTTCCCCACAGTATGAGGAATCTAAGAGAGTCTGGTAGATTCATTTTTAGATTCCTAATAAATCCATATAATAAAACAAAAATACCCAATAAATAGTATTTCTCAAACAAAAAATCGTGGGGAAAAATCCAAAAAAAAAAAAAAAAAAAAAAAGAAAGAAAAAGAAAAAAAGCTTGCAGCACCCAATATGACCTCACACTCTTTGTAGGAATGCTATTATTTTCTATAGAACTGAGGCAGAAAAACTTTAACTGGAGACCATGTGTCTTCTATAATTAGAACTTTGGGTCACTACAGTCAGACAAAAATATATACTGAAAGCAGTGAGCAATAAATAATCAGTGAATGAGCATTGTAGGCATTCTGCAGCCAACAACCCCAATGAATTTAAAAGCTGTGGCAGTACTGTCTGGCTTCCCTCTCTGGAACTCCTTTCCATTTAGTTCTGTGTGTTTCAGCGTTATAAAGCACCTTGAGGGAGATGAAGACCAGACAACAATTCATGAAGCTTGAGAGTTGCCTTTTAATTCGGTCACGCCAGAAGGTTCCCCAGGTACCCACCCAAAGAGCAATGTGACCTCAAGGAATTCCAGAACCAGAGAAAAAACTCTCTTCAGCTCATCAGATTAGACTTGCAGAAGTCTAGACAACCTTAGAGTCCAGAATGAACATTCCCAAAATGCCCAGAACTACCAGCCTTCTTGACTAGAGTCCTTCATTTGGAGAATCCTGGGGGCTGAGACTCTTCCCCTCTCCTCTCCTCTTAATTTTCATTAACCACCTCCTTCCACCCATCTTGTTTTCTTAAACATCCAAACTTCCCTCCCTCTTGCCTCCTGCATATTCTTTTCCAACACCCCTCCCGGACCTGTCTTGGCCTGAGATTCACCATTTTGGAATTCTCAGCCACAAAGCCCACCTGGTTGCAAGGGTGTGGTCATCCTCAAGCAATCACAAGATGATTTGAGTCTCTCTTTTTACCACTTCTCTTCTGGCGTGCCTTTCCGCACCTTTTCTTTCTTTCTCTACTTAAAACTTCCTGTATGATGTCTACAATATACTTTAAAAGATTTCAACATAGCAAGTATGATCCTGTGCCTGTGTTAAAGTCAGAGTGTTCAAACATTTTTATTCATGAACCCCTAAAAGAATTCCCATGTACATTTTTTAGGTTGACAATTAATATGTACGGTAAATCTAAATAGTTAAAAAGATATAATATCCAGCACATTGTTAAGGAGCCACAAATTTAGCTCGTGCAATTATTAGAAAATGTCTCTACTACCTAATTGGTAAAACTAGACCTCATTGTCAAACTAATCAGACTGACTTTCTCACAAAGGAAGTTTGACTTTAGTTTTCTATTTAAACACCATGTTCACATGTGTCTCCAGGGCAAACGGGCAACAGCTCACATCAAAATTCTCATTCTGGGATGATGGATGGATGGATGGATGGATGGATGGATGACAGATGGCAGGCAGGCACAAAACCTTGCTTCTGGAAGCAGTAAGGCACTGACCATTTTAATAATTCTTAAAGGAGTGCCCTTTACTTTGCATTCTAATACTGTACTCTCATTTGGCATAGTAATGCAGTAATGAAGCCCAGTAAGATTTGGGGAGGATGAGTGGTATGTCTTTCTTCTGTAAAGTGGAGGAGGGAAAGTCCAGAAAGGAAAGAAGGTAAAGGAGAGGCTTAACCACAGGAAAAGCTGGCCACGGGTGAGCATGCATA
Source organism: Lynx canadensis (assembly GCF_007474595.2). Lineage (NCBI taxonomy): Eukaryota > Metazoa > Chordata > Mammalia > Carnivora > Felidae > Lynx > Lynx canadensis. The sequence goes on along the minus strand of NC_044307.1, from coordinate 130,829,002 downwards.
TTCCAGCATGTAAACCTCTGGGTGGCTTCGTGCTATCCCAGCCTAGGATAACAACTCCAGACAAGGTAAGCTGTAATTTAATTAGAAAGGCTAAACCCTGGAGGTGGCCACTACAAAGCTATGTTATCTTCATCACCATTAACACCAGAGACTTTGCTAATTAATTTATGAACGTGAGGAAATGTGCTTTTACTGTGCTCAATAATTGGCGTAATTAATAGGTTAGAAACACTCTCTCCAACCGGTGAGTTTTGTGTTATTCGATAAATGTGGACTGGCCAAAATATTTTACAGACCTGTCCCACTACTGATTAAAAATTAAAATGTAGGGGTCACCTGGGTGGCTCAGTCAGTTAAGTGTCCAACTCTTGATTTCAGCTCAAGTCCTGAATCTCCCAGTTCGTGGGTTCGAGCCCCGCATCAGCTCCACACTGGCAGTGCAGAGCCTGCTTGGGATTCTCTCTCTCTCTCCTCTCCTCTCTCCTCTCTCTCCTCTCTCTCTCTCTCTCCCGTCCTCTCTATGCACCTCCCCCACTCATGCGACACCCTCTCTCTCTCTCCCTCCCTCTCTCTCTCTCTCTCCCTCTCTCCCTCCATGTCTCAAAGTAAATAAAAACTTTTTAAAAATAAATAAAATCTAGTATGTCTAGGAAGCTCAATCCCTCAGGGCCCTGTGTTCAGTCACTGGCTGCGATGATCCTACTTGCCTAATGCTGACTGTAAGTCTAACTAAATCCTCTCTCTAACATCAGCACTGCTCTTTAGAACAATGCAAGCTATAGGGGTGGGTAGCTCAGTCCGTTGAGCACCCGACTTCAACTCAGGTCATGAATTCACTGATCACGAGTTCGAGCCCGCATCGGGCTGTGTGCTGACAGCTCGGAGCCTGGAGCCTGCTTCAGATTCTGTGTCTCCAGTCCCTGTTACTCCCCACTTGCATTCTGTCTGTCTCTCTCTCTCTCTCAAAAATAAATAAAGACTAAAAAAAAAAAAATTTTTTTTAAGGCCAATGCAAGCTATACAATACAAAAAATTTTAATTTAATTTCTAGTAGCCTTAAAAAAAGGAGAGAAAATTAATTTAGTAATATGTGTTCTTTACCCTATATACAAGCAAAATATTATCATTTTGACATATACTCAATATTTTTTTAAATGTTTATTTATTTTGAGACAGAGAGAGACAGAGCATGAACGGGGGAGGTCAGAGAGATGGAGACACAGACTCCGAAGCAGGCTCCAGGCTCTGAGCTGTCCGCACAGAGCCTGACGTGGGGCTCGAACATCATGGACCGTGAGATCATGACCTGAGCCAAAGTTGGTCACTTAACCGACTGAGCCACCCAGGCGCCCCCTATACTCAATATTTTTTAAAACTACTGATACTTTACACTCTCTTTTTCTTACTACATTTTGTGAAATCTGGTGTGTATTTTACATTTATAGCACATCTACACTCGGACTGGTCACAGTTCAAGTGCACAGCAGCCATCACACCGCACGGCACAGCCCTGGAATACTGCTGCATTCAATTCAACCAAAAACCTTCACGTCCTTCGAAGGACAGAGAACTAGAGTTTACCAAGCTTACGACACTGGCTGTATGAACTGTTTTTGAGGCCTGCTGGCTAATAATGATTGTTAATGAATGCCAATGTGCATGGCAGGGTTGAGAAGCTTGCCTTCATTACAACCCTCACAGCAGGACAATCGATATCCCTCATAACCTACTTTTAAGCCCTGGGAGTTAACGCTACTGAGCAAAAGTAAAGCAAAGATTACCAACTGTGCACAAATTAGCTTAAGCTGTTGATTTTTTCATCACTTAAAATCTTCCTACTACCTTTCCTTTTAATGAAAATTAGTTGTTCATCTATTTTGTGGAAAACAAAGAAACAGCGACATTTACAACCACCAGATAGTATTTGAGGAAGCATCTACTAGTGTCGGTCCCCAAAGAGATTCAGGGGTACTTTCATGGAGCTATCGTGGAAGGGTGGTGATGGGGGAGAGGATAAGACAAGTACATAAGTTAACAGGTAAACAGTTATAACTAATACGTTAGGGACAGATACATTCATAAATGCAGAGGAAAAATATTTCTTTTTGATGGGGGTGAGTGTGCAAGGGAATAAGCGCATTTGAATGGATATCTTTGAATCATGTAAACACTGTTGGGACATCTGTGAAATAGAGAACACACAAAGTCCTCAAGGCATAAAGAACAGGACATACACACAAAACTCTGAGAAGCGTCTCTGGCAGACCAGTGTTTGATCAGAGGTGCAATGCCATTCATTGAATTTCTCAAATGGGCTGCAGCTAGATTGTGGAGGATTTTTAATACCAAGCTAAGAGTTTAAACAATGTGGGCCACTGACTTTTTCTGAGCAAAAGAGTAACATGATCAGAGTGCGCTATAGTGAGTTTTATACTAAAAATGGATTCATAGCGAGGGAGGCTAGAAGAAAGGAAGCCAAAGTGAGGCTTACTACAACCGCCCATGCTGGGACACCCGAAAGCCAGAAGAAGATAGCAGCGAAGCGGCGATGAAATTAAGAAGGGAAGGGATGGATGAAAGAGGTACTGAATCATACAGGTAAGGTTACCATGACTTTACTGAATTACTGAAGGGCAATGAAGAGAGAAGAGAAACCAAAATAAGTCCCAAGCTTTGAGGCAACATGAAGGATGGAAGTGCCTCTCCATTTAAAAAAAGAAGAAACAGAAATATAGAAGCATAGGAAGAGAAACTGCTTAGGAAGAAAGGACGTTCTCTGCACCTAACGAATCAGGGGTTAGCAGGATATTCAGGTGAAGGACGTTAAAGCAAGCCTGTGACAATGCAAGACCAGAGCAGTGAGGAGAAGTCCCCCTGTAGGTGACTATCCCAGGAGCTCCAGTTTTCAGAAGAAATGCACACTTAACTGTGTTAAAGCACCAAAGGAGCTAGGGAAAGGATGCCTGAAGAAATATAGTGAACTTGACCACCAGGAACCAGCTGGCATCCAATACAGTGAGGAAGCAGGGGAAGCTGGCTTTGGGCTGGCAGACACGTATCTCATTACAAGTTTCCTGAAGCAACACCTGTACCAACATATTTTAAATTATGTGACTGTTGACCCACAAACTCTGGAAATTTATCTTAAGGACTCCTACACATTTAGACATATTTAAAAGGGTATTTTTCAGGGGCTTCTGGCTGGCTCAGTCGGAGGAAGAAATGCGACTCTTGATCTTGGGGTCTTAAGTTCAAGCCTATGTCGGGTGTAGAGATTACTGAAATAAATTTTTTTAATAAAAGGAGGGAAGACTGGGGGGGCTCAGTTGGTTAAGCATCCGACTTCAGCTCAGGTCATGATTTCACAGTTCGTGAGTTGGAGCCCCACGTTGGGCTGTGTGCTGACAGCAAGAAGCCTGGAGCCTGCTTCAGATTCTGTATCTCCCTCTCACTCTGCCCCTCCTCTGCTCGCGCTCTGTCTATCTCAAAAATAAATAAACGTTAAAATAAATTTTTTAAACAAAAATAAAATGATGTTCTTCAAAGTACTCATCATAATTGAAAAAAAAAGCCTCTAAACAATCTAAATATCCATCCATAGGGATTATTCAAAAGTACATTTTCAGGTATAAATACAACCATTAGAAATGATATTAAGGGGGCCCCTGGCTGGCTTCAATTGGTGGAGCATGTGACTCTTGACCTTGAGACTGTGAATTTGAGCCCCATGTTGGATGTAGAGATTAAAAATAAAATCTTAAAAAATTATATTAAGAAAGGAGATGTAAAGATATGGAAGGATTTTCACAATATATTAAGGAATAAAAAAGTAGATCATTAAAGAGTATACAGTGTTTAGTTTATATGTTGTATGCATACATGACTAGAAAGACAAGAGGTAAAATATTAGCACAGTTTATTTCTAAGATACTGAGAGATTCTTACAGGCTTTTTATGAGCTATATTTTCAAATTTCTATAATAAATAATACTTTTGTGCCATTTTTTTCTTTAAAACATGCCTTCTGCAAAGGTGTGCTATTCTCCATTTTAATGTAAACAAGTAGGAAGGGAACAGAACATGTCAACTATAAAAATAAACTGGGCTGAGAGAAGGTCTGTCTGTCTGTCTGTCTGCCTGCCTTGGAGGGGGGTGGGGAGAAAAAGGAGACATGACCCATCTGTAATTATATGTAGACAGGAAGGATCTGGGAGGCAGGGAGGGGGGAAAGAGATTTTAGGTGCCAACACTCAACACACAAGAAGAGCTCCCTTAGAGACCAAACCCCAAGCTCCTACACTAGGTGCAATTAAGGTCACACGTTTCTAAAAATGAAACTCTCCAGGTCAATTTGCTTTTCCATCTGCCTTTCCAGTGAGTTTCCCACTGCAGTCTGAAGAGATGATTAAGTACATGTAAAAGAACTGTGCCTATAGAACTACACCTCTTCCCATCTAGTCTATCCAGTCTGTAAACACTGTTGAAAAGGGAGTTGCATCATTTAAGATACACCTTTTGCAATAAATCCAAGTATTTCAAGGTAAAATTACCAGGGTGCTGATCAGTTATTAAGATGGGAAGACAAAACTAGAAGATTAATGTAAACCAAAATGTCACTGACAGATCACACCAAGCCACCTAGACTTTCTCAAGGGTGTGTGTGTGTATAGTGTATAATATGTGTGTATATATATATATATATATGTATATATATACACACACACATATATGTATATATATATACACACACACCCTTAATATATATATACACACGTATATGTGTATATACACATATATATGCAATATATACACATATTGTATATACACATATTGTATATATACACGTATATAAACGTGTATATATACATATATATACATATATAATGTATATATTATATCTGGAGAGAAAAATGGAGAGTTAACTGTCCTTTGTTCATAGACTTTAACGAAATACAATCCACCATGAATATAATTTTTAAAATAGAAAATAGGGTATTCTTTTTGATTCTTTTTCTCCATTTTGGAGTCTTTAATATTGAGCCATGAGAAGTTAAAACCAAATGTAACATAATTCACAAAAAAGAGGAAAAGTCATTTTAGTAATTACATTTTCAAAAGTGCAAGTGCATTAAAATGTAATCCTTTATCCAAGAAAAATATTTATAATAAGCAGGAAGAACATGCCAGAAAGGAACACTGTTTCCCCTTAAAAACTCAGGGGCAAAACCATTTCTTCCCACGGACGTCATAGTTAAGAAATCAACCCATGAAGCATGGCACCCTTTGCTTAAAAGCATACAAACTGAAAGTTGACGAGTAAAATAATTTAAAGACTTAGCCTCATATTGGAAAATGCATACTCTCTCATTTTCAATTTATATAACTAATAACTATGTAAAAAATTCACATGAACCATTAATACTTGTTTTATTGAAAAGCTTACTCAGGTAGAGTTGGACAAGAGAGATAAAATACACAATATGAATCAAAAAAATGCAAAGAAACCTGATATTCAAGCCACCTCCCCAACATACTAATGTTATCCTTTATGATTACTTATCCTCTAAATTGCTGTTGAAAATTAAAATCCTGCCTCAAATCAGCACTATCTTTATTTAACACTCTACTGTGGGTCTAATGTTTACTTGCCTTTTTTGGAAATTTGTAATTTCAGATAATACCAGCTCTGAGTATAGCAAAGTTGGGGATCACCTTCTGTGTAAAACAGTGCTTCCTTTTCTTGTCTACAATGTGTCTCACTTAAGCATCAAAAAGTCTAGATTAATTTAATTTAGTTGGAGATAATGTCATGAATCAGTGAGATTAGAAGAACAAGTTCATGTTTCTAGTGAAATAAATGGCTTTATAACCAGTAATTATATCTCCTGTCCATTTTCATCATTTTCGACTCAAGAGCCCTAATCATTTCAGTCAGTTTTATGAAAACACCAAATGCATTCACTCTAAGTTTCCTTCACTGGACTCCTCTCACTGTTAAATCATTTCTTAATTAGGAGACCAGAATCTCAGAGAGTAATGCATGTGCAAGTCAACACAGCTTTGCAAGGGAAGGATAATGTTCTCTGTTTTCTTCTATGTTTCCTTCCTAATGACACTCTAAAACCAGTACAACAACCCAATGGCCAGTGTCTGCTGAGAACGCTACAATGACTCCCTCCTTTCCATGATCCTAGAACTACAGAAAATCTAATTCATGGTGAAAAATTTTTCTTGAAGTTAGCAAGAGAATGAATCAAAAAAAAGATTTGGATAATCTTTCTTCAAAGCTTAAGCACTTCCCTCAAGATAAGCACAAGCTAGCAAACCTGAGTGTAACTAAAAGCATACGCAATAATATATTCAAAAGAATTGAAAGCAGGATCTTGAAGAAATATCTGCACACCCATACTCATAGAAGCATTATTCACAATAGCTAAAAACTGTAAGTAACCCAAGTGTCCACTGATGGATGAGTGGATAAACAAAATGTGACGTACACCGTGTGCATGCACACACGTGCGCGCGCGCACACACACACAGAAATATTATTCAGCCTTTAAAAAGGAAAAAAAAAGTAGATGCAACTTAAGAACATTTTGCTAAGTGAAATAAGCCAGTCACAAAAAGTGAAATACCGTTATGATTCCATTTACCTACAGTAGCTAAATTTATAGAGACAAAATAAAATGGTGGTTGCCAGAGGCTAACCACCTCTGGAGAGGGTAATTGGGAGTTGTTTAATCAGTACAGAATTTCCATTCTGCAAGAAGAAAAGAATTATGGAGATGGATGGTGGTAAATACACTCAGTATCACTGAACTGTTCACTTAAAAATGGTTACAATGGGGCGCCTGGGTGGCTCGGTCGGTTGAGCATCTGACTTCGGCTTGGGTCATGATCTCACAGTCCGTGAGTTCGAGCCCCGCGTCGGGCTCTGTGCTGACCGCTCAGAGCCTGGAGCCTGTTTCAGATTCTGTGTCTCCCTCTCTCTCTGACCCTCCCCCGTTCATGCTCTGTCTCTCTCTGTCTCAAAGATAAATAAACGTTAAAAAATTTTTTAAAAAAATGGTTACAGTGGTACATTTTATGTTATGCATATTTCACCACCAAAAAAAAATAAAAAATAAAAAACCTGGGGGATAAAAAAGCTTGTGCAATAAACATTTTTCATTCCCATTTCAACTTGATTTTCCAAAGAAGAGATGTTGAGTATGCCTCAACTCATACATTCTCCAAGAAGACAATGGAAGGATTTCAACGGATTCTAATTTCACCTTTCAAAACTTATATTTTCAACATATCTTTCTTTAAGATATAAATGCAGATATTCTGAATTCTAGAATCAAAACTGCTTTCACAATGGCCATGCCTCTAGACCTCTTAGTCACGAGGGAAACACCTGCTCAAATTCCTTGTGGTAGATACTGCTGGCTATCTACTCAATCACCCCTCTCCTCTCTTGGCTTACAAATCTAATCTCATTTTTTTTTCCTTGAAACAACATGGTCAATTATAACAATCACTTCCCCTTGCAACTAATGATAACCATATGGCCCAGTTTGGGCCAATCGTGAGCAAAGAGTGTTGGGTGGAACTTCCAGGTGAGCTACGAACCCCCTGACAAAACTTAACACATTCAGCTGGCATAAACATTTTACCCTTGGCTTCCACTCTCTCCAGGAAGGCTGGAGCAGCCAATTTCCCTGAACAGGTAACCAGCCCTGCATTGCCTGTCTACAGACCGAAGGTTCCTGAAGAAAAAGGAATTATTTCTTACAACAAAGAATAGTAGGTTTTCTCTTCCTTGCAGTTTTACTCAATCGTAACTCAATCCGGCACCACTGAGATAAGTCTGAGGGAAGAAATTCAGGAATATTTCCGGTGTAGAAGATGGGAGTTATATATTCTACCTCTGTAAAAGGGACATTGGCAAGACTGCAATGTAACAGCCCCGTGTCCATGGTAACACTAAAAGCCAGATGATTAGACTAGGGAGACAGTATACTGAGGATGCTGCCAGAGCCTTACCCCACAAATATCTTTTCATAATAAAACATTTATTAAATGCTTGCTGTATGGCAGACACAGGCCAGATAACCGGTGTGCAATACAAATCCCAACAACCCTACAAGGTAGAGCTCGCACTCCCAGCCACTCGACTGAACTGCTTTTTGGTAGCTTTATCCCTTAAACAACATGTTCAATCTCTCTGATTTTCCTCTTGTGTAAAAGGCGCAGAAAAATGCAACGCTCAAAGGACTGTGGTAAGAATAAATGATAATATGATCAAAGTATGTAGCAAGGGGCTCAGAGCAATGCTCAGTAAAAAGTGACTGCCATCCTCATCCAAAAGAAGAAGAAGGAGGAGGAGGAGGAGGAGGAGGAGGAGGAGGAGGAGGAGGAGAAGAGGAGATGAAGAAGAAGAAACTGCAGACATTCTCGGACATAGCTAAACATCAGACTCCCCTAGAAAATTTCACCAGAACACAGATTCCTTGACCCCAACTAGGCTTACTGAGCCAAGGGGTGCTCAGTCACACAGAGATGGGGGGGCGGGGGAGAGTCTGGTCTCTCCAGTTAACAGGGAATGTTAACTACCATATTTTCAAGAGACTACAAACTTCACCACGTTGTTATACCAAATCACTAGAAAGCCTGTATACCTAAGCCACATATAGAAATCCACACTCTGCCTGCACAGCTGCCTTCACAGAACCTACATTAAAAGTATGCCCTCTGCTTTCACTAAAATTTAAGAAGACGTCTGTAGTTTATGTGAAATTTCTCTCAAGGACAATGTATATCACACCCTCTCACTCTGGAGACCAGGAATGAGGCAGGCTGTCCCGAGCATTCAGAGTCCTTTCTGTCCTAGACAATGGAGCTATTTCATCCACTCAATCACCTTGCCTTGGCTTCCAAGTTCAGAGCAGAGTTTGGTGCCACAACTTCCCTCAATCAAGTTTTAAGTATCGTTAGTATAAGGACTAGTTTAATTAGTTTGCTTTGCCTTGGGAGGATATTTGAAAACATTTTACTACAAAAGCAATCCACATTTATTAAGGAACATTTAGATAAGCAAAAGGAAGAAAATGTAAACCCATTTCCCTCCACCCAGAGGCAATCACTGTTAACATGTTTGTGTCACCCTCATAGACATTTGTGTCTGTTTTATTTTTTATGAAATGGAATGAAAAAAAAAACAGTATTTTATTGCTTTTACTTAAAAGACATTATGAGCATGTTTCCATTATAGTACATACTCCTTTATAATGTCACTTTTAAACTCCATAAGTATTTTATTGACTGGACATTCAAAATATATTTCCCACTACCACCCTGTTGTACATTCTTAATGTCATTTCCTTTTTTAAGTTTATAAAACGTAAAACATACTTCTGTAACATATATAGAGTTAAAATTGTGTACATATGCATGACTCATTTATTTACTCATCCAACCATCCATTCATTCAAAGAACAAATTCTTAAAAGTAAAGTCAAATAGGGGTGTCTGGGTGGCTCAGTTGGTAAAATATCCAACTCGAATTCAGCTCAGGTCATGATCTCACCATTGGTGAGTTTGAGCCCAGCATCGGGCTCCACACTGAGAGCACAGAGCCTGCTTGGGATTCTCTCTTTCCCTCCCCTACACTCATTCGCATGCATGTTTGTTCTCTCCCTTTCCCTCTCTCTCTCTCTCTCCCCCCCCCCTCTCCCTTCCTCCCTCCCTCAAAATAAATAAACTTTAGGGGCACCTGGGTGGCTCAGTTGGTTGAGCATCTGACATCAGCTCAGGTCATGATCTCACAGTTTGTGAGTTTGAGCCCCACATTGGGCTCGCTGCTGTCAGCACAGAGCCCACTTCAGCTCTTCTGTTCCCCTCACTCTCGGTGTCCCTCCCCAGCTCCTGCACACATTCTCACTCTCAAAATAAATAAAATATAAAAAAGTAACACAAAAAATAAACTTAAAAAAAAGCGAAGTCAAGTAGATATCTCAGTATCGTTCCACCCAGTAGACCGCTCCCTGCCTCTCAAAAGTCTCTTCCCTTGTCTTTGCAGATTTAATTTCCTTCTTCTCCTATACTCATCCACACCAGGTCCAGATTTCCTAAGAGATCAGTCCTGGGCCACATCTCAATTTAATCACTCTTGGCAAGTAGTTTCTAATCTACTCTCACAGTTTCAAATGCCATCCACGTGCAAAAGCCCCCGTGTTGTATCTCTAACCCAAACCTCTCTACTAAATTACAAAACCACATGTATGGTTTCAAAATACATTCATAAATTACTTGTTAGTCTTCCATTCGAGAGGTAGAGCTTAATTCCCCTCCCCTTTAATGGCAGCTAGATTTGGTGACTTACTTTCCACAAACAAAACATGACAGAGGTGACAATGTAGGGTTTCTAAGACTATACAAAAGGCATTGCAGGTTCCTCCTTGCACTCTCTCATATCACTTGCTCTAGAAGAAGCCAGCTGCCATGTCATAAAGACACTCAAGCATCCCTACGGAGAGGTCCGATGATGAGGCACTATGGCCTCCCACCAACAACCAGCAAGGAACCGAGGCCTTCTGCCAAAAGCCATGTTCATAAACCATCTTGGAAGCAGATCTTCTAGACTCAGTCAAGCCTTCTGTTTAGCCTTGGCCAACACCTTGATTACAGCCTCATGAGAGACCCTGGACCAGAATCACCTGGTAAAGCCACTCCCAAATTCCATGAGATAATAAATTGCATGAGATAATGAATACTCACTGTTTTAAGCTGCTAAAGGTTGGTGTAATTTGTTATATAGCAATAGATTACTAATGTAAATTTGCTGCTACATTTCAGAGTAATATGCCATGCAGCAAGAGATTAAAAAACAAAACTAAAACATAGCATGTATCCAACCATCTACCTGACATCTCCACTGAGATAGCTCACAGACTCATTTCAAACTTAACACATCGAAAACTGAGCTTCTGGTCCTCTCTCAAGAGGACCAAGATCTCTCAAGATCTCCAATCTTTCCTAATTCAGTACCCAACACTTTCATCTACTCACTTGTTCATGTCAGGACTCTAAAACCAATCTATCACCAACTTCTGCTGGTTCCAATTCCAACACGTACCTTGACTCCAGCCGCAACTCTTCATCTCCCAGTCATCCCCCCAACTGAGCTACTATCATCTTGCTTGGACTCCAGTAACAGTGAGCCAAAAAACTAACACTTCTGCTCCTGTTCCTTTCTAATGCACTTCCTTATTGGTAGCCAGCTTGACAATGAACTTTGGAACAGTTAAATAAACATGGTTTACAAAGCTCAGAATCATCTGACCCTTCCTTACCTAAGCCAAGTCCTATCTTGCAACGCTCTTCCCTTCTCAATAGCTCCAGCTACACTGGCCTTTGTGTTATCAGAAATACCCAGCCCTTCCTGCCCCAGGATATTTGCTCATGCTGTTATGCCTGCCTACAGTACTCTTCACCCCATTCTCAACCTGCTTAATTCCTATAGCTATCTCAGTTCTCATTTAAACATTTTCTTCAGGGGGCGCCTGGGTGGCACAGTCGTTAAGCGTCTGACTTCGGCTCAGGTCATAATCTCACGGTTTGTGAGTTTGAGCCCCATGTCAGGCTCTGTGTTGACAGCACAGAGCCTGGAGCCTGCTTCGGATTCTGTGTCTCCTTCTCTCTCTGCCCCTCCCCAATTTGTCTCTCCTTCTCTCTCTGCCCCTCCCCAACTTGTCTCTCTACGTCTCTCAAAAAATAAATAAATGTAATAAAAATAAAAAACTTAAACATCTTTTCTTCAGAACAGACTTCCAGACTTTCAGTCTCTCAAAGCATCCTGTTTTCTTTTGCTCCCTATACTTACCTCAATTTGATTACATATTGCTTTGTATAAGTCCATGAGGGCAGAAAGGTCTCCTTTGTTTGCCATACTATATGCAGCTCCCAAAACGGGATGTCAATTAAAAAAAAAAATGTTTGAATGATTTTATTTAATGTGTTCATTAGGCCTTCACAAACTATGCATTGACCATAATTCATTCTAGACCGCTAACTTGTCAACTTCAATTAAAAAAAAAAAAAAAAGATTCTGTTATATCTATGGCTTTTTCATCCTTCTGCAAAATTTTAAAACCGTGATCATCAAGATGACTCACAGATTTTCTTTCTCATTTCCTCTTTTTCATGTATTTGAAGATCCTTTAATTATTGACAAAGAATGAAAATTTGACTTCTAGGAACATTAAAAAGAAGAAAAGCTGTTATAAAAATAGTCCCTCAAGGCAGAGCAATTCTAAAGCTCATTAGAAAACTAAATTGACCCCTGATTCATCTAAATAGGAACATTTTATCCTGGTGTTTAGAGTTCTGATGAATAATCACTTCCCTCTCCAGAGCGTGGTTGATTTGTAAAGGCAAGGGGATCGTGACTCTGCACAAGATTATTGTGGATGAAGAAATCAGAGACCCACTGACGGGAGAATCAAGAAACCCTAATAAGGGCTCGAGAGGAAGCCAACGTAAAGCAGCCAGGCCCAGCCACAGTTCCAGTAGACGCCACACTGACTTGCAACCTGAGACGGAGGGGGTCTGGGAGCAGACAGTGTGGGTTAGGAGGCGAAGCCACACACGGGGAGCAGCCCCACAGCAGTGTTAGCAGCAACTAACCAAAAAAAGAAACTGTGCATGGCACTGAAGGAGGAAAGAAATATATGGATCAGTCTTCCCACCCACGTTCACACACACCGAGACTGAAGTCCAACATCATACAGGCTTATGCATAAACACATAATTGTGCCATGGCACAGCGTTTAACTTGACAGATGCATGTGAATGCACAGGGGTAGAATACGACAAACTCAATTATACGTGTAAGCACAGGTATATTAATTACTTGCCCAGAAAAAAAAGAAATGTTAGGTGGTGGAGTACAAGATGTAATAGTCAGTGAATCTGAAACACTGTAGCTTTGGCCATTCCACTCATTGTAACAAATAGGAGACACACATTCTTTCTGTAGCTCGGAGTACAGTATCATTAATATTAGCTATGCTTATTCATTTTGTAAATCAAGCAATTAAACTAGACCATCTTTACTGCGGTAAATTTTTCATTTCCTAAAATGAAATTTTAATAAGAGAATTTGACCACAGACACTTACGTCAATTGTGTACCTAATACTTTAATGTGTAAATTATGAGACTGATTAAACGATTTTCTTCTCAATAATAAGAAGTGGGGGCCTGGGTGGCTCAGTCGGTTAAGCGTCCGACTTCGCCCCAGGTCATGATCTCACGGTTTGTAAGATCGAGCCCCACACAGAGCTCTCTGCTCTCAGCAGAGCCCGCTTGGAATCCTCGGTCTCCCTCTCTCTGCCCCTCCCCAGCTCATGCCCTCTCTCTCTTTCTCTCTCTCTCATAAATAAAAAAGCATTTTAAAAAACAAGAAGTAAAGAAAATAAATGATATAAATGTTTAGGATATAAAGATTATTCTAGAAAAAATCAAATCGGAATGACACTGGGTATCAAACACTAAAACTATATATATTCACATATAAATAAGATTTTAGTATTAATACTCATATTAGGCATACAATTTATCAAAACATTGCTACTCTTTGGGGCAGGGGGGCATGCCTTAAAACTGCCGTGCAGGGGTGCCTGCATGGCTGACTCAGTTAAGTCAGACTCCTGATTTTGGCTCAAGTCATGATCTCAAGTTCGAGAGATAGAGTCCCTGCCTCAGACTCTGTGCAGAGTCCTGCTTGGGATTCTCACTTCTCTCTCTCTGCCCCTCCCCCTCTCTCTCAAAAAAATAAACTTAAAAAAAAAAAACCTGCCATGCAGAAACCAGCCTGTGCACCAGAACAGAAGGGTGACCCTGGGCAGCCCCTTGGCAAGAGCTACGAAATACATTAAGGCCATCAAGGGACATGCTCCAACCAGCAAGCAAGACCAAAACATCCAACTGGCAGGACAGCAAAGTGAGTCCCCATGAGGAAAGAAAGCGTCAGTGTAACTAAGAGCTTTATCAAAGATCAAAGCTGCAAACTGGTAGCCAGGCAAAGGCAGACAGGGGGCAGAGATATAACCAAAGACGAGTCTAACATCCATACAAAGAGTGGGGGTGGGGGCCTCCGCATGATACTCAGCTACAATGAAACTGAAATGATCTTCCTGTCCTGGTACTGGTAACAATGAAATTAGAATACCCTTTAAGACTGAAGGAGTAAAGCCAGAAATGGAAGTTAAGGCTCAATTTTAGATCCTATAATAGGCAGATAATGTGCATTTCCTTAGCCATAATCAAATATTCTAACTGCTACAAAGTATAATTTATTAAAGTTTATACACTTGCGTATCTACCATTTAATCCTTAAAACCATGAAATGCCCCCAAATCTCATCTATTAATAGTTCTTAAAGGATCACAGTGTTTAGGATATGGTCGACATATTTAGCAAACACGGTCCAAATGTTATTTCAGGTAACTGACTGAAGAGTCCATTTTTACATGTATTTTATATAAAATATTTTGAAAAATCGGCCAAGTGCGATCATGCCAGCATACTACACTACCGTGAGTCTCGAGCTATGTAGCTCTTGCCAGAAGAAAAGCCCCTTGTTCAATTAACTGTAGGAGAAAACACTGAAAGGGAAATTTCACCAATACTGAGGGATTCCTCTAGATTGTCCTAGTCCTGCTTTCTTTGCTTTCTCTCCATCACAGAAGCTGAGTGCATCTAGTCAGATAAATCAAAGGAAAGAGAGTAAAAACGAAAACAAAATCTATAAATGCCATATGATATGTCAAGAGGTACCATGTTTTACCCTAAGAAGATAAACAAATGGGAAAACCACATATACCCACAGTAATTCTAAGGCTTCCCATCACAAAACCTGTTCACAACCGCAGACCTTTACAAACTTTTACAAGCACTAAATTGCTAGTATTTGTGTGATTTGAAGAAAAGAAGAAGCTAATGTGTGCAGAGTTCCTACCATGAAAGCAAGGTACCATTTCCTACACATTGTCTTGTTTTTTGTCAACTGAGATATAATTCGCATGCTGTAATGCAGCGGTTTTTAGTACATTCAGAAAGTTGTACAGTGATCATCACTAATTCCAGAACATTTTCATTACCCCCAAAACCCTGTACCCGCTAACAGTGATTCCCCATCCCGACACTCCCCTGAGTCCTAGGCACCCACAATTCGACCTTCTATGGATCTTCCTATTCTGGACATTCCATATAAATAGCATCATATGGGGTCTGGCCTTCCAAGCCAGGCTTTACTTTTTTTTTTTTTTTTAACATTTATTCATTTTTTGAGAGAGAGAGACAGTACGTGCGGGGGCAGGCCAGAGAGAGAGGGAGACACAGAATCCGAAGCACGCTCCAGGTTGTGAGCTGTCCGCACAGAGCCAGACGCGGTGAGATCATGACCCCAGCGGAAGTCGGATGCTTACCCGACTGAGCCATCCAGGCACCCCAAAGCCAGGGTTCTTTCACTTAGCATTATGTTTTCAAAGTTCACACATGTTGTAACTTGTATCAATGCTGCATTTTATTTATAGCTGAATAGTGTTCCATTGTATGGAGAGACCACATTTTTGTATCTATTCATCAGCTGAGGGGAATCTTAGTTGTTTCCACTTCTTGCCTATAAGGAATAGGGCTGCAGGGCGCCTTGGTGACTCCCTCGATTAAGCGTCCAACTTCATGACTTTGCAGTTCATGAGTTCAAATCCCTCATTGGACTCTGTGAGTCCGGAGCCTGCTTCAGATTCTGTATCTCCCTCTCTTTCTGCCCCTTCTCCACTCACACACTCTCACTCTCTCTCTCTCTGTCTCTCTCTCTCAAAAAAAAAACATTAAAAAAAAAAAAAAAAGGAACAGCACTGCTAATGAACGTCCATGTACAAGCTCTTGTGTGGACATAGTTCTCAATTTTCTTGGGGATACAACTTAGAAGGGAATTGCTGGGTTAGATGATAAGTCAACACCTAACTTTTTCTGGCACAAACTGTTTTCCAAAACCACTGCCCCTATTTTACATTTACCCAGTAAGGTATGACAGTTCCAATTTCTCCACATCCTTGTCAACACTGTTCTTTTCCATAGTTTTTATTATATCCCTAATGAGTGCAAAATAGCATCTCACTGTGATTTTGAGGCCTTTCCCTAAAGACTAATGATCTCGAGCACCTTTTTACAGGTCCACTGGCCTTGTATATCTTTGGAGAAACATCCATTCAAATCTTTGCCCATTCTTCAATTGGGCTATTTGTCATTTTATTGTTGAGCTGTAAGAATTCTTTATGTGTTCTGGACATTAGATCCTTCTCAAATACAGGAGTCTCCTTTTATCTGTAAGGGATACATTGCAAGACCCCTAATGGATGCCTGAACCTTGTATGTACTCTGTTTTACCCTATAGGTACATATCCATGGTAAACTTTAATTTATAAATTAGGCACAGTAAGAGATTAACAATAAGCAATAATAAACTAGAACATTTATGACAGCATAATAAAAGTTGAGCATGAATGTGGTCTCACTCTCTCAAAGTATCTTCTTATACTGTAGTCCCCTCCGTCTTGTGATGAGTCGTGAGATGATAACTATCTACATGATGACACGAAGTGAGGTGGATGCCACAGGCACTGGGACACGGATTAGGCTACTATCGGCCTCCCAGCATAAGCTGGAAGGAGGATCATCTGTTTCTAGACCACAGGTGACCACGGGTGATTAAACATCACAAGGAAAAACCATGGATGCGGGGGGACTACTGTATATGACTTGCAAATATCTGCCCCCGTTCTCTGGGTTGTTTTTTTCACTTGCCTTATCCTCCCTGCAGCCATGAGCTAGTACTCTGAGGGTCCTCCACTTGACAAACAAGGAGACAGAGTCAATAAACTTGTCTGAGGTTTCATAGCCAGTAAGAGTCGAAGCAGAGATTCGAACCCAGGCAAGCTACGTCCACTCACCAACAGGATGCACCGTCAGAAACACAGAGCTCCTCAGGTGCTACAGCAATGGGCACTCATTAGATAAAACAGAAGTATTTATCTATCTTCTTTAAGAAGAAACAGTATTACTGATGCTTTGCATAGAAATACCAGAGAGCCCTTCTCTTGTTTATATCAGGCTTCTTGAGAGAAAGAACAGCTTAAAATAAAGCACATTCATCCTTAAAAGGCAAAACTTGGCCTCTAAACACTGTCTATTCTTTTCAATTGTAGGAAACTTTCTTTCTATTGAGTTATGTAGTTGAAACAAAGGAATTCAGAATACAAGGGTATTTTTGCTGAGATTCAAACATTGTAAATCATCACAGGTGGGTGTTTCTGTTGGGTGGAGGCCTATTTCTTGGCCAACAAACCCCCTGTTGAAAATGTATGCCTCCCCCAGCCGTACACAACTACTCTCTGAAAAAAGGAACAAAGGGGAGTTCTAGGCAACTGACATGTCATTCCAACCAGTCCTCCTTATCCTCCTCTTACTTCTGCCCACCAACCTTGTTAACTATAAAAGTCAATCTACAAATAATGTTAGTGTGTCTATAGAAATATGTCCATGCTAAATAACAGGTGAAATCGTGGTTTAAAAAAATACGCTAGATCTATTAATACTGGCATGGAAAAAGACTGAATATCTATACCCAGAGGGAGGACTATAAAACAATATAAATAATATGATCTTGTATTTATGAAAAATAGGCAATATGAACATATTACACGTTACCATATGCACACAAACAAAAAAAATTTTTAATCATCTAATGATGGGGATGTCCGCCCCTGGCAGCAGGGCATAATTTCTATGCAATGAAATGTTTGACTTTTAAACAAATGTACATAATATTTTGTTAAAAACAAACAAAGGTGGAGTGCCTGGGTGTTGGTTAAGGCATCTGACTCTTGGATATCAGCTTCAGGTCTGGATCTCAGGGTCTAGGTCATGGTTTCAGGGTCATGAGATCCAGCCCTGGAGTTGGGTTCCGAGCTGAGTATGGAGCATGCTTAAGATTCTCTCTCTCCCGCCTCTCTTTCCGCCCCTCCCCTGCTCACACTGGTAGGCACCCATGCATTGTCTCTCTCTCTCTCTCTCTCTCTCTCTCTCTCCAAAAAAATTAAAAAACAAAAAAACAAAAAAACAAAGGTAGCATTCTCTCAGATAATCCTATAAACCTAAAAAGCCATGGAAACAAATGGACAAATATGAATAAAATGAATAAATGAACAAAAGTTTATATTTTGCTACATATCTGGGAAAGTTTTAGTGACTTTATAAACTTCTTTAAGTTCTGAGAAGAATTATGTACTTGCATTTGTGATTTTGAGTGGGGGCAGAAATTCCATAGTTTCTATCAATTTCTTTTTAATTTTTTTACTGTTTATTCATTTTTGAGAGAGAGAGAGAAAGAGTGGGGGGGAGAGACAGAATGAGCGGGAGAGGGGCAGAGAGAGAAGGAGACACAGAATCAGAAGCAGGCTCCAGGCTCTGAGCTGTCAGCACAGACCCCGACGCAGGGCTCAAACTCACCAACCGTGAGATCATGACCTGAGCCAAAGTTGGCCTCTTAACCAAATGAGCCATCCAGGTGCCCCTCTATCAATTTTTACTTTACTCTCTGACCCCAAAATTTTTAAGAACATTATTTTAAAGAATATTATATGGCTCATTATATAAAGGTCAAGACAGAAATTAAAGGATCAAATAACAAAAACCTTAAGCCAAACACAGTAAAGAGACATCTTTTAAATCCTGGAAGAGTAGGCACAGGATCTCTCTCTGCAGTTCTTAGGATAACACTGAGCTAGTCTTATTTTTAAGCTTATGATTTATAGTTCTAATGTTAAAGATAGGTTTCTCTTTCTTTTAGACACAATACAAACACCTTTCCTAAAGCAGGAGAGAAAAAGAGGAAATCTGCCCCATAAAAACTTTAGCCACATATACAAACAAGTTATTTGATTCATTCCTTTAAAACCTTGTTTATTAAGCACCTACTACATGCCAGATTCATCGTTCCTTTAACTAATGTCATTCTTGTTTGTTGTATCATAGATTTTCCTTCTTTCTTCTATATGCTGTCAGATAAAGAAACTGAAGGAATAAATGTCCAGCATTAGGCCATCTTAAATGCGCATGTCCCAACTGCCTATATGATGGCTCTCTGGGGGACATGAAAACGAAGAGGTGTGACAAACTTATAGGACTCAGTACTCAGATCAGTAAGGATTATCAGTAATAAAAGAAACGCAAAATTCCCCTTATATATGAGCTTAGGATTCCTAGACTTTATCTCCTGGCCCTCTTCCAACTTAACTGTTTCCACAAAGATAAGTTTCTCCTTGAAAATAAAGGCCAGTCAAATTTATCAGGAGACAATGGAAGATTTAGGCAGTGGCTAAGCTCATAGCTTATTAAACTGACATCTTATTCGTCTATGACAAAACCCTACTTTTATTCTAATGGCAATCTGAGTATTTCAGAAATGTATATTTTCTAAAAATTGTTCTAAATATTATCATTCTAAAATTCCTAAATATGATTCAATGACAATTGCATTGTGTATATAATAATGAGTGGGGAGGAGATAAGAAGAAATCCTGTCCATAAAATTAACAAGCGGGGCACTTGGGTGGCTCAGTCAGTTAAGTGTCAGACTCTTGATTTCGGCTCAGGTCATGATCTCACAGTTCATGGAATCGAGTCCCTCATCGGGCTCTGCACTGACAGCACAGAGCCTGCTTGGGATTCTCTCTCTCTCTCTCTCTCTCTCTCTCTCCCTCCCTCCCTCCCTCCCCAACTCACATGTGTGCATGCTCTCTCCCTCTCTCTCATGCCCGCTCTCTCTCAAAATAAATAAAATCATTTTTAAAAAGTTTTTTTCTAGGGGCGCCTGGGTGGCGCAGTCGGTTAAGCGTCCGACTTCAGCCAGGTCACGATCTCGCGGTCCGTGAGTTCGAGCCCCGCGTCAGGCTCTGGGCTGATGGCTCGGAGCCTGGAGCCTGTTTCCGATTCTGTATCTCCCTCTCTCTCTGCCCCTCCCCCGTTCATGCTCTGTCTCTCTCTGTCCCAAAAATAAATAAACGTAGAAAAAAAAAAAAAATTTAAAAAAAAAATAAAAAAAAAATAAAAAGTTTTTTTCTTAATAAATCCTTGACTCATATATAACTCCTTCCTAAAAATATAGGTAGAGATTTCTTGGAAGTGACATCTCCCATAGGTAGATGGAACTCCCATAGTTCCAAGTAAATTGAACATGAATTGTGCAATTATAATACATCAACTTTTATATTCATGTGACAATTATGCTATTCACGTTCTTACATCAGCAGTAGAATGCAATGAACATTAAATTTAGAATCTGGCCCAATAATACTTGATTTCCTAAAATAAAATTCCAAAGGCCAACACTCTCCTAACTAACCTCTGACCTTCTTCAATTTTCATACAATAAGACTTTTTAAATTTCACTTTTTGTTTGGCTACTCATTTCGTTTCCAAATACACTTCAACATTGTGTTGGGTATTTCTTCTTAATAACATCCTGCCAAATAACACTGAGAGAAAACCACCAAATCACATTAATTGAAGTATATGGCTTCAGAATAAAGTGTGAAAAGTAGAGAATCATGAGTGGTTTACATGTTTTTGTCATGGTGAAGTTACTTCAACTCTTCATGACCCACTCCAGAGTTTCAATCCAATGCCTGCCCCTGTGGTTGAAAGCACCAGCTCACTCCTTCCCTCTTCCCCGTCATCAGACAATAAGATACATCATAATATGATATGTATACACATATACACGAAAAAAAAAGGCTTCTATTTTTTAATTAATTGTAAGTCAGCTGTCCCCAAAAACGTGATGACATTTATTTTGAACACGCAGGAATGACTGGGGAATTAAACACTGTGCAAAATTCTCTGTGCAGAGGTTCTATTTTTTAAAAAAATGAAAATTAAGAGTTATCCACCACAGTGTAAGTAGGACTCGACCCACCATTGCTGGTTCTGAAGGTGGGGTGGGCCACGAGCCAAGGAATAGGGGCAGCCTCTTCAAGCTGGAAAAGGCAAGGAAGCTCCCCTAGAGTTTCCAGGAGGAATGCAGCCCTGTCAAAAGCCTTGACTTTAGTACAGTGAGACCCGTGTCTGACTTCTGACCTTCAGAACTGTAAGATAACAAATGTATGTTATTGGAAGCCATCAAATCCATGCGACTTTGCTACAGCAGCGATAGGAAACAAACACACCCACTCAGCTGCAACATTTCTCAGTCATTCATCTCTGCCTGTGAATCACAAACTGAAATAAAAAATCAGACGCAGAAACACAGAGCAGGGAGAGCACGGCAGTAACTGTCCGAGCCTCTAGCCCTAAGTGCACGAAATACACAGACCAGCACCTATCCACAAATTAAAGGAGGGGCCATCCCTCACAAACTGACCCAAAAGAATGAAATCTGGTCTACACACGTCCTTTTATCTTGAAGGGAAAATAACTAGGAAAGCACAAAAGAGACAGCAGAGGGAAGCAGGTCACAATCAGAAGCAATTTCCGCAGGTATCAGCTAAGCTCCTAAACTAGAAACTGATACTGTAAATACGAAAGGAAAGAATCTTTCACGCCCAAGTTCTTTCGATCACAGTTACACCCAAAAGAAGAGTGAGCTCAGCTTCTGGCAGCAGAATCTTAAATATTAAAACCATGAAGTGACCTATGACATAATTCCATCTAATTCTTCAACAGAGCCAAGATATTCCCAAGCTATCAACCCCAATGTCCACCTCCTTGGTGTCCTCCCCTCAGTGTATCACAGCAACCCCCCGTACTATCCTCCCTCCTATTTGCATCCTAAGCCCCTCTGAGGGGCACCTGGGTGGCTCCGTCTGTTGAGCATCTGACTTGACTTCGGCTCAGGTCATGATCTCGCAATTTGTGAATTGGAGCCCCACATCAGGCTCTGCAAGGTCAGCAAAGAGCCTGCTTGGGATTCTTTTCTTCCCTCTCTCTGACTCTCTTTCTCTCTCTCCCTCTCTCTCAAAATAAATAAACCCCTTTGAAAGATTAACTTCTTGGGATCATGAAATGCCACACCACAAAACCTCCCAAAGGTCATCCACTGCCTTTAAAGTCAGGCACTTCTAGATGTTACGGGATGAAGGAACCTGCTTACCATGGCATATGTTATACCAAATGGCATCCTCTTTCATAACGGCTTCAGAGTTTCCTCCCCAGCCCTATACACACCCCCATCTTCTGAATTCACATGATATTTTGTTCCTTAATTGAAACAAAATACTTGGGAAGGTGGGGCGTTAATAATATTATAGACATATATATGCACCCATGTTGATCTGCACCCTCCATGAGATTCTTTTTTTTTTTTTCTTTTTTAAGTAGGCTCCCCGCCCAACATGGAGCTTAAACTCATGACCCTGAGATTGAGAGTCACATGCTCTACAGACTGAGCCAGCCAGGCACCCTACCTCATGAGATTCTTTTTCTTTTTTTGTTTAATGTTTATTTATTTTTGAGAGAGAGAGAGAGAAAGAGAGAGCAGGGGAGGGGCAGAGAGAGAGGGAGACACAGAATCCGAAGCAGCCTCCAGACTGTGAGCTGTCAGCACAGAGCCCGATGCAGGGCTCGAACTCATGAACTGTGAGATCATGACCTGAGCCAAGTCAGATGCTTAACCAACTGGGCCACCCAGGTGCCCCCTGAGATTTTTTTTTAAGATTTTTTTTCCAATTTTTTTTAATTGTTTTTACATTTATTCATTTTTGACAGACAGAGAGAGACAGAGTGAGCAGGGGAGGGGCAGAGAGAGAGGGAGACACAGAATCTGAAGCAGGTTCCAGGCTCTGAGCTGTCAGCACCGAGCCCGATGCAGGGCTCGAACCCACGAACCGTGGGATCATGACCTGAGCCAAAGTCAGACGCTTAACCGACTGAGCCACCCAGGCGCCCTGAGATTCTAATTTCAAGAAGGAAGAAACTGTGTTATTCCCTGGCCTCTCTCACATAGTTCCTTATATGCCATAAATATACAATAAATAGTCACTGAATTACCAAAGAAATAACCTGACATAGCCTTAGGAAAAAGAGAAAAATCCTGATCATTCAGAAGAAGTTAAGTTAGAGCCAATGTGAGAAAACTTCTTCAACAGGGATAATTCAATTCCAATAAAATTATAATGGTTTAGAGGATTTTGTTTGTTTTTTAATTTTTTTCTTTAATGGTTATTTATTTTTTAGGGAGAAAAAGAGAAAGAGAGAGAGCACATGCAGGCACATGCAAGAGAGAGCGGGGGAGGGGCAGAGAGAAAGGGAGACACAGAATCTGAAGCAGGTTCCCAGCTCCAAGCTGTCATCACAGAGCCCAACGCAGGGCTCGAACTCACGAACTGTGAGATCATGACCTGAGCCTAAGTCAGATGCTCAACCGACTGAGCCACCCAGGCGCCCCAGAGAATTTCGTTTTTGTTTGTTTGCTTTCAGCAGGGAAAAATTCTAATGGGAACTAAGTGAGTAGTTTGTATCTCCACCCATCTGCAATTATTCCTACCACACAAATTCCTACCGGTTGACTTAGGGCCTAGAAGCTGTCCTGGGAGAAGAGATTTAAGATCCAGCTGGAAAGCAAGCAAGTAATAACAGAGGAAGGAACAGGACCTAACCAGGCCCAGTCATCCCTCCACCATCTTACACCACGCCAGTCCCGGAAAAACCAGGCTCTCAGCGTGTCGCTTTCAAAATTAATCTACCCTTAGGATATCAAAGTTACAGCCACTAGGTCTTGTGACAACTCATCATACAAATGGATGTATGTTTATAAAGATATGACTAAGAACCGGGGGCAACTCCTTCTCCAAGTAGGGAGAGTAAAGATGACAGACTAGAAGAAAGTCTTTTTGTCACTTCTAACTCAAAACCCTAGAAAATACACAGAAAAAAAATATGTACAAAGTACAGTTCTATAAGACACTGTGTCATTTGGGGGCGTCTCGCTATTTTCAAATGCAAGTACCACTGTATTTTCATCAGTGGTTATGTGTGACTCTTAAATGCTTTTGAAAACAATAAAATTCAAAGTGCTAAGTACTAAGAAACTTGATTCAAAATCACATTTCAAATAGCAGACCAGTAGGATACAAAATTTAAAAATCAACTATTAACAAAGTAGTTGCGCCTACAACTAATTCTTTGCCACATTTCTTGGCACAAGAGACTCATTCTGAACAACCTGGTCCACACTAGGTCCTCAGGACACCTTTATTCTAAAGCGTTTTTCTCAGCGCAACTCAGGCTCCCAGGTCATCTATTCTGACACATCACTTGATGTACTTGATACCAATTTTCACATTGTGTGAAGAACAGTGTTTCCTCGCTTTGTTTTTCTCTGCCTTGTTTCAAAAACTATCCAGGTGTTAATGCAGACCTTTTGACCACATCTTGGCAAAGTTTAATTTGAACGGGCAGGTTCTCATGACCTTCAAGTCTGTGTTCAACAATGAAATCACTTGGCTTTATATCCTATTCAGTTATTAATCACAAACAACAAAGGAAGAACTTTCCACAGAAAACGAGAAACCTTTGTTGGCCAACATTCACTTTGGCTCATTCTGGGTTACATTCACATACAGCTAAGGTCATTAAAGACCATGTAATGACCTTGGCTTTTTAGAAACTACATTCAATATTTTGCTGGCAAGGAAACAAAACAGCTATGTGACTTTAAGACAAGTGCTCCTGGAAGTCTGCTGTCTGAAAAGAGGGCACCAAAGGAAAGCAGCTGGATGATGGGGCAGGTGTCAGGGTGTGGGACAGGTCAGGGAGACAGATGCCCATGCAGTATGCTGATCAATTACCCTCCCTGGGAGGGCTCTTTGAGGAAGGGCCTGAGAGAGAAACTTCTACCTCAGTGTGGGGTGCCCACATAGGACCTCAGCATTCTGACTCCACCCACATAAAAGTTGGCTCTTATATTCTAGCCATATTTGACGTTTTACAAATCAGCTTGAATGAGCTGATCTTTGTTAATTAACAAAGAAAATATTTACAACTCTATTTATTTTACTAATTTTCTTGGTTTCCTATTATTACTATTATTAATTTGGCCTTTGTTTCTATTATTACATTTGAGTAAGGAAGTGGCAGCATCAGGACAGAAATCCCTAGAATCAACCAACCTGCGCCTCTAACATTAAAGGCACTACCCTCAGTGGCCCTGCAAAGCCCCTTTCAGCATCTAGAAATAGACCCATCAAGGTGGTCTTCCCTCAACTCCTGAATGCTTTTCACTCAAACAGCCCCCTGGACTAAGCCTGCAGTTGAAACTAATAATGCCCTGCCTGCCAAACTAGCAGAACTGCAAGCCAAAAAATTTCCCAAAGCATTAACAGTATCTCAAAAACAAGGACAAAACTAGGAAAGCAGTAGGCGAGGATTCTTTTTTCTTCCTAAAGTCAGTCAGTCTCCATGTGGAGAAGACACAGACTGAAAAACCAGGCTTTCTGAAACTCAGCAAGCCCGAGTCAGTCCGTGGTGTGGAGGAAGTGGGCGGAAAGTCACATTAGGTGGGGACACTGAAAGCCTTCCTGCTGTGGCTTCAATCCCATCACACAGTCCAGCGACTCTTTCTCCAAACTCCCTGGGCAGCAGCATCACTAGAATACTGACGTGTTCAAGTTGTCTCTTGAAGCAGTAAAACTAAACTCATCTCCTTTCTACACAGACAGGCCTTCAAAAGATTTCGGCTCTCCTGGTCTGACTTTTCTTTTTCTTGCATCGCTGCATCAAGGTCAAACACAAGGGCCAAGATCAAGGGAAAAGTTGGTTAACGTCACGTGTAGGTACAAGCGACCCGCATACCAACCCCCTGCACAGTCCAAAATCCACAGGCAACTTCTGACTCCCCAAAAACTGAACTACTAACAGCCAACTGTTGACTGGAAGCCTCACCAATAACATCAACAATCAACACAGTCTTATATACTGTATTCTTACAATAGAGTAAGCTCAAGAAAAGAAAATGTTTAGAAAATCATAAGGAAGAGAAAATACATTTAGAATACTGTACCATATTTACCGGGAAATAATCTGCATATTAAGTGAACCCACGCGGTTCAAATCTGTGCTATTCAAGGTCAAGTGTAGTTTATTTTGGAGGTGATCCCAAAATACACTGGGTGGGGAATGAAGAAGTGAGACAGGGAAGGAAAAGTAGCTAATAAAAGGGTCATTTTTAAGCAAGTTACCACTGAATCATAATCCAAGTAGGAACTCTGAGAACCTCAGGGTACAATGCTCGTCTCAAAGGTAGCTCACCTGAGATGCAAAAAGGGATTTATACCAGAGCAGTCACTGGCTGTTGGCTGAGAACCTCAGGGTAAAATGCTTGTCTCAAAGGTAGCTCACCTGAGATGCAAAAAGGGATTTATACCAGAGCAGTCACTGGCTGTTGGCTGCTGACAGCTGGCACTTCCCGCCAGCCCTGGGTGTGAGCTCTTCCAGCCAGAGAATGCCCTCAGGCAAAGGAATGCAAGGGCCAGCAGGTGGAAGGCCCCAGGCCCCAGGTGGGTGGGGCAGCGACAGCCTCTGCCACAGCGAGGACTGGGATGAGTTCCAAAAGGGTACACCTATGGCAACCACATTAGTGGGGCGACACATACCGCAGAATACAAATCTAATCCTCCACAAAATGATCCTCCCAAAAAGAGGATGTCACCTAATACTTAAATCCTGAAAGTTCTAACATTATGGGACATTGTCAATTATCATGTCTTAATCTGAAATCACAAAGGACTGTAGGGGTAAAACACAATAACCTGAAAGGAACTTGACAATGTACAACTTGGATGCTATCAAAGGTCAAGCAAAGAAATATAATACAGACTTGGTTATTGAGGGTATGACTTTTTCAACCTCAAGTGGTGGAAAGGTAAAGCAACTCAAAAAAAAGGTGAGGGAGGCTGGGGGGGGGGGAGACTGGGGGGGGGGAGGCTGAGGGGAGGGAGGCTGAAGGGAAGGAGATTGGGGGGAAGGGAGACTTGGGGGAGGGAGGCTGGGGGGAGGGAGACTTGGGGCTGGGAGGCTGGGGGAAGGGCTAAATCAACAAAAGCCACTACCAGAGCCTTCAGATGGGGCAATACAAGTAAAGAAACATAGAAAATGCTCGTGTTGACTAGTAATTACAGAAACTGAAAATAAAACAATATGGGGATTCACAAGTGAATAATAGCTGGATCCCAAAGTGACTGCCATATTTCTATACAACTGATGGCATTAAACTAATACAGTCCTTCTAGAAAGCATTTAGTAATATATGTCAGAAACCCTAATATTAAACCCCTTGTCTCAGAAATTCTATTTCTAGGAACTTATCAGAAATAAGTAACTGAAACAAAGAATGATACCAAGGGCAATCAGAGTAACAGCAAATATTTGCACAGCACTCGCTAGAGCAATGCCAGGCCGTCCTAAGTGCTTTACACCAGGAGGTCTCAACTGGGAATTATCTTGCGCCCTAGGAGACACGTGACACTGTCGGGAGACATTTTGGTTTATCATAACTGGCGGACAGAGGCCAGGGATGCTGTGAAACATGGACACTGCACAGGGCAGCTCCCACAGCAAAGATTTATTTGGCCCCAAATGGTAAGAGTTCTGTGCCTAAGAAACTATTCTGTACCTATTCGCTTTTATAATCCTCATGACAACCTTATGATATTTTCATGACATCCATTTTACAGATCCATAAAGATAACTTTCTCTGTGTTATTATCCATAATGTTGAAAAAACTAGGAATAAACTAAATACCAAAAAACAGGGAGAGAGTTAAATAAATTATAGTAGATCTACAGAAGCATGAAAAATATCTATGAAATAACATAAAACTAAGACACCAGAATAAAAAATTAGGAGTATTACGTAATTACAATTATTTTAAGGTATATATTACAAATATAGAGACTAAACGGGAAGATGAGATATTAAAGTTACTACTGTGTTAACATGGTAGAAATAGGAATGAATTTTTTCCTTTTTCCTAACATTCTTTGATATTACTCTGATTTTTAAAAGAAAAAAAAAACACTCAACAGTAGAGATAAAGAATGATTTTTTTATGAAATAAGGAATACCTTATTTTATTTTATTTGTTTAAGATTTTACTTTTAAGAAATCCCTACACCCAATGTGGGGATCGAACCTATAGCCCTCACATCAAGAGCTGCATGCTCTACTGACTGAACCAGCCAGGTGCCCCAGGAATACCTTATTTTAACAACACAAGAGTTTACCAAGCTAAGAAAACAGTTACTATCAAGAAATTAGGAAGGAGGATTTTCATGGAACAGCAACAAAAGTTAGTGTTTTAAATTCTGAAGTTATAATCAACTATTCAGTGTAAGGAATGAATAACCTAGATTTTTATACCTACCACTCTATCTTTCAGTTATTTTATGGCTTACCATCACCTAAAAAGAGCTCACAAAAAGAATCAAACTTTAATTCAGCTAAGTCTGATTCATTTGGCAGCTCTATCACATAGGGTAATTTCCAGTATTTTTAATATATTAACAGTTGTAGCACTGTTAGTAGTAACATTATTGTTGTTCCTATTTTTAACACATGCATTAAATGCCTCCTACATAGGATAACTGTGTAATCTAATTCCACAAGATCCATATGAGTAATACTTTTATGATCCCCATTTTTCAGCAGAGGTCAAAACACTTACAATCAAGCAACCTGTCGAGGACTCACAGAGTTGGTAAATGGAAGTCCCTGAACTGACGGACACTCAAGGCAGTCTGACTCCAAAGTCCCCAACGTGCTTGGGGACAAGATAGGAGTGAAGGAAAGACAGGCTCTACCCCCTCTCCACTTCCTACAAGCAATGGACTGATTATAGCTGATACATGTGAAGCCTACCCTCTGAAGACAAGTAATTGTCTGAGTAGACCTAACAATGATTTAGCCAACAGGATGTCATATCTTAAAGAATTTTTAATTACTACAATTATCTTTTATCGCATAGTTAGATATTCTTTAAATTATTTTTATAATAATCAATGGATATTGATGAATAAATGTTTGCCGGAACTGCTGAGCAGATTCAAAGCAGAAAAAAAATAAGGTTGTCAGAGTTTCCGCAGGAAGCCTCACGATCCATGATTCTAACGTGGGGGGCGGGGGGAAGGATTTGCGTTGATCTTCATGTCCCAGTGGATATTCAGTTCTCATGGATTTGGGGATTAAAAAAATAAGTCTATATCCTGTCAATAGGAAAACGGATACTTAGATAAGCCACAGGGGACTGTCTGTTTAAACAACTTAAGCATCTGTTTCCAGAATGCTGAAGAGAAATGGATAGGAAGGTTAAATATAAATATTATTTGTAGATATTAAATTGTTGGCTTCAATGTCTCTAGTCTAGTCTCACCTACCCGAGCATACATTATGAAACGAAGTCACTGAAAATGACACTCTGTGATCTACTGAGATCCCTGAAGTGCAGATTAACTTAACAAATAACAGGGATCAGGATACTAATAACATATCATCATGAGGAAATGAGGGGAATTTGGCATAAGCCAAAGTAAAAGGCTCCTCTCCTGGCTGAACTGTTAACAGCTCAAAGTAGGCTGCAGGATGGTGGGAGGAAACTCAGAGGAGTGCTGCTGGTCTCCGATTCCACACCTGGGGGCTGTCCTACCAGTCTCCCATTTCAGGGTGCTGAGATGTCAGGAAGGAAGACAGCAGATGAGGAAAGCCGAAGACGTCTTCTGTGGAAGAACCCGCATTTCCTCCTGCCATACATACGTGTCTCTGACAAACGTGAGTACATCTTATCATCAAAAATACAGCCTTATTTTTAAGACAAGTGGTGATTTCACTAGAGAAAAGAATCCTGATGTGTCTTTCTTACCTGCATGTTTTTAAATATATCAGAAATAAATAAGTGAAATGAAGGAAGACACCAACAATAATAATAACAGCACATATTTCTGTAGCACTTACAGGAGCAGGACAGGCTGCTCTAAATGCTTTCCATCAGGGGCTTCTGACCCAGAGTGATCTTGCGAGACATTTGGTGATGACAAAAGACATTTTTAGGGCATTTTAGATAGTAGTAGGAACTGAGAGACCTATTTACCAGCCACCAACCATTCTGATTATTTGGACATCTATCTGATCGGTTCGGGCCCACCCTACCATTCATCAAATATTTTGAATAGTAAGTCTGTCTGAATACACTAGAAATAGATAAAACAAATATCCTATCTAACAAAACCTGAGGTGTCAAAAATATTTTTATTAATATGGAGTACTTTCAGATATATGAACCAAATGTAGCCTTTCAAAATAACTTTCCCCTCTTCTAGATCCTGGAAGACCAATGACACCTGAAAACACCTGTTTCAGAATCTATCACAGGAATCAGCCCCCTCTTGCTTTATGAACATACTTGCAACTGTGACGGCAGGTAAGAATTCAAACGCAGAACCTCAAGCAAGAAAGACTTGGTACGTGTAATAATATTATTTTACCTCCTAATCTACAAACTTTTAATAATAAGTCTTATGGAGGCCTTTAATTAATGAGATTACTATGGGGTGTCTGGATGTCTCGCTCAGTTAAGCATCCTATTCTTTAAGTTTTTTTTAATGTTTATTTATTTTTGACAGAGCATGAGCAGGGGAGGGGCAGAGAGAGAGGGAGACACAGAATCTGAAGCAGGCTCCAGGCTCTGAGCTGTCAGCACAGAGCCTGACATGGGGCTCAAACTCACAGACCGTGAGATCATGACCTGAGCTGAAGTCAGACGCTTAACCGACTGAGCCACCCAGGTTCCCCTAAGCATCCTATTCTTGATCTCAGCTCAGGTCTTGATCTCAGGACTGTGAGTTCAAGCCCATGGTGGGCTGTGTGCTGGGCATGAAGCCTACTTTAAAAAATGATATTACTACTACTATAATAATGGATCCATATTGGTCCATTAATTGTGACACAGTGAATGTAACATAGTAACATAAGATGTCAATCAGGGAGGAAAGAAGAAACTGGGTGAGGGATGTACAGGAACTTCCCATACCTTTGCATTCACATTACTATCAATGTAAAACCAGCCTAAAATAAAAGCTTATTTCAAACAAGGTAAAAATAAAACAATCACATACAGGATATTTTCTTGGGCAAGAAAAGAAAAGCTAATTCTGGTACATCCACAGTACATTTTCAGTTTCACGTTTCTGTGGATTTACAAAACGATCAAGAAAAACGGTTGAGAATCACTGGCGTGGCTTTGACTGCGCTGCTGGATTCCACATGTGCACCTGCTCTCCATACATTTCTCAATGGAATGCCTATCTCATTCACTGAACAACAACAATAACGAAAAAATGCCTGAGCCACAAAAATGTGCCAGGAGCTGAGCTAGGTCTGAGGATTCAAACACAAGAAGCAGAGAGCCCGTCTTCAAGGTCATCGTCTAAAGCTGAGGTTCTCAAGCATGCACAGTGACCACTTGGAGAGATTATTAAAACACAGGTTTCAAGGTCACACCCTGTAAGAGAGAGGCCAGGCCACACTTTCAAAAACACTGACCTATGAAATCTTCATAAATGTTGTGACAGAGGACCACATCTAGGAATCACTGAATTTGAGCCCAGGAGGGAAGGTGTAGGAGCAGAGGAGAGGGGCACCCAACCCATACGTGAAGGTCAGAAAGGAATCCTGGAAAAGAAGTGCACTGGTTGATCATTTAAGAGCAGAATAAGTCTTGAGGACGCAGCCTGCCCTACCACACAGTACCGAGAACATTTACAGTGCTTCTGAAAGTCACTGAACGCTGGCCACAAAGTACCAACCCCCAGCAGCTGCAAACCAGCAGTGCCCGTGAGCCTAACCAGCAGGCCACTCCAGAGCTGGAGAAAGGGGGCTTTGTGCTCGTTGGGGTCTGACAAAATAAGGCAAAACAGATTCTAGAGCCCAGGGTTTCTACCCAGAAAGCCATATACTTCTGGCCTCCCCTCAGTTGTTCAGCCATTTCATGGGAAAAAGCTTTCTCATGTGTTAATGGGTTTTTCACACCATTTGGGGTTGCAAAAATCTAGCACCATTTTGACCCAAGTTGTTAAGCTGTGAGGCTACTTTGCACTGCTCTTACTTGTTTTTTGTCTCCTGTAAATGTATAATCATGCACATCTCATTATTGCCAACGTGTTATATTTAGCAGCACTCGAGCCCACTACCCTTCTGATTTGGTATCTAGAAAACTGAATACCTAAACATGAATTAAGAAAACAGTCACTAACAGAGGGCCTATGTGCTTCACAGATGTCCCTGACTGCACACCGTCCAAGGACCAAATGGCCATTGTCATCTCTGTACAGTCTGCATGGTATCTACAGAGGTCCTGGCCTACCAGTGAGGAGAATCATTAAGTTTAAAAACAGATTTAAAACAACAGGACCTATAGTAGGACCCAGAAAACAGCAGATCTGAATAAATGTTCTCTGAATCTTTTATTTGGGGGCTGCTTTTTTTCTCCCTTCTAATTCTTAGATGTGTGGCTTACTTGAGGTTAACAGAAAAGTAAGCACTATGTACCACTTGATTTAAGAAATGTTAATAGATGAGAAATTTTAGAAAATTATAGAGAAATCGATGCTTACTTTCTTCCTAATACAAACCCAGTATGATAAGAATTGTTCATCATAAAACTCCAGGCACGTATTACCTGCTAGAGACTTCCAAGTTATGGGAGGTAAATGCCATATTCTTTATTTCAGTATCAAGAGGTAGGTACGCCTTCAACACCATTTATTTTTATTTAGGTTTTATTACTCGGAGAAATTTTGCAGCATGAGGTCCAGCAACAAATTCAGTGAATACACAGAATACAATCTCAAAGACTTTTGTTTCGTAATAGTACACAGTTTGTTGAGCCACAAAATAACTTCTCATCATAAAACATAAGAGTCTCCTTGTAACCGCAGAAGAAATTAGGTAGGAAGGAGGTGGATAGGTAAGAAGGATCCAATGGAACTTGAGAACTATTTTCTCAGCCTACTTGCAAAATATCCATCACCTCCCAGCTTAGAATCTATCACTATGAAGTCAAACATGATTTTTTAAAATGTTTATTTATTTATCTTGAGACAGAGAATGCACACTCAAGCAAGCGGGGGAGGGGCAGACAGAAAGGGAGAAAGAATCCCAAGCAGACTCCATGCTGTCAACACAGAACCCAATGCGGGGCTTGAACCCACGAAACGCAAGATCATGTCCTGAGCCGAAAATTCAAGAGTCGGAAGTCCAACAGACTGAGCCACCCAGTCACCCCAACTTTGCATATGAGCAAAGACAGAATGGAATAATTGTCTTAAAGAATTTGTATCAGCAGACATAAAATATAATAAGTATTTTCTTTTCATGATGTCTTTCTCTTCTATTTCCAAATGTCCCATAAGTAACTGCCACACACACACACACACACACACACACACACACACGCATGCACATGCACGCACACACACTATGCTTTTCCTTTTCCTGCTGTAACACTAGTTATTCAGAGTTACCCATTAAATATTTATTAACAACTAACAGTTCTCAGAGTATTGCCAGATACCAGATTGCATGAGTAGGTTGGAGTTATCTAAAGAGAAAGTGAATCTGTTGGGAAAATAAATTTCTTCTGTCAAACACACTCCAGGAGCTACTAACACCAGAAAAGGAGTAGGCTAAATCAGAAGCTAAAGGCACAGGATCCGAGAGTAGAACAAGAAAACAGGTCGGGTCAAAGCCAGGAGACTCGCTCTGGCGGCAGGTTTTAGCTAGGGGCTGGCTGGGCCAGGAGAAAAGGGTCAGTGCTGCTGTGACAGGAGGAGCTGAATCTCAGAGGACCAAAAGGATTGCTATTTGATAAGGTATCTCCATTGATGATATGCATGTGACCTGGAAGAATTTGTGCGAGATGCCTATCTCACAACCTCTGTGCATTCCAGCCTCTGGCAGTATCTGGATCAGTGGCATTAAACTGAAATCTATCAGGTTTCCAGACCATTATGATGGTTCTCCTCTATTTGGAGAAATAGTCCTCTCTGCAGACTAAATAAAGCTTTTTATATAAGGCACCAAAAGGCAAATAGGTCGTACAGCACAGAACCATATGGGAACCTGTGTGCCCTTTTCCTTTGCTTGTCTTGCTTGCTTGCAAACAATAAAAACCTTTCTGAATAAATGAAAGTGAACTTTGAAACCAGCAAAACATTTCAGGCACCCTGCCACAAAGATATTCTCCAGGCAACTGCAGGCCATTTGCTGTCATGTACAGCTCTGTTTTCTTGCCATGTACTGGGTCTGCGGTTAGAGTCCAGCATAGAATTACAGCCTTGATGCTTTGACGTGAAAAACTGCTAACAGATCTAGATCGAAGGATGAGGACAAACTGGTCAATTTTCAGTACGACGATGCACATGGGGCCTAATTTAAACTAATATCTTATCTTTATCTAACATCTAAGCTGTATTCATTTTTTCATAGATTAACTTGAAAGGCTCTACTAACAAATACAGCCACCATTTACTATAATCCTTCCTGCAATTTGCCAAAGAATGTGCAAGAGAGTTTGCATATGTACACCTTTAAAGACTCACAACAGTCTCTTTATTACCATTTTGCAAGCAAGGAAACTGAGATCCGATGCAGGGTGACTAGGACTCAACTGTAAGTCTAGCTACACAGTGTGTCCCCATTAAGTGTATCATGCTCCACAACTTACATGGAAAAAGGGCATTCTGTGAATACCTCTGGGCCCTACCATCCCTATGAGAGTAATTCATGGGTATAGAAAAATGTAATAAAATAGTGAGGGCACCTAAATAATCACCAGCCTCAGCAGAGTCCGGGATGATGACAGCGGCCACACCAGTCAAAAGAAAAAGAGAAAATACAGAATCCAAATCCAAAGACTCGAAACTCTATCCCAGAAATCCAGAAATCACTTGTGTCTTTTAAGTTGGAAGTTAACCGTCTTTAAATGCAAAAGAAGGGGCGCCTGGGTGGCGCAGTCGGTTAAGCATCCGACTTCAGCCAGGTCACGATCTCGCGGTCCGTGAGTTCGAGCCCCGCGTCAGGCTCTGGGCTGATGGCTCAGAGCCTGGAGCCTGTTTCCGATTCTGTGTCTCCCTCTCTCTCTGCCCCTCCCCCGTTCATGCTCTGTCTCTCCCTGTCCCAAAATAAATAAACGTTGAAAAAAAAAAATTAAAAAAAAAAAAATAAATAAATGCAAAAGAAATTCACATAAGTCATTTAAAATCTGCAATTTTGTAGGAATTTCCCTCAGAATCAGGAAGAGTTTGAAGTCAGAGATGCAGACAACAGAAAAAGGGGGAGGGCCCAATGTATGAAAAGGCAATTTATTGAAGAATTTTTCCAAAGGGCCATTAAACATACGCAGAAAATTTCAATTTCACAAAAAAAAAGAAAAGAAAAGAAAAGAAAAGAAAAGAAAAGAAAAGAAAAGAAAAGAAAAGAAAAGAAAAAGAAAAAGAAAGGCAAGTCCAAACATTTATACACTACTTTTTATCTCTCTACACTTCGTGGATAGCAACTTCACAGAAAACACTTACCTGCCCCCCAGCAATTACACAAATGAACTAAGATCTATGTACACAGGTCATTATTTCCAATAATTTTTTTAAATGGGATACTACCATCACAGTATGGTTCTGACTTTGGTTCAAAAAGAAAAGTCATGCTTGTGAAAACCTGGATACAAAGCTGCACATTTGTGTATTCATAGGAAAAGGTATGGCCAAACAAAACTATTAACAATGGTTAACAGACATAAACGGAGGGGAGAGGGAATAATTTTCTACGCTGTATAATGTTTATTCAGCACTGGATTTTTTTTAAGAAGGAAGCTGATTACTCAAGGTATTTTTTAAAAGATACTTAAATATATATTAAAAATGAGGTATGGGATCAAAAATTTCTTACAAGAAAATATCTCTCTAACTTACCAGCCACCCTCACAGGGAACCACACTTATTTTTGCCCAGTTCACAACCCAAGATTCAATTCTCTGGTTTAGACAGAAAGTTTGACCTGTGTTCCCTTAGTCCTAGAATAAAATTTCACTTTGACACAATGGTAGAACTAGGCTATGACTCATCTTCCTCTGCAGAACAATGAAAGTTCTAGTTCAGTGGGAAAAAAACTACTTGAGTTGCCTGCTCACCGAACTGTTCAAATCAAGGTCAAAATATTGGGGCAGGATCAAGCGAGTCGCTGTGCCCAGATTCTATCGAACGCTCCTACCATTCCTCGCTCCCAGCAGTCCTTTCAATGGTCTTCCAATCAAATCCTGACTTTGCAAATGGTTAGAAGAGGAAGCACCTGGTGCCCTCTAAGTAAGGGTCAAAGAACCCAACTGTAACACGAAATGGATCCAGGACCCATGTCATGAGCATACCTTTCAAGTAATGCCAAGGGAAAACACAACTAAAAGGATAACAGGGTGTACAGGTTGAACTTAAATATATATATACACATATGTATATATATAATTTTTTAATATTTATTTTTGAGAGAGAGAGAGCATGCACACAAGTGGGGGAGAGGCAGAGAGAGAGGAAGAGAGAATCCCAAACAGACTCCATGCTCGATGCAGGGTCCAATCTCATAACCATGAGATCATGACCTGAGCAGAAACCAAGAGTCAGACATTCAACCAACTAAGCCACTCAGGCACCCCTTAAATATATTTTAAGTACCATAATGAACATAACATTTGATTTGCTATTCCTAGACTCTAGGTAGCAGGCAAAGCTACCGTTATCAGATTTTTATAATGTTTACAGAACATACTCTTTATTTACCTTGAATGTTACCATAGTTACAGTGCTTTGAAACAGCCCCTGGGAAATCCCACTGGTTGGCAGACCCACCTCAGAAGTTCAGTGACTTTTACAGTCAATCATAAGTAAGAGCCAAGTCTACCCCTCAAACAGCTGTTCAGTACCATGTTAACTCACACATCTCATTTTCTCCCCAAATTCTTTTGTTTCAAACAAGTCGTTCTGTCTACCCTTCTCCAAATTAACAATTTTCTCACTCACCTCTGAAAATTATATTCCACCTGGCCCTCCTAACCACCAGTGAATTTTCTTTATACATGTTAAGATCAGCTAAAAATTCACAAGCCCTGAGAAATCTTCCCAGACAAACCTCACTGCACTCTGGCGACTCTGAAGTCTGTGCCTTTATTCTGATACAGTCAACTGGTAGGTCAGGAAGTCCATAATATCTGGCAAAGATAAACACACTCCTTCCTTTCGAACCAACCCTCACACAGTTCCTTTCAGAGAACCTCCTGGTAGTGTCCCCAACCAGCCCCACCTACGCATTCACATACACCTACATCCCAGCCCCTGATAAAATTCTTATTCCAAAGTTCTCAACCTGCCTTGCTTCATGAAGACACTGCCAACTGGCAGGCTTGTCTCTTCTGAGAGGCTGCTCAATGTGTCTGTTCCCCTAGGATCTCTTCCAGGAGCTTCTTCCAGATGACAGCTGATATTCAGGGGAGCCACAGTCTAATATAACATACTCTCCTACATCAGCACTGACCGGAAACGAAGAGATCCAACCCTCTTCCAGCCTTCCGGTTGCTCAGAGGAATTGATTCATTCATTCCACAAGCAGATATTGAGCCTTCCCTGAACGCCAGGCACACAGTTAGGTGCTGGGTACAATGGTGACAAGGTCCTCGTCCTCTTCACAGAGCTTTCGGTCTAGCTGGGAACAAGTAACAGTCCCCTGTGCCTCTCCACCTTGAATCTACAGCAGCATCTCAGAGACTTTTTGAAAAGCTACGAGGTCAAGGCGTCAGGCTGCTTAAATCAGAATCTCTGGTGGTGGGGCTTCAACACTTTGACGACTCTACTGTGGAGCCAGGGTTAAGGATATCTTCACCAACCCATCTAGAAAGGAAACAGCTGACATAGAGTCCTGTCAGCCAACAAGCAAGCAGGAAGGATGGCCAGAAAAGCTGCCTCCCAGCAGTGGCTTCCTGAGCAGGGCAATTTCTAGACATAAATCATCTGTGCATTAGTGGATGCCTACAAATCCTAGAATGGCACCAAAATTTTCTTATTTCACATTTTCAAGACTTTTTTTAAGTTTATTTATTTATTGGGGGGGGGGAGAGAAGAGAGAGAGAGAGCGAGTGAGCGTGAATGGGGGAGGGGCAGAGAAAGAGAGACAGAAAATCCCAAGCAGGCTCCACACTCAGCACAGAGCTGGCCCGACTCAGGGCTCAATCTCCCAACCATGAGATCACGACCTGAGCTGAGATCAAAAGCCAGACACTTAACCAACTTAGCCACCCAGGTGCCCCATTTTCAAGACTTTTTTAACTTTGGTCTCTCTCAATTAGGTTATTCTTAACTTGTCATCATTTGTACACAGGCATCAAGATTAAGAAAAGGAATTATTTCACAGAAGTATAGGGTTAATATATTTTTTTAAGTTTATTTATGGGGGGGGGGGAGCAGAGAGAGAGGGAGAGACAGAGAATCCCAAGTAGGCTCCGTGCTGCCAGTGCTTAGCCCAATGTGGGGTTTGAACCCACGAACCATGAGATCATGACCTGGACTGGAACCAAGAGTTGGTCACTCAACCAACTGAGCCACCCAGGCACTCCTACGGTTAATATTTTAATGGTTTTTTTTTTTTAACTTTTTTTTTAATGTTTTTATTTATTTTTGAGACAGAGAAAGGCAGAGCATGAGCAGGGGAGGGGCAGAGAGAGAGGGAGACACAGAATCCAAAGCAGGCTCCAGGCTCTGAGCTGTCAGCACAGAGCCCAACGCGGGGCTCGAACTCACGGACTGTGAGATCATGACCTGAGCCGAAGCCCGACGCTTAACCGACTGAGCCACCCAGGCGCCCCCTAGGGTTAATATTTTAAAATAAAAAGATTCTACATCAAAGAAAGATAGATGACAGATAAGTAGATAGATAGATAGATAGATAGATAGATAGATAGATAGATATGGATTCAGATTTCAACTTACTCAGTTTCTCCCTGTTGTAGCTCAGTGGTGGCAGGAAGGCAAATACATTGAAGCTCCCCGCAGAGCAAAGGGCGGCAATTTCAAAACTAACACTGAATGGTTAACTTTGAGCAAATATGTATCTAAAATTCACTCCATTTTATACCTTGTTTTTCATTATTCCCTTTAGATTCGGCAACGGTCACTGGCATATCAACTCCATACCGTCAAAAGTTTAATGCAAAACGCTTATGGTTTCATTTACTCCACCTGACTCAAGGTCCATAAACAAAAGATTCATCCCAAAGTTTAATTATGGAGACTGCTCTGAAAGCCAGAAAAGGCCATGTGTTGCAATGAAATATAACATCCATTAAAAAATGTATTTTTTTATTTCTGCAAGATCACTAGAGGTCTACCCAGCAGATGTAAGGAAATACTCAGTTCACCAAAAGCCAATGAGAAGAGAGTCTAGGCCTTCGTGGAATTCGAAATCATATGTACATTGGTTTTCTATTTGTATTAAAAGAACATGCCCTGAAATATTTTTTTAAATGATTTCTATTTTCCTAAAGCCTTTGGACTGGTCAGAGGGCAGGGGAGAATGCTATGAAAATGGGCCAGAATTCATATTTAAAGTTGCAGTCTACTCATTTTAAAGTGTCCTTACTATTTAAAGACGTGTTTGTATTTCTCTTGTGTCTTTTGATTTCACCACCATACTTACTTGAGATCCTTTGTAGCAAGACCGTTAACATGCACACAAGCAGACCACAGAGACTATTAATGCCAGAGAAAGACGAATAAATCAGAGTCCAAAGAGATCTTTGAAAGGCCACAATGCTTTCCTATACGTGGTATTTTAATTCTGGTCCCTGAACAGTATTTTAATTTTCTGTTGAGAGCATATGTTTATTTAAATAAGAGAGAAAGGCAATAGCCAAAGAAATGAATTATAGCCCACGGATCTCCTATTACACTTGGCCAAGAAACCAAATTGACAAAGAAAATATGGGCTGCACCAATCATTTTAGTTTAGATGTGCTCCACAGAGAACATGCCTACAAACATTTACCACCTCATTCATATGGAGTTAGGATTAAAAAAAAAAAAAAAAAAAAAAAAAAAAAAGGTAAAGAGTAACTCCAAAGGAAAGAAACACATATAGTAAAAATTCTAACCAACCTAAAAGTTTTCTTTCCCACAGCGACAACACTCAAGCATGATACATGAGGTCAAACGACATCCATCCCTTGGGTTGTGTTTTGTTGTTGTTGTTGTCTTTGTTTACTCAGAAAGCTCACGTGACCAGCGCATAAATATATACATTGAACAAGACACAAACATCTGACCAGATCAGCAGAACTAGATCACCCTGGAAGTAAACCCCAGTGAGAAACGTGCATGATCACATCCATAGTGAAGTGATACATCTGCCTTTCTTCTTGACACTGTACTGAAACGAAAACCCCTTCATTTACAGTCCCCACAAAGTACACATGTCCTATTCATGCCCTTATCAGTTCTGAACTATATGTTTTAAAAAGTAAAATACTGGAACGCCTGGGTGGCTCAGTCAGTGAAGCCTCTGACTCCTGATTTCAGCTCGGGTCACGATCCCACAGTTCATGGGTTCAAGGCCCGCATCAGGCTCTACTTGGGATTCTCTCTCTCTGCCTCTCCCCCATTCACACAGTCGTGCTTGCCCTCTTTCTCTCTCTCAAAATAAATAAAAAACTTTTTAAAAAAAAGGTAAAGTATCTTTTTAGCCAGGACAGTAAATCAAAACACCATGGGATGAGCTCTGTCACTATTCAACAGTACAAAGGAAACTTTCTATGACAGTAAAGAGTCAACACATAATAAGCTACTTTGAAAACACAAAGAGGCAAACTGATGCACATTTGTCACAACACATTTATGGACCCTTGAGTGCTTTTTCCAAAGAGGCCAATAAATGGCAAATTGTCCCATTCTGAAGAGAAGGATGAAGCAGACAGGGTTGGTCTCCACTATTTGAAATCTAGACAGACGTGGCATCAGGAAGCACAAACCAGGGTGCTCCCATCAACCAGCCAGGCCCTGTCTTCAGCAGCTCTGATACCTAACAAGTGACTAAGAGACCCTTGTCTTCGCTGCCGTCCCCTTTTCAAAACCTCGCAGGCTGGGAGTCATGCAAGACTTACCTGCTACCTGCTTGCAGGCCTGGCGAGCTTCTGGCAAATCAAGTCTGCACTTTTTCCACCGAAACGTGGTGGCCACCGGGCCGCTCATCACCTACAGTTGCTTAAATGACGAGGAAAAAGATGCAGAGGAAGTGGACAACAAAAGCAGCCTGCGAACTGCACACTGGGATGTCCTGTTTTGGGGTGGCTTTTATTTTTCCCATGAGAGGATCTGACTAAACCTAACCCAGCCTCCTCTAAATACCAGACAGGAAGTTACATTTAGCAGTAAGTGAAAACTCCTTAGGTCGTTTTTATTATTGTTGTTGTTGTTGTGTTTTGTTTTTGGGGTTTTTTTTTAATTGTCACAACTTGGAGTCTTTGGATGGTTCTAACGTACTACAAAGAGATTATAACTTTGCTTCCTGTTTTGACAGTGTTGGCTGGTAAGGGACATCTCCACCCACCTCCCTACCCACTATGTATATAAATAGAGGTATTTGCCCTGGTGTACAACTGGGCTGAAGAGTTTGGTTACATATTAACCATACTTCAAAGAATAAATGGGACTTGTTATTTACTTTGATAGGCATATATACCTTGGAGAAATGAAATTCAAAAGGATACCTTCTTAATTCCTTACATATTACTATGAGAGAAAAAAAAAAAAAGAAGCTTACCCACACAGAATTATAAAATAAGAAGTAAAACTTTCGACTCATACTTTCCGGCCTATTCTATCTTGTGTATGTGCTCTCTTGCCGTGCACATGTTATCCACACACATACGACAAGCAAGGAAAAGCATTACCCATGGTACCTCACTCTGTTTTTTTTTCCTATTCTTTTTGTCTCTCCTGCTTTGCAACAGAAACTTTATACTTCAAAGCAAGATTTTCATATCTCATAGAATATGTACCCTTATCAGGATACACACGGATTTAAATTAAAAGCCATCTCTTTTCCTGCTACTGACTGAAATATGATAAAGAGAAACTTGGCAGGACTTGCCCAATCTCTGTGTGTTTCCTAGATTACAGGCATGACTCTGGCAAAATACTCTCTAATACAATCTTCAAATCTGTAAAATGGGAGTAGTGGCCCCACCTATTTCCTCGAATTGTTGTGAGGAGACAGCAAAAAGCACAGTGGTACAGATTATGTCACATAGTCAAGCCCAATTCTTTTCTGTAAGAGGTTTATTGACATGTAATTCACACAGTATGTGATGAACCCATTTAAAGTGTAGAATTCAAGGATTATTAGTATATTCACAGAATTATGCATCCATAACCACAATCAATTTCAGGACACTTTCATCACCCCAAAAAGCACTCTCTCTCTGTTTTCTGCCCTACCCACCAGCCCTAGGCAACCATGAATCCCTACTTTCAGGTCTCTACAGGTTTGCCCTTCCCAGGCATTTCATATGAAGAAAACCTTGGAACATGTGGTCCTTTGTGACAAGCTTCTTTGACTTAGTATAATGTTTTCAAACTCAGTACTTCACTTCTGAATAATGACTGAATAATATTCCATTGCATAAATACCCCACATTCTATTTATTCACTCATCAGCTGATGGACATCTGAGTTATTTTAATCTTTGGCTGATATGAACAATATTTCTATGATGATTCAGGAACAAGTTTTCATGCTGACATACGTTTTCACCTCTCTATATGACTGCTGGGTTAGTAACTCTGTGGCTAACCTTTGGAAGAGTGCTGGACAGTTTTCCAAAGTGGCTGCACCATTTACGTTCCCATTACCAGGGTATGAAGTTTCCAATTTATCCACATGTCCACCAACACGTTATTATCATCTGTCTTTTTAATTACAGCTGTCCTGGGGCGCCTGGGTGGCGCAGTCGGTTAAGCGTCCGACTTCAGCCAGGTCACGATCTCGCGGTCCGGGAGTTCGAGCCCCGCGTCAGGCTCTGGGCGATGGCTCAGAGCCTGGAGCCTGTTTCCGATTCTGTGTCTCCCTCTCTCTCTGCCCTCTCCCCCTCCGTTCATGCTCTGTCTCTCTCTGTCCCAAAAATAAAATAAACGTTGAAAAAAAAAAAATTAATTAATTACAGCTGTCCTAGTGCATATTAACATATCTCACTGTGATTTAATATGCATTTCCCAGGTGGTCAGCAAAGCCTAATTTTATCAGTAGCCCAAAAATGTCTCCGTTCTTGCAGACAGGGCTCAATACTCAAAATACAGAACAACCAGTAAGGCATGGGGACCACTTAGTCAAAATGGATAGTGGCTACAGAGATGAAACAAGATCTTAAAGGTGTCTAGCTGTAACAGTGGCTATTTTCCAAAAGGTATGAAAACATTCCAAAAAAATTTAACTGGCATAGCTATACAGGTTCATACCAGCTAAATAACTACTACTTTCGAATTAGATCTCCAACAAGAGGCTACTAAAGTGGTTGGCTCTTCTTTCTCTACTAAAGGGCTGCAGAAGAAAACTTAAAAGGAGATGAAATTCTCAATGTAAATATGATATTTCCATCATTTACAAATCATTTCTCTCCTTCTGTCTTTCTGTATGTGTCTTCTTCTTGAATACACAGAGGTTCAACTAAAGCAGCCTTTTGAATAGCCATAATTATTTACAGGAAGAGATTTTAGACCAGATGTGATTTAAGATTGAGACTGCCCCAAATTTTGAAGGTAGCCAAGAGGGAGAAGTCAAGAAATAGACACTAGCAATATTTCCCCCTCCCTCCTAAAAATGTGAAATTGGCTGAAAAGATATGTGTGCCCCCACGTTTATCACATTATTTACAATAGCCAAATATGGATGCAATCTAAGGGGTTCTTGATAAATGAAGGGATAAAGAAGTTGTAATATACGTGTGTGTGTGTGTATGTGTGTGTATAAAATTCGTCATAAAAAAGATGAAATCTTGCCATTCACAACAATACAGACGTACCTAGAGGGCATTATGCTAAGTGAAATAAATCAGAGAAAGATAAATCCCATATGATTTCATTTATATGTGGAGTCTAAAACACAAAACAAACTGGAACAGATTCATAAATACAGAGAACAAACTTGTGATTGCCAG
Source organism: Lynx canadensis (assembly GCF_007474595.2). NCBI lineage: Eukaryota > Metazoa > Chordata > Mammalia > Carnivora > Felidae > Lynx > Lynx canadensis. Next base: position 130,784,671 of record NC_044307.1, on the reverse strand, counting down.
ATGGTAGGGGGTGGGGTGATGGACAAAATAGGTGAAGGGGATTAAGAGATACAAATTCTGGTTTATATAAAATAAACAAGTCACAGGAATGAAAAGTGCAGCACAGGGAATATGTAATAGTGTAATATCTTTGTATGGTTGCTGATGGTAACTACTTACCATAGTGAGTACTGTGCAAAGTACACAATTGTGGAATCACTATGTTGTACACCTGAAACTAATGCAACACTGTGTGTCAACTAAACTTCGAGTAAAAAAGAAAAGTGATATGGGGAGGACAGTAATTATTCTAATTCAAGGGATTATCTAATCTAATGCTATCTAACTCAGAGGAATTATAGTTTTCTTCAGACTATGGTATTTGAACAAATTCATGTTACAACGATGTTAATTATCTCTTTACTAAAACATCGTATTTTAGGATTTTCATCTTCTTAATCCCTAAAACAAAGAAAAAAGAAAAAGAAACAGAATAAAACCTATATAAAACATGACAAAGAAAATACAAAAATGCCATAAGCTTTAAAAAATAACAACTTTTTCTTTTTTCCAATATAAGGCCTCAAGCCTGGCAACATGTATTAATATGATTCATCCCTCTTCTAAGAAATTTTCCATGTCCCAAGGCTGCACTATGTAATCCATTGTTTTAGTTATTTCTTGGCATACAGCTAACTATGAAACTGACCTCTGAACTTTCCTATGTCAAATAGAACTTTCCATTGTGGGAAATTTCTAAAACATTCATATTAAGCTAAGTGGAAATGTCATCAAAGCTCAGGGGCAAATATGGTCTATATCAACCAATACAATTTCTAAAGTATATTCTATGCAAGGAAAAGCAAACCATTGATCAAACACAAGTGAAAAGCCTTTATCAGAGTTTCAGTAAATACTTGATGGTGAGGAAAATCAGAAGCAGCAATCAGCTTATCAAAGTTATCTGAAAGTTCTTCTAAAAAGATCTAATGGGAGGGTACTTTTTAAAACTGTTCTGTAATGTCAGAACCCACTCCATCCACAGACCCCTTCTGCTAGATTACACGGTGACCTCATTTCTAGTTCTTGTGAAATCAATAGACCATTTATGCCGCAAGTATCTGTCTAGGGTATGCACTTTCTTATTCAATCTGGTGTTGACAGCAGTAATCAAATTTTGTACATACCACTAGGTCTATTATAGCTCAGCAGCAACTGGCTGCCAGCCTAGGTCTACTCTCACCAAAAGGGAAAGAAAGGATTGGACTGGAGAGAGAAACACAAGAACGTATCAGCTGAAACCACGGGGGCTGGTGTCGAAGCCAGAGAGTGAAGCACAGGCAATGGAGACTCACCCAGCCCTTCAAAACGGTCAGGCCCCGGTGAGCCCACCCTGGCTGTCAAAGGCACACTTTTTTTTCACCCTTTCTGTTATCTGCAAACCCTCTTGGCTTTGAACATCTCATTATAATGGTCAGTCCTAACTAACGAACCTACATCTTAACCCTTCAGAGCTGCAGACAAAAGCTAGAAACAAACCACACCCTCCACCCAATACCAGGAAGGCCAAATGCACTGGAGTTACGGCACTTCCGGGGAACTCTCTAGACACTACTGGCTTCATTTCGTAACTCTTCTACATGTACTTAGGCCAGAATCAAACATTTTTCTCAGATCAAAGAAATGCTAGGTTAAGGCCGCCTGGGTGTCTCAATCGGTTAAGTGTCCGACTCTTGGTTTAGGCTCAGGTCAAGATCTCATGGTCTCGTGGGTTCGAGCCCCATGTCGGTCTCTGCACTAATGGTGCAAAGCCTGCTTGGGATTCTCTTCCTCCTCTCTCTCTCTGCCCCTCCCCTGCTCTCTCTCTCTCTCTCTCTCCCTCTCTCAAAATAAATAAATAACCATTTTTTAATGCTAAGTTAATCTTCTTAGGCTAAAAACAAGGTCAGTTTTAAAAATAATTGGGGAGGGAAGAGACCTGACTTTGAAATTTTACTGGACTTGCTGTCTTAGACTTTAAATCTGCAAGAAAACCACACTCTAGCTAATAGATATTTTCTACTTAACAGCAGCATGGATGGTGCCATTTCCTGGTATGACAAGTAACTTTTTTCATATTTTAAAATTTGAAATAAATTTAGACTTACCAAAAAAGGTATAAAAAGAGTCACACAGAGTTCTCTTACTCCCCTTACTTAGCTTCCCCAAACGTTGTCACCATATTACATAACCAGACTATGACTGTCAAAACCAGATAATTAGCATGGATGCAATACTACACTTTATAACTACCCTACAGAACATATCCAAATGTCCCCACTTGTCCTCTTTTTCTGATTTGTGGTTCAATCCAAGATCCTGCACGCAAGCAACACTTCAAAAATCCAGGATGTGTCCTTTTCAATAAATCATGCACTATCTAACGAACATTTCTGATCCCTCCAAAGTTCTGTTTCTTTCATGCTAATGAGGAGGTGTCATCATTAACCACAGAGTCTTCCAGGCTAGGAATGTTCTTTTCCCACAATTCTCCTCATATTTCAGCTGTCAGTCTTATCAACCTTACCGTATAAACACAAGTCAAAATGACCTTCACAATCCCTTGTCCAAAAACCTTGAACCAGATGTTTTGCCGAATCAGAACTTTTCCCATTTGAGCAAAGTTAATAGAGCACATAGGACATATACATTAAAACAAAATAAAACAACAACAAAAACAAACAAACAAAAGCCGGCAAGATTCAGGGCAATTTCCCCTAATCAAACACATTAATAGTTCTGCAACAAATGTGTGTGTATCATGAATGGTAGGTGGGATAGGTAAAGCTTTTAAAAGCATCTTATTAGCAGTTCAAGTCAGATTTCACCACCAAATGAGTTCAAGGTCAAGCTCAGATTTACTGTCAGATGAATTACAAAGAAGGTACCTTTGGGTTTTCAGAGTTCTTTTGAACTACTACAACTGCAGAGGAGGGGCTGTGGAACTACCTATGAAATCCAGTGGCCTCATTTGTCTCCCACCCACCTCAACTACATCCTCCTTCACTCACCTGGTAGAGCCACCTGTAATGTCACCTCTGCCTCTAGGATCTCTTCACTCCAATTCACATTCCCACAAATTCCCCACAGTGACCTTCTCAATACCTACAACTCTATAACCTCATAATCCTTAAAGATTTCCCATGCCAAAAACAGGGGGAGTTTGAAGTCTACTCATCTTCATGAGGTTAACAAAGGTCTCCACCATCAGAGCCAGCTCCCAACCGTGCTGATCATCTACACAGCATTACAAAAAAGGTATAGTCTCTGTCCCTTAAGATTCTCACAATCTCATTCAAGCCCTTTCATATTTTCATCAGAGTAATTATTGTTTAGAATACAACGTCTCCAATAATCAAAGAGCATATCTGGATATTTTAACTCATTTTTTCCCTAGCTAGGAAATTCTACCTTAGCTCTTGATCACATTAAATATTACTAACCAAAATCCCACATCTTGACATGAAAAAGGATTTTTCACATGATTTTAAATATATATCTAAAAATACGACACTACTGTTGGTATGGTTAAAACAATTACAAAGAGAAAGAGCCAGAAAAACATTTTCTAAAAACAAGCAAAAACCAAAAAAGTAACATCAAGGGATGGTATTTAATGGGCTGAGTGATTTCTCATGAGATTGTTTTTCCAAAGCAGAAAGATATAATAAAATCTGAATCATGCCGTTTGTTTCCAGATTAGAATATGAATGGAATAGATGCATTATAATCAACAAAATTACATTAGAGTGAGTTAAACCAAAATCCCCACCAGCAAAGACTTTAGAATTTATCCCCAGTCACGCAGAGGCTGATCTCAGATGCAGACTTTAAGATGATGCCAGGAAAGGCGAAAGAAATCCTATTTAAGTATTATTAGTTTCATTGTCTAGTGTGCAACAGTCAAAGATACCTACTTGGAATGATGAATTAAAGAAAAAATTCCTAGAAGTTGTATTCAGAATTAAATGACAAACTTTCTTACAATTATCTCAGGAATGCTGCATAGAAATAGTGATAGTGAGATAAGAGGTAAAGAACAAGTACCACCAAATCCCTTAAAATTGGTGTTGTTGGGACAGGGGGTAGGTGCACACATCCATTCCCTACACCCGACAGAGGAGGGATTCCCTCCAGGATGGCACTCCTCTCACAATAGTGTGTGTGTGTGTGGTGTGTGTGTGTGTGTGTGTGTGTGTGTACACGCTTAGCAAGGTTTCTCACCAGGTGTGTTTCTTCCAACCAAAATGGCGACTGCCTGGAATCAACTGAGGTGAGGCCTCCAGTAGCCGGCAGCAATCTGTGTTTCTAACAGGCCACACTCCCATGGCTGCTGCCAAGTGACGCCAAGGCTTCGTAGAAGCCAGCTCCAGGCTGCCAGGACAGCGGAAGGGAACCCTGGAGTACTGGCTGCTTAAGGCAGGGATCGCTGGGATGGCGACTCCAGCAGCAAACAAGCCACTCTATCAGAAGTAAAGGAAGGTCATTGCCAGGATTCTCCAGGGACCAGGAACAGTTATTTAATAAGAAGAAGGAACACACAAATGCTTTGGAAAGGAAAGAGGAACTTCAAAATATTTAAAAAAGGAAGAAATGGGGGGGGGGGGGAGGAAGAAAATGGAATGTGACTTTTCCGAAATTTTTGCATGTCCTGTTTTTATTACATCGGGTGAAAAAGAATGCGCCATTTCTCATTTAGCTTTGTTTTTCCATCCCCTATAGCACAGTGACTGGCACGTGGCAAGGACTTAATAAAGAACATTTGCTGCAAGAAGTGAGACGAGCTGGATGTAGAAGACAATCAGGGCAGATGTTAACATGGAGGGCGCCCTGGCTGGCTCAGCAGAAGAGCATATGACTCTTGAGCTTGAGGTCGTGAGTTCAAGCCCCACGTTGGGTGTAGAGATTACTTAATAAATAAAACTCAAAAAAAAAAAAAAAAAAACACACAAGAACAAAGTTAACAGTGAACCAGGACAGTGAGAGGAACCCAGGTCAGCTCTCACATCAGAGAGCACAGTGCATGTGGCAGGCCCACCTGATGCAGAAGGGAGGTGGCAAGGTCTATGGCAGGCCAGGGGTGAAATGAAAAACTGCAGCTCTGGGAGCGCACCCCAAAACTGCAGAAAGGGACCTTCCCCAGGGGACTAGAGAGTTGTGGCCAGGTGAGAAGGACAGAAATATAAAGTAGAAGCAGAGAACTGCCAACATGCTGGGCTGTGAGCAAAGGTCAGCAAGTGACTTTTCTTGAAGTACACCTGCTGGCATTTTGAGGAAAACCTCTCCAGTGTCTAGATGGTTCTAGAACCATCATGCTTCGTGAGAGGTGTGATGAAGAGAAGCATGGGGAGTATTCTTTATTGTTAGCGGTAAAAACATTTCGTGGAAAAAGTGGCCTGAGTCACATGCATAGCACACACTATCCTATGCATCCAGAGGTGTGGCTCGTAACACTTTGCCCCTCGGTCACTTGCAGTTGATGATCTCAATCCAGTGTCTTCTGTTTGGAGCTCTTATGCAAATCTGAGGATGTTGGGCCACTCAGAAGACATGGTATTAACATGTGTGAGTCATCTGTATATTCTGCCTGCACTGACACCACACAAAGATAGTCCTGTCTAATTATGGGGCACACCCACCCAAACTCCCATGGGTCATACCTCTCCAACTTGTAGATGAGGCGTAATCATCTACTTCTGACACACTTAGGGCAAAGAGTGTGAGAACATGAAGGAAGGGTCTAGGTATAACTAGGCAGAACCAATGCCAAGGAACTGACCGGAGTATTTTCAATCAGCTCCAGGATTCTGGATTATAGTTTCCAAGAGGTAGCCAGATTAGGAACAGTAAAAGCAAGTACTGGTTATCACTCAAAAATTTATGAGCCATGGGACTGAACACAAGGTCCCAGGCCCAGGCCAGTCAGGCCAACTGACTGGTTTACTGCGCACCTACTCTGCTCCATGCAGTGCACTGAGAACCAGTTCCCAGGCAGCAACAGTGCCAAGGAAGGGAGTGCTGTGGCACCTGCTATCACTGCGGGGATCGGGCTGAAGTGCCGATACAGGCTGGAGCCTGTAAAAAGGGAAAGGACAGGGCAGAGGCTGAGCAAACAAGGTGGGATGTGAATGCTACAGAGGGCAAGAAATGCACAAGCAGCCCTATTGTTAAAGTACTCTAAGAGGGAGGAAGATAGGAGGGTGAAACTTGGAAAACATTCCAGAAGGTACAAAAGAGAAAACAGTGATTCAGAAATAAGGCAAAAACAAAGTCAGGCCCTCTTATTCCAGGGCAGTCCCTGGTGGTGAACAGGACATGCCCAACTTTGCAGGCTGGGATCACTTATGTACCATTCCACGCAAGCTCCACTTTCCAAAAAATGATTCCTCTTGGGGAATGTCCATGAGTACATCTGTCTATCTACAAAGTATAAATAAAGCACATATAACAAACTTGGTGTTAAACTGGAAATGTTCGGTTGCCTGGGTGGCTCAGTTGGTTGAACTTCTGACTCTTGATCTCAGCTCAGGTTATGATCTCAGGGTTGGTGGGATCAGCCGCACATCAGGCTCTGTACTGACAGTGTGGAGCCTGCTTGGGATTCTCTCTCTCCCTCTCTCTCTGCCCCTCCCCTCTCAGCTGCATGCACACGAGCTCTCTCTCAAAATAAATAAACTTTAAAAAAAATATGTTAGGCGTGCCTGGTAGCTCAGTCAGTTAAGCATCCAACTTCAGCTCACGTCATGTTCTCACAGCTCCTGAGTTCGAGCCCTGCATCAGGTTCTGCTGACAGCTCGAGCCTGGAGACTGCTTCGGATTCTGTGTCTCCTGCTCTCTCTCTCCCCCACTCGTGTTCTGTCTCTCTCTCTCAAGAATAAACATTAAAAAAAAAAATTTAATATAGTAAATTGGAAATGTTGGACTAAAATATCTTCCTGGAGGTTACCAATTCAGTAGAGTGCAGGAGGCCCCGATGTCCCCACTGGTACATTAGTACACAAACCTGCTCAATAAAACTCACCAGCTTTAGGGACCTCTGAACTTCAAAGTTTCTTCACATTTATTTTCATTAATGCCTGCAAAATTCCTACAAGTTCAGCTGTATCAATATCTCAACTCCCCTTTGAAAGATAAAGTAACTGAATTCCAGACACCAAGTGAAAACACCAATCTGCTTTGAACTTTCTTAGCCTCTGAACCAGCTCCCAACCCTTTTCCTTCCATCAATCCGAACCTTCTAAAGCAGCTCGCGGACATCCAAGGGCAGGGCCTGAACCAACATGGAGCCCTGAGATTTCCAAGTTAGTTTATGAAAGTAATGACACTATATAATACCTCTTCTCTTCCTCAGAGTCATAGCCAAAAATCATATGAACCAAGAGGAAATGGATGTTCCTCAACAGCAGTCAGGTTCCAAGTATCAGGTAGCAGCTGCAGCTGCCGAAAGCCTGTGCTTGCCCACCCTAGTCCCAAACTCTGGCACAAACACTAGAATCTTGCAGCCACTCACATGTGAGTCTTCCAGCAACAGAAGGAAAAAAGGACCCAACACTTCCGCTCTCAAGGGCATTAAATCACGCCCTGAAGGAAGAAGGTGGTGACTCTTTACATGAGCTACTAACCTGACCCCCCCACACACACACACCGGAAAGAGGGGGAGGAAAAGGAAATGAAAGCAAGTGACGCTAAGTTCTGGATTTCATATGCAAGAATAGCCAGCAACAGGTGCAGCGTTCCGGTGAAATTAAGACTCTCAAAACGCCATTTGCTTCTGCAGCACAAAGAGCCCAAACACAGAAACCCAACATTAGCAATGATGTCACAAGTGCAAAATCATCATCATTTTCTCACCACTAGCAATTTTGTAAAAAAAAAAATTACCACATAGACCACAAAATATGTCTCTGCTGACACACAACTTCTTTCACATAGTCCTCTCCCCAGTTTACTCCAAATTAATTTAAACACCGGTCATACAAAAACATTTTTTTCATGCCTAGTGACTAGTACAGTACCTGGTATACATAGTAGGTGGGCAATATATATTTACCAAACGAAGGAATGAACCAACAAGCAGGTATACAAAAACTCGTTTTTATAAATCACGATAACCAAAATCTTACTTCAGAGTAGCATACAAGTATGTTTTTCCCATTTCCCTCAAACACAGAACAAAAGGGTCGGAATCAGGAGCCCAAAGCAAGAGATATCACTAATGAACAGGTCAGGAGATGCCAACCATCCATCTCCCCGCTGAAGCCTTAGAAGGCCTGTCGGCCACCCCCCGGCATTGACAGACCTATACACGGGGATGCTCATTGGGAGGAGAGCAATGCTGCCTTTAGATATTCCTTTCTTTCAAGAGGAATGCCATTTCACAGAGCATTTCCACTTGCCATTACTATAGAATACACAAAATAAATTTTGTTGTGTAATCTTTTCAACAAGATAAAAATAATCCGCAGGTAATAGGTTTCGGAAAATGTGCCAAATGGGATGTGTGTAAGAAAATAGGAGGTGTGGAGGCACCTGGGTGGCTCAGTCCGTTAAGCGTCAAACTTCGGCTCAGGTCATGATCTTGTGGCTCATGAGTTCAAGCCCCACCTCAGGTTCTGTGCTGACAACTCAGAGACACTGTCTCTCTCAAAAATAAATAAAACATTTAAAAAAATGTTTTAAAGAAAAAGAAAACTAGGAGTGTGGATATGATGTAGTAGAGATGAAACCACTTTATGAATTATAAAAAATGATAAAAGGAGTAGAGGAAAACGGCATGAAATTGAGCCCATAGATGGAGATTATCTGTTGCATGGATACTGTGTTAAATAAAAAGAACATTATCAGTGTGAAAACATCACTGATTTATAGGAGATAAAGGGCTTAAATAATGGTATTAATTACAAAAATAAAGTCTCAGAGCACAGACAAGAATAAATCATCAAAATTATGAGATGTCTGAGAACTGAGAAGTACAAATAAAAATAGAGTGTAATAAATAATTTTATAAAATTACCATAATGAGTCCATTTAATGCACTCTTCATTCAATTTTCTTTCAGTTCTCTTTTATTTATAACTTAAGAAATCTGAGTAAAATTCCTCTCATCCCTAAATATTCAACTTAAAGAATGCTTAGATTTTTCAAGTCCCCCTCCAAGCTCCAAAATAACTACTTTCTTTACCTTTTAAAGGTCTTGAATAAACTTCTTAACTAAGATCCTAAATGCCTCATTAAGAATTACTTCGAATTCAAGGAATAAACTGGAATAGCAAGTATATTAAGAGTGCTTTGTTTTTAAGTGACATCTTTTCATTCATTCATTCATTCATTCATTCATTCATTGCAGGGATCTAGCATCTGTACAGGCCAGGCGCTATACAAGGCATTACAGACACAGTGGTGAACAAGAAAATCGTAGTCCTCTCCTTTGCAGAGATCACAGCCCAGGGGACCTATCAACAACAAAGTAAATAAAGCAATTGGCATTGGGACCAGGTGGTAGGAGATAACAGGATGAAATCTACCTCAGACGGGTAGTCAGGACAGGCATCTTGGAAGAGATGCAATTGAATCCAAAGCCCAATCCCAGAAAGAGCAGAAGGAGCTAACCAAGAGCCAGGGCGCAGGTATTCCTGGCAGAGGAAGGAGCCTGTAAAGAGGCTGTACCCAGAGCTGCAAGCTGGCCAGCGATGGGGCCATGGGCAGTGAGAGAGGAGGCGCATTATAAATATGGAAATGGCATCTCACCCCATGATTCACTCGACATGCCTTTGCCATTACACATACTTTCTCTTGGCCTGGAATCTTCTCTTCCACACTCTCCTCTGCCACCTCACTAGTTCCTCCTCTGGAAAACATTCCTGACCCTCCAAGGGAGAGCAAAGACTCCAGGAGTTGATTCATCCTCACCTGTGGCCCCACAGCACCTAGTATGTGACATTATTATACCATGCTGAATCGCTGTGTTCAAGGACCCATAAGCAGGGATCTTGCCTTATTTGTCTTTGTTTCCCAGTGGTCTATATGGAACTTGGCACCAGCAGATATAAAATTAAGTGAGTGAATGACCAAACCAAAAGAGGAATGGACATAATTTATGCCACCGACACGAATTTGTTACCCATATTGGAGGCTGGGAGGAGCACCACGGATGCAGTTCACTAACCCATTTATAGTGTGTGGGGCAAGATGATTTCTATCCCCCCATGACTGTCACACAGCAAACACTTCCAGGCAAACCTTCATGCATCACAGGAAAGCAATGGAATAATTTGCACAGAGTATCATGAGACACTGGCACAAGCATGCTTTAAGTGCCAGGCCCCACATGAGGCTGTGAGGCTGGCAGTGGCATTCTCCATGAAGATCCACAACATCAGTGAGCAGAGCAAATCCCATTTCCGAATGCTGTTAATGACGGACATAATAAGATTCTTTACGTATAACTAACTTCTTTCATAATATTAAGAGAAAAAAAAACTTTTTTAATTCCAAGGCCACCCAGAGGACAAAATAATTTAGAATCTGTTGCTCAGGAATTTTCGCACTAATTCTTGGCTCACTGAGTCACGCCTGGGTTTCCTACCCACAACCGGTGGACAAAAATTTAAGCAACCGTAACATTCTAAGCGAGCCCTTCATTACCTGCCTGTGACCCTTTGTCGTCTCCGTGTGTAGAATCAGATGTCAGTTCCATTTCTCATTGGCTCAGCATGTCCCTCAAAGGTGGTTAAGATTCATAAATCGACCATGCACGTTTTCTGAAGTCACAAAATATATGTATCCTGCCGCCACTGGAGAGTGTGCTTTGATGGAGTCAAATTGGAAAGCAGGGCCAAACAGTATGGGAACTGTGGGGAGAGGAGTCCCTCCCCAACTGCCCAGACCAGAATGGTTGCATTCCTGCCGCTGTGCACAGCCCAATCCTGGTCTACTCCATCTGGGCCTCCGCCAGGCCTCGGAGCCTGTGGCCTTAAAATCCACAGGTGTGACAGACAGCTCTTATCTGCCCAGGAACAGCAAGGTAAGGTATGCATTTCCACAAACACCACTGTTCAAATTGTTCAGAATGCAGAGGAGCTAAGCCCTTCCTCAAGTCTCTGTAGGTTTTCCTTAAATTTGTGCCAAAAATCTGGGTGAGGGAAAATGTTTAGGAATGACGCAATAAAAAATGTTAAGTGCCTAGCTCTCAAAGGAGAGCTTTTCTCATAATTGTACAATTTTTCAACCTATATATTCCCAACTAATCTCTAAAGCTTTCAGAGATTTAACCATTAATAATAAACCAAATAATAGATGCCATGAAGCCCAAAGGTAAAACTATGCTCTTCAACCAGGATTAAAAATACCACTGAACGAAACACAAAGTGCAGTTTGCCAACCTCAAGGTGCAGCCTCATTCGTTCATTCATTCCCAGTCGCTGTCCTCATTCCCAGTCTGTCCTCGTCCCGGTTTTCTATGGGCCGAGCCCTGCCCTACTTAGAGCCTACACACAGGATCTGCCTTCAGCCAACATCAGAGCATCAACTTAAGCATGGCTTCCATCATCACTAGCACCCATTTCAGGCCCCTCCTGATATCCTATCACAGCACTTGAAGACATTTATCCCCTAGAAAATAAACTATTTGTCCATTCTATAGTTTGATATCTGTTTCTTCTACAAGTCTACACATTCCAGAAGCTGGACACCAGAACTGTTGTGGTCATCAGTTTTGATGACCACACCCAGCACAGTGTCCATCGTATGGAATACTCAACCAAGAGTTATTTCCATTTCCAGTTGTTGTCTGTAAAACTACCCTTCATGGCGCACTTGCTGTCACTGCCAAAGCTCGAAGGATATAGATGTTCATCTTACACCATCAGCTTCATCAGGGGTTATTTCATTGCAAGGGGTCCATGAACGTGGACAGGAGAAAAATGAGCTTTTTCTTGAACCTCTAACAAAAATTCGCATCCCCTTCTATTACAAAGGTAGATCCTAAAACACACGATTGGTAGTACTTTTGGCTGCAGCACCAACAGAAACCACAGCCATTTTCACATCACATTACAGCGGAAAAATCATTTGGCTCATCATCCCCTCGCAAGTTACTGGACCACATGCTGGATAATGACATAGAATGTATTCATAAAAAACAAATATTACTCTATCATAGGCTTTTTAGTCTCTTGTAACTGAATTTCAATATAATTGGTTTTCCCTTCTAATGACATGTACTCTATTTTATGCATTTAAAAACATGCATCTGTGGGGGCGCCTGGGTAGCTCAGTCGGTTAAGCCACTGACTTCGGCTCAGGTCATGATCTCACGGTTTGAGGGTTCAAGCCCTGCGTTGGGCTCTGTGCTAACAGCTCAAAGCCTGGAGCCTGCTTCCTATTCTATGTCTCCCTCTCTCTCTGCCCTGCCCGCCACCACCCTCCCAGCCCACCAACAGCTTGCAGTCTGCCTCTCTCTCAAAAGTAAATAAACATTAAAAAAAAAAAAAAAAATTTTAACATGTGTCTGGATTGACCACACTGCCAAAGGGGTCTATGGGTCAAAAGAAAAAGCAGGAGGTGATAAGAATAAAAAATAAAAACCCTAGTCTACATCATTATCATGAGACATAAGTATCTGATGAACCAAAAAATATTTCTGCTCTGTTTTTAATGGATTGAACATATTTTTACCTACTGGGGGAAAAAAATAAAGCATTTCTGAAAGAAAGACAATTCAAAATTAATAGAATTATTAAAGAAGTCATTTCTATAATAAATAAAAATATTCATTTCATTAGTTTCAGTACAAAACAACTATAAAAAAAAAGAAATTCTTGGGGCACCTGGGTGGCTCAGTCAGTTGAGCATCTGATTCTGATTTCAACTCAGGTCATCGGCTCGTGGGATTGAGCCCCACATCAGGGTCTGCACTGACAACACGAAGCCTGCTTGGGATTCTCTCTCTCCTCCTCTCTCTGACCCTCCCCTGCTCATGCTTGTGCTCTCTCAAAAATTAATAAACTTAAAAAAAAATTCTCAAGGGAAATTTACAAGTTTAATAGTTAATAGTTCAACTCTTAGATATCCTTGACAGACTCTCTTTTTTTGAGATGTAATTAACATATAACATTATATTAGTTTTAGATACTACATAATGTACATAGTACTACATAATGATTTATGTGTGTATTGCAAATGATGACCACAATAAGTTAACATCCATCACCACATATAGTTATTTTTTTGTCATTAGAACTTTTAAGATCTATTCTCTTAGTATATTAATACCTCTTAGTAACTTTCAAATATGCAATACAGTATAGCTAACTGTAGTCACCATATTGTATATTAAATCCTCAGGCTTTATTTATCTTACAATTGAAAGTTTGTACTTTTTAACCACCTCCACCCATTTTGCCCACCCCGCCCCCTGCCTCTGGCAACACCAAACTGTTCTCTGTATCTATGAGTTTGGGTTGGTTGGTTTGTTTTAATTCCACATATAAGTGAGATCACACAGCATTTGATCTTTGGTATCTTTGACTCATTTCACTTAAAATAATGCCTTCAAGGTTCATATACACTGTTGCAAGTTTTTGCAGGATTTCCTTCTTTTTTGTGGCTAAATAATATTCCTCTGTGTGTGTGTGTGTGTGTGTGTGTGTGTATACATCACATCCTCTTTATTCATCTGTAGATGGAAACTTAAATTGTTCCCATGTCTTTAATGATATTGAACACTTTTCTGGGATATTCTATGTTTATGTTTTTATTCATTTTTTGAGAGAGAGAGACAGAGTGTGAGTGAGGCAGAGAAAGTGGGGGAGACACAGAATCCAAAGTAGGCTCCAGGCTCTGAGCCGTCAGCACAGAGCCTGAAGATGTGGGGCTCAAACCCACAAACCACGAGATCATGACCTGAGCCAAAGATGGATGCTTAACTGACTGAGCCACCCAGGCGCCCGAGATATTCTTGATAATGATGAAACTCCTCTTTTTTCCAGAAAGACACATCTTTGAATCAATGAGCCCCTAGGATTTGCAAAATGAGGATAGGAGCCAGACAGGGTTACAAAATCTATTCCACTCCTTTCTACCATAGTTACAACCTACCAGCTGGAGATTAGCCCCATTTTACTTCTGCAACAGCTCTGTGAATACACACGCACACCCACCAGGAAGAGTAACAGAGTAACTAACCGTTCACACCTGCTGGGAGTTGCTTTAATCAGCCAACCATTAATACCCACAAAGCCAATTTTAAAAAGTAGCTCTGGGGAGAAAGGAGAAGCCAAGCCTGGATGGAATTAAAAGGCCAGTGAACAACATCCAGGGGCTGGGTCAGCAGAAAAAGTTCAGAGAAGGTATAAATATCAACTTTTGCGAACCTCAGTGGCAGCCAGCAGGACCCAGCTGCGTTATGAGAACTGCTCTGGAAGACTAAATACCATAGCCTTTCACACAATTCAGACAGTTTTTGGCCAGTTCAGTTCAGCACCTCCAGTTATATTCAGTAACTTTCTCACTCTCTCCCACCCAAAGGAAAATAACAGGAAAGAAATGGTCCTCACACCCCTGCTCTCTTCTTCCTCCTCCCATTTCCCCTCTCCCTCACCCTCTCCCTATTTACGCTGACACTTAGGACTTGAAGCTCAAGCTCTGCCTGCTTTAATCCACAGGCAGGAGTCACGTCTCTTTCAGAATATTAGCAAAACCCCCTAAACCTCACACAGTAAATATAAACCTAAAATTTCTAGAAGTTCACATACCCCATCATTCTCACCAGGACATTTCCTGGAAATCTGTGAACACATTCCTTGTCAGGTACACATCCACTAGAAAACCATCAACAACCAAATGAGGTCTGAAGGAAAATGAACGAGAAGTTTCCTTAAGGTAGCCCAGAGCAGCAGGGGAATACCGAGTTTGGGATGGCTGTTTAATCTTGGGAAAGTCATTTCCTCCCTCCCTGACGGAGTTTCCTCAATTACCAGGCAATAGAAGTGGAGGAGATGGTCCTTAAGACATCTTCCAGCTCAAAAGTTCTGTGAAGGTCCATGTTGCCACAAGAGCCACACACACACACACACACACACACACACACACACAAAGTCAGGAAATGCTGGAAAGAGTCCATTTCAGCTTGAAGGTCTTCTTCCTCTTAGCGCTCACTCAAAAATTTTAGTTCCTTGCGTTTGTATTTCATTACAACCACAATGTGCGAAACGTCTCACAGAAACCATTCCCATAACACTAGCAATACAGAGAGTGTGTGGCTAAAGTGAGTCAAAGCTTGTCTCAAAATAATCAGGACATTTACAATCCACATGCACAGTAAGTGATTTCTAAAGAAACTGGCACTGGGACAAGACAACTACTGAAAAAATTTAGGGGACCATATTATTCACAGAGGCTTCTGTGACTGCCAAAACAGTAATCTTGTGCAGATTAACTGTCAATAAAATTTTTCAACAAAATGATTTCCAAAGTAAATATCTCAGTACATGTTTCTCCGTTTGTATCAAAGTAATAAATACACAGTGTTTGTTTGTGTGTTTGTTTTTAATCAAATAGGACTATAACAAAATGCAGTAGTCCTGCCTCAGTCCTTCTTTCAAGGAAGGGGCTACCCGCCGTCTCTTTGTCCTGACATTCAGTCATTTCTAAATAGTACACTTGTACTGCTACTTTCTGAGTGTAAGTCAGACATTATTTCCAAAATTTCTGCTACAGCCATTAAGGCCTTACCTCTGTTATATCCACTCTTCCAGTCTCTATCCACTTTTTTTTTATTTCTGATATCATAATTTCCAGGATTCCTTTCTTATAGCATTCCTTATATTCCTTTTTTATACCATCCTGATCTTATTGCAAAGAGGCAATGATTCTCCCATCTCTCTGAGGATATTTATTATATCATTTTCTCCCTTTCCCCTAACTTTCTTTTTCCTGTTAGTTGGATTTGGCTTTAGCAATGGAAGCTTCCCTCAAACGTCAGACTCCCGGCAGCCCCTCACATTTCAAAATGAGGCAGTCAAATGCCCAAGCTCTACGTGCTTGGATGTGACCTGCCGACTGGTAGACTCACGGGAGGTCATCAAATTCCAGGCTGTAACTATGCTATCCTCCCAATGAAAGCACCCTCTGATCTGGGGCTGGTATAGCTTCAGGAATTCTGGGGTTTCCCAGTCTTGAGGTCCCTTCATCTTCTTGGTGTCAACCCAGAACCTCACCCTTCTCTTCTCTGGGACAGATCTCTAGAGTTCAATTTCTCTAGAGAATATATAAATCCATATTCTGCTGTGCGGGTTAAGGAAGAAGAGGAGAGATCTGAGAAGCAGAGCACACGGTTTACAGACCTCAACCAAACTCCTGGATTTTAACCCCAAACATCTCCCACTTTCCCCGACCCAACCTCAGGCGGTGGTAGTGACTCTACATCAGGGGCCTTACAAAGTCTGGGGCGTGCAGTAAGGAGCCTCCCACCACCACCCTCTGGCCTGGACCCCTCAGTAGTTACCACTCTGCCATCATCTGCCAACACGTGATCCCTGGCCCATCCAAAGCCACTTCGTCTCCACCTCCTTTTGGCCACATTACTTTTCTTTCTTTCTTTTGTTCTTTGGCTGTAATTATAGTGTCGTTATGGCTGCAAGCAGCGATAAACGTATATCCACTCTTCTACTTTTAACTACAAGTTCTGCTGTCTTCAACTTATTCTTAGGAAGAGTCCTAAAATGGCCTCATTACCATACGCCGGGCACTGGCTTCACATGGCGGTAGTGTGCAGACAAGCCTTGCTTCTCACAGTCCCGAATTCCAAAAGACGATCTTGCCGAATATTTAACTGTCAGTTAAGTATTCTTTTCATGATTAGGTCTTATTTGGAATGTGAATTTAATATTTACAATATGATACACAGTCATTTCATACATAGCAAACTTTTATAGTTATAGCATCAGATTACATGTCTTGCCTTTATTTTTAAATGTGAAATTGTACTGTACATTCAGTAATTCAATCCAGCCAAATTACGGCTGCTATTTGGGGACCGCAATTCACTTCACAGACTGAAAATAAAAATTGCATTAAAATTTTATTACAAATTCAAATAGGGGCGCCTGGGTGGCTTAGTTGGTTAAGTATCTGATTCTTGATATCAACTCAGATCATGACCTCAGAGTCATGAGATCAAGACCCTTGTTGGGCTACAGGCTAAGTGTGGAGCTCGTGGGCATGTGCGTTCAGGGGAGGGGCAGAGGACAGAGAATCTTAAGCAGGCTCCACAGTTAGCCTGGAGCCCAACCGTATCAAGCATATTAATAATGAAAGACAAGGGGCACCTGGGTGGCTCAGTCAGTTAAGCGCCAGATTTCAGCTCAGGTCATGATCTCACAGTTCGTGGGTTCAAGCCCCGCATCAGGCTCTGTGCTGACAGCTCAGAGCCTGGAGCCTGCTTCGGATTCTGTGTCTCCCTCTCTCAGCCCCTCCCCCCACTCGCACTCTGTCTCTCTCTCTCTCTCTCAAAAATAAATAAACATTTTTAAAAAATAAAAAATAATAATAATAAAGACAAAATACACAGTACAGACAGCCCTATAACCCAAATGCTCAGTACCTTGTGAGCAATTAAGAGGCCTACCTGTAAGTTTTAAAAACACAGAAATACTTCCCATCTGGGCTGAAAGGGAACAGGCATGTTTCTAATAGTAACATTATGAAATACAGAAATAATTTATCAAGACCTTCTTTTGAACCAGAAAAAAATCACAATTGGATGCCAATATTTCCCCACAAAATCCAGTGAAACTGACTATGGGGACCTAAGGAGGGTGGAAACGTCTCAGATGAAGAAAGATAAGTTGTGCCAGCAAATTCATAAAATTGCCAATTTTTGCCCAAATTACTTGGTTTAGAAGCTTACATATAGCCTGTTCGATTAAGTCACTGCAAGTCACAAAAGCCCATTAAAAATATTTTATCCACATTTTGACATATCTTTCATGTATCACAAAAAGATAAGTGATAGAAAGAAAGCAAGAAATGCAATAATGTGTTTTTTTCCTTTATTTTTTTTAAATCTTTGTGTTTCTGAGATAGTTGAAGTAAAAAAATCAAAGGTACTATTAAATGACTTTAAAGCCAAGTAAAGATTAATGTTGTGCTCCATGGATTCTGATCTAGGAATATTCAACATTCCCTAACATTCAAAACAGAGCATCTGAAAAATGTATTGCCTTGCTCTTTTCCATCAGATCATTAATTTGAGCAAAAGCATTGTTCTGATCTTATTCAAATGGTAATAATTCTTTCAATGATAATAATCAATTAGTCTTGATAAGAGGAATAGAGATGAATGATGTTAAAGTATTTACAAACAATATTTATAGCATTTAATTCACAATTTACCTAGTGGGCATGACAATTTAATAGCCTAGGGAAGGAAGTATAATCAATTCAATCACCAAATTTAAGAATTACCAAGTTTCCTTCATAACTACAAATGTCTTTTTTTTAAGTGTATTTATTTATTTTGAGACAGAAGGAGAAAGAGAGAGAGAGAGGAGAGAGAGAGAGAGGAGAGAGAGAGAAAGAGAGAGATATGCACATGAGCAGGGGAGGGGCAGAGAGAGAGGCACAGAGAAAGAGAACCCCAAGCAGGCTCAGCGCTGCCAGTGTGGGGGTCCAAAGTGGGGCTCGAACCCAGGAACCATAAGATCATGACCTAAGCCAAAATCAAGAGTCAGACACTTTACTGAGTCACCCTAGCACCCTAACTACAAATGTCATTATTACTTAAATGGGGGAATCAGACCCTGAACCCCCAGGCAGACCAAAATAGTGCCACTCTCTATATTTAAACAGAAGTGTATCTTCTAAAAATGTCAAAATCAAATCTGCCCTGCATATTTTCCTATGACTTAAGTCTAAAGTGTTCTAGTCATTAATCTTTGACACATGTACCCAGTCCCTACATGTTGAACATTGTTCAATGGCAGTGACATGAAATGGTCCACAAAATCTTTTTTACTTTTTCTTCAACACTCTGCCCACCAAAATATCAGTCTCACTTAACAGGCCCCTGGGGGGAAAACATTTCTAAGTCAGTTTCTTTAATTTCCAATACCTAATAAGAAAAGATAGAGGCCTTAGGAGGCAAGTCACAATGGTGACTTAGGTGATTGAAATAAATTCCAGGCCCACAGAGTCACCTCCAGGACCACTGTGAAAAGCCACTCACAAACTTTTGGGCATCGGCTCATAAAGGTGCCCAGACAAGAGGTGGTAAATCCAATGGACACACTCAATGGGCGTTCACTAACATAGGACACACTGTAGAGAGTCACAAAGACCGTTTGCCACACAAATACCCAGACAACTAAAGTCTTTACTGAACGAACAGAAACAACGAAATCCCAAAGTCGCATACATGCTAAGCAACAGAAACCAGTTTCCATTTTTTTAATGTATAGTTTTTTACATTTTCTTGCAACAAAATAACTTTGGACAGATTGGCTATAATTATTATTTGCTTGGAGTTAAAGACTAAGCACTGAGAAGCGCTACAGGATGGTGATGAAGAGCGTGGCACCCACTTTTAATTTCTAGCCCTGGTGCTCACTACCTGCGCTGAGCCAGGTAAGTTAGGTAGGCACTCCGTGCCTTGGTTTCCTGGTAAAATGGGGATAATGATAGAAATGCCACATTCATAGGGTTGTCGTGAGAATGAAATGAATTCATGTGTGTACATCTCTATGTATACACACATATATGTGTATACAAACACATACGAATACACGGGGTCGGGGGAAGGTGTGTGGTGTGTGTAGAAATAATATTAAAAGTTAAATAACGATGGGCGTAGTAAGCATGCAAAAACAATTTAAGCTATACTTCTTATTCCTGCAACACTACTTATACACCAAATTACTTCATGTAGTGTTTCAGGTTCGAGTTAAGCAAACACTAAACGTACAAATGTGTTTACAATGATGTGTTAGAGATTACTTAAACTTATCAGCTGATTCCAAACATCTGTGCCCATATGGCCACCGATGAACGATAAGCTTATCTGAGTGATTGAGTGATTTCAACCAGTACCTTCCCCCACCACACTCCCACTGGCAGGAAGAGGCCATAAGAGAACCTGGTACATAAAGCACAAGGAGAATCTCTGAGTTGGGAAAGTACTTAACAGATTTGCACATAGCTGACTCAGGTGAATATTCCCAGTATTAAATGAGGCTTATGTGAATCTATCATCAGCCTGAATTCTAATATTTCACTGCATGACTGAAAGGAAGGGGTGGAAAACAGAGTAAGTGGCACTAAATTATCTCATTACTGTTTTTACACTAATCTGTTTTTTTTTAATTTTTTTTATTTTTTATTTTTTTTCAACGCATGAACGGGGGAGGGGCAGAGAGAGAGGGAGACACAAAATCGGAAGCAGGCTCCAGGCTCCGAGCCATCAGCCCAGAGCCTGACGCGGGGCTCGAACTCACGGACCGCAAGATCATGACGTGGCTGAAGTCGGACGCTTAACCGACTGCGCCACCCAGGCGCCCCTAATTTTTTTAACATTTATTTAGTTTTTGAGAGAGAGAGGGAGAGACAGCACACGAGCAGGGGAGGGGCAGAGAGAGAGGGAGACACAGAACTAGAAGCAGGCTCCAGGCTCTGAGCTGTCAGCACAGAGCCCACCGTGGGGCTCAAACTCACCAGTGTAGCCATGAGATCATGACCTGAGCCAAAGTCAGCTGTTTAACTGACTGAGCCACCCAGGCACCCCTACACTAATTTGTTTTGATTAACGTTTTCACCTCTATAAGCCTCCCTTTGAGAAACTGTCTTTTGCTCCAGAATGCCACGCCTGTCTCAATCTTATGCTTCCTCAGTCTCCTGCTAACCCCCTGACTCCCGACCTGATGAAATCCAGCCAGAATCAGGTATATGCCAACCAATTCAGAGACTGGAAACATGATCGACGTCCATTCAGACAGACCTAGTAACTTGGGCCAAGAGATGTAGTGGTTATCTCCCTCAACAGTCTGCAGAAAGTCAAGAGCAAACGATGCAAGAGGCAATAGAGGACAAGAAGGAAGGCGGGAAATAGTAATAATGACAAGGACAAAAGAGCCTCTAACAGTACTAGCCAAACACTGTTAACTCACTGCATCTTCATAGCAACTCTACAGATCCACTCAAATGTAACAGAGCCATCAAGTTGCTTCTTAGTCCCCAAAGTTCACTTTTTTTAAGTTTTTATTTATTTATTTTGAGAGAGAGAGAGAGAGAGCACATGCACACACATAAATGGAGAATGGGCAGAGAGAGAGAGAAAGAGAATCCCAAGCAGGCTCCGTGCGATTAACACAGAGCCCAACACAGGGCTCAGACCCATGAACCATGACATCATGTCCTAGCCAAAATCAAGAGTTGGACACAACTGACTGAGCCGCCCAGGCACCGGAGTTTACATTTTCAAAAATTTACTTTAAAAGTTTGGGTCCAAAAACTGAAGATAGATACAATGTCTCAAATAAATCTTATGGTGTATAAAATCTTATGGTAAATAAAATATAGGAAAACTTACCAGACTCCTTTATTGAAGAAAGGACAAAGACAAAATAAGAAGCACAGGGATATTAGTAAACTAAATTACTCTTGGGGAACAATAATCTAAATCCCTAATCCATGCAAATGTCTCAAAAGTAAATAATTTAAAGCATTTTAGCAACCTATCCATAAGTGTCAAGATCTCTGGCAAAAGAGAACATGCAACTATAGAAACACGGCACTGCACTCAAACACACCCCAAAACAGCACTACCTAGGGACAGGCCTGATCACCAGATCACGATATTTAAAGGAGTGAAGTGCATATGGCTGAATTCAGAAAAATATGAAAGATTAATTTTTAAAAGCATAATTAAAGGGGCACCTGGGTGGCTCAGTAGGTTAAGTGTACGACTTCGGCTCAGGTCATGATCTCAGAGTCCGTGGGTTTGAGCCCCATGTCAGTCTCTGTGCCGACAGCTGGGAGCCTGGAGCCTACTTCGGATTCTGCCTCTCCCCCACTCACACCCTGTCTCTGTCCCTCAAAAATGAATACACATTTTAAAAAAATGTTTAAGCCTAATTAAATATTATAAACATTTACTTTAATTCAAACAAATTTTAAACAAATTTGTTTTTCTATTTTTTCAGTAGACATTGCAAAGGAATTAGATGAAGCTATCTTTATGCCCATCTTCTAAGCAAACACAAAAGGAGTTAAGAAAGAAGGAATACAATGAAGGAAGATTTTTCCTTAATAAACTGGGAGTGACAGAGAAACCCAGAGCACTGTATCATTACCAGATTACTGTGCAGCTTCATAACAGCTGCCAAATATTTTCAGTATATATTACAGAGTATTAAAAAATACTAAACGCAGAGTACCTAAGCCAAAAATGAAACTCAGAAGGGATAACAGATCAGACAATGGTAAAACATAAGGACTTGAGGTCTGTCAAAAAAAAATAATCCCATCTGGAAGCTATTTTCAGGAAAGGAAAGAATAAAACCCAGAAAGAAAGCTTCTATTAAGAATTCCATACTGTGAGAATAGAAATACATACACACAACTATGGGAAAGTACCATGAGATATGATCATACAGCAAAGAGTTTCTTAGCAGGAAAGTCTGAGGACCTCATTTTTTAAATTAATTATTGAAAAGAAAGATAAGGGTAGATATTATCCTCATATTACAACAGTCTGATAACTTACTGAGATACCAGGATCTTTTAAATTTGCTGCTGATTTAAGGAAGATCACTAGAGAACTTCTTCCCATCTCTATTTTCAAAAATGGTTTTATAAATTTGTTACGTGACTTACAAGAAAAGGATGCAACTCATCAAAAGTCTGTTAGTCTAGACATCACATATAGCTGAAGAGATAGTTTTAGCTTTCTCCCTATCATTCACTATCCCATTATGAGGTTCCAGAAAAAAGGTCTTTTGGGGCCTCAGGGCCAGGAGAAAAAAAACTGTGTTTCACATTAGTAAACACCTTTTTAAAAATTTATGGATGGGTGCCTGGTTGGCTTAGTCGGTAGAGCACACAACTCTTGATCTCAGGGTTATGAGTTCAAGCCCCACATTGGGCATGGAACCTACTTTAAAAAAACAAATTAATTAAAAAAAAAATTCATGGATAATGTCAATCTTATTACTAACCATTCTCCTTTCTGCATTGCCTAATACAACACTCAGACAAATTTGCATACAAAGTTTAACGGTGGGACAGGGCATCGTCTATTACAGCAAGCAGAACTTCTATGAACTAACACCTCTTGGCCTTATCTAACTAATCAACTCATTCTACCCCCTCTGCATTTTTGTTGAGTTTTTTTTTTTTATTCAAATTCTACTCTTTATGTGACTTTCTGTAGGAATCTGGAATAAGACGGAGTGTAATCTTTTAAGTATAACCAAAAACTTGTAAGACTTGACTAATAAACGTGTTCTCATTTATGAAATAGAAACACTTCCATCTTCCCCAAAGAATCACTGTAGGGAGGAAATAAAATCATGTATTTGAAAAGTTTCAGCACATAAGCTTATTAGCTCTTGGTCTCCTTCCACTCTTTTAGGAAATACTTTCTCAATATAAAATTAATTTTCCTTATGCGCTCTGGAGTTAGCAGGCAATCAATTCGTTCACACATTGCTAATTTTTATGGTGTAACTAACTGGTTACAATTTTAAAAGGTTAATGTATATCCAGATACTTCCCGTAAAAAACACTGACTCTGGCCAAGACTCCCAGACCTACATATTAGGTGAAGTAAAAGTTTAACAAATCCTGCTGAATTTTAAATGAGGGTCATGTCAATGAAGATACTGCTAACAAAGAGACTGGTATACTAATATATTTCCCAGACCCTCTAATTTCTGATGTTTTCTTTTAACCAAACCGCATTTCCCAACTCAAATGGCGCACTCAGGAGCCCGCTGAAACACAACCTACATGAATGGGAGCTAAGAGGTCAGTAAGTGCCAACCACCACCACTTACGTCCAAATGAGAATCGGTATCAGCCCGTGTGCCTTTTAATACAATAACGAAACAAGAGAAGCAGTGAAGGATGAAGCGCTTGGGGGAGACAGATGCTGAAATCCTTCAGCTGTCTCTTCCATTTTGGAGGGAGGGAGCGTACAGGGAACCGTCCTGATCAGGATGACAAGGAGCCACGAGGCACCAACTGCTGAGATGAGCCTATGCAGCTTACGTGAGTACGTCACAGTGTCCTCACCCACGGATGGTCATCGCAGCTACTCACCCCTCGGGACCATCACAAAGCAGTTCCAAGGATCCCAAGGTGGCAGATCCCTACTAAGGCCACACTGCCACATCGGGGTATGCAGCCTGCCCACTGCATGAGGACACCAGGCCAGAGTGGCAAAGGGGATTGAAACCCAGCCAGCACAGGGGCTCTGAGGAAAAGAACACCTTCTTCTTGGCACAGAGGCACAGCCCACTAAGTAGGTTGCGTCCATCACAATGTGTCTCTCCAGAAGAGATGCCTTTGTCTGATTGTCCACCTTCTTTGGTGGCACTTTGGCCAATATTCATAAAGACAAAATATCACCAAGCAGCAGCCCTACCTAACAGATCCCCTAAATTCACCACTTCTCTGATACCTCCTTCTGGAGCATCCATGGTGACTGCTACGAAAACAGGAACACGAGGGACGCCTGGATGGCGCAGTCGGTTAAGCGTCCGACTTCAGCCACGTCACAATCTCGCGGTCCGTGAGTTCGAGCCCCGCGTCAGGCTCTGGGCTGATGGCTCAGAGCCTGGAGCCTGTTTCCGATTCTGTGTCTCCCTCTCTCTCTGCCCCTCCCCCGTTCATGTTCTGTCTCTCTCTCTCCCAAAAATAAATAAACGTTGGAAAAAAAAAAAAATAGAAAACAGGAACACGAGTCTGGAACGCGGCCCTAACCAAGTAGTGGCAGAACCTCAGCCAGTTTCCCCATCCCTGACCTCTTCCATCACACCAAAAACCCAAATCTTCCCCTCTCCGCCCCACACTGTGCCCATGTCCTGCCCACATTCCCCTCAGTCCTGGAACAGTGCCCTGACCGATGGCCCCTGCCGGGCCTGGAGGAGGACCCAGGAAGCCGCAGGAAGGGGGATCATCTACAGATAAGGGCAAGCCCCAGACCCCACTTCCTGACCCTGCCGGGTGAACTTACAAGGCATTTTATCAAGACACAATGTTGTAAGGGGTCATTACTTCTAATGGTGCTTTTAGTGCTGTATTGTCTTTCAGCTACCATTAAATGTGAAATAGGATTCCACAAGCCAATCTGTATTCCAAAGTTTCAAACAAGCAAATTAGAAACTTTTTATAGCAGGTAAGTGCCCAGGCCTTCAGTCCTAGCCTCCTCCTCTTGACCTGAAGCAAGTCACTGGACCTCACTAAACTTCAGTTTCCAGGAAAGAAAGAAAAGGAAGCAAGGAAGGGAGGAAGGGAGACAAAAAGGGGAAGGGATAATGAAATATCTTCCTCCCGCATCTGTTGTGAACACTGCAAAATGCAGTACAGGAAAGCATCCGGCAGAGAGCAAACCCCGAGAAAAGAGTCCCTATCGCAGACGCACAGTCCCTGGAATTCACGATGCCAGCATCCCAAAATTTCTGGAAACCAAAGGTTTTGTCGTAACCCATTTGGCAGCAAAACATGACCTGAACTTCCCCTGAGGCTATTTATAACCTTGTTTGTGTCCCATGTAGTATGAATATTCATACACTTTGCTGCAGAAATATTAATATACTTAATTACAGGGTGCTGTTCCAAACTCCCCCAAAGACACTGCATAATATGTGATGTATGTACCCTAAGCTGTCTGAAAGTTTAAAAAAACATTAATCCTGAAACACACCTGGTTCCCAGGGTTTGGGATAAGAGATTGAGAGTGTATCATAACCCATCCGTCAATCCAGGAAGGCGGCGGCTCGCTGAATCTACCCAACAGCGGTCTTAGACGCCAAACTGCGACATTTCCCACGGGCAAGCGGTCCGGATTTCTGAGAGCAGCAGTGGCTCCGCCCTGGGACAGGTGAAATCGGCATCCTGGTCTCAGCTGGCCAGGCCCAGGGCCTGAGGAGGAAAGAGCCGAACGCTGTGCAGAAAGGGAATGTGGAGACCTGGCCCAGCACAAGTACTCCGCTTGCTCTCGGAGGACCCAAGCCATCAGGCACATTCGTGGAACTTGTTTAGTTACTTTTTTTTTTTTCCAGATTTTCAAAGTGAATCTAGTTTTCATTCCCAACACTGGCTCCCTTGAGTCTGGGCATACTGCCACTGAATCACAAGGGCCACTCAAAGGGTTGTTTTTTTAAGCTGTTGAAAACATTAAGCTAAATAAGTGAATATTCTCCAGCCTCCCTTACTGTGCCCTTATACATCCTCACCATCCATTAAAATGACACTCCGTTCATTCCAAAAATATGCCACTCTTAGTAGATTATATATATAATGTGTACACTATAAATGATAAATATGAGTATTAATGAAACTGCAGCAAGGGGAAAGTGGAAAACTAAGAAGTACATCAAATTACTGTTTCTCTTTAGAGGACCACTCAAAGACCGAGACTACAGAGGCCCTGCCTGAAACACCACCTTTTCAAAGGCTCTTATTCTGGCCCCCTTCCAGTCCCACCCCTCCTATGGGACAGAGACATTGCAGAGCCAAGTGGATGGACATGGGCACACATGGAGAGCCCATACAACCTCTTTCAAAACATACACTAGGCACCCAGGCTCCTTATAGTCCCACCCAAATGAGCCCTGAGCTCGCTTCCCAAGGAGCTCACTTCTCACACCACTGTTTGCAAGTGACACAGGAGAGAGACCCCAGATGTCTGGCCAGGGAGACCACCGACTTGTGTGTGCAAAGCCCTCCTCAGTATAGAATGAAGCCCCCGTGACAAAACAAAGGAGAAAGTCCAAGCTAGCTCTCTTCCCCATCATGCTCTGGCACAGAACTCTGAGGAGTTGGAGAATTCTAAATTCAAACCTGGCTCACCAAGTTGTTAAAATAAAAGTATATTTAGCATTATCCATTCTCCCTTTTTTTTTTTTTTTTTTTTTTTGGTCAGAAATCGAGCCCTCTCCCCTCTCCCGGTCAGTTTTAGCTCAGCACAGGGCTGCCTCAACGCAAAACACCTTTCTCAAGGTCCGCTGCAGCCAAATGAGGCCATGTGACTTAGCTGCCACCAGCGGGATGGCAAGTGAATCGTGCATGCAACCGCTAGGTCACATCCTTTAAAAAGGAAATTGTTTTTTTTCTCCCTTCCTCTCTTCGCCTTCCTTTGGACTACAACTTGGACATAGTATCGAGGTGCCAGCCACAACCGAGAAGATGAGACAACAATGTGGGATGCCAAATAACAAGAAAGAAGGGACCAGGATCCCTGAGAGGCCGTATGGAGCAGAGCCACCGATATCACTCATCAAGTCTGAACTGTAAGGTGAGAGAGAAATAAACCTTGATCTTTTTTGAGCCGCTGAATTTTGACATTTCTTTTGGTACATGAGTGCAGCCTCTCTCTCACTAATACATTTGCAAATGACCTAAATAAACTGGTTGTAAATTAGATTTCGAGGAGGTATGTATGCTAAGCCATACCAAGAGTCAACTACAGAGGTCCCAGACAAAAGACCACAGTACCAAGCCTTTGAAAAGGAAAGAAAGAAAGAAAGAAAGAAAGAAAGAAAGAAAGAAAGAAAGAAAGAAAGAAAGAAAGAAAGAAAGAAAGAAAGAAATGGGGGAAAGGGGGAGGGATTTTATATGAAGGCAGAGTTATTTTTTTAAAAATCCTACCAGAAAAATGTGTCAAATATATGGCAAACACACAAGAAAAAAATAAATGAGTTCCATATGAAAATTAATCATGCCACCTAAAAGTGTATAAAATGACCTGAAAATGCTCTGTCTATCCTAGAATGTCTTCATAGTAAATACAAAGAGAAAAAGCTTTAAGGCAAAATTCTGGGGATGCCTGAGTGGCTCAGTTGGTTGAGTGTTAAACTCTTGCTTTCGGCTCAGGTCATGGTCCCAAAGTGGTGAGATTGGGCCCCTGAGTTGGGCTTCACGCTGAGCCTGCTTCAGATTCTCTCTCTTTCTCCCTCACAGCCCCTCCTCTACTTGCACACTTGCTCTCTCTCTTGCTGTCTCTCAAAAAATAAAATTAAAAAAAATTTTAGGGGCACCTGTGTGGCTCAGTCGGTTGAGCATCCGACTCTTGATTTCAGCTCAGATCATGGTCTCAGGGTCATGGGCTTAAGCCCCGAGTCAGGCTCCACACTCAGCATGAAGCATTCACACTTGGTATTCTCTCTCTCTCCCTCTGTCCCTCTCCCCTGCTCATGTTCACTCTCTCTCTCTCTCTCTCTCTCCCCCCCCAAATAAATAAAAATTAAAAATAATTTTTAATAAATAAATAATCTAAATTTTAAAAAAAAGCAAAATCTTGGGGGCACATGGCTGGCTCAGTCGGTAAAGCACTGCGACTCTTCATCTCAGGGTCATGACTTCAAGCCCCATATTGGGCATAAAGTTGACTTAAAAAATAATAATAATAGCAATAATAAAAAGCAAAAATTCTGGATGTACTTAAGAAATATTTACATATATTAACATCTTTAATTTTTATAACACAAAGAAGTAGGTACCATTACTACCCTCAATTTATTGATAAGGAAACTGAGACACAAAGCAGCTAAGCAATTTGCCCAAGTTCACAGAGCCAAAAGGTGGCCATGCTTAGATTCAAAACCACATCTGAATAGCGATTCAGAGCTGTATTACAAGATACAAGGCAGTGCTAATAAAATTTTTAAATACTGTAGCGTCTTCTTATTCTGCTTTTCAAATCTTGTATAAAATAATAACATCATGCTATGCTTGACACCTAACCCAATTTAGAGATAACATGTTTATCCCAAATGCTATCATACAATCCCTTCTGTAATCCCCAAAACAATATTGTTTGGAAGAACCCAAGTGTGTACGATATTTGGGAAGGTCACAAGATCAGTTCAGACAAAACCGAAATTACAACAATAAGAAAGAAGGTAACAGAACACGACCCTTCGCTGGCATCGCTCTGACGATGAAGCATTAACAATGTGGTTCTCCGGAGCTTATAAAGTGATCAGTGTGAGGTCATCTAGTGCACACTCCTACCCTTACAAACAAATCAATTAACTGTACAGACTGAGTGATTTATTCAAGGTCATAAAGCTAGTTATTTGCAGAAACAAAACAAAACCTAACTCCTCTCTGAGACTAAGGTAAGACCTTTCTTATTAATAGGGCATGCAAGTCCCCTAGAATTTATTAACTAAAGCAGTGATTTTATTTATTTTTTTTAAGATTTTATTTTTAAGTAATCTCTACAACCAATGTGGGGCTCGAACTTACAACCCCGAGATCCAGAGTCGCACGCTCCACCGCCTGAACCAGTCAGGCGCCCATCAACTAAAGCAGTAATTTTAAATTATGTTCCAAACCCATGAAGAACCCTCAGGGGCCTGGGGTGATCTACCTGCCAGTCCCATCCCCCAAACCCTGCTTTATAGAAAGCTACACCCTGCCTGTCCGCCCTGATTAAAGAGAATAGCAACGCATTGTCACATTCCGAAAATGAACCTCCATCTAAGACTTGTTTCCAGAAGGACTTTCTTACTAGAAAGGAAAAAAGGAAAGTGAGGAAGGAAGAAAAGGAGGCAGGGAGGGAAGGGAAGAGATGGGGGAGGGGAGGGAGGAGAAAGGGAGGATGCGAATCAGTTAACAAAGCAAAATATTAGCCCAGTTACTTTGGAGAACCCAATTCTGGGCCCCTTTCGGCATGCTTAACCTAAAGAAAGCTTCCTACTGCCAGAATTCATCTCCTAGAAAAACTATCACCATCATTTCATTAAATGGGTATTTTCATGCCAAATAAAAAATTAACATACTCTCAGAATAAAGAGCAAACTTGGAAAAGAAAGTGCAGCTGACAGCCCAGCAGTGACACACATCTCCATGACATTGGCCTAGTCTTCTCATTTCCCTACTGTTGAAAACATCAAGTGGTCTGCCAATCAGCATTTGGGAAACAGTCACAGGCTAGCTAATCAATCAGTACAATAAAGATCAAAATGATATGTGTCTCAGGGATTACACATTTGTTGAAAGCAATAAAAAGCACAATTTGTTTAGTCACTCAACATCTATTTATTGGGCATATGCTATGTGCCAAGTACTTTTCTGGATACTAGTGATTCAACCCAGACAACCATGTCCTCTGGAGCTCACATTCTGTTTGAGAGACATCAGCATGCCAACCAGTAAACTGTCAAGCATGCTGGTGGCTGGTAAGTGCCACGGAACAGAATAAAGCCGGGGAAAATGGTGCAGAGTAAAGAGTGAAGAAGGGAGGCTTTGCAGTTTTCACTGGTGGTCTGGTAGGTCCTGGAGAGGAGGGAGTCCCCCATATGGTCACCTGAGGAACGAGTGCTCCAGGCAGGGGCCACCAAGGCAAAGGTCCTGAACTGAGAGACCTTCACCTGTGAACAAGGAGCAAAAGGGTAAGGGGAGGTGAAGTTGGGCAGGATCACCCAGGACCCTGGAGGTCACTGTAAGGTCTTTAGGTTTTAAAAAAAAATTTTAATGTTTATTTATTCTTGAGAGAGAGACAGAGTATGAGTGGGGTAGAGAGGAGAGAGAGAGACATAGAATCTGAAGCAGGCTCCAGGCTCCAAGCTGTCAGCACAGAACCCGACATGCAGCTCGAACTCACAAACCATGAGATCATGACCTGAGCCCAAGTCCAACGCTTAACCGACTGAGCCACCCAGGCGCCCCTCTTTAGCTTTTATTGTTAGGTAAAATGGGAGGTCACTGCAGAATTGTGAACCCAGGGTGATACGGATCTACTTCAGTTTTTAAGAGGCTCACTCTGCTGCTGGCTGAGACCAGCCTTCATGGGACAAAGGGAAAAGCAGGGAGACCAGTAAAGAGGGGACTGCAGAAATTGAGGCAAGAATAATGGTGGCCTACACCAAAGCGATAACTGTGGAGATGATAAAATGCAACTAGATTCTGGATAAACAGATTGGATGTGGTTATAAGAAAAAGAAAAGACTACAAGGATGCCCCCAAAATGTTCAACCTGAACAACTGGAAGAATCAGATTGCCTTTAAGAAGGTTAGGCAGGAGTGTGGCATCAGGTTTGCCTTACAGGGAGATCAGGAGTTCAGATTTGAACAAGCATGTGGAGATGTCTAGTGTACAAAAGGAAACAGAGTATGCAGTCCAGGGGCACCTGGGGGGCTGAGTTGGTTAAGCATCTGGCTCTTGATTTCAGCTCAGGTCATGATCTCATGTTTCATGAGATGGAGCTCTGCATCAGGCTCTGTGCTGTCAGCACAGAGCCTGCTTGGGACTCTCTGTCTCCCTCTTTCTTTGCCCCTCCCCTGAACTCTCTCCCTCTCTCTCTCTCTCAAAAAGAAATAAACATTAAAAAAAAAAAAAAAAGGAAATATGCAGTTCAGCAGGAGTCAGCAGGAGATCACTGGGTCAGAGCTAGCAATATGAGTCCAGGATTCAGATGGTGTTTCAAACCAAAAGATGAGAGATGACAAAGGGAGCAAGTGGGACAAAGAGGAAGTCCAAGTACTATGCCCTCCAACGTTAGGAAGAAGAATCAGCAAAGAAGAACAAGAGGGACACCAGGAGAGTGTGGGGCATCCTCGAAGCCAAGTGAAGAAAGTGTTTCATGGAGGGCGGAATGATCAACTTTGTGTTGATGCTACTGACAGAGTAAAAACTGGAAACTGACCCCTTCCTTTAGCAATAGGGGACTCTGTAGCAACTCTAAGGGCACTTTTAGTTGAATAGTTTTATGCCTATTTAAAGTGGCTTTAAGAGAGAATGAGTGGAGAGGAATTGCAACCATGGGCATATAAAACTCTTGAGGAAGTCTTTCAAAAAGGGCAACAGAAAAATACGGTGGTAGCTGGAGAGAGAGGTGGGATCAAGGGCACAGTTATTTTAGGAGAGGAAAAATAATACTTTCTATGCTGTTGGAAAGGACCCACTAGAGAGGGAATAGTACAGATGCAGAGGAGAGAAGGGAGAGGTCCTTGAGCAAGCAAGAGGATGCATGGTTGGGGTGGCCTTGAGAAAGTGCCGGTTGGAGGCAGATGTGGTGTTGGACCCTGGGGATTCCTCTTCAGTTTACTTCAATTTTCTTAGGACAAGAATAGGCAAAGTCATCAGCTAAGCATCAGGATGGGGAGGAAGGGGTGAATGTTTCCGGAAAGAGAAGACGTGTGAAATAATAATGTAGAACAGCGGAAGGGCGATTGTCAGGCAGCCTTAAGGTCTCTCATGTGAACATGAATTTCACTGAAGTAAAGCATTAGGGTTGTTCTTCTCCACCCTCGTTCCTCTGCAGGGGCTGGTACAGAGTAGGTGAAGTGTCAGATTTAGCCAGGGGTGGAGTCTGACACAACTGTGATGAAACAGGAAAGACAATGAAAGCAAAGGAGTGATTGTGATTGACCACGGAATCTCAGTGAGAGCAAAGAGGGGACACGAAGGGATGAGCAACAGCCTAAGGGTGGCAGGAGCAGTGGGTTAGAGATCCCACTGCATCAGAGATGGCTGGAACGGTGATACAAGAGGAAGTGAGCCAGAAGTAGAAGACGCAGTGGGCAGTAAGCGTGACAATTAAAATGCAGATTGTGGAGGGGCTGCAGTCATAACTGACGATATGGTTTTGCCAAGATATTACGGCCGCAGCAGAAGACAGGCTCGCAAGAAAGAGAAGTTCAAAACCGAGAGACAACTGTTGGAAGGATCATCCTGAAATCACTAAACAAGAGTAACTTTTAGAGACAGTGACCCAGGAGCTGAAGTCACCCAGAAGTAAGAGGTTACGATGGGGGAACTGAGTGGCATCTCAACGATGAGGTCTTGCTGGTCATGCAATTTGATGACATGAGGTTTAAGGTGGGGGCAGGGGGGTCTGATCCGGATGTAAAAGGAGGAGCAATCAGGGAGCAGAGTCCTCCAATGAGAACTACTACTACTTTTACTCCATGAGCATGAAAGAGACTGGCCTGTTTTCAGGTGACAAATATAACAACAGTTTTGAAAAAAGAAATTACCTTTGATGTGAGAAAAACTAAAGCATTGTGATACCCACTCCACCTGAGCTTGATGAAGCATAAGTTCCAATAATTAAAAAAAAAAAAATCTGAACCAGACTGTTAATTAGTAATTTACGTCTGATTATTTGCCACTTTTAGCAACAAAAGAGAAAGATTCATCAACAAATAAAAATTCATTATATGCAAAACTGGGTCAAATATTATCGGAAATTTTGCCCTTCAAACTTTGTGTCTACTCATCCTAATTTTAGCAATGAGGTCCTTTGCCTGAAATGGCTCTGAGACAACAGGAGCTATAACCTAATGTCCAGGATCTAAGTTGTATCAATAGTGTGGATCTTAATCTCATGCCAGAGTATCAACTGCCCATTTCATTTCCAGCAAAAAAAGAATGAGGGGCACCTGCGTGGCTCAGTTGGTTGAGCATCTGATCTCTGCTCAGGTCATGATCTCACAGTCTGTGGGATTGAGCCCCACGTCAGGCTCTGTGCTGACAGCATGAAGCCTGCTTGGGATTCTCTCTCTCTCTCTCTCTCTCTCTCTCTCTCTCCACACCCCCCCTCACTGCTCACTCATGCATGCTCTCTCTCTCTGAAAATAAATAAAATTAAAAAAAAAAAAAAAGAAACCCCTTACAAGACACAGCCCTAACAAGACTCAACTTGTTGGTGGGTCATAGGCTTCCTTTAATAATGTGATAAAAACTGTGGACACTTTTGCCCAGAAAATGTGCAGAGGCACATTTGTAAAAAAAAAATTGCATCCATTACAAGCATTTCTTGATAACCCCTCCCACTTCCTCCATAAGCCAACCAGGTCAGCTGATACAAGTACCTGTATCTGCTAAAAATAATAAAAATCAAAAACTACTTCTTAACTCCTCATCTTCCACTGTCCTAATCTACCATCTCTTAAATTCTTTCTCCAGGGGCACCTGGGTGGTTTGGTCGGTTAGGCATCCGACTTCGGCTCAGGTCACGATCTCGAAGCTTGTGGGTTCCAGCCTCGCATCAGGCTCTGTGCTGACACCTTGGAGCCTGGAACCTGATTTGGATTCTGTGTTTCCCTCTCTCTCTGCCACTCCCCCCACTGGTTCTCCCTCTCTCTTTCTCTCTCTCTCTCTCTCAAAAATAAATAAACATTAAAAAATTTTTTTTTGTTTTAATTCTTTCTCCAGATGCTCATTCTAGGGTCAGTCAAAAATCTCAGGAAATTGGGGTGCCTGGGTGGCTCAGTCGGGTTAAGTGTTAGATTCTAGGTTTCAGCTCAAGTCAAGATCTCACAGTTCATGGGTTCAAGCCCTTCGTCAGTCTGACTGGCAGTGCACTCAGCCCAGACCCCGCCACTCTCTCTGCCCCTACCCCTCTCGTGTGCACACTCTCTTTCTCACTAAATAAATAAATAAATAAACTTTTAAAAAAAAGTAAAATCTTTAAAATAAAAAATAAATAAAAGTTTAAAAAAATGTCTTTTATAGATAGACTAGATAAAGTAGATAAATGTAGATACAGACTCAAATAAGTTCTTCCCTAACAATCTCCACAACATAAGATAGAGCTGAATCTTTTTTTTTTTATTTTTTAATGTTTTTTATTATTTATTTTTGAGAGAGACAGAGACAGAATGCGAGTGGGTTAGGGGCAGAGAGAGAGGGAGACACAGAATCCAAAGCAGGCTCAAGGCTCTGAGCTGTCAGCACAGAACCCAACCTGGGGCTTGAACCCACAGACTGTGAGATCATGACCTGAGCCAAAGTCAGCCGCTTAACTGACTGAGCCAGCCAGGCACCCCAGATAGAACTGAATCTTAAAGAAAGCCTAGATTCACAACCAAAAGTGACAATTAAACTGGCCAAATCAAAACCTTAGACACCACCAATGCCCAACCCAACAATGCATAGTTTTCAAATGAGACCTTTTATTTTGTCTTAAAGGTCAAGGGAACCACCATTCTGAGATAACAGGTTACACACCAGAATTTAAAGTTAGCCTACTGAATATAAGCATTTACAAGATGGAACTCAAAAGAAAAACAATACAATAACAGCCTTTTCTTTCTCCTATTACCCAAACCTCCACAGCAAAGCATCATATTAAGAAAAGCATCTGTTACTTGAGTAATTATGATTTCTAAGCATCCCAGCTTTATTGACTAAACTCCAATGACCTTTCCACTATTTAATTATTCCCTAAATGAAAGGTATTTCTCAACATCTGTTCTTAATTTATTTTTAATTTGCATTTACTCTAGCCTATCTGTTGGAGCTGAAATTAGTAATATAGTATGACATTATCTTCACACAGTCACATGAAACATTCTGTTCTTCAATCAAAGTTCCTCTGAAATAGTTTTCCAGACTCCTTTCACATACAGATTTTCTTTTAGCTGTCCAGGACTATTATCTGCACTTAAGATGAGATTAATATTACCTTTCTTTTGTTACCATTTCAAAGAACTTTTATATTATACTAAATAAACATGAACAAACTTTCTCTTTCTTCACATTTTAATTAATCTAATTTTTTCCTGAAGCAAGACTTTTCTTTCAAAACATACTTAAAGGAAAAAGTACAGGGGTGCCTGGGTGGCTCAGTCAGTTAAGCATCAGACTTCAGCTCAGGTCATGATCTCGCGGTCTGTGAGTTCAAGCCCCATGTCGGGCTCTGTGCTGACAGCTCAGAGCCTGGAGCCTCTTCAGATTCTGTGTCTTTCTCTCTCTCTCTCTCTCTCTCTCTCTCTCTCTGCCCCTCCCCCACTCACCCTCTGTCTCTTTCTCTCTCAAAATAAATAAACATTAAAAAAAAGAAAACAAAAGTACAAATGCTATTGAAACAACTCAATTCAAAGTTACTGAAACAAACTGACCAAGAGATAACACTTTAGAAAAATAGCAGTAGTCAATGTAATTGATGAGTAATTAAAGCTACCTTTAAAATGTAGAAATGAAGCAAGTTAAGAAAATTAATTCTGGGGGCACCTGGGTGGCTCAGTCAGTTAAGTGTCTGACTCTTGATCTTGGCTCAGGTCATGATCTCACAGGTAGTGGGATCAAGCCCCGAGTCAGGCTGCTTGCTGACAACAGAAGCCTGCTTGGGATTCTCTGTCTCCCTCTCCTTCTGCCCCTCCCACTTGCACACGTGCATGAGCACACCCTCTCTCTCTCTCTCTCTCTCTTTCTCAAAATAAATAAATTAAAAAAAAAAAAAAGAACTATGTCCTTAGGCAAAATAAATCAGCTTAAAAAAATTAATTATGGAGGAAGAGCTAATAATTAAAAGTGCTGAGAACCCGAATTAAACACAATTTGAAAAAACCTATGCAGCCAATTGAAAAACATAAAACCGATCCTGTGAAAGTGAGGTTTACATGGCAGCTTCATATATGTTGTTACTAACTGCTAACCATCTTTCAAATCCTTTCCCTACTCCGTCTCCACTTGTACCGCTTTGGTTCAGGCCCCCATAATCTCTACCCTCAATTATTTTCATAACCCTTCCCCACTCCCTGCCTCCCCCAACTCTGCTCCCTTACTAAATTTACCTTTCACACTGCCAACCAAGTTATCTTTCTGAAAAATAGTACTAAGCCCATCATTAACCCACTAAAACTCCTGTGGTGGCTCCCTGCAGTGAAATGATCAAATCTTTATCCTGCTTCAGAAAAGCTTTCAAAATCTGGCCCCAACCTATCCCACCATCCACAAGACCCCAGCCATACTCGTCTACCAGCAACAGACTCAAAATGCATTGCTCTTTTCCATTAACCTGCCATGTCCTTCCCTCACTGTCCACATGCCTACCTCCTGAGCATCCTTCAAGGCACGCTTCAAATTCCCCCCTGTTAAGGTGCTACCACCAACCCTACCCTCATTCTCACCAAGACAAGAGTTTCTCCTTCCTCCTTCCATGTTCCCGTGGCCTTGTGTGCATTGCCCTGTTTCTTGTACAGGATTTCTATTTATTTCTCTCCTCCCAACTAGCCTGGGAGCACCTTAAGAACAGACATGTGTCTTGCTCACCTCTGAGCCCATCACCTAGCACTAATGTCGGAACAAGAGACATTTGCTGAGTGAATAAAGTATGTATATAAGCAAGTCTGATTTTTTTTTAACCATTAGCATATATAGTAAGCCTTCATTGTGCACTTGCTGCATGTGGAGACTAAGCTGAAGGCTGGCATCAGAAAGTCAGATTAGGGGAGCATGGACCATACACAGCAAGAACAGCCAAAAATAGAAATAGAGACTGAACAAGAGGGAGAGATTGATTCTGGCTCAGTGATCGAAGAGTAGAATGCCTTGTGGCATTTATGCTGTTTGAAGAATGGAGGTCTCCAAACTGGCAGCTTAGGAGGGGTAAAACAACCAAGCACAGAAAACAAAGCAAGCTACATCACAAAGTCAGGAAAAGGGCTGTGGGCAGTACTCACATGGAACCATGCACCTCCTTCACAGCCTATTGGGGGGGAGGAGGGCTGCTAAAAAGGTAAGATGGTGGCAGACATCCCTAAATGTTTCATTTAAACATACATGCAGGGGTGCCTGGGTGGCAAGGAGAGTCCAAAGAAACAGAAGTAGTTCCTAGGGCAGGAACAGTGGGCACAACGTACATTCCAAGGACATGGGAGGGGGTGAGGAGGCTCTGATTGCCAGGTCCAGCTTGCAAGTCAGTTAGTGGTCACATCCTCTCAATGCCTTCCTCCAACAGGTTAATATTCAAAATATATAAAGAACTAATACAATTCAATAGCGAAAAAAAAAATCTGATTTAAAAACAGGCAGAGGATCTGAATAGATATTTTTCAAAAGAAGATGTACAAATGGCCAACAGGTAGATAAAAAGGTGCTTAACATCATTAATCACTGAGGAAATGCAAATTAATCACTGAGGAAATGTAAATCAAACCCACAAGGAGTTATCACTTAATACCTCTTAGAATAGTCACTATCAAAAAAAGACAAGAAAAATGGGGCACCTGGTGGCTCGGTTGGTTGGGTGTCCCAATTCTTGATTTTGACTTGGGTCACGATCTCGTGGTTCATGGGTTTGAGCCCGCACTGGGCTCTCCCTCTTCCCCCACTGTCAGCACAGAGCCTGCTTGGGATTTGCTCTCTCCCTCTCTCTCTGCCTCTCCACCAATGCTGTCTCTCAAAATAAACATTTAAAAACAGAAGACCAGAAAAAAAGAAAAAAAAAAGGTTGGCAAGAAAGTGAAGAAAAAACAAAATCTTGGTGCACTATTGGTAAGAACGGAAATTGGTACAGCCACTATGGAAAATATGGAGGCTGCTCAAAAAACAGAACTAAAAATAGAACTACCATAAGATCTAGAAATTCCACTTCTCTGTATTTATCCAGAGAAAACAAAAACACTAACTTAAAAAGATATACGCAGCCCTATGTTCACTGCAGCATTATCTACAACAGCCAAGACATGGGAACAACCTGAATGTCCTTCAATGGATGAATGGATTAAAAAAAAAAAATGTGATGTATACATACAATAATTATTCAACCATAAAAAAGAAAGAAATCCTGCCATTTGCAACAACATGGATGGGCCTTCACAAAGGGCATTACGCTAAGTGAAATAAGTCAGACAGAGAAAGACAAATACCATACGATCCCTGTTATATGTGGAATCTAAAACACCATCATCACTACCACCACCATGAAGCTCAAAGATACAGGGAATTGATTGCTGGTTGCTAGAGATGGGGACGGGGGATGGGTGAAATAGATGCAGGAGGTCAAAAGGTACAAATTTCCAATTATAAAATAAATAAATCATGGGGGTGTAATGTACAGCACAGTGACTACAGTTAAATGATACTGTATTATACATTCAACAGTTGCTAAGAGAGTAAATCTTAAAAGTTCTCATCTCAAGAAATAAAATTTGTAACTATCTATGCTAATGGTGTTAACTACACTTACTGTGGTGATCATTTCAAAATATATACAAATAAAAATCATTACACTACATTTGAAACTAATATAATGTCAATTATATCTCAATTTTAAAAAGACAATGTATCTTAAAACTGGCAATATAACAATTGAAAAATGAATCGGTTACAACTTAAAACCAAATTTTGTTTTTAAGTCTATTTGTTTGGGAGTAGATTTTGTTGGTTTTATTTTGTGGTCTGTTTCAAATAACTCTGAGAAGCCTCCTTCCTAAGTAGTTCATTGAAACTTCCCCATACCTCCCACACGGCCAACCTCTACACAAAAGTCTCTATTCAGATAGAAATTATCTTCCTGTTTATGCCCTACCAGGTGCTCCCTTTTTAAACCTCAATCTTAAAAATGTCCCCAGGAACAGGTCCCCTTAAATTCTGACACACGATGTCAAATTCCACACAGTGACATATGTAACAGAAATTACATATTTTGAACCACCTGAAGCTTAATCAATGAAGAAATTAAAATCTCTTCCTACATCTTCAAAGAGGTTAAAGATTAGAGCTCAAAGACATAACTCAAGGTCTATAAGAAAGTGGGAGTTGGGTTTGGCTTGGTTTAGTTAAATGAATACGAGGACATGTCAAGACCTCTGAGGTATATTTACGGATCCTCAAAGGAACTTGCTAGAGTGGCCCAAAAGTCACTTAACTCCTAATCGGTCCAAAAGTCACTTCACTGTTAATTCATCTTTGACATAAAAACAATTATTCATTTTTTAAAATGCACTCATTTTAAAAGAATGATAGGCAAATTACTTTATATCAAAAGAAGTCTAGTTATATTAAATATAAGTATTAGATGCCACCTATTGAAAATTACAAAAACAGGGGTGCCTGGGTGGCTCAGTCAGTTAACTGTTCAACTCTTGATTTTGGCTCAAGTCATGATCTCAACGGCTCGTTAGCTCAAGCCCTGTGTCAGGCTCTGCGTTGATAGTGCAGAGCCTGCTTGGGATTTCCTCCCCCTCTATGCCCCTCCCTTACTCATGCTCGCTCTCTCTCTCTCTCTCTCTCTCTCTCTCTCAAAAATAAGTAAACTTTAAAAAAATAAGTAAATTTTAAAAACAAAATTACAAAAACAGGGAGGGAAATACATGTGTAATAGTGTCTCCAACATTAAAGAATATAAGTAAACTAGCAAAATGTTGTTTATGTTTTATACTTTATATCACATCTTTAGAAATCACCCCACATCAATAAAGAAAAAACTGGTGAATTTTTTACTGCAAATTATTCCACTGTATGAATAAATTATAACTTAACTAAAAAGAAAAAAAAAAGGAAAACTAGCATACAGGATTAGACACGAGAATCTCTTCTGCACCATGAGTCAAAAACATACCTTAGAAATAATTTCTTAGAAAATATACACAATAAGTTTTTACAGTGAATTGATCAGAGGACTCCATGTAAGACTTCAGGATATGGCATAGGCTTACAGCAGGAAGAGGTTAAGTACAATGAGCTGAAGACCAAGGAACTCAATAAGAAGTATTTTGCTGCTGAATATTTTGGTATGATCTTCTGGTTTAAAGGGCCAGGAGAAGAAATGTACCAAATTTCATCACTCTCCTCCCCCACTCTCCATGGTTTTACCTTTGCTCAATATAACCCAAACTCTTCAAAATACAAAGCAAAAGAAAAAATGTCCAATAGAAGAATCCATTGCCTTTTTTAAATGTTCAAAGGGAAGTAGAGAAAGAATCTTCAACATTTGACTACAGTTCTCCTCGCTCCTCTGAAATGCACACACCATTTTCACTTTAGTTCCAAAAGTCTTCAACCTGCCTTCCTTCTCCATTCATCAAAGGGGCTTGCTAAAACTCCAGATGCCCAGTCCCCACCCCACAGGACTGAATCAGAATCTAGAAGGTGGTTCTGATGTGCAGCCTGAGTTAAGAATACCACGTGGGATGGGGGCACCTGGGTGGCTCAGTTGGTTGAGCATGCAACTCTTGGTTTTGGTTCAGATCGTGATCCCAGGGTCATGAGATCAAGTTCTGATTCTCATCCTTTCTCTCTCTCTCTCTCTCTCTCTCTCTCTCTCTCTCAATCTCTTTCTCTCCCTCTGCCCCTCTCCCCTGCTTGTGCTCGCTCTCTCTCTCTCCCTCTAAAAAAAAGAATACCATACAGGATGAGTCCAAAACCCAACTTTCAAAATAAAAGCATACATATCCATCTATGTAATTACTGAATTAACATTAAGTAACATGATTCACACATAGCCTGTGAAAACCAATCAGTGAATATCAACCTCAAAATGCTATCCACACCCCCCATTATATATATATATACACATATACACACACACACACACACACACACACACACATATATATACATGTATACACACACACACACATACACACACACACACACACGCACACCAAAATCTTAACTAGAAAGTGGAATGGAAGATATTCTCAAATACTAAAACTGGAATTAAAAAAAAAATATCTAAACAGATAATACTTTTTAAACTACAGTGGATGCATTTATTTCAAAGCTGTACCACTTTAGAGACACAAAGTCAATTTTTAAATGAGCTTCTCTGCTACATAAGAAATGTTATTATGTGCTTTCTCTGCTCTTTGGAAAAAGTTTTTTGTTACATAATTAAATGTTAAAATTACTGAACTGGACAGAAATCATAATAACTACCCAGCCACCACCCCCCCCCCATCAAAAGAAAAGTTCATTTGAAAATATTCATCTATGAAATATTAGTCTTCTGCTTTACACTTTGAGCTCAATGGCTATGATAGAAATGATTTTTTTTTTTAAAGAAACTGAGTTCTCAAAATCAATGTGAGATTATACCACCCCAAACCTTAATCATTGCTGCCACATGAGCACACACAAAAAAATTCCCCCTATTAACCAGACCAGGAGTACAAGCTCCTGGAGAAGACCCACAGGATTTAAGTAAACCTCAGTTATGCGGTTGTTCAAAGGCCCCAGGGCAAAGGCTACACGAAAGGTGAAAAAGACCTGCCTCCTGTAGTTGACAGGTGTAAATCCAAGGGCAGAGGAAGCAAAAGTGAAAGGACTAGAGTTGGCTTAGTTTTCTCAGTCCAAGAGCCATCATTTCAAGAGTAAATATATATTAAAAACTCACAATGACTCACATTTCAAATCCTGAATTGAGTATATTTATTATTAAACAGTTAAGGCATACCAAAAAAAATAAAAATAGTAATATAGTAACTACCTCTGCCTCCACACACAGCTTAAGGGAAAACAGTCTAGCCCCTACATCTGAAACCACCTGAGTATCCTTTCACAATTAAATTTTAACTAATATTTACAACTGCTGCAATAATCTTGCGTGTTCGCTTGTTCCCAGAAAATCATCCTATCAGCCTCTGGTTCAAACTTCTGGCCTCAAGTAAGGTTCAATAAAATTGAGTTTTCCATTCTGTCCATATAATTAATGCACCTCCATCGCTTAGAACATTCTCAGCAATTCATGTTTTCCATTTGGGAATGGGTCACCTACAGAGCTTCCACCACCACAGTAACAGATCATGAGAATCACATTAATACAGAAGGCTCTTCTAGAACTGCACTCCTTCAACGTAATGAGGCGACAACATGGAGAATATTTTTATACGCATTACAAGAATAGCTGCACTCCTCAGAGTTGAATTTCCATCAGGGTTACCGTCCCTCACCACAAATCCCCAGGGCTCATGGAAAAAAACAAACCTGTTCAAAGAGCC
The DNA here is from genome assembly GCF_007474595.2 of Lynx canadensis. Lineage (NCBI taxonomy): Eukaryota > Metazoa > Chordata > Mammalia > Carnivora > Felidae > Lynx > Lynx canadensis. Next base: position 130,741,759 of record NC_044307.1, on the reverse strand, counting down.
CGCTCCAAAGCATAGGTATTCCAGCCAAGTAAAGCTTCAGGGGGGGAAAAAAATAATTTTTCATAGTCCTTCAAGCTATTTAGAAAAATCCCCTCACAGATATTTCTTTAAATGAAAGAGAAAAGTAGATCAAGGACTCCCTAAATGCAACATAACCAGTGTCCTTCCTAAAGAAAGGCCACTGAAAGGGAAACAAATAAGGTAATCTTCCTCATAATTTTCATAAAACTGAATCTTGTTAAGCAAGTTTACTTTATTGCAAACACAGCATATTTCTAGGAGGCTTGCTATAAATGTAACCAGGTATAATATTCCTTATTAAATAATTCATTTTATTTTTATTTCACTGGCCTCTCTCTTTTCTTCCCTCCCCCTTCCCCCACCTCTACCAACTCTTTCAATCCTAGAGATATCCATCTGGGCATCAGACCAGGACTTAAACTGTGCCAAATCGCAGTGCATCTGAAATCCACTACCTTTTTTTTACCAGCCAGTGAAAAGCCTTGAGCAACAGTCAAAGGAAAAAAGAAAAGGGAATTCACGTCACAAACAAATTATCAATTTCTCTGCCTTCTACCCAAAGGACTGCCTGTGCTCTGGCATTTTCCCCTTTGCTAACCCTTAAGAATAAATGACAGAGACTAGAAGCGAGAAAGACCGGGACAAGTCTGGGAGCAGCAGGCTGGATCTCCTACAACTGGCCCTCCCTTGGCAGGGCCATGATGCCAGAGAGCCTGGAGAAGCTTATCTCATAGCCCAGGGTCTATGAATAGGAGGGAAGAGACAGAGGGATGTATAAACCGAATTAATACTGTGCAAAATTAATAAGCAGTAAGTTCAGGGACAAATGAAGAATCATCTAGCAGCAGTGAAATAAACTACCTTGTAAATTAGTAGGAGACTCGGCAATATGCAGAGGTCAAACGCAGAGTTTCTGGAGTCAGAGCAACTGCATTCTAATCCCAGCTCTGGCACTTTCCAGCTCTGTAGCCTTTCTCATTGAATAAACATTCATTGCTCACCTACTAAGAGCTGGGCCCTAGGCTTGATGCCAGGGATGTACTGGTCCCTGCTCTTGTAGAATTAAATTCTAGTGGGGAGGACATTAACAAACACACAAAACAAGAAAAGTGCCAAATAGCAATATGAACATATAGGAGACTGGGGCACCTGGGTGGCTCAGTGGGTTGAGTGTCCGACTGCTGATTTTGGCTCAAGTCATGATCCCAGGGTTCTGGGATTGAGCCCCACATCGGGCTCCATGCTGAGTGTGGAACCTGGTTAAGATATTCTCTCCCTCTCTCTCTCTCCCTCTACCCCTATCCTTGCTCCCCGCTTGCTTGTTCTCTCTAAAATTAAAAAAAAAATTTTTTTGAAATAATTCTAGTAACTTAAATGCACAAATATTTCTATTATGCCAGGCTTTTACGCTGCCCAAACCCAAGGATTCAGGGAAGAAAGAGAAGAATCTTCATAAACCCAGATTTAAGTGATCAATATACTCTCAATAGCAATTTTTTCCCCACCCAATCTCTACCCCTCCCCCAAATCTAGTCCCCCAAAAGGAAGAAATTTAGAGGAACAGATTAGTATTAAAATTTTCCTATAAGAAAATTCACTATATTTTATTTCCCAAAAAAATAAAATTCCCATGGAGAAAAATATGTATCTTAAACGTGTATCTGTTAATTTACAAATTATTTTCAGTACATAGTTTTGCATTTTCCTTTAAAGTAATGAAAAGGTCAAAAATTCAGGATAGAACACATCCAAGGAAGATCTTTAAAAATACGCATTAGGGGCGCCTGGGTGGCGCAGTCGGTTAAGCGTCCGACTTCAGCCAGGTCACGATCTCGCGGTCCGTGAGTTCGAGCCCCGCGTCAGGCTCTGGGCTGATGGCTCGGAGCCTGGAGCCTGTTTCCGATTCTGTGTCTCCCTCTCTCTCTGGCCCTCCCCCGTTCATGCTCTGTCTCTCTCTGTCCCAAAAATAAAAAATAAAAAACGTTGAAAAAAAAAATAAAAATACGCATTATATGTAGATGATTCCTTTGACATAAAAAAACTAAAAATCCCTTTTCAATACGTAAATTTTAGAGTACTATGAGACCTGACCACCGTATACTAATATTTACCTTAAAAGAATCAACGGGGCGCCTGGGTGGCGCAGTTGGTTAAGCGTCCGACTTCAGCCAGGTCACGATCTCGCGGTCCGTGAGTTCGAGCCCCGCGTCGGGCTCTGGGCTGATGGCTCGGAGCCTGGAGCCTGTTTCTGATTCTGTGTCTCCCTCTCTCTCTGCCCCTCCCCCGTTCATGCTCTGTCTCTCTCTGTCCCAAAAATAAATAAATGTTGAAAAAAAAAAAAATTAAAAAAAAAAAAAAAAAAAATCAAAAAAGTGCCTTCCAGAAAGCAAGGTTGGGACTAATACAGGCCCATTCAAATCCAAATTTATCTACGGACTTTTGCAACATAATCCAGCCAAAAGAAAGTGATTCATGTCTCAGCTATGCAACAGCTAACTTTTCAATGTGTTGTGAAGTAGGTGCCACCAAAGTAACAGTCATAGCTGTGGCATTAAAACACTCTAAGCAATCTGAGAGTCTTTAAAAATGTAAGAACTACATAATACAGACTCATTAAAGAACTTTAGAAAATACACGTGAGCAAAAAAGAGAAAAATGATAATGCCACAGTACCAAGATGAACATATGCTCTGCTAAATCTTCTTGAAATAAGTATTTCCCACATATAGGACTTCATATTACACTTTTTACTTAACAATATCATGAATGTATTTTATACACATCCATAACATCTTTGTAAATGTACAACGTTCTACTTTATGTATATACCCTATTTTAATTAGCTCCACTGAGATTCTACATGATCTGTTGCGATGCCCTACACTAAAGCAACAAAGCAGGTTAACCACTTATTTCCTAAAGTTATTGGCCCATGACATTGGTTTTTGAAGTATACATCAGAACTCGTACTCCTTCACAAATACTTTGGGAAATTATGACTTAACCAATCCTCAGTACTGAATTTTTACGGTGTGTCCAATGTTTTTCTATTATAAAAATGCTATGATCAAATTCCTGCTTGTACATGTCTGTATATTCCCTCGGGAAAAACTCTAAAAATAGAGTTACTGAGCCAATGGTATGTATATGGTAAAAACATGAGAATTTCTGCCCAACTGTCCCCCAATAATGTAAGAAAACTGGCAGTCTTTTTAAATGATAATATTTAATTTAAAGAAGAGTTTAGAAGTTATGTGTATTCATCAGATATACTCAATATTTTTAAACTTATATAATTACTTTTCTATGGACATGGCTAGTTATCAATATCAAAGGTCTTACTGTAATGGACATTGACTCAGAAAACTAAGAATATGCCTCCTCGCAACTTATAGACCATGACAAACATGGATATGTTAAGTTGTGTCTTTTCTTTTCCTCTTTGTTACATTTACATATTTCCGGATTTACATTCTGTGCCCTTAAGAAGATATTAATAATCTCTTTTATCTACATAGTACTTTACACTACAAAAACACTTAAAAAGAAATTTAGAGAAATAAAACATCCTAAGAGTGTACTGTAACACAGGATATTAAGCTGTACCTCCAAAAGATCCTTAAAGTTACACAACAGTAGCTACATATTTAGAGCCAAGACTATAACAACCACAACCTTTACCAATTAACCAACACCAGTATCATGGAGGGAAATATGTATCTTAAATGTGTGTCTCTATTAATTTACAGATTATTTTCAGTACGTATTTTTGCAATTTCAAATAATTAAGAAACAGGATCCTAACATAGTATAAAGATGGTTCACACAGCAAAAACAGGGATTAGGTTCCTTTTTTTGTTTTTCAAGTTACACTGGAAGTAATTTTATACCTCAAAGTAACTCTCAAAGTTACTTAAGTATAGTGTTCACACCCAGGGTGGAGTTCTGTGTAATTTTCAAAAGTCAGAAAGTCCCTGTCTACTCAAAAATATCTCCCCTTAGAGCCTAGAGCCCATCTCAGAATCATATTTGAAGATTTTTAAAAATGCAGAAATTTTTTATTCAACAGGTCTGGAGGGGAGCCAGTGCATCTGCATTTTTTAAAGCCTCCCCAGTTGTTCATTTGTACAGCCAGAGTCAAAAATCACTCAATTATAGATAGATAAATAGATAGATAGATAGATAGACAGACAGACAGACAGATAGATAAAACGAGGAAGAGAGTGGTACCTTTCAGTCCTCAATCTAAATGTCACATGAAAACCATCAATCTGACTTAGGTTACCCATGTGAAAGGTGTACCTTCAGGAGACTGATAAAAAGTTTCAAAAAGGAAAGCAAAGGTAGATATCTGTTGGCCTGACCCTGGCCACCAAAAAGACATGGTTATGTAAGGATATACAGTAATGGAACCAAGACTCAGGAAGAACCACCTTACCAGAAACCGTGCTACTTTGTACTTTAAGCACGTAATCCATTCAACTTCATAAAACTTCGAACAACGAGAAAAAACTGCTCAGCTGTGCGTCTGTGTGGAAAGTGGTGGTCTCATCAAGGAAAAGCATTCAACTACAGGAGGCAGAAGGCATTTCACCAAACAGTGCCCATAAGCATACAATAAGACCAAAATGAGTTGGCAATTAAGACAGGACACTCAGAGACCCATTCATTACTTTTTACAATAGTCACTTATCAGAACTGTGTTGCTCAAAAGAAGTCTGTCTCACAAGAACAATGCAAAAACAAGCCAAAAAAAAAACCCATGTCTTCTAAAGTAATTTATTCATAATAATCCATCATTTTCTTAAGCTTCTGTTACCTACCAGATCTGGATTTAATGATGTCACTGAATTCATTCTGCCCATCATCAGGCCTGGCCTCATGTTCTCCATACTTGGCCATCTTTGCAGAGTTTCAATTTAATCCAAAGACTGTATTAAATCCTCTTTTTAAGACTTCCAGGTTTCTATAATGGTCCAGCTCGACATCAATACCTAAAGAGAAAAGGGAATGTGCTGACTTGGGGAAAAAATGTATATATATACATTTATATATACATATATATATTTTTATATACATAGTCATATACAACTGTATATACTAACCATTCATTCAGCTAATATTTATTCAGCAACTTCTATGTGCAAGGCACTGATGTGGGCAATGGGGATACGACTAAAAAAGAGACCCAGCCTCTGCCATTTTGAAGTTTATGGACACTAAGCTGTTAATTATATAATGAACTATTTCATTATAATACTGACATGTTGCAAAAGTACAGATGAGAACTATAAAGTAATATGAGCATACAGCAGAGGAATCTGACCTGCCCTGGGCAATTAGAGAAAGTTTTCTTGAAGTGAGATTTGAGCCAAGCCTTCAAGGAGGAGGAGAATTTCATTAGCAAAAAAAAAAAAAAAGAAAAGAAAAGAGCCTTCCATGTGAAGTGGTAGGAAGAATCATGGAGAACTCAAGAAGCTGAGCCAGTATCTTTGGAAAGCAAACAGCCAAGAGGAGAGAGATCTGGTGAACTAGGTAAAGTAGGTAGACAGGACCAGGGACAGGGCCTTGGAGACAAGGTGAAGGTTTTGATCTTTCTCTAGACAGGAAGGGGGATCCAACAGATGGCTTCAAGCTGGGAAGTGACATGATCAGATTTGCCTTCTGAAAAGACCATTTTGGTTTGTAGCTGGACCAGAATGATGGGTGAGGAGCCATGAAGACTACGGCAGGATACAGCAATTGTACATTAAAGAACCTAGAACGTGGGCACATAGGTGTTCAATGAAAATTTCTTTCAATTATTAGTCTGTATATCTGAAATTTTTCCATGATAGAATTTTGAGGAAAAAACTCCTAACTTCAACCAAGTCATCAAACTTCACATGACCAATAATGGGGCACCGTGTGATACAATGGAAAATATACCACATCGTCTATATAATATCCTTGCCAAAATGTTTAACATGAAACTTATCATGAAGAGACAAATCTAAACTGTGGATAGTCTTTAATATAAATTATCTAGGGGCACCTGGGTGGCTCAGTCAGTTAAATACCCGACTTCAGCTCAGGTCATGATCTCATGGTTCATGAGTTCAAGTCCCGCATTGGGCTCTGTGCTGACAGCTCAGAGCCTGGAGCCTGCTTCACATTCTGTATCTCCCTCTCCCTCTGACCCTCCCTCTCCCTCTCTCTGTCTCTCTCTCTTTCTCAAAAACAAATAAGCATTTAAAAACTTTTAAAATAAATTATCTAGACTGCTGACAATTACCAATGTTTTGAAATATAAAAACACCTGAGGGAGGGAGAACTGTGCAGGTTAAAGAAGACCAAAGAAACATGGCGACCAAGTGTAGTCCTTGACTGGATTCAGAATTTAAAAAATAAACATTTTGGGGATGATGTGAGAAATATGAACTGGGGCTATATATCAGACAATATAATTGAATCAATAGTAAAATTCTTTAATATTGGTTAATGGTTTTATCATTATGCAAGTGAATATCTCTGATTATAGGAGACACCTGATGAAACATTTACCAATGAAATGTGATAACTTCAACTTAAGTTCAAACAAGACAGCATATACCTGTCTATCTATCCATGTACAGTTATCTATCTATACACATACATACAGAGAGAGAGGGAGAAAGAGAGAGAGAAAGCAAATGTTGGGGGCGCCTGGGTGGCGCAGTCGGTTAAGCGGCCGACTTCGGCCAGGTCACGATCTCGCGGTCCGTGAGTTCGAGCCCCGCGTCAGGCTCTGGGCTGATGGCTCGGAGCCTGGAGCCTGTTTCCGATTCTGTGTCTCCCTCTCTCTCTGCCCCTCCCCCGTTCATGCTCTGTCTCTCTCTGTCCCAAAAATAAATAAAAATGTTGAAAAAAAAAAAATTTAAAAAAAAAATAAAAAAAAAAAAAAAAAAAAAAAAAAAAAAGCAAATGTTGTAAAATGATAAGTGGAGGGGTGCCTAGATGACTCAGTTGGTTAAGCATTGACCCGATTTTGGCTCAGGTCATGATCTCAGGGTTCTGAGCGTAGAGCCTACTTAAGATATTCTCTCTCTTTCTCCCTCTCCCTCTGCCCCCCTTCTCTCTCTCTCTCTCTCTCTCTCTCTCTCTCTCTCTCAAAAAAAAAAGGAAAATGGTAAGTGGGGACTGTAGAGAAAGAGCATATGGATGTTTACTCTTCTGTCTAGTATAATATTACAGGCAGGAAATGACTGGTCCAAACAAGGGTACCAGGAAAGAAACAGGTAGATATATGGGGTATTTAGATATCAAATACAAAAGATTAGTGGCATTTGGGAAGTGACTGGGTACGAGAGGTGCAGAATACTAAGGTGCAAAATGACTGCCCAGTTTTGGTTTGGACAACTGAGCAGAGGGTGAGTCATTCGCGGAGCTGGGGAGCAGATAGGCCACTGGCAGAAGAAATAATGAATGCGGTTTGGACTTGCTGAGTTTGAGGTCCCTCTAAGTTATATAAGTGGAGATAGCAAAAAGGCAGTTGGACATACAGGTCTGATCTCAAAAATGGTCTGAATTCAACAGAAATCTGGATAGTTACACGTCAGATCTACTGACACAGATTTTGTTCTAGAAGATACATCATATGAATTCTGCTGAGTATAGCTATCACTCAGTAAAATAATTTTAGTCTTTAGTAATTAATTAGAATCATCTTCAGAATTTAAAGAATTAAGGATTCTACTTGGCAGCACCACCTTTTCTTTAAGAATGTCAGTAATTAGGTGCCTCTGAGTGGCTCGGTCGATTAAGCTTCTGACTCTTGACTTCAGCTCAAGTCATGATCTCACAGGTTCGTGAGTTCAAGTCCCACATCAGGCTCTGCCCTGACAGTGCAGAGCCTGCTCAAGATTCTCTCTCTCTTCTCTCTCTGCTCCTCCTGCACTGTCTGTCTCTCTCTGTCTCTCTCTCAAAATAAATAATTTTTTTTAAATGTCAATAATTAGAGGGGTGCCTGCTTGGTCAGCTGAGTGACTGACTCTTGATTTGGGCTCAGGTCATGATCCCAGAATCGTGGGACTGAGCCCAGTGTCTTAAGATTCTCTCTCTCTCTCTCTCTCTCTCTCTCTCTCAATCTCTCTCTCTCTCTCTCTCTCTCTCTCTCTCTCTCTCTCCCCCAGTCCTGCTCTCTCTCTCCTTCTCTAAATAAATAAATAAATAAATAAATAAATAAATAAATAAATAAATTTTTAAAAGACTGTCAATAATTAGAGCTCTGTGTTGACCTGATTCTTCCTGGAACACAACGTCCCTACAATCCAGACAGAATCAGAATTCAATTTTAAGTTCAGCAACTTGGCTCTATCCTAACAGCCCCTTAAGTGGATCCCAAATGCCAATTAAATAATTAATTGTTTAACTGGGAATATAACAGTCAACACATCCAAACATTAATCTGCAAATAATGGGCATTAATTCATTTATTACAACAGATATCAGAACAAGAGTTTACTGCCAGCTAGCATTAGCCAACCCAATCATTTAAGTCAAGGACACACCATATGGTATTATTATTTTATAATATGTTTCATTTTGCATACTTCTGTAATATCTAGTATGTTATATATTATAATGTTTAATTATATGTAACATTCAAGGAAATACCATACTATCTTATAACATAAATATATGTAAAAAATAATTACTGTATATTTTTCCTAACCAGTCAGGAAAAGAATGTGTTCTAATAATAAAGAGGTCAAAATTACCAGAGAAAAATGTTTTAAGTGTTTAAAAGTTCGAGACAGAAGACAACTGGTAGACTGCTAAAGCTTCAGGAACAATTTTTTCTCCTATAGAGAGAACCATGTAGATTGGACCATCAGTCTGCCAAATTTTGAGTTTAAAAAAATTTTTTTTTTATATTGGTCTACCACTGTTAAGACTTTAGGGATTATTATATGACTAAGTTCGTTTTGGGGGTTACATCCCTATAAAAGATTTGCTGAATTCTTAAGTGTATTTTATTATATTCAAGAACTTGAAGCTTTGTTTAGAAGAATGCTTATAAAATTTTATTATGGGAAATCAGGTTTGTCTAACAAAAATTCTCTTTACTGAAAAGCAACTAACTATTGCTTTAAGAGACAGTTCTAACGTTCTCTTTCATAACTGGTCTTAGCCAATGGTTTTCACTTCCACACTTGCCAAAGACCTCTCCCAATATCTCTTTACCCTAATTTTTTATTTTGCCACCCTAAGATCATTTCTCAAATCTTCTCTTCCTGATAAGCAAAATCCCTTATATGCTACAAAGATACAGCACAAAGAGGATCAGAGGACAAGGAAAGAATGGGAAGGAGAGAGAATCACAGAAGGCCATTTGAACAGTGAGAGCACTGACTGCCACTTGTTGGCAGGAAAGGGCAGGGGGACTCCGAGCTGAGTACTATCCCGGGAAAAGATATCTCCTTCTAAATCACCAAATGCTGCAGCAACTTATAAGTGGTTGTCAGGAGACAGAGTACAAGTTTGGTCCCTAGCACTGTGCCTCAGTGTGCCCTGTCCTCTTCCACACGCACAGGATGGAAGAGAGGCCATGCCATCTTCCACACAAAGCTGGGTGAGACCCTGAGAATGAATTAATGGGATATTTCCTCAGAAGCTGTAAGCCCTATACAATTGTAATTTACTGTTACCACTGCTTTGGGTCTCTGTTGCCTCCTAATTATGTTTTGCAAAGTTTAGACGGACCTTTCTCACTGAAACCAATGCACTCAACTCAACCTTCCGCAACTCTTTATTCAGAACGTGTCTGGCTGGTCATAGGGGACAGAAGCCCTGAGTGTGTGGCAATAAACTTGGGAGAGGGGGTGGCCTTGCAGATAAAGCTAATGTTTTAATTTTAAAACAATTTGGCAATTAGACCACGTAAGAATACAAAATACATTGAACAATTAGCAATTATGATGGAAATGCGGTATAGGTCCTTGGGCAGAAAGCGTCCACGCTGTTTTACACCAGAAACCCAAACCCTGGAACGCTAGAGATAGTGGAAAGGGAAGCGAAGAGGCCAAGAATTTGCCGCTCTGCTTGAAACATAGTACCAAAAAACCGCCCAGTGCCAAAAACTGCCATTCTTTCTCGGAAACGCTCCAAGGGAAGGTGATTAATACTGTTTACAGGAGCAATAAATTTTAGGTAAACACCCAAAGGAAAGTTAAAGAGCTGTCTCACTGGTCCCACAAACTCGGATGGAGGGAGCGGAGAATGACCCCGCGGAAACCTTGGCCCTGGCCGCCGGGTACAGTGGTAGCCTACGCACCCACGAGTTTCGCATTCCTCCAGCTCTCCCCTGACCCGCAGCGCTCCCCGCAGGCTGCGGTCCCCACGGCCACCAGCAACAGCCGGGAGGGGCCAACCGCACTTCCTGAGGCCCGTGCAAGTTACAATCGAGTGGATGCGGCTACTGCCGCGGGTCCCGGAGCCCGCGAGCCCCGGCCCCTGCCCGGACACAGGGAATCGAGGCTCCCCCAACTCGGCGCATTCCAGCCGCAGCAAGCGGTGCCCTGACCCTCCCGGGCGCGGCATGGGGAACTGACTTGCGGCCCTGGTGACCCAGGTGACCTGGAGGCTAGGAAAGGAGACTCTCTCCGGGACAGCCCAGAAAGCGGAGCTGATCGCCCCAAGTTAGACCTGGAGCTCCCCAGTTCAACGTAAAACAAAGCGCGGGTCCCCAGGCTCTAGGAGATCGGGCACGTTTTCTCCTTCCCTTGAAACAACCCTGAAACAGTCCCTTTCGTAATCCCGGGCTTGGGGCAAAAGAATTCTCTTGTAACCGCGTGCCTTCTAAAAGTTGCACAGCCTAAAATTAGTGCTTTGTTGGCTTTAGAAGTGGCCTTGGACCACCAGAGCCTCGGACCCAGAGCCAAAAGGGGACACGAGTTACCTTACCTGATGCAGCAAGTGATGCCAAGAGTACGGGAAGGCAGAAGAGGCTACCTCGGGGACACACACCAAATGCACGTCCCCCCGCCCCGTCCCCTCCCCGGAACCCCACCCTCGGGAGCAGCAACGGCTAGGAGATCCAGCACGTTTCCTGCCAGGCGGCCGGCGGCGAGCCGCTCCCCTACCCGCCCACCACACCGCCACCCACTTACCACTCGCTCCTCGGGGACACCTCGGGGCCCCGCCTTCCCGGGGCCGGGGCGTGTGTCACTGGCCATCCTAGGAGGCCACGTCCCCTCTCGGAGGTCACAGCGCGAGGCACGGGTACGCGACCCTCCCAGCCGGCGGGGGGAGGAGGGCTGGGGGAGCCGCACCCGTCGGAGGAGTCTGGGTCACTCCCCACCAGACGGATGGCGAGGACCTCCCCGCGGGAGCTCTCTCCGCGTTTCTGGCACCCTCCCTCTGCCGCCGGGGGGAGCCGAACTCGGGTTCCGAGGAAAGTGCACGAGAAAGTTGGTGACATCTCAAGACTCGGCCCCGAGAAGGAGATCGGGACGCACGGTGGAAGCCGCAGAAGGACCATCCTCCCGGCAGCCCACGCCCCACTTCCCGGGGCTGCGACACTGCACGGGCTTACCTGCTCCAGGACCCGCGGGCCCGCGCCGCCTGCCTGCCAGCCGCCGCCGCCGCCGCGTCCCGAGCGGGCCGCGCTCCTCTGGGCGTGTTTGGGTCGTCAGTGATCGCGGGGGAGTGTGCGAGTGTGAGTTCCGTGGAGCAACGTGCTTTAAAAAGGAAATGTGAAGGACCAGACAAATCCGAAAGGAAAAAAAAAAAATTTTTTTTGACACCCGATTGAAAACGCCCCCAACTTGTGCAATCTTCCTGCCCGGTAGTTCCGCCAAAAACAAAAACAAAACAGTCCAAGCGCAAACCTGGAACGGGCGCGCCGGCACCAAGTTGGCCAAACACTAGAGAGTTTTCCGTCTGCAGAAACGACCCGGGAGAAGGGAGGCACCGCTCCCCGCGGTGCTCCAAGCGGCTTCGGGAGAAAGCCCGCGGCCGGCTGCGGCTGCCCGCTCCCCTCCTCCGAGGAAAGGCGACTCCACAACTTTGTGCGCGAGCGGCTCGCTCCGGCGGCTCCTCCTCCGCCTCCTCCCCCGCCGCCGCCGGCCTGCCCCTTTGTTGGAGAGCGGCGCAGGAGGCAGAAGAGGGAGGGGGCGCGCCGCCGTCCCCCCGGGAAACGGGCTCGCGGCCGGGCACCCCGGGGCCGGCCCTCCCCGGGAGGAGGCGGCCGAGCGCTCCCGCTCCCCCCCGGCCCTCGGCCCTCGGCCGCCGGCCCCCGCCGCCGCAGGCCCAGCAACTTTGTTCCGAGAGAGCCGCCCCTCTCGGCTCCGGTTCGGCCCCGGCCCGGCCCAGGCGGCCACCGCGGGCTGGGCTCCGGGAACGTGGCGCCCCGGGTCACCTGACCGCGCGCCCCGTCAATCAGCTCCCGCCCCGCGCTCCCTCCCAGCCCGCCAGCGGCCGGCCCGGCGCTCGGCTGGCCTGGGGCTGCGCGCCCCGCGCGGCTCCCCGAGCGTGCGGCGCGCCGGGAGCTAGGAATGGATGCCTCGCGCAGCACCATCCCCTTTATTCAGATTACCCGAACGTGTGAGTCACGCCCCCACCTCGGGCAAACCGGGTAGTTCTGGAGATCTTGTTCTCTTCCAGAGGTAAATCTCCATTTGCCCCCTCCACTCACCCCACCTCCGTTTGCTGACGTTGCTGATTTGTAGATCCTACTTCCAAGGGTGTGTTTATTTTAGCTTTCTTAGTGTCGCTTTTAGTGTGAAGAGAAACTTGAATTTCGTTTTATATTCGTTCATACCTACAAATAGTGCCTATACTGGCCTTATTTTTCTTATTTTCAAATATACACGCACACCAACATAGACCTCGAATAGCCTGTCTCAAGGTTGAGGCGTTGGTAAAGAAAATCTGGGGAAAAAACCACCGTGTATTTCCTGTGCATTTCTCTTATTTACATGTTTCACTCCTCGTGTGTTCTGTGATTCTTTTACATCGTCATCATACTTGGGGATGGGGAGGGGGAGAGGGAGGGGGGGAGGACAGCAACCTAAGTTCCTAGTTCCAAAAAAAAGGAAAGCATGATTGATAACTGAGCAGCTCTGGCTTATTCCTGGTTTAATATTTGAAAGTTAATTTACGAGTTAGTAAAGATAAATCACTAGGGGATTTATTAAATGCTTTTTTCCCCCCAGAAAGAATTCCCTAGTTTTTTATTAGCTACAAAGTGAGATTCCCCCATCCCTAAACGGTGTTGGAGTGGTAGGAGGTCCTGAAAGATAGTGTTCTTTATAAGGTCTCTACCTTAGCTTCCTTGCTTTGGGGAATTTTCTTCATATAATCCCACAACACATCCAGGTGATTAACTTCAAGTGGATATAATTTATTCATTCACTTTTATTGGTTCATTCATTTAACAAATGTCAATTTATGGCCTGCCAGTTCCAAGGCCCTGTGAATGATGCGAAGAAAAATCAGATAGAGATCTTGCCTTAAAGAATGTCAAATCTAACAAGTGAGATAAGGCATGAAAACAAATAAGGATATGCAAGATCAGCGATGATAAGTGCCATAAGAAAAGGACAGATCAAGTGCTACTTGGGTCTGTCTGTATCAAAGTACAATGAGGCTTACTGATAGTTGTACAGACTCTTAAAGCTGTTCATCATGCACTGTATCCTCTTGGTAGAGTTTGATGGAAACTCAGATTCCTCCTTTTAAAATAAAATTACATTGAAGCATTGAAGGAATTCGTTGCTTGAAATGATGTAAGTGAAAAGCACTTTGTAAATTGCAAAATGCTGGACAAATATTACTTTATCTAACTCAAAATTTTGAAAAACACACTTGCTTGGGGACCTAGAACCTCTGAGTTTCTTAACCACTGAGGGGATGTCTGGCTAAGCTTCCCCAAAGGCCATAAGGAAAGAGTCATAAGAGTACAGTCACCATCTGTACGGGAGTGACTCCACCCACACCTCCAGCTTCAGTGGCTGGTTACCTGGAACCTGCGTGGTATTTGTAGCCCTTCTCCCCTCACGGAGAGACTGATATTCTCTGTAGGCCATGGACAGAGACAAAATAAAGAACTTCCTGCTGTTAGGATGACCAAGAGGTCCCAAGCTAGTCCTGTTCCCTGTTTCCTTTGCAAGTGGAGAAACCACTTTTAGTGGAAGATTTTGACCACAGAAGGCCACGTTTCCATACAGTATGATCTTCCTTTGCAGCCTGAGAATCAAGTTGTAGGGAAAAGTGGAGACAGACTACCAGGAGGTGGGTAGCAGTTAATGCACCTGCATCCAACATTCCAGCTGTGGTCCATGCACTGGGGGCATTGGCTTGTGATGACAGAACTCAATGGGTTTTGTCTCCCCACCCAAAAGAGCAATGGAGAGCATTCAGAGAAAGTGATAGGAATGTGGCCCAGAGTCTACCATTAACTCGAACTCTGAATTGCCCCATTGTCACCACAGAACAGTGAAAATTTCAGAAAACTGAACTGATATCACTGGGACAAAGCCCTTGACATAGGAGAAAATATGAGTAGTATATATATAGATTCGGATATAGAAATATATCCATCTTTACGTATACATAATATAGAGAGATATGATTCTACATAGATACTCTTCATATGTAGGGAACTGCATCCTAATATAAGAGCCAAAAAGAAAATCTTCTTACTAAACTTTGTATACAATGAATATAGTATATGTAGCAAGAGTATATAAATGTGGTTTCTCTTTAAACTATAGACACATAGGGAAACACATAATATATAAAAAGCAGGGCACTCCTTCAGCTTTATCCTTGGTGTTGACTATAAATAAAGCCCTGCATGGAAGCATTTAAGAGAGGAACAAAGGTTAGGGAATTTAACTTTTCTTACCTTTTCCAGGTCAAGAAAGTGGTTTATATATATTAGATATATATGAATGAATGTTGTTGCTGTATTCTTCAGTCAAATATCCAGTATTTATTGAGCAAGTTGAAAATATATATAAATAAAATTATTTGTGATACAATTAAGGAAACTAATAATAATGCATGAAACTTTTAGAGACAAATTAGAATGAAGGCAGAGTTTCTCACACTTTCATGAGCTCAAGAATCACCAGGGAGAATATTTTAAATTCAGATTGCCTACTAACTCCCAGAAATTCTGATTTGCTAGGTCTGGTGAGGCCCAGGAAGCTGCAATTTTAATAAACAATCCATGAAGGTAGATCAGGATGGTTGGGGAATCTTACTTTGAGCCACTGTTCCCTAAGAAGCTGGCCTCAAATAGGCCACTTTGGATGATTGGAGGAGTCTAGAAATTGCCCTATAAGAAAAACATTGCCCACTGGATCGATCATAATTTCAAAATGCCCACAATTAGCTTTATCTCTGTGAGTTCAAGTGTTTTGTTCAGTTGTGGATCACCCTTGAGGTTGTCGAGGGTCATTAACACCTCAGGAGCATTCTGGGAAATTCAGCCTGCCCTGTGGTACAGAGCCTGGCAAGTCCTGACCAAATGCTCTGCAGAAAAAGTCTGCTGGAAGGAGGGGAGGGAGGAGAGGACTGATGAAGGTAGGGGAGTTGAATGCGGGTCCAAAGAAGCTAAGGACAAAATAAAAAGACCAAGCGGTTGAGGAGAAAAGAGTAATTAATTGATAGAACAAAAGGAGAGAATAAAGGAGGCCCCAAAAGAGAATCAAGAGGCAAAGAGAGAGTAGAGGATAAAACCAGACCCACCTCTTCACATTGTGCTGCCCCTGAGAACCAGACAGCCCTCTGAGTAAAAGGAGTGCCCTATGTTGGGGTTATCAGACTTGTCACTTTTACTTGGTTTCATTTGCATTGCATAATTTGGCGATGTTGGTACTGGAAGGGATTTTACAGTTTCTCCTTCAACCCTCTTAGTCACGTGTGGCTCCAGAAACAAATGACAAAGATGTAAAACAGGCTAAGGGAGTGCATTTAGGTAACACAAAAATCTATTGGGGGGAAATGTCCAAATTACTAAGAAGTAAAGAGAGCATCCCTAGGTTATATAAATTCGAAGGAACAGGAGGAACAGAAGACAGAGTTGCTGAAAGCAATCAAAGCTGGATTTAAGTTGCCTGAGTGCTAACTATTAAATTGACAGTGATTTTGGCACAAAAACAGACACATAGACCAATGGAATAGAATAGAAACCCCAGAACTAGACCCACAAACATATGGCCAACTAATCTTTGACAAAGCAGGAAAGAACATCCAATGGAAAAAAAGACAGTCTCTTTAACAAATGGTACTGGGAGAACTGGACAGCAACATGCAGAAGGTTGAAACTAGACCACTTTCTCACACCATTCACAAAAATAAACTCAAAATGGATAAAGGACCTGGATGTGAGACAGGAAACCATCAAAACCCTAGAGGAGAAAGCAGGAAAAGACCTCTCTGACCTCAGCCATAGCAATCTCTTACTTGACACATCCCCAAAGGCAAGGGAATTAAAAGCAAAAATGAATTACTGGGACCTTATGAAGATAAAAAGCTTCTGCACAGCAAAGGAAAACAACCAACAAAACTAAAAGGCAACCAACGGAATGGGAAAAGATATTTGCAAATGACATATCAGACAAAGGGCTAGTATCCAAAATCTATAAAGAGCTCACCAAACTCCACACCCGAAAAACAAATAACCCAGTGAAGAAATGGGCAGAAAACATGAATAGACACTTCTCTAAAGAAGACATCCGGATGGCCAACAGGCACATGAAAAGATGCTCAACGTTGCTCCTCATCAGGGAAATACAAATCCAAACCACACTCAGATATCCCCTCACGCCGGTCAGAGTGGCCAAAATGAACAAATCAGGAGACTATAGATGCTGGCGAGGATGTGGAGAAATGGGAACCCTCTTGCACACTTGGTGGGAATGCAAATTGGTGCAGCCACTCTGGAAAACAGTGTGGAGGTTCCTCAGAAAATTAAAAATAGACCTACCCTATGACCCAGCAATAGCACTGCTAGGAATTTATCCAAGGGATACAGGAGTACTGATGCATAGGGGCACTTGTACCCCAATGTTTATAGCAGCACTCTCAACAATAGCCAAATTATGGAAAGAGCCTAAATGTCCATCCACTGATGAATGGATAAAGAAATTGTGGTTTATATACACAATGGAGTACTACGTGGCAATGAGAAAGAACGAAATATGGCCCTTTGTAGCAACATGGATGGAACTGGAGAGTGTGATGCTAAGTGAAATAAGCCATACAGAGAAAGACAGATACCATATGTTTTCACTCTTATGTGGATCCTGAGAAACTTAAAAGAAACCCATGGGGGAGGGGAAGGAAAAAAAAAAAAAAAGAGGTTAGAGTGGGAGAGAGCCAAAGCATAAGAGACTCTTAAAAACTGAGAACAAACTGAGGGTTGATGGGGGATGGGAGGGAGGGGAGGGTGGGTGATGGGTATTGAGGAGGGCACCTTTTGGGATGAGCACTGGGTGTTGTATGGAAACAAATTTGACAATAAATTCCATATATTGAAAAAAATAAACATTAAAAAACTTAAATAAATAAATAAATTGACAGCGATTAGCTGTATGAGCTTATGGAACTTACTTGATCTTTAGCTTTGTGTCTATGAAATAGAAAGAATGCCTCCCTCAAATGTTGAGAGAATCCAATGCTTGATATGAAGCATTCATCACAGTACCTGAGGTTTTTTACTATTATGTTCCTTCCTCTGTCTTAACTCAAGATGATTTGCTGCCATTTTGTGATTATCTTCATTTATCATTTTATTGAAAACTTTTCTGGATGGAACCCCCATTATCTGCTGAGGGGCTGGGTGTGCCAATGACAATAAGCCACAGTGGTTGTCTTCAAAAAGCTACTGTCTAGTGCAGGAGACCAACACATAATAGACAATTATAAATTATTATGAGTACATCAGTACAGCCAAGATGTAACATGACCCAGAAGAGGGACATGTAACCCAATAGGAGGAGGACAGGGATAGAGGGTATCGAGAAGTGACACCTGAGTCAAGTCTTAACAGATGAATAGGAATCATAAAGGACATCTGTTGTCTTGCCTCTGCCCAGCATCTTTCCCCTCTTTTTAAAGGAACATTACCCCTTCCTTTGGGTAATTGTTCCAATCAAATTTTGTGGGGCTGCCAATCACATCTCCACCTAGCCTTGGGGGAGGTTCATGACTCCAGAACAGTCAACCATAGGCCTCAACCCCAGGCATAGTGATTAATCCAAGAGGGACAAAGGGAGATCTAGGCTAAACCCACACATGTCCTTTCAGAGGAATTTTCCAGAATAACACTGGAAAGGAAACTTCTCTTTTCTCTTTGGAATTAATAAACCGGAGTGACATAAAACTGAGACTACCCCCACAATCCCCCCCATGCCTCTCTCCTCCCCCTTCTACTTGAGTTCTATACCTACAAAAGGAGAAAATGAAACCATCACACAAGGAGCTGAAAAATATGGAGAAAATCTTGAGGACACGGGAGTCCTTGGTTTTCATGCATAGAGGCAGTGCCCTCTTCATAACCCCCTTTTTATGAATGTTGGCTTGCGTTGGAATTCTATGACTTGCAACTGCCCAAGCCAGTCTAATGTAAAAATTAACCAGGAAAAGAGGAGACCTAAGTGAAAGCTTGAGGGTAAGAAAGAGCATAGGGTTTATGTGTGTGGTGCTAGGTTGCAAGAGCAACATTTCCTTTTGTTGAAGTCCTGCTTGATCTCCCCAATTCCCTAGAGACCATGCTAGACATGCTAACCCAAATTCATCCACTGCCTTAGCCTGGTAAGGTAGGGATCACCATAGAGATTTCTAGGCCATTTTTATGTATTTCATCTACCTAGATTATGCCCCACCCATAGTAGAATTGAAACATGTCCTAATTCATGACCTATTTGGTAATAGCCCTAAACTTCAGCCAGCTATGACTGCTTCTGTATCCAGGGCCAGTCTTCAGGCTCCTGGATACACCCTTAGGTCTACTAATATAGCATTGAGAATCCAGTCTGGGTTGTGCTTCTCCTGCTCCAATACAATTCTGCAGACAGGAAGGCTTGATTAGGTGAGGTCAGTGTTCCTGACACCTCTCTGGAGGCCAAACATTCCATGGCCAGCTGACCGATTTGAAAGGGAGTGACTTTACAACCCAGACTGTCTCCAGAGCCCCTCCTTTCGCAGACTCCTCCCTCTGGGCAGCAGCCTCTCTGAACTGTGGAGACATGGCCAGCATGACTTTAACCTGAGCCTAACTAAGTGATGATATTAACCAATGGGCCCTCCATTTTTTTTTTTGCATCTAGAAAAACACCCCTACTGTTTTCAAGTGGATGCCAAACTCTTCTGTGTACTTACCCTGCTTTTAAAAGACATATTGCCACATAGTTTCCCCATCCAATGTTATGCGTGCCTGGAGGGCAGTGGCCTCCTTCCCCCAGAGAACTAGCAGGGGCTGCAGATGCACTGATGGGTGTCTCCTTGGTGATTATTAGGCATTTCTGGCCATGTGACCCTAAGGAAGAGCCCAAGGATCCAATCACTGTAACAGGGTAAAATATTGGGCAGTTTGGGGCACCCGGGTGGCTCAGTCAGTTAAGCAACAGACCGTTGATCTTGGCTCAGGGCACGATCTCACAGTTCATGAGTTCAAGCCCCCAGTCAGGCTCCGTGCTAATGATGTGGAGCCTGCTTGGGATGGTCTCTCCTTGTCTCTGCCCCTTGCCTGCTTGTGCTCTCTCTCTCTCTCTCTCTCTCTCAAAATAAATAAATAAACTTAAAAAAAAATATTTGGGCAGTTTATTGGTATTATGCAGAAAATTTTAAGTACCGGTTATTTTAATAAATGCAACTATTTTGTTTTACAAAGTTAGGGCAAACTGCTTTTCGGCATAGTTACAATCACCACAGATCTCAAACTAGTGGCTGCCTGCCACTGGAAGGAAATCATGTCACAACGTCAAGTGTACCCTTCTTCCAATAGGCATCTTCAATCATGTATCTGCTCTTTGCAAAGAAAAGCAAAGAAAAAAGGAGGTTTCATTTCTATAATCTACTTAGGTACACACTGTGCCCCTGCGCTGGCACAGCAGTTACCTCTATCCAGGAGGTGTCCCAGAAAATCTGAGGAACCTAAGGGGTCATCATTCAACTCAAGTGTGCAGCCAGAACCTTCCTCAGAGGACCCCTTTTTTCATGTTTGTTTTGTTTTGTTTTTTGAGGTTTGAAACACAGGTTTTATGTATTTATTTATTTTTATGTAATTTATTTTTTAAATTTACATCCAAGTTAGTTAGCATATAGTGCAACAATGATTTCAGGAGATCCTTAATGTAGATCTTTGATGTAATGATTTCAGTAGATTCCCTAATGCCCCTTACCCATTTAGCCCATCCCCCCTCCCACAACCCCCTCCAGGAACCCTCTGTTTGTTCTCCATACTTAAGAGTCTTCAGAGGATACTTCTAAATTAAAATAAGGGCCAAATTCTTGTTTGCATTTGTGATCATCTTGGCATCACGAAGGGTTACTTTATTTGTTACAGTAATATGAGAAGAACACATTAAGGTATCTTCACCTTAATAGGTTGAAGATACATTCTTGCTAAATGATGGTCTTAAGATAACAAATCTTGCTATCTAAAAACAAGGCTTCCCTGTACTTATTTCAAACTCAGAGAGATGGGTAAATTTGTTTTTCATGCAACACATGGAAGCACATGGACAGTGGACTTAAAAGAACCCATGACACAGCAATGAGTGCCATATTTAAATTTAGAGTAGCAGTTTAGTTGCATTAAAGTAACATCTGTCACATTAAATTTATGTTGTTAATTTGAATTAAATATGTGACTTTCTTCTATTAAGTTCATTTTTTGCTATTGCTTATATAAATCCACAAGAGCTATAAGCATAAATAATCTATACTTACATTTGTACACATTTAAGTAATATTATAATTAATGTAAGTCAGTGCCTGAAGTCCATAGATTTTATTTTTCCTTGAATAGAGTTGGAACATTACTAAAGTTTGCAAAACATTAGCCATGTTAAGACTGATCAGGGGGCGCCTGGGTGGCTCAGTCGGTTAAGCGTCCGACTTCAGCTCAGGTCATGATCTCACAGTTCGTGGGTTCGAACCCCACGTCAGGCTCTGTGCTGACAGCTCAGAGCCTGGAGCCTGCTTCGGATTCTGTGTCTCCCTCTCTCTGTGTCCCTCCCCTGCTCATGCTCTGTCTCTCTCTCTCTCCTTCAAAAATAAATAAAAACATTAAAAAAAATTTTTTTTAAAAGACTGATCAGTATGATCATAGATTTTTATAAAATATTATTAGAAACATCAAAACCGTAAGTCACTGTGTTTGTATAAAAGCTAAATACTTCAAATTCTATATAGTCAAAAACTCAATTGCAGTAACTTTCAGATACAGCTGGAGATTGAAAACATCATCTAATCTTGCTTCTTCCAAACCCCACTGAAATTAACCGAAGAGACATATTTTAAGACATAAGACCACAAGTTGAAAATGGCAGTGGCAACAACACTTTTGAAAGATGCGCGTAGTCAAGTGGAAATTTACTTGCAGTCCTGAAAAGGCTTAACTCTAAGTCAGCAATGGGGACCGCTGAGAGTAAATCTAATTTCCTCTTACCTGTTGGCCCGAGGCCCAGGAACTGAAGGCACCAGGTACCCTGGAAGTGGAGGGTGATGGGGAGATGATAAAAAGGATTGGTTGTAAGAAGCAGTTAGATCTCTCGAGTCACTGGCCTTCCTCACACAGCTGGGCAACTGCCTCTCCTCCTCCCCAGCAGAACATCAGAAATGTATTCTGTGGATCAGAGAAATCAGGGAATCTCTGGAAGGGGAAACCAAGTCAAGGGTAGGGAAACTGTCCCCAGAACCACAGGGAATGAATATGCATATTCAGAGCTGACATCCCCGGCCTCCCCTCCACTATAACTTCCCAGAATAACGGCAATAATGGCGGCTGGGGCGCGTGGGTGGCTCAGTTGGTTGAGAGTCCAACTTCAGCTCAGGTCATGATCTCATGCTTTGTGAGTTTGAGCCCTGCATCAGGCTCTGTGCTGACAGCTCAGAGCCTGGAGCCTGCTTCGGATTCTGTCTTCTCTCTCTGCCCTTCCCCACTTGTGCTCTGTCTCTCTGTCTCTCAAAAATAAATAAATGTAAAAAAAAAAATTTTGTTAACAGATAAATAAATAAATAAATAAAAATAATGGCTGCTAAGCATTTATCCTCCACACAGGAGACTGGGAGCACACTCTCTGGGAATCTAAACAGCCTAAGAAGAAACATTTAAAGGTAGACAATAGAGGTTCTAAGACAAACAGCTGACCCACATCACCTGCATCACAGCTTTTTATTTAAACACCCTTAATTATGCATGCACAATTAAGGATCATTAGACATCTGAGGATATATGCCTTAGCACAAATGTTGGAATAAAATACATAAACAGAAATGGCAATTTGAAGGGAACAATGACTAGGCTGGCAGGGAAAAATCTTTTTTAACTAGTGTCCACGGAAGATGATAGAAGGTTTTCAGTGAATAAAAGAAGAATAGGAAGCTCCAAAAAAACAAAAATACAAAGAGAATAAACAACCAAAAATGTAAGCATTGTTGTAGAAATGAAAGTTCAGTAGATGAATCAGAAGACAAAGTAAAATGAATCTTGCGGAGAGAAAACAAAAAGAAAAAAATCATGAAAAATAGGAGGGAAAGCATAAACAAATTAAAAGAGCAGCACAAAAGAAGTCCCTCAAAAACAGACTAAGGAAAACAATTATTTCCTCAATGAAATAGCTTAAGATTTCTGAAAATTGCAGGATATATATTTCCAGTGTGAAAGGGCTTCCCAAGTAGCAAGTAATGAAAACAGACCTACACTGAGACACATTATGGAGATATTTTATTATTTTTTTAAATGTTTATTTATTTATTTTGAGTGAGAGAGAGAGAACACGAGCAGGGGAGGGGAGGAGGGAGAGAGAGAGAGAGAAAGAGAGCGACTGAGAGAATCCCAAGCAAGCTCTGCTCTGTCAGTGCAGAGCTGGGCACGGGGCTTGATCCCACAAACTGTGAGATCATGACCTGAGCCGAAATCAAGAGTCAGATGCTTAACTGACTGAGCCACTGAGGTGCCCCATAGAGATATTTTAGGATGTAGAAGACAATGAGAAGATTCTGTACATTTCCAGAAAGGTGGAGGGGAAAATATCATATACAAAGTAACAGGAATCTAAATAACTCGGAACTTCTCAACAACTACACAGGAAGTTAGAAGAAAATGGAGCAATGCATTCAAAATTCTGAAGGGAAATTATTTCTAATGAATATTAAATATCTAACTTTTCAACGAAGTGTGAGGGTACAACATTGAAGCTTTCCCTCCACTTCACACACACCACACACCTTTTTTGGGACAGTTTCTGAAAAACACGTACAACCAAAACCATGAGGTGAATCACAAAAAGGAAGCCATGCTTTACAGGATAGAAGAGATCCAACACAGGAAAAATGCAAAGGAATATTCATATTTACCCAGGATGATGGCCCAAGCATGGGGGCAACACAGCTGGACTCATACAGGCCCAAATACTTCAGAGGAGATTAAAAAGATAAAATTGATATAATACCCAACACACATAAATGCATCCAGAAGATATTTAAACATCTGGTAGACATGTGTATATAGAAATAAGGGTGTACATAGAAAACTAGGCAAATGAGAAAACAAGGCAGTTCTTAACTGAGGGAAAACTACAAGTTGAGCAGTAATAGAAGTAATCACGGTTTTCTATATGACTCAACACTGAGTAGCCTACAGAGTCATAAAAATGTAACCCTGAAGATTGAGTCAATCAAAATTACAATAAATCTCAATCAGCAGGATGAACAGCTGAGAAGTGTTTATGACTGGGTTTGGTAAAAGTGGAAGAGACAAGATATCTAAATCCTCATCTTCATGATAGGAAGTCAATAGACAATATCTAAACCTGAAAAAACCAAGAAGTAATGTCATAAGCTTGTTTCTTAGAGATATGCAAGTATTAACAGAAGTATGTAGTACTTTTTCCCTCACCAATACTGTGCCTTTTATTCCTGTGACTTACACATTCCATAACTGGAAGCCTCGATCTCCCACTCCCCTTCACCCATTTTGCCCATCTTCCACCCCCTTCCCTCCTCTGGCAACCATCAGTTTGTTGTCTGTATAATCTGACTCTGCTTTGTGTTTGTTTATTGTTTTTTGTTTTTTTGTGTTTTTTTTAGATTGAACTTAGGAGTGGAATCATATGGTGTTTGTCTTTCTCAGTCTGACTTATTTCACTTAGCACAATATCCTCTAGGTCCATCCATGTTGTCTCAAATGGCACGATCTCATTCTTTTTTGTTACAGTGTAATATCTCAGCATATACACACCACATTTTCCCTATCCATTGACCTAAGTGTCCACCAAGAGAAGTGTCTTTAAAAGATCAAGGTAGATGCTTCTTGGAAAGGGGATATGGAGAAAAAAGGTTGGAAACAATTTGTCTTTGCAAACTTTGTAAAACTAGCCAATTCTTTAAATTTTGTGCACATTTAACTTTAATAAAAGTAACAAGCTCACAGAATTCATAAGGTCATTCAAAATCATACAAAGAGCAGTGGTTTATGGTTAGAACCAGAGATCCAGATCTAAGTACAGGATGCAGAATATATTATGAGAGAAACTTTAATACTGGTTTACATTAAGCTGCTGGGTTGAAGCATTTCAACATGATGTTATTGCTATGAAATAGTTGAGAAAAATCAAGAGAAAACATTGTGTGAAATGTTTTTGCATTAAAGGTATTGGGAGCAGAGCAAATGAAGTTTTATTTTTTATAAAGTCATTTAATTTGCCAGTATATCCAACAAATTTAATACTGCTTTACATTAAGTAACAAAGCTCTCTTTGCAGGTGATCAAACTTTCTAGGTCAAAATAATAGCACTTTGTTACCAAAGATGCAAGTGAGAACTAAGAGAATTGCTTTAAAGAATCTTTTCTTTTTTAAAATTTTTTAAATTTTATATTTTTACTTAAAAATTTTTAATTTTATTTATTTTTG
The DNA here is from genome assembly GCF_007474595.2 of Lynx canadensis. Taxonomy (NCBI): domain Eukaryota; kingdom Metazoa; phylum Chordata; class Mammalia; order Carnivora; family Felidae; genus Lynx; species Lynx canadensis. The sequence continues at coordinate 130,716,626 of NC_044307.1, read as the reverse complement.
AGAAAGAGAGAGACAGAGTGTGAACAGGGGAGGGGCAGAGAGAGAGGGAGACACAGAATCGGAAACAGGCTCCAGGCTCTGAGCTGTCAGCACAGAGCCTAACACGAGCGTTGAACTTGTGAACCACCAGATCATGACCTCAGCCAAAGTTAGACGCTCAATGGACACTTAACTGACTGAACCACCCAGGCACCCCTAAAAAATCTTTCCAATAATCACCTCCCAGTTGTGCAGCTTTATACATTTCTCTGAGTATCTTCTCTTTTCTACTTGCATGTCTTTCTATCATTTCCATTTCAGCATATCTACACTGGAACATCCCTTCAGTATCTTCTCCCTCTCTACTCAATCCATTCAAATGGCACAATTCTGGTCACTGTAGCTTGATCCTAGCTTGAACCTAGTGTTCTTTTTCTTTTCTTTTTCTTTTTTTTTTCTTTTGTTGTTTTTGTTGAACCTAGTATTCTTGCCCCTCCTCCCATTCTCAATATCTAAGGGATTAATAAATTCTACTGAGTCTTCCTTGTTTTATACAAGCTGTGTTACCCATTCCCAAACCGATCACCCCTTCTCTGTACCTGAACTTTTGTCACGTCCTTCCAATTGGGCTCGCTCATCCAACTCTTCTTCTTTCAATCCATCCTACACTTTTCCATCACATCAACTCATTAGCATGGTAATCAGACTGTTCCAAGAGTCTTCAACAGCTCACGTTAGCCTGCAGGATAAAATTGGCCTCTTGAATGTAGTAGCAAACTAGTCTTGCTATTTATTCTCAGACTTCTTTATCCACTTTTTGTCAAGAAGTCTTTTGCAGAGCACTCCCATGCCTTTGGTCACTCTGTTCTTTCTTCTGGAATGTCCTCTCATGGCTTCTTACTTTTTATTAATGTGGCTCAAGTCCGACTTCTCTTGGAAGATCTGCCTTAGCACTCATCCCATAATCATTGTGTCCTTTGGATTCTAAACATTTTGCTGTCAGTACACTCATTTAAAACATATCATATACTGCTTTTTAATGGTTAGTTATAGCCTCTTATTTATGTATCCTGTTGTCTGAACAAATTAAAAGCTCCTTGAACATCCAGAGTCTGTCTGATCCTGACATAGTGTTGGTCGCCATAGTATATGTCCATTCAATAATTGGTTGATAAGGGGAAAATTTTTTTGGCTGACTTCTTCCATTTCCATTTTGATACAGGGCATTGTAAAAATGTGAATGTACTTGGGGTGCCTGGGTGGCTCAGTCGGTTGAGTGTCCGACTTCGGCTCAGGTCATGATCTCACAGTTCATGAGTTTGAGCCCCGCCCTGCGTCAGGCTCTGTGCTGACAGTTCAGAGCCTGGAGCCTGCTTCAGATTCTGTGTCTCCCTCTCTCTCTCTCTCTGCCCCTACCCCACTCATGCTCTGTCTTAAAAATAAAACATTAAAAAATTTTTTAAAAATGTGAATGTACTTAATACCACTCAACTGCACACTTAAAAATGGTTAAGATGTAAATTTCATGTTATGGGTATTTTACTAAAATTAAAAGTGTATATATGTATATATATACCCACCAAAGTTCGTGTTTTATATATCTTCAAATTATATCTGAAAAATGTAATGTACTATCTACTCAGTTTATCAAATGTGAATGAGTTGGAAGAAAACACTGGGTTCAAGTGCTAGCTCTATCAGAGGCCAACTATGTAATGAGCTTGGGCAAGTTATTAACTTTTTCTGTCTCCACTGCCTGGTGTGTCACATTAGTAGATGGATTCACTAGATGATCTCCAAAGGTCCAGTTCTATGAGTCTGTGACTTTATATCTCTCTGAAGAGCACACATCATCTCCAGAATTATGGGAGAAAACGGTCTGTCTGGCTCTCTTCCCAGATTTGCAAACCAAACCATCCTAAGTGAGCATAACCCATTCCACTCCCAGCCCCTGAGGATTCTAAAAACAGTTTGGGAAACTGATAGCAGCTGTGGATTTGCAGGACTGTGCTTCTGCCCGACCCTGGCCTTGCCTGTTTTCTGAGAATTCCAGCCAGGCTTGTACTCAACCTGTCCTAGTGGGACTCACTGTACCCAGGCTCTCAGGGAAAGGATAAGCCCCTCTCTTAGGTGGCCCCTTACCAAGCCTCCAGCTTCTAGCTCTTCAGGGTGGAGGAGGGGTGGGAAAAGGAGCTTTTTCTTCCCTCAACCACAACATGTCAGGGATGGCTTGGGGAAACAGGTCTCATTAATTAATTAGCTTTGCAAACTTTCTGAACAGTTTGTTAACTTCAAATTTTAAGTGGGGGGAGTTTAAAATTTAAGTGTCTGTTTTACAGCTGCAAAATCCTTTAAAATACATATTTTTAAAATTTTCCCGCTTTTGGGGAAAGACTACTGTTTTGATGGTTGTCCTTTGAAATTAATCATGGAAGTGGAGTTATTTCATTTGTTTGTTTTTTGTTTTTCAAAATAATACTAGTAGGTTTTGTTTGAATTTGCAAAAATTGCTAGTTCATCTTTTGGCTCAGGTTAGTTACAATAATTACAAATCTGTTAACCAAAAAGGCAATAATATTAATAGTCTTTAAGACTGCTAGCACCTTGTAAACCCCAAAGGCTCAATTTATATATGCAAAGCATGGGGCAAAGGAGGAGGGAGGAGGGACTGTCATCTTAATCATAGATCACCAGGCCACCCCTGCTCACCAGGAGTCCCGAACAAAGGGGAAAGCCAAATACTTTAGGCCTGAGATCACCAGATTCTCAACCGATCTTTGCTTAAAAAAAGAGAGCAGAGAGAAAAAAGAGAATTTCTTCCTGTTACTGTCTTAATACGTATTTAATTGTTTAGCGACCTACCAATTTCTCTATGGGACTTAAGATTATTTATATAATAATTAAGTAAAATTGAAACTAAGTAGATGATGAAAACTGGATCAAATTAAAATTATAGGTTGGAAAGACAAGGTCAGCAAGATTAAAACACAAAAACATATGAATAAATTTTGGCTTTGCTTGGTGTTGTGCCACAATTCTTCTGAATAATCATCCTTGTTTAATTATCACAAAGTGTTTTATTTTTTACCAGGCCATTACTACTAGAAGCTTCTCTGAGAGCTATTCCCCAAAGTGGCTCAATCCAGCTGTGCCAGAACCCTATATATTTTGCTTATCTTTCTTCAGCTAATGGTATGGTTTGTTCCATATTAACTCGAGAAGCCACTGCATCAACAGTGCCAAGATTCCTAGCATCAACTTCTTTAAATTCTAGAAAAAATTTCATTGTTAATTTTTCTGTCTTTGTGATTGATTAACTGTCTTAAGTTGGCTGGATGAATAGTGTGGTTACTCTGGCATTTCCCTGGACTTGACCTCCAGCCTCTCCAGTGGTTACCTTGAGTAGCCAAGTGTTTGGATCCTGCCAAACAGAGATTCAGTGGTTATATTCATTTTTCAGTTATGTTGCAAAAGAGGCTTTTCTGTCAGGGCCTTTGTTTCTAATACCAGTTGTGTGGTTTTGTGATTACACGGCAGTTTCTCAAAAAATTTCAATACTACTATATATTTTTTTCCAAGAATTTCATAACCAACACATTTTTTTAATATTAAAACTAATACTGATTTTTTAAAGTTTTTTTTTTAACATATATTTTTGAGAGACAGAGAGAGACAGAGTGCAAGTGGGAGGGGGCAGAGAAAGAGGGAGACAGAATCTGAAGCAGGCTCCAGGATCTGATCTGTCAGCACAGAGCCCGATGAGGGGCTCGAACCTACTGACTGGACCGTGAGATCATGACCCACGCTGGGATGTTTAACCACTTAACCAACTGAGCCATCCAGGCATTATACCCCCCAATACACACACCCCTGATTTTTTTCTTTTTAAAGGAAACTCAATCCCACTTTGTTTATCGGTTTCTATAAAAATTAAGTTTTTCTGTCTTTAACCAACATGTTCAGCCTGCAGGCTGGGCTGGAGGTGGAAAAGGTCATAGAAGAATGCTTCCAAAGGAGAGAGTATAAATGTTTCTACACCCCTTTGATGAGTCAGAAACAGAAAACTTGAGGCTGGGTGACAGCACACACACTAAAGAATTCTAGAGCTAGAAAAGAACGTTGCCCTCAGGCTAAATGATTTCAGAGCTATATTTCTCCCCTTGAAGTTGGCCTTGGGTAATAGATGTCAAGAGTGGAGGGTGGGAGGAGAGGGGTAAAACAGACACCAGGGCTACTGTGTTCTGTTTTGACCATTTTGTCCCATTAGAAGATCATGTATCTTGATTTTTTTTTTTTTTTGAGGTGTGCTTAACATACCAAAAAAGCTATACATATTTGATGTATACATCTTGGTGAGTTTGAAGTATACAACCATGAAACTGTCACCATAAACAATACAAAGCTACAACCATCACCTCTGAAAGTTCCCTCCCTCCCTCTTTTTTTTAAAGAAAATTTAATATAAGATCTACTCTCTTAACCAATTTTTCAGTATACAAGACAGTATTGTTAATTATATGTGCTATGCTGTGCAGTGAATCTCTAGGATACAGTCATCTTGTATAACTGAAACTACATGCCCTTTGACTAATATCTTGCCAGTTCCCCCCCTCCCTGTGTATTCTAATTTTTAGGCAGCAAATAAAGTTATCATTAAGATGAAAGAATTGAATTCTCTCTTTATGAGGCTCATAGTAAACATTTCCTGTAACCTCAGAACTCTCAGGTAAAAATATTCATTTATATTTATTTCATGACAGTTTTAAATAATGAATTTCATAGATTCCCATGTAAACAGAAGAGGCAATATATCCTAGCACTCAGAGCACACGATGAGTTTTCATTCCTGGTTCTGCTGGTCATCAGTTGTGACTTTAGGAAAATAGTTAACCTCTCAGCTTCCCCCTTTATAAAATAGTGATAGTAAAACCTAATAATAATACTCTTAGGGCATTATGAAGGATTCAGTGAATAAAATGCATTAATGCATTTAGCATAGTTCAGAAAGCATGGTATTCCATAAATCATAATTCTTCTTTGGATTTTCTTCAACAGTACCTAATACATAGTAAATTTTTAATATTTTACTTTGTTTTCATTATGAGACTGAGCTAAGGCCTTACAAAAATCTCATTTCATTGTTAAACCTTACAAATAGGTGTGATACAGGGGCGCCTGGATGGCTCAATCAGTTTAGCATCTGACTCTTGGTTTTGCCTCAGGTTCATAAGTTCAAGCCCTGCATCTGGCTGTGTGCTGACCGTGTAGAGCCTGCTTTGGATTCTGTCTCTCTCTCTCTCTCTCTCTCTCTGACCCTCTCCTGCTCACATGCTCTCTTTCAAAATAAATAAATAAAAATTAAAAAAAATAGGTGCGGTATATATGTTGCAGATAAAGAAATTGAAGCTTGGTGCTATGGACTGAATGTTTATGTCCTACCCAAATTTCACACATTGAAGCCCTAACTCCCTATGTGATGGTATTTGAAAGTGGAACCTCTGAATGTTAATTAGATTTAGAAGAAGCCATGAGGATGAAGCCCCCATGATGGGATTAGGGCCTTTGTAAGAAGAGAGGGAGACTGGCGCCCCGTCCCCTCTGTCTGCCTTGTGAAGGTACAGCAAGATGATGTCTTTCTGAAAACAAGGAAGAAGCCTCACCAGGAACTGAACTTGCTGGCAACTTGATCTTGGATTTCCCAGTCTCCAGATCTGTGAAAAATAAATGTTTGTTGTTGAAGCCACCCAGTGTATGGTATTTTGTTACAGCAGTCTGAGCTAACTAAGACACTTAGCAAGGCTAAATAAGGTCACTCAAGATCACACAGCTAGTAAGTAGCTACACCAGAATTTGGCTAAGTGTTTGATGGGCTTTTTCCACAGAACCCCACTGCCTCCCAATGTAAGACGGACACTACTTAGGTTTCTCCACACAGAAAGTTCCCCTGAGCCAGCCTAAATTCGGTCAGTACACTTTGCTATCCGTGTTGCCACACATGAGTCACTCGACTTTTCTGTGCCTTGGTTTCTTCATCTGTAAAATGTGGGTAATAGTAATAGTCTATCTCACAGCATTGCTGAGAAAATTTTATGGAGACATATGAAATGTTTAGGACAATGGCTGGCATGTAGTAAATTTTATACATATATTTTTTATTATTACTATTTATAACCCTGGCATCAAGCAGATTAGTCTCGAGAGGAAAGAACAACAAATACCATCCTTTTCAGCAGACTGTGAGACTTTATATGGTACAATGCTAGTGTGTTACTCGTGGAATATTAACTTCGTGGTTTCCGGAAATCGTCCCTGAGAATTTTAGAGCAGAACTGGACTAGTCACCCTCAGAATCGCCAGCAGAGCTTTTAGAAAACCGGTCACAACCCACACTCCCACCCCTCACCTCACCCCTCCTCCCCACCTCCCTCCAAGTCAGACCCCTAATCAGAGTCTGCAGAGGTGGGCCGGAAACGCCCACTTTTAACAAGTATCCCACATGCGCAGCCGTGCAGCCTTCTAACGGAGCCCATTTTAAAATGAGAAAAAAAAAAAAAAAAGAGAGACCCAGAGAGAGGGCATGCTTTTCCAAGGCTCAGGGCTTTTCCTCCTACAAGGTGCTGCCACCATTCCCACAGATGTGCGGCCTCGTTACCCCAGGTCTATCACCAGGACGATCTGCCATCCTCGCCAGCCACAAGAATTAGAGACTCAGCAGAAATGCTGAACTAGTCTCACACCAGGGCTGTTAGAAAGCTGAGGGCGGGGGCAAGAGTTGAGTGGCAGGTCTCGAAACTCCCCTGGCCTCTGTGAGCTACGAAAGGTGGCTCCCTTCAACGGGCTTACGTTCTCGGCCTAGCCTAAATACTACAGGATTCTGCATGTAAACATGAAGTTTATCTTCCATTGGCTTAGCCCTGGTTTGAAAAATAATCCTAGGTTAGCCTTTTGAAAGCATCTTATCTCTCTTTTGTATTCTTACCCAGATGTGACCCTCTTTTTCTGTTGTTTTGGCCGCTATTGACACTGAGGTCGAGGCTGAACCCACTGATCCTTCAGAAGACCCAAGCTTCTCCTTTACTCACTCTCCGACAAAGCTTAACTGTACTTGTAGACCCATCAAATGGTTTTCATAGTGAAAACACTATTGACTTGTAAATATAGCCTTAAAGTCAGCAGAGGCTTTTCTCTGAGAGCTCCCAGATATTTCAAGAAATCTAAAAGGAAAAAAAAATCTCTTCAAGGCTCTCATGAAACCAATTTGTAGATATCGTCTAGCAACTGCCTTATCCATTGTTTAAAAACATAGGAATGCCGTCTCTTTTTCAGGGTTGTTTCTAAGTACCTCCCGGGCAGGGATAGCTTATAAAATGGGAGCAACGATAGCGGCCAAGAGAAAACCAAGAGAAGTGTTATAAATACCTAGTCCTACCCAGTCAGCAGCTAAGCTGGAAATAGGCCAATTGCTAAGAAGGATGCTTCTACTTCCCTAAAAAGGAAGAAAAAAAAAATCGTTATGGGGACGTATTTGTAGTTCTGGATACAGATATTCCCTACATGGAATCTCTCCTTTAGACGGCAGGAGCAGGGAGTTGGAAGGAAAACAATCATTTTTTAACCTGGTAGTTTTCCTCCTGGAGCCCAGAGGAAAAAGAAATGTTCTCATAGCAAACATCCTGTACTTCCTTTATTGTAACACTCATCAATCTTATAATTGCTTGTTCAATATCTGTCTTCCAATTAGACTATAAATTCCGTGAGAGTGACTGCATTTTTCTTATTTGCTAGTGTGTCCCTGGTACACAGCCCTGGCACATAGTTTGACGTTCGATAAATATCTTTTGAACAAAATGCTGAATAAATTACATAGAAGCCACAGCCTTCGACAGGGGTGATTGGAACTAGTAAGATTTAAATTGCAGATGAAGCCACTATGTGGAGTTGAAGTTGCTGTGTATATCCAAGGTGGCGGAGTATATAACGGAATTAATTAGATGAACAAGGGTGAATTTCTAGTTTTGAAAACCAACCCAAGGACGAATCTTGTGATTACACTGAACCTGGTGTGATTACATTGGTAATCACCAAGAATTAAAGGAAAAAAAATGCCAAATTGCACCTAGGTCTGGCTATCTTAAAACGTATTTTGTCTATTATATAGTACATATTAGTGATTTAGGTTCAGCTTGTTTTAACAAAGAGGAGTTTTAGATTTTCATTTAAGGCAATAGAGTAAAGGTAGTCGCATCTGTGGTTTAAACTATAAATTCTATAACACAATTAGCATCATAAAGCCATTTGAGGTAGTGTACAATCATTGTTTTGTTGTTGATAAATAAAGCTCTTGAAAAATAAATCTTCTAAGTTAAACATATGAAGTGTCTGCAGTAATGTTGTAAATGCTATACGCTTTAAAAAATGAAGAGAACAATAATATCTCATTGATACAATCTCCTTGATGCAATGAATATCTATCTGAAGATCCCATCATGAAAGTCTAATTGAGAAATGGCTGAGAGCTTATCTCTGTTGAACTTCAATCCTTGGAGGTGCCGCCTGTTCTGAAGAAAACTGAGAGAAATGGACTCAGAACTGTAATAGCAGATCAGGATCAGAATTGGATATATTTATCTCTGTGAAACCATCACCACAATCAAATAAATCCATTAGCCTCAAAAGTTTCCTCATGGCCTTTCCTAATCCCTCCCTCATGTGTCTTCCCCCAAACAGAGTGATCTTTCTTTTCTTGTCTTTTCTCTTCTTTTCTTTTTTCTTTTCTTTTCTTTTCTCTTTAAGTAAGCTCTGTGTGGGGCTTGAACTCACAACCCTGAGATCGAGAGTTCTCGATCAGCATGTTCTACTGAGTGAGCCAGCCAGGCACCCCACCTTTCTTTCTTTTTATTTTAATTTAAAAATATTTAATTGTGATAAAACACATAACATAAAATTTATCATCTTAAGGATATAACAAAGATTTGAACAGAGATTAATGAACTTGAGAATAGAAAAAATCAACAAAGCCAGGAGTTGCTTTTTTGAAAAGATCAACAAAATTGAGAAAACTTTAGTTAAGAAAACTCAAATAACTAAAATCAGAAATGAAACAGGGGGCATTTCAACTAATGCTACAGAAATTAAAAGGATTATAAGAGACTACTAGAAACAATTATATGCCAAAAAATTGGAAGACTTAGAAGAAATGGAAAAATTCCTAGAAGCAGACAACCCACGGGGACTGAATCATGTAGAAAAATAAAGTCTGAACAGAGCATAACTACTAAGAAGACTGAATCAGTAAACAAAAACCTCTCAAAAGACTGGCCTGGCTCACAGGTGTCTGGACTAGAGCATCAGGAAAAGACTAAAGATTAGATTGTAAGAAAATATAGAAGCCATGTTTCAAAGACCTGAATTACAGGTGCTCATCAGTTTGTAAGACACAGGCATCGCTTCTCGGCCTTTTGGCTAAGATCAAGTGTAGTTTGTAAGACACAGGTCTCAAATAGCTAGCAGTTTGGTTCTCAGAAGATCTCTAAATTGCATGCAGTTACTTGGAAAAGTGGGTCAGGACTCTGTCATGAGACAGGTAGAAAGGAAAAAATCCAGCAACAGTATTTTCTCTAGTAGCAAATGAGATGTGGTGACCAGGGGAAAGTGAGGTATACCGATTGTGGATGACGTCAGTCAAAAGACAACATGGCACAGAATATCAGTGTTATGGCCAGGCCGCAGAGACTTGGCATACCAGTGGGTGAAAAGGGGTCTTGAACTGATGTGGAAGAGAAAGTAGTTTCAGGTGATGCACAGATAAAAATAATTGCAACTGACAGACAATGATCATCATAGCAGGTAATATTTTTGGGTGACCAGACAAAAGAGAAGGCATGGACTTTATTATTTTTCTTTGGTCATTGTTTGGAGTCTCATTTCCAAATCATGTATACTCTTTACAGTTTCTAAGTACAAGGATTAAAATATATATACCTCCTAACAAAGAACAGCTTAAGACCAGATGGTGTCACTGGAAAATTCTACCAAGCATTTAAAGAAAAATTAAGTCATGGGGTGCCTGGGTGGCTCAGTTGGTTAAGCATCTGACTTCAGCTCAGGTCATGATCTCGTGGTTCACGAGTTCGAGCCCCATGTCAGGCTCTGTGCTGACTGTTCAGAGCCTTGAGCCTGCTTTGGACTCTGTGTCTCCTCTCCTTGCATTGTCTCTCTCTCTCTCAAAAATAAATAAATATTTTAAAAAATAATAATAATAAAGAAAGAAAGAAGAGTTAAGTAAGGGTGCCTGGGTGGCTCAGCCGGTTGGGCGACTGACTTTGGCTTGGGTCATGCTCTCATGGTTCATGGGTTCAAGCCCTGTTTTGGGCTCTGGTGCTGACAGCTCAGAGCCTGGAGCCTGCTTCAGATTCTGTTTCTCCCTCTCTCTATCTGTTCCTCCCTCACTCACACTCTGTCTCTCAAAAATAAATAAATGTTAAAAAAAAATTAAACAAGAACTAACTCCAATCTTCCTCAAACTCTTGCAAAACGTTGAAGAGGGAATACATCCAAATTCATTCTATGAGGCCAGTATTATTATGCTGATACCAAAGCCAGATAAAGACACTACAAGAAAACTCCAGATCAATATCCCTGATGAATACTGATGCAAAAATCTTCAACAAAATACTAGCAAACTGAATTCAACAGCACATTAAAAGGATTATACACCATGACCAAGTAGAATTTATTCTTGAATAGTTCAACATATGACCAACAAACATATGAAAAAATGCTAAATCACTGATCATCAGAGAAATGCAAATCTAAACTACAATGAGATATCACCATATACTCATTATGATGGCTCCAAAAGAAGAGAGAGAAAGAAGAAGAAAGAAGAAAGAAAAAAGAAAGAAGAAAGAAAGAAAGAAAGAAAGAAAGAAAGAAAAGAAAGAAAAGAAAGAAAGAAGGAAAGAAAGAAGAAAGAAAGAAAGAAAGAAAGAAAGAGAGAAAGAAAGAAAGCAACAAGTGTTGACGTGAATGTGAAAAAGTCAGTGCATTGTTGGGATTTTTAAATGGTACAACCATCTTGGAAAATAGTATGGCGGTTCTTCATACCATTTGAATTACTATTTTAATTACTCATTTAATTAATTATCTTAAATTAATTACTAATTTAATTATTCATACTATTTTAATTTAAATAGAACTACCATATGATTTAGCAATCCCACTTCTGGATATATATCTCAAGAAAATGAAAGCATGGTCTCGGAGATGTTTGTACATCCATGTTCATAACGGCACTATTCACAATAGCCAGAAGGTGGAAGAAACACAAATGTCCATTGACAGATGAATGGATAAACAAAATGTGGTCAAAACATGCAGTGGAATGCTATGCCACCTTCAAAAGGAAGAAAATCTTGTCACATGTTACAACATGGATGAATCTCAAAGACATCATGCTAAGTGAAATTATCCAGTCACAAAAGGACAAATGCTGTATTATTTCACTTATGAGGTATGTAAAGGAGTCAGATCCATAGAGACAGAAAGTAGAATGCTGGTTGGCAGGGGCTGAGGGGATGGAGGTTGTGGGAAGCTGTTTAATGGGCATAATGTTTCAGTACTGCAAAATCAAAAGGTTCTGAAGATGTTTCACAACAATATTATGTATAATATTTCAAAACAATGCAAATATACTTAACACTACTGAACTGTACACTTAAAAATAGTTAAGATGGTAAATTTTATTATTATGTTTTAACCACAATGAAACAAATTCTATAAATACATGAATAAAACTGACCATACCCATCACTGCGAAAAATATAGAGGGACTGGAATTCTCATACATGGCTAGTGGGAATATCGAATGGTACAACGCCTTTGGAAAATTTCTTAAACTCCTTTGGCAGTTCCTTTTTTTCTTTTTTCTTTTAATTTTTAATGTTTATTTATCTTTGAGAGAAAGAGAGTGTGAGCAGGAGAGGAGCAGAGAGAGAGGGAGACACAGAATCCGAAGCAGGCTCCAGGCTCTGAGCTGTCACCACAGAGCCAGATGCGGGGCTCGAACTCACAAACCATGAGATCATGACCTGAGCTGAAGTCAGATGTCCAACCATCTGAGCCACCCAGGCGCCCTACCTTTGGCAATTGCTTAAAAACTAAAACATGCTCTTGTTCCACTCTAGGAATCTACCCAAAGGAAATTAAAGCATAAGTTTATACAAAGACTTATATAAGAATGTTCGTAGTAGCTTTCTTTGTAATATTTACTTATTTATTTATCAACATTTATTTATTTTGAGAGACAGAGAGAAGCAGAGCATGAGCAGGGGAAGGGGAGAGAGAGAGAGACAGACAGAATCTGAAGCAGGCTCCAGGTTCTGAGCTCTTTGTTAGCACAGAGCCTGACGCAGGGCTCGAACTCACTAACTGCGAGACCATGACCCGAGCTGAAGTCAGACGCTCAACCGACTGAGCCACCCAGCCGCCCCTTTCTTTGTAATATTTAAAAGCTAGTAATGATCCAAATATGTATCAACAGTAAATATCAACAGTGAATAATCAAGTTGTGTATATCCACACAATGAAATACTACTTACACATAGGTATGCTTTTTAGATATCATGTACTGAGTTTTTATTGTGTATCAAGCACTGTGTCTAATGCTTTAAATATATAATCACAATTCTATGAGGTAGGAATAATCCTCCTTATTTTACAGACGATGAAATAGAGTCTTGGAAAAGTTTGTAACACAGAGTTACACAGCCCAGATCTGCCAAAGCCAGGGTTTGAACTTAGGTCTAGAGAACTGTCAGAAATGGAATGCGTAGTCACTACACTGAATTTGTTAAATTCAACAGGAGTAACACGCTGATTAGCTGATAGTAAACATCTCAGTTGAAGAATTCTTTAGGGAAAAAAAAAAAAAGCTCTCTCTGGCTGCTCACCAGTTGTGTTAACTGACCTATTGAACAATGGTTCAGAATGTGGGCTTTAAATGTAAACAGCCTACGTGTGAATTCCCATGGCTACCAGTTCCTAGTTGTGTGAGCTATTTAATCTCTCTGTTCCCTTATCTTTAAGATGGAGATAACAGAGTCTACCTCATTCCCTGATTGTACCTAAAACAGTTGCTGGCATATAGTAAAACACTGCCCATCTTTAGTTAACTTCTTAAATATAACTGTGAATGCTTCCTATCTCTATTAAGAAAGATAAGATACTTTAAAACAAACAAACAAAACTTCATTCAACGTAATATATTTAAAGTGGCTGTGTGCGATGCCCCGGGCTAGGCAAAGCTGAGTCAGATGAGAGAATCCCATTCTCAGGAATTCTGTAGGCCATACGCGGCCTGTTGAATATTTTTAACATTTACATGCCCTGTGCTTTGTGGTTGGCTGGAATTTACATTTAAATTTTTGACTTTCCAACGTTCTAACCTATTTTGCATTATGACATACTGTGTTCAGGCCATTTCCCATTTAGGGAGTCCTAAATTACCAGCCCCACTTCTTCCTTGATGGGAATATTTCTTGATATTAATATTTCATTTCCTTTTAATGCTGAAACTTAGTGAATCTTACTAAGCTACACCCATTTCGAAATAAGATTTAAGTATTTTAAGCACCATCAAAGATAACTTGTAGGTATTGTAATGTTATACACAGAAATTGACTCCCCCTTTAATGAGGGGCAGAAGGAATCATAGGTTAGAGTAGCTTCAAGTAGACCAAGTTTTTGGTGCTAAGTAGATGACTCCTTTTGCTTATGTGAAAAGCTAACTAGCATTGATATCAGACTGACAGAATCTTTCAAAGATTGAAGGCTCCATGTTAGCACAATAAAACTTGTCTAAATTGATCATTTGACTCTATGTAATGTTGGTTTTAGGAGAGGGCACCTAGAACAAATACATCAGGCTCTCTGGCTTAGCAGTCAGCCTTGTGATAGATGCTATGTAGTAGAATTGTGTTGTGGGTTGAATTGTACCTTCTCAAAGTTCATATGGTGAAAACTTAAGCCCCACTACCTCAAAATGTGACCTTATTTGAAACTGGGATTATTGCACACGTAATCAGTTAAGTGAAATCAAGGTCAGTAGGATGGGCCCTTAATCCAATATGACTGGTGTCCTTATAAAAGGGGGAAATTTGGGCACAGAGATTCACACACGGCAAGAACACCACATGCAGATTCGTTGGAGTTATGCTCCCATAAACCAAGCAACTACCATAAGCTAGAAGAAAGACCCAGAGCAAATACTTCCCAGGCAACAACATCAGAGAGACTATGGTCCTAATGACACCTTTTTTTTTTTTTTTTTTTTTTTTTTTAGAGAGAGAGTAAGCACAAGCAGTAGAGGGAGAGAGAGAGAGAGAGAGAGAGAGAGAATCTCAAGCAGGCTCCATGCCCAGCATGAAGTCCAACGCATTGCTCCATCCCTCAACCCTGAGATCAAGACCTGAGCTGAAGTCAAGAGTCAGATGCTCAACTGACTGAGCCACCCAGGCACCTCCCTATTGATACTTTGATCTTAGACTTCTGGCCTCCAGAGCTGTGAGACAATAAATTTCTGTTGTTTAAGCCATGGGGTACTTGTTACAGCATCCTCGCAAACTAATATAATTTGGGAGGGGCATTCTTTTCTTTTTTTTTTTCTCTTAGTGTTACACAAATGTTAGAGCTACTCTGAAGCTTGGGGTTTTTTTTGTTTGTTTGTTTATTTAATTTAAGGATGCAAAGACAAAGCAGTCACTTCTCCCATGTTGCTTAAGATTTACTACAGGAGATAAAACAGATCACCTGGGATGGCATATTTGAATCTTAGCTCTGTCACTCATTTGTTGTGTGACTTTGGGCAAGTTACTTAGACTCTACCTCTGTCTGTCAAAAATAAATTAAAATGTTTAAAAAGTTTGTTTGCTTTTTAAATTTTTTTTTTCAACGTTTATTTATTTTTTTTGGAACAGAGAGAGACAGAGCATGAACGGGGGAGGGGCAGAGAGAGAGGGAGACACAGAATCGGAAACAGGCTCCAGGCTCTGAGCCATCAGCCCAGAGCCTGACTCGGGGCTCGAACTCACAGACCGCGAGATCGAGATCGTGACCTGGCTGAAGTCGGACGCTTAACCGACTGCGCCACCCAGGCGCCCCTTGTTTGCTTTTTAAAGAACACCCTTCACAACCTTGGCTTACATGCTTTCCATCTCTGCCTTAACCCTTTGCATCATATCACTGTATTTATTTCCTTTTTAGCTGTATCACAAACTGTAATAGGTATTTATTTACCTATTGTCTGTAAAGGCAGAGACTATCTCTCTTATTCAGATCTATATCCCAAGGAGATGCTCAACAAATATTTGTGGGAAGGAAGAAGGGAGGCGAGAGAAAGAGACAGATGGAAGGGTGGGAGGAAAATGAATGAATGGAACAGTAGGGGAGTAGAGCAGGTGAAGGGGTAGTTTGGAACCCGAGCATGGAGGGGCTCTTGAAAGAGTGGCTAAAGACCCTAGAGCAGACCACTGACTCAGTATTCTTTTTCTTTTTTTAATATTTTTAAATAATTTATTTATTTTTGAGGCAGAGAGAGACAGAGCATGAGCAGGGGAGGGGCAGAGAGAGAGAGGGAGACACAGAATCCGAAGCAGGCTCCAGGCTCTGAGCTGTCAGCACAGAGCCCGACACAGGGCTCGAACCCACGAACCGTGAGATCATGACCAGTGCCAAAGTCAGATGCTTAACCAACTGAGCCATCCAGGCGCCCCTCTGACTCAGTATTCTTAAGAGAAAGATTGGGTATTCTGTCTATTTAACAGCCACCTCTGGTGAGTCTTACCATCAGGCAAATTTGAGAAATACTATAATAATCAGTTTTAATCTGTTTGGGCTGCTATAACAAAAATACCATTGCCTGGGTGGCGTAAACAAGATGCATTTACTTCTTACAGTTTTGGAGTCTGGAAAAGCCAAGATCAAGGTGCTGGCAGATTCAGTATCTGGTTCACAGACAGTTATCTTCTCACTGTGTCTTCACATGGCAGAAGGGGAAAGGGAGCTCTCTGAGGCCTTTTTTTTTTTATATAAACACATTAATCCCGTTCGTGGTGGCTCCACCCTTATGACCTACTTACCTCCTTGAAACCTCACTTCCAAATATCATCACTCTGGGGATTGAGTTTCAACTTTGTCCGTATATTTGTTGTGATTGTCTTTGCTGTACACATTTTTGCTGCAAGCACTTTCACTGCATAACTAATTGGCTGTAAGGCAATTTCGCTATAAATTTTAAAAAATCTCATTGATAGTTTGGTTTCATTTCTTCATTCATGCAGAGATACATTTTTATGTTCCATTGTATATATATTATATAAATCTTAGCCTTCATATTGGTCTATACTGTGGCACCGAGTTTTAAGCCCACATTTCCCATGAAACTTTGGAACATCTATGAATGAACATGTAACAACATGCCAAAAACAAACAATATTGAAGGCTTTCACAATGCAATACAAAGCTAATCTTCAAACAGGCATTCTAGTATTTAAAAATTGATACGTCTCTTAATGAAGGAAGAAATTTTAGTGAAAAAAGAAAAAGTACGATGCTGAACAAGGAGATAAATCAACAAGCAAAAAAAAAAAAATGTACAATGCTATGAATGAAAGATTCTGAAGACAAGTACTTAGGTACAATTCACAAAATAAAATCAGTTATCTGGGCATTATTGCCATGAACCTACACTATACATTTCCGATATATTCCAGTATTTTGCATTTTGCAATACAGTCTTTTAAATTTTGTTATTCATTTTTTCTGTTTCATTATATCCCTTTTAATGAATGTCCCTCTTTTATTTTTTGTGATTTTTGTCTTTTATGGCAAAATTGCCTGACAACCAATTCGTTAAGCAGCAAAAACATTTGCTGCAAAAATGCTTGCAGAGCAAAGATGCTGATGGCAAAACTACTTACAACCAGTTTCAATATATGAATTTGGGGGGACAGAAACATTCAGTCTATAGAACATCCTTCGGGGAGCCCAGGGGGGCTCAGTCAGTTAAGCCTCCGACTTCAGCTCAAATCATGATCTCGTGTTTCACAAGTTCAAGCCCCTGTATGGATCTCTGTGCTGACAGCTCAGATCCTGGAGCCTGCATTGGATTCTGTGTCTCCCTCTCTCTCTCTGCCCCTCCTAGCTCATGCTCTGTCTCTCTCTCAAAAATAAATAAAACATTAAAAAGAAAAAAGAACATCCTTCGATGTCCACTCACAGCTTTGCTTCTTCCACGTCTGAGTAGAGAATTGGGCTAAATGTATTTGGAAGTAATGGAAGCCTTAGAACAGAAATCAGAAGTATAAATATTCCCACTCTATTTGGTGCCTATAGATAGATCTCAGCCTCAACCATGAGAGTTCCTTAAAATTGCAACATACCAAGTAGCCTGTTAAATAGCAGTTATTCTGGGACATTCCAATCTGAGGCCAAAAATGACCTCCCACCCGGACTCAAAGAACTCAAAAAGGAAAACACCAGTGATAGTAAATCACCCCAATTAGGAAAAAAAAAAAAAAGACAATGCAGGGAAAAAAAAAAAAACAGAAATAAACTCAGACAAATAATCTGTCCATTTAGGAAAATCCTGAGGTCTGTTTGTGAGGAAATACTAAAAGAGTAGGGAACAGACCAAAATCCTTTAATGAATCATGGAATCTGTAAACTGGTATCAGATGTTCCCCAGTCGTAGAGCCACGGGGAGTCCTAGCAACATTTCAAATTCTTCCAAATAAGGTAGCCTCAGCCAAAAGCTATGCTCTTAAAGACAATTTCTTCTTACCTGATTATCTGTTTGGTTTAGAATGAACTGATTGTTTTCAGAACTAAAGTGCATTTATATGTGTAAGATTAGAAGGATTGTGAAGATTCTTTTAAACACACACACACACACACACACACACACACACACACCACATTTTTTACTGAGTCAGACTTTCCAGTGTATCAGTTGGAGAAAAGGGTAGTGTAAATCCAAGTAGAGAATCTGTGGTTTCATTTGGTGGTCAGGCAGCTAGGGGGATATGTTTTCCCACTGTAACATAGCAACTTGATTTCAGTGCTGCTCTCCTGTCATATGCATGAAGGGAGATACCAAATATCCCACGAGAGAATTTTCCAGAAGGTGTAGAGATGGTCTTTACCCAGCCTATGAGCTCTTACATACAAAAAGTAAGTACTTCAAGCCGAATTTTTGGATTCCAGAAACTTTAAGTAAATAGTATAGAATTACAGACTTCTAGAAAGAACTCTTAATAGAATGCTAACTACAAGAGTTACTTGTACGTCAATTTACTCATCTCCTCCACCTCAAGGTTAGGGATGGCAAGGGACTCTTGCTGCCTGGGCAAGAGTCAGCTGTCTGGGCCAGATGTCTCAGGTGGTGAGCAGCTGCCTTAGTTTACCCCACTGTGCCACAGAATATTGTTCTCTGTGTGTGACAAGCTGTGAAAAGATTGGGAAGCACTGGTGTAAATTACACCCATGCTATAGACTTTCCAAATGTGTGGATAGATTGATGATTTTAGGTGGCACACAGGAATGCAATGAAAAACACTGAATTGCTTAGTGAGAAAAAATTTTACTATTCAATTCTTGTTTAATCCTTCTAACTAGAGAAAGACAAATGATCAGTTTGGTGTTATCATATTTTCAACTATTAATCTTCCTATTAACAAAGAGAGCCCAGATCACAGACACAGAACTTTTGCCATGCAGACTCTAGGTAGAATTTAATAATATCATTTTGTTTTATTACATTTATTTTTGGTCACTGATTCTTTTTTTTTTCCTTCATTTTTGGTAGTGATTTCAAGTCTCATTCTAAAACAAGCTCATTTAAACAAGACAAAAGAGTTGATGCAAAGAAAATATTAAACAAAAGATGGTACAAGTTGGATCATTCCCATATGGCAAAAATTGTGAAGATAATATTCAAATGACTAAAAAAAAAAAAAAAAACAAAACCACACCATCCATTGGGTCTCTTGAATCCACTCTATAGTATCTCTGATAAATCATTTAAAATACTTCTGGACATAGCAAACATATCATCAATGTAATTAATTCCATTTCCAGACACATTAAATTGTTAAAATTTTAACACTTTGGGTCAAAATATGTTTCTATCATGGACCTTTATATCATGAATTCTAATTAAATATTTGAACATATTTCTCTTTCTTTAGTTCCTTTCTATCATGAATTCTAATTAAATATTTGAAGATATTTCTCTTTCTTTAGTTCCATCCTCCATTCTTTTAACTTCTTTCTTCTCCTGTAATACATACACACCACACCTTCTTTTTTCAAGTCAAACTCTTCCATTTCTTCCCCTTTGATACAATTCTGGTCACACTCACTTCCCTGGCAACTCTTCTCTGGGTTTATTCTAAATTATCAGTGTCTCTCTTAAACAGAATCAGTAAAAGCTATTTTGGTTGCATGGAGCAGAAAAACCCAATTAGCTTAGGCAAAAAGGAGACTTTATTTGCTCACATAATTGAAAACTCCAGAATAAGTGCATTAAAGGCATGGTTTGAAACAGGGGCTCACAGAAGACCCCCAGAATCAGGATTCACTGTCTGTCTCATGTCACGGCTCCATTTTTCTAAGAAATCCAGGGAGGCTTTTCCCTCAGCATAGCAAGATGATTAAAGAATACAGCCTTACCTTTTTGCAGTCTCTAGTCTAGTAGGGCAGAGTGGAAGACTTCCAGAAATCCAGAAAAAGTCTCATTGTCTATTAGCAGCTCTGAATGTGTCCTATGCTTTCTCCTGAGCCAACCACTGCCACCAAAGGAATATAATATGCTGATCAGTCAGGAGTAAGAAATAAAGACAACTTTACTGGAAGTGCAAGGCCTTAGGTGAGGAAAAAGTTGATGTCTCAGAAGGAAACAAACTGTGTTTACTGGAAAAATTCATATTGTGATGTATACATATGAACTCAATTCCCTGGGTAAAGTAAAAGCAGTGAATACAGTAGGATAATTGCCTCCTTTATTATGAACTTCATATGTCAATATAGGAGGGAGTGAGAGAGTGTTCTGCATTCTGAAACTATACCAGGGGCTGTTATTTGTCAGTCGTCTCTGTGTCAATGACCCATGCATGGTGGGAGAAATAGAAAGCGTGACATCAATGTAGGATAGTGTTCTTTGGTTTCCAGACCAAAGCATATAATTAAGATGAGCTGATGAGAAAAAAAAAAAAAAAAAGGAGACAGAGAAGAAGAAGGAAGGGGGCGGTGAGGGGGGAGTAAGAGGAAGGGGAGAGGAGGAGAAGGAGAGAGTGTTCTAGTATCAGATATCCTGATAGCAACCAGGTGTGGGAACTGACAGGAAGAGAGGTGAGAGAAAAACCATACCAAGTGGTGACTATAACATAAAAAGCAGAGTAGAATTGCCAAAAAAGAAGAACCAAGCCCCAATTTCAAAACTCAGTATATAACTACAGTAATAAAGACAGTATGGTATTGATATAAAAAACATATAAACTGATGCAACAGAATTTAGAGTAGAAATATTTATGGTCAATTGGTTTTTGGAAAAGGGTCAAGAAAATTCAATGTGAATTGTCTTTTCAAAAAATGGTGCTGAATAATTGAATATTCACATGCAGAAAGATGAATTTAGATCCTTACCCCACATCATAGAAAAAAAAAATAACTCAAAATAGATCATAGAACAAGTTGTAAAAGGATATTAAATTAGACTGCATTAAAATTAAAACCTTTGTACTCCAAAAGACACCATGAAAAAATGAAAGTGATAAGTTATAGAAAGAGAATGTTTACAAATCATATATCTGAAAAAGGACTAGTATCTAGAATATATAAAGAACTCTTTTAAATCAATAATATGAAAACAAACAACTGGATTTTTAAAAGAGACAAAAGACTTGATGAACATTTCACCAAAAAAGATATACAAGTGACTAATAAGAGCATGAAAAGATATCTAACATCATTAGTTATTAGGCGAAAGCAAATTAACACCACAGTGAGATGCTGTTTCACACCTACTTAGAATGGCTATCTTCAAAAAGTCAAACAATACCAAATGTTGACAATGATGTGAACAAACTGGAAACTTTATACGTTGCTGGTGGGAATTCAAAATGGTGCAGTCACTTTAGAAACATTTTTGACAGTTTCTTGAAATGTTAAACATAAATCTACCATATAGTGCAGCAATTTCACTTCTAGGTATCTACCCAAAAGAAATGAAAACATATGTCCCTGCAAAGACTTGTAAATAAATGTTCATAGCATCATTAACCGTAATAACCAAAAAATGGAAACCATTCAAACTTCCATCAAGCAGTGAATGGATAAATAAAGTGTGGCGTACCCACACAATGGAAATCTATTCTGCACTAAAAAGGAGCAAATTGCTAATACATGCTACAACATGGATGAGTTTCAAAACCATTATGCTAAGTAAAAAAAAGCCAGGAACAAAAGATCGTATGATGCCATTTCTCTGAAATGTCCAGACAGGCAAATCTGTAGATTCAGAAAGCAGATTAGTGGTTGTTGGAACTGGAGGTAGGGATGGAAACTGCAAATGGGCACGAGAGATCAATTTGAATTGATGGGAATGTTCTAAAATTGGATTGTGATGATAGCTATACAACTCTGTATGTGGACTGACCGTCATTGAATCGTACGCTCAAAATGGGTGAATTTTATATGTAAATTATCTCTCAGTAGGATAAATAAATAAACAGAATACTCACAGCAACCCAGAAACAAACTTTGTAAGTAAAAAGAAGATAATTATGTTCCAGCTAAATGGTGGGACTATGAATGATGTTTATACTTTTACGTATTTTCCCAGTTAAAAGTATGTTCTCAAATCAGAAGAAAATTTGAAAAATCATTCTCTGAGCGTCAAACACAAAATCACTACACGATGGACCACAGGAGGGCTCCGTAAAGTCACCTGCATAAAGAGACAGAATGGCTCTCGGGCCTGCAAGATTTGGCAGTAACCCGATTACGGTTAATAACACATCTAAAGAAAGACGAATCCATCAGCAGAGAACACTGATCAATAAAGAAGGAAGGCAAAGAAAAGGGACGGCTGAAGAGGAAAGCATTGCAGGGCCTAACCGATGCCAAGCAGGGAGATGGAAGGCTGGTCACGGAGTGTGTGTGCCCACCCCATGAGGGAGATGAGAGCCATACATCTCCTACAGCTTCAGACCATTAGGCATTCTCAGTGTGGTATCACAGATTTGTCTTCTTGCAGCTGCATGCTCACCACATAATATTTTTACAAAATTTTCTGCAAGTAATTTTGTGTGCAGAGAAAGCCCATTCATACTGATATGTTATGAATTAACACACATTTGGTTATATACTTCCGACTCCTGAGGTTCACTTCAGTGTGAGTCAGCTTGTCCAAGCAGAATCAACTTTAGAGTGGCGGCAAGATGAAAATTATGCACCTGGGAAGCTGAGACAGACTCTGGACTGGGGAAAATTCTTCAGGATAAATGCCACCTCTCAGAAGCCAGCCAGTCAACTGACCTTTCTCAGTGACATCCCAACCTTGACAAGAGCTTCTCATTCAGCCTTCAATAACAAGAAATGCAAGACACAAGATATATTGAAATTAATGTATGTTCAGCGTATTTTTTAAGAAGCCATTGGTGGGAAGAATTTAAATTATTTAAATCTTGTACTTGTGGACTCCAGATCCATCCAGCCCCAGCAACTATAATTCCAGCACTAGCTGCTTCAATTCCATCTTGCTCATAAAACCAGTCCTGGTTAAACAGAGAGCTTCCTTCCAACGATTTTTGCTGGTGGTGATGTTCCAGCACCAAGAGTCTGTGGCTCTGTGCCAAAACCGCTGGGGAAAACGTACCTGCCTCTGGGAATAATGGAGCTTACTTGTTTGAACATTGAGCTATAGTGTCCCACAACACATAGGTACTTTTCATGACTGATCTTATGTCCTGGTTCACAATTTCTACTCTCATTCCCATATTGGACTTTTAGGCTAAGCACCTGCGTCTCATTCCTGTCTGCCCTCAAACCCTTTCCACACTAATCCATGTTTATTGGACCCTAATAGTGTCCCTGCCTTGACCTGGATGGACAATTTGATTTTGGCACTCTTTTAATGCTCTGAACCATCTTTTCCTAGGATAGTAGCTCTCAACTTTGTTGCTATAATACTACAATTCTGATGTTAACCACCTACAGTTACCATCAGACTCCACAGGTTGAAAAGAAGTCCCCAAAAGACTGCCCTCGTTTCAGCTACCAGCTGCAAGTTCACGGTCCCCAGGTCACCTGCACTTCTGATCAACTAGTCACAAATTTGGGGGTTCTACTACCCTCTCAGGTTTGATACTTCTCTAGAATGACTTATAGAACTCAGGAGAGTTCTACATCTATGATTGTCACTTGTAAAGGATACAAATCAGGACCAGCCAAATGAAGAGTCACATAGAGTCAGGTCTGGGAAGCCCCACATACAGAGTTTCCATGCCTTCTCCTCATGGACTCAGGACACATTACCCTCCCAGCATATCTGTGTGTTCACCACCCAGGAAGCTCCCCTAAGCCACAGTGCTCAGAGTTTTTATTCAAGTTTCACTATGTAGGCATAATTGATTGAATCATTGGCTATATGATTGAACTCAATCTCTAACCTTTCTCCCCTCCCTGGAAGTTGAAAGTTTGTGCTAATATCACTATGGCTCAAAACTCAGCTTTCTAATCACATGGTTGGTCTTTTAGGCCTGACCAACCCCCAGCACAGTCATCTACTTATCATAAATTCAGGTGTGGTCCCAGGGCCCCTGTGAAAAACAAAGACACTCCTATCACTGGGGGAATTCCAAGAATTTGGAGTTTCCCTCCTCCCCAAGAACCAGGGACAAATGCCAGTTGAATTATTTATTATATAACACTTGCATATTGCAATCACCCAGGAAGCTTTTTAAAATGTTCATGCTGGGGCGCCTGGGTGGCGCAGTCGGTTAAGCGTCCGACTTCAGCCAGGTCACGATCTCGCGGTCCGTGAGTTCGAGCCCCACGTCAGGCTCTGGGCTGATGGCTCAGAGCCTGGAGCCTGTTTCCGATTCTGTGTCTCCCTCTCTCTCTGCCCCTCCCCCGTTCATGCTCTGTCTCTCTCTGTCCCAAAAATAAATAAACGTTGAAAAAAAAATAAAAAAAAAAAATAAAAATTAAAATGTTCATGCTGGATCCCACCAAGAATTAATTGGTCAGCGTGCAACCTGGATATGGGAATTTTTAAAATCTCCTCCAGATAACCCTAGCTTACCCTATAAACTGTGCTTCTGGCCTTGCTTTATCCTCTTAGTTTGAACTTCTTTGGATATGCATGTTCCTCCAAATTAGATTGGAATTGCTGGTCTGGTTGATGGAGCTCCCAACATGCTACTTGGCTGGGCCAGACATCTTACGATCTAGCTTAGGTCTAGGGTCCCCGTGCTGCACAACCCTGAGTAAACCCATTCACAACAGAGTCTATGTAAATAATGCCCCAGATCTATGCAATGTACACGCTGCACTATATAGACAGGATATGCATGTCTTAATATAGTCACCACACATTAAATTAGCATCAAGCAAATTTACCAAATGACAATTTAGCCTATCTATTGATTTTACTGACGTACTTAGCTTTAACAGGAATATTTCCACATCTCTATCAGCTTCAAATTTTAATTTCAAATTTAAAACCATCTGTGACGGGGGCGCCTGGGTGGTTCAGTCCGGTTGGGCATCTGACTTCGGCTCAGGTCACAATCTCACGGTCTGTGAGTTCAAGCCCCTTGCCGAGCTCTGTGCTGACATCTCAGAGCCTGCAGCCTGCTTTGGATTCTGTGTTTTCCCCTCTTTCTACCCCTCCCCCGCTTGCACTCTCTCTCTCTCTCTCTCTCTCTCTCTCAAAAATAAATAAACATTAAAAAAAAAAAAAGAGTATGACGGATTCCCAAATAAAATGCTGAAATTTTGAGAAATTAAATATTTTTAAAAATTTACAAAATTCACATAAATGTGATATATCAGATTATTCTATAAATCAGCTTTTGGAAAACTGGCCTGCTACGAATTGGAATTCTGCAAATTATATTCTTGGCTTCTGCTTATGATTAGCTTCCATCATCTAAAAAAATTTGCTTATGTGAGAAATTTTAAACCCTAGTATTTTCCATCAAGATTTCCTTGTATAGCATGTGATTAAGAGACTGCGTTTTGAAAGTGTTTAAAATAAAAAAGGCAGGAATACAGAGAAGGAAACCATGAACCACTTCTGAAAAGCCCAGGTTTTTCCCAGGAACCTGGGAGGAACTCTCTAACAATGAACCAAGAACTCTGTCCAGCAGGGGGGGAAAAATTAAGAGAATTTGGCAACTATGTTGGGGTAAGAGGTTGTATTTGACATGAAGGCCCTGATAATACATTTCCTAAATAAAAATAGTGATTGCCTTTATGCATATTATCCATGCATATTATCCTCACCAAGTCAGTTCAAGTTACAATGTGGGCAATATTTTGTCCATCCACCCAAAGAAAGAATTTTTCAGAAAACTCCTCTTTCTACTTCAGAGTGGAGTAGAAAATAATTTTTAGTAAACTTCATTTTCTGCCATCATGAAGGGACAGAGATTTGAACTTGTGATACTGATTGCATTTTAAGTTACCTAAGGAAAGTGCTAGGGAGACAAAAATTGCCTTCTAAAAATAAACTGAAGCCACCAGATACAAACATCTCTAGCCCTCGCTTTGAAATTTTCACTCTGAATTCCAAACTTCTACTTTTCAGGTTCTTTCTGAGGTTGTTGGTGAGCTAACCAACCTTGAGGGCTGACACTGTAGGACTCAATAAGAATCCTAATAAATATGTAGCTATGGTTTGTAGTCTTTGAAAAATAAGTAAAATTTCCCAACTCATCCACAAACCTCAATTATCTCCTACTATTAGAGGATCTGGAAACACAGAGTCAAAGTTAAGGGTTCTGAACAATTGGTTTTCAAAGACTCATTCAAATGGGCTAAAGGTGCATATTAGTTTGGCTCTCACACCTCCTGCTCCTTTTCAAGAGGATAAATAATTACAGTGATTTATCTTTGAAATGTGCAGCTTGGAACTGGATGTGGAGAAGTCACATAATGGTGTCAGCGCTTCAGCCCGAAGTAAATAAAATGGTGAAATATATTTAGCATGCGATAACACAAAGCACTGAGAAACAGAGATAAAAAGAAGAAACTGTCTTTACGTGATTAGAGAACTTTGCAAAATACCAAGCTTTTGCAAAAAGGAAATAATTATAGAAAATAGAAACAGTGGGGAAAAAACAGAAAGTCTTCCAAGTTCCAAATTTCCATCCTAGTTCTAGCCCCCAAAGGCAGGTCAGTTTCTCAGGCTCTTTGCCTGGGTTTCTTCTTTCCAACTTTTCAGCCTCCCTCCATGTGGTAAGTGCTTAAATCTGGATTCAGTAGAGCAGTGCTCAGATCTCTAATGCCTTTCAAGGCTAATGTGAATATTCAATTAGTGGGCGGAAGCCCGTGTGGCAGATGCCCGCGTGGCAGGACTGTGGTGCCATAAAGGAGATTTTACCCTCCAAGAAAGGCTGCTTTCCAGTTTTCCCTTTCTTTTAACATAGGCTAAGTTTGCAGGCAAATATTAATTTGCTTCAAAGGACTTGAATGGTCCAATCAATCAAACAACTGACTTTTTAACTGACTTTGTCACTGAATGCAAACAAAAAGCAGCCCAATAGTTTGTGTGCTGGAAATAGCCTTGGAGATGTTTCTGCACAAAATCTTGCCCTGCCCCGCCCCCCCCCCCTTGTCTGAACTTCTCCCCAGACCCCATTCCTGCCACCTGAAACTGCTCATGTGTTGGTCAACACTGAGGACCTCCTAGTTGCTAGATCCAAGTGACTGTCTATCCATTCAAGGTTTATTTTCCAGATCAGAGAAAGTTGATGCTATTTACAAGTTGATCAATAGAAGTCATTGAATAATGTTTTGTTTTGTTCTTCTTCAGCATCTCTGACCACGCCTTCACAGTCTTCATGAGGAGGATCTCTTTCGCTATGCACTACTTAAATGTGAACTCTCTGCAAAAATCCATTAGGGATTCTCTTCTTACTCATCTCCTTTTTCTTGTGTTATGTTATTCATTCCTTTGCTTTCCTTGTCACCTTTAGGTTGGTGGCTCCCATCTTATATTTCTAGCTTGTCTGTCTCCTGAGTTTTAACCTTATATATCTGCGGGTCCTTGGGGAGGCAGAGAATGGAAGGATCCAAAAAGGGGGAACACATAAATGGGACCAGAGCCTTCAGTTTCAGAAACTCTTTTCCTCCTGGGGTGCCTGGATGGCTCAGTCAATTGAGCATCTGACTCTTGACTTCAGATCAGGTCATGATCCCAGGGTTGTGGGATCTAGCCCCATGTCAGGCTCCATGCTGAGCATGGAACCTGCTTAAGATTCTCTCTCTCAGAGCATGTGGTGGCTCAGTTGGTTAAGTGACTGACTCTTAATTTTGGCTCAGGTCATGATCTCACAGCTGTGGGATATGGGATTGAGCCCTGAGTCAGGCTCTGCTCTGAGCATCAAGCCTGCTTGGGAGTCTCTACCTCTCTCTGCCCCTCCTCTACTCACATTGTCTCTCTCTCTCTCTCTCAAAATAAATAAACACACACACACACACAAAAAAAGATTCTCCCTCTGCCCTCCTCCCCCACTCACACTCCCTCCTTTGTCTAAAAAAAAAGAAAAAAGAAACTCTTTTTATACTTTAGTGTCCTAAAGAAACTTAAAAAGAAAAAAGAAAAGAAAAGAAAGAAAGAAAGTATGTAGAGGATGCTCTCCACTTTGCCTCGCATCTGAATCTGAATGTTAATATAATTGGGTGTAATTTCACTTAGAATAGAAATAAATAAATAAATAAGCATGTGAGCTTTTTTTTTTTTTTTCCTTGCGTTGATATTTGGGTAGACAGGTTGGAAATTTGACAATTCCCTTAAATTATATGTCAGAATTTCAGGGCAAGACTGAGAGGACATGTGTTAAAAAGAAAAAAAGTTGAGTATAGTACAGAGCAATGGTCAGTAACTTCTGTCTTGCATTTCTTATACTAATATTAATATTTATACTAATTTGTGCTATTATCTGGTAGGACTAGTGGCTGAAGATAAAAGAAACCCTCCCCAAATAACAGTTTATTTCAGTCTTCATGGATGTCTGAAGTTTGGTAGTCCTGAGTTGGGATGGTAGCTTTGCTTTACTAAGACCTCAGGAAAAAGCTCTTTTTAGTTTTCTTTTCTTCCAATCCCAGGCTGTGGCCTCCTTCTCTGTGCTCTAATGTGACCCGTCATCATATCCATATTCTCAGGAGCAGACAAAGGGCGTGCTCACACAGTCCTTTAAGGATATTTCCCGGAAGTTTTCCAGTAGCACTTCTACCTATGTCACTGGCCAAATCTTACGTTGCTGCTTGCAGCTAACAGAAAAGCTGTACAATGTGGTCTTTATTCCAGGTAGCTCTGCATCCTGTCAAATATTGTGTTCAATTACTATGGGTGCAGTGGAGAAGAGATGGGGGGAGGTCGGCAACCAGAAGTCTCAACAATATTGTGTTCAAACAATGAATAAAGCCAGGAGAAAATATCTAGATTTATTTGATGACAACAGGCGATGGAAATGTTACTCCTTCAGGAAGATTCTGTAGTGAAAAAAAGATATTTGTCTGGAAAATCAGTGGGCTTGCAGAGTTCTTTTCAAGGGTCCTCGTGCCTCAGCTTCAGGCACATCACAGGGTGGACGGGCATCTCATCACCACAAGGACTTCAGGGCCCACAGGCCATTTTCCTGAGGGATGGTAGGCAGGGAGCCCTTATCCCAGAAACTTAGAGAGCTGTAGAGCCATAAGTGGCCAAATCCTGGTGGGTGGACTTGTCTGAGTGGCTGCCAGCTTGGTATTGTTCCCCACAGAAGTGTCTTTTGTTATTTTGTGCAGTCCATCTCTATTGAAATGAGGACTCCCACCACTTCTCTTGAATTTACAGACTCCTCCGTGAGGATTTTTCTCCCTGCTAGTGAACTTAAATCTTCCTTTGTTCAGAATCTTTTCTCTTCCTGGGTTCTTATCCCTTCAACACGACCACAACCGCAAGAATGTGATCTTTGCACACAACATCCACCAAATCCAGCAAAATAGCCTCAGTAGACCATTCCTAGCACTTAAGGAGATTTTTGTTTGTTTCCTCTTCTTTCTTTGTCTAGCAAAGCCACCTTCACTGGGTACGTGGGCATGCTTTTCATCACTTTTGTGGCATTTTTAAGCTATAGTGAGCCTTAGATAAAGGGGCTAAAAAAAGAAGAAAACAACAGCAAAATTCTTAACTTACCCTGAACCTAAACCCATGATATTTGAAATACTGATGTTCTGAGAGATAAAATTATGTGGGATAAATGTTTCACGTGTACAAATAATTGAATTTCATAATTGTGTTTTAGAAATGCTTCGCTCTTAATCAAAGAGATTCACGCCTGCTTTTCTAAGTTAGGTTTCAATCTATACATCAAGTAGGCAGTGTAGTAGGACATCTGGGGAAGGGATTCAAGAAACCATGAAGACAACTGAGGTAGTGGTAACTCCTGGGCCCTACCAGGTTAACCTTTGTCTTGCCTTTCAGCATATCTAAGTGCTCAGACTTGCACTCTGACAATGTCAGAGTCATTAAAGTAACATAAAATGTCAAAACAGAAAGAGGAAGTCCTTCTCTATCCCCATGTAAACTGATGGAGGCATTGCGAAAAAAAACAAAGCTTTAGAGATATCCCAGCCTGGGTTCAAATTCCAGGTCTTCACTTAGCTATACTTTGAGCAAGTTACTTAACCCCTCTGATAAGAAGGCAATGAGCAGTAGAAGCCAGCATTGGTTCATTTATTACATCTTAGGTCAAACGAACATAATTTTATTTTTTATAAGGTTACTACACTTTGTGTAGACAGAATGCATTTTCATTTTGGTACACTATTAGAAAAAAAATCTCAACATATGCTTGTGGTCACAGTGAATAAATGCAAAATGGATAGTCATTATACATAAGTTTGGAGCTGGTTGAACAACATGCAAAAAGCATGTATTAATGTATCAATTCTACCTGAAAAAATGTATCTCTGATAGCAGGAAAGTGTTGGTTCCTATTGTATTCAAGATTTTATCAACACCTTGAATCAAAACATTAAAAGTTTGGGTAGCTTAAAAGTAGGAGGGACAGTGAATGCATGGGTGACAGAATCAAAATTCCAAAATGGTCTCAATAACCTAAAAGAGTAGCTGAAATAAAGGCCATTAAGAGCTGTGTCAAGTTCAGCATTTAGATTCATAGCTACTTGGCATATGAGGATTGGTACAGGGTTGGGAATAGTGTCAGGTCAGCATGACCAGAGGAAGTGGATAAGACCCACTTGGCTGGTACGTACGGAGAGAGTCCCAGAGAAGAAATGACCAGCTTAAAAGGGGTTCCACTGGCCAAATGTGGGACAATTTGAACAGCCAAATTTTAGTGATTGTATGGGTTATAACCAATTGAATAAAACAGGACTCCATGTGCTTATATTGAGCAATTGAATTAATATGTGAGGAAGAAGAGAAAAGTCTACCTTACAGTAGGTGGCTAACCTAAGAAATGAGGAAAGAATGATGGACATAGAAAAAAATCACCATTTGGCAAAAATCATAGTAATAATTGTTTCAGACCAAAATCATCAAAGGGGTGGAAGTACAAAACACTTAGTAATTAACTTTACAGTGGGGAAACCTGTCCAACATCATTTTATCTGAGTTGTGAAAGTCAGTATCAGCAGAAATAGGACAAATAGACATCATGTGCGTCCTGATACAATGTACTAAAAACATGGCATCACGTTCATGGCATTCCTGTCAAAAGTTAACCACTGGGATCTAATCAGGAGGAAATAGAAGACAAATATAAATTGGGGAGAATCCTATCAAAATAACTGGTCTGTCCCTTCAAAAGAGTCAAGGTCACAGAGGTCAAAAAAAGACTGAGGAATTATCTAGATTGAAGAGGCTCAACCAGAGACATGAAGCAAAAAGGAAAGGTGTGTATTAAGGATGCTATTGAAGAAATCAACAAAATTTGAATGGGATGTGTTTATTGGGTGGTAATATTATATTAATATCAGCATCCTAATTTTGATAATTATACTGTAGTAATATAGGAGAGGATCCTTTTATTTTGGGAAACATGGAGGAGTCATGGGCATCATATCTACAACTTATTTTCAAATGATTCAGAGAATTAAAGACAATGAGAATGGGAAAAAGCTGAAACAAATGGGGTAAAATGTTAAGATTTGGGGGAATCTGAGTGAAGGAGGCACTGTTTCTGCAGCTTTCAGAAAGCCTTAAATAATTTCATTTTTTGTAATATAATCTACTGTGCCTTAAATACTTTCAAATAAAAGTTTTAAAGAATCAATTACATAAGTTCAAATGAGACATATGAACTAGCAAAGTGTTAGAGGAGAAATTGAAACCTTAGAGTAGCTCAAGGCTCACTCTACTTGACTCTTAGGTCTTGAATTGTTGGTGCATCGATAGGGCCAGGTGAAAGGCAGCCTTCTGTGTCAGGAATCATTCGATTACAAAACAAGCAGAAGAGCTCTCAGCCAGGCTTCCTGAAGTCAAACTTGCATTAGGAAATGCACTGGGGGAGCCAAAGCAGCTGCTCACTGGAGCCTTTTTCACTCTCTGGCCACATGGCCACTCGTCTCTGCTTTTCCCTGCATTTGCTTCATCCTTTTTCTCTCTCTGCACATGGGATTGCCATGCTTCTCTGTGGACATAGCAGAAAATGGCCCTATGTAGGCCTGCAAATTGTTGGGAGAGAACGTAATTGGCCCTGTTGAGTCAGGTACCCAGCCCTGGCTGGGTGAGCTGATGCAGGGAGGCGGGGGTGATGTAATCCTGCCCACTTGGCCTCAGGAGAATGTGGGAAGCAGATGTTTCAAGAAGAGGCACGAGCAGGCAGGCTGTGCCTATCTCAGCAAAAGAACAAATGAGCCAGAGTTGGATGAAAGGCCCAGCTTGATGAGTGAGAAGGTTGAAGACATCTGGTTCTACAGGATAGCTCAATATGTAAGTGCTAGAGCATGACCAGAGAATACGGAGCCCATCGAATCGTCAGGAATACCACAGCAACAAATGTATGCTGATGCAGGTGTGTTGAACTAGTGAGTCAAATACCAAATACTCAAATAGTGCTGCAGCTGTGAGTGACGTGAGTTTTCTAACATGGAAACTAGCTCTTGATGAAATTCTGAATAAAATGAAGTCCAATTTTTCCTTGATCTACATGGGAGTTGTGTACTTGGAAAATTCACTGCATACTGAAAGCTTGCAAAAATATTTTGTGTTTAACACGAGAAAATGCAGTTAGGCTGTGGGTTTAGACAAACAGGCTTTTAACCTATGGGAATATCCTGCTGGACAATCTAAACTCTTGCAGGATGAAGGATAATTCTTTATTATGTGGGACTCCCATACACGGCAGCATGCCCAGCATCCCAGGCCCCTCTTTAATGGCAATAACCACCCTCCAAATTATTATGGCAAGCCCAAAGTGCCCCACATTCTTCCAGAGTGCTTCCCAAGGGAAGTGCTATCCCTATTAATGACCACTAGCTTAGAGACGAGTTCGCCTCTGCCAGGAGTGGTCAGTGGGTTACTTCTGCTTTATTGGAAGCTTTGTGTAAGTAAATCCCTTCCAACTCTAACATTCAACAAGCCCATGATTAAAGCTCATGAAGCCATCACTTGTTTTCCTTCTGGAATATAACAATTTTTTTTTAACTCCTTTGATATTCAAGAAGATACTCAACTTTCTACCAATACTAACCAAGGCTATGTTATTGAGGACAGGACTCCTTTAGCTTCAGATAAGAAGCCACACACAAAAGAGGAATTTACTGTCTTAACTTGGAAATACAAGGGTGGAGCTGATTCCAGAACAATTGGCTCCCGGGATCTGGGTGAGGTCTTGAGTTCTCTCTCTCTCTCTATTCCTCTTTCTCTCTTTCTTCCTTCCTCCCCTCCCCTTCCTTTCTCTCCCTTTCTCCCTCTTTCTCTCCCTTTCTCTTTCTGTGGGCTGAGTCCAGTCTCTCCCCTGGTGATGGGCAGATGGCCACTGTCCATTCACATTCTATCTGTTCTGTGAAAGGCCTCTGCTTCTCCCCTGCTCCAAACCATGCCCCACACTTCCAGAAGAGAACTACAACTGTAAAGTATTAACATTATGATTAGTTGTTTGTTTTTCTTATTTGTTGCCATATCTGAGCAACCAGCATAGCATTGCTCATTTCAGTCACTTAAAAAATACTGAATGAATAGATGGATGAATGAATGAATGAATTGTTCAGTTGGAACTAGAGATTGCCCACGTTTCAGTGCTGGTGTTTCTCTCTGAGACTTTCCTAGACAGTTTGAAAACACGGGTAAAAGGCAGCAGTGGTTGCGTGTTCTCTAAGCAGGCATTAGACTGGCTTATGATGCAGAGATGTAGAAGCAGAACAGGAAAAACCCAGTGGGAAACATCGTCTTTACTCCAGATCTATCCATGGGGCTTTTCCATCTAGAATTACCCAAGTTCATCCCCTTCATACTTTGGTCTGAGGATTCCTCAAAGGAGAATAAAATCAGCATTCAAGAAGTTGACTAATTGATTCAATTAGCATATAACTGAGGTCATTTCAACTCATTAGGCCACTTTAAAATTTCATTTTGGGGGCGCCTGGGTGGCGCAGTCGGTTAAGCGTCCGACTTCAGCCAGGTCACGATCTCGCGGTCCGTGAGTTCGAGCCCCGCGTCAGGCTCTGGGCTGATGGCTCGGAGCCTGGAGCCTGTTTCCGATTCTGTCTCCCTCTCTCTCTGCCCCTCCCCCGTTCATGCTCTGTCTCTCTCTGTCCCAAAAATAAATAAACGTTGAAAAAAAATAAATAAATAAAATAAAATTTCATTTTGGTTCCATGTATCTTTCTACATGTTGTTCTTTGTAGTGCACTAATAGAATTACGCATTGCACTGAGTCATAGTAAAAGGACCCTTCCACATAATCACAGACTCCAAGGCCCATCTACACGGTATGAAGCACTTTGCCACACTTAAAAGTATGACATTATGTATTGTTCTAAACATCCTCCAAGTAATAGGAGTCTTTATTTTTTCTTTATGTGAAATTAAAAAAAAAAAAGTTAAGTCAGGTTGCATTTAAAATTGAAGCAGTACTGGGTGGGCCAGAAGGCTAGCGTTTAAAAAATGTGAACAACATCCTTAATATAGCTGTTTGTGACTAACCCAGTGGGTGTAACACCCAGGAGAAAACAATAAGCTCACTTATCGTGAATTTGAAAAGTTAGAGTTCAGAACTCAGTGCTATTTTTTGAACATAAAAATTATTCAAGGATCTACTCGTTTTGTTTAAGAAAAGATTACTGATGGTGGAAAGCTAGGCATTTAAAGACTTTTAAAAGGAAAAAAAGTTTAATGAACAAATCTGAAAAATGCAATCTATGCCTCTATGCCCCTCTCCCAAATTTCATGTCTTTTAAAAATTGTATCAT
The DNA here is from genome assembly GCF_007474595.2 of Lynx canadensis. Lineage (NCBI taxonomy): Eukaryota > Metazoa > Chordata > Mammalia > Carnivora > Felidae > Lynx > Lynx canadensis. The sequence continues at coordinate 130,681,940 of NC_044307.1, read as the reverse complement.
TTGCTAATGATCTTCCTTGGCTACAATTGCTATGGCAAATACAATGTATATCTAACAGAATCAATTCCATGAACAACTTTTACCGTTGTAGCAAAACTGGTCTTGTAGTCAATCCATAAGCACACTTTGCAAGAATCACTGAAGTATAGCAATAGTTTAATCTATCAATCATCCAAATGCCAGGCAATTTCTAAGCACTTTGTCAACGGTACATATAACTCTCACAGGACATCATTTGATAGGTATTTCTATTATCACCCCCATTTTATAGATGAGAAAACAAAAGACTTGGAGAAGCTAAATAACCACTCCAAAGTCACATTGCTAATCAGGGTTGGAGCTGGGATTGAAATTTGGACTGGCTGACTTCTATTCACAGTTCTGAGTTGCCTCTGTGTTGCCTCTTAGACCTGTGCTGTGTATTTCACAAATACACATACTTCTGTGTGTATGTACAAAGTAGATTGTAGAACTGAGACAGATATTCAACTTAATGACTCCTCTTTTCAATGCAATTTAAAAAGCTACCTTTTTCAGTAACTATGAGTCTTACTATACCAGAGCCATGAATAAGATGGCTGAAAAGACAACATAAACCCAAAGATAAATTTGAGATATGATTTGCACAAGTATGTTGTATAGCCACACTCAGATGGAAATGACTCAAAAACTACTTACATGTTTGCCTCTTTGGGCTTCTGGATCCTGATTCTTCTAATCAGATAAGATTGACCCCAGCTGCAAAAGAAGGAGAACGAGAAGAAAGGAGATGTGAGAATGCCCGAACCCATACTAAATTAACTGTATTTTCCTATTTTCTGTTATTTCCGACATTTTGGCACCTGGGACCTTGCTGATCATGGAGGAACTGCCTCTCCCAGGGTTAGCTAATTCCTAGAGACCTTGTATAACTCAAATAGCTCCTACAACTTCAGAGCCTACTCAAATTATTCAAACTAGCCAATCCTAAGCCTGCTTACCCTGCCTCATGAATGCCTTCCTGTGAAAACCACAATAAAGGTTTTTGCCCATGCTTTCCCTTGTTTCTTCTGCTTCTTGACCTACCTATACGGCAGGCCGTGACTCTTGTTTCTAGGAATTTGTGAGTATCAAAAATTATTCCTTTATGTCAGCCATTCCTTTATGTCAGTCATTCCTGTGTGTCTAACCATACTTGATTAAAACAAATTCTGGGTACATTTTAAAACACATATCCTATACAGGTGTGCTGTTTCAAAGGGGCACATGCACCCCCCATGTTTATAGCAGCACTATCAACAATAGTTAAAGTATGGAAAGAGCCCAAATGTTCATTGACTGATGAATGGATAAAGAAGCTGTCGTGTGTGTGTGTGTGTGTGTGTGTGTATGTATGTATGTATATATATATATATATATATATATATATATATATACAGTCATGTATGTATGTGTGTATATATATATACGTATATATATACGTATATATATATACACACATCAAAAGAATGAAATCTTGCCATTTGCAACTACATGGATGGAACTAGAGGGTATTATGCTAACTGAAATTAGTCAGAGAAAGACAAATATATGACTTCACTCATGAGGAATTTAAGATACAAAACAGATGAACATAAGGGAAGGGAAGCAAAAATAATATAAAAACAGGGAGGGGAACAAACATAAAAGACTCTTAAATACAGAGAACAAACAAAGGGTTGCTTGGGTGGGGGGGGGGGGGTGTGGGAGGGAAGATGGGCTAAATGGGCAAGGGGCATGAAGGAATCTACTCCTGAAATCACTGTTGTATGGTATGCTAACTAACTTGGATGCAAATTAAAAAATTAATTAATTAATTAATTAATTAATTAGTTTAAAAAAATAAAACACATATCCTGAGAGTTAACATGTGTACAATTAATAGATGAACAGTGAAATATACTCCTGCGGGTTTCAAGGTTGGTTGTTTCTTCCATGGGCATTTATATAGTGCATCCAATGTGCTAGAGCTACGCTGTTAGGCACAGTTTGTGCTTCAGTAACGATCCGGTACAATCACTGCCTCTCTGCTCAGCATTCCGATAAGTGGTTCAGAGACATCAAAATCTATTTAGATGAAAATGAAACCAGGTAGTTCACAAATGGACCAAGTGGGTCATAATGGCCTTCTATCCAGCAGTAGCGAAGATACAGAGAACCTGGAATTATGTTCTCTGACTCTTACATGGCATCTTTGTAACAGAACAGACTCATGAAAATTCAAGGCGTTGTCATTTATCTCACCCGAACAATTAGCAAATGTGCATTCAACTTGTTCATTAATTAGCAGCAATTGTATCTAAAAGCAAAATGTGACACAAAAGGAATAATCAAGATATCCAAATTCAAACTTGGTACTAAGGACAAAGAAAGCTTCTTGTTCAGGATTTCTCAAATTGGGTATGACCTCTGTGTTTTAAAGTTAGTGGCTAACCCAAATCTTTATTCCTCTTCAACTTCATAGTTTCTGAGTTTGAAAATAAATATTATATTGAACTAAATATGATGGATATGATGAGATAAAGGCCATATTCACACAATGAAAACAATGAACGGCTCACGCAAATTGTGTCAGTGATTCGCAAATCTTTTCAGTGGAAGATTTATTATCAATGATTGAAAGAGAAAAAAGAAAGTCAGAATACTGGCTGGATTAGACATAGCCTTAATGTGCTCCTAAACACAGTGACTATGAACAACAATTTATCAGGATTTTATAGTCCCTAGAAGGCAGACAGAATTTAACACATAAATGTGCCTCAAAGTAACCAGTAGGTGTCACTGTTTAAATATATTGGCAACAGTCTTCCAGAGTTCTGTGTTAAGCCCAAAAGGAAATAATCCGTTTTGAATAAGTTACAACTAGTTCAAACCAATAAAGAGAATGCTTACAAATCCATACCCTTAATTTATAACCCAAATTAAGTAATGACTTAATTTCTTATTATTAAAATAGTTATCGGAAAATCAGTCTAGGCTTAGTGGTGGTAAACCTACAAATTGTTCAAATTTAAATTCAAAATCTTTTAAGAATTAAAAAAAAAGAGTCTAATATAACAAGTCTATGTTTCAAAGGAAAGTAAAGATTCTGCTACATTGTAAGACAGGATTTCAATTTTTAAGAGCTACTGATGTTCTCTGGCTCTATATGTGTAATTTTGAGTGAAAGAAAACATTACTTTTTTACATCTGTTGAAGAAGCTGGTGTATAATTGTATCTACCACCTAGGTACAATGAGTTTGTATGATCTTGTCTGTCAAAGGAGATTGTGAATGTAAAAGTGTTTTTGAAAAATTGTAAAGTGGTCTTTACATGCAAGGTAAGACTCCTTCCAACTTGCACAATGTAGTTCTTCTGTACCTCCCACAGTGGATGGCTTCAGAAAAGGGAAGACAACTGAGAGATTTGAAACACTTACTTTTGTGAGAAGGCAATATTATGAGAACAATATTAACTAACATTAGTAATATTATTAATAATACTTATTATGATTATTATAATTAATAAGGCATTATTATAGTTAATTCAGCCTTACAACTACCCAGTGGGGGTAAATATTATCTTCCCAATTTTGAATGAGAAAAGGGAGACTAGTACCCTAAGAAAATTGGCAAACCTGTCTTACCCCAAAGCCCCGATTCTTTCTACTGAGTCACCACACGATTTGAACTTTTATGAATTGAATCGCATTCTCAATGTTTGCTGCATTAAATCAAAATTCAGTTAGTGGGGCGCCTGGGTGGCTCAGGTGGTTAGGTGTCTGATGATTTCGGCTCAGTCCATGATCTCACGTTTCATGAGATTGAGCCCCGAGTCCGGCTCTGTGCTCAGCATGGTTCCTGCTTGGGATTCTCTTTCTCCCTTTCCCACAGCTCCTCCCCACCCCCTCAAAATAAATAAATCAACATTAAAACAAAATTTTAAATTCAGTTAGAGAATCCTGCTAATCAGAGAAAACCAGTGATAAAACATTTTGTAGAGAAGAAAATAGTAAAGCAGAAGATTCCATCTAAATTGGCATGTGAAGATTATGGCTAAGTAGGCCATACAACTAATCAGTAGAAAACTTGTGCAGTGTGCTAGGATCTATCTGATAGATTCTCTTGTTTCTAGACCAGCAGTCTTTCAGCATCCTTTCATCCATCTTTGTGGCATCTCAGAGTAATCTGGCAGAATCTCAGCAGTCTCATAGAAGAATATTCACGAGTTTTTTACCATCTCAGCTAATGCACAGTAACTGGTTAATACAAACTAGAAGCCTGATTTACAATATAGTTTTAAAGAAACAAAGTAAACCCCACACTGCTTTTTGCCTATTCTTGCCACTACTGTTCTATATTTGTGCTTGAACATAGTAATACAAGCACTTAAATAAGCACAGGTCCTTATGTTCAGGCTGGAAAAGTTTCAAATCAATATAGTTTATCTCTTGCTTGGCCTTTATGGTGGAAGAAAGAGGTAGACTGAGTTCAGCTGACCTGGCTATTGACTGAATTAAATAATTTTCACCCAAAAATATTTCCCTCCAATTCAATATGCCCCCCTCTCCCAAACCTATATAGATGGACCAAGAGTTTCCATGTTGATAGAGATACTTCCAAAGGCAACACTAATCAGGTTGCTTCTTGTTTCGAATCCTTCAGTGGACTGCAGAGACCATACTTAGCATGGTCTCAAGATGGCTTACCCCACCTGCACCTCTCTCCTTCCCCTCCCAGAGCCCTACTTCTCTTCCTTCAGTTCCCAACTAAAGCTGACTCTTCTGGTAAAGAGTTAGGGCTTCCCACACTGCTCCTTTAGCATCTAGGACATAATTCATGTTTTCTCATTATAAGCGTGATTCATTAAAATCTCTCTCTCACTAACTGAGCTCCTTGAGACAGATGCTGAGTTATTTATCTGCACATCCCAGGTGTCTAACAGTGACTGGTTTATAGCCAGTTCTCAGATGCTGGCAGGATGCTCATTTCTAAACTACTTAGACACTCTTTCTTTACCTCTTTCCTTCCCTTCTTGAACAATTCAATTCTAAAGCTGTTGATAGGCTCAAGCAAGGTAAATTTTACTTTGGCAGGTGGCAAGTTTAGGGAATTACAAATATGGATAGAAAAACTAAAACAAAATCTGTAATGTTGCATCAGAATTGGAGGTATTAGTATAAACTCCTGGCTGTAAAGAGACAAATATAGATGTGTATACACACATTACTTCCTAATTCTGTCCACTCAGAGGGCCTGGGAACAGTAGTAACACATCAAAACAATGAGCTTGTCTAGCACTAAGATCTTGGTTTCTAACGACTTTTCTCCTGGGAAAAGGGAATCAGGGATCTTTTGAAAAGGGCTGTCTCTGGGGCTGGGTCACAGAAAATCGAAGGTAAGCATGGAATATCTTGGACCAGGAAGGATGGAAGTGCTAAAGAATGATGGAGACATGTTGAAGGTCAGCTCCGATGGATTTCCACTGGCCAAATCTGGGACACTGATCATTGAACAAAGATAGAATGGATTGCAACCATTTATTAAAATAGTATGCACCATAAGTGCATACTTACATTACTTATGATTCCAGAAATAACTGAATCAAATGGAAAGTTTGATGAGTAAGAGGATATTTTTATAGCTTCAAAACATTTCCCCCAAATATATATTAATTACAAAGGGGGAAAGATAGCTTCAAAACATTTCCCCCAAATATATATTAATTACAAAGGGGGAAAGAGTGAATTTATAGTGGTGAAAGTTGGCAGAGAGGCTTAATCAAGTGAATTAAGTTCAGTTAACAGGACACATCAAAATCACTCCCCCCCGATGGAGTGTGAACACCGCATCACTTCTGCCATACTCTTGCTCCAGAAGCACAACCTGAATCTAATCCGACAAACCCAAGCTGACAAAGGGACATTCTCCACAGTGATTGGCCTGTCATCTTCACAAGTGTCAAGATCATGGCAGTCGGGAGACACTGCGAAATTGTTACAGATTCAAGAAGCCTAAGGAGGTGTGACAAGTAAATTCAGTACATTACTCTGAACAGGAGAATTTACTATACAAGCCAAGTGGTGACTGAAAGAGGTTCAGGGACTAGATGTAGTAAATTATCAATATTAATTTCCTTATTTTAATGGTTGTATTGGAGCATCTAGTCGGTATCTTACTGACCAATGATTTTTTTTAAAGTGTTCTTTGCACTGTAGTTGCAACTTTTTCCTCTAGGTTTTAGATTACTTTAATCTACTTTAATTTACTTTAAATCTAGGTTTGAGATTATTTTAAAAAGTCTTGAGGAAAAAAAAAAAAAAGGAAGGAAGAAAACAACGAGACCATGCCATTGGTATTTTAAAATTCTAAGCCGGATGCAAGCTAGAGTCCATTTTAGAGCCGGGTGCCCACTGTCTCCGCCTTCAAAGAGCTAATGGAAGAATTGTGCGCACACAATTCATTTTGGCGAAACGGAAAAAGGTGGTTTAGCCTTGACTTCTCGGCGGAGGGGGCTAACTGTGCTCTCCCATCGGAGGCGCCCGCCCCGGCTCCGCAGCGGGGAAGCGGAGCCCGCTCCGCAGCCGAGTCCCGAGTTCCGAGTCCCGACCCCGCCTCGGCCCCGCGAGCCTCTGACGCCGCGCAGCCCCGGCCGGGGAGACGCCCTCCGGCCCCCCTTCCATCCCCCGCCCACCCCGCGCGCCGAGTCGTCTTCCGCCCGCGGGAAGCGACGCCGAGCGTTATGCGAGTCGGAGGGAGGTGGGAGAAGGGTGCGTCTCTCCCAGCCAGAAGACAGAATTCTTGGGCCCCAGGCGTGGTGTGCTCAGTGAAATGTATACTTTAAAAAGAAATAAAATTTTTAAGTTAAAAAAACCGTAAAAGCAAACATCTACCAGGAGTGGGGTTCGAACCCACGCGGACATTGTCCATTGGATCTTAAGTCCAACGCCTTAACCACTCGGCCATCCTGGTACAGGCGAACGGTCTGCATTTCACTCTTCCTACAAGCCGTATTCCACCGTCCTCGAACCCTCCCGGAAGAGTTTCTGAGGAGACTTTGCCGCTGTTTTCCCGGTTTTCCCACCCCGAGCTGGAGCGACCTCCCCGCCAGGGCCTCGGTTTCCCGCCGCCGCCGCAGCTCACTGTTGCCCCCGGCCCGGCGCGGCAGGGAAGGCAACTGCATCCGAGTTCGGCGCGCTGGCGGCGGGGACGCTCGGCTGGTAGCTCCGAGCAGGACTCGGGCCCAGCCAGTGGTGCTTTCGGTTTCGAGGTGCGCGGGCGCGGGAAACAAACACACTAGTAAACTTCTGGTTTCCCGGGAGCACAGTTTGGAGGCGCGGGGGCCTGGCGCGGCAGGGACGGAGCCCACAGGGTGGGGTTTCGTTCGTTTTATTCCAAAGTGAATAAACTTCAAGGAATGAGTTGCACGGGCAGGAGCAGAGTTCTCGGACCCCTGTGCTTGTGGGCCGCGTTTCTTCTTAACAAGTCACACAGGAAGGAAGTTTTGTAGAAATTTGTGTCTGTACCACGGGCGGGGAGTGTGGCACAAGTGGCCCTCCCCGCTGGCTGCCGACACCACGGCCGCTGCACCTCTGAGGGCCCTCCCTCTGTTCCCACGACCCACCCGTGCGCTTGGAAGTTTGCGTTCTCTTCACTGTTCACTGCTCTCCCTTCGTTCTGTGCACAGGAGATTCGGCTTGTCCTCTCACTTCCTTTACCAGGACGGCCATTGCATTCCCCGCGCCACCCCAGGACCTCGAAACTACCACAGAGCCACGGCTCGGGAGCCTGGCAACCGAGGACGGTCAGGCAGCCACGCCCTTGCTCCTGCAGTGCAGGCGGCACTCTTTGCCCGAGAACTTCTGTCAGCCTAGAGACTGCGCAGACTCACCTGTGTGGGACCTCACCGACTGGCTCTTCACCGGCTAGGTCACATTGTGAGAAACGCATTGTCCCGCTACCTCCTGGAATTCCTGTGAGCCCCCCGGGGACATTGCCGTGACCTGGGGAGGCTCTCCCCCAGCCTCTGAGTCCCAGTCGAGAACACTGACTGCCCCTGAGAGGCCCCGAGGGTAACGACTGGTGGAACTGCCCCCTCCTCACTTTGCCACATAACCCTTGGCATTGCTCTAAGCTCTTTACGTATATAATCTAGTTTGATTTAAAACAAAAACCAAAAACAACTCTATATGGCAAGCGTTTATATCACCATTTTCAAGTTGAGAGGCCCAGTTACAAACTCATTCCAATGAAAGAGGCCTCCTAGACTTACAGCCTGCACCTCAAGGGCATTACAGAGCTTTCTTACCACCAATCTAGCCATCAAATCCTCCACGATCTTCTGGAACATGGCAATATACTATCTGAATGATATTTTCATTCAACCCCAGACTTAGCCTCCCAATGGCCTCTAGTATAAAACCGTTCTGAACTGTTTTCATTACAGGGTACCCCTTAGCAGTGCCTCTTCTGCAGCCTCAAGACTGTATTAAATTTCTGTGGCCACTGTTTAAGGATGGGCCTGGAACACAAGTTAGTCTAGTCAGAGTTACAGATCACTCAGAGCTATTGGAGAAGAGAAAATTTCAGTCTGCGGTGGGACACACGGTATTTTTCCAAAGAGGACCACGACAGTACCTCCCATCCCACGTGTTATTTTATCTTCCTCCACTGTGATTTTGACACCCGTACCATCAATACATGGAGTCTGTGTTCTTCCTCGCTAAATCAGGGAAGCCTTGTGTCTGTGGCAGACAGATGCTACGTGACTTCTGAGGTCATTCACCTTGTTCTCTTACGATGCTTGCTCTGGGAACCCAGCCGCCATACTGTGACAAAGCCCAAGTAGCCACATGTAGTTTTTCCAGCCAACAGCCCCAACCAACGGTCAATATTAATTGCTGCAAATAGAAGCGAGCGAGCCTTCAGTTGATTCCAGCACCTAACCATCAAGTGACCTCGCCATTGAATCTTCCCAGCTAAGCACTGAGATCACGGAGCAGGAACAAGCTATCCCTACTGTATCCTTTCCCAATTTCTGACTCACAAAATCTATGGGCAGAATAAAAATGTTACTGTTTAAGTGTGGGGTTTTTTTTCTTTTAATGAATAGTTAATAGTTAATAATTAATAGTTAATAAAAATAGTTAATAGTTAATAAATAGTTAATAAAAAGCCTGAGACTAATAAACTGGAATACTGTTATGGAGCACTAGGAGCACTACACAGAGATAGGCTGTCTGGGAATAAAGCCAACACAAGAAAGCAGAATCCCGAGATGAGGAGCCCAAGGTGTGAGTCCATCATTGAAGTCCTTTCCTACCCCCTTACTGGAAACTAGATTCTGGGCTGTGCGGCCCCTTTGCCAAATTGACATCCTACGTGGGGCTCTCTGGGTAGAGGACAAGTTCCATTCCCCAAATCCTAGCCACAAGGGAGGTTAAGAAGGAAAGTTCTAGCTTCTACCTTAGGAAGCAAGCCTTAAAATGGAGGAAATTCCCCAAACATGAGAAGGGTGTTCAAAAGATGCTGGCATCTGCAAGGCATGACAAATACCCACTTGAGCGTTGGAACAAAATGTGAAAAGCACTGTGCAGTGATGTCTGTAATAACTGAATATTAGAGAGCAAGTGGCAATATTAAGGCAAATTTTGCAACACTGAAGTGGCTTCATGTTCAGGAAATTGCATTTGACATACTTATGGGCAAATGTTTCACTGTGCGTGTGTTTATTTATGCCATGATATTCTTTACGTGTTTTTTGATGATTCAAAAATCATGTTCACAAATGTTTCGACACTCCTCCCTTCAAGAGATGGAGCTTAAGTCCCTTCCCTTTCAGTGTGGGCTGAATCTACCGACTCGTTTCTAACAAATAGAATAAAACAGAAGAGGTTTTATATGCAACCTCAGAGACTAGGTCATCAAAAGTCACTGCTGCCGTTGTCTTGGTTTCTTTCTCTTGGATCAGTCCCTTTGGAGGAAACCAGCTGTCGTGTCATGAGCCGCCCTTTGAAAGGCAGCAGCAAGCAAGGTACTGAAGTCCCACACGAGTGAGCTTGGAAATGGATACCCCCACCCAGTCGAACCTTGCGATAACTGCAGTCCTGCCAACATCTTGACTACAACTTTATGAGAGACCCTGAACCAGAACCACCAACCAAGCCCTCATTTCCTGACCCTCGGAAACTGTAAGATAATAAATATTTATTGCTTTCAGCAGCTACATTTTATGTTATTTTTATGCAGGTACAGATGACTAATAGACTACCCAAAGTTAGTTTTTCTGGCTTTGATGACGTATTCATGAGCATATATTTTGTTTTTACATAGATATTGTAAAAGAATAATCTTGCTGACCCCTATGCAAACACTGCAGTTGGAGTTCCTTTTCCCATTTGTTCTTAACCTCTTGCATGGGATCACCCGTACTTGCCAAGGGCACCCATTTACTTTCCCTTTTCCCCAGAGTCCTGACATGTGGCTTCTACTCTTACTTCTCTCTTTCTATTTCTCTTTTCAGAATGAAGATATCATGCCTAAAACAGACTCACATTGTAAAAGTTAAAGTTAAAACCCCTTTCCACAACCTTTGAAATCCCAGTCATACTAAGTTGGCACCCCTTGTCCCTTGACAATGCTAAGCCATTTTCTGTCTCTCTCCTGCCTTTCCCATGCTGCTTTTATCTGCCTTATTCTCCTCCATGGCTCCACATAACTCCTCCCTTCCCACCGCACATATAATTGTAAAGTGAAATGAGTAAGTATAAGTTAGACTTACCTGCAAACATGAGTGTACAAAATTTGGGAAGTTCCAAATTAGACTTTAAAAGCATCCTTCTCACCCTGTCTGATCTTGTTTATTATAATGAAAACTAAGGTGTGTTTTTAGGAATAGATTATTCTTGGTGACAAGATTTTCTGGTTTTTTTTTAATGTTTATTTATTTTTGAGAGAGAGAGAGAGAGAGAGAGAGACAGAGTGGGAGCGGAGGAGGGGCAGAGAGAGAGGGAGATACAGAATCTGAAGAAGGTTCCAGGCTCTGAGGTGTCAACACAGGAGCCCGATGCAGGGCTTGAACTCAGGAGCCCTGAGACCATGACCTGAACTGAAGTCAGACACTTAACCAACTGAGCCACCCAGGCATCCCCAGGATTTTCTAAGTACTCCTACATTTAAATTTTTGCCTCAAATCTCATGAAATATAGTACACATATATTCTATACAGTAAGCAGAATATAAAATAGCTTTTTTTTTGGGGGGGGGGGGCGCCTGGGGGACTCAGTCGGTTGAGCGTCCGACTTCGGCTCAGGTCACAATCTTGCGGTCCGTGAGTTCGAGCCCCACGTCGGGCTCTGTGCTGACAGCTCAGAGCCTGGAGCCTGCTTCGGATTCTGTGTCCCCTCTCTCTCTCTGCCCCTCCGCTGTTCATGCTCTGTCTCTCTCTGTCTCAAAAACAAATAAAACATTTAAAAAAAATAGCTTTTTTTTTTGTCCATAAGCAAGTGTTGTCATTATGACAGCAACAATTTATCTGAGTCTTAGATAAAACAAGAATTAGCAGGACATCATAACGTAAAGGTACTGTTTAGACTGTGGAATCAATAGACCTAGTTCAAATTCTAATTTTTTCTTAGCTATGTAGGCAAAATACTTAACCTCATCAAGTCTTAGTTTCCTCACCTGTAAAATGAGAATAATAATGCCTACTTCAAGAAATGTGAGAATTCAGTGAATTAACATATGCAAAATATCTAGCAGTGTGATTGGCCAGAGGTAGGCTCCTGGGGTATGGTAGCCAATATTTGTTACTTTTTGAACAGCCATTCCCATTTTGAATTCAGGCAAGGTAGACATTGCCCCCATCCCAGGGGACAAATTATTATTTGTCAATTATTATTTGTCAAATTATTATTTGTCATCCATTACACCAAGAATGAATCTGGAACAGGGTGAGGGGGAGAGTGGGTAAGTGATCCAGTTCTGGCCAATGAGAGATGAGAAAAGTTGCTTGGGAGTTCTGAAAAAGATGCTCTTTCTGGATAAAAAAACACGAAGGTTGGGAAGTGAAAACTTGTGCTATTTCTTCCCTTTGCCTCTGTGCCTTCAATGAGATGGTGTGAAGGTGAAATTATTGGAGCTGCGGTAGCCACTCTGTGACCATGAGGAGACAAGCCTAGGGATAAGCAGCTAATGCCCAAAGATGTCAGAGGGACAAATTAGAAAGCGACCTTGCCCTTAAAGACCTTATGAGCCACAGCCAACCAGAAATCTGCTTCTTATACAAGAAAATTAACATGTCTTTAAATATAAGCCAGTGGTTCTCAGAGTCAGAACCACCTGGGAACTTGTTGGAAATGCAAATTCTGGAGCCTCACCCCAACTTCTCCTTGAATGCACACCTGAATCGGGTAATCTGAGGTAGGCTAGGGTTTTAGTGTCTCCTTTATCACAGTAGGGTTTCTGCCAAAGCATCCCTGAAGGCTCACACAGTATGTGTGTGATGGATGAAGGGCTCCACGGTTTTCCCTGGAAGTCACTTCCTCAATTGATTCCCCACCGTCGGCTTGATTTCTTATCATTTACCTCTTTCTCTTAAGTAAGTCGTTCTCCTGAGGGTGTACTTGCTGTATTCCTGTATTTAAAAAGGTGTATAAATTAATTGTGTGGAAACCTACAGCTGCCTTCTCCTAAGGTGTGTCGTCCTTAATAGAATCTTTACTTTGACTTTACCAGAAATCTCTCACTTCCTAGCATCATGCTAACACCCTTTTATTTCGACATCAGTTGAATGCTTCAACGTCCAGGTTACTTCTTCTTTTTTTTAAGTTTATTAATTTATTTTGAAAGACAGTGTGGGGGAGGGGCAGAGAGAGGGAGAGGGAGAATCCCAAGCTGCACACTCAGCACAGAGCCCAACATGGGGCTTGAGCTCATGAACCATGAGGTATGACCAGAGCCAAAACCGAGTCAAATGCTTAACTGACTGAACCACTCAGGCGCCCCTCCAGGTTACTTCTGAACACATCCTTTTTTTTTTTCCTTTTATTTCTTTTATTTTCTTTTGTCTTATTTCATTTTATGTTTTATTGGAGTATAATTAACATGCAGTGATATTAGCTGAATAATGAGTCAACAATTCCATACGTAACTCAGTGCTCATCATGATAGGCGTACTCTTAATCTCTTTCATCTATTCCACCTGTTCCCCCATCCACCACCCCTCTGGCAGCTACCAGTTAGTCCTCCGTATTTAAGAATCTGCTTTTTTGTTCGTCTCTTTTTAAATTTCTTTGTTCATTTGTTTTGTTTCTTAAATGCCACATATAAGTGAAATCATACGGTATTTATCTTCCTCTGACTTACTTCCTTTAGCATTATACCTCTAGATCCATCCATGCTGTTGCAAACGGCAAGATCTCATTCTCTTTTATGGCTGAGCAATATTGCATTGTATATATACTACATCTTTATCCATTCATCTGTGGGTTGCTTCTATATCCTGGCTATTGTAAATCACGCTGCAATAAACATAGGGGTGCATGTATCTTTTCAAATTAGTGTTTTCATATTCTTTGGGTAAATACCCAGTAGTAGAATTACTGGATCCTATGGAAATTCTATTTTTAATTTTTTGAGGAAGCTCTAAACTGTTTTCCACAGTGGCCGTACCAGTTTACATTCCCACCAACAGCACACAAGAGTTCCTTTTTCTTCACATCCTTGCCGACACTTCATTTATTATCTTCTTGATTTTGGCCATTCTGACAGGTGTGAAGGGATATGTCATTGTGATTTGGATTTGCATTTCTCTGATGACTAGTGATATTGAGCAACTTTTCATGCGTCTGTTGACCATTTGTATTTTTTCTTTGGAAAAATGTCTATTCAGTTCTTCTGCTCATTCTTCATTAGATTATTTGAGTTATTTGGCATTAAGTTGTAGGTGTTCTTTATATATTTTGGATATTAACCCCTTATTGAATATGTCATTTCCAAATATCTTCTCCCATTCAGCAGATTGCCTTGTCATTTTGTTGGTGGTTTCCTTCACTATGCAAAGGCTTTTAATTTTGGTATAGTCACAATAGTTGAATTTTGCTTTGGTTTCCCTGCCTGAGAAGACATATCTAGAAAAGTGTCTCCATGGCCAATGTCAGAGAAATGATAGCCTATGTTTTCTTCTAGGAGTTTTATAAATTCAGGTCTCACATTTGGACCTTTAATCCATTTTGAGTTTAGTTTTTGTGTGTGGTGTGAGAAAGTGGTCCAGTTTTAGTCTTTTGCATGTAGTTGTCCGGCTTTACCGGCACTATTTGTTGAACAGACTGTCTTTTTCCCATTGCCTACTCTTGCCTCCTTTGTCATAGATTAATTGACCAAATATTCATGGGTTTATTTCTGGGCTTTTTATTCTGTTCCACTGATCTATGTGTCTGTTTTTGTGCCAGTGCCAAACCGTTTTGATTGCATACCATTGTCCTAATACCCTTTAAGTTGAGTTAGATGCTTCAACATCCAGTTTACTTTTAAACCCATTCTTTGTCTCAATTAGATTATTAAGAAATAGAGATTTTCATTATTATTTAAATTAGTGATCATAAAATGTTATCACTAAACACCATCAGCACTAGGATATTTTTCTCATCTAAAGGTAAGAATGAAAAGCCATCTGTTTGCTTACATTGGGGATTACCAAATACTTTCTGAACAGTTTTAGATACCTAAGCCTGATATTCTTCTGGATTCCAAAGAACAGACTGGCTGTGCAGGTATGAAGTCAACCCCAAAATTGACTCTCTCTCAAAATTGTTTGTGGTGAGGCTTTTTTGGACAGCTCTGGGTTAAAGTTACTACAAAGACATGTGAGTTGACAGGGAACATGGCACAAGGAGCAGGGGGAAAGGAGCTTGTGTTGGCTGTACCTCCTATTTCCCAGTGAACCGGAAGTCAACTACTGAGAAGTCTCTGGGGGAATTTTGCCAAAGACTCGTATCTTGCTTTCAGTGGGGCTCTTTACTCCCTCTCCTCTTTTGCACCTCATCTTTTGTTTTCCAACTTTATTATTAGAGACAAATTTTGTTTTAGGGAGTGGTGTCTCAACCTCATGTCATTATGAGAAGCACTTTACATGTGTTACCTCATTTAATTCATTTTATCTAATGTCCCCATTCCTAGTTTAGTTCTTCATTCTTTATGTGTTCAGCCTCTATCTTGTTTGCCTTCCAGTGTCTTTATTTTATATTTCCTTTAAAAAATATTATTATTTTTCCATCCTTTAGAATTTATACTTATTTCTAGTTTAGTTGAGAATTATTTTTACAGCTGTGTTCATGTTTTTATTTTACTTTACATATTGTAGCTTCTCATTTTTGTTTTGTAATTAAATGTGATCATTGGATCTTCTAACAGATTGTTTTAATTACATTTGTATTTTAACCCTTATATTTTAATTTCGACATTTTCATTTATTTTTCTCTCTTTCTTGTGTTATTTTACTTCAAATTTTTCACTGTCCTTAGGAATATTTATTTTCCTTTGCATTTTTGGCTAGTAAGAAATATGGCCTCGGGAAGAGGCAGTGAAGAAAGAAAGGACACATCCTCAGTCTCCATGGGCTTCACATCAAGGACAGGGACAATCTTACAAAAGGCAGGGTCTTCCAGCAGCCGCTCAGGATGAGGGCTCAGACTAGATTGGTTAGATATTACAGGGCAGAACAAGCTTAGAAAGTGTTCAACAACGGTACATCCGAAGTATACATAACATATGTGTTGGGTGACCATATAATTTGTCATCCAAACCCAGACACTTGTGAAAATGAAAGAAGGAGCCATTAAAGATGATGCTGGGGGGGGGGGGCCTGTGTCGCTCAGTCAGTTAAGTGTCCGACTCTTGATTTCAACTCCAGTCATGATTTCACGGTTAGTAAATTCGAGCCCTACGTTGGGCTCTGTGCTGACAGTATGGAGCCTGCTTGGGATTCTCTTTCTCTTGCCCCTCTACCCTTCTTCTGCACTCTTTCTCTCAAAATTAAATAAATAAACTTATTAAAAAAAAAAAAACAAACAGAAACATGATACTGGGACACCAGGCCTGCAGAAGCTATCCTGAGTAGCTGACATATGTAAAAGAAATATGTGTGAAGGTTCAAACCAAAATAATTAATATCGGCTCTGCACCTGATAGATATTTACTGAATGATCAACCACATTAATATGAGAAAGTATACCAGTTTAAATGTAAATAAAAATCTAGGGATGTCTGGGTGGGTGAGTCGGTTAAGCTTTCAACTCGTGATTTGGGCTTAGGTCATGATCTTAGATTTCATGAGACTGAACCCTGTGACGGGCTCTGTGCTGATGGCATCGAGCCTGCTTGGGAATCTCTACTCTCTCTGCCCCTCTTTTGCTCTCTCTCTCCAAAAATTAAATAAATAAACTTTAAAAAAATGTAAATCAAAGAAACAGTTCCTGATATGCGAAACACTTTCTTGCTGGGTCAATTAAGAAAGTCCAGACAGGAAATTGTAGCAGCTTTAACACCATGCCTCAAGTATCCGGTGCACATTTTGGATTACACTAACCACAAAATAGCCCACAAATACTAATCTCTCTTTCCTCCTCTTCTTAGTACTGGCAACAATTTAAATTTCATTTCACTGGGTTGTGAACAGTGAAGGTGATCCTGATGTTTTCCTCTGGATCTGGGAGGATAACGATCCCATTAGCTGAAGAAGGCCCACGGGAAGAAGAACAGAAGGCAGAGTCTGAGGAACCCGTGGGACATCCACGAAGAGAGGGCAAGTAGACAATAAGATATTAAAATCTGGAGCTCAGGTGACAGATCTAGACTAACGGTACAGATGATTGAGTGAATGGCTTTGGCAAATGGCCCAGGGTCACGTGGTGCAGGATGGACTTGCGGGCAAAGGTGGGGCCCCACGAAGATGCTCCTGTCCTCTTGCACCACCCCATAGTGTAGTCTGCAGGATGCATCGGATACAGTATGAGCCAAGCCCTACTGCACACACATACATACACACACACACACACACACACACACACACACACTCAAACACAATACTTTTCAAAGGTGAGAATGAGAGCGGTCTGGCAAGCAAGAGAACAAGAATCTAGCTTGGGTGCCAGCTGCTGGGGGGGGGGTGGTGCGGGGGGTGGGGGAGTTGCCTGCTCACGCCAACAGCACTGGGGTCCCTTGGGTCAGGCTGAGCCTGTGCACTTGCTCCTCGTTAGACAAATTAAAGGGAGCTGCTGGAGCCACCGGTGGTCAGTCTTCTCTCCAGAAGGTTTGGAAATTATTACCGTAAGATAGCAAAACCTTGGGATGGATGAGACAACCCCCAAAGAATGTACAGAGAAGAGAGTCTCAAGGGCAGAATTCTCGGCCATTTCACATGTCAGCATGTGGGCTAACTCAGCTGACCCAGTATCCTGAGACATACGAAGTAACTGTGTTTTTGTGCTACCAGGCACTGGGGAGCAATAACTTCCCTCCCCCTTTTCCTCAGTTGCCTTAACCACAGGGATGATTTATTAGAGCTGTGTGGTGGGCAGGTGCAGGAGTGGAGAAGGCCAATACCGTCAAGCAGCCCACATGGGGCGTGTGGCCTTTGGCAAATTGTTGCCTCTTTCTCTTGTCAAAGAAATCAAAGGGGTTGGTAATATAAATCTAAATGCATGAATTTTCCCTTTCATTTCTGCAATACAGTTGAAGGAGGTAACTCAGTTGTTCAGTTGCTACGTGACGTACCTTTAATTCCATGAGTTTTCATCTGAGGCATAAACTGCAAGTATCAACTTTAAGACTCTGTGAAAATTTGGGGCGCCTGGATGGCTCAGTCGGCTAAGTGTCTGACTCTTGCTTTTGGCTCAGGTAACGATCTCATGTTTGGTGAGTTCGAGCCCCACGGTGGGGTCTGCGCTGACAGTGCTTGGGATTCTCTGTCTCCCTCCCTCACTGCCCCTCCCCTCCCCCCCCACTCTCTCTGTCTCTCTCAAAACAAATAAATAAAACTTAAAAGAAAAGATATAATCTTTAAAAAAAAAAGAGATACTTTGTGAAAGTTTTGAAAATGGAAATACATGTTTCAATGTTTCTTCTGAGTAAAATAGTAGACCAAACGAAGAAACAATAGGCTAAATGGCTTTAATAGTATCCTTCTGTTTTACTTTTTGCTAAAGAATAATGCAAGAGTAAGATGAAGACAGGGTTGGCACTTTTATTCTATCAAACTGTGAGAATGGGCTTTTCATTTTATTTTATTTTTTTATTTTTATTTTTTGTTAACGTTTATTCACTTTTTGAGAGACAGAGACAGAGTGTGAGCAGGGCAGGGGGCAGAGAGAGAGGGAGACACAGAATTGGAAGCAGGCTCCAGGCTCTGAGCTATCAGCACAGAGCCCGATGCGGGGCTTGAACTCACGGACTGCAAGACCTGAGCCGAAGTCGGATGCTTAAGCGACTGAGCCACCCAGGCGCCCCGAGAATGGGCTTTTTGTAAAAAAGAAAAAAGGAACAGGAAAAGAAATTAATATGCAAATGAATATAAAGGCTTTGAATTATCAAAAATCTGCAAAGACTTTTAGGTGTTAAGACAAATTTCTGAAATTTTCATCCCATTTATCACATTGAAGTTAAGCCCAAACAAATTATATTAGAGGGTACCATAATACACAATTTTACCATGATATACTCACCAGGCATACACAGAGGGAAAAAAAGGAAAGCCTACCAACCTCCAGTTTTAACCACTGCCAGCCAAGCAAGTCCTTGATGCAGAATTTCTCTTTGTTAGCACATCGGTGAAAGTGAATTGGGTTAGTTCACAGGAAAGTCTACTTTTAGTATTTGCAGCCTCCCCCGTCTAACTTTTGGTCCCCTTCTGACGTGTCTGCTAATTCCATTCTGCACTTCTGGATGTCCAGGGTTAACTTGCTTTCTGACCGACCTTCCATCTAGACAGAGGTCATCCTTTCTCCCTTTCTTTTTATTTTAAATGTAAAACTCATTCACACTACTAGATTATTCCTTCCAAAAATATGTTCCATAAGCCTCTTGTTTTCTTATCAAGGAGGAAAAGGTTGCTCATCACCACATTCCCAACATCCAGTGTGTTCAGCCAGTCCATTTTTATGTAGCACTGAAACTCTTCACGGTGTGAAGAGAGGCAACTTTTGCTAATTAAGCTTTGTGGAAATGAGAGAACCCTTTGCAGCGCGCCGTCCAATATTGATCATGGCCAATGCAGGGTGTCAAACACAAGAAGTTTCTCTCGTGATGAGTCTGTAACATTAAGAGAACAGGAACTTTCATTTCCCAGACAGTTTTTACTCTCTCCTGGAGGAGTGCATGTTTTAACATCTGCCCCTGAGTCCCACTTCTTGTTTGACAGGTTTCTTCCATGAACCGGATTACAAAATGAGACGAAGATTACGAAGAGAAACGCTGTTACCTCATCGCTGCCCTTTTAAGGGTGCGTTAGACCAGGGTAAACCGCAGGGCAGGGCCAAAGAATGAGCCAGTTGAACATTCCTAGCGGCAAGAGAAATTCCTCTCTTTGTCACATGGTGGTTAAATAATTTCCTTTTATCTAGGGGTGGCATTCCTTGTATATCCTCTCTACCCCTGGAGGCTCTCTTCTTGATTGGTCCCCAACTGTATTTGGAAAGAGCTCGAGCACCAGCGGCTGTCGGCTGGAAGGCACCTCAGCCCCGCAACCCCAGGCCTAGATCTGCGAGGTCGGCTTCAGCAAGGGCAGAGCGGGGGCCTTGCAGCCTGGCCGAGCTCTCGGATAAAAGGAAAGGTAGTTTAGGGTCATTGCAGTCTCTTCTCGCTCTTCAACTCTGCAGGGAAAGGAGAGGCTCACAGTTATTTCTCTCACAATGTACGCGTAGTTGAACATTTTTTGTACTGGATAAGCATTATAGATCCCTAAGGAGTCTGTATGTATGTCCCCTAAAATACTTAGAATGGACTGAGCCATTTCAAGGTATCCTCATATATAGAGAGATTCGGTGGCTGAGGACAGTTCAGGGCTGATGACCAAAGCCATCACCCTGAAACAGCCTTCAATGACCAGGAATCAGGAACTAGGTATTTTGTTTCAATTACCCTACTAGAAACCACAGTGGAGAGGAAGGTGTACAGGTGAAACTCGAGCCAATACATTTTGTCACAAAATTTAAAAAATACTGTTTGTTTTCTATGGCTGAAAGAATAAAAAGAAAATAATGCCTTCCAAAGAAAACTTACTTTTACAAGTTTCTTTGCATCCAGCCAGAATCTGTACCTTGAATAAGGCTCTGCCTCAAAATATTCAGTCCTGGCCACAGTTTGCCATCCATCCCGCTGCCTTCACTCCCTGTGACTCAGACCTTCATTCTCTCTCTGCGCAGCCCTTTCAGATTGACCATTATCTTGGATGATCTGCTTCCTCCCATGTAGTTTTTTTCCAACCCCATTGCCTCCCCCTCCCCACCAAGTCCTACCCCTACTCTGAGGACACTGCGCCTCCACGGTGGGCCCAGCACCTTGCTCCCAGCACTGTGGGCAGCGGGGACTAGATATTGGGCTTTATGCTATAAAATAAATGCAGTTTTTAAAAAGTAGACACAAATTCATTCGTAACAGAAAGCAAATTCTGAATATTTCTATTTCTGCATTTAAACTACAAGCATTTGAATGAAGCCAGTTACTATGCAAAACACTAAGATCAAAACACAAATAAGATGACATGGTCTGCTCTTAAAAATCAAAAAGCAGGGGCGCCTGGATGGCTCAGTTGGTTAAGCATCCAGCTCTTGGTTTCAGCTCAGGTCATGATCTCATGGGTCATGAGATCCACTCCCACATTGGGCTCTGTGCTGACAGTGAGGAGCCTCCTTGGGAATTCTCTCTCTCCCTCTCTCTCTCTCTGCCCCTCTCTGGCTCACTCTCTCTCTCTTCTTCAAAATATATAAATAAACTTTAAAAAAAATCAAAAAGCAGTCTAGCAGAGGAAGCACAGGCTGCTTGGTGAAGAGAGGGACAACATTGGCCAGAAGAATGCCCCTCTGTGAGCACACCAGCATAATGAGGGATGGGCGCTGAAAACCATCCATTTCTGCAGAGCCCCTCTGCCGCTTCATGACTAAGTACTGCAGGGATGCCGAGCCAGGTGTGATTTTCTCTGTTACTCTCTAACACATTTCCCCATATAAAAGTTTTGCATGTGTAATCCCTCCCTGGAGTCAGTTTCTCAGAGCATCACACTTACACAGGGGGCAAGTCCTGGGAAGTGGTCCAGGCAGAGAAACAGCCCGCAGGAACAGTCAGAGCTGGAGAAGAGAGTGGATATAATGAAGGGTGAGAAGGTGAGGCTAAAGAAGCAGCTGGGGCCTGAATGCTTATCCCAACAGCAAAGCACAACCGTCAGAGAGTTTTAAGCAGACTAAGGACATGAATGGATGAATGCATAAACAAAAATGTGGTCTACGTAGACAATGGAGTATTATTCAGCCATGAAAAGGAAGGAAATTCTGGAACAGGCTACAACGTGGAGGAACCTTGAGGATGTTATGCTAGGAGAAACTATCCATTCACAAAAAGACAAATGAGGTATGTTGAGTGGTCAAACTCATAGAGACAGAAAGGAGAACCGTGGTTGCCAGGGGTTGAGGGAAAGGGAATGGGGATACGTTGTTTAACGGGTACAGAGTTTTAGTTTTGCAAGATGAGAAGAGTTATGGAGATTAGATGCACAACAACATATGTATACTTCCCACTGCTGAAACTATCTACTTTAAAATGGTGAAAGTGGTAAATTTTGGGTTAGTGATATTTTGCCACAATTAAAAAAAAAAAAAAACCCAACATAGTAATGACAAAAAGAGAGAGAGAGAGAGAGAGGAAAAAAAGAAAAAGAAAAAGCACTATGGCTATAGTGTACAGACTGGATTAGGAAGGCAAGACTGGAAGCTAGAGACCAGTTAGAAGCTGCTAAAGTAACTGAGGCAAGAGGGGACGGTTGTCTGATCTGGGCAAGTGCTGGTGTGCATAAGTGAAGTGTGTGGCTTCCAAGAGAGCCAAAGTGGGAGAGAGACAGGCCGCTGCAGCAAGGGTGCTGGCTTGGGCAGTGGGTAGAAAGTGATCCATGATGCCACCCGCTGCCTGCATGATAGGGTGAACAGGAAGAGGTGGGGGTCAGGGAGCGGGGAAGATGGCAGGATCCGTAGCATTAGAAGCTCCAGTCGGACATCTAACTGCTGATGTTTGTTAGGTGGTTGGACGTACAGACTCAAGCCTCAGCTGAAAAGTCGGGGCTGG
Organism: Lynx canadensis; assembly: GCF_007474595.2. Taxonomy (NCBI): domain Eukaryota; kingdom Metazoa; phylum Chordata; class Mammalia; order Carnivora; family Felidae; genus Lynx; species Lynx canadensis. The sequence continues at coordinate 130,659,617 of NC_044307.1, read as the reverse complement.
AGATACAGATCCGTAAACCCCTAGGGCTTAGAAAGGTGGTATTTGAGACCCTCGGAGTGAAAGAAATAGCTCCGGGAATTTGGCCTTGGATGCAGACTCAGCAATGACAGCTGGGAAGAAGGAGAGACACCCGTGAAGGAGACTAAAAAGGGAGAGCCAAAGGTAGAAGAAAAAATGCAGAGCCAGAAGGCCAAGAAAGAGCTTATTTTACTAATGTTACGGAGATCAGTCAAGGAAAATGATTCTTCTCTTCATGCAGTTTGTACTTCTAGACTGACATCGAAATGAACATGCACAGAGAAGCTTAGTAATATGAGAGTAAGAAATAGACCCTTGTAAATACGTAACTTTGTCAAATATTAGAGGACTGAATTCTTAGTTCCCACCTCTTAGAAAAAATAAAGTGTTAGTAATACTACTTCACAAGATTATCATGAAAAAAAAAGTAAACTGAAAGGTGTTATACTGATGGATATTATGTCTATCTGTTGTGGGATGGGACCACTTTTGAGCAAAGTGTGGTTGGATTCAGACTCGTGCCAGAAGTGTACATAAGTTGAAGGTCAGGGGGAAAAAGTCAGCCAGGAAGGCTTGCAGACGAACAGCAGTCAGGTTGCGAAGTCAGAGCAAGCCGCTGAACAGAAACTAGACGATCAGATAGGAATGCATGAATAGTGGAGAGTTAGGCAAGGTGTAAAACCCACACGCACAGTGGACAAAACAAGGAAACAGCGGGGGATTGAGTGTAGAACAGATATGAGGCACCATCTGTCTCCCAAGAACGCTTAGAAAACAAGCACTGCTCAGCCTCAGCCAGTGAGCTTTGTGGTAGGTGTGGATACTCCTTCTTTCCCTGCCTCCTTCCATAATACATTTATAGCGGCTTAGAAGAAATTCCCAAGTGTGACAGGATCTGTAGGAGATATCAGGAAAAGGGGACACATAACTGGACACCACACTGATGGAGGAGTGTAAAGATCCTGACATAGAAATTTAGAAACACATGCATTACATGTCTGTTCCTGTTAAATGGCTCTTAGCGCTCTCCCGTTTGGGATAGCAAAACTAAGCACATGCGAAGCACTGGGCCCATCTGAAAACGCAGAGATAAGGACATATCTAATTTTCATGCTCTGTTATTTGTATCCACTATAGAATATTATGAGATGCTTGGATGCAGAAGAAAGGATATGTCTAAAGAGTTGGCTATAAGGCCTTGAAAATGTATAGATACAGATTCGGAAAAGTGAAAAAGGTCCAAGAAGTGGCTTAAAGATGCTTTTAATTAAAATGGGATATAAAAATACTTTCAAAATACCAACAATGAGAAAATGATGGTGTTGGGGAGTTGTTTCCTACTCCTCACTTTTCAAGATATCATTGGTTTTAAAGCATCGTATGTAGTCTCACCCAGATCATCAGGTCAGAAAGCTGTTTCTCACCAGTATACACGTAATCTTTACAACAAAAGCTTCTAGTGTATATCAGGACGTCACATCCATCCTTTATAACAAATGTTGGTAATAAAGATGCTCAATAGTCATATGATGGTGAGGTTGCATTCCAGATCCTACTCATTTCCCATTTCTAATAGCCCCTTTGTATTAATTGCAAGGTCTTTAATTCTTGCTGTCAAAAGCAAGTTAACTGTTACTTTGATGGCAACTGGATGTTTCAAACCATCATCCTGACTACAAACGAGTGAACTGCATGCTGCACTTAGAGGCACCTTGCGTATTTCAAAGAGAGGTGTAGAAATATGTCTTATGGTGGAAAATAGAGTGGTGGGATTTATACATAAAATCCAAGACTACAGCTGCCCCTCTTTTATTATTTTTAACCTGCACACAATCTTCAGTAGTTTCCTGTCAAGATAGAAACTTTACATTGTAAAGCTGGAAACATATGTGCATGTGACGTTCAACTATAAAGCACCGGGACTGCTTTTCAATAAGTATGAAGCACTGGTACAAGAACAGAGTTTTTTTTTCAAGGCCATTACCTTGAAAGGCCATAAATTTCCTCCCATGATGTCACGGTGCAAACGCTTTTGAGTTATTGATCAGCTTTTAAAAAATTCAAACTTATGTTATCCTGGATACTAACACATCCTAGTGAGCATCTCTCCTATTTCTGGTATTTCTGGAGTTGTCACCACCTATAATCTGTGGCCATGACTGTAAGGTTTGTCATTTGGCTGGTAAGGAGGTGTCAGCGCATATGTTAAAATAGCTTTAGAAAAAGATTTCCACCTTCAGCCGCTGGAGGATCTGTTGCTCTTTGTGATTGGTTCTTTCATTTTATACATTAAATGGTGTGAGTGGATGAAAATTAGCAGCTTTGCCACAAAGTTTTCTTCTTGCCCAAGGTCAGCATTCAGAGTTCACCAAGAGAGCATCATGGGATTGGGTAAAGCGAACTCTATGCACCTGTTGGTGGCACTGGAGCACCCTTTCCAAGGGAAAAGGCCAGCATTGCATACACTGTTGGGCATGGCAGTCAGAGCCACGAAGGGCTGAAGGGAAACAGGACAGGATGTGGGGAAAGCCAACAAATCCCTTCCCTTTAGTCTGTTGTGACCTGGCCTCCACAAGCGAACGCTTTCTGGGGCTTTCTGACTCACAGCTTGGGAAGATCAGGGGAAAGCACTTGCCACACTGAGCAGAGCAGCTGCTTCCTGCTTAACTGTTTTTCGAGCGGAACATCTACTACTTTTTCAGAAAATGTTTCGATATAAGAAGGAATATAAATGCATTGTGAAAATGGTGTTTTGTTGTAGGAAAAAAAGCCCTAATATTCAAAAAAGATAGGTCTTAGTTTCTTTATTCCATTTTATTAAAGACTATCAACAGAAAAATACAAAGTTATTTCCCCTCAGAAGTGAAAAACTATTAATTTACTAAGTCAGTATCAGCTCTCCTAGTCTACCAGAAAGTTATATCATAACAATAATTAACATAAATAGAGTTTACTTTGTACAACAACTGTATGAAGTAGCTCCTATGATGTCCATTTTACAGATGAGGAAACTGAAGCACAAGGAGGTTACGTAATGTGCCCAAGTCTTAACAGCTAGTGTGCGACAGGGTCAGGATTTAAACTGAGCGAGTGGGGTCATGAATCAGTGCTCTTAACTACTATGTGATACTCAGAGAGTTACTAATAAGCAGGAAGAAAAATTCTTACCTTGTCATAAGCAACAGTTCACTAATCTCTTAGTATATGAAACTGTATTTTTTACCTAATTTTCCAATGTGAAATTTGGGGAATTAAAAAAGACACACAGCCTGCAAACTCGTTTACTTTTATGACTAGTTCTAGGCAAAGGAAATGCTTTATGGGTATAAACAAGTCAAATTCATGAACTATTCTGTCTTGAGAAAACTAGCTGGCGGTTTGTATTCATAATATCGCGTCTTTACAATGAAAGACAGAGCAATGGAGCTGTGTGAAGACTTTTTTCCCTTAGGGAAAGGAAATTCAGTTAAAGGTGAAACATATCCCTGGGTGAGCTGAGAAAGAAAGTTGGAGGCATCTGAGAGGAACCCAGCGGAACTTGGTTTCCACAATTCTCGTATTTAACCACGAAATTAAAATTAGGCGCAGGGCTAGATTTTCACGGGCATCTGCAGGTTAGTCAGTGAGTTTCAAAGAGTTCACACACTCTTCTTTCTATTCCTTTAAAAATTTCACTGTCTGCAGGACCTGAGAGTTTTGGTTGCTGAGTAAACTTGCTCCTGTATTAAATAATGACGTAAAAACAGTTAAGAGTTGACTCTGAAGAGAAACAGGAAATATGGCAAATGTGGGTAAGGGCATTACAAAGTTTGCCAACAAAACCAAATTTCTAAAACATGACGATTTGCTAAGCTATTTTAAGTAACTCAGGAGAGAAAGCTAGACACCCACAAGCTAATTCTTTTTCATTTTGTCCCCTTTGAATCAGAGTTCCAGCCAGATGTTGCAGCCTAATGCAGCCAATAGAAGAATTCTTAAGAATAATAATTGAAAAAGTAAGATTTAAACGGTCAAGGTACAAACACACAAAGGGGTTATTATAATGTAATGTTTATTAAACTAAATTGAAAAAAAGATTATTTTATTTTAAGTTACTCCATTTCAGTACACAAAAGAAATGGTCCACAGTAAAACAAAAGTAATAGTTTCAAGAATGTTGTTTTATTATCTGTAGTTCTGTATGCATTTTAGCCTTTGATGCCTGTCTCTACCACCATAACCAACGCAGAGGGGTTCAAAAGAAAATTGTGACACAAACTAGACCACAGAGATGGGAGTCAGGTAAACTCAAGCAAGCAAACCAATACCAACGACCAGTAAAAGTGCTGCTCTGGATATTTATAGACCATATTTACAAAAGTCAAGTTAAACTAATTGGTCATTGTGTACACGCATTAATATTAGTCCTTTACATTTATATATTTATGTGTATTTGTATTATCAAGTAAAAAGATACGTTTTAAATTATTTATGAAAAATATATAAAATGTGAGTGATACATACTTCCATTTGAGTGCCTGTTCAAAACTCAGTGCTTAAAAATATCCAAAATATATCCTGACAGGAGATATTAAAAGTGAAAAACGTAAGGAAATAATGAGTGTTAAATATGATTTTAATAAGTAGGGAAGGTGGACAGAAAGAAGATATACATCTAGGCAGGAACCACACAGGATAAACCAGACGAAGAATCAGAAATGAAAGATGTACGGTTTTCCCCAAGATTGATGTCCTGTGAAACTGGACAGAACCAAGGGACTTTGAGGATAAGGTAAATGAATTTTAAGTTTCGACAATGAGTTCATGCCATCACCAGCCGCATCACCAGCCGATGCAGAACCGACTTCCTCCTAGAGTTTCATTAGGAAGCGTTCGTGCCTTGGACATTTAGCCTACACGGTAAGCTGCAACGTCAGTTCCTTATTTGGCTTCCGTTAAGAGGAAAAGCGTGCCATGTGCCATATAATGACCTCACCCAACTTCAGTAGGGATCTGCTTTACTGAAGAAACACTGGATGGCATCAGCCATCCTCCCAAACACAAGCTGGGCTGGAATTCTCGCACCTCAAGATTTTTTCTTCCTCTGAGGACAGAGGTCCAGAAGGATTGGGGCAACTCACTCCGGTGCAGAGGGCCCCCAAATCTTCCCCAGTGTGCTTCCCAGCCATTTCGGTCCGTGGTGTGGTGTGGTGGCCGGGGCCGACCTGCTAGTTGAGGCAGGGGCAGCAGAAGCAGCAGACGGTCCGGCAGGGCTTTTTCTTCGTGTGCTGCACGGCCTTGCGCACCTGCACCTTGGCCTGGCCGGTGTAGTCGACGGTCTTCTGCACGTTGAGCTCGATGACGTTCAGCGTGTCGGCCTGCTCTTCCACCAGCACCGCCATCTGCAAGAAGAGCTCGTGCACGTCGCGGATGCGGCCCTCCAGCCGCAGCAGCTCGCGGTGGCGGCTCTCGATCTCGTTGAGGGCCGCCCGCGCGCCCTTCACGTCGGCCAGCAAGTTCTCGGAGAACACGTCCCACTTGCCCTGCTCGAACATGTCCTCGATCTGGTCGCCGGAGACGTCCTTGCCCATGATCTCCAGCTGGCGCTGGATGCGGATCTTGCAGTTGTCGCGCTGCTTCATCTCGGCCTGGTTGTACTCGTACATGGCGCGCTGGAAGGTGCGCATGAGGGCGCTGTACTGCGCGCGCGCGATGCGCGCCACCGCCGAGTGCGCGCCGTGCTGGGCCTCGGCCTCCTCGCTCAGTGCCTTCATCGCGCACAGCTTGCGGTGGATGTTCTCGCCCCGCGCCTTGATGTCCTTGGCGATCGTGTTGGTGTCCCGCTTGATGCTGCTGAGGCGCCGCATGGACGTGAGGAAGCGGGCGTTCTGCTTCCCCAGCCGCTTCACGTCGGTCATCAGCTGCTGGTTTTCATCCTGAAGGTCCTGGATGTTTCGGTACAAGGACTGCAGGATGTGGTCCGTCTCGAACACGATGTCCTCATGGGGCGGGTCAAATTCGTCGTCCCCGTCTGGGAACTGCTGGTCATAGTTCTTGGTTACCTCCAGAAGTTCGGCCAGCCGGTCCTTCATTTTGCCTGCAAGTAGAGACTGGGGTTAAATTCCTCCAGAGGAGTCCAATATTTGCATCGAGAGAGCTGAAGCTTAAAATAAAGAAATGTTGTGCACAGCACTTCCAATTCTTTATCGCTGGGTGTAGGTAACTAACACACTAAAGGAGCTAAATATTCTCTGACATGTTGCTTACAAGTAAAGGACTAATATGACAGAGAGGCATGAACACAGTCATACTTTACAGCCCATAAAGCATGTGCAGTTCATTATTACAGGTGCCCAGAACTCAATCAGCAATTTACAATTTTAGATTGCATTGAGAACCAATCACTTTTTCTTGCTTTATGTTTTCCAATAATTGCAAATCAAAACAGACAGAGAATAAGGAAAAATAAGAAGAAAAGATTTGGAAGGATAAAAATGTTTAAATAAGGACAATCAAGGTTACTTACAAGGCTGTGGGGCTAGCTCTAAGTGCCCTCTGGTTTTTTGTTTGTTTGATGTTTGTTTGTTGCCTTTTTCAGCACCAGTAAGCATCCCCAATCCCATACATCATGACGATTCTTAAAACAGTTACCATATAAATCATGACTTAAATTTTTTTCTCTTAAAAATGTTATAAAAGTAAAACATACTTGAGCAAAACAACAAAATAAAGACTAAAATCTAATAAGGCAGTACAGAATTTGAGAGTTGAAATTCCCTTGCTCCTCTGTTCATTGATACATACTTCAGTTTGAGTGTTTGGGAGGAAAAAATCTGAGAATATATTCTGATGGAAGATATTAAAAGTGAAGAGATAAGGAAGCAGTTAAGTGTTTAATGTAAGTTTAATAAGTAGAGAGGTGAGCAGAAAGACGACACACATCTAGACAGCAATCACATAGCGTAACCAGATGAAGAGTCAGAAATGAAAGACATTCAGCTTTCCCCAAGGTCCTTAGTGGTTAAGCGTCATTAACACAACTATTTAAAATTTTTTTATATGGGAAATTTCAATCATACATAACCCTCGTAGCAATAATATAACACACTCCCATTTAACGATCACACAGTAGCAATATTTGCCACTTTAAATGGCTTTTTGAAACAAGTCAGCAGCTCAAGCAGAATTTCCATGTTTTCATAGGGTGGTTCTGATTATTTTTCTACTTAGCAAGTTAAAATAATGTTCTCTATGTCCACATTTTTTTCCAGGAAGTGAAAAATTTTAAGTTTTAGTTGCATGTATATATGCCAAAATAATGAACATTTTCCCCTCATGAACAAGATTTTGTGGCTACAAAGATTCTTTCTGCTGTATAATCTGCAGAAAAGAAGGAAAACATAGTAGCATGTAATGTATACTCCATCTCTGAGGCATCTTGATCTCAAATTAAAAGCTTCTCCCAAATTGAAGTAATTAATTTTATTTCGCCATGGAATGCTGACAAGTTGGATTTAGTGATAAATGGGAAATGGGTGAAATATTAACCGTAGCCTCTCATCTTCCATAAGCATTATTTACACAAATTAAGCAGAAGTTTTATTCCAAGATGGTGATTTTTTTAAATTTTTTTTAACGTTTATTTATTTTTGAGACAGAGAGAGACAGAGCATGAACGGGGGAGGGGCAGAGACAGAGGGAGGCACAGAATCGGAAGCAGGCCCCAGGCTCCGAGCCATCAGCCCAGTGCCCGACACGGGGCTCGAACTCGCGGACCGTGAGATCGTGACCTGAGCCAAAGTCGGACGCTCAACCGACTGAGCCACCCAGGCGCCCCTAAGATGGTGATCTTTAATATAACAAATTATCCTGCTTAACATGCCATTTCTGCTATCTGGTGACAAAAGTCAATACCCGATCTCCCCAGTGATAGGGGAGACTCTTCCAGAGGCAGGACTGAGGGGCAGAAAAAAGACCTAGGCTGAACCAAAACGATGCCATCCCATAGTTTGAATTTCCTAATATCCAGATATTTCCTCACTTTGAACAAAATTTAAAAACAAACCACAAATTGGGGGAAATTGTAATAGATGGCAGGTAATGGGTTAACCTACTTAATACATTAAAACCTTCTGCCATAACCAAACAAAACCAAACCACTTGCCCAGACAAAGAAAATGAAAAGGCAACTCCTACACGAAGAAATATAAATGCTCGAGAACATAAGAGGCGCTGATATGTATCAGGTGCTTACTGTAATGCCAAGTGCTTTCTAGGCACTTGTCACATGATACTCTCTTCACTCTTCATACAGACTCCATGAACTAAGTGTTTTCATTATCAGAGATGGTAAGTGAGTGCAGGGAGATTAAGGAACCTACCCTTGGGTGCCAGGAAGTGAACAGCTGGGCCCCAGAGCAGTCCCACTTAACCACTACATGAAACTTCTTCAGGAAATATATAAAAGTGAATCAGGACGGACTTTACTACTAAACAAGGAAATGCAAATTAAACCACTGAGATTTTTTTCCCCACCAAGTTGGCAGGATTTAAAAAAAAAAAAAAATGATGATGATGTTTAAAAATTGGTGAGGATTCTGGGAACTCCGAAAAAATGCTGGTAGGAGAGAAAATTGATAGAATCTTTCTGGAGGGGAGGTTAGCAATTGTATCAAAAGCTTTTAAAATGTGTATTTGTTTTGTCACATATACATTTATTCTAAGGCTACATGCAAGAGTGTGTGAAGCTCATTGCTGCAAGTATCTCCCTCACCATGCAGTGTTTACAGAAATTCAGAAATATTTTAAATGTGTAAAAATGAGCTATTGGCTGATAAACGACGGCAGTTCAGGAGGCTGTCTAACAGTATGGGAGTGTAAATACCATCTCAGGTAGACAAGGTAGGTAAAGGGAAGAGCCTGTGCACAACCACACACACATCCTGAAACAAAGACTTAAGTAATATATGTCAAAATGTTAATAGTTGTCTTCTTTGAATTGTGGCATCATGAAAGATTTTAATTACTCCCTTGTGCTTTTCTGTGTTTTCCAAAATTTTTACGATGCCCGTGTAGATTTTATAATTAAATAAAATCCCACAAGACTATAAATATTATTTGCTTGAAGGATTAATTCCTTAAGGTCCTTCTTTAAGACACATGCATTGCAATCAGTTAACACCTGATGTGACCTGGGAAAAGTGCTTCAGCTAGAAGGTGTGGAGTTAAGATGTATCTATCTGCTTAAGTTAGTATCTAATACAGTCTACTATGCAACAGGTGGACAGTACAGATGAATTTTGATGACCAAGGTAATAATAGGTGTCATCCTTGCTTTCTGGCCAAAAACTGGTTGGCACTACTGTAGAAGGTAATTGGGTGGTTAAGGTAAAGCAACACACACCACAACATCAGGAATCTGTTTGTTGGTTTCCCACTAGTCCTAGACAGGTCCCATGCTCTGTATTACTACCCTAAAGCCAGTAAAAAGCTACTGGGGGGGAATCATCTCATTCCTAATATGAAGAGAAAAACACACTTTGATCACACAGAAAATGGCCTTGGAGGAAGATGTTTAGAGGTAGTCATTCCTTCTCAAGACCTCAAAACCATAAAGGCATGGATTCTAAATCAAGTGAAGGCCTAAGTTCATCTGAACGCTCAAGTCCATAATCAGGTAAGGAGACAGAAAGAAACAGTGTGGAGAATTAAAGATTCTCTATGGGGGTGTAGACAAGAAGGTGGTCTTTACCTTGCCTTCCTGCCCACCTGGCCTGACCCAACCCACCCCAGATGAGTTACTCCCACTGACCCAGAGGTCTTCTGCCAGGGAGCAGCATTAGGAAAACTACAAGGAAGTCAACCAAAATCCTAGCAGAGAACACAAGCAGTAACCTGTTTGACATTGGCCATAGCAACTTCTTATTAGATATGACTCCTGAGGCAGAGAAACTAAAGCAACAATTACCTATTGGGACTTCATAAAAATAAAAATCTTCTGCACAGCAAAGGAAAGAAACAACGAAACTAGAAGGCAACCTTTGGAAGGAGAGAAGATATTTGGAAATGACATATCCGGTAAAGGGTTAGTATCCAAAGCATACAAAGAACTTATAAAACTGAACACCCAAAAAGCAAATAACCCAGTTTAAAATAGGAAGAAGATATGAATAGACATCTTTCCAAAGAAGACATACAGATGGTTAATAGACACAAAGAAAGATGCTAATCACTCATCATTAGGGAAATACAAATGAAAACTACAATGAGATATCACCTCACACTAGTCAGAATGGCTAAAAGCAACAACACAGGACACAACAGGTATCGGTGGGGATGCAGAGAAAGGGGAACCCTTTTACACTGTTGGTGGGAATGCAAACTGGTGTAGTCGCTCTGGAAAACAGTATGGAGGTGCCCGAAAAAAGTTAAAAATAGAACTACCCCATGATCCAGCAATCGCACTACTAGGTATTTACCCAAAGAATGCAAAAATGCTGATTTGAAGGCATACATGTACCCCAATGTTTATAGCAGCACAATCAACAATAGCCAAATTATGGAAAGAGCCCACGTATCCATCGACTGGTGAATGGATAAAAAAGATGTGGCCTATGTACACAGTGAAGTATTACTCAGCCATCAAAAAGAATGAAATCTTGCCTTTTGCAACAACGTGAATGGAGCTAGAGAGTATTATGCTAAGCAAAACAAGTCAGAGAAAAGCAAATATCATGTTATTTCCCTCATATGTGAAATTTAAGAAACCAAATAGATGAACATGGGGTGGGCGGAAAGAGAGAGGCAAACCAGGAAACGGCTTCTTTTTTTTTTTATTTTTAAAAAAAAATTTTTTTTTCAATGTTTATTTATTTTTGGGACAGAGAGAGACAGAGCATGAACGGGGGAGGGGCAGAGAGAGAGGGAGACACAGAATCGGAAACAGGCTCCAGGCTCTGAGCCATCAGCCCAGAGCCCGACGCGGGGCTCGAGCTCCCGGACCGCGAGATCGTGACCTGGCTGAAGTCAGATGCTTAACCGACTGCGCCACCCAGGCGCCCCACAGGAAACGGCTTCTTAACAATAGACAACAGAGGGTTGGAGGGAAGGTGGGCAGGGGGATGGGTAAAACAGGTGATGGGTATTAAGGAGGGCACTTGTGATGAGCAGTGGGTGGCAAACATAAGTGATGAATCACTAAATTCTACACCTGAAACTAATATTACACTGAGTATGTTAACTGACTCGAATTTAAATAAAAACTTGGAAAAATTAAAAAGAAAAAAGAAATTTAAAAAACACAAAAATACGGGGCACCTTGGTGGCTCAGTCAGTTGAGCATCCAACTCTGGCCCAGGCCATGATTTCACGATTAGTGAGTTCAAGCCCCACATGGTGCTCTCTGCTGTCAGCACAGAACCCACTTCGGACCCTCTGTCCCCCTCTCTCTCTGCCCCTTCCCCACTCATATGCTTCCTCTCTCTCTCTCAAAACTAATAAATAAAAAAAATATATTAGAAAAAAACAAAAATAGAAAAAAAATGTCAACCAAGAAGCTATTTCTAAGACTGTCCCCCAAAAGGTTAAAATGTATTCCTTGCTGTAGTCACACCAAAATATAGAAGCAGGTACAGAAAGAACTTCAAACTGACCTACACATCCAGTGGCTTGATTCTGTACTGTGAGATCCTAAAAATGAAACTAGGGAAAACAAAAAGGGAAAATCAAACAATTCTATTGACTGTCCTATTTCACTGTGACGAAGAATAACGTAATAAATTTTAGTAAACTGTATTCATAAAGTTGCTAAAATAATGCTAAAATGTGCTTTGATTCACAAAGAGATGAAGAATTCAAAAGAAATTTTATGACCAACTACCAGAAATCTGTTTATGTCTTCTAATTTTTTCAGGCATGCATATCATCTGTCTGGAGAACAAGATCCCACAGGGAAGGAAGGGGAAGTTTCCTAAGCCTTCTTTCATTGGGCAATTAGACAGAACTTATGTACAAAAATATATAGGAACAGAGAAGTGGTGGTAGCTCAGTAGTTCTCACACTTTAGGAAGCGATAGACTCTTCTGGAGAGCCGCAAACAGTACAGATGCGTGGTCCCCTGGAGTTTCTGACTCAGTACACTTAGGGTGATCTCCAGGTGATGCCAGTGCACACCCAAACTTGTGACCCATTCCATAGATAATTATCATGGCAGTTTTTTTATTCATGAATATAATGAAGTTCTGGACAACTTATAATAGCAGGTTGGGGGCAATCTTGAACAAACTCAATAGGGAAAGATTCAGAAAGACAGGAAATGAAAGATTAAGAAGGTAGGTCTCTGCATACCTCGGAAGGTCAATGAGTGGGGGGTATAATACATACATAGTCTGTATACTCGATGCTACAAAGACAACTATGAAAGTTCCTACTTGCCTGTAAGGGAACCGTTGTCAACACAACACATGGTCATATTTCTGTAAACACAACATGGTTATATTTCTGATCATAAAAGAAAAACTTTATGCCTACTTATTCTAAGGGGAACAAGAACAAACCCGTTCATACATGGTTACAGCTAAATTGTATAACCCACCCAAATTCACATATTGAAGCCCTAACCCCAGCACCTCAGAATGCAATTGTATTTGGAGATAAGAACTTTAAAGAGGGAGTCAATTTAAAAGGGCTCTTATAGGGGTGCCTGGGTGGCTCAGTCGGTGTCTGACTTCAGCTCAAGTCCTGATCTCAGGACTATACACAGTTTGTAGGTTCAAGCCCCACATTGGGCTCTGTGCTGACAGCTCGGAGCCTGGACCTGCTCTGGATTCTGTGCCTCCCTCTCTCTTTGCCCTTCCCCTGCTTGTGCTCTATCTCTCTCTCTCAAAAATAAATAAACATTAAAAAAAAATTTTTTTTAATTTTTTTTCAACGTTTTTATTTATTTTTGTTACAGAGAGAGACAGAGCATGAACGGGGGAGGGGCAGAGAGAGAGGGAGACACAGAATCGGAAACAGGCTCCAGGCTCTGAGCCATCAGCCCAGAGCCTGACGCGGGGCTCGAACTCACAGACCGCGAGATCGTGACCTGGCTGAAGTTGGACGCTTAACCGACTGCGCCACCCAGGCTCCCCAAAGACAGTCTTTTTAATAAATGGTTCTGGAAAACTGGACAGCTACATGCAAAAGAATGGAATTGGACCACTTTCTTTTTTTTTTAATTTTTTTTTTCAACGTTTATTTATTTTTTTTGGGACAGAGAGAGACAGAGCATGAACGGGGGAGGGGCAGAGAGAGAGGGAGACACAGAATCGGAAACAGGCTCCAGGCTCTGAGCCGTCAGCCCAGAGCCTGACACGGGGCTCGAACTCACGGACCGCGAGATCGTGACCCGGCCGAAGTCGGACGCTCAACCGACTGCGCCACCCAGGCGCCCCTAAAAAAATTTTTTTAAGGTCTTTATATAATCTATACATTATATAATGTACATTAAGCAATACATACATTAAACAAATTTCGCCTATTACCAGAAACCAAAACCTTTCTTTGTTTCACAGCAATATGTTAAAGTGTCTTTGCAAGCAGTGAGAAACTTCAGACATGGGGATACACAATTCCACGCAGCGCAATGTACCAACCATGTGAGGTTTATTATGAAACTCAACTTGTAGATTTCAGGAGGGGAACAAACCCAAAAGCACAGAAGGGCCGTCCTTTCTGTATTTATGACAAAGAAATGTTTTAGAGACTTTATTTCTCTTTACTTGAGTTCAGAAAGTTTAGGATTCTTGTTTCAATAGGAACTAAATAAAACACATTTAGAGAGAGAGAGACATACGCACACATAGGCTTTGTATACAGTTATAGCTATTAATGAAACTAAAAAGATCCTGCCCCAAGATAGATGTTCCAAATGAGGACTTTTGAGTAATGACTCCTTACTGCAATAATGAAGTGCCCATGGTCTTATTTTCAGATTGTACAATCTATAGTTCCTAAGTCCTGGGTTTAGAGCAATTTTTTAAGTCTTGTAAACATAAAGTGATGATTACAAATCAGAATGTGTCTTTATGCCTAGGCCCACCACTGGTCCATATGGCACCTTCATGAACCTTTGCACAGGGACCATATGACATCCTCGTGAATGCTAGAAGCGTGCCCCCTTCTCTGAGTGATGCAGCCCTACACCAGGGAACAGCATCTGGCAAACTGAGCATGGGATGGATTTCTAGTCTCTCTCTGTGGTGAATCATCTGGGTATGGGGTGCAGTCTGCACAGCCCTGTATGGTTGCCTTGAACACTCCTTTCTTGGCCACCTTGTCCAGTCCCTCCTGTCCAAGCGGCACCACAGACATCTGGTGGGGCCAGGAGTCCCATAGGTCCCATGTCACAGTAAGTTAGCAGTCACCTTTCTGGACACACCATAGGAACACAACCCTTAACCAGCAACAAGTGTACTTTCCCAAACAGGTGGATTCAGATCCACAAATAATTTCACTCAAATGAGTAAAACCTGGTATTCTGCTCTGTTTCCTGATTTAAAAAAAATGGCACATCTAAGAGGTAAAGATCATTCTTTGAACTTCTGAAAATTATAGGCTAAAATAGAAAGAGTTCCTAAAAGGTCTTATCTTTTTGCTGCTGCTCTAAAAAAGTTGCGTTGGATCCAAAGTGCATTGGCAAGAACACAACTGTTTAATTTCTTGGGGTTCACTCAAAGCACAATTTCAGAGTCTGAGGAGTGGGAGTCAAGATGGATTACAATTATAAAACTCTGAGGCTAGAAGAAATAATAATAAATGTCATGTTTCCTCTCTAAAGCAAAGCCAAGAGTTTTTCCAAAGCATTTTGGGAGAATCTAATCTAAAAGAGCAGATAGTCTCTACTTTTCAATCACTCTACTCATTTGATGCTCCCTGAAATCTTTGCTTTTCAGTTCCCTCAATCATACTTTTTGGCCAGTGTCTGAAGCGAGGGCAGTCTGATACGCATGGCCAATAAACAGCCAGTGGGGATTTTACTTACAGCAATATGCTTTTGAATGCATTCTGCAGATACACACTGTACATCAAAGCAGCCACTCCTGTATTCAAACCTGCATCTGCATTCTGCTCTATGGCTAACATTTATCAGGTATTTGTAGAGTGCCCAACACAGCATCAAGCACCATGCAATCCCTGTGAGGCCCTATTGTCATCCCTGTTTTCACAGGTGAGGAGGAAACTTGAGGCCTAATGAGTTAAACAACTTGCTTAAAATCACAAATTTCATAAATGTGGAGCTGAGGCCTGAATCCAGAAAATGTGACCACAAAAGCTACACTAGCTTCTTTTTCCAGAGACTTATAGTGAACACTTTGAAATCTTTAATCTTTTGGGAACTGTTTCCTGTCTTAGTGCGTTTGAACTGCTATCACATACCACAAACAGGGTGGCTTATAAACAACAGAAATTTATTTCTCACAGCTTTGAAGGCTGGAAGTCTGAGATCAGGGGGCCAGCAAGGCTCCTGGTGTGGCCTGCTTCCCGGTTCATAAATGGCTGTCTTCTCACTGAGTCCTCACAATACAGTAGGGCCAAGCAAACTCTCTGGGGCTAACTTTAAAAGGGCATTAATCCCATTCATTAAGACCTCATCCTCATGACCTAACTGCCTTCCAAAGTCCCACTGGGGATTAGGATTTCAACATGTGAATTTTGAAGGACACGAGCATTCAGACCGTATCCCCTTCCCTAGTTGAGGTTTTGTAGCTGCAACAACTATCCGCATCTAATAACCTAGATCTGAATGAACACATGAAAATCTTTTCACCATTAGAATCATCACCTTCTTTCTCATAATAATTTCCTTACATCAAGAGTTTCCCCAACAACACTGCAATGTTTTGGCTATTAGAGCCTCTGTTACTCTATCAGGCAGGAGTAACTCGTCACAACTTGCCAAAAGTCCACAGAATTAACATTCGTAGATAATTCTCTTATAACTGATTCACTGTAGTTAGGACTGACATAAGTGCTTGAAATAACAAAGCACCGATACTTGGAAATACGAGTTTTACAGTCAGGAGCATGAAAGTGATAATAGAGGAAAAGCTAACGAAGGAGTTTGGTAAGGGAGGGAGTGAAGAGAAGAGCACTCCAGGATCCAGGTTCGAATCATCTATACAAGTTTTTCCAGTCTTATCTGTATTAGCATTTACAAACAAAAACAGCTGCTGTATCCTATGACTGATTTGGCTTTGGCCCTGGAATGTGAACCAAACTTGTGCCCAGGAAAGACAAAAGAAAACATCAAGGGGAATAAATGTTGAGTCCAATATATCTTTGATTAAACTTTCATATTTTATAACTATTCCATGGGGTATTTTTTAAAAAAGGAAAACCGATCGAGTTTTTGAGAATCATTAATGACCTTTTCTTTCCCAACTCATAATGATGGTTAAAGGACAATCTCACAGAATTTTTACATGTTTCTTTCATATTCTCTTTCTCATAGACAAAGTCCTATGAGCCACTGATTCTAATCCTGTTGGCTGTTTACTCCTCTTCAATTCTTCAAGGAAACAAATTGTTATTTTTAGTTGACAGTTTTTACACCCGCACAGAAAAATCTCAGTTATCCAACATCATCAATGCAGGTTTTTCCATGTAAGTGACATCTACTTAATTGAAACTCTCCCTTCAAATGTGAAAGGTGCTCACTCATTTTTTTGTTGGAAATCCTCTTCTAACATGCATTGATAGGGGTGTCTAGGTGGTTCAGTCCACTGAGCATCTGACTTGGGCTTGGGTCATGAGGTCATGATCTCAGTTTGTGGGTTCAAGCCCCGCATCTGGCTCTTTGCTGATGTCTCAGAGCCTGGAGCCTGTTTGGGATTCTGTGTCTCCTGTCTCTCTACCCCTCCTCTACTTGCTCGCATGCGTGCTCGCGTGTGCGCACTCTCTCAAAAATAAATATACATTTGTAAAAAATGCATTGATGTATTTCATTCCTTAACGAGAGGATACTGGATACAATTTATTGATGACTCAGATTGTCATTATTAACATCTTTGAACTCTGTGGTGATACACTTTCATTTGTTTCCAAATGTTTCTCTTGCCTCAGGGTTAAAATGTCAAACCTTTCCTCAGATATTTCCATATATATACTGCCACTGATATTCCTCTCATTCCCTTTACAGGTTGTAGCAGAAATTTGGTAAGAAATTAGATAAAAGCCAAGCATTTAGCAACGGTAAGCTGCACGTGGGTCAGCAGCCCTCTGGAAGCAAACCTACTAAGTAAAGAAAGGAAGGAAAAACTAATGTCAGTGACAAACTGAGTGTCCAATATGAGTCAGTCTGTGTACCAGACAACTGATACGCAGTCCATCAACAATCTTCACAATAACTTTGTGAGGAAGGTAACAAAATTTTCAGTTGACTAGGAACTGGATCCCAGAAAAGTTAAGTTCCTTATCCAATTCAGCCCATCAGTAAGTTAAGAAGGCTGGGATTTAAGCCCACATCTGTCCAGATCCTATGTTCACGTTCTGTCCACTCAATCCTGTGCTGAAGCTGTGTGAAAACAAAGGAAGGGAAGGAAAAATAAGATAAAAACAGAGAGGGAGGCAAACCATAAGAGACTCTTAATACAGAGAACAACCTGAGGGTTCCTGAAGGCGGAGGGGGGTGGTTAAATGGGTGATGGGCATTAAGGATGAGAGCTGGGTATCATACGTAAGGGATGGATCACTGGGTTCTACTCCTGAGGCCAAGACTACACTGTATGTTAACTAACTTGAATTTAAATAAATAAATTAAAAGGGGTTGAGGGAGGGTATGTGATATAAGTGTTGTTAAGAAGAAACATTTGTCATCACTTGGACATTTCCCTCCCTGTAGACATCTCTCTCCACCTCCGCCAGCCAAGAGGCACAGAGTTGCTTATCCAGTTGGTGAATCTGGAAGGAGAAGCTGCCCATGGTAGCCCAAGCTTTTCTTCCTTCTTCCTTTTGAAAGTGGGCTTACCACCGAGAACCGAGAACTGGTGTTCTCTTTTGCTCTGCTCCTGGGTGGGAGTGCAGAGGTCAGCTGCTGCGGAGTGCAAGTCCATCTAATTCTAGGTTCAAGGACATACAGCAGAGTTCCCCACCAATGAAGCCACTTCCTCCAACCTGGTCTTTATTGATAACAGAAGTAACACTTTGGCCTCTGGGTGCTTTTTCCTTCTATTTCCATTGGTATGGAAATCAGATGGATAAAGGGAAGTGATGTGTGTTTCCTCCTCAATCAACCCCATAATTATGTCAGATAAAATCAGAGAAGCAGAAAAAGACTTTAGTGACTATCTTGCACCATACCTTAGTTTTAAAGATAAGGAAAGAAACGCTCATTGTATTTAAGTAACCTACAAATAATGGTGAAGAGATGGCTGTTAGCAAGGGGGGAAAACTCTTATGGAATAGACATTTCCATTGATAGCAAAAAGATTCTACCATATATAAAGCATTTTCATGAGCCTGGCATATACTGGAACCTCGATAAAGGAAACTTGATAAATAATTGCTATTAATTTTACTAATTTAATACCACATAGTCATCATTTCCATGATGTGATGACCGTCCGTTCACATGCTATTTTCTTGACCCGACCTCCCAAGTGCCCCATTCTTTCTCCAAATTTGTACATATTCTTTGTGGAAGATTGAAACAAAAATTCACTGCACATTCTGTGCAGCTCTTCCAGTCAAGACATATAGACTATTTCTCAACTCCTCAAATTTGTGGCTATGGGACTTGCTTTGGCCACTTGGACAAGAGCAAATATGATGATGTAAGTAGCGTCTTGGAAAGCATTGTGCAAAAGGGCTTTGCCATGGGGAGCCCCAGTGCAACACAGCAAAAACTACCTGATACAGAAACTGGTACCTAGAAGTAGCACACTGCGATAACAAAAACCTAAAACATTCAGCAATGGCTTTGGGACCAGACAGTGGGTGAAAAGCAGTGAGGTAGCATTTAGCAAAAACTGGGAAAATGGCATGCAAAATGTTAGTGGAGGTGGGGAAGGTGATGAGGAAACTGCAGCAGTCAGGGGAAAGACAGCACACATTACGACGTAGCAGCAAGACAATGGGCAAAGCCACTGTCTGTGGCAGCACAAAAGATCGAAAATGCACACAGTGAATGTTGGATCCAGCTGCAAAGCTCTCCAGGCAGAAGGCTGAAAATGTGCGTTGAGTGCTTCTAGCTGCATATAAGGTTCTGCAAGGGAGACATGAGCTTAAAAAAAAAAAACAAACCAAGAAAACAGAGTGATCTAATTAGTAAGCATTATGTAGAGAAAACAGAGAAGAGCCAGAATTCATGAGTTTGGAAAATAAAACCGTTTACCTCTAGTCTCTTCAGCTGGAAGAAAAGATTTTTATAGTAAGAAGTGGCTTCAGAGTAAAGACCTTTGTAAAATTTAATGTGGTGCCTAGAAGGCCTTCTCAGCTGGGCAAGAGAAGGGCTCTGAGACTCCCAAAGGTGTTATTACCTCATGGCAGCCTGACACTCAGCCCAAAGTAAACAGAGATCTGTGTTGAAAACAAATGGGGAAGTGGTTTTAGGGGCATGGACTCTATGGGATTCTTGGGAAATCCAGGTTGGTTTTGTTTTTTTTTTAACATTTATTTATTTTTGAGACAGAGTATGAGTGGGGAAGGTCAGAGAGAGAGAGGGAGACACAGAATGTAAAACAGACTCCAGGCTCTGAGCTGTCAGCACAGAGCCTGATGCAGGACTCGAACTCACAGACCACAAGATCATGACCTGAGCCGAAGTCAGACGCTTAACCGACTGAGCCACCCAGGCGCCCCATGGGAAATCCAGGTTTTAAAGAGAGTTTTACTGATAAATAACAGAAACAAGACAGAGATCATTCAGAGGAAAGAGGCCTCTGGGTGCCTGCTTTTCTATGAGCAGAAAGTAGGCTAAAGAATCTATTTAGAAGCAGAAATAAGCCATTTCTCATGGGAAAAGAGGAATGTTTCAGAAGGTGGAGCCAAGAGCAGGGGAGAAAATAGGTATCAGTGAACTAGTCCTGAGAAGCAGAACTGGGTCTTAATCAACCACCCCCTGGCCCAGGAATGGAGGGACCTAGCAACATGGACCCGGATAGAATTGCCGTGGAACTGCGATTGTTGTGTATCCTGTAAATGTGCTTCTGGTTTTCTTTTAATGGATTACGTATTTTGGTTGTCCTTTCCCTATTTCATCATTATAGGTTAGGTGTGTATGGGGAAACACTGAAAGAGCTGTACCTGCAGGGGTCCCATCTGTGTCCAGATTAATGCAGATCATGGATAAGCCTCGACTTAGAAGCTGATGCCATAATATGAGACTTCTGGGAATCCCAGGGTGAAGGGGAGCATAGGAGAAACGTGAACAAACTTTGCCAGAGGCAGACTACACATGATTGTACAAAAAGGGCCACAAATTCTTAGCTGTACTTCTCAGCAAGAAGTTGTGTCTATTTCTCTACCTTCTGAATGTGGACTTGGCCATAAGACTTGCTCTGATCAAGAAGACAGTAGAACGTGGCAAAGAGAAAGAATGAAATATGGCCCTTTGTAGCAACGTGGATGGAACTGGAGAGTGTGATGCTAAGTGCAATAAGCCATACAGAGAAAGACAGATACCGTATGTTTTCACTCTTATGTGGATCCTGAGAAACTTAACAGAAACCCATGGGGGAGGGGAAGGAAAAAAAAAAAGGTTAGAGTGGGAGAGAGTCAAAGCATAAGAGACTCTTAAAAACTGAGAACAAACTGAGGGTTGATGGGGGGTGGGAGGGAGGGGAGGGTGGGTGATGGGTATTGAGGAGGGCACCTATTGGGATGAGCACTGGGTGTTGTATGGAAACCAATTTGACAATAAACTTCATATATTGAAAAAAAAAAAAACTAAGAACAAACTGAGGGTTGATGGGGGGTGGGAGGGAGGGGAGGGTGGGTGATGGGTATTGAGGAGGGTACCTTTTGGAATGTGCACTGGGTGTTGTATGGAAACCAATTTGACAATAAATTTCATATATTGAAAAAAATAAAAAAAGAAATTAAGAAAGAAAGAAAGAAAGAAAGAAAGAAAGAAAGAAAGAAAGAAAAAGAAAGAGGACAGTAGAACAGTAGAAATCATGATGCAAACAGAGGCTTGAAGAGCACAGCACACTGGGGCTTGCCCTCTCTTGCTGTGGGGAACATGGAAGCCGCCACGTGGAGGCTCAGGCCAGCCTCCTGGAGGATGAGGACCACACGGAGAGAGAGGCAGCCCCCAGCTCACACACCACTGCCTCTATATGACTGAGCTCAGGTGACCGGAGTGAGAGAAACACCCAGGACTTACTCTCTGCCACACAGTGCTGTGGAAGCTTTATATGAATTATCTCATCTAATCCTATGACTGTAAGAAATCACAGTATGATTTGGGAGGTGGTTCGTTATACTGACAAACCATCTCTTCTTTCTTTTCATGTCAGACAGGTAATGTGCTGACGTCGTAACAAGGTTTAAGGGTGGCGCATGTCACAAAACAGCGTGAGCACCCAATCATCATGCTTATGACCTACAAGAGGATCTCAAACCACCTCTCCTCTAAAGAGAACCTAAGAGAATGACATGAATCCTGGATAAATCATAATTTTTAAAAAGCAAATGTTCAGGCATTAAAATGAAAGTTTGGGGGTGCCTGGGTGGCTCAGTTGGTTAAGCGTCCGACTTCAGCTCAGGTCATGATCTCACAGTTCGTGAGTTCGATCCCCACGTCTGGCTCTGCGCTGACAGCTCAGAGCCTGGAGCCTGCTTCGGATTCTGTGTCTCCCCCTCTCTCTGCCCCTTCCCTGCTCATGCTCTGTCTCTCTCTGTCTCAAAAATAAATAAACGTTAAACAAAAATTTAAAAATAAAATAAAATAAAATAAAATAAAATAAATTGAAAGTTTGTTGCTCTGAGTTTTAAAACACAAACATAAGTAGCATGGACCAACGGACTGTCCTGATGGTGTATGTCCCCTACTTGGTGATCGTGGCTCCCCTGCCTACTTGGATTTTAATGCAGTGCACATTTACAATATTCTGTTCATATTGTACACAGACATTAATATAAAGCATACCCAGAAAGGAGCATGTGTCTCTTACCATGTCTGAGGACAGCCTTTCTTTCCTTTTGAAGACTGTGGTCATAATCATAGTAAAGAGAGAGAGAAAAAAAAGATGCTAAAAAAAGGTTATCTCACACACAAGCAGCCTCTGCAAGAAAGGGCCTGCAGAAACCGTTTAGTAATGAAGGGTGCTAAGTAGGAGTTCTTGAACAGTGGGGGTAGGACAGTGCAAAGAGACCAGGCACTTTTAACCTTGGCTGAGTTTCAGTCTGATAAGAGATTCTGAGAACTTGAAGAGCCAGTTCTGAAATGGAGGTAGATGGTTTCAAGTGTATCACAAGTCTGCCATTCAGATTGCCAACATAAAGAACACTGGGCAGACAAAATGCCCCTTCCAAACATGACTTTACTCCCATTTCCCACACCTTCCTTTGTCATCTGGGACCGGAGACGTTTCTGGCTATCATGCTACAAAGAATAAAAATTAGTGCGATGTGATCGAGGTTTCTAAGGAGCATCAGAAACTGACGATGACCCTATTAATCTCTCAGCATGTTAAAGGCAATCAGTTTATTTCTTTTCAGAGTTGTAGAATCTGCTCCGAATTCCACAGACACTCAGGGAAATGTAGGAGACTGGCAATCCGCCTCTGGGTCTAGCCTGGACTGCCTCACTGCCTTCAGGATTCCCAGCAGTGAGAGAGGGCAACACCTAATAGATGAGTGCTTTTCAAACCTCCGCTTATGTCACATTTCTTCTCTCCACCTTATCTTCCCTTCTGCATGGGATGGTGGACAGAATTAAATGAGACAATCCACATAAAGCTCTTCAAAGAGTGCCCGGTCGAGTAAGCTCTCTGCATACGCTACTTGCTATTGTCTGTTCTGTGATTTTTAATTCACTCAAAAACCCAAAGGATGTTCAGCAACCATTAGTATAAACAGTGCATTTACTGATACAGTAGCAACAGTTTATTACCCATCTCGCCAACAGTCATAAGTAAACAATATCTGTGCATTACTGTGTTATTTGGGGTTTTAAATAATTTTTGTTGCAATTCTTTCACTGTAAAATCTCTTTTTTCTGAGTATGAAAGCAACACATGCTCTTTCTTTTAAAGAAGGAGGAGGAAGAGAAGTCAAATGATACAGAATGGAAATTTAAGAATTCATATCCTCTAATGCTACTTTATGTAACTCTATAAAATAACCAGGGATAAGTCTAAAACATTTTCTTCCAGACTCTTCTCTATTTATAGAGTTGTGAATACTTAAGATGCAGGCTTCAGCACTGACCCTGACCCTGTGACATATGCAATGGCTTCTTGCTAAACCGTAGGAGTGCCTGGGGTTTCTTCCCACCTGGGGCCTCCCTCAGGGATACAGGCCCACAGGCAGGTCCTGCTGTACTCTGTACCACCACCACTTCTGTGCAGGTGAAATCAGGAACAATGAAGACAACTTGGAAAGGGGAAGGAAGTTCTAAAAAGAAAGAGAATCCTCCTGTTTTGCTTTCACATTTAAGAGTCTCAAAATGGTTTCCCCAATTTCACATACCCCAGAGATTGTGAAAGAGTCTAGAGGTGACTAAGTCGGTCTGAGGACTGACATCTTCAAGATTTAGAGTTTATAAAGTCAGTGACCAGGTTTTCTTTTGGGAGCAGATTACCAATTAAAAATTTTTTTTAATGTATTTATTTGTTTATTTATTTTGAGAGACACACACATACAGAGCATGACCAGGGGAGGGGCAGAATCACAGCGGGAGACACAGATCCGAAGAAGGCTCCAGGCTCTGAGCTGTCAACACAGAGCCTGACATGGGGCTCAAACTCGTGAATCGGGAGATCATGACTTAAGCCAATGTTGGACGCTTAACTGACTGAGCCACCCAGGTGTTCCAGATTAACAATTTTAATTCAGTAAACATCCATCGAACATCTCCCTCATGTATGTCTCAGGAAGGTAAGCCCTATTCCCTACCCCACTAGTAAAATTTTGTTCTTAGTAGTGGTGGGCTTTGTTTTGCCTTTCAGTTGGATACAGGAACATGTAGGGAAAAGTCTGGCTCTTCAGCTCACTGATATGAGTCCTGACGGCAAATGTGGTGTGGGAGAGAGGGTACTCAGCCAACTGTCAGAGGACTTATGCCAACTTCCATCCCCAGCTGTATAAAGTTGAGCAAAACATCTCATGACTCCCAGTGTCAGGTTCCTCACCTATAAAATGGTTATGACACCACCTGCCTCATAAGGGTCTTTGTGGGGGGAGGGAATCATTAAATGATGTAAATAATACATGCAAAATCACTCTATAAATTTTAAACTATTTTACAAACATGGTATTAGACATTATTATTTTGCATCATTGCCATGCATAGTTTATTTCACCAGATTATTTATTCAAAATACTATAAGTACTACTCCTTAGAAAACATATACAGACCACGTGATCTAAAACCATCCTATAAAACCACACAACTATTCTATCACCAGTTTCTGTATTATTCTGATTACTCAGGAGATAGAATATTAATGCCCTAATTTTACTCAGAACCACAAGAAAGTATGAATTAGATGTTTTTCTTTTTTATTTTTAATATTTATTTTTGAGAGAGAGAGAGAGAGAGGCAGAGCACAAGCAAAGGAGGGGCAGAGAGAGCAAGGGACACACAGAATCCAAGCAGGCTCCTGGCTCTGAGCTGTCAGCATAGTGCCTGACCTGGGGCTCGAACTCACAGACTGAGAGATCATGACCTGAGCCGAAGTCAGACGCTTAACCAACTGAGCCACCCAGGCACCCCAGATGTTTTTCATTCACTGTATGAAGGAGGGCCAAGGAAACAAACTCATTTACAATGAAAGTTTTTATTTCATGGTGAGTATCTTACATTTTGCCTATCAAAGAAGACAAACAGCGGCTCCTTGCAAAACAAAACTAACAAAATAAAAAGCAGGATCTGATCAAATTTCTTACACATTTACCCCAATATAAACTCTTCCACAAAAAAGCCATGCTGCTTATTGCTACGTAGAATCAACAGCTAAAGGTGTTGACCTTTTAATATTAACAGAATTTAAAGTTTCCCTTATTTCAGAGCTTCTATTTTGGATAAAAGGAAAGTTGAATCTTTACAGTGATATTGGTAACAGTCATAATTGGAATCAAGAGATAAACTCCTACCTGCCCAAAATTGCAGAAAATTCTATACTGAAGAATAACTGGATCTATTCTCCTATGCACAGACTGTCAATACCCACGTAGAATAATTTCAACAACCATAAAATGCGTAGAATTTTAAATATCCTAACTTTCTGTTGAGCATTCATGATAATTCGATTTTAACATTATAATAAAATATCTCAATCTTATTAGCTAAAATACATATGTCAGCATACAAACGATGGCATGTTAGGCTTATTTTATTTGTGTGAAACAAGTCGGGCATCCTGTTAGCTAGCTTTTAAGTAACATTCATAAAATAGGCTATGATTGCTGTTCTTGTGCACATCAATCAAGACACGTGCGTTTGCATGGGCTACTGTGACAGACTTACACGTTTCTTCAACAAGTGTTTAGTGAGCACCTACTATGTGCCAGGCAATATGAGAGGACAAGGTTAGCCCAATGAGCAAAAGAGATGTGGTCTCAGTTCCTTAAAAGTATTTTTTTTTTTAAATTTTTCTTTCAACGTTTATTTATTTTTGTGACAGAGAGAGACAGAGCATGAACGGGGGAGGAGCAGAGAGAGAGGGAGACACAGAATCGGAAACAGGCTCCAGGCTCTAAGCCATCAGCCCAGAGCCTGACGCGGGGCTCGAACTCCCGGACCGCGAGATCGTGACCTGGCTGAAGTCGGACGCTTAACCGACTGCGCCACCCAGACGCCCTAAAAGTATTTTTTAAGATAAGCAACAACGGCAACATAAAAAGCTTATAGAAAGCACTTTTAAAGAAAGACATGAAAATCCAGACATGTGAAATAGACCCCTGAAATATTTAAAGCTGAAACCAAAACTGACTTAGGCAACTTCCTGATTTTTGACACATTTAAAGACAGGACTATGAAGATGATAAGGGAGACACGTCTTCAGTTTTCTGTGCGATGACAAAAATTTTCTTAGTTTCAACACTTGGTATCAACTATGACACAAAGATATAATAGCTGTACATTTAAAAGAGGTTGCAAAGTCAAATAAGCCTGCACTGGACTCCCAGCTCTAAGCAAATTGGAATAACACCAGCAATCTCAAGGAGCACTCGGTAAGATGCCTGACACACAGTGAGTGAATTCTCAACCAAGGCAATGCTTAGGCTTTTACTCCTGGTGGGGAACATACATGCTTTCCATGAACATCAACAGTAAAATTTGTAGATGAGAACTGAGATGTTTGCTTTTAACTTATTGCGGCCTAAAGAAACTACACTATGGCCATTTTATCCTGTCCTCCTTCTAGACATGCTCTCCAATCAGAGATGACCCTTGCCCCTCCCCATCCCCTATGCAAATCCAAACTTGCCCACTTAAACAGCCCAGTCTTATGTTCCAGTCTATATTTTTTAAGGCAAAGGTAGCTATTTTGATGAATATATCTGCTGTTAACTGCTTTTAGCTTAATATACCACTTATTCCAGAAAACACATTTCTATTTTCAAAGATGACCCCTATATTCTGGATAAAATGGCAAAGTAAACATTATTTCTGCTCCTTTCCAAAATCCTACCCAAACAACTTATACAAAGGCATACACTGACAAGGAAAAAGATCAGAGAGAACAGAGCAACAATAAAATTCTGGAAATTGTAAAGCAAGTGGACAAGGGATTACTAACCTAGCAAGGAGTTAAAACATCGAATCTTAAGCTAACAGTAGAGAATGCCAAGAAACAACCTAAATTACACCATTTGATAAATACCCAGGAATCAGAATTAAAGCCTGAGTACCTGTGAAAAAGGAGGTGATGGTGGGGGCTAAAAACAGAGTTTGGTTAAAGCCTTTTTAAGAAGGGAGAGGACCTATCATCCTTTGTCCTTCCTTAGCAGGTCATTAGACAGGCTAGACTCTGAATCTATACCAGGTGAGAGGTACTTTATCTGTAAAGAGGAGGATGAGATTAATGTTTTTATATGGAATGTGGACCTCCAAGTCCTCTTCCTTCACCTACTGTCCAGCACACGGACCCATATCATAGCAGGAGGATGAAAAACTTTTTTCCATAAAGTACAAAAGAAGAAACAGGGGTGCCTGGGTGACTCAAGTCAGTTAAGCATCTGACTCTTGATTTTGGCTCAGGTCATGATCTCATGGTCATGAGTTCAAGCCCTATGTCGGGCTTCACACTGAGCGTGGAGCCTGCTTGGGGCTCGCTCTCTCTCTCTCTCTCTCTCTCTCTCTCTCTCTTTCTCTCTGTCTCTGTCTCTGTCTCTGCCACTCTCCCCACTGCCTGAAAAAATAAACAAACATTTTTTTTAAAAAGAAGAAAGAAAGAGGTGAAAAACAATTTAAAAAAGGAATTTGGAAGTCCAGTACTTTAAATTCAAATTCTGAATAACAGAAATTTCAGAGAGAAGACATCATACTGTGGTGGTTGGGGGTAGGGGTAATAGAAACAGATCACCTACAAAGTATCTAAGGTCAAAAAAGCTTTGGACTTCTAAACAGCAACGCTGGAAACTAAAAAATAATGGAACAGTACCTTTAAACTTTTGGGGAAAATGTATTTTCAAACCAGAATTCTATACTCAAGCCAAATCATCAATCAAATATGAGGTAGAATAAAGACATTTTTTTGGATATACAAAGTCTTAAAAAAATATTTCCTATATTGGGGCGCCTGGGTGGCTCAGTTGGTTGAGCGGCCGATTTCAGCTCAGGTCACGATCTCGCGGTCTGTGAGTTCGAGCCCCGTGTCGGGCTCTGGGCTGATGGCTCAGAGCCTGGATGCCTGCTTCCAATTCTGTGTCTCCCTCTCTCTCTGCCCCTCCCCCATTCATGCTCTGTCTCTCTCTGTCTCAAAAATAAATAAAAGTTAAAAAATATATATTTCCTATAATCTTTCTCAGAAAGAGACAGGGAAATGCCTTACAACAAAACAAGGAAGTCAAGCGAAAAAGATACAGACTCTAGAATCCTAACCTGAAATTCAACAGAGGAGAGAGGCAGAGAGCACCCCCGGATAACAGCAAAGGGAAATTCTGTGATGACAGCTGTGCGCTGGACTGGGAGGCCATCTGTCTAGACTAGGTATAGTAGGCTATAGGAGAGATTTCTTCAGAAACATGAAACTCAGAATTCCTGATGGGCCCAAATTTCTTGGGAGGAGATTTAGACAATTTGGGATTGAATAGGTTGTAAGTATAAATTAAACTACCAACAACAACCCCAAACAATTATGTAGTTATAGGAGAGTAATCCTGATATAAAACATGGATCTGCTGTAATTGGTATTTCCATAACCACAAGCATATAATCGTTACATATTGATGTAACTCAAATTAGGATTCAGCTGTACTGGGAGGATGAATACAGTTCTTGAAGGAACAAGAGTGGTGCCTGTCTCTGGCAGCAAGGGCTGAAAATGAGCTAAATCATCACCTTCTGCACAAGGAAATCAATAGATGATGCCCAAAACGGAAAAATCAAGAAATAGTAATAGAAGCATGTTATTTAGAGATACAAATATAAACACCAAAAGAATAAGTAAACGTAGTTGAAAGTGGTTGCCTTTGGGGAGAGGGAAATAAATGAAATAGAAAGGGACAGACTTTTTTTTTTTTTATCAGACTTTCATTTTTCATTACTCTTCAATTATGTGTGCATGTTTGATACAATTAAAAACTAGAGAAAGGAAAGAAGGAAGGAAGGAAGGAAGGAAGGAAGGAAGGAAGGAAGGAAGGAAGGAAGGAAGAGAAGCAAGCAGGAAAAAAGAACGATACAGGCTTTCTGGAAATCCAAAACACCACCTATAGGGCAATGCTGTGAATTCTGGCAGCAGGTAACCAGGAGCTCTCCATCCTTCCTGCGTACTTCTTTCTCCCTGTCTTTCTCACACAACCACCTCTTTACAGATTCCACTTGAGAATGAGCACTTAGACACATGTATTAGTGGAATCTGGAATTCCCCCCAAGTTAATTTTTTGATTGCACTAAATCCAAAATTCTGACCAAGGTTTAAAAAAAATTCTAAAAAATAAAATGATCCTTAAATAAAGTTCAAATAATAAACGATTAAAGTTTTTTATAAATTGAAAAGAATATAGCACTGGTAAAAAGAGGAAAGCTCTTGCTGATATTACCACTTGCATAAGACCATAGTTAAAAGCATAATAATTTTGCAAACACAAAAATTAGATTAATGGACATGAATACAACACTAAGAAATAGACCAATTTTATACAAAATCTTGGTATATGGAAAGAAGCCATCAAGAAATAATAGTGGAGGGAAAAAAAATAAGCAACTAGGCTGGTATAATTGACTAGTAAGAATTGATTCCTCTCTTAATTGGGTGATGGTCATTGAGGAGAGCACTTATTGGGATGAGCACTGGGTGTTATATGTAAGCCAACTTGACAATAAATTATATTCATACAAAAAAAGAATTTATTCCTCTCTAATACTTACTGGAGACCCTACGATACACCTTAGGGACATTAAAGAATTAAAAATGCAAAATCAATAACAGAAACACTAACAGAAAGTGAAGTTGAATATCAGTACTCTGGGAAAATGATAATTTTCTTTTTTTTTAATTTCTTTTTTTAAAGTTTATTTTATTTATTTATTTTGAGAGAGAGAGAGGGAGAGAGCAGAGAGAACATACATGCAAGGGAGAGGCAGAGAGAGAGAGAGAGAGAGAGAGAGAGAGAGAGAGAGAATCCCAAGCAGGTTCTGCACTGTCAGCACAGAGACTGACTCGAAGCTCAGTCTCACAAATTGTGAGATCATGGCCTGAGCCCAAATCAAGAGTCGGATGCTCAACCGACTGAGCCACCCAGGCGCCCTGAAAATGATAACTTTCCATGAGATGTGAGGCTATGGAAGAAATCTCAGAGAAAAAGATAACCAAATTTGACTAAATAAAATGTGAAATCTCTCTGCAACAAAAAGGAGTAACAAATACTAAGGATTAAAGCAAGAGATTGGAAGAAAATATTTGCACAAAACATAACAGACATTGTGTAGGTACTCGGTATTGTATGCAGAGACACCCCAACTGGTAAAATAACATGGCAATAAATTATCGAGTAAAGTATATAGAAATACATTTCACAGGAGATAAAATATTCTCAATAAAAATATGAAATATTTATTATCTGCTATTTGGAAAATATATGCAAATTAAAAATAATACATTTGACTTATTAATTTAGCCAGAAATGAGTGGGAAAATCAGAATATAAGATTTATCTATGCTTTAGCTACTAGGACTAGATGGAAAGAATACAAATGAAAAAACATATTGTGTACGTGGATGGCCCTAGCAGGCAGTATATTAAGCGAAATAAGTCAAACACAGAAAGACAAATACCACATGATTTCACTTGCATGTGGAATCTAGAAAACCAAACAGATGAAAAAACAAAAACAAAACAGAAACATACTCATAAATACAGAGAGCAAACTGGTGGTGCCAGAAGCATGGGAGGTGCTGGGATGGAAGAAGTGGGTGAAGGGGATTAAGATCTACAAACTTCTAGTTATGAAATAAACAAGCCACGGGAATGTAAAGGACAGCATAGAGGATGGAGTCAATAACACTGTAATAACATTGTACAGTGACAGATGGTAACTACACTTATTGTGGTGAGCATTGTAATGTATATAAATGTCAAGTCACTATGTTGCACACCTGAAACGAATATGATATTTCCTGTACTATGGTTCAATTAAAAATACAAATTTAAAAACCCTTATGCTGTGCTCACGCTGTTATCCATGGTATGTATAGGTATCTAGATATCAACAAAAAGGAGAAAATGTCTATAGCACTCTAAGTTTTGGCAAAGGGCAATTAATAACTTGACAAATTTTCCAACTAAACAACAACAAATATACACCGACAGGATGGAATGTTCCTCTTTTCAGATGAGTTGACACTATTATAATTTTGATTCTTTAGGGAACAAGTTGTAAAGAGTTTCATCTTCTAGAGTTCTCCATTTTCTAAGGGAGAAAATATTTCATTTCACCACCCTAACCTTTTATTTAAAAATTCCAATTCTTAAGGAAAATATCGAAGTTGAACGAATTCACAGTTAACAAAGTATTCCACAAAATTCAAAGTGGCCTAACTTATAACCTATACTTCAGCAATAAACTAAGTTTGAACTATACAAAATAGAAGCAAAAGAACGAATGTCAAGAATTATTTCCAACCACTCAGACACTCCCTATATATAATATTCACTGTAAAAGCAAGACAAAAAATTAGAACATAAATTAAGTCATACTTGAAATAAACCAAGGGACATGCCAAGGCATGGGAAGAAAGACGTAAGAAAACATGGTAAATGGTCATCACAGGACATCACATGCCGCCAGAGTCATGTTTTGAGCCTGAATTATGTTGTCACTTGCACAATGATTTTTAATTCTGATTTTTAGTATCAATGTTATTCTAAGATGTTGGATGGTGTAGACATGTGTTTAAGTTGACTTAGGTGAGACCCAGCAGAACATTCTACACTTTTGTCTACATCTAGTAAGTGCTGCTTCATGATGACTTAATCCTCCCCTCCCTGCCGTCAGTCAAGTGACTGGCATTTTTAGTACTTAAAGTAGACATTCACAAGATAAATATGCCCATGTTAGCCCTTGGTGTCTTTGCTTGGCGATGTCAGGTTAAACAAGAAGTATGTTCTCAATAGAGAACCAATCTGGTTACTTTCTCAACCCAAGGATCCCCTCTTAACTCAGATACCACATTCAAGGTTGTTTATTAAATGTAATTAATGTAAATAAATTATAATAGAAGAGCTGCAGGAGATTCAAAGATTGAAAAATCCAGAAATCACAATCCCTGCCCTCAACTAAGTCTGTAAGTTATGGGGAAAAACAAGCAGGTACAGAAATAATACAAGGGAAAGAACGGGCCAGAAAAAGACAGAAGAGCCCAGTAGGAGCTCCCACACCAGGCAGAGGCCACGTACTACAAAAAGCACTGCTGCAGGAAGAAGAGAAGAACAGACACTGACCACTGAGCAAATGTGCCTCAAACTGGGTCTGTAACAGAACCCAAGGCAAATCTGTCAAGCACCCTCCTGGGCCAGAATCCTCAGATTCTTAAAATTTACTTTTAAAAAGTTGTGATATAAAGCTCATGATTTTCAGAGCTCTAAATTTATTTTCTTTTACTACATATTAAGATATTAATTAACTTTGGGCAATGGCACATCGAATGAAATGCAAACCGACTTCCTTCTCTGTTCTTTGCTATCTATTTTAGTCATTAAATGAAGGAGTGATTTTCTTGATCTCTCTTTGTCAACACGTGTGCTTACACACTGGACAGGCAGAAAGACACAGACACACACGCACACACATACACACACACACACACACACACGTGTGAAAGATCGGCCGATTTTTAATTAGACAGACCGAAAGATTTTCCTTTGTTAAAAAGAGGTCCTTTGTCTTATCACCAAAGCCAGCCTCATAGCTTCTATTCTTGCATGTTTCACAAGAATGGGAAACTCTCTGACCTTAGACTAAGCTGGAGGACTGATTCTATGATCTCACACTTTGTGGCACTTCCTCTTTCCTGATATTTACTGTATTCTATTGTTAATTGTTTTACTGCCTATCCTGTCTGCTCGCCCATAAGTTCCAGGGGGTCAGGGGCTATACCTGCTGTGTTTGCCATGTACCCCCAAGTGCCCAGCATATAGCATCATATTGTCCTAGGAATTTATCAGACTCTTCTTTAGGTGACTAATACTTCCTGCAATGACCGGACTCAGAATCAGTAGGTTTAAAAGTGCTTTTCCCTTTGAAGAACAATAATTATTCCCAATTTCAATGAATAAGATAATATATTTTCCTGTTCATAGTTCTCTCTCTCTCATCCTTTTGTATGGTCATTTAATTTAAAAAAAAATTTTTTTAAGAGAGCATGTGTGCATGCCCATGCAAGACTGGGAGAGGGGCAGAGGGAGCAGAGGGATTGAGAGAGAGAGAATCTTTTTTCCTTTTATTATTTTTTTTTTAATTTTTTTTTCAACGTTTATTTATTTTTGGGACAGAGAGAGACAGAGCATGAACGGGGGAGGGGCAGAGAGAGAGGGAGACACAGAATCGGAAACAGGCTCCAGGCTCTGAGCCATCAGCCCAGAGCCTGACGCGGGGCTCGAACTCACGGACCGCGAGATCGTGACCTGGCTGAAGTCGGACGCTTAACCGACTGCGCCACCCAGGCGCCCCTCTTTTTTCCTTTTAATTTTATAAACGTTTATTTATTTTTGAGAGACAGAGAGAAACAGAACATGAGCAGGGGAGGGACAGAAAGAGAGGGAGACACAGAATGCCAAGCAGGCTCCAGGCTCTGAGCTGTCAGCACAGAGCCCAATGGGGGGCTTGAACCCATGAATCATGAAATCATAACCTGAGCCAGTCAGACACTTAACCAACTGAGTCATCCAGGCACCGAGAGAGAGAAAGAGAGAGAATCTTAGGCAGGCTCCATGCTCAGCACAGAGTCCAATGTGGGGCTTGATTCTACAACCCTGGGATCATGACCTGCACCGAAATCAAGAGTCAGATGCTCAACGGGCTGAGCCACCCAGGTGCCCCTGTATGGTCATTTAAAGTTAGCAGACAGTACCTCAAAGCTTTCTCTGACCTAAAACTTCTTGGAACCTTCTTATTCTCCTAGAAAGTTTTCTGATTCCTATAAATTCACTGATTTCCCCCCTGTGACTATTCAAGGAATTTGGCATTTCTCACCCAGCTAATAAAAGGCCAAGTCAGAATCATCACTCTCTTTCCAGCAATCTGGGGCAGACGCCAGCCAAAGAATTTGGGGCAGGCTCTCTTGGCCACACCAGGATTTTGCTATGAAAGATTAGGGGTGAGTGTCATTATATGAAGCCTGCCAGGCGGCCCCCTGGTTTTCATTAACTTCTTGCTAATTTGAAAAATCTCAATAGGCTTGGTCACCAGCAAAAGCATAAGAGTTTGGGTCTGTGGTTCTCAAACTATAACATGTATAAAAATCAGGTGGGGGAGTTTTTTGAAAATATCAGTTCATAGG
Organism: Lynx canadensis; assembly: GCF_007474595.2. Taxonomy (NCBI): domain Eukaryota; kingdom Metazoa; phylum Chordata; class Mammalia; order Carnivora; family Felidae; genus Lynx; species Lynx canadensis. Next base: position 130,625,250 of record NC_044307.1, on the reverse strand, counting down.
CTCCACTCTTAAATATTCTGTTCCAATAGATATCAAATGTGGGCCTGGACTCTCTGTCTTCTATTTTGTTGTTTGGTTGGGGGGGGGTGTTGTTTTTAGAGATCCCAGGTAATTCTGGTGATTATCATCTACAGGCTACATGTTGAGAGTCACTGGACTGTTCTGGGGTTTTTCAAAGGCACAGAAAAATGAGAAAGGGAAGAAGGAAGAAAAAAGAGAGAAAACGTAGCTTAATATCCATTCAACAATATTACAGCCCTGAATTACAGCAAAGACTAGCATGCATTCCACTTCTGTTCTGGGTCCAGACAGAAAAGGGCTTCCCGTTAGCTGTGGCGTCAGAGGTTACTTCTCTACCAGGTACCACCACTCCACCCATCCCGGCCCTCCTTCACCAGGCTCCTAACCTTCCTGGGATTAAGGCTACTTTACCTTCCTGCTGCCCGGCCAGCCATTCTAAATCTTTAAGGGCCTTGGAAAAAATGCCAACTTTCTGGGCTCCACTCAGCAGGGCAACCGTCTGGGCCAGAAAGACACAAGCGAGGCCCTTCCAGAGAAAAACATTCCCTTCCGTACAACAGTTGTGGATGATGTGATACTCTGATCCCTTTAGGACCAAGGCCCTCATTCTCCCAGTTGCCAGAAATGTTGACTACCGAAGGCTCACAGCTCTAGGAACTGCCCTTGACTGAAGGAAAACTGCTCGCTCCAAGACGGCACCTTCTGCCTAGTGTGGCCTGCAACCAATGACCTGTTTAGGCAGGGAATTCCGATGACCAGCTCGTGTGCTGGCAGAGCAATTCTGAAGGGCCATTCCAGCTCCAAGGCTGGGCCCACCACTGTACCTGCACGGCGGTTCAGTTCCTCCCTCTGCATAATCCTGCTGCTCTCTCTCCCTGACAAGTGCTGTTCCCACAGCACCTCTCAATAAACCCCCTGTACGCAAATCTCACAGTCTATTTTCAGGAAACGTGAACTAAGAGAGTGAAGTTGCCTTTTTCAGTCAGGTAGCGACAGCACAGGGGAGTGGGCGTCTGTACCTTACTTCTAGAGAAATCGGGTGGTCACTTAATTTCTCCAAGAGTGTCCCTCCTCATGTATAGACCTCAAATACAGATAACAAAAATAATACTTTTTGCCAGGCTTTTATGAGAAGGAAAAGAGGAAATATATATGAGAGTATTTTGTAACTAATGAAGAGCTGTATGTATTATCAGCTAGGCCCTGGTTTACCATGCAGTAATCAGGGAAGGCAGGAGGGATTTACCGACATGATATGATTCAGCTTACACACTGTCTCCTACTTTCTCAAATCAACAGATCTGTGTCACTAATCAATACACCTGGGCACATAATAAAAAAAATTAGAAGTAAAACCAGGTGACACATGCGTTGCTGCAATCCTGAAACTGAAACAGAAGACAGAATAATACTCTGTTTATTGGAAACACTCTGTTTCCATATGAAGATAGCAACAGAGCAATTTCCACTACTCTGTAAAGTCGGAATTCACATTTTTGCCCAGTAAGTTACGCAATGAATAATGGAGTATCACTTTACATCCTCCAGCAGAGAAACAAGTAAAACAGCTGGGTATACAAAATGAGGAATACTTTTCCAGGCCACTTAGTATTTTCTGCATTACCTGGATACTGTAGCCACTGAAAAGAAACAACAAAACAAAACAGTACACAAATCAAGTTGAAAACACTGAGTTAGCTCAAGGAGGATAATAAGAAATTACCAATTCTAAAACTATGCTTTATGTTAAAAGTTACCAAATTATTGAATGTTACCAAGAACTTACATGAGATATACAAATAATGTCTAGTATTTACAGATGTAGAAGGTGTGGTTAACAATGACTTCATCTGACAGATGGTTTTATTATCAGCAAAAGTCACGGAATGGTTAAAACTGGAAGGAAGCTGACAGACCTATGAAAGCCCCCAGCCCCAGTGATTCTCTGCTCGCAGAGAAACCACAATCAAAATGAAGAAGCAAGACAGACCCACGTAAAATATTAACCCAAACTCTTCCCTTTCTTATTATTTGAGCACTGAATGAAGTACAGACAGGTATACAGGGATTCAGACCAAGGGGTAAACATGTGGGCTAGATCAATCCAGAAGGCTTCATGTCAGTCCCATATAATGAGAAGCTATAAATACCTTGATTTCCTGTTAAATCTGAAGAAATGCTGAATGAAACATTTCCTTCATGCATGGAGAAAATATTTTAAAACTTCAAACTTAGCGTTTGCTGATTCAGTTTAGGTAGAATAATAATTCAGTGTTTACAATCTTTAAATAGTCCAAAGTGAGGCTTGTAAGGAGCAGATAATTAGACCTTGATTCCTGAACAAAAATCATAGTCTTAATCCAACTCGTGAAACAATGAGAATGGTGAAGAGCTGAGGCCAGGTTTTGAGGGGAAGGAGGGAGTTGGGGTTGTTTATCAAAAATACCCTTATCAAGACCAAAGGAATCTACCTGAATGCTGAAAACAGAAAACAAGCCCTGTGGGGCACTTGGTGGCTCAGGCGGTTAAGTGTCCAACTTTGGCTCAGGTCATGATCTCACAGTTTGTAAGTTTGGGCCCCACGTAGGGCTCTGTGCTAACAGCTAGAAGCCTGGAATCTGCTTCGGATTCTGTGTCTCCTTCTCTCTGCCCCTCCCCTGCCTGTGCTCTGTCTCTCTCTCTCAAAAATTAATAAACATTAAAAATAAAAAGAAAGAAAACAGGCCCTAATCCCTAGAAGTACGAGCCATTTTGCTCAGTTAAAGTCAAGAGGACAGGGACACTGCCGGCCAGCTTCACTTAATAAGATTCTGGAAGTTAGAGACAAGAGGGGCAGGTAAGCTTCAGGGTGAAACCAGAACAAAACAGGCCCTAGAAGGCAGACCACAAAACAGGAGTGTAAGACTTGAGTTATGCACCTGCCTGAATTTGTTAGTAATTCTTGTACCATTGGACCCTGCTCTGTAGATTAATACCCCCGGGCCAGCCTTTCTATTTCCCCTTTCTATTTCAGCCTTTCTAGTATCCCCAGAGGAATACTACAGATTTTTAGCAACAGATCATTGACTGCCTCTAAGAAACACAAAGCAGTGAACATTCAGTGTCTAGGGAGAGTAGTAACCAAGGCAGCTCGGAAGACGTCGTTGTGGAAGCTCTGGGAACTTTCAGCGAGAGTGAGTCTTCATAAAAGTGTTTTAATTCCCAGGAGAAATTTTCTGATTATTCTAGGTCTATTCCTAGATCAACCAGATATTCCTTGGGGTGAACCAAGGGGGAGGGGTGCCATGCAGCACAACAGAGCCTCTGAGGGCCCATCTTATATATCGGGCTAACCCTGAATGAGGAACAATTGTTGGCGTCAAGACAGTGACTCCAGTTTGAGTTTGCCACAGTGTCTGAGACTTCATTCGTTCACTCATTCATTCATTCATTCTTGGAGATACCATAGCAAAGCAGTGTGGTTCAGAATGTAAGTTCTGGAGCTAAGCGCTTGGGATCAATTCCTACCTCTCTCAATTACTAACATTACACTTCATTCACCTGTCAAAAGCAGTCAATTATAGCACCCATCTCACAGGATTTCAGTGAGGAGGAAAAGACCGAGTTCATATAATGAGCCTAGAATTGTGCCTGGCACCGATAAGCATTTTAGCTATTGTTGTTGTTTTTTTTTTTTTGTTATTAATTAATTAATTCATTCAAAAACTTAATGAGCGCTGATTATGTGTCAAGCACTGAATGAGGCCCTCATTTAGCACACCTATTCTTTTACTTACATCCCACTCCTAGTCATTAACTAGGAATGTAGGAGTCATCCTAAACTCCTTCCTCTCACTGCCCACCTCTAAAGATGTAGCCAAGTTCTGCCTATTAAACACGTCAACTCCTTCCCTCTTTTCCACTCCTCACCATCACTGCCTGACTCAAGCCTTCTCCAATTTCTCTTCTCAAATATTATAGTAATCTCCTGTGTGTGCCCTAAGGCTAGAGTTGTGTTCATCCAATCTGTTCTCCATCTTGATTCTAAACTGTCTTTCCAAAACACATATCTGACGATATCATTCACCTGCTGAAGTCTTCCATAGGATAAAGTCACAGGTCCAGCATGGCACATGGGCCTTTGTGATGCGGCCCAATCTGTCTCCCCAGCTCTCACTCCGTGCCCACACTGACCAGGCTGGTGTTCCCTGACAACACAATATTGATCCTTCTGCTGGGCTGACTATCCCTCCACCCGCCTGAAAACTCCCCCTTTTACATTAAGGCTCATTATTCAATTAAATACTTCCTAATACCTGCCACGAGTAATGCCTGTACCAAGGCCAGGGAGTACAGTGATGAAGAACACACTCAACCCTTTCTTCCCCATAGATAAAGTTAACTTTGAGGCCCTCAAGAGAGAAAAGAAATATGGAAATTAGAGTTATCTCAAATTTAGTATTGTTTCCCTCACTAGCTGCATACCTTACAGAATTGTAGAAATTGAATAGATTTTGGCATCAAGTCCAAAAGTACCTCAGGAGATTTCAGTCTCAACAGTAAACTGTGACACAGTGGGTTTAGTCATTTTGACTTGTGCGGCAATAGTGTGTTAGAAAAGATTGATTTGAACTATAAAAAACAATGATCAGTAGGTTGCTTCAATATGGTGTTATAAAATTATAAGCCATTAATTAGCTACTCTGTTTTTACTTAAAAAAATTTTTTTAACGTTTATTTTTGAGATATAGAAACAGAGTGTGAGCAGGGGAGGGGCAGAGAGAGAGGGAGACACAGAATCCAAAGCAGGCTCCAGGCCTCTAAGCTGTCAACACAAAGCTGACATGGGGCTCAAACCCACAAACTGTGAGATCACAACCTGAGCCAAAGTTGGGTGCTTAACCAACTCAGCCACCTAGGCACCCCAGTACTTTATTTTTAAAAGGTGAGTAAGGGGCGCCTGGTTGGCTCAGTTGGTTAAGCGTCTGACTTCGGCTCAGGTCACGATCTCACAGTCTGTGAGTTCGAGCCCCGCATCAGGCTCTGGGCTGATGGCTCAGAGCCTGGAGCCTGCTTCTGATTCTGTGTCTCCCTCTCTCTCTGCCCCTCCCCAGTTCATGCTCTGTCTCTCTCTGTCCCAAAAATAAATAAACGTTAAAAAAAATTAAAAAAAAAAAAAGGTGAGTAAATTATAAGTACCTGTGATTGTCTAGGGGTAATACCAGGCTGGGTTTCTTTTTACCCACGAAATAATATGAAATATGGTTATCAAACACTTTAAAAATCATGCCTTTCCAATTAATACATTTTTAAATCATTCACTGAATGAAACGCTTACTGAATAAGCACAACAGGCTGTTGACAAAATAGGTGATTAAATTTAAAACTTTACTCATTCTTTCAGCAATGAGGAAACATCAAAAATCTGTTCATTCAAAATCTCAGATCTGCACAAACACCAGTCGTATTGGGACAGAAGCTCTACTGTCCCATAGATTGGGGCATAGATTGGTCATAGCTCCCATCTCCCTCGTTGGCTCTTCCAACCTTCCACACTAGTCTTTATGGCCCTTTTCAGTAACATCCTGTCGTATTCACAATTACATAACCAATTATGAAGAGTGTGAAGAGTGTGGCACAAAGAAGGTGCCTGAGAACTGTTTGTTGCACTGACCTCAGCTCAACTCGCCTCCAACAGAGATGCTGTCCTCTTCTCTACTAAGCATGGAGACAGTACAGTTCCTTCCCAAGAGCAATGGGACCTCTCAGCTTAAATATTTTAATTTCTCCCAGCTCCAACTGGTATCCACCGTCTTCAAAAATTTTCACGTGGCACTAACTTACTAAAGACAAACTGTCCAAATTATTTGGATTCAGAGAGTGACATTCAATCACTTTGTATAATGGCATATTTCTACCATACCATACCATTGAAAGTAATAACATACAGTTATTGAATAATGAAGTTCATTTTCTCTTGGGCCTCTGTGGCAAAGCACATGATTTCAATGGTTATCTGACATCAGCCTAGTGACCCTAGCTGGTATGCTGTACAATCAGGCACTTTAGGAAACTGAAAACTTGAACTGTTACTTCCGACACCACTAGCTCGAGTTTTACACTGAATGCATTTCGCATCTGAATCTTCCTTTACACACACCCAGAGCAAACCTCGCTTTTCAAAAGTTCATTAACAAAGACTCAACTTAAAAGAGCAGCCCTGTGACTCATCTTTGGATACCCGGGTGGAAATAACAACTCCTCCCTTGCTGAGAAACGGCTTAAACAAGTGCATGAGAACCACAGGAAGTAATAACAGATCTCAGCTAGTGTCAGCGAAGTCTAGAATTCCCACCCGGGACGGTGTGTTTCTTGAAGTCACGTTGCGACTACTTCTTGTCTTCATTCTTCTAAAAAAAAAAAAGTCTTATGTGGGCTTGGAAGGAACTATTTCAAGGCAGTATCAATTTCTTCGTATTTCCTGGCTCCTGAGTCATTATGTCAAGTTCAAGTCAAGAAGCACCCATTCGGGTGTTTTTGAGAAAGCGCAAGCTAAAACAGGGAGTGAACAGACGATCACACCCAAGTAATGTCCCCAGTAATTCAAAACAACCTCAGCCTTTCGACTTAAAACAAAAGTAGTCTTACTTAGAGACGTTGTGCCAGAAGCCATCAACAGGTATCTGAAAGAATTTCTGTGAAGCCCTAAATGCGCAGTCCCTTGCCCACCGGGAGAAAAAAAAAAAATCACTCCGATGTACATAAGAAACCCAAGGCCGTGTTTCCCGAGGCGCGAAAAGGCGGCGTGAGCACCGGGGCCAGACCCGAAATCCCTCCCCCGGGACATCCCTCGACGCCCCATCCAGCGAGGCCACCCCGACGCCCCCCCGCAGCTCTCGGCGCACAACTCAGCGGGGCGCGTCCTCGCTCCTCCTGGGGCGCTTAGGGAGGGAAAAAGAGGCACAGGGGGAAAAAACGAACCAGGTACGGGACCGAGCGTGCGAACCGAGAAGCTACGTCCTGCGCGGGCGCCGGTCCCACGCTGGGCGTCGTGAGAAGGAAGGAAACCTGCCGCGCGACTCCTGGCGGCGGGGATCCCGGCGCCTCCCGCGGCCCAGGCCGGGGTCCTCCGCGGCCCCGCGAGCACCGCGCCGCTGCCGCCGCATCAGGGCGCCGCCGACCCAGCCCCCAGCAGCGTCGGCAGCACCCACAGCTGGGGGAGCAGGCCCCGCCCCGGGACGACGGCGCCGGCCGCCCGCGCGCCCGTCCCCGCCCCGCCCGGAGTGCGAGAGCCCGGGGGGCCGGCAGCCCGGGGCCGCGCGGCTCCTGCAGCCTCACCTCGCCTGTGCGCCCGCTGACGGTCTCCGCGGCGGCCCGAGGCGCCTCACCTGCTCCCCGACCCTCCTCGCGGGGAGGGGCCCGGGGGCGCCGGACTTTCCCCAGGAATCCCCCTCGCGCCGGTGACGTTTGCCGGCCGCTGCGTTCCGCGGGGCGCGGCCGCGTGCTTGGGTTCTGAGTGTGGGTGTGGCCCCCAGCCGTGCACCTGCGGCGACCCGCGAGGCGGCGGGCCGCGAGCCTGAGCGTATAAACCGAGGTCGAGCACCGCCAACTCAGATCCCCCTTGGACTCACCCGCCTCAAGTGGGCCAGAAGCCCAGCTAGAACCCCAGCCGGCTTCATTCATTCATTCATTCATTCATTCATTCCCAAATGAGCGGCCACCCAAGGGCTGAGGACACTTACCGTGGTTAAAAATACCAAGACCGTGACTTCGAAGACCTGGCATTCCAGTGGGGAAAGACAGACACATAAAGTGTACATTACGCTAAATGGTGGTAAGTACCTTGAAAATCAGACTGAGACTTAAAAGTTAGGGAATGTTAAACACACACAGACAATACAGTGGTATTAGACTACAATCCGAAGTAAAAAGAAAATCCATGAGTTGTTGAATCCATGAGTAGTTGAATAAATAAATAAATGCTAAAGAGATCAATCTCCCCTGCAGAAGAATTCGTAAAAGTTTATGTAGATACTCGACCCTTAAGGACAAGCATAACTTCCCACTCCTTAAGTATGGCCTGCCCACAGTGACTTCTCCCAAAATATAAGGCGTAGAAAGGAGATAAAGAATAACTTCACAATGGAGACACCACCTCAGCCTGAAGATCAAGGTCCATATTCGCAGCCATAAAACATATTGATAGTATGCGCTCATGATATGATGGGATGAAAATGTCACTTTACCTCTGTGGCTTTCCTCCCCCAAGCCCATGACCCCAGTTGTTATAAGAAAAATGTGACAACAGAGGGACACCCTCCAAAATACATGGCCAATATTTCTCTGAGCTGTCCATGTCATCAGAAACAAGGAAAGTCTGAAAAACTGCTACAGTCTAGAGGAGCCTAAGGAGACATGTCACCTAAATATATACATGAGATCCTGAATGGGATCCTGGAACAGAAAAGGGCCATGAGGTGAAAAGTAAGGAAATCTGAATAAAGGATGGACTTTCATCAGCAATAGAGTATCAATATTTGTTCGTTAGTTGTGATGGTGTGCCATATGAATTAGAAGATGGTAATAATAGGAGAGGTAATAATGGGTACGAGGTTTATGAAAACACCCTATACTGTCCTTGCAATTTTTCTGTAAATCTAAAACTGTTCTAAAAAATAACGTTTATTTAAAGTAAAGCTACAGGCACCTGGGTGGCTCGGGCGGTTAAGCATCCGACTTTGGCTCAGGTCATGATCTCAGAGTCCGTGGGTTACAGTCCTGCGTCGGGGTCTGTGCTGATAGCTCGGAGCCTGGAGCCTGCTTCAGATTCTGTGTCTCCCTCTCTCCCTGCCCCTTCCCTACTCATGCTCTGTCTCTCCCTCCCTCAAAAATAAATAAACATTAAAATTTTTTTTTAAATAAAAGTAAAGCAAATTAAGAGAGATTGAACGGTGCTATAATAAACTAAAAAAAAAAAAGTTTATTTCAAAGGCTTCCAAGATAAAAAACAAAACAAAACAAAAACAGTTGAAGGAGGAAGTAATGTGGATATTTGGGTATGACCATTTCAGGCAGAGAGATTGTAGGTGTAGAGGCCCTGAGGCCGGAGCATTTTTGGCTTCTTGGATTAGTATCAAAGTGGGTAGAACAGAATGGGGGGTGGGGGGAGAGCAATGGATAGATGGGTGATGGAGCTAGGGTTGGAGAATGGAGCACGTAGGGCCTTGGTGGTCATGATAGCTTTAAAAGTTTACTCTGATTGAGAAAGGAAGACATTGAAGAATTTGTAGTAGAGGAGTGACCTGATATGGCTTTTTTTTTTTTTTAATTTGCTATTATGTTGACCAGTTAGGGGGAGAGGATGGAAGAAGGCTGACCAGTTAGGAAACCATGCTTGTTAATTTTATCTGTCAATTCCACTAGGCAATGGGGTGCCCAGGTATTGGGTAAAGATTATTCTGGATGTGTCTGTAAGAGTGTTTTAGATGAGATTAACATTTGAATCTATAGAATGGGTAAAGCAGATTACCCACCCTAATATGGGTGGGTGTCATCCAATCTGTTGAAGGCCTGAATGGAACAGCAGGCTGGGTAAGGGAGAATTGATCCTCTCTAGGCCTGTCTTTGAGCTTGGATATCAACTTTTTCCTGCCTTCAGACTTGGCCTCAAACTGGAAGTTATACCATTTGCTTTCCTGCTTTTCAGGCCTTCGGACTCAGACTGGAATTATACCACCAACTTTCCTGGGTCCCCATCTTGCCTACTGTAGATCTTGGAAGTTCTCAGCCTCTGAAATGTTTCATATATATATTTGCATACAGTTCTGTTTCACTGGACAACCCTGACTGATAAAAAACCATAGCAGTAGAGCTGGTAAGAAGTGGGTAGGTTCTGGGTATATTCCCAAAGAGAAGCTGACACGACTGGTTGATTAATTGGGTGCAGGACATGAGAGAGTAAAAGAAGTGAGTTAAGGTTTTTACTCAGAGCAATTAGAAGAAAAGAGGTTCCTTATGCTAACCAGGAAGACTGCTTGAGCAGGAAGTCGTGGGGTGGGGGGAGGAGAGGGGAGATTGCTGGGAAAGAAGAGTTACATTTTGGACACTTTAAGTTTGAGTTGTCAAGAAGGCATTTGGATAGATGTGTCTGGGATGATGATATCAATTGGGAAGTCTTTAGTGTATCGGTGGTGTGCAGGTAGAATTTAGATGTCTGCAGTCTGAGCCATGGGGCACTCCAAAGGTCAGGGATCAAGGAGGATGAAGAATCAAAAAAAGGAGAATGAAAAGGCATAATCAGTGATACAGGAGGTAGACTAACAAAGAATGGTGCTCCAGAAGCCACGTGAAAGAAAGCAATGGTTCAAGAATGAGCAAACTCTAGCAAACACTGCTAAAGTCGGTAAAATTAGAACTGAAAACTGAGCGATGGGCTTGGCCATGTGGAGGTCAATGCACACTTGATAAGAAGGATTTGGGTGGTGTGTAGTTATCAACGCATGTCTGGATTGGGCCCAGAGAGAATAAAAAAAAGAGTAAATGGAAACAGAAAAAAGAGGCAAAGGCTGGAAGGAAATATAAGGTCAAGAGGGAGATTTTTATTTTTAATTAGAAGATACACCGGTTTGTATGCTCATGGACATAAGCCAAAAAAGAAGGAACAAGTGATGATGCGGGAGACAAAAGATCATTACTGAAGCAATGTTCTTGAGCAGATGAGCAACGATGGAATCCAATGCACATGCAATGTTGGGGTTAAATTGGAGAAGATAGAATTTTTTTCTGATTGCAGGAGGAGAGGCAGAATATATGGGCACAGATGCTGGTGAATGTGGAGGCAGGAATATGTTTTCTCAGTAAAGAGGCAAAGTTATTGGTGGAGAGTGAGGAGTAGAGATGGAAGTTTGAGAAGAGGGTAGTCAGCTTGAAACATCATCCAGGGGTTGTGAGAGAGTAAGTGAACTTTGAAAATATAGTCAGATTGCTGGATAACAATAGGGTCCATTTGAAGTCACAGATCATGGATATAAAGGGAGACCAGTCAGAATAGTTACGTGTTCTGACCAGTCTCATTTGCCTACTTGGGTACAAATAATGCTAGGCAGAGGTCTAGATACAAGCAGAGTTTAGTGTTGGCCAGCTGAATAGGATGGAGGAGAGAGGGACAAGAGCATGGAGCATCTATGCAAGAGAGTAATAAGGAAGGACCGTTGCATTTAAACCAAGGAGGGAGAGAAGAGAGGACATGAATGATGGTGTTGAGGCAAAGTGTAAAGGTGTTAGGTTAATGGATTGAACGTTCCAGGTGTCAAGAAGTTGTGCAGTGAGGGGGTTAGAAAGATTCAGTTGGAAAAATGCAAGTTGGTTATGAGGGAGTGGTATCTTTGAGACTTAGATTATGAAGGGATGAAGATATTGGTAATGACAAAGTCTAGACTGACCTGGCTTTTCTGCAGCTGATGTGCCCACCTCCTTCTAGGCTTCCAGGTAGGTCTCCTATGTTTTATACATTTTTTCTGGAAAGGTTGGCTCTCACCTCCAGTCTGAACTATGAATATGGATGAGGACTCTAGCGTAAATCCAGACAAAGCAGGGAAAGCACTTGGAGAAAGGCATAGCTGCCTCATGATGCCTTGTCCTCTGTGTACACTATCTCATACCCTACTGCCATCCCAAATTTGAAGCGCTCATAAACCCATTGAATCTCAGGATTGGAAGGACATCTAGCCCCGCTACCCCCTCAGATGCAACTCCTCCATAGCCCTCAGCTAAATAAACATTTTTTTATCCCCACACCATGTACCTATCACCAGCCACCGTTTCTCTTTGCCACGCTAGTTTGTAAACTCCTTGAGGACATATGTTTCACCTGTCTTTTTGTGTGTGTGATAAAATATATGTGACTTAAAATTTACTATTGTAACCATTTGAAAGTGCAAAGTTTAGTTGCATGGGTACAGTCACACTATTGTGTGACCATCACCATCCATTTCCAGAAAATTTTATCTACCCAAACTGACAACTCTGCGCCCATTAAACACTAATTCTCCATCCCCGCCTCTCTGCAGCCCCTGGCAACCATCATTCTACCTACTGTGTGTATCATTTTGACTACTCTAGATACATCATATAAGTGAAATGGCACAATCTTTGTTCCTTTGTAACTAGCTGGCTTGTTTCACTCAGCGTAATGGTCAGGATTTATCTACGTTACAACATGTGTCAGAATCTTTTTCCTTTTCCTAAAAAAATATTTATTTATTTTAAGGGGGGAGGTGCAGAGAGAGAGAGAGAGAGAGAGAGAGAGAGAATCCCAAGCAGGCTCCATCCTGTCAGCGCAGAGCCTAATGCAGGGTTCAATCTCACAAACCGTGAGATCATGACCTGAGCTGAAGTCAAGAGTCAGATCTTAACCGACTGAGCCACCCAGGTGACCCAAATCTTTTTCCTTTTAAAGGCTGAATGCTATTTCTTTTTCAGTCTTTTGTTTCATTTTTCTGGAGTCCATACCCAGAAGTGGAGTTGCTGGATCATGTCATTCTCTGTGTAATTTTTTGCGCTATCCTCACACCATTCTTCACAGGAGCTGCGCTAGTTTACATTCATAACCAGCAATGCACAAGGGTTCTGATTTCTGCATCTCCTTGCCAACACTTGTTATCTTCTTAAACCTATCTTTGATTTCCTCTCTATGGAAATTCGTCTCTATGCTGCTAGGCACATGATGGTGTATGAGTAAATGAACAGCTGTTGTTAGCCCTGTCAAAAAAGGAAATGAGGTTAAATGAATCAGCAAGCCCCATCTTGCACATCTTGTTCTAGATCTTCACTGTCCATTATTGTAGCCACATGTAGCTATTTAAATTTAAATTAATTAAGATGAAGCAAAATTTCAAATTCAGTTCCTTAGTCTCAGTGACATTTTCAGTGCATAAGAGCCACCATAACTAATGGTTATTAGTGCCCAATGCATTCGACTGTGCAGAGTAGGAAATTAGCATGATTGCAGATGGTTCTTTGGTTACTATATTGAGCAGTGCTTTCCAGATCCTGCTAGCACCCTGTGCTTTGTCTCACAATTCATATTTGGATCAGCTTTTCCAGAATTGGACACCTTAAAATTTAAGATAAAGGTCTTTCTTTTGGGAGGGAGGGACTATGCTCCCTAAAAAGTCTGTGGCCCCTTACTACGTAAATGGCTGCTATGCAAAGTCTCAGATTTTTATGTTTTAATATTATATTTAGACTTTCAGTGATCACATGGTTCTGTCCCTTTTGATTATCTTTATGAACACAGATTTACTAAACTATTTAAATCTTTCTCTATGTGATTCAAAACTGTTCTCTACTAAACCATTGGTTTAATAAAATATTCTTAGATTCAGAATGGAGATTATGTCTCCACTTAATACTTTGCCAGTTTACTACTTTTTACCCAAAACTTAACACAATAATTAGAGACTGTCAGTAAATATTTGTTGAAAGATGAGTGAATGAATGACACAAGTGAGCACTGAGCTGAACTTTGGAGCTCAGGGCACTGAGATGACATTTTAGAGGGTGGCACCCAGGCATAATGAGATTTAGGAGATCTAGCACTGTTTGTTTGTTTGTTTGTTTGTTTGTTTTTAACAAAACATGGATTTTAAGCTAAGGTCTTTTCTTCCATTGTTCAAAAAGTAGCTTAAAATTTAATTCCTATAAGGATCTTGTGCAGTGCATGTTTATAAAGCTTCAACTCTTTTATAAGCACTCACCACCAATAAATATAATAACAAGAAAAAATAAATTCTAGATTTTTATAATGTCAACATATATGCAGGCATCTTCTGTTTGCCCCTTCACGTCTACTTTCTACCTCTCACCATCCTACGCTCTACCCTGGGTGGTTGATCTCTATGGGCTATTGCAATAGTTTCCTCTACCCTTTAACTTCTCTTGGGCTTGGCCAATAGGGAGATCTAGCAGGAGAGCAAAAGCAGCCAGATGGGGTCCAGGAATTTATTTGAAACAGAAGGGTTCTCTGTGTTCTCCACAGGTCACTGTTCTTCTAAAGTGGTCTGTTCTACATGATTCCCTCTCCTTCCTGGTTCTGAATATCTCTCCCTACTCGTGATTCTCAGACCTGGGGTATCACATATAGAATACATATAGTTTCCACTCTGCCTATGCCTTTAAATATTACCTTTCTTTATAAACCTTCACGGAATTATTCTAACTTGAATGTGCCATCTGTTTCCCGATGGGACCCTGATACAGCATCCTTTATCTGTAGCTAGACCACAGTGTCCAAATCCCTGCTCTGAAAATTTTATACCTACAGTCCTTAGAAAAATATTCCCTGATAATTTTAGCATCTCCTTATTTCAGTGCACTGGTTAGCTTTATGAAGAAACCATGTTATATGTCATATAATATACATTTTTCTCCAGCACACTCAGATTAGAAAAATACTGATTCATAAGCGAATCTTTTTGCATTTATCTTCTCTACATAAAATATTATTTATGGAAATACATATAAATAAGACTATAAAACAAGTTGGTTAATTTTTAAGATATTAAATATTTTAATATCTAATAAGCTTTAAATTACTTCTTGATATGGGAGAAAATCTATACCTCAGTACTACAAACCAGCCATCATTACTCAATATACACAGCTTACTGGAGTTTCTAACCCCTCCCCCTACACCGAATAATGGTGCCTGCCAAAAATTCATGTTGTAATCCAATCCCCAACATGATGGTGTTAGGAAGGAGGACCTTGGGAGGTGATTAGGTCATGAGGATGGAGCCCTCAAGAATGAGATTCATGTTCTTATAAAAGTGGTCCCATGGAGCTCTCTTGCCCCTTCCGTCATGTGACAACACAACAAGTAGACGGCCATCTATGAACCAGGAAGCGGGCTCTCACCAGACACCAAATCTGTTGGCACCTTGATCTTAGACTTCCCAGTCTCCAGAACTGTGACAAATCAATTTCTGCTATTGATAAGCCATAAAGTCTAGAGTATTTTTCCTAGATAGCATAAAGCCTACATGGACTAAGATACCCTTTGAAGCTCAGTGTTTAACTGTACAATTACTAGCAGACATCAGCTCATTTAAAAATATGTAAACCCCATAATGCTAATACCTATATTAAAGTTAACTGATACTTATTCATCAGTTGCAGTGTGCCAAGCACTATGCTAACATTTTCATATATTATCTTGTTTAATTTTCATCACAAATTGATGAAGTGTGTACAACCCAACCCCATTTGACAGGGGAAGAATGAGCCTTAAAGTCTCCTGTCCACTGTCACAGCACCAGCAAGCAAAGGACCCTAGATTCAAATCCTGGTGTCCAACACAAAAGTTCATGCTCTTAACCACCAATAAAGAATCCAAGAACAACATCAAAGACCACAGAAGAACCGAAAAATAAGGACTATCCAAAACAAAGGATTTCTCTTATCCTATTACCTACCCTCAAAGAGCAATGTCTAAATCTATATAAGCTTAGAAAACTTACAAAAAAAAAAATAAAAGAATGCAACAGATAACTCATAGAAAAGTAAATTTCTTATTGTCTAGTAAGCTTATTTTTCTGTGCATGGTATATAGGAGGGGTAGAAAATTAGTGGTGAAATTGTACTATTTTGGTATTAGCTCATTCTTATTCCTGCCTACAATTCGTGAAATGACATAGTTGTATTGTTTATTTTAACCCAAATTGCAATTATGTGAAAATTTTCCTCTGATACATTGCTATACCTGCAAGAGGCTTGAAGGTGAGCATGTACTGGCTGCTTTATTCATACAAATAGAACATTCTCTGTGAAAGAGAAGGGACTAAAAAATACTAGGTGTAGAGATAGTATAATTGATCTGCTTAATGACACTAAATGGTTTTTTTCTCAACTGTGATTTTGCATAACAAGTTACAAAACTATTTTAAGATGAGACTGTTACTCAATACTCACTTCTGGTAAACCCCTTTTTACACCATCCTCCTGTCCTAAGGAACTGATAAAAGTGAAACAGAAAAGCATAAACAGAATGTAGCAAATGAGCCATGCCTTTTATAGGTAATAGTTTAGTCGTAAGCCTTTAAATATTGATTTTTGAATTTGAATAATTAAATTTGTTCTCAACAAGCATGATTCTCACAAATAGACTAAACATTTTTATAATCCATATTTTGTTCATTTAGATGAATTTGTACCATCCATTTAGAAACTATGTATGTCTACACCAAAAAGCCTTACTTTGGGGCTGAGACATGGTTTTCTTCTCTTTTTCTTCATCCATTTCATCCTCTTCTTGCAGTTCCACGACTTTGTTTTACTTTTCCCTTCAACACACTCTTCAGGTAGACTGAGTCCTTCCTCAAAGATGGTTTATAGTTTCTGTGAGTGCACGGACCACAGCCGGCATCCTTCCGTGACCCTAAAGAAAATTTGAAAGTACAATCTTGGCACCACAAAAAAACAAACATGTTTCAAATGATGAAGATGTCTTAAAGATGAACATACCAAAAGTGACACTGTGAAAACAGATCAAAGTCTCAGGTGTAAATTCACAGATTCAGTGGACAGACTTCTTGCAGGTATCTACTCTTGGGATGGTGATCTTGTTGACGAGAACTTGGGGAAGCTGATCGATGTTCCTCTCAGTCCGCAGTTCCTTACCTTACTTATGTGCCCCGAGCGTGAGTAGGAATCTTTGGTAGGAGCTGACATGGCCTTGCATCACTAACTCTCAGTGTTGAAAGCAGGCCACTCTAGCTGATTTCTTTAAACCCTATTTTCTACAAGTTGGTGATGGACAAAGTTGAATTATGAAACAGGAACTATTGCCACAATTCTACATCCCTAGTCACAAAGAAACATTTACAAAACATTTAATGCCCTCATGCCAATAGGAATCTATAACTGATTACAATGCAAATGTGAGTGCTGCATATAATCTATTCATGCCCTATTTCTTTCAGGGCCCCAGGACATCATCTCTCCAACTTCAGTAGTGAGTAGACCCCTTGTCAAGGAAAAAGAATATATGATACCCAGTGTTGACAAATTACCTGAATATGACATATATTCAAGTATATGTAACTTACATAAACATGGTATAAATTCCTTATGGTTACAGCCTCATTAGGAAACTGTAAAATTTAAGCAAATCATATGCAGAATTTAAGAAACAAATGAACAAAGGACGAAAAAGAGAGAGACAAACCAAGAAATAAACTCTTAACTATAGAGAACAAACTGATGGTTACCAGAGGTGGGGGTGGGGGGGGGGAGGATAGTTGAAATAGGTGAAGGGGATTAAGAGTACACTTACCATGATGGGCCCTGAGTAATATATAGCATTGTTGAATCACTATACTATAGTGCACCTGAAACTAATATAACACTGTATGTTAACTATACTGGAATTCAAATTAAAAACTTTAAAAAATTGAACAAATCTACGTATTAAAAGTATAAACTTAATATTAAAATAAGCAGCATTGATTTATGTTGTTTTGATGAAGCAAAAAAGTTATATTCTCTTAACAAATTTCAATTATATAAATTTAGTGTTATCAATTATAGTCACAATGTTTTACATTAAATCTTCAAACCTTATGCATCTCATAGCTGAAAGCTTGTACTTTTTTACCAACCTCTCCCTATTTCTCTCAACCCCCATCCCTTGGCAACCACGATTCTGCTTTCTCTTTGTACTCTTTCTATGAGTTTGACTTTTTTTTTTTTTTTTAAGTTTCCATATATAAGTGGTACCATGAAGTATTTGCCTTTCTCCATCTGGCTTATTTAATTTTGCATAATGTTCACAAGGTCCATCCACATTGTCGCAAATGGTAACATTTCCTTCTTTCTCATGGCCCAATAATATCCCATTGTATCTGTATAACACATCTTCTTTCCCCATTCATCCATTGATAGGCACTTTGGTTGTTTCTAACATTTATTTATTTTTGAGACAGAGAGTGCGAGAGGGAGAGGGAGAGGGGCAGAAAGAGAAGGAGACACAGAATCTGAAGCAACTCCAGGCTCTGAGCTGTCAGCACAGAGCTGGACACAGGGCTCGAACCTACAAACTGTGAGATCATGACCTGAGCCAAAGTCGGATGCTTAACCGACTGAGCCACATAGGTGTCCCTTAGTTGTTTCTATAGCTTGGCCACTGTGAATAATGCTGCAAGGAACATGGGAGTGCAGATATCTCTTCATTATTCCATTTTCATTTCCTTTGGATTTATACCCAGAAGTGGAATTGCTAGATCATATGGTAGTTCTATTTTCAATTTTTTGAAGAATTTTCATACTATTTTCCATAGAGGGTGAACCAACTTCCATTTCCACCAACAATGCACAAGGGGTCCCCTTTTTGCATATCCTTTTCAACTTGTTATCTCTTATCTTTTTGATGGTAGCCACTCTAACAGGTGTAAGGTGATAACTCGTACTTTTGATTTGTATTTCCCTGATAATTAGTGATGTTGAACACCTTTTCATATGTTGGTCATTTGTATATCTTCTTTGGAGAAATGTCTGTTCAGTACCTCTGCCCATTTTAAAAATATTTTGTTTTGTTTTGTTTTGTTTTGTTTTGTTTTTGATATTGAGTTGTATGAGTCATTTATATGTTTTGGATATTAACCCCTTATAATATATATGATTTGTAAATATGTTCTCCCATTTGGTAGGTTGCCTTTTTATTTTGTTGATAATTTCCTGTGCAAAATCTTTTTATTTGATGTCATTTCACTTGTTTATTTTTGCTTTTATTATGTTTGTTTTTGGTGTCAAATCCAAAAAAAAAAAAAATCATTGCCAAGAGTGATGTCAAGGAGCTTATCCCCTATGTTTTCTTCTAAGGAGTTTTGTGGTTTCAGGTCTTTCATTCAAGTACTTTGACTTGGTTTTGTGTATGATGTAAGATAGAGGAGAGTTTCATTCTTTTACATTTGGCTGGCCAGTTTCTCCAACACCATGTATGGAAGAGACTAGCCTTTTTTCCATTGTATATTCTTGGCTCTTTTATGGAAAATTAGTTGACCGCATATGCATGGGTTTATTTCTGGGCTCTCTATTATGTTGCATTGATTTATGTGTCTCTATTTATGCCAATATCATACTATTTCTGTGAAAAATGCCACTGGAATTTTGGTTGTATTGAATCCCTATCAAGCTGCTTCCGGTAGTATGGATATTTTAACAATATTAATTTTTCTAATCCATGAACACATATTATCTTTCCATTTATTTTTGTCTTCTTCAATTTCTTTCAACAATGTCTTATAGTTCTCAGTGTATAGATCTTTCTCCTCATTGATTAAATTTATTCCTCAAAAATCACTCATTTTGATGTAATTGTAAGTGGATTGTTTACTTAATTTCTCTTACTGGCAGTTCATTGTCAAGGTGTAGGAACGCAACTGATTTTTTTTATTTTTTTTATTTTTTTTTAATTTTTTTATTTTTTTTTAACGTTTATTTATTTTTGAGACAGAGAGAGACAGAGCATGAATGGGGGAGGGTCAGAGAGCGAGGGAGACACAGAATCGGAAGCAGGCTCCAGGCTCTGGGCCATCATCAGCCCAGAGCCCGACGCGGGGCTCGAACTCACGGACCGTGAGATCGTGACCTGAGCTGAAGTCGGACGCTTAAACGACTGAGCCACCCAGGCGCCCCGGAACGCAACTGATTTTTGTGTATTGATTTTGTATCCTTCAACTTCACTGAATTTTTAAATTAGCTCTAACAATTTCTGGTGGAGTTTTTAGGATTTTCTATCTATTATATGTAATCTGCAAGTAGAAAAAGTTTTATTTCTACCTTTCGATTTGGATGGCTTTTATTTCTTTTTCCCACCTAATTGCTGTGGCTAAAGCTTCTAGTGCCATGTTGAATAAAAGTGACAAGAGTAGGCATCCTTGTCTTGTTCCTGATCTTATAAGAAAAGCTTTCAGGGGCGCCTGGGTGGCGCAGTCGGTTAGGCGTCCGACTTCAGCCAGGTCACGATCTCGCGGTCCGTGAGTTCGAGCCCCGCGTCGGGCTCTGGGCTGATGGCTCAGAGCCTGGAGCCTGTTTCCGATTCTGTGTCTCCCTCTCCCTCTGCCCCTCGCCTGTTCATGCTCTGTCTCTCTCTCTGTCCCAGAAATAAATAAACGTTGAAAAAAAAAAATTTACAAAGAAAAGCTTTCAGCTTTACACCATTGAGCCTGATGACAACTATGGGCTTGTCATATGTAGCCTTTATTATGTTAAGGTATGTTCACTCTGTACTCAGGTTGTTACGAGATTTTATCATGAATCAATGTTAAACCTTGTCAAACACTTTTTCTGCATCTATTGAGGTGATTGTAAGATTTTTATCCTTCACTTTGTTAATGTGGTGTATCACGTTGATTAATTTGGAGATGTTTTATCATTCTTGCATCCCTGAAATAAATTCCACTTGATCATGGTATGCCATCTTTTTTATATATTGTTGAATTCAGTTTGCTAATACTTTGTTGAGGATTTTTCATCTACGTTCATCAGTATGGCCTGTAATTTTTTTTTTCTTGTAGTTGTCCTTAATTGGATTTGGTATCAGGGTAATGCCAACTTTGTAAAATGGTTTGGAAGTGTTCTGTGCTCTTCTATTTTTTTTTTTTTTTTTTTGGAATAGTTTGAAAAGGATTGGTACTCAGTTTTAAAATATTTGGTAGAATTCATCAGTGAAGCCACTTGGTCCTAGACTTTTGTTTGTTGGGAGGGCTTTTATTACTGATTTAATCACCTTATTTGTAATGGGTCTATTCAGATTTTGTATTTCTTCATGACTTAGGCTTAGGAGGTTGTATGTTTCTAGGAAATTTCTTTTTCTTCTAGGTTGGCAATTTGTTAGCATATAATTATTCATCTTAGTTTCTCATGATCCTTTGTATTTCTGTGGTATCAGTTATAATGTCTCTTTCATTTCTAACTTTGAGTCTTCTCTGTCTCTTTTTTTCTTGGTAATCCTAGATAAAGGTTTATCAATTTTGTTTGCTTTTTCCAAAAAAACCCTCCCCTTAGTTTCATTGATCTTTTTAATTGTCTTTATAGTCTCTACTCCCTTTATTTCCACTCTCATCTTTGTTATTTCTCTCCTTCTGCTAACTTTATGTTTAGTTTATTATTCTTTTCTTATTTCTTGAGGTGTAAAGTTGTTTATTTAAGTGAGTTTTTTTTTCATTATGTAGGCATTTGTTGCTATGGACTTCCCTCTTACAGCTGCTTTTCCTCCATTAGTTTTGGTAGGTAGTGCTTCCATATTTTTTTGTCTCATGAATTTTTAATTCTCTTTTGATTTCTTCTTTTTTTTATATTTTTTAATGTGTATTTATTTTGAGAGAGAGAGAAAGAGAGAGACAGTGCACAGGTGGGGAGGGGCAGAGAGAGAGGAAGACACAGAATCTGAAGCAGGTTCCAGGCTCTGAGCTGTCAGCACAGAGCCCAATGTGGGGCTCGAACCCATGAACTGTGAGAAAATGACCTGAACCGAAGTCGGCCACTTAACCAACTGAGCCACCCAGATGCTCCTGATTTCTTTTTAAATACATTGGTTTTTCAGTAGCATGTTGTTTACTCACCACGTATTTGTGAATTTTTCAGTTTTCTTCTTGCAACTGATTTCTAGTTGTATACCATTATGTTCGGAAAAGTTGCTTGATATGATTTCTATCTTTTTAAATTTATTAAGAGATGCTTTGTGGTCTAACATATGATGTATCCTGGAGAACATTACCTGTGCGCTTGAGAAAATGTGTATTCTTCTGCTGTTTGTTGGAATGTTCTGCAAATGTTAAGTCCATCTGTTACAGTGCATAGTGTAAGTCTAATGTTTCCTTATTGATTTTCTGTGTGAATGATCTATCCATTGTTGAAAGTGTCAAAACAAGCTCTACTTTTCATTTATAGTCATCTGGAAGAGAAAAATACATAAATTAATAAACACAATATAAAGTTCCATTTCAATTGGAAATAAATATTTCAAAATAGTTGTGTTTAATATTGCCTATTTTACTGTTGCTACTGCCATAGAGAATCAAGGTACTAATCAAGTAGAGTGAAAAAAAGATGTGTTGATAGAAACTGCTTTTAAATTCTGCTTCTGTCACCCCATTTTCATCCTTTGACAACTCCTCCTTGCAGGCCCACCATCTTGTCTCAATCTAGGTCTTACTTGTGTCTCAATTTGACACTGGATGTAGGGAGGAAAAAAAAATCTCCCCTGAGAAATGTATCAAGTTGGATTTGGCATCAGGGCAATGCCAACTTTGTAAAATGGTTCGGAAGTCTGAATTCATATTACCTGTGTGGGACAAAGAGCCTCAAGCAGATATTCATTTATAGGGAATGGATTGATTATGCCACTAGATGACCAGCTAAAACAAAGGCACACCCTCTCTGAAAATACTAAACTCTCCATATTGACAGTAACTGTAACTATACCAATAGTCAAAAGATGCATCCTGACTTCAGAAATGCCAAAATGTGAAAAAAAATGTGAATTGTAGACTATTTTGTATATGCAAGTTATTACAAATTAATGAGATAACTCATGCAAACTGCTTAGAACTGTGCCTTGAATACAGTAAGCTACTATAATTATCATCATCATCATCACTTTCCAGCTTTATTTGTAATAACCACAAATTTTCATCATGATAAATCAGACAGACTCACCTTTCTCCAAGCACTCATTTCTTCTTTTATTTCTGTGGTTCGTGCAGGATGAAATGAGAAAGTACTTTGCTGGTGTAAAATAATGAACATTATCATTATCATCATCATCATCATGCTATCTCCAACATAGCTGCATACCTTTCTTTATAGGATTTCCTATTCTGTAAAACCAAAGAGTTGGACTGCATAATTTTTTTAAATTTTTTGTTATGGCAAATGTTGGGCCTGTACAAAAGTCTTTAGAATAGTTAATTCCTAAGCAAAAGTATTTATTAACTCATGGTCAGTATATTCCCTCATATTTATGCCTTCTACCCTAGACTATTCCCAGGCATCATATTCTCTTAGGACAGATAATTTTTGTGTACCTTTCTAACTCTACAAGTTTATGGTAAATCCAGAAATTCATGGAACCCCACTGTAAGTCTTGGTTATTAACAGTCATTTTTCTACTCCTGCCCAAGCTGAGTAAAATGAGTCTAGATACTGCTCTACTATTTGGTTAATACTTATACATTGACTTCTGCTTCCAAACATGATGGAGTAACAGGGACCAGATTTAACCTCTCAACTGAATAACAACAGCAAAGACAAAATATATAAACACCAATTTTCAAGATACTAAACATCAGATAATGAAGGACTGTGATCCCCAAGATATGGAAAACATGCAAAGTAAGTCCCACTTGTCCCAGCTTGCTGCTTTCGGAGAGTTTCTAGCACATGGCATGGAGAAGAAGCCAGGCAGATTCCCTGAGTTGAGATGAAGCTGAATCCAGGGAAATGAAGGTGACTAAAGTTCATAGGATAGAATACTGGAGATAGAGAGATGACTAGAGACAGATGCGAGCAGATTTGCACAAGATCCCCCCTGAGTATTCAGCAGAGGATTTATCAGTTAATGCATGTCAGAAAACTACCTGGGGCTGGGGGCAAAACCAACTAAAAGGATTGGAGGAAGCAGTAACTACTGTCTACACACAGCCAGAAACCAAAAAAACCACAGTCTCACAAACCAGACTGGAAAACTCATAATTTACTGGAAGGAGTGGTCAGAAAATTTTTCTCTCAGTGGCATCAAACTGTCTCTAAGTAATTTAACATAACGAAGTTCAAGAACACTTATGGGAATTCAAAAATACCTAGCACCCAAAAAGGTATAATGCATAATCTACAGCATCTAATTAAAAATTACCAGACATAGTAATTTATCTGTTCTCTTTAAGAGTAGGAAATCCCAGTACCCCCCCAACATACACACATATCACACACACAGTTGGAATTCCCCAAAGGAAAAGAGAGATGGAAGAAGTATTTGAAGAAATAATGTCCAAAATTCTTCCAGATTTATTGTAACCTATAAACCCATAGATCCAAGAAGCTCCGTGAACCCAAGCACAAGATACATGAAGTACACCAAAGCATATCATAACTAAATTACGCAAAACCAATGATAAAGAGAACATCTTAAAAGCAACCAGAGGAAAAAAGACATACTATGTAGAGAAGAAAAAAAAGATAAAAAGATGAGGAAAACAGCAAATTTCACATCTGTAATAATATAACAGAGAAATGGTGGAGGACTAAAAGGTAAAAATATTAAAAGAAAATACTGTCAGTCTATCATTTTATACACAATGTATCTTTTACAAACGAAGGTGAAATAAATATTTTCTCAGACATAAAAAACTGAAAGAATTTATTACCAACAGACTATAAAATTTATTACCAGCACACTGTAAGATATATGAAAGGAAGCCCTTCAGGCAACAGGAAAATGACACTAGATGGAAATATGGACATCTACCAATAAAAAAGGAAGAATACCAGAAATGGTAACTACATAAATAAATATGCAAGTTTTTTCTTATTATTAAATGTCTTTAAAAGATAATTAGCTATTTAAACAAAAATAATAAAAATATAGTGTGGGATTTATAAAATATTCCAATGAAAAATGTATGACAATAATAGAACCTTAAAATAGGCTCATAAACTATTTGTAAAATGATATAATATCCCTTGAAAGTAAACTGTAATAAGTGAATGAGGGATACTATAAACCCCAAAGCAACTAAAATGACAAAATAACATTCCAGGAAAAGAGAACAAAAATGGAACCATTAAAATGTTTAATTGATCCAAAAGAAAGCAAAAAAAGAGGGAAAAGAGAACAGAGATGGAACAAATAGAAGACAAACAGCAAGATTAGATGTCAATCTAACACAAAATAATCACATTAAATATAAATGGTCTAATCACTCTTAATTAAAAGGCAGAGATGGTCAGATTGGATAAAAAGCAAAATGCTTTTTTTAAATGCTGCCTACAAGAAAATCTCTTATTAAATATAAAGATTCAAACAGATTGAAAACAAAAGAATAGAAAAAAGATAGCTAACACAAATCAAAAGAAACCAAGAGTATTTCCATTAATGCTAGACAAAACACATTTCAGAGCAGAAATAGTAGTAGTGATAAAGAAAGTGATTTCTTAGTGATAAAGAGATCAATTAATCAAGAAGAAATAATCTTAAGTTTATGTATCAATATCAGCTTCCAAATGCATGAATTAATAAATTAATAAAATTCCTTTCTATTTAAATAATTTTTAAGTTTTTATATTCACCAAAACCCTCCTCTGGCATTAGTGGATACATTTGTTACAACTGATGAGCCACTATTGATACATTATTAACTAAAGTCCATAGTTTATATTAGGATTCACTGTGTGTTGTACATGCTCTGGAGTGTGTGTGGGGGTGGGGGGAGCATGTGAATGTGTGTGTGATTTTCTTTTTGAATTGAATTTAAATAAACATATCCACATGTATCATACTAAATAGTTTACTGCTTTAAAAAATTCCTGTGGCCCACCTATTCATCACCCCCTTCCTTCCTGGAAACCACTGATTTTTTTTATGTCTCCACACTCTTGCCTTTTCCAAAATGTCATATAGTTGGAATTGTATAGTATGTAGCCTTTTTAGAATGGCTTCTTTCACTAAGTAATATGCATTCAAGTTTCCAGTGTGTCTTTTTGTAGGTTATAGCTCATTTCTTTTTTGTTGTTGAATAATATACCGTTGTCTGGCTATGCTCAATTTGTTTATCCACTCACCAACCAAAGGGCGGGATTGCCAGACTCTATGATAACAGCATGTTTAGTTTTGTAAGAAACTGTCAAACTGTCTTCCAAAGTGGCTGCATCATTTTGCATTCCCACCGGCAGTGAATGAGATCTTCTGTTTCTCCATATCCTCACCAGCATTTGGTGTTGTTGGTGTTTTGGATACCTATTAGCATAGGTACGTAGTAGTATCTCATCATTATTTTAATTGCTTTTTAGTTTTTAATGGATAGTTTTTATATATAGTTTTTAACATGTTTAATATTTTGAGGTTTTAGTATTTACATTAATTTACATTTTTATGAAAGTAAATTCAAAGTAAAATTTGAATATCATTACTGTACTACATATTGTGAGGTTGAAGAACATATTTTATTCAACAGTTTAACTTCATTTATAATATTAAGATATTTAGATATATGGAATTATGGTATCTATTTGGATGTTTGCCTTGTGGCTGTCCTGTTTGGGGCAGGGGAATGGTCACAATTTTTGAGAATCATTGAGAGGTTGTAGACAGTCTCAGTAGAAATATGTACATAAACAAATACAGACAAAATTTTGTGTGCCTTTCAGGGATTCACAGACGTCCTAAGACTCAATCATGTATTCATTCATTATAGGTCAGCAACCCCTGCCCTGAATTTCTGACACATTACTGCCCATTCAGTTTCCCAAAAGCATAGTCCCAAGATTGTCATCCTTTACATCTACATTTATACTCCTCCGGAGGCATCCAGTTCTTTAAAGCAGTGATTCCTTCAGCCTGCTATAAAACATTCAGTACTTCTTTCTTTTTGCGGCCATCGCTGAAGTGCCAGTGGCCAAGATGAAGTCCAATCCCTCTGTGACTTCTGAGCGGAGCAAGAACCACAGAAGGCATTTCAATGCACCTTTCCCACATTTGCAGAGAGATTGTATCTTCCTCTCTTTCCAAAAAGCTGAGACAGAAGTACAACATTTGACCCGTGGCCATCCGGAAGGATGATGAAGTACAGCTTGTGCAAGGACACTACAAAGGTCAGCAAATTGGCAAAGTAGTCCAGGTGTATGGGAAAAAGTATGCCATCTACACTGAATAAGTACAGCGACAGAAGGCAAGTGGCACAACTGTCCATGTGGGCATTCACCCCAGCAAGGTGGTTATCACTAGACTAAAAGTGGACAAAGACCACAAAAAGATCCTTGAACGTAAAACCAAATCTCACCAAGTAGTAAAATAAAAGGGCAAATATAAGAAAGAAACAATTGAGAAGATGTAGGAATAAACTAATCTTATACACAGCTTTAAACAAAAACTATTAAAATGAAAAAAAATAAAACATTCAGCAAACTAACCTCACGTTAACCTGATCAGACCTCTCCCTGCATTACCTTCATTCATGTAGCCCAAGAATAAGCCACTGCCAATTTGTTCAACTTGCTGTTCTCTGACTGTATCTCCAGGCTTTCCAGTGTCTCCAGCTTTATATAATTTTTCCACCTGAAATTCCCTTTTCTTTATCTCTGCCTTTTGAAATCCTACCATTATTCAAGGCTCTTTGATGTAACCTTTTCTTCCTTCCCCACCTACTCTAAAAGAATCTCTTCTTTTTCTGACCTCTCAGAACACATTTCTATACTCATTCTTTCATTCATCTGTCCCTCCTTCATTCATTCTATCAATCATACAATGAACTCGGCTGAGCATTCACAGTACTGGGCACTCTACTGGTACAGATGCTTGTGCTCTGGAAGATTTCAGGTGAACAGGAATGCATCTAAGGGAACTGATGAAGGCCTGAACTGGAGTACAATAAGACATAGAGGTTAAGAGTCAGACCATCCAGGGGCGCCTGAGTGGCTCAGTCAGTTAAGCCTCTGACTCTTGATTTCTGCTCAGGTCCTGAACTCACAGCTCATGAGTTTGAGCCCCACCTCAGGCTTTGCACTGACAGCACAGAGCCTGCTTGGGATTCTCTCTCTTTGCCCCTGCCCCGCTCTCTCTTCTCTCTCTCTCTCTCTCTCTCTCTCTCTCTCAAAATAAATAAATAAACATTTAAAAAAAAAAGAGTAGAGGTGCCTGGGTGACTCAGTCGGTTAAACGTCTGACTTTGGCTCAGGTCATGGTTTGTGGGTTCAAGCCCCGCATTGGGGTCTGTGCTGACAGTGCAGAGTCTGCTTGGGAGTCTCCCTCCCTCTCTCTCAACCACTCCCCCACTCTCTCTCTCAGAAGTAAACGAATAAACATTAAGAAAAAAAAGAGAGGGGCGCCTGGGTGGCGCAGTTGGTTAAGCGTCCGACTTCAGCCAGGTCACGATCTCGCGGGCTCTGGGCTGATGGCTCAGAGCCTGGGCCTGTTTCCGATTCTGTGTCTCCCTCTCTCTCTGCCCCTCGCCTGTTCATGCTCTGTCTCTCTCTGTCCCCCCCCCAAAAAAACAAAACAAAACAAAAAAAAACAAAAACAAAACAAAACAAAAAAAGTTGAAATAAAAAAAATAAAAATTTTAAAAAAAGAAAAGAAAAAAAAGAGAGAGAGAGAGATTGTCTGGGCTCAGAGCTTTGCTGAGCTGGGTGACCTGGGCCAAGTCACTTCACCTTCCTCTGCTTGCTTGGTTACCTAAAAGTCAAGATAAAAAGGGCACCTATGTCATAGGGCCTATATGGGGATGAGTGAGTTTACTACATAAAGATCTAAGAGTGCTTGGCATGTAGTAAGAACTCAGTAAATAATATTATCATTGTGAATGAAAGGAAAATGGCAGGTAAGAGTAGACTTTCCTAAAAATATATGTCTGAGAAACCTTTCACACAACCTTGTGTTCTCCAGTGTTTGTTGAAGAAGATTAAATAGACAAACACAATCTTCTGGCAGGGTTCCTTTTCTGAGCTGGCTTTGAGCTGGTTATCTGTGTTTCAGGTACCTTTGATGACTTCTGTCCTTAGAGCCATCAGTTGATGGTCTCTTGACCTAAAGAGTAGCTTTCAAAGGTCACTACTACCACTTGAGTTGGTTTTGTCTGATTGTTTGTTCATTTTTAATTGCTCTGGACCTGATAAGTGTGCAAAGAGGTTTAAAATGTTAAAGGCTTTTCTATATGACTGTTCTAACACTTCCTCCTGACAAGGCAGGGCCCTCCCAGGAGTGAAATCAAAAGACCGATTTTTAGGACGACAGGTCACAGAAAGTATAGGTTACAGAGTCAGCAAGCAGGTAAATGGCCTTTTATTTAAAAAAAAAAATTTTTTTTTAACATTTATTTATTTTTGAGACAGAGAGAGACGGAGCATGAATGGGGGAGGGTCAGAGAGAGAGGGAGATACAGAATCGAAACAGGCTCCAGGCTCTGAGCAGTCAGCACAGAGCCCGACGTGGGGCTCGAACTCACGGACTGTGAGATCGGGACCTGAGCCGAAGTCGGACACTTAACCGACTGAGCCACCCAGGCGCCCCTGGCCTTTTAATATATTGTAAAGTATTTTATTAAAGTTGGAGTGTTTGAAAGCACAGTACCTGCTTTCAATTTATGGGTTGTTAGCTTTCCCAGCTGAATAGAGTGAGCAAGTCATTTAAACTTCCTGGGTTTCAGTTTTGTCATCTGCCTTATGGGGATAATTCCTCTATTCGGGGATAAATAAGATGACGTACATGGAAGCACTTGAAAATAGAGAGGAGGAAAGTGTATACTGAAAATGAGCATACACTTGAGGAGTATTTGTTATGGCACAGACTTTATGAGTCTAAATCCACCAACTTTTTGAACTAAGTGCATGTGTGCTTTGACTTTGTTGAGCCGCTCGCTTTCTTATATTATTACTTGAATGACATATCAACCCATTATATGTGTTCACCTTTCGAATAGTTGAATTGCATTTCAGTGCCTGACCATGAGTTATTGTGACTCAGAACACTTAAAGAAGTTTGACTACATGCAGAAAATTTATGAGTAGCAGAGTGAGAACATGGCAGATTTCCATAAATCACTTTTATTGAGAGTTGAGTCACTCTTTGCTGTGAAAATAATTTATAGGGCAATGTTCCATTTGAAGGAAAATGAAAATTAATGGCATTTGTCAAGATGATGATGAATATATTTCAACACCAGTGGAAAAGAACAAGTTTCACAGAAAATGTAAACCTTACACCAGATTATTTATCATCATGACTATTTCAGGCTCTTTGGTAAATGTTAGGAAGTTTGGCTGAATTAGATACCGTTCACTGAGCTAGCTGTTCTCTGTGCCTCCCACATCCACTTTGAGCCATTGTATCTGCTGCTTTCCGTCCCAGGAGGCTTTGGCAGGAAACCCAAAGGCAGGATGAGACTGGGCCAGGGAATTTCTTCTCTGCTTCTCTGGGTGACGCTGAGGCTCTGGCTGTAGCTGCTGCTGACCATCACAGTTCCCGTGGAGCTCAGCCTGCCAGAGCTGTGGGGAAGGAAAGGCTTCCTGCCAGTCCTGTTCTAGATGCCCCAGTTTTCCTTCCTGGTTCTCTTCACTTAGATAAATTTAACAGATTTTCATCAAAATCTCACCTCAAAAGGACTTGTTTTCTGCTGGGGCCAAGCCAGATATATTCTCCATTAAGCAAAGTTTATAAAACTTCTGGAGTATGGATCTCGCAATAAGCTAGATCTTCATCTACCAAAATGTTTTCCAGATATCTTTATCACTGTGTTCCCTTTATTAAAATGTTTCTAAAATAAACCAAAACATCATGTGTGGTGGCCAGGCTAAATTATACTTCCCAGAATTCCCCTGCCCGTGTGTTTCTGCATAGGGAGGGGCACAGGAGAGAGTCTTGCATGAGATTTGGAGGGAATCTTTGTAGCTCAAGCACACGCACACCGTTGTTTACCTGCTGGATGACCTCATTGGTGTGAGGCAGCAGCCAGGCTTCCAACTGTTTCCACCTGCCCCGGGATCCTCCTTCACCTTTTCTGACTCCCAGACCAGGGGTGTGTGATTAACTCCATCGTGAGGGGACTCAGATTCTGCAGGACACTCATAGCATCAAGATCTGGGGCAATGAGAATTGACAAGGGTTTCAGTCTGTCCTTGTGAGCCCCACCTTGTTTTTGCTCTTCCCCACTTTACATCTGTCTTTCTTTCCCATCTGCCTGTGCTCTGGACTTCAAGCTCAGGCATCAGCCTTACAGAGTCTGCTTACCCAGCAATCTAGCTGTGTAAGGACACCTCTTTTTCCTTCTTTATCCTTTCAACTGGCCATTCCCTGAATATACCATGAGCTTTCAGTTCTCCATAACTTTGATCCTGACAGACCCTCTACCAGAATGAGCTCCCTAAAAGCCCAACACGAGCTTTTGAAACACTGCACAGACTTCCAATTCTATCCCAAAATAATATTACTTTTATAAACTCATTTTTCAACATTTCAATTAAAAATAGCCTACTCATTCTAGGAATAGCCACTGTATTTATGCTGCCTTTCATTATAGTAAATTATAAATTTTCATATTCATAACTATGATTTTACTGTAAATTATATAGCCTTCACTACATATGATTCACTTTGGTAGTCCTGGGAGCACCTAGTCTCTGAATTTTTACCTAACAGCTGCACAACACATATTTATTAAGTGGAATTGGTATGTAAGCACTAAATTTATAGAAGGAAAGAGAAAAACCTCAAGTCAGTGCTCTTTGGATAAAATACTCATTTAAACTGGAGTAAATGCTTTATCAACAATCTAGTATTATTCATTACATAATTCTCTCTAAATCTATATGTACTTACTTGGAATTGTTTTGAGTGATTTGTATTAATACACAAAGCTTAATATGGTTTTGCATCAGGAAGAACAACTTGTAAGAACTATTTTCAGCTCTAACAAGGAAGTGACAGTTTTTCAATTTTTAGCAGAGTGTTATGACTTATCTCAGTCAAACACTTGCTAGGTCATTTAGTTTGTCACTTATGTTACCTTACTTTCTCTTTTAACTCTCAGGCCTGTGCAGAAATAATAATAAAAAGAAAATTATAGTTTGATTGCTGCTAATTTTCTTGTAACAGAAGATAAAAGTGAAAATAATTTCAACATTGAATTGTCTGTGTTAAATATGACCACAAGACCTATTTCATATCAATCTTTTGTCCATGTTGGCCAATTTCTGTCAATTTCTCAATTAGTTCTCTGTGTATTTGATTCATACAGGAAGATACAGCTATAGAATTTGAAATAAATAATAAATTCCCAATTAAAATTAATAAGTTATTTGAAAATAAACCCCACATTGGCCTTATAAGGACACCGATTCCTGAAAAATCGATTTCATATTAACCTTTTTGTAATTTTATGTTGTTTGTCCTCTTCCTATCCCTCTTCTGTGCCCTCTCTGACCTCTTTTTTGTGCCCATATTTCTTGTGTCTGATCTGATTCAAACTATTTCATATGTTTTGTATTAACCCTACTTGTACGGGAAGTGTTGGGGCACCAATCAGAGCTCAGAATCACACATCACTCCAGCTGAATCCTAAACTGGAAGAAGGCTTAGGAAAGTATATGGATGGAATGAAAATAAACTATTAGGTTAATATTTTTAGTTCTAATTCTATATCCGAGTTTGAGTTTTTTTTAATACAAAGAAAGTCAATTAACTTTCTAGAGCAAGGAAAACAAAAGAAAAGACAAAAGGGGGGCACCTGGGTGGCTCAGTTGGTTGAGTGCCCGACTTCGGCTCAGGTTATGATCTCACAGTTCGTGAGTTCGAGCCCCGCGTCAGGCTCTGTGCTGACTGGTCAGAGCCAGGAGCCTGCTTCCGATTCTGTCTCCCTGTCTCTCTGCCCCTCCCCCGCTCATGCTCTGTCTGTCTCTCTCTCTCAAAAATAAAATAAACATTAAAAAAAAATTTTTTTTTGAAAGAAAAGACATATCATTCTGGCAGTGACTCGTGGAATCATTCAGGTTCAACACAAAGCACAACAACAAGAACAACAAAACTATCTTTTTGCAAAAGTTAGTTTTGAAAACTAGATTTTCTAGGTTATTGATTCCTCTGCCCACTTTGAAAAAATTAGCTGCCCTTTTGGAATTTAATAAAAAGTAACAGATTGTCACAGTTACTGTCATTAAATGCAAGAATATGGGAGGGTGTGTCAGGAAGCAACAGTTCCTCAAACTGACAGTAATTAAAATGTGTATTCAGGGTGGCCTCCTTGGTGACAGAAGGGCAGCAGGGTCAAGGCACTGAATTGGGGAAGGATGAGTGGAGAAATGGGTTGAGGATCTGCTAAGTGTTTGCACTCTGCTGAGTGTTGTAGATATGCTAGAGCTATAACCAAGCTTCCCTAGGCTCTATCAGCCTTACACTGGGTAGGCAGTTCCAGAGGACTTTTGAGAGTTCCCAGAGGGTTCACACATGTACTCATGAATGTCTGCAACTGTTACTTGTCGCCACCATCCTGCAGAATCACAGCGCTATCTACTGACAGGTCTTCCCAGCATAGCTGTCCACCACAGCTGAGATGCCCTCAAGATGACAAAGCAGTAGATGTCCTGCTGTGAAGTGCGAAGGGATTGTCCCACTCCACACCCTCATTCATGTGCAAGACTTACTTAGGTGAGTTTCTAAGCTGTGCTCCTCATTTCCAACATGCTAAGAGTTTTTAGCAAAATACCCTTTTTTTTGTAGAGAGAGGACTCAAATTACCAATAACAGAAATGAAAGAGGAGACATAACAACCACACCATAGAAATACGAAGGATTATAAGAGAATATTATGAAAAATTATATACCAACAACGTGGACAACCTGGGAGGAAGGGATAAATTACTAGAAACACAAAACCTCCCAAAATAGAATCAGGAAGAAATAGAAAAATTTGAACAGACCAATTACCAGCAATAAAATAGAATCAATAATCAAAAAACTCCCAACGAGCAAAAGTCCAGGACCAGATGGCGTCACAGATGAATTCTACCAAACATTTAAAGAAGAGCTAAACCTCTTCTCAAACGATGCAAAATATAGAAGAGGAAGGAAAGCTTCCAAATTCATTCTATGAGGGCAACATTACCCTATACCAAAACCAGATAAAGATACTACAAAGAGAGAGAGAGAGAGAGAGAGAAGAGAACTACAGGTAAATGTCTCTGATGAACATAGATGCAAATATCCTCAACAAAATATTAGCAAACCAAATCCAACAATACACTAAAAAAAATCATTCACTCACAATAATTGTGAACTCACATTCACCCACAATAATCAAGTGGGATTATTCCTGAGATGCAAGAGTGGTTCAATATTCACAAATCAATTAACATGATACGTCACATCAGCAAGAGAAAAGATAAAAAGTATATGATCATTACAATAGATGCAGAAAAAGCATATGACAAAGTAAAATGTCCATTCATGATTTTAAAAAATCTCAACAAAGTAGGCTTAGAGGGAATATATCTCACCATAATTAAGGACTTAAATGAACAACCCACTCATAAGTCAATAGAGAAAAACTGTGAGCTTTTTTTTTCTTGTCATATTTTTTTTTATTGTCAAGTTAGCTAATATACAGTGTAGTCTTGGCTTCGAGAGTAAATTCCCATGATTCATCACTTACATAACAACAACCAGTGCTCATCCCAACAAGTGCCCTTCTCAGTGCCCATCACCCATTTTTCCCAAGCCCCCCCCCAACCAACCACCCCCATCAACCCTCAATTTGTTCTCTGTATTTAAGGTCTGTTATGGTTTGCCTCCCTCTCTGTATCTTATTTTTTTCTTCCCTTCCCCTATGGTTTTCTGTTAAGTTTCTCAAATTCTACATTTGAGTGAAATCATATGATATCTGTCTTTCTCTGACCTATTTATTTCACTTAACATAATACCCTCCAGTTCCATCCACGTTGCTGCAAATGGCAAGATTTCATTCTTTTTCATTGCTGAATAGTATTCTATTATATATAAACCACATCTTCTTTATCCATTCATCAGTTGATGGACATTTGGGCTCTTTCCATAATTTGGTTATTGTTAATAGCACTGCTAGAAACATCGGGGTACATGTGCCCCTACAAATCAGCACTCCTGTATCCTTTGGGTAAACTTCTAGTAGTGCAATTGCTGGGTCATAGGGTAGTTCTATTTTTAATTTTTTGAGTAACCTCCACACTGTTTTCCAGAGTGGCAGCACCAGTCTGCATTCCTACCAAGAGTGCAAGAGGGTTCCCCTTTATCCACATCCTTGCCAACATCTGTTGTTTCCTGAGTTGTTAATTTTAGCCACTCTGACAGGAGTGAGATGGTATCTCATTGTGGTTTTGATTTGTATTTCCCTGATGACAAGTGATGTTGAGCATTTTTTCATATGTCTGTTAGCCATCAGGATATCTTTTTTGGAAAAGTGTCTATTCATGTTTTCTGCTCATTTCTTCACTGGATTGTTTGTTTTTCAGGTGTTGAGTTTGGTAAGTTCTTTATAGATTTTAGATATTAACTCTTTATCCTGTATGTTATTTGCAAATATCTTCTCCCATTCTGTCTGTTGCCTTTTAGTTTTGTTGATTATTTTCCTTGCTGTGCAGAAGTTTTTATCTTGATGAGGTCCCAATAATTCATTTGTGCTTTTATTTCTCTTGCCTTCAGAGACATGTCAAGTAAGAAGCTGCTGCGGCCGAGGTCAAAGAGGTTGTTGCCTGTTTTCTCCTGTAGGATTTGCATGGTTTCCTGTCTCACATTTAGGCCCTTTCATTCATTTTGAATTTATTGTTATGTATGGTGTAAGAAAGTGGGCCAGTTTCATTCTTCTGCATGTTGCCATCCAGTTTTCCCAGCACCATTTGCTAAAGAGACTGTCTTTTTTCCACTGGATACTCTTTCCTGCTTTGATGAAGATTAGTTGGCCATATATTTGGGGGTCCATTTCTGGGTTATCTATTCTATTCTATTGGTCTATGTGTCTGTTTTGGTGACAATACTGTACTGTCTTGATGATTACAGCTTTGTGATACAGGCTAAAGTCCTGGATTTTGATGCCTCCAGTCTTGGTTTTCTTTTTCAACATTACTTTGACTATTTGGGGTCTTTTGTGACCTAAAATACAAATTTTAGGGTTGTTTTTTCTAGCTCTAAGAAGAATGCTGGTGCTATTTTGATTGGGACTGTGTTGAATGAGTAGATTGCTTTGGGTACTATTGACATTTTAACAATATTTGTTTTTCTAATCCATGAGCATGGAATGTTTTTCCATTTCTTTGTGTCTTCTTCAATTTCTTTCATAAGCTTTGTGTAGTTTTCAGTGTATAGATATTTTACCTCTTTGGTTAGGTTAATTCCTAGGTATTTAATCAATCTTGGTGTAATTGTAAATTGTAAAAGGATTCATTCCTTTATATCTCTTTCTGTTGCTTCATTATTGGTGTATAGAAATGCAACTGATTTCTGCACATTGATTTTATATTCTGCAAATTTGCTGAGTTCATATATTGGTTCTAGCAGTTTTTTGGTGGAGTCTTTTGGGTTTTCCATGTAGAGTATCATGTCATCTGTGAAGAGTGAAAGTTTGACTTCTTCTTTGCCAATTTGGATGCCTTTTATTTCATTTTGTTGTTCTGACTTCTGAGGCTAGGACTTCCAACACTATGTTAAACAACAGTGGTGAAAGTGGACACCCCTGTCTTGTTCCTGATTTTGGGGTAAAGCTGTTAGTTTTTCCCCATTGAGGATGATATTAGCTGTGGGCCTTTCATATATGGCTTTTACAGTGTTAAGATATGTTCCTTCTATCCTGACTTTCTTGAGAGTTTTTATTAAGAAAGCATGCTGTATTTTGTCAAATGCTTTTTCTGCATCTATTGACAGGATCATATGGTTCTCATCCTTTCTTCCATTAATGTGATGTATCACATTGATTGATTTGCAAATATTGAACCAGCCCTGCATCCGAGGAATGAATCCCACCTGGTCATGGTGAATAATTATTTTAATATGCTGTTGAATTCGATTTGCTAGTATCTTGTTGAGAATTTTTGCATCCATGTTCATCAGGATTATTGACCTGTAATTCTCCTTTTTCGTGGGGATTTATCTGGTTTGGGAATCAAGGTAATGATGGCTTCATAAAATGAGTCTGGAAGCCTTCCTTCCATTTCTATTTTTTGAACAGCTTGAGAAGAATGGGTATTACTTCTGCTTTAAATGTCTGGTAGAATTCCCCAAGAAATCCACCTGGCCCAGGACTCATTTGTTGGGAGATTTTTGATAACCAATTCAATTTGTTTGCTGGTTATGGATCTGCTCAAATTTTCTATTTCTTCCTTTTTGAGTTTTGGCAATGTGTGGGTGTCTAGGAATTTGTTGATTTCTTCCAGGTTGTCCAGTTATTTGCCATATAATTTTTCATAGTATTCTCTAATAATTGTTTGTATTTCTGTGGTGTTCGTTATGATCTCTCCTCTTCATTCATGATTTTGTCTATCTAAATCCTCTCTTTTCTTTTGGAGAAGTCTGTCTAGGAGTTTATTAATTTTGTTTATTTTTCAAAAAACCAGCTCTTAGTTTCATTGATCTGTTCTACTGTTTGTTTGTTTGTTTGTTTTTTATGTATTGTTTATTTCTGCTCTAATCTTTATTATTTCTCTTCTTCTGCTGGCTTTGGGCTTTTTTACAGCTGCCTTTCTAGTTCCTTTAGATGTGAGGTCACGTTATGTATGTAGGACCTCTATTGTTTCTTGGGTAAGGCCTGAAATGCAATGTATTTTCCTCTTAGGACTTCTTTTGCTGCATCCCAAAGGGTTTGGACTGTCATGTTCTCATTTTCATTTGCTTCCATATATTTTTATTTCTTCTTTAATTCCCTGGTTGACCCATTCATTCTTTAGTAGGATGTTCTTTAACCTCCATGTATTTGGGGGCTTTCCAAATTTTTTCTTGTGGTTGATTTCAACTTTTATAGTGTGGTGATCTGAAAATATGCATGGTATGATCTCAATCCTCTTATATTTGTCGAGGACTGTTTTGTGATACAGTGTGTGATCTATTTTGGAGAATGTTCCATTTGCACTGAGAAGAATGTGTATTCTGCTGCTTTGGAAAAAGTTCTGAATATATCTGTTAAGTCCATCTGGTCCAATGTATCATTCAGAGCTGTTGTTTCCTTATTGATTTTCTGCCTAGATGATCTTTCCATTGTTGTAAGGAGAATATTAAAGTCCCCTATAATCACAGTATTGTTATCTATACATTTATTTATATTTGTGATTAATTGATTTATATATTTGGGTGCTCTCATGTTGGGCATAAACATTTACATTTGTTAGCTCTTCTTGATGGATAGACTCCTTAATTATGATATAATGCCCTTCTTCATCTCTTGTTACAGTCTTTGTATTAAAATCTAGTTTGTTTTGGGGCACCTGGGTGGCTCAGTCAGTTGAGCATCCGACTCCAGCTCAGGCCATGATCTCGCGGTCTGTGAGTTCGAGCCCTGCATCGGGCTCTGTGCCGACAGCTAAGAGCCTGGAGCCTGTTTCGGATTCTGTGTCTCCCTCTCTCTCTGACCCTCCCCTGTTCATGCTCTGTCTCTCTCTGCCTCAAAAACATAAATAAACATTAAAAAAAATTTTTAAAAATCTAGTTTGTCTAAGTATGGCTATTCTGGCTTTCTTTTGCCATCCAGTAGCATGATAGATGCTCCTCTAACCCCTCACTTTCAATATGCAGGTGTCCTCGGGTCTAAATTGAATATCTCATAGGCAGCATATAGATGGATTTTGTTTTTTTAATCTATTCTGATAGATTAGAATGTCTTTTGATTGGGGCATTTAGTCCATTTACATTCAGACTGATTATTGAAAGATATGGATTTAGTGTCATTGTGTTATCTGTAGGTTTCATGCTTGTGGTGATGTCTCTGGTCCTTTGTAGTCTTTGCTACTTTCCACTAAGAGTCTCCTTAAGATTCCTGCAGGCTTTTTTTTACTGGTCATGAACTCCTTTAGTTTTTTTTGGTCTGGAAAAGCCTTTATCTCTCCTTCTATTCTGAATGACAGCCTTGCTGGATAAAAGATTATTGGCTGCATATTTTTCCTATTCAGCACATTGAATATTTCCTGCCACTCCCTCCTGGCCAGCCAAGTTTCAGTGGACAGGTCTGCTCCTACCCTTTTGTGTCTACCCTTATTGGATTGTCCCTAGCTGCTTTCAGCATTCTCTCTTTATCTTTGTATTTTGCCAATTTCAGTATATGCCATGGTGTTGACCTGTTTTTGTTGATTTTGAAGGGAGCTCTCTGTGCCTCTTGGACTCTCTTGGACTTGGATGCCTGTATCCTTCCCCAGATTAGGGAAGTTCTCAAATATAATTTGTTCAAATAAATCTTCTGCCCCTTTTTCTCTCTCTTCTTCTGGAACTCCTATGATACAGATATTATTTCATTTCATTGAATAATTTAGGTCTCTAATTCTCCCTATGTGGTCTAGTAATTTCCTTTCCCTCTTTTCATCATTTTCCATAATTTTATCTTCATATTCACCAATTCTCTCCTCTGCTTCTTCCATCCTTGCTGTCATTGCATCTAGTTTATTTTGTATTTCATTTACAACATTTCTTAATTCATTGTGACTATTTCTTAGGTCTTTGATCTCTGTCTGTGGCAGTAGATTCTCTGCTGTCTTCTATGCTTTTTTCAAGCCCAGCTATTAGTCCTATGACTGTTATTCTAAATCTTGTTCAGATATATTGTTTATATCTGTTTTGGGCAATTCTCTGGCTGTTATTTCTTCCTGAAATTTCTTTTGAGGAGAATTCTTCTGTTTTGTCATTTTGGCTAGGTTTCTGTCTTTGATGCATTTTAATACCTTGTTATGTGCACTGCAACTGCAAACACTACTGTGTTAAAAAGGGGTCATACATTGTCCAGGGCCTGGCACTTCAGGAAGTGTTTTTGGAGTGTGTTGCATACACCCTGTTATTGCGTATTTGGCTGCTCTATCCCACTACTTGTAGTGGTGGATTGTATGGACCTTCCGTCAGGTGTGCTTTGATTTGTTTGTTGAAGTAACCCTGGGAAAAAGGAAATGGGAGCACCTGATCCCATACAAAGAGAAAAATGAAAGATGAAAAAACAAAAAACAAAAAGACCAGGCAGAGAATTAAAGAAACTATAGGACTTAATCCAGAGAGAGAGGAAAATAAAGAAGGAGGTACAGAAAAGGTATAAAAAGAATAAAGTAGGAGTGCCTGGGTGGTCAGTCGGTTAAGTGTCCAACTTTGGCTCAGGTCATGATCTCATAGTTTGTGAGTTCAAGCCCTATGTTGGGCTCTGTGCTGACAGCTCAGAGCCTGGATCCTGCTTTGGATTCTATGTCTCCCTCTCTCTCTGCCCCTCCTCCATTCACACTCTGTCTCTCTGTGTCTCTCAAAAATGAATAAACATTAAAAAAATATTTTTTAAAGAATAGAGCAAAAATGCCTGATTAAACAAACAACCAGAACAGAAAAAGAGAA
Source organism: Lynx canadensis (assembly GCF_007474595.2). Taxonomy (NCBI): domain Eukaryota; kingdom Metazoa; phylum Chordata; class Mammalia; order Carnivora; family Felidae; genus Lynx; species Lynx canadensis. The sequence goes on along the minus strand of NC_044307.1, from coordinate 130,584,956 downwards.
AACATAAATAATAAAAATTGGTCAAAAATCAAATCAGGAACTATAAGCCTGATTCCAAAGGAAAGGTGGGGGGGGGGGGGGGGGGAGGGTAGAAGGAACAAGAAGGGAAAAGAGAAGGGAAGTAAAGAAAAGAGAAGAAAATAATAATAAAATATTTTTTAAAAACCAGACTAACATACAAAACCACAGGACAGTTGTCTATTGGTGTCTGGGACCGGTGGCTATGCTGGTCTGGAGGAGAGGACATCTGGTTCTCTCAGTGTCAGTCCTGCTCCATTAGATAAACAGTTACCAGGCATGGAAGGTCAAGGTTTGATATAAGTGGGTCCCGCCTCCACTGGGGACAGCTGTCCTGTTCCCTAAAGCTCCACTCTGTTGGTGATGGGGAGAAAAATGGCAATACCCCAGTTTCCCCCATCTCAAACCATGCTCTTAGGCTGCCCTCACAGAGCAGCGCGGGCAGGCTGGCTTGTCCTGCTCCACAGTCTCCGGCACCTCCCAGGTACTCAGCTGGGATTCAAACTCTGAAGTCTTAAAGGATCCTGCCCCACACAGACCCAGTTCTGGAATAGCGTCTGTCTGCCCAGCCAACAAAAGGCCTCTGGCTGGTGCCTGCAAGGTCTTTTGTCCTTGAGGGAAGGGGGTGGGCAATAAGCCCGCTTCCCACAGTACTCGAGGGAGGGGGCTGCTCTCTCCCAGTGCACCCCTGAGATCACTACAGTGCTCTTGGTCAGGCTCCCCCCCGGTGTGTTCAAATGGGAGTGGCTCCAGTCCGGAGAAAGTTGCACACCCCTGAAAACTCCAGTCTTCAACTGCTAAGGCTGTGTGCAAATCAGAAACGAGCACTCTCTGTATTCCTCATTGCCCGTTCTGTGTTCCAGAGAGGTTTTTCTCTTGTCCAAACATAATACCACACTTCCACAGCCTCACTTTCTCTCCCTTTCCCTCCCCTCCATGCCTATGCCACCTGTTTTATCTCTCCCAATTTGCCTACATACACCTCTGTCCTGCCAAGTTGTCTCCGTCCACCTGTGGAGATTTTTCTTTCACTCCGCAGACTGAATTCCTGGGTGTCCAAGTGTTCTGACCTCAATACAGCTGTGTTTGAGGGACAAGGGAAATTCCAGTCCTCCTACTTCTCCACCATCTTAACTCCTCCTCCCTGTGAGCTTTCCCCCTAAGATCAGGAACAATGCAAGGATGTCCACTTTCACTTTTATCCAATATAGTACTGGAAGTCCAGCAATCAGACAAAATAAAGATATAAAAGCATCTAAATTGGTAAGGAAGAAGTGAAACTTTCACTATTTGCAGATGACATGATACTATATGTAGAAAATCCTAAAGACTCCACCAAAAAACTACTAGAACTGATAAATTAATTCAGTAAAGTCACAGGGTACAAAACCAATATACAGAAATTTGTTGGATTTCTATACACTAATAATGATGTAGCAGGAAAACAAATTAAAGAAACAATCTCATTTGCAATTGCACCAAAAATAATAAAATACCTAAGAATAAACTTAACCAAGGAGGTGAAATACCTGTACTGTGAAAACTATAAAACACTGATGAAAGAAATTGGAGATGACACAAGCAAATGGAAAGATATTCTGTGCTCATGGATTGGGAGAATGAATATCATTAAAATGTCCTTCCTACCCCAAAGCAGTCTATACATTTAATGCAGTCCCTATCAAAACACCTCCAGCATTTCTCATGGGCCTAGGTCAAATAATCCTAAAATTTGTATGGAACCATAAAAGACCCCAAACACCAAAGCAATCTTGAAAAAGAAAGGCAAAACTGAAGGTATCACAATCCCAGCTTTCAAGATATACTAACAAAGTTGTAGTAACTGAAACAGTATGGTACTGGCACAAAAGTAGACATGTAGATCAATAGAACAGAATAGAAAATCCAGAAATAAACCCACAATTATTTTTTTAATGTTTATTTATTTTATTCTTGAGAGAGAGAGAATGCAAGCAAGGGAGGGACAGAGAGAGAGAGAAAGAGACAGAGTGTCCCTCTGCTGCCAGCACAAAGCCCCACATGGGGCTAGAACTCACAAACTGTGAGATCATGACCTGAGCCAAAACCAAGAGTCAAACACTTAACCGACTGAGCCATCCAGGTGCTCCTAAACCCACAATTATATGGTCAATTAATCTTTGACAAAGCAGGAAAGAATATCCACTGGGAAAAAGTCTTTTCAACAAATGGTGTTGAGAAAATTGGACAGCCACATGCAAAAGAATGAAACCAGACCACTTCTTACACAATATACAAAAATAAATTCAAAATGGATTAAAGACCTAAATGTGAGAACTGAAACCAAAAAAATTCCTAGAAGGGAGCACAGGCAGTAATTTCTTTGACATCATCCATAACAACATTTTTCTAGATATGTCTCCTAAGGCAAAGGAAACAAAAGCAAAAATAACTGGGACTACATCAAAATAACAAGCTTCTGCACAGCAAAGGAAACAGCAAACAAAACAAAAAGATAACTTACTGAATGGGAGAAAGTATTTATAAATGATGTATCCAATAAGGGCTAATAACCAGAATATTCTGGTTAATATCCAGAATATGTAAAGAATTTATACAAGTCAATACCCAAAAAACAAATAATCTGATTAAAATTGGCAGAAGACGTAGCAGATATTTCTCCAAAGAAGATATACAGATAGCCAACTGACAAATTAAAAGATGCTCAGGGCACCTGGGTGATTCAGTCGGTTACTCTGGTCACGATCTCATGGTTCATGCATCCGAGCTTTGCATCTGGGTCTGTGCTGACAGCTCAGAGCCTGGAGCCTGCTTCAGATTCTGTGTCTTCCTTTCTCTCTGACCCTCCCCTGCTCACTCTCTCTCTCAAAAATAAACATTAAAAAAATGTTTTTAAGTTTACTTTCAGAAAAGATGCTCAATACCACCATCATCAGGGAAATTCAAATCAAAACAGAAATGAGATAACACTTCACACCTGTCAGAATGGCTAAAATCAAAAACACCAGAAACAAGTGTTGGCAGGGATGTGGCGAAAGGAACTCTCGTGCACTGTTGGTGGGAATGCAAACTGGTGCAGCCACTGTGAAAAAGAGTATGGAGTTTCCTCAAAAAATTAAAAATAGAAATTAAAATAAAATTAAAAATAAAATAAAATAAATACAAAATAAAATAAAATTAAAATTAAAAATTAAATTAAATATATATATTAAAAACAGAATATTACTTAGCCATAAAAAGAATGAAATCTTGCCATTTGCAACAACATGGATAGATCTAAAGGCTATAATACTAAGTGGAATAAGTCAAACAGAGAAAAACAACCATACGATTTCACTCATATGTGGAAGAAACAAAACAAATGAGTGAAGAAAAAAATAGACCAAAAAAAAAAACCCCAAAAAACCCAGACTCTTAAATATAGAGAACAAATTTGTGGCTACCAGAGGGGAAGTGGGTGGGGGAGATTTAAGAGTACATTTTTTGGGGGCGCCTGGGTGGCGCAGTCGGTTAAGTGTCCGACTTCAGCCAGGTCACGATCTCGCGGTCCGTGAGTTCGAGCCCCGCGTCGGGCTCTGGGCTGATGGCTCGGAGCCTGGAGCCTGTTTCCGATTCTGTGTCTCCCTCTCTCTCTGCCCCTCCCCCGTTCATGCTCTGTCTCTCTCTGTCCCAAAAATAAAGAAACGTTGAAAAAAAAAAAAATTTAAAAAAAAATTTAAAAATAAAAAAAAAAAAAGAGTACATTTTTTGTGATGAGCACTTAGTAATGTATAGAATTGTTGAATCACTATACTGTATACCTGAAATTAATATAACAATGTATGTTAACTTTACTGGAATTTTAACAATCATTAATAATAAGCTAAGAAATAAAAAGAAAACTGCTGTCAACAACAAATATACTTTTTGTTTTCCCTTACTGGCTCCCGTCTTTCTGGGTTCTCAGATTTCATCAAGCTCATCACGCTTGATTCATGTCCCAGTACTTCTTAGCTCTGAGACAGAGAAGAAAGGACTTCTAATGGGTTACCTCCCCAACTTCCACACAGTTAAGCCAGTGAGAACACTCACAGCCTAGCAGTGTGCTGATGAATGAAGAGCACTAAATATTTATGAGTGAATAAGTAAATGAGTGCTAACAACCATAGTTTGAATCTCCTCCCAGGAAGATTTTCAAGCTACGTGCAAACAGGCTACTGGCAGGCTTAGTCAATCCACTTTCCAGACATCCTGGCTGGTCCAAATTCCACAGATTCACACAACCTTTCATTTAACTTCATTATACCTCACAAATAAGTCTAAACTACGTATCGATATCCTTATCTTATAGATGGAGAAACTAATAGAAGATTCAGGATCCGCCTCATCCAGATTGCTTTTATCAAACCCCTGTGTCCATCCTCTGGCTGCTCTAGGCATTGGCTGCTATCAACTCTTGGAGAAATACCTTCTTCTCTAGGGCGTTGCCACCAGTTAAATAGGAGTCATTTCAACACAAACACAGCCAGTGATTAGCACTGGGATACTAAGTGCTGGGAACCTGGTCTCAATATGGAACTACCTCTGTGGGGCAGTGAATGCGCCAGAGTTCCCACAGGATCAGGCTGCAGTGCATCTCTAGCTGACACTTCATCATTGTTTAGCCTTCCCTCTGCCCTATCCTTCTTCTCTTACTCCTTTTCTTCAAAGAGTGCTCTTTCAATAAATCACCTGCACAACATCCTGATCTTTAGTTCTGCTACTTGGAATTTCAAGCTGAGATAACTGGTCCTAGAAGTAATCCTAAGAAGTAGATTATTGACTGTGGTTCTGGAGTTGATTCACTTGCTGGTCAGCTGGCAGTGACCATACAGATGACACTGCTAAGACTTTCACTTGGGGTGAATTGGATGAGGCATACAGGGAAAGAGATCCACTATCTCTGTAGTTTGAGAAATGTGAGGAAGTAGTAACTATAAATTATAGAGTTGGGAGCCTGTTGCTAAGTACCACAGATACATTTAAGAGAGGAAATAACAGGGTTTTTGAGATGCTCAGTGGTGACTCTCCTCTGTAGGCCGGAGTTGATAAGAAATGCTGTCACAGAAGCAGGAGACCTAGTAGCCATGACAATGATAGGATCCCAGAATCACAGAAGCCATGTGGTAGCACTTAACCACCAAAATCTACATACCATAATTTCCATCATGGGCAGGAAGTTTGGAATGGCGTGAACAGGAGGCTGAGCTCTAGAAATCTGTGGAAATGTTGAATAGAATAGGGTGTTGCTGGGTGCCTGAGTGGCTCAGTTTGTTAGGTGTCTGACTCTTCATTTTGGTTCAGGTCATGATCTCACCGTCATGGGATCAAGCCTCTCATCAGACTCTGCACTGAGCATTGAGCCTGCTTGGGATTCTCTCTTTCTCTGTCTCTCTGCCTCTCTCTCTCGAAATAAATAAATAAATACATAAATATTTTTTTTAAAAATAAAGAATAAGGTGTTAAAAGAAGTAACGTAGATGTACTTCTACCAAGGATATTGCTTAATGTATATAATCAAAAGAGATCAAGAATAGATGAGCAGAAGACTGGCCAGCTGCCCCAATGGAAAGCCATGATCCCTTTCCCATTTTTCTAACCCAAGCCAGTTTTCAAACCCACCCCAGAATATCTCTGTTGACTGAAAAAAGGCTAGGTCCACATGAGGAAGGACCCTGAAACATCATGGCAAGTGTATACAGTAGTAAGTCCCCTAATTTTTCCCCAAAGAGTCTTATGGCAATATATTAAGGTAGCCATGCGCTGGAAATGGGGAATGAGTGGCTTTTTAAAGGACTATTCGATATAGAGTCTGAATTTATGTTAATATCTAGAGACCAAAGGCACCTTCTGACTCCCTGGTTAGAGTTGGAGTATGTGAGGGTCAAGTAATTAACAGACACCTAGCCACATGCACATGTTCACTGATCCACAGATCCATACAGAGATCGTTCCCCCAGTTTCTGAATGTATAACTGGAACAGGCACATTAGGATTTTACAGAACTTTCATATTAGTTCCTTGATTTGTAGAATAAGAGTTGTAGTAGTAAGAAGGACAAGTAGAAGTCCCTGAAAATACACCCTCGACTCTCGGCCAAGACTATAAATCAAAAACAATTTACATTTAGGATGTAAGGGTGATGGGTCTCACTATATCCCACATTTAATCCACCATTCTGGCCTAACAGGTGAATCAGCATGTCATTGAGTACCTACAAACTTATCCAAGTAGTAGCTTCATTTGCATCTGTCATATTAGATGCAGTGTATTTACTATAACAGATTGCCACATACTCTCGCATATGTATGGTTTCCAGCTCTGTCTATATCTATCTGTCTTATACCTATCAGAATGAGAATCAGAAACAGTTTGCAATCACACAGGATAGATAACAGATAGATAGATACATTCATGGTCTTGCCCCAATGCTATATTAATTCTCTATTAATTCATTGCCATAATGGTCCAAAAGGATCCAGGCCACCTGGAATTGCCCACAGAACTTCACTTTAATTCTCTAAATGGATGACATATTAGAGGTTCCCCCATTTTATCTTGCATGGGATAGACACTTATTCCAGATATGGATTTGCCTTTCCTACCCTTTTTGGCTCAGCTATCACCACTATGTGAAGATTCATAAAGCATATGATAACCTGACATGGGATTGCATCTAACATCGTCTTTACTTTCTTTGTAGTAGAGGAAGTATGGCATTGGGCATATTATTATAGCTCATGTATGTGCACCACTCAGAAACTGCCAGCCTGAAAGAACAGTGCAATAGCATCTTGAATGTACAGCCAAGGCAAAGGACAGAGCATTATCCTTTAGGATGCAGAATAGATCTTAAGCCATCAGCCACTGTATAGCTGTGTTCCCATTAAGTAGAATACATAGGTCTTGGAACCAATGAATAAAACTCAGAATGGCCCCACAATTACTTCCTGTGACCCTTCACAATTTTAGGCTTTGTGAATCTAAATGTCCTGGTTCCCAGAGGGGATGCTTCCACCAAGGAACACAATAAGACAACCACTAAACTTAAAGTTATGACTGCTGTAGACCTGCCACCAAGGAAAGGAGTTACCATATTGTTAGGGTTACTTGACCCTTATCATCATAAGAATCTGATATATTGGGCACTCGCGTAATCTACTAAAGTGTCCCTTGGTTTTCTTATACCCAGAAGTACAGCAACCACAGCCCAATAATAGTAGGGTAACCTGTAGGTAACCTGTATGATATGAGAGTCGACATCAGCCTACCAGGAAAGCCACCTGGACCAACATAAATGATAGCTGGAGGGGAGGAGAATCTGGAGTGTGTGGTGATGAAGGGAGATGATAAATATCAGTTACAGACTTGGGACCAATTGCAACAGTGGCAAGCTACATTTGATCCACTGATCCTTCTCCTCTTAGTTTTCCCAGAAATTGTAAGTACCTGGTAAGAAGGAAGTAGAGCTAAGTAGTATAAGGGGTGGACTGTAGTAGATGCTGTTGTTGTCCAGATATCCTTAACCAGGCAATGCACTAATCCCTAGGCTGCTGGGAGTTTTGAGTTTTAAAGGCCCACAGCTGGCTAGTTTTCTGGAGAACTGACCTTAGCCAAGCAGAAGTCCCTTGCCTGGGAAGTTATCTCCCCTAGGATGGATAACCCATTCCAATAATTGACTGGCATGGAAATACTGACTGTAGACCCTCTTGTTTCAAGATGAGATGAGCAGTCTGAGCTCCATCATCTCCTGTGGGATCAGCCAAAGCTGCACTTATTCCCCCTGCCTTACCATACCTCTTCCTGCCTTTCTCCTGAGACTACTCCCTCACCAAATTACTTACCCAAGAATCCCCACATGTGGCTGTGCTTCTAAGGGACCTGACCTGGGGTGCCTGGGTGGCTCAGTTGGTTAAGCATCTGACTTCGGCTCAGGTCATGATCTCACAGTTCATGAGTTCGAGCCCCACATTGAGCTCTGTGCTGATGGTCCAGAGCCTGGAGCCTGCTTCAGATTCTGTGTCTCCCTCTCTCTCTGCCCCTCCCCATTCACACTCTGTCTCTCTCTCTTTCTCAAAACTAAACATTAAAAAAAAAAAAAAAGATTCTAAGGGGCCTGTCCTGAGAATTGCACTTTCCCAGAATCAGAACAACTGTTAAGCTGTAGAGTCACTATTATTAAAAAAAAAAAAAAACCTTTTTTTTTTTTTTTTTTTTTTTTTTTTTTTGTTTATCTCCAAAGACCTTCCTCTTTCATTGAGTCACACTCACTCTGGTGTGCTAGCCACCATTTTCTAACCTTCCATCACTGATTTAATTTTTTTATTGAGCAGCTGTTAAAAAATGTAACACTGTGTTAAGAGTGTTAGAAATGCCACTTGCTTCTTCAACAGAGTCAACCACTTGAAATAACTAGTTTACAAAGATTGGGTGAAGAATATGAGTAAGTGCCAGAGAGATAACAGAAACGAGCCCTGTATAAAGCAGTTCTGTGCAATTTTATCATTCCTGAACCCACTGCAGTAGGTTCCAAATGTCAGTTAGAACTGGACTGCTCAACATTTTAACCCAGGCCGCTCATAAGATATTTCAAACCTTCATAACTCTCATGCCACCTAACCCATCCCTTCCCTTCTGCATCCAACCCTGATTCCTAACAAATAAAGAAATAGATACTCTCATGGATGAAAAAAACTCCTTGAATTCCTCCTGTTCTCCCTTGAGTAAAATTTCAGCATTCCTTCTCTAATCTCTGAGAAAGACTTTTCTTTTCCACCTCAAATAGCCTCCCCAGTTATATTTTACCTGATCTTCAACTTATTCCTTGAAACTATTTTCTCTTGTAACTCCTGCCTTTGCTCTCCTAATTGTTCCCAACTCTGGGTTTATAAAGATACTTCCTTTATTCCCAAATTAAAAATGAATTTCCTGTTCTACTAATGATAGACATAAAGGCTGTTTCCTTTCTGGGATCATTATGAATAACTCTGCTATGAACTTTCTTGTTGATGTGTAGTTAAGTATACATGCACACAATTCATCAGACCTGTCTAGAGGGCTTGTTAAAACACAGATGGCTGGACCCCATCCCCACATATCAGTAGGTTCAATAAATTGGGGGTAGGGCCCAAGAAGTGTCATTTCTAAATGTTCTGAAGTTGTACAATTTATAGTACGTTCCTACCAAAAATTAGAATTCTTCACCAATAGTTGGCTTTATAAAACCTAAAGTTTGATAATATGGTAGGGGTGCAGTGATATCTCATTGGTTTAATTAACTTTTCTCTGTTTATTAAACTTTTCAATGTTTACTAGCCATTTGGATAATCTCTATTGTGAAATGCATAATCAAGTCATTTATCTGTTTTTCTATTGGATTTTCTCCCCCTTTTTTAAAAAGCCAAATTTAAAGAGTACTTTATGTGTTCAGAAACAAGTTTTTTGTCATTGTTGGTGATGGTGGTGATTGTTTACTTAGGCTGTAAATGGGTTCTCCCAGTCTATGGCTAATATTTTTATTCTTTTAATCATATTTTTTAATAAACAGAAGTGTTTGGTTTTTATGTAATTAAATGTACTAATCTTGACTTTTTTTTGAGTACATGATTGCTAAGTTTCATTCAACTGTTATAGCCAGTTCCACTTTGTAAAAATAACAAAACATTTCTATCAAAATTATATTGTGATGTGAGTACAGGTTTGCTGCTTTTCTTTTGATATAGCTTTAGTAAAAAACGTATGCCAAACTTTTTAAAAGTTTCAAGGTTTAATAAAAATACAGAGACTAATAATTTCTCAATGCAGACTAGAGGTTGAGAAAAGGATGCTAAGAGCTTTTTAATCTTCCAAATACAGATAGTCCTCAGTGTAAAGAACATTTTCTAAATACAAATGCAGCAGATTCACAGGTGACCAAACTACACAGGTACACTGAACCCACTCCTACAGCTTCAGGGAGGGAAAGAAAGCAGGAAAAGATGGGAGAAAGGAACAGAAAGAGTTCTGTCACTACTGTTGAGAAGCTCTTGCTATAGTTCATGTTCTCCCCATTCCCCAAAGCTTCTATTCCTATCTCTGGTTTCCCCCATCTCCACCCCAAATTCCTTGTCAGCAGAGAGAACTAGAGAGCATTTTCCTCCTATTTGGCGGATGGCAGGGGATTGGGGACGTGAGGGACCACAAGAGCCAGCACTACAACGTCAAGTTTCTTCTTGGCAATCCAATTTGGAATTCACAAATTATTTTTTATATATTAAAAAAGTATAATTATAAATGGTAGTTCATTTCTACCATTAGAACATTTCATTATAAGTCAAGCAAGTTAGTGTGTTTGGACTTAAAAAGCAAAACCACCATATATGACATTTTTTAATGGAGAAAAAATGTCCTGGAATCTAAACACCTTTCCGATAACAACTTTTCAACTGCAAACCATTTAATGGAGACAGGAAGTACCTGATAGAGCCAGTTACAGGGAATGAGTACATAGAATGAGTGCTTCTTGGCTCCAAAGTCAGCGAGGCAACTGAAAGGGGACGCCTGTTTTTGGCTTTTCTCTGCAGGAGGAGCTCCTTGCAGCTTTCAGGTCCACTTGAGGGTCTTCTCCTTCACATAAGAAAACAGGATCCTTGGGTTTGATTGGCTGTGCCAAGGGTGAAGTGCCGGGGATTGAGGACCCAAAAACATCACTGGTCTTCCCACCAGGTGGGTTCAGACACCACTGATTTTCCAAAAAATAATACTTCTCCTTCCAGGGATTTTTGTCCTTGTAGGTATGTCCTGAGGTTCTTCAATTGGTCCAAAAATATTAGATGCCTTCCTCTTGGGCCTACTTGAAGGAACAGCTTCTTCTGGACTTACAAAACAATTGCTCAGTTCTCCTCCTGAAGGTTTTACAGCCCTGGAGCTGGCCAGCCACTCTTTCTAGCCCTCGAACATGTTGCCTTCTGCTGAGAGCCTCCCTCAGCCCTCCTAATTTTAACTTTTATATTTAGTGCATTTTTGTCTCATTAAAGAAACCCTTCTCTACCTCAAAGTCATGAAGATATTCTCCTATATTGAATAACTTCATAATTGGCCTCATATTAGATTTCATATGCACCGGGAATTGACTGCTGTGTACAGTGTGAGTTAGAAGTCCAAACTCATTTTTTTCTTACATGTTGCACAGTTATCCTAGCACTATTATTAGGTAGATTTTCTTTCCTCCCTCCTCCCTGTAATATGCCTCTGTCATATATCAAGTATCCATTTGTGTGGGGACCATTTTATTTTCTTCTTGCTGAAATACAGAAACATCGTTACTTTTTTTATGTTGATTTTGTATCCAGCAACTTGACTTCACTGAATTATTGGGTTTCATGTGTTTGATTTACTTTTAAGTGCTTCAAAACTTCTGACCAAGCAAGCACACGCTCCCAGTAAGAAAATTGTTCCAAAGCGCCTCAAAGGCTCTTATAAATCTAAATTTAACTTATACATTTGCTGAAGCCATTTCTTTTAAATATTAGAATGCCACTTACAAACTTGGCCACATTCTTTTTTAAATTTGAAATTACAAGTCAGTTACACATTTTAAATAAATAGAATCACAACATTAATCCGTCAGATCATCTAAAATGCCAAAGTCTTTTAAATATCACAAACACTTTAACATACATCAACAGGCTATTCTTAAACCTAACATACTAATTCTAATTATATGATTTAATTCATCATCCTTGTATTATAGATCTTCCTTTGATTGAAAAGTCAGTCACCTTCTAAATGAAGCAGCTTTAGCATTGAAGGTGATAAGAAGTTTCATTTCAGGAGAACTAAGGTTACCACCTGGAGCAAGTCATTGTTACTAAGTATGTAATTTATGATCTAAGATACTGGCCAGTAAGAAATTTGAGACTGAATGGGAACCTGGGGAAGTGTAAGTGCAAGATAATCTACAGGTGGCACCCGGGTCTTTCTAAAAATCATCTCTAGGGGCGCCTGGGTGGCTCAGTCGGTTAAGCGTCCGACTTCAGCCAGGTCACGATCTCGCGGTCCGTGAGTTCGAGCCCCGCGTCAGGCTGTGGGCTGATGGCTCAGAGCCTGGAGCCTGCTTCCGATTCTGTGTCTCCCTCTCTCTCTGCCCCTCCCCCGTTCATGCTCTGTCTCTCTCTGTCCCAAAAATAAATAAATGTTGAAAAAAATTAAAAAAATAAAAATCATCTCTAAATTACGTGGCATCTAAACTCAAACTCTTCAGATGGAATTTCTCAACCTGCCTCTCTGAGTTCACAAGGCAAACATCCCAGTTAAGAATTGGGCTTGGGGCCGTTTGTACGTGGAACTTGTGTTTCAAATCTTTGTCTGTGTGTGCTTGAGCCAGGGATTGGGGAAGTGGGGGCATGGATGAATATGTCTCCTTGACCTATGGACTTTTCAGTTCTTGGGAGGGTGGAGCTAGTGGAAAGCCATAGCAAGACCCCCTGAAGTAAGGGGGCCCGGGACAAGGCCCACCCTTGTCTTGGTCTCGGGGCAAAACTGCACTAAAACTAGGACAGAACTGCAGTTGCTTTTCTATCCTTTTCAAGTAAAGCTGTGAAGCCAAGTACAAAGATTATCCTAGCAAATCAAGGGAAATGAAAAGGTATATGGGGTGCCCGCCTGGCTCAGTCAGTCAGTGGAGCATGTGACTCTTGATCTTGGGGATGTGGTGGGTGTGGAGATTGCTTAACAAGAAAAAAATCTTGGGGGGGGGGGGAAAGTATACCAAAAGCATTTAGCTATCTTGAGGGCTCCAAAGATGAGACTTCAGAAATATTTTTATATCTCAACAGAACAAATCAGTTCCTCAAACCACAAAGGCCGTTAACTTACTGAAACTTATTATTAGAGCAGTTCTCGGTGGCCGTAATGTTAGAATTTCTTTACAAGAGAGACTTTAGAGGCAGATACCCAGTTGGAAGTGGAGAGAATTGAAACTGCATTTGCACAGTGGTTTCCGTAAACTGAAGAAAAAATGAGGGAAAGCGGCGGGCCAGTGGCACCATTAGTGCTTTGCCACGGCTGCGTGTGCCAATGTGTCCCACCCCCCAAATTCCTGTTTGGCCTTAAGATAGATACTAGAAACAAGTCAACAGCATTAAAAATACAAAGTAGCTTCTGTGTCATTTTCTTTTTTGGGCCATTGTACACACCATATCAACACAGATCCTTTGGAGACCTCTACGTTAGGAAACACTCCTAGGTGACACATGAAGGAGATAAACTACAAATGAATAAATTCACAAAAATACACAGAGAGATCTTGATACATGTTCTGTTTGATGAGCAACTTGTGGAAAGTGAAAGAGACCAGACTGATATGGATGTCATCACTTCTCTTTTACACACATACCTGTTCTAAAACGTCAAAAGCGAACAACTTCCCCGTCGTTGATTTAAAACCAAGAGGCATTAAAGCTTCCCTAGGAACCATGCATACCTTACACTTGCTCAAATTCGAGTCAAAGGAAAGTATAGGCTCATCTCCTTTCCTCCAGTTTCACCTACGACTTTCGCTCTCGGTAGACTACAAGGAATCCTGTGTTTAAGGTACTTGAGGGGCGCCTGGGCGGCTCAGTCGTGACTCTTGATTTTGGCTCAGGTCACGATCACACGGTTTGTGGGACTGAGTCCCGCATCAGGCTCTGCACTGACAGTGAAGAACCTGCTTGGGATTCTATCTCTCCCTCTCTCTCTGGCCCTCCCCCACTTGTGCTCACTCTCTCAAAATAAATTAAAGCTTTAAAAAAATTTTTTTAATTGGATACTTGAAATGTTGCATATATGGTCAGTCCCATCACTTCTTGTTCTTAGATTCCATATTCTAATTTGTGATTACTGATGTTCAAGGACCTGGCTCAGCTATGAAAAAACTGTTCCTTGCAACTGAAGCAACCCTATAACAGTTAAAATTTAGTATATTTGTAGTTTTGTAAAGCTTTGTCATAGGTCTCTGCCATTAATGCCAAAGAAAATATTGCCCGTGCCCCCCCCCCCATCCACATCTCTTTAAGCTTAGGGTAGAGAATGGTGGAATTTCGAGGTGGCTAATCCCAACTCCTGGGAGATGTTTTGAGATTTTGGGTATCTCCCTAATACCAGCAGGAAAACAGTATTATAATTCAACAGTTTTTATGGAGTGCCAACAATGGGTAAATCATTATTCTAATATAACGGAGAAAAAAGTTACATATTTCAAAGGAACTTACATTCAAGTGAGATGAGTCATATGTACCCAGATTACACCATAATTTATGTAATTATTCCTTTATTGTTGGCACTAAAGTTGCTTCCAATCCTTTGCTGTCACTCAAGGCATTGTCACAAACATTCATTCATTCATTCATCCAATAAATATTAATTTAGTGTCTCTGATATGTCAATCACTAATCTTAGTGCTGCAAGATTTCATATCACTGCAATGAATGGAATATGTATATAATACTTCAAAGTTCCTTTGTGAAATTTCTCCAGAGAAATTTTTGTTCAAAAATTGCACCAGCTTGTGATTTAATGTAATCACTAAAGAACAGAGAGGGATGACCTATTAAATCTCAAATGAAGAGTTATAGAATGCATGTCTGTGGTGATCATATTTTCCCCAGGAGCAATTATAAAAAAGATACAGTACATTTTAGGCTTTTGAAATATGTGCCCAATTAGAGGCAAAACCCTTCAAAAATTGAGTTCTAGATCTGCTCAGATACATGAAACCCAGGATAGCCAGAAATGAAAACCTGAAGATAAAGACATTTTTAATCACAGGAAAATATGTCTAGCAACCTTCTTTTTAAAAATTCCCTAAATTCTATATCACCTAAATTCCCCATTCCTGTTTTTTTTTTTAATGTTTATTTATTTTTGAGAAAGAGAGACACAGAGTGTGAGCGAGGGAAGGGCAGAGAAAGAGAGAGACACAGATTCTGAGGCAGGCTCCAGGCTCTGAGCTGCCAGCACAGAGCCCGATGTGTGCCTGAACCCACAAACTGTGAGATCATGACCTGAGCTGAAGTCAGTCGCCCAGCTGACTGAGCCACCCAGGCCCCCCATTCCTGTTTAATCCAATTAAATATAAAACCCCAAAGTAAAAAATTTGCATGATGAGAAAGGAAGGACTGCTTATTTTCCTCCTAAATTATCAGAGTCTTATTGCCTTTGAGGATACAGCAAACCAAAGTTTTGCCTTCAGCATCTCAGTCACAGGTACAGTTCCCTCTTATTGTGGTTGAGAAACTCCGGTCCCTACTTACAAAATGTTCTCAATCATCCACCTATTTGTTGGCGTTAAGTACTGTTTTGGCGACCCCTAGTGTGAAATGTGGTATCAACACTGCACATGTTGAAAATCTTTATAATATTTTAAACTTGCTTACAGACAAAAAATGGTAGCTAAAATAATTTTTCACCAAAGGAAATGTGACTTTATCTCATGTCAATTTGAAATTCATATTTTTCTGCAATAATAAATTTAAATGTAATTTCTGGGTATAGAAGGCATTTGACAAGAAGAGGGTGGTTAGAGAACGATATATCCATACAATGAAATATTATACAGCTGTAAAACAAGACCAAAAAGAGAGAATGAGGAAGCTCTTTCATGTACTCCATGATACATAAAAAAAAAGCACTTTGCTACCATCTACATTTTAAAAGGAGTAAAATATCATATATATTTGTGTTTGCCTATATACCTCCACTAAAAAAAGTCTCTGGAAGGATATACAAGATACACATAGCAATGGTTACTTACTGAGGATGGGGATGGAAATGGGTAGATGTTAGAAACTGCATTCCTTTGTATACTTTTTTGTTTTTGAATGATGCCTTGGCTATTCAAAATATTAAATGACTTTTAAAATATTTAAAGCCATTAGCACAAGACCAAGAAAATGAAAAGATAAAATACTACCTGCATTTCCAGACTTAAAAAATACACAAAATATAATTCTGTCTAAAATATATATATATATACTTTTTATTTTCCTTATGCATTTTTAATTCTATAGTCTTTTCCAATAGAATCTTTTCTTGCATATTTTTCTTACTCAAATGCCAAATTATAAGATGGTATTTGACAGTTACATAGATGTGACTAACAGGCAGGATTGACTTGAGGTAATAATAATATCTTGGGTCAAGAAATATTAAAGGCTCTCCTGGAATGTCTTCCCATGCCTTCTCCAAGGTCACTGGTTACAGACCAAAATTCTTTATTGCCAATACGCATAAGAAATTGTGATATTCCTTAGTAGGTCACAAGGAACATCTTTAAGTATATATAGCAGATACTTGGGAATAAATCTAACAGAAGATGTGAAAGACCTTTATGGGGAAAATTGTCCAAGCTTTATTTGAAGTAAAAAAAGTAGAAGTAAAAAACAAAATGTAATGCTTCCTATGTGCATAGATAAGAAAGCTCAATATAGTTAAGATGACAATCCTCTCCAAATAAATTAAATTAAAATTAATTTAATTACAATTCAAATTGAAGCAGGGTTTTTGCGTTATTTGCAAGCTGGTCTTGTTAAATGGAAGGTTTCTTGGTGACTTTAAGGGTCATTTGGGGAAATGTACAAGATATCATCCAGAGATTTGTTTAGATTTTAAAACTTAATCTTTAGTTTATTAAAGTTATAAATCAAAAACCTGCCTTTTTTCCTTAAGCTTGTAAATTCAGTTAAAAATCCTAGACTATTCATGGGGCGCCTGTCAGTTAAGCATCCAACTTCGGTCATGATCTCAGTGTCCGTGAGTTTGAGCTCCGTGTTGGGCTCTGACAGCTCAGAACCTGGAACCTGCTTTGGATTCTGCGTCACCCTTTCTCTCTGCTCCTCCCCTGCTTGCGCTCTTTCTCTGTCTCAAAAATAAATAAACGTTAAAAAAATTTTTTTTAATCCTAAACCATTCATAAGTCTAGCAAAATTTCACAATCACTCTTAATAGGCCTTTGGATAAAATTTAGATCCACTCCAAGTTTTGACTCTTAAACATTTTAAACTACATTTATTAATGTAATATGTTGCATTTTCCTTGTAAATATTGCAGTTGTCTGAGGACAAATAAAGGTTTTTCACGTAAACTGGTTTCACAAATCTAATTAAATTTACAAATATGTAAAAAGGAACAAGTTTTCTTACATATTCCTCATTACTGTATAAAACCCATTACCACTAAATTGTGTCCCCCCACCAAAATTTATGATGAAGTCCTAACCCCCAATAACTCAACGTGACCACATTTGGAGAAAGAGCCTTTATATAAAATAAGGTCATATACGTGGACCTTAATCCAATATGATTGGCCTTTTTATTAAATTTTTAAATTAATTATTTTTTTTAGAGAAGTTTATTGAATATACTGCAAGGGAGTGGCAGGCAGGATAGGAGAGGGGAGGCTGTCTGCGTTATTAGTCTTTTTATAGGAGGAGATTAGGACACAGATATACAGAGGAACACAGAGAGAAGATGGCCATCTGTAAGCTAAGGAAAGAAGCCTCAGAATGAAACCAACTCTGCCATCACTTTGATCTTGGACTTTTGGTCTCCAGAACTGTGAGGGAATAAATTTCTATGGCTTAAGGCACCCAATCTGTGGTACTTTGTTTGCGCAGCCCCAGCAAATTAATATACATTAGCTGTTAATTACTACATGTAAATATATTTTCCATCTAGTTCTTTTTTTTTTCCAAATATTTATTTATTTATTTATTTATTTATTTTTAATATGAAATTTATTGTCAAACTGGTTTCCATACAACACCCAGTGCTCATCCGAACAGGTGCCCTCCTCAATACCCATCACCCACCCTCCCTGCCCTCCCACCCCCGATCAACCCTCAGTTTTTTCCATCTAGTTCTAAAGGCCTTTGAATTTGAGGAATTCTCTCATATCCTTAGAATCATTCTTTTTTAAAAAAAAATTTTTTAATGTTCATTTTTTTTTGAGAGAGAGAGAGAGAGACAGAGTGTGAGCAGTGGAGGGGCAGAGAGGAAGACACAGAACTGGAAGTGGGCTCCAGGCTCTGGGCTGTCAGAACAGAGCCCAAAGCGGGGCTCCAACCCGTGAACTGTGAGATCATGACCTGAGCCGAAGTCAGACACTTAACCAACTGACCCACCCAGGCGCCCCCTTAGAATCATTCTTAATGAAATGGAAATAATATTAATTTCTGTGGCTTTGTTTGACTACTCAATCACAATTTCCATGTGGATTTTACTGACAATTCTAAATTCATGTAGAAGAGCAAAGGATCAAGAATTGTTAAGACATTTCCAAAAAAAAAAAAAGAAATTGTACAGGTTTCGCCCTGCCAGGTATCAAGACTTATTATAAAGGTATAATAAGCACCATCTCAAAAAAGTTTAAAAAATTATAATAATTACCGTGTTACCAATGAGCATATAGACAAAGAGACTAATGGAACAGAATACTTAGAAACAGATTTGTGCATATACAACAGAAGCATTAAAGATGAGTAGGGAAAGGTTGTACAATTTAATGAATGATGGTTATCACTGTGAACTAGTTAGCCATATAGGAAAATATTTGAAAATTAGATCCCTAAAGCCAAACAAATCAAAACTTTCAGGTAGATTAAATTTCAAAATATAGAAGGCAAAATTATAAACCTTTTAGAATAAAATAAACTATTTTTATGGCCCTAGGGTAAAAAAATGTTTTGCTTCATTTCATTTTTTAATCCAATTGCAAAAAGCACAAACCATAAAGGAAGGCTGATACATTTTACTACTTTAAACTTAACCTCTTACAAGTTATCATAAAGAAAATATAAAGATGAATTAGAGACTGGAAAAAAATATTTTCATTGCATATAACTAGCAAGGCTGGTATCCAGAATATACAAAGATCTCCTAAAAAATTAGTAAGAAAAAGACAAACATCCCAATAAAAAAAATTGTCAAAGAATATGAATATGCACTTCACAAATCAGAAATATAATGGACCAATAAACTCATAAAAAACATGCTATCTCCCTAGTAAGCAGGGATTGCAAATTAAAGACAATGAAATTCTGCTCCATCCATCGAATTAAAAAAATATATATTAAATGTCTGAGGACCCCAAGTTTTGGGAAGGATGTGGATCAAAAGGAATTCTCATTCTCTTCTTGGCAGAACCAATTGGTATAACCAGTTTGGACAACAATTTGGCAATAACTAGCAAAGCTTGAAGACACTCATCCCTATCTCAACAAATTTTTACCTATATATATGATTCCCTAAAGAAACTCCTTCATAAGAATATGTACAAGAATATTTATTGCAGCATTGTTTCTTATGGCAAAAATATAAAATTAAATGTCCATTATTGACATAATGGATATATTATGGTATATTAATTCAATAGCATACTACATGACAGGAAAAATGCATTAAAATTGCATATATCAGGGTGTCTGGGTGGCTCAATGGGTTAAGCGTCTAACATGATCTTGCAGTTTGTGAGTTCCAGCCCCAGATCAGGCTTTATGCTGCCGGCTCAGAGCCTGGGGCCTGCTTCAGATTCTGTGTCTCCTTCTCTCTCTCTCTCTCTCTCTCTCTCTCTCTCTCTGCCCCTCCCCTGCTCTCGCTCTCTCTCTCTTTCAAAAATAAACATTAAAAAAGTAATTTTTAAAATTGCATATATCAACATGGATTCTGACAAGGGAAAATACCCACAGGGTGTCATTTTATGTAAAGTTTCAAAACACGCATACCAATAACACCTTGGAGACACAAACTTTCAGCAATTAAAAAACAAAAACAAACAACCAGACTCAGGAAAGATTAACTCTCAATTCAAGCTAGTTTCCTGAACTGAACAGATTAGGGAGAGGAACACAGAGAACTTCATGTTTATTTAACAACGTTGGAAACAATGGCAAAATGGCAAGCTTTGATATATCTGGATGGTGAATCCACAGATGTTTATTATAATAGCTTAAACAGAGTAAGACTTTTTTTTAAATTCATTTTGGCACAGGCATTTGATCCCATAAAGAACGTTTTTTTGTCATTTTCTTTCCTTTAAATCTTCTTTAAAAAAATAAAACTTAAATTATGTTTCAGGTGTACAACATGATTTGATATGTATACATAATGAAATGATTGTACTATAGTCAGGCTAATTAACATATCCATCTCTTAACAGTTACCTTTGTGTGTGTGTGCGTGTTCGGAGCACCTGAAATCTATTCTCTTGTGCAAATTTCTAACATTCAATACAATATTAACTTCAGTCATCATGCTGTACATTAGATCTCTAGACTTTCTCATCTGTACATAGCTGGGATTTTGTATCGGAATAAAACTATTTTAAAGTTCTCTTTCTCCCAGTAAAGAATTCCTTCTATTTGGCTGCCATACAGTTGTTTATCCATTCATCAAATGTTTTTCGAGAATACAATCTCTGCCAGGCCATGAGGATATCATAAAAAGATAACATAAAAGAAGCATGTGACAAAAGATACCATCGAAAACGTAAACTACTTTTCCCAAGTGTTTGAATTCACATGAGGAAGTTCTTAAACCAAAAAGTAGCATATAAAGCGAAAATATGAAGAGAGACGGACAAGACGCGAGAAGGAGGCACAATTTACATCTGTCTGGCGTGGCCAAAGCCGATTTCAAGGAGATGCTTTTGAGCTGACTTAAAGAGAGAAGTCGTTAGCCAAGGGAACAAAAGCATTCCGAGCGGAGGGAACAGCTAGTACAAAGAATTGGACAGGCGAGCTGCACGGAATGTTGAGAAATACAGGCGGGGGGTGTGTAGGGTGGGGCGAGGGGCTGGAGGGAGACTATCAAATTAAGAAGCCGGAGAGGAAGGAGGGGCTTGGTGAGGAGCCGGAACGTGTCAGAACTGGTGTAGCACTTCGGTCACCGGGCAGGAAACGGCGGCCCTGCAAACGTTGAAATAACGTTCACTCCACATAGCTTACACGACACAGAGTTGGGGCCAGAACTCGGCGGCGACTGATTTCAGGGTCACCCACCCCTGGCTGTGAAGGGACTGCCACGCCGCCACATTCGTTCCGAAACCAAAATTATACCGACTTTATTTTCACAGTTGTCTGTGGCCCCGTCCTACTTGAGCTTCCCATTTCTTCTCAGCTCTCAACCTCCAAGGATGCTCCCCGCCTCCCCTACACCACACTCCATTAGGCCGCCGGCGGCCTCGTAAACTGCGACGACCGTTCCCAGAAACGGACGTGCACGAACCCTCAGAGACCACAGGTCCCAGCATGCAAAGCTCCCTATTAGTAAAAGGCTCACTAACTGAACCATAATGCAATGCTCTACGAAGGGGGCGGGGCTCT
This sequence comes from Lynx canadensis, assembly GCF_007474595.2. Taxonomy (NCBI): domain Eukaryota; kingdom Metazoa; phylum Chordata; class Mammalia; order Carnivora; family Felidae; genus Lynx; species Lynx canadensis. Next base: position 130,563,583 of record NC_044307.1, on the reverse strand, counting down.
CTTTGGGGGGGGCGGCCGTCGTGTAGTATCGCCTAGGCAACTCCAATTGCAGGGCAAAACCACAGCCGCTTCCGCCTCTGAGCCCTAGGACCGCGAGTCCACGCAACTTCGTCGCTGTGACGCCATTCGTCTGCGACTGCGCGGGCCTGTAGGTTCCCTGCCGCGGCCTGTCTCCCGCGTGAAAATCTAGAGCTGTTGGTTCTCATCTGTGGCCTCTGACCTGGGAGCAAAGGGAAAGCGGCGAGATGACGGACCGCTACACCATCCACAGTCAGCTGGAGCATCTGCAGTCCAAGTACATCGGCACGGGTCACGCCGACACCACCAAGTGGGAATGGCTGGTGAACCAGCACCGCGACTCCTACTGCTCCTACATGGGCCACTTCGACCTTCTGAACTACTTTGCCATTGCGGAGAATGAGAGCAAAGCGCGAGTCCGCTTCAACTTGATGGAGAAAATGCTGCAGCCTTGCGGACCACCAGCCGACAAGCCGGAGGAGAACTGAGACCGCTGTGCGGGAGCGTCTCCTGAGTTCCTCCCTTTTTGCAGTCATTCTCGCCTGTTCCTGTACCAAGTGGACCGATTCTCCATGGCTCCTATTTCTCGTGCTTTCCCAGTGCAGAAGTGCTTACCGGAGGGCGTCCCGCCTGACCCGCCGTCCTGTGGACCCTTTGGAACACAGCGCTGGGATACCATCAGGACCCCTGAGAACTGAGACGGTGGAGAGATCCTGAAGCCAGCCAGAGAGGGGAGAAGGCACTGGAATGAGACGGAATTTGGAGGCTCGTTTTTGGCTAGTTGATTGTTGTTGCTTTTTCTATAAAGTTTAGAAATTTTTCAGTCACTTGGTGTGGACTACTTGTGTTCGGGTGGAGGGGTCCAGGGAGGGCTCTGGGGACTTTGGTTTCGTAGGAGACGGGAGAGGCTGGAGGTATGGGAAGTGGAGAAGGGGATGAGCGGTGGCGGGGTTGAGCCCAGGGCCAGTTCATTGCCAGACAGTTAAGTCCGCCTTGCACAACCTTTATAATATTCCCCAGCCCTGACTTCTTCCAAGAGCTTTTTTCAGACCCATAATGCCTTCAGTATTGAGGTTTCTGATCACTGTATCCCACCCTCGTTTTTTTCTTCCATTCAAAAAATCTTTGCTAGCATTGCCCACTCCTATCCGTGCAAGTTGCATCCTTGGGACTGTGAAAAGTAACAGGCTGTCAAACGAGTTCTTTCATTCAGCATTCAACAAATATTTGTTGAGCTCTATGTGGTGGGCATTTCGCTATGCTTTTAGAGCTTATGTTATACTTGGGCGAGGGAGACTGCACAAACTGTAGACATAAACAGGCAAGTATTAGAAGGTGTTGTGCAGGATGGGAGTAGCAGTAGGTTTGCAGTTTTAAACACGATGCTTATGTTAGACTAATGAGATGGTTACACTTGAGCAAAGACTTTAAGGAAGGGAGGGAAATAGCCCTGTGGAAAACTGCAGGAATTGCTTACTAGGCAGAGAGAACTGTCAGTGCAGTGGTCCTAATAATGAAGTTTTGTCTGGCTTACTGGAAGAACAGCAAAGAGGCAAATATGGCTGGAGGGAGTGAGCAAGGGGAAGAATAGAGGGATTGGTAATGGAGGAGGAACAGATAAGAATAGAGCCTGGTAGGCCAACGCAAGGACTTGAGGGAAATGGGGAGTCATTGGGAGTAATGGTTTTATTAAGTAATGTGATCTGATGTAATTTAGATCAGCAATTCTCAAACAATTTGGCCTTGGGACTTGATTACATTCTTAAAAATTCTTGAAGACCACCCGCCACACACACACCCCCAACCCATAGTCTGTGAGGCTTATAGTTGTTGATACTAACCAAATAAGAAATTAAAACAAAAATTTAAAAGGTTTACTAATTCATGTAAAAAAAAATAATAAAACCATTACATGTTAAAACCTTGTGAAAAACTTTAAAAAGGGGTGCCTGGGTGGTTTGTTTAGTTGGTTGAATGCCCAACTCTCGATATTGGCTCAGGTCATGATCTCACGTGCATGAGATTGACCCAGCATCTAGGAAGCCCTGTGCTGAGCATAGAGCCTGCTTGAGATTCTCTCTCCCTCTCAACTGCTTCCCCACTTGCACAATTCTCTCTCAAAATAAATATTTTTAAAGATAAATAAATAATATTTTTCCAAAACTAATTTAGTGAGAATGGCTTTTTTTTAATTTTCTTTTTTCAACGTTTATTTATTTTTGGTACAGAGAGAGACAGAGCATGAACGGGGGAGGGGCAGAGAGAGAGGGAGACACAGAATCGGAACCAGGCTCCAGGCTCTGAGCCATCAGCCCAGAGCCTGACGCGGGGCTAGAACTCACGGACCGCGAGATCGTGACCTGGCTGAAGTCGGACGCTTAACCGACTGCACCACCCAGGGGCCCCGAGAATGGCTTTTTTTAAAAAACTAGTTTTGCAGATGCCTTCAATGGCTTAATAGAAAACAACTGGGGTTTCCTATCTGCTTCTGTATTCAAACTCTTGTGATAATGAAGTTTTTTTTGAATGTTTATTAATATTAGGAGAGAGAATCCCAGGCAGGCTCCATGTTGCCAGTGCAGAGCCCGACGTAGGGCGTGATCTGGATCTGTGAGATGGCCTGAGCCAAAATCGAGTCAGGCACTTAACCCACCCAGCCACCCAGGCACCCCTGTGATACGAAGTTTTGGTTGAAGTTTGAGAAGTCCACTTCACATAAATATGTGGTAAGGGAGGAATATTCTAATAGCCTTTTCAAATAATTGTGGTTTTACTTTAATTCTCTAGCAAAACCCAAACAAGTGGTAATTTCTTAAAAGTTATGGACTTTGATCAATGAACTTTTCATTCTGTTCATTCTGTTATGTTAAATTCTGTTATGTTTCATTCTTCATTTATCTATCATGAACTCTGAAAGGATCCTTTACCCATATATGATTTTGTAACACCATGCATCTGTTGTTTGGAAAGTACTGGCTCACTGAGTTACAGAGGCCTTCCAATGTTGACACATTTAGTTATACATCAAAAAATCACATTTATTAATATCACCACTGATGTCATTAGGAAAGTCTCACGGTATTGGGAAGCTGAAAAACTCACCGTGATGGTGTAAGTTTTAAACAATTTTAAGTTTTGCTTGATAGCTTCACTGTGATCACTGGTAGCAAATACTGTCTTCTGTTGTCCTTGAAGCAACAGGCCTACTCGGTTCATTTTCAAGAAAATGTCTGCCGAATACCCAATTCTGAGTAACTACGGTTTGTCAGTCGTTCAAGTAAAATGGTTTTCCTTGAGTGGGGGCGGGGAGGAAGCCAGTTATTATTTGAGTTTGTAATTCAAATAATAAGTGCTTTTCCTTGAGAAAACCATCGTCCTTTGGAAGCAGCAGAAACACTTTACGCATACCACCAATTTTGCCACACGAACCTTTCAAAAGATGTGCCCTCAAGGACTAAGATTTCATGAAATTACTACTTTTTACTGCAGAGAGTACATTTTTAAGTGAAACTGAGTTGACTTTGTGGTTTTGTTTGTTTTTATTGAGAGCGCGTGGCAGTGGAAAATACGAAGACTGCCAGTAGTTTGGTGCCACTACCTTGATTCGTGCAGATTTGCTAGTTTACTTTCTGTTGCTTTTTATCATCTGTACGAATGTTAAAGTGGCTAACAATGGCAAACCTCAGTATTGTGAAAAGTGTTAACTTCACAGATTCCCTGAAATCCTTTCCCATCATTTTTGCTTGGAAAAAAAACAAAACAGACAGTAGATTGAACTATGGTTATTTAGACTTGAGTATTTGGCAGGCATTTTCTCAAGAAATGAATGAAGAGAGACATCACTTCTAAGAAAACAATGCACTGTTTCAGAGGATCCTTCTGGCTGCTGTGTTGAGAATAGACTGAGGTGGGGTAACAGAAAATAGACTGTGATTGTCAGCAATCCAATAAAGGTATCCACACTAATGCCTTTTCCCCCAGCTCACGTTCGAGAGTAGGAGAGATTTAAGTTTTAAGTCCCCATCCTTAAAAAACTTGATAAAGGTTTACAAAGTGGCATGAGGGTGAGCCCCCATCCCTAACTGGAGGCTATAGCAGGACAGCAAACCAGGAGAGGTGACAACCTGCACTGGAGATAGAGAGGAAGGGACTGGATACATGGTATGGGGTAGCTTGTATGAAGAACCCAGGGGCACCTGGGTGGCTCAGTCGGTTGAGCCTCCGACTTCAGCTCAGGTCATGATCTCGCAGTTGAGTTCAGGCCCCGCATCGGGCTCTGTGCTGACAGCTCAGAGCCTGGAGCCTGCTTCAGATTTTGTGTCTCCCTCTCTTTCTGCTCCTTCCCACTCACATTCTGTCTCTGTCTCTCTCTCTCTCTCAAAAAAAAAAAAAAAAAAAAAAGAATCCAATAAGTAATGTGCACAATTAAGAACTGCAAGAATTTAAAAGAAAGTTAATAACTTAGCGAAAGATGTCATGAAGTGGTAGGATTTATTTTTTTTTATTTTTTTAATGTTTATTTATTTTTGAGAGAGAGAGACAGAGTGTGAGCGGGAGAGGGTCAGAGAGAGAGGGAGACGCAGAATCTGAAGCAGGTTCCAGGCTCTGAGCTGTCAGCACAGAGCCCGTTGTGAGGATTGAATTCACGAGTTGTGAGATCATGACCTGAGCCAAAGTCGGACACTTAACCAACTGAGCCACCCAGGTGCCCCTGAAGTGGTAGGATTTATATTGTTAAGTTGTACAAGGGCAAGTGTTTAGAATGCTGCCTGGCACATCACAAGTGTTCAATAAATATTGAGTGTTGAATATGGAAAGACAGAACTTAATCCAGATAATACACTGGGTCCATTCTAATTCATGTCCTTTTGCAGTCTTCAACTTCACCAAAATAGGTAATTCTAAAGAAAAAAGATGTTTGAAAACATGCTTCCTAAATTGTAATAATAGCTAACATATTGATTGCTTTTATGATGTGCTAAGTGTTTTATCATATGTGATCTTTCAGCAGTATTACCTTTGTTTTATAGAGGAAAAAGTGTCAGACAAGAAATTTACCCAAGGTTATACAATTACTATGTGGCTAAGTCAGGATCTGAACCAGGTCTTTCTAGCTCCAAAGTACAGTCTTAAATATACAGTTGCCCAAGCAGGTCTAATATATAAAAATCCCACTAGAATAGTTTGAGATTAGTTCTTGTCTCAGATAAAAAAAATGGAAATATAAAAAGCTTAGTACATTAGATTTAGTAGAAGGAGTATCAGACCAATATGAAAAGTTCTTGTATACCATATAGATCTAAGTAAAAAAATGTAGCTTGAAATGTATTGAATGCAGATAATTTTAATGGGAAAAGGAAAAATAATTTGTATGGGAAAAAATTCATTCAAGGTTCTGAAAGTAAACAAAGTGCAGTCCAAATATATTTTATTGAGCCTGTTACTCTTTTTTTTGTTGTTGTTATAGTTCTGGTAAAAAATAATACTCTTATCAAACACAGGAGGGCAGCAAATAATGCTCTGATAGAAACTACTCTTGGAAAAAGCTCCAGACTTACAGACTTCTGCTAATTGGAGAAAATAAACTTTCTATATTTATTTACAGTGATGTTGTAGTTTGAAAGCCACTTTGTGAACTGTAAGGTGATAGCATGTTTTTAATTTGACAAGTATGCAGTGAATACTACAAATCCCTGTATTACGCTTACAAAGATGAGACAAGATGTGGACCCTGCCCTTAAAAGGATGCTTGTTAGGGAAGTAAATACAGCAGCACATTAACAACTCCATTTGTCATAGCAACTGGTAAGTACTGAAGAAAGATATAGGGAAAAAAGGCTATAGAGTTTACAAGAAGAGATGATTGCAAACTGCCAGTGAGGGAGTAAATGAGGACATTGTCAAGAAAGAGGCTTGAGTGATAAGTAGGACCTTGAGTGAGAAGTAGGATTTGTATGTGTTAAGACAATGGCAAGGCATTATGAGCCTCTGGAGATCATACCAGCTGTCCTAGCAAGGGTGGGAGAATTCAAACCACTCATTCCTGTTTAAAACCTTTCCATTGCTTTCATTAACTTCTTGTGGGTTATAAGACTTCCCACTCTGGCTCCTGCTTTTTTCATAAGGCTGGAAAAGCAAGTTAAGTTTCAAATTCCAGAATAACAATGAGGTAACAGCTACTGTTTGCTGAGTACTCACTATGTGCCCAAAACTTTTATATATTATCTCAATAAATCTTCACAACAACCCTGGGAAGGTTATTATCCCATTCTACCAGTAAGCAAACAGACACAGGAAAACTTAAATTGTTTGCTAAGTATCACTGAGCTAGTTAAGTTTTAAGGCACTTACACTCAGATCTGGTTCCAGGATCCAGGCTTTCATAGGGTAGGTCAATGTTTCCAAAACTATGTTTTGCAGAATTCTAATTCCATAAAAATTTATAGACCTGGGGCTGGGGAAGGGGGAATAAAGAGAGGGGAATATCTTGGTCAAATAAGTTTCAGAAATGTCCCACTGCTTGGAGATTCATGCTTCAGATTAGGTTTGGTTTTTTTGTTTTTTTTGTTTTTTTTTTTTAAGTTCTGCAGTAAGAAATTTTTCTTAACTCATCACTTCCTAAACTTATTTGATCTTGGACTTTCTTTCCTCAAGAAACACTTGTAAAGATGATTCTGAGAAATACCTTTGGGATATACTGCTTTTGTAAGGAAAGAAATTTGAATAGAGAAATGTATTCAACACTGGGCATGAGGAAAATGAATTTGGTGGCAATGTGTAGTTGGAACTCATAGCCACAGATAACTTCCCTTTCCTTCTTAGATTGTAATTCCCTCAACTGAAAATGAATACCTTTTGTGAGTAAAGCATTCTTAGTTCTCAGCTCTGATTTTTTTTCATCTCTCCGGGACTAGCAACTTTAAGATATTAGAAAGAAAAGAGACTTATATTGTACAAATTAGTTACAAAGCTATTAAGTTTATTTTCAGGGCAAGTGCATAAAAAAACCAATATTTTTGAGGAATTTGGACATTTTTGTTCTCTAATTTTATTATTTCTGGACGATGTATACTGATCAGGGATCAATAGTGAGTGATACGGCAGCCAACAATTGTTCTACTTTAGAGAGATGATAATTTGTTCTTAATTTAACTGGCTTTTTATCTCACATCCCACATTCCTTTCAGACTCGCCATGTCCTTCATTTTCTTTACATGCAACATACACATCACACATACCTGCCCACTCAATCATTTAGCACAGAAGTAGTGAAAACTGAGAAAGGGTGAGGGGCACTGGTAGGACACCAGGACATGGAAGAATACATCTCATCTCTCACACGGCACAAATGGTCTGCTACAAATGGCCCTTTGAACCTCTGTCTCTTTGATCTGCATGACCTCAGAATCCCTTCTTTTCTCCACTTCACTCATTTCCTAGCCACCGTTCTCAGTTCTTATCTTGTCTCCCAGCCTTTTCTCTTATCATGCTATCTTTCTGCTTTAATGAACCTTATCCTTTCTTCGTCCATGTTGCCCCACAAAAGCAATGGCCTTCGAAGCAGAAATGTCATCATACCATTAAGAATGGGGGGAAAATTAAGTAGGTATATTCAGAGGATGTGATACACTGCATCAAAGAGTTTAGGGTGCCCACCTCCCCAGCTTCCCTCTCCTCACCAAGCCCTCCCACCGGTAGCCCAGAGCCTTAGTCTCTGGTTCTGGTCCACTGCCGTCCTTTTCAGAATTCTGCCTTCACAATGAGGATAATATTACGGTCCTATCTCCTTCATCAATTTTAATACGAGGATCAAGTGATAATGTACATTTTAGAAAAAGTTGTCTTTTTTTTGGGACACTTGGGTGGCTCAGTCAGTTAATCATCTGACTCTTAATTTTGACTCAGGTCATGATCTCATGGTTGTGAGACTGAGCTCCATGCCCGTTGTGGAGCCTACTTAAGATTCTCTTTCTCCCTCTCTCTGCCCCTTCCCCAATCACACACACACATACACAAACACACACACACACACACACACACACACTCTCTCTCTCTCTCTCTCTCTCTCTCTCTGTTTCTCTCTCTCTCTCAAAAAAAAATTGTCTTTTTCTAATTAAAAAAATAAAAAAGGTACAAAAAATAATGTAACATGGATATTCCTTCTACCTCAAATTTACAACTGATTATATTTTATCAAATGTCCTTTCCTCTTAACTATTTAAGATAATTCTGCAAATAATGTATGTATATGTAGCCCTTCTAAAAAATAAAAGAAGCATTACAGATAAAACTGTTTCCTTTGATCACTCGTAGCCTAGTTTTTTCTCTCTCCTTATGTGTATCCCATCCTTATGACAAAAATAATTTCTGTAAGTGTTCTTCCAGTTTACCCAGTGCACCAAACATATTTATCATCTATCTATCTATCTATCTATCTATCTATCCATCTATCTATCATCTATCTATAGAAGTGTTTTGTAATTTTGTATTTTAACAAATATACCAATGAAATGATTTGGCAGTTTCTCAAAAGGCTAAACATAATTATATATGAACCAGCAATTTCATTTCTAGGTATAGACCCAAAAGAATGGAAAGCAAGGACTCAAACAGATATTTGTACACCAATTTCAATGCATCATTTCCAGAATAGCCAAAAGGTGAAAACAGTCTTTAAGTGTCCATCAACAGATGAATGAATAAACAAAATATAGTATGTAATATATGCAATGGAATATCGTTCAACCATAAAAAGTAATGAAGTTCTGGTACATGCTACAACATAGATGAATCTTGAAGACATTATATTAATGAAATAAGTAAGACACAAAAAGACAAATATTGTATGATTCCATTTATTTGAGGTATGTTGAATAGGTGAATTCATAGAGACTGAAAGTTAATTGGTGATTACCAGAGATTGCAGGGAGGCATAAGGGGAAATTATTGCTTAATAGTTACAGAATTTTTGTTTAGGGTAATGAACCAGTTTTGGAAAATACAGTGGTAGTGGCTGCACAATATTGTGAATGTAATTAATGTCAATGAATTGTACACTTAAAAATTTTTTTAATGGGAAAATTTATGTTATATGTATTTTACTGTAATTTTAAAAAATTAATAACATCAAAACCATTGAATTGTATACTTTAAATGAGTGAATTGTATGGTATGTGAATTACATCTTGATAAAATTGTGTCTGTGTATATGCTGTGTGTATGTGTGTCTGTATATATGCTGTGTGTATGTGTGTGTGTGTGTGTGTGTGTGTGTGTATATATATACACATGTATATAGTATTATATTGTACATATAATTCTATGCTTTTTTCACACATTTTATTTTAGAGATATATCCCAATTGAGAGATATAGATATGTACTTTATTTTTTTAATGCTACACTATGGGAATATATTACAATTTATATATCCATTGCCTGATTCAGGGCACTTAGACTCTTTCCAGCATTTCATTATTTCAAATAGTGGAACACCCCCACTATGTCCCCTTAGGGTGGGCAAGGTGTCCTACTTGGGGGAAAGATGTGTATCATGTGTTTTGAAATGTAGAAGTTGTAGAGTTCTTATTTTCAAAACCTTTACTATTAACCGTTCACTTAATGAATGCACTGAGACACAGGGTCACAGCCTTTATGGGTCTGACAGTCTGGAGAAGAAGGCAATCAGTGGATTGAAATGAGGACTGACAGACTCTTGAGCAGACTCTCAACTGTCTCTATAAGGCAGCTCCTTCTACTCTGTACTTTTCATTTGGGCCCACCTCAGCTGCTTCCTTTTTCTTCCTCTGTGTGCCCTTTCCCTCCTACTGTTTTCATTTGTTGTCTAACCACCACCCCCCCCACACACACACATGCAGCATTTTAATCATCCCAACCTCTTGAAAGAGGATTTATTTAAATTTGTTTTGTTTAACCTTTAATAGTGAATTATAAAATATATCTCATCATTTTTTATAAACATTTTTTAATGCTTATTTATTTTGAGAGAGAGAGTGAGCACAAGCAGGGGAGGGGCAGAGAGAGAATCCTAAGCAAGCTCCATGCTCGGTGCAGAGCCTGACACAGGGCTTGATCCCACGACCCTGGGATCATGACCTGAGCCCAAATCAAGAGTCGGAGGCTTAACCAACTGCACCACCCAGGCGCCCCATATCTCCTCATTTCTTATAAAGTATAACTGGCATACAATATCTTACTGGTTTCAGGTGTACATCATGGTGATTTGATACGTTACGAAGTTATCGCCAAGCCCCACGATCCCCACAAGAGATCTAGTTACCATGTGTTACCAAAGAGATTACAATATTATTGACTATACTCCCTACATCAAGAGCCCTTCCTTTATCCTTACATACTCCATCCGTCTTTCAAAAAACACACACAAAAAAGGATAAGCCTTGGAAGAAATTTTTCTAAAAATGAGTTCAAAAGAACACAATGTAGAGCTTGGCCATCTCTTTATAACTTGTGTCTTCCTACTAGGTTATCTCAAACTTTAGGTAATAAAGTATTATTAAGCACAGACAATGATTTTAGCTGATATTGTTCACCAGGTAGTTTAGTATCCAACACACTGTAGACACTTTAATAATATTTGTTGACCATCAACCTAATAGAATCCATCATCAGACCATGTAAATCACAGTCCTGAGCACAGAAGATATATAAATATGATAAAAATAAGGTCACAGTTAAATAAGGAAAACACAGTACACCCATGGATCTCCAGGTTCTAGAACAGTGGGTATTCGATAACTTTATGTGTTAAATGATGAGTAAGTGAACACATGAGCACAAGAAGCAATAGAGATTGGGTAAAGTTGAGATGGACTTAAACAGTGATTGATTATGCATCTTTCCACCCTTTAGGCTCAAAATATAACTCTTATGTATTGTGATGTGTTAAAAACCTCACCTAAATGATTTTAGTACTATCAAGTACGATAAGCGTGATAGGTTTTTCCCTCTAGTCTCAATATCTTTCAAAGAAACGCACACTTGTTCCTATCACTTGACATATAAATAAGTGATGTGAAAAATATCAAATACCCAAATAACTCGACATTTCACATAAAATGAAAGACTTAAGCAAAGTAAATCTCAAAATATATTTGTGATTGAATAAGCAGTTTCACAATATCCATTTTTGTAACATTGCATGGGAATTATTGCCCTTAATTTCTTGGGGAAAGGATATTTTGCTAAAAATAAAGTATCCCCAATATGTAGTAGAAAATGAAATCAAAGATAGATACATCTCAGAAAGGACTCACTTTGGGGTTGATAAATACAATGTGGTAGCAGAGGACTAAATATGCACCTTGTCTTCTACTTAATTTAAATGGACCTGTAATTATTAGAGTCTGAATTATGAAAAATTAATATATTTACACTCGTGAGGTTGTAAGCTGATTTGACATTCATTTTTTCTCTCTCTCTTCAGTATTCTCTCTGGCTTTTGTTCTATCTCCCTTCCCATTTATCTCCTCATGATTCTTGCTGTTCTGTGATAAGATAATTAACAGATAATTAGTGTAGTGAAGCTAATACATCTTTAACCTTTTCTCTCAGCCCTAGAACTTCTTCAGGATTCACACACTGAAACAAGTGGTGCTAATTAAATTTCACACACTCTGAAGTTTGTGTCACAGAGACAGGATTTATTAAGGTAGTAAATATGACATATTTCTGTAAAGGATTCCATAGTTTGAAAACACACATTTATTTTTATACAATAAGCATTATTAATGGAAAATAGAATATTAAGTAATATTTATATACTTTTATGGGTTGGTATAATAGAAGGTTGGAGAGGTTACTCATTTGTATTAGGAGTACTTGAGTACATTTAATGTACTAATTATATTTGAGCTGGTTTCTTATGCCTCTATATCAAATCTCTGAAAAAAAAATTAAGGGTGGTGAATTTATTTAACAAAAGTGTTTTTTTTTTAATTTATTCACTAGTGAAGCCAGTAAGTTTGTTCACTACAAATTCAATAATGAGAAACAAGCTATAACCTTACCCAGGCCAGTTCTCTTGGAAATATTTCTAGTGGGAAGGCAGATGGAACTGTCTAGATGCTGTTACCAGAGAGCCATCCAAAGGGCATGCCTTTGCCACAGCATGAGGTATGCAGTAAAAGGCCAGTGTTTCTCCTAATAGCCACCCTTGAGAGAGTCAATGTTTGGAGACAAGTGTTATTGGTTCTGTATTTCTGGCAGGATTATTTTAATTTTTAGGATATATACATATATACATATACATAGATATATACATATATACATACACACACACACACACACACACACAAACACACCCCTAAATAGGTAGGTATAGATACATAGATACAGATATGTAGATTGTAGATATCACTATACAGAAAGTTTCTTTGCTATTCAAAGCCTGTTGCCTCAAACTTATTCTTTATCAACTTAGGCCTGCCTCATGCCTATATTTGTATGTATATGTTTGTACATATTCAATTTACCCTTCCTCTATAATGAGAAGTTTGCTGTACATCTAGTTTACTTTAAAGAACTTTAAGGTCCCTTTCAATTCTAATGTATCATTTTTTTAAAGTTTATTTTTATTTATTTTGAGAGAGAGAGAACAACCTGGGGAGGGGCAGATAGAGGGAGAGAGAATCCCAAGCAGGCTTCACACTGTCAGCACAGAGCTGAGTGTGGGGTTTGAACTCATGAACTGTGAGATCATGACCTGAATTGAAATCAAGAGTTGGTCACTTAACCGGCTGAGACCCCCAAGTGCCTCTCTAAAGTATCATTTTTAATTTATATAAAAGCCTACTTTTGCCTTAGACAGAAGGTCCTAGGCAATTACCAAGGTAAAAATTGGTTCTTACTGTATGTGCATGTCCATTTGGAAAAAAAAAAATTTTAACGTTTATTCATTTTTTGATAGAGACAGAGCGTGAGTGGGGGAGGGGCAGAGAGGGAGAGGGAGACACAGAATCCAAAGCAGGCTCCAGGCTCTGAACTGACAGCACAGAGCCCGACATGGGGCTCAAACTCATGGGCCTTGAGATCATGACCTGAGCTGAAGTCAGACGCTTAACCGACTGAGCCACCCAGGTACCCCTGTGCATGTCCATTTTTAAGTTTCAAATAATAACACAATACATGTATGGATTTCTGCAGAAACTTTGTTTTCACTTAGGCTTTGAGTTTTAAAATTCCAATTAGTATTAATAATAATCACCTCATTTTTTTCAAATATGTATGTGATAATATTGATTTTTATGAGCTTTAAGTGGTATGATTTCTTCAGACTAACTCTAAATTGCTGAAAATTTTGGTGTCAGACTATTTGTGGCAATGCTAAAATGCAATTTTATATGCCCAGCATGTTAATAATCAACATCAGTTGGCTTATTTCTGCCATGTTAAGCATTGAAATGAACACGACACATGTACACCAAGTGTTGTACCCAGAATGGCACATCTTCTCTTTGTTCTTCAGCCTAATTTACTGACTATTTTCTCTTCCAGATTTCCACCAAGTAACTGAATCTTGAATATCAGTAGTGCACGGCACATAAACCTAAAAAGTATTTAATTCAAACTATCCTCTAATTTCTGTGTGAGTATCTTTACTAACAGCTTCCTTGAAACAGCACTGCTGGTTTTAAGAGATAATGTTAAGTCTATATTCTAAATTGGTGTCATGGCTTAATTTTTTGTAACGAAAGATTATGGTTTTCAAAAGGATAGAACTTACCACAAGTATGTGATTAATGAAGTCCAAATTTTATCTGTTACATAGTATGCTTACAGAAATCCTTCCTGATTAAGCCACATACATGAAATTGTATTTATCCCGTTCAGGGTGAACAAAAGAATCCAAGTAGAACACCAAACTTACCTGGGCAAGATTGGTGAAGGATTGTCCCTTCCTACCCAAGGGGAGCTAGAATGGAAAGACTACTTTACTCATTTTTAGCACAGTGCTGGTATGTGATAGGCAGGTAATAAATGTTTGTTCATTGCATCTTTATAGCTAGGGATTTGTCTCCCCTATTGTAAGTCAGGATTGTTTTAGTTGCAAAAGAAGATGTTGAGATCCATCATCTGAAGCAGAAAGAGAACATAGGGGCTCATGTCACTAACCAGTCCAAATGCTTCTGTCTTGGTGATTTATGATCCAAGACTTAAACCTGTGACCAGGACTTTGGTTTTCTCTCTTAATTTATTGTTTTTAAGTTTATTTATTTAATTTGAGAGAGAGAGAGAAAAGACAACATGAGCAGGGGCAGAGAGAGAGGGAGAGAGAGAATCCCAAGCAGGCTCCACTGTCAGCACGGAGCCTGCTAGGGCGCTTGAACCCATGAACCATGAGATCATGATCTGAGCCAAAATCAAGAGTTGGTTGCTTAACCAACAGAGCCTCCCAGGCGCCCCTCTCTCTTAATTTCTTATTTCTGATTCCTTGGTGCTGCCTCTGTTTCCTGAAGGCTACCAGTAGCTCAAGGGGCTATTAGTTCCAGGTTCAAATCCCAGTCTTTCCCTAAACCCATCATTCTGGTCAGGGGTATTAATACATTGACTAATTTATCCTTAATCACGTATTCTATCCCTGGCTTGTATGTGGACCCAAAGCTTCCAGAAGTACCAAATCTCACGGTAGGCAAGGGGATAGACCCATTGAGAGAAAGAGGGGGACAGTTATCAGGAAAAGATCGAATGGACGCTGGACAAAAGTAAACCATAGTTATCCTCTGTAGATGCTTATACTAAGGCTGTTAAACAGTCAACTACATGCAACACATTGCATTTTGTTTACTTTAAATGCACATTTTATCCACATTGTTATGTCTCTGAAATTAGGCTGCACATGTAATCAGAGACCCTCTTCTGAAAGAAATGGGTCTTGAACTTGGCATTTCAGTAAGGATGTGCCTCAGGTAAACCAAAAGGAAGAAGAGAGAGGTATTTCTAGAAGAAATAGAATAGATGGCAAGAAAATAAGTGCAGGTAAAAGTATGTATTTTAGAAAGATGCCCCTTTAGGAGGCCAGAATGAGTTATTCAGGGAAAGTCAAGAATGGAAGGTTTTCACTGTGTTAGAGGCTAGATTGTGAAAGACCCCTAAATCCCAAACAAAGGAGTCTGGACTCCATATTATGAGTATTGGGGTAATGGGGATTTCTGAGCAGAGATTTACTTGTTCAAAGTTATACTGTTAGAAGACTAGCCTGCAATCAGTATGAAGAAAGGATTGAATAGAGAGAAAAGGGTGAAGGAGGCAGAAGGGGCAGGATAGAAACAGAGGAGAAAGTTCTGTCACCTATCATTGGAGAATGAGACAGAGCAAGTATTCTGATAAAAAAATAGAATTGAAAATAATAAAAGGAGAGCAAGTCCATTTCAAGATGGCAATGTAGGAGGATTTTGAACTTACATCCTCCCACAGGCACACTGAATCTAAAGCCACATATGGAAAAATTTCCTCTGGGGAAAAAAAACCAAAAAGTAACTACCAACACCCACAGATTGGGTGAACAAGAAAAAATCCACATCGAAGTGGGTAGAAAAGGCTGAGACACAGTTTTACTATAAACCTCACCCCCTTGTGTGTCAACACACAATCAGGAGGGAACTCACAACCCCGAGCTTCTCCCCGAGGGGTGAAGGGTTTGACCCTACATCTGGCAACCCAACTTTTAAGACCTGCACCTGAGGGACAAGCCCTGCAAACATCTCGCTTTGAAAGCCAACAGAGCTTGCGTTCACAAGATCCACAAGACTGTAGTGAACTGAAAGACTGTACTTAGAGGGCCCTCACAGACTTACCCAACCCCAGGCCCAGCACAGAGGTAACTGACTGAAAAGCATCCAGACTTTCTGCAAAAGAGACTTATTTGCTTACCTTAAGGTGTCCCCCTAAGGAGCGGGCTTGTAGTTTATTAGCACACTTCTAGGGGCTTCCTGATGCACTCTCCAAAGACAGAGGCCAGTGGGCACCACCTTTCCTCTCTCCCTCTGCCTCACTCCAGCTCACCAGTATCTCCTGAAAGCAGCTTACACATTTGTCTGGTGCCCTGACTTTTGTGGCTGCGGCCCCAGGGACACCTCTAGATGGCTGGGATCTAATGGCCAGCAGGACTTAGTGTCATGGATCCCAAAGGACCGTAACACACTGAGAAAGGGTTCTTAGACAGCTACCACCCCCCCACCCCCAGGGCACGGCAGAGAGGAAACCACAAACTGAGGCACCCAGTCTTGCTGTGATAGAGGCCTATTAGCTTATCTTCATAACTGTGGTCCGAAGGGTAGGCTTCTAATTAAACACACATGTAAGAGCCAACTTAATCCTCTCCAGAGACCTCAGAAGGCGAATGCTACCTTTGAACTTTCCCTCTGCCATGCTCCAGAGCATTGGTATTTCCCGGAGTGGAGCTTCTACATGTATCTGGTGCCCTGGTTTTTGTGGCCACCACCCAGGAGGCTCCCCTTTATTACCTGGCTCTGTGGGGCATGCATTTGGGGGTTCCATGGAGCTGTAACATATGGACAGATAGTTCTTGTCCGGCTCCCACCCAGAGGGCACCGTGCAGAGACAGCAAACTGAAACACCACGTCTTCCTGCGAAAAACACCTATTTGCTTGTTTTGAAGCTTCAGCATGAGGGGCAGGCTTCTGGTTTGGCACACATCACGAAACCTACTGAAGTGCTCTCTGGGGATGAAGGCCAGTGGCGCTATCTTTGTGCTCACCCTCTGCCTTACTGTCGGTCGCTACTGTCTTCCAGGGCCGGACTTGCACACTCATCTGGCACCCCAACTTTTACGGCTGCTGCTCCGGGGACACTTCTTAATCACATGGCCCCGGTGGCCAGCAGGCTTATGCTTGTGGGTTTCAGGGGACTGTTACAAATGGAGAAATACTTCTCAACCAGCTACCCCCTACCCAGGGCACAACAAAGAGACCGCAGACTAAAACACACCCCCAGTCTTTCTGTAAAAGAGGCCTATTATCTTGTCTTCATGGCTGTGGCTTGAATGGAAGGCTTCTAATTAGACACACATCCAGGGATGATTACAATCCAATCCAGAGACCAAGGAGGCCTGTGATACCATCATTATGCTAGCTCTCTGCTGGGCTCCAGGTGATCAGTGTCCCAAGAGAAGAGCCTGTGTGCATGCCTGCTGCCCCAGATTTGGGGTCTGCCACCCAGAGGTCATATTCCTTGATAGTCTGGCTCTGATGCAAGTGAGGCTTAGGTTCAACAGGACACAAGGCTTGGGTTCAACAGGACAGTAGCGAAGAAACAGTTCTTAACTGGCTATTATCCCCAGGGCTCAGTGCAAAGGGAGAAGTCTTCTCCCAGTCTTCCCCTGGAAGAGGTATATTTGCAAGCTGCTGACAGGGGGTCTGGATTCTAATGAGCCTGAATCTAGGTGCTGCCTGAGTTCTTCACCTTTGGGACACTAACAGGTCTAGCCACACCCTCAGATACTGGGAGCCACTAAAAATAAAGTTGGATGCCTGGACAATCACAGAGGTTTGAGAGACAACCAAGGGCTAGGACAAGGTTGAACAATAAGGTTTATCTCCTACACAAGGCTACTCCTTCAAGACTGGGAAAGGTGGCTATCTTATCTAATGCATTGTAACCAACAAAAAGAGCCAAGGAATCTGCATAAATGGAACAATATATTCCAAATGAAAGAATAAGGTAAAATTCCCAAAAAAGATATGTAGGTAAGTGATTTACCTGATAAAGAGTTCAAAATAATGGTCATAAATATGCGTCCTGAGCTTAGAGGAAGGATGGATGAACAAAGTAAGAATTGCAACAGAGAGATAGAAAATCTAAAAAAGTACCAAAATCAAAGTCACAGAGCGGAAGAATACAGTAACTGAACTGAAAAATACCCTAGTGGGGTTCAACAGCAGACTGGATGTAAACTTAAGGCAGGACAGTGGAGTTCGCCCAGTCTGAGCAGCAAAAGACCAGAGCAATGAGAAAACGTGAGGCTGGTTTTATGAGGCTTATAGGGTAACATGAAGTAGAACAGCGTTAGCATTATAGGGCTCCAGAGGAGAGGAGAGAGAGGAAGGGACAGAAAATTTATTTGATGAAGTAACAGCTGAAAACTTCCCTAGCCTGGGGAAGGAAACAGATATTCTGATCCAGGAAGCCCAGGGAAGCCAGATAAGATGAACCTGAAGAGACACACACCAGGGCACATGCACATTATAATTAAAGTGTAAAAAGTTAAAGACAAGGAAAGAATCTTAAAAGCAGCAAGAGAAAAACAATTCAAGTAAAAGGGAACCCCCATAAGTCTATGAGCAGATATTTTTTAGCAGAAACGTAGGCCAGAAGGGAATGGCATGATGCATTCAAAGTGCTGGTGAGAAAAAGAGCCAACAAAGAATACTCTACGAGGCATAATTATCGTTCAGAATTGAAGGAGAAAGAAGGAGTTTTCTAGACAAGCAAAAGCTAAAGGAGGTCACCACCACTAGACTGGCTTTATGGGAAATGTTAAAGGGATTTCTTTAAGCTGAAATGAAAGGGCACTCATTAGTAACAGGAGAGCATATGAAAGTCTAAATCTCACCAGAAATGGTAGCTGTATAATAAAATTCAGAATAATCTGATGTTGTGAAGGTGATTGGTTAATCACATATAAAGCAAGTGTGTAGGTTAAAAGACAAAAGTGGTAATAGTAGCTATAGTAATTTGTTAAGGGATACACAAGATAAAAAGATATAAATTGTGATCTCAAAACCATAAAATGTGGTGGTGGGGGAGTAAAAATATAAATTCATATCATTTAATATAAATAAAATAGAATATGTTCAAATTTAAGTTTCAGATATATAGAGGAATTTTTGCAACAAAACAAACAAAACAAACCCCTACCAAATCAATTGCATCTTTAATACAATGTCTTTTTATTCTAGAAAGATTTCCTTTACAGAGTGTTTGAAGATCTAAAGTGAGGTGTTCAGCATGAAGGATAAAAAGGCATGTGTGACAAGAAACTTTTCACCTAAGTTCCCTCGGAACTGATCTTCAGAATGCAAACTTTGTTCTGCTGAATGTTCTTGGAAGGCACGGTAGATCTAGGCAATATGGTTTTCCGCAGACTAGATCTGCAAAAGAATTTATGTCCACTTGTTTCTTGACCTGCTGCCGTCTCCGTAAACTAGCTCTGGCTAGTTCTGTCAGAAGAGACAGGGAGGGAAATTGCTAGACTCTTTCAAGTGTCTCGGTGGCCGGGGCTTTCCACTGCTCTTCAAGAGTATTCTCAGATCTATCCCACACTGCTTTATTTGGATGGGGATTCCCTGAAGCCCCCCTGAAACTGGAGAAGTCCCCCGGAGCCACGAGGAAATTGGCCACTGGCCTGTACAGGCTGAGAACTAATTAGTGATTTCCTCCTCCTCCCTGCTTAGACCACTTTAATACAGGCTTTGCACAGCATGGAGGGTTAGGATCTAAGGCTCAGGATCAGGTCTCTAAGGATCAGGGGGTTAAGCCGCCTAGTTTCAAATCCTGTCTTTGCCATTTGCTGGCTATTAGAAAAAACTTGGAAAGAAACCTAATTGGTTTGTGACTGATTCTTCATCCATTAAATAGGAATAATTCTAAAACCTATTTATAGGCTTGCTGTGGAGTCTAAACAGTTTATTATGCATAATGAGCGTAAACTAATACCTGGAACACTGTAGGTACCCAATAAATGTGACTAATTATAATTGTGCCATATCCTTTATGAAATTTCCATAACATTGAAAAATTATCAAGTCTAGAAAAAATTTATAAAACCCATATACTTATTAAAAAGTTATACATATATGATAAAATATAAAACTAATATCTATATTTACTTGGTAAAGACACTGAACCTTACTGAGCTCTGGTTTTTAATCTATGAAACTCAATATTCCCCACATACACCACTAAAAATAGCATGTCTGCACACAAATAAGCTGAATTCCTCTAATTATTTTAAAATAATTGCTTCTATACATCTAAAACTTTTAAAACATAGCCCTTATAATCAAGAAAGTTCATTAATATACGGGCAGGTTTTATTTCTTTTAAAATCGGTAAATTTGGGGGCCCCTGGGTGGCTCACGGTTAAGTGTCTGACTTGGGTTCAGGTCATGATCTCACAGTCTGTGAGTTTGAGCCCCGCATTGGGCTCTGTTCTGACAGCTGGGAGCCTGGAGCCTGCTTCAGATTCTGTGTCTCCCTCTCTCTCTCTCTGCCCTTCCTCTCTCTCTCAAGAATAAATAAACATTGAAAAAATAAATTAAATAAAATCAGTAAATTTTTAAAGAGAGATTACTCCTATAGCAGAGCATACTGAATCAATGAACATAGCTGTATATATAAACAATGATAACTGGTTGTGGAATTTCTTCTAAAATAATTTCCTTTTATTTAACTCCTGTTGATGTATCTTCAGATCCTACATTATGTCATCATTCTAATCTTAGGGAAACCACTAGAATATGACTAACTCATCACAATTTGTATACCTATTAAGTAAAATTTTAAACACCAACTGAAATGAATGCAGGAAAAAAAGGCATCACTGCAAGCCACGTGTTTTTGTGAATGACCCACAAAATAGAGAAACAAAATACAGAATGTAAAAAACAAACTGAGTGGCATAGGTTTACAGGAAGTATGGGGATAGAGGAACAAGTACCTCTAGGAAGGAACTAAACATACAAAGGCAGAATGTGGGACAGTCAGAAATTATGGACCTCCTTTCTTCCACAAGTCAATGACATGGAAAATAAAAAGATTAAATAGAACTTCGGAGACATAATAATTAAATGCAATGGGTGGGGCTGTACAGATCTTGAGTAAAACAAAACAAAATACAAGAAACACACACAATATAAGAATGTGTGAAAACACATTTTTGAGACACTTGAGGGTTTGAGTATGACCTCGGTTTTATACAATTCTGAGTTACTGTTAATTGTGTTAGTGTGATAATGGCATTGATATTGTGTCAGAAGTGCATAGTGAAGGAAGAAGGGATGAAGTAAGGGATGTCTGGGGTTTGCTTTAAACACGTCAGCAGACAAAATAAAAGAAAAAATATGTGATATGCCTGTGGCCAAATCTTGGTAACTAGTAAGGTTCAGCAATGGTTTGGAGAGGGGGCTCATTTTACCATCTTGTCTTCTTCGTATGTTTAAAATTTTCACAATGTATTAGTCTGCTAGAGCTGCCATAATAAAAAAAAAAAAAGCACAGATTGGGTGGCTTAAACGATAGAAATTTATTTTCTCACTGTTCTGGAGGCTGGAGATCCAAGTTCAAGGGGTCAACAGGGTTGGTTTCTGGTGAGGATTTCTTCCTGGCTTGCAGATGGTGCCCTCTTCCTGTGTCCCCACGTGGCCTTTTTTCTGTGCCTGTGCACCTCTGGTGTCTTTCTTTTCTTAATAAGATACCAGTCATGTTTGAATAGAACCCCACCCTGATGACTTCATTTTACTTTACCTCTTTCAAGGCCCTATTTCCAAATACAGTCACTTTGAGGGTTAGGGCTTCCACATATGAATTTTGAGTGAACATAATTCAGTCCATAACACATAATGCCATTAACTCACCTTGTAAGATGATGGATATATAGTTTGAAAATGTTACTAATTTTTTTCTAGTAGGTAAAAATATTACAACTGCATACTATTTTAGCCTACTAAAATTCAATTTTAACAGAAGTTGAGTTTTACATCTTGTACTTGCCATAAATAACTTTTTTACACAGTGAACATCATTGATATTAAGTATCTAAATAATACTATTTAAATTTCTTTTTACAGATTTTTCTCTTATAATTGTCACATACTGTAATTCAAGACAAAGTAAGATAGGTATCATAAGGCTATATATGCCAAGCCTATTCTAAGGGCACTTTTGATAGAATTTAGAAAGTATGAAATGGGAGAGAAGGAACAGAGAAGAATCAAAATGCATTGAGGTTTCAAATATGGGTGTGTAGGAGAATGTCAGTGCTGTTAAAATTACAAAAATTGAAATAAGACACTACTTATAGTGATATGATACTGAGTTCAGGTTGGAATGTTGAGTTAGAAGGACTGGTGGATCCCAGAGGAACATGACTCAGGATCTTTCAGGGCTAGAGATTTGGAGTTTGTGTGCCTACAAATGGTTTATAATAAGCTTATTCAGAACATAAGTGGAGGGGTGCTTGGGTGGCTCAGTCAATTAAGCGTCTGACTCTTGATCTTGGCTGAGGTCATGATCTCACAGTTCGTGAGATAGAGCCCCACGTTGGGCTCTGCACTGTCAGTGTGGAGCCTGCTTGGGATCTTCTCTCTTTGCCCCTCCCCCACCCATTCTGTCTCTTAAAAAAAAAAAGGAACATAAATGTAAAAGAGAAGGAGAATAAGAGAAGACAGCTATCTCCTTGGGGTTATTTACAATTCTTCCTCCCTCTCCCCAGAAAGTCTGTAGATAGGGAATATTGAAAGAGTATATATAATATAGGTATAGAAAATCTGCCAAAACCATTTTGGGTTATTGATGTATGGCATGGGTTGCCCAGGAGTATGGCTTCTTTTGAAATGTACAACCTGATGGATTACCAAAGGAACTAAGACCTCTAAATAAGGGTACCATCCTGTAGTTGTCATGTAGCCAATAAAAAAATCCTCCAAATTTCTTAGGAAAAAAAAAGCTTTGGGGAAAAAAGTATGAAGGAGGAAGATAAATGGTTCAGAGAAGTGTAGGATGCTATGACTGAGACCAGTGGATGTGACTATATTGATTTCTAAGGAAGAAGGCAAAGTAGAATGGTTGGGTAGCTCAGATTCTGGGGGCAGAGAGTGGGTGCAGGTGTTCTAAGGAGTTCTGCAGTGGGTAAGGGCTAGAATCTGAAGCAATGAAAATAGATACTCATTGACAAAGTTTGATGATGAGGGAACATAGACTACAGGTCAATCGTTTAAAGGAATAGCATAGATGTTGGTAAACTTTATATTAATATTAATAATTGTTATATAATGAGCAATTGAGGCCTCAGCTTAAAGGCAGAGACCCAAGGGCCAACAAAGTGGAGGACTTTGAAAATGCAAGTAAAAAGTGACAATTTTTTGAAGTTGAGGGTTTCAGGTGTAAAGCACAGAGAGTAGCTTTTGCAAGGAGGAATTGTTTCTCAGAAAGAAGAAAGATAAAGAATAGAAAGATGCAAAGATATCTGTGGAAGCTCCAGGGGGAAGTACTTTTCTACTTGAAGGCAACCCTATCTCAATCCCATTGAGAACGAGAAAGGGCATCAACTGAGGTCTTGGATGGAAAAGGCTTAGCATTGAGGAAGAGCATGTAATGGAAAGAGGAAGAAAAGGATGCTAAAAAGTGCTAAACACCCTTCTCAGATTGTATGAATTCACGGTGGATCCAATCTACATACTCCTCTGATGTTATAGTAACATGTAATAATTTGGGAAAGTAACAATGAAAGTAGATAGGGTGAAAGTAGATGGGGCAAGTTTCCTGACTTGGAATGGAGGGAGGTCTAGGGAATGAAGAGTCTCACGGTGGTAAGGAAACGTGCACTAAAAAAAATTTTAAAACACAACACAAAAAAACAACTGACCACACTGGGCAGGGAGATAAGGGAAGTCAGAATGGAGGTAATGGACTGAGAAAATAGGAAGGGGTTCTAGGGATTAAAGGTCATAAATTTTAAAAAAAAAAAAAAAAAAGGAAGGAAGACAGGCAGGGGCATAATAGGAGACTGTTGTGTGAGAAGAGAAATCTATACCCTTGGAGTAATGTATTTGCTAAGACAGTCCCTTATATTGGTAACTAATGAGTTCCTGGAAAAGTATTCAAAAGGCAAATGTATAAGGAAAGAAAAACCATAAATGTTACAAATGGCTCTCATTACTATAACAAAGAAATGATTATAAAATCCTCATTATGATTTCGGTTCAGCCCTGGCTCCTTCAGGCCTGAGCAGCCTAGGAGACAAGTGAGAGCTATGGTCTCCCCACCCCCACCCCGCAATGCCAAGAAGGGAGATAGATAGGTTGCTGGTGCCAGGTTCCCCCTACTCCAGACACCTAGGGAGATTAAACTAGGCTTCCAGGGTCATACTAGGTTGTGTATTTGCCACAGAAAAGGGGACAGGAGTTGAAGATGTCACTACTGAAGAGCGGTTGTCTGCCAGAACTACCCATCCCCCCATTGGGTGGAGTAGGTTCCAGGCACTGGAACTTGACCCCCCAGTCTCCTTCCAGATGCCATCTGTGGGGAAGCAGAGGTTAAGAACACTATCATTCAGTATAGCGTAACTGGCACTGGGGCCACAAGCCCCCAGCGTAACTCAGGCTTCCCCAAAAGCCTGACCTTTTGGTAAGAAGGGGATAGTGCCACCCATCACTCAGTAGCTAGTGTCATCTCTCAGCAGATGATGTCCCAGAGTGGAATTGGGTGTATGAAAGGTGGTTGGCGGTGGGGGGGGGGGGGGGGGTGGGTATAATGTAGAGTGCACAACCATGCCAACTGTACACAACTAAGATACTGTATTTGCAGGTTGAGGACTGCTGGATATGCCAGTGAAATTTGATGAGGAGATGAGGGTTGTCCTAACAAGGTATATAACTAAAGAGAGCTATTCTCTCAATCTGGGTGTAGGGAATAGATTTGTTTAATTTACTATTTTTTAAAATGTCTGTCTAGCAGATCAAGCCCGTTAATTATGTTTTTCAAACCTCCTATATCCTTGCTATTTTTGTCTGCTTAATCTGAAAATAATTTAGAAAGATTCTGTTAAAATTCCAGCTATGGTAGTTGTAAGAAATAAGCCCACTGCCTCAATCAAAGGAGGGATTCGGAGACTCAGAGCACTTTGAAGTGAGGCTTTAATCAACGTTCTTGCAAGAGCAGGTATCTGAAGGACAGGCATACTTGAGGCAGTTACAGCAGGCAATTTATCTCCTAGTGTGAAGTCCCTCCCCTGCTTCTTCATTGGCTGAGGACTTGGCTGAGGAATTGATTACCAGAAAGTAGTCTGATTGGAACAAATGTGCATTCCTTGAAGTGATGCAGATAGTTCAGTTCTTGGTCGCATGCTCATTGCAAAGCCCCTGAAAAATAAGCCTGCAAAATGGAGAGGGGAAGAAGAATCAGGAAGTAAAGTGTCTAAGGGTTTGGGACTCCACTGTGGGGGGAGGGGAGGAGGGTTTCATACATATTTCCAACAGGCTGTAAACCTATTGTTAACTAGACAATACAGCTTTTATTTGGTGTTTCTGAAAGTGAATCACCTTACTTCTCACAGTAGTGTTAGTTCACAAACTGGCCTCTGCACATGGAGGGCAAGGAGAAACCGAAAAAAGAGGCAGACCACTCCAGATTTGTAGGTAGCAGGTTTAAAAACAAGGGAACTTCCTTACAAGGCTTGTCTTGGGTGGACACAAGATGAGTATACCTCCACACCAGCCTACCAGAATCTTAAAAATTCATACGGAGGCTTTAACTGGGTTCAGTCAGGTACACAGTCCAGATGGTCTCAAAAACACCTTACTCTTTCAAGGCTGTGTCCTTGAAAATGGCTCTTATTGTGGGAACAGTGGGCAAAGCAGACATTCCAAGGACAGGAATGGGGCCGGTAGGGATAGGAGCCTCCATTTGCCCAGGACTAGTTCTCAGGTCAGCTGGAGGTTACATCCTCTTGATGACCTCCTTAAATAAGTAGTGGATTTGTCATCTTTTCCAGAAATTTCCACCATTTTTTTTTTTGCTTTTTATGTTTCGGTGTAATTTTAATAGGGTTATTCTACAGTTGTTTTTTTTTTTTTCAACGTTTATTTATTTTTGGGACAGAGAGAGACAGAGCATAAACGGGGGAGGGGCAGAGAGAGAGGGAGACACAGAATCGGAAACAGGCTCCAGGCTCCGAGCCATCAGCCCAGAGCCCGACGCGGGGCTCGAACTCACGGACCGTGAGATCGTGACCTGGCTGAAGTCGGACGCTTAACCGACTGCGCCACCCAGGCGCCCCTATTCTACAGTTTTAATGCAATAAAAAAGTTATAATACTTCAGAGTTTAATATGTTATGAACCTCATTCTTGAAATCAGTGAGTAGAGACAAGTATCCCTCTTAATCACTGTATGTATATACATACGTATGTATTTATACTTTTTAGTAATACATTTATTTTTGACTTTGTTAGAGAACTATACAATAAGCAAGTGATTTGCTGTTAATCTAGTAAAAACAGAGAAGGTAATTGAAAAAAAATTAGATACTTCAATTGCTGAGCATCAGAGCTAATCTTGTACTCAACAGAAAAAATGTAGAATGAAAGTTATCATTTTGTCTCAATATGCTTAAATTTATGTATTCAAGAGTTGTATTCTAGGTTAAAATACTAAATAATATTTATTGAATACAAGTTGAATGAGAAAAGTCAATATTCTTTTCTGGTTTTATATGAGATGATTCCAATTGCAGTGAAGCCAACGTATTCATTCATTCAACAGATTATTTTGGTTCTTTGTTTTGTTGCTGTTGTTTTACCTTTTGACCCCCTTCACCTATTTCTTTAAATTTTGCTTTAAACTTCAGGCTCAAGGGCCGCCTGGGTGGCTCAGTTGGTTAAGCATCCGACTTCAGCTCAGGTCATGATCTCATGGTTTGTGGGTTCAACAAACCCCCCACCGGGAGCCCCCCACCGGCATTGGGCTCCGTGCTGACAGCTTGGATCCTGGATGGAGCCTGGAGCCTGCTTCCGATTCTGTGTCTCCCTCTCTCTCTGCCCCTCTCCCACTCCCACTCTGTCTCTCTCTCTCTCTCAAAAATAAATAAATGTTTAAAAAAAAAAGGGTTTTTTTTTAAACCTTCAAGCTCAAGAGCCTCATATCTTCTGCAGATTATTTAAGAAAGCACCCAGAGTCCTTTCCCTTAGTTTCTATTCTCCAGCCTGCCATATTTAGATCAGATGGTCTCACCTCCTCTACTTCCAAGTACTTACCAGCATGGGCTAACGAGCTGTAATTCCCTTTCTTAGAGTCACCATTTCATCCCCTCCTTGGAATTTCTGAAAAATCACCTATTCCTTGAAAGTTGTATATATGCCATCCTCTCTCACTTCCTTTATTGAGTTTGTTTTTGAAAGTCTTTGAAAGTTCATTTCCTGTATGAACGCTTCCCTGCCTGAGGGAGAGGTAGTGAACTTACCTTCTTTATCTAAACGTGTGACTCCCATCCCCCACCTCATCCAAAGCCACTGCAGAACTAACATGGGGGGCAGGGAGGAATGCACAGATTGCTTCGATGCAGGTTTTGTTTTCCGTCTTAACAAAATATTGCTGTTTTTACACTAATACAATAAAAATAAAACTATAGCTTCAATTTCATAATTTAGGATTTAACATACTTTTGATTTTTTTCTCATATTTCTTACAGATAAATGATCTTTTCCCTCTAAGGAGCAGGCAGAAGAAAGGACGTCCCTCCTCATTCTCTCTCCTCTCTTGCCTATCATCCTTTTATTTTTCTTCGTTCTTTCCTTCTTCCTCTTGCTCCCTCTTAAACTTTAACTTGCCCATTTTACTGGTTAATAGTGACCCAAAAGCTGGGGCACCTCGGTGACTCAGTCAGTTAAGCATGGCTCAGGTCATGATCTCATGGTTCCTGAGTTCCAGCCCCGCATCAGGCTCTATGCTGACAGCTCAGAGCCCAGAGCCTGCTTCGGACTCTGTCTCTGTCATTCTCTCTCTGCCCTTCCCGCCACTCAAAAATAAGTAAACATTAAAAAAAAAATTTTTTTTTTGAATAGTGACCCAAAAATAGATACAGTGAGAAAAACACAGAGGTGGGGGGATACCTCTTTGTTGCTGTCATTTTGCAAGAATCACATCTATTGAAAGGTTGTGACTTAATAAGCATCACCAAGTACCATTTCACTAATTATTTTATGAATTAGTTCATTCAACAAATTTGCTGTCCGTTATGTGCCTGATACTATACTAGTCACTCTTCCTCACTCTAGAAAACAAATTGTTTAAGCTTTATGTTTTAGTTTTCTGCTATAGAGAGTTTTTAAGAAAATAACGACTAGCATTTGATATCTTCCTTTCCCTCACTTTGCAGGACATAAATGACATAGATTCATGTAGTTTTGCTAGTTTCTTCTCCTTTACCAAGGTGTAGAAAAAAGAGCCACGGTTTAGGACTGAGGCCAAACTAAGTTCAAATTCTGGGTGTCTGTGTGAGCTTGGAGGCAATACGCTTCTGAGTTTTTGTCAGTAAATGGAGGGTAACTTATCTGTAGCAAAGACAGTGGAGCTCCAGTGAGAAAGGTACGCAAAGTGACTTACACACGGAGAGTTCCTTTCATTATGTTATTGTTTGTCTTAGTTTATAAGCCCCTTGCAGACAGATTACAAACGCATCAATGTGAATTGCACTAGTATTAATAATCGATAGAAAAAGTAAACACATAGTGCTAGCAGAGCAAGCAAATGTGTAACCTGAACACATTTAAGCAAAGCCATTTATTGATTTTGCAACAGGGTACTTCACATGCGCGGGGTGTGATTTCAAGGGCAATCCATTTGCTGTTGTATTGAACTGGGGGAAATTTTGCAGTGAAAATTCAGAAATACAGGTATTTCTGAAACCCTTTGTTCTCTCGCGGGGGAATTTCTTCTTCTTTCTTTTCTTGCTCAAACAAAAAGTTATAGAGGATATTTACATATTAGTATTTGTGAGGTAAAACTGCGGAAAAACCAGGTATTTGCAACGTGTCAGAATTGGGTTCCGTGTAACCACGAGCAAGTTACAGGACTTCTCTGGGCCTTAGGTTTTTGAACTGTAAAACTGGCACAACGTTTGTGCATAAATTAAGCCCAATATGTATTTAAGACACCTGGCACATAACTGGCCGTGTTATTTCTTCCCCTCCCAGGTCCACCTGACCGGCTACGAGGAAATCATCCCTGTCAACAACACCTGTCGAGTGCACCGGGCCCCATTGTGAGTTTGCACGTGGTTCACTTAATTTCATTCTCCTAAGAAGGCATTTGACATGTAAAGCTAGTGAAGCTTCAGGCCTTGTCACTTGTCCTCATCCCTTTCAAAGCCCTGAGCCTAATTTTAAGTCTTCCCTTGAAGGAGCCCCCCCCCCCCCAACCCCGGCCATTTTTTTAAGTTTCAGGCCTCACAAAAATCTGGCTTCGCCCTGGATGGGTACTGTGTTGTTTTCCTCATTTTGCAAAGAGGGGTAAAGGAAACTGCCCAAGATCACACACTTGTAAGTAGTGGGGCAAGACCGACAACGGCCTGACCCCAGAGCCCAAGCTCTTAGCCACTGGAGGTGAGGACAGCCGGGAGAGTGCCAGTGTCGCCAACGGCGGGCCGGAAAATCGGCGCCCAAGTCCCTGCGAGCGGCCAACGCGGGCAGACTGGGGTCGGAGGGGATCACCCCGCGGAGGCTCCCCGCCCCTTCCTCCCCTTCCCCTTCTCCTTTTCCGCGCCGCCGAGTCGGAGCCGCGTTGCTCGCCCGGCGGCCGTCCAGGCGGCCCGCTTCCCCTCGGTGCCCGCGCCGGGCCGCGGGATCGGGCCCCAGAACTTTCCGAGGAGGAGAAACTTGGCGGCGTGTTGGGAGGACTGGAAGGTGAGGCGCTCGGCAGGCCGGGAGGCGGCGGCCAGGAGGCGGCGGCGGGGAGCCGGGGTGCGCGCGGGCGGGGGTGGGGAGCCCCGGCACGCAGGTGGGCGCGCGGGCCCGGCGGCCGCGGGGCTGCAGGTGCCGGAGGCCGGCGGGGCGGGGCGAGGCGGGGCCGTCGCGGGAGTCGAGGACTCCAGGCCCGGCGGCTCCCGCGCGCTGAGGGGCGCGCTGGCCGCCGGCGGGTCGGCTCCGTGCGGTTCGGGGCGCGCTTCCCCTTTCTCTGGGGTGGGCCGCAGCACGCTACTGCGCGGGGCGGGGCGGGTGACGGTGACGAGGGAGCGGAGGAGCTGCCACCTACCGCCCGCCCCGCGGTCCCCGGGCGGGGGTGGGGGGCGTGTTTTGCCTTATCCAGGCTCCGTGTGCGCAGAGCGGAGGGTGCGGGGAGGTCTGCGTTTACCGCAGGGTAATTTCTGAACCACCCCAAACGTGAGAATCTCAAGTTCAAGCGTAGCCTGTCCCTGGAGAGACTGAGTTGCTGGGAAGAAAATGACCGAGTGGCGGGGAGTCCCCACTGACTTCGGGAGAAAAGGGACTGGGGACCGTGGTGCCCCCGACACCCTAGACAAGGCACAGAGCATTAGGGAGCTGGGTCCCCATGCTGGACGGCGGGCGGGACACGCTGCCGGAGGCGGTGGTCGCCCTAGCTTTTGCAGGTGCGCAACTGCGTTTTGGTATCAGCGACGGCGCCCCTGCTTGTTTGTATGTCTGCTGGGTGGAGGGTCGGCTTAGTCGAGGGAAAGCGACCCCCGGGTGCTGGTTTCGTTTGCTTAAGTAAGTGTGAAGAAGGTCCGTAGAAACCTCCTCGATTGAGAAAAATAAAGTGACAACTACAGTTACTCCGATGTCGTGGTTTTGAGCGTCTGTTTGGCCACTTGAAGGAAAGCAAATAGCTGCGAGGTGTTCAGGGAACGTATCATGACATCACGAGGTTTATTATATTGTCTGGTGCGGGACGGCCTGAGGCCCCTCCCAGAAGCACCTGGAGAGTTTTTCAAAGTACACCTGTTGGGCCCACCCCAGAGATCCCGAATCAGAAGTGGTGGGGGTGAAGCCCAGGCCTTAGCAATTTTTGTAAAAGCTTCCGTGGGGATTTTGCTGTGGGCGCTTGGTTAGGAATCAGGAAGTGGAAGAACCGGGCTCAACTCGGTGTGACTGTTGAACAAATTTTAAGCACAGTGTTTCCTCGCCTGTAAAGTAGCCCCTAAGAACTTGTTATCAAGACCGGAGAGTATAGGATGTGTGGAAGTGTGTTGAGAGGGGGGAAATTGGAATAAGGATCCAAAATCCTGGTTCGGTGGCAACAAAGGACACGTGCCTTTGGATGTTTGGATTAAGTGAGAGGGGAGTGGAAGGAAGAATGACCTTGCCAGGGAAAAGGAGTGTTTTCTGGGAGTCCAGTCTGTAACAGAGTTCGTGTAAACTGCAACTCAGAAAATCAGAATCATCTGGAAGAAATGCAAGCAAGCTCCAGCCTGCCCCATCCCTGGATGATGGTTTGAAAAATGCACCATGTATATTTCCTCTTCTAAAACACCAAAGGCTTTAGATTATTTTCATCTAGGCAAATCGAGAGCCAGTAATCCCCAATGTGTCCTCCCCTCTGGTAACCCCAATCAGGCTGAAGGCTACATGTTTCTCTGCGAAATGTGAATTTTGTTTCCATTACTCAACAGATGTGTGTTGAGGATCTTGATGTACCAGGCATTTCAGAAATACAAAGATGAATAAAATGCAGTTTTAAAAAACTTTCATTCTGGCCATCTCTGTCTAGTGGAGGACACGGATGTGAAAACCACAATATAACCTGGTTCAGATGACAGCAAAGGTATAGAATGAACAAAGTTCCATGTGGCTCAGAAGAGAGAGCAGCCCCATCAGCCTTACGGGAAGGGCATCCGTAAGAGGCGACTTAGGATCTGGGTAAACAGCACCCTTCCGTAAAAGCTTTGAGAACTGAAGATTCTATGTGTAGTCAAATCTGTGTTCTTATTTTTCAATCTGATGAAATTCTAGTGTAATCATATGCTGACAATCTAAAGTAGAAATGACTTTTGGTTTCATGATGACTCTCTTTAAAATTTACTAGGCTTTCTATCACTTTATCTTTGTAAGTCTCAGCTGTGTCTACAGTTAATCCAAGAAAGGGTTGTTAAAACACACACACACCACACACACCTTCAATGTGTGCTGCATTCTTACTATTTAGCTCCATTTAAAAATAATATTCAGATAGCCTTTTAGTTATATCCACTTTGTGAAAATGTGATTTTTTTTTTTTTTTTTTGGTGCTTCTCATTGTGTTAATTGGGAAAACTTCAAGTGATTTAGTAGAGGAGAGGGCACAAAAGGAAAGCTGTAAGAGGAATAAACAGGAATAATTAGAAGGAGGTGGGGGCATCTGGGTGGCTCAGTCGATTAAGCATCTGATTCTTGATTTCGGCTCAGGTCATGATCTTACGGTTTGTGAGTTCGAGCCCCACAGCACAGAGCCTGCTTGGGATTTTCTCTTTCCCTCTCTCTCTGCACCCCCCTCCTCTCTCAAATAAGTAAACTTCAAATTAAAAAAGGAGTTTAAGAGGAGAATGAAGTTTGACAGAATTGGTGGAGAGGGGTAGGTACTTGTGGGGAGGGAAGAGTGAAAAAGAAATGGGTAAATCAAACATGGCCACCAGCTTCTTCAGGGATCTGTTGTCTTCTGCGTTCTGATCCCATGCGTATGGACTCTTAGTTTTCAGTCATTTCAAAACATGAGAGGAAGCCGTATAATGTGTTAGTTAAAGCGTGGGCTCAACAGTTCTGAGTTTGAATAACTTACTAGCCGGTGACTTTGTGTCGGCTCATTTGTAAAATGAGGATAATATGACCTACCTACAGGAGACTTGTGAGGATTAACAGCTATGATGCTTAGGAGGCACCTGGCTGTGATAAGGCCTCAATCACCAGTGGCTTCTGCTCTTGCTGTTCTTATGTCACCTCACTTGATCCTAGTGGCAACACCAGTCAGCCAGACAGATAGTTCTGTCCTTTTCCAGTTGGAGTTGGGTGCGGCTGGCTTGCAAAAGTCCTCTAGGTAGCTGAACTGAAGGGAGAAGCTCTGTGCTTCGCAATTTTGTGTCTGTGTTTCTCCTCCACCAGGTTTCTACTAGGGTTATGGCCAAAGTCGACCCTCCCTGGTGTTTCAAGGGGCAAAGGCTGTAGTTGTGGGCGTCTGTTACAAGGCTGCCACTAACCCCAGCACCCAGCGCCTGTCCACTTCTCCTTGATTTCTATGGAAATTACATTTTTCTGAGGCTTATGGATGGGACTGGGAGAGGGAGACAGTGGGAAAGCCATGAGGAAGTCTTCTATGGAAGAGCCGTAAAAGGGGGAGCCCGTCTCTCCAGCTTCCAGTAATGTGTCGTCATATTACCAGCAAAGTAGCCTTATTGCTCAGAGACTTAACTGCTTTCATCTGCAGCTGGTGGTTCTGGGGTACAAATAATACTTCCTTGCATATCCCCTTTCACACGAGTCTGGTCCCTGGAGAGGTGAGCGAGAGGATCATGGATCGTGCATGGATCATGGCTGTGTAGGGAACTTGTGGATGTGGGTCAGATTTTTAATTAGAATCTTAATTAGTAACTTGCGATGGAGAAGTACGACCAAGAATCTCTTCAATGTAAAACAAGGATGCAAAAAAGCATAAAGAAAACATTTTTGAGCGTAGACCCCAGCTTTGGTTCATTTTTTTCTCCTTAATGAGGGTGTGCCTTTAATCTTCATGGATCATTGTTCTCTTTTTACATGCAAAGGATTCCCAATTTCGTAACTCTCAATTTAGCATTTTTAACCCCCGTCAAGCAATCAAAAATGTAAGTGCCTTAGGGTAGTGTTGGGTGTTGTCGGTGACACGGTAAAAAGTCACCAGATTGCTCAGGAAGCAGTGAAGAAACAATTGGTGAAGTGAATGTAAATGCTAAGTGGGTGCAGCACAGTCTCCCAAAAGGAGGGGACCAGAGTGCCCTCAAAAAGTTCGAGAAAGCCTCCTGGAGATGGGGGGGCCTCAGCCTTCTTGCGGGAGTGAGAATAGCCTTCAAACCCTGGTCACCTGAGGGTGCAGGAGCAGTGCATGGCATTAGGGATAGAAAGCTACAGGAGTAAGAAGAGTACAGGATGGGGCGCCTGGGTGGCTCAGTCGGTTAAGCATCGGACTTCAGCTCAGCTCACGATCTCGCAGTTTGTGAGTTCCAGCCCTGCGTCGGGCTCTGTGCTGGTAGCTCAGAGCCTGGAGCCTGTTTCAGATTCTGTGTGTGTGTGTGTGTGTGTGTGTGTGTGTCTGTGCCTCCCCCACTCATGCCGTCTCTCTCAAAAATAAACATTAAAAAAAATTTCTTTTTTAAAAGAAGAGTACAGATAACTGGGACCTTGAGGCTGATTCTCCACAATTGGTCCCAGGGATCCCGAAAGACCAAAGCCGGTTTATTTGCTGGGCAGCCTCCATGGGAGAATACTAGTGGCAAGTCAAAGCTTCCTCTGCCAATTACAAGGCTCCCTGAAATTCACAAGATGTGATAGAAAATTGAGTGATTAGCTTTGATAGGCATTAACTATTGAATATATTTGCTAAATGTATCAAAAATACCTAAGAAAGTTCCAGTTAGAGCTGTGAAGAGCATTTATCAAAGTATAAATGATTCTTCCCTATTCTTAGAAAGGAGGTCAGATCAGGAAGCCATAGGATCCCCAGGAAAGGAAAGTGGAGGGGAGGTGTCTGGAGAGGACTTTGGGACCTTTGTTATCAGACACAAAGGCCCTTGAATCCTGCCCAGATGTCAGTAGGACCTGTGGGTCTGAGTCATACTAAGTAAACAAATCAGAACCTATCTACAGCATCCCATTTTTAGATTATTAATTTACATCTGAAAGATGAAAGTGCCCAGCAGGTCCATTTACTTTTTCAGAAGCAGGGTTAGGCATTTACATTATGGCAGGGGAAACCAGTTAAAGGCTGGAGGGCTACATGCTGAGAAGAGAGAACAGGAGAGTTGACCGATCCTCCGAATAATGTCACGAAGCCACCGCAGCCTGTGATCTACCCTTGGCCAGTCAATGAACCAATGGCTTCACTCTCCTTTGCACCGTGGAAGAGATGCATTGACTGAAATGCTCCTCTTTGTCTCCCTTTCCAGGACTCCCAGATCACCAGCCTTTGCTTATATTTGTCAACCACGGTCAGGTATTCATGATTTTGATTTAGTTATGACAGCCTCTCTTAAATCAGAGGTCATTTTTCTTAGGAGAAATTCTAATACGTGCCAACTTACTTTTGAGTACTATTTGGGCAACTCTGCCAATTTTAGCTTCAGTGTATGTATGTGAATTTCAAGTCACTCTTCTCACAGAGAATCAAGTATTGGCTCAGCCTAAACTTGGAATAAGATCTGGCGAAAGATACAACTACAATGATAAGTGGGTTCTGAATTGGCCATCGGTTTGCACAAGTCCACAAACCTGAAGACTTAAGGCTAAAGGAAGGCAGAAGTAGCATCTGGAAGTAAGAGACACAGGTGAGTGGTGTGGAGGAAATGAGATGGTCTATGGCACCCCCAACAGCAACCCCTGACGCCAGGGGTTACTTGCTTAGACTGGGCTTTCGGGGAGGGGGGACTAACAGTGTGAACTGTTGAAGCTAATTTGTTGTCATTTTTGCATGAGGATCAAAGGGAATGTAGTGTCGTTAGCAGCTTGAAGGTTTGGAATTTGGGAGTACATTGGAAGGCGGCCCCCAGGGCAGAGAAGGGTACAGTTCTCTGGAGCATTGTGAGCAGGTGCCCGACTGACTCTGGCACTGGGCTCATGCCCCTCTTGCCACCAACGGAACAGCCCTTGGCTGGGGACACGGGTGGGGTGTGTCTGTGATCAGAAGAAAAGTCGTTTTTAATATATACATTATCCAGCACAGAGCAAGATATTTGTAGTTAATGTTTGGGGGGGGCAAAAAAGGGGGGGAAGTGAAGTTTTTAGCAAGCAAGAGGTATTATCAATTTGCAATGTGTAAAAGGTCATTTACTCTGTATAGGTGTTGACATTGCTTAATAAAGGTGTGAATGTGTCAAAATATATAAAGTTCACATCTCTAGGGCTCAAGGGATCCTCAGGGGTGCCCAAAGGTGGGTGTGGGTTAGGAGAAGGGATGAGGGAAAAATACAGTGAAATCTGTTTTACATGTTGAACTTCTGCGATATCATTATGAAAAAGTGTTTCTGCTTTCAGAAGAGTGCTCCTTACAAGAACTTTCACAGGTTAAGCTTTAGCCTAAATTATAGGGCTGCTATTTATTGGAAATATGAATCTATCTCTGTGAATACAGAACTCAAGACATTGATTATATAATTGTGGGGATCAGATTTTTTTTGATCTTCGGTCCTTAATAATGAAATGTAAATGAAATGCCTTTGGCTTTCCTAAAGGCACCTGTGCTCATGACTTCTCTCTCTGACAACCATGGCTCTGTATCTGGAGACGAGCAGGCACATTTCTCTTCTTGGGCGCTTTGGGACTTTGTTAAGGATAATGTAAAGGACGGGGTTCTGGGCAGAGTGTAGATGCACCAGCCAGAGGGTCGCCCATAGAAGAGGCTGCAGAATCCAGCCTGAGTGAGAAGGGATGGCAGGCTTGAGGGTAGCTGGGAGTCCTGGGAGAGAGGGATCCAGGGGCTAAGGAGGAAGATACGGGGACAAGAGCAATTGTGTTTAAACCAGGTAAAACTTCATTCCATAATAAATGCAGTTCCTCACATTAAAGAATGCTGAGGCCACGTGGTTTTGCACAGCAAGAGACTGTGGGTTGTGATTCTGGTCCTGCTTCTGTTCTTGGCTTTGTGACCTTTGAATCTGCTTCCTTATATGTAAAATGAAAGTGTTAAACTAAGCACTTGGTGAGCTTCCTTCTTTGCTGACTACCTTGTGTCTCGGCAAATGTGTTTGCATGAATATCTATGGATGTGAATATCTGTGGCTCCTCTCGGTGCTCATTTCTCCTATTTTCAATTTCTCCTAACAAGAAATGAGGCCTTCCTTTTTCTATGTATGTAGTACCACCATATGCAAAGGATATTTTTCAATAGCAAGTTCCATTTTTTGAGCTTCAGCAAAATTTGGGTGGAATCTTTCATTATAACAATTCAGGTTGTGAAAAAGTGCTGGGTTAATGCATTTTCGCAGTGTTTTCTTTCAAACGCTGAGCTGTGTTAGATACAAAATATAACATTAAATTGGCATGATCTTTCATCTATTAGATACTGCATTTCATTTATAAATTTAAAATTTGCTGGAAATATTTTCATCAAGAAAATAGCTCTGGGGCGCCTGGGTGGCTCAGTTGGTTAAGCGGCCGACTTCGGCTCAGGTCATGATCTCGCGGTCCGTGAGTTCGAGCCCCACGTTGGGCCCTGTGCTGACGGCTCAGCGCCTGGAGCCTGTTTCAGATTCTGTGTCTCCTTCTCTCTGACCCTCCCCTGTTCATGCTCTGTCTCTCTCTGTCTCAAAAATAAACGTTTAAAAAAAAATTAAAAAGCTCTAGTATAACTGAGACGTGAACACACAGATTTCCCTTGTATAAATGTAAAGGAAGTTTGGGGCACCTGGGTGGCTCTGTCAGTGGAGTGTCCAGCTCTTGATCTTGGCTCAGGTCATGGTCTCACAATTGTGAGATTGAACCCCACGGCAGGTCCTGTGCTGGGCGTGGAGCCTGCTTAAGATTCTCCCTCTGTCTCTGTCTCTCTCCTTCAAAAATAAATGAAGGAAGAAAGGAAGGAAGGAAGGACATTCACCAAACTTAATCCTGGCTACCTCTGGGGAATGGACTATTAAAGGGATGGTAAACTTCCAATTTTTACTTAGGTACTTTTGTTATATGAACATATATTAATTTTATAATTTCAGGACACCTGGGTGGCTCAGTTGGTTAAGCGTCTGACTTCAGCTCAGGTCATGATCTCATGGCTTGTGGGTTCGAGCCCCGCATCAGGCTCTGTGCTGACTGCTCAGAGCCTGGAGCCTGCTTTGGATTCTGTGTCTCCCTGTATCTCTGTGCCTCCCCCATTCATAAGCTGGCTGTCTCTCTCTCTCTCTCTCTCTCAAAAATAAACATGAAAAAATTTTATAATTTCATGTGTGATTTGTTACAGAATTAGCCTTAATGATCATGAAGTGTCTTTATTGGATTTGTAGACAATAATCACCATTTGACATAGGTAATTTAAGACCCAAATTTAAATAGTATAATTTTGTTAGATAACATAGAAAAATGAATACCTCTTCCCTGGTAGGTTTTGGAGTTAAAGATGTTCTTTTTGGTGTATATTTGGACAGGATTCATGTGATAGTTAATACAAGCAAAGACTTTTCTCCAACCACTTAAGGAATTTCGAACCCAGAGATGACAAATAAGTTTCATCATATTTGACTGTGGCTGCCTAGAGGGTTGTGTTGAGAAGAATCCAGAGATCCTATCTATGTTCACTAGGCAAGAATACCATGATCGGTAAATGGCCTGACAAAGGTACTAGAGGGTGAAGAAAATGGCGACCATTTGCCATGTATTTACCATCCTGAAGCCTAGAACTTTAGGTGATGAGTTTCTTTATGAAGGTAAATATTTCTTTTTATCCAAATATCTTAAGGACGTACTGTCTATACTAATTATTATACTTAGTGTTTTACATAGTGAGTGGATAGGTTCCTGATAAGTCATGTTAAGATTGTAAGAACAGGAATCTTTTCTATTCCTCATAGAAGCAGGCATGATAGCATAGCTAAAAGAGTTGCTCAAGAAGTAACAATGAATGGAATAAATGATTTATCTTGGCAATATGAGATAATATCTAATAAAGATAATTCAGTATGATTGAGCATCAGTCAAAATAATTTCAAAACATTTACCAATATAGATGTTAAGCTAAAAAATTGAGTACTGTAATTTACAGTTTTGTTTTGTGGCCCTCTTAAGGCATCTGTTTGTTCCAAGGAGGAGCTAAATAGTTCAGGTGCATGAAAGACTAGCTCAATTTTTACATTTGTGGTTTAAGAAGGCACAATATTACATATATGCTGGATGTAGGAGAGAAGAGTATACATGTTTTCTTAAGGATGAACTGATAGAAAAGAAAACAAAATCCTCCCAATCCCATTTTTTTTTTCTCAGAAAAAAGAGGAAGGCACTTAGTCACTGGGTAATGTGAAGCTTCCAGCATATACTGGGTCTCCAATGATCTCAGACTGATTTTAAAAACTCACATTTGGATGACATCCTGCTTACAGCCACATGAACAAGATATTCATTTATTCAACAATCTCTGTTGAGCATTTACTACATACAAAGCACTGTTCAGGCTCTGGGAATAGAGTAGCCCCTGGGAAGAGACTAGCCCCTGACCCATGTTGTTCATCACAGCTGAGAAAATGAAATGTCTGCAGGGTGCCTTGCCCAACATGGTAGAATTGGGACTGAATTCTAAATTTTGTGTTCTATCCTGTATTCTATAGTGCCTCACGTAATTTTGGAGGACTCTGATCAGATATCAACAAGATGGTTCTGTCTACCTTTTCTTTACTCTTACCTTGATGGTGGTTTACTCTTTTCCAACCTACATGGCTTGGGATGGATGCAGAGAGAGATCCTGTCCATGGGAGTCACTTATACATACCCTTTTCTGGTACTCGGGCAAATCCTATTTAACTTCTGAATAGCAACCTAGAATCATGTTATCGAAAATGACTTTTGAGGGGGCGCCTGGGTGGCTCAGTCAGTTAAGTGTGTGACTTCAGCTCAGGTCATGATCTTGTGGTTCGTAAGTTTGAGCCCTGCATCGGGCTCTCTACTGTCAGCACAGAGCCTGCTTTGGATCCTCTGCCCCTATCTCTGTCTGCCCCTCCCCTCCCAAAATAAGCATTAAAAATATATATATAAGTAAAATAATTGAAGCAGTATTTTTTCAAACTCTTGTTTTAATTTGGTAGAATGAAACCAGTATTAAAAAAAAAGGTGCATCACTATTAGTAAGATAAATATATGAACTTCATGAATGTGTTTGTATTGAGTTGCGACATGAAAATTTTTTTCTTCCTGTTGATTGTGGTCAAAAATATTTGAAACATCGGCTTAAAAGGCCATCAGGTAAGATACTGCTGGTGACAAAAATAAAAGTAGGTGATTATCCTTAGCAATCATTTGAATGTGTTGTTTACCTAAAAGGATCATAGCAACAAAGTAGAATTTGTGTGATGAAAGTCCTAGTGGAAGTTATTTGGCATCTGAATACATGTCTGAACAGATTTTTTTTTTTTTTTTTCATGAAACACACGTTGCAGTTACCAGTTTCCCTGTGTCCGATTCTTTTGCTTATTGCGGTTTCCTGTATTGAGTGGTTTCGTTATTTTTTGAAATATATTTTGCAATTTAATTGCATGGCATATAGAGAAATTTGGGAAAATATCTATTTGGGGCAATGTCATATAATATGATTATGATGAAGTCTACAGGGGGTGCTTGGGTGGCTCGGTTGGTTAAGTGTCCAACTTCGGCTGAGGTCATGATCTAACAGTTCGTGAGTTTGAGCTCCATGTCGGGCTTGTCGGGCTTTGTGCTGATAGCTCAGAGCCTGGAGCCTGCTTCGGATTCTGTGTCTCCCTCTCTCTACCCCTCGCCCACCATCCATCTCTCACTCTCTCTCTCTCTCCCTCCCTCTCAAAATTAGATAAACATTAAAAAATTTAAAGTATATTGCTGATTATTTTATTTTTTTTTTTTTATTAAATTTTTTTTTTCAACGTTTATTTATTTTTGGGACAGAGAGAGACAGAGCATGAACAGGCGAGGGGCAGAGGGAGAGGGAGACACAGAATCGGAAACAGTCTCCAGGCTCTGAGCCATCAGCCCAGAGCCCGACGCGGGGCTCGAACTCACGGACCGCGAGATCGTGACCTGGCTGAAGTCGGACGCCTAACCGACTGCGCCACCCAGGCACCCCTATTGCTGATTACTTTAATATAAATTGTTAAATATAACATACTAAGTTGTTTTGAAATTATTTTTCTCACTTAATTTGTGAATGTTTGCCAGTGGATTTTGCCTGAAGATATTATTTGTAGTAAAGGTAATGGATATAGTTCCCTAAATTGGGGGATTTCATAGACTATAGGAAAATGTCATTAATTTGGAATTTGATCATTGGATGATTGGACTCATACTTTGGAAAGATAAGAGCTTATTGCTTTAAAGCCATGTAAAGGATTTTATGAGTTTTAAATCTGTAAAAATACAGTTTTGGTAGCACTTAAGAAAGAAGTCCACTTTTTTGTGTTGTAATTTGTTTCAGAGATATGTACGGAAATTCAGTTATTGAATTAGCCAGGACAGAGATTTAAATATCCTATGCTTGTTCTTTGAAAGGCATGGGTTTATTCCCTAGAATAGATTTATAATCTAATTATGGAGACAAATGTAAAAGAAAGCTTGCCTTAAAAGAGCATAGAGATGTTTTGTTTTGCTTTTTTTTCCTCCTCGGATAACAAGAGAACAACATCCAAAAGATAAAATTTAGAGGTTCTAGGCAGGAAAGCTGAGTGAGCTGTGGTTGCTGGTCTCAAAGACTTTGCAGTAGAATTGCATTATGGGCACGTTTAATTTACTTGAGTTCAACCAGTCAAGATCAAGAGAAAGAAAGAACGCCTCAGTCAGTGCCAGAGGTTGGACCTAGCATTCCATGCAATAGGTATACGTCATGGGGAATGTGAATCTCGTGTTCCCTTTGTTGGTCTTAGTTCCACTCAGCTCCCATCAGACACACAAATGTTTTTAGTTCAACCCAGTCTCCACTCCACTTTCAACAATCTGACCTCCTACCTCATTTGAAAAAAAAAAAAAAAAATGGAGACTATAAATTGGGAACGGCTTCCTTCCCATTTGTCCTTCCCCATTCCTGCCATTTATCCTCCTCTTGCCTTGGAAGTATCTTACTTAGTCAAGACCTGTCTTCACACCTGTCGGACTTTGCTCTCTCACTTATATGCCCTTCCTTAGAGGCCGATACAGCACAGAGGATAAAAATCCTGGCTTTGGGGCCAGAGTCTGCCACATTAGAATGTGGTTTTGTACTTCTTAAATGTGTAGCCATGGGCATGTTGCTGAACTTCTCTATGCTTTAGTTTTCCCATTTGGAAAATGGGACTAGTAATAGGACTGCTGTGACATAAGGCAGGTTAAGGGCTTGGAACAGTATCTGGCGCAGGCTTTCAGTGATGTTAGCTTCTACCATTCCCACTACTGCCACCATTAACCTACCAATCTCTGTCTCTACTCATTTTTATTCCTTAGCTGGTATGTTTGCTGACCCCTTTCCTACTGTGGAAGAGAATAAAGCCAAACCTTCTCTTTACCCTGGGCCCCTTCTAACCACTACCTTCTCTCGCTCCTCCTCCCACCCAGGTGTTCTAAAGAATATTTAAGGTTAGGGGTGCCTGGGTGGCTCAGTCTGTTAAGCGTCAAACTCTTGGTCTTGGCTCAGGTCATGATCTCACGGTTCGTGAGTTCAAGCCCCACACCTGGCTCTGTGCTGGCAGCTCAGAGCCTGCTTGGGATTCTTCCTCCTTCCCTCCTCCTCTCTCTGCCCCTCCCCACTTGCGCGTGTGCTCTCTCTCAAACTTAAAATATTTAAGGTTAGTTGTCTCTACTTCTTTACCTCCTATTAGCTTTTCTTTTTGCAAATGGTTTTTAATGAGATATTGACTAGATACACAAATTATAAAGTATTTTCTATTTTTTTTAAAAGATTTTGTTCTTAAGTAATCTTTAAACCCAATGTGGGGCTCAAACTCAAAACCCCTGAGATGAAGAGTCCCATGCTCAACTGACTGAGCCACCCAGGTGCCCCTGAACATTCTTGTACATACATCCTGGCATACATATACATACATTTTCTAGGATTTATAACAAACAATGGTATTTCTGGGATATTTAGTACATACCCCTTTGTATTCATTGAATGTTATAAATTGTTCAAAGTGGTTATGCTATTTGATACTTCCATCAGAAGTATATGTGTTCTTGTCAGACTTTTAAATTTTGCAGTGTGAAATGGTATCTGATATTTCCTTCCTTCCTTGTAAGCTCTTCTTTTTTTTTTTTAATGTTTTTTAATTTTTGAGAGAGACAGAGCGTGAGCAGGGGAGGGCAGAGAGAGAAAGACACAGAATCAGAAGCAGGCCCCAGATACCGAGCGTGTCTGCACAGAGCCGGATGTGGGGCTCGAACCCACAAACCGCGAGACCATGACCTGAGCCGAAGTCGGACGCTTAACCAACTGAGCCACCCAGGTGCCCCATAAGCTCTACTTCTAACTAGGGCTCTAACTCATGACCCTGAAGTCAAGAAGCGAAAGGTTTACCAACTAAGCCAGTCAGGTGCTCCTGGTTTCTGATATTTTTGAATTATGTTACCTAATTACTAAGGAAGTCAACAATCTTTTCATTTCTTTCTTGCCCATTTCAGTTTATTCTTCAGTTAAGTGCCTATTTATATGTTTTGCCCAGTCTTATTTTGGATGGTTTGTCTTTCTTTTATTTTTAGTAGTTCTTTATAATTCTGGGATAAGAAGCCTCATCCACATTTGTGGGTGGTCTTTTTATTTTAGGTCTTCTTCCCCTCCTCCAACTGCTTTGAAATTTTTTCTTTGTCATTGGTTTCCAGGAATATGATGATGTGCCTTGATGTGGTTTTCTTTTCTTAAAAGAACTAAGATATAATTCATATGCAGCACAATTTAGTCATTTAATGTATGCAGTTCTATGGCTTTTGGTACATTCATAGAGTTGTACGACTATCACCATAATCAATTCTAGAACATTTTCATT
The DNA here is from genome assembly GCF_007474595.2 of Lynx canadensis. Lineage (NCBI taxonomy): Eukaryota > Metazoa > Chordata > Mammalia > Carnivora > Felidae > Lynx > Lynx canadensis. The sequence goes on along the minus strand of NC_044307.1, from coordinate 130,519,952 downwards.
ATCTTAACAAAGAAACCTCATCGCCCCCAATCCTTCCATCTCCCCAGCCCTAAGCAACTGCTAATCTGCTTTCTGTCTCTCTATTTGCTTATCCTGGGCATTTCATACAAATGGAATCATACAATATGTGGTCCTTTGTTACTGATTTTTTTTTTTCCATGTAACAATGCTTTCAAAGGTCATCCATGTTGTAGCATGTAGCATTTCTTTTTACTGCTGAATAAATCTTTGTATGGATATGCCATATTTTATTCATTTGTCAAAAAGACTATTCTTTCCTCCTTGAATAGTCTTGGCACTCATAAAAAAAAAAATCACCTGCCCATAGGTGTATGTGTTTGTTTTGGGACTTTCTATTCTATTTCATTGGTCTATATCTACTCTTACATGAGTACAACATTGTCTTGATTCCTGTAGCTTGATAGTAAGTTTTGAATTTGGGAAGTTACGGTAAGCCCTCCAACTTTGATCTTGTTTTTCAAAATTGTTTTGGTTATTATGATTCCCTTAATTTCCGTATGTATTCAGGAGCAGCCTCTCAATTTCTGCATAGAAGTTAGCTAGAATTCTTATAGAGCTTATGTTACACTTGTAGGTCAGTTTCAAATGTGGCGTTCTTTATTTCTAATAGCGTGTCTTCATTTCCTTCGGAGTCCTCACTGGTCGCATCTTTAATGTCCCTATTTCAACTACAGTTTGTTGAAGACTTTTCTGTTTCTCAGAATTCTTCCAGCTTCCACCTACTGCGTAATTCCAATAGGAATCCATATTTTTATTTGTTATAACTGCGTATCACTTCCAGGCACCAAAGTCTGTATTAGTTTTCTATTGCTGCCATGACAAATCAACATAAACTTAATGGCTTAAAACCCCTATTTTGTTACTTCACAGTTGTGTAAATCACAGGTCTGAGCTGACCCATCAGTATCTCCTTAGCATTATCTCTCATTATCTATCAGTTCTTTATGTATTCTAAGCTCTGCTGATAACAAGCAGCTGATAGTTTCCCGAAGATACCAGGCCATTTATGTATCCATGCACTTCTTATGGTCTTCCCTTTACCTAGTGTACTGGTTCAAGCTGTTATAACAAATTGCCACAGACTGGGTGGCTTAAACATTTATTTGTCACAGTTTTAGAGGCTGGAAGTCCAAGATTAGGGTGCCAGCAGGATTGAGATTTTGATGAGAACCCTCTTCCTGGTTATGTCCTCACATGGCCTTTCCTTAATATTGCATCCAGAGAGCAAGTGAGCTCTGGTGTCTTCATCTCCATATAATTTTTGAGAATCCCAGCACTAGGGCTCTACCTTCATGACGTCCTCTAAACCTGATTATCTCCTAAAGTTCCCACCTATAAAAACCATAACATTTGGGGGTGAGACCTTCACCATTTCAGGAGAACACAAACATTCAGTCTATAGCATTATGTTCCTCACTCCCCCAAGTTTATGTCCTTCTCTCATGCAAAATACATCCATTGCATCCCAACTGCTCCAAAAGTCATAACTCATTCCAGCATCAATTCCAAAGTCCAAAGTTCTCTCAGTATCATCTAAGTCAGCTATGGGTTAGACTTGTATGATTCAGCCTGAGGCTGAATTTCAAACAAGCTGTAAACCTGTGAAACCAACAAGTTATGTGGTTCCTACCTATGCTGGTGGGATGGGCATAAGATACACATCCCCATTCCAAAAGGGAGAAATTAGGAGAAAAGGAAGGGATGGTGAGTCTCAAGTCTATAACCTAGGAAGGCATACTCCATTAGACCTTAAGATTTGAGAATAATCTCCTTGGGCTGGACAGACTACCGTTTGGACCCCCTGGGGCAATGGATCTGACTCTGTTGCTCTGCCAGGGGTGGGCTTTGTTCCCTCATCTCTGGGTAGCCCCAATCACACAACTTTGCTGGACAGTGGTCCCACCCTTTGAAACCAAGGTAGGGGTAGCCTTGCCCCCTGGGCCCATGTACTCAAGGTCTGTGGTGAGAGTGGGTAGCCCCTATTATCTCTGAATCCCCCCTCAGTGTGTTTCTTCCTTTGTCTTAAAGAATAGTGTGTGGGGTGCTTGGGTGGCTCAGTCAGTTGGGTGTCCGACTTCGGCTTAGGTCATGATCTCACTGTCCTTGAGTTCAAGCCCCGTGTTGGGCTCTGTGCTGACAGCTCAGAGCCTGGAGCCTGCTTCAGATTCTGTGTCTCCCTCTCTCTCTGCCCCTCCCCAACTCACACTCTGTTTCTCTCAAAAGTAAATGTTAAAAAAAAAAAAAAAACAGCACATGTTTGAAACCAAATAATTCTAAGGTCCTGTAGGATCTGAGAAGTCTGATAGCCTTCCTTTATTTTGTCCCACCTCTATTCAAACTGGCAGTGTTCCTTTTGGAGTGGTTGATTAGGTCCATGGTTCACGCCTATACTAATCTTATCAAATGGTCAGACACACACTATTCTCTTCCAAACATGCTTTCTCATTTTTGACATTTTGGATAAGATGAGAATTTTCTAAATATTTAAGTTCTGTTTCCTTCCTTTTTGCTTAACAATTCTTTCTTCCATATATTGCTCTCTTTTTGTATTTTACTACAAGCTGTCAGGAGGAACCAAGTCACTCCTTCAAAACTTTGCTTAGAAATCTCTTTGTCTAAATATCCAACTTCATTGCTTGCAAGTTCTTCCTTCCACGAAACACTAGAATCCAGGCAAGTTCTTTGCCACTTTTTAACAAGGATTGCCTTTCTCCATGGTCTAATGACTTGTTCCTCATCTGTGCTCATCCTTGTCAGAATGACCTTTACCATCCATATTTCTACCAACATTTTGTACGTTCTCAAAGATATGTTCTCAAAGAAGCTGGAAGCTTTCTCTATGGCTCTCCTCTCATTCTTTGCTCTCGCCAGAATCTCCTTTAAAAGTCTCTATGAGCAATCTCGGCTTTTCCTAGCATGTGCCTCAGATCTCTTCCAGCCTCTTCCCAGTTCCAAAGTCTCATCCGTATTTTTAGGTATTTGCTATAGCACTTACTCATTTTTCAGTACTTAGTTCAGGATGCTATAATAAATTACCATTGACTGGGTGGCTTAAACAACAAACATTTCTCACAGTCCTGGAGGCTGGAAGTCCAAGATCTGGGCATCAGCATGATTGGATTTTAGTAAGGGCCCTTTTCCTGGTTACACGCTGATATAACCTTTCCTTGGTTTGTGCATGCAAAGAGATTGAGAGAGCTCTGGTCTTATCCACTTATAAGGACACTAATCCGATCTTTGGGGCTCTACCCTCATGACCTTATCTAAACTGGAGTCCCTTCCAAAGGCCCCATCTCCAAATACTGTCCCACTGGGGATTAGGGCTTCAACATAGAAATTTGCGGGGAACACACACTCAGTCCGTTGCACCTAGCATGCTCCTCCCACTCAATGTCTTTGTCGTCTAAATGTATAGAATGATCTCTTCTAGAAAATTGGACTCTGCTGCTGAGTTGAGCAAAGTGCCCCAGTTGTATGTGTCCATAATAACCCGTGTCCATAATAACCTGTAGTTCTTCAGCTTCACTTACCAGGCTGTATCAGAATTACCTTTCCCATGTCGGTCACCTTGATAGTCTGCACCTCTCAACTACACACAGGCCTTAGTAATTGCCTGGTACGTAGTGGCAACTAAAGAATGTTTGGACTGAACTAGGGAGAGGAAATTATGATTACATTTAACCACAGAAGTTAAAACTTCTGTCAAACAAATACAGATTAAAAGGCAGATAAAAAACTGGTTTAAAAAAAGTTGCAATGAGTGACAGGGAGAAGGTTGACAAACTGTGTAATATATTTAATTTTTTAATTTTTTTTAACATTTATTCATTTTTGAGAGAGCATGAGTGGGGAAGGAGCAGAGAGAGAGGGAGACACAGAATCCGAAGCAGGCTTCAGGCTCTGAGCTGTCAGCACAGAGCCTGACGTGGGGCTTGAACTCACGAACTGCGAGATCATGAGCTAAGCCGAAGTCAGATGCTCGACCGACTGAGCCACCCAGGCCCCCCCCCCGCCGTGTAATATATTTTAGAAAAAAACATTGTCCCCAGTATGTAAAGGGGGAAAGGTGATGACTGTAAGTCACAAAAGAGGAACTATAAAGAACTAACCAAAGGTGGAAAATGCTCAAAGTCCCTAGTAATCAAAATATGCAAATCAAAATGATGTCATTTTTTCCTAATCACTTTATCCAATATAAAGATCTTGGGGTGTCTGGCTGGCTCGGTCAGTGGAGCATGTGACTCTTGATCTTGGGGTTGTTTGAGTCCCATGTTGGGTATAGAAATTAAAAAAAAAAAATCTTGTGTGGCCTATAATGCCTATGAAAGATACATGTGGCTACCAGAAATAGAGTTTAAGCCCTTTGGGAAAGCAGTTCCACAGTCTAGAGTCTTATAATATGTAGATTCTTTGGCTGGAAAATTCTTCCTATAGATATCCATCCTAAAGAAATATTTTGAAATTTATTTTTTAAATTGGACTTTTATTTTTCTAATAGGTATATATTTAAATGTTTTTCAATTCAAAAGGCATTCAAGAGTGGACAGTGAAGCAGTTTGCTTGCTACTGTGAACCCCAGACCCGAGGATTTATGAAAAGAGTAATATTATTGTTCATTATCCATCCAAATGCCAGTGTGTATGTGGTGGGAAGGGGTATTCTCCTCTGTCCACACTCCATTCGTACACAAGTGATAGCATGCTGTCTAAACCAGTCAGTATTTCCCAGTTTTACTTACAAATACTTGGAGATTATTACATGTCACGACATGAAGAGCTTCCTCTTGGTGAAGGGTGACAGTCCCTTTCTCTAAACCCTTGACAGTGCAGTATGTGTTAAAAATTGTGGAATCTTTGCCAATGTGATAAGTGGAAAATCTCAGCATAGTTTTAATTGGTATTTCTCAAGATGAAAAGGAGTGTCTTTTAGTAGATTTAAGAGCTGCCTGCATACTCTTCACTAAGTGAACTATGTTCCTATCCTTGCTCATTTTTCTGTTCTCTTGTTCTTTTCCTTACTGATCTGTAGAAGTGGCCTCTAAATATATTAAAGAAAGTGGCCCTTTATCACGAGTCACAGTCCCCCACCTACCAGTTTGTTTTTTAATGGTGCTCATGGTGTGAGCTCATGCCAAAAATTTGATTTTGTTAGATCGCTTGTCAATTTTTTTCACGGCTTTTGGAGTTTGTGTCAAACGTAGGAAGGCATTCCTTACCTCAGGAAATAATTTTAAGTATGCTGAATGCTTTATATGTAAAGATGTTTACTACATTCTTTGTAATTTTTTTTAAAAAACTGATAATAGAGGCGCCTGGATGGCTCCGTCAGTGGAGCATCTGAGTCTTGATTTTGGCTCAGGTCATGACCCCAGGGTCGTGGGATGGAGCCCTGTGCTCTGTGCTGGGTGTGGAACCTGCTTAAGATTCTCTCTCTCAGGGGCACCGGGGTGGCTCAGTTGGTTAAGTGTTCGACTTTGACTCAGGTCATGATCTTGCAGTTCATGAGTTCGAGCCCACATCAGGCTCTGTGCTGACAGCTCAGAGCCTGGAGCCTGCTTCGGATTCTGTATCTCTCTCTCTCTCTCTCTCTCTCTCTCTCTCTGCCCCTCTCCGGCATGCTCTCTGTCTCAGTAAATAAATAAAAAACAATTTAAAAAATTAATAAAGATTCTCTCTCTTCCCCTCTGCCCCTCTCACTTTCTATTTCTCTAAAATAATAAAAAACTGATAATAACCTAGAAATACAATAATTGAAAAATGGTTGCTTTAATTGTGATATTGCTCTACAGTAAATTAGGATGTAACTTGTCTAATATTTACAGATAGTTCCTCAGATGCCTAAAAATGGATGTCATGGGATCATGTTTGTGTTCAAATTGAGGCCAGAATCAAGACTGTATATATTCCAGATCATCTCAATGATATAAGGAATGGAAAGGAATAAATGGAGGCATATTAATAATTGTCACTGGATGGTGAGATGATGATGATTTAAAATGTCTTCCGGTTCTTCCAAGACTTCTAAAACAAGCCTGTCTTTTTGTAATAAGGAAAATACAACATAGATACTATAGTTGCACACGCACCATATACTATGTGCTTTGTGGGGTTCATTTGCTTTGGCTCGATCGACATTCTTCACACCCTCCGCAGCCCAGAAGTGGAGCAAAGAAAACCATGGTTGTTTGTGCAGAATAGAGCTAGTTTATCCAGATTTTCTTCTTTTCTTCCATTGTCAGATATCAGGATCTTAGGGAATGTTCTCTTTTATGTATTTCACCATTGAGAGAGTGCAGCTCAGATTACAACGGCGCCCTAAAATTAGCACATAATAGTGATTTTTTTATTTCTCTTTTAAATTCCTCCTCCTAAGACTGGCATGAATTTCTTTTTAAATTAAGCCCTTAATTGTACTTTTTTGGTTTCTACATCCTCATAACCGTGGGTAGAGGCCTTTTTTCTTAAGCTCTGCTGATTTATAACTTAGAAACAATAAAATATAACCAATTTCACTATACAGCTTGAGTTTTGATAAACCTGTGTTTGGTAAAGTGTTTACCTTTGGAGCTGTCACCACAATTAAGATAAAGCATTTGCATTAGGAGATGACTGAGATTTGACTTTAAAAAATATAATTTTAAAGATCGAATGTGTTTTATTCTAATATATTCTGGAGCACTTATGAAAGAAACAGTTAATTTTAGAGTATTAAAAAGAGGCAAAGATGTTTCAAAAGTTAATGGCTTATGCAGTAACTGTATATAGTTAAATAATTAACTTCACAAAGAAACTCTGCTTTGGTTATAGCATAAAGTTGTAATAAGCAAACTTGATAAAGAGCCATATGCTCCCTTAAATTCTTTGAGAGGCTGAGACTTCAAAGGAACAATTCTATGCATTTTTGGAGTTTTGATTCCTTTTTTTTGTAAAGAAAAAATTTTTTTAAGTTTTATTTATTTATTTTGAGAGAGACAGAGACAGTGCAAGCAGGGGAGTGGCAGAGAGAGAGGGAAGAATCCCAAGCAGGCTCCGCACCACCAGTGCAGAGCCAGATGCAGGGCTCAAACCCACGAACCGTGAGATCACGACCTGAGCTGAAACCAACAGTCAGATGCTCAACTGACTGAGCCACCCAGGTGTCCCTGAAGTTTTGAGTTCTTTCTATTTCCTTCACCTCCCCCCCCCCAACCCTGTAAAACTCTGTAAAGGCATTTTTTTTTTCACAAGATGAATGATAACTGAGGCAATTGAGAGCATCCAAATCCTTCCTTTAGGATATTATATGTGAGTGTACCTATATTAGCAAGACTGGAGACATTAAGATAATTAGAATGGAAATATAATAGTTTAGCAAACGTGATTAAGATTTCCCCAACAGAGCAGAGTGTTTCCCAGTGAAGAGACTGTTTCAAAGATCTAACCTCATTTCAAAAAAGGAACGCTTAAACACACTTTCACCATGGCCCAGTCTCAGATTCTGAGTGTGCTGGTACCTTTACCAGGTTCTTTTCAGTGTGGTTCAGTGGATACTGGGGTTCAGTGGGAATGGGGATCAGCACTGCCATTCTGGCTGTTTTCATTTTTATTCCCTCATATTTCAGTGTTCTATGCCCCCTCCTCTCTGCCCATCCACTCCTTCTCCGCTGTTCCTTCCTACTATTCTTTTGTTCTGGTTTCTTCCTTAGCCTCTTTTCTGGGTATTGTGAAAGCAACAAAAAAGAGGCTCTTACTTCCAATTTCACTTTTTATTCTGAATACTTACATTTAACTTCTTAATCACTTTTTGCTTCAGACAAAATGTCAATGCTAGATTGTATTAATATGCTTAATTTGCATTTGAGAAACGTAAGGTGAATTGGTCCAACCTGGAAATCTTCAGTTGAAAAGTTACTTTTTCAGTCTTTAGATAGAAAATTTTCCATCCGGGGTGCCTGGGTGGCTCAGTTGGTTGGGCTTCCGACTTCGGCTCAGGTCATGATCTCACGGTTTGTGTTGACAGCTCAGAGCTTGGAGCCTGCTTCTGATCCTGTCTTTCTCTCTCCCCCCTCTCTCTGTCTCCCCCCTCTCTCTGTCTCCCCCCTCTCTCTGTCTCCCCCCTCTCTCTGTCTCCCCCCTCTCTCTGTCTCCCCCCTCTCTGTCTCCCCCCTCTCTCTGTCTCCTCTCTGTCTCCCCCCCGTCTCCCCCCTCTTTCTGTCTCCCCCCCCGTCTCCCCCCTCTCTCTGTCTCCCCCCTCTCTCTGTCTCCCCCCTCTCTCTGTCTCCCCCCTCTCTCTGTCTCCCCCCTCTCTCTGTCTCCTCTCTGTCTCCCCCCCCGTCTCCCCCCTCTCTCTGTCTCCCCCCTCTCTCTGTCTCCCCCCTCTCTCTGTCTCCCCCCTCTCTCTGTCTCCCCCCTCTCTCTGTCTCCCCCCTCTCTCTGTCTCCTCTCTGTCTCCCCCCCGTCTCCCCCCTCTTTCTGTCTCCCCCCCCCGTCTCCCCCCTCTCTCTGTCTCCCCCCCCCGCTCCCCTTCTCTCTCAAAAACATTTAAAAAGAAGAAGAAGAAACAAAGATCTGAGTGTTGGGTGTGCTGATGGCTACGGGATGTTATTGCATCTAGGTCTTCTCGGTAGACAGAACTAGGAAATGTTAACCTGTGTGTTACATGTACCTATGACTCTTTCTATATCCGTCTGTGTCTTTATTAAAGTAAACGTGAGCTCCGAATGTGATCTCCAGCTCTAATCCAGTATTATATGGCTTACTGTAGTCTTCCCCTCTCTTATCTGTGATCTCCCTCTCCAACAGTGAGAAAAGCCCGGCTTCCATTATCACCATCTGTTTACTAATTTTTCATTCCCACTATGCATGTGCGGTGGTTTCAGAACTGTTAACTCGTACCCCCACGGGAAACAACTTCGCCAACTGGAGTTCAGTGCTTATGTATGGTTTCTTTCACCTTTAGTCATTTCCAAAGTTACTTAGGTCAACACCTTTTTCCCTCCGGCTCCCTTTAGTGAGTTTGTACCTTAGTAATTACAGTTAGCTACTTTTGTCACAGCCTGCATTCATGACCTCCTGGATGATTTGTTGTTGTTGTTGTCGTTAAGTTTGCATATATTAAGGTTCACTTTTCGTAAATTAAGGTTTAATTCTATAGGTTTTGTCAAATGCATAGTGTTGTGTATCCCCTACTACGTTACCACACAGAATTGCTTCACGGTCCTTAAAACAAAAACAAATACAAAAAGTTCTGTGCTTCATCATGAGTAGTTGGTATTCTTCTCTCCCAAACTTCTGATGAGTTCAATCTGTTTTTCATCTCTACAGTATACCCTTTTCCAAAATGTTATGTGAATGGGGGGAGGGGGACTTTGGTGGCTCTGTCAGTTGAGCTTCTAACTTTGGCTCAGGTCATGATCTCAAGGTCCGTGAGTTCAAGTCCTGCATTGGGCTCTGTGCTGACAGCTCAGAGCCTGGAGCCTGTTTCAGATTCTGTAACTCCCTCTCTCTCTCTGCCTCTCCCTTGCTCGTACTCCTTCTCCCTCTCAAAAATAAACAAACATTAAAAAAAATTTTTTTTTAATTACAAAATGTTATGTGGAAGATAACATGTGGAAGCATATAGTATGTAGTCTTTTGAAACTGCTAAGTCTACTTAGCAATATGCATTTAAGATTCTTCTATGTTGCATGAATTAGCTCATTCCTTTTGATTGCTGAAGAATGTTTTATTGTGTGGGTGTATCATAGTTTGTTTACCGATTCATTTGAGGCACATCTTAGTTGCTCCCAGATTTTGGTGATTATGAATAAAGCTGCTAGACACATTTATGTGCCGACTTTTGTGTAGACCTACATTTTCTAATCACTTGAGTAAATACCAGGGAGAGCAGTGGCTGCATGGGATGGGATGTTTATGTTCAGCTCTGTAATAATCTGCCAAAGTGAGTTCATATGTCCACAAACAATGATGGATTACTGCTCTACATGCTTGCTAGCATTTGGTATTGTCAGATTTGGGGGTTTTGGCCATTCTTATGCATGTGTAGTGGTACCTTGTTTTAATTTGCATTTCCCTAATAACAAATGGTGTTGAGCATCTTTTCATATGCGTTTATACCATCTATATATCTCCTTTGGCGAGTGGCCTGTTTGGGTCTTTTGCCCATTTTTTAATTGGCAAAAGTTGTTTTAAGTACTTTTTGTACGTCTGTGTATTTAAGACTTTATTAGATTTGTGGTTTGCAAATATTTTCTCCCAGTCTGTGGTTTGTTGTTGGCATATGGATTTTGAAAGTTCTTCGGGTGATTCTGACCCTCTGGTTTTAAAGACCCAGATCTGATTGAGATAAGAGCATTGGGTCACTTCTTCTGCAGCTATCTTCTCTCTCTTTCCATTTCTTACTAGTCAGCCTCTCTGGGTCTTGATTGCCTCGTCTGTAAAATGAGGAATATTAAGTTACCTTCCAGAGAGCTGGTATCTTTCAATTTTCAGTTCTATGATTCCATGACCACCTGACCTTTTGAAACCCTCTTGGAATGCTACCAATATACAGTTAGATCTCCTTACCTTTCTAATTGCTTTCACAAAGGAAAAGAACTGCATGATCCAGACATTGAGAGTCTTTAATTTCTTTGTGGAATTTTATTACTCCCACCGCCTAAAAGCTCAACTGTTATGATGGCATGCCTGAGTGAAATAAATCTGTCAGTGACTTTAAAATGACAATAGGACGAAAATCTACTGGATCTGATCTCAGAGGTACCGCTCACAAAAGTGCCCACCATGTTTACCATGTATTACAAATTTTGTACATTTGTAGGCAGGCGAGGAAACCATGGCAATTTAGAATTTCTCTATATCCTTCCTCTGTATAATTATTCCATCATGAAAGAGCAAACCCCATTTTCTACAAAAGTTTATTTTTCCTGCAAAAATGGTCCCTGAAGGACAGAACAGGAAAGTAACTCCAAGATATTAGAAAGACTCACAAAGAGTAGAGGTACAATACCTTGAAGATTATCTCCATTTGGTGTAATCTTAGGAAAGATACTAATGAACCTTAGAGCAGTAACACAGAAAGTACAATAATAACTGCTAAAATTTCCTAACCAAAGAGAACTTGCAGAGGCCCTTAACCCCATCCCATGGTGTTATTAAATATGAAACATGAAGTCCTTTTTCCTTCACTTTTAGTATCTTGTATTATGGACTCAGATCTTCTAGAATGTTCTATTACCCATCTCGTTTCTGTTCTGGTCTTGTGCCATTATGCCCATGTTGTCTTCTTTTAATGATTTTGTGGGAGTAGCACAGCACAGGCTATGGAATTAGTTTTGAACTTTATTACTTACTAGCTGAGAAATTTTTTGACAAGTTCTTTACCCTCCCTAACTTTTGTTTCCTCATGTGTACCATGGAGGTAATAATAGTACCTGCTTAGATTGCTGTGTCAAAGAAGCTAATGAAACATAAAGGTGCTTAGTGTGGTGCCTGGCATATATTTGTTGCTGCTGCTACTACTGCTGGCTTAGAGGAGGTCACCTAGGTGTTAATGTTTCAATTGAGAAGACTAGAGGGCCAAGGACATTTCAGGAGCCCAAGAAAGAGAATGTTGTCGAAATTTCCTGGCAAAGTCGTCCTTGTAGAGACTACTACCCTTCCCAGAAGGCTCAGAAAGAATAGTCAGAGTAGTAAGAAAGAGTCCCAGAGAGAAGGGCAGGGCGCCAATGACGGAGAGAGGGTCCTTCCGAGCAGGAAGGAGTGGGGAATAACACCAGATAATGTAGAGAGATCCCAGATGAAAGACTTTCTATTGGCTTTCTGATTACAGAAGTACATCGGTAGAGTAGTGAGGGAGACAGAGGAGAGCTGACAACTGGGGACCTAAGTCTGACCTGGGAATGATGTTGAAGTAGAGTGCCCAAGCAGAGGTTGCTCTCAAGAAGCTTTGTGGTGGGGGGAGGGGTGGAGTGGAAGCAGAACTATAACGTGTAGCTAGAGAAGATCTAAGGCTTGAGTTTAATTTTTTTCAAGCTAGGAGAAACTTTAATATGTTTGTTTACAGAGGAGAAAGCCAGTAGAGAGTTAAAGATGGACCTTGGAGGAGATACAGGGGTGTTGAATGACAGCACAAGTTTTCTGAAGAGTTGGGAAGGCATGAGAATTCATATGGAGGAATTAGCTCTGGGCAAAACAAGGGACAGGATGGATGAGAAAGACAAGCTCATAGGTGGTGGGACAGGGAAGAAATTGGGAGTTTGTTCTTGCTGATCTTGGCTTTCCAGGAAGTAGGAAGATGGTGAGGGTGTTTGAGATGGTTTCAGGAGAGGGATAAAGGTTTTGAAAAGCTCCCCAGCAAATGAGTGGCAAGCTGAATAAGCAATATTGGGCATAGCTCAGTCTTCAATCACGTTTTCATTTGTAGGAGTTTTTCTAGCAGTTCTCAACAGCCTGACTATGGGAGCATCGTAGGTAGTTGGATATGAGCTGGAGTTTTTTATAAACTTTTTGTGGTTTTGAAGCTTTCAAAAACAAAAAGTTGAAAGAATGAACTCCCCTATATCCTAAATGCAGATTCACCAATTATTAATATTTACACATTTGCCTTATCATTTTCATATATGTGATATTTATGTTGTTGAACCATTGAATGTAAGTTAGACTTTGAGTGTTGAACCATAAACATTCCAGCATTTATCTCATAGGAACCATGACCACCTTCTACATAATGACCGTACCACTATTACTCAAGAAATTTAACCTCAGGACAATAGTATTGAACGTATAGTCCATATTCAGGTTTCTTCAATTGTTTAAATATATATTTTTAAGATTTTTAAGTAATATCTATATCCAGTGTGGGGCTCAAACTCACAACCCCAAGATTAAGAGTCGTGTGATTCACCAAATGAAGCAGCCAGCCAAAAATTTGTAGCTTAAAAGAATACTCCAGGACTCACCAGGCATTGCATTCAGTGGAATTTTGAATCTCATTCAATATGGAAGATTTTTTTAGCTTTGTCATTCATAACATTGATGTTTTTGGAACATACAGTCTAGTCTTTTTTTGAATGTCCCTCAGTTTTGATTTGTTTGTTTCCTTTTTGTAAACTTAGGTTCTGTTTCTAGCAGGAATACTACGTATGTGATGTGTCCTTATCCATGCATTGCATCAAGGAGCATATGTCCATCTACCCCATCGTTGATGATACGAACTTTCATCACTTGGTTAAGGCGGTATTTGCTAGGTTTCTTTGCTGTCAAGTTACGGTTTTCCCTTTTTTAATTGTTAAGAAATTTATGGGGAGATAGATGCTTAGAAACTATGTGTACTGTAAATATCCTATTCCTCTCTAATTTTCACTCAGTAGTTCTAGCATCCTTTGGTGATTCTTGCATGTATCAATTTTTATTATAGTTATAAATATTATTTTTCTAAATTATTCCTTCTATGCCTATCAGTTGGCTGGGATGTAGCTTTGGAGATTGGTTCAATGCAAAGGCAGGGTGTCAAAATGAAGAAGACCATGGGGAGATCATGAGTTATGCAATATAGGCTGGCTAGGGAAGAAACTGAAACCAGAGGAGGTACGCACGCGTGTTGGGTGTGTGTGTGTGTGTGTGTGTGTGTGTGTGTTTCACTGCAGAATAAATATCCTGGGAGCAGAGAGAGACCTGAAAAGGTCGGAAGTTGCAGTCAGAAGTTGGGATGCTGGAGTTTGAAATTTTTAGGATGGAGCTGTTCCAGGCTGTTGAAGGTCTAGGAGGTTGTCATGGATTCAGAAGATAGTTTGAATGGAGAGAAGGTCTTTTCATTAGGAGGAAGTGAAGGAATTCTAAGACCAAGGTATTGCATAAATCACCCATGTAGATGTTGAATTGGCCCAGGAAGATGGGGCAATTGGAGAAATTATATGAGCCAACTGCCAAAGTCCTTCATTGTTCAAGGTCTATAGTGGATCAGTCCTTAGATGATTGTAATAGCGGTGGGGAAATTGTGGAGGAGCCAGATGTCCTGGGCCCAAAAGGAGATGTCTTATTATGTGAATAAAGGAACAATGATTTAGCAGTAGGGATGGGGGTAAGAATCATCCTGTCTTTTTAACCTCTCCTAGTGTGGTGTGGCCACTGGGAATTGCCAACCATGCCCTTGGGTGTAGGGTATCTTTGAGGAGAGCCAGGCATTTTAGTAAAAGTGAAGAGCTGGAGAGAGCTTTGAGGAGAAGGAGGGAGATGCACAGCCTTGCTACTGTGGAGAGGATCAGAGGGCACAAGGGAAAGGGCAGTAGGATAGGTAGCCATAGGAATAGAGAGAAAGAGGAGACAGGGAAGCTCAGGGTAATCTGAGATGAGATTACCTTGCAGGATAATTGAGGATTGGAGGCCAAAGGACAAAAAGAAAACAAGAGATGAGAGTTTGAGCTGAGGTCAGGATTGTGCCTGGACCTCTAGGGCATGTGTCAGCCCTTTTTCTGTAAATGACTGGCAAGCAAATATTTTCAGCTCTGTGGGCCATACATACAAGATGGCTGCTGTTATAGCATGAAAGCAGCCATAGATGATATGTGTTCCAACAGATGAATGAGAGCGGCTGTGTTCCAATAAAACTTTATTTATGGCTACTGAAATTTAATTTCGTATAATATTCATATCACCAAATATTTTGTTTTGATTTTTTTTTTTCCGAAACATCTAAAAAATGTAGAACTTTTAGCCTGCAGGCTGTATGGTAGGAGACCTAGGGACTACACTTGGCCCGCAGGCCATAGTTCACTAATCCCTTCTCTAGGGTAAAGGTATAGGAATTTGTGTTAAAGCAGAGACTTAAGAGTCACTAGGGACATTTTGGGAGGGGAAGTAAAATATATCTTCTGATAATCACGAGTAACTGTTGGTAAAGCCTGTGGACTAAGAGTGTAGGCAGGCTATCAGGCTGCTAATACCAAAAAGAAAGAGAAAATTTAAGATGAACAATAAAAAAATATGATGAAGCAGTTACACAGTTAGTGCAATTAGTGCTCGTTGTTTTAATTTTTTTAATGCTTTCAAAAATTTTGAATAAAAAGTATACGACAGATTTAAAACCAAATAGTATCTGGTGCCTTAGTTCAGTTTCTAGATATTCAGTAATTCTTCTGTTTTAATCCTCTGACTTTATGGGTCTCAACATCTCTCTCCGTTTAGTTCATCCAGATAATAACTCTGGTTTCCTCTGGGGTGGTGGAAGTGTGGTTGCCAGACTACCCAGGGTGTGAGAACGGATCTGGTCACCTAATTGCCCTGTGTGCAAAATAAAGGCTTTCAACCAGCGCTTTCCTGACCACGCCACACTCGACTTCTTGCGCACTGGTTCCCCTGAGTATCCAGCCCCTCAGTAGGTACTTCTCCACTCTTAAGTTACTTACCACTCCTGCATTTGATTTTCGTCCTTTCAAATCTGTTGAACTCTTTCAACTGTGGCTCATGTCTCTCTTCTGATGTCCCTGTTTTGGCGGAGCTCTGGGAGGGAGAAGATAAATAGGTATGGTCAGCCCGCCATACATCCGCTTTTACTTTGAATAAGTGGCTGGTACTCCTAAATAGTGAAAAGCCTCTACCACCTTCCCTTTGTCTTGTACCTTTTTGCCTATTGTTGTTGAATTTTGTGAGGAAATTTTAATTATAGTAGAGAAAAATATCAATATTTGGCGTTTGTCCACTACTTTTACTTTTCACTCCAAAGGTCAGCATTTGGTCATTGTCAACTTGGTTTTTTTATGCTACATGAAACAGGAGTGAAAATTGATACCACTGAATCTATTTTCAATCACTTCTGACTGGTTCTGGTTGTTTATTAATAAAAGGTGAATTTTTCCCCCCATCTTTTTGCTATTTTCTTCATTTCAAGCTACTTAAAAATTTTCCTACTTAAAAATTGGAAGGGCGCCTGGGTGGCTCAGTTGGCTAAGCGTCTGACTCTTGATTTCAGCTCAGGCCACGATCTCAGGGTTGTGAGATGGAGCCCCGTGTCGGGCTCCGCATTGGGCACAGAGCCTGCTTAAGATTCTCTCTCTCTGCCCTTCCCCTACTCTCTCTTGCATGCATGCATGCATGGTCTCGCTCTTAAAAAAAAAAAAAAAAAATCTTCTCCATACTTCATATAATTTGAATTACATCCATACATATTACTATAAAAACAAAAAACACAGCTGCTTAAATCAGTGGACCATCCTCACTTCGTTAGGAGCCACAAGCAGCCATGTTCTCTTGTCTCACATACCATCTTGATCCTTGGTACATGGTGAAGCAACATGATTATTTTGTTACACTTTCCGATATGCATATAACAGGAGAACTTTACCACATAACGTAAAAAAAATGTCAGTAGAGGAACTACATATACCAAACATTGCCTTGTGAGTTTATTATGTTCACCACATGTCGCTCTGTTCAAGATAGAAATGGACATTAATCAGTTTTGCTTTGGGAAAAATAATGTACTCATGGGAGTCCTGTTTGAGGAAGTGATACCTGGATGGAGAAGTCGTTGCAAATAGTGACAAGTGTAAGGAAGGGGAGAGAGCCCTATGAGCCAAGAATTACAGTCTCTAAAAAAAGAAGGGACTTGGAGATTGAGGAAGGCCAGCAGAAGGCCAGTGAGAAGGGTAATTTGGCCAGCAGCCAAGGGCCTCAAAAGAACTAAATGTTTATTTAGGTTTTAAGGTGTTACTTATATTTTGGTTAAAGAAAATTAAATCTGAACACTTATTGAATATTTGTTGAGTTGAATTCACTAAAAGATTTTTTCAAGTTGCCTGGTTCAAATCTGTTAAGCAGAATGCTGCTTGTATTGTGAAAGAACATTGGATTAGGCGTCTGAGGAAAGACGTGGATTTGCGTTTCATCTCTGCCATTTAAACCCACACAGGTGAGAAAATGAAGTGATAATGAATAAGGGAGTGTTCATGAAAAAGTTAACAAAAAAGCAGAAGGTAAATACTAATGCCAACTACAGTAGATGAGGATAAAAACAGTCTTATAATTTCTTTCTCCCCATTCCATGCAGGTAAGAATAGAAGAGGAACTTCACTGAGATTTAATTTACATATAACAAAATGTACTCATTGGAAGCGTAGTATTTGGCAAAGTCTGACAAACATATAGATCCATGTAGTTATCTCATTGATCAAGATTTAGGACATTTCCATTACCCCACAGAGTTCCCTCATGCCTCATCTCCATCCACCCTAGGAAAACACTGATCTGGTTTTTATTCCTATAGATTAGATTCTCCCCCTCTAAAATTTCCTATAAATGAAATTATATAGCAGGTCTTCTCTTATGTGTGGCTTCTTTTACTCAGCATAATGTTTTTTAGATTCATCTATGAGATGATCATCTCATTTTTTTTTTATTAAAAAAAATTTTTTTTACATTTATTTTTGGGAGACAGAGACAGAGCACGAGTGGGGGGAGGGGCAGAGATAGAAGGAGACACAGAATCCGAAGCAGGCTCCAGGCTCTGAGCTGTCAGCACAGAGCCCGATGTGGGGCTCGAACTCACAAACTGTGAGCTCATGACCTGAGCCAAAGTCGGACGCTTAACCTACTGAGCCACCCAGGTGCCCTGTTTGCTCATTTTCTTACCGTTTGTTTCCAGATTGGGGCTAATGTGAATATTTGTGTATAAGTCTTTGTGTAGATAAGTTATTATTTCTCTTTGATAAATACCTGGGAGTGGGATTACTGGGTATATAGTATAAGTACGTGTTTACCATTGTAAGAAACTTTCATTTTTTCTGAAAGGTTGTACTATTTTATATTCCCACCATCAGTGTATGAGAATTCTAGATTTCCCATGTTGTTTAGAACACTTGGTATTGTCAGTCTTTGAATTTTTAACCATTCCAGTGGGTATACAGTGGTATTTCACTGTGATTTTAATTTGTAATGGTCACTGGGGAAGTGACATCAAGTGTCACTTTTGCACTTATTGGTCATTCAGATATCTTCTTTGATGAAATATCTTTTTAAGTCTTTGCCCATTTCTATTGCATTTATTGTATTAGTGAGTTGTATGCATTCTTTAAATATTCTGATATAAGTCCTATGTCAGATCTATGTATTGTGAATATTTTTTTTTTTTTCTCAGTATGTGGCATGGCTTCTTAATTCCTTTTGAAGAACAGGAGGTTTTATTTCTGGTAAAGTCCGGTTACCAATTTATTCTTCCATGGTTGTTGCTTTTTATATCCAACCCAAGCAGGCTTTGCTATTCCTAGATTTTTCTTCTAGAACAGTCCTGTCAAACAAAACCATTATGAGTCACATATATAACTTTAAGATTTAAGTAGCAACATTAAAAAAAAAAGTTGAAGTTAATTTCAATTATATATTCTATTTAAACCAATATGTCCAAAATATTATTTCAACAGGTAATCAATATAAAAATTACTGAGATATTTTATATTCTTATCATAAGTCTTCAAAAGCTAGACTGCAGTTTATACTTATAGCACATTTCAGTTTGGACTAGCCACATTTTAAGTGGTAAATAGCATGGCTAGTGACTACCTTATTGGACAGGACAGTTCTAAAAGTTTTATTGTCTTTGTTTTTTATTTAGGTCTGTGATCTAATTTGATTTTATTTTTGTATATGATGTGAAGTATAAATATAAGCTGGGTTTTTTTCTCCATACAAACCAGTTTTCACACCATTTACCTTTTTCCAGTAGAATTATGTTGTACCTTTGTCCACAATCAATAGATCATATTGTGTGGCTCTATATGAGGACTCCATATACTGTTCCATTTATCCTTATGCCAATACCATCCTGACTTGATTATTGTAGCTTTATAGGCCTTAAAACCAAGTAGTGTAATTCTCCCAACTTTTAACCTCTTTTTCTGTTTTGCTATCCTAGATTCTTTTCATTTCCATATGAAGTTTAGAATCAGCTAGTCAATTTCCACAGCAAAGCCAATTGGGATTTTGCCCATTATAGAAGGTTGAAAGGTGTTCCCCCCCGCCCCCCACCGTGAGATATGCCTATGTCCTAATCCCCCAAACTGAGAATGTTACGTCATTCGGAAAAAAAGGGGTTTTGTAGATGTAGTTAATGATCTTGAGATGAGGTCATCCCAAGTAATTCAGGTGTGTTCTAAATCCAATGGCAAGTGTCTGGTAAGATAGACCTACAGAAGAGAAAACACACAACACACAGAAGATAAGATGACGTGAAAACGGAGGCAGAGGTGGGAGGCCAGATGCCAAGGGTGATGTGGCCAGAAGCCAAGGAAGCCAAGGAAACCAGAGAAGGAAGGAAACAGCCTCCAAAAGCTGGAAGAGGCAAGGAAGGATTCTACTCTAGAGCCACTAGAGGGAGTGAAGCCCCACTGACACGGTGATTTTGTACTTCTGGCCTCCAGGACTGAGAGAGAATAAATTTCTTGTTTTAGCCACAAACTTGTGGTAATTTATTGCAGCAGCTATAGGAAACAAATACGTCCATTATCAACTTGAAGAAGTTTCTTTTCTTTCCTGTTTTTTTTTTTTTTCAAGAATGGGTGTTGGATTTTGTCAAAGGTGTTTTCTGCATCAATTGAAAATATTTTTTCCTGCTATTTTTAAGGTTGTCATATCTATGTAAACACTCTGCTCACATGGTATTGATTTTAGCCCAATCATAGCTGTTACCCCTGGTAACATCTGTTCCTGAAAGTGCTGGGTCCTAACATGCTGTATCAAATTGTAAATATGTCAGCATGAATCTTCTTGCTTTATATTTACTAAAGACATTTTAAGAAGTCATTGAAGAGAGTCTGAAGAATAAGCCTGTATCTCAAAATGCTTACAAAAATAAAACAGATCATGGAATTTATGCTGAGTGCTTCTCTATAACTGGGACCACACTCATAACCCATGGGTCCGGTTTGGCCTTGAGAGATACTTCATTTGGCCTCCACACCATTTCCAAAATTAGGAAATTTTATATTTAAAGGCCAGATACCGAGCTTGTCCTGAATTATAGAGATTTGGCAATAGTGCCCTGAATTCCAACATGGTGGCAATTGGCTTGAGCTGTACAGCATCTGCCCCTTGCACAAAGAATGTTCTTTTCACTTTACTACAATCTCATTCCTCAT
The DNA here is from genome assembly GCF_007474595.2 of Lynx canadensis. Lineage (NCBI taxonomy): Eukaryota > Metazoa > Chordata > Mammalia > Carnivora > Felidae > Lynx > Lynx canadensis. Next base: position 130,499,827 of record NC_044307.1, on the reverse strand, counting down.
TGTTTTAAACTTCATAGAGATTGGAGTTTGCAATCTCTGCTCCAGAACCTTTGTTGGGGCACACTGTCATCCAAAGGCACAGGTCACTGACAGAAGGCTTAGGGAAAAGAAGGGTATTACAGTTACCAAGTCAACATACAGATGTTTGAAGAACTTTGTGGGAATAACTTAAAAAAGGATTTTCAGGGGCGCCTGGGTGGCGCAGTCGGTTAAGCGTCCGACTTCAGCCAGGTCACGATCTCGCGGTCCGTGAGTTCGAGCCCCGCGTCGGGCTCTGGGCTGATGGCTCAGAGCCTGGAGCCTGTTTCCGATTCTGTGTCTCCCTCTCTCTCTGCCCCTCCCCCGTTCGTGCTCTGTCTCTCTCTGTCCCAAAAATAAATAAACGTTGAAAAAAAAAATTTTAAAAAAGGATTTTCATACAATTCATTACCAATAAGGGAGTCTGGTTAACTGACTTATGGATAAATACGGCACAAAGAAAACACTAAGAAAATCAAAATTAAAACCCTAAACCACACAAAGTAAAACAGCTCACCTGCAACCAAAGAAAGAAGTACCTTATAATGTAACATAATGTATAATGTAAAATGTAAGAAGTGATGGGAAAGCAAAGAAACCAGAGATTCCACTAATGTGATA